>NC_072792.1:5080675-8043175 GCF_028583425.1 Eublepharis macularius
TTATTGTACGTTTATTCTACTTATCCAGAGCCTCTGTAATCTCCCATTTAAGGGCTGATCGGGTCCACACCCGTCCTACTTCAGCTTTGCCAAATTGGGTGTACCTGGCCATTCATTACCCCCATACTGTACCACTTGTTCAGAATTGTTTTCGCTGATCTGAGCACTAAACCATCTGTATGCTGTTGGCTGCACATACACCTTTCATAATATGCAGAATAACATTAGAAAACTGTTCAAATATTTATAGCATCAGCACTGTTGAAAAATAATGTGAAATATAGTCTTTATTATAAATGTATATGGGTGTGTGATAATTTCTTAGTAACATTAAACTAAGCATTTAAAATCTTCGGGCAGGGCTTTTCCCTGAAATATGTAGATATATTCTTGATGTAATTTTTGGTGTGTCTTTTTACTTGAAACAGGTATTATTATCAAAGAGGCATTCTGGCAAAAGTAGAGGGGCAGCGTTTGGTGTACCAATTTAAGGATATGCCAAAAGATCTTGTCTACATAGATGATGATGAATCAAGTTCGAGCATGGACTCTCCTGATGCAACTTTACTCGCAGCACCCACAGCCCATAGAAACCAAGTGGGAAGATCCAAAGCACCTTCAAACACAGGACCTAGAGGAGGGTCTGCGGCTGCTCTAAAGATACCAGGGAACTCCAAATCTACGAAACTTAAGCAGCCGGTGGAAAATCCTCAACAGCAACTGCCTACTGTGGCATCCGAAGTTTTGAGGACGATGCAGTCTGCTCAGTCAATACATCCAACACAGCTTTATCGGACAGTTCATTTAATGCAATCCATTCCTGAAGGACACTCAACTGTGACCAGTAATATGCAGGATGAGACACTGAATTCTTCGGCTCAGAACATAAGGTAAGAGCTCAAGGCATTTTGCTGCTTCCCTTCACCCAATCTCTCCCCCCGCCCAGGGACAGAGCAGCCAGTCCAGTCCAACATGCTTCCACTCTCCCTCAGGCCTCTCTAAAATCTCTTTCAAGTTGGGCCCTCATTTTGGTTGCCTTGGCAACCCTGCCAGTTTTTGCAATTGCTTAGGCAACCGGAACAGCGGCAGAATTTTGCAAGAGGATGGAATCTTGCAAGTGTCTCGGAAGTCCTTCTAGAACATGCGTAGCTTGCTGCACTGGTTTTAAAGAGGCCTGAGGAAGAATGGAGGGGACTAGCTGCTCCTCTACTGGACGGGATTGATGGTGAGGCAGCGGAAGCCAGAGGCTGCGGCGGCAGCTGGGGCAGTCCCTGATTAGCAAGAGGTGAGCAGGCCGCGGGGTTGCTCTCCTCCCACTCCTCCTCATTCTGGAGCTGGCTGTGGCTCAGAGAGTCAAAGCAGGAAGAAGTCACAAGCAGGGAAGCAAAAAACCCGTGAGGCTCTGGTTGTTGCTGCCGCCTTTCAGATACAGTCTGCCAATTAGGAAATATTCTGAGGGGGCTAAGAAAAGGCTTCCTGCAGCAGAGCACAGCAAGATAAGTCGCAAGAGGGTACGGGCTCCCGCTCCTTTGTCACGCTTACTCGGACCCCATTTTACATGTCAATGGATTCGTGCTTAATCAGTCCAGTAAGGCTGTTTTTAGACCAGGAGAAATCTGATCTGATCCCAGATCTCTCACTAGGCTGTGTGTGTATATTTGGGAAGGGGGTTCATTTTCGTATTTACCTGCAGTGTTCATGACGTAACAAGAGTCTGTAGCAACTCGATCACAACTAAAAAGTACGATTTGTGCACCTCTGCAAATATTATTTTATAGATAGTGAACTGAGGCTGAATAATATTGATTCGTCTAAGGCCACTAATGAATTGATGGCCATAATAATGCTTGCGCCCAAATACCAAACTAGGCAGGCTGGGGGGGGGGAATCCATAGCAGTGAAGCCGAACTCATGTTTTGTGTGCAGGAGATTCCAAGTTCTGCCGTCTCCAGTTAAAACGATCTTGAGTGCCAAGACTGTAGAAGACCCTCCTCCTGACCCTGGAGACCACCTGGATTACATCCAGGTTTTTGGGGCAGATGTACATCATCACATGCAGTTTCTGCGCTGGGCTTTTTCTCCCTCCACTCAGAGGAGCAAGGGTAGGAGAGGGACTCCTGACCAGGCTTCCAGCTAGAAGTGGTTGAGTGGCATCCCTGGGGGCCCATATATATATTTTTTTGTGAAATTTTGTGGGTTTTGTGCTTTGGTTCCATTACTATTTTCTGAAACATTGAGATTGTTTGCATGTGTTATTGCATCTAAGTGTGATAGAGGACAATCCTCTCTGTTGAGTAACCTAACTAACATTCATTTATATAAATAGTCTGCTTAGGGTACAGTGCATACGATCTGATACCCCTTTTTCTGGATCAGTACAATGGGAAATGTGGCTTTACAACAGGAGGAGAGGCGAGTGAGATGACCTTGAAAGAATTAATTTAGGAATTCATGCTATTTCCCCTCCAAATACTGAAGTGCTGATAGATCAACTTGCCTCTTCTAAATATATGTGAGAGCAAAGAAATTGTGCAAAGAAGGACCAGGTCAAGCAAGAAGTTTTAGATTTTATTGAATCCTCATTTTATCTTAATTTAAAAACTTTAAGAAATACGAATATTGATTTCTTTTTTCTCAGTTTCTTTTCACTATTTGTGTATATTGGGAAATTAAGAAAAAAATGAATATAGGTATTTGCTTTGTGAATATATATATTCATCAAGTTATATATAGTTTATATATATAGTTATATAGTTTCCATATTTAGTAATTTTTTAAAAAATTAACGGCTGGACATTAGCATACTCAAAAGTGACCATTGGGGAAGGCCCCACAAACATTAGCTTGTGCCCATAGCAACGGAGATGATGGCTAAGCGCAACTCACCCCACGGTATTCATAGGAACAGGCCATGTATAGAAAATACAAGTATGGTCAAATCCCATCTCTAGGTAATATTTACATATTTTGTTGACAGGTATAATGATTCAATAGATGGTCCAATAGATGTTTAATGACTGAAATGTCCATTTCAGACCAGCTCCATCTGCTGTTCGTAGGTTCTTGATCTGGTTTCAAGTAGGGTATCAGCCTTCTAAACAGATGCTACTTTCCAGACCACACTGCAACCATTTCTCTATACCTGTTCATTTCCATCACACTGGGTGGGCATTTATCTGCCTATGGCAAATTGACTGGAGAGTTAGGCCAGCTGTTGCACTTTGTCTGTGTGATTATTATGAATTTCTCGTTGGGAGGGCTTGGTATCTTGGGATCCAAGTTCCAGTAGTTGCACTGAGGAATTCTTTTGGATTCATTTTGATGTAAGCAATCAGAATTGAGATTGCGTACTCATATCCCATGGACTGATTTTATCCCTGTTAATGTCCTGTTATTAGTGAAAACATGTATTAAAAGGAACTTGGATTGCAGTAGTGAATCCAGCTATTGATGTTATGATTCAGTCCCCTTTAGTGGAGCTTATGTGCATAAGTGAGAGCTGGATTATAACATATACTAGCAACAAAGCCCGTTGTGGGGAAAAAATGCAATGGGCTCTATTTTTTTTTTTATAATTTTTTTTTATTTTTCATAACTACAAAACACTACACAGCACTACACAAGACTATCACAAGGAAAGGGGAGAGGGAAGGGACAAAGGGGGATGGAAAAGGAAAAAGGGGGGGGAAATGAACTACAAACACTAAACACTACACTTCAATGTTTTCCCTTCATACTGTCATAATACAAAAATAGCTCCATAGGATAATGATGGAGTGGTTAATCATACAGAGAATAGGCATTTCAAATTCTGATTAAACTTTCCTCCCCCTACTAGGTCCCGGACGCAATTCTCTCTGTGCAACCGCTGTTGCGGTGCTCTCCTCCTCCCCCCCCCCCCCTCCGGCTTCTCCTTTTCTTCGTTCTCGGTGCAGCAGAGTTCCGGGTTTTTATTCTCAAAATCCTTTAGTTGATCTTCTGATAGTATCTTATAGGCCTGATCTTTATGTCTAAACCATATTCCTTCCGGGAATAACCATTTGTACTTTATTCCATGGTCCCTCAGAAGAGCTGCAAACTTTTTATACTTAAAATGCCTTTTCCGGACTAGAAATGGAACGTCCTTCAAAATCTTGACTTTCAAACCCAAAAAGTCCAAATCCGCATTATATGAGTTATATAGGATGGTGTCCCGAATCTTTTTAAATGAAAAGTCAATAATGATCTCACGAGGCAACTGTCGCTTTGTTGCATATTTTGAAGAAGCCCGACGGACCTCCAAAATGGCGCTTTTAACCTCTTCTTTAGTCGTCCTCGCGGGTATCGCCAATAGTTCCGAGACCACCTCCCACCTCCCACCTCCTCATTTTCCTCCTCTTTCACGTTTTGGAGACGCAAAATTGTCTGCGTTCGTTCCATCTGTAGCCCGATCAGCTGGTTCTCAACCAACTTCAGCTCCTTTTTTGTAGCCTTCACAAGTGACGCACTTTCCAGAGCAGACTTCTCTGCCCCCCCCGCTGCTTCCTTGATGGTTTTTACTTCGCTTTCAATTAAGCCCACCCTTTGATCAGTTTCGTTCAGCTTGTCAACAAAGGGTTTTATGGCTTCCACCACCGCCCTGCGCACCAACTCTTCGAGCGACTCTCCCTTCAAAGTAGCCGAGATTGACTTACCGAGAGTGGGACTTTGCTTCTTTGCTGCCATTTGGGGGGGGGGGGGCGCCAACAAAATTCTGGAACTCAGCGAAGGGGAAGAACGAGTCTTCTTCAGATCAACCTCTCCTTCACGAACGCTTGTAGAACAGAAGGGATTCGCTTGTTTACGGGCTTCCGCCTGTTTCTTTTATTTGCCGTTTCTCATTGCCCGGCGGCACTCGAGGCGCCGCGCACGTCTGCCGGCCTCCATAGGGACAAACGGGCAATTCCCCCCCCCCCCCGCATTGATTTCGGGGAGTTCTTCCCGCAGTGTCCCGGACCCTGGCTCCCTCCCTGGGAGTCCTGGGGGCTAATCCTTGCGGATCAGCCGCCCGGTCAGGGTGCCCGGTCGTTTCCTCCCGGACCAGCCGAGAGGAGCGTCCGGCATGGCTGAGAAAACGAAACCGAATAAAAAAAAAAATGCAATGGGCTCTAGAAAGGGGAGGGTGGGCAGGCGGGCATTCGCTCCTCCTCCGTCACTGATTCCAGATGATGAAGGAGGGAGATGGGCATTGTCTTCTGCTCCACACCTGATCTACCTGATCTTGGCCATGTGAAGGGGTGGTGGGCTTTGCTACCTGCTCCATACATGATACATGCCAGGTAAATGGGGGGGGGGGCATTGCCTCCTGTTCTGCGCCTGACTATGGCTGGGTGAAGGGGGGCAGGCATTGCCGCCTGCTCCGAGCCTGATCCCAGCTGGGGTGGCATTGCCACCTGCTTCCCACTAGGTGAAGGGAGGAAGAGGCATTGCCTCCTGCTCAGCACCTGATCCTGACAGGTGAAGGTGGGCTGCAGGCTTTACTACCTGCTCTGCTCCTGATCCCAGCTGGGTGAAGGGGGTGTGGGCATTGCCACCTGCTCTGCTCCTGATTCCAGCAGGTTGAAGGGGGGGCAGGCATTGCTGTGTGCTTGGCTCCTGACTCTGGCAGGGTGAAGGTGGGCATTGCCACCTGCTCAGTGGCTTATTCTGGTAGCTTGAAGTGGGTGGGCATTGCCACCTTCTCTGCTCCTTATCCCAGCTGGGTAAAGGGAAGAAGGGCATTGCCTCCTGCTCTGCGCCTGATCCCAGCCAGGTAAAGGCGCGAGGTGGGCATTGCCCCCTGCCCCCAAATGGGTGATGGCAGAGGGTGGGCATTGCCACCTGCTCCACTCCTAATGCCCGCTGGGTTAAGGTGGGGGATGGGCATTGCCACCTGCTCCACTCCTAATACCCTAGCCAACTGGGACACCTCCAAAAGACAAAGCTGCAACTACAAGAAACTGGAGGAGAACTATAATACCCACACTATACTGTTTTTAGAAAACTTTTTTATCAAAGTGCTGTCAGGACTCGTGGCGGCTGCCGTTGGGCGGGGTGCCAGCATGTCTGATCCTGATGTCAAAGGGGTGCCAGGGATGCTGCAGGACCCTGCTCTGTGGAAGGAGGGGCGGTATACCTCACCCAGACTCCCTTTCAATCCACTCACTGGCCTGCTCAACCTGCGCCACTCACCCCCTTCGATCTCCGCCCTCTCTTCCTTCATCACATCTCCTCCTTGCCTTCGCTCTCATTCTGCTTCGCTCCAACTCCCTTCCATTGCTCCTACTCAACCCACCACCCCAGTGCTCTTCTGAGCCATCCTTTATAGGGCTTTCTCTCCCTGCTCTGCCCTCCTTCCAAGCTTCACCTGTCAGGCCACACCCCTCATTTGCCTTCCAGCATTGTCCTGGGCTGCCTCAAGCGGCTGCAGCTGGGGTAGCTGATTTGGCTGTGTTGGTCAGCAACAGCTGTGACTTGCTGGCTGGCTATCAAGCTTCTCTGGCTAAGCTGATTGCTGAAGGCAGGCCCAGCTGTGGCCCCTTGGCTGGCTGCCTAGTTTTTCCAACAGAACGCCTGTGGCAGCTCCACCTGGAGTTGTTTGGTTCCTGGCGTTACCTGAGCCAGGTTATTGCCTTCTAGCTGGTGTATAGGCTGGGGCATGGCTCTGAGTTGCTGTGGCTGCTTCTCCTCCTTGTCTGGTAAGGGCTCTGCTTGGGCAGCTGCTGGGTCCCTATTCCCCCTGCCTTTGCCCTCCCCCTCTGCGCTGCTTAGCCCCCTATCTTCCCACTGGAGGGTGGAGCTAGCTGGCCTCCCCCTGCCCCTTCTAGCCCTCTGAGGCTTGGGAGCTTCGTCTCTTCCCCCTGGTGGCGGCAGGTTCTGGCCCTGGATGCCAGCTGGGGTGGCTGGACAGCTGTCTCCCGGCTGCCTGCCATCACTTCCTCCCAGCAAGTCCGGGGGCTGTGCCTCAGACCCCGGACAAGTGCAAACTGCTAATTATGTGCAATTTCCAAGCAATATTATACAACAATAGTAAGTCACTCTAAATATCAGTATATCCAGCAAAGACAATAAATAGCACAATCAATAACATAGTCCTTCAATCAATAACATAGTCCTTCAATCAGTAACATGAAAATAGTCCAACTGGTGAGAACTTAAATGCTAATAATCCTTCCTTTTCTTGGATAGATGTTATTTTCATAAAGACGACCATCAGTCAGGTGGAGAAGAACTGGAGCTGAACGTTTCTTTAAACAGAGAGCCGACGGGTTTTTGCTAGCAGATTTCCAATTCTTGTTTCATTCTTGCTATTACTGTTTATGGAAGTAAATACACAGTCATTGCATATTATGTTAATTTTATTTTAGTCTATAAAAGTTATGCGGAAGTATTAGGATGAAAAAATGGGATGTGAAGGGGAAATTATGGCAATTTGAAAGTTACTAACTGGGGGAAATATTGGAGATAGGGATTTTTACCATTTAAAGTGAAGTTTTAATTATTGTTAAGTTTAAGTTTTGAATAGATTTGAATTTAATGGATATTATTTAGTTTATTAGGGAAATATGAGATAATATATAAAGGGAATAGATAAGTAAGGAATAGAATAAGATATGGGTTGGAAAGCTGTTGGAAGTCTGAGAAAAGGGGGGGAGGGAAAGGGTGGGGGAAAATTGATATTTAGGTTTTAAATAAAACTGTTATTTGTAATATGTACTCACCTAATAAAAAACTTTTTTAATACAAAAGGAAGTATTAGGACGAAACGGGAATTGGAAATCTCAGTCAGGTGAAGGAAAGTGGGCATTGCCATCTTATCTGCTCCTGATCCCAGCTGGGTTAAGGTTGAGGATTGGCATTGCCACCTGCTCTACTCCTAATACCCGCTGGGTTAAGGCAGTGGGTGGGCAAAGCCACCTGCTCTGCTTCTGATCCCACCTGGGTGAAGGGGGGTTGGGCATTGCTAAGTGCTCCGTTCCTAATACCAGCTGGGTTAATGTCGGGGGTTGCATTGCCACCTGCTCTGCTCCTAATAACAGCTGTGTTAAGGTGGGAGGGGAAATTCCACCTGCTCCACTCCTAATACCAGGTGGGTTAAGGCGGGGAGTGGGCATTGCCATCTGTTCCACTCCTAATACCAGCTGGATAAAGGCAGGGGGAGGGCAATGCCACCTACTCTGCTTCTCATACCAGATTGCTTAAGGTGAGGGTGGGCATTGCCACTGCGCTGCTCCTTATACTGGCTGGGTTAAGGTGGGGGATGGGCATTGCCACATGCTCTGCCACCTATTCCACTCCTAATACCAGCTGGGTTAAGGTGGGGGGTGGCCATTGCCATCTGCTCCACTCCTAATAACAGCTAAGTTAAGGAAGAGGGCAGGCATTGCCACTTGCTCCACTCCTCATCCCAGTGGGGTGAAGGCGGGTGGGCATTGCCACCTGCTCCACCCCTAATACCAGCTGGGTTAAGACGGGGTGGGTGGGCATTGCCATCTGCTCTGCTCCTATTACCAGCTGGGTTAAGGCGGGGTGTGGGCATTGCCACCTACTCTGCTCCTGATCCCAACTGGTTCAAAGGGGAGCAGGCATTGCCTCCTGCTCCGCTGCTGCTACCAGCTGGGTTAAGGCGGGGGTTAGGCATTGACACCTGCTCTGCTCCTAATACCAACTGGGTTAAGTTGGGGGTGGACATTGCCACCTGCTCCACTCTTAATACCAGCTGGGTTAAGGCAGGGAGAGGGTATCGCCACTTGCTCGGCTCCTAATGACAACTGGGTTAAGGTGGGAGCATGGGCATTGCCACTTGCTCCGCTCCTAATACCAGCTGGGTGAAGGCGGGGGGTGGGCATTGCCTCCTGCTCTGCTCCTAATACCAGCTGGGTGAAGGCGGGGGGTGGACATTGCCACCTGCTCCACTCCTAATATCAGCTGGGTTAAGTTGGGTGGTGGACACTGCCACCTGCCTCACTCCTAATACCAGCTGGGTGAAAGCGGGAGGCGGGCATTGCCACCTGCTCCTGGCCTGGGCTTCCCATTATGGCACGTTTTCTGGAGGTAGATGGTGCCTTGCCTAAGCTTCCCTCCATGGCAGCGCTCTCTGGTGGTGCACCAGGGTATAAAGCGAATTGTCTGAAATACGCTTACTCAATTATATAATAAGATACTTGCTTTTAAAGCCATTAGCGCATAATAGTTTGTTATTTCTAGCTGAATAGCATTTTAAGGGAAGTGACGATGGGCAGGTCATGATTACCTCAATTTCAAATGAGGAAATAAATCTTATTCATGAAGCTGTAAGATATCTTCATATGCCTTTGGTTTTAATATCTGTGTGAATAAAACTCCCAAGTGTGGGGAGTTGACAGTCCAAGGAAACCGCTCCAGGGGAGGAAGTTAACTGGGGAAAATCCAGCTAGCTGGAGTGCCCACAAAATTGGCTGAAAAGTCATGGAAGTTGCATTTGCGTCCTCCAGGGAACTCCAGGATATCCTGAACCTCTAAAACAAAGTTTGAACCTGGATCAAGTATTTTGTTGAAAGATGCAGCTTTCAGCATTTATTCCTTATTTTCCATGTCAAATGGCGTTTAGCCCTGATGTCACGACCTCCTGTCGTGTAGTTAGATTTTGCCTTTAACCCTCTTCTTACAATCCTCTGGGTAGAATGCTGCCACCAGGACTTCTATTCCAAAATAGTTCGTTTAAATTTCCCTTTTAATAACGTACCCAAGTATCAGGCTCCTTCGTGGGACTATGTGGCCCTGATAGGAATGGGATATAGGAATAACATATACTCTAGGATGAACAAAATAAATAAATAAACTTTTATTTTTACAAGAAGCGTATTGGTTTCACACTATTACTTAAGCTTGATGGTTTCAAAGATAGTTACTGGTTCTTAAAATTTCCTTACATAGGCTCAGTCACACAGAATGCATGTGTGAACATACACAGTTCAGGCTTCCACACAGGTTGCCTAACTGGACTAGACTGGGAATCCCCTCAGGCTTCCACACAGGTTGTATTTCTCTCAGAAATGCATGGACACTCTCAGGCTGCATACAGCTAACCTGTCTAAACCAGAATGCCTCTTTTCTCTCTGCTCAGTAACTAAAAACTGCAACTCACTCCGCCCCTAGAGCACTGCTACTATCCAGTCAGATTTCACTCCAGGCATATTTCTCAACTCCACCCACACTCTCAGTCATCAACCAATCACCTCACTCACTGCCCCCTTTAACACCCCCCCTCTTCTTCTGTAGCACATCAAGCATTTAAAGAAATACACACACATTTAAAATCATTACAACCGGCCTTCCAAACTGAGGGCTGCTGTCCATTGACTTTCAACTGGATTGTTAAAATTACGTTACTACTACATTTTGTAAAGTGTTAAATTAGATTAAGAAAATTATAACTCTATATATTTATCTTATCAGGACCATCCAAGCTCCGGGACAGGTTCCAGTCGTCGTTTCCCCTGGGAACCAACAGCTGCATACGGTCACCCTCCAGACAGTGCCTCTGACAACGGTGATCGCCAGTGCAGATCCAGCATCTGCAGCCACATCCCAGAAGTTTATTCTTCAAGCCATCCCCACTTCCCAACCCATGACAGTGCTCAAGGAGAATGTTATGCTGCACTCCCCCAAGCCAGTCTCAACGCCACCGTCGTCCATCGTCTTGAGCCCTGCGCAGGTCCAGCAGGTCCTCGGTAGCAACGTGCAGACAATTTGCAATGGGACAGTCACCATGGCATCTTCTTCATCCTTCAGCCCTGCTGCCCCTGTAGTAACTTTTACACCAAGCAGCTCACAAATGATTGCTCAGCCACCCAACACAGTGATCACTTCCGTCATTAAGGCACCAGAAAATAAACCGACAATTATTCAAGGAGTGATAAAATCTGAGGCAAATGATGGTACGGTAGATGAATCCAAACACTCAGAGCAGAGTTTCCAACAGCAGCCTTTTGTGGTGATGGTGTCCAGTTCAAACGGATTTCCCTCCACGGTGCATATTAAACAGGAAAGTGAACAGTTGGAACCGAGTCCATGTGAGTAAACTGGAAGTCAGTGAACTCTGTGGAGCGCAGTTTCCTTAATGTGATGGGACTTCTTCAGTTGTGTATTATCACTTGATTCAAAAGTAGGCATTACAAAGCTTCTTTAATTTCTGAAGTTAATTATAGAAATAATACTATAGAATTTATTTCAATTTTCTGTTTGCTAAATAATATAATTTCTTTCACAATGCAAGCATGAAGGAACATGCAATTTCTTTTCTGATCACTGTCTAGAAATTCTAAATTTCTTGCACTTTATGCATTATTTGTCTATCTTGCATAATAATGTAATTATTACTATAATCAATGCTTTCAAGCAACAGTTACTTTTCACAAAAGTGTTTCTTTCATTCCATGTATGTGATTTTTCTAGCAAATCCCAAAGATCTGTCTCACGATGTTGGACTAAAAGTTTTTCCTTTTATGTGGATGGTAAATAACAGGGCAGGGTCACCTATACCAGTTCCTATTGCATTTTGCACCAAAGATTACTTACATACCCGATATGTATTTGTCTGTTTCCTAATGTGGCTATATCAGACACATCTGATCACCAAAATGGAAATTATTGCTACAGGTGCAAATATTTTAAGACAATTGTAACATTGAAGTTTAAACATTTTTTTGTTTCCCATTATTTTGTAAGGGAGTGGGGAATACGCAACTTGTGCAAGTATTTTGAGATTAAAATGTTTCTATAAGAGTACTTTTTCTATTGTAAATATGTAATTTAATTTCTCAAAGATGTTTTTCTTAAAAAATTTCCATAGAGCAATATTTTATAGATGCAATTAAGATCATTATGTTTAGAGCTCTAATGTTATATGTATTCATATATTACAGAGTGAATTTGTATTTAAAGACAAATTTTTAAATTGTGGAACCCTTCTGAACTTTGCCTTTTTGTATTTTAATTGGTTTATTATGAAAATAAATCAAGTATACAACATCTTTGTACTTTTTTTTGTGAATTAGGAACCGGTCTTTCCTCTTTCTAATCTCTCTATTTGAAATTACGTGTATGGTTCTGACGGGCAAAGAAGATAGATCAGTGTGGTAAGATCTGAAATGCAGTAGTAAGCAGAAAAGTCCAGGTTAAAACTTTTATTTTAATTGAGGTTAAACATGACAAATAATTGTTAGTATCTCACCACTAATAGTAATCAGCATAGAAATTCCTTAACATCCATTTACTAAAAAAAAATATTTTATTTGTCATTTATAATCCGCCTTTCTCACTGAGACTCAAGGCGGATTACATGGTATGAGATTAGTACAATCAGTATCAAATACATTTCAGTACAGTATCAAGGACATTTCCATAAACAATGCCAAGTTTAAAGGACACAGTATTAGCAAGAATCCAATACAGAGTAGAAAAAATCATAGTAGAAAAATGCCAAGCTTAATACACTTTATTACAGACAACAGCTGAGTTGGATCTTTAAATGCTGCCATCTGATACATACATTTGGAAAGAAAAGAACTAACCACCGACCCGATCCGAGCTGTTTTGACCCTGAAACGGGCCCAAAATGGCAGAAAATGACCATTTTAACCCGTTTCGGCCAGGATTGGGGCCAAAACAGCCAGAGCCGGGTTGGTGCCGGGCGGCGGAGGCTCCCCCTGCCCGGCACCAACCCGATGCTGGCCGTTTCGGCCCCAATCTGGTCCGTTTCAGCCCCGAAACGGGCTCAAAATGGTTGGTTTTGATCAATTTTGGCCTGGATCGGGACAGAAATGGCCAGGACTTCCAAAATGTTTGAAAGTCAGGTGGGCGGAAACACCTGACTTGGGGGAACTACCAGAACAGCGTTCCGGTGCGTTCCCCCCCCTCGAAATGAGCCCTGGAAAGGGGTATTTTTTTCCTTCCCCCCCCCATCCTACTCTTAGCTTTTCACCTCGCCTCCCCCCCCCCCCCCAGTGTTAGGCTTTTGAACTGTGGCCTTGCTTGACCAAGGTTTTTATTTACTTTTATTTTTCTCCTTCTCTGCTTTTTGGAGGCTTTGGTTTCTGGGGGTTTGTGGCCTCCCCCACCCAGGGAGCATCACTTTTATTTCCTTTTATTTCTCTCTTCCTCTGCTTATTGGAGGGTCTCACTTCTGTTTTGTTTTTGTTTTGTGCCCTCCCCATAAGGAGCCTGACTTTTCTGTTAGCTCTGTGTGTGCACTTGTGTGCGTGTAGTGCAGTTTTCCCTTTTTCCGAACACCCCTTTAGTGCCCTTTAGTGTTCTTTTGTGCGCCTCTGCAGCAGCCAGTGCCTGTGACTAGGTGGTGTTTTGGGGGGGGGGGGCTCGTGCCTCTGGTGCGCTGACTCACACCTGCACGGGTACTAGCTTTACTGTCTGCACTGCAGGCTCTCCACTTGCACGCTTCTGTGGTGCAGCTTGCCTTTGCTGTGCGCATGCACACTGTCAGCGCGCACACTGTTTTTATTTTGAGCCCCTTTCCAGCTGGGGACAGTGTCTGGTGGAGGTGGTTTGGGGGGCTGCCCGCTGACTCACATCTGTACGGGTAGCTTTACTGTCTGCAGGCTCCCCACTTGCACGCTTCTCTAGTGCAGCTTGCCTTTGCTGTGTGCACTGCGCACACACACCGTTAGCACACACACTGTGATTTATTTGTGAGCATCTGTGTAGCCGGGGCTAGTGACTGGGTGGAGGTAGGTTTGGGGACCAGGGGCTCTTGCCCGCTTGCAGACTCACACACCTGCACGGTGTTGCTCCACTGTCTCCTCTGCGCACACCATCAGCACCCACACTTTTTTTATTTAGAGCCCCTGTCCAGCTGGGGATAGTGACTGGGTGGAGGTGGTTTTGGGGCTCAACACACCCAAACCCCAGTGTCAGGGCCGCTTCTTGCCGCCTCACTCCCTCACTGTTGTGTTTGCCCTCCATTGTCCCCAGTGGTTCCTCTCTGTTTTGGCTTTTGTTTTACCGCACCACTATGAAGCGTTCCTTGCTAAGCAAGACTGGTCGTGGTGGGAAATGAGGCAGAGTATGTGGGCCGTCGGAGGCCAGCAGCAGGAGTTCTGGGGCGTAAGTCTGTCCGGCAGCAGAGTCTCTCACGTCTGATCCGTCCACGGATGCTGTGGTGGAGGCAGAAGTGGTCTCTCCATTGCTGCAGGGAGTGGACCTGATGCTGGTGTGTAGGGGCACTGACCCCAAGCACCTGTCATGTGCAGAGGCACCACCCGAGCATCTTGCTTCCGCCACTACGCAAACCACCTGGCAGGCGGGTGAGGAGTCCAGAGCAGAGAGAAGAGGGAGGGGGACCAGTCGATGGCCAGCAAGAAGACTGGCCATGAAGGTGCTGTGGGTGGGAGTGGTACAGCCAGGCAGGCTACCCTTCAGGAGGTTGTCCCCTCCGGGTCTCTGACAATGCCCAGTGTAAGAGGGGGAAGGCTCAGGCGGCATACACTGGAGCGGTGGCGGAGATGATCGCATTGAATAGACTCCCGTTATCCGTCGTGGAGGGTGTGGGCTTTAGAAGGCTGGTGCATCGATTCGCTCCCTGGTTCTCAGTGCCATCACGGAGGACCATTGGCCAGCGAGTCTTGCTCGCCCTCTGTGAAAGCAGGGGTCGTGAGGGACCTGAAGGGTGCCCAAGGACAGACCGTCCACAGCAGACCTCTGGAGCGGCCGACATCACGGCTACCTCGCCATCACAGCCCACTGGTGGCAACCAGAGGATCTCCGCTGCCCCAGGGAGAGGTCAGATCCCCAGGAGGAGGTGGCCCCCTTGGTGCCAGGCTATAGAGTGCTCCTGCTGCAGGCAAGGGGGATGGATGAGGATCATATGGGCAAAAACATCACCGCCACAATTGGGGCTGCACTGAGGGAATGGGCTTCCGCGGGGCAGGTTTCCTGCGGCTTCATGGTCACCAACGTGGGAAGAAACATGCTGGCAGCCCTGAGAGAGGCATCCCGAGACGGCCTGGTCTGCCTGGCGCACAAACTGCAGCTAGTCGTGACAGATGCTTTGGGGCTAGAGAGCAACATCAAGGCCAGCTGGGACCGATCGATGTTGTCCATGCATGCCTTGCTGGTCAGCTGTCGGTGTCTGTTGGCACACTTCTCACGCAGCATCAAGTCTTCGCGCAAACTGCTCCAGAGGCAGGAGCAGGGGGGATCCCGAGCACCACCTTTTTCAGGACACGGCCACCCATTGGCACTCCACCTACGACATGGTGAGTCGTCTGGTGGAGCAAAAGAATCCTGTTCAGGACATAATGTCCTTGGTGCCAGTCTTGCAGGGGAGAGAGGAGCTCAGCCTCAGCTCTATGGACTGGCTAGCCCTCTCTCAGAGGGTCCATGTCCTGAGGCCATTCAATGAGACCACCGAGGTCCTGTGTGGCTACCAGTCCTCTCTGGGGCAGGTCATCCCCCTGATCCATGGCCTGGACCAGGTCCTGGCCAAAGAGATGGAAGAACAGGACCAGCTTCTCCACAGGGCCTGGGACTTGGTTGCGAGGTTGCAGGCAGGCTTGGCCACCCGCTTGCATCCTCTGTGCTGGGAGGACCCATACAGCCTGGCCTGCGTATGCGATCTTATCAAGGGCGGCACAGCCATGCAGCAGGGAGAGCTCCACCAGTGGGCAAAGCTCCTGCGTTGAGCGGTGTGCAAGCTCCGGTCCCAGCAAGTGGAGGAGAGAGAAGAGAGTGTGGGCGAGGGGATGGAGGAGGAGGAGAGGGCGGTAACGGTGCCCAGCGCCACCAGGAGGCAGGAGAGCTCTCCCCACGAAGACCCACCCCCATTCTGGTCCTCGGTGATGGGCTGGGCAGTCGGGGGCAGCGGGGTATTGGGCGAGAAAATCTGCCATTTGGCCAGACCTCTCAATGGTGGCCACCAACATCCTCTCCTGCCCCCCCCCCCAATCAGTGTCCAGAGCAAGAGGGTGTTCTCACACCTGGGAGAACTCCTCCATCCACAACGCTCACATCTAGTTCCAGACCTGGTGGACCAGCTCTCGTTCATCAGGATCAACCTCCCCCTGCTCGGCTACCCCTCCATGGATCTTGAGTGTTCTTCTGAGCCCTGAGCTGGCCTCGCCTCTCTTTCGCCATCCACCCACCCTCAGCCTCCAGCCCAGAAAGCCAAGCCGATGTATGAAAGATCACAGTCCAGGCTGCAGGGCACTTCTGATGAGGGCTCGCTGAAACATTTTCGGGTTTTCTTTCCCCTTCAATGTACGGCATATTAAGAATAGGATTTGCTTTCCCCTTCTGTTTGGAGCACATTTTCCTTTTCTTTCTCTGACCATCTTTCTTTGAGCACCTTTCTCGAATGGGAAGGTGACCATCCGCTGCCATTCACTTACTTCTTCTGGAAGGAATACGTTCTACTGTGCAGTGCCTGCCCAGAATGAGGAGGAATGTGTGGGTTCCGGCACTGCAGGGCCATAACTGAGGACAGGGGCAGAACCCTTTCTGAGCGTGTTCTGTGTTGTGGCCTGGAAGCCCTGAAAGAGGCATACATTGGGGGCCCAGTTTGCCTGCTGCGTATAAGCCGCCTCTGCTCATGCTGGGATGCACACCAGGAAGGGTGGCGGGACTTTGAACAGCCTCCACCCAAGGAGGAGGAGGCATCCTTCTCCTTTGTCATGGCTGGCAGGTGGGTCAGTGATGTCCGTGTCCAACGCTCCTTGGCACGAGGGACGGCTTTGCACATATAGTTGTAGAGGATGGTGGGAGGAGTCCTGTTCAATGGGACTGTGCTGCCACAGCCGGCTGGTGGGACATGCCAGTGACTGGGTGGGATATGGTCTCCTCACACGCTGACCGCAACCCGCCATGTCCGGCGGGTGGGTCAGGGACTTGCCTCTATGTCTGATGGGTGGGACATTCAGGTGACTGCCTCCAGTGTTCCATGACATCGCTCTTCCAGGTCCAGCCTTGTCCGGGCCAATTATTTTGTGCAGCCTGTCTAGCCAGCAGGCACCCCTCCATGCGAGGGAGTGGAGCGCATGTTGTCACTTCGCTGCTCTGCTCTCCTGCGGGGGGAAGGCCAGGTTGCCTCCTTCTCAACAGAGACCTACCACCACAGCCAGTGGGTGGGGCATGTCTGTGGCTGCATCCTTTGAAGCTTCCCGTATGGGCCTGCGGTCTCCTCCGCACCAGGGGGAAGGGGTTCCTTTGTTGCCGCAACAACTGGCCAGCCGGCAGGTGAGTGATGCTGGCGACAGCCTCCGCTGCTCCACACCAGTGTTCAGCTACACGCTGCTCTCCTGGGTTGCCCTTGTCCGAGCCACTTATTTTGTGCTGCCTCTACAGCTGGGCCGTCACCCCTCCATTCAAGGGTAGGGCGCGCACGATGTCGCTGCGTTGCTCTGATCGCTTCTTTCATGGTCCAGCCTCTTCTGGGCCGCTTATTTTGTGCACTTTTCTCCTTTGCCACGGCCAGCAGCTGGGCCGGTGATGTCTGTGTCCAACGCTCCTGGGCACGAGGGACGGCTTTGCACATATAGTTGTAGAGGATGGTGGGAAGAGTCCCCTTCAATGGGACAGGCTGTCTCCTCCACACCAGGGGAAAGGGGTTCCTTCTGTGCCCCCACGGACGACTGGTGGGTGGGACCTGCCGGAGGCTGCATCCTTGGAAGCTTCCCGTATGGGCTTGTGGTCTCCTCCATGCAAGGGGGAAGGGGTTCCTTCTGTGCCGCCACATCTGGCGGGTGGTTCATGGCAGTACTGGCTACCTGGGACGGAGGCAGAACCGTTTTCTTAGCATGTTCTGTGTTGTGTGCTCCACCCTTGGAAGCCCTGAAAGAGGCTTATTTTGTGCAGCCTCCTCTACAGCCGGTCTGTTGCCCCTCCATGCAAGGGAGGTGAGCGCATGATGTCTCCATCCTTCCCTGACCGCGACTCGCCACGTCTGGCGGGTGGATCATGCTGCTGTCTGCCCCCACTATTCCATGCTGGCATCATGCCATACGCTGTTCTTCCTGGGCCAGCCCTGTCCGAGCTGCTTATTTTGTGCCGCCAGTACAGCTGGGACGTCGCCCCTCCATGCGAGGGAGGGAAATGTACAATGTTGCTTTGTTACTCTGCTCTCCCGCAGGAGAGGGCCAGATTGCCCCCTCCCTGAGCGGGACCTGCCTCCATGTCTGGCAGGTGGGACACGCCAGTGACTGCCTCCAGTGTTCCATGACGCTGCTCTTCCAGGTCCAGCCTTGTCCAGGCTGCTTATTTTGTGCTGCCTATCCAGCTGGGGCGTTTCCCCTCCATGCGAGGGAAGAGAGTGCACGATGTCGCTTCGCTGCTCTGCTCTCCCGCGGGGGGCGGGGGGAAGAGCCAGGTCTCCCCCCCACACACCTGGACCATGGCCCACCACATCCGGCGGGTGGGTTAGGGACTTGCCTCCATGTCTGGCGGGTGGGACATGGTCTCACACCCTGAACACGACCCGCCATGTCTGGCATGTGGGTCAGGGGCTTTCCGCCGCGTCTGGTGGGTGCTTCATTCAGGTGAATGCCTCTAGTGTTCCACGATGCTGCTCTTCCAGGTCCAGCCTTGTCTGGGCCAATTATTTTGTGCACCCTTCTCCTTTGCCATGTCTCGCATGTGGGTCAGGGGCTTTCCACCGCGTCTGGTGGGTGGGTCATTCAGGTGAATGCCTGTAGTGTTCCACGATGCTGCTCTTCCAGGTCCAGCCTTGTCTGGGCCAATTATTTTGTGCACCCTTCTCCTTTGCCATGGCTGGCAGGTGGGTCAGAGTCAGTTGTGTCAGACTGTCAGTGTCCATGTCCAACGCTCCTCTCAACGAGGGACAGCTTTGCTGCCAAGTCCAGCGGGTGGGTCACGCCTGCGGCCACTGCTCCTCTGCATTAGGGACGGTGTTGCACTTGAAATTGTATGACACGGTTTCAGGGGCCCCGATCCATGGGACTTACTGTCTCTTCTGTGCCTGGGAGAAGGGGTTTCATTGCCGTCGGCAGGTGGGAAATGGTCTCCTCACAGCCTGACCGCGACCCACCACGTCCAGCGGATGCATCAGGGACTTTCTGTCACGGCCAGCGGGTGGGACATTCAGGTGACTGCCCCAACTCTTCCGCGCCTGCATGACGCCATACACTGTAGTTGGTGATTCCTGGGGCGGCCTTGTCCAAGCCACTTATTTTGTGCTGCCTGTACAGCTGGGCCATCGCCCCTCCATGTGAGGGAGGGGAGCACATGATGTCACTTCGCGGCTCTGCTCTCCCACACGGGGAGGGCCATGTCGCCCCCCGACCAAGACCCTCCAGATCTGGTGGGTGGATCAGGGACTTACTGCCATGACCACTGTGTGGGGCATGCCCGTAGCCACCGCTCCTCTGCATGAGGGATGGCATCATGCCACGCCAGTGCGCTGCTCTTCTGGGTCCATCCCCATCCGGGCTGATTATTTTGTGCCACCTATCCAGCCAGGGGACATTTTCCCTCCATGCGGGGCAGGGGCACGCACAATGTCTCCCCCTTCCCTGACTGCGAAACGCCACGTCCAGCGGGTGGATCATGCCCGCAGCCACCGCTGCTCTGCACGAGGGACAGCATCATGCCGCACTAGTGCGCTGCTCTTCCGGGTCTGTCCCCATCCGGGCCAATTATTTTGTGCCACCTATCCAGCCAGGGGACATTTCCCCTCCATGCGCGGCAGGGGCATGCACAATGTCTCCGCCTTCCGTGACGGCGACACGCCATGTCTGGCGGGTGGGTCATGCCCACGGCCACCACTCCTCTGCACGAGGGACGGCATCATGCCGCGCCAATGCGCTACTCATCTGGGTCCATCCCCATCCGGGCCGATTATTTTGTGCCACCTGTCTAGCCAGGGGACGTTTCCCCTCCATGCGGGGCAGGGGCGCGCACGATGTCTCCCCCTTCCCTGACGGCAACACGCCACTTCCGGCAGGTGGGTCCTGCCTGCGGCCACTGCTCCTCTGCACAAGGCATGGCGTCATGCCGTGTTAGTGCGCTGCTGTTCTGGGTCTGACCTCATCCAGGCTGATTATTTACTGTAGCCTCTACAGCCAGGCCAGCGCCCCTCCATGCGGGGCAGGGCGCGTACGATATCACTGCTTGGCTCCGCTTTCCCCTTCCAGGCAGCCCATGTCTCCACCCACATCAGGCAGGTGGGTCATTCCGGCCAAAGCCTCCACCTCTTGACTCTGTCATTCTCCACTCCACTTCTGCATGGCTGGCAGGTGGGTCATGCCGGTGACCGACCGCCTCCACGTTTTCATGCTGGCTGTATGCCACATGCCACCTTCCTCGGCCAGCTGTGTCCAAGCCGCTTATTTTCTGCAGCATGTTCCGCTGCCCGTAGCACCTCCATGTGAGAGAGGGAAGCGCACGATGTCACTTGGCTGCTCTGCTCTCCCACGGGGGGAGGGCCAAGTCTCCCCCCAGCCTGACCTCGACCTGCCACGTCTGGCGGCTGGGTCAGGGACTTTCTGCCACATCCAGCAGGTGAGTAATGCTGGCAACAACCTCCACCGCTCCATGCACGCGTTCAGCTACACGCTTCTCTCATGGTCTGGCCTCTTCTGGGCCACTTATTTTGTGCTTCCTGTGCAGCCAGGCCATCTCCCCTCCATGTGAGCAAGGGGATCACATGATATCGCTGCATTGATCTGATTTCTCCTCTCCTCGGTTGGCCTTGTCCAGGCCACTTATTTTGTACACCCAGTTTAGCCTAGCTAGCGCCCCTCCATGCAAGGGAGGGGCGTGCACGATGTCTCTGCAGTGCTTTGCTTTCCCACTGGGGGAGGGCCAGGTGTTCCCCTCCCTGTGATCCGCTGCACACAGTGGGTGGGTTACGCCGGCAACAGCCACCACTTCATGCTGCTGTTCAGCTGCACGCTGGTCTCCTGGGCAGACTGTGACTGGGGAAATTGTGTGGAGCACCTGTCCTGTCTGCTCTTCCCCCCGATGGGGTAAGGGCTCCCGTCGTTGCCACCGCGGCTGGTGGGTGGGTGAAGTCTGCGGCTGCCACATCCTATCTCGGGGACTTAGAATGGCCTCCCCTCAAGGTGGGGAAGGCATCCGTGACTGCTGACTTATTTCAGAGGTGTCTTATCTAATTCTTGTACTCAGAAAGTGTTCTAATGTGTAATTAGGTGAGAATATGCAGCAATGTCATAATATGCAAATATTCAACATATTATATGAAATGCTACCATGCTACGACTTGGGCTGGTTTGGTCAGCAGCCACGTCTTCTAGGGAAGAGGGGCCTCATGCTGTGGGATGATAATAGGACCCCGCGAACCCCGCCAGTGGGACGTAGAATAGCCTCATCCCAAGGAGGAGGAGGTCTCCATCAGTGTGCCATGTCCAGGAGGTGAATTTTGTCGGCGGCCAGTCACTCACCATTTCTCGGCACGAGAGATGGGTGTGTCAATCAGTCTGTTTTCCATCCGGGGAGGGTACCCCACACCCCATCCATGAGACTAGGTGCCGTTTGGGGAAGTAACTCTCAGCTCCCCAACTATGGGGAAGAGGGAGCATCCGCCAACATATCCCATACACGATACATGCGGTCACCCATAAAACTGTGCAGGTGGGAAAAGGGGGCTGCTGCCAAGCAGCAGCCAGATTCCCCACCCTGAGTAGGGAGAAGGCAGGATGCCTCCCCGCCCGAGTCCGCCCGCAAAGAATGAATAGAGCATGGTTTCCAGTCCTGAAAAACACCAGGCTAACAAAACACTCTATACCCAACAATAGCCCTGCAGAGAAGATTAGCACATCAAGCACCAATCCATATGCAAAAGAACCTCCTCAGGATACAGTGAAGCCTCCCTCCATTAGCATTCCACACCCTGGGAAACTCTTACAGGATGACTCAGCCCAACCCCACCCCTCCTGAGTGGATATAAATGACCTGCCAACATCTTTTCCACACTGTGACACTGAGAGATCTCTGTCTTTTGGTGCTACACCTCTGAAGATGCCAGCCACAGCTGCTGGCGAAATGTCAGGAACTACAATGCCAAGACCACGGCTATACAGCCCGGAAAATCCGCAACAACCAAATGAGATATTCTCATGCAACCTGAGTCACAGAGGTTTAGGGGTCTTTGGGGCATGGCTATCTAATATAGGTTCAGTGACTTTAAAGGGACATGATTATACCAAGATCCTTTGATTTATCATTTCTGATGGTCTGACAAGGTCTTAGCTAGTCTAGAAGAAATTTTCCCATTGACATGCATGTAACACAATTCGTTCTAAAAGAGAATAAATAGTACAAAGATTTGCCTGGACACCCTTTCAGTATTTATCTAATCTATATTTTCCAAGGATGTACAGTGAGAACATAACAGAAAAAATAACATATTTTGCTAATATGAAAACTGAACAATTGTCAAGCTTGCCTTTGTTCAATCAATCAAAACCTATATCAGATTAGGTTTTGCAACACAGCTTTCACGTCACTTTCAAAAACTGCAGGTTCTGTTGTATAAAATGTTACATTTTTAAAAAAATTTAAAAATAAAAAGTTTTAAAAATAGGCAATATTTTAAATGCAAACAGCCCCACCTGCCTCCATGATGAATATGGAACCGCGGGGGTACCTGCTGCTTGGGCATGATTTGCAGAGACACCTGCAACCGTTAATCTTGTAGGATGATTTTTCAACCCTTTATCCGGTAAAGTGAGCTTTAACTCACAAAAGCTTATACCCCAGAAAATTCTGATGGTCTTTAAGGTGCTGCTGGACTTGAATTTTGCTCTGCTACAACAGACTAAACATGACCTCCTCCCTGAAACTCAAACCTTTGTAGTTCTCCAACTAGCTTTGGCTGCTGGAAGATATGGCTGTGGTGACAAATCTGTAACAGTGGTTCTTAACCTACATCCCACCAATCACTCTTATCAAAGAAACTGGGTCACATGATAGAAACAATCCCCCCACCCTTTACAGGCATTCTGTTACTATATATGTTGATTGATTGTAGTAAGCTTTGAGGACATAGAAGCATAACATAATCCTCGGCGGGTATGGTTGGCAAGTAGCAGCACATCAAACCTTGCTGGTGATCAGGGAAGATGAAACATTAGGAGCACTAACACTGAAATCCTAAACAGAGTTACTCAAGTCTAAGTCCATTGATTGCAATAGGCTTAGACTGGAGTAACTCTGATAAGGATTTGACTGTAAGTGTCCAAAGGTACTGCTAGAATGTCCAATAATAATAACTGTGCTGATATACTGCTCTTCTGAACAGATTTTTGCCTGTTTAGGGTGGTGAACAAAGTTGGTGTTATTCCTACGGTATGGCTGGGGAGTTGGGGCTGAGAGGAGTGGCTCATCCACCCACAGAATTCATAATAGTGAAGAGTCCAGTAGCACCTTTAAGACTAACCACCTTTATTGTAGCATAAGCTTTTGAGAAGCACAGCTCTCTTCATCTAATGCATGCAAGAGAGCTGTAGTTCTCGAAAGCTTATGCTACAATCAAGTTGGTTAGTCTTAAAGATGCTACTGGACTCTCCTATTTTGCAACTACAGATTAACACAGCTAATTCTTCTGGATCTACTGAATTCATGGCAGTAGTGAGAGTTGGACCAGTTGAGTGCTGATTTGCAGCCCAACCTCTACCACAGATGGATAATCCTTGGCTGGCAGCAGATGGCACATCACAATGCAGGTAGACATAGGAACTGAGGGTGAGTCAGTTCTTAGTCATTCTTATGAAAAACCCTGTTTCCCACCTAGACTCCTTCTGTAATCCACTGTGGGGCAGGCATGCTCACTGGTTGAGAACGACTGATCTATAACGAACAGGAGGATTTGAGTCCTGTGAAACCTTAAAAGACCAACAAGATTTTCAGGGTTTAAGGCTTTGAGAGTCAAAGCTTCCTGAGGTCTCTTTCTTGAAAAGGGGTTTTGAGTCTTCCCCTTTAGAGAGCAATGAGATGCATTTGTTGAAGTCTGTGGAGTTGAAGAGATTTCTTGCCTCTTGCACCAAAGAGCTGGAAGCACTGTGCAACCAGTGTGCCATCTGCAGGAGCCTTGGCTCACACACCAGCCAGGCTTGACCATATGGTTGCCAGCTTTCGGTTGGGAAATCTCTGGAGTTTGGGGGGCAGAGCCCGGGAGGGTGGGTTTTGGAGATGGGGCAAAACTCAATGGGGTATAATGCCCTAGAGTGCATCCTCCTAAATTGCCATTTTCTCCAGGGGAAGTGATATCTATTATCTGGAGATCAGTTGTAATTCCGGGAGATCTCCAGACCCTTCCTGGAGGTTAAACCCACAAGGAACAATGATATACACAATTATGTAAATGGAATGAATTGACACGCCAAGATTCTAGGGAAAATATAATATACACATTACAACCAATGTTGACAAACATTTGAAGAGGAATATCAATTTTTTTTACCTGACCTGGATGGCCCAGGTGAGCCTGATCATGTCAGGTCTCAAAAGCTTAAGCAGGGTCTGCCTTGGTTAGTAATTGGATGGGAGACCTCCAAGGAAGGCCAGGCTTGCAGAGGCAGGCCATGGCAAACCAGCTCTGTTAGACTCTTGCCATGATCTGCCTTGAGTCTCAGTGAGAAAGGCGGGCTATAAATGACACAAATAAATAAAATAAGCCAAGTCGTCTGACTCGAGGGCACTCTCCAGCGCCACATCAAAACTTTTAGTCTCCGTCGTAGGTAGCCTGAACCACCAATGCCTAATCCATAAAGTGACACGGCGCAAGCGCAGATGAATGCACACACAGAGAATCTCAGAGCCAAGCAAGGCAGGAATTCCGTTGCGTCACTCGCATCCAAGCGGGCTCACGAAGGCAGCCCGTGGGGCGGCTTCTGGCCCGGTGTCGCTGCCGGCAAGGCGAAGGAAGAGCGGGCCGGAGCCGGGGCCGGAGCCTCTCGCTGCCCGCGACTTGGGTCAGGCTTGACAGGCGGTCGCGGGACCCTCCTCTCGCTGGGATCCTGAGCGGAAGTTCAAGCCCTCGTGGGGCGCTCTAGGCGGCTGCGTCGGCGTCCTCTCTGTGGCCCTGACTTCCTGCGTGTCGCTTGGTGCGCGCGGGCGCTCTCGGTTACGTCACGCGTGAGGCGCCGCGGCCTGGCGACGGTCGCTCCGCGCTCTGGAAGCTTCTCCCGATGGCGGAGGGAGCGGCGCCGCTGCGGTGAGCCCCCCTCCCGGCCCCGGCCCCGGCCCCGGCCCCGGCCCCCTCCCGTGCCGGCCTCACTCAGGCCCTCTTTCTCCCCTTCTTCCCCGCAGGCTCTCGGAGGGCGACGTCGACCAGGACCCCGCGGCAGCCGTGCAGGTGAGGGGCCAGGCCGGCCCGCCCGCCCCAGAGGAGGCGGCCTCGTTAGTGCAGGACTAGGGAGCGCAGGCTTCGCTGCTGCGTCCCGCTTTCCAGCACGATCCTGCGGCGTCGTTCGGGGCTGTTGGATGGAGCAGGCTTCGAATTGCCTGTTCTCGGTGTGAAATAGCGAAGAGTCCAGCAGCACCTTTAAGCCTAGCCAGCTTGACTTTGGAGAACCACAGCTCTCTTCGTCAGATGCTACAATAAAGTTGGTCAGTCTTAAAGGTGCTACTGGACTCCTTACTATTTTGCACCTACAGACTAACACAGCTAACTCCTCTGTTCTCAGTGGTGTCCTAGAGATCCGTCGGTAAAGGCATAGGGAAGGACCGCAGACTTCAATACTATTATTATAAGTATTGATGGATCATGGACTCCACTACTGTTGTTATGAGTATGCTTTTACTGGGTAGTTCCTATGTTGCTTCTTATGCCAGTTGTAGATTTCATTTATGGTCATTGACCATTAAGAATAATTGATACATAGTTACAGCATTCCCAGAGAAACAGGGACACATTAAATCTCCAAAATATAATAAATACATGCCAGTCGTAGAATTGCTTATGCACTGTTTCCACATTTCTTTAGCTATGAATTGGATATCTGCTGGCTTTTAAATCTTTACAAATTTGCATGTGTATACCCATTACATGTTTATTGAATAAAAATAATAGTAACAATAGTAAAGAGTCCGGTAGCACCTTTAAGACTAACCGACATAAGCTTTCAAGAACCATAGCTCTTTTCATCATTTTGCAATTACAGACTAACACAGCTAACTCCTCTGGAATAATAACAATAACAGCGCTCGATTTATATACCTTCCTTCAGGACAACTTAACGCCCACTCAGAGCGGTTTACAAAGTGTGTTATTATTATCCCCACAACAAAACACCCTATGAGGTGGGTGGGGCTGAGAGAGCTCTGGGAGAGCTGGAACCGACCCAAGGTCACCCAGTGGCTTCCAGTGGAGGAGTGGGGAATCAAACCCTGTTCTCCGAATTAATGACTTTCATATTGGCTGTACTAACTTGCACCAGGTAATGCACCTTGAGTCTTATTGAGAAAGGTGGACTATAAATGACATAAATAAAATAGATACATATTATATATAATAAACATTTGATAAGTTATGTGGGAATCAGAGGGATGTTTTGCAGGGTTGGCTGCCTCCAGGTAGGGACTGGAGAACTGGAATTAAATTTAAACTTGAAATCCGTTCCCCTGGGAAACTGGTAACTTGGGACGGTACACCATAGATTCTAGGTGAAATCCATTCACAAATCTAGCCCCACCCCCCAAATTTCCAGGAATTTAT
Source organism: Eublepharis macularius (assembly GCF_028583425.1). NCBI lineage: Eukaryota > Metazoa > Chordata > Lepidosauria > Squamata > Eublepharidae > Eublepharis > Eublepharis macularius. The sequence continues at coordinate 5,107,356 of NC_072792.1, forward strand.
AGGCTGGAGTTGGCAGCCTTAGGATGGGGGTGGGGGCACAGCTCAGCTGCTCCTTCCATTTCAGTTTCTACTCATCTAGAGCTCATGGCTTAAAAAGGGAAATGGAATACAAGCCATGTTTGGGCCAGAGCCTCCTGTTGCAGCAGGTGCAGACCACACACTTCAATGAGGACCTTGGTCCAAGGGTCTGTTCTGGGGATAAGAGTGGCTCTAGGATCTGGAAAAGGGATTGGCAGAGTAGGCCGGTGGGGGATAAGTTATGGTCTGCACCACTTTTCAAAGCTATGGATACAGGAGAGAAGCATTATGCAGAAAAAATACTGGACAGCACTTAATGCCGGAGGACCTAGATTTCTTTAGTAGGGAGAGGCCGTGGCTTAGTGGCGGAGCATTTGCTTGTAACGAAGAAGGTCTCTGGTTCAGTCCTTGGCGCCCTCTGCTAAAAGGGTACCATAGGGGGTCCTGTGAAAGATCTCTGCCTGAGACCTCGGGGAGTAGCTGCCTGCCTGAGCAGACCTTGATAGGCCAACTGTCTGACTCAATAGGAGGCCACTTCCTGTGTCCGCCTGTGTTCCTTTCTGAGTCTCGCTAGCTCAGCAGCAGCATCCTTTGTGGAGAAATGCGACGTTTTGCCTTGGCCACATCAACCCATCTGCTTTGGTCAGAGCCAAAGGAACTGGAAAAGAAAAAACACACGGCTTGGCTTGGGTGGTTCTATGTCATGCTTCTTTTTTTTCATTGGGGAAACTTATGGAACTTATTTATCAGTTTCCCTGTCTTCCTTCTGTATTGCTCCCCAAACCTTTATCTTCTCTTGCAGACATGTTTGTTTGTTTATCTCTCTTATGCCTCGCCTTTCCACCCCATGGGGACCCAAAGCAGCTTGCATCAGTCTACTCTCCTCCATTTTATTCTTGCCACAACTCTGTCAGGTAGGCCCAAGGTTACCCAGCAAGCTTCCATGGTGCAGTGGGGTTTTGAACCTGGGTCCCCAGATCCTAGTCCAATATGCTAACAACTATACCACAAAATTCTGGTATTTTTAAAAGAAAGTGAATATTTATAACTAGTAATCTGCTAGTCACAGTGGGATAATAAATCAGTGTGTGTTTGAATGGCATACAATATTTCTCCCATGTCTTAAACAGTCTGAGAAGGCTAATCACTGCACAGATATTGCTCTGTTGATATTACGCACCACGTGTTTTTGCTCTGTATTTGTCTAGGCACACCATTTATTGTTCGTGCTGGTTCTTCCCACTGCCAAAATAATGTGCTGCCTTATAGCATGCTTACATGTAAACTTTTTGATAGCGTTTATAGCAGGGAATCCAAGGCAGTGGGAGGATGATATGATGGTATGTTTGAGTCCCTCGGGTATCAGTAGTCCTGCATCTGTATTATGTAGGACTGATGTGTGTATTGTGGCTTGGCATGATGTGGGGAGTTTCCTGGAGCTGCTGTTATGTACATAGGGCTTAGCCAAGTTTTGTTATGTTAACTATGTGAAAACGGCCCTTGGATATTATAGCCCTTCCCTCTTTTGTGTTTTCACTGTTAATTTGGTTGCTTATTTTCTTTCTCACAATAGCAGTTGCATTCTGTACAAGTTCTTGTTATGTATGGCACAGCTGTGAAGGCTGGGATAACAGTGTCCTAAATATCAAATTTTTACACTATAGAGATGACTGTCTAGTGCTTCCTTGTTAAATCATCTTCCCAGGCCCATTACAATAAGGAACACACAAACATTACTCCAAAGTGAATGCAGGACAGAATTATATCCTACTATATAAAAAGCTAACCATGTTCCTGACAACTCACTTGCTACCCTAGTCTGCCTTCAGAGGACGCTGTTGTGGAGGGAAGCCCAGACGAGGCAGCCCGTCCTTCCAGAGAGCGTGCTGCAGTGGGAAGCCCAAGTAGGGAACAGGCTCGGAGCAGGTGGCAGTGCCTGACCCCCACCTTCACCCAGATGGGATCAGAAGCGGAGAAGGTGGCAATACCATCCCTGCATTCACCAAGCTGGGATCATGAGCAGAGCAGGTGGCGATGCCCACCCGCTGCCCCAGGTTCACCCAGCTGGGATCCAGAGCAGAGCACGTGGCAGTGCCCACCTCCCTTCACCCAGCTGGGATCAGGAGTGGAGCAGGTGGCAATGCCCAACCCCGCCATCACCCAGCCGGGATCAGGTGCAGAGAAGGTGGCAGTGCCTGCCCCCCACCATCACCCAGTTGTGATCAGGAGTGGAGCAGGTGCAATGGCCACTCCCTGCCTTCACCCAGCTGGGTTCAGGCACAGAGCAGTTGGCAATGCCCACCCCCCTTCACCCAGCTGTTATCAGGCATGTAGCAAGCGGCGATGCCCGCCCCTCACCTGACCAGAATCAGGCACGGAGCAGGTGGCAATGCCCACCCCCCTTCAACCCACTGGAATCAGGCATGTAGCAAGCGGCGATGCCCACCCCTCACCTGACCAGAATCAGGCATGGAGCAGGTGGCAATGCCCACCCCTCACCTCCTGGCCAGGATCAGTCCTTTCTAGAGCCCGTTGTATTTTCCCCACAAGAGGCTTTGTTACTAGTTTACATATAGGTGTGCAAAACTATAGTAGCCAAACAGTCATGCCTGGATTTTACAAAATATGTAGTATTCCTGTACTTTTCTCCAAGGGAATTCTCTCTGTTGAGTAAATTGTTATTAAGACTTTGGGACTTCAAAATTAATCTGATATAGAATGGTTGCGTATGTCCTGTTCAAAGAAGACGAAGGAACCTCTCAGCCCCACCCACCTCACTGGTTGATTATCATTACGATAATAATAACACACTTTGTAAACCGCTCTGAGTTTGCCCAGTTTAGACAGAATTAGGCTCTTGTACTTCTTCGTGGGTTGCCCGATTTAGCCAGAATCCTTTCTTGGAGAACACACAGCTTCATTGAACTTGGCAGAATGAACACTTCCTCTCAGAAACACACAGGCACAGCCTCCTCCTGGCTCCACACAGGCTGCCTGACGCAACTAGAGCACCCTCTGACTGACAAGCTTTCCCTCAGCACTGACTCAGAACTGCTGTTCCCTCTGCCTCTGAGGTACAGCCAGCAGACACCATTCACCCATCCAGCCCCCACCCCCTTTCCTCAGAGGCTCCACATTAGCAAGGAGGAATAAAATGCAAAATATTCATTTGGCAAAACATTGCACAGCCCTTGTTGGGGAAAATTCAATTTCAAATTGTGTGGGAGACTTGCAGAAGCAAAATTGGCGAGGGGTTAAGCACCACTGTCCTAATTTTTCTCAGCCAGTATTTCCTTTTCTGGCGGTAGCTTTACAAGGGGAGGGGAGGGTTGGAAATCTTAATAACATCTTGTTAAGTTCACAACACTCAAGTCAGTGAAGCTGTGTGGATAGATCTGATTCCTTCCCGGTGCATTCAGAGAATTCTTCCTTGCAGCCCTTGTCTGTGAGATGTGTTTACGCAAACTGTTTAGAAAGATCTGGGGTGTAAACTCTCTCTCAGCCTAACTTGCCTTGCAGAGTTGATGGGAGGATGAAATGGAGAAACCACGGTGGATTGGGGAGAGGAGTGAGGCATAAACGAAATAAACATTTTGGGGACAGTAGAAATTTTCTTCACGTCTTCTGAGTTAACGTGAGGAATTAGAATGGCTATTTGCCTAGTAATAAGTTACACCGTGACAATTGGTAAAGGAGTTATTTCCTCAGAATAGCACTGCTGCTTCCCTTTGACTAAAGCTTGACTTGAAATCTCTGTTAGTGGTGAGGCTTTTATCTCTGTTCTAAGCAACAATTCTCTGAGCTAAAGAATTTTGCTTCTGGGGTAATTCATGTCAAAGCAAAATTGTGCTAATTGATTCTGTTTGATGTGTCAAGCAAGACATTTCACTTTGGGCTATACAGGGATTTGTAGAAAATGTTGAGTTAATTTTTTTGTATTTTCACTTGCAGAAGCTGACAGTGTCCCTAGAAGAGCAGCCTGATAATTCGGGGTATTATTGTCAACGAGCTTATGCTTACATTCTTCTTCAAAAGTACCATGGTAACACTTATCCTAAAACTGCTAAAATATTTTTGGTGCCAACAGTACTTGTGTGGCTTTTTAAAAATGATACCTACGGATCCCTTGTCTGTTACTGCTTTTCTGTCCTGCGCAGACTCTGAGTGATAACTATCCATTTCAGCAATTAAATAATTTGAACACAAAGATAAACAAAGTGTTTATATAAAATACACTTGAGTGTTTCAAGTAGCAGTCTTTCAGTTTTATTTATTTTATCACATTTCTAGACTGCCCTCCCCATCAGACGAGCTCAGGGCATTTTAACAACAGTTTAAAACAGTAAAAACATTATAAAAACATTAGAACATTCTATCAAAACAATTAAAATTGGCGGTTATAAAATATTAAAATACAGCATTTTCCTGCATGGGTGGTGGAAGGTCTTCAGTGGTATGGGCAGTGAGAGGACAGCCTAGCCCCCACCAAATGCCTGGCGGAACATCTCCGTCTTGCAGGCCCAGTGGAAAGATAACAAATCCTGCTGGGCCCTAGTTTCCTCAGACAGAAAGTTCTGTCCGGGGTCTGAGTCCCAGCCCCCAGACTTGCCATGAGGGAACAGGGGGAGGCAACCGGGAGGCAGTGGCCCTGCCGCCCCAGCCAGCAACCAGGTCCAGAGCCTGCCTACTCCAGGGGGAAGGGGCGAAAGGCCAACGCCTCAGAGGGCTAGAAGGAGCACGGAGAGACCAGCTAGTCCCACTCTCCAGGGGGAGGGAAGGGGGCTAAGCAGGCCAGAGGAGAAGGGCCAGGGCAGGGGGAATAGGGACCCAGCAGCAGCCCAAACAGAACTCTTACCTGGCAGGGAGAAGCAACCACAGCAGCTCAGAGCCACGCCCCAGCCTCCACCTCAGTTTGAAGACAGCAGCCTGGCTCAGGAGATGCTCACAACCAAGCCCCTCCAGGTGGAGCTGCTGAAGGCATTCTGTGGGCAGAGCTGGGCAGCCAGCCAAGGGGCCACAGCTGGGCCTACTTTCAGTAATCAGCTCAGCCAAAGAGGCCTGGCAGCGAGCCAACATACCGCAGCTGTTGCTGATCCAGGCAGCCCAGCCAGCTCCCCCAGCTGCAGCAGCTTGAGACAGCCTAGGCCAATGCTGGGAGGCCCAGAAGGGGTGTGGCCTGGCAGGCAGGACCTGCAAAGAGGGCGGGGTGCTGATAGAAGGCCCTATAAAAGCTGGCTGGGAAGAGCTCTGGGGTGGTGGGTGTGAGTAAGGAGTGATGGTGTGGAGTGAGAGCAGAGCAGTGCGAGAGTGGAGGCTTGGAGGAGAGTTCTGGGAGGAGGAGATGATGGAGGACGCAGGGGGTAAGCAGGCCAGGTTGAGCAGGCCAGCGAGTGGATTGAGAGGGAGTCAGGGTGATGTGTACCATCCCTCCTTCCACAGAGCAGGGTCCTGCAGCATATCTGGTGCCCCTCTGACGTCAGGGCCGGCCCAGCCGGCCCCCTGCCCAGCGGCGGCAGCAACAACCCCTGACAAGTTCCACTAGGTTGGAGCCAGGACCAAAAAGGCCCTGGCTCTGGTAGAGGCCAGGTGGACCTCCCTGGGGCCAGGGAACATCAGCAAGTGCTTAGTGGCTGATTGAAGTGACCTCCGGGGAACATATGGGGAGAGGCGGTCCCGAAGGTATGCTGGGCTCAGTCCGCATAGGGCTTTATAGGTCAACACCAAAACCTTGAACCGGACCCAGTACTCAACCGGTAACCAGTGCAGCTGACGGAGGATAGGTGTTATATGAGCCATGATTGGTGCTCTGGCAACCACCTGTGCAGCTGCATTCTGAACCAGCTGCAGTTTCCGGATCAAGCCCAAGGGAAGCCCTGCGTAGAGCGAGTTGCACTAGTCTAATCTGGAGGTGACCATTGCCTGGATCACTGTCGTAAGGTCATGGGTCAATAAGTAAGGGACAAGTTGTTGAGCCTGTCTTAGAAAAATGAGGATCAAACAACCGCTGCGACCTGTGCCTCCATAGACAAGGAAGCATCCAGGACCACCCCCAGGCTCTTCACTCTCGACACCGGCATAAGTGGTGCTCCATTGAGAGTGGGGAGCTGGAGTCCTGCACCCAAGGACCCTAGACCCACATGCAGGACCTCTGTTTTCGAGGGATTCAGTCACAGCCGACTCTGCTTCAACCATCCAGTCACAGCTCTGAAGGCACGTTCCAGGACATCTGGGGCAGAGCCAGGCCAGCCGTCCATTGTCAGATACAATTGGGTGTCATCTGCATATTGATGGCACCCAAGTCTGAAACTCTGTACCAGCTGGACGAGGGGGAGCATATGTATGTTAAATAGCAGGGGGGAGAGTATTGCCCCTTGAGGGACACCACACACCAATGGGTGGCGGGATGACAACTTCTCCCCTAGTGCCACCCTCTCCCCAACCGTGGAGAAAAGAGACAAACCACTGCAGAGCTGTCCCTCAAATCTCCACATCGGCAAGGTGGTGGATCAACAGGTCATGATCGACTGTGTCGAATGCTGCTGATAGATCTACCAATATCAGCAGCACCGACCCGCCTTGATCCAGCTGTCTACGGAGATCGTCCATCAGGGTGACCAGCAATGTCTCTGTCCCATGTCCCGGACAGAAGCCAGACTGGAAAGGATTTAGGGATGAGGAATCATTCAGGAAGACCTGCAGCTGCTCTACCACCGCCTGCTCAATCACCTTGCCCAGGAACGGAAGGTTCGAAACTGGGCGGTAACTGAACGGGTCGGTAGGGTCCAAAGATGTTTTTTTCAGGAGAGGCCTAACCACAGCTTCCTTCAACGCTTCCAGAAAGATCCCGGAGCTCAGAGACATGTTGACAATGGCCTCCAGGGCATCCCGTAGCCCATCTACGCTGGCCTTCACCAGCCACGAAGGGCACGGGTCCAAGGAGTATGTGGTAGGCCTAACTGCTCACAGGATCCTGTCAATCTCATCCCCAGAGAGTGGACTGAAATGGTCTAATATCATCTCAGAAGGTGGCCAAGGGGCCTCCAGTTCGCACACTGTATCAACTGTGGCTGGGAGATCACGGCGGAGAGACAAGATTTTATCAGCAAAAAAGCTCCCCAAAGCCTCGCTGCTAATATCCGAACTTGAATTTTGATGGTCCCCTCCTGATAAGGAGACCAAAGACCGAACCACATTGAACAGTTTTGCTGGGCATGAGCTAGCTGATGCAATGGAGGCTGCGTAAAACTCTTTCTTTGTAGCCTTCGCTGCCGTCTTATAGGCCTTCATAAACATCCTATAAGATGCTCTTGCCTTTTTGTCACAAGTTCGCTGCCACACTCGCTCTAGCCGTCTCAGCTCCCGCTTCTTCTGACGTAGCTCCACTGTATACCAGGGAGCTAGTTTGGTACGGGGGCGGAGAGGGCAACAGGGGGCTTTGGAAAAACGGACTTGCCAATTTTCCACCAGCTCATCCAATGAACCGCCAGGGAGCATTGGATCCCGCAGAGCATTCTGGAAACCAATTGGATCCATAAGTCTCCGAGGGCGAGCGTAAATAAAATCTGGGTAACATAATTTTTTTTTCTTTTGCATACAATAGCAGTCAAGAACAATTTTTGTAAAACAAGCCATAGCCAAGCTGTGCCCATGGGCCTTTTGAGGAAAGTGGCATGAAATAGTCAGCTAAGATGGAGTTTGTGTTTCTGGCCAGCAGCCTAGTTGCAATAGAATGAAAAGGAGAACATCATGGGAGTTCTACAAATATTAATGTTAGCTCTTTTCTGCAGATGCCATTACAGATGCAAAGACGTCCCTGGAGCTTGACCCCAGCAATGCTACAGCATTCCTCAGACAAGGGTAGGTATCTGTTGGAACGCTAGCAAATGTAGTTGGTTTCAGAGGTACCGTTTTCTGAATATATTGAAAATTAATTTGCACCTGTGAATGATATGAGTACTAGTGTAGCACAATTTGGTCTTTTTGTTTTCGTTTGTTTGCTGCTGTAAGTCAGAAATTAAGGAGATGTTTGCTTTTTCATGATCAAAGATTTTGATGCTGATAGGATCAAACTGTAGCTTAGTTTGGTGTAGTGGTTAAGAGCGCGGGACTCTAATCTGGAGAGCCAGGTTTGATTCCCCACTCCTCCACTCGAAGCCAGCAGGGTGACCTTGGGCGAGTCACAGTTCTCTGGAGCTCTCTCAGCCCCACCCACCTCACAGGGTGTTTTGTTGTGGGGATAATAGTAACATACTTTGTAAACCACTCTGAGTGGGCGTTAAGTTGTCCTGAATGGCGGTGTATAAATTGAATGTTGTTGTTATTATTAGTTGTTGTTATTATTAGTTACTGCATAAAGTTGTAGTTGAACTAGTATTCAATACACCCAACAGAGCAAGGTATGTGGATTCTTTCTAAGAAGTTCTCTGCTAAAATACTGTGCAAGTGCTGCAGATGGGACATGACGCTCTCCCTCTCCAATGCTTCCATTCTTGTGTATGTGGTGGCATTTCCTTCCCGTAATGACCCCTTATGCTTCATGGGCAGCTGCTGTAAAAGCTGTTCCCCCCTGCCCTGGAACTTGGGCATGGAATCCTGCAGCCAGGAGGGGAAGAGTACTTTAAAGTTTCCTGTGCATGAATAGAACACCGGCTGGGGTGATGTGGATTCCACACCATTGTTCTTGATATCTGGGTACGGTGGAATGCACAATTGTCATGCTGTTCTTCATGTATACATCAGGATAGGCGAATACCACTTGGGGAGCTACAGTGCTGCAATGAAGTCTTTTAGTGAAGGACACAAACTGGATAGTAAGTATGATCTTGCATACTAAGCTTAAAAAGTACTTGAGCCATGCGTTCATTATTAACAAAGGGTGTAATCCGAGTTGATGCGTAGTTGGAGGGCTGAAATTGTGCTTCCCCATCCTCCACATGGTCTGTTGGCAGTGGGGCTGCCTCTGTGCCTCACGCCGTTTCTCAAGGTCCTCAGAACTGGTTGCTGGGGGGGAGGTGGCAAAGCCGTCTATTATGAAATCTGTGCAACTGTATCTAGATAGCTGCACTGGTGAGCAGCCTGTGGGCTAAGCGCGTGGGGAGCGTGCAGGGTTGCCAGCTGGGCCCTCAGTGGCTGAGCAGTTGGGGCCAAGTAACTGAAGGAAAACGGAATGTTTTAGAACGTGCGGAGGATGTAATCACTGCTCTAGGATGGTCTTCAGCTTGTAAAACCATCAAGGAATTAATTTTGAAGATAGATACAAACAGCACCATCTGCAGAACTAGGAGAGTTTGTTCTTTCCTTTATATGGGGATCCCTCTAAGTTTTACACCTCCAAAGTATTTGTTTGGCTTAACAGTTCCTAAATATAGACGAGCAATTATGCTTGTAAGACTAAATGCGCTACCTTCTGCAGTCTCTGAAGGCCACATTCTGGGTATACCTTTCTCAAACTGATATTGTGGCTGTGGTCTGAGTGTTAACAAATCTGTAACCCATGTTTTATTTGAATGCCCATGGTACAACAAAGCAAGACAGAAATGGATCAAACCCCTGACATTACACTGGGCAGATTTTACAACAGATATTTTAGTCTCTAAACTACTCAAGAGTGGAAAATTTACTAATTTTAGCTAAATTTTTAGTTCAGACCATGGGAATTCGAGCAACTTTTAAAAAATCACACCTTTTGTAGTTTGTGGACTAACTTTCTCTGGCCTGAATTCTTACTTTCTTCCTCATATTCTCAGTTACTAAAGATTTATAGGTCAGAAGAGTAAAGCAAGAAAGAAAGTGGCTGAGCAGTTTCAGGTTTTCCTGTACGATCTGAAGAGGGCGTCACAACAACAACAAACAGGCACAGTTCCCAAGTAGTGACAAGCCTTGGTCTAAGGAAATCAGCCTTGGCGACGACTGGGCTAGCGCAGCTCTTTCCTCCTCACACATCACTGAAACCTTGCTTTCGTCGCAAACTAGTTTGTCATCCTCTCTGGATCACAGATCAGACATTCTCTCGTTCTTGTCCCACCAGTCTACACTTTAATTCTGATAGGCAGTCCTGACTTGAAGGGATGAGAACAAACCTTAATATATGATCTGGATGCTTGTAATAAAAACAGAAATACTTGCAAGTGGAGGAAAGAAGGAACGCGTGAGCGCGAGTATTTCCTAGTCTTCTTCTGGTCGCAATAAACCTTGACTGGGGAATCAGGCCACGGAGAGTGAGATGTCCCCTGTGTTGCAAAGCTTTGCTTTCCGCTGCCTTTGGTGCATGCGCTCCTGGTCCTTGGCCTAGAAGAGCAAGCCTGTCCCTCTAGTCGGGCTGGCTGAATAGCATGAGCTGCTTCGCTAGGAAGGTCTCCCACCACCCCCACTCAAGAACTTCTTGGCAAGGAATGGCGCTTGGGATTATGACAAAGCGCCCTGTCTCTTTTTATGATTTTTAACATTCAAATTGTCAAAGAACTAGTACTTTGGGTTTGTATGTGTTTCAGGGGGAGGGGTACTTGATTTCTTTCCCCCGTCACAGCTGTCCATCACACCCTGCTGTTCGGGGAGGGTGTTGCACCCTAATCACATTGTGGGGGCAGCACGCAACCTATACCAGCTGATGAAAAAAAAGAAACACCAGAAGGTAATGGACAGGATCCATCTGTATATGGTCAAAAGGACTACCAAGGTAGCCAAGCAGCCACCATCTTTACTGGACCTCTGTTTGTCTGGCCTGGTTCTTAAACGCCAGTATAGTAAGTGCTGATTGAGCCTGAAAGGGGAGGATATTTCAAAGGTGAGGTACCATCACTGAAAAAGCCCTGCCCCTGGGATTGTAGAGGCACAGAGACCCAGCCTTAGGAGGCAGGTCTTGACTGGCAAGCTGGACGATAGGTAGTCAACCTACCTGAAGTTGGGGTGTTGGCAGGTTGGGGAATAACATTTGCTTTCATACCCTCCTTAGGTAGCTGTCATCTTTTTGGATTCAGAAGGATATACTTGCATACTTAGGAAGTTTAAAAAGTTAGAAGGCACACAGTAGTTTGTATCCTGCATATAATGCCAAGTTTTAAATCAATTTTTGCATGGTACAGAAATCTGGATTCAGGCTGCTTCTGAGAGAATGAATTACATTCAGTATGATTTTTCTGACGCTTATCGACTACTCGTGTTTTGGGAATAGCTCTGAGAGCTGAATTGGCAAAATATCGATGGAAACTAAGGCATGGATAAAAGCTTTTCTTTTTTAAAGTAAAGATTTTAAAATCTGACAGAGGGCCCACTCTACATGGATTCATCCAGGCAGATAAATATAATAATCAATGGGATCAACTGTTAGGAAAGAAAATGAAATTCCTAGGAATAACCAATTGCCGAGCTAACCTTTATTGGCATATATATAATATAAAATTTTAAATACAGAAACTAGTCCATACAGAGTAAGATTAAGATTACAGATAGGAACAGGACAACAGTGCAGCAAAACCAATATAGGATATTACTTGTCAGGGCATATAGCCATAGCACTGTAGAGAAACTTTGCTACTATTTCAGTTATTTATAAAAAGGACACTGGAGAAGAACGTGGGAAACAGTTTCAACACAGATTCAGAGGAGTTAGCTGTGTTAGTCTGTAGTAGCAAGACCGAAAAGAGTCCAGTAGCACCTTTAAGACTAACCGATTTTACTGTAGCATAAGTTTTCGAGAATCACAGTTCTCTTCATCACATGCATTGTCTGACGAAGAGAACTGTGATTCTCGAAAGCTTATGCTACAGTAAAGTCGGTTAGTCTTAAAGGTGCTACTGGACGCTCTTTGAGTTTCAACACAGTCCATCGAACAAGGACAACATCTGCTAGGATAAGGAATCCCATGAAATCTACCAGATAAAATGGCTGAAGGAAGAACATTAAATCTGGCCAAAGAAAAAGCTCTACGCAAATTGGGAGCCAGGAGCTGGCAAAGGTATACTGCTGGGAAACTTATATTAGGGACAATCCCCAAGTTTATGGGAGAAAAAGTTCTATTAGCAGAACTATAGAGAGTTTGTAACTAATCCCAAAAGACTGGATTTTATTTTTGAGAAGGCCTCGGACTCAAAAAGCAGGGATAAAGATTCTATAGATAAGTTCAAGGAACTTATTTTAGCTTCAATACAGGCTGACCAACTAGCATTGACAAATTCAGATAATAAATGATATGTATAACTAGGGGAGTCAGAATTAAAATGGAGTCTCAACCAATATTTGATAGTGTGAAGCCATGCCTTGGTGGCCAACAGATTCTGACCACACTCTAAGCATAAGGCAGCATATGGAACACACATAGGAACCCCCATGATCTTATGCAGAAAGTTAAGAGTGAACGCATTCAACTGAATTGTCAATAGCATCAATCCGGAGTGGGGCCCCGTACAATAACTGAGCCCCAGTTTTAGCATTGAAGGCTTTAAGAGCAGCAGGCACATATTGGTTACCTCGATCAGAAAAATAAAAGTGAGATACTGCTGCAGCACTAACTTTAGCTGCAGAAATAACCATCCTACGGTGGAAGGTCCAAGTAGCATTAGACTGGAAATAGACACCCAGGTATTTAAAGTGCTTAACTTGTTCAAGTCTATTACCATTGACAATCCAGTTACACAGTTTCCGGGAATTGGGAAGAACCAATACCTTAGATTTTTCATAGTTCAACTCCAGTCTGTTGGTCACACAGTATTCAAGGCAACGGTTCAATAAATGATTCAATCCAACACAGGAAGAAGACAAAAGAACCGCATTGTCCACATATAATAACAAAGGGATAGAAGCGGAGCCAAGTCTAGGACTGTGACCATCAACTAGTGACAAAAAAGGGGCAAGCTCGTTTTTAAAAAGATTAAACAAATGGGGGGCTAAAATGCACCCCTGCTTAACCCCCTTCTTAATAAAGATCTTGGGAGAGTCTCCCAAAGGAAGAACACCTGACCTGTCAAGACATGGATGTATAAAGTCTTTTGATAAGAGATAATAACCTCTTATCTAGTGACATCCCCTCGAGCTTTGCCCAGAGAGGTTCCCTTGAGACCGAATCAGAGGCTCCCTTAAGGTCCAGAAAGGCAATGTACAGTTTAGATCTTTTCCTTCTTGTGTATTTATTAATCAAATGAGCGAGGACTAAACAATTATCCAAAGCTGACTTCCCCTGACAAAATCCCACCTGTTCTGGACCTAATATTTTGCTAGATGACATCTAAGTGCTTAGCTTAATTTGCAAGAATTTAGCGTAAAGTTTTCCAATAACGGATAGAAGGCTGATTGGTCTGAAGTTAGAGGGGTTAAGATGACAACTCTTTTTGTAAATGGGAACAATTATTGCATTGGTCCAGGCATCTGGCCAGTCTTATTTACCATAGTGAAAAGAGAAGCAAGCAGAGGGGCCCACCACTCTGGATCAGCTTTGAGCACCTCTGGGATTATCACATCTGGACCGGGAGCTTTACCTGATTTGAGTTGATCTATAAGAATTATTATTTCCTCCGGAGTGACAGGAGGCCACTCTGGGAGACCATCCAGGGGAGAATAAACCAGTTGAATTCCATTAGGGAGCTCCTCACAAAGTAGGTCTGAAAAATACTGAAACCATGTATCGGGGGAAATGGCTGATATATAAGGGATCTCAGAGCGAATAGCACCATTCATCATGGTCCAGAATTGCCTGGAATCATTCAGGGTAATGGCACATAAAAGTTGTTCTGATTGTTTTTTAATAAAAGTCAGCCTCTTCATCCTTATAAGATGATGTAAATGATTTTTAATTATCTGATACTCCACTGGCAAGCAGGTAGCTGCAGAGTCACGGAAATTACAATAAATAGTACGAAGATGGGCTTTTATATGCCTGCATTCCCCATCAAACCACGCAGCCGTCTGAGAACTCGCTACTTGCTTTGGTATAGCCCTTCTGGAATCACAGAATCATAGAGTTGGAAGGGGCCATACAGACCATCTAGTCCAACCCCCTGCCCAGTGCAGGATCAGCCTAAAACATCTCTGACAAGTATTCATCCAGCCTCTTCTTGAAAACTGCCAGTGAAGGGGAGCTCACCACCTCCCTAGGCAGCTGATTCCACTTTTGAACTACTCTGACCGTGGAAAAGTTTTTCCTAATATCCAGCCGGTACCTTTGTGCATGTAGTTTTAGCCCATTGCTTTGGGTCCTACCCTCTGCTGCCAACTGGAACAGCTCCCTGCCCTCCTCCAAATGACAGCCTAATCCTGTTTTAAGGATTCTGTAATGAAATTTAATAAGTTCCCATAAATTTGTGCCACCTCTAAGGGATCAGAAGAATTTATTAATGCAGATTTAAGGTCTAAACTGATGTTTGATTTCAGTACCTTTAGAATCTTATGTCCTAGGTCTGGGGATCGTGGAATCCTAGAGAGAAATTCCATATCCTGAGTCAGAGCTGATGAGGAATTCCCATTAATGTCAAAGACACAAATCGGGGGTAAATGATCACTGAGAACCTGATCTCCAACTGTAAAGCCAGAAACATGTGACCTAAAAGAAGGGGAGACAAAAATATAGTCAGTAACACCGCCGCCCCTTGTAGAGATATATGTGTCAGGGCTTGCCGCGGCTGCCACCGGGCGTGGCACTGGGCGGTCTGCTCCTGACGTCACAGCTCAGGAACAAGACGGGCACCCTCTCTCCATCTTGCTCCTGCATCAGGACCGCCCCCAGGCCTGAGGCCGATGCGTCAGTTGCCAGTACGAAGGGTTTCTCAAAGTCCGGATTCCAGAGCTTGGTGGTGTCCGATAGTGCAGTGCGCAAGTCCTGGAAGGCAGCCTCCTGCTCCGGCGTCCAGCTGAGGCGACTAGGGCTGCCCTTCTTCAGACAGTCCGTCAGGGGGGCTGAGCGGGTCGCAAAATGGGGGATGAAGCGCCCGTAGTAGCCCCTGAGCTGACGCTTGGTCTGTGGTTGGGGCACATCCCCTATGGAGGCCACCTTCTCAGGCGGGGGTCGGACCTGTCCACCTCCGATGACATATCCCAGGTACTTGAGCTCCTGGAATCCCAAGTGGCTCTTCTTGGGGTTGGCCTTCAGCCCTGCCTTCTGGAGTGCGAGGAGGACTTTCTCCAGGTGCTGTAGGTGGGAGGGCCAGTCGGGACTGAAGATGATGATGTCATCAATGTAAGCCATTGCAAAGTCCCGACAGTCCCCCAGGACTTGATCCACCAGCCGCTGGAAGGTAGCCGCTGCCCCGTGGAGGCCAAAGGGCATGCGGCGGAACTGGAAGAGGCCCTGGGGGGTGGCAAAGGCCGTCTTCTCCCGGTCCTCCGGGCGCACTGGTACCTGCCAGTACCCTTTCGTCAGGTCGAGGGCGGACAAGTACCGGGCCGGTCCCAATTGCCCCACTAGGACGTCCGCCCGCGGCATGGGGTATGCGTCGAACTTGGCCACTTTGTTCAGTTCCCGGTAGTCGATGCAGAAGCGAGTCGACCCGTCTGGCTTTGGCACCAACATGATGGGGCTGCGCCATTCACTTCGGGACGGTTCAATCACCCCCAGGCGCAGCATTTCCTCCGTCTCCTGATCCACCGCCTCCCACTGCTTCCGGGGGATGGGTCGCCAGGTTGCCCGTGCAGATTGCCCCGGCTGGGTGGGGATGGCATGGTGCACCAGGTTCGTGACCCCGGGGCGTCTTGAAAAGACCCCGGGCGCTTGCTTCCACAGGGCCTGTAGCTGGGCCTTCTGTGCAGGGTTGAGCTGTGGATCCACCTTCGGCTCCTCGAACTCTGGGGCGTCAGCGGTCCATGGCAGCTCGCTGTCTGGGAGGTCTAAGGGGTCTTCAGCCAAGGTGCACCCATCCTCTGGCCGCTCATGCCACCACTTGAGCAGGTTCACGTGCAGGGTTCTCCGTCGGCGTCGGCCTGGCCCGCACTGCAGCTCATAGGTGGTGGGGCCCAGCACCCTCCGAATTTGGTAAGGGCCCCTCCATGGGTCCCCCTCCTCCCGTGGGAACACCGAGTGGTGTACCAGGACCTTCTCTCCGACTTGGAAGGTCCTCATCCTTGCGCCCCGGTCGTAGGCCGCCTTCTGCTTTGTCTGGGCATGGGTCAGCTGGCGGTTGGCCTCAGCCTGGGACTGCTGCACCCGCCCACGGAGCTGGCTCATGTACTCCGGTATGGGGGGAGCAGGGCTGCTGGTGCGGGGACCCCACTGTTCCGCCAGCCGAGAGAGCATCCCCCGCGGCTTGCGCCCGTACAGCAGTTCAAAGGGGCTAAAGCCAGTGGATGCCTGCGGGGTCTCCCTAAGGGCGAACATGAGGGGGTCGATGTATAGGTCCCACTGTCGAGGCTTGTCCCGTGTCATCTTCCTCAAGGCTTCCTTGACGGTCTGGTTCAGACGCTCTGCCAAACCGTCAGTCTGAGGGTGGTATGCTGAGGTGAATACCTGCCGGATCCCCAAATTCTGGCAGAGTTGACGCATGGCTCTGGCCCGAAACGGCCCCCCCCCCGGTCTGTCAAGATTTCATCAGGCAGTCCCACCATGGCAAAAAGCTTGGACAGGGCTCGTATCATCCCCGGGGTCTGCATCGTCTTAAGCGGGATGACCTCCGGGAATCGTGTAGCATAGTCCACAATCACCAGGGCAAAGCGGTGGCCCCGGGGTGTGCGTGGCAGTGGGCCGATAAAGTCCATCGGAGGACTTCTGCCCGGTAAGCTGCCGGCACCAGTAGCTGGCGGATCTCTCCCTGGCCGTTTGGGGCACGGGCTAGGCGGACCCACACCCCTCCTTGCTTCTCAATGCGGGGAAGCCGTTGGGACCTCCGCTCATCCTGCACTCGGTCCTCCTCACGAGCTGCTGTCTCCCGCAAGCGCTGTAAGGACTCATCTGCCCCTTGGGCCTCGCAGAAGGGGCGGTCGGCCGGGGGTCCCGCTGGTTCCTTGGCCTGCGGGCCTGCCCCTGGTCTGGTAGAGGGACCCTCATCCGGGTCGGGGGCCTCCTCCACTTGCAGCGCTGGGGCAACCTGTGGGTTTGCCAGTCCCTCGGCTGCCTCCCTAAGTAGCCTGGAGAACCCCGGGGCATCTCTCCCCAGCAGCATAGGGAGCGGTAAGTGGGCTACCCTGGCCACTTCCAGGCGGTGGAGCGCTCCCAGGTATTCCACTGTGATCCAGACCATAGGGTACGGCTGGGTGCGGCCCATCACGTCTGTCACCGGGACCCAGCGATGCACCGGGGTGTCAGCTGGGATAAGTTGGGAACGAATTGCTGATACTGCGCTCCCTGAGTCCAATAGGGCTTGTAGGGTCTGCCGTCCTATTCTCACGGTGGCGCACAGCCCCTGCACCGCCTTGCCGGCTGGTGGGTTAATTTCCCACGCAAATGCGCATACCACTGGTGGAGTGGCTGTGGGGGTGCAGGCTTGTATCTGGTGTTCCACCGCCTGTGCTAGCTCCACCTGAGCTGCTTGGAAGGTTGCCTCCAGCTTCCTCCACACCTCGTCCAGGTGTGCCTCTAGCCATGGTCTGAGCTCTGCAGTGGCGTTGGGGTGCATCCCCTCGCCTGGTGTCTGCGTTGGAACGACCTTCCCCGTACGGGCCACCAACTTGTCAGGGCTTGCCGCGGCTGCCGCTGGGCGTGGCACTGGGCGGTCTGCTCCTGACGTCACAGGGGGGCCAGGGACTCTGCAGGACCCTGCTCTGTGGAAGGAGGGGCGGTATACCTCACCCAGACTCCCTCTCAGTCCACTCGCTGGCCTGCTCAACCTGGCCTGCTTACCCTCTGTGTCCTCCTTCATCTCCTCCTTCCAGAACTCTCCTCCAAGCCACCACCCTTGCATCCTACTGCTCTCACTCCACATCATCACTCCTCACTCACACCCACCACCTCAGAGCTCTTCCTAGCCACCTTATATAGGGCTTCCTTTCCCCACCCCGCCCTCCTTCTAGGCTTGTTCCCTCTCCTGACTTGGCCCAGCTGTGCCTTCCCTCAGGTGTTTCCCTCCTACCACTAATCCCTTCTTGGCTTCCTTGCCTTGCTGGCAGGGTGGGGTTGAATGCGAGCCATCCCCAGCTGAGGTCTCCTTGGCCTTGCTCACGAGGAGCTGCCCCAGCCGGCTTCTGTGCTGCTGAGCCTGCCTGGCCTTGCTCGCGAGGAGCTGCCCTGGCCAGCTTGTGTGCTGCTGAGCCTGTCTGGCCTTGCTCGCGAGGAGCTGCCCTGGCCAGCTTCTGTGCTGCCTGTTCATCGATGCTGGGAGGGGCTACCCATCTCCTCCCCCAGAATGCCTGTGGCAGCTCCACCTGGAGGGGCTTGGCTCCTAGCACCTCCTGAGCCAGGCTGCTGTCCTCTAGCCAGGGTGTGGCTCTGGGCTGTAGTGGCTGCTTCTCCTCCTTGGAAGGTAAGGGCTCTGTCTGGGCTGTTGCTGTGTCCCTATTCCCCTTGCCTTGGCCCTTTTCCTCTAGCCTGCTTAGCCCCCTCTCTCCCCCATGGTGGGTGGGACTAGCTGGCTTCTCCCTGCTCCCTCCAGCCTTCTGAGGCTTTGGCCTTTTGCCCCTTCCCCCTGGAGTAGGCAGGGTCTGGCTCTGTTTGCCAGACAGAGCGGCTGAACTGCTGTCTCCTGGCTGCCCCCTGCCGCTGTCTGTCAGCAAGTCCGGGGGCTGGGCTGCTGACCCCGGACAATATGTACACTCATATGATATGTCAAAGCTTGTCAGACCATTCAGCCAAATTTTACAGAATTGGATGCAAATCTGTGCTAGCTTCAAGCCTGCAGGATTTGACAAAGTGTCCTTAAAGCGTCTCATTAAGGGAGTAAATAAAAACAACAAGGCATCCTGATCAAGACCCAAATTACTAAAAAGAGACGCAACATCATTACCAACTCTTGCATAAAAATCTCCAACTAAGATTATTTCTACGCAGGAGAATTCTTGTTCTAGCTGTTCAAGATAGGCAACCAGACTGCTCCAATAGGAGGACAAAATAGATCTATCAGAATAACCAATAATAACCAGAATAACCAATAGTATAGTCAAGACTAAAAAGACCAAAGATATAATTAGACAAATAAAAATGCATGTCAAGAAGTTAGGGCACGGAGGGTATGTTCGACACTTTACTTAGGTATTGCCCTCCTAATGCAACTGCCGAAGTATTTTTATCATTTGACAGCACCAAAGTTCAGAAGAGCTTTTACTTTGGCAAGAATGACTGCTCTTCCCTTGGCGGTTTTGGAGGGTAGATACAAGAAAGTACCGCACGCTAACACAACATGCAGATGCCCATATGATAAAATTGAAACCATTGAACACGTGATTATAGAGTGTCCCATATTTAATAAGCTGAGGGCTATCTTAATCACCCCTCTACTTAAAAATATGGGACTACCTAATGTGAGAGCCCAGGCGACATGGTTTCTATTGGATACAAATGTTTCCGTTACTTTTTCTGTGGTAAAATATATAGGGGTAACAAATACCAGAGAAATGACATTAAGTAAGGTTCTTCCCACTTTAATTCCTTCTTAAGGCGATAGACAGTGATGCCTGCCCCAGATGTGAATGTCTTTCATCTAGGGAAGGCATTCCTCAGTGGAATGGATCCATGGGAACACAGCCAATTCTTTTGTTAGTGAATAAACTGAGTATCCTACTAAAGGCTAACCATATTTCTGACAACTCACTTCCTACTCTGAGGTTCCTTCAGAGGGCGCTGCCATGAAGGAAAGCCCAGAAGAGGCAGCCCGTTCCTCCAGAGAGCGCATCATGGAGGAAAGCTCAGGAGGGGACCAGGCGGCAATGCCCGCCTCCTGCCTTCACCCAGCTGGGATCAGGAGCAGAGTAGGTGGCAATGCCTGCCCCCCACTTTCACCCAGCTAGGATCAGGAGCGGAGCAGGTGGCAGTGCTAACCCCCCCTTCACCCAGCTGGGTTCAGGTGCAAAGCAGGTGGCAATGCCCGCCTCCCCAGCTTCACCCGGCTGGGATCAGTCACGGAGGAGGAGACAATGCCTGCTTGCCTACCCACCCCTTTCTAGAGCCAGCTAAGCCTGTTGTATTTTTCCCCACAACATGCTTTGTTATTAGTTATTTAATATTTGGTGCAGCTGAAAGTACTGTGGATAAAATAATTCAAAATATTTTATTATGTCTAATCTTAGCTGTCCATATCCTACTTAATTTCATATCACAGATGTGTTCACGTAGATCAAAAGTGTCTAACTTGATCATATGTTCACTCTTTTCCAATAGTAATTTAGTGTAAGGTTGGGAATTTCAGAATTCAAACAGTATGATATACAGATAATTAGAAGAGCTTGTAGCACTGTTTAGTATAGCTGGAAATTACTCACTTTATGCAAATTAGAGTCTATTTTGGATGTCCTGATGCTACTTTCATTTTGTGTTTTATATGCTAGGTACGGACAAGACGTTTGCCACCTGGATTCAAAGATGTGAAGAAGCCCTTAACAGTAAGCAGTGTATTCGTTAGTTTGCAGCTCCATTAAGAGTGGGGAATCTGGGGTGTGCTGTCCTAATGCACTCCCATTCTCCTGTGATCCTGGAGTGGGGCAGTCAAGATGCTTGGGTAGCTCCTCCTCCTCCTCCTGCGCAGGGTTGGACGAAACTTGCGATCCTACAGGGAGGGGCTCCCAGGCTCTTCAGTTTTTTTCCAGCCCTGCTCAGCAGGGGACACATTGTTCTTCGCTCTCTCAAGAGCAGAAATCCTTAAATAACACGCACGGTGTAGGATGTCAGCTTGTGGCTAGATAAGGCTCTTCCTACAGGTTCCCTTTCAAAAGCAAACAGGAGTCCATTGATTGAACAAGGAAACTTTACTGCAGAAAAGGTCCATTATAGTCCACTGTCCTGAATAGGAGACTCAGGATGGTACACAGTCATTGTTACCAATGAAGGGCAAAGCATGAGGTACAAAGTAACAATACCCATCTGGATTTGCCTCCCCCCACAGTTCTCAAAACAACATCTCTCAGTCCTGGGAAGCTGCTCTCCTTCAAGGCCAATGCTTGGTGGAACGGTGTTAGACAAAACAGTCGCCTCCGGTGGGAATGCTGCCTGGGAACTGGTGCACCTGGGAAGAAAGCACTTAAATACTAGAAGCATTAGAAAATGGAGTCAGTACAGTTTAGATATACACTGGACCTGACATTCTGCCCCCCTTAAAACAGATCCCCCCCTGGTTTATATGGGTAGCGAGTATGAAAAGCTTTGGTCAATCTAGGAGCATGAACATGTACAGAGTTCACCCACTCATCATACCCAGAATCAAAGTCCTTCCATCTAATGAGGTAAAAAAGCTGATTTCGTTTGAGTTTAGAGTCCAAAATTTGTTGCACCTCATAGTGTATTTGGTCGTCAATCAAAGTTGGAATGGGTGGAGCTTTGATGTGCCACTTGTCATCGGTAGGAGCCCTTTTTAAAAGACTGACATGGAACGTGTCGTGTACGTGGCGTAAGTTCTTGGGCAAAGTTACCGCAACAGTCACTTTATTTATTATCTTGCGCACAGGGAAAGGTCCCAGGAATTTCAGAGCGAGTTTGCGGCTTGTTTGAGCTAGTTTCAGGTTCTTTGTGGAAATATACACATGATCTCCAGGTTGTAAATCCCATTCGGCCACACGATGGCGATCTGCGTATTTTTTGTAATCCAGTTTGGCTTTTTCAAGATGTTTCTTAATAAGAGTCCATTGTTGCGCCGCCTCCCCCCACCACGAAGATACATCTGGCAAATTAGAGGAATGGAGAGGGGGAGCGTCCAACGGGAAGGGATTGAAGTGAGCTCCATAGACAATTTTGAAAGGGGCCTCTCCGGTTGAAGCGTGTACACTGTTGTTATAAGAGAATTCGGCCAGAGGGAGAAGGTCTACCCAATTATCTTGTTGGAAATTAATGTAGCAACGAAGAAACTGTTCTAGTATCTGGTTTGTTTTTTCGGATTGTCCGTCGGTTTGTGGGTGGTGGCTTGAGCTGATACCTTGCTCAATATTCAACATTCTCAAAAGCTCCCGCCAGAAGTTGGCAACGAACTGTCCGCCGCGATCCGAAATCACCTTGGACGGAAAAGAATGTAATTTTACGATGTGTTTTAAAAATAAATCTGCTAGTTTGCGAGCGGTGGGTATAGCAGTACAGGGAATAAAATGAGCTTGTTTGGAGAACAGATCTACCACGACTAAAATGCAATTATGTCCTTTTGAAATAGGTAGATCAGTGATAAAGTCCATAGATATTATTTCCCAAGGTCTGTTGGGTGTTTCCAATGGTTGCAGTAGACCCGGAGGTTTTCCTTTTCTGGTTTTGGCGCTGAGGCAAACGGGGCAGGAACTAACATATTGGGAAATGTCTTTGCGCATGCCCGGCCACCAGAACTGCCTTTGGATTAGATGCAATGTTTTCAGATACCCATAATGACCAGCAGTGGGAGCATCATGACAGCGCTGCAAAACCTCCAGCCGGAGGCTGTCTGGGACATAAAACTTGCTCCCAGCTAGCCAATCCCCCTGTGGGGATTGGACCAGTTTGTTTCGCGGAGCCTTATCCCCCTCCTTTTCCACCTCAGTTTTAAGTTTCGATTTCCACTCCTGGTTGGCCGGGAGGGGCTGTTTGGCTCGACTGCGAGTAGTCACCACGCCCCCAAGTTGCGTAGGCGAGAAGACCGTGTCGACAGTCTCCTCCCGTTTGCTCTTGTGTTGGGGCATGCGCGATAGGGCGTCCGCCAAAAAGTTAGTCTTGCCCGGGAGATAATTTAAAGTGAAATTGAATTTGGAAAAGAATTCCGCCCATCGCAATTGCTTGGCATTCAGTCTGCGTGGGCTTCGGAGGGCCTCCAGATTTTTATGATCTGTCCAAACCTCGAAGGGGTATCGCGCCCCCTCCAGCCAATGTCTCCAATTAGTAAGGGCTGCTTTTACTGCAAAAGCCTCCTTCTCCCACACATTCCAATTCCTTTCCGCCTCCGAAAATTTTCTAGACAAGAACGCACAAGGCCGCAACTTTCCATCCTCCCCCTTCTGCAGTAAAACTCCCCCTATTGCCGTATCGCTGGCGTCGACTTGCACTATGAAAGGGGACTGTTCGTTGGGGTGGGAGAGGATGGGTTCCGTTACAAATTGCTTTTTCAGGCATTCGAAAGCAGTTTGGCAATCGGAGGTCCATTGTAGTTTGGAGGAGGGTTTTTTAGCTTGGTCCCCTTTATCCTTTGTTTTCAATAATTCTGTTAAGGGGAGCGTGATTTGGGCGAAATTTGCTATAAAGTCTCTATAGAAGTTGGCAAAACCCAGGAAGGATTGTAGTTCTTTACGGGTGGTGGGTGTTTGCCATTCTTGAATCGCTTGTATTTTGGTTGGATTCATTTTTAAACCCTCTTGGGAGATGCAATACCCAAGGTAAGTGAGTTCGGTTTTATGGAATTCACATTTGGACAACTTGATGGGCAGTTTATTATTCATCAAGGTGGCCAGGACCTTTTGTACCATTTGAATATGTTCTTCCTCTGTGTCTGAATAAATTAAGACATCATCAAGGTACACCACCACCCCTTTGTACAGAAATTCGTGCAGAACTTCGTTTATCATGGACATAAATACAAACGGGGCTCCCGTCAATCCAAAAGGCATAACTAGGTATTCATATTGTCCGAGGGGCGTATTAAATGCGGTTTTCCACTCATCCCCTGCCTTGATACGGACGTGGAAGTAAGCATCTTTTAAGTCTAATTTTGTAAAGATCTTACCTTGGGCCACGACGTTGAGAAGGTCTCGGATGAGTGGTATAGGATAGGCGTTGTTGGTGGACACTGCATTAAGTCCTCGAAAGTCCGTGCACAGTCGTAGTCCCCCATCCTTCTTTTTCACGAAGAGAACCGGAGCGGCGTGGGGGCTGTTGGCTGGGCAGATGAACCCTCGTTGGAGGTTGGTGTCGATGAATTTCCGGAGCTCTTCTCGTTCATGGAGACTCATGGGATAGAGTCGTCCTTTGGGCAGTGAGGCTCCGGGTAAAATTTCCACCGCACAGTCCGTTCGTCGGTGCGGGGGTAGAGTATCAGCTTCCTCTTCGGAAAAAGCGTTTAGAAAAGGCCAATACGGTTCGGGTATTTGGTTGATTTCTTCTTGAGTAAGAAGGGCCTTTTCAGTATGAGTTGGATCATTGCCCCAGTTTTGGTTCCAACGGTGATGTTTGCAGTTGGCATGACTGAAGGTGATACATCCTTGTGCCCAGTCTATGTAGGGATTGTGATCACATAGCCACTTGCTGCCTAGAATTAACGGGTATTTGGCAGTGGAGCTGATGACAAAAGACCTCTTTTCCCAATGTTGTCCCATGCCTGTGATCACTGGGATGGTCTCAGTGGTAACAGGGTTCATATTGGTGCCATCCATTTGTTCAAAGATTACTGGATTTTGTAATTCCCGAGTTGGTAAGACTAGTCCATTGACTAGAGCTGGGGCGATGATGTCTCTCGAACAGCCCGAGTCGATGAGGGCTTGCACTCGGATGTGCATTTTTCTCTCTGGGTTGATCAGAGTTACTGGCATGAATAAGATGGACCCAGGTGGCCGGTTCCGTGCAGGGACGGGCTTGGGGCGGATCTGTCGTTTGGGCCCTTTT
This sequence comes from Eublepharis macularius, assembly GCF_028583425.1. Lineage (NCBI taxonomy): Eukaryota > Metazoa > Chordata > Lepidosauria > Squamata > Eublepharidae > Eublepharis > Eublepharis macularius. The sequence goes on from NC_072792.1 coordinate 5,131,975, forward strand.
ACGACAGATCCATCTCGTTTCCCGACTGGGGGCTTTCTGGATTGACTTCTGCGTTTGGGGAAGCGGGGTCGTATTCCATAACTTCTTCCGCTTCCAGTCCTCTCTCTGAGGCGGGCCTTTGGGAAGCGCCGCGGCCTCTGTTCGCGCGTGGCGCGGGAATCGGGCGTTGGAGAGTAGGAAATGGAGCAAGGGTTGGGCGCCGTAGTTGAAGCGGAGGTCTTTGCACAGGCCGGTAGGGGCATTGTGCTGCAAAGTGACCGGCTTGTCCGCATTGCAAACACAGCCCTTGTTGCCATCTAGCATCTCTCGCTCCACGGGTGGCGTACCCAGCTCCCCGTCCTCCCTTCTGTAAAGTCAAGGGTCTTCTTTGTCCCGTTTGTTGTTGTTGTTCAACCAAACGGACTTCCAAAATGCGATTCTCAACTTCGCATGCAAGTTGGATCCAACCTAACAACGTAGGGGGATTGTCCTGCATGAGGGCTCTGTCCAAAAGTCTCGGGTTTAGTCCTTGCTTGAACAGAATGATTTTGGTGGACTCCTCACACCTAGGGCATTTGGCGGCCAATTGTCGGAATTTTGTGATATAGTCTCTCGCCGACATGCTGCCCTGTTTAATGGCTTGCAATTCTGTTCGGGCCCTGGTTTCCTCTAAGGGGTCTTCATATTGCGCTCGAATAGCATCCACCAACCCCTGGAGAGTATTAAGTTCCGGGGCCCCGATATTGTATAGTCCTACATACCAGTCCGCTGCTTTGCCTTGTAAGCGGGAGCCGAGATGTTCAATTTGACTGGCCTCGCTGCCGAAGAGGTGTCCCCACCGGTTGAAGAATTGCACGACTTGCACTAGGAAAAATCCCAGTTTGGCGGGATCCCCATCAAAAGTAGCTTCCAGTTTCACCCAACCCATCGGGAGGTCTTGCCTCGGAGCCGGTGCTGGGTAGAAGTCCGTCGGAAGCATCAATGGCACTTGAGGTATGGGGGGACCCGGTTGTGGTGGCGGTGCTGGTTGCGCCGGCGGCGGCATCACCGGTTGAGCCGGGGGTGGCGGCCTCGGCTGGGCTGGCGGTGGTGCTCTCGGCTGGGCCGGTGGCTGCAGTCGTGGTCGGACAGGCGGCTGCAATCTTGGTCGGGCTGGTGGTGGCAATACAGGAGGTGCTGGCAGTAGCGGTTGAGGTGGAGGTGGCCGGTGCGGCTGAGTAATGACCGGCCGCTGAGGGACGGGTTGGTGGGGTCGTAGTGGTGTAGGCCCCACCGGTTGGTTCGGAGGTGGTATTACGGGCTGCTCAAGTGGCAAACGTATCGGTTGCTGCGAAGGAGTTAGTTGCGGTCGAAGCGGAAGGGGCCGCAGCGGCGAAGGCCTGATGGGTGGTGGGCCGCGCGGGCTTGCCCCTCTCGGCGTCGTGTCTCTGGGACGCAAAGGCTGGTCTTGTGGCGTCGGGGCGCTCGGGGTTTGTTGAATGGGAACCACTTCTAGCGGTCGTTGCGGTAATTCCTCCTCAGAAGGGGCCGGAGGCTCTTCCGTCTGATCCGGCCGAACTGTCGTTAGAGAAGCGGGAGGGGGTATCACCATCGTTTCGGTTGGACGGGTTGGCCCTTCTTCCTCCTCTCTAGGCTCCTCCGCTGGAGTCTCCTTGGGAGATGGATCCCCGTCCGATTTAGGGGTTTCCGTCGGAGTCTCTCCAGGTACCTCAGCTGGAGTATCCCCGTGCGGCGGGGTTTCGTCTTTTCTAGGGAGTTCTGCGGGTGACTCTCCCGGTTCTCCAGGATAGTATTCCTCCTCTCCCGAAGGCAGCGGCTGCTGCGGGGCGTCCTCCACTGGATAGGACATGACACTTTGGAGGGTGGCGATTTGTACCGCCATTTCTTCAGGTGAGATTCTCTCCCCTGCCCCCATCGCTGAGATTAGGTGAATGGCATGAGCCAAACTTTCCTCCATATCAATCAGCCTAGCTTCCAACTGTTGCATTCGGCTAGGACCCGGTTGCCCCATCACGGAACCTCCTTCGGTTGTACTCACCGGGGAAAACGGCCCCCAAGGCGGCGGATCTCCTTGATCGACTCGTGATCTCGCTGCTAGGATTCCTTTGGCTAGACCCGTCACTGCCGAGATGCCGGAATCTACAGCATGGGTGCGACTTTGCATTTGCACCCAACTATGTTCAGGAACTTCCGTTGGCTCTTTCCATGGGGCAAGTTCCGAATAATCCCAACTCAGGGCGCCGCGGCGAGATGTGTTCCCGTCCGTCTGCTCGGCCGTCCTGTTCCAAAACAGCCACGGTTGGCTGCTATCCAGCTCAGGGACAGTCTCTAGGCTTCGGCGTCCATCCATCGAAACTCTTGGATGAAGCCCTCCGGCCCTGCGCTCTCGCGTTTCTCGGGGTCTGGCTCCCCACTCCGACGGGGTGGGTAGCGAGATCAAGGGGAGAGCGGTAGCCGTCGGCCTTGTCCCTTCACTGCTGAGGTCGATGAGAGGCGATGTAGACGTCGAAGCTCCAGCCCCGGCTGGCACATGAGATTCTTGGAGTTGCACTGTTTGACTGTCGGGGGACGCATACGGATCAAACAAAGGATCCCTGTCCGGGACTACCTTGGATTCCGCTGGGCCCGACTCAGGCATGATTGGTAACAAAATGTCAGCTTGTGGCTAGATAAGGCTCTTCCTACAGGTTCCCTTTCAAAAGCAAACAGGAGTCCATTGATTGAACAAGGAAACTTTACTGCAGAAAAGGTCCATTATAGTCCACTGTCCTGAATAGGAGACTCAGGATGGTACACAGTCATTGTTACCAATGAAGGGCAAAGCATGAGGTACAAAGTAACAATACCCATCTGGATTTGCCTCCCCCCACAGTTCTCAAAACAACATCTCTCAGTCCTGGGAAGCTGCTCTCCTTCAAGGCCAATGCTTGGTGGAACGGTGTTAGACAAAACAGTCGCCTCCGGTGGGAATGCTGCCTGGGAACTGGTGCACCTGGGAAGAAAGCACTTAAATACTAGAAGCATTAGAAAATGGAGTCAGTACAGTTTAGATATACACTGGACCTGACATAGGACGGCACGGGCTCACAGGGAAAAAAGGAAGGACGCATTCCTCCCCCCCCCCCTCGAGGTTATTAGCAGCAGGAGCCACGGGGGAGAGCAGCATGTCATCTTCCAGAGTGGGATAATCCGGCGAAGCCCAAACAGAGTGGGATAATCCGGCGAAGCCCAAATTGTACCAATCAGTTTTTCCGAAGTTCTACTCCTTATCGCCTAACGATTCCAAGAAGATCAAACTTCCCACAGTGGATGACCCCCATCTCCAGTCTGGCAACTTCCTCGGTCCTACCCATGGATGCTGAGGGTATGCCAAAGAACCCGCCAGACAAAAAGATTGAACAAACTTTGCGCAGGAATTTCAAGCCATCAGCAGCATCTCTCAAATCCTCAACAACTGGATCTCTGTTCACGAGGGCGGCCTTTACTTGGGCCTCTGACGTAGCATCTGCGGGTAAAGAGGTTCTGAAGGAAATCAAGAACGGAGTAAAGAAAATAGCCTTGGCAGCGGCCTTCGCAGCAGACGCTACTTTGGACTCGTTTCAGATGTCTTCTAGGGCTATGGGCTTTAACGTGGCGGCCCGGCAAAACACGTGGCTAAGGAATTGGGACGTGGACCCACCAGCTCTCAGCAAGGTGGCAGCGATTCCCTTTTCAGGCACCAAGCTCTTTGGGGAAGACTTGGACAGATTCCTGGTGGAGGATGCAGAAAAGAAGAAGGAACTACCATCGAAGAAAAGGGATTCCAGGCAGGCTAATGATAGACTGTTCAAGAGCAGATGGCAAGCAAAGCCAAGAACTGATAACAGATCCTTCACCTTTAGGAAGTCTTCCTCCCAAAACAAGGGGCAAAAGAAAGGCAGCCAAGCATGACTATCTGGATTATTGGATGCTTGGACAGGTCGGAGGTCATCTCCAGAACTTTGCACCCCAGTGGAGACAAACTGTATCGGACAAATGGGTACTGGAAATAGTATCCAAGGGCTATTCCTTGGAATTCGAAAAAGTTCCACGAAGGCGCTTTATCCAGGTGTTCAGGAATCTGTCACAACAAAAACATCTGAAAATAAGAGAGGCTATCAAGCACTTACTGCAGATCAAAGCGATAGAGCCGGTACCTGCACATCTCCAAAAGCAGGGAGTGTACTCAGTCTTTTTCATTGTCCCAAAGAAGAACGGGGACGTCTGGGCCAACCTGGAGCTGAAATGGTTGAATCTCATATAAGATACAGGAGATTCAAAATGGAAACAATGAAATCCACTACAGGGGCCATACAGCAAGGGGACTTCCTAGCTTCCATAGATCTGTCCGAGGCCTACCTACATATCCCCATCAGGGCATCACACAGGAGATTCCTGCGTTTCGCCTATGACGGGAAACACTACCAGTCCAGGGCCCTTCCCTTCGGACTGAAATCCTCACCGAGGGTATTTACAAAGGTGCTTGTGACCCTGGTGGCCTTCCTCTGAATGCAAGGAATAGCCCTATCACCTTAACTGGACGACATCATGATAAAGGCCCTGTCCCTTGCCTCGGCTCAGAGGGCGGTGGAAATGACCATAGACTGTCTGGAGGGACACGGTTTCATCATCAATCACCAGAAGAGCACCCTTACCCCAACACAGAGAATTACACACACAGGGGTGATAATAGACACAATGGTGGACAAGGTTTTCGTATCCCCAGAGAGACAACAGAAGATCCTGGCTATGTTAAAGACAGTTCAGGCAGGGAAAGTAATAGAGATAATGCAACTGGCCAGTCTACAAGGAATGATGGTATCATGCCAGGATACACTGCAGTGGACCAGATTCCACACCAGACCGTTGCAGAGATTCTTACGGCCCTTCCAACGGATCATTATCCACAGATGGTCCAAGAGCGTGGAGATCCTTCAGATGTTGTTACAGGAATTGGCCTGGTGGCTGAAACTGAGCAGATTTTCGGAGGGTTCCCCGCTCAGGGAACCCATGAGGGTGACGATCACGACAGATGCAAGTCTGATGGGTTGGGGTGCTCACATGACAGGCAAGATGACCCAGGGAGAGTGGCTTCACAGGGAAAGAGATGCAAGCATAAACCTTCTGGAGCTCAAAGCAATAAAGAGTGGGCTTCTGGAATTCGCAGACGGTCTGAAAGGAAAGCATGTGATGGTTCACACCGACAATATGACAGCGAAGACCTACATAAACAGACAGGGAGGCAGCAGGTCCAGGACTCTAAACAAAGAGGCAGAAGAGATATTTCTCTGGGCAGAAAAGAACCTAAAATCTATAAAAGCAAGTCATGTGGCAGGTCAACAGAACGTTCTGGCAGACTGGTTGAGCGGTCCACAGTCCGAATGGTCCACAGAGTGGACCAGTCCGAATGGATGCTGAACAAGCAAGTCTTCTCACAGATATGCAAGAGGTTCAGCGATCCAGTAGTAGACCTCTTCACCTCTGTGAAGAACAAACAAGTGCCGCAATTCATCTCAAGGCACAGAGACCCGGAGGCTGTGGGAGTAGATGCGCTATCCCAGGAGTGGCCCCAGAGCCTTCTCTACGCATTTCCCCCTACAAGGATCATGCACAGGGTGGTCCAGGGAATAGTGGATCAGGGGGCGGAGATAATTCTGATCGCCCCTTTCTGGCCACAGAGACCCTGGTTCCAAGAGTTGAAGAGGTTGGCATTCTCAGAACCTTGGACTCTTCCTTACAGGGAGGATCTCTTAACACAAGGGAAGATCCAACACCTAAATCCAAAATCTCTAAGACTGACGGCTTGGAGGTTGAGCACGACCAACTTAGGGACCTAGGGTATTCTGAGAAGGTGATTCTGACAATGCTGGCTTCAAGGAAAGACTCTACCAATCATAGCTACAACAGGACGTGGCAGGTGTTTAACGAATGGTGTGAGGAAAAGGGACAGAATCCTATGTTGGCATCTATAAAACAGATTCTTCTATTCCTGCAAGACGGTTTGGATAAGGGGCTTAACACAAGCACCTTGAAAAAACAAGTGGCAGCAATTTCAGCTATCAGGGAATCCAAGAAAGGGACTTCCCTTACTAAGCATCCTCATGTCAAAAGGTTTTTGAGAGGGACCACATTGCTTAATCTACCTCAAGTGTACCATTTCCCCACTTGGAATCTGAACTTAGTGCTGAATGCGCTTACAGGAGAACCCTTTGAACCCATGGCTACATGTTCCCTTAAGGAACTGACCCTTAGAACGGTTTTTCTGGTGGGCTTGACCTCTGCGAGGAGAGTGTCAGAGATAGGGGCCCTGTCAGTGAATAGGGAACTGTATATTTTCCATCAGGATAAGGTAGTTATTAGAACAGATCCTTCCTTCATCCCTAAAGTCAATTCATCCTTCCATAGGGGGGAGGATATCGTTCTGCCGTCCTTCTGTACCAACCCTAAGCATGAGAAGGAGTGGCACAGATTAGATGTGAAGCGGGCACTGAGTTTCTATATTGAGAGAACCAGACAGTTTCGCAAGGTAGAGAGTTTGTTTGTTTCATTCAAGCAAGGTATGATGGGTAAAAAGGTGACATCTTCAACCATCAGTAGATGGATTAGAGAGTGCATTGAAGTAGCCTACAAAATCAGGAAGGTGCCCCCTCCTAGAGGTATCACTGCCCACTCTCTGAGAGGCAGCAACAAAACACAATTTCCCGTGCAATAACAATGTCTCCCTATTTTATTTACAGTAATTGCATAATTTAACAGAACTATACCACATGTAACCAGTTCTAGGAAAAATTATTTTGCAGGCGTCATATATGCTCCAAAGTCCATACATAAAGTGTCCAGTGCTTCAAGTGCTCTATTAATATTGCAACAGGTATTAAAGTGCAAATGCTTCCTAGCACCATGTACACATTAATTATTTCATACAAGCTCGCCTTATATTCCAACTGGAGTTGGGTATAGTCCAAGATTTGGTTCCAATAAACTGTGTAGTTCACAGATCACAAGTAGACCTTTGCGTGTATTCTTTAGGTGTACATTGATAATTCTGTGACATCATTATTCTAACGGAAGGTCCAGATCACCATTGTATCCGTTTCCAAACTCTTTCTCAAAGAACACAGTTGTCAAAGTTTCATGCAGCTACCACTCCATATTAGTCATCAGTTTTCCAATTTTCCAATTTGCAGTGGCAAAGGGGAACTGGCAAACATCCCACGGTGAACTCCACTCCATTCCATTGGATAGATGTAGAATTAAAATAGTGGATGAGAGGAAAAATAGGACCTAGTGAAAGAGGTGAATGCAGGAAATGCTGAAAGCTCATGTGATATTTGCAATCCTTAATTGCAGAACCAGTTTGGTGTAGGGGTTAAGAGCGACGGGACTCTAATCTGGAGAGCTAGGTTTGATTCCCCGCTCCTCTGCTTGAAGCCAGCTGGGTGAACTCTCAGAGCTCTCTCGGCCCCACCCACCTCACAGGGTGATTGTTGTGAGGATAACACACTTTATAAAACCACTTTGAGTGGGTGTTAAGTTGTCCTGAAGAGCACTATATAAATCGAATGTTAGTATGTTGTTATTGTTATTAATACAACTCTGTAAAGTAGGTCATAGAATCATAGAGTTGGAAGGGGCCATACAGATACAGACCATCTAGTCCAACCCCCTGCCTAGTGCAGGATCAGCCTAAAGCATCTCTGACAAGTATTCATCCAGCCTCTTCTTGAAAACTGCCAGTGAAGGGGAGCTCACCACCTCCCTAGGCAGCTGATTCCACTTTTGAACTACTCTGACCGTGAAAAAGTTTTTCCTAATCTTTGTGCATGTAATTTAAGCCCATTGCTTCGCGTCCTACCCTTTGCTGCCAACTGGAACAGCTCTTTGCCCTCCTCCACATGACAGCCTTTCAAATATTTAAAGAGCAATCATGTCCCCCCTCAACCTCCTCCAAACTAAACATTCCCAAGGCCCTCAGCCTTTCCTCGTAGGGCTCAGTCTCCAGACCCCTGATCATCCTCGTCGCTCTCCTCTGCACCCTCTTGATTTTGGCCACATCCTTTTTGAAGTGAGGCCTCCAGAACTGCACACAATACTCCAGGTGTGGCCTGACCAAGGCAGTATAGAGAGGGGCTATGACCTCCTGCGATTTCGATGCTATGGCCCCTTTGATACAACCCAGGATTGAATTAGCCTTTTTTGCCACCGCATCACACTGACTGCTCATATTCAGTTTACAGTCCACTCTTACCCCAAGATCCCTTTCACATATGCTACTGCCCAGAAGTGTATCCCCCATCCAGTATTTGTGCTTCTCATTTGTGTGGCCCAGATGTAATACTGTGCACTTGTCTTTGTTGAATTGCATCCTATTCACAGCTGCCCACTTCTCCAGAGTATTCAGGTCTTGTTGAATTTTAATTCTATCTTCTTGGGTGTTTGCTACCCCTCCCAATTTGGTATCATCAGCAAATTTAATGAGCAGCCCTTCCACTCCTTCATCCAGATCATTGATAAAAATATTGAAAAGTACCTGGCCCAAAACCGAGCCCTGCGGCACCCCACTGGACAAGTCCCTCCAATCTGATGAAACGCTGTTGACCACCACTCTTTGAGTGCGGTCCTCTAACCAGTTCCCTATCCACCGAACTGTCCAATAGTCTACTCCACAGTCTTCCAGTTTGCCCATCAGAATGTCATGGGGGACCTTATCAAAAGCTTTACTGAAATCCAGATAAATCACGTCAACAGAGTTCCCCCAATCCAGTAAGCTGGTCACTCGATCAAAGAAGGAAACCAGGTTGGTCTGGCAAGATCTGTTAGGAAGAAAACCATGCTGACTTCCCTGGATCACTGAGCGGTCCTTCAGATGCTTACAGATTGATCCCTTTAAAATCTGTTCTAATATCTTCCCAGCAACAGAAGTCAGACTGACCAGCCTGTAGTTTCCCTGGTCATCCTTCTTCCCTTTCTTAATGATTGGGATAACATTCGCTCTTCTCCAATCTTGTGGCAGGAGGCCTTGAAGATGATGGACAGGGGTTCTGCAAGTTCTCTAGAAAGTTCTTTCAGCACTCTTGGGTGCACCCCATCCAGCTCAGGGGATTTGTATTCATCCAGTGCAGCCCAGATGCCTCTCCGCAACCTCTCTGTCAATGTCTATTAGCCACTCAGGTGTCCTGCCACATTTTCTGCTATCTCTAGGTGTGCCTGAGTTCTTCAGGGAGAAAACAGAGGCAAAAAGGTCATTAAGCCTGTCTGCTTTTTCTCTGTCCTGCATCAGAGTTTCTCCATCTACTCCCAACAGCGGTCCAATTGCCTCTTTTACCTTGCATTTGCTTCTCACATATCTGTAGAAGTTTTTCTTATTGTAGCGAGCCCTCCTGGCCAGACCCAGCTCATACTAAGCTTTGGCCTCTCTGATGGCTGATCTGCAGTACTTAGTAACCCTCATATACTCCTCTTTAGAGGTCTGTCCTTCTCTCCATTTCCTGAACATTTCCTTTTTCTCCCTTAGCTTATTCTGGAGCTCTCTGTACATCCACATCAGTTTCTTGGAGCCCTTACCATGTTTCCGTCTTGCTGGAATAGTGAGGGCTTGAGCTTGCAAAAGCTCGTGTTTGAGATGGGCCCACCCTTCATTCGCTCCTTTCCCTTTCAGCACACTCCCCCACGGAATGACTCTCATCAAGCCTCTGAGTTCATCGAAGTTGGCCCTACGAAAATCTAACCTACGAGTCTGGCTACGAACTTCCTTGGCCCCCCACAGCAACTGGAATTCAAGGAGGACATGGTCACTTCCCCCTAAGGTCCCCACCACCTTCATCTCATCTACCAATTCTTCCCTGTTGGTTAATATCAAGTCTAATATGGCTGAGCCCCTTGTAGCTTCCTCCACCTTTTGAAAAAGGAAGTTATCGTCCAGGCAGGTCAGGAAATTGCATGATTCATGACGCTTTGCTGAGCCTGTCTCCCAGCACGCATCGGGGAAGTTGAAGTCACCCATAATTACAAGGTTCTGATGTCTGGATACTCTACCAATCTGTTCAAAGTAATTCCTACTATATCGTAGCTTTCTGTTTGCAATAGAAGCTCAAGCTCTTCTTTTTTATTACCCATACTTTGGGCATTGGTATATAGACACTTGTAGCCTTGTACCTTTGTTTGACCTGTCCTACCCAGGTGGGTCCCCACTGTTTTCACTTCGTCATTGAAATCACCGTGTCCATCGTCCCCTGCCCCTTGCGGCATCAGTTTAAAGCTCTCCTGATGAAGTTCTCCAGGTTCGTTCCAAACGTTTTCTTCCCTGCCCTTGAGAGGTGAAGCTCATCATGTGCTAGAAGGCCTTCTCTTAGAAAACCTATCCCATGGTCCCAGAACCCAAAGCGCTCCTGCCGGCACCACCATCTCAGCCAACGATTCACCTCAAGTATGGTCCGCTCCCTGCACGTTCCTCTTCCTATGACTGGAAGGATAGAAGAGAATACCACCTGAGCCCCCAATGTCTTCAACTGCCTTCCAAGAGCTTCATAATCCTCTTTAATTCTTGCAACAGTATTCGCAGCTGTGTCATTCGTTCCCACATGCATCAGCAGAAACGGGTACTTATCAGCGGGCTTGATGAGTTTCGGCAGCCGGTCGGTAATATCCTGAATTCTGGCCCCCGGCAAGCAACACATCTCTCGGAATAGGGGATCTGGCCTAGAGACATGGTGTTGCATACCCCTGAGCAAAGAGTCCCCAACGACTACCACCTTCTGTTTTTTTCCACTTCCGTGTGGCCCCATGTCCTCTGCACACCCTCTTCTAGATCTTTGCGGTTCTCCTTCTACTCTCATCTCCATCACCATCTCTAGCACTTCAAAACGATTCTTGAGCTCAAGTGGACCAGAGCAACTTCTTCGTTGACGTCTTCGGGTTTGTACTGTAGATCTGAGAGGAGGCTCAGAAGGGAGATCGACTCTTTCTTCTCCTTGACTTTCCTCTTCTTGGCTGTGCGGAGCCCCCAGGCTGTTGTCAATAAAATCCTCTCCCTCCTTGATCTCCTGAAAGGTGGTGATCCTCTCCTCCAGGCTCTGAACCTTTTCTTCCAAAAGTCTGACCAGCTTACACTTCTGCAGCCAACAACCAACCAAGGAAGTGTATCCAGGCACAAGGAATAAGGAATTATGTTATCACTTTTATCACATGCAACTCATTCAAAGGTAATCATCCAAAAGTAATTTTTATCAATTTACTAACAATAGAAACTCTACACTCAGTAGGAGGAGCAATTTCCACAGTCCAACCGAGACGCAATAAGTCTCTGGGAAGAACAAGTACAAGCGATAATGTACTCCGTCTTCTCTTCTGGGAGGAAAACAAACATGGCACACTCCATGCAAGTGACTGCAAAGGGAGCTTCAATAGGCATGATTGCCTTCCAGATATATACCTAGAGTACCAGCAGAACCAGTATACTAGCAGAGTTTCAGGTCCCCCAGGCAGATCCCCAGGCCAAAAGCCAGAAAGACAACAACCCCTTACCTTCTAGCAGCAGCTCTCCACCATGTGCTCTTGTCTCTGCCCAGGTGCTTCAGGTCACAGATCAATACTATTGGAAAAATATCCTTGAATTGAGAACACCAAATAATTTCCTTTTATAGAAACAGCTTTAACAATAAGAGACAACTGGATGATGGCGTTAGCGATATCCCTGTCCTGCCTGTTTTTGTATCTTTACGTATCAACCTCACTTTGCTATGTATCAGGGAGAGTTAATTTTCTGAGTTCCATGAAGACTTAATGATTTTGGACTTGGCAACGAAGTCAGTGTTTAAATGCTTTCCCAACATCCTATTTTTCTTAAATGACTATGCAGAATTTTTTTGTTAATAAACCTTTTCTTAAAGATAGTGGGAATGTTGCATCTAGTCACTTTTATTTATTTATGTCATTTATAGTCCGCCTTTCTCACTGAGGTTCAAGACAGATTACACAGTGTGAGATTAGTACAGTCAGTATCAAGGACATTTTCCCTAAAGAGTGACATAGGGTAAATAAGCACAAGTTTACAAAGACATGGCATTAGCAGGAATCCAATACAGTGTTGAAGAAATGCTAAAACAAAACATAAGCAATTCTAGGACTGACTTTAGACAACATGAAGCACAAGTAGCACATAAGGGCACATATTTAAAGTAAATGAGTAGTACATAAGGCAACATAGTGGTAAAGTGTATGGTCCCTAACTCATTAGTGAAGAATCTGAGACCCCCTCCCTACAATACTGCCCTCCTATCTGAGTAAAAAGCCTTTTTGAATAATTTGGTTTTGCTTCATTTGCAGAAAGCCAGGAGAATGGGGGCTCTCCTGACCACCTCAGGCAGGCTGTTCCACAGGTGGGGGCCACCACAGAGGAAACCCTTGTATGGACTGCTGTTGATTTTGCCCATGTGCAAGGTGGCACCCTGTTTGGTTGAACAAAGCTGCCATGGAGGAACATAGGGAGGGAGGCGGTCCCGTAGGTATACGGGACAAAGGCCAGTTGGTCAGGATGTCAAACATTTTAGTAGCATATAAATAATTCAAAATATGTGGTTTGCTACCACCAGTGTTGCTTAGCTCGAAAGAGGTTTTTTTGGCAGAGTAGTTGAAAAGAGCAAGCCATTAGCTGAAATGGGACTTGTCATTTTTCAAATTTTGCAAAAATCACACTTGAGTATTGTGGCACAAAATAGAAATAATTTACCTTTTGTATTTGAGTATAATTTTGAAACCTATGAAGGTATCCTTTTAATCAAAAATCTTGGGATTTGGTTTTCAGATATTAATGCTTGTCTGCGGGTGTTGTCATGAGTGTCTGTTTTCTTTTCGGCTTAGATCCACCAGTTTTCCACAGGTGCAAAAATTTCTTGCCTCCTCTGTCCCCAGATCCTGAAATGCCCCCATGAAACCCTGCCCCTGGGGGGGTAGCATCCTCCCTGCCCAGAACAGGACTTTGGGGGTGACTTTAGACCGGTGCAGGAGTAAAGAGACAAGATTGTGTTCTGTGGGTGGAAATCCTTGTGCCTAAGGAAAAACGGTGAATCCAAACCTATATGAGGGTCATTAAGATTTTTAAGATGTGTTTGTATTCTTTTTGATGAGCTTTTTTCTGAAAATGCAATTTGCTTTTTGTTTTACAGCAGAATCACAGGCTGAACTGGTAAGGTTCTTCCAGTTCATGTGTTTTCACTTTCTGAAGCATAACACTTTCTCTGAAGCAGATGACAGCCTTTTCTTTTTCTTTTTACATAACCACATTTTAGTCTAAAGTGCAGTGAATTTCTTTTTCCTTTGGGGGAATCTGTTGCCTTTTGCATTAACAATCCTATGTAGAGTTACTCCAGTCTAAGTTGATTGATTTAAGTAAGCTTAAACTGGAGTAACTCTGCAAAATATTGCTTTGTTAAATTTAGTATGCAAAGCTTGGAAGGATTTGTAGCCCAATGACATGTTTTTCAAACTAACTGCAAGTCGCAACTGCTAGATAAGTGCCCTGATTTGGATAGTGTATGCTAGCCTCCAGAAGCTGTGCAGGGTTGGTCTTGATTAGTACTTGGGTGGGAGACCACTGAGTTAATCCAGGGTCCCTACAAACAATGGCAGACCACCTCTGTTTCCGCCTTGCCTTGCAAACCTGATGGGGTCGCTGTAAGTTGGCTGTGGCTTGACGGCACTTTCTATGCAGGAGGTAAGTAGGGTACCGCCAAACATGCCAGGAGGTTTATCCGGCAACCGCTGAGGTTAGCGGCGGTAAGAAAGGGCCATCTCTCTGGCAGCACCTGAATTTGGACTGTGCCTGAAGTTAATTCCTGTTGTGTGCTTATTGTAACCTCCCCCCTCCCCCAAACCCTGAGACCTTACACTTCACTTTTGTAACTGGACACAAAATCTGAGGCTTTTTATTCATTTCATGCAATAAGTGCTGTTCTTGACCAGTTCTTTTGTGTGGTAAAAATGACTCTCAGTTCAAAAACACTGTTCAACTATTCTAACTTCTGAATATCTTTCTCTTTATTGGAGGACGATCAGGTTTTGCAGCAACAGTCACAGCCACCTAAGATCAAGTAAGAGGCTTTCTTTTCTTACTCTTTTTGGTATTTATATAATTTTCTCAAGAGTACAGTGTGCTCAGCGTACTGTCTGGGCTGTCCTGCCAGGTAGTCATATAGTATGGTTCTCCAAATTACAGATGAGGTATTTGAAGCTGTATGGTTTGCATAGAACCACCCAACAAAGTGTTGAAATGTCCCAGTTTTATGTTGCACTCCTTGAAGTGCATAGCGTGACAGCTAAAATGTGTCTTGCTTTTATAGAGGATTATTTTAGACTTGGGCAAAGATCCTGCCTGTGCTTGGTTGGTTCCACTTCAGTTGCTGGGACTCACAAGTACAGGGATTTGGGACCAAAGATTTAGCCTTTATCAATCATTTCCAACCATTCCACTTTATCTTATGTATTGGAGAGCCTTGAAACCTCTGCTCAGAATTGTTGTTGTTATTATTATTAACAGTCCGCTTTTCTCACTGAGATCCAGAATCCTTGTATATTGCAGTCAACTCTGGGACAGATGGAAAAGGATAAACTAATAAGGCCGACTAAGCAGACCCTTCTGGGGAGGTGTGCTTCCCAGTTATCCCCTTTTCCTCTAGAGCTTGGAGATGCTTGCTAATCACCACCACCCCAACCATCTGTACCCCGTTTTTTATCCTGCTTGATGATTTACCTTGACCAGTTAGGCTTCTTGTACTGCTTGCCTCTTCTCCATGTGATTGTGTCTGGTCCAGTCTGATCCTGGCACCTGTCCAGGGAACCCACATGCTCCATCCCTACCCCACTGCTCTGTGGCTTCTTATTCTTTCTTCCCTTATAGGCAGGCACCTCTAAGACAGTATACATGGCTTTCCTTCCTCAGGTGGTACAAGAGGCTAGGCACGGGGATCCCAGTTTTACATCAATAGTAGATACGTTGTGTTTTCTGCAAGTGAGCTTAGAGAAGGGTCTTCATTCCGGTATCTTGAGCAGCCGCTTTGCGAGCGTTCCAGGGATCTGTGGGGAAACCTCCTCATCAACGTCATGCCGAGTGTTTGCTGTTTGGAGCCTCCGTGTCCCGTCTTTCAGCCATGCCAAGATTTCTGTCCTGTAACGTGTCTCTGATCTTTCGGGCCCTCACCAGAGCCCCCTTGGAACCCATCCAGGGCCTGGAAGAGGACGGCCTTAGCTGCTATCGTGTCCATTTGAAAAGGCTGGAAACGTAGATGCTCACTCCGTTATGAAGGGACTGTGTCTTGCACTTGCCACGCTTGTTTCAGGACTGGCCTTTCCGTTCTCAGCATGAATGTACAGTTCATAGTTTTGAAAAATTCATTTAGCAAAAGTAGGAGTTAAAACTGGGGTTTCCCTCTTTCAATTTCCCCCCTGAACTTTGGTTTTAATCATGCTATTTTTGGCTGTTTTCTTTCTGTGGTCATTTAAAAGATACTTAGACCATTTTTTCATTTTACGTTGTTGGGTTACTAAGCAGTGAAAAAATACTGTGTTCCATGAACACAAGGGCTTCCACCCACGGAGTGTGATTTTCTTCTTCCTCCCTCCCAAGATAGCACAGATGGAGGCATTTTGGGCTGCCCTGGGATGATAGATCCAGGAAAGCCATGGCAGTCTTTGCCCCTCTGGACAGGCCGGTGTGGTTAGAAGCCGTTTTGCGTGGATCATTAGATGCCGGCCATCAGTCTTCTCTTCCCAGGACCTTATGAAAACACATGCGAAGCGAACTCTCCATCCTGTATAACCAACCCCACCCCCCCACCCCGTTTTTGTATTACACCATTGACAATTCGCTCAACATGCTCCCCTACCGTTTCTGCCGTTCTGCGGGATTCCCCTGTTGAAGTCTCCAGTCCTGCAAAGATGTGTAGATAGTGAATCTGTGGCAACCTCCATCCATTTTGATTGACAAGTAGTATTAAACTTAGTCCTAACAGAAGCTGAAACCCTCACTGTTTCTCCATAAATGTTTACTTTAAACAATACTTTATTTAAAACGGTTGGTGAAGGGATGGGCTTAAGGTCTCTCTGGCAGCCATTCTTTAGTGCCCCCCCCAGTGCTTTTTCTCCAGATCCCAAGTGTTGGGGGGGACCCCTACACAAAGAGACTCTCTGTAGGACCTCTAGGACCTCTGCGCAGCAGTCACTGGTGTTTTAGCATTTACTCTCATCTTGTTATGCTCCGTGTTTTTACCTCTGCAGGTACCAAAGAGGGGCCTCCTGCACAAGGTTCTAGTATTTGCAGAGGCATGCCCCTGGAATGTGGTGTGACTGCGGTTGCATCCCCGGCTGTTTGCTTTCTTACCACTGTTCAGTTAGTTGGAGAGCAAGCAGACACCTGGAAGTTACCCAGCAGAGTATTTGCATGGTTTCCATCCTCCCCTGAGTTGAGGAGCCCTGGAGTGCTGGCTGAGCCTCTTGCACTGCACTATTTCTCTGTCTGAACTGAGTGCCTCCAGAGACACTCCCTACCAGCAGTTCATTGCAGGATAAGATCCAAAGTGGTGGGCGAACCACCTTTCAGGAAAATTTCAGCCTTTTTCTCAGCGAGAGACTTTGTAAAGTTTCTAAGAAGCCCCAGCGTTCTCTGGAACACTGGTTGGGTCCAGTCTGTATTTAATGTTTCTGTATTTGCAAATCCAAATTTTAAGGACCATTAAGGTCTGCACACTGCAATCAGGATCCTAGTTCCTGTTGCTTTAAAAAGGGAGAGGAGTACTGGTAGGAAACATCTCGTGCAACAGTTCAGAGTGTAAAGCTGAAATAATCAAATACTCAAGTAAGACGTTTGTTCTTTTTCAGGTATGACTGGTACCAAACAGAATCCCATGTAATAGTTACAATTATGATCAAGAAGGCAAAGAAGGATGATGTAAATATACAGTTTTCAGAGTATGAGGTAATATTTGCTCTTGGTTCACTGAAAGCCAGCACTCTGGATTCTAAGCCCACTTTCTTGGAAATAAACCCGTCAGTGTGGCTTCAGAAAAGCATGCTTGGGGGATTGCTGCCCAAGATCAAGTCAGCAGTGCCTTTCTTGGCAGAGGCACAGGGTGGAGCAAGGAGTAGGAAAGTGAGGTTTCGGTGGATGGTGCTGCAATTGTTTTTATGATTTTACTGTGTGTGTTCTGCCTGTGCAGTAGTGCTCACGAAATCTCTTGGGAAAGTCCTGGCTCTGATTATTAGCATCTCACTGTTTCATAGCCACATTGGGTTGAATCCAGAAGAACCACCAGCAGAACTCTGCTGGCAAAGTGGGTTCTTCCCACCTCCACCCATCTAAGAAGCTGTTCCGGGTGGTCAGAAAGGACCTTTGGGAAGGGCTGGGCTGGGCTGTGGCTCTGGTGGAAAATTGCAGGCCTCTCCTTGCTCGAGCAGAGGTGCACCTCTAGATCCAACCCAAATTAAATACACTTTTTTATAACCTGGAATCTGATTTTGGACAGCATCAATCATTTGTTAAGTGACTTTCTATTTATATTCACACATCTTTCTAGGTTGGGAGACATAAAGCAAGAAAATGCAGCCTAGGTATAGGTGTAGGCGTAGGAAATAAATATAATTATTTATGGGATCTGGGGATAACTTCCTATAGTTATGCAATTCTGTATTTAACGAATGAATATCAAGAGGACTTAACAAGCTTCCTGAGTGTCCTTTTGGTGGCCAAGATCATTGACCCTGCGCTGATTTTCTGGCCCATCATGGACTGGCTGTTGAATAACGTAGCATGAATGGGTGTCGTTTGAAATCCCTGTCTTAGGCTGACGCTGCCTTAGGGACTCCCAGTGAAGCCCCTCATTTCCCCTGGGAGACGAAACTAATGCACGGGCTATGTTTTTTTATTGACTTCTGATATATTTTATCTTTACCAGCTAACTGCCTTGGTGAGGGTTTCCTCAGAAGAAGACTACAGATTAAAGCTTCATCTTCTTCATGCCATAGTTCCAGAACAAAGTACATTCAAAGTACTTTCTACAAAGGTGAATGTTTAAAGATCAAATTAAGAGTTTGTGTTTTTCATTTTTAAAAAATCCAAGGCTGCTAACAAATATTTTAAAAAGTAGTATAAAATACGCAAGTCCAGTCGAGAGGACCTGTGGCCGTGCTGCCTTCTGCTGCTCGTGGTTTCGGCTCTGCAGCTAGAAGGGCAGAGCGGCACCTGGGCCCCGAGGCTTGGCTTTGGCTTCCTCTCCTCCTTTCTGGCGCTTGATCGTCCCCCATAAGGAGGAGTCATGAGCAGCTGTCTGTAAATACAGCACTGCTTTTCTTTTGGTCAGGGGCTTTGTTTTGATCATGCTTCTTAATATCAGAAAGTTACGTCTCAACTGGCACTTGTTAAAGTACAAATTATGCCAGACTTCTTTGAACAAAACCAGTTTTTCCTATGAAAACTTCCAAACTCAGCATGTTAATTTTTGTGCTTGCGTGTGGCAATTGTAGACGGCCCTGGCCACCTTTAGCAGACCCTCACTATGGGAGTTAATAGTCGTCTGTGCAAGGAGGGCAGAATGAATGGGCAGGCCCTGTCCTGGGATGAGGTGCTGGATTCTGTCCCTCGAGAGGACAGCCTGGCCTTTGTCCATTTAAACACCTTCCTCTCCTCGGAAAAGCTGCTTTTTGCCATACTCTTCCTCATGGGGGAGAGAGGCCAGTTTGAGTCGACAGCGTCTTGTGGGCAGTGGGTCAAACAGCCCTCAAGGCCCTCCTTCAGCTCCCCCAGCAGTCGACAGTTTGCAGAGGCGTCTCAGTGGCTTGGGGGTCAGGGAGGACAGCCTGAAAGAGGAATGCTGGAAGTACATGATGTTACGTATGTGGGTCCCAATTTTGAGAGAAGGAGACACCACTGGAGTAATATTTTGAGGTTACTAAACGCCTCAGTTGCAGAACAACTGTGGGAGACAGTTTGGTGATAGCACAGCACTCCATGTAGTTTGAAAAAACATAAAATTGTTGTTGCATGGGATGGAAATTTGGAGATCTTGAATGATCTTGTTAGGAGTAATAAATACTTTCTGAGAACAATGTTGAATCTTCCATCTCTCATACATGTGGCCTGCAGAGCTATTGTGTGTTGCAGACAAAGTGACACAATACAGCGGAGTTGCTGTGGCGAAAGGGGCGCAGTTTCAGGTAATACCAAAGGCATCCATAAGGTGGAAAGGGCTGGCCGAGCCTCGTCAGCAGGCCCAGCTGGGAGCATCCAGCAGGCAGGATGAAGTGGGCTGAGCTGACCGTGTTCTCAGCTTACAGATTGATACAGAAGCGGAAATACGAACGGTGGGGGGGGGGGGGTGCTAGCTCGTGCAGGGCAAGAAGGAGAAAGGGAACGTTTTGAGTGGTGGGGAGTCTGTTGCAGAAGAACTAAGTCTTCTGTCTGTTGAAAAGTGCAAGTCTGGTTTTGTTCAGTTTGAATAAAGTTAGCATCAATGGAATCAGCTTGCCCCAAAGGCCGTCTTTGATACAGATCACCTCAGCAGCTGACGTCACGCAGCTTGTCTGGTCCTGAGGCAGGAGAAATCTCGCTTGTGGCCTTTCACAAACAGGGTCCAAACTAAGGTATCTGGGTTCTTGCAGGAGTTCAGGTTCCGTCTGTCTTCCACTAGGGTGTGCTAAAGTGCAATATTTGTGTCAGAGACTGACAAAATAGATCTCATTTTTATTTAATGACGTTTTTGTAGATCTCATTTTGTTGTGAAACAGATAGACGCTGTACTGAGCGCAGGCTAGTCTGGATCATAGGCACTTCCTTCATGAAATTACATTGGATGTGCTGCTGATGGAACTGCGTTTGGATTTTGCAGGCTGTTTATGTATTTTCTGGCTGTTCATTGGGCTTTCCCAGGGAGGGAGGGGGGGGTGGTCGTTTGCCTTGGCATTTTGCTGGGAACCCTCTGGGAATATCTTCGTGCAGCTCAGTTCCAGCATCACACCAAACTAATTAAGAGCCAGTGTGGTGTAGTGGTTAGAGTGTCACTGTCGGATCTCAGAGACCTGGGTTCAAATCTCTGCTCTGCTAGCTGACCCTGGGCAATTCATATGCTCTCAGCCTAACTTACTTCACACAGTTGTTTTTAGAATGAAATGGAGGAGAGACGAATGATGTAAGCCACTTTGTGTTCCCATTGGGGGAGGGGGAAAGGCAGGGTTTAAATAAATAAATAAAATTATAATTGAGAGCTAGGCTGTAGGTTGAGCTTGAATAGGTCAGTTTCCAGAGCAGAACTGCTTGTCAGAATGGTTTTGTTTCCTGCCCATTCTGTCCTGTCTTTTCTAGAACAGTGTTGGAGGATTCTTGGAAGACTACAGAATGGCAGAGTGGGAATGCTTGGGCCACAATGGCTGCCCTTTGGCTCGCTGCAAACACTGGTGCAGAGGGGAGACTGCTGTGGGCTGGGGAAGGGGGCGAGGTCATAGCCTGTGTCTTCTCTCAGGTTGTAATCTCGCCCCCTTCCCCGGCCCACAGCAGCTTCCCCGAGCCAGAGCTGCATCTAGAACTGTGACTCAGTTGAGACATCATGCCAAGCTACAGTTACGCTTTCTTAGATAGGGTTCGGTGTGATATCTGACAGGGCACCAAGGGTTTTGGGCACCCTCGGCCTTAGTGGGACTTACTTCTGAGTAGGCATGGTAGCCATGCATAAGAACATCGCTGGTTTGGCTCCCTCTTTGCCCTGCCCCCTGGATCCTTGGGAACATCTATGGCCCTCTGACTCCTTTGGGGCACCACCCGCCCCCCACTCGGGTGCCCTACGTGATTGCCGAGATTTGCCTTGTGAACGAACTGACTGTGATATCTAAATGGGAGCTATTGCCCAAACATCAGAGCAGTAAAGATAGACAGCCTTCTGGCCTTGGATTTTCTTTATTTTGATCAATGGCTTGTTTTTTTACTATACAGTTGTCAAGCAGTTTACAGTGGTTGAGCTACTTATGCACACCCAGGTGCACGCCAGGTTCCCAAAGCCTCAGCATTCATTGTGGGCTGGGTTTCTGCTATAGGTGCTGCATCCCTGTGGACCCCCCCACACACCATTTTGTAACCAATCAAAGGACAAGCAGATCTTATGATCTGTTTGTTTCATAAGCTGAAGTCTGTTTTTAAAAATGGCAGCTGAGAAATAATTACTTTACTTTGCTTGGGAAACCTGAACAGATGTTAATTCCGGCAGGTGTTACTCCGTTGCAGCAAAAATAGGCGAGCCCCCAGTGGAACACTTCGCAGAACAACAGGATTCTATCCTGGCATAAGCGTCCCTGGACCTAGAGGGCCCCCCCCCCCCCGCCCCCATTCTTTGAATCTGACAAAGTGGGCTGTAGTCCACAGAAGCTTCTGCTGGAATAAATTTTGTTGCTCTTCTGTGTGCCATGAGATTCTTGAACAGATGTGTGCCTGACTGTTTACTGGTTTAGCTTGTTAAGCAGAAATTGGAAACTGTGCATAGCCAGGAAGGAATAGATCTTGACTAGAAGACGCTTACCTGCCAGATGGCAGAAATAAGCACCTTTGGGTGTTTGACTTTAATACTCTAAGCTGAGTGTCTTGTGTTTCTCTGCTTAGTTAAATTCTTGGAGCAGGGCTTCTGATCCAGATCAGTGTGGTATTCGAGCAGGCGGCTTCCTATGAGGCCTTCCAAGACCAGCGCTTACAAAGGTGCCCTTGTGCTGGGGGCTGCAGGGCTCCCCAGGTTTCCCTGGCTTTGAGCAAAATGGTGAATTCCCTTCAGTACAACTCGCTGTCAGAATACATTAGTTTGAACATCAGATTGAGCAGCCTGCGGTTTGGAGCGATGCAGCGCCCTGTTGGGGCTCATCCTGGGCCATGAATGTTTCACTCTTACTCTGTCCTGAAGTGTGGAGATAGGGTTGCTCTTTGTGCCATTTAGAAAAGGCTGGTCTGGGTGGATTCTCTTCTCTGGCTGACAACAAAACGACAAATGAAAAAGAGAGCGAAACCAAGGTAGTAGAAAGAGAAACAAACGGGCAGGTGACTCTACGCTGGACAGTGGCTGTAATGGTCCATGTCGCTTTGCCAAGGACATCCTTCTGTTGGGAAGATGACGGATTAGCACAGCTTGGTTCCTAAAGGATTGTGCGCTTCCTAATAACCGGCTGAATGAGGGCATCAGCTCATTGTTTTGACTGTAACTAGGCCAGCTTTATGAAAAAAAAATCAATTCAGCACATTTCCATAGAATAAACATTTGAATTGAAAATAGGCTTTCCTTTGTTGCCTGTGTGAGTCCTGGGAGGCACCATCTTGGAGGCATCACCTCCTCTCTTCGTGAGGACAGAAAGGTTGCTTTGTAGGTGGCGCAAGCCGCCTTCAGTGTTTAGACATGCTCTTGTTAAAAATTAACCTTCCGCCTGTGCGTTGTTGCTTGAGGGATGGAGGTGTGCCCTTTAGTCTTGGCAGAAGAATTGTGGAATGGACGCTACAAGTGAACCATCTGGCCCTAATCACAGCTGTTTCAGCTTCCCCATCGGCCTGGCACAGGCCTCTCTCTGCCACTCGCTTCATGCTGTACAGAGCCTCAGACAGGCACAGCCCCAGTCTGAAGCTCAGCTGCTTCCGAGGAAGCTCTTTCGTCATAAGGCTCCTCACTGGGACGTGAACCGGGTCTCAGTATGGAGGGCCATCCCAGAAGTGGCAGGAGCTTTCCCAGACTCACTCATCGAAACAGCAGCAGCGGCTCCAAAACCACAAAAATATTGCGCTTAATGTCCTATGGAAATCAGCCCATGATTCCAGTGATCCTTTATGTTTTCCCTCAAAAACTCAGCATATAGGGCTGGGGAATGCATTAAAACCACGCTGTTCTGTGTCCACAGATTGAGATAAAACTGAAGAAGCCAGAGGCTGTGCGATGGGAGAAACTGGAGGGGAATGGAGGTTCTCCTAAGCTTAAACAATTCACTCCAGGTCTGTGTGTTTGTGACTATTGTATTTTTAACCCTTGTCTACACTTTTTTTTGTAACATGGTTGCTGCTGTGCGGCTTCGTTGTCCATTATTACAGACCATGTTCAGCTGCTCAAATGCCCCTTGCTGTAGTATAGTAGGATTGACACAGTGGCAGGACAGAATGGAACTCCTGTTGGGTTGTAAAGAACGCGAGCGTGTAATAGAATACCTGTGTTGCATTCCGTGTGCTCTTGGATACTTTTTCTCCCATTCCTCTCATGTAAAGATTCTTAAGAGCTTTGGGGTGATTATAGGAAAAAGGGAGGGAAATGCCCATCTTGAGACATGCATGCCCTTTTGGATATGGTGCTCAAAGAACATTTCTGAATTGCCTGATGTATCTGATGATCGTTGGCTTTGGCACTATGACTGCCCCCCCTGTAAACCCTGTGACGGGGTGTCAGCTTCAATCTCTGTCACTGCCTTCCACCTTTAATGCTTCAGCTGTATATCGCAAAGCAGTTCTTCATTCATCCTCTGTGTTCAGCTTTTCTAGATAGATCCATTTCCTTTGCATTTTGCATGGGTATATTTGGGACCTGTGATCTGGTGCTATACCGAAAGTTGCTGCTGTGCCTGGCTGGCTGATCTGTCCTCTTAGCCTGCTTACTGCTCTTCACAATACAGAAGCTGTTTTGTCTTGCTGAGCCCGAGACATTTAGGAAGAGTCAGTGTACAAAGAAGTTATTGCTTGTCTCCATGGGGTGTGGGTGTGATATTTCATATATTCATTTATTTTATTTCAGAATCCATGCACTTGTATCCCTCATCCTCTCATTATACAAGAAATTGGGACAAATTGGTGGGTGAGATCAAAGAAGAAGAGAAGAATGAAAAGTTGGAGGGGGATGCCGCTTTAAACAAACTTTTCCAGCAGATCTACTCAGATGGGACTGATGAAGTGAGGCGTGCCATGAATAAATCTTTTGTAAGAGATCAGCCTCATTTTAATCTCTGTTGACTGTGCTTAACATACTATGACTACAAATCTGTTCCATGAAGTGGAGTTCTATTTATTCTAGACCTGGCTGCAATTCCCTGCTTCAGAGTACCTGTTTTAAGTGCCTTTTCAATACCTGTTCCTTTCCTGTGGGTAGAAATAACAGACAGAGTTCAGTGTTTAGCTGTTTAGAAAGACCGTCCCAGAACCCCCATTTCCCAGACTTCTCATCACTTTTGTGTAAAGAGAAGTGGAGAAGCTGCTGGCATCATCCCTTTTTAAAAGGCTGCCCCACACAGCTCTGGGTTGAATTCAGTGCTCTGTCATCGCAAGGTATTGGCGAGTGCAGATTTCTGCTGCGTTGCCCTCCTCCCAGTAGTCCCTTCTGCCCCTGGGAGAGTTGATTTTTGTTCTTCTAGCAGCATTTGACACCAGAGAACATCGGTGGTTTGGGTCTTGGGGGGCAGATGGAAGCTTTTTTCTTCGGCGCTCTGCCCTCTCTCCCAGGATGTTTTTTAAATATTAAGCCACTGAGTGCGTGATTGCCATCACTGTACTGAGGACGGCCAGCTTTATCAGTCGCTCCCTCAGCCTCCAGCAGCAAGCTGTCTTGGTCCTGAGTTGGTGCCGCATGAAGCCGAAACGGCATCCTCGCACACCGCAGTGGTGATGGTTGAAGCTGTTGCTAGAGTCACTTCCCTTCATCTTACGCAGAAATTGTCTTCCTGGCTAGCTGATCTAGCAACACTGATGCACACTCCTTCTATGTTGTCTAGACTAGATCACTGTCATGTTCTTTATGTGGGGTTGCTCTTGACAGCAGTTCACAAGAACAACAACGACAACGACAGCGGCTCTGCCCTCGCATACTGCTATTCTAGACAGATCAGTGCCCCACTCAGCAGCAAACGAGGCCAGTGTGGTTATTATCCCTACAGTACAGCTGAGGGTAGCTTCTGTTGGTGCAGAGTAATTTGGGCTAGCCAGTATGTTCTTACTATACCCATATTAGACGAGCTGCCTTGGCTGCCAACTTGCTTCCAGGCCCAATTTGAGGAACTGGCACTTGGCTGTAAATATGGGACCCGCTTATCTGATGGAGCTCTGACTCCCAAACGCTCCTGCCCTGCAAATCTCGTTGGCCTTTAAGGTGCTGCTGGACTCAAGTCTTGCTCTTCTACTCTAGACCAACCCAGATACCCACCGGAAACATATTTGAAAAACTCACGTCTCCCTGTCTGTTAAATACGAGCAGCTGAGCCGTTCTGCTTGGCAGCTGTTTACAGCTGGTGTTTTTTTCTGACTACCAGCCTCTAATTCCAAAGTCTTCTCCGCTGGGCTTCCGGAGAGGTTGAGGAAGGCTCCCTCCTTCCAGTCTGGAGGGCAGCTTGTAAGTCATTCAAGAGAGCGTGTGGCTGAATTTTGATTCTGATGGTCGTATTTGTGTTTACGAACGTCTTTTTGTTCAATTGTGGATCGGATTGTTCGCTGTGCAAACGGAATTTTATTGTTGTAAGGCAACCTGAGCTGTTGGGAAGGCCAGGTTGAATTCTAATAAATAGATCTCTTTCCTCCTCTCTTTTGTAATGTTTGCAGATGGAGTCCGGCGGGACTGTTCTGAGTACAAACTGGTCTGATGTGGGTAAAAGGAAAGTAGAAGTCAATCCTCCAGATGACATGGAGTGGAAGAAATTCTAACCTGTTCCAGTGCCGTTTGTGTGTGAACATCGTTGGAGCTGAAGCGCTGAATGTTTTTTTTTCAGGATTGTTCCCATCATATATTTTACACGCTTTAGGAATTCCTTAATCTACAGGTTTAAAAGGTGTGATCAGGAAAGTTAAGAACTGAAGCTTATTGTCACTGCTGTCCAAGGTTTTTTTTGTGTGTGTTTGTGTGATATCCCAAACCAAGTCATAACGCTCATTTTCCACTGGGCTAGTTAGCTGTGCGTTTGGGGACTTTTCAGAACCTTTAGTGAAGATTGCTTAGGATCATTGCCTTATTAATGCACACGAAGTCTGTTAAATTATTAGCTCTGGTGATGTCGGGGTCTATGCACTTCTCAGCTACGTTGTTAAGCTGTCTCTTTTAATGCTGTATACAAATAAAACTGTAAAGAGATACCTTTTCCCATAAAGTCAGCGTCATTGTACTTCTGTCAAAAAGAAACAGTTGTGGAAAGCACACTGTCAGTATTGACTTTCCTTATGCATGATGAGGGACACCAACTTTTTGTTCTCAGTATTACTTTCAGTTTCATTAAAAATGTTTTCTGTAAAAAATTGGATTCGGAATGCAGCATGAAAAGAGGCCACCCAAAATACAGACAACTGGATCTTTGCAGACATACCTCGGTTTTTCTTAAATTATGATAAGTGATCCAGTGTCTCTCAAAGGACCTTCAAATTTAATAAATGTTATTTTCCTTAACCAGTTTTGTCTATTTTTTAAATAATCAGCATACTTTACTAACTTGGTTACACATCCCATTGTCATACTATGGAATCCCAGTTATCTAGAGTTCGTCTCCCCCCTTCTGCAAGAAGCACAAAGTCTCTTGGTTTCAAAAGGTTTATTGGAAGACTATGCTCAGGATACAGGGGTCCATGATCCAAGGACTTGAGGCCCTTGGCTGAACCAAAGCTTTGTTGAGAATGACACATAAAACAAAAGTAACAACACTTCAAACACCCCTTCCCAGCCTCCCCCCTTAGTCCTGTCTAGAAGGCCTGGGAAGGCAAGGACGTCAAGGTCGGCTGGGCTGATAAGAATTCTTCGTTCCCGTGGATATAGGCAGCCTGGGCAGCACCTGGGCCTGGAGGAAGAGAACTAAATAACTACAGATTATGACAGAAGAACATGGCGTAGCTGTGGCTTGAGAACTGACATTCTGACACCCATTTTGTTACCTCATTTTCTAATGGTCTGTACTTAAGTGACTAACAGTACAATCATAAGTTATATATCTTGTGAAGTACATTGGAAACAATGGGTGTAACTCTGTTCCAGAGGGCACCATCAGCTTTAGAGGCAACTAACTAATGATTACAAGGTGCAAATGTCTATGATAACCAGGACTTGGGTGTATTAAAAGTTCAAGCCTGAAACCAAATGCTCAAACTGCAGAGCCAGTGTAGCCCCTCACACCCCCATTATCCTGAAAAAATATTGCTGATGGCAGAAAGCCCTCCAAAGCAGGATTCAGTGAGGCATGAAGGACTACTATCAGAAACCTTGCCAAGACATTTCCAGCTTGAACATAGGGTTACATTTTATAAACTAATAATCTCTGTCCAGTACACACGGATTTCTTTAACAGCACCACCGTAGATGTGCAAAATCACCATTATCCTCCCCACATTTCCAATACAAGGAAGAGCCTTCTTGCACTTGGAAGACCCACAATGAATTGACAAGCCTTCAGGGTGTCACAAGTCCTTGTCAATGCCTGCTGCAGGCTAGCACAGGTGCCCATCTGGAACCTTTCCAGCAGCAGTTAGTACCTTTGGGAAAGAATGGAGACCCTGCATGAATGGAGACGAAAATATTTTCCCCTGTTCTGCAAGTTTTCTCGAAAGGGCATCCAATTTTATTTTAAAAGCAGTTACCCACTGCTGTTTCTTACATCATTTCTTGATTTCTTGCATAGTTGTTGAAGTGTGGATTATGTCAATCTTCTTTAAGTAACAATTTTTATGCCTTAACTGAAAATATTGAAACCATAATAACAACACACAAGCTCTGAATTTACCGTTTCATGTCACACTAGCAACAAAGACCGTTGTAGGAAAAAATACAACGGGCTCTAGAAAGGGGAGGGTGGGCAGGCAGGCACTTGCTCCTCCTCCATCACTGATTCTAGCTGGTGAAGGAGGGGGGTGGGCATTGTCATCTGTTCCACGCCTGATCTGCTTGATTTCGGCCATGTGAAGGGGTGGTGGGCTTTGCTACCTGTTCCTTGCCTGATACCTGCTGGGTAAGGGGGGGCATTGCCTCCTGTTCTGCGCCTGACTACGGCTGGGTGAAGGGGGGCAGGCATTGCCACCTGCTCTGAGCCTGATCCCACCTGAGTGAAGGGGGGTGGGCATTGCCACCTGCTCCAAGCTGGGTGAAGGGAGGAACAGGTATTGCCTCCTGCTCCACACCTGATCCTGACATTTGAAGGTGGACAGCAGGATTAACTACTTGCTGTGCTCCTGATGCCAGCTGGGAGAAGGGTGTGCAGGCATTGCCACCTGCTCCACTCCTAATACCAGCTGTGTTAAAGCCGGGGGGCATTGTCACTTGCTCCACTCCTGATCCCAGCTGGGTGAAGGGGGGGTCATTGCCACCTGCTCCACTCCTAATACTTGCTGGGTTAAGGCAGTGGGTGGGCAAAGCAACTTACTCTGCTTTTGATCCCAGCTGGGTGAAGGGGGTGGGCATTGCCAAGTGCTCCGCTCCTAATACCAGCTGGGTTAAGGCAGGGTGAGGGCATTGCCTCCTGCTCTGCTCCTAATACCAGCTGGGTTAAGAGGGGGCTGGGCATTGCCACCTCCTCCACTTCTGATCCCAGCCAGATGAAGGGGAATGGGCATTGCCATCTGATCTGCTCCTTATCCCAGCCGGGTGAAGGTGGTGGGTATTGTCAACTGCTCTGCTCCTGATCCCAGCTGGGTTAAGTTCGGTGGTGGGCATGGCTACCTGCTCTGCTTCTGATCCCAGATGGGTGAAGGGGGAGGGCATTGCCAAGTGCTCTGCTCCTAATACCAGCTGGGTTAAGGTGGGGGTGGCATTGGCACCTGCTCTGCTCCTAATAACAGCTCTATTAAGGTGTGAGGAGAAATTTCACCTGCTCCACTCCTAATATCATCTAGGTTAAGGCAGGGGTGGGCATTGCCATCTGTTCCACTCCTAATACCAGCTGGATTAAGGCAGGGGGAGAGTATTGCCACCTACACTCCTAATACCAGCTGGGTCAAGGCGGGGGTGGGCATTGCTACCTGCTCCGCTAATACCAGCTGGGTTAAGGTGGAGGGTGGGTACCGCCCCCTGCTCCGCTCTTGATCCCAGCTTGCTGAAGAGGGAGTGGGCATTACCACCTGCTCCGCTCCTAATACCAGTTGGATTAAGGCAGGGTGTAGGCATTGCCATGTATTCCACTCATTACCAGCTGGATTATGGCAGGGGGAGGGTATTGCTACCTACTCCACTCCTAATACCAACTGGGTTAAGGTGGGGGTGGGCATTGCTACCTGCTCCACTCCATATACCAGCTGGGTTAAGGCAGGGGGCAGGCATTGCCACCTGCTCCACTCCTGATCCCAGCTTCCTGAAGGGGGAGTGGTCATTACCACCTGCTTCTCTCCCAATACCAGTTGGATTAAGGCAGGGAGTGGGCATTGCCACCTGCTCCACTTCTAATACCAGCTGGGTTAAGGCAGGGGTGGGCATTGCTACCTGCTTTACTCCTAAAGGCAGCTGGGTTAAGGTGGGCAGAGGGCATTGCCAGCTGCTCTGCTTCTAATACCAGCTGGGTTAAGGTGGTGGTGTTTGGGCATTGCCACCTCCACTCCTAATACCAGCTGTGTTAAGGTAAAGGTGGGCATTGTCGCCGGCTCCACTCCTAATATCAGCTGGGTGAAGGCAGGAGGTAGGCACTGCCACCTGCTCTGCTCCTTATACCAGCTGGGTTAAGGTGGGGGGTGGGCACTGCCGCCTTCTCTGCCACTAATATCAGCTGGTTTAATGAAGGGGGCAGGTATTGCTACCTTCTCCACTCCTGATCTCAGCTTGCTGAAGGGGTAGTGGGCATTACCACCTGCTCCTAATACAAGTTGGATTAGGGCAGGGAGTGGGCATTGCTACCTGCTCCACTCCTAATAACAGCTGGGTTAAAGTAGGGGTGGGCATTGCCACCTGCTCCACTCCTATTACCAGCTGGATTAAGGCAGGGGGCGCGCATTGCCAACTGCTCTGCTCCTGATCCTAACTGGTTCAAAGGGGGGCGGACATTGTATGCTGTTCCACTGCTGATACCAGCTGGGTTAACATGGGGTTTAGGCCTTGACACCTGCTCCGCTTCTAATATCGTAGCAATATTGGAGAGGCGGTCCCTCACGTAAGGCGAAACAAGAGCTGTAACCAGCAAGGAAACCAATGCAATGAATTCAAATACTGAAATCACTTAAATGTATTCCTCATTGATACTCATTGTGAAACATTACAATAAATAACTTTGTGTGTAACAATATCAAAAACACTTTAAACCTATACTTTTTAATAATCCATACAAGCATGAATGAAACACTCCAAACAATGAAGGTGTGTAAACTTCAGACCGTATGTCCTCAGCCCAGTTGCTCAGTTCTGTGGTGCAATACTGTCCTTTTAAGTACGTTCTACACACTGAAAACGCTGCCGTGAACGGAACTGGACGAGGCTCCAAAAGTGGAGAGGTAAGAGATGGTGGTAATCCTGGTATGGTGAATTCCAAAGGCAGGTGGAATACGGAGGAGAACGGAGGACCCGAAAGGCGCCCCCCCCCCCCCGCCCTACAAGCATCCAGTAATTCGGCTTGTTTCAAGCAATCTTCCTCAGGGGACGGCTCACAATCCACCTACAATAAACTTATCCAACTCTCAACGGAGAAAAACTTATGCATACTGTTCAGCGCATATACAGGAACGGTCAGGGGATAGGCATTGCCACTAGTTTTGCTCCTAATGCTAGCTGGCTTAAGGTGGGCAGAGGGCATTGCCACCTGCTCCGCTCCTAATACCAACTGGGTTAAAGCAGGGTGTTTGTGTGGCAATGCCACCTGCTCTGCTCCTAATACCAGCTGTGTTAAGGTGGGGGTGGCCCTGCTCTACTCCTATTAGCTGAGTGAAAACGGGAGGCGGGCATTGCCACCTGCTCCCATCTTGCTCCCGGCCTGGGCTTCCCACCATGGCA
This sequence comes from Eublepharis macularius, assembly GCF_028583425.1. NCBI lineage: Eukaryota > Metazoa > Chordata > Lepidosauria > Squamata > Eublepharidae > Eublepharis > Eublepharis macularius. Next base: position 5,162,877 of record NC_072792.1, read on the forward strand.
CGCTTTCTGGAGGGAAATGGTGCCTTGCCTAGGCATCTTGTATTTGTCCTGGCAAAGGACACCTCACAGTTCTTGATTGTATACGGATGTGGGCTGCCGTGAAAGGAGCTCTCTGCTCTCTCCACATGTTGTCCAGCTTCAATGCTAAGGCCATGATCCAGAACACAAATTTAACCTTGATGGAAATGACATCCTTTTGTTTCAGTTAAGGTTCAGCCATAACTAACCATGCTTAGTAGGTTTCAAGCCTGAGAAAGAAAGAGTGAAAGAAATAGTGAAGTATAATGCTCATGTAGTTTCAGCATCTCGTGGTCCTCCAGATCACATTAAATTAGGGGCGTGTTGTCAAGGATTCTACAACGGGCTACCAAGGTTTCTCTTTTTGTCTGGGAAAATATCCCTGTAGATAAAAGCCAAGCCTCTAATGAGTTCCCGGCTTCAATTAAACGTGTTTTCACCACATAGCTTAAGGCAAAAGAATCGCATTGATGCATCTACAACCCTCCTTGAGACATATGTATATGATGGTTCTGCCACAAGGGGAAACTTGTCCTCATCCAGTTCCGTCTTCCATTCCAACCTTGACCTGATATTTCAGACCAGCAGGCAAACCTGCGGTACGGTCATTTGTAGGCGTGTTATTCGGTGGTGCTACAATTGATCAGTGTCGCATTTTTTTAAAAAAACCCTTTTGCTTTCCATTACGACGAGGCAGGCAGGCATCCTGGGGATTTGCTGTCTTTATGTTTTTGGCAGCATCTGCATTCAGTGCTGGTGAAAATGAGCATGCTACTGAAATCTGAAAGCTGTTCAAATAGAAGAACTTGGTTGGCTTCTCTTGGCAGAGGAAACAGCAGACAAAATAGTACAACTTCTGTGCTGTGGTTCCTTCTCTCATTCAGATGCCCTTTCCCAGCGTTAGAGAGAAGTCTGGGCTCTTGTGGCTCTTTCTTACGTGCCCAAGGTAATGCCCGTTGCCACTCTGTGGTCAGGAAGGGATTTTCCTCCAGGACAGATTGGTCAGGGAGCCTGGGTTTTTTTTGCCTTCCTATTGCCATTGAGCAGGGGTCACTGGTGGGGGAGCTGAGAATTTCCTGCATTGTGCAGGGGGTCAGATTAGATGGCCCTTGGAATCCTTGGATCTCTGTTTCTAGGTTTATACTCAGTCTTTCAGCAAGAAAAGTCCTTTCGTCAGAGTTGGGAGCAGGAACGCATTCCAGAAATATTGTAGGAATTCCCTGCAAGGGCTGTCTTTTAAGATGGTGGTATAGTTTTATTTTATATTGTTATTTTTTTTAAATGGTTGGTTAGATTTGAATGTTGGGAAAGGATGATACAGGAATCTAAATAGTTCGACAGGCTCTCCTGCAGTTAAGACTCAACAACTGATTTCTGTGAGGCCCCGAACAAGGCAACAAGGCATAAGGTCTCTTTAACAACTAAATGTTTGGTTCAGATGTCCTCTCACTTTGGATTCACCAATGAAACTTCGTATTTGGGGGGGGGGGGAGGGAACCCAGACTGTACAGACCTGTGATTCAGAAACGGGGCTTTTGTGATCCCTCTGCCTTGCAATTTAATATTTTCCATGCTGTGAATCTGAACAGCTATAACTCCTGCTCTTCTTTTCATAAAGATAATTGGAATAAATTACTCTACCCAGCTATGGTCTGACGTGTCCCAGTTGTGTCTCTTTCCCTTCTACCTGCTTGAACAAAACACTGATTTTTCCCAAAGGCCTTTTGCAACTGAGACAAAGTTTGCAGATTTAAGTCAGGATAAAGTTACAAAACTAATTTAAAAACTAGGAATGTTTAAGCTATCTGCTTGCAACTTCTTAGTGCATTTTTGTATCTTTCTTCCCTCTTCCCATAATTGATCAGTGTCTGTTCAGACCACAATAGTTACCCATCCCAAAGTTAATGGGAGAGCATGAGTACAAGATTGCTCACTGATGGCCATCGATACTCCCAAATTGGCTTCAGATTTTTTTCCATGTATATTAATCAAGCATAGTACGGGTTCTAGCACTTTCTGCAATTAGAATGTACTCTGAGGCTATTAAAACTGTTCTGTTACTACTCTGCTCTAAGTTTTTGTAGGACTGGCACTTGGTAGTGATGCAGTCGAAAGAGAGTGGCTCAAGTTACACTGATGTTCCGATCGCCCTGAAGAGCCCGCGTCATTCAACAGCCTCAGGTTTGGCTTCCGACCGTGCACTTATTCTTTGGTCCACCTCCTCCCCTCCTGGGTCAACTCAGTGGCCAAGAGGAGCAACAATTGGTTCCTAACAGTTTCATAATGGCTTAGGGGTTCCTTGTGAATAGCAACAGAGAGCAGCTTTGCTTAGGATTTTATTTGGCAAGCGCTACATAATTGAAAGGTATTGCCAAAAGCAGGGGGATCTAATTGGACGTTTCCCCACAACTATTTCAAAGCAGAAGGATTCCTTAGGAGAGGCTGCATTTCAATTTCTAAGCAAGCTTTTATGCTGTGAGACTGAATTCATAAACAAAAAGGTTCATCTGTTTCAGATTTGAGACATTTTTATTTCACTTTCCAGCAAGGTTGAAGAGAGTATGGTTTGTTAAAAAGTTAATTTCCCCAAGTTATACTCTCTTTTGTCAAACTAGTGAAATATTACCTAGAGGATTTAAATTTATATACATCTACAATGGCTAACATTCATTTTTTGATAGATTAACACATAAACATCCACACAAGGAGAGATGTGTAATGATCCTTTGGTTGTGGTTTCCACTTCTGTTCCAAGGGCTCCTTCATACAACTCCCAAGATGCGGGCCACCCACCAGCTGCAGGGCATGATGAGGCGGCAGGCAGAGCGGCACCCTTGGTAATTGTAAGGCCAGGGGTAGTAGCCCAGGAGAGGTTCACAGATCCGCTGGCAGTGTGTGTAGCTCCGCCGGCACTCAATGCAACAGACTCCTTCGTGATCTAGCCGAGGGTCAAAGGTCATTCCTTCACCTCCTTCTAGCTGCTGAAATTTAAAATACAAGTGCAGTTTAGATAATACAACATTTACTTATCCTTGTTTTTTTTTTCAAGGACAAAATAATCTGTGGTCACAACCCAGCACAGAATGAGGTACTCTTGAATTGCATTTATTCCAACAGGAACTTCAATTCATTATTTTTAACATTACACAATTAACAATTTATATAAGAGTACCTTTTCTAAACAAATAAAAATACAACCTTACAATAAAGGCCAGTGTGGAAAGGCAAATATTAACAGAATAAGGAAAAAAGTTGAGAGAGAATTTACAAAAAGGGTGTATGTGTGACTGTACAAATGTATGAAAATACAACACAGAGAAAATAAGGGATGGTTTAAATTTAATGGCATATCACTGAGTATTTAAAGAAAGAGAATCAGAGATAAAGTAGCTGGTGGAAGTGCAGGGGCAGAGCGATAGCAGCTGAGGCGGCTTTGGAACAGATACTGAAGAGCAGGTTTATAGGCGTGGCTATAGGAGACCTTTTAACCTTTATTTCAGGTAACACTGGTAGGATCCGTTCTTTAGTTTTCATCCCGGTAACGGAGGTCAGCAAACACAGGAAGTATACAAACTCCACAAAGCAAAGGGCACCTAGGAACCACCAGGCTGTGTCAGAACTGGGCTTGGGACTGCACGACCCTCTTCTCTTGCAAGAGGTTCCTTTCTTCAGCAATGCAATTACTGCAGAACAATTATGTTTCAAGAGGTTACATCACAGACTTAACCCACATTCCTGGAGTCATATCTCCTATCAGTTCGCCGTGGTTTTAAGAGGGACAAAAGGTGGGAAGGGGCAAAGAGACAGGATAAGGGCTTCCTTCCAAGTGTGTGAGAACAGGGGCTTATGCAGGGAACTTCCTGGCAGACCAGAAGAGAGGGGTGAGAGGCCCACCCTCTGTGAGGAGGAGTCTTGAACAAATGCACAAAAGCTACGCCGGCAGGAAAGCAGGTCTACTGAGAATCTCACTCAAGTCGGTTTAATGGGGCCTACTCCCAGGGAAGCGTTCTCAGGACGGCACTGTTAAGAATGGAATATTTAGTATCAATAAATCCTGCTTGTGGATGGTTCCTTTGTCTCCCACGTGGAACTCTTCTTCCACATTACACAGCCGGGTTATCTACAGCCCTGCTGCTGCTTAAGAGGCATTCGGCAGGACTAATGGAGTCTTTGATTAATCTTTGATTAAATGGGTCCAGTAACTTCCTTTATGCTTTAGAATAGCACAGTTGAAAGAACACTTGTGAAGCTAAGGAACCTGGGACTGCAAAACAGAGAGCTTTATCCTTCTCTTGATCACGAGGGGAAAAAAATAATATCTTGGCTAAAGGGAAACTGAGGACCTCTCTTAGGCAGAACATTGAAATGTGGGGGGGGGGGGTGGAACTACCTTGTCCATATGAAATGTTAGGAAAGAAGGGTCATAATGGACATGCTTTCTGGAATTACTGTTCTGCAATCAACTCCCTGGGAAGAGTTTTTTGTTGAACTTCTTCACTGAGAGAACAACGTCCTCGACAAGAGAGAAAACAGCAGGGCGCCATATTGTGTTATTACTCATAGATCGGGTTTTTCACTTGCTGACTTTCCATTCCTTCATCAGTCTTTAGTTCTCTGACTTGGACAAAATTGCACCTGCTCTCATTAAATTATTCTAATGCCCTAACTATAATCACATGTATCTTTTATCTGCTATTAAATGAAATCACTTAAAGTAGTTTTAGTGAACAGTCACACAGCGGTGCGGATCTTTTTGATAGCTTCCTCCTCTGAGGGAGAAGGTCTAATACTAAACTTCTAAGTCAGTCTGCCGTCTGTGAGAATTTGCCCCGAGATCCCACTGGGATCCACTGAATGGATCCCACTATTACCCAGTTCACTTGCACCCTTGTTTAATGGGCTTAGAAGGATTTATCTCTGCTTAGGATGGCATTGTGTGTAACTCTACCACTCAGATCAAAATGGGGCGACGTCTGCTTATCTCGGGTTGGATTCTACCAAGGTTTTTAATTATGACAAGTGAAATTCTGGAATAGATTTCCTGACACAGTTTTGGAAGGAACGAAGCTGAGTAAGTTTAAGACCGGACAGGCTACGTATATAGGTCTGTCTGACGGTTTCTACTTCTCCTGTGGTAGCCCCTGCGGATCACAAAGGGAGTTTCTTTCCCCGCCCAAGGGTCCCTCCCTTCCCACCAGCAGTTCTGGAGCTGGATGCTGCAGAGACATTACCAGCCACACGGTCCTTGCGGTCAGCTCCACTGGCAGAGTAACTCCTGCCTGGGAGCCACTATGTTTTACCTCACAAAACAACTCTTTTTAAAGCCCCCCTCCTGGTGACCTCGGGTGGGTGGATTTTGGGTGGCCGTTCTGCAGTGCATGGATTTCCTGTTTGCAGGGCACAGTCCGGCACTGGCCAGATCTGTGTGGCGTGCGCCTGTGTGTGCGTGAAGGGTGCTTTAGCCAGAGGGTTAAACTAGATGGCCTTCAGAGGCATGAATCAAACCCACCACCTGCGGGGAGCCAGTGGGCTGCCATGGCTGGAGGGTGAGACTTGGAATAGAGAGGCCTGACCTCAACTCCCTGCTTGTTCATGGCTCTCACTAAATAACCTTAAGCCAATCGCTTTCTCTCAGCATAATGTTCCTCGCAGGAACGCTGGGAAAATCCAAAACTAATTCTTATCCCGAATGCCTTGAAGAAAAGCTAAGACACCAGTCCAGCGTGACAAATGAGTGTGGTGGGCTTCCCTTCCCTGACATTCTGGACCACCCCCCTCACCTTACCCGGTTGTTGTCAACACCCCAGAATCACCTTCGCAAACATCTGAGCTAGTTTGGTGCAGTGGTTAAGAGTGGCAGGACTCTAATCCGGAGAACTGCATTTGATTCCCTACTCCTTCACTTGTAGCCAGCTGGGTGACCTTGGGTCAGTCACAGCTCTCTCAGCCTCACCCACCTCACAGGGTGATTGTTGGGACAACACACTTTGTAAACCACTCTGAGTGGGTGTTAAGTTGTCCTGAAGGGTGGTATATAAAACCAATGTTGTTGATGTTATCATCTTCTAAGCAAGACCCTCATTTCAGATTTCCGACTGTGTCTCTTTCATCTCCCAACCCTGGTCCACTAGGCAAGGTGTTGGGGGAGCTGCAGAAGAGTAGTCTCTCAGTGGACACAGAAGCAGATTTATTCAAAGGAGACAAACTGGACCAAAAAATAGCCCTTTATTGGAGTGAGAGGACGGTTTAAGCGACAAATCGCAAACCCTGCATCCGTGGCCTGTGTTGCCTGGGCCTCTATTGAGCTCCTTTGCCTGGATCTGTTTCTGCAGTTGCGGACGGAGTCTCCTGATGCCACAAAGTCCTCTGGCAGCTTCCCCTTGTGCCACTCCTCATGCAGCATGACGGTGCATGAAAAGAAATCACAGAGGGATAACACTTCCTCCATTATTCACTCGCTGCCACAAACTCATTCTGTGCAATGTGTTCAGCCGATGTTTTTAAGCAGTAGCTATCTCTAGTAAAAGTCTTGGTCTAACAGCCAGCAGGTATTAATTCTAAACCAATGAGCATGTGCAGAGCGCATGGCAGTTTTCACAGGAAGTGCTTTAAAAATGGCACTCAGTGGAGGCCTTCTGCCTTCTAATGGGCCTCTGAAGGGCTGCCCATTCTGCATTTCCCTCAGTACTGCTCTTCAGAGGACAGCCAGCGTCTCCCCTCTGGGTTCTGCCATCTTGCCAGCACCAGGAGAGGAGGCAACAGCTCACTTTCAGCTGCCCGAGGCAACAAGGGGCCAGGAGGGGAGGGAAACGTCCTTGGGGTGGGTGGGGTGGACAGCTGACCAGCGACTGCCAAGAGAGGGTCCACCGCTAACCAGTACTCACGTGGTAAGGATTGTCTGGATTAAAGGTTGGCCTGATGTCTCTCCCAGAAGGCCTGCTAGCATTAGAGGGGCGTTCCTGCTCCGGGGCCCTCTGCTGGGCACGAGGCCTGCTGGTCGCTTCCTCAGCTGCTGCTTCAAATTGGTCCAGATTGGAATTCGACTGGGCCTGGCGTCTTCTCCTGAGCGCTTCTCTCTTTCTTCTCTGCCCAGCTGTACAAACAGACATTTGAGTATTTTGCTCAGGGACGTGGATTCTACCCACTTCTCACACGGGGAATCTGACCCGAATTTCATAGGCCCATCAGGCTAAGTCAGATGTTCAAATGTTCTACGTCCTGTGATACTCCTGTGAGGAGCTCAAGAGCCGTGAGTGAATCGCACAGGATCCAGGCCGAACCCCTTATGACTCAACATTAACCCCAGAGAGAGAAGCCAGGCAACACAGCTTGCAGGCCTTCTGGCCCGTCGTATGAGCGGCAGCACAGAGGAGGCGCAGCTCAGTGGCTTAGGTGTGGCTTAGATGTCCCCAGTGGTTGGGGGCTCAAATCACGGGGTGGTCCCAGATCATAAAATGGTCCCAGTTTCTGCATCACTTTTCCAATAAAGGAAGACTGGGAACAATCTTGGACATCTCCAGCCCATAGGTACGCTTCAACCTTTTCAGAGTCAGACCCAGAACTGCACCCTTAACTCGGGTGTGTGTATGTGTGTGTGTGTAACTGGTGGATTGCATATTTTTGTTTTATTTTCACACTTCTTACTGGCCGTGCAAAACTCCTGGAATGACAGCGTCTTCCTGGCACGATTTCCCATCATTATTTCCCGGTGCACCACAAACCGGAGTCATGACGGGAAATCACGCCAGGAAGACACTGTTATTCTGGGAATTTTGCACGGTTTTGCGCAGCTGGTAAGAAAATGGCCCTAGTATTTTTATGTGCATTCTACTCTGCAAGCTGCTTTGAGTCCCCAGTCTGGAAGCAAAGCTGAGTAAAAATATCTTTTTTGAAAAGCTGGGGGCGATGTCACGGGTTAGATCCACGTTATGTCTGCTGAAGATTGGTGGAGTGAATGTCCTAATTCAGTACAAGGCAGCTCAAGGGTAAAAGGACCTCCCACTGAACTCCATTGCAATTACAAGCTCAGCCAGCTTGGTGCAGTGGTTAGAGTGTCAGACTAGGATTTGGGAGACCCCTGGGTTTGAATTTGGCCATGAAATGCAACAGGTGACCTTGGGTAAGTCTCTCTTAACCTGACCTACTTCATAGGGTTGTCGTGACAGTGACGTGGAGGGGAAACTGCTGTATGCTCCTTGGAGGAAGGATGGAGAAAATATCCTAAACAAACGTAATACAGTTTTAGCCCACATTTCTGTTGGCATTATAAGGAAGGCATAAAATAAGCCTTCTTCCTATGGGAGAAAATTTACCTTTGGTATAGGATGGTCGAAGCCAGAAAATCTGAAGATCTCCACAAAGTTCTAAAATTTTGGGACTCAGGAAATTGTTGTTCTTTATTGGCTGGTCTGCAGCCACCCAGACAAGAGAGTTTTCATCAAATTTAGCTGGCAAAATTTCATCTTCCTGTAAAGCAGAAAGTCAAACGCAGAGCTTCAAATCAGAACTTACATAATCTGCAGCAAGCGAGAATCCTTGTGTCGGAAACGAGGTGCTAAAAATAGCCACAGGTCAGGCAAAGAAAGGGACGCTACCTGTTCTTTACACAGAGCTATTTTCCATTTCAAGTTATTTTCACTCTTTTCAATTTCAGTTGCACGTGGGATTAGCTGGGACTGGTTCCATTAAGCTTAAGGGAAGGATTGAAGTTAACTCTATTGAGGGAAAAGGTGCTGGGCAAAAGGCATGTGGGCTTCCTCGCAAAGAGGCTGCAACTATTAACTCTTTATGGAAGCATGTTGCACACCATACGATGCGCTTTAGAAATTGTGCTGAGTTGCAGCAGGAACACTTTGAAGACACCGGGGATCTCAGAAGGGACGTGGTACTGGGGAATGCTGTCCTTAATGAATGTATCCTGTAATCATGTTCTGATGGCTTTGGGTGCCATCAAAACATCACCACTTCCGTGGCAAGACCAGGAGCAAAGCACAGGTTAACCCTGACCAAGAATCCTGCGCACATGAAAAGGAAGACTGTGGGGCTACCAGGCTTTGTCCATTTTGTTCTTGTCCCCCATCACCTTGGCACCGGGGCCTGTTCTCTTCTTTGTTTTTGCATCTAAGTGAGTCAAGAGACCTCCGACCATCACAGAAGAAAAGGCAAAGAGGGAAGGCTTGCACTCCGTTTTGTTGGAATGCCAGGTGTTCTAGATAAAGCCCCCCCCCCCCCGCCAGCGCCTGGCCTTCCATAATCGATCAGCGTCCCTTCATCGTAGCAGAACCTCCTGTTGCTATGATGAGCATTTTCAGCACCTGACTACAACAGCCAGGCCCCCATCTGGACCACAGTTTCATTTCCAGTTTGGGACGTGTACTACAGCATTTCCCATTTGTGATGTCTGAATGTCTTGACAAATGCCACTGTTTACTCCAGCTGCCCGTCTCTCAACACCCCCCCCCCAATTCTCCCCTATGTGACCTTATATGGAATTATTCCTGGGCCATCCCAGCAAGGATGCATACCTGAGCCCCACCTGTGCCCCCTCCCCTCTTTTCAAACCTGCAAAGACATTCATCCTTTGTTTTCTGGGCTCTGCCACGTGTCCAACTGGAATCTGAGGGCCAAGCTACAAGTGACGAATGACACTTGAACGGCAAGTGGTGACCAAGTGGAGCGCAAGTGGAGCGCAAGTGAACAGGGAGGAATACACGTGAGTCTGTTCACTTGCTGTTCAAGTGTCATTCGTCACTTGTAGCTTGGCCCACAGATGGGCAACTTTGAGCCAAGCCACAAGTGACAAATGACACTTGAACGGCAAGTGAACAGACTCACGTGTAATCCACTATGTCACTACGTGATCAAGCGGAGCGCAAGTGAATAGGGGGGAATACACGTGAGTCTGTTCACTTGCCGTTCAAGTGTCATCCGGCACTTGTGGCTTGGCTCTTAGACAATCGAATGCTGCCATTTAAAACATTTTACTTTTCTCATTTCAGGACTTTTCTGACTAACTATGCAACTTTAACATTGCATTATGGTAATTTTTGCTCTTATAGTAAAAAAAAAAAGCAAGATTATATTGTAAATGTCCTGGTTCACATTTTATCATTGCGAACACTGAATATAAAATGGCCAATTAAACGAGTGTCTGCAGCTAGCAGGAGGGGATTCATCTCGAGTTTAGAAGCAATTCAGTGTTTTTGTTTTTCCACTACTAGGCTATTTTTATTTCCAAAAAGCTTTCATGAGTTTTTATATATATATAAAAAGCAAAAGCCATAGAAAGAGAATATAAATGAAGTATTTCCCCATCTCAATCTGGAGTGAAGAGCAGAAGAGCCAGTTACAAAATCAATAACTGTATCGTGCAAACTGTTTGGCAAAATAAAATTGATCTAGAGAGGTATCAAAATCAATCTCAAAGATTTTACTACAGAGGCCATTTAGGATTTTACTCTCTGGATCCCTGCCCCCATTTACCAATTCCGCCTAACTCCTGCAAAGGAATGCCCACCCTCTTCTGTAGAAATAAGATTTGGCTCCTTTAAAGTTTTTATTTCAATCACTGCCCTTTTCCTGCATCGCTTTGAAGCTGAGAATGAAAAACCTTTAGGGTACACTTCAAAACGAAGGCTCTTTTTAACTTATATTTCCAACTTTGGGTCAATATAATTGCTTTTACTGATCAACACTTTTAATCAGAGCTATCATATTAACTCAACATTGGAAATGGAAGCTGTACCCAAACCAAATCTCTTGCAACATCATCAAATGGACCTCTGGAGTAATAAAGTCTAACCCCGTATTCTGAGGAAGAAGTCCCTGCATTTTAAACCAACCTCTAATGGATGTTTATCCAGCATATTCTGAAGAAACCTCTGATGAAGACTCTACACATTTCCCTCACAGGCAGTAAACAACAATTGCTTTTCCATCACCTGCAAGGCAGCTTTCAAGACACTTTCATTTTTTTATCAGGCAAACACAGTTCGTTCCCCCTCTCTCACACACTTAACGTACAGAAATTCCTCGTTTCCCTGATAAGTTTTCTGAAAATGTGGCATCCCAGACTGCACATAATGCTGCCGTGTCATAACCAGTTCAGAACGGGTAATAGTTTGGAACTCAAAATGTCAATTGGCTTTTTTGCAGACCAGGAAACTGTTTTTTTCCATCTTCCCAGGTGGGGAAGAACTTGAGTATCGTAGATTCAAGATGGCCAAAGGAAAGCTCTTCCCTCACATAATGCACGATCTGTCTATGGAACGATCTATGGTGATGGGCCCTAGCTTAGATGATTTCTGAAAAGGGTGAGATAAATTTGATGAAGATGGAAAATATCCCTTGACAGAAACAAGGGCTGGACCCAGCGGAACGCTCATGGAAGGAATTTGGTGGTGTGAATCCTTCCCCACCTCTTCCACTAGCAGCCTGCTGTTTCTCCTGAAAATCCCGAGCAAAATATGCCACAGGAGATGGGCTGAAGGGACTACAGGGAATGGGATGAAATCACCTTCTCCTCCCTCCGAGGGCCAAGCTAGAAGTGACGAATTACACTTGAATGGCAAATGAACAGACTCATGTGTATTCCTCCCTGTTCACTCGCGCTCCACTAGCACTCCACTTGATAACTACGAGCCAGGCTACAAGTGACGCCTGACACAGGTTGGACACTTGTCAGCTTCCTTCAAGTTTTGATGGGAAATGTAGGCGTCCTGGTCTTGCAGCTTGGCTCTCCGACTGCTGTCCAATGGACTTTTCAACTGTCGCTTGTCCGACATTCCGCCAAGCTGCCTACATTTCCCATCAAAACTTGAGGGAAGCTGACAAGTGTCCAACAAGTGGAGTGCGAGTGAACAGGGAGGAATACATGTAAGTATGTTCACTTGCCCTTCAAGTGTAATTCGTCACTTCTAGCTTGGCCCTGACACTGCAAGCCTAGTGGAAAAGGGAGAAGAGAATTCGCTGGTTCCGTTCATCCCTGCGGTGTGTTCTGACACTCAGATTTTGGAGACAAACAGCAGGCTGCCGGGGGAGGGGAACGATGGGGAAATCCCTGCTTTGGTAACCCCTTCCAAAAGCTTTGCATGCATATTGGAAGAAAGCCAGCCCCCCCTTTCCTTTATCTTATTTATTTATAGTCCGTCTTTCTCACTGAGGCCCAAGGCAGACTGCACAGTGCAAGTTAGTATGAACAGCAGCTAAGAGATTCATTGAACAAACATTAACAGGGAGCGTCTCCATAACTCACAGGCTTTTAGACAAAACAAATATACATATAAATACAGAGTTTTAAACAAAGCAAAATAAAATATAAAACGAAACCCCCAGACGAAACATTGCTATCACCTCTAAAATTAAAAGGAATGAATGAATAATTAAAAAAACTAAAAATCTTACAAGTTTCTCAAGCAAGGTAGGAGGTTAAGCCTCCAATATATCAAGTCCCACAGTTCTAAGTCCAATTGAGCTTCCATAGTTAGAGGAAGTGTACCTTAGATTATGGGATGTTCTTGCCTGCCAGCTTTCCAAGGCATTTAACGGTGACTGAACCAGCAGGGAAAGAATTCTTGCCACCTTTGGACAGCCTATACTGCTTCTCTTCTGGAAGCATCTCTGGAGAGCATTCTCATCGGTCGTCAGCCTCGGGCTTTCCTGTCAGGCCTCCTCATGCACCCTTTTCTCTTTTCCTCAAAGCCACCCAGTCTTTCACATGTTAAAAAAATCTAAGCATCATTTTGGTGACTACCTACCAGATCAAAGGAGAGGCTCTCTTTGGTCATGGCATTGACTTCAGGGACCCGAGTTTTAGCTTGAGCTTTAATGTAGCATTTCTCTCCGCCAGCAAAACGGATCCCTGTGATGCCCTGGAAAGACATATCTTGGTTAACTTAAGAGCCCCGAGGCATCGTGTGCCTGCTGGAAAACAAACTACTTATGCACAGAAATACTCCAAAAGCAGGCCTTGGGCAGCGATTCGTTTCTGATGTAGTGGAAGTAGGCACTTGCCAATGCACCAGGATAAAAAGATGGGTCATGGGTGCTGGCATGAGAAGGACGTGCATTCGCAGGACTTTTAGAGATCAGGCTGGCCTGTGAGTCACCTTTCAAATCCTGCCTGGGAAAGCATCTCTTCTCAGGGAAGAACCCGGCAGGGCAGCACAGCAGTTGCTCTGACACCGTCTCCTTGGGACGTGTGTGTTTCAACTGACATCCTGTGAGGGATCAACAGATGTTCTTCTAGCCTTTCGGGTGCCGTCATAAAACCAGCTTCTTGGCCTACCTGTGCCTATGTGAGAAGGTCCAGCTGGGTCATGGAGGCTGGGAGAGACTGGTTTTAACTCCCTAGGGAACTCCTCCTCAGCCCCCTGGGAGAGAGCGTCTTAAAAGATTCTGGTGCCTTTTGTGTCGTGGTTCAGTGAGAAGGAGAAAGGAAGACGCTAGAGGCATTAGACAACGGCCGCTTCCACGCTCCAATTTTTTCAGGTTTTCCCTGCCCCTAAGCCGCGTCTTCCTGATCCGCTTCGAGAATGCACCTTTCACTTGCATTGTCCTCGTGTGGGTTTTGTGGGTGTTTGTCGCGAAAAAAAGGTCCCAACACAGAAAATACGTTCTTTATCTGCGCCTTGTCACAAATGACATTGGCGCATCCCCACCCAACTTTCCTTTGGTTTTTTTTGTTTTAAGCACATGCGGGATTGTCCCGTCTTTCAGCTTCTGTAGAAACTGTGCATGCGTAGTGCTCTGTTCTCTACTGTTGATTTCCCACTCAGTTTTAAATGCAAAAGTGTTTAATAAATACGTGAACAGTAGAGTAGTGTGATTGTGTGATTCCGTATTTAAAATAAAATCAGAAATGGCATTCCGTTCCCTCTATTGTTCCTAGACTGACAGTCCAATTGTTGAGTGATCCAATGTAGCAAGCACTGCAGTATGATTCCCTTTGTAGACACAGATATCGTAATAGTGCAAGGACCGTTAAAAAAAGGAAAAAAAGGGAGGGGGAAATTATACAATTGTGCATGCGAGCCAGATGCATGTCTGATGTTTAAAGGAGGGTTAACGGCGAGAGGAGGGGTTGGAGATTTGTAAGAGGGCTCTTCTGAAGCACAAAAAAGCCTCCGCATGCAGTGAAATGGTAGGATAATCGTGTGGAAAACCTGCATTAAAAATAAACACCGACCAAAACAGGTCTCACAAAAAATGCTTAAAAACCAGGATTATCATGACCCCCCCTCACGCATGGGAAATGACGATGTATGCAATGAGGGACATGACCCACCAGAGCTCCATCGGCAGGCCGTCCCACTAAGCGGCCCATGTGGAAGCGGCCAATGTGGAAGTTCTGCCTATTGAGCTTGATGCGTGATGGCTCGTTCATGGCCGCAAGCCCTTTTATTTATTTACCCACTCTGTGTCGCCGTTCTACCAAATTCAGGGCCTCCAAGGTAGTGGATGTTAAAACAAAATTTTAAAAGATTTGAGATATTAAAAAGCATTTAGCATAGAAATATATAAAAATATTTTAAAACATAATATAAACATATAAAATATAAACATATAAGGACACACAAACAGGGAAGAGGGCTAATAAGAGTTAGTAAGGGAATGCCAAACAAAACAAAAAAGGCTTCACTGATTGGCAGAAGACAATAATAGAGGAGGACAGGTGAATCTCTTTGGTGAGGGAGTTCCAAAGTTTTGGTGGCATGAGTGAGAAGGCCCTTTTTCAGGTTGCCACCATCTAGCCTCAGCTGGCAGAGGCACCCGAAGCAAGGTTCATATGGGAGTAGACGGTCCTTCAGGAACGCTGGGCCAAGCCATATGGGGCTTTACAGGTCAATACCAGTACCTTGAATTGGGCCGGGAAGCAAATTGGGAGCCAACGTAGATGGAACAAGACTGAACTGATATGGTCCCTATGACCTGCTCCTGTGAAATTCTGGTTGCAGAGTTCTATACCAACGGTAGCTTCTGGACAGTCTTCAAGGGAAGCACCATCTACAGTGAATTGCAGTAGTCTAATCTAATGCACCACAGTGGCAAATTTTTTCCTGCTCAGCCATCACTTGATAATGAAGTTATATTATCAAGTAATGAAAACCTCTGTGTGAAGCATTCCTAAGGTTCCTTCACATGGTGTAGGAAATATTTTTCTATAAAACCTTTCATTGTCATCCTGGGTCTCTAGGTGGAGAAGCTATCAATTCCATCCTCTGATGGACAGTGCTAATCCCCAAAGGGCGGTGATGTCACAGTTTCCAAGGACTGGAGGCTGTAAGACATGACATCAGACCCAGTACAGATGCAAACATACACCAGGTCATTGGGGGGGGGGGGGGGGCGGCGGCTTGCATCCATTCTTTCACTGATGAAAAACTAGTGACAGATTCCCACATGCTACTAACAGTGCCTATTTCATACAACTTGTGCCAATTAGTACTGCTGTTACTTAGGGGAGTGGAAGAGGATCCAACAGAAACAGCCAACCTGCACTACAAGCGAGGGTCCGCACATCCCTGGATCTTCTGCAAGGCTCCAGCAATACATCCATCCTAAGTCATGGCAGCACTGCAAGATGTACCATTTGAAAATGCCATCTGTGCTCCTGAAGCTACAACACTAGCCTCACTACGTACACAGGCCTCTATATACTGCCCGCTATTACTCTAGAATGGTGGCATTATACATGTATACTGTATTCTGGGAATCCCTGGAGACTCGGGAAGCTTGCCTGCCTGCCTGCCTGCCTCTCTCTCTATACACATGTTATTTACATTATTTATAATCCACCTTTCTCACTGAGACGCAAGGCAGATTACAGAGTGAAAAGTGTAATCAACAGAATGGGATGTCTAATAAACAATGCAATGGGTTTTTGGTTTGCAGAAATCTGAAACAGAGCTGAGGCGAAGCATAAGTGTTATGACATCTTAAATGATGCAGAGATCACCTAGCAGGAGCATACTTAGAGCAACAGACAGAACACTTAGTACAGGCCACAGTCCCTATCCCTTTACCAAAGCATTTTTCTAAACCATTTCATTACAGTACAGCCTGTGTAAAAAAGCCCGTCTTCTCTACAAACATATCAGTAATGACAGACAATAGGGTTACCAACCTCCATGTGGAGCCGGGAGTTTCTCTAGAATGAGAACTGATCTGCTGCTAGACAGCCAAGACACACAGGCACCCCTGCAGGGTGGGGAGGGGCAGACACCTTAAGCCACCTTACTTACGATCTGAAAATCATGAACTTCAGTCGCCTCTTCCCCTCCACTTCCAGTTTTAAAGATCTCCAGATTGTTTCCTGCATCTATCTCCATTGATGCCTCTTGTACTTTTCCATTAATACTCATTGTGTAGTGAACGTTGTAGGCCTGGAATCAAAGCAACACCTTTTAGATAGTAATTGTGCCGTAATTCTACCATCCAAGTGGCATCGACTGGGGTCTAGTTTTGCTGTGGTGCAATTCTCAGGGTGCTGCGAGAGAGCCAGTGTGCCTGGAATCACAGTAACCCCGGGAGGTAAGTTCGGCTGAGACGCTGTAAGCCAAGCTACAAGCGACGAATGACACTTAACGGCACGTGATCAAGTGAAGCGCAAGTGGAGCGCAAGTGAGCAGGGAGGAATACACGCGAGTCTGTCCACTTGCCGTTCAAGCATCATTCATCACTTGTAGCTTGGCCCTGTGATGAACCACCCAGTGAATGTCACAGGGCTTTGTTCCCCCCTCTCCATGGTACAGATTTCAGACTTTGTCTGCAATGTGGTAGCACAGAAGAAACTAAAAAACTGTTTTAAAGGAACCAATGCCAGGAAAGTCCAGGGAAGGCGTGTTGGAGAGGTCTTCCCTCTGGGGTCCAAGGCCGGTTTAAAGGTATTGTGCTTTGAATACAATCACTGATTAATCAGTTAGTTCAAACAGCAGAACTAAAATACGGATGGTTCTGTTCGTAACCACTTGCACAAATTTAAATATGTCACGGAGTGTTTCTGGTTTATAAACGGTTGGGGCTTAAAATGGATGGAGTATTATCCAAACACCTCCAGAGATCCCACCCTCTGGAGGAAGGAAGAGCCAAAGATAATGAGCGAGAACACTTGCAGGATTTATGAAGTTCTTCCCTTTATGACTAGAAATACCTACAGTACTCTCGAGCTCTGGCTCTGAAAGCAGAGGAGAGAAGAAACCTCCATGTCGGAACGACAAGAAAATAAAACGCCTGAAGAGCTTGGCAAAACTCCCAAGGAGAAATCTGAAGCGTACTTGTGTTCCTTGTTGAAAGTTTTCTGGCTGAACTGTAAATGGAACCTGACAGAAAAAGGAGCGACTCTGCCTTCTAAACGGAAACATTTTGACTGGCAGTTTTCGAAAGCGCATCTCAGCCCTGAAGAACTTGGCTTTAGAGTAGTCCTTAAAATATGAGCAGAAAATAATTAAGGTGATATCTAATATGTGGTACACCAAGGTGGTTGGTTCAGAGTATGCAGGCTTTCAAGTTACAATGAACTCTTAGCCAAACAGACTGGGCGTTTCTCAGTATGGCAGAAAATACCCCCGGGATTAGAGTGGGGCCTGGCAGATACTCACTGCAGGGGCAATATACACCTCTTGACTGGAGGCTAGCTCAGAAAACAAGGTTGGACAACAGATTGTAAGATTCCTGACTTGTAAAAAAAGGACACAAATACTCTTGAAAATATTCTCCTGACTGTGCTGATAAACCAGAAGCGGAATTTACTAGCTATACTTATACCAACTTCAGTCTCATGTTGAACAGCACAAGCCCTTTGCTGGCAATCAAAACTGTCTGTGCTGTAACTTGCGTAAAAGGAAGTGGGACCATGCCCAGTGGTCCCGCCTTGAGACGTCCGCACATATACCCACTGTCTGGGGTGAGCCCCTCGACTTCTAAAAGTGTAGGTACACAGTCACCTCCACGTGATTTTCAATATGACAAAAGTCCCAGGCACAGGGAGACGATGTGTGTGTATGTCTGGGGTGGGACACGCAGATGCTCCAGTAAGGGTGCAGATGTAATCCCTTCTGTGTAAAGCCATTTTCAGTACCCTCCTCTGGTTCCCTGACTGCCCCCTGCCCCCCCCCCAGGCAGAACCAAACTAACTAGAATCATATTTTGTAGCACAACTGTACAGATCGCATCCCTGTATGGAAACAGATGCAAAAATAAATAATCAGGATATTGTTTCAAACCAGCCGAATCCTCTTTCTGGTTCGTTTGGGGTCTGGATGACTGGGGAGGGCAGTTTAAGGGTCCTCTGGGGGTTTCATAAATAATTGTCCAAAGCAGATGTTTCACTTTTTTTTGCTCTTTGGAAGGGCCAGAGGCAGCTTTGGGCCCAAACAAATGAACTCGATTTGGTTCCTTAGGCCCTTACCTCTTTGTCATTCACCTTCCAGTAGTAAAAAGCTCCAATGGCCCCAAAGAGGAGCAGGAGGGCTCCACCGATAAGTGCCATGGCCCCGATCCTGAGCAGCCGCCCTGTGCTAGACGGTTTTGCCATCACAGCTGAATATGCCTGTAGCAGGAGAGAGTGCAGGTGTTGGAGACAGGGAGTCATGGCCCCCCATTTTGGAGGGAGAGCTCACTTTCCAGTATCCATGGAGCAAACTTAGTGCCATACAACTTGGCACTAAACACTATATTCAGAAGAAGAGAGCCCAATTCTCTGCTCCCTCCACATCCTAAGAGCTGCCCAGCACCAGACAGCACATATTTGGAACGTGTGTGCGCGTGCGTGCGTGCGTGCACGTACCTAGACAGGAGCAAAGTGCTTCTCCTAGGAGCTGTAAGGACAGACAGGGATCAAGCCCCATCCACCGTAGATCTCTGGCAAGGGGGATTCTTCACTTGTTGACAACCTATAAGGTGATGCCTCATCTTTTCCCTAGTCACAAAATCGAAAAGAGTCCAGTAGCACCTTTAAGACTAACCAACTTTACTGTAGCATAAGCTTTTGAGAATCACAGTTCTCTTCATCAGATGTGCATCTGACAAAGAGAGCTGTGGTTCTCGAAAGCTTATGCTACAGTAAAGTTGGTTAGTCTTAAAGGTGCTACTGGACTCTTTTCGATTTTGCTACAACAGACTAACAGGGCTAACTCCTCTGGATCCCTAGTCACAAGTAATTGAAATGGGCAATGCTAGAAAGTTGCCTCTCAGATGCCAAGTAGAGTGGTGAGATCAAAACTGCCTCCCACCCAAATCAAATGTATGAGGCACTCCGGAGTTCTGGGTTCAAATCCAGCACTAAGCCACCAGGCCTCCTGGGTGGCCGTCTGCCAGGAAAGGCTTGACTAGTAGCCTATGGCTGCTTCACACCATGGACTTGGCACACGACTGCTCCGGGCCAGCCGCCCGCAGCACACCTTTGGGAAGACGGCTGCCCCGGGGAAGCCTTGGTGGTGCTACACCCTCGGGGGTCCTCCTGCACAAACTGTGCGGTCGACAACAAATGCACGTTTATGTTCCCCTTTAGCCCCAGCGCGCACGTTTTCTCTTCCTGTTGTTTGCATGTCACCTTCCCCGCCAAGCGCGCAGACCTGGAAACGTGGGCCTAACTACACCCAAAGGAGCCCCGCATCAAAAAGCAACCGGAGGAGGGGAGAGCCCGAGGGGGAAAGCGGCGCGGGAGGGAGGCCAGCAGCTGCCCCGTCCGGCAGGTCGCAGCCTGCGGGGACCCCGGGGAAGAGGAGCGCGAAGAGCCGCGCCTGACTGACTTGGGCAGCCGAGGGGGGCGCGGGGGCGCCTGCAGGGCTCCGCAGGCACTCTGCACATGCCCCGAGGAACGCTGCCTTTTTGAAGACAAAACCGGGCAGGCACGCGGGACGTGCTCCGGGTTGCTCACTCCACTGCCTTCCCCGAGCAGAAGATGCCGCTTTCGACGGAGGCAAACCCGGCGAGTGCAGGCGGGCCAGTCCCCCTCCCTTTACAGCAGGGCCCGCGGCGGGAGCCTTGGCGCGCCGGGCTGCCCCGACGGGCCGCGCCAGGCGCCACGGCTCCCCGTCCCGTCCCGTCCCTTGAGACGAGCGCTCAGCCAAGCGGCCCTCGGGCAGCAGGCGCGGGACTTGGGGGCACGCCGGAGGCGAGGGCAGCGCTCGGGTACTCACGGGGGGCGTCGGGCAGCGCTCGGGGTCTTCCGGGCCTGCCGCGGCGAGGGGCACCTTCTCCAGCCCGGCGGCCATCTCCGCTGCGCAGCCAGCCAGCCAGCCCGCCCGCCTCGCTCCCTCCTGCCTTCCCTCCCTCCCTCCCGCCCGCCCTCCGCGCGGCTGTGCCTGCGGCCCCGACGGGCCGGGCGGGGGGGCGAGGCCGGCCTCCGCCGGGGACAAGGAGCCCTTTCAGCCCGCGCAAGCCCCGGCCGCTGCCCAACCCAGGCGGCCCCGGGAGGCGGGGCGGGCGCGGGCAGGCTCTCCCTCCGGGCCTGGCCCGGGGAGGAGGGCGCGGGGCTGCCTGGCCGGCGGCGGTGCTTCTCGGCCTCCGGTGGGAAGGAAGGCAAGGCAGCCGGGCGCCTCCGACCTCGGGGCAGCCTGCGCCGTCGCCGCCTGCACGCAGAAGCGGAGCGCGCAGACACGGGAAGGCGCCTGCCTGGCCCCGGGCTCGGCCATCGCCCCGCCTCGGCCCCTCAGACGGATTCACCACGCGTCGGGATTTAAGCACGCGCCCGCAAAACCCGCTTCTGCCCCGGGGGTGCGCCCGCGCGGCCCTCTTGCCTCGCCTTCCTTTCCAGACGGGCGCGCTGCCCCCGCCCAGCCTCATCCTCGGTCCACCAGCCCCCCCCCCCCCGAGGGGTCCCCTCGATCCAGCGGGGTCAACCCACTTCGCTCTCGGCGTTCCCGAAAGATCATGGCCAAAGCGCGCTTGTCCACACCAGGCAGGCAGGCAGGCAGGCAGGTGTGGGTTTGGAAAGGTCCGGTGCCAATTTCCCGTGGCATCCGGCCCCTCGGGCTCGCCTTTCCCTCCGTGCCTCTCTGAGAGTTTTGGGCTGGGCTTGGTCGTTACAGTGTCACAACCCGATAGCAGTATTTATTTAATTTAAAACGTTTATATGCCACCAAATAGGGTCCCCAAGGCAGAGATAATTAAAACAGAAAATCTAAACATTTTAAAAGAATTTAAAATAGTATTAAAATTCAATCAACACACACACACACACAAAGACACATCGTAATGAACAGAGTAGATGGCCAACGAGAGTGAATGTTATATTTGATATAGAATCATAGAATCACAGGGTTGGAAGGGATCTCTAAGGTCATCTAGTCCAACCCCCTGCACAATGCAGGAGATTCCTAAATATCTCCTCCGATCCAGTGACCCTTACTCCATGCCCAACATTTAATTATGTTGTGATACGAGATCCAGAGAGTTGGACTCAGATCTGGGAGATGCCGGATTTTTTCAGCTGGAACACAGTGGGACAGCGTTCGGCTGACCCAAAGTGACGTCATTGTGTGATCCTGAGTTCCACCACTGAGTCCCACCCCTTCTTTCCCCAGAAAAAAATCCTGCCTTTTTGCCATGGAAGCTTGCTAGGTGACTTTGGGCCAGTCACACTCTCAGCATAACCTACCTCACAGGGCTGTTGTGAGGCTGAAATGGAGGAGAGGAGAATGGTGTCACCATTTTTTGGAGAAAGGCAGGATATAAATGAAGTTAGAATGAAAACATGAAGAAATAAAAAGCTGGCACAGAGCCCTCTGGCGGCACAAGTGGGAATGGCAGGTGAGATGGTGTCGGAGGAACGCACAAAAGGTTTCCGTGCAGGTTCACAGCACCGGAGAGCATGTGACTGTGTGGTCACGGCCTCTGGTGGCAAAGACACATCCAGCCTAAACCTAGAAATCTTGCCTGCTTGCAGCCAGCCGTGCATTCACAATGTTCACCCAGAAACACAAATGCTGCTAGAGACCCTCCAAAGCACTCGGGATGGATGAAAAAGCCCTTTGTTGCCTTCACCTTGTCATTGTAAAGATGCCTTGTTTCGATCCGCCTGCAGACGGCCACCACAGGGGAGCGACTGGCACCGGGTAGCCCCTTGAAGGCAGACACCGTATGACCCCAAGTGTGCTTCCAAGAGCTGTAGTTCACCATCGCTCCTGCTGGGATAAAATGCGGCTGGCCTTCAAGAGACCACTTGGCTCCTCTTCGTTCTCGCTGCAGCAGATTCCTGTGGCTGCTTAGTACAAGGGAAGGCAGCGAGGCCTCCTCTTTCCCGAGGGTCTTTGAACTCTTCCGTTGCCACGTGTACAAAAGGACCGAGTTCCGAGGCCATCCACCCGCTTTACAGGGCCGTTAGAAGGTGCCTCAAACTGCTTTTGAATTGCCTGATGCTGATGCTGGCATAGCAAGGTGTTTCCATGCCCAGGAGCGGCTCTGCATTCTGTGGGAGCTGCCCCTGACTGACGGGGTCTCCCGTTCGCTGGAGCCAGGGGCTGGCTGTGCCTTCCTGCTGTCCCAGAGCCAAAAGCTTCCTGCAGGGCAGGGGTGTCTCAGCGAAGCACACAACAAGCCGGGGTCCAGCATCCATCTACAGGCGCAAACACTGATAAATAAATAGCCCCAAATCTTCAGAAGGATGCAGAGCTGGGTTTAACCCAAAGCAACAGGTGCTTTGAGTGGCAGGTTCCTGCCCATCCTTCCCACGTTCATCAGTGCCAGGGAGGAGCCTGGTCAGGCCTTGAGGTCTACCAAGTATGTCATGCTGCGTAATCCGCCTTGAGTCTCAGCGAGAAAGGTGGACTAAAAATGACATAAATAAATATTTTATATATATTTTATTTAAAAAGAAAAGCGATAACTGTAGTGCACAAAAAAGATTCCTCTTTTAGTTGGATCTTGTTTTCACCTGCCTCTTGCAACGTGACTTAGACACCTTGTCCTGGGGATCCAAGTCTTTGGTCTTCTATTTGTAGACTCCCCTCCCCCCCTTCTGCTGTTTGTAGCGCTGTGTATGTGTGCGGTGGCATGGCGTGAGGGGGGCAAGAGGGGCAGTTGCCCCGGGCTCAGTCTTCTTGGGGGTGCAACATTTCTCCAGCCCCGCCTCCACTCTCCCCGGGGCAGTCGAGGCGAATTGTTGGTATCTGTTGGGGAGACCCGTTCCTCACAATCATCCAGCTCTCCTCCCCGAGCGGCCACTCACACCGGATCTCCGCACCTCAGAGCCAAACAGCCATGCGCCTGCCCCCCTCCTTGTCAGGTTCAGAATGCTGTATTGTACTGCTTTGCTTAACCGACTCCATTTTTAATCCTTTCAGTGTTTAAGTGCTCTCTTCACAGGTGCCAAGGTTCCCAGGCAGCTATCTCACAGAGGAGGATTGTTTTGGCTACCGACGTTCCACTAAGAACCGGCCTTGGGAAACTTTCGCTATCCTGACTTCAAAGGGGTTGTTTTGAGACCCTATGGGGGGAGGTTGGGCCTACTGTGATCTGTTACTTTGTACCTCATGCTTTGCTAGGCATTGGTAACAATGCATATGTACCATCCTGAATATTGCATTCAGGCTAGTGGACTATAATGAACTATTTTCCAGTAAAAGCCTTTTGGAAACAATGGACTGTTGTCTGATTGCAGGAGGTAGTCTGGAGTAAGGACATTATCTAGCCACAGTTCTGACATTTTGTTACCAATCACCTTTTCCAATGCCTAAGCCAGATCAAACGGACTCCAAAGCTGTCCCAGTCAGGGATCCTTTGTTTGACCCGTATGCCTCTCCCGGCTCTCAAGGTTTGGAAGCCCAAGAACCTGTACCGCGAGGAGACGGCTCCTCGGTTACAACGATTTATACCCTCGCTCCCAGCAGCGCTGATACACGGCCTAGAGCCACAGCCGCACCACTTTTCTCCTTGCCCACCCCGACGCAGTGGGGCGCAAGACCAAGGGAAACGAGGGACCGGAGGGCCAGCACGATGTTCACGCAGCTGCAGCTGGATAGTCGACGCAGTTTGGAATCCATACCCGAACAAACCGGTGGCCAACCGTGGCTGTTCTGGAACAGGACGACCAAACAAACGGAATGGGAAACGTCCCGCCGTGGCGCCCTGAGTTGGGATTATGCGGAAGTCACCCCGTGGTCGGGGCAGCAAGATGTAAGTGAGCACCAATGGGTGCAGCTCCAGAGCCGAACGATTGCCATCGATTCAGGAATATCAGCAATCACTGGCCTGACAAAAGGAGTTTTAGCAGCGAGATCTCAAGAGGAACAAGGGGTAGAAGCACCCTTGCCGTGGCAACAGACGCTAACCACGGGACTGCCGCCCGAAACTATGCAGACCTCACAGACTGCTGGAGCTGTGGGGTACACGGAACTACGGGAGGAGGAAACCACGGATAGAGTGCAACTGTTGGAGAACAGACTCGTAAATATGGAAGAAAGTTTGGCAAATGCCGTCCACTTGCTTTCAGTGCTAGTGGCGGGGGACAAAGGCCGTGATCCACCAGCTGGTCTACCTGACATCAGCCAAAGTTTGTCTAACCTGCAAAATCAACTGTGGCCGCAACAGCCACCAGAAACGGGAGACGAGGATTCTGTCACCGGGGAAGGACCCTGCCCAGAAGATCCATGTCCAGATGAACCCCGTCCCGAGCAACCGGTTACACCAGGAGACGACGGCGCCGACGGGGGAGGTGGAGAACCGTGTCCGGAAGACCCTCGTCCCGATCGCCCTATCACTCCGGCTGGTAGTGGGACTGGAGGAGGAGGGGGAGAACCAGGACGACCGCTAGAGCCAGCTTCCCCGATAGTCCCACCACCCACGACACAAGCGAACCAGCCCCCAAGCCTACTGGGAGGAACCACACCACCAGTCGTCCCAGGAGCGGGTAGGCCTCTACCGACACCGGGGCCGCGAGGGGATACAGTTCCTCTCCAACCCATCTCTCCTCACCCGCCTCCGTTGCGGCCGGCTCCCACTCCCCTTCAACCAGTTCCAGGAGGCCTACCGCGGGGGCGGCCGACACCTTTCCGTCCAGCACCAGTGCATCCGGCACCGAGAGGACCTCCCCAGCCGATTCCGGGAGCGCCTTTACCGCACCAACCTCAACCCTACCCTCAGCAACCTCCGCCACAGCTACCGCCAACGCCGCGACAGCCTCCTTTAAAACTCGCTCCGCTCGATGTCTACCCAATGCCAGCACCAGCTCCCAGACAAGATCTTCCCATGGGATGGGTCAAACTGGACGCTACGTTTGATGGAGACCCTTCCAAATTGGGATTCTTCCTGGTACAAGTAGTACAATTTTTCAATCGATGGGGGCATCTTTTCGGGAGTGAGGCCAGTCAAATAGAGCATCTGGGATCACGTCTCCAAGGTAAAGCAGCCGATTGGTATGTGGGACTTTATAACGTGGGGGCCCCTGAGTTAGATACACTCCAAGGGCTAGTGGATGCAATTCGAGCCCAATATGAAGACCCCCTAGAAGAAACTAGAGCCCGAACTGAATTGCAGGCTATTAGGCAAGGCAGCATGTCGGCTAGAGACTATGCCACAAAATTCCGACAACTCGCTGCCAAATGCCCAAGGTGCGAAGAGTCCACCAAGATTATTTTATACAAACAGGGTTTAAACCCTAAATTGTTGGACAGAGCCCTCATGCAGGATAACCCTCCTACACTGTTAGGTTGGATCCAATTAACCTGCGAAGTAGAAAATCGCCTGCTAGAAGTTCGTTTGGTGGAACAACACCAACAACCCACGGGCCAAAGACGCTCCTCCACTCCCGTCCGAGGAAGCCGGGGGGCTGGATATGCTACTCGTGGAGCAAGAGATGCTAGATGGCAACAAGGGTTGTGTCTGCAGTGGGGCCAAAGTGGTCATTTTGCGGCGCAATGCCCTTATCGGCCTGTGCAAAGACCTCTGCTCCAGCTAAGACGCCCATCCCCCGCAGCCTACCCGGCGCCACCGCGCCCTACCCCAGCTCCGAGAACCGCAAGAGGTAGGGGAGCGTCGAGGAGGAACCCCCCCCCGAAAGAGGATTAGAATTGGAAGAAGTTATGGAATACGATCCGACAGCCCTAACGGGGGGGGGGAGAATCCAGAGAGCCCCGCCTCGGGAAACGAAATGGATCTGTCGTAAAAGGACCCAAACGGCAGATCAAACCTCAGTCAGTTCCGGTTCCGAACCGACCCCCTGGGTCCATTCTCTTCATACCAGTAACTTTGGTGAATCCTGACAAGAAAATGCACATCTGCATACAAGCCCTAATTGACTCGGGCTGCTCCAGAGACATTATCGCACCAGCTCTAGTAAACGGACTAGTGCTTCCTGTGAAAGATCTGGAAATACCTGTAATTTTCGAGCAAATGGATGGCACTAACATGAATCCAGTTACTACCGAAACCACTCCGGTCATAACCGGCATGGGGCAACATTGGGAAGTAAGATCATTCGTCATTAGTGCCACGGCGAAATACCCCTTGATCCTGGGAAGCCGGTGGTTATGCGATCATAACCCTTATATCAACTGGGCAGAGGGAAGCATCACGTTTACCCATGAATCGTGCAAAAATCATCGTTGGAATCAAAACTGGGGTATTAACCCTACTATAACTGAGCCTGCTCTCCTCACCCAGGAAGAAATTAACCAAATACCCAAGCAATACAGAGCGTACACCCAAGCCTTCACAGAGGAAGAAGCTAATACTTTACCTCCTCACAGGAGGACGGACTGTGCCGTGGAAATATTATCGGGCGCCTCGCTGCCCAAGGGCCGTCTATATCCCATGAGCCCTAACGAAAGAGAAGAGCTCCACAAGTTCATAGACCTGAACCTTCAAAGAGGATTCATTCGCCCAGCTAACAGCCCCCACGCAGCGCCAGTGCTTTTCGTCAAAAAGAAAGACGGGGGCCTAAGACTGTGCACGGACTTTAGGGGACTCAATGCGGTCTCCTCCAGCAACGCCTACCCCATCCCGCTCATCAGAGATCTACTCAACGTCGTGGCTCAAGGTAAGGTCTTTACGAAATTAGACTTAAAAGACACTTACTTCCATGTCCGTATCCGAGAGGGGGATGAATGGAAAACCGCTTTTAACACGCCCCTCGGCCAATATGAATATTTGGTTATGCCATTTGGCCTGGCCGGGGCCCCTTCGGTTTTCATGTCCATGATCAATGAAGTGCTGCATGAATTTCTCTACAAAGGCGTTGTAGTGTACCTAGATGACGTGTTAATCTATTCGGAGACTGAGGAGGAACACGTGGACCTTGTAAAAAGAGTCTTAACCACTCTCATGAATAACAAACTGCCCATTAAGCTCTCTAAGTGTGAGTTCCACAAAACAGAACTCACTTACTTCGGCTACTGCATTTCCCAAGAGGGCTTGAAAATGGATCCAGGCAAAATACAAGCTGTATTAAATTGGCAAACCCCCGCGATCCGCAAAGAATTACAATCCTTCTTGGGCTTTGCCAACTTCTATAGAGAGTTCATTGCGAACTTCGCTCAAATCACACTCCCCCTAACCGAACTGTTAAAAACCAAAGACAAGGGGGACCAAGCTAAAAAACCAAGTGCAAAATTGTCTTGGACGCCTGACTGCCAAACAGCGTTCCATCACCTCAAAACGCAGTTTGTTTCAGAGCCCGTTCTACAGCACCCCGATGAAAATCGCCCCTTCATAGTGCAGGTCGACGCCAGTGACGCTGCAATTGGGGGGGGGTGCTGCTACAGCGGGGGGCGGATGATAAACTCAGACCCTGCGCCTTCCTCTCCCGAAAGTTTTCAGAGGCAGAAAGGAATTGGAATGTTTGGGAAAAAGAGGCCTTTGCTGTAAAAGCGGCTCTCACTACCTGGAGACATTGGTTAGAAGGAGCCCGTCATCCGTTCGAGGTCTGGACGGACCATAAAAATTTAGAGGCCCTACGCAGCCCTCGCAGGTCAAACGCCAAGCAATTGAGATGGGCAGAATACTTCTCCAAGTTCGATTTTACTTTAAATTTTCTCCCCGGCAAAACCAACTTCTTGGCCGACGCTCTATCACGCATGCCCCAACACAAAAGCAAAAGGGAGGAGACAATTGACACAGTCTTTTCGCCTACGCAATTGGGGGGCGTGGTGACCACACGCAGCCGCACAACCCTATCCCCTCAACCCGATCAAGGGTGGAGACAAAAACTGAAAGCTGAAGTGGAGAAGGAGGGGGAGGATGTGCCCAAGGAGAAACTGCAATGTTCCGATCAAGGGGAATGGCTTTGGGGAGATCGTTTCTATGTACCCAAGAGTTTAAGAAAAGAAGTTTTACAACGTTGTCATGATGCTCCCACAGCGGGGCACTATGGGTACTTGAAGACGTTTCACTTAGTGCAATGCCAATTTTGGTGGCCGGGCATGCGCAAAGACATCTCCCAATATGTAGCGTCTTGCCCCATTTGTCTCAGCGCCAAATCCCAAAAAGGCAAACCTCCAGGACTCTTACAACCTTTAGAAACGCCAAGTAGACCGTGGGAAATAATCTCTATGGACTTTATCACTGACTTACCCCCCTCAAAGGGGCACAACTGTATTTTAGTCGTGGTTGATTTGTTCTCCAAGCAAGCTCATTTTATACCTTGCACCACAATTCCCTCTGCTAGAAAGCTAGCTGACATTTTCATAAAAAACATTGTAAAAATACATTCTTTTCCATCCAAGGTGATCTCGGATCGCGGCGAACAATTCGTTGCCAACTTCTGGTGGGAGCTTTTACAACTGCTGGGCATTGAACAAGGTTTGAGTTCAAGCCATCACCCGGAAACAGACGGACAGTCGGAAAAAACTAATCAGATATTAGAACAATTTCTACGCTGTTACATTAATTTCCAACAGGATGATTGGTTTGACTTGCTCCCCTTGGCAGAGTTTTCATATAATAACAGCGTACACGCTTCCACGGGGGAAACTCCCTTCAAAGTCGTCTATGGCTTCCACTTCAAGCCATTCCCGTTTGAAGCGCTCCCCCCTCCTATTGCAGTTTCCAAAGACGTCACCGAGTGGTGGGGGGAGGCAGCCCAACAATGGACTCAAATTAGAAAACACCTCATCAAAGCCAAACAGGATTACAAAAAGTACGCTGACCGCCACCGTGCGGCGGAATGGGAATTGCAACCTGGTGATCTCGTTTACCTTTCTACAAAGAATCTGAAAGTAACCCAAACCAGCCGCAAGCTAGCGTTAAAGTACCTGGGACCTTTTCCTGTTCGCAAAGTAATCAACAAAGTGACTGTTGCCTTGGATTTACCAAAGAATTTACGCCACGTACATGATACCTTCCATGTTAGTTTATTGAAAAAAGCCCCTTCTGCAGACCAGTGGCACACCCGTGCTCCTCCCATCCCTACGTTAATTGATGATCAAACCCACTATGAAGTTCAACAAATATTGGACTCTAAAATAAAACGAAATCAGTTGTTTTATCTCATCAGATGGAAGGACTTTGACTCTGGGTTCGATGAGTGGGTGAATTCTGTACATGTCCATGCTCCTAGATTAGTTAAGGCATTTCACTCTCGTTACCCACATAAACCTGGGGGGGGGGGGCATCTTAGAGGGGGCAGAATGTCAGGTTCAGAATGCTGTATTGTACTGCTTTGCTTAACCGACTCCATTTTTAATCCTTTCAGTGTTTAAGTGCTCTCTTCACAGGTGCCAAGGTTCCCAGGCAGCTGTCTCACAGAGGAGGATTGTTTTGGCTACCGACGTTCCACCAAGAACCGGCCTTGGGAAACTTTCGCTATCCTGACTTCAAAGGGGTTGTTTTGAGAACTATGGGGGGAGGTTGGGCCTACTGTGATCTGTTACTTTGTACCTCATGCTTTGCCAGTCATTGGTAACAATGCACATGTACCATCCTGAATATTGCATTCAGGCTAGTGGACTATAATGAACTATTTCTTCAGTAAAAGCCTTTTGGAAACAATGGACTGTTGTCTGATTGCAGGAGGTAGTCTGGAGTAAGGACATTATCTAGCCACAGTTCTGACATTATCTAGCCACAGTTCTGACACTCCTCGCCGCAGCCGCCTAATTGGATGCTGCATGGCTGTGCTCGCGCGCATTGGCTAGAGGGCCAGCTGGGCCAGGAGCATGCTGGGAGAGGTAGTCCATGATTGCAGGTGCACTCAGGAGCAGTGACATGCCCAGTGGGAGCCACTGACCTCTACTTATTGTTGATTGTGTTTTGGATAATTCGAATAACAACAACAACAACTGCACTCATATACCACTCTTCTAGACAGATTAATGTCTCACCCAGAGCGGTAAACACATTGGTGTTATTATCCCCACAATACAGCTGGGGAGCTGGGCTGAGAGGAGTGGCTTACCCAGGGCCACCTACTGAGCTCATGGCAGAAGTGGGATTAGAACCAGGAGAGTGCTGATTCACAGCCAAACAACATAACCACTGTGCTATAAGAGGGTTAAGAGAACCAGCCCACTTTATGTTGCAAGTATGTGGTGCCTTTATATTAAAAACAAATATCTTCCTTGCAGAAAAGGATTCCTGCAAGCAAATCTCCAAGACATTAGAGTGAAAGATCCCAGCCCAGCGCTCTGCCGTTTGTTCTTGCCTCATTTGGCTGCATGGGCAGAGCAAAGGCTCGGGTCAGAGGGCGGCTGAAGGACCTGCTCTTCAAGCTTTGCATTTGCCTTCACCTTGACAGCTTTTAGCACTTCAGTTCCCATCGGTAGAAAACATTTCACCATATGTTTTATGTATCTCTTGTCAACGTTAAATCAAAGATTAAGGGTGAAAAAAGATACCTGGTTCCTTTCAGCCCACGATGCCCATAATCTTTCCTTTCTCAAGCTGCATTGTTAAAGGAAATCCATCATGAAACATTCTGGGTTGTATTATATGTTTACAATTTCCACATTAAAAATATGTTATCTACAGTAGGAAAAAAACAGCTCAGCCAAGGGCCAAAAAAGACCTTTATCTTATTTAGTTGACCAGCCCTTTTACCCTACAAACATACAAGCTTTTGTCTTTTCTAATAGCTTCAGGACCAGTAGTTAAAAAAAAAATCATGTCACCCCAAATGAGACTAAGCTCTGGCCCTTTCAGTCAATTACCGAAGAAGTGAGCACAGCCACTTCCTCTCCGCGCTTCCTTCCTCTAAACGCAGGCTGGCTTTTCGGTCAATTTCTGTCATCAGCAATCAAATACCCAAAAAATCTTAACAAGCGCAGATGTTGCTGGAAACAAATGCAATCAGAGTTCATTAGATCAGAAGCAAAGCCTACTCTCTGACTCTCTAATTGGCTTGTCCCTGGATAGAGGGGTACTCTCGTAGCTCATCTCTAATGATAAGTCTTCTGATCTTCTTCATTAGCAAGCAATTCACTATTTCCAGATTGTTAGGAGTAGATGTGGTTGATATCCTGACAAATGTGGGGATTCAAAGCTTTGATTGGTGCGTGCCCTGTGTGCGCGTTCTCTGGTGATTCTACACAAATGGAGGAGAAAGTGCAAAATGTCACCCTGAGCACAGAAATCAGCTTCCTGGAAGTCACAGTTTTCGTTTTAAACGCCCTCCTCCCCATCAAGTTTCTAGCACAGACGGCTGCAGGAATAGGCTTGGAAACACGTCCACAATACCTGGGCGATTGCAGAAGCAAAGTGGTACCGGAAGCAGCTTGTCCTAGCCAGGAAATGGGGCTTCGGTGCCTTGCAGAGCATTTTACATGACGGGCAGCAAGAGAATAACCATACAAAGCCATGCCAGTCCACTTGCAGAAATAATACATGGCACAGACTCGAGCTCTCCTTTGAAATCAGTTTAGGCAACTTCGGCATCAAATTGTGCGGACTGATTTGTGCCTCAAAACATCCAGCCCTCCTGTGGATGTCTCCCCACTGAGAGTCTGACCTTCAAGTCTAACCTTGAAGTCATTTCCCCCTTTCAGCTGGAGCGAGGCATCCGTGTGGATGGGGCAGACAGTGAGAAAGCAGATTCAGTGGCTGTTCTTGAGCGGGAAGGGGGAATACGGAACACCCGGCACTGCAGAATGGCATCAGAGGAGGACAGGGACAGACTCAGGCCGACAGGTGCAGACCGCGGCCTGGGGAGTGGCCAGAGATTCTAAGAGCTGGGGTGGGCACTGATGCCATCTGCCTGGGCTCAGCACCACCTGGCCTTCACCTGGAGGGTTTGAGCTGCACCACATTGGCACCCATCAGAACGGCTTTGGATACCCTCTCCCCCTGGCCCCAGGCCCCACAGGCATTCCACAGGGGATAATCATACTGGCCTTCCTTATATGGTGGTGCAAATGGGGGTAATGAATGCAAAGCACTTCAGAAGGTTTCTAAAGCTCTTGGACCCACTGCGGAAAGTCTCTTTCCTGATAATTAGATCTTCCTTCCTTCTTTCCTTCCTTCCCACATTGACCTGATTCATTTTTTAAAAAACTCGTGTGGTTGTTGTCTTTCTTGGGCTGCTGCTAATCTCCTAACAATGCTTTGTAACTGCATACTTAGCTGTTCCTCAAGATGAACCGTTGTTTGAATGAAGTGAGGTTTTGCGTTGCTTTAAAACTGAATAAAATGTCCAAAGTTATCCTGTCTCAGGACAAGAAAAGGCGAAGTTGCCATCACCAGTATACCCCGCCCTTGAGATGGGCCTTGCTAAATGAAGGATGTGGTTGCTCAGCTGTAGTGCAACGTTGCGCTCGGACTAGAAGTCGGACTGCTGGGCCGAGATGGCCTGGCCGTGAGCTGAAAGCCACTTGGATCAGCGTTCTGCAAGTTTGTGTTTTAAACTCTTCTATTCGGGACATCAGTGAGTTCTAATAATATTGTTTTAGCATATCAGCATATCAGCTTGGGCAGGGTAAGAGCAACTGCTAGTCTTGCTTTCTACTTCGGAGGCCATTCGAGAGATTCACGGCTGGCTCAGCTACAGCTACGCTTGCTGCCTGACAAGCCTGCTGCTGGGCCTTTCCTAACTGTGTCAGCTCCAGACTGCGGTCCAAAGGCACAGTGGGGTGTGATGCAGCTTGTCGCAAGTGTTAGGCTTAGGGTTGCCAGGTCCAGGTAGGGGAATTCCTGGAGATTTGGGGGGGGGGTCTGAAGAGGGAGGGGCTTGGGGAGGGGAGGGGCCTCAGTGGGGTACAATTCCATAGAGATCACCCTTCAAAGCAGCCATTTTCTTCAGGGGAACTGATCTCTGTTGCCTGGAGATCAGTTGTAATTTTGGGAGATCTCCAGCTATCACCTGGAGGCTGGCACGCCTAGTTGGGCTTGCCTTATAGCAATACATTTTCTTATTTTTTTCCCTAAGGCATTGAAAAAGTTTGGAATTGGGCCAGAATTAGATGACGGGCTCGGCCTGTAAGGTGAGGGAGCACAGTCTTCCAATGTGTTTGTCTTAGCCTGTCATACTCTTGTGCCACACTGGATTCCTTTAAAAAATTGATAGGTTATTCCTGGCTCAGTGCCGCCACTTCCTGATGCCTGGACTTTGGCCTCTCCCCAAACCCAGTCCCCACAATTCATTGTTCCGGCTCGTCGTCATACTGCTCTTCCTGAATAAGCCCGCATCTTATGGGCTCAGGGCCCTGCCACTCTATCCCATCCAGCTTCTGCCTTGTTCTTCATAGAAAGTGTGGAGAGCACACACCAGGGCAAACCCAAATAGCTCTGTCTATGACCCACAGGGAGCATGGGGCTAGGGCAGGGGACTGGAGCACCACAGAATTTTGAGAAAATGGTTGATCTCCTCTGAACCCTGAGTTAGTATTTTG
Source organism: Eublepharis macularius (assembly GCF_028583425.1). NCBI lineage: Eukaryota > Metazoa > Chordata > Lepidosauria > Squamata > Eublepharidae > Eublepharis > Eublepharis macularius. The sequence goes on from NC_072792.1 coordinate 5,196,647, forward strand.
AAAACAAAGAACCACACATGCATTGAAGGATGAATAATATCACAGCACATTTTAAACTCAGTCAATGCACTGGAAGGCAGATGTAACCATTAAATTCTAAGCCAGTACCATGGATCTAAGGACTTGCCTTCTCTGCTTTGAAGCTTCCCCACCTCCTCAAATTACAAGATTTGTTTGGTCCCTGAAGGAACCCTGGCCCAATTTACCTTCCCGGCAGCTGCGTAGCCAATCCAGATTAGGAACTTGACACCAGAGGAGGAGGAACTCCCCCCCCCACACACACACACACCATTCCCAGGCCTAAATGGCTCCGGGTGGGTGGGTGATATTTGCCCCACTGCACATGCAGTGCTGCTATGCAGCAGAAAGTACCCCAGAAAGTACCCCAGGGCCATTTCGGCTTGGGCAAATGGTGCCTGGAGGAAGACTGCTGCTCTTCCTCACCCAGAGCTGCAGTCCCAGTCTGAATTGGGCCCTTGTGTGCTTGGGCAAGTTCCCTGCAGCTGTGGTACGGATGTGGGTAAAGCCATTTGGTTCGGGGAATGCCAACTCATGGCCGCAAGTATTGTTTCATTTGGCCTTCCCCAGACAAGGAGGCAGGCAGGTTTCCTTGCTCCATGCAAGTTCTTCCCTTACAAAAACAAATTTTAAAACATCTCATGGTTTGGGATATGTTCCTCATAGTGGCCCCTTTGGAGCGGATTTTCCTCTTATTGTACTTCACCTTTTTGCTCTATATCACAATCACATTTCTCTTCTCCTGTATCTGGTAATTATTTACCTTTTCAAAGCCTTTGTCTTAATAGTGATATATTACGGTGTTTCCAAGATAAGGGAGGGATCTCAAAAAGATTAACGGCTTCAATCAAAGGGTCTGTTTTTGATAGATTATAAACCTGCACACACACACACACCCCAGTGCACAACTTACTCGCACGGGCTGGTTCTGTCTCCTTCCACCTGCAGCCTCCACAGAATTCCATAGTCTCCCTGGGAATACTTCTCTCCAAAGTTGAGTTGGTTAGGCCCCCTTAAGCAGTTACCTGGGCTACTTTCTCACAGCCCTGTCTCCTAATCCCATTTAGAAAAGAAGGCAAGCTAATTCTCCTTCCAAAGATCTATTTTCATGTTTTTGCTGTACCCAAGCAATGAGATTCCTCTCAATAAACTTACAGTGCAATCCTAAACAGAATTACTCCAGACTAGAGTAACTCTGTTTAGGATCCAGAGGAGTTAGCCATGTTAGTCTGTAGTTGCAAAATAGTAAAGAGTCCAGTAGCACCTTTAAGACTAACTGATTGTAGCATAAGCTTTCAAGAACCACAGCTCTCTTTGTCAGATGCACCTGAAAAAGAGAGCTGTGGTTCTTGAAAGCTTATGCTACAATAAAGTTGGTTAGTGCTAGTGGACTCTTTTCTGCTTAAGAATGAACTAATTTTTTTTCCTGACAGCATCCCTTTCTACTACTACTGCATAGGCCTGGAGGTTGCCAAAAATGTGAATGGAACTTGTGTCCAAGTGAAAAGGTGAGTCTTTTAATCAAGATCTTGCATCTAAATGCACTTTTCATACCCCACCGCCCAATTAACGCAGCCATCATCTCAGGAGATAGTGATCTCTCTGCAGAAGGCCCCAGAGTGGTTTCCAGCCCCCTCCCCATTCAGACAGAGAAAGGGACGGACAGGCTGTCAAAGGGAACGAGAGCATCCCGCACCAATCTGTTTGCATTCTTCAGCAAAGAAGAAAACAGCTTTATCTCCCCAAGCAGCAGCTAATTTGGAAGTTTTGTGAGCTGACATGTGGTTTGATTAAAATGACCCAGGGCTAACAATTCTTTTTTGACAAGTCGACCATCAAAGCAGCCTAGACCTTCTGTAGCACAATCTCCTTTCCACATCTCTTGGAGAAAGGGAAGAGCTCAATCCTTTTATCCCTATCGACATAGTTGAATTCCCCCCCCCCCACATTTCCCCCCTCTGCTTTCTGAAGTTGTACACAGAAGGCCCGCCCCCCTTTATGCCTGCTGGAAAGACAGAGCAAATAATGGATGACTCCACTTGAGGCCCGTAGCGATACCCACGGCACTGCATACATTCTGCCAGTGCCCTAGATAATCCTGCCCTTTGTCTACCCTTGGAAACTAGTGCCCACTTTCCCCTCTCCCCTTAGCTCTAATTGTTGTATTACGGTTGTATATCAATGGGCCTGTATATCAAATAACAGGAGTAATTTCTCTGCGGCTTGGCTTGGCTTGGCCTGTACGGCCAGCAGAATGAGGTGACAGAATGCTGACGTGAGAGGACTGTACCACTTTTGACTGCCTTTGAGCACTCCATCCCCTTAAAAAGAAATCCCTGCACCCCAGGAGAAAGTGTTCGGCCTGCCTTTGTCTTGTGTGCCGGTTGTCTGTTTGAAGGAAGTTGTTCATGCAGGAAAGCATTAAAACCGGGATCTCAGTCCAGGGCCAAGTCCCTTCTCCCGGCTCATTCAGCTGAGGTCGGGGTGGCCTCTGCCTGAGTTTAAGCGTTTGTCACCCGGGAGTGTACAGTGTAAGTAAAAGTTTACACCTCCTAGATGTAGGCTCTGGTGTATCTTAGGAACGATCTTGAGTCTGATTAAGGAGTGAATGAAGAGAGTTTATTCAGGAACTACAACTTTGACAGAAAGCAGAGAAACAGAATAGATACCTGTCCTGGAGTTCTCCCGGAATTACCATCAACAGTAGGCTTGCCAACTCCAGCCTGGAAAATCCCCAGAGAAGGGATGGTGTGGCTTGGGAACAGGAAGGGGTTGTGCTGTCATGGGATCCACCTAGCAAAGTGGCCATTTCCTCTGGGGGAGCCGATCACTGTAGTAATCTGGAGACCAGTTTCAATTCCAAGAGGACTCCAGGGCCCACCTGCAGGCTAGCAACCCTAGGATCCGTTCCCATGAGGAAATGGCAGCTTCGGAGGGCAGACTGCATGACATCACATCCTCTCTGAGCTCCCCCAACTCTTTATGGGGGGGGTCTTTATTGTTATTCGCAATATTCTTGGCAATGCATGTCACATTCTTTGTATTTCTGCTCCAGCTGAGCACCCAAGCACTTTTTTTCTTGAGGCACAAGGAAAGCCTTGTAAAATTTGCCCGCACTTTGCTCTTCATGTTTTGCACCACACAGGGGTGCGCTTCTCTCAAAAGGCCGATGCTGATGAAATTTCATTTCATTTTCCTAGAAGGGGCAGAAAATGTAGGAAAGAAATATAATTGCTGTCATGTGGAGAACTCATAACTTGAAACAAAGGGGATAATTAAAGTATCTAATGTAATCTTTAAAGTGTCCCTGGTAGTTTATCAGGCACCTTCTTTGAACTGTAAGATTCCACTCTGTATCACTTTATAGATTTTCTCTTCCTTGGCAAGCCAATATCTTGCTGCCATTTTGGTTCCAATAAATAAGCAACACCAAATAGGGAAGAGAAAGTTACAGGCCCCAATTCAGTTGAAGCTGGGTTTAAGGTCCATTGAACTCAACATCATAGCCCTGGGCCTTCCTGGGAAATGTCCTTTTGCCTCCTTCATGTGAACCTGCCCTCTGCGCTGGCTGATTCCTGGTTCAATGTCATTTGACTAAATAGATCAAGAGCTTGCATTGTGAATTTGATAGAGCTCTTTAAAACATAATTAGTTTCCCTAGAGGGTTTACTTATTAATTTTAATTATGTATCTTTTAATTATGTACTAGAGTCACTATGCAGGAAAATTCTGCAGTTTCTATGCATCGCAAAACAACCCATGGCATTTTAATGATTCGGCAATGAGGCATCGTCTCATCCTGCCATGGAAGCCAACCTATCAATCATTTCAGAGTGACGCTGATGAAACGGCTGAGGATAAATCATGGCGCGATCCTAAGCAGCGAGACAGTCTTCCGAGCCCACTGACTTCAATTGACTTAGGAGGGGGTAACTAACTTTGATTCAAACTTCACCATCTGTTACTCTAGCCAAAGTGTACACCCCTTAAAACGCTGCTGTTACTCCCTTCCTTTAAAATGTCATAAGACTTAATGCCAGCAGAAATAAAACTGATATTTATCATAAGCCAAACTAACGATAATAAGAATACTATAGATAAGTTCATTTAACTTATACAGAGTCATTGTGAAACTCTACAGATATTAAAATTAAAAAGTCAGGTTACAGAATAATTTCTGCAAAGTGGAACCCTCAAATCTCCCCTCAGATCCAGGTTTAAAGATGTACCACTGTGGCACAGTGTGATGGGATGGGGGCTAATTTACCACATAGGAAGCTTTTGTTTGTTGTGAGCTTGTTGGCCAGAGCTGCTATAGCTAGGATGCCAGCCTCCAGGTGCTGACTGGAGATCTCCCAGAATTAAAACTGATCTATAGAGATCATAGGGTTGCCACACACCCCATCCAGGGCGGGGGATCCCCCGATCCCACCTTTTCCCCCCTGCGCCCACTCACCTGGGTGGCGGGGGGGGTGCACTCCTGGGGGTGCCCCCTCACTGGGTGGCGTGGTGTGCCCCCGCTGGGGGGGGTGTGCTCCCGCACCATGAGAGCAGTGGCGGCGACAGAGAGAGAGCAGGCGGCGGCAAGAGCAGGCCGCTTTCACCGCCGCAGCTGCTGCAACCCGCTACCTCGCTGCAACTGCCGTCACTGCTGCCACAGCAGTCCCTGTGCAGCCCACACCAGTAGGACAAGGGATGTGGTGGTGGCAAGCTGCAGCGGCCTTGCCACAATCGCTGCTGCCCCTGTGCAGCCCGCACTGGCAGGGACAAGGGACACGGTGGCGACGAGCTGCGGTGGCCGCAGCCCACTCTATCGCCGGGCTGCCGCTGCCCCTGTGCAGCCCATGCCGGCAGGGACAAGGGGCGCGGCAGCGGCAAGAGAGCGAGCTGCCTGTTCTCTCTGTCCCTTCCTGGCATGCGTGACGTCCCTCTGACCCTGCATGATAATATTACTCCCGAAAGTGATGTCGTCATGCACGCCGGGAGCGTGCGCGCTTTGCACACGCACAGACAGACCCTCCAGAGCAGCCACTGGGTAAGCGCCAGCATCCCAGTCTCCTGCCAGGAGACTTTAGGGACCTGGCAACCCTAAGAGATCAGTTCCTCTGAAGAAAATGGCTGCTTTGTAGGGTGAACTCTATGGCATTATAACCCTCTAAGGAGTTTCTCCTCCCTAAACCCTGCCCTCTGCAGGCTCTACCTCCAAAATCTCCAGGAATTTCCCAACCGGGACCTGGCAATTCTTGCTGTAGCACAATGATTAAGTGGTTGGGTTGTGAATCAGCACTTTGCTGGTTCTAATCCCACTACTGCCATGAGCTCAGCAGTAAACTATTCCTCTCAGCCACAGCTCCCCAGCGGTATTATGGGGATAATAATAACACTGACTTGTTCACTGATCTGAGTATGGTACTAACCTGTCTAGAAGAGCGGTATATAAGTGCAGTTATTTCCTTTTTTTGATATTTCAAATCCTCATTTTTTCCTACTGAGGACTCAAGATGGCATACAAGGAAACACTATTAATATGCATAAGCTTTCAAGAACCACAGTTCATCAGATGCATCTGACAAAGAGAACTGTGGTTCTTGAAAGCTTATGCTACAGTAAAGTTGATTAGTCTTAAAGGTGCAACTGGACTCTTTACTATTTTGCTTCTACAGACTAACAGGGCAAACTCCTCGGGAACTATTAATATGAATAGCATTTAGAAAGATAAATGAAGAAAAAGCACACCACACTACTCTAACTCCTAGACCAGTCCTGGATTTGCTGACGTGGCCCACCCAGGCAAGGGCTAAGACCAAGGACTATGGACCCTCTGGCTATTGCCCCTTGTGCCCCAGCCAAAAGGCTCATGTCTCCTGTCATGCCCAGGTTTAGACACCTTTAACAGGGCAGGAAAAAGAAGTGCAGACCCGATCTCATTCAGCTGGTGAAAAGATGTCCCAAGCCGTCCCTCTGCTCTGCTATTTTGTGTTGCTTGTGTTTTAATTTTCCAGCATGCCCCACCTCAGGAATACTTGTAAGAGTGATTTAGGATCTGTGAGGCAGAGGCTGAGAAAAGAGTTATCTCTTGAATTCATGGCTGAGTGAGGCAAGATGAACTTGGGATGTTTTGTCTTGCTGCCCTGAGCACTTTGAAGAAAGAATGGGATATTATGTAATAAATAAAATACAATTTTTGAGATTCCTAAAGGAAGGAGACAGTAGGAGAGAGCTGATAATTTAATAACAACAACAACTAGGGCTTTTTTTCAGCTGGAACGTGGTGGAACGGAGTTCTGGAACCTCTTGAAAACGGTCACATGGCTGGTGGCCCCGCCCCCTGATCTCCAGACAGAGGGGAGTTGAGATTGCCTTCCGCGCTGCTGAGCCACGCAGAGGGCACTCTAAACTCCCCTCTGTCTGGAGATCAGGGGGCGGGGCCACCAGCCATGTGACCGTTTTCTCCAAGGGCAACCCACTGAGTTCCACCACCTCTTTTCCCAGAAAAAAAGCCCTGACAACAACAATATACACAACATCCTGGGTTGGATGGTCCATGTTGCCATTTTGAAAATGAATTCCTGAATAATACACCAGAGCTGGGTCCCCTTACCCTCCCAGTGGGAGGCGGGGGAATGGAACCTGGAACTTACTAGGGTGTTAGTCTCATGCACAAAGTGTGCAAGCGTTCCCAGCGGGTGTGATGGCGTTACTTCTGGAAATGATGTTATCGCGCCTGCCGGGTGTGCGCTCACTGGGCGCTGGCCTGGGAGGTGTTTTTGCTTCCTGGGCCTGTTCCCTGAACATTCCCCCCCCCCCACACGCACACACACCGGGGCACCTGGCACCCCTAGCCTAAAACCATCCAGCTATGCTGTGGCTGGCTCAGAGCTTTCCAAGCCTGATGGGCCCTGCTTTCTGCTTCAATCGCCTGGAGCGCTTATAGAGAAAGCCACCGCCATTTCACCAGTTGAAGTTCACAGTGCTAATATATTGACTGAGTTTTCAGCAACAAGAAAGGAGAAAAATCTCTCTAGTAAAATGAACAGAAACACAAAGCATATTTCAAAGCTCTGCGGTATTTTTGTTTGTTTTGCGTGCAAGATAAGCTATAATTTTGCCTTTGAGTACTGATTTCAGAAGTATTATATGGGTGTTGGCCTTGCCTTTGAAGGCTCTGTTCATTCGCTCCCTCCCTCCCTCCCTCCCTCCCACTTCCATACCCACCCAGCCAAGGGAGGGCAATGGGGAGCTCTCTCCTTTGGCCCTTCAGTGCTCTGGTCAAGCTCACGCAGCTCACAAACGACAAGCACTTCCTTGCCGTTTGCTGGGCTGCTCGAAGGGAGAAAGTAGCACCTTTGGACAAGGGCCAGATCTTCTCTGTCCCCAAGGCCCCTTCAATGGAGCTGTTGATCTTCTCTTATTGGCTTGGCAAACGATCTACAAACAGACCAGTAAGAACTCTTTTTGGGAGATCCAAGGGAGACCCATAAACAGAGCAGGCGTGTTAATGGCCATGAGCTGCGTATCTTTTCCAGCCTCACATAACCTATTGATTAATATCTGTGCAATCTTGTAATGGCAGTCTAGCTGGCCGGGATTTGGCTTGGCTAAGAATATGCACCTCTTGCGGGGGCGGGGGTGTCTCTGAATGAGTAGTAAAAAAGGAGAGGAAAATTCCTTGACGCTCCCATTTATTATCACTGCTTCCAGTCCCCCTTCATTCACGCCTTACATTTTGATTATCTGGGACTAAGTACCACCAGAGGAAATGCTGCTAATAGCCTTTTGCATTGCACCCAAGGCATTTATGGCAGAAAGGATTTTAATAAATTAAATGCTTAAACCAGCCCTGTGCAAGTTTTTTTTTTCTTCTGCCTTGGATCAAAATGTTTGCACTAGCTGTTTAAACATTCAATTTATTATAATGGGGAAATATTGTAAAATAAGCATGTTAATTAAACTTGGATTTAGCAAATGGGAGACATCCAACATGGACACACTGTAATGAATAGAGACAGGTAGAGCCTGTCTCTCCCCACCCCCTTCTCATTAAGAAAACGAACATTTACATCGCAAACCCCTGCAGCTATTAGTTATTTTTAATGAACAGTGTTGCCATTTCAAAGCTGAAGCCCTCCTATGATACAGCTGAGATATTGCTAGGTCAGGGAAGAACTTCTAATTAAATTGCAGAGAAGTTCTTTGCCACAGATAATTGATTAAAGTCGTTACATGGATAATCAGTTTTGCAGCTAAGTAAATAACATAAAAAAGTAACCTCTGATAAAAAGGGTCATGTGGAGGTGATAAAAAGTAAGCCAAGGCTGAAAGAAGAGGGGCGTGTGCCGGACAGGTGGGCCTTGGAACTGAGGCAGAAGAACGTTCCTTAGTATCCCTCCAGACCTTGGAAGCGGTGTGAAGGCCTCGTCTGCTCAGTCTCCATGAGGGAAGCGGCTTACTCTGGGGATTGGCAGAGGCCCCAGGCAGAGCAGAGCTCACAGATAGCATGTTTCCAGGCCATGCTAAGGGATTTCAAAGGGCGGGGGTGAAGAGACACCCCCACTCAGGGCTTCGGAGAGCCCCTGCTAGTCTGGGCAAGCAATATTCGTCTAGACCAGTGGTCGGGCTTGGCCAGAGGCAGCCTCATGGCTTCACGGTAGTCTTAGCGTGTTGTGTCCATCAGCCCAAGAGCTTGTGTCTCTGAGGCCATCGTGCTTTCATTCAGATTCTGGCAAGCTGCACAGAAAATTTTGCACGGCTTTGGAAGTGACAGCCAGCTGGTAAGTATTAGAAATAGTTATAGCCATGCAAAATTTTCTGTGCAGCTTGCCAGAATCTGAATGAAAGCACGATGGCCTCAGAGACACAAGCTCTGGGGCTGATGGACGCAACAAGCTATATATATATGTTGCTAGCAGAGTTACCCAGTCAGAAGCATTTCCCCAATATGCAATGGTTAATCTTCAGGCAATCAAACTGTAGAAAATAAAGAATTTACAGTTTATTGAGGTTGATTCCATTCACAGCACTTTCTTATAGAAAGCAGAAAAAAGAATCCTTGTCTAAAAGTGAACTTTCCCTGTTTGGCATAGCCAACTAATTTGGCATCATGGTTGCAGCTGGGTATGTGGATTAGGCCTCCATGGCAGGAGCTCCTCCTTGGAAGACCCAGGATCTTGAGAATCTCTCTTGTTCAGGTTCCATTTCAGGTTTTGAGGGTTTCTAGGCAAAAAGTGCTTGCGGGGGGGGGGGGGCTATACCCAGTAGTAGGCTCCCTTTCTTGCCCTCTCACCCACATACCCCCACCTGCCTGTGAGTCCTTCTTTTGCCCACTTACAAGCTTGTTACCTGAATTAATCTCCTTGTGAGTAAAAGAGTGAGAATTGGTGGCAAGGAAGACAGCTACACGAGAGGGGCAACTGTGGGATAAACTCCACCAATGTTTACAGGGTCCCAAGGCAGCAGACGAGAGAGTCCTAGGAAGCTAGGCAGAAGGTGGACTAGAAGGGAGGGGAGGGGAGGGGAAGTATATTTACCAACCAGAAGAGCAGCGTGGTCCACGGAGGAAGAGAGCAGCTTCAAACATCCCACATTCTCAGCCACGAGAGAGAAGCTTAGGAAAGTGACCCCAAGGGTACAACGCTCAGGCGCAGCGTGCACAGTTTGAATGGGGCAAGAGCCCTGGTTCTTATAGGGCAAAATGTGTCCTGAGCCTGGGGAGCCCCTTCAGCCAGCAGAACAAAGACTCTAAAGGTCAGTTCCTGGGAATTACAAAGGTTTGATTACCTTGATTGCTTGCTGCCAGGGTGTGTGAAAGAAAATGCAATGTCTCTCCTGCTGCCTCGTAAAAGGGCAGTTTGCTAATGAAGGCCACCGGAGTTAAGATGAAGAATTAAGATAATTTAGAATTTAGGTTCTCAGAGAGAAACAAACTTATTGGTGCTGGTTGACTGATTCTTGATCTTCGGGTGGGGATTTCATCATGGAAGGAGGGTGACTCAACAAAAACCTGTCATATCACAGCTCACATCCATAGCTGGGAAGGCAGTAAATCAAATCACCCCAGTCCTCTGCATTCAGGATGAAAACAGAGTTGCACTTACTGTAACTGCTGTTCATTGATGTCTTCTGTGCAGGCACACATGGGGGACTGCGCATGTGCAGGCCTGCTGATCGGACAATTTTTCTAGCTAAGTCCGCTAGAGGGCGCTCACCTCCCAGTGTGCATGAGTGAGCCTTCCCGCCGAAATGGCACTGGGAGGCGGCGCCTCCAACCCTCCAGTTCTCCTGAACCGCCAGTTCCAACAGATAAGAGATGAAGAACACAGTGGGGTAGGAGGGAGAGTATGTGTGCCTGCACAGAAGACATCAATGAACAGCAGTTACAGTAAGTGCAACTCTGTTTTCATTGTCTGTCCTCTGTGCAGTCCCACATGGGAGTCTCACAAGCTTCTTACCTGGAGATGGGAGTGATCTTCATTGAAACAGAGAATGGAGCACAGCTTGTCCCACAGGGGATTCTTTCCTCTCCTTCACATCTAGGGTGTAGTGCTTCACAAACGTGTCTGGTGAAGAGCACATAGCAGCACTGCAGATACCGGACAGTGGGACGCCCTTCAGGAGCGCGGAGGAAGATGCCCAGGCTCTTGTGGAATGAGCTCGAACCTCAAGGGGGCAAGGTATGTTAGCCATACTGAAACATTGTCTAATAGCAGATGTGACCCAACGTGAAATCAACTGAGCAGTAGCCCTACACCCCCTTTTTAGGACCGGCATAAGAGATAAACAGATGCTTGTCCTTCCTAAATTCAGCTGTACGGTCTAGATAGAGGAGCGATGCCCTCCTCACATCTAAGGAGTGCAATGCATGCTCAGACACTGATACCGGATTTAGGAAGAAAACAGGCAAAACAATATTTTGAACTAAATGAAATTGACTTGATACCTTAGGTCTGAACTTGAGGTCAGGTCTCAGAACCACCTACCACTCTGAATTTTACAAAAAGGGGGGTCCGAGTGAAGGGCTGCAAGTTGGCTCACTCTCCTGCTGGAAGTAATGGCTATTAAGAACGCCAAACTTTGTGATAATTCAGCAAGCTTACAAGTAGCTAGAGGTTCAAGTGGAGGGCGCATCAGCTGTGAAAGAAGCAGCTGAAGCCACCATTGAGGGACGATTTCTTTAACTGGGGGAAACACGTTCTGACGACCCTTGAGGAATGATTTCGACACGCTGTGGGAAAAAAATGGTCTTCCCATCAACCCTGGGGTGAAAAGCCGAGACAGCAGCGAGATAAACTTTAATGGATAAATTCATCCTTGAGAGACAATAGAAATCCTAAAATGTCTGAAATTTGAGTTAAATGGGTTCAACTCCCTCAGCGAGACCCATGAAACAAATCTCTCCCACTTAAATTCATAGGACTTCTGTCAGGCTATGGATGACAGGCTATGGCAGATAGACCCCTGCACCATTACAGCAAGAACTCCAGGCTCTTGGTTAAAAGGTTTTATTCAGGAATCAGATCATTTCCACAGACGGGGCTTTTTTTCAGCTGGAACGTGGTGGAACGGAGTTCGGGAACCTCTGGAAAATGGTCACATGCAGGGGTTTTTTTCTGGAAAAGAGGTGGCGGAACTATCAAGAGGGAAATGAGGAAGAAATACACAGGATTCTTTGAAATCATACTATTTTCAAGCACTATTGCCAAGTATTTTCAAGAGGTGCCGGAACTCCATTCCCCCGCGTTCCCCCTGAAAAAAAGCCCTGGTCACATGGCTGGTGGCCCTGCCCCCTGATCTCCAGACAGAGGGGAGTTTCGATTGCCTTCCCCGCCACTGAGCGGCGCGGAGGGCAATCTCAACTCCCCTCTGTCTGGAGATCAGGGGGCGGGGCCACCAGCCATGTGACTATTTTCTACAAGGGCAACCCACTGAGTTCCACCACCTCTTTTCCCAGAAAAAAAGCCCTGTCCACAGATATGTCCATAGGATTACTTAGAAGCAAGGCAAGCAACTAAGCAGTAATAGCAGGTTGACAGGAATACTCAAGGCATGTGAAAATCATTCTATTATAGAGCACAATTACTCCTCTCCCCCTACCAATAGTAAAACAGCAATATGACAGAGGGGTACAGCAACAGCAATGGTTTAAAATATCAGGCCATCATTAGACAATGGCACGGATGACAACTTCCTAGTATTCAGTCTCCTTGTGTTGAGCACAACTGTCACTACCCTAGCGGAAAGGGTTCCTGGCCCTCTATGAACCACACTGTCAGCCTCAGTCGGGGTAGGTTATGAAACCATACCCCGTTGTGAGTGAGAAGATCTGACTGTGGTCCAAACTGATGACATCAACCCCTGGACAGGTGTAACACATGTTGGAACCACGGTTGTCTGGGCCAGATGGGTGTTATTAATATAACATGTGGTCTATCTATCTGGATCTTGCTTACCACTCAAGCACATAATGGGAAGGGAGGGAATGCATAAAAAATACGCCCCTTCCAGGTTACCTGGAAAGCATCTCCCAGGGAATTGTGTCCTATTCCCCCCCCCTGGGCCAGAATTCCAATGCCTTCTGGTTTCCCTCTCTCACAAAAAGGTCCACCTCTGGATAACCCCATTGCTTGAACACAGGCTCTAGATACACGTCCGTCAAGGACCACTCGTGGTTCTCCGACTTCAGTCTGTTCAGCATGTCCGCTGTGACATGAATGGAACATGAATGGCCTGCAAAGAAACACCTTTGGCAACGGCCCAGTCCCATATTCTTATGGCTTCCTCACACAGTGTTCTGGATGTGGTGTCCCCTTGTTTGTTTAAATAGAACATGGCTGTGCAATTGTCTGTCAAAACCTGAACCCTCTTGTTTTGAACACCTGAAAATGCTATAAGGGCATAGCGAATGGCACGTGATTCTAGTACATTAATGTGCAATTGACTCTCATGAGTAAGCCACCTCCCATGTCAACTCAGGGACCCACAGTGTGCCCCCCCCCCGCCCTGGATGTGGAGGCATCAATGGAAATAGATACATCAGTCTGGGGAGTTCTAAATTCTATACCCCTGAGCAAGTTCAAATTGTCGGTCCACCGAGACAGAGAACCCATCACCCTTCTGGGAATAGAATATTTTTTGCTCAAGTCCTGAGTACAGAAAGAAACCACAGCTGGAGCACCCACATGTGCAGTCTAGCCCAAGGGGTGGCAAATACGGTGGCTGCCATCAATCCCAGTAACGTCCGGATGGCCAAGGTGGATTGGAACCTCCAGCGTTGAAAGTGCTTTACCATGCAGCAGATCCCTGTCTACCGGAAGGAAACCTCTGTTCATCGTACCATCTAGTACTGCTCCAATGAACTGAACCCTTCTAAATGGAGTTAGGGAAGATTTCTTAAAGTTAACAATCAGACCCAATCTATTGCAGGTGCTAACCAGTAAACCCCCACACAATCCTGTATGGCCTCTGCAGGTGAGGCAGTAAGCAACCAATCGCCCAGGTAAGCGTACAGAAAGCAACCCTCCTTTCTGAGATGGGCCACTATTACAGCCATACATTTAGTGAAGACCTTAGGGGCCACAGAGAGACCGAAAGGTAGGACTTAGTACTGAGACCTGGTAGGACCTGGTACACCCCTCGCATAGGCATAAAAATCGCCTATGCGAGGGGTGGGTCAAAATGTGGAGACAGGCATCTTTCAGATCTAGGACGGCAAACCGAGCATCCTGCGGGAGGAGCTGCAAGACCATGTTCAATGCCACCATCCTAAACTTCTTTTGCGGAACGTTCTTATTAAGCTGCCTGAGGTCCAAGACAGGCCTCGTTCCCCCATCTTTCTTATCAACTAAGAACATATTTGAGTAGAAGCCCAAAAGAGGCTCCTCTGGGGAGACCTGCTGTATCTCCCCCCCCTTGGCCAAAAGCTCTCCTATCTCCGCCTGTAAACCCTCCAAGGAGGGGCATGATGCAAATTTAGGGAGAGTCTGAGACGGGTAATATTTGAATTCAATTTTATAGCAAAACTGAACTATCTGTAACACCCATCTATCAGAGGTTGTCTCCTCCCAGGCAGAGAAAAAATTAGCCAACCAGTCTCCAAAAATTATTGGCTGTTCTGGCCCTAGTCAGAACTGCTTCTGTCCGGCTGCCTCCTTACTGGAGCGGGGCTGCTGACTTTGCTTGCCATGGTTATTGGACCACCTCCTCTGAAATTGTCCCTGTTGGGGCTGCTGCTGGTGATAACTATACTGAGGATACAGTTGGCATCTGACCGATCTTCCTCGGTAAGCCTGGTACAGGTATTGTTGGTTTGGTGGGTACTTGGAAAGCACTCTATAGGAGCGAGCTGTCAAACGGTCCTTCCTGTGAGAGGTAGTCATCTGTTTTGGAAGAAAACAGGGCAGTGCCCTCGAATGGGAGGTCTTCAATCTTGCTCCTTGTTTCCAGGGGCAGGGCGGTTGTCCACAACCAGGCGTGACGGCAGAGAACTACAGATGAGGCCAACGCTCTCGCAGATGTGTCGGTGGTATTGCGACCTGCGTTGATTTGTTGCTTGGAAAGCTTCAACACCTCCTTCTGGATGACCTTTGCTAAGACCTTTTGGTCTTGAGGTAATTTGTCAATGAAGGAGGACTGCCGGCTCCACAGAAAAATCTGGTAAGCCCCCATGATTGCAGTATAAGTAGCAATCTTGACATTCATTGCAGAAGAAGAGTGCAGCTTCCTCCCCAGCACATTGAGCTTTCGGCTCTCCTTATCCGAGGGGGTATGGTGCGAACCCTGTCGTTGGCGCATTTGCATCTCCTCCGTCACTAGAGAGGAAGGAAGGGGATGCTGAAACGAGAAGGAACAAATGTCTTCCTGCGTCTTGTAGAGGCCCTTAGAGGTTGGTTGCATGGAGGCAGGCTTCTCATAGACGGCATTAATGATGTCCACAAACCCCTTGATTATTGGGAACACCGCTGTTGAAGGGTTTCTCGAGTAAATGTGCTGTAGGATCTTATCCTTAGGTTTGGGATCAACTGCAGCCACTTCGATCTCCAATGAGCGGGCCATCCTAAGGAGCTGTTCTGTAAACATATGGTAGTCCTCCTCACTGGGGGAGTCTTGGCCAGATCCAGTGATGATTTCATCAGGAGATGAGTCAGACACTGGGCTAGGACTCTGTTCCCTACTCCTGTCAGATAGGTGATAGGACATGGCCAAGTCAGGAATCCCATAGGGCGATCTAGAGCCCCTGTGTTCTTCAGATGTCTCAAATCCAGAAGCTATAGAGTGAGTATGGTAAGGCTCTCCTAGGTCGAGACCATAGCGGGATGGTCTCGAACGAGGCCACTCAGATCTAGGCAAATATCGTTGTCGAAAATTGGTTTCAAAGTGCCAAGGTTCATCCAAAAGAAAAAACTCCTGCAGCTCACCCCTCACCAACAATCTTCAGTACTGCAACCTTAGAACGAGCAGAGCGAAACTAGAACCTTCTCGACCGATGGTGAAAAAGGAACTGGAGGGTTGGGGGTGCTGCCTCCCAGTGCTGTTTCGGTGGGAAGGCTCACTCATGCACACGGGGAGGTGAGCACCCCCTAGTGGACTTAACTAGAAAAATTGTCTAATCAGCAGGCCTGTGGATGCGCAGTCCCTTGTGGGACTGCACAGAAGATGGACAATGAACATTCCTTTCATGCCTGAACTCCTGGGCGAGTCTTAGCATCTCTCTTGCTGGAGTTCCCCTGCTGCAGACCAAGCTACATTTAATCCAGGGGTCCTGTGATTTTTATATCATAGACTTGCATATTAAATATGGTGGAGGCTGGAGCTGATTGCTTACAAGTTCTCCCACCATCTGCAGTTATAGCTGTCCATGCTGCCTGCATACCCTTTCCCCAGTGGCACTGGGTGGTGGGTGCAGCTAGGAATACCACTGCTGTGGCCACCAGGAATACTGGTGCTTTGTGCACCACTCACACACCCTTCTCCAGCAGCAGCAGCTCTAGGGCAGCATATGCAGCTGGGAGCAGAGGTGAGAACGCACTCACAAGCAGGCAGTGGGATGGCGTGAGTGCAGGCATCAGAGGAGACTAGGCTTCCCAGTCGCTCGCCAGTGGTGGGCAATCTCTTGGAAGTTTGCCTCATTGTTAGTGATCAGTGATCGCTGGTGATGGGGTGGCAAACCACCCGGCAATTACCCACCGCTGGAAGGCAACCCAGGAAAGTACGTGCTGGGTGTGTTTCTGGTGGGGTGTGACGACTCCACTTCTCGAAGTGATTTTGTTGTGCCAGCCGCGGGCATGCTCCTGCTCTTTGCCGGGGCCAATTTTGGCTCCAAATGGGCTGAATTTGCTCTGGATAAATTGCAAGGGCATGCCAGTGGCTTGCATGATGATGCTCCTTCCCGGAAGTGACATCATCGCACAAGCTCCAGGAGCATGTGTGTGCTTTGCGTGCGTGCAAAGAGAAGCCTCCCAGGAAGCATGAGGCAAGTGCCAGGCCCCCCCTTCCTGCTGGTTTAGGAAACTGGCAACCCTAAAGGAGATGCATGAGTAGGGTATTAGCAACAGTGGACCGCTGGAAGTTGCCCTATTTCACCATGTGCTAATGCCAACCATGTTCTCAATGAAGAAAGGAAGAGAGAAGTCAGGACAAGTCATATTACTACTATTAAGAAATTAGCATCAATACATTTGTAATGATTTTAAGTAAATGGGTGCATGTGTCTTTAAATGCTTGGTGTGCTATAGGTGAAGAGTGGGGGTGAAAGAGAGGGATGAGTGAGTGAGATGATTGGTTGATGACTGAGAGTATGGGTGGAGTGAAGGCAGTTTGAGACTGAGGGCCAAACTACAAGTGATGACTGACACAGGTTAGACACTTGTCAGCTTCCCTCAAGTTTTGATGGGAAGTGTAGGCAGCTTGGCAGAATGTTGGACAAGTGACAGTTGAAAAGTCCATTGGACAGCAGTTGGAGAGCCAAGCTGCAAGACCAGGATGCCTACATTTCCCATCAAAACTTGAGGGAAGCTGACTAGTGTCCAACCTGTGTCAGGCGTCACTTGTAGCTTGGCCCTGAGAGTGGAGAAAGAACATTCAGTCAGGGAAAGAGAGGCCAGCTGTGTGCTGCCTGAGCAGGTTTAAGTATTACTGAGAGAAATATAACCTGTGTGGAAGCCTGAACTGTGTGTTTGTGAAAAGACATTCAGTCAGGGAAAAGCAGGCATACTGTGTGTGAAGCCTTAGAAAAGATCTGTGTGACTGGGTTTAAGTGAAGTAACTTTAAGAATTGAGAACTACTCTTTTGAAACCATCAAGTTTTAGACATAATATGAAACTGATACGCTTTTTATAAAAATAAAAGTTTACTTTTTTTCATATCCCAGAGTATCTGTCATTGCTATATCCCATTCCTATCCTCAGGGCCACATAGAACCACGAAGGAGCCTGACGCTTAGGAACGTTACCAAAGGGAAAACTTAAATAAAATATCTTGGAATATAATATTCCTGGTGGCAGCAATCTACCCAGAGGGTGTAAGGGAAAGATTAAAGGCAAAATCTACCCTAGAGAAAGTAAGGGGTCGTAAAAACATTCATCGGACCTTTTAAGATTCTTTTGGACCTCAGGAGGCAACTACGTACCTGCCGCTACTCGTGCCTTTCAGATGAAGGTAGTACCTGTATTATTTTACGGTGTGCCATTAGCCATAGCAAAGGTCAATGAAAAGTATTGTTCTGGTGTAATTTCTTTTTTACATTCATTGGCAGATCTTCCTACGTGTGCCTCTGCTCCAGTTATCCGTTTGGAATTTGCTGAACCTTCCCCGGAGGCCAAAGCTTGGATAGCAACTTTTCTCTTTAGACTGAAAATGTTTTATTCTGTGGAGGAATGCTATTTGTATCACTTAGCTAAGGATGGTTTTCCAAGTTCTTGGCTAAAATGAGTCGATGACAGGCTACAGAGGATGGGCTTCTCCTTCAAGCTCTTTAACCAAGTAGACTATCCCCTCTGCAGGCAAGTTGGCTAAATCTAGCATTTTACATTTTGAGAATTGGAGTACTGGCTACAGAGCTTGAGAGGTGTGTTCCTTATATTATCTAGGTCTTTTAATCCCAAAGCCTTTACCAGCTTACTGCAAGTTTTTAAAAGTTCCCAAATACTGACTATTATTCTGCAAAGCCAGACTAAACGTCCTACCATTAGGGGAACTAGCAGGCAGGTTCCTAGTAAGTCTCATCATAAAATGTTATTTAACATTTTACAACTTTGTTGTCAAGTAGCATTTAGCAAAGTGCCTTTTAAATTGGAGGTGGCAAGCAGTGTGTGTGTGTGCGCGCGGGGGGTGGGGGGAGCAGATGTAACAATGCAGTATGTGACCACACTTGTGATTTTTTCTTGCAGTTTGAAATGTTAAAATTGTTTCAATGTAGCCCAACTGTGTGTCGAATGTTCGGCTCCCATGATCGCTACCTCCTACCAAGATACAAGTTAAACTACCAGCTGAGTAAGCATCACTGGTGAGTTCACCCAGGTGCCTGCAATCACATGTAAACTGAGCAACATTGGGCCAAGCTAGAAGTGACTAATTACACTTGAATGGCAAGTGAGCAGACCCACGTGTATTCCTCCCTGTTCACTTGCACTCCACTTGCACTATGTGATCGAGTGGAGTGCAAGTGGAGTGCAAGTGAACAGGGAGTCTCTGCTCACTTGCCATTCAAGAGTAACTCATCACTTTTAGCTTGGCCCATTATAGCATCTGACTAAAGGAGCTTTGACTCTGGAAAACTTATACCCTCTCATTGGTCTTTAAAGAGCCACTGAATTCGAATGTTGCTGTTCTACAGCAGACCAACGTGGCTACCCACCTGAAACACCATAGAAGGCTCTCAGAAATACTGGTTTCAGTAAGCAGGATGAGTTACAAGCAGAACCTGGCTTGCTGTGGGCAAAACGTGTCACAACTGAGCAACCCACGTGTGCTGCACACGGAGTTAGGGTAGAGAATTATAGGTCAGGCGCAGATCCAGGAAAGGTCTTGATGGGTCAGGAGGGAAGCCAGGGCAAATCCTTGACAGGATTGCATAATGCAACACCGAAAACATTCAATGTTTCCTTCATCATTGTCAACAGTTGCTGTACTCAGTTGTTAAGACAATTCTGTTAATGCTGGCGAACGTGGAAGGGGGATGGATCAGCAACTGTTTTCTGAACAACAGCTAGGAAAAGAGGATATATTTTATGCCCAGCATATTTTAAGTAAACTTATTTTAAAAGGAAAATTGTCTTTGCGAACAAATACAGTCGTCATATCTGCTGACCTAGGCCAAAGAAATGTCTTAATGTTCCTGAATGTAAGGGGACAGATATGCTCAAAAGCACTTCACCAATGGTGGCGAGATAGAATTGGCAGGTGGTGGGGAAGAGCCAGTACATTCTACTTCTGGGAAAGGGTCCAGACAATACAATACTTTACGCCCCTCTCCCCGGTCTCTATTACAAAGCACCCTGGGAAGAAGTGAGGTGCATTCAAGAAAGAAAGGAAGGGAATATCTTTCCTATCATCCTGCCATTATGATTATCCCCACAGCTTTTCTGGAAATGTGTAGTTTGCCCCACAAATATGTTAGAAGACTGTTATTATATTTCCATAACATTTAATGAGCGTGTGCATGCAAGAGAGAGAGAGAGAGAGAGAGAGAGAGAGAGAGAGAGAGAGAGAGAGAGAGAGAGAGAGAGAGAGATGCATGTACCATCATTTCCCCTGAGCAGATGGAAATGCCACAGTTTTTTTTTAAAAAAAAAACCTCCTTCCTATGTTATGTCAATGCTGTTCCTAGGCTATGATATAAAGATGGCTGCATTTCATGTATTTCAGTTGTACCCTGGTTTTTCCCCAGTGGGAACCCAGAGCAATTTACATCCTTCTCCTCTCCTCCATTGTAACCTCACAACAACCCTGTGAGGTTGGTTATACTGAGACAGGGTGCCTGTATTTGGCATGATTGTATTGTTTGAATTGCTGCTACGAGTCCCAGGAAAGGAGAACTGTTGTATGAGGGTTTAAGAACGATCTGGGATACAGTGTGACAATGACAAGCCTAACTTGTTTCATACAGTATGGAAAAAGGAAGTAAACTCAATTAAATCTTTCTGGAAAATGTCCTTATTGAATATTGGAAGAGAAATCAGGAAAATGTAACCAACAATTTTTCAGTATTTTTCAGTATTTTTCAGTATTTTCCAGTACCAACAGGCCTTCGGCAAAATGTCCTGTCCCTTTAATAGAGGCTTAATTTGTGGAGGTAAACAACATAACCTGGCAAATTACACTTCATCCAGCCTTTATTAAAGAGAGAATATTTTCCTTCAGGCCTGTTGGCAACCTTGCTGTAGAGATGTATATTTTATTCCCCATTTACTTGGAAAATACAATGCTTCTGGTAATAGATTTCATTGCGGTAACTGTGTTAGTCTGTCACAATGGACACTTAACAGTATCAGACGTCATAGATCATAAACAATATAGAAAATGAAATGACAGAAGTAGAACGCTGTTAGAAATGAAAAACTTTACCTCATAGAGCAATTGAACCCTCCTCTTTGGATACATTCAGCCCACAGTATGTTCTTCTTCAATAAATGGTTAAATCTTTAGGACTCTACAAGAATCCCCTTTGCTTCCCCCATGATGGGCCTTGGCTACAGTGTTTGCCCTACACCCATGGGGGAAAACAAAGTGGTCTCCACTCTGATTGCCACAGGCCAAAACATTGCTCCAAGGGGCCAAATGCTGACTTGAAATTAGTTGCTCCTTGCCGGCAGAATGCTAATTAAAGTTTCTCTCTAGCCTGCGTGGAGCGTTGCTCTTTTGCTTCTCTGTGGCCATCTGCTCCTTTTCTAGTTGGGCTCCCAGGGCAATAAGTCTTCCCGGCTTTCTCTCTTCCAGTGCCATTTTCTTCTTTTTCCCAGCAGCTCTGGGAATCATTGGCCCTCGCAATGAGAGCCAGTTTCATTTTCCCTACGGCAGGGTTTTATTGCAGGCTCATCAGAACTCCACGTGTGATTTCAACCAAGGACAAGCAACTAGCAGCCAAGGGGTGATGCGAGGCATTCAGGTGGACTTGGTCCAGCCCACACCACCTGTCCCCGTACAGGTTCTTGGATGCCCTTTCAAGCTCAGACTCCCAAAGAGGACGGCCCCAGCGGTGGGCGAGGGCATTCCTTGGCTACCTGCCTGCGCTGAATAAGACCAAGACTGCCTTAGCTTTCCCTTCTGCTGTCCTGCCATTTGGGGCATGTGAAATAGCCCCTCTGTGAGGATTAGATGGTGACCTGAAAGCTGATTAGAAATACACACGGCAATTCCAGCCTCCTGCTCTACATTCCAAGCTTTTCAGCGCTGTCATTATCAGCAGTGGTTGAATAATAAAAAAAATTAACCAGGGAAATTTAACCTGCCAATGGGGCTTAGGTAGCTGATCATCCCTGATTTAAACACAGCAGGAGACAGATTGGTCTGGTCCATTAAAAAAAAAATCCCTTCCTTCAAGAAGTCTAGGGAGGAAGATCCTTCCTCATTTTATGCTGTGGGGCAGGTTAGGATTATAGGGAGTGCCTCGCCAGAGATCACCTAACCAGTTTCATGGTAAAGTGAGGCTCTGGGCCTCCTAAATCCTAGTTCAGCACTTCTTTTTTTTTTTTATAAAAATTTTTATTGGGTTAGAACATTAATATTTTTACATTCCATTACATTCAATTTTCCCCTAATTTTTCGTTTCTAACCCCCTCCCTTTCCCCCCCTTTTGTTGACTTCCAACAGCTTTCCCACCCTCTGTCCCTTTTCCCTTACTTCTAATAACTTCCTCTGTCTAAAACAGATATATATTCTCCATTATATTAAGCAGTACATCTTTAACTCTTTTACTTATTATACATCCAAACTATACTTCTTTAGATAAACAATTTATCCCATTTTCCAGTTTTGAATATTTCTATATATCATAAACCATAAAAATTTCCCACATTTAAATCAAACAATTTGATTTATTCTCTATATATTAATCATTTCTTCTTTTTATAGTATTTCTATATAACTCATCACATAATCAGTCGTTTTAACTCTTCTATACATTCAGTTTGGTGCATATAAGTCTTATCAAGTAAAAAAAAAAATATTATTAATTACTCAATCCTCATGTTTAAACCGTTAATTATTCTCTATCAATATTCTATCAATTAACCTTTACATATCTATATATATCTCAATCAATTAATTAATCTAACTGCTTATAAATTCACATTTCTCTTCCTCCCCCGGTAAAGTCACCCCTCTCTTTTATACTTTTATTGTACTTCAGTAGTTCTCAAACTGCCACAGTTTTCCTCCCACCTCCCACTTCTTCTCCAGATATTGTTTCAGCTTCTCCCAGTCTGTGTTAAACTGCCCTGGGTCCAGATCTCTCAGTTTTCTTGTCATCTTATCCATTTCAGCCATATACAGCAATTTGTAGATCCAATCTTCAATAGTTGGCACTTCTTGTACTTTCCATTTCTGCGCATACAAAAGTCTAGCTGCTGCAGTCATATAAAATATCAACGTCCTATGATGGGCTGGAATTCCCTCCATTCCCAAGTTTAGCAGCAGGAGTTCTGGGTTCTTATTTATTTGAAACTGTAAAATTTCACTCATTTCTCTTATTATTTCCCCCCAGAACTGCCTAGCTACCTCACACGACCACCACATATGATAGAGGGAGCCCTCATGCTTCCTACATTTCCAGCATTTATTAGAAGTGTTCAAGTTCCCTAGCGCAATCTTCTTTGGTGTCATGTACCAACGATAAACCTAGTTCAGCACTTCAACCACCATACCTCACTGGCTGTCAGATAAACCCATAAGGAGGTTTCCAAACCAGCTTTGGTTGAGAAAAGGACAGAATGCTTCCTTTACAGAACTAATCTTTATCATCTGGGAAAAAAAGAGTGAGCACAATAAAAGTGGCACATGCAAGGAACGTGTTCTTAACTGAATGCAGGAAAAAAGGGTTACTCAATTGATTTACCTTTCTTGCTGAGATTCAAGGCTAATCACAGGAAATTAAAAAATGTAATCTGACAGCACAAGACAAACAACACAATTGGACTGGGATCATAAAAGTCAGAAAAGCAATGCAAAAAAAATAATGGTGTCAGACATGGTAGTTCATACATAATACAGAAAATGAAGTTACAAAAGTAGAAGGCTGTTAGAAGTGAAGAAGGAGCCCGAGGTAGAGGTGGGGAGGTTTTGGTTCAAGGCTGGGTCCTGTGGGGGTTGAGGAAGCCCAGAAGATCATGTGAGCTTTCTGCCATGGCTGCTGACAAGGGAGGTGCCCTTGCTGAGGCCTCTGGATCTCAGGTTTCAGGTTCCAGGGGGCTGGCAGAGTTAGGGGTGTCTTGAGTGTGTTGGGATATTCCCCAGGTGGTTTGTTCTCAAGCCTTTCTTCTCCCCCTCAGGCAGGGAGTCTGTCCCATGATCCAGCCCCAGAGGGGTCCAGACAATGGCTTGCGCTCCCCTTTACTTTCCATGACTTATTCAAAACTTTGCCTTGCCATTCCTTCAAGAACGGAGGGACAAAAAGCAACTAAAAGTTCCAAATCCTTCTACGATATTTTTATTTGTTAACTAGCTTGATGCCCGTGCTTCGCTACGGTATTTAACGACTTTAAATCCAGTTATAATATTTATGGGTATGTAACATTTTTTGGTTTGTGGAGGGTTTTTTTTAGTTGCTTTTGTAGTATAATAGCATAGTACTCGAAGTTCACAAAGGTGTTTGAATAAAGCAAAGCGTGTTGATGCTGAAAACTGATGAAGTGAATTTCGAAATGTTAACATTTATTGATGAGATTTTAAAAGGAAAAGATTGTAGTGCAATAAATAAAGAGAAAAATACGTACAACCTTTTTTTTTTTTTTTACTGAAGGACCTCTTTGTAGCCCTCATTGGTGGTTTTCCCCTCAGGATCACCAGGCTGCTGGGTGAGCTCACTCTGGAGAGGGCCACGTAGAGCTGCCCGTGTGAGAAGCAGTCCTCCCTCAAGTCAATTCCTGCCACCTTCAGTGTCTGCCCCTGGGACTTGTTGATCGTCATAGCAAAGCAGACCTTGAGGGGGAAATGCAGTCTCTTGAATTTGAAGAGGTTATCTGATGGTATGAGTGGTATGCATGGTATGAACACTGCCTCCCCCCCCCCCCCCCCCCGAGCACTGCTGGTGAACAATGTGGCCTCGATGATGTTCCTGTGGAGGGCTTTCACTCGTAGTCTGGTGCCATTGCAGAGGTTGAGGTTCTGGAGCAGCATCACTGGAGCCCCCACTTTGAGGAGAAGCTTGTGGGCTGGGAAGCCAGGAGGGTTGAACGTGTTGAGGAACTCCACAGGACATCATCCATTTGTACCACTGAGCCCACAGATCTGTACTCCATTTCTGCCCCTTCGAGGGAGTTAAATTATGTTTCATTAATGATGACGGACGTGTCGTTCTTGGGGGTCAGAATGGCATCCTTGAACAGCCCGTCCATGGACTTCTCTGTGACAGTGGCGATATCAGGGTATATCGTGGCTGGTACGTCTGCTGGGGTCATCACTACTGTGCCCAGGCCTGCAGGGATGGTCACCTTTCCCTTGGACTCGGGATACGCTCCGTCCCCCATTTTTAGTAGGAGTTCAGAGAATTCCCCAGCGGACACCTCGCCTCTCAAGTGGACCCTCCTCTTCTTTCTTAGTGAGAGTTTCCTGATGAGGGGCCACAGATATGATGCCTTGACACACACACGGTAAACTCGTCAGCTCAAGTTCCCCTTGGGACTACTGGCAGAGTCTGCCAGAAGTGTCCAGCCAGCAGCCCGGTGACTCCCCCCATCACTCTCTCGTTGCCCCTGACATCTTTGCTTAGTGCCTCAAAGCACCCCTTGTGCTCCCATCCCAAACAATGAGCTTACAGTTCCACAGCACTTGGGCCATGTTGCTTTGTTTTGAGATGCTGATCAGGGGTGTTCTGCATGGATGAGCTTATGGGGCAGCTTGAAGCTAGGGAAGGATCATAGGCCATGCCTGAGTGAGCCTTGACCTTCCATGGAAGTGAGCGCCTCTCTACTTGTCTTCCAGGATTGGTTTGCTCATAGAGAGACTCTGCCACTCTGTACACCTTGGGGTGCTCTTGCTGGTACTTGGCCACTGCTGCTCGGTGCACCACAGGAGCAGGACGTGCATATTTCCTTGCCACATCTCTAAGTTGCTTACTCTTTTTAGTGTCAGTGTATCTTGCATGACGTCTGACAGAAGGCTTCTTGCCGGCAGTAAGAGATGATGGCTGCAAGAGGTGTGAGGTGGAGTTGGACTGAGGGAGGGATGGTGTGGTGGGCACTTTGGCAGGTTCATGTGAGAGGCTCGCATCGAAATGGCCCCTAGAAGGTTGTGTACCATCTCCCCATGAACGTTTAAAAACTCAGCTGCCATACTGACTTTTACATAAAATCCCTATTCAGGAGTAAAACCCCTATTCAGGAGTTTCCTGCCTGCAGTTTCCTTTACCTGATTTTTACATCAGAACACAGAGTTCCACCAATCAGGCTGCATATGCAAATGACCTCAGAGCAGAATGGCTGAGTTGGTAGTTGGTGGGGGGGGGGGGGGAGGGGATGAGCAGCCTGCCAGATACACAGGGAAGCTGAATCCCTACGGGAAAACACATTTTACCCCTTTTTACCCCCTTAGGGGGCGAATTTCTTAAAATCCCTTCTTAGCGAGCCTCTACATTACAAAAGGAACAATCTCCCCAAATTTCACGTTTCTAGGTCCAGGGGTTTGGGCTGGGCGTTGATGAGTCAGTCAGGACGCTTGTCTTTATATATATTTAATTCTTTATATAGTATCATCAATATACTAATGGTTTATAAAATAACAACAACCCTTATGTGCCAACAATGCCCTTCTGCCCTGTACATAGGACAAACCAGCCAACCTTTGCACAAAAGAATAAATGGACACAAATTTGACATAAAAAAAATGGCAATATCCAGAAACCAGTAGGAGAACACTTCAATCTACTAGGACACTCCATCAAGGACTTAAAGGTTAATATCGCTCAATAGAAACATTTCAAAAGCAGAATCCAACGGGAAGCTGCTGAATTGGAATTCATATGTAAATTTGACTCAATCAGACTTGGATTGAATAGAAACTCTGGATGGTTATCTCATTATCAGAAGTAACTGCCTTTTAGACATTTCATTCAGATTCAGCTATGGAGGGGAGTCACGCTCAGCTTGAATTGTGCACTCCACCTCTTTCATGACTTTTGCAACTGATCTACTCCCCCTTCCCCATACCACCTATATATCTCTGGCCAGTTTCTTCATATTCTCCATGCATCTGATGAAGAGACCTGTGGTTCTCGAAAGCTTATGCTACAATAAAGTTATTGTTAAAGGTGCTAATGGACTCTACTCTTTTCTGTTTGCAACTACAGACTAACACGGCTAACTTCTCTGGAACAAAAGACACATCCCTGTCCTGAGATAATTCCAACAGAAGAGTCACAAAAAGTGTGTGTTTTTAGGAAGATTTGAGTGTTGAGGATGGGGGATGGGTATTAAAAATCCCACTATACTACAACAAAGATGTGGAGAACAGTAGAATAGTCTTGTTCCTTTAACAGAGATTTAGTGGGATGTAATTTATTATTAATTTGCTAAGAACATTTTTGCCTCTCCAGGTACCTACCTGCTTGAGATGGTTTACAAAATAAAAATAGTTTAATTTTTTAAAAAAATACTGATTAAAACCCAGCATTAAAAACCCAGCCCAATATAAAAACATAGGCCATAAAAACAGGCCACTGACAGTTTAAAATAACACTTTCCAAACTAAAATAGTGTTAAAAATCTCTTAATTGAAAGCCAAGGTAAACAAAAACACATTGTCTTGATGGTGCTTGAAAGAAAGGAACATAGTGAGCGCCAAGGAGGACATTCCACAAGCAAGATGGCCCTAGGAAAAAAATCCCTCTTTGGCTGCCACTCACCTCACCTCTGAAGGCGGGTGGCAGACATAGGGCTTGTGAGGCAAATTATGAAAAGCTTTAAGTACCCAATTCCACACACTTTATTATATCCTAGTACTTATTCTCCAAATTTGGGAGAGATCAGCTTTAAGAAGTCATGTAAATACCTACAGAACTTGCACACAGACTCAAAAGATTCCCATAACCTCGCAGTTTCATGCATTTGTGCTGCACAAGCAGAAGCCATACTTGATGCTAACCAGCTAAACACTGTAGCTCCCTCCTCACTGAAGGGGGGGGCATGCTAGTTGTGGTGGAATAAGGCCATCAATGAAGAGCAGTGATCCTTTTGCGAAAAGGTTTCTTTAAACCAAAGCACACACAACAGCCCCTGGGGTTGTTTTTAAAAATGGGACTAGGCTAAACTTGGAGGCAGCTTTTGAATTGTATGTGATACACAGTAGCTTATAATGGATGTATTTTAAAAAAGAGAGTCAAACAAAAGTTATGGATAGCAGAAAGAATCATGGTGGGGTTTTGAGAATGGGAAGGAGTGGAGAATTGAGGAGAGTTAGGGAAAAGAAGACACACAGGTAGCGGATGGGTGGTAGATTCTCAGAAGGAGAAGAGGCATGAAAGAACAGGGCCAGTGAGAAATGTGAGGATCCAAGAAGCAATGCGAGAGAGAGGGATTTGGGACGTGGAGAGGGGAGGCCCCAAAGACTGACTGCGAGTGTGGCTGCTCATAGACGGGAGTTAAGCCAGGCTCAAGAGAGTGGGAAATGACTGGAATATTGCAAAAGGGATGGAAAAAGCACAGGGAATAAGGTGATTAAAGGGCATTTTATTTATTTTATTTTATTACATTTTTAGACCGCCCTCCCCGTCAGACGGGCTCAGGGCGGTTTGACAACAAATTAAAAACAGTAAAAACATTATAAAAACATTAAAACATCGTATAAAAAACCATTAAAATTGGCGGGTGTAGAATATTAAATATTAAAATGCAGCATGAGAAAAGTGTGGAGAAATGGTGGGAATAGATGGGAGCTGCTAAGGCTAGAGTAGAAGAAATGGAAAGAGGGGAGTATTGAGAAAAGAGTAAGATGAAGTGGAGAGTCCAGGAAAGGGCAGAATATGGTGGTGGTAATGAAGTCAAATGGAGAAAAGCGAAGGTTGTAACTTAAGTGGGTCAGCTGTTGGAAAATGACTCCTAGACTATCAGTCCAGAGACCATGTGCACCCTCTTCACCACTCATGAGGTCCTCTCCCCTGAATATATAAAAAGCTACTAGGATGTGGCCAGATCAAAGGAGGCCAAGGTCCTCTGGCTAGGGTATGTGGTAGTGGAAAGCAGTGTCAAGTGGTAGCTGATTTATGGAGATAGTGGCCATTTTCACACTGCTTTTACTGGCCACAGAACATCATGCCAAGCTCCCAGAATGACAGCGTCTTCCTGGTGTGATTTCGCATGAGAACTGTTCTTGCACAAAATCGCGCCAGGAAGACACTGTCGTTCTGGGAGCTTGGCGCGATGTTCCGTGGCCGGTAAGCAGTGTGAAAATGGCCCTTGTAGGATTTTTAAGGCAAAAGAGGAACAAAGGTTGTTTGCCAGGGCCTGCCTCTGAATAGCAATGCTGCACTTTCTTGGTGGTCTCCCATCCAAGCCCAACCCTGCTTAGCTTCTGAGGTCTGACAAATTAGGCTAGCCTGAGCCATCTAGGATATAGGAGGGGGGCACCTGAACCAGTGCAGTTTTCTTACCCCTGCACATCAATATGCACTTGCCACAATGCCTTCTTCAGGCTCCAGCTGTTTGGGCAGTGTTATGCCACAAATGCCCTTTTGGTTTGTATCAGCTTATGCCTGGATGTCTCCATAGGGTTCTAGATTCGGGGAGGGTGCTAAGAATTCTGTTAGATACTAATGTAAGACAAAACATTATTGTTACTAGCAACAAAGCCAGTTGTGTGAAAAAATATAACGGGCTCTAGAAAAGTGTTGTTGGTCATTTTTTATTTTTCATGAAACATAACAATCAGTCATCTATGTTGAAAGACGCTGTATACAATTTTTTTGGTAAAGATTTTGTCAGAATTGGAAAGTAACTTTCCATACTCTGGTCCATGGACAATTTAAACTTTCATACTCTTGACAATGCAACATAGTTGTCCATGGGTAAAGACTGGTTCAGGAAGGTAGACACCTACTCCCAAAGAAGGTCTACTCAAATGTAAGGCCCATGCTATTCAATAGAGCTTACTCCGAGGAAACTACCTTCAGGATTGCAGCCAGGCTTTTTTAGGGAGGGAAGGATAAGCTTCACATGACCCCTGGGGACCCCCCCTCCAAGGTAAGCGTGGACTGGTGTCCAGCGCTGCTGGGCCATCCGCCTTCTCAGGGAGGTGCAGGGAGGAGTGCTTAGGCTGTCGATTCAGCAGGCCCCCGCCCAGCAATGCACCTGTGCAAAGATTAATGTGCATTCTGCCGTTCTTCCCCTCAGCACCCACCTGCTGTGGCCTGGGGCGAAGCACCCGTTTGCTGCTGAGAGGAGGCTCGGGGAGGCATGCTTAGGCCATTGAATTGGCATACCCCCTCCTTGAGGCAAGTGGGCACTTTGCAGCGGCCTCACGGTCAGGGTGCACCTGCACAAGAATACAAAGTGAGTCGTCTCCAATATGGCTTGCCTTTTATATAGTAGGATTACTCTTGTCATTATGTATTATAGATTGTATACATAACAACAATAAATAGTTTGGTTAAAGATCCCTAGTTCTCCCCTCCCCCCCCTCCCCAAGTTCTAGGATTCTCTAGTAATAAGGAAGCCTGTGATGTCCTTTAGTAATGAGCTTGGTTGCTCTTTGCAACTGTTCTTCCGGCAAATTACGCTTTCCCTCTCTCGTTCTCTCTGCTTACCACATTTCTTTGCCATTACTCCAACAATCCTTGGCTTTTCCCTTCCTCCAACTTTCTTGTAGATGTGACAGTTCTGCACCTTGGCCCCTCCAGCCTACCTCCTGCTCATCACCTCACGCCAGTCAAACATCTAGGAAAGAGAGCAGCACACTCTTGCCAAATTTCACTGCATTGTACTTTGCATATTGAATGCCATGTTCAGATCCCCCCACCCATTCCGTTTTACCCCTCAAAACGTAAAGCACGAATGCAACACGTGAGCGAGCCTGAATCTCTCTGTCCTTATTGAGTCTGCAGGCTGGCTCTGGGTTACTCACCCTTTGCAAAACAGGAGTGTTCCACGTTCTCCGTTCCTGTGCATGGGGCCCCCAATTCAGACCACAACTGTGGCACCTGTGCCGAAGAAGCTTCAGTCTTCTCCTCCGTGGTTGTGGGGGCACAGGTGCACCCCTGGGTTCCTCCATGGGCTGAGCAGGATGCCCTTGGGATGGTTTGGGGGGTTCGAATCAGGGGAGTTGGATCAGAACACTGGCAAACCTTGTTGCCTGCTGGGTTTTCCAACCTGTTTTCTGTCGCTTTACCGGCAGGCCTGCACTCGTGATAAACACATGCACCACGTCCTTCTAAACACACAAGTCCTTTATTAGGATGGATATAAGTGACACAGAGTGATTAATTCATGTTGCATCTGAAACGGATCATGGACTCTAAAAATCACAGGTCACACTTGGCAAGGCAGGCTTTCCAGTACAAGAAGCTGCTTTAAAGTAATTCAACGGTGAAAGGGCAAGTTCCTCTACTTTTTTATTTACTTTATTTATAGTCCACTTTTCTCATTTATGAAATCCCAGAAAGATTCAGAGTTCTTTTTGTTCTGTGTGAGTCTTTTAGACCTTTCCTTTGGCAAGAATTACTGGTTTTGTTCCCCAGGTTTTCTTATATAAAAATAGAATGGAATTTCCATATGTACAAACTGTACATTACGCGATATACAGATTTTTTTAAAAAACAAAACCTACATAAGGAGGGTGTTTCATAGGTGAAACAAAGGAGCAACCTGGAAAAGAAATTAAATACCTGCACATTTCATAAAAATTACATTAACTACAAAGAGTTTTTTGTTTGCAAATACCAAACAGTACAACTTAATTGGAAATCTTTCCCAACACACACACACACACGCACACCCACCCACCCACCATATACATAAATACACACATAGAAATAAATACATGTGTGTATATGTATATTAAGGCACATTTTCAAAAAATTCTTCTGTACATCACTGGCCCAAGTCAATAATTTAAGAACTCTTGGGAATGGCCTGGCTAGCAGCAGGCATGCTTTCTACAAGAGTAGGTGAGGGTGGTGAAAAGAGTTTCATTTTTATAAAGAGAGATGATGGGGTACGACTTTCCCTGGACTCTTGGAAACCTGAAGGAGATGGCTGTGGCCACTGAGCAGCGGGAAGAACATTTGGCACATGCTCAGAAGTCTTGTCTTAGCCAACCAGCCTGCAATGCAGGAAAGAAAAAAAGTAACCCCAGCAGACGCATGACTTTGGAAATCTGAGTTCTGGGCCTAACACCGGCTTCAGAAGCCATGTTGGTGGTCCAACACTTGTGAGCTTCAGCTCAGAATAGATGTCGAGGGGCCGTTAAACTTTTTGAGTAGCATCAGTTGGAGGCCCCAAATATCTTGCCGGAGGGGCTTGGAATACGGGCACCGAGATCTCCTGGAGGTCCGGCAGCCTTCCTGGGTGAGGAGGGGACAGCAATGTGATTGTTCTCTCAA
This sequence comes from Eublepharis macularius, assembly GCF_028583425.1. NCBI lineage: Eukaryota > Metazoa > Chordata > Lepidosauria > Squamata > Eublepharidae > Eublepharis > Eublepharis macularius. The sequence goes on from NC_072792.1 coordinate 5,228,401, forward strand.
AATCTCTGTGCAGGACTTTCTCGTAGACACTCTGCAGCCCCACCGTCTTGGGCAGCTGTGCCTGGTAGAAGTTATCACGGCGGAGTGAGTCCCTGGGCAGAGAGGTGCTCTTGCTGAACGTGGACAGCTGGGCCTTGGGGTGGGGCGACGCGTGGGGATTGGACCGGCCACAGGAGGGGCTCCAGCATCGATCAGAGTGGCCTAGGACCTTGCATTCCGCAGTACAAGCCCACAGCCCTGAAAAATGCAAGCGACAAAACAAATTCGTAATCACGGCCTGGCTGACCGGAAAGCCCACAGGCAGCTGATTGGGGAGCGGCAGAGCTATGGCATATTGGGGGCAGGGAAAGCTCCTGTTGCTACGGGCCAAACCACGCGGTTCTTTGTGGAGCTGTGACTGCAAAGACGCCCCCCCCCCAATTTGGATTAAGAAAAGAATCCATTCCTCTGACCATTCCCTTGATTGAATTCCCCCTCGCTATCAGAAGTCCCACACAAGCAAACGGAAAGTATTGATGAGGGAAGGCCACTCCCCGCAAGGACTTTTCCTGCCATTGTGGATGCCCGGGCACCCTGCCGTTTGCTCCTTAAAACTACGATCTTTCCCCATTCGTCTCCTGCCAGGTGTTTTTAGTACACATTGGAGGAATCTGACCCCGACAACAAATAATATACTGCAGGGAGATGTTTCCAAGTAGGACCACGCAGGACTCAAACACTACGTTAATCCCACTGAAGGCCATGGGACTGTATTTATTTAAGTGCAGCTCTTCCAGTTTAACTGGTTTGAAAATGAAACGAAGCATCTTCATGAGGCTGCTTGCCTGGAGATCTGTAAATGGCTGCTAAGCTTGCAATCGTTGGAACAGACCTGTGACATTTGCTGCTGGTCAGAATTGCGTCTGGAATGGGAAAGGCAACCAGCGTAGGGCTGTTCTTTCTCGAATTTATCGTGGCTTTACAGTGCTGTTCCCAGCACAATTACATCCTTCTAAACCCACACAGACTTCCATGAACAGAAGGTGGCAGCCCTGCGAAGGATAGAGCTGCCCCTGGCCGTAATTCTGCATGGAACGTATCTGCAGAAATCCTCACAACCCAGGCCAAACTCCACTGCCCACTCAGCCCTCGACTGCCATCTGGTGGGAAGTTTGCCGAACGCCCCTGACCCAACCCCTCGAATGCTGCCAAGCTCCAGGCGTGTGGCTCAGAGGGGGAGCCCAGTCCGGTCCCACTAGCTTTTACTTTCAGTTGCTCGTGTGGTTAGAAAGAGGCTATGATGCCTTCCCACCTTGGGTTAGCTTTAATAGAACTGCATCTACATCGCTGTTCTCTTTTATCTTGCAGGATCTTCAAATAATGCTGTATGAAAAGAAGCGGAGTGCATATGGCCTTGGATCTTCTGCAAAAATCCAGAAAGGCGTTTACTATGAATATGCGGTACTAATCCTACTTGTCAAAGGACAAAAAGGGATGGCGTTTGGACCTCAGTGGGAACTACAGAGAGACAGGTGCAGAGGGCAATGGGGGTGAAGGAGAAGTACAGGAACATGTGCCAATCTGACCGGCCCACCTTCGGAGAATAAATGCTCCTTTGGACCACTGTGCACTTACTTAACAGCAGTAATCGCACCTGTAGCCTGCCCCATGTCTAAGAAGCTTAGGGTGGCATACGTGGTCCACCCCGCCCCCAATTTATCCTCACAGTATCCCAGTGAGGTGGCATCTTACCCAGTGTCACCCGTTTGTCTCATGGACTTGAAATCCATGCCTCCCCTCCCCTGGCTCAGACTTCTATGCTCCACTCGACTATCTCAGCGGGGTGTGTTTTCCCCACGCACAACTCTACTTGCAACTTCTCACTTTGAAGCAGTGGTAGAACCCCTCATGTTGTCTTGGCTGAAAATAACACCCTGAGTTCCTGGAGGAAAGGGCAAGAGAAAAAGATAACACAGAGGCTCTTCTCCTCGGAGTTGCGGTGATGCGGAGTTGCGCTCCCTCTGGCAGCGGCTGCTTGCACTTCTCTCTGGTTCTGATTTTCATAGAAATCTGCAGCTGCTGCCAGAGCACCTCTTGACAGACAGTCACAAGCCGGCATTTCTGGTGCTCAGGTCTTCTGCAATGGCTGGCCTCTGCCCCTCCCCTGCTCCCTGGAGCCTGTGCCACAGCTGGAAGGAAGGCTTACCATTTTGCATGTGAGTGATGAGGTCCTTCTTCAGGGCGTCCCCGCTGATATCCGAGTCGCTGTCGTTGAAGTCGCTGTCGCCTTTGCCGCTGTCCTTTCCGCTGAACTTCTCCGCCTCTCTGCCTGAGATGGTGTTGAAGGAATGGCCCTTCCAGATGGCCACTGGGGCCCCCTGCTCTTTGCTGTAACTAGGAGTAGAGGTATAGGACTAAAGGGAAGAAAGCGGGAGCAAGGTGTGGATTGGGAGGGAGAGAGGAATCGATGTTAATAACAGCTGTGGAAATAGCAGTCTGATTCACATGGAAGACTCAAGTTTTTCACACCAAATCAATCCATTGGATATCAGCCCTTCACACCAAAGCTCTTTACCTGCCAAGTACCTTAGTTAAACTAGCCCATCAACCTACCAACAAATAACTTTAAATCCAAAAATTTCCAGCTTAATTTTTATAAGGACTGCAGAATAAAAATATCTAGCAATAAACGGCAGGCAAGGCTGCCCTCTTCCCTGACCTCCAGAGAGCCTGGGAAACTGAGCTCCAGGAACAGTACCTCTGAGTGGGGGTCTCGGAGCCGGCTGTGGCTGTCATATAGACTGGCGCTCTCTCTGCTGTTCTCAGAAGCTGGGATGTCTTCACTGGCTGGGGAGTCCTCAGGGCTGGCAAACGAGGATTTGCTGGGGAATGAGTGCACTTCAAAGCCTCGGGCTAGCGGGCTGGCAGGGGCCAGGCCCCCCTTGCCTTCTTGCCTCCCTTTCTCCAGTGGGGAGCTGTCCAGCGGCTCTTCCAGGGCTCCCTCCTTCTCCTTCTTGCGCTTGTTGCAAGTGGTGGCGATGGTGACGATTGCAACCAGCAGCAAGGTGCAGCTGCCAGCCAGGACAATGATGACAATCAACGGGACGTCCCACTGCAGTGCCGTCCTTTCCCCAGAGCTGGACTTGGCCAGGGAGTCCCGGCCACCGGAGGGAGGTGCCTCATCTGTGACTAGAAAGCTGACCATGGCTGTGGTGGAGAGTGGGGGCCGTCCCCCATCTGCCACCCTGAGAAGAGCTTGGTAAACCTGGCCCAGCTGCTCTTCGGAGAGGCTCTGGGCCAGGAAGATCTCTCCCGTTTTCTGGTTGATGGCAAAGAGGTCCAGTGCCCCCGGGTGCTGCTGCTGCTGCTGCTGCGGGTCTTTTAAAAGGGCAAAGCTCAGTTCCGAGTTGATGCCCTCATCGGCGTCTCGGGCTTTGATATGCATCACGAGGGAGTCCTGGGAGGCCTTGCTGGACACTCCAATCTCCAGGGATCCATTGTGGAGGGGCGGGTGAGTGATGAGGGGCGCGTTGTCGTTCTGGTCCATCACTCGCACCCGGACCACGGCGGTGCCAGAAAGCGGCGGAGAGCCGCCGTCCACGGCCTGGACGCTCACCTCCAGCTGCTTGAGGAGCTCGTAGTCGAAGGCGCGGGCGGCGTAGAGGGCGCCGGTGGCCGGGTCCAGCGAGAGGTAGGTGGCAAGGGAGGCGTCAGCGGCCGGGGCCGGGCCGTCGAGCAGGTGGTAGGAGAGGCGGCCGTTGGCGCCCAGGTCCGGGTCGGAGGCCAGCAGGGCGGCCAGGTAGGCACCGGGCGCGTTGTTCTCCAGCAGCACCAGCTCGTAGCGGGCCTCGGCGAAGCGCGGCGCGTTGTCGTTCTCGTCGGCCAAGCGCACGGTGAGGCGGCGCACGGTGCGGGCGGGGGGCGAGCCCAGGTCCTCGGCCACGAGCGTGAGGTTGTACTCGGGCACGCGCTCGCGGTCCAGGGGCGCAGCGGTGAGTAGCAGGTAGCTGGCCTCGTAGGCGCGCTGCAGGGCGAAGGGCTGCTGCGGCGCGGGCAGCAGGGCCAGGCGCACCTGCCCGTTGGCGCCCGCGTCGCCGTCCGAGGCGCTGACCAGCGCCACCAGGCTCTGGGGCGCCGCCGCCTCGCTGACGAAGGCCAGGCCGGCCTCGGCCCCCGCCGCCGGGCTGCCCGGGCCTGCCGAGAGCGCGCTGACGGCCAGGGCCGGCGCGTTGTCGTTCACGTCGAGGAGGCGCACCAGCACCTTGCAGCTGGCGGCCAGCGGGCTGGCGCCGCGGTCGCTGGCCTGCACGTCGAGCTCGTAGGCGCGCTGCAGCTCGTAGTCCAGAGCGGCGCGCAGGCTGAGGCGGCCCGAGAGCGGGTCGAGGGCGAAGAGGCGGCGCGCCTCGGGAGGCACCTGGCTGCCCCACGAGTAGAGCAGCTGCCCGTTGGCGCCCTCGTCCGGGTCGGCGGCGTCCAGCTCGAGCAGCAGCGCGCCCGGCGGCGCGTCCTCGGGCAGCTCCAGGGTCAGGAGCGCGCCGCGCGGGAAGGCGGGCGCGTTGTCGTTGGCGTCCAGCACGCGCACGCTGAGCGTGGCCGTGCCCGAGCGCGCCGGCCGCCCGCCGTCCTTGGCCACCAGCTCCAGGCGGTAGGCGGCCTGCGCCTCACGATCCAGCTCGCGCAGCAGCACCAGCTCGGCGCCCTTGCGCCCGTCGGCGCGGCTCTGCGCCTCCAGGCCGAAGGGGCCGTCGGCGGGCGAGAGCGCGAAGCTCTGCACGCCGTTGGAGCCGGCGTCCGGGTCGCGGGCCAGCTCGAGCGGCAGGCGGGTGCCCGGCGCGGCGCTCTCCGACACCTCCAGCGCCAGCACGGGCTGTGGGAAGCGCGGCGCGTGGTCGTTGATGTCGCGCACCTCCAGCTCCACGTGCAGCAGGCGGTACTGCGCGCCCCCGCGGCCGCCGCCCAGGCTCACCACGTCGAAGGGCAGCACGCAGGGCTCCTCCGCCGGCCCGCACAGCGCCTCCCGGTCCAGCCGCTCGGCGCCCACGCTCAGCTGCCCGTCCCGCTCGCGCACCCGCACCGCCGAGCTGTTGCCCGGCTGCTGCAGCAGGCGGAAGCTGCGCTCGCCCTCCGTCGGCTTCAGGGGCAGCTCCTCCGCCAGGGTGCCGATGACAGTGCCGGGGGGCTCCTCCTCGTGGGTGTAGTAGCGCAGAGTCTTGCCCGCCACAGCGGGCAGCAGCCAGCCCAGGCAGAGAAGCCGCACAGCCTGGCAGAGCCCAATTGCGGGGCGCCCATCACGGCGAGGGGCCATCGCCCCAGAGGCTGTCGGGCGAGCCGAGGGGCGAAGGGGCAGGCGAGCCGGCGCTTCCCGTCTAGTCCTCAGCCAGGCATGGGACGCCCGCAGCTCAGCTCAGCTCAGCTCGGCGCACGGCCTCCCGAGCTCCTTCCCTCGCCGGCCGCGCGTCGCCCTTCGCCGCCTGGCTTTTATGCCGCTTCCAAGCCGGAGCGGCGCCTCTGGAGGAGCTTTAATAGACACCGGTATGCAAATCCGCCCGGCCGATCAGCCAATGGCAGCTCCGCTTTTCCTCCCCGGACGCCTTTTCGTGCCAAAAAAAAAAAAAAAAGAGGCTGGCTGGAGCGGGGGAGAGGCGGAGGCGGCGGGCTGGACCGACGGGGCCTCCGCGCCTCCCTTTGCAGCCTCAGCCCTCGGACGCGCTTGGGGGGAGCCAAGTGCGGGTCGAAGGGGAGCCGTCGAAGCCCGAGAGAAAGCGTGTCCCGAAGGACTGTAACCTGGAGTCGGTGGAAACGGCAAAGACCCGCCCGGGAGTCATCCCAGAATGCGCGTCGCAGCGCCCTGCCCTGCCTCCCTTGAAGGGGGCTCACTCGCCCCGCCCACCCTGCCGCCCACCGTTCTTCGTCTCCGACGGCGAGGAGGCAGAAATCCCTCGCACCTTTCCCAGGCGCCCTTCCCGACGGGACTTTGGCGCCCCGGCACAGCTGGCGTGGCCTCTGGACCGCTCCCAGGCTCGAAGCCAGGCGAGGCGAGGCGAGGCGAGCCAAGTCGGCGTCGGGACCCTTCTCCCAAGCGGCCCCGCGCCCGAAGCTCCCCGCGCCCTGGTCGGCTGCCTTTGCAGCCCCGCGTGACAAGTGCAAAAGGGGGTTGTGTGTGAAGGGGCGGCGGGGGCGGGGGGCTGCGGCGGCGGGCCCGCAGAAGGGACGGAGCTGGGCGCCGCCCGCAGGCCTTTCCAGCCAGACCCTCCGCCGCGAATGGCCCCGAAGGAGACACAATGGCCGCGCCTCTCCGGTCGGTCGCCCCCGGGGCCGCCCTCCTGGTGCCTGCCGCGCCCAGCCAGCGGATCGGCTTTCTGTCCGAGCCGGCCGCGCTCCAGCCCAACACAATCACAGCGGGAAGCCGAAACCTGGCGCGGCCCGGCGGAGCTGGGGCGCTGGCTGGCGGGCAGGGGCCGAGGGGCCGGGAGAGCCGTCTGCCTCCGGGAAGGCAGGAGAGCCCCGTCAGCCCCGGGCCGTCCGCGCCTTCGCTCGGCCTCCCAGCGACAGGCAGCCGAGTCGATTCTCTCCGAGCTTCTCGGAGCCGCGCCGCGACTGTGGCCGCTCTGACAGCTTGGAGCGGCCGGGAAGGCGGGGCGGGAGAGGAGCCGGGAACGCGCCCCGTCCGGGGGCAGGAAGGAGCCCGGACCCAGCCCGGCTCGACGCAAAGAGGCTGGGGGCAAAACCCTTCAGCAAACGGGGAGGACCCCGGCGGAGGGATCCGTGCGCAAACCTCCGCAGAGCGCTCCGCAGTCACGGCCAGCATTTTATGTCTCGGGAGGCCAGCGGGCTCTCTCGGGAACCCGGGAGAGGACGGATGGAAAGCGCCCCCCCCCCGCCCTCCAAAGAGTAGACAGCAGCGAGATTCGCGGAGCTCCCACTCTGTCGCAGCCCCCCCCCCCGCCCCGGCGACCCCACACCAGCGGCAGACCTTCCTGCCCCTCCCTTGGGGATCTGGCGCAGGCTGTGGAAGCGCCCCCCCCCTCCCCCAGGCGTTCTTCTCAGTAAGGGAGGATGGCTTGGCAGCCTTGGGAGGGGGTGGAGGTCAGGCTGTCGTGGGGAGAAAGCCCACTGGTGGGCAGAGGCTTGGCCTTCTTGGCCCGGATCCAGAGCCGCACTGCTCTGGCGTGCCCTGGACCAGGCTGCCTGCCTGTTTATTTGCTTCATTTCTACCTGCCTTTCTCCCCAATGGGGAGCAACCTACATCATTCTCCTCTCCTCTGCTTTTTCCTCACAACAACCCTGCGAGGTAGGTTAGTCTGAGAGTGTGTGCGCTTCCATGGCAGAGGGGTGAGGTTGAAACAGGGTTTCCCAGATCCTAGTTGGGTGCTGTAACCACTGTGCAATACCATTGGTCCATCGAGGTCGGTATTGTCTATTCAGGCTGTCAGTGGCTCTCCAGGGTCTCTGGTGGAGGTCTTTCATGTCACCTCCTACTCAGTCCTTCTAATGGGAGTGGCTGGGGATTGAACCTGGGACCTTTTGCAAGCCAAGCAGATGCTCTTCCCCTCAGCCAAAGCCCCTCCTCCACATAGCCCAGTACTGGCTCTCCAAAGTGTCAAGGAGAAAAAGATCCAGAGGAGTTCAGCATGTTAGTCTGTATTTGCAAAATAGTAAAGACTCCAGTGGCACCTTTAAGATTAACCAATTTGATTGTAGCATCAGCTTTCAAGAACCACAGCTCTCTTGGTCAGATACATCTTGGTCAGATACATCTGACCAAGAGAGCTGTGGTTGTCGAAAGCTGATGCTACAATCAAGTTGATTAGTCTTAAAGGTGCTACTGGACTCTTTATTACAAGGAGAAAAAAATCTTTCCCCAGTCCTCCAATGCCTACTTTCCAGCGTGCTGAATCTCTTCCTCCACAGGCTCTTGTTCTTCCGCTCAGAAGTGCAGAATCCTTTGAATGGCACCCAGACCCATCAAATGGAAGACTCGCCATTACAGCCTGTTTTGCTGGAAGTAAGGCAGCCTTACTTCTCTTGGGCTCACTGCCCAGCCTGCAGGCTCACTTGTGCAGGCAACAATGGAACCTCCTCCAGCGCTCGCACCAGGGCCGGATTTCTGGAGGTGGAGGAGTAATAGCCTGTGGCCTGCCCTCTTTGAGAGCTGTAATCTCAGTGTGCAAAATGTGAGAAACGAGAATGCTCCTGCCCCCTGGCACCAATCTCATCCAGTATAAGCAGGAGCCATAGAACCAGACGGGGTTGGGTTGGCCGCTGCAGAAGAGGACGCCACAACACCCCTGGTCTTGTTACCACATCTCTGCTGGCTCTGCTTTCCCATCCTATTCAACACCTTTCCCATCCACTTTGTGGCTGCTGCGTGGAAACTTGGTAGCTACAACCCCCTCCCCCGTAACATCCCTCCTTTGGGATTTAAGATGTTTTAAATCAGACAATAAATGAGCAAAATCTGGGAAGGCCCATCTGTTATCAGCATTAACTAGTCTGGTGCAACTAGCCAAGGAAAAAAAATCTGTTTTTCTTGGTTACATGAACATTACATTACCCAGTACTTCCTCTACTCCATTGAACCCCATTGTTTATTTTTTCCTACCACTTACGGTACATAAACCAATCACATTCATTCAATGGAGGATCCATTCATTGCACAAAATATGTTTAGTCTTTAAGGTGCCTATTTATTTAGGTGCAAAACAGGCTCTAGTCCATACAGGATTGTTAGTCTTCAGGATGCAGCTGCAGCTAACAAACGTGGTTATTGTTTTGGAACTGTAGTCTACAGTGGGCTGGTAGGTCCCAGTTCTGCTGTAGCCTGTGTGTGGCGCCGCTGGCAGCCTTGGCTAGGGATGCCTGTTGGCCCCGGAATCCTTCAAAGAGGCATTTGGCATGAAGACCTGAAGACCTTTCCCGTGAAGATTCACCTCTATTGAATGCCTGTCTGTCGTCTTTGCTGGGCAACTGACAGCCAGTTTCTTTACTTCAAAATAAGTCCTGGAGTTCAATGGGATTTAGTCCCAAGTAAGTGACAACAACCTTATTTTACAGACTTGGTATGCAGGACTAGATAAAGACTGAATAAGCCGGCACAATCAAAATTTAAATGCAGTGGGACACCCCCCCCCCAGATGCTGGCAAATTAAACCTGAACAGATTGGAATGTCCTCAGTCACGCGGGGAGTTCTTAGGGGCTGTGCCTGAAAGACGGGACTCAGTTGGCTCAGCTCTTGTCAAGCGAGCTTTAGAAACATTCCGAGCTGGCCCATCCATCCTTTCCTCCAGAGCATTTGAGTTAAAAAACGATTAACGGCGCCATCATCCTAGGCCGCTGGCTTCGATGGACTTTAAGGGGTGTTGCTCTGTTAAGGACTCAAACGCGACCTCGCTGGGCCTTGGGCCCAGTGCTTTGTGTTCAGGTAGAGGCGACTGGTGGAGCAATTGGGCGGGAGGGGGGCAGGGGGCAGCCTGGCAGGAGGCTGGCACCCCCAACATGCCGCCCTGGAGGGGGATCTCACGCAAGTTACCCGGCTGCGGGGCTTGCGCCCAAGCAGATGCGGGCCGGTTCCTCCTCCGGACTGGGCCGTGTTGCCGAAGGCGGCGGCAGCCACAGGGCTCGCGAGGTGACCCGCTACCGCTGTCTCGCGCTCAGGTGCCTGGGCCGCACGGAACCGGAGAGAGGCGTCTAAGTTGCCCGGAAGGACGGAAGGCGGGCGGCTCGACAGGCGGCGCGGGAGAAGGGCCGCCGGGGCACGCGCGCAAGGCTAGTCTGGCTGGCCGCCGTGAATTCACAGGCGCGCAGTCCTCGAGGCCTTCGCCCCGGCAGTTCCGCGGTGCCATCCCCGCCGCAGCGCCCGCTCTGCCTGCAGCTGGCGGCCCGTCGGGGGGCCGGGAGGGCCGCTGTCGCCGCACGCGAGGGAGCGGCGCGGAGGCCCTGTGGCGGCACGCGAGTGGAGCGCGCTGGCTCGGCTGCCGGAGCAAGCCCGCGGGCCCGGCGGGAAGCGGGAGGCCCACAAAGGCCTTTGTGCGCGCCCCGAAAGGCCGGCGCTCCGGGGCTTAGTGGCCCCCAGGCGCGCCACAATGGCCGGCCCGCCTCGGCCCTCTGCGCCGCCTCCGCGGGCCTCGCGTGCGCCCCCCCCGGCCGTCGCGTGAGGGATTAGGGGCCCGCGGACAAAGGCCCGCCTCAGCTGGCGCGGGGGCCGCGGCGCTCTCCGGCCGCATAATAGGATTAGCCTCTCCGTGGCGAGCCGGCGACGGCGTGTAATGGCGTTTTAATGAGGATTAGACGGCGGGCGGGGGAAGAGGCGGCCCGGCGGGGAGGCGAGAGGCCGTGGAGGGGCCCGGCTCGAGGGCAGGACCAGGGCGCGCCTGGCTGCCTGGCGCCTTCGAGCGGCTCCTTGACGGGCCTGCCGGGCCTCCTCCAGTTTCTCCCCGGCTTCCTGCCCCTTCGCTTCCTTGGCTCTCGAAGCTGCAGGCCGTTGGGCGTAGCCAGTTTGGTGTAGTGGCACTCTAAGTTGGAGGCTCGGGTTTGATCCCTCGCTCCTCTGCTTGAAGCCAGCAGGGTGAGGGTGCCTCAGTCACAGCTTCTCCCAGCTCTCTCAGCCCCAGCCACCTTGCAGGGTGTTTGCTTTTGTGGGGATAATAAGGGCACACTTTGTAAACAGCTCTGAGTGGGTGTTAAGTCATCCAGAAGGGCGATATGTTGTTGTTATTATTTCTCCCCCTTCCTCCTTGTAGAGGACAAAGACCCTTTGACAGACCCTCCATACAGACTGGAGGGGACAGGAAACGACCAAATGCTTCAGAATCTGGCCCTTCACCAAATAGGTGATGTTGAGAAATTGGGTGACAGTGTCTTCCTTCCCCCCATTCATTTCTGCACGGGTTTAGCTATGGCTATAAATGGCAGACTTCACTGAAAAGAAAGCTATGCCGAAGAATCCCATGGTGACAGGAAGAAGGGTTGGAAACGGGGGATAGGGTGCTTCCTGGGACCCCCTGTTGGTTAAGATGTTCTGCATGTTCACCTTGTGTTTCACAAAGCCACACTGGAGGCCCGGGATAGGGTCCGATAGCATGGAAGGGAGGAACCCACTGCCAGCTCTGTCCATATGCCAACGAGAGCAACTTTATCACAGAACCCAAAAACATCTGCCCGAACCCATTCACTTGCTGGTCCTCCAGTGTGGCCTAGGCAGTCGCCTACCAGTGGGGAAGCCCTGTTGGTCTCCTGCAACCAGAATCAAAAAGGAGCCTTGTGGCACTTTAAAGGCCAACAGATTTACTCCAGCGTAAGCTTCTGGTGAGTAGAGCCCACTTGTTAGATGCGTGACATGGATTCTCAGTCAGCAGAATACAGACACAGTAAAAGGAGGGGGTGGGCGGGAAATCTCAGTAATCCCCCCACAATGTCCTGCTCCTTCATAGATCAAGCTGTACAAAAGAATAAATAGACACACAGGGCAGTATTCAGAAACAAGCAGGAGAACGTTTCTGCCTCCTGGGACACTCTTGCTGATCTCCAAGCCATCATTCTTCAACAAAGGAACTTCAAGTGGAGACTCCAGCAACCAGTGGCTGAATTACAATTTGTCAGTCCGGTGCGGTGGATCTTGTAAACTTTCTGCTGGTCAAAGCACTTCAGTCCCTGCTGTCGTCTTCCCCCACCATTGCCCTGAAAACATCCTGCTGTTGATCATGAGTGAAAAGCCATGGGGAGGGGGGTTGAAATGAGGAGGGGGTTTGAGTGAGATTGCCTCTCCCTCTTCCAATGGTGGACGGTCAGCAGGTACAGCCCTGCTGTTGAGTTGTATTAACCAGAGCCTGCATCTTTATTAGACACTAACTGTACAAATACTTAACATGTGGACTCTTCGAGTACAGCAGTTGCATGGGGCTTGGTTGTGTGCTGCTTGGGTATACTTTTGCATCGTAAGCCTGTGGACAGCAAGTGTCCTTTGGTAGCTCAGGACAAGTCCTCATTTCAGTCTGTTCAGTTCCGCTGAAATTAGTGATGCCAATTTATGAATGCTTCAGATTCAGCACAAATTCATGGACTCCCAAGTCTATGTAATATATGTCCCTGCCTGCCTGCCTGCCTGACCATTACTTCCTCACCATTCACTCCTGTGAGAAGAAAAACAAGAATTCTGGCCTCGGGGACCCTCTTACAGTCAGGATGAAACTTGCCCCAATACCTGTCACAAGGAAGGGTTATTCCAAGGCATGCTGCAGATACCAGCCAGTCATTTTGGAGGGCATTTTGCTGATACATCGTTTTTATGTTTTTGATAACATAGTTGTCTTTTACAATTTTTGTGATGAAAACCATTAACATGGATTGGTTTGTGATCAGCTGTATCATTGAATCTCAGAGGGTTTGCTGGGAAGTTCTGTCCTCCCAGGAAATCTCTGGCCTTGCTCTGTCATTCAAATCCGAAGACAACGATGCCCCTAATTTCACAGAGGGGGCAGGAGGGGTTGTAGAATGCAGCCCTCTTTCCTTCCTTTCATCCTATTGAAAAGCTGCTTTCCTTTCAGCTGAGGACATGAGGCTTTCTTCCCCTATGCAGCGGATGATTCTGCAGCCTTCAATAATCTACAAAAACAAAAGTGCCCCTTATGCTCCTTGGGCTAAACAATTGCTCGTGTTTAATCAGCTCTGTCCCCAACCAAGGATGTGGGTTTTAACCTGTCAAGTGCTACAAGATGAGGCTGATCAAAAGCCTGCTGGAAACAAAAGACTGGAACTAACTTGAGGGACATTTTTGTTACTGTTTGCATGTGAAAGTTGCCTACTGTATAATGCCCGACTCTGCTTGCAAATCTTGCAGAAGGAAACTCGAGATGGGTGTGTAAATTATGGCTTGTAGAATGGAGTCTTCTACCTCCAGCGCGGCACTTTTAGATGCTGTTCTGTTTGGTTTATGGAGAGATCAAGGAATTGTTTGGTATTAAAAACACAAATCAGAAACATCAGTGCATTCCACTTCCCACATAAAACACCAAGATGTTTCTAGCTCTTGTTGACTGGGTAGTTGAGATTTTCCTTCCAGAGATTAAGAACAGATCAAGACAAGGTTAAATGATTCTTCCTGGCTAACTGCCTTTAAACAGTTGCCGTGTAAAGTCAGTCAGGGCAAGGGAAGGGGCTGTGCTACCGTCCAGCTTTTTGGAGACCCTGTTCATGTAACTGTGTGTATGTGTTGTGTGCATGCGTGTGTGTCCCCTTACCCCGATCTGCCTTCCAAGGCATCACGTGATCTGTTTGTCATTGGTGGACCAGTCCTGGTCACCACATTCCCTTGGAGGTATCAGTTGGATCTTGTGAATCTGTTGTGCTCCGCTGACAGCAGCACTTTCCTCCAGTACTAGGTGCTAGTGGAAGAGTGATCGTTAGTGGATGATTAGGGTCCAGCCCTTGTAACCTCTTTCAATAATGTCTTTCCCAATTTATGACAGACTGTTGCTTTTGTGAGCCTGCTTGACCTCAGAAGCCAGGTACGAGAACAGCATTGAATAAAATTAATAAAATAAAATTTTCCCAACTTTTTCATATGAGGTTATGTTTCCCTGTCTCCCTCCCTCTCACAACCACCCACAGCTTGCCCTACTTTGCTTTCAAGTGTTCCCTTCCTTCTGTTCTGAGCTCCTTTCCCACAGTAAAGACTACCTCAGGCACTCGTTGATTGGCTTTAATACTGCTGAGGCGTCCCGCCCGCCCGCCCGCCTCCCTCTCTCTGCTTCTTTCTGTTCTCTCCCTTGTCCTATCTTTGTCCATGCCTAAGTTTTGGTGTATTGCCTCTAGCAGATGAGGAGAGTCCCCCTGCTGCTCTCAGACTTCCAAAGAATAAGTCGTCATCGTTGTCGTCGTCATCATCATCAACAACAAAAACAACATCAACAACAAGAAGTCAAATTTGGCTGCTGTTGCTGCTGTCCAGAAGGCTGTGGCAGGCCAGTCAAAGATTGTAGCAGTGTTTGGGATTCATTCCAAGGAACGATTCCAGCTTAGTCTTTCTGTTGGTGTCTGGACTCTGGACGCATGGGGCTCACGGAGGCTATTGCCTCAGTAGGCAGCTCAACTCGTCCCCTCCTCCTCACACCTTAAAAAATTATTAATCTCAAAATACAAATGCAATACAGTAGTGAGAAAACAAGCACATTAACACTTATCCAGATACTATATATGCAGACTATTCAAAAATACACAAGAGGAAATAGCTAAAGTCCAGAAAAAGAACCTCAACCAGGAAGGACAGCCCTTCCGCATCACTTAGTGCCACGCCCTAAAGTATCCACACCTTTCTGCACAGACTGATTCTGTGGCACAGAGAAAAAGGAAAACTTCTTACGTTAGGTTCCAGGGGTTTCATGTGTACTAGTCATTGTTCAAAAGAGTCAGACTTTTTTTCCTGGAGGTGTGCAAATTTTGAAATCGTCATTTGGAATCCCAAATAGAAGAACGCCAATTTTCTAAGGCAGTGGTGGTCTGATTTCATTTTTGGGTGTTTGAAACAAAACTAGAATCCTTTCTGCTCACGCATGTGTTTTGAATGTATGTAAAAATATTTTTTAATGTGTGTTAGTGATCCCATGACAGATAATTCACACGCTGATCCGTGTTCCATGGCCCCAAGTCTGCACTGTTGCTGAGAGTGTAAGGGTCATCATCAGAAACCCAGGTGTGGACTTTGAAAGCAGGTGTGGGGGGAGCTGATCCTGCCTGGGGCTATGGCACTGGGGTGGGAGGTTTAATTCTCCTTCCCACTGTTTCCCTGGTTGGAAATGCTCCTCCAGGCTGTTTTTCAAAAGGGACATATCCACACTTGCCTGTTTTTCTTCCTGACTGTGGTTTTTCCAGTTGGTAATTGGTGTGTGAGGGGGAGAAGCCCCTCCCTCAGCAGCACCAGGGCCCTGATCCAGCCCCCTCCACGATCGCTCTTTAGTGCAGCAGAGGGACATGCCAGTGCCTGGTGATGCATTGTGGTGTCCAGTGCACATTTTACACTGCCGCAGTGCTGGCCTTGCCCCCACAGGTGTGTGTTCCTCTCTGATGATGCTGTCCTGGGCTCCCAGCTTCCACTATGGCTCTGCCATCAAGTATTCCCCTGCCATAGCCCTTCTTCAGGTGGTGGTGTGGCCGTTGAGCAGCCTATTAGTCCTTTAAACTCCATGTGCCAGGTTTTGCTTCAAGCGTAAGACAGAGAAAGCAGAATATGAGAGACTAGCAACAAAGCCCGTTGTGGGGAAAAATACAACGGGCTCTAGAAAGGGGAGAGCGGGCAGGCAGGCATTCCCTCCTCCTCCATCACTGATCCCGGCTGATGAAGGAAGGGGGTGGGCATTATCATCTGCTCCATGCCTGATCTGCCTGATTTTGGCCAGGTGAAGGGGTGGTGGGCTTTGCTACCTGCTCCTTGCCTGATACATGCTGGGTAAGGGGGGGCATTGCCTCCTGTTCTGCATTTGACTACAGCTGGGTGAAGGGGGGCAGGCATTGCCGCCTCTTCCAAGCCTGATCCCACCTGAGTGAAGGGGGTGGGCATTGCCACCTGCTCCATGCTGGGTGAAGGGAGGAACAGGTATTGCCTCCTGCTCCACACCTGATCCTGACAGTTGAAGGCGGACGGCGGGCTTAACTACTTTCTCTGCTCCTGATGCCAGCTGGGAGAAGGGGATGCAGGCATTGCCACCTGCTCCACTCCTGATCCCAGTTGGGTGAAAGAGGGTGGGCATTGCCAACTGATCTGCTCCTGATCCCAGCTAGGTGAACGGGGGTTGGAATTGTCAACTGCTCTGCTTGTGTTCCCAGCTGGGTTAAGGTGAGGGGTGGGCATTGCCACCTACTCGGCTCCTAATAGGTGCTGGGTTAAGGCAGTGGGTGGGCAAAGCCACTTACTCTGCTTCTGATCCCAGCTGGGTGAAGGGGGTGGGCATTGCCAAGTGCTCCACTCCTAATACCAGCTGGGTTAAGGCAGGGCGAGGGCATTGCCTCCTGCTCCGCTCCTAATACCAGCTGGGATAAGAGGGGAGTGGGCATTGCTACCTGCTTCTGATCCCAGTTGGTTGAAGGGGGTGGGTATTGTCACCTGCTCTGCTCCTAATACCTGCTGGATTAAGGTGGGGGGTGGGCATTGCCACCTGCTCTTCTCCTAATACCAGCTCGGTTAAGATGGGGGGGGGGCTGGCATTGCCAACTGCTCTGCTCCTGATCCCAGCTGGGTGAAGGGGGGAGAGCATTGCCACCTTCTCCACACCTCATACCAGCTGTATTAAGGCGGGGGGGGGCATTGTCTCCTGCTCCACTCCTGATCCCAGCTGGGTGAAGGGGGGTGGGAATTGTCAACTGCTCTGCTCCTGTTTCCAGATGGGTTAAGGTGTGTGTGGGGGTGGGCATTGTCACTTGCTCCGCTCCTAATACCAGATGGGTTAAGGGAGGAGTGGGCATTACCACCTGCTCCACTTCTGATCCCAGCCGGGTGAAATGGGTGGACATTGCCATCTGATCTGCTCCATCCTGAATACCAGCTGGGTGAAGGGGGTGGGTATTGTCACCTGCTCTGCTCATGATCCCAGCTGGGTTATGTTGGGTGGTGGGCATGGCTACCTGCTGTGCTGATCCTGGCTGGGTGAAGGGGAGAGGGCATTGCCAAGTGCTCCACTCCTGATACCAGCTGGGTTAAGGCAGGAGTGGGCATTGACATCTGTTCTGCTCCTAATACCAGCTGGATTAAGGCAGGGGGAGGGTATTGCCACCTACTCCACTCCTAATACCAGCTGTGTTAAAGCAGGGGTGGGCATTGCTACCTGCTCCACTCCTTATATCAGCTGGGTTAAGGTGGAGGGTGGGTACTGCCACCTGCTCCACCACTAATACCAGCTGGGCTAAGGCAGGGGGCAGGCATTGCCACCTGCTCCGCTCCTGATCCCAGCTTGCTGAAGGAGGAGTGGGCATTACCTCCTGCTCTGCTCCTAATACCAGTTGGATTAAGGCAGGGAGTGGGCATTGCCACCTGCTCTGCTTCTAATATCTGCTGGATTAAGGCGCGGGGTGGGCATTGCCACCTGCTCTGCTCCTAATACCAGCTCGGTTAAGACGGGCTGGCATTGCCAACTGCTCTGCTCCTGATCCCAACTGGTTCAAAGGGAGGCGGGCATTGCCACCTGTTCTACTGCTGATACCAGCTGGGTTAACATGGGGGTTGGGCATTGCCACCTGCTCCGCTCCTAATACCAGCTGGGTTAAGGCAGGAGGTAGGCATTGTCACCTGCTTTGCTCCGAATGCTAGTGGGTTAAGGTGGGCAGATGGCCTTGCCACCTGCTCCGCTCCTAATACCAACTGTGTTAAAGCAGGGGTGTGTGGGCATTGCCACCTGCTCCACCCCTAATACCAGCTGTGTTAAGGTGGGGGTGGACATTGCCACCTGATCCACTCCTAATATCAGCTGGGTGAAGGTGAGAGGTGGGCATTGCCATCTGCTCCCGTCCTGCTCCCGGTCTGGGCTTCCCACCATGGCACGTTTTCTGGAGGGAAATGGTGCCTTGCCTAGGCTTCTCTCCATGTCAGCGCCCCCTGGTGGTGCACCAGGGTATAAAATGAGTTGTCTGAAACACGCTTACTCAGTCATATAGTAAGATTGGTTGGGTGTTTGCAGCTGGATACCTTCGGAGAAGCAGCTTGGCAGCGGCATGCTTGGTAGCAGGGCCACTGCAGAGGCTGGAAGGGCCCGAGGTGGCTCCGGCAGCATGGCAGTGTCAGGCCAGTGCTGGATTCTATCATGTCCTGCAGCATGCATCTTTGTGGCCTTCATCCGGGCAGGCAGAAGACGAGAAAGATGAGAGGAAGGCCTAGGAGGGCTGTAGGGATCAGGGAGGCATTCTGTATTCTGGTGGATGCAGGCAATCAAAGGGGGAGAGAGAAGGTGGTGGCTGAGGGGCGTAAGGGAGAAGAAAAGACAGTGAGGTGGAAAGGAAAGAGCAGGAGTGGATCCTGGAGAGTGAAACCTTTTTTGCGGGGCGGGGGGGGGGATCCTGAGCTTGTTACTCCAAGGACTGGGGGGCTACTCCAAAAGAAGTGGTTGATTTTGTAGAGATGGTGAGCTTGAGCCCAGTACTGGCAGATAGGAGAGGGAGGGTTGATTGCCAAGGCTGATGTTAAGTCCTGGAAACTATAAACAATCCTGCAGTTGGATCAAGATGGGTAGCCATGTTAGTCTGTCTGTAGCAGTAGAAAATAACAAGAGTCCAGTAGCAATTTGTGGTAGGGAATGAGCTTTTGTGAGTCACAGCTCACTTTTTCAGGTATCTGAAGAAGTGAGCTATGGCTCACAGAAGCTCATACCCTACCATAAATTTTGTTGGGCCCTGTAATTAGTTTGTTTTGTCCCTGAGAGTTCGTGGTCCTATGGGATGGGGTGAGGGATGTTTAGCTCATCCAACCACCTCTAACTCCTTCACATACAGTAATGTAAAACACGTCTCTGGACCAGAGATGCATTTCAAAGTCCCAGCTGCTGAAATCTGCCAGGATCTATCTTGTTTCTAGCAGCTGTCAATTTATTTGCAGACTACCTTTCAGCCGATGTTCTCAAGGTGCTTTATAATGTTGTTTAAAACAGTAAAAGTCTACATATTATTAAAAATTAAAACTGCATTAAAACAAAATAAAAAACAAACCACCACCAGAATACATTTCTTTTTGCTTATTAAATAAAACACATATGTTACATATGAGATACTGAATAAATATACAATGCATTATTATTAAAACTACAGCTTGAATCCTATGAACAAGTTCGGTGTGCTCCTGACCATCTCTGTTGTGGAGTGTGCTGCTTCTTGAGCCAGCACTTCAGTTTGCATAAGATCAGGGCTTTTTTTCAGCAGGAACGTGGCGGAACGGAGTTCTGGAACCTCTTGAAAATGGTCACATGGCTGGTGGCCCCGCCCCCTGATCTCCAGACAGAGGGGAGTTGAGATTGCCCTCCGCGCCGCTGAGCCACGCAGAGGGCACTCTCAACTCCCCTCTGTCTGGAGATCAGGGGGCGGGGCCACCAGCCATGTGATGATTTTCTCCGAGGGCAGCCCACTGAGTTCCACCACCTCTTTTCCCAGAAAAAAGCCCTGCATAAGATCAATTGTTTTCAATGAGCTGATGGACAAATGGAAGCGCTAGTTGATGCAAGAGGCAGTATTCATAAGATCGAAGCCCAAGGGACTCTATAATCACATTATAAAAGAGAAAACATTTGGCACGGTATTATTTTTATGTCCACTCTAGCACATTACAAACATCGAGCAATTCTCTGATTTTATTAGCTGTCTGATTTCCTGCTCAAGTTCTTGCACATCCACCACTAGTTTCTAAAAACCATGCAGAAACATGAGCCAGTATGATGCAGTGGTTAGAGTGTAGGACTACAATCTGGGACACTTGCTGGGTGGCCTTGGGCCAGTCACATTGTCTCAGCCAAACCTACCCCGCAGGGTTGTAGTGAGGATAACATGGAGCAAAGGAGAACTGTGTAAATAGCGCGGTAGAAATGAAGTAAATAAATCAATAATACTGGTAGCTGTATTTCCCCCCAATTAGTGAATATCAGAGCCATTGTATGCAAAGTTACACTCCTTAACCCCATTGTCTTCAGTGGACTTGGAAAGTGTAATGCTGTATGGAAGGCTTGGTACGTATCCCATCCACGTTCACACCATGGACTGCCTACCTCCAACTCAGTAAGGAACTACCCTCCACAAGGTAGGATCCATTGAAAACAGGGTGTCAAGGATGCTGTAGCATGAAACCCTATTGCCTTCAGTGACGCTGGGGCAAACATGAAGTGGCTCAGCTAGTACTAGCTGCCTCTCTGCTGTTAAAACGGGGAATTCTAGAAGAGAGAAGGCATATGCTGCAATTACCCCGGCAAATAAAATGCTGTGGAAGTGAGAGCTGGAAGTCTTGCTTGGAATGGGATGAGCAGCAGTCAAGCCTATTGCCGGGAATCTTTTCTTGATTCTGGGAAGGACTCCTCCGATGCGCTCTCTCGGCCTTTGTCAGGTATGGAGAGCTTGGAGAGAGAGGAATTTTAAGCCCCTTCCCCCTGGTCTGGAACTTTCTGGGAGAACTAAAAGCAAAGGGGAAGATGGGAACTTTTTGTATTTACATTAATTTCAATGCACAAAGGGCTCGGCTCCCACTAGTTCACCTCGACAAAAATATCTGCCTGCCTCTGCAAAGATCAATGGGACTTGTGATGGAAGGACATTCCCAAGTTTAACTAGAGAAAAAGACCCTTTTGCCTTTCTAGATGCTTCTATACCATCCAGGAAAAATACCATCCTTTCCATCTGGAAAAGGATTATGGCCTCCTCAGTTTTTTTCAAAATCCACAGAGATCATATAGGAACAGACACAGATGGCTTAGATATTTATAGGTCAAAAATGGCACCTTCAATTAAGCCTGATAACATGCTGGTAACTAGTGCATCTATTTTAGAATAGGTGTAATTTGATCATGACAACTTGCACCTGTCAGCCGTCAGATGAAAAGCATTCTGAACTAACTGAAATTTCGGGACCAGGTTCAAGAGCCCCTCCAAGCGGAGGACACAGCCACAGAGTGGAACCGGGAGGTCCGCAGGCCCTGGATGACAGTTGTCAGGGTTCTATTCCAGCAGTAGGCACAGCTTGTGAACAAACTGAAACTGGTTGACCTTTGCAAGTCTGTCCAAATTTAAAGCAGCTTAGCTCATCTGAACAGGGTCTTCTGCAGGTACCAACAGGCCAACAGGCAATATCAACAGGTGCTTGCTATGTGCATTCTCTGAGGGGGCCCTCACCTTATGGAATCGCTTGCCTGAGGAGGTCAGGAAAGCTCCTGTTCTCCTGGCTTTCCCCAAATGATGCAAAACGGAATAATTCAGGAGGGCTTTTATAAGCATATGATAGGTCTGTGCTGGAAGGAGATGGCTCAGAGATATGTGTTGGAAAGGGATAGGGACTGAAGGCTTTACTACTGTGTACTGTCTTTTGCTGTAATTACACTCCTACTGGATAGTTTCTCTGTGTTGTTAATATGTCATGTCAATTTACTTATATTTTGTTTCAGCTCCATGTTGAATTTCTGCTTGTTTTCAGATCTCTGCAGCCCACCCCTCTTTGCATTGTTTTTTGAATGTCCCAACCATTGATTGTATTGACTGAGATGGTGTAATCCGCCTTGAGTCTCGTTGTGAAGGGTGGGCCATAAATAAAATAAAATAACACCCTACATCTTGTCAGGTACTCAATCTTAGCAGCAAAGAGGCTCTTTGGCTTTTATCCACACATATAAACTAAGTCTAATTTCTTGTCAAATCTGTGGAACAGCTTTCTAGAATGCCATAAGAGATATTAATCAATAAAAACAGAATGCCGTGCAGCGTCAGGAATACACTGCAATCAACTGCTTGAAGGAAACACAACCTTCCTCTCACCGTGCCGTCTGCCTGAGCCAGACTGCCTCATTATTAAGGGTCCAGGGTGCACGTGGTTTCATGTGGTCCAGAACTGGATGCCTATGAAGGCTCTCCCATGTCTCTCTTCCAAACCCCAAGTCTGGGTTTGCTTGCTGTGTATTCCTAATGGGGAGAGGGGAACAAGGTATTATCAGAGGAAACCAAGCAATTAAGAAACATGCTACGTTGTTAATATAACCTATATGTAAATTTTTCCCTCGGAGACCCAGCCAACCCCCCCCCCCCCCAATATTTACCTTCCCTGGTCATTCTGTACCTTTGAGCTTCATCTCAGATACATTTTTCCCGCATGAATTCAGCCGAAAGTGTTGCAAGATATCTCCAGTCCACAGATGCTTTGCTTACTGACTTCCACGTTGCTCCTCTTGTTGGGGAGGCAAAGAGGATCTTGAATTTCTCGCTGCTTCTGGCTCAGGATCATATATGCCCGAAATACTTGCTGTTGGATGCAGTTCTATACTCACTCACCTGGGAGTAACATAAGGGAATGACCTCTGATGTCATCTAGAGCAAGTGAGCTTAGCAACCAATGTTATACTTTGTGTTTATGGGATTGCGCCTTTATGTCCTTTGTGTATTGTTACCAAATGTCTTTGGGGCAATATGTGTACAGGTCCTTCCTTGTCCATGTGAAGTGGACTCAGACCCAGACTGATATGGAGGTGGGGGTGGGGGAGAATGAATGCCGGTACCCCGAGGTATGGGATGGAAAAGTGGCAGAGCCTCGGAACAGGCTTGGCCAGGAAAACGGAGGAAGAGTTTATTGAGGAGAAGTATTGAGTTACCAGTAATCGCTTCAATGTAATACTTCAGTGTAGTTTTGCACAAAAATACCACACCCTCTGTCCATACCAGTACCTGATTCTGCCACACACCCAGAAGTGACCACCATAGAGCAGTGCACATCTCAGAGAACAGCAGAAAGATGCAAGTAGAAGAGGGAGAGGAGACGGGGAGGGGCATATCACCTGTCATTTTCTGCATTGGGGTGTCACCAGAAATGACCTAGTTCCATTGGTGAGGACACATGAACACTAGCTTAAGCCTTGGGCACCTGAGAAAGGGTGCTTGCCAGGCTGGGGAGGGGGAAACAATTCTGAGCAGGGCAGCAAATTCATGGCAATAAATTCTAAGAGACATTGGGCCTGATCAGTGTATCATAATCCGAGGCAAACAGGCAGGAGGCCTGTGTGGATGCAGAGACGTGCAAGTAGGCATGGTGAAGGGAGCTCAGCTGTAGGAACCAGCCCTAATAGAAAGCAGAGGATGGTTTTCATGGGCTTGTGAGAAGGTGGAGGAAGTCTGGGAAAGTCAGATTGGTGCAGGATGGATTATTATGAGGACTGGAGGATTGGTGTGAAGAGATCTGATTGGCCTGTTGGATTGGAAGCTGGTGTGAAGGAATCTGGCAGAAAGCCATGGCAACAAAGTGGAGGCATTTGGGTCTTGACAATGGTATATTAAATAATAACCCTGACCTCTTGGGTTGAGAAAACATATATATGTTTATATGTGTGTGTATTTTATATTTTATACATATATATGTGTGTATTTTATATATGCATATAGGAAAGAGAGAGGAATCTTTCCATCTATCTAGTTTTAAGATGCCAGTGGATGGCAGGGTGGAGTGCCCTGTGTCCATGGTGTTAAGATGGAGAAGAGTCAATGAGAGGAAGACGACGCGCCGTAGGGAGGAAGTCCTTGAGAATATGATCTGCACATCAAAGGATAGCGCAGGATATTAGAAAGCAAGAATAAAGAAATCTCTGACTTTTCTGTCTCTACAATGCTACAATAAAGTTGGTTAGTCTTAAAGGTGCTACTGGACTCTTTTTTATTTTTCTATCTCTGACTCTTTGATTGTCCTCTTCTGAAACCTGAGAAATGGACAATGTAATGGTTATCCTCGTCTTACAGTTTCTTTGGTGGCATGGGAAGTTACCCCTCCCCCACCAATGTCCTTCTGCTGCCTGCCCCATTTACGTAGTTAACACTGGGAACAGTGGGAGAGGTTGACCTCTCTTTGGATGTCCTCGGGGCACTCACATCTGTCTAACAAGCTGGACATCTCCAGGGAGCCAAAGAAGCTGAGAAGGTTCAAGTTATCCTGCTCATGTCCTATAGGAGAGATGATGATGGACTCCCCCAGGGGAGGAACAGCAGGCAGACCCTGCCCTGGAGGAGCACAGGCTGCTCTCTCTCCCTCTCACTGCGGCATCACACACTGAAGTGGATTCTGAGGCACATGATGGGCCACATCCTTGCTGTTCATTTTCACTGTTGTTATTTTGCACATATTTACACTGATGGGCTATACACCAATAACCCTCCAATAGAAAGCAGCCTTTTCTTAAGGGTCAGAGTGCGGTGAATAGCCAGAAAAAGTGCAGTTTAGATAAGAGAGCTAGTGTGGTGTGGCGGTCAGAGAGTTGGACTGGAGTCTAGAAAAGCCAGGCTTGATTCCCTGCTCTGCCATGGAAGCTTGCTGGGTGACCCTGGTTTAACCTACCTCACAGGGTTATTGTGGGGAGCAGGGCTTTTTTTCAGCGGGAATGCAGTGGAACGGAGTTCCGGAACCTCTTGAAAATGGTCACATGGCTGGTGGTCCCGCCCCCTGATCTCCAGACAGAGGGAAGTTGAGATTGCCCTCCGCGCCGCCGAGCGGCGCGGAGGGCAATCTCAACTCCCCTCTGTCTGGAGATCAGGGGGCGGGGCCACCAGCCATGTGACCATTTTCTCTGAGGGCAACCCACTGAGTTCCTCCACCTCTTTCCCCAGAAAAAAAGCCCTGGTGAGGTTAATATGAAGGAGAGGAGAATGATGTAAGCCACTTTGGGTTCCCAATTGGGTGAGAAAGGCAGGGTGTAAATGAAGTAAGAAAATACATAAATATATGCCAAAACGTATAACACAGGCACCTTTGATTCTAATGAAGAGTTCTCTTCAGCCTCACACCTCCACTCCCAACAGAACTAAGATCTTTCCTCCACTTGCTACCATCAGGAACAGGTAAGGGTCTCTACTTTTGCCCTGCTGCCTGTTAGAAAAACCCTTGCTTTAAGTACTTTCATTGGATCAGTGATGATTACAGGCAGTTCCTGGTCATTTGCTACAATGTAATCTAAAATTAAGGGGCAGTTCTAAGGAATCCAGTTTGTTTTAGTAATTCCGATCCAGGCAGAAGCGTCTCCACCTTCTCTTTCTCCCTTGGTAGATACGTGAGCGGCAGAGGCTTCTTATGGCAGGGCAGAATGACCATAATGAGACACAAATTTCATAACATTAAAAAAACCCTTTTAATTAAACTCATTGATTACGGGGGTGGGGGGGACACAAAGTGGACAAAAATGTCTAGCTACTGAGCAAAGGATAAATAAAAAGACCAGTAAACAGAGCACTCCTTCTGTAGCTCTGAACTTCTCCCTGTGACGGTAATTAAGAGAGATCTTTGTTCCCAAATTTGTTTCCATCCTTTTTGTGCTGGTTCCCTCCAAGTCATCTCCCAAAGCCATGTTTCTTTGTTCCACTTCCCCACCAGCCTCTCTTTTTTCTAGCTGAGTGAGCAGCCCCCCAATACTGCTCTTCTCCCCTTCCTCCATTGCCATCAAACTCCCCCCCATTCTGGCACCGTGGGAAGCTCCCCCCCACACCAGTCCCATGAAAAACAAGAAGAACACAACAGTGATCTGCTGCCATTTTGTTTCCAGTCTCTTATGTACTAGGTCAGTTCCAAAACTTTTTATAGTGTCCAATAAATCTAAAACGGATCCATGCACTGAGGCCCCAATCCAACTTCTGGGAGGGTCCTGGAGTTCTGGAATTGCAACTGACCTCCAGACTACAGAGATCAGTTCCTCTGGAGAAAAAGGCAGTTTTGGAGGATGGACTCTATGGCATTACATCCCTGCTGAGCTCCAGATCTTCAGGCTCTACCCCCAAATGTCCAGGAATTTCCTAACTCATAGTTGGCTTGACTGCCCTGGCCTGGATAGTCCAAGTGAGCCTGATCTCTTCAGATCTCAGGAGCTAAGCAGACTCGGCCTTGGTTAGTACTTGAATGGGAGACCTCCAACAAAGACCAGGGTCGCAGATGCAGGCAATGGCAAACCACCTCTGGTAGTCTTTTGCTACGAAAACCCCACCAGGGGTCGCCATAGGTCAATTATGACTTGAGGGCACTCTCTACC
Source organism: Eublepharis macularius (assembly GCF_028583425.1). NCBI lineage: Eukaryota > Metazoa > Chordata > Lepidosauria > Squamata > Eublepharidae > Eublepharis > Eublepharis macularius. The sequence goes on from NC_072792.1 coordinate 5,254,090, forward strand.
ACCACCAGTTGGCTTGATCACAGGATTACCGTCTACTAAGCTCCCTTCCCTCCTTGAACTCTGTTCTCCTCTCGTTTCACAACCTTTCTCTAATCTCTTTGTGTTTAGCTAGTCCAGCTTATGAAAGAGGGATCAATTTTTAAAATGCTACATTGGAGGTCCTGGATTTTAGCCCTCTCCTTAGGAACCTCATCATCTCTCCCAGGCCCACAGAATTACACTCCCCAGCATCATTGGACCCAGCATGCTCCTGGACTGCTTTCTCCTCCGGTATCTACCAGCCTATCAAGAAAGAGTGATGTCTGCATCCTTTGCACCAATTAGACCTCACAACATGTGGTGAAAAAACTTCCATCACAGATCCATTCTTGGACGTGTCTAATGACAGAATCTCCCACTATCAACAGTTCCTCTCCCAACTGCACAAAGAGGACTCAGCATGAGAAAATTGCTGTAGCATAGTCGTTAAGTGGTTGGTTTGCAAATCAGTACGCTGCTGGTTCGACTCCCACTCCAGCCATGAGCTCTGCAGGTGGCCTTGGGGAAGCCACTCTTCTCAACCACAGCTCCCCAGATGCATTGTGGGGATAATAACAACACTGACTTGGTTCACTGCTCTGAATGGGGCACTAATCTGTCTAGTAGTATACAAGCGCACGTTATTATTTATAGTTGGTCACCTGATAAATGGATCCCTCCTTTTCAATCCAATGCCCAGTACCTTGAGATGTTCTTTTTTCATGACAGTAAGAAAAAGAGTCTCCTCAGAAATCTACTCTTCAGAGGCATCTTGCCTGAACAAGTGGCCACCAGTAGTCCTCATGGCTAGTATGTTCATTTTCAGAAGAAACTGAATTCTAGGAATGATTTTCTAGGAAATTATAGTAATGATTTTAAGAGAAGAGTGTGCCACTTACAAATTCACCTCTGCTCCAAAACTGGAGCACCCCTGGACTGCATGATGCCGTCATCACATGATGATGTCATTATGCAGCGAAATCCGGGCCCATTGGCCACGCCTGGCCCGCGGCTGCTGCGCCCGGCTGGGGGCGTGTGGTGGCGGCGGCGGCTGCAGCAGCAGCGGCGGTGGCGTGGGGCTGGCCGGCTGTAGCAGCCACGGGCCAGGCACACCAGCTCCGTGGCGCACGCCTCAGCCACCAGCACCCCCTCCGGCACCTCCTCTGTCCCGGCATCCGCCTCACCACCTCAATGGTGGCGCCGGCCCTGAGCTCAACACTCTCTTGTCTCCTCATCCACCAAGAGACTTGAGAGAGTTGTTCCCCTCCCCGCCATTGCTGTTCCTGGGATCAGCAGTGAAGGGTGTGTGTATAGGGTTGCCAGGTCTCCTTACTCTTCTGGCAGGAATGGGGGGGGGCGTGAATCACCTTACTTGTCCTCTTCGCAGGTCCAGGAGCACACACGTGCTTCACAGTGGGCCAATTTGGGCACCCAATGGGCCTGCTCATTTGGGGCCCAAATTGGCCCTCTGCAATGTGCAGGAGTTTGGTTGCCAGGTCCCTTAAGTCCCCCGGGGGGAGACTGGGATGCTGGCACTTGCCCTGCGCTGGCTTTGGAGTTGTCCATTGTGCGCGCACATAGCGAGCACAAGCTCCCAGTGTGTGTAATGATGGCACTTCCGGGAAGTGACATCATCACGCGGGTCAAAGGGTGGCCCGGGAGCGCATGCGCTCACTCCCCAAAGGGCTGAATCACCCCCATGGGCCCAATTCAGCCAGAAACAGGCCCATTGTGGGGTGCAGGGGGCATGCTGTGCTGCCCAGGGGTATGCCTATGCTGCCAGGCGGTGCCCTGGGGTGCCTCCCCCTGCTGGCCAGGTAAGTGGGGGTGGGGGGAGGAGGTGGGAGCAGGGGATCCTCTGCCCCCAGCGGGGGAATGTCAAGCCTATGCAGGAGTGCTCTTGTGATGATCTCATTTCCAGGAAGTAATGTCATTGCATGGGAGTGCTCTCGGGGTGAGCCTGTTCTCCCACCTTTCCCCCCTCCATCCAGGTGAGTGGTGGCAGGGGGCAAAGGGTGAGAGTGGTGGATCCCCTGTCCCCACTGGGGAAATGTCAACCCAGTGATGGAAGTTCTCCCTCCTCCTCAACCACCCGCCTCCATCATTGCTGCCTCGGCACGGGTTTTGGCAGCAGTGTATATGTGTTTGGGGAGGGGGGGAAATACAGATGGTAGCTGGATGGTGGAGGCTCCCCTTCTCCTCACCTGCCCACCTCCAGCAAGGTCACCTCAGTGGCTGAGGGGGAGGCTCCCACAGGACAGTGGTCTGCTGTATGTTTTGGGGCTGTTTGGAACTCCCCTTTTTAAGGTTTCAGATTTTTCTGCAAACTTGGGGTCTTCCCCCATGGCATGTTTGGGGGAAAACCTCTGTTCTGTCAAGGTGGCCCTGATCCACAGATTTAAGTATCTGCAGATGGAGCCATGTTGACTATTAGTTATAATGATGATTGAGAAGGGGGAGGGAACCGGCTTTCTTTTGGCCAGACTGCCTGTAAGTGCTCTTTTTTGCTTAATCCCTGAGCATTCACAGAGTGTTAACTTGACATTCACAAAGCAAACTAGAGAATTCTTGCACAAATACTTGGGCCAAGTGTCATATCGTCACACTTTGTTTTGTTTGACACTTCATATATTCTGTATTTCCTGAATTTTCTCAGTCAGTTGTGAACTGCTAGGAAAGCCCTTTAGGCTAGACAGGACAACAGTTTTAGACAGAACATAAATACTAAAGAAGCGTATCTTATTTTCCCAACGGTCACCTAGGTGAGCCAGGTGGTACAAAGAAGACCTCTTGCCAGTTGGCTGAGCTTCACCTGCATCACCAGCATGGGTGCCTGCAGGTGAAGAACAGCCAGATGCCAGGTCCCACAGCACATCTGGACACCTGCAGACTCTGGTGAAATGTCACAGGCATTGCTAGAAAAGGAGCCACAGAGAAGCCAGGCTCCGACTGCAGTGAGATCTTAAGGCTCCCACAGAGAAGGCGGGTGCGAATGCAGCTCACAGGAGAAGCAACAGCAGTTGTCCGCCTCTCTCTGCTGGTTTACCTCAGCTCCTTATCTTTCCTTCCATCCCAGATCCTCTCCTCCTCAACTCTGGGACAACAGGACAGAGGCAAGCCACAGCCAGCAGTGCCCTGGTCCTCGTCTGCTTTCTGGCCTTGTCTCTGAGGGAACCGCAGAGCCCATCTTAGTGGGTCTCTTTGATGGCACATTCTCTTCACCAGGAATGGCACTTCTCACATGCCGAAGGAAGAGCCTTCCTTGAGGAAAAGGAACTCTGCACGTGCTCGGTCTGAAGCACCATAATTTTTATGAAAAGAAGCCACAAGCTCATTTCTGCCTGGATTTGTTTCCACACATAAAGTGCAGGCTTCATCAAATGCTCATTTAATTCTCAGTGCCTGTCAGGTTTTTATTGTCAAGGCAGAATCTCTGAAGAGGGCTCAGTACCACGTTGAGCTGCGCCTGCCACGCATCTAATCAAGAGTGAGTCTTTCAACACTCGGATTGTTTTTTGACAGAGCCTCTGGTGCTGGTATCTCTTCCCAGGCGCATAACAGAATGTGATGGGAGCGTGTCTTGCAGGCACCAGGCAATGCCTTGTTTCCAGGAAAACTTCTTCCCCTCCCTCCTGTGCTGACAGAGGAGAAAAGTGCCTTGAAGTCATAGACGGAGTGAGGGGGGAGATTTAGGGCTGTTTCTTGCTTTTAGGTACCCCTGTTTGAAGCTTAATGACATTCATGCTTTTTCTGTTTGTTTACAAGTTGCACCCCATGTATGGTGCCCTTGCAGGGTTTTCAAGGTTTTCAGCAGTGGTTAGCCATGGCCATCCTCTGTGCAGTGAGTTGGTGCCCCAGGTTGATCCTGCCTAACTTATGAGATCTGGCGAGATCGGGATAGCCTTAATACATTTAGATTAAGTAACTGGATTATTCAGATGGTGATTCCGCACGAATGGTTTTCCCTGCTTCAGCTTCTAAATGACCTCGATTTTTTCTTGTGTTTCCACACGTGGGAAGGCAATCCTAGCAGCAGATTCGAAGTCACTGCACATTTTGTCCGTTTTTTTCCCATCCTGCTTCCCCCCGACTTATTTGTCCATTCACAGCAGATTAGGGATTTTAATCATGTGGAATTCTTCATCCGATGTTCTCCCCACCCTTGCTCTTTTCTCTCGCCCTTCGAATCAACTTAATTTGATTGGCCAATCATGTTTTCTAAGCTACACCCACTACCCTTTCCCTTCCCCTCTTTAAAAAAAAAAAATGTAAAAAAACGTTGCAAGGTTTCTGCAAGGGTCCATTTTACAACACGCCAAATTTGTTACTTGTTGCTCGCTGACAGCTGACAGCTTCTGAGGTAGAGTGAAAGTGTGATGGAGGGACTTCAGCGTTCAACTAGTGGTCTAGGCATTTCATGGAGGGAGAAAGAGACCATCCTCAACACAACACCTATCACTAAACCACACTGCTCACGAAGAAAGCAGGAAAGATAGACGTGGGGTCATTGGTAACAATTTTCCCTCCAAATGTCAATAGCCAATACTCTTCCACAATATCGGTGGGAAGTGCTCTGGCCTATCCAATATATTTATTTGATGCAACGTTTATGTGTAGCAACGTTTTTTTGTGAGAAATTTTTTTCTAATGTGTTGGTTTGATGCAACGTTTATGTGTAGCAACGTTTTTTTGGGGGGGGGGGGAATGAAGATGTGCATCATTCGACACTTCCCCCGGAAAAAGCGATGAGGAATCGATTTTTATCCTGTCAAAAATTCCGCATGATGGACTTTGAGCCGATGAAATGTGCGAAACAAAAGCCTATTGTGGAATCGGGGAGAAGTGGATTCGTAGGACTCCACCGCGGCATGACTGCTCAGAAAGTCCGATCAAAATTGATCATGAGGAATCCCCCAGAATCTAAGTTGCTGTCCTTAATGCGAGCTAGCATGGAGTAGTGGTTAGAGAGTCAGACTAGGATCTGGGAGACCTAGGTTCGAATCCCCACTCTCCTATGGAAACTTGCTGCATGGCTTTGGGCCAGTCATACACCCTCAGCCTAACCTTCCTCAATAGGCTGTTGTGAGGATGAAATAGAGGAGGGAAGAATGGCAGAAGCTGCTTTGGGTCCCAGTGTGAAGAAAGGCGGAGAATGAATGAATGAATGAATGAATGAATGAATGAATGAATGAATGAATGAATGAATAAATAAATAAATTTTGCTGGAGCTAAGCTGCAGCATGCCAGTGTGTGTGGGGTCAGTTAGTTCCTCTGAATCTTGTCTGTTGACTTCAAGGTATTCAGGTAATCATCAGTGGCACCCCCAGGTAACCCTTTCATACCTTCCGCTGTTGCGGAGTGGTGGTGATGGAGGAGTTTTCTGCTTGATTGTTCCTGTGTAAAGTACAATACTCATTGGTGGTATAACCTTATTTTATTTTTATTTTGGACTAGATGTGTGTCTTCTTGCTCTGATCACAATACTTAATGGTAGTTTGAATACTGAATGAGCAGTTCTATGTTCTACCCAAACAGCTGCAAAGATACTAGATGAAACAACAGCATGAGTGATCATATTGTGTTGGGAAATTGTAGGAAAAATTAGATTGATAACAAATGCTGCTGCCTGCCTTTCACCTCAGTTGCGACCCAAGACAGCTTACATCGTTCTCCTGTCCGCCATTTTATCCCCACAATCATTAGGCTGAGAATGTGGCCATTTTCACACTGCTTACCGGCCACGGGACATTGTGCGAAGCTCCCAGAACAACAGCGTCTTCCTGGCGCGAAACCGCACCAGGAAGACGCTGTCATTCCGGGAGCTTCGCACAATGTTCCGTGGCCAGTAAGCAGTGTGAAAACAGCCTGTGTGATGAGCCCAAAGTCACCCAGAGAGCTTCTGTGGCCGACTGGGCCTTCGAACCAGGGTCTCTGAGATCCTAGTCAGACACTCCAACCACTATACCATACAGGCTCTGACAGGTTTCTTTTGTTTCTTTTGTAACAGAGGGGATATTTTCCACCTCTTCTCTCTGTGCTGTCTGCCCTTCCTGTTTTCTCATGAGTAAACCATTGTTACCATTGCCAATAGCAGAGGGATGTTCTGGAGCCTATCTGTGCCCAGAGGTTCTGATTTTCTCCATTTTTAGCACTGCAATTCTCACCATCATCTTGAGGCTGGTGGCCAAGTTTGAGTCCCCTAATTTTATTTTCTGATGGGTCATGCCTGCCACAGACAGACAGACAGACAGACAGACAGACAGACAGACAGACAGACAGACAGACAGACAGACACATCCTTTTGTTATTATAAACTGCATACACAACAGAATAAGCACAAAGTAGAAAAATCTGCGATAACTTGCATCAAACCAACAAAAGCCGTTCACAATGATGGTGACCTCCCATTAAAAGTCAGTGTAAAGAGATGATGCACCCAGAGCACAGAGCGGCTGGTGAACTTGCACTGGAAAATTGGCTGGAGGCAGCTGGCTTGAAATTCAAGCTCTTCATGCAAAAGAAAAGGAATGGGGCTGGCAAAAGTGACACAAGGAGGGACAGTTTTAAAGGCTGCCAGAAGAAGAAAAGGAAGTGAAATCCCTCCCCACAGCTCGACAGGGTCCCTTGCCCAATTTCCATGACAGAGTGAGGATTCAAACCCAGTTGACCAGGACCTGGGCCTGTCTGGGTCAAATTCCTGCTTTGCCGTGGAAGTTTGCCAGGTGACCCTGGTCCTGCCACAATCTTTCTGCCTAACTATGTCACAGGTTTGTTGTGAGGATAAGGGGAGAATGATGTGAAAAGCAGCTTTGGGTCCTGATCAGGAAGGAAAGTGGAACGCAAACAAACGGCCACAGAACTACAAGGCACAGGACTACAAGGACACCCGAGCTGCAGAACTGCTCCTTTGGGGCGGGTGCTTTATCAGAAGCAGGCTGCATCCCAATGTTTCAACCAGTCTTATCAGCACCCAGCAGCACCTCAGTCTCCCCTGGACCAACTTTCACTGCAGTGATTCTCATCTAGCCCATTTCTGCTCCTGGATGCCTTGTTTTACCTGACTCTGCTGAAAAGAAGAGACGGAGCAAGAGTCATCAGGGGTACTAATGGCGCCTCACTCCAAATCTCTGGGTGACCCATCCACTGAAAATATTGAACAGGTTGGGTGACCAGATGGGGACCTGGAGGGTAGAGCAGCATAAGTGCTGCGGTCAAGGAGCAATCTCTCCACAGTGTGTAGTAGCATACCTGATCGCTTTTGTGTCCCTTCCTCACTCTGGCCTCTGTCCCATGTCTTCATGGGCCCCATAATACCTGGCATAGACTTTCTTTGCTCTCTCACCAGTGGAAAAGCTGGTGGGATACCTCATATCACCTTCAGGAACTGGCCTGCCAGACTGAAGTGGAAGCATTGGTGCAAAGCCCCTAGTCGCTATCTTGGTTGGCGGGTGCAGAAAGATATCATAGGTGGAAAGAGACTGAAAGGTTCAGGCGAGTCGATAGGGCTCCACTTCTCCCTACCCCTCCACCATCTCGTTGCTTTTCTGGAAAGGATAATCTGTCAGAGGAATCTGTTCTAAAACCGAGTCCTAAATCAGTCTGAATCGGTCCAGATACAACTACTGCTGCTATTACTAACAATTTACTTCACATTTACAGATGCCGGGTCAAGCTTGTTCTGCCTACAATCACATCACAAAACTTTTTATAGCTACCTCCTCAAATCCATGACCTTAAAGAAGACCGTCTGGAAACTGGCACATTTTTACTCAGCCTCGAAGGTCACCTTGGGCTGCATTTGATGACTTTCTTACAAGGCTCGGTGCTTTGAGGATGAGCTTTGCCTTGCCGGAGGGCAAACCTGAATCTTTACTTTTTGAATATTTTAGAGTTTGTTTTGCTCTCGGGGAAAGCTGTTGTTTCCCCCTTTCACTTGGGCTAAGAACAGATAACGGTGATTCCTTTACTGTTGGGTTTGTAGGTAATTCCCTGCTGTGTCAGCCCTGCTTGGAGACTTACACAACTGGAAGATTCGCATATTTCAAGGACAGAAGAAACCATGTCTTCTTGGAACTTCAACTAAGTGAAATCCCCCCCCCCCATCACCTAGTAATGATGACCTCTGTGGAGAAAGTTTCTGACTCCTATGGAAGGGAGGAAATGGAAAATAAGAAGCGACACGGGGTGGGTTCACATAGGCATGTTCAGGATTCTAGTCCTTGGATGCATTTTGCTGTGAGGATATAAAACCCTGTAAATCATACTGTGAATAAAATGGCCCTTGGCTTGTAGGGGGCTGGAGCAGGCACGTCTTTGCCATCATTAACCATAAAAAAGAATGAGCCACTGACTGGGAGGTGCCCTTCTAGGCTTCTCCCAACTGCAAAATCCCCTTCCAGCAAATACTGTGGCACTGACGGAAGTCCTGCAATCTCCTTGATAAGAGCAGATAATAAAGAACTATTAGAATGTTTCAAACCTTTCTTTCTTTGGGGAATGCTTTTGGCATTGGTGTCTGGTAAGGAACCCATGCTAGTTGCAGTAAGGCCAGGTCCACACTGGGTTCACACATGCGGCTAGCTGGGCCTGCTGACCATCCTCTCTATTTCCCCCTGTGAATGAGAGAGATGGTGTGCTGCCAGAGGATCCCTTTTGCACATTCAGCTGCAAGCAAACTTGAAATGATGGTTCCACATCGTACTTAACATAGTGCTATTCTCTCCATCAAAAGCCACCCAACTATATGTATACTTAGAAGTGTCCTTCAGTGAAAATTCCACCTACTCCTGTAATTTTCCTTTTGTTCCTTGTTTTCAGTCTATTTTCTCCCAACTAGCCAGTTATGTTTTGGCACTCATGTACCACCTGTTTATTATCAATTCTGGATTCCTCGGAGAGGTGGAGGGCTTAAGTATTGGTTTTCCCTTTGTCACTGCTTATCATTTCTTTTATTTGTAATGGTGCAATTATGAAGTAATAATAAAAACAAGCAGTGGCTTTGGTTGGCTACTAAGTGAAAAATAACGCCCCCCCCCCCAAACAAGAGGTGATAATTTACAACTGATTCAGAAATACTATGAGAAAACTGGCCAGCTGTGAGAGAAGAGGATGTAATTAATTAGATTAGAAAGAGAAGAGAGGGAGGAAAATTGTAAGGAATCTAAGTTGTGGTGTGTGGCTATTTAAAAAGAAAGCACAGTTCTGGATTCTGGAAGAGACACAGAGAGAAGCAGATAGAGCAATGATTTGGTTGAAGCACCTTGTGGGAGTGCTGGATCTTTCTCTGGCGCACTGATACAGAGTTGAAGGTAGGCGCTCATAGAAGAGTGCCTCTTTGCCTCTACTTGTATCCTTGTAAATAAAGCCAATACTACCCCAACGTCAAAAGTCTCAAGGGCTCTCTCCTCCACAGGGAACCAAGCCAGGTCAACATCAATCTCGGAATGCCTCACCACTTGGAGAAGAGCAGAGGGTATAAGAATATTCTTACTGATTTTAAAAAAAAATCTTGCCTTTGTATTATTACTTGATCTACCCCATGGAATGGGGCAGGCCGAGAATCTTACTGACACAAAGTAAATATGACACCAAAAATTTTAGAACTTGCTTAGAGAACAATCAAAGAGAATGCTGGTTGTTCTAATGAGCAATGTTAAGAAATGCCAACTGCCCAAACTGATGGTGAATGTTGATGGTCCGGATGGCTTTGTTTCCTACAAAGCTGCATTATGTAAGATGCATTGCTTGCTTAAAGATAATCATTTAGGAATACAATATTGAGAAATTCTGGTTGATTATAAGACCATTTACAAGATCAGGTTGTATCACACTGTGGCATGTTTCTAAAACTGTGCCTGACACAATCTGAGGGGTTTGCCAACTGCCCAAACTGATGGTGAATGTTGATGGTCCGGATGGCTTTGTTTCCTACAAAGCTGCATTATGTAAGATGCATTGCTTGCTTAAAGATAATCATTTAGGAATACAATATTGAGAAATTCTGGTTGATTATAAGACCATTTACAAGATCAGGTTGTATCACACTGTGGCATGTTTCTAAAACTGTGCCTGACACAATCTGAGGGGTTTGCATCCCCTTAGCCTGTCTCTTTCAATTTACATTCCTTTTATCTTAAACCCCCGTTTTTTATTCAAAGGCAGAAAGAAAATTACTCATTGCTGAGTGCTGTAGGTGTACATAGCCTTTTACAAACATAGAAGGAGACAGATCGGTGCCTTGAAGAGCTTACAACTGAATTCCAACAAATACAATAAGAAAGGAAACAGGAAGGGGGCTAAGATTTGGAGCAGACAAATTAATGCTTATATACAGTTGCATTCATCATGGCATGAAGAAACACATTCCCCTTTGATTCATGTGCTCAAATGTGTCACGTCTGTTGCTGAAGTTGACATTCTATTACTTCCTTAGGTAGGAAAAGTGCATAACTTTAATGCTTGGTGTGCCATGAATGATAACACCAATTTAACCTGAAAGATCAGTGGAAAGGAGAAATGTTACTTTCAAGGATAATCTACAGCCATGCTTCTTAGGGTGGGAAGTGGAACTCCCTAATGTGCTAAAAACAGTGTTTCATTTGAGTCTGTCAGTGCTTGGACTCAGAAGTCAGAACTCACCTTTTATTCCCAGGTTCAGACCTTTAACATGCAAAATAATAAAGCAGGAGGATGCCTGTAAGCATGTGCAAAGTGCTTTCACCTGCGGAAGCTACATTTTTAAACTTGAAAAATGCATACAAGGACAAAGTGTCTCTAAACATATAATAAATTGAGGAGAGGAAGTGTGCACCTTGTTACTCTTGCAATTAAGGATGCTCATGAGGAAGAGTGCTTCTGTGCTTGCACACACTTGCCTGTGTCAGGGCATATTGCAATAGCATATACATCTAGGGTTATCAGTCTCCAGGTGGGTCCTGGAGATCTCCCAGAATTACAACTGATCTCTAGGCTGTATAAATAAGTTCCCCTGGAGAAAACGGCTGCTCTGGTGGATAGACTCTACGGCATTATACCCTGCCTTGGTTCCTCTCCTCCCCAAACCGTGCCTTCCCCAGGCTCTACTCCCAAATCTCTAGGAATTTCCCAACCCATTCTGCTCCAAGGCTTTCTCCTGGCTTGAGTGCAAGAGGGCTTTTGACTCAGATAGGAGAGCTGCGCTATAAGGAAGTGGCCTCAAAGACATGCATCAGTACAGAGATAGGGACCGTAGACTTTACTACTGTGTAGTGCCTGTTGCTATGGGTAAAATCAAAAAGAGTCCAGTAGCACCTTTAAGACTAACCAACTTTATTGTAGCATAAGCTTTCGAGAATCACAGTTCTCTTCGTCAGATGCATGGAGGGCAAGAAGAAACTGGCCAGATATATATAGGTGGAGAGGGGAGGGCGGAGTAGATGCAAACAGTAGCTTCTGATATGGAGATCAGTTTGCTTCTGTTAAGGAAGGTGGCTTTTATGTTGTTTAGTATGTCAGAATTGCTTATACTCTGTTTCAGCATTTCTTCAGCTCTGTGTTTTGGATTTCTGATGGTTTTAAATTTTTGCAGATTTCTATCTATATCTCCTATTATATAGTTTATTGAAATGTCTTTGAAATTAACTGTACTGACTCACACTGTGTACTCCACCTTGAGCTCAGTGAGAAAGGGGGACTATAAAGGCGGTAAAGAAATAAACACCCAGAGTTGGCAACCCTATGTGCTTTGGCTTCCTGGATAGTTAGGAACACTTCTCCATGCTGAATCTGTAACCAAATTCTCTTGTGGCTGGGGCCCTGTGTAGCTCTCCTTTGGTGTCCCATCAAGACCGCAAAGATCAACTTTGCAAGTGTTCCTTATACTACTCATGCGTGAAGTTCGATCGAAAAAGAGATGCTCCTTAGCTTATTACGGAGCTCTCTCTGTTCATCCACACTGGCTTCTTAGATCCTCAACTGCAGTTCCATCTGGCTGGAACGGTGTTAGCTTGACCCTGCAAGAGCTCTTCCTTCAGGAGATCCCACCCTTCACTTGCTCCTTTCCCTTCCAGCATTCTTGTCCATGGAATAACTCTCATCATATCTCTAACAATGCAATCCTAAGCAGAGTTACTCCAGCTTAAGCTCATTGAAACTTTGCTTAGGATTGCACTGTAAGTTTATTAAAAGTTTGCCCTGCTAAAATCTGACCTGTGTGTAACTTCTCCTCGTATGGGTTCTATGGGACTTAGGAAACAAACTTTCACACAAATTTAAGTTAAGAAAAATAAACTTTTAAAAACCTTTTAACAATTAATACAATATAACAATTTTTTTCTTTAACTAAACTCATAACTGCAACCATACAGAAACTTTAAACCAAAAATGTCTTTGAAAAGGTAAGCAGTTCAACTTGTCTGATTCCACTAAGTGATACCGGCCATTTTCACATGGCTAAAACCTCTGAAAAATCGCGCAAAACTCACAGCACGACGGTGTTTTCATAGCATGATTTCCTGTTTAATGGTGCAATTTCTGATGTCATTGTACCATTAAATGAGAAATCGCGCTATGAAGATGCCATCCTGCCATGAGTTTTGTGCGATTTCCCAGGGGCGTTAACAGCCGTGTGAAAACAGCCAGAGTCCTTTTTCACTATCCTTCCAATTCAAAGCAACTGTGGCCCAGGCTTCTGTCCTCTGCTTGGGGAGTTACAGCCCTTATTCAAGGCGATAAGAGCATATTCAGCTCCCCGGCAACCAGCTTCTTCCTCAGCTGCCCAGCTCTAGCTACTGACTCTGCTCTACTGGGCTAAACCGATTACCTCATAGGGGTTACATGTACATTTGGCTACAAACTCCCTTGGTACCCCTAGCAATTTGTTTGTTTGTTTGTTTGTTTTATCCAACTTAGGTACCACCTGTCTAGTGCTTGAGGCAGTTTACAGCCTCGATAATCTTAGTATTGGAAAAATGGCGCACAGGGAGTGGTCCTGTGAATTTGTTTATTTAGCTTTACTTTACTTTGTTGGATTGTAACTATGGGTTGCTGGACTCTTTGACCACTTTTTGCTAAATGAAGACGTGGGACACAGCCCTATACTGTGAAGTCCCATTGGTTTCAACTGGAGACAGTTAAGTATGTAAGAATACAAGAAAACTCATGATCAGAAGTGTCAGACTATGGAATCCCAGTTATCTAGAGTTCGTCTCCCCCTTCTGCAAGAAGGACAAGGTTTCTTGGTTTCAAAAGGTTTATTGGAAGATTATGCTCAGGATACAGGTGTCCACAATCCAAAGGCTTGAGGCCCTTGGCTGAACAAAAGCTTTGTTGAGAATGACACATGAAAGTAACAACGTTTCAAACACCCATTCCCAGCCTCGACCCTTAGTCCTGTCTGCGAAGGCATGGGAAGACAAGGGCGTCAAGGTCTTCGGCCAGAACGGGCTGATAAGAACTCTTCGCTCCCATGGATATATGCGGCCTGGGCACCGCCTGGGCCTAGAGGGAGGAAAACTAAACAACTATAGATTATAGCAAATTGAAATGGCGTAACTCTGGCTAGAGAACTGACGAGCAAACTGACACTCTGACATGAAGAACAAAAGTCTATATTGTGCAGTATTTTGTTTCCAGCAGTGGTCAGAAAGATGCTTGGAGAAAAACAGCGTACAGTTTTTGTCCCCAGTAACTGGTGTTCAGAAGAACAGTGCCTCCGAATGGGGAAGCTCCACTTAGCTATTATGATGACTAGCAGTGACTATTGCTAGATCAGTCTTCCGGGCATGTCCAAGACCCCTTTAAAACTGTCCAAGCCAGGTGCCATCACAATAATTATACAGTGTGTGAAGCACTTCCTTTTATTTGTCCTGAATCTACCACAAATCTTTTTCATTGGATCTAGTATTATGAGATAAGGGGAAAAAAATCTTTAATCCAGTTTCTCCATACCAAGCATTTAAAAAACCCTCTTTCATATATCTGCTTAATTCTCTTTTTTCCAAACTCAAACATGCAAATGTTTTAACTTTTCCTCACATGACAGGGCCTCCTGGATTTTGATTGTTAGGTTGCCTTAACATATTTTTGAATCCCTTCTCTTCTTACAATATATCCCTGACTCAATTAATTTGATAGATCTTAAAAGTATTGACCTTAGGTTGGTCTGTACCATGGGCTTTAAGAGTCTTTATAGAGACTTTAATCCCTCGTATTAATTTTATAAGCTATATCTTCAAAATGTGCTGTAATATTCTTCTACTTATAAGATTCCTGGCACATTATTCTGTTTTTATAGAGCTTGTTACCCTTCTTGAACTCTTGAGGTTATAAATCTACGTAACAGTTAACCAGCGATTGCAGTAAAAAGTTAACAGGGTTTTTTTTAAAAAAAAATCCATCCATCAATACTTGCAGAATCTCAGCCTTAGAACTGCTATCCCCACTTGATTTACACTTTTATTATGAGCACCTGGCAATAGTCAGGCTGCTGCATTCTGGACCACTTGTAGTTTCTGTCTGGTCTTCAGAGGCAGCCCCATAGAGAGCACGTTGCAGTAATCCAACTGTGAGGTTACAGAAGCAGGGTGTCATGTATGCCAGCATACCTGCCATGATTGTATTCTGCATTTTGTACTGGTCATCATTACTGTCTGCCACAGTTATATTCTGTATACTGTATAGGTCATCTGAGAGTGTCTTAACTGCTAACATAAAATGCAGGAGAGCCGGTGGGGCCTCTCCGTTAATCTGTTGAAAATATGTACTTTCACTTTTCCAGCAAGTGTCCTTGAAGGTGAGCTGCTACTAGTGGTCATTGTATCTTTTCCCAGAGACTGGGATATTTTCACTTTGTACTTCATTTGGTCTAAACTAATCAGTCCCCATGTAACTTCTTTGAGGTTTTGCGCCAGAATGTCAATGGACATTAGTAACGCCTTTGTTTGAATTGTCACTTCTGCCAATTGTGTGAACACTTTGAACTGTATGAATCTCTAATAAAGTTGCTTCAACTGGAACACCTGTGTGTTAACTGTGGAGAACTTGAAGGGACCCAACTGCCAGGGACTGACGCATGGATCAGAATGGCTAGACTGGCTGAGACTAGGTAGCAAGAGAGTTGGGGCACCAAATGCAGGTGATAAAAAGTGCTCTGGGTCATCATGCCAACCTGCAAGGTAGGGGCTATGAGCACCCTCAAGCCGGTGACCTTGACCAATCAACAGGGATGGAGCTCCCCAATCATTAATCACCGTTCACCAGGGCCTTGGTAGAGCTTCCATTTTTGCTGCATAGTTCAAGGCTAACTCATGGTTTGGTTCAGACCTAGGGCAATTGTCCCATGGTAAAGAAACAGGTGCCATATTGTGACATGCGATGCCATTTCATAGGAAAGCATATGTTTGTGAATGTGTAGATCACATAGTTCTTCCCCTCTGACTGCACAATTTGGCCCTCTGGAAGTTCTGAGCCTGATGGTGTGTGTGTGTGTGTGTGTGTGTGTGTGTGAGAGAGAGAGAGAGAGAGAGAGAGAGAGAGAGAGAGCATCTACTGCTCTAAAAAAGGAGCAACATCATCAGCCCTTGAGCGTGGGCAGCCTGTTTCAGGATTCCTCCTCATCAAAAATATGTTGCAAAAAATCTCAGCTGCGCTAGCAATAGTAACCAAAGCAAAACTGCTTTCGTTCTGCTTTGGTTCAGAGGATGTTCGTCAAAACAAGGGCCAGCTAGTTCCTCTGGGCAGTTACTACAGATTTAAAAATTTTAAAATCTCATCCCTCAGTTTGACTGTTCTTCAGACTCCCTTCCTGAAAACAGTGGCTGCCATATGGGTACATGCCCCAGACTTTCCACAATGAATTCAGAGGCATCTCTGCCATCTCCTCATATCCCTTTAGCAATCCTTCCTCCTGCCAGGTCTCACAGCCACAACACAAATTAGGATACCAACCAATCAAAGCTCTCCTAAGTACTACATTATCCCTTGCCAGGACAGCCATAGCTCAGGTGATTGGTTGACTGGACTGGTTCATGTTCTGCGCACGGGCTGGGGGGGGGGTGCTCTTTGGTGATGGAAACTCAAGAGAGAGGGCCCTTTTTACGCACAAAAAAGGAGGAGAACAGACATTGTGACAGAATATAGCTAACACTGCTGTGCTTAGAGGACCTTTGCAAGGATTCAGGACACAAACAGGCAGAACTGAGATTTTGCTCCCTCAGACCCACTGGGGATGGTCCACTCATGCTGACTGGCTGCCCTAGACGCCAATAATTTCTCTTAGCACCTTCCCACATTCCCACCCTTCCACTTGCTAATATTCATCACAGCAGCCCCTCCCACTCCATGCAGGCTGCGGAGTTTATAAGATACCAGAAATGATCAGGGGTATGGAAACCTCAAGAGACCTGTTATTTTCCCTCTGTGCCCCATTCCTCTGTGTGGTTAGAGGAATGTTCTATAGCATGTGAGAGGTGCGTTTTAGTCCCGTTAGTTCTTTTCCTATTCTGCTGCTGATTCCCTTGTCACTGACTAGACGTGCTGTTTGTCCATCTGTGGTGTGTAAACCACCATCCTTGGCTCCAACCCTCGAGAAATGGAGCAGGAAAAACAATTATCTCCATAGTGACGCTCTAGGAATTTCTCCCTGTTTTTATGGGTTTTAGCACAAATATTAGGGAAAATTCGCAGAGCATCTTCCCTAGACTTCACCTTCCCCAGCACTGCCCTCAAAACCTTCCGGCATTTGTGGGAGCTGTGTTTGCAATCCTGTAGATGACCAAAAGATGAGCTTTGCCTTATTCCCACCTTCTTTGGGGGGATTAAAGTTGCTTCGCTTCTCGGTGCTTTCCCTCATCCAGCTATTGGAAAGATCTAGTGTATCTTTGGAGAACATTCTGCCTTGTATTTTCTCGCTGCTGTCCTCACATGTGTGTTTTGCAAAGGGGCCTTGTTTCCCCGTGCTTGGGATAACAACAACCCTTGTGTGGGAATGCACCTGGCTCTTCTGTGGGGATTTCTGTCGCCAGGTGAGCTGTGGTGCTGTCTGGGTGATAGGGCTGGAGTAGGCCAGCTTCCTTCCCTGTGTGTCTGCCAGTCAAAAGGGAAAGTGCTTGCAAGAGGCGATTTGATCTGAACCCCTGCCCTGGAGGCCTCAGCAGCGGGAGAGGCAGACAATTCAAAAGGCGTCCTACATTTTGTCCTCCAGCAGAGGGTGCTGTGTTCCCTGTGCTCTTTCCCTGGTTGTGTTCTGAGGGTGGGTGGGAGCAGAGTGATGCCAGGGAGGAGCGTCAGTGTTAGCTTGCATTGGTTGGTGGCTGCCACACGTGGTTAATATGGGGGTGTTGCTGGCCTGCTGCTCCATTGGCAGTTGCTGTGGGCTCGAGGGCAGCCACCCTGCTCTCAGCTCCTTGGAACTGGGCCCTTTGTGCCATTTCTCTTCTCTAGAGAGTGAGAGTGAGCAGAGAAGATCATCCAGCTCTGCCAGTGCTGCACATTCATTAGTGATGTGCCAGTGTCCTGGGTTTAGGATGCCATTGCCTGAAATAATTCAATTGCTATGATAGAGGTAGTTTCAGGTGGGTAGCCATTTTGGTCTGTAGTAGAAGAGCAAGATTTGGGTCCAGCCGCCCCGAAGACACCAACTAGATTTCCAGTGTGTGAGCTTTCGATACTCAAAGCTCTCTTCCACTCTAGAAAGCTCACAACCTAGTTGGTCTCTATGGTGCTGTTGGTCCTGAATCTTGCTATGAAAGAGACGTGCAGTTCTTTCTTTTTTAACAGATTTGTATTCATCATGATTACAAAGAGTACCAATACAATACAATTTTAATAACTAACAATAATTCCATCCAATCAAATATAATATTGATATTTCAATACAAATACCCAAAAAATCTATAATTCTATTTTACATGAACTCCTTCTAAAATGTGTATCTTACTCAGATTCACACAAGGTACAATTTTATATTGAACTTTAGCATTCGATACATTCGGCCACACATTTTTTCATATGCCGTTCCACTCAACTTGTATTTCTTGTCCCATGTCCATTTCCCATTTTTCCTAAACCCATTTGCAGGTTCATCCAAACTGAGCAACTGTGAGTATATATCAGACTCCCTTTTACAAGAAGAGCCAGCCTCCATCGTCCTTTCGAAGCCCACCTTGCCCTTCAGTTCTGTTCTGTGTAGTTCTTTCTTTTCATGACAGCAGAAGAAAAAAGTTTCATCTGTTGGATGGGAGAAAGAATTGCAAAAGGAAAAGTCTCATCACTGGTACCTGGGACTTTGATCAGTCTGATAATTTCTCCCCCAGGTCAAACAGGTAGCCCATAGACCCTGTACATGGGGCACAATCCATCTGTGCGAAGTCCCTTGATTTCAGAAGAAGAGCTAAGCATTTGCTTTGCTGTCTCTCACTGAAATCGGGGGACTAAAAATTGCCCCTGCAAGTATATACAATTGTTTTGTGAACAATCTGATGGGGAAAAACTTCTATTATTACCTTTGTTTTATTAATAACCTGGTGCCTTGTGGCTCCCTGGAAGAGTTATTGTGGCATAAGCTGTTCAGAACTAGAGCTTACTCGTTCATTAAAAAGCCACAATAAATCTGTTAGTGTTTAAGGTGCCACAAGAGTCTTTGTTGCATTGCTACACAGACCAACACAACTCCCCTTCTGGAGCTTGTTCTCTTAATGTCTCTTTTTTTAAAAAAACCAAGCCAATATCTCTGTTGCTGTTTGAGCACTGGAGAGCTTAAATGTTGCTGGAATGGAACTGTTGTGAAATGTTCCAACCACTGGAAGGCAATGGACTTCAGAGAGTAATAGATGAGCCTAGTGCTGGGGTGTGCTGTTCACCAGGAGAGAACTTTAGAAAAAAGCAAAAGGTCATTTTGATCCTGGTTGACTGCAGGATTCGCATTCAAGGTGATTCAAAGGAAAACTGCGTCCTAGAGGACAAAGCTGTTCAGCCAGGACTGCTCTCGTGTGACCACATGACTTGCCCGGAGGCAACGGGCAGAGCTGCCAGCACAGCTGCCTGCTGCGAATGCCAAGGAGCCAGATGACGCTGCAGGAATATCTATCACGTCTCCATATCTGGCCATGCTCGGCTCGGTCTCTGGCTTTGGGAGCTGGAACTCATTACTGGGAAGCAACTCAAAAGGATTAATACAGAAGGTGAAGAATCATGGATCCTCTGGGTGTGAGAGAGAAATGGCCACAATGGGGCTTCTGAATGTGTTGGTGCCCTCTTGAAACATCTCTGTAACCGCTCAGCCAGGAACAGTGGGTCCAAAGACAAGAGTCAGGCAGATGGCTGCAGTCGCCTCTCTGAGCCACCTTCCCTTGAGATCTTACTTAAAAAAGTGTTTCCCATTATGACCAAAATGAACAATGCTTTATAAGACACTGATCTTACTTTTTTCATGTCTAGGCCATCCCACGTAATAGGGTAACAAACAAATATAAAACAATCAAGTTAAAACAGGCAAAACAGGTTTCTGTTAAACTGTCAGGAGCTCTAGATTGGGCAGGATATAAATTTTTAAATCAAACAAACAAATAAATAAAACATTCATTCAAAGCCCGTTTACTGCCCTAGCTACTAGCAGTCATTTGGACAGGCCGTGCATGATGCTTGTGAAGCAAGGTGGGAAGAAATCCAGAAAGCGGAGGCTCTCAGGGAGAGGGCATTGGGCTGAGAAGGGAGCTGGCCTGTGTTGGGGAGCAGTGGCATGTTGAAGCGCGCACGCGCATGCATACGCACACACACACACACACAAATATAGCACACACAGAGCCATTCACTTTCCCTGGCAAAATGCAGTCACACAGTTCTGTGAAATGCAGAGAACCCTGCATTAGAAAATCAGTGATTTGCTTAATACTGAAAACACTCTGTGCAAAAATGCATCTTTTTCTTTTGTTTTGAACTGTGTAGCTATGAATATAGAAGTGTTCCATCATTCTGAATAGACTTCGCTTTCTAAGTCTACCAGTTGGCAGGAATTTAAAACAGTTTTTTGTGTACTAGATATTGGCTAGCAATGAGCTATTGTCTAATTTTGACCTACAGATATTGTGATGGGAATTCTTGGGCTTCTGGTTTCACATATACTCTCTGGGTAGGTTAGACAGGAATGGTAATTCTGAACAGAACTGAATATTTCATTGCAGGTTGTGTCGTTAAGTAGAAACAGTGGGAGCACAACTGATTCCAGCACCTTCTTAACTCCTCCATTGAAAGCAATGGGACTTGGGGCTAACTAGACTTATGGGGTAGCATGGCCACCGCTGACCCATTTATCTCCCTGGCAAATCCAATGGATTTGTTCCGCTAACGGTCGCATCTTCCTCCAGCACAAAGTGCTGTTCCCCTTCTAATCAGAACAACTTCTTGTGTCAGAAGAAGGTGCCACTGTTAGGATCCAATGCAATGACTGTAAAAAGCTAACATTTCTCTGCTCCCTGCTTCACTTAATTGGGTCCTGCTTGCAGCTGTTGGGTAAATTCTGAATATAATTACATCACGTCATGTTGTTCTTTGAGTAGATGTTACCCGAGAGACACAGGAGGGAAATGTAGGCAGGCTCCAGTCAAGCATCCCTCTCTAACATCTCGTTAGGAGTTTAGAAGTGTTTAGTGGAGCCAGGCGACCTGCGTCATCTTCCTAGTAACATGTCATTGAAAATATACATGATGTCTATGTGTGCGTGTGAGTGTGTGTTTATCCCTCTTCAGGCAGCAACTGCCTGCCCAGCACAATGCATGGAGGGGAGTGGGAATTAATGTCCTGCTGCCACTGAGGCCCAGGCGATAGCCAGGCCATGAGTACGATGTTGTCTGAAGAAGGCCGGTGTGTACGGAGGGGAAAATGCAGGGCTTTGGTGAGCATATTGGGTTGTGGGTGCTGTGTGATGTCTGCTTGTGGACTGGATCATGCTCTTTGTGTGTAATGCCAGTAAGGTGGCTAGAAATTTGGGTAATTCTGGAGAATAATATCCCCCAAATCTTGTAGGCTCTTTGATAAATAAATGATTGTGAAGAATTATATACACTCGAAAACAGTGGCCCCCACCTTGGTGCCCATAGGTGGTGTGTTTCTTAGTGCCCACATTTTTCTCCCCCGGAAAGTCTCTTACCTGAACCCAAGAGCTAATGCTAGCTTTCTTCTACCTCATCGCAGCAGGAGGTGCTTAGGGGAGCCTAGGACAGATCCCCTTTGTGTCTGCAGAGATCACCCATTGGAAAAAGCCGCCTCTATCATGGGACGATGATTGGTTGGAATCTCCCAACCTTTTGGGCTGGCCTTTGCCCCCATGGCTGGCATTTGGTGGCAGTGCACAATGATTCGTTCCAAAAATTTTAATAGTGCTCAACAAGGTTGTGGGCCCATCCTTTAAAATACGTGCAGCAGGGGGAAAGATGGTGCTCCTCAGCAGTTCCATCTGGCCGAGTTGTAGAGCTCGTTCTGTCTAGATCCCACATATGCCACACAGCTGAACCTCTGGTGGGCCCTGATGTATGGTGAGTGGGCTGCATTCCTCTTGGTGGGTTACCAGATATGGAGAGCTGCCTTCTTGCCTCACAGAACATTATGTGGGGTGTCATATCCTGAAGCCGCTGCTACGTGCTTTGAAGCTGTGCACCAGAACCTCGAGCGGCACATATCAAAGCATTCATTTTAACTGGATTATGGATCAGGCTGTTCTTACTTCAGGGGAGCAGAACAATGAAGACTGATTTTATGGAGGAAATGGGAAGGCACAAAGAACTGTTCAGGCAGGAGTTTGTTTGTATGGGCTATAATTCTGGATGTGTTTGCCAGCCTTTGCATTAATTAGCTACCATGTTGAATTTGAAATGTGATAATTAAGCAAATTAAAGCTGCAGCATAGTTATTAATGAGGTAAAATATGCTAATGTGCTTTTGATAAAGAGCTTTTTCTTCTGTTCCACATGAAACTTGCAAACATCTTTTATTTTGAGCCAGACAATTTATCTCAATTGATTAAAGGAAAAGGTTCAACACTGTAAGCTGCTGAACAAATGCTATGAAATAGGTAATGATCAAAATTAACAATACACATAAAATCAACAGAAGGTAGTTGAAACCAGGAACTTGGTTTATAGCAGTATTGGCTCAGAGGGAATACTTTTGTAGGCTTGTTTGACTTGTTTGGGCCACCACTGCAGATGGTAATGCACAAAGGAAGGAAGGAAGGAAGGAAGGAAGGAAGGAAGGAAGGAAGGAAGGAAGGAAGGAAGGAAGGAAGGAAGGAAGACCAGCCACTATATTCATCTCCTGTATAAATCGGATCTCTGCTGAATGGCAATCAGTTGTAATTCTGGGAGATCTCCAAGTCCTACCTGGAGGTCGGCAACCCTACTTTGCATAACCTGAATTCACAACTATCCCCCCCACACACCCCCAGTGACCCCTGTTCTGTGCCCAGAAGATGGAAAAACCCTTCCAGGATCCCTAGCCAAACTGGCCTAGGGAAAATTGCTTCTTGACCCCAAAGTGGCAATCGGCATTACCCTGGGCATGTAAGAAGGGGCCACGAGAACTGAGCACTGAGGTAACCCTTCCTGCCTTCCCTCTCATGATCTGGCCAGGTCCACAGAATCAGCATTGCTGTCAGATGGCCATCTAGTCTCTGCTTTAAAAACTCCAAAGAAGGAGAGCCCACTACCTCCCGAGGAAGCCTGTTCCACTGAGGAACTGCTCTGTCAAGAAGTTCTTCCTAATGTTTAGCCGAAAACACTTTTGATTTAATTTCAAGCAGTTGGTTCTGGTCCGACCTTCTGGGACAGCAGAAAACAACTCCACGCCATCCTCTGTATTGCAGCCTTTCAAGTACTTGAAGATGGTTCTCATATCACCTCTCAGTCGTCTCCTATCTGGGCTAAACATATCGAGCTCCTTCAACCTTTCCTCACAGGACTTGGTCTCCAGACCCCTCACCATCTCCGCTCCCCTCCTGTGGACATGTTCCTGCTTGTCTATATCCTTCTGTGGTGTCCAAAACTGAATACGATATTCTAGGTGAGGCCTAACCAGAGCAGAGCAGAGCGATACCATCTTTTTGTGTGATCTGGACACTACGCTTCTGTTGATGCAGCCCAAAATCGCATTTTTAGCTACACTGCTGACTCATGTTCAGTGTACTAAGACTCCTAGATCCCTTTCACAATGTGATAAACTGCTTTGGGTCCCAATTAAGGAAAAAAATGGGAGAGTAATAAAATAAATTACTAACCAAGTAAATAAGCATATTGAGAGTTTGTCCTGGTCCCAGAGGAGTAATGCCAAGTGTCTCTTTGGGAACGGGAGTGGGAGTGGAATCCTGCTCGCCTCTGTCCCCTGCAGTGGGGAATTAGGCAATTCAGCCTCCACCACCCTACAAGGCAAGCAATGGCAGCAGATTCCAGGGGGAAAGCAGGAGGAGTGGTCAGGGGTCCTGATTTTGAGAGGAAGAGGGCTACATGGGGGAGGGGAGCTGAACCCTCCCCATGCCCCACTGCCTTCTTGATAGCCTCTCTCTAGGCTTGCCAACCTCCAGGTAGAAGCTGGAGATCTCCTGGAATTACAACTCATCTCTAGATGACAGAGATTAGTTCCCTTGGAGAAAATGGCTGTTTTGGAGGGTGCACTTTATGGCATTGCAGACCTCCCCATCCCAAACCCCACCATCGCTAGGCTCTACTCTCAAATCTCCAGGTTTTTCCCAAGTGGGAGTTGGCAGCCCTGTCTCTCCCCCAGGAAGCTGTACTCCCCCAAAAGCTCACCTCCAGAATTACCAGGAGCAATAAGAAAGGAGAGGATTTAGCATCTTCACCGCACACTTGCTTTGCTCTAAAAACTGGGCCCTGGCCCCTCCCCGTGCTTTACTGGAACCAAGTGTAGTACAGCTGTTAGAGGAGCTTCTACTCCTGAATACACACACACACACACACACCAGGCTGTGCTGTCCAAGTTACCTGTGTAGTGAGGACAGGGTTTCAACGATCCAATCCTCTCGCAAGCCCTTCCTCTTACTTGGGGTTGGGTCCTCAGCACTCACGTCTAGAGGCGAGCCTCTGGAGTATTATTACACGGTGCTGCAAGGAAAGAAATTTAAATAGAAACCAATGAATTTTGTAGTAGCTTGACTTCATAAGAGCAATGCCCCAGGCAAGGAGTGTGTGGCCTGAGAACTTTTAATATTTTATAAAATCTCTGAATGTAACTTAAAAGAAGGATGCAAAATTCCATCCAATTACAAAAGTAAAACATGCGTATAATTTTTGAAGAGAGTGCTGCTCAATAAAACCTCAATATTCCAATTTCTGAAACTGATAAATGTATTAAGGAAATAACAATAATGAAGAATGTTGAGGGGGGAAATCAATATATCAGACTAGTGTCAGACTAGGATTTGAGAAGCCCAGATCTGAATTGCCACTCTGTCATGGAAACTTGGTGCAAGACCTTGGGCTGGTCTCATACTCTCAGCCTAACCTACCTCACAGGGTTCTTGTGAGGATAAAACAAAGGAGAGGAGAATGAGATAATCTGCTCTGTGTCATGTCTGACTGTATCCATTCATTCATGCCAATGATTTTGCTGTCCAGTATATGCTTTGTTCTGTCAGGGGTGACTCCATTTTGTATGACTGGATGTATTCTTGTTGCTAACATTCCAGTAAGTTCTCACCCGTTCCCAGACGGCCGGGTGTTTACCTGTTTGAAGCTTTCTTCCTGCTTTGTGATATGTCTACTCTCTGAGTAGCTTGATAACCCAAATATGCAGACTGTTCTCACACAGATCAAACAACATGAAGTTGTTTGGAAATTGGGAGGGGGGATGGAACAGAGGGTAGAAGAGGGATGTAATTTTCCTGTGTAGCCATTCTGGTCAACTTTCTACTAGAACTGCTTAGGTGCTTACCTTGCTCTTAAGTAGACCTTTGGATCTGATTATGGAAAGAACTTATTTCTGAATAAAAGTTATTTAATCAAGAACCAGTGTCTTGTTACAATGAACCACGGATCTGTCTGCTGTAATCTATCATCCAGAGTCTGACACTCTGGATCCCCGTTGTGGAGAAAGGAGGGGTATTAATGAAGTAAATAAATAATAAATACTGCTGAAGAGGAGGGGCAGATAAAAGGTAGGTTGGTGGGTGTGTGGAAAGAAGAGAAGGAATCAGAGAAAGGTAGGATTGCCAGGTGGAGGGGAAGAGGAAATTGTGTAAGAAAGGGGATACACCTGCCATAAGCTCAGCAGGTGGCCTTTGGCAAGCCCCCCCTTTCAGCCCCAGTGCCCCAGCTGTACTGTAGGGATAATAACAACACGGACTTTGTTCACCACTCTGAGTGGGGCAT
Organism: Eublepharis macularius; assembly: GCF_028583425.1. NCBI lineage: Eukaryota > Metazoa > Chordata > Lepidosauria > Squamata > Eublepharidae > Eublepharis > Eublepharis macularius. The sequence continues at coordinate 5,279,457 of NC_072792.1, forward strand.
TAATCTGTCCAGAAGGGTGGTATATATGCACACTGTTGTTGTTGTTGTTGTTGTTGTTATTATTACTACTACTACTACTACAGGGGAAAATGAGGTGCCCCTCACAAGTCCATGCAAGTTCCCCCTGTGCAACTGGGTGTGACCCAGCAACCAACACCACACAACTGGGCCATAGTTTTGCCAGGTAGATGGTACCAGGGGTAGGGAAGGAAGGAAAACTGAAAATGGAGGGGTGAGAAGAGTAGACTGGCTGGTGGGTCAGAAGTACAGAAGGAAGCAGGAAAAGGGGAGAGGCTATGGGTCTTTCAAGGAAGAGAAGGAGGAACTAGTAGGGGAGGATAAAATGAGATTCCCCCCTTTTGGAAGTCCTTGTGGGTTCCCCGTTGTCTTTCCTAATACCTTCCCTGAATAACAATCTAATTCTAAATCGACTGAAAGGTAGGTAGCTGCATTGAACCGTAGCAAATTCTAAATTCAAAAGCCTTGCCATACCTTTTATTAAGACCAACACAGTGTGCAAATTTGCAAATGCTTTGAAACTTTTCACCAGGACGGATAGTCAAAGCAAGAAGGGGGCTCTTTAGGCATTCATCATGAAGCCCCTTGGTCTGCATCTTCTGTTGGATGCTTTGTTGATTTTGATGTGCACAGGTGAGACTATCTGGTATCAAACTGCCCTCAGCATGCCAGGAAGAAGAACAAAAAATACATGCTGTCCAGTAGAAAATATAAAACTAGAGAATCTCTCAGATACTAAATGGAATTATTATTAATATAAGGACCACTACACTTTGCCTTGTATTCTCAGCCTTTGAAGTTATCTATAACTTCAAAGGCTGAGAACACAAGGCAAAGTGTAGTGGTCCTTATATTAACAATAATAAAGATTAATTTGAGTCAACATAAACCCAGCAGTGGTAGTTTTACCCAATGCATCTTCTGAGGCCCCTTTCTCCATCAGCTCATTTCTGGTATTCCTGAAGCAGATGGAAGGAGGTAGCTGGTCTGCTCTATAGCAAACTCCTGAACCAGGAGCCTTGTAGCCTCCTTTATTAAGTTTGATGTGGGTTGTGATGATGTGGGGTGGATGGATGCCCTCAGTTTGGCAATAAGGGCTGCTGACTGTTCGTTTGAACCATTCAATGCCTCCTTTCTGTGGTGGGTTAGGGCCATTTCATGCTTGCCTTCAGTAGGTAATGATCAGACCAGGGGTCAGGCCAGGGCCTCTGAGAGGAATTTTTTGAGGTGGTGCAAAAAAATGTCAGGGCCCCTTCCCTACTCCATTAGCCATTGTTTTTTTTTTAATCCATAAGGTCAAAAAGGTTTTAAAAATAGGCTTTGTATTTACTTAAAAATGAGCTTTCCTTGCCTTTTTTGTGAAAAATTTCTAGTGACAGCATCAAAATTAATAGTTCTGGCAATGTTTGAGTCAATACTCAGCCTGGCCAAATCCACAAGACGTTCTTGAGACACTGTAGACCTTAAAAAATTCTTAATCAGCTTAAGTTTGCTAAATGATCTCTCTGCAGAAGCTCCTGTTGCTGGAACTGTTAAAAGAATTCGTCAGCTGACACAAACATTTGGAAACAGGTCACCCAGCCTGTGTTATGTTAATATGTTCAACAGATCCCGTGGTTTGAACTGGGCATTTCCAAAATTTGCCTTATGTGCTGAAGGTGAATGCTGCATTTCTGTCAAAAAATCCTCATCATTAAGGCCCTCAGGATCTTGTTTTGATAAAAATTAAGCGTTTTCTTTCAAGTCACTTTCAGACATGGTGAGGTGTTTCCGTAAGCAATTGAACTTTTCAGCCAACTGCTTCACAGCATTGAATCTTACAGTTAATCCTGCTATAACACTGTCTACCAAAACATGAAACACAGACTTTCTGAAGTAGGCTTCTTCTGGTGAATCATCTGGGTCATTCATTTCCAGCAAGTCTTTTGGGAATGCTTTAGGCAATGAGATGTGACCATTGGTAACATACTTTTCTATTTCTTTTTGAGAAAGAAATTCAGTTTGACGCAACCAATGTCAAGGCCTACAGTATTCTTCTCATTTTCTAAACTCACTTCCACCAGAACCTGAAATTCTGTTTTTTTCCAGTTCATTTTTGTCATTTTCTGCATGTGCTCCTTTAGACAAAATTCTGTACATTATTACCCAAATCAACTGCTCCTTGTTTGGGAATGAGGTTTTCAAGAGTTTCTCTCGACCTCTATTATTCTCTGCTTAATGGCCTTTTTGGCTTGGTTGTAACCCATACTGAGCAGTAATTGCTGCGATAAGCCATAAGAGGCTAGTTTACTGTCTAACTTGCTAGCCCAAGATGGTGTACAATGATCAGTTAGCATTAGATTTACAAGTCCTTTAGGAAAAAAAATTAGCTTTAACCAATGAAGAATTGCTGCAATCCATAATCTGGCCTCTACTGTTGTCAGGCCTGCGTCCAGTCGGATTGCAGCATTAGTAGTACGGGGGGGGGGGACCTGAAAGATACCTCTCAGAAATTTTGACTGTATCATTTCCATCGAGGTACAGTTGGATTTAATACTAAGCAAAGCTCCCTACGTTAATTGAACTAATGATTTTGCAGAGAATAACCTAAGCGCAGCTGTCAGGCATCTGCCTCCCTTGGTTCAAATTTTTTTTTGAATCGCTCTGGCAGACTTGAGCACTCGAGGCAACATGGGCAATACGCGCGTTGCTCGACTCAGTCACCTGGAAGACCACACCCCAATACTTAAAGCATCGTACTTGCTCTATGAAGACTGAGTTCAGGTTCCATGAATAAGTTCTGGGTCTCTGGGCAAAGACCATTATCTTTGTTTTAGCATAATTGAGCTCTAGAGTGTTATCCTGGCAATACTGCGAAAGTGAGCGCAAAGCTCTCCTCAGGTTGAATGAGAATTTTTTAAAGGCACCCTTAATCCAACTTGAAGGAGATTTTGTTGTCCCCCTTTTTTATTGTTCCTCTCGTTCTTTCTTTTCGTTTGTTACCTCCTGATTTGTGAGAATACATTTTCAATGGATGATTAAATTTCTTATTTTATATCTAAAAAGGGAAAATTTAATTCCTAATCAGCTCTGATGATTGCCATGTTGCTTCAAAAAATCCTGAGCCCAAACTTACAAAGTTTTAAAATGAATAAATCAATGAAAATGCAGCCTAGCCCTAATGTCACTACAGTAATTAAGGAAAAGAATTAGAACAAACCTTCAATGTATCTATCCAAAGTTGCTCTTTATAGATGGATTTAGAATGTACTAATACACCAACCCTCCCACCGCGACAGGGGCCACCAGCCTAAACATTGTGTCTGCCTGGCTGGAGAGGGGAGAGTCACGTGATCGTCTAACTTGCACATGCTGCTCCTAGTGGAAGATCTTGAGAATGCAATATAACAACAATGTAAAGGATAAAACTATGCTATGCAGGCCAGCAACATAAGATATTAATGCTAGTCCTCATATGCAAACATTCAATGGGACTGCAGGAAGCTCTTTAGCCCCCTTTGGGCCCCCTCTGGGCGCATGGGCCCTAGTGCAATGCACCTGCTGACCCCCCTCCCTCTCATAGGGCCTGGGTCAGGCGGAATCTCCAGTTTTGAAAGAAGACCTCCCCTCAATGCTCAGTGCAAAAGATTAAGTCCAGTTTGTGGCCTCTTTCATGCATGGGGCCTGTTGATATTTGACTGCCAAGGAAGGAATAAAATCCTGGGCCACCCCTGGTAAGGAGCATTTGGCATGAATGTTTAAATCACCCAGAACAATCAGTTCAGGTGACTCCAGCACCATGTCTGACAGCACTGCTGCCAGCTCATAAAGGGTGCTTACTGGGGAACCAGGCCACCAGTAAACAAGCAGAATACCTAGCATATCTTTAGTTCTTAATGTAAAGAGCATGCAGTCGATATCAGCTATGGTTTGTGTAATGAAATGGTTACCAAGGGTGAAATGAATGCTGGTTGCAGTTAATCTGTCTTGGGGTGTGTGTGTGGAATGTTCCCCCTGAGGGTTTGATGGGCTGTGGGGCCAGGGAGGGGCCTGCAGGAGTTTTGGTAGGGGATGCACTTCTTCCTGGACTACAGCTCCCAGCTGCCCCGGGCCAAGAAAGTGCGGGAAAAATAAGGGGCGGAGCAGCCTCCACAGAAATACCCAGCCCATCCTGAGGGGAAAAGTTAGTCACCTTCTTGGGTGAAGAAGGAGAGGCTCCTGCTGCTGGGTGACACCCGGGTGCCTAGGCCCTAAGTGTGGAGGGCCTGGGAGGCAGCAGAAAGGAAGTAAAGGATGAACTTTCCCTGAGACCCCCACCCTCTTAAGGTAGAGCAGGGAACAGTGTGGTAGGGAAAGCAGACGGCGGTTCTCTTCAGTTTGATTTTCTGCCCTATGAGTTCTGAACAGGGGGGTCTACCCCTAAGTGTTGTGCCTTTACCTGCTTTGTATATAGTGTATAGTGTATATAGTGTATAGTTATTAAATTATACTTTTTTGGAATATAAAGGACCTTGTGGTGCTCTGACTACGTAAGCTCCCCCACTTGGCACGCTACAGGAAGGGAGGGAGCCCAGGAGAACTGATCAGGCCAGACCTTGGTGGGTTGCCAATTCTCCAGGGCCCAACCAAAGATTGGGGAATTCACTTCCCAGTAGGGAAATTCAGCCAGAGGGGTCTCACTGCCCCTCAGTCAGGCAGTGTACAAATCAGTGAGTGGTGGCAGTGACAGAGAATGTGAGCCATGCCCACCAGGGATGGTGGGAGGCGGATAGAGGGGCTAGCAGGCCATTGATGGCGGCTCAGTAGCCCGGACTGAGAGCCAGCGCCCGTTCTGCCACAGTTTGTATCAGGAATCTACAGAAGCTGAAGGAATCATGGAGGATACTAGCAACCCCTCCTCCCTGGCCACCTGTGAGCTGATGGAAGCCGAACAGGTGCAGCTAGTTAGGACAGGCACACCACATCATTTTCTCCCAACCATGTCTCTATTACGCAAGCCAGGTCAATTCCCTCTTCCCATAAAATCCCTTTGAGGTTTACAGTCACTGATCTGGTATTTCGTAGGATTAGTGAGGAAGTGGGGGGGAAAGGAGGTCCTGCATCAACTCTCAGGAAGCTACTCCTGACAGTGCACCCCCAAAAGATTTGGGTTTCCCACTTTGGGTTAACCTGAAACAGGAAAAAAAATTCGGAAAAACCTGAAACCGGGTATTTAAGCCGATTCAGGATTACTTGGGAAGATCCGGCCATTGTTCCCAGTGGGAAATGCTGCTCCCTGCTATCAGAGGGCCTGGGGGGTGCATTTTCTTCCCTAATCATGCCTAATTTTCAAGGGACCCTCTTCCAACACTCGTCTCACTACCAGCCAAGTTTCAGGGAGATTGGACTTCGGGGGGGGGCATATTATGACCCCCCAAAGAAGGTGGCCCCAACCGCCACCTATCTCCATTGTTCCCTATGGGGAAAATGGGGAGGAGATTTCCCAGGTGTCTGGGGGTAGCATTTTGCAAATAAAATGCACCAAGCCTGCAAGGCACCCTCTCCCAACCCTCCTCTCATTACTGTCCAAGTTTCACGGAGATTGGACTTCAGGGGGCCATGTTATGGCCCCCCAAATAAGGTGCCCCCAACCACCACCGATCGCCATTGTTCCCTATGAGGAAAATGGGGAGGAGGGTTCCCAGGTGGCTGGGGGTGGCAGTTTGCAAGCAAAATGCACCACACCTGCAGGGGACCCTCTCCCTGTCATCAAAAAGAGTCCAGTAGCACCTTTAAGACTAACCAATTTTATTGTAGCATAAGCTTTCGAGAATCAAGTTCTCTTCATCAGATGCATGGTACATAAACTGGTCAAATATAGAAGAGGAGGGGAGAGAGAAGAGAGAAGATGCAGTTAGGGGGGGAGAGAGGGAGGGTGCAATCAAAACATTCCTTTGCTAGTAAATGTAAACATCTCCTTTTGGTGTCCTTTTGGGGTCAGTTGGCTTGAGTGAGGCTTCAAGGGAGTTTGCCCTGTTAGTTTGCAGCAGTAAAATAGCTAGACCATCCAATTCCTATGTAGTATAAGACTTCGGGAACCACAGCTCTCCCCGTCAGATGCATCTGACAAAGAGAACTGTGGTCCCCAAAAGCCCACGCCAGGCGCCATTGGGCTCCCCCAGACCCCGCCTCTGTAAAGGAAATCTGTTACCTGTGATAATGTGATAACCATTCATAGTCCCTATTCAGTCCCAGCTTGACAGAGTCAAATTTGCATATGAATTCCAATTCAGCAGCCTCCCGTTGGATTTTGTTTTTGAAAGGTTTCTGTTGAACTACAGCAACCTTTAAGTCTTTGATGGAATGTCCTGGTAGATTGAAGTGTTCTCCCACTGGTTTTTGGACGTTTCCATTTCTAATGTCAGATTTGTGTCCATTTATTCTTTCGCGTAGAGGTTGGCTGGTTTGTCCAATATACAGAGCAGATGGACATTGTTGGCGCATGAGGGCATATATCACATTGGAGAATGAGCAGTTGTAAGAGCCAGAGACAGTGTAGTTGACGCCATTGGGTCCTGTAATTGTATTTCCTTGGTAGAAATGAGGGCAGAGCTGGCATTTGAGTCTGTTGCAGGGCCTGGTACCTGTGCAGTTTCTTCTTGCCTTCCATACATCTGACGAAGAGAACTGTGATTCTCTAGTCTCCATTCTCCAGGTACCTAATTGGTGGAGCTCTCCCTCTTCTACAATGGGGGACTTCTTCAACTCACTGGGCCCGGCTGTGCACCCCAGTCTAAGAGCTAAGAGTCCTTGTGCTCTCACCCTTAGGCTTGAGTCAAGAGGCTTGCCCCTCCAGTGCAAAGCTTCCATTAAAAGGTCAGCCCAGGCAATACCTGTGAAAGACAATGCAAAGATTTCCCATGGGGGGGGGGGTTTGGGTTGCACCCAGTTGACAACTATCCACAGATCAAAGATAATCCCTCATGAAGCTGGCCTGCCACAATGAGTTCTCTTCTGGTGCAAGGATTCCCTTAAATGGCCAGCCCAAGCAATACCTGTAAAGGACAAGGCAAAAAGATCCAGGACTGGGGGGAGCTTGAACTCCTACATAGATACACTTTTTCTCTTCCAGGGATTGTGAGCTGTTCTTTGGGTTTATAGTTTGAGCTGCATGTGCACACACAAGTCCTGGATCGTTTCCGGGTGATAGCAATTGAAGATTGTCCCACCATCTGGAAGGCTACCTGGCAACCTTTGCTTAATACAAATTCTGCAGATGCTGCAATACAGCAGCATAAATAAATAAATCTTGATATGAACGGAAGATGAAGAACAGTGTTGTAAGTCCCCTGATATTCTACAAGTGTGTTCCAAGGTCCTGATGTGTTGCAGAATGCACCCAGAAAGAAAATGGCTAGATTTTTTTTCCTGTTCAGGTTTGAAAAACAGGCATTAACCCAGGAAGATGGCAGTGGCGGTCTTAGACAGAAAATGAAAGCATTTTGTGAGATTTGCGAGGCACCCAAGCATCGGCTAATTTCAGTTGTGGGCTTAGGCACAGTGACATTGCTATGTATGATTTACTGTGCTGTTCTGATTGGGCCTCTGCACAGATGAAGATTTTTAACAGATTATTTTGACTGGCGTCATTGATTAAAACGTATCTGCTGGATGATCAGAATTAATATGTTTTACAGTGCATGACATGAAGATTCCATCATAATAAAGTTTCATCCCTCGGCTAAAGCAGAATTGCAGTTGTAACTTCAGAAGGGGCAAGAAACATTTCTTTAGCAGTTGTGTGATCCTGAAAGGGCTCTCACCATCACAAAGTGCCATTGGGCCACTCCCAGGTTCTTCAATTGGAGCTTGCCATCCTCCAGGTGCCATCCTTGAGTTCTCCCAGAATCACAACTGATCTACAGGCAACCAAGGTCGGTTTCCCAGAGGAAATGGCACCTTTGGAGGCTCCTCCCCACAGTCTCCAGAAATTTCCTAAGTTAGCAACCTTGCATTATAGTGATGTTAGGCTGTTCCAAATGATGGGATCCACCACAGAAGAACTTAACGATTTCTCTGAAACCTAAGGGAGGGCAAGGTAAGGAGAAGGCTGTTTGAGGAACGTTACTAGTCCAAGGGAGTATACTGTTTGGTAAGCATATAGGTCTAAAGGCATGAAGTGGGATTGCCAGGTCCCTATACCCTTCCGCCAGGGTGGGGGCTGGCACTTACCTCGTGCCGGAAGTGAGGTCTCCTTTGCACATGCGCTCCAGCACCTGCATGACAACGCCCCTGCTGGAAGTGATGTTGTTATGTGCCAAGAAGGGGAACGAAGTCCGAACAGACCCCAAATGCACTTCTCTCGTATCACAGACAAGGTTTGTCTGAAACCAATGTACACTTAGAAAATCCACACCTTCATTCTTGTTATTTCAACTTCATTCTTTTATTTTCAGGGTAGGTACTCAACCCGCAACGTTATTGTACAATGAAATCAACCAACCGTGCTACCCCAAAGGGTGCTCCCGGTGGGAGACTGGCAACGGGTTTGCCGGCCTCGGTTTTTCCCATTTCGCCGAACCACTTCTTCACTGCCAAACAAAATCATGATATCTCAAACCCTTGTCTGTGCTTGTTATCTCATATAATACATTTCTCATTGAACATTCATAACCATTTACATATATAATATTATTTATACAAACTAAAAATGGATTGCAAATTCAGACATAAAGAAACTTACTTATTTTGGCTACTAATATTGCTCTACTCCAATTCCTTTTCACCTTAGTCTGAAACGCATTTCGGACCACGCTTTATAACAAACACTGACTAACTGGAGCCCAACATTCTCTTAAAGGGACCAGTGCACCTTATGAGACAAATGTTCTTGTATCCTGAGTTTAACAGGACGTGTTGTGCTGCCTATGTACAGCAAGTTACAAGGGCACCTGATGACATAAATAACAAATGGAGTTGCACAAGTGGAAAAATCTTTTGTGAAAATCTGCCTTTTGGTAATGGGATGTGTCAAACTTTGAACGCTGATCGACAGAGGACATTCGTTACAGTGTCCACAAGGAAAGTGTCCAATAGGCATATATGGTTTAGGAGATAGTTCCTTAAAGTCTGAGTGTACCACCATGTCCTTTATATTCCTCATCTTCCTAAATCCCACCACTGGAGGGTTTTCGCAACCCACTGTATTGCTGATCACCAGCCAATATTGTATCCTAGTGATGTTGTTATGCCAGCCACAGGAGCACTCCCACACTTCGTGCGGGGCCAATTCGGTCTATTTGGGGCCCAGATCAGTCTTAAATGAAGTGCAGGAATGCTCCTGCAGCCGGCGTGATGATGTCACTTCTGGCAGTGATGTCATTATGTCTCTTGAGAGCGTGCACATGGCATGTGTTCCTTGAGTGCCTGCTGGTGGTGGGCAACCTCCAGGAGCACTGACCACTGGTGGGTCAGCGGGCAAGGTGGCAAACCCATCAACAGGCACCCCAGAACCCTATGAAGGCCTTCAAAGACCAGCACTTTGAACTGAGCCAGGGTTGTCAGATCCAGGTTGGGAAATTCCTGGAGATTTTGAGGGTGGAGCCTGGAAAGGATTGGGTATGGAGAGGGGCCTCGGTGGGGTATAATTCCCTAGAATGCACCCTCCAAAGCAGCCATTTTCTCCTGGGGAACTGATCTTTGTCACCTGGAGATCAGTTGTAATTCCAGGCGATCTCCAGCCACCACTGGAGGCTGGCAACCCTAAACTGAGCCCAGAAACAGACAGGTGGCCAGTATTTTTGGTGCAGATGGACCAGTATCCTGATGCATCCTAACTTCAAATCTTCCTATGAAGAAAGTGGCTGGCCTTGCTAGTGTGGATTGGGGACCAGGATAGGTTACCTGATTTTCATGGGTCACATGAGATGGCACATTGTGACTGATACAGCAAAGAAGTGTGATCATCTTGTCCAGTTATGAAGAGAACTTTACCGTGCACCAGTGGCAATTGTTTAGGAAAATGGAAGTTGTAGATGCATCTTTACAATAAACACGAGGCTGCAATCCACCTATATGCACATGCCATTGTGTGCTACTATGCATAGGTATAGCAAATGGATTATGATCCATCCAGAAGCAAGGACTGCACAATTCCAAAAAGGTGACACCAAATGACAGCATCAATAACTTAACATTGGAGGGAGGAGACGAGAGCAGGGAGACCTGCTCTCCAGCCACTTGCCCCACCTGCTCCAGCCACTTGCCCCACCTGCTCTCCAGCCACTTGCCCCACCTGCTCTCCAGGCACTTGCCCCACCTGCTGCCTCTTGTGTTATGCTTTCATCAAAGATGCCCTTTCAGAGCCAAACTACCTGAGAAGAACTACTCACAAATGCCATGCAAACGGATTTACATGTGTCTCCCTGTTGCTTTCCTGTACACTTGCCAGTGTGGCTAGACTGCACTTGATCCTGTGTTCGTGCTGGCACGGGTTTCTTCGGCACTCTGCCAAGATGTGGGAGTGGTAATCCCCTGTCACCGTCCCGTCTCCTATTGCCTTTCTGTGCAGAAACTCAATGATATGGCCCATGAACACTCGCCAATACGACCACACGTATAGAGGACCGGGGCTACAGGACACGTGATTACCTTGGTCAAAATGGACATGGGCAGGTAGGAACAGACACAACTCTAGACACTTGCATAGACTTGTGTATTTCATCTCGCCTAGTTCAGCTCTCAGTCTCAGGATCTGTGTGTACAGCAGATTCCCTCTGCAGCGGGCCTGCCGAATGCTGCTTCCGTGCATGTATATGGCCAGAGCTGAAAGCCGCAGTTCTCCACTAGGCACGCCACTAGGCTGTGACCTTCCTGGTGGTCAGGAAGCCCATTTACCTACATTGAGAAGTGGTTCTTTTTCAAGTTCTGTGTAGGTTTGTTGATAGTAAAAAATATAGACAATCCAAAGTGGGAGGAGGAAACTTCCATCACACCGTTCTGGTTTAATCAGCAAACTGTACTTAAAACAACAACATGTCTTTCCCTCTTGTAATAATGTCTAAAGCCCAAATCATGTCAAAGTGGAATCCAAAGGTAAATGGCAACTTGTGTTGCTTCTCTTGTAAAAGCAAAGCCTGAATATTTTGGCATGCAGGTTGTAATGGGATATCAATAAATCCCATAAACCTCTGCTGGGATTTTGCTGATAATTAGGCAGCTGACAATAAGCATAAGATTAAAATAATAATAACACAGTCAAAGGGATAATTTGCTTTAAAGCATCTGCCCTTAATACTTACGTTAAAGATTGTAGATCCAGAGGAGTTAGCCATGTTAGTCTGTAGTAGCAAAACAGAAAAGAGTCCAGTAGCACCTTTAAGACTAACCAACTTTACTGTAGCATAAGTTTTCGAGAACCGCAGTTCTCTTTGTCAGATGCATCGACGAAGAGAACTGTGGTTCTCGAAAGCTTATGCTACAGTAAAGTTGGTTAGTCTTAAAGGTGCTACTGGACTCTTTTCTGTTAAAGATTGTGAAACTTTAGAACTGAGATAAGATTTTCAGGTGTCGTTGGAGGCTGGCAGAAGGTCACCAAGGGGAGCTGGAGTTTTTTCCCTTCCGTATGTGGAGCAGATGGTATAAAATAAAGCTGTTGGCTGGCCAGGGAGTTCAGCATCTAGAACCATGCCCTCCCCATGTTCCAAGTTTCTGTTTTGGTTCCTTCCCTTCACTGGACAACAGACTGTTCATTCTAAGTCTTGAACACCCCTCCCCCAGACTAATTCTTATGATGTTGCCATACACTGTTGTGTCATTTGATGCTATTTTGCATCTCAGAAATACTGGTACCTTTTGGTGTAAGGAGTTATGTCTACAGAACTTGCTTGCAAATCCTGCCTTCTGCAAATAATAGTCTCTGGCTGCAAACAGTGCCATCGAAAAAGCCATAACCCTTGGCAAGAAAAGCCAAGTCCCTGGTCTGGGGTTTCTTTCTTTCTTGACTATTTTGTCATTTCAAAGCTGTGCTTGGCGCGTTGATGCTTATTCAGAGAGACTAAGCAAACAGGCTGGCTTGGGGGGGGGGTGCATTTCAGGGAGGGGCTCCTTCGTGCCATCTGCCTTCTGGAAAATTAAAGCAAAGGAAAGGTCATTGGGATAAACTGATTTGCTAAACAAAATGGTTAACAACTCATGAATAACTTTGTAAAAAAAAACTTCGAAGAAGGGGTAAACTTTTTTTTTTTTAAAGTCCTCCCCAGACTGATGGCCTGATGCCCCACCCATCTCCTTTCCAGTTCATTTCCATCATTATGTGAGAGAATGAAGTTGTTTGTGTGCGTTGGAAGAGAGGAGTTTGCAATCTGTGCCGAAGGAGGTGCTCACCAGATTTCTAATGGCTTTTCAATGATAATGTCGAAAGGGCTTTGTCCTCTTGGCTCCTAGTGGTTTCCACAGCAGCAGCAGCAGTGCAAACAGAGAGCACCCCCCCCCCACCGATCCCCTGACGGAGGCAGCCTGGGGCCTGCTCCTCCTCCTCCTTTGCCTTTCTCTGTCAAAGTTCCAGCAGGAGCATGGAGGCTGGCCAGTCAGGACACAAGCAAGGGAGGAGCACCTAGAGGCAGCCAGTTAAGGTTGCCATCTCCAGGTTGGGAAATTCCTGAAGATTTGGGGAGTGGAGCTGGAGAGGGTGGAGCTTGGAGAGGGGAGGGGGCTTAGTGGGGTATAGAGTCCACCCTCCAAAGTAGCCATTTTCTCCTGCGCAACTGTCACCTGGAGATCAGTTGTCATTCCGGGAGAACTCCAGGCCCCACATAGAGATTGGCAAACCTACCTGTACATGCATTCTGGGAATAATGGAAATACCTCTCCATCGTACATGGATATTTTAGGAATCAACGCAGTAATATTGGCCTCAATAAAACTACCCTTGTCTGATTCTAGTTTATATGGCAGGTGCTAGCCGCCGTACAGCCAACCACCAGGCGGTGGCTGGAGATCTCCTTGAATTACAACTGATCTACAGATGACAAAGGTCAGCTCTGCTGGAGGAAATGGCTGCTTTGGTGGGTGGACACTGTCATTAGACCACCCTGAGGCCCTTCAAAGGTTGCCAGCCTCCAGGTGGGACCTGGAGATCTCCAGGAATTACAGCTGATTTCCAGGTGAGAGAGATCAGCTCCCCTGGAGAAAGTGGCTGCTTTGGAGGGTGGACTCTATGGCATTATGCCCCACTGAGCTCCCTCCTCTCCCCAGTCCCTGTCTTTCCTAGGCCCCCCCCAAGTTTCCTAGCAACCGTAGGCCCTTCCCTTCCCCAGACCCTCCTTTCCCAAATCTCAGTTGGCAACCCTTACTAGCCATAGTATGCTGATTATGCCATCATGAGAAACTGTGGAGAGTACCAGAGAGGAAATGCCGTGGGGAATCTGGAGAAAGGAGGGAAGTGGAGGATGGGGAGGGCATGCAGGATCCTGCACCTCATTTTCAGTCCCCCAATATATGGTTTGAAGGATCGTCTGAACTGAGCCTACATAAAGTCCTGCAAATGCTGTATAGCACTTCATAAGTGCAAAGTCTCCTGTTTTTTAAACCCTGTGTGCACTCCCCTCCCCCTCTCAATATCAGCTGTTTAGCTTTATTGTCAGCCTTGTGGACCAAAGTGGATTTTCCTTGTTTACATTTAATTTCCTTGTCTATGTAGCCGGCAGCCTCCCCTCATGGAGCCTATATTTGGCGTTATGAATTGTTCATGGAACCTGCATTATGAATTTTGCATAGGAAAGCCACCAAAGGAATGGGACCAAACTGGGTTCGCTTTTGGGGGCGGGTAGGTGATGAGTAGCTGATGTTTAATTGATTATAGCAATATTAGTTGAATCAATGCAGTCACATTCCTACAGAAGAAATACAAGTCCTTCAAAGCACCTCGAGACAGAGAGGCAGAGAGTGCTGCGCAACGGATATTCCCCGGTGACTGGAGTTGATGAAGACGGATTTATAAAAAACAATTTTATGACCTGGTCTACCTAGGCTTTTCAAAGTTACATTTTATTCCTTGTCCCTCACAAAGGGTAACCTTTGGGACAATTCTCCACTGACTTCAGAGCAAAATCATGGGTTAATTTAGAAGCCAAACCACAGCACGACATGCCACAGCGGGGAGAGACCGCAGGAATGCTTGACGCACGGGCAGGCTGACTGGTGGTAGAATGGTCCAAACCAAAAATGATGGACGAGCTCAAGAAATGGTGCTAGGGAGGGTGAAGTATAAAACAGCTTTCTCAGGGAACAAACAGAACAATCACAACTGGACAGAAGAGCTGAACGAGAGTCCTGGCTGCTTGAGGGGAAACCACCAGCTAAGCCCATATAGGCAATTTTCCTCAAGCCAGGCAGAGAGGCAAATGGAAAAGGAAAAATGGGAGATTTATTTATGTAATTCAGACCCTGTCTTTCTCTCCAATGGAGACTTGAAGAAGCTTACCTTGTTCTCTCCTCCATTTTATCCTCACAACAGGTTGGTATAGTAGGTTAGGTTGAGTGCGAGTGACTGGCCCGAGGTCACCCAGCAAGCTTCCATGGCAGTGTGGGGATTCGAACCTGCATCTCCCAGATACTAGTCCAACACTGCACTGGCCCATTAGTAGCAGCAAAAATTAATAGCCCAGAAACACCCGTAACTTTCCCAGGCGTCAGTTCCTGTGTGTGTAAAATTAGGAAGCTCCTTGGGTGTAGATATAATTATTTACAGCCTTGCTGTTTTCCACTGTCATCTGTAGAACTTCAAAATGCTTGACTTTAGCTAGATCATTTACTCTTCTTCTTCTAGCTTCTGAGGCTCCAGTCAAAGCACCTGCTCATTTTTTAATTGTAATTTCATAACGGAGCTATCTCGATCATAAAAATAACATAAAAACAATTGTGTGTAGCTTTTCCTGCCAACAGAAATGCAGTACTTAAATCCACCCCAAAGAACTGATCATGCATAATTAATTCATGAATGCCAGGGCTGGCTGTAGAAGAGAACAGAACTAATTAAGCTGGAAGTAGAAAGAAAGGATGAAAATGTAAAGGCTAAGTAGCCCAGGGAAACGTTAATAGCACTTTGATGATCTATGCTGCACAACCTAGAGCTTCAATTGTGTTTTATGTTAAAAAAAATCACCACAAATCAGGTCTGACAAAAAAGATGGGAGCACAGGAGAGAAAACACTGGAATGCAATGGGTTACCATTGATATTGTCTTGGTTCTCCGTTAAATCATGCCAATTCCAAACAAATGGCTAGTGTGGAGGTCAAGTTATTGCCTTTTAGCCTTTGGGGAGGGATGTCTAGAATGGGAGATGAGTAAAACAGAAGACAGTCCTGGATAGTAGTTCAGTGGTATCTGGTGCCTGTAATCAGCTGTAGAATGGCCAGAAATTGCTATAGCTCTGAATTGCAGTCACTCCTATTGTTTCAGTTCTACTTCCAAAGTAAATGTACTGCAGGACTATACTACTTGTTGTGACTATATGACATGAATCCAGCCCAGCCATGTGTTGTGGCCTTCTAGAGATCTTACAACTCCAAGCAGGCACCATAAAAAGGAGGCCTATGTGACTATAGGCTTGTGGCTTCGTTGCTAGTTAGAAGAATGTCCTCAGGATCCTGTACTCTTAAGTAAGCAGATCTCAGAGGTGATGTTCCCTGCTGTTATACAGGTGAGCATAACCATCATCTTTAAATGCTGTCCAAAGAATAGCTCTGTAGAACCTGAAATCTTGATTATTCCTTTCCTACCGTCTACTGTTCTATGTGAAGATATCTTACTCTGAAGATATGACACTGGACAGCCAGTGTGGTGTAGTTATTAAAGATTCATATGAGGATCAGGGAGACCTGGGTTTGAATCCCTCCTCTGCCATGAAAGCTTTCCGGGTTATCTTGGGCCAGTCACAAACTCTCAGCCTAACCTACCTCACAGGGTTGTTATGAGGATAAAATAGAGCAGAGGAGAACAACGTAAATCACATTGTGGAGAAAGGTGGAGGGTGTAATTTTTAAAAAATAAGTAAATTAATACATGATTCACATTTGACAAAATGAAGATCCACTACCTACCATGACAAATACGTTTTTTTAAAAAAAATATTTAATTTTTTTTAAAAAAACGGATCTCTGGTTTCCTCTGAGTTTTGCTTCCATTGGCTTGGAGCTGTGGTCCTCCTTTACTGTATTTAAAAGCATGCAACGTCATTCTTCCTTGGGGAGGCAATTGTTTCTGACTTTCCTATTTAGAGTTCGAAAGAATCAGAGAGCCTGAGAGAGCTGTGGCAAAGCACTTGAGATAAGTGGTCCCCCCCCCCATTACTTATTTATTAAAACTGGCGGAGCATAACTAAGATGATGAAAAAGGTTGAAGAAATACGGAATACAATGGCCTTCAAATTTTAATGGGAAATATGGCTGGAAGCTATTTGTAAATTATTTAAAAAATTGATTTTATTCTTGCAGTCACCCTCCAAGGTGTATTTCCCTGCCTTATTATATTTGCCTTCTATGTTGTTCCAAACTACTTACAGAGAAATATGCGGGGTTTATGGGCCACTAACTAAATATGAAATTTAGGTATGGGCTGAATTTGTTTCTCTCTTCTGTCCTTGTAAATTCTAGGTATGGTTGCTCCTGATGGCCATCTAGAAGTGTCAACACCAGATTTGTTGTAAGGTTGTTTTGCTTTGACTTAATGGCCAAGACTGGTTGGCTACAGGCTAGTTTTCAATTAAGATGGGGACATTTGTCCTTCATTCTGGTTGATAATGTAAAGATACTGAAAAGTACTTTCATAACGGCTGAATTCTTACCGGCTGAGGCCTTTTCCAAAAATTCCCTCTCCTCTGCAACCACTTATTTTTACAGTTTGGGTGGGGTGTCCCAATATCTCTTACCAGTGTGGCTCCTTTAGCACATGTACCGCATAGCTAGTATAAGAACACAGTACGCTCCAAAATGACAGTGGTGTACAGAAGTGATGCCAGCCATGATCTTGTGTGCATCAAGCAAGACCAGCACAAGATGGTGGATGCACTATTTTGTTATGTTCACTAACAAGAGACTTTGCTTATGCTGCACATGGCAGCAATGCTGGCAAGCCACTCCAGCCAGGTATTATTATCCCAGGGCCTACTCTTTATGCTTCCCAATTGAAATTGCCAATCTCCAGGAGATCTCCAAGAATGACAACTGATTTTCAGGCTACAGAGATCAGTTCCCTTGGAGAAAATAGCTGTTTTGGAAGGCATTATTCTCCTCTGAGGTCCCTCCCCTCCCCAAACCATGCCGTCCTCTAACCCTAACCCAGGATCCACTCCCAAATTTCCAGGAATTTCCCAACCTAGACTTGGCAAACATACCCCAAACAGAGGTGAGCTGGGAAGAGAGACAAGGCCTTTTCAGTGGTGTCACCTTGCCCTTGAGACTCCTGTGACATCTACTGTAAGCTCTGTTAGGTGTCGGTAGGGTTGCCAGCTTCCAGGTGGTGGCTAAAGATCTCCCGAAATTACAACTGATTTCCAGGTGACAGAAAGCAGTTCCCCTGGAGAAATTGGGTGCTTTGGACTCTATGGCATTATACTCTAACTAGAAACAAAGCCCATTGTGGGGAAAAATACAACGTGCTCTAGAAAGGGGAGAGTGGGCAGGCAGGCATTCCCTCCTCCTCCATCACTGATCCCGGCTGATGAAGGAGGGGGGTGGGCATTGCCACCTGATCCAGACCTGATCTCAGCAACGTGAAGGGGTGGTGGGCTTTGCTACCTGCTGCACATCTGATACAGGCTGGGTAAAGGGGGGCAAGCATTGCTGCCTGCTCCAAGCCTGATCCCGGCTGGGTGAAGGGGGGTGGGCATTGGCAAATGTTCCCTGTTGGGTGAAGGGAGGAGTGAGCACTACCTCCTGATCCTTGCCTGATCCAGACAGGTGAAGGTGGGAGGTGGGTTTTGCTACATGCTCCGCTCCTGATCCCAACTGGGTGAAGGGGGGACGGGCATTGCCACCTTCTCTGCTCCTGTTTCTGGCAGGTTGAAGGGGGGGGGGGGTTGAGATTGCTGCCTGCTTGGCGCCTGAATCCAACAGGGTGAAGATGGGATGGGCATTGCCACCTGCTCTGTGCCTTATTCTAGTAGGTTGAAGGAGGCGGACATTGTGACCTGCTCCAGTTCTTGTCCCGGAAGGGTGAAGAGAAGAAGGGAATTACCTCCTGCTCTGTGCCTGATCCAACCCAAGTGAAGGTGCTGGGCAGGTATTGACACCTGCTCCACTCCTGATCCCATTTGGGTGAAGGAGGCGGGCATTGCCATCTGTTCTTCTCCTGATCCTAAATGGGAGAAGGGGGGTGGGCATTGCCACCTGCACTCCTAATACCAGCTGGGTTAAGGCAGAGAGTGTGCATAGCAACCTGCTCCTCTCATAATACCAGCTGGGATCAGGAGGGGGGTGGGTGGGCATTTCCACCTGCTCCACTCCTACTGCCAGTTATGATAAGGTGGGAGTGGGCATTGCCACCTCCTCCGCACCTGATCACAGCTGGCTGAAGGGGGCGGGCATTGCCACCTGCTTCACTCGTAGTACCACCTGGGTTAAGTTGGGGATGGGCATTGCAACCTCCTCCGCTCCTAATACCAAATGGGTTAGGGTGGTGGTAGGCATTGCCATCTATTCTGCTCCTAATATCTGCTGTGTTAAGGTGGGGGATGGACATTGCCACCTGCTCCGCTCCTAATACCAGCTGGGTTAAGGCAAGGAGTGGGCATTGCCACCTGCTACACTCCTAACACCAGCTAGGTTAAGGCAGGGGGGTGGGCATTGCCACCTGCTTCGCTCTGAATACTAGCTGGGTTAAGGCATGGTGGGCATTACCATCTGCTCTGCTCCTGATCCCAGCTGGCTGAGGGGGGGGCAGGAATTGCCATGTGCTCCACTCCTAATACCACCTGGGTTAAGGTGGGGATGGACATTACCACCTCCTCCACTCCTAATACCAGCTAGGTTAGGGTGGGGGTGGGCATTGCCTGCTGTTACACTCCTAATATCCGCTGTGTTAAGGTGGGGGATGGGCATTGCCACCTGCTCCACTCATAACACCAGCTGAGTTAAGACAGGGGGCGGTCATTGCCACTCACTCTATTCCTAATACCAGCTGGCTGAAGGGGAGTGGGCATTGTCACCTGCTCCTCTCCTAATATCACCTGGGTTAAGGTGGAGAGTGGGCATATCTACCTATTTGGCTCCTGATCCCAGCTGGGTGAAGAGGGGGAGGGCATTGCCACCTGCTTGCCTCCTGATCCCAGCTGGATGAACAGGGATGGGTATTTCCACTTGCTCCACTCCTAATATCAGTTGGGTTAATGCAGGGGGCAGGCATCACTACCTGCTCCACTCCTAATACCAGCCAGGTTAAGGCGCAGGGAGGGCATTGTCACCTGCTCCGCTCATGTTCCCTGCCTGGGCTTCCCACCACAGCATGTTCCCTGGAGCAATGTGGTGAGTTACCTGGGCTTTTCTCTGCAGCAGCGCCCTCTGGTGGTGCACCAAGGTATAAAGTGAGTTGTCTGAAACACTCAATTATATAGTAAGATGAGGCCACTCCCTTCCCCAAACCCCACCTCTCTAGGCTCCACCTCCTAAATCTCCAGGAATTTCCCAACCCAGACCTGGCAAGCCTAGGTATAGGGTTGCCAGTCCCCCACTAGCGGTGGGGATCCCCTGCTCCCACCCTCTATCCCCGCCTCCTGTCTTCGCTTACCTGGCCGGTGGGGGAAAAGGCGAGGGAATGTGCCTCCTGGGGCGCGCTCTCGGGTGATATAGCATGCTTCTGCATGTCGCAGTGGCCTGATTCAGCCCGTATTGGGCCAGATTAGATCCAAATTGGGCCTGATTCAGGCCAATTTGGCCTGATGCAGAGTGCAGGAGTGCTCCCAGGGGCAGCATGTGACATTATCGCGTAGGCCAGGAGCGCACATGCGAGAGCTCCATTGAGGTAAGTTCCAGTTCTCCCACCTCCTGCCTGGAGGGTAAGGAGACCTGGTAACCTTAGTTAGCTACCATGCTGAAACACTTCTTTTACTCAGGCTTTTAATGAGGGGATTCCATCTTTTAAAGATGTTTATGGTTTGCTCCTAGCCTGAGTACTGTTTTATCTGAATCATTTTAGCCTACTAAATGTTTTGTGCTGTTCTTGTGCTTTGACTAGGTTTTTAATTGTTGGAATTTCAATTATTACTTTTAAAATTATTTTTATCCTGTTTTATGATGGATATCATCTTTTACTTTGTAAGCCAGCTGCCTTGTGCAGGTTCCTTGGAGAGGTGGCCTAGGCATTTACTAGATATGTAAATGAATACAAAATATGGAAGTTGATGATATGGGCCTGTAGGCATTGATCATATATGAAATTATTCAAAGCATCCTTGTGAAATAGGTTGGGTTGGTCATCCCATGACGAGCATCGCAACTGAATGGAAACTTGAGTCAACGCCTCTACCATTCATCATCATCATCATCATCATCATATAACATTCTATTGATATACCTCCCTTCAGGACAACTTAATGTCTACTCAGAGCAGTTTACAAAGTATGTCATAATTATCCCCACAACAAAACACCCTGTGAGGTGGGTGGGGCTGAGAGAGCTCCAGAGAGCTGTGACTAGCCCAAGGCCACCCAGCTGGCTTCAAGTGGAGGAGCGGGGAATCAAACTCGGCTCTCCAGATTAGAGTCCCGTGCTCTTAACTGCTACACCAAACATGCCAAAACTTTATCCATTGTACCATACAGAACTACTGTAACTTCATTTATGGCTAGCATTTTATCCTGGCACAAGCGGCTTGAAGGATTTTACTCAATGGCCTACAAAATCTATCTGCAATTTTTATCCAACTGCAATGTTTATGTTATTCACAGGGTTTTATAGGCTGGGGTTGGGGCTAGAGTGGTTTTTCATTATTTGTGTTAGGCTGTTTTACTGTGATTTTATTACATATTATATTTTTGTTTTGTTTTTAACCATTGTAATTGTTGTGAACTGTTTTGTGACTTTAACTGAAGAGAAGTGGTATAAAAATTGAATAAATAAATAAAATAAATAAAACCAGGGAACAGTTCTGTAGTACCTCAGTAACAAAAATAAGTATTGTGACATAAACTCCCCTGGGCTAATGTCCAGAAACTTAAATCATTATAACATTTGTAAGTCTTTTAAGGAGCCACAACACTCTGAGATAGGATCAGCTTCAACAAACACGGCATCCTTCAGGAATGTTTCTTTTTTAAAAGTTTTGTTTCATCTTTCATGAGGTCTTTCTCATTCATCTTTCCTACCCTAGACGTGAGTGTACAAAATCTATTTTCTCAAGTTTACCCTGGAGAAATGCCGCTTTAGTATATTGGAGCAAACATTTTTGCCTTTAGAAAACCAATTAAAAAGTCAATGTGAAATTAATAAGGAGTATTTTGTAACTAAATGTGCTGCAATAGTGAAAATCTAAAGGGAAGATAGTAAAATCTTTTCCAAAGAACAGCTTTACAACCTCAAGCAATTAAAAATGCATGAACTCAATACATTTCTCCCTTCCTCTACACCAATAATTCTCAGTAGTTCTTGGCCCTTCATGTGCAGCGCACTAAGCCACACAAAGAAATTGGGTGCAATTTTCACGGTTCCCTTTATGAAAGAATAAGCAGGAACTAACCTGACCACAGAGAAACACTCTTTAGTCCACATTGCATTGTTTATATTTGCTTATATGTTTTTCCTAGGCTTGAATCTGGGCTCAAGGAGAGAGATGTCAGCAAATAGCAACAGTGAAGTGATCAGAATCTGTGCGCAGTTCATGTGACCCATAACCATGAATAGCCTTGTGCAGATGGCTTCTGGAATGAGACCAAACCAAATATCACAAATATATGGACATCAGAAAGGGTTTTTCAAAGCAGACATTTTGCCATGGTGGATTAATCAACATATACCTCCACCACCTGCAACTGGAAGTGGTGCAGTCTAAGGAGGACTTAATCATGTCATTTTTGAATTCATAGGCCAGCCCTGACTCACCTGTTGTCATGGGTAAACCAAGAGTCCAAGGGTATTATACACAAAAGTGGAGCAAAGACTATTTAAGTTTTTTAACCTCCATTGTGGATGCACAGTGACCCTTGCTTCTAGCCTTTCAATACAGTTGTCTTGGTGAAGTGTAGATAGAACCTGGTTTGGAATTATACCAAGGTAACCAGTGCAGAACAGAAATAACCATAACCAGGGCTTTTTTTCAGCTGAAACACGGTAGAACGGAGTTCAGGAACCTCTTGAAAATGGTCACATGGCTGGTGCACTGCTCCCTGATCTCTAGACAGAGGGGAGCGGCGCGGAGGGCAATCTAAACTCGCCTCTGTCTGGAGATCAGGAGACGGGGCCACCAGCCATGTGACCATTTTCGCCAAGGGCAATTTAAACTTTTAAATACTCCCCCCTGGTTCCAGCTGACCCAAAGTGACGTCATTGGCCCTGGGAGCATGCGTGTACTTCGCGCGCGCGCATGTGGTACAAGGGACACCACCTCCCGTCAAGAGTTGCCCTGTGCTGGCAACTCACCACCTCTTTTCCCAGAAAAAAGCCCTGACCATAACCATAACCATAACCATAACCATAACCATAACCATAACCATAACCATAACCATAACCATAACCATAACCATAACCATAACCATAACCATAACCATAACCATAACCATAACCACATTTGATTTATATATCACCCTTCAGGGCAACTTAACATCCACTAAGAGTGGTTTACAAAGCATGTTATTATTATCCCCACAACAATCGCCCTGTGATGTGGGTGGGGCTGAGAGAGCTCCGGAGAGCTGTGACTGACTCAAGGTCAGCCAGCTGGCTTCAAGCGGAGGAGTGGGGAATCAAACCCGGCTCTCCAGATTAGAGTCCCACCATTCTTAACCACTATACCAAACACTCTGACATGCACAACGCAATCAGCAACTCTGATTTCTGTGGGCAAGAAATGACAGGGGACTGAAGAGGTTAGAAAAGGCAGAAGAATCAAACACAAAAATACATGACAGGGAACAAAAGCCAGGAGTAACCCCCCAGACTAAATACATTTGATCTAATCTAATCTAAACCATAATGCTGGACTTCTATTTAGTTAGTAACCCATCACTGACTGATGACTTTCACAGCTCCCTGGCATTGTTGTTTCTCCTTGCCCGTTTGCAAGACTGAATTTGTCCCTATACCGCAGGCTGGGAAACTGATGGGAAGGAAAGGGTAAGAGAGGCCTCCGTCTGTCTCTCTCCATGCCCATTCCAAATGCATGCTGCCACTTCTTCATGCACAGAGGTCTGCATCTTTGTCCAGCAGGGCAGAGGTCCACTTTCCTGGAACTTTGATGGGTACTTGAATGGCTCTGCTGAGGAGTAATCCTCTTCTGAGGAAACATTCCCCAAAGAATTGCTTCA
The DNA here is from genome assembly GCF_028583425.1 of Eublepharis macularius. Classification (NCBI taxonomy): domain Eukaryota; kingdom Metazoa; phylum Chordata; class Lepidosauria; order Squamata; family Eublepharidae; genus Eublepharis; species Eublepharis macularius. The sequence continues at coordinate 5,302,946 of NC_072792.1, forward strand.
TTTATAGTCCACCTTTCTTGGTGAGACTCAAGGCAAATTACAAAGTTTAAAAACAATGCAATAAAAAACAACACAAATAAGCAATGCAACAACTCAGGTTTATAAAATTAGAAAATGACAAGTGGGAAACCACAAGGGCTTGTGGGGGGCAGCTCATTTTCCTCTTTCCCTGTTATGAAAGACACTCATAGACTCTCCTTTTTTCCTGTTTTGTTCCTACCCACCAGCCAACTTACCTTGATCTGTTCCCCTCTATTAAACTCTTCCTCCTTCCCTCCCCCTGGCAGCCTCTCCCTGGGAAAATGCTGGTGCCACTTGACAGGCTGGGCTGGGTCCAGTTGCATGATGGGGAACCTGCAAAGACTTGTGGAGGGGCACCTCACTTTACCCTGTATCCACCTCCCCATACTGGCAGCCCTTATATCCTCCTGGCAGCCCTTATATCATCACCTTTCCCTGATTCCTTCTCTCCTTTCCACCAGCCAACTCACCTTCACCTGTATTTATTTTTTATTTGCTTCTTTTGCCCCTTGCTATTCTCCACAATGGGGATCCAGAGCAGATTACACCATTCTGCTTTCCTTTGTTTTATTCCCGCAACAATCATGTGAGGCAGCTCAGGCTCAGAGAGTGTGGCTGGCCCAAAGTCACCAAGTGAGCTTCCACGGCATTGTGGGAATTCAAACCTGGGTTTGTCCAAATCCTGGTGTGAAACTGGGACTACTACATTGCACCGGCTACCATGGAATTGTGGCCTGGCTGCTGTTGAGCAGTTGGAAGAAGCAGCCAGGCCTGGATGAGCTGTGCCAATCGTGTGTGGTGTGTGGAAGCCACTCACCTGGGGGTGCTGCTGGGCCTGACCCCAGTGAGGGATCCCTCCCCTCAAAGGCCGAAACAGCCCTGAAAAGGGCTCCTCTCCCTCCCCTTGCCATGCCATTTACTGGTGGAAACCAAGTCTTCAACTGGCAATACAGTTATGGCTGCCTAGCAATGGCCACAGAAAGGGTTTGTTTGTTAAAGCTGTTAGTGCTGCCTTCTTCTATTTGTGTGTGTGTGTGTTAACAATTTTTTTTAGATGTGATAGTTGTCTGCAAGCCTAGGGTTTTTCTCAGGTATGTAGAAAGATTTGTCAGTCAGTCAGTCAGTCAATACCTTTATTAGCATACAAAGATTTGTCTTGTCTGTTGTGGGTTTTCCGGGCTGTATTGCCGTGGTCTTGGCATTGTAGTTCCTGACGTCAGGAACTACAATGCCAAGACCACGGCAATACAGCCCGGAAAACCCACAACAACCATCGTTCTCCGGCCGTGAAAGCCTTCGACAATACATTTGTCTTGTCTGTTTATGGTAGGGTTACCAGTCCCCCGCTTACCCCAAAATGAATGGACTAGAAATGGTTGAGCAACTGGGGATCAGCGAGGGCGTTTGTCGTTCTTAAGGCAAGTCAGTTTGTGTGTGTGTGTGTGTGAGTGTGTGAGTGAGTGAGAGAACAGTTCCACCCAGAATAGGCTGCCCAGAACCAGCAATTTTGGTTCTGCTTCAAACGGTTTCATGGCAAGAGCAGTGCGGCTTCAGCTTTCTACAGGGCTCTGAATTCACGTGAGCCAGCCATTCTTTGTTGCTTCACTGGAACATCTGCAGATTGTTTGATTTGTTTACAAGAAAATAGTTTTAAAAGTGGGGAAAAGAGAGAATATACTTTTATTGTAAGACTCATTCTTGTGGAAGTGCCATACAGGTCAGTTTGACCCAGAATGTTTCATTCGTAGAATACGTGAGGCAATTATAATTAGGATTTGAACTTTGAGAAAAGGAAGATGCAATCAGATATGTGGTTTGTAGCAACTGATGCTTTCAAGTGTCTTTTAAATAGCAGTTTTATGTTTAATGAGAAACAAAAGCCCTCTCAGAGTTCTTGATTGTTAATTCCCAAAACGATAAAGGGCTAGGACTTCAGTGATAGAATCTTAATGATGTTGTAAACTTGTCACTAATTATGCTCTATTGAAAGCTGATGGATAATATAATAAACTAACTTTCACAGAATTATTATTGATGTATCTAAGTGTTGCTGGGGGGACTCCCAGAAAATACTCAGGTTTGGATATAGTTTGATATGCCCCAAATGGGAGGACAGTTTCCTCCCGAGCCACATATTTATTCAAAATTTGTTCGTGGCTATATGGTATGTAAGTTTAATCAAGTGCCATTATCTTCTGGTATGCAGCGTTCTGTCCTCTAAAGGTGCACCAAGGTCTTTGTCTGTGAGCCCCCAAAATGTAAATAGGGGCCATGTTCCCAAGAGGAAAGTTATGTTAATTGTGCAGCTCTGCATTCTGGAAATTTCATGTCCTTGTGGGTTTTTTTAAAACAGGGATTTAACACCATATGTCGCTTGAATTCCAAAATTGCTGCTTTTTGTCCGCTGCGTTCTGTCGTCCGGTATTGATCAGAGATAATATGCTTTGCAAATGAGGGGTGGATACAGTGCCTTTGTACATAATAGATGTTGTCATTCATTTAGAAGACTTTCAGAGTAAAGCACATTTCAATGGGGAGTTAAAGCCTAGATAGGCATCGTTAATGAATTTTCTAATGTTTTCTGGATTCCATAATCTTGAGCCAATCAATAGTTATTATAGTCTAATATAAATAAATGGAGGATGTATTTGTATGGGAAGAAAAAGAAGGAGGAGGAGAGTGAGACTTCTGGCTGCATTAACAAAACATTTTGCATGACTAGTGAATGTTTAATAGCACCCAACGGCACAAACTTGCACAGCCGAGAGACAGAGGCCGTGAGTGGAATCAGGACAATTAATGTCTGTTCTCATCCAAAACAGAATGTGGTGAAAATAAAATATTTAGGGTTGGATCGAGCAGAAAATTTTCTTGCAAGAACAGAAATGCAAGGAATCATACCATGACAAATGCTTGTACTAAGTGAAAGTTACTGCATCTTCATTTATGTTTCTATTTTCACAAGGTCTTGTACAAGCAGAGCAGTCCTAAGCTCATTTAAGTTTCCACTTGTGAACCACTGGATCCAAGCCCTTAGTCTTTCTTTTCACACAAAATGCTATTTTTAAAGCAATACTCACAGGACTGAATGATACTATTAACACCATAATTATGTGTGTGCTTACAACCTGTTGTGAAGGTCGTTTCAGGTGGGTAGCTGTGTTGGTCTGTAGTAGATGAGCAAGATTCAGGTCCAGTAGCACCTTAAATACTAACTAGATTTACAGGGTATGCCCTCTCAAAAGTGCATACCTGGGAAATCTAGTTGGTCTGTATGGTGCAATTGGACCTGAATCTTGCTCTGCAACATGTCAGCTCACCTGGTGATGGTGGAAGCACAGGTTTCTTTCCTGGACTGCTCTTGATCTCTGTTCTAGTCAAGTATGTAGCATTCTTAATACTTCTTCTTCAGACTGCTGTCATTCGGTGGTGATCGTAGAAAGTGCGGCATGAAAGGTACAAAACAGTGCATTCTACTAGTCCATAGACTAAATCATCTGCTAGAACTCTAGTTACAGGGGATATTATTTATTTATTTCATTAATTTTATTTTATGGCAAGAGGCAGTCCCACAGGTATGCTGGTCCCAGTCTGCTAAGGGCTTTGAAGGTCAATACCTTGAACCTAATCTGGAATTCCACTGGGAGCCAGTGCAGCTGGCGCAAAACTGGTGTTATATGTGACCAGAACGGAGTCCTGGTCAGAACACGCCACTGCATTCTGGACCAGTTGCAACTTCTGGAGTAGGGACAAGGGCAGCCCAGTGTAGAGCGAGTTGCTGCAGTCCAATCTGGAGGTGGCCTTACTGCTAGACCACTGCAGCAAGGTTGGGGGCTGAGAGGTAAGGAAGAAGCTGCCCAATCTGGCAAAGATGGGACAACGCCTGTAGAGGAGGTCTAGCAGTGTTGTAAGAACTCAAAAGAAGCATGAGGGGACCAGATCCCTGCTTCCCTTGAGTAAACAACTTCCTGACACAAGGTGTTTTGGAATGATCTGGATTCTGGCAGATGTGATACAGCCCCACAGGCCTGTAGCTACAGGGGGCAAGTGGAGGCTATGCCACCTCATTAAAGAGGCCCTGCTCCATCTATGAGCCCCCTTATTGGCACTCCTGGATCTCTCAGTGGCTTTCAATAGCATAGTATCCTTCTGGACTCGTTGGCTTAGATGAGCCTCTGACACACTCTGTCCCAATGGTTCTGATCTTTTGGACCATTGCCAGAAGATACTGCTGAGGGAACAGCCGTTTGGACTTTGACCTGAGGCTCCATCTTATTTCCTATGCTGTTCAATGTCCACTTGCTACAAGAGGCCATCTGAAGGTATGGAATGAAGAGCTATTGTTTTGCTGATGACAGCCAACTACTTCTGCTTTTTAACAGAACCAAGAGAGGCAGTGGATGGTCTGAATAGGCACCTGGAGGTGATAAGGAGCTAGATGAGGGCCATAAACTGAAGCTCAATCCAGATAGAATGAAATAGTATTGTCAAGTCATGCCTGGCTACTGGCAGGAGCTAGGAGGGACTAGGGTTTCAGGTTCTCATAGGGTCCTGGAAGAATGGAGGCCTAGCATTTACAGGAGTGTTGGTCTTCATTCGCGCACAAAGTGTGTGTGTGCTCCTGACTTTGTTGCAATGACGTCACTTTCTGAAGTGATGTTATTGTGCTGGCCATGGGAATGCTCATGCTCATTGCATGGGGCTGATTCTTTCAGCCCCCTAAATCAGCCCCCATGAATACCAAGAGCATTCCCATGGCAGGAACTGCTGTTGTCATACTCAGCTGGGAGCATGCCTCCCAGTGGCAGGTGATCGCTGGGCAGCTTACCATCACTGGGAACTTGCCTGCCATTGGTGGACACCTGAGAACCTGGGGGGGGGGCACAAGGAGGCACATGGTATTACATACACCATGACGTCACTTATGGAAAAACGTGGAAGTGATTGCCACGCCACTCTAGGAATTGCCAGAAACTTTATGGTTAAATCATAGAGTTTCTGGCAATTCCTGGAGCTACATGATGTCACACCAGGCTTTCCCCCAGAAGTGATGTAATACTGTGTGCAATGCTGGAAATTTAACTTTTTTCTCCTGCCACTCATCTGAGCTGCAGCAGGCAATGAGTGTTGCCAGGAAGAGGCCTCCTGCTATGGCACAGAGGGGAGGGGCCACTGAATGTCCAGGAACCTGACTTGCCCTCCTAACTCAGTAGCAAATTTTCCAAGTCCCCCCTGGCAACCAACTGGGAGTGGGAGGAGGATAGGGGAAGGACTTATTGGTTAGTGGTGGGTCCTTGTTGGAAACGTCATGACGTTGCTGGCAATGTGCTGATATCACTACTCGATGATGACGTGACATTGCCAGGTTGCTGGAACTGGTCTGGTATTTGGGCAATCATAACCATTGGATGGGAGACACAATTGGTCTGCCCCTCTAGTCCCAGAAGGGTGGGGCCACTAATCTGGACCTCTCTCTTATCCCAATAAAGGGGAGAAACCTTTGGCTCACCCCACTATGCCCAGAGGATGAACCAAAGTTCTGTCCCCTCCTGAGTCCAGAGAATAATGGCCACAGCCATCTAGTCCCCTCTACTTTCAGAGTGGCTCCCCACGTGACCCAGTGGTGGAAAGATGCAGCTGGCTTCCTCCTCTAAGCCAGGGGGGGGGGCACTGAGCTGGCATGCCCTTCTAACACACTGGAGGTAAGCCACAACTGACCCATTCAGAAGTATTCTTGGTTGATAACATTGCCAATCAGTGATTTGCAGTGACTAAGCAAAGGTATACCCTAACTTGGATAGCCCAGGAGAGCCCAATCTCATCAGATCTCAGAAGCTAAGCAGGGTTGGCTTTAGTTAGTAACTGGATGGGAGACCTCTAATGTAGACCAGGGTTGCAGAGGCAGGCAATGAGAAACCACCTCTGTTAGTCTCTTGCCATGAAAATCCCAACAGGAGTCGCCATAAGTCAGCTATGACTTGAGGGCACTCTCCACCACCACCAAGCAAAGGTATATGCTTCTAATTCTACTGTGGACAATGGGCTTAGGATGCCCTCTGCTAGTCTACCTGTTCTGGATGAAGGAGAAAGTTTGTATCTTCTTGGTAATTTATTTATTTTTTTACTAAACATTTGTATCCTGCCTTTCCCCATGGCTCAAAGTAGCCTACAATACATAATGAAAACAATACATAATAAAAACCTCAATTCCCCTTAACCCAATACAACCTAATCAAACCTAGTAAAATGCAATAAAATGCTTGAAAGTTACACTCCCTTAAAAACTCTGGTGAATAAAGCATCCTTACAGCGCTACCAAAACATTTCCAAGGTTCCTTGGGGTGCCCATTCTATAAAATGGGAGCAGCCACAGAAAAATCATAGGCCCTTGTTGATGCCATTCAAGGTTGGCCACCTTGAATGGGGGAACAATTAGAAAGGGAAAATCCATAGCTGGCACATGGGAATATATCTAATGGGAATATATCTACATGGGAATACATATCTAAAAGGCAGACAGCCTTTTAGATACGTGGGCCATAGGCTGTGAAGGGCTTTAAAGGTCATAACCAGAATCTTGGATCAGGGGTCCCGTCCCTCTGGTGGGGTTGGGGGATTCGCCACTCCTTGCCTCTGCCTCTTGCCACTGCTTACCTGGCTGGTGGGGGGAAAGGGGGGATGGGCCTGGGAGGCAAGAAACCTTCTGGGCAAGCACCCAGCGGGTGCGCTTCCAGCGGATGCATCGTCATCACTTTGTGAAGTGATGTCATCATGCCTGGCAGCAGGCATGTTCCTGCACTTTGCAAGGGCCAATTTTGGCTCTCCCCGGGTTGACTTGGCCCCATGCAAAGCGTGGAAGCATGCTCAGTGCCAGTGTAATGACATCACTTCCCAGAAGTGATGTCATTGTGACGCACCTGGAGCCTCCTGGTAAGTGCCAGGTCCCTCCTCCTGCCGGGATGTTATAGGTACCTGGCAACCCTGCCTTGGATTGAACTTGAAAATAAGCTTGCCTCCCACAAAGCTCTTTTAAAATGGGCAAAATGGGTTCCTGCTGGCCAGCTCTTGATACAAATCAGGTGCTGCCTTCGGAACCAGCTCAAATACACAAGATTGTCTTCAAGGACAGCCCAACTTACAAAGCTCTTCATGGCCTCGGCCCAGCGTGGGGGGAGGGGGGGGAAGAGGTCTCTCTTCCCCCCACGTTCTTTCTGCGCCTGTTCTTATTGCAGAAATGTACTGATGCCATTGTGCCTATATCCTTTGAAGCATTGTTTTTCCATTCTGATACATTGTGTGAATAGTGAGATACTGGATTTGTAGTGATTTTGCCTTCCTATAAATTTGCAATTTTCATTAAAATCTCATTTTTTCCTCATTTGCTGGGTGTCACTTTCATTGGCTCTCCACTTTTCTTTTTGTCAATATATAGCTGTTTTCTCCACATCTTTGCATAGCTAATTGCTGGAGATGTTTACCAAATTAACACAGATGACCCCAAAATGCTCAGCAGGGGTGTAACCAATGGAAGAACAAAAGTCTGAATTTTACGGCTCACTGGCAAGAGGTTCAGCGGCACTGACTGTGGGGGGACGTGGACTGCTTTACAGACTAGCACTGTCTGTCTGTCCCACATAGCTGACCTGTAAATAAACAGGTACCACAAGCAAGTCCTAAGTCCTCCACAGATCTCTCCTTCCAAGGGAACTGATCTTGTAAAATGTCCTACTTCTCAGGATGTGGAAATCATCACAAGGTGGGAACAGCAAAGTTTTGTCACAGTGAATGAGATAAAGATGATATTTGTCATATTTAATGTTGCTTGTTAATATGAAATAACAGTGTGGTCTTAAAACCTGGAATGCTTGTTTGATTCTGAGTAAGGAGGAAAGCCCCACAAGCGCCAGTTAACGTGCTTCTTTGAGCAGCGCCTCCATCTTCCTTTTTAACTGGCAGATGGTTCCAGTCATGGCCTGCTGTTGTTTTCTGTATAGGAGTGTTACCTTCCTTGAATTCATGAGCGCCTATCCATCAAGGCTCGAATGGCAGGCAATACGGTGAATCAATAAAATCTCTACTTTCAGCTGCAGGGTTGGCTAGTAATTCTTTTCGTGTCACTGCCTGGTTAAACAGTCATACTCTGGCTAAAAGCTCGGGAAGACATAATAGATTCATGTGGTGCTGGCCTATTGTGCAGGCGTTTACCCTAGAAAAGCAGAAGAAGTTACTGTTTCACTAAAACAAACCAGACGCCGATGCATCGTACATCAAAATGTATTCACCCATTTCGCCTTGCCTCATTAGCGCGGGGGCGGGGGGCTCCCTTTCTCTGCTTCTTGTGGAGCAATGCGCAGGCTTCTGACATATTCATGGCAGACCCTTCTTTACGGATGGTTCACACATCAAGCCCCAATGGATCTGTCAGGCCAGCCCCTCTGTCCAATTGGGTGATTATTCATTTAGCGCAACAGTTTTGTTTCTGAAGCTATATGAAGGCAGACAAATTAGAGGACTTTTTTAGAAACAGAGAATATGAATGATGCATTAGAAGTGCACGGAAGGACTGCAGGAACTTATTTACTCATTTATTTAGAGTTTAGTCCTTACCTATTTCAGGAATTTGGGGAGAGGAGTGACAGCTTAAAACAACATAAATGAATAAACCCCAATTTTAAAAAATACCAAGTGGAATCCCGTGCATATATGAATTGCAACCATTATATACTGGTTTGGCCCCAGTCCCAGTTGTCAGGCAGAGGCCTGGACAAGTTCATGGTTTGGTGGTTCAGAACTATTGAGGGAGGCTCTCCTGGATGCTTTTGCTGGTTCCTCATCTGCTGTGGGGATTCTTACAGATGCTGGGGCCTACCTCTCTGGAGCGTAGAAACCTCCCGGGTTACCTCATGAGGGTTGTTGGATCCAGATGTCACCATGACCTCACCTGCCTGCCTTTCCCTGCTGTCCCAGTGCTTGGAACTGATTCCCACAATCTTCTTCACTCCATTGCTTCTTCCGCCCAGCTGAAGGGCTAATTCTTTGAGCAAGTAAATATCGTGGTAGCACAATGGGGATTCTTCCAAGCCACTGAAGCTTGGTTTGCTCCCAACCAGAGGGAGCATGAGAGGAAATGACAGAGCTGCAAGTCTTGGCCAGCCCATGCTGTTTCCCCAGGCCACCACCAGAACGGTCTCCACAGACCACTGGTGATCTCCAGACTGGTCTAGTGTCTAGCTGGAAGAGTCAAGTATAGTTGATATACTCTTAGAGAAAGAAGATGTGATGCTAGAAAATCTGTGACTGAATCTTGAATGGCAGTGATGGTTTGGAAGAGACAGAGGGGAAAACTCCCAATCATAATCACCTCCCATATTGCTTTTACTATCCCTAGCATGCAAAAAACCCCAGGTAATAAGACACTAGCCCCTTCTGAACTGGGGACATAACTCCTCACTCTCCCTGAAGTCAAGCTGAAATGCATGGAATAGGCGTGTATGTGGCCATTTACACCTCTCATGTTTGGTCCACATAGCCCCCTTTTTTTGTCGTATTTCTGCAGCTCCACTCTGACTGGTTTCCAGGTTGAGAACTGGGGTGCAGGGAGTGGGGCACAAACGATGACAACCTGTCCACCCTCAATAAGTAGGCAGCTTTTAAAAACCTTTCTATTCCCAACAGGTGTGGATGGAAATTGGGTGAAATTGACCAGCCTCCTCCACTCAGCTAGGAGGTAAAATTGACAAAGGTTGTCGGTTGTAGGGTCCCTCTGCAAACGGAACTTCCCTTTCCCTGCTTTCAAACCAGGGATTTATCGGAAAAAATTTAAAAAGAGGAAAGAGGGGACCAGAGAAGAATCAAAAAGAGGGAAGGGGGAGTGGCTGGCTAGATGAGAGTAGCCAATCACAATGCAGTGTGCTGGCAGGGGGCAGGAGAAGGAGTGAAGAGGACGGAACACCAAAAATGGGATAAAGAGTATGCATGGGGAAACAGCCTACTGCAAAGTGGATTTTTTAAAAAAAGCTGGGCTATAAGCGCTCCAAGGAAAGCTGGGGAAAAGCCACATAATAGCTGTAGTGATTACTCATGGCGGTAAATCTGGTGCAGACGATCAGGAAAACCTGCAGTGGTGAAACTGACCCGGAACTGGTGAAACTGACCCAGAACTGGTGAAACTGACTTGGCTACTGTATGACTTTTCCCTTTTTGAACTCAAAATTGGCATGAATGTATGAAAAACACAATTTCACCTTTGCATGTCTGACTCTGGCTTCAGAGGACCACATTTTGCTCTCTGAATTTCGGAAAGCTTTTTCACTTACTGAATAAACTGCTTTCCCAGAAACTTGGAGATACATACAAGCTCCTTAAAGTAAGAAATGAATGCTGAAAATACAAGGAAGACAGAAGGACTGTCAACAACCATCTATTCCAAGTGACAGTGAATAGAGAAGAATATAGAATCAACCACCCAAGAGCCAGTTTGATGTACTAGTTAAGAGTGTTGGACTAGGACCTGGGAGACCCAGCTTTGAATTCCCACTCTGCCATGGGTTTTTGCTGGATGACTTTGGGCCAGTTACAAATTCTGAGCTTCACCTTCTTTGCAGGCTCCCCATTGAGGAAAAAGGTGGTGTATAAATGAGATAGAGCGAATAAGGACATCTTTATCCTGAAAACCAATGGTGAAGGCACCCGGTGGATCTCTCAAGGGAGGAAATTCCAGCAGTGTGGGGCCACAAGAAAGAGTTTGAAAGGCCTCCCTGCAACATTTTGAAGTTTCCACTTTCTTTCTAGGCCCTGTATTATGTGTGTGCGCTTGGGTTTTTAATTGTATCAGCTTTTGTGGTCACATGAAGCTGGCAGCTCTGCTCTGCATGTTTTGGTCAAGGACTTGCCATGAATGTGGTTTGAATATTACTAGGGCACAAATAGTTTGGTTGATTAACTAAAATATGATCATTGCAGATGGTCTCATAAGAAATGTTTGAAATCTAGGCGTGTATCCAATACGTGTGGTGACGGAGAGTGCCCTCAAGTCATAGCTGACCTATGGTGACTCCTAGTGGGGATTTCATGTTCAAAAGTTGAACAGAGGTGGTTTGCCATTGCCTGCCTCTGCAACCCTTGTCATCGTTGGCAGTCTCCCATCCAATTATACAATTTATAATCTGATCTGATCTGATATATTTTATTCCTGTATTTATTTATTTATTTACACCATTTATACACCGCCTTTCTCCCCTATGGGCACCCAAAGCAGCTGACATCATTTTCCTCTCCTCCATTTTATCCTTGAGAGAGTTTGACTGGCCCAGTCACTAGCACTCAGAGTATAATATTTTACACCTGCCTTTTCCCATAAACTTTTTTAGCATGTCTAGTATGGAATGTGCCATAGCTTTTTGGAATGGTAGTGCACAGGCCTAAAAACAAGGGGCAAGGTAGGAGAAAGGAGTCTTCCCATAGTATTAAATAGTTCTGGGGAAGTTCTCCGTGTCTCAGTGGTAGCAAGTTACCTGCTGTGCATGCATAAGGACCTGAGTTCAGGTTCTGGCATCTCCAGTCAGGGCAATCTCAGTAGGACTGTGCAGCACCTCTGCTTGAGACCATGGATAGTACTGAGTTTTCTAGCTAGATATTCTGGCTGTATATGGCAGCTTCGCATGCATTTGGGTCAATGAAACAGAACGGAAATTAAAGTCCATTAAAGTACTTTTTGGAAAATGATTCCTTGTCTCTAACAGGCGCATGGCAAAGCTCCTTTTAATACTCCCTGAAGTATAGTGGGCTATATTCAGACTTGCTCCCCACCCTCCACCCCCCTAGCTTACCATAGGTTTAAATTGCTAAGGGAAAGAAATGATTTTGCCATAATAAGGTGATGTTTGCCATCCAAATGGCAAATCCCTTCCCACACATGGATTCCCAATCAGAATTTAGGAGCTGATAAATATTGATTGAGTCTTTTAATCTCTTTCCCTTTCATTTGTTATTCTAGTGTCTGTATGTAACTTGCACTGTAACCAGTAGAAACGTGAAGCATTTTTTTCTGCATTTAATGAGGCCTGCATAGCAATGGCACATGGCTCCCTTGTCCTGAGATCAAGCCGGGCTATAGCAAAGTGCTTCCTATTAAGTTTATGCTTATTACCCATCATGTTCGTGCACTGCTCCAAACAGTTGCCTCCCAGTCCATAGATGTGTTTTCTCTCGAAAAATCTGCTCCGTTCACTCCTATGCATTCTCTTTGCCCCCACTGCTGGTTGAGGGTTTGTTTGTGCTAGAACTCCTGTGCTAAAACAGACAGCACGCTGTCAGCTCTCCCAGCTTCCTTCACCCCATCCTCGTCCTTTCCAAGGCAAACCTTGGCAGATGTAGACAAGATTTTAATAGCTACCTAAAGAGAGACGCATGACAACCTCATTAGGGGCAATATAATAGCCCAGCATAATATCTCCAAGAAGACAATATATATGTCTAGTTAGATGCTGCATTGCTAACTATGCCCCCCCCATCACCATTCATCTTCTATTGGCCTGCTTTCCAATAATACTTCTCCACCACATGTATCCACTCTTCCTTTCAACTGCTTCACAATTGCTGACATAACTCTTTAAGTACAGAAGAATCGGAGCTGGTAAGTGACAGTAATAAAAAAGCAGTTAGTAGCCCACCCCACAGCTAGCCCTGATACGGTACATTATTGGGTTTTTCTTCCTTTCTTCTGTAATCATGAGGACCATTTTGGCCTATCCCAACATCTGCAGGAGGTCAAGGCTCAGGGAGCCCGGAGATTTCAAACCATCTGCCACAAAAAAGAGAGGGGAAGGAAGCGCCCAAATGGCGATCTAAAGGGCTATTTAGGGTTATTTATCACTCAAATAACAAACCCACCATTATTAATTGCTCTTGTCTATTGTCTGTTCATGTACAAATGAAAAGCCTGGGGACATTATCAAAATAGATTTTAAAACTGCTTTGCAGCTGGAGGCCTATTTTCACCTACTGAAGGCTCAAAGAGGCCGAAGGGCTTTGCTTTTCTTTCTTTTCAACTCAAGGCAGCATATCCATCCCGCTGAAAAATTCAACATTCTTCTCAACAGCCTCGTCTGCAAAGGTCACAAGCCAGTTAATAAGCATGAGTCTGAAGTCTGCTGGAGCAGCAGTAAGGGCTTTGAGATGGAGGCCAAGCATGCCAAGGAAGGACCATGGGACATGTCTCCACGGTTGTTTTTAACTGCATATTTAAAGACGTGTTGTTGCTATTCTTCTGTCTAGGAGGCGGAATCACCAACCGGAGGGTCAGAAAGCTTTGAGTCTTGCTTGCTGGTTTGTATTAGAATCTTACACTTCTGTGGGGTGGAGGGAGCAATCCCGTAGTATACATTTTAGGGGTGATATGACTAAAAAGGTCATGAATGGGACAAACAGCTTAGAGCTATTGCCTGTCTATAGTTTTTATGGTTCCTGTTTTGAGAACTTTGTCCATAATAAGTAGAACATACGTTATGGATACAATTTGTCTGTATTTTCTGTGAAGGCATTATTCTAAGCAAACTCCCACCAGTCTGGTTTTCACTTTCAAAAACTGTGCTTGCCAAAGAAAGGGTCACTTCTTTAAAAACAACAGGATAATTTTTTAAAATTTGTATTTTTAGATTACAATAAAAAATAGAAAGATTCAAATGAATGGGTATATGTTTCTGAAACACCATTTCTTAATATATATTCGCAAGATTTATAACAAAACTGTACAATTATACCAATCAACAGTTAATTGAAGCTCCTGATACCAAAAGTCATAAAAAGGTCTCTGAAAAAAAGGTTTCTTTAACCTTTCATCTCCAGATGCACTGGCTCTGTTGATTTAGATCACTTGGCTATTTGCCAGACTTTATATAGCCAAATACTTAGTACTTTCCCCACTTCTGGCAATAATCACCTTTTCAGCTGTAAAGAGATACAGAACTATGCTCCTATTCATTGAAGGCATATGATCTATCAACAGACCCAGTAAAGGAATTTTTAGGATCTTCTGGGTTGAAATATCAAATCATTCAAATTTATTTTGGATAGATTTTCCTACAGAATTTCTTAATGGGTGGCTATATCCAGCACATATGCTTAAAGTAAGTGTGCTTCGCTCCACATTTCCACCATATGAATGTATCCATTCTTGAGACCTTGGGCATTTCCACACGTCCTTAAAGGGATAGCACTGAAACAGAATGCTGGTGGTGACATCTCTGTTTGCCAAATGGGTGCGGGCCATTTGGCTTCTGTTTTTTCAGGGCCTTTTCTGGGACCATTGAAAATGCATTCCCGAAAAAGGTGCTGAAAAAATGATAGCCAAATGGCTCACAATTCTTTTGCAAACAAAGATGTCTGTAGTATTCATGAGGAAAAATTGCCAGAGTTCAGTGAATGGGCTGTCCCTTTAAAGGTGTGCAGAAATGGCCCTTATATAGTTTATGTGGAGTTTGTGTAGATCATTTTGCTAATTTGTCATCCCCACTCTGAAAATTGAAATTGCTACCTAGAACAATACGAAGCTATAAAAACTACTAGACATTAGTGATCTATTTCTAGCTTTTAAATATTTCTGACCTGCATTTAAAAATTCAGTCAAAGCACTGTTATTAGATCCTTACTGTTCTTCTTGGCCTTAGAGTTGCCTGGTAACAACGTGGAGCAACACCCTAAACTCCTCTGATACAACCAGAGATGCCTGTTGTGTCTTCTTGTTCTCATACCGGCCCTTTTCACACTGCTTTACTGGGACTCGCAACGACACGGAACATCGCGCTACAAACGCGGAAAATTGCGTTTTTTCACGTGAGATTTGCACGACATCACGCGAGATTTGTGCGATGTCGTGCAAATCTCGCGTGAGAAAATGTGATTGTCCGCGTTTGTAGCGTGATGTTCCGCGTCGTTGCGAGTCCCAGTAAGCAGTGTGAAAAGGGCCACTGTCTCTAGTCCCACCTTTTTCCTGCTCCCCAGGAGTGAACTGGATACTGAAAATGGCCGTGGAACAAGCCCAGATGAACAGCCCCTCTGGTGCTACAAACCACCAATTCAGGGGCCACTGAACTCAGTCACACTAACAATGGGCATTAGGATTTGAGTCCAGTGGCACCTTAGAGACCAACAAGATTTTCAGGGTATGAGCTTTTAAGAGTCAGAGCTCCCTTCTTCAGATATGTGAAAGTATCTGAAGAAGGGAACTCAGAGACTTGAAAGCTCATACTCTGAAAATCTTGTTGGTCTCTAAGGTGCCACTGGACTCAAATCCTGCTGTTCTATGGATCTTAGAGCAAAAGAAGGCATGTTTTTTGGTTATGCACTGGGATGCAAAGGATACAGAATCTTCAACCGGGAAACTGAAATGGTCAAGGTCTGCAATGTGGTCTACGTTGATGAAAGGGAGAAACCAAACATTAGGAGAAAACAGACATCAGAGAATCTACATCAACCGTTCAATCTGGTTGAATGTCTGACACTTTGTTCTCCATCCCCTTTTCCTTGTTTAGGCTCTGAGGGTGTGTCCTGTGTGTCAGCAATCACGTCCAGCTCTGTTGTTTCTGTTTGCTGTGCTTCATTTCTCTCTTTTGGTGTAGATTCTCTTTTGTCTATTTTCTCCATCTTATTTGGTTTCTCTCCTTCATCAATGGAGATCACGTTTCAGATCTTGACCATTTCTGTTTCTGGTTGAGGATTCTGTATCCTTTGCATCCAAGAAGCAATGTCTGGTGTACAAAGAGAAAGAGGAGAAGACCCTGCAGGGGGCAGCAAGGGCTAGTCAGATAGGAAAATGAGTAAGCACCGCTCTTTTTATTGAGTGTCATTTTCATGCCCTGTTTCCAGATTGATACTCTCATGGCAATATCCTACTTCTGCTCAGAACCCCTCTCTCAGTCAGCTAGATAGCTCTCTGTCTCTCATCTCATCTATTTCTGTCTCTCCATTTTACTATCATGTATTTTAGTTCCTAAATAATCTTTCTTTACTCTTTAATCAGTTTGTGTGGCTATTGTTGTGTAGATACTCTGTCAACACTATTGTGGACCAACTTGGCTACCCACCTGTAACTGACAATGGACCTCGGCTCACAATGGCAGCAGTGAAGGAGGAAGAGGCAATTGGTGAGCTGATGCCAACGATCAAGGAAGGGTCTGAAGAAAGGGGCCCCCTGAGGTTCTGGCAGAATTGCTGAGGTGGGGCTCTGCTTGCTCTCAGCTGCCAGTAGTCCTCCAGGGCAGAGGCCACCCAGAAATTTGGCCAGCCTGCTCACACTTCCCCTGCGCAGTCCTTGGAGTAGTCTCCAACCTTGCAGCTTAGAACCGTGAAGCCTTAGCTCCCGAGACTGGCTTAGTAAAATGTTCATTATTTTTTTCTCTTTTATTAGTGAACTAGCAACAGAGCCTGTTTTTTTTAAAAAAAAATAGGCCCTAGAAAATGCAGGAAAGCTGGGCTTCTTGCGGCGGCTCCCTCCAGAGAGGCGGGAGGACCAGGATGCCCTTTTTATTTTGGTGCTCCTGTGCAGGCGCACCACAACAAATGTGCATCATTGGGAACTCAGCAATCTAAAATATACAGAAAGAAGCTCAGGATGGGGTTAAAAATATTTCTTGCTTCAATCACAAATCCATACTGCAGGAAAGAAAGTTCTTTTCCTTTACCTACTAATTAGCCACGTACATAATTAAGAATCTTAAATAATGAAATATAATATACCCTGTGTGGCATAGCTCAAAATATCAAGCAATAAATTAATCATCGAAAGCTTTATGAATAAATGAATTGTTGGACGTCAGTTGAAAATATAAAGACTTCGGAGAGGGGGAATTTTTCAGCTGCCCAGAAGCAGTTGAAAAGCTTGTGGCTGTACAGCTATAGAAGCAGCTCGACTCAGGCTTGACATATGAATGGGTCTTTTGATCCAGAGCAATGATTCCAACAAGCTGTTTCTCAGGTCAGGGTTCCCCAACGTGGTGCCCGTGGGTACCATGATACTTGCCAGTACTTCCCTTGGCACCCACTGTGCTTTTCAGAAAGTAAGGTAAAGTAAGGCTTGTAATTGGCTGCTCTCATTCAAAGGAAAGGGTTTTCCACTGGAAGATCAGGACTGGTAAGTACCTGGGCTTTCCTTAGTCCATGTGTGGGTCCATTCCCCATTCAGGCTTTCCTTTTTCCCAGGAGGTGTGAGGAGAGAAGTGTGCTGTTCAGCTTTACCTACTACAGAAGCCATTTTGGGCCCCTGTGGCAGCCATTTTGGAGTAGTGCTCCATCCACTCTCAAAATTCCAAAGGAACCCACAGGCTCAGAAAAATTGGGAACCCCGGCTATAGGGAGTGGACAGAAATGTCCCCACCTCAGTTTTCCTAACTGGCTTAGCCCATGTTCCTGACAGGGTCTATGGGTGATGCAGAGCCCCAGCATTGAGCCAGAACATGAAAGCACCCCTCGCAAGCACAGTGGAACGCCACAAGCTATTTTAATCACTTGGTGAGGTTTCATTTGTGAAATTCAGTCAGAAATTTGGCGCTATGTTTGTGGAGTGGGTGGACTGCCCTGTGCACAGAGACATAGTGAGTTGATCTTCGAAAAATGTGGAAAATCTCTGAGGTTTTATTTATAGATGACAAAGCACTGTCCCCATTGGGTTGGATCTACTGACAGAAGAGGTAGCAATATTGCTCCCTACTCCCCCCGCCCCCCACATCTCACTTTCCGTTGTGGCTCTTACTCCACACAGATATTGTGACACCAGGAATCATTCTTCCTGGTGTTGGAATGGACTGCTAGAGGCAGGGAAAGTGGGAAAGATCTGCTGGATCCAACCCAACACCTCCAGGTGTTGGATGGGGTGCGTTGCAACTCATGTTGATTTTGACTTCTTTTGGACAGCTCTTCTGCATAAGGGGACAAGAACTATGAAGCATAAAATCACAGACCCCGCGGGTTCCACTGTGTATTCTCTCTCTCCAGTCTCATGAATGTGTATCCCTGTGAAGAGCACTTGTGGCTCTACGTCATGTACAGACATATGTTCTGTCACTGGGACAGGTTAAGTCAGACCTTCCCTCCTCCTCCTCCTCCTCCTCCTCCTCATAACTGCACTTATATACTGCTCTTCTAGACAGATTAGTGCCCCACCCAGAGCAGTGAACATGTTAGTCTTATCTCCACAATGCAGCTGGGGAGCTGGGGCTGAGAGGAGGGGCTTACCCAAGGCCACCTACTGAGCTCATGGCTGCAGTGGGATTCGAACCAATAGAGTGCTGTTTCGCAGCTGAACCACTTAACCACTGTGCTACAGCAGCACATTATTGCCAAAGTGCTCCTGATTTTTGCAGAAGCCAATTTGTTGCAATAGCAGCACAATCTCTTGGTGTGAATGATCTTTGCATTAGTTTGTTTGCTCTTTCCTGCTCATTTCATCTTTGCCCCATTACCTCAAAGCAAAGAAGTAACAGATTGGCACTAAAATGCCATTAAGAACCAGCCCTGCTTCTCAGAGTGTACCTTTGGAATGGAAAATCTGAATTTGAGAGGGAGAGTGTGGCGTTTCTCATTGGAGTGAACTGTGATTGGGATGCAGCTGTGACTGGGGTGGCACACGCTGCTCCTTGGGAACTGGATGCAGGGGGAATGGATTTGCAGAAGCGTATGAGGTGGGGTGGGGAAAGAGTGACATAGAACCATGAAATGATGGTGCCAAACTGCGCCTATTGAACAAGGACCTCTGTTGATACTGGTGAACATGGCAAGGGGGCAGAATCATGGTCAGGATAAAACCACCCCCTGTGTGGACGGGAAAATCCAGAAGATGAATGACTCCAGTGGTGCTGTGTCTATTGACAGGTTTTATAATACAGATCTCTGTGGTCTCCTGGCTCCTGATGTCACAGGCCTTTCGACTGCCCACGCTGCTGCATGTTCCTCTGCTGCAATTCTTCCAAGCCCACAGAATTTTCTACCCCGGTCTGTTACTTTCCCCTCCCTCTCTGCTTCCTGAATGTGCTCCTCTTGCACAGATCAGCAAGGTAGTTCAGGAGGACAAAGTGGACAAACACCCATCTGTGCAAACTCATGGGGGCATTATGTAGATCACCATTAATAGTGACAAATAATGTTAATTAAGAATGACAAATATTTGGTCTTGCTTTCTGTTCTGTTGACAGCTGAATTTCCCACGGGATGCCTCTTTAGGCCATATTCCCTGTTTGGATGAAAGCAATTAATCAATGTGATGAATGTCTTGATCTCTGGCTAGCTGGCACCTCTGCTGTCTGCCTCCTCATTATGCAACTTCCATCACACAAATCCTTCTTCACATATTTGCATGTGGGGCTCATTTGAATGGCAGGTGCCCCAAACTGTGTCTCTGGTTGAGGGTGATGATGAGAAAGCACAGTCCAGGTATATCTCATAACAGGTGGCGTCTCTGCACATGGACAGGGAGGTGAATGGGCTGGGACCACCAATGCGGCGTCTCACCCAGCCTGTCAAGCTGCACCTCCCACTGGTCCCTCCCACCCAAATCTCCTCAGATCTTCTCCACCCACAGGAACTCCTCTGTCTTTGTGCCTTCCTGGTAAGCTTCCTGGAGGCATTTGGCTGGCCACCGCTGGAAAGACAGGTTAGATGATGATGATGATGATGATGATGATGATGATGATGATGATGATAGTTACCAGGGAACTATTTTGAAAAACTTCGTAATTTATATGGGAAAACTGCAGCTTTCTGATATAACACCTACAGAACTGCAAAAGACAGCATTACTTGGAACAGTGTACATATTGCACCGATACCTGGGTAATACTTAGGTCTCTGGTAGAAACTTGTATTAGCTCAGCAAGGCCAATCAATTATAACATGTGATCTTTATTATTGATTGTTGTGTGAAATTCAAATAATAATAATAATAACTGTGCTTATATAACAACAACATTTGATTTATATATCACCCTTCAGGACTACTTAACACCCACTCAGAGTGGTTTACAAGGATGTTATTATTATCCCCACAACAATCACCCTGTGAGGCGAGTGGGGCTGAGAGAGCTTCAAGAAGCTGTGACTAGCCCAAGGTCACCCAGCTAGCTTCAAGTGGAGGAGTGGGGAATCAAACCCAGTTCTTCAGATTAGAGTCCTACTACTCTTAACCACTACACCAAACTGGCTCTCTTCTAGACAGATTAGTGCTCCACCCAGAGCGGTGAACAAGTTAGTGTTATTATTATCCTCACAATATACAGCTGGGGAGCTGCGGCTGAGAGGAGGGGCTTACCCAAGGCCGCCTACTGAGCTCATTGCAGTTGTGGGATTAGAACCAGTAGAGTGCTGATTCACAGCCGAACCACTTAACCACTGTGCTACAGCATAGACCGGTGACTGCACCCAGAATGGAGACCTGTGACTTGGCCAAGGCCATCTGCTGAGTTTGAGGCCCTGAACCCCAAACATCAATCTCCCAACCATTCCCCTTTACTAATTTCCTTGGAGAACACCCATTTCTGGCCCATTCATTTCATGCCAATACCTCCTGAAAAATTAATCTCCCAACCAGATTCTGCCAATCAATTCAGTTAGTAGACTCATTCGAAATCTCCCCTCCACCTCAGATCCCCAATTATTTCCGCTTCAAGTACATTATCCCTCCATCAGGCATGCCCTCTCTGATCCCCTGCAAAAGTGAAGCCCACATTTTTCTCTCCCCTTACTATAGTGCAGCCCACTCCTCTGTATGTTGATGGAAGCAGGATGTTGCTGTCCCCTGAGCAGTCACACACTGTGGCTGCCAGTCCACCTGACTCTTCCACACAACCTCTCCCTGAGGTGGCAGTATGACCCTCTGGCTTCCCTCTGGCAGGGAGGATTACCAATTCTAGCTTGGGAAATTCCTGGAGATTTGGGAGATGGTGCCTGGTGGCGGGGGGGGGGAGTTTATGGAAGGGACGACCTCAGCAGAGTATAATGCCACAGAGGCCACTCTCCAAAGCTGCCATTTCCTCCAAGGGAAAAAAGTAACAACTAAAGATCCTTTTCTGTTTAAAGTGGCATTTTGCCATGCTGTGTACTGCAGACATTGCATAACCTGCCTTGATTTTCAGCAAGAAAGGCAGGCCATCAATAAAGGCAATAAATAAATACAGTGCAAGCAATCTCCTCTCACCAGAAGGGAAAAGTGTCCCCAGCATCACTCCTGTTCTCAGCCTGCCCACAGGGGATGGAGAGGGCAGAGAGGTGGAATCAAAGTCAAAGGGAAAAACTAGGCATAAAAATGTACAGGAAGAGTTTGGAGGAAGTGGATTCCCACCAAGGTGGTAGGAAGATTAATTAGCTGGCAGTCAGGTAACTTTGCTGAATATTCAGATGGCCGTCTGCCTTAATGAATTCATGATGCATGATGAATTTAGATTTAAATTACAGCGAATGGCAGATTAATTTGCATAGAGTTTCACTCATCCCCTGAACCTCTGCCAAAATGGAAATCTAAGCAAGGGTTATTTTTTTTTAAACATAGCAATCTTCTTTCCTTCCCTTTCTCTCTTTTTCAATCTGTTTCTCATGCCTTTCTTTTGCTATCTGGAAAGTGGCCAATTGACAACATAGATTGTGCTGAGCTCAGCATGGTCTCCCCCCACCCCCAGAAAGTATTTTTGTCCAGATAAAAAGTTAGATACGTTGTAAATCTCCATGGGCCTCTTCCTCTCCAGATCATGAAGGCTGCTGCCAATGGGCCGAACTCATTTGGGCACCTGGGCTGGCATCTGCGGAGGCCTCACTGCCCTTTGCAGAGGGGAGGCTCCAGGGGACCCGGTTCTTGATGCTTCCTGGGTCAGTTCAGATGCTTCCTGGGCAAGTGAGCCTCTCCATATGTGGTCAGGGAGCAAGCAAATTCCTCCTCTTCCCCCCAAAAACATCACATATGGAGACTACAACTTTTCCTTCTCAGAGAGTTTTGGAAAACTTTAAACCAGTTGCACTCAGCACCACCAAACTGAGCTGAGCCTGCAACCTGTACGTACAAGCTCCGGTCAGGAGACCTTTCCATCAGGGCTTGACAAACCCCTTTCCCTTTTTCCTTTTTAACATCCAACTTAATAAAGAGATTTCAAAAGCACGTACATTGTTTTGTGATGTTTTGGTTGGCCCCTATAAAAGGTTATGCACAAAGTTTGACTCCAGACTTCTGTGTCAACAAATGTTTATATTTATTTATTTGAAATATTTATAAGCCCACCTTTCTCCTGACAAATTTGGGACCCCACGTGGCTCATGTATAGAGTGGATACTCCATACAGGCATCTAATGGAGTGAACACGATTCATACAATTCTGCCCTTGTGAAGGAGTGGGGAAATCCTGCCACTTGCCTATTTGAGTATCTGAATAACGGTATCTGTAATAGTGGCCGTTTTCACATGTCTTACCAGCTGCGCAAAATCGAGCAAAACTCCCTCTTCCAGTTTGTGGCAAATCGCACCACAAACCAGAGTCATGATGGGAAATCGTGCCAGGAAGACGCTGTCGTTCTGAGAGTTTTGCATGATTTTGCGTGGACAGTAAGACATGTGAAAACAGCCAATCTCTCTGTGCTGAAGGAGGTCATGTGCCTCGTATGTGAAGACCTTTGCTGACCCACGGGGCTGAAGATAAGCTTGATGGCTTTAGAATATTGGGGCCAATTTGGAATTGCCCTCACCATGGTCGGGAAGCTGCCTATTACTCAGTCAGCCCCTTGGTCCCATCAAGGTGAGTATTGTCTGCTTAGACTGGCTGTGGCTCTCAAGGGCCTCAGGTAACGGTCTTCTCCATCACCTCCTCCTTGATCCTTTTTACGGGAGATGCTACCAGAGATTGAACCTGAGATCTCCCGATGCCACACAGATGCCCTACCACTGAACTGCAGCCTCTCACCAGAACAAAAAAAGGTCTCCTTTTCTACTAGAAGATGTGAAAAACTGGTTTTGCAAGTTTGCAGCAAAGCTCAGAAGGCCGTGGAAGGAGCAAATAGTCTAGTTCACCTTCCCCAAAATCCCTGGAACAGTTTTGCAACTTTGTTTTTAAAAAATACGACAAAGGGTGAACATGTAAGGGAAATGAATGCAGGTGCTGCCTTTTTAAAAGAGGGCTGACCACTTAACTATGAGGGAGGGCAAGACCGGTGGCTGAATTCGCCATTGACTTACTGGTATTTTGCTCTGCTACACAAAATGCCAAACCACGCTACAGACCACTGGGGAAGAGCTTCCTGTGGCTCCTTTTAAAATACTGTAGCTCTCTTCCCCCAAAGTATCTGAACTATGTTTAGAAAGCAATAATTGCCGCATGAATACCGAAGTAATGCTTGATTGCCATACTTGTGTTGTAATCTGTTGTGTTCCTACCAGAAGACCTTCATTGGAAAGGCAGTCAAGAAATATAATAATTATACTAAATAAATAACATGCTATGAAGAGTCTTAGTTAAGAGACTCACACACTATCTATCAGTATGGAGACCGGGGGGTGGGGGGCGTGAGGGCAGCCATCAGTGACAGTGTGACACCTCTTCTGGGAAAAATCTGAAAGTGACATCATGGCCTTCTAGGGATCACCAGAAACTCTATGGTAAAACTATACAGTTTTTGGTAGATCCTAGAGAAGACTGATTTCACTTCTAGAAATGATACCATATCTCTTTAGGAATCACCCCAAACCCTATGATTTTACCATAGAATTTCTGATGATTCCGAGAGCTACTGCTTGTCAGGTGCTTTATCTGTTATACACACCCACCATGACCTGATTATTGCTTCTTCCCTCATGCTAGGGTTATAGCTAAAGACCGCAGCTATTTTTGCCTGCGATGTGAACGTATGCAAGGGAGAGGCTGGTCCTGCTGTTATCTGCAACTTCCTCCTCTCCCCAGACTGGGAAGATGTGCTTGCATGGACATTCATGACCTTGAGACTTCTCATACAGCATCTCTGCTTTTTCCCACCTAGATGCTCCTAATGAACTTAGCTGACTGTTACTTTAAAGGGTGGGGATTTTAGAATTCGCCCGTGCATAGAATCCTATATATGATTTATGCTTGTAGAGGAACATCATTCCTGGCAAGAATGGAGTAAGATCCTGACACTGGTAGCTTATCAATAAAGTTCTTTAACTCATGCAGTGATGTCTCTTGAAAGTTACTTGGCAGATCCTTACACTGCTGTTACTTCAGGATTTTCCCCAGAAGTGACATCATCACATTTGTTTTGCTCCTCCCCAACCATGTCCTCACCCCCAACCCTCTCGTCGATCCCCTGCATCACTTCTGGTCACACAAGAAGTGAAGCCAGCATGTTGCCAGTGATGTAGCAAGGCCCCCCCTTCCCTCAGCTGCCAGGCATCTCATGGCACCCAGCAGAACTGGGGTGGGGACATGAATGACATTGTTGGAGCCACAGTGTGATGCCACTTAGGGAGTTAAAGTGGAAATAATGTGTTTGTACTGACATAATAATATAGTAATAACTAGCAACAAAGCCCGTTGTGAGAAAAAATACAACGGGCTCTAGAAAGGGGAGGGTGGGCAGACAGCATTCCCTCCTCCTCCCTTACTGACCATGGGCAGATGAAGGCGGGGGGGGGGCATGGCCACCGCCTCTGCACCTGATCCTGGCCAAGTGAAGGGGAGGCGGACATTGCCGCCTGCTCTGTGCCTGATCCTGGCCAGGTGAAGGGGGTGGGCATTGTCATCTTCTCCTTGCCTGATCCCAGCTGGGTGAAGGGGGGTGGGCATTGCCACCTGCTCCACTCCTGATCCCTGCTGGGTGAAGTTGGGGCAGGTATTACCTCCTGCTCTGCACCTGATCCAGGCTGAGTGAAGGGGGATGGGCATTGCCTCATGCTCTGCTCCTGATCCCGGCCAGGTGAAAGGGGTGGGCATTGTCACCTACTCCTCGCCTGATCCCAGCCAGGTGAAGGGGGGGCAGGCATTGCCACCTGCTTTGCTTCTGATCCCTGCTGGGTGAAGGCAGAGGGCGGGTATTGCCCTCTGCTCTGCACCTGATCCCAGCTAAGTAAAGGGTGATCAGGCATCACCACCTGTTCTGCATCCCAGCTGGGTGAGAGCGACAGGAGGGCCTTGCTACTTGCTCCGCTCCTGATCCCAGCTGGGTGATGGGGGGCTGGGCATTTCCATCTGCTCCATTCCTGATCCCAGCTGGGTGAATTTGGGGGGCAGGCATTGCCACCTGCTCCCTTCCTGATCCCAGTTGAGTGAAGGGCAGGCAGGCATTACCACCTGCTCCGCCCTGATCCCAGCTGGGTAAAGGTAGGGGATGGGCATTGCCACTTGCTTTTCTCTTCATCCCAGCTGGGTGAAGGCAGGGGGTGGGCATTGCCACCTACTTTTCTCTTCATCTAGCAACAAAGCCTGTTGTGAGAAAAAATACAACGGGCTCTAGAAAGGGGAGGGTGGGCAGACAGCATTCCCTCCTCCTCCCTTACTGACCATGGGCAGATGAAGGCGGGGGGGGGGATGGCCACCTCCTCTGCACCTGATCCTGGCCAAGTGAAGGCGGGGGTTGGACATTGCCACCTGCTCCACTCCTGATCACAGTAGATGAAGGCAGGGGTGTAGGCATTGCCCCTTCTATGCTCCTGATCCCAACTGGGTGAAGGTAGAGGCAGCTAAGTAAAGGGTGATCCCAGCTAAGTAAAGGGTGATCATGCAGTGCCACCTGCTCTGCTTCTGATCTGATCCCCGCTGCGTGACGGCGGGGATGGGCATTTCCACCTACTCTGCTACTGATCCCAGCTGAGTGAAGGCAGATGATGGGCATCACCACCTGGTTCCCTCCTGATTCCAGCTAGGTGAAGATGGGGAGCAGGCATTGCTACCTTCTCCCCTCCTGATTCCAGCTGGGAGAAGGTGGGGGGGGCAGGCATTGCCACATGCTCTGCTCCTGATCCCAGCTCAGTGATGGCGGGGGCGGGCATTGCCACCTGCTTTTCTCTTCATCCCTGCTGGGTGAAGGCAGGGTGGGGGGAGGCATTGCCACCTGCTCCATGCTTGATCCTGTCCTGGGCTTCCCACCACGTCACACTCTCTAGAGGTCTGGATGCCTCATCTGGGCTTCCCTCCACAGCAGTGCCCTCTGGTGGCGCACCAGGGTAGGAAGTGAGTTGTCTTGAATACACTTAGCCTTTTATATAGTAGGATAACATTCCATTTATATACCACCCTTCAGGGCAACTTAATGCCCTCTGAGCGATTTACGAAGTGTGTTATTATTATCCTCATGACAATCACCCTGTGAGGTGGGTGGGGCTGAGAGAGCTCTGAGAAACTGTGACTGACCCAAGGTCACCCAGCTGTTTTCATGTGGAGGAGTGGGGAATCAAAACTGGTTCTCCAGATTAGAGTTCTTCCACTCTTAACCACTACACCAAACTGCTCTCTAGGATGCACCAGTTAAACTACATAGTTGCCAAGGAAAATCACATCGACTCAATGATGTAACGGCTTGGTTTATTCCAGAAATGATGTTGAAGCCTTCAGCAATTTTTGTCAACGAATAACATTTTTATTATAAGCATATATTATCTATCTCTCCATCTATCATTCTCTTTGTTAATTTTTGTTCTTAATGTTCAGCTATATAATTAAAAAAAGCTTTCCATTTATCTTGAAATTCTAAAGTCAGTCCATTATGTATAAAAGAAATTAATTTTGCGATGGTTGTTGTGGGTTTTCCGGGCTGTATTGCCGTGGACTTTTGGTGCTACACCTCTGAAGATGCCAGCCACAGCTGCTGGCGAAACGTCAGGAACTACAATGCCAAGACCACGGCAATACAGCCCGGAAAACCCACAACAACCATCGTTCTCCGGCCGTGAAAGCCTTCGACAATACAATTAATTTTGCCATTGTTGCATACTCATTTAATGTATTATTCCATTCTTTCAAGTTTGGGCATTTCACCCCTTTCCATTTTGCAGTAAATGTTACTCTTGCTGCTATCACCATACATTTAAACAGTTCACTGTATATTTTTGTAATTTTACTTAGCATATTTTTTGGATCCATTGGAAACTTGAATTTTAATATCTTTTGCATTTCTTCATGTATTTCTATCCAATATTTTCTTGCTTCTTTGCGTGTCCACATGTGATAAAATGCTGCATCTGTATTCTGAAATTTCGAACACCGCATTATAGTTTTGTTTGTTTTTGCTCTATCCTTAGTGGTAAAATACCATCTAAAACATTTTATACCAGTTGTCCCTTAATATTTGACATTCAGTAAACCTAATTTCTTTCGTCTATAATTTTCCCCACTGACTCATGTGTATGTTTTATCTAGAGTTTTGCATCCATTTTATCATACAGTTTTTTACTTGTTTTATTTCAACTTTGTATTACCTTTTATAATTTTTTTCTAATAGGTGTCTTAAATCTCCAGTGATTATTTGTTCAAAGGTGGTTTTCTTTCTTAGTTGTCCTAAGAAAGAAATGGCTTTGACACCATTTGATGATATGAAATATTTTTTCCATCTTCATGAACCACTTGCCAATCCCCCCCCTTGTTTGTTAATCATATGCTCATAAGTAACACGGTCAAATTTCTTTCCTGGGCTATTATCACAGTAAACATCGACTGAGGTTGCCAGTGGTGAGGTTGGTTATATTATTCTATTCAGGGGTCATTTAGTAGGAAAAGAGCTGCAGGAACTCATTAGCACAACTCATTAGCATATGCCACGCCCCTTGACATCACCGGAAGTATCATTAGCGTAACTGATTTTCATATGCCACACTCCCTGCTGTCACCTATCCTGGCTGTTTTGGACCCAATCCTGGCCATTCAGGGCCTAAACTGGGCCTAAAATGGCAAAAAGGGGCTGGAAATGGCTGAAAAGGGGCCCAAAATGCTCAGGATCGGGCTGCTGCTGAGTGGGAGAGTGATCCACCACCCATCAGAAGCCCAATCCTGGACATTTCGGGACCAATCCTGTCTGTTTTGGGCCCAAATTGGTCTCAAAATGGCTGAAAGGGACTCAAAATGGCCAGGATCAGGCCCAAAATGGCTGGGATTCAGCTGCTGCCAGACGGGGGAGTGTTTCCCCACCTGGCAGTAACCCAATCAGGGCCATTTTGGCCCTAATTCGGGATGAAACAGCCTGATCCAAGCCACAATAGGCCCAAAATGGCTCAAAATGGCCATTGGGGCCCGTTTGGGCCTGGACCAGGGACAAAATGGCCTGGACCAGGTCAGTGCCGGGCAGGGGAGCATTCCCCTCCTGGCACCAACCCGATCCGGGCAGTTTCGACCCTGATCCAGGCTGTAATGGGCCCAAAATAGCCATTTTGGGCCCATGTGGGCCCAGGTCGCCCGGCACCAACCTGATCTAGGCTCTTTTGGCCCCAATCCTGGTGGAAATGGGCCGAAAGTGGCCCCAATCCAGGCCAAAATGGGCCCAGAATGGCCAAAAATCAGGTGGGCGGGGCCACTAGACAAGTGACCTCTTTGGAGAACTGCCGGAACAACGTTCCAGCACATTCTCCCTCGAAATGAGCCCCAATTCTATTTCTCCACTGAAACCATATTCTTAATAAACCATATCTCAATATTTGATTACTATCTTGCTTTTGAATTATTTTAACAATTTCTTAATCCATAAATAGTTATTGCCTACAGCAATTTTTTTTTTTATTTAATAAATTTTTTATTACAATTAAACCATACAACATACAAACAAGCACCTATGAATCTAAACCTTAACCATTACAAAACTATTTTGATACAGGAGGGAGTTAGATATATACAGTCAAGTATTATAAAATTTAACAAGGCATATAAATTAAAGCATAAAAGTTCTAGAGAGAGTAATTGTTTGAAGTATTTTTGATTTAGGCTGAATATTATTTGAATCAACATATTCAAAAAAAGGAAGCCATTTCTCCATAAACTTGGAGTTTGCAGGAAACTGTTCAGCTATGTATAAGTCGTTATGGGTTTTTTCCATAATAAAGTGATTCCATACTTTTTCAAACCATGAATCTATGGAGGGTGCATGATCTGTCTTCCAGACCAGCGCTATTTCAGTCTTTGCTACTACTAACAGAGTTGCAATCAATTCTTGTCTAATCTTAGGTATAGGTAATTCTTCCCACTGATCTAAAAAGAGGATTTTAGGGTCGAAGGGAACTTCATATCCTGTAATAGTTTTGATCGAATCAATTACTTTCTCCCAATAACTTTTAATGATAGGGCATCCCCACCAACAATGAGCAAACGTGCCCATCTCTCCGCAGTTTTTCCAGCATTTTGGGGGAGCTGATGGGTATATATAAGATAGTTTCTTAGGCGTGAGATACCACCTATGAATAATTTTAAACGTTTGGAGCTTAGTTAAAGTAACTTTTGATTTGAATATAGATGAAGTCCAGATCTTGTTCCATGTCTGAAGTGATTGTTCTACATTGCAATCTTTAGCCCAGCTAGATTGACAAGGAATTTGCTTTTTGTTCTGTGTGTTCAATAATGTAGTGTATAATATGGATATCATTCCTTTTTTT
Organism: Eublepharis macularius; assembly: GCF_028583425.1. NCBI lineage: Eukaryota > Metazoa > Chordata > Lepidosauria > Squamata > Eublepharidae > Eublepharis > Eublepharis macularius. The sequence continues at coordinate 5,332,533 of NC_072792.1, forward strand.
TGAGTTGTATAAGATCGTAATATCATTTCAAAGCCTACAGCAATTTTTGAAACATCCCCCCCTCCACCCCTACTGAGAGGCAATCAGAGGCTGCTGCCTGGCACCCCTAGGCCGACTGTGGCTGTGGCTGGGATACCAAAAGGGGAACAAAGGTGGGAGGGAGGAGGGACAGGAATTATCTTCCCGAATTGGCTGGTCAGTGCAGTGGAATCCGCCCTGTTTTGGCAACTCTTCTTTTTGCCAATTTGGTAGGTAGCGCTGTACTTCCACAATGCCTTCATGCCCCTTGGAAAGAAGATTACAAGAAGCAATGAAGGAACACCCAGGAGGAAAAGGTCCACAAAGTGTGTATGTATGTGTATGTGTGAATATATATATATACATATATATAAAATGTATTATATTGTACGTAATCCGCCCTGAGCCTGCAATTGCGGGGAGGGCGGAATATAGATCGAATTAAATAAATAAAAGGTTCAGCTTCATGGCCTCAACTAGGGTTGCCAGGTGCACCTACTCCTCAGGCAGGTGCTGGGAGGCCTGGCACCTACATTGTCTTCTGTGGTCACATGTGCGCAAAGTGCACATGCTCCTGGCCTGCGTGATGATGTCACTTCTGGGAAGTGGCATCGTTGCGTAGGCTATGGGCCACCCTGGGAGCACTCCCATGCTCTTCAGAGGCTGATATGGGTCAATTCGGGCCCAATCCAGTCTGAATTTGTCCTGATCTGAGCTGATTCATCCTGGATCAGGCCACTGTGGAGCATGGGACCACTGCTGTACTCCGCAGCAGTCCGATCTAGGCTGATTCAGGCCCAATCCAGGCCAATTTGGCCCCAATTTGGGCCTATTTGGCCCGGATCAGGCTACTGGTAAGCACAGGAGTGCTGCTGCGCTCCAAAGTGGCCTGGTCCAGGCCAATTCAGGCCCAATCTGGACTGATTCAACCCCGAATCTGGCCTGGATTGGGCTGCTGTGGTGTGCGAGTGCACGCCATGAAGCCTAGGAGCATGATGCATAGCCCAGGAGTGCACCCTGGGAGGTGTCTTCACCCCCCCCATTGGCCTGATAAGCGGGGCCAAGGGGTGGAAGCAGAGGACTGACAACCTTAGCCAGAGCAGGGCAAGGGGGTGGGAGCAGCGGACTGGCAACCCTAGCCTTAACTCAGAGTGTTGAAAAAGGGCCAGAACGGATGTTGCATCAAGGAGAGCTTAGCCATGGGAATTCTGAACTGTACTCTGCTGGAATAAGCTGTCTTTACTCACACTTTAGGTCTACTGAAATCCTTCCCCTTTCCCTGTTGTACTGGAAATATGTTGCAGAAATGCATCCAGAAAAGGCTGTGGAAGGAAAGACGGCTGCCATGGGGTATGGGCTTAGCACTCTTCATCTGCACATATTTGGCACTTTGTTTGTTCTTCAGTCTTTGTACCCCCAGCTTTCAGCAGGTCAGGGAAGGACCCGTGTGTTTGAAAGTACAAGCCTGCCATATTGTCTCATACAGACTGGATGCCGGCCTCTTGTGCTTACAGTTTCTGACTTTGTCTTCCTTGTACTACTGTGGATACAGGTACAATTCCTTGCGGTTGAACCAGACAGAAGACTTTCTGCTCCGTTGTGGTTTTTGGCTTAGCTTCCTCTCTTATTCACTCTGTAATTCCAAAATTATATTTTTTAAAAAATTATATTCTGCTTTTCTCCCTGATCAGGGACCTGAAGTGGCTTTTCACATCATTCCTCCCTCTTCCTCCTAATCCTCACAAGAACAACTTGTGAGAATAGATTCGGCTGAGAGATTGTGAGGGCCCAGGGTCAACTGGCGGACTTCCATGGTTGAGTGGGGGATTTGAACCCAGTCACCCCAGGTCGTATTCCCACACTGTAACTACTGTGCCACACCAATCCAGAGTTTTAATGAAAATGTGGTTGTTTAATCATACATAACTAGAACAGCTGACAGTTTAGATCCTAACAATGTCTATTTTAGAATTCTTGGTTTCTCTAAATGCAGAGGAATGCATTTAGAATGGAATTTCCCTCATGTGCTACCAGGGAATGTACATTTCTTCTCCCTGAAAACTCGCCAATGATTAAGAGCTCTCTTATGCATGCTTCACTGATCTAAGTAGAATAAACTGGCTCTGTTCTGATTTATTGCAACATTTCTTAATGGCACCCGCTAATTTTCTTTTTTTTTACAAAGCAGAAATCTCTTTATTATGTAGGACAGAAGATAACTATAAGGAAGGGCAAAAATCCCCAAAAGCAAAAAAGTCTGGTTTGCTCCAGGATCCCACTTGCCAACGATGGTAATTTGCTCATTTCTGGATTTGACTTTGGGGGTTCCTCCTTGAGCTTTGACGATAGAAGACTTGGCAGATGTGAAGAGTAAACATGTTTCCCAACAGTTGTGGCTTAGGGGTGGAGTGATGGAGAGAAGGTGTAAACAAATGGCTTGCAAGCCTATGACTTTTTAAAAAGTCGGTACTGCTAAAAACCTCATACAGAGCCAGGGACCAAAAAGCCTTGCGTTAAAGATCTTGAGGAAACTTCCATATACTCAGAGAAGTGTTTATTTAAAACAAAACTTGTGGGCAAAGAGAAGACTTACAATGGAGTCAGAGGGTTGCATTGGCTGAAGGGCAGCTGTAACCTCTGTGAATCACAAGGAGACAGCTCTACAGACGTTTCTAGAATCATAGAATCAAAGAGTTGGAAGGATCCTCCAGGGTCATCTAGTCCAACCCCTTGCACAATGCACCTGACCCCAAGGTGGTAATTGGCATTGCTGTCAGATGGCCATCTAGCCTCTGCTTAAAAACCTCCAAAGGACAGCCCACCACCTTCCAAGAAAGCCTGTTCCACTGAGGGACTGCTCTAACAAGAAGTTCTTCCTAATGTTTAGCTGAAAACTCTTTTGATTTAATTTCAAGCCATTGGTTCTGGTCCAACCTTCTGGGGCAGCAGAAAACAACTCGACGCCATCTTCTATAAGACAACCCTTTGAGTACTTGAAGATAGCTATCATATCACTTCTTAGTCGTATCCTCTCCAGTCTAAACATTTCAAGCTCCTTCAATCTTTCCTCATAGGACTTGGTCTCTAGACCAACTAACTAGCGGTACAGGTCAAGCCCTGGGGTCACCCATGACCGCCACCTTGACCTGTCTGGGTGAACCCCCACTGCCACGGGGGTGAGCCATATAACGCATGGATGATACCCGACCAGCCAGGGAAATGGTCCCCCTCCAAGCCTGCAGCACCTTGCCGTACAGCAGAAGGGCCTTACTTGAACAGGGTAGCCACGTTGCAAGGGTCTGCTCTCGCAACTGGCTGCCGTGGAGCTCACCAGTCGCTCCTGACAGACCCCAATTCCCCACTAATGGGGATGTGCCAAGGGGGTCACCGTCCCACTCATTTTCCCATCCTAACCTGCCAACGCTTGGGCCAAGCCTCTGCTTAGGCCCTTTTGCCCCACAGGTGGCTTATAACCCTTGCCGTAAATCATCCAGGAATATGTTACAGCCAGCAACCAATAGGTAGACCCTATCACCTCTGTAGAGGTTGGTGAATTCAGTAACATGGGGGGCAACCAATAATGCCCCAGCCCTCCCCAAAAGCCATTACCATACAGGTGAATGACCAAAACAGGAGGTGGAGGACTGCAGCTCCGCTAGAACCATCGGGCCACTACTTGCCTGGGCGCTACAAGCCTGTATGAACCTGTAAGGAAAGGGTCCTGTAATTCAAGGTCAACATCCTCCAGGCGAATGACCAGTACAAGAGGCGGAAGACCGCACCTCCCCTCAAAGCATCAGGCCACTACTTGCCCCGGTGGTGCAAGCCTGTGTGAGACTGTAAGGAAAAGGGCCATGCCCTGTAATTCAAGGTCAACTCCCTCCAGGCGAATTACCAGTACATGAGGCGGAAGTAAGGAAGGAGCCTGTAAGGAAAGGGCCATGCTCTGTGAGCCAAGGTCATCACCCTTCTGGTGAATGACTGGGATGTGAGGCAGAGGTCCGCACCTCCCCTCAAAGCATCAGGCCACTACTTGCCTGGGTGGTGCAAGCTGGTGTGACCTGAAAGGAAAGGGCCATGCCCTGTGAGCCAAGGTCATCACCCCCCAGATGAATGACCAGGATGTGAGGCGAAGGTCCACACCTACCCTTGAGGCATCAGGCCACTACTTGCCCGGGTGGTACAAGCCTGCATGAGCCTGTAAGGAAAGGGGACATGCCCTGTGAGATGGAGGACCACAACTCCCCTTGAGCCTTTAAGCCCACTACCGGCCGGAGTGCAGCAAGTCCATGTAAGCCTATAGGAAATGGGCATGCCATGACCCAGAGATCACCCAGCCCACTCTTGCCGCCTAAACTGCAGCACAAGAGCATAAATGGTCTGCATAACTCTTGGCGGGGGTGTGTGTGTGTGACTTGAGAACATGGACTGCCCCCTTGACTTGTCACACCAAAAGTGAGCAATGTGGCAGACAAACTCCCTTAACACAAAATACTACCACTAAGATCTGGAAACCAAGAAGCATCAGAGCTAACCTGAAAACTCTACCTCTATGAGCAGGTCCTCCTTCCCAAAGGCAAGCCCATTAAAGCAGTTGGGAAACTTAACTCATCCTACACTGCCAAATCCTCCCTGATACCCCTACAAAACTTAAGCCTGTGATGAAACACCTCTGGCCTCAAGTAGGGGTCCCAAGAAACTCTCTATCAGGTGCCATCACTCTATAGGCAAAATTAACCCTCGCAATGGCCATAATAATAATAATTTAATAATAACATTTGATTTATATACCACCCTTCAGGACAACTTAATGTCCACTCAGAGCAGTTTACAAAGTATGTCATTATTATCTTCAAATTGTGAAATTTCTGGAGACTTTTGGGCGGGGGGGGGGGAGCCTGGAGAGGGTGTGGTCCTAGGTGGGGAGAGACCTCAGCAGGGTACAATACCACAGAGTTCACCCTCCAAAGCAGCCATTGTCCCCAGGGGAAGTGAGCCCAGCGGTCTGGAGATCAGTTTAATTCCAGGAGATCTCCAGCCACTACCTGGAGTTGGCAACTCTACTACTAAAGGACTCCTATCAGAGGAGGACAGTACCAGCACAGCACATTCAGGAGCTTGCCTCTTTGCTGACTGTTTGCCTTTGGGCTTTCTTTGGCCTTTCTAAGGCTGCATGGTTAAACCAGGTACAGAAGTGAAATGGCCACCTATAGGGTGACCCACAAAATGGCTGCCCACCACACAAAATGGCTGCCGCCCGATAAGATGCCCTAAACAAAGATGGCTGCCCCAGCATCACATAATGGCCACTGATAACCACACCTTTGTAGTTGCCCTAACAAAAGATGGCCACCAGCCCACACTACCAGTTCTAGCCTCCCTCAAGTAACAAGGCCTGCTAAGGCCGGAAGGCCTGCCACCCCATCTGCATGAGCCTACCCCAAGCCCCCAAAGTGTAAACGGGGGGAGGGAAAAGCCCAGACAGGGAGGGGGGCCACCAGCATCCACCCTGTTAGGCCCCTGGCAATAGGATATGCAGCAATCCGCCCCTCAGATGGCTGCAACTCACCCCTGTGGCCGACAGCAAAGCCTATTGCTGCAGCTGCTGGAAGAACTCCCTTCCAACAGAGTGAAAAGGGGCAGGGGAGAGGAGCCTCGGTAGGCCAGAGGCCTCACCCTGCTTCAGCCCTCCTGACTGATAGACAACAGGCCCCAAATGTAAATAAGAAGGGGGGGGGATCTCGGCCAAACCCCGGAGCCTGACGCTGGGCCCTGGCTCTCCTCCTGGAGACTGAAGGCAGCCAGCAGGGGAACAGCACAGCTTCTCTGAGGGCCTTCAGTAAAACCAGCCTCAGAGGAGCTCGGCTTGAAGGGGGCTCTGCTCAGGCCCAGCAACAAAGACAACTGTGTGCTGGGGAAGGGCAGAGCAGGCAAATATGCCTTTGTCTCCACCCACCCAGCAAAGCCCTCGGATGCCCAACTGCCTTTCCTTCTTCTGGGGCTACAAACGCAGCCCCTGTCCAAGCTGCAGTGCTGCCGTCTGGGTGGGCCGAAATCCTTCCTTAGGCCTAGCAATGCTGATATTGAAGTGTGCCCTGATTGGCTGACAGTACTAGAAAAGATGGCTCCTCACTGTACTCAGACATGCTACACACGCTCTCACTTGGACCTGTTTCACCATTCTATTGCTACCTTTATTCCAGCAGAATGTGAGAGACTTTGCTCCACGTCAGGCCTGAAATAACCAGGGCTGCCTGCTATGGTTTTGGGACTTTGTGAGTATGAGCAACTCAAGCTACTTCAGAAAAAAGCAAGCCAGCAAGCTTTCATGTCTAGTCCGATTGTTTTAGCTAGAAATAAATACGTTGTTATTATTTTATTGCCTTTTGCTTGTGCCTCATACAGTGATTCCTGCTTCCCGGCATACTATCTTTTGAATTAATAAAGGATGTTAAGCCTGTGTCTTGAGTTTCTGACCACTTGGGTGCAAGTCTCCTCAGAGAAATGAACCCAGAGACTGGCAAATGAGGTGGTTCAATACTCCGGGAGGGCTACTAGGGGCTCTGAGTGGCTGTGATCAGCACTTAGAGACAGTAGTCAAGGGGTGAACAGCTAGATAATGCCCTAAATAGCCAACCTGACAACATCTGATGTTAGAAGAGGACACTTTAAAAAAATTAGGGTATTATTCAAAGGGCAACTCAAAGAGAGGCTTCAGGGTGCTTGAAGGTGATTTAAAGCCACAATAATGGAACTCAACTAGAAAGAATAGCACAGATTAGGAAAGATACTACCAAATCTAGGATGCCAGTGTAGTCAATCAGCAAAGTCCAGGAAGCAGTAAAAGGCAAAAGGGCTTCCTTTAAAGAATCAAAGACTCACCCACTTCAAGTAAACAAGAAGGAGAAATTCAGCTCTGGCAAAACAAATGTAAGTTGATGATGAGGTAGGTGGAAAAAAGCACTATAAGAAGCATGTTACTAAAAAGACTAAGGCAAACAATACACCAGAACTTGAGAAATTGGCCAAAGAGGTGTCAAAGGAGTGAAAGAACTGGGGAGATTGTGGAGAAATGGAATGAATTCTTTGCATTGGTTTTCTCTGGGAAAAAATATATATGAAGCTACCTGACCCTGGATCAGATCCTGGGTCCGTTAAGGTCAGTATTATCTATCCACTCAGACAGGCAGCAACTCTCCAAGGTCTTCCACGCTACCTGCTGCCTGGTCCTTTAGATGGAGCTGCCAGGGACAGAACCTGGGACCTTCTGCAGGCCAAGCAGAGGCTCTGCCACTGAGCCACCCCCCTCCCCATGGAGGCAAAGAGGTGTCAGAAGCACTAAGTCAAATAGAAGTGATGAGAGATTAAATTCCTATCTAATTCTCAGATTATAGAAAAATGAAAAACTAAGAAGGCCCCAAGTCTGGATGTATGTACCCAAGAGTTGGTAAGGACCTCAAATGTCCAAGAATTACAGTGCAATCCTATGCACAGTTACACCAGTCTAAGCCCATTGAAATCAATGGCCTTAGACTGGAGTAACTCTCCATAGGATTGCACTGTTAATCTAATAAAAATACACAGCTTGACTCTAAAAGAGTCTCTTTTCCAGAGGACTAAGAGATAGTGAGTGTTGCACCAATTTTTAAAAGGGATCCAGAGGAAATCCCTGTGGAAAGAAAGGCAGGTAAATCCCGGTAATCCTGGAGTGTTTGCAAGGTCACATCTGGCAGTGATGTCTGTGTGATGCTGGCACGTTCCCTAACGCCCCTTCCATTTCCTCCCACTGCATTTCAGGTGCTGGCGGGCATGGGATGTCAGGTTCAGAATGCTTCCCTGTATGCTATAACCAAAGAGACTCCATTTTAATTCTTTTAGTGTTCTGAGTGCTTTCTTCACAGGTGCCAAGGTGTTCCCTAGCAGCTATCTCGCAGAAGAGGAATGTTTTGACTACAGCTTTTCCAGCCCTGGGAAACTTTCACTTTCTCAGCTTCAAAGGGATTGTTTTGAGAACTATGGGGGGAGGTTGGGCCTGCTGGGTCTTGATACTTTGTACCTTATTCTTTGTTTCTCATTCGTAACAATTCACGTGTACCAACCCAGATATTGCATCAGGGCCAGTGGACTATAATGGTTGCTTTTTTCAGTAAATCTTTTGAAAACAACGGACTCTTGTCTGATTGCAGAAGGTAGTCTGGATACAGCTATTATTTAGCCACAGATCTGACATGGGAAAGGGTTGCTGGGAAGTCTCCCTCTATAGCTACCATTCAGGAGCTCCCTTCTGGGCCTGTCAACCAGGGCTCTGACCTTCTGCCACAAAGTCTGTCCTTGAAGGTAATACAGTCTGTTGGAAGGCAATGTTAGAAACTGTGTTTATGGTCTTGACCCCCCCATTCACCTCACTTTAGGAAATCTTGCTTCTGATATTTTCTGAAGCGCACACACATGCACATAGGCATATATGCACACACACGCACATGCACACCACTTTCCAGACCAACCTCCCTCATTCTGCTCTAAACCTGATGTAGAAAGCCCTATCCCCTGAATGCCTCCTTGAAATTCAGGAATGACTGCAAAGATCTTTAATGCTATCCACTCTTTGTACAGTTTCATCTCTTTCCCTCTGTTTCTTCCTACAGCTTTCTTTAAAAATGCAGCAGTTTAGTACACATGAGAAAATACAAAAAACATAAGTGCATAAATAAATGCATAAGTATCGAGAGACATGTTTATGTCACATATTTTGTGCAATTTCTTTGCTGATTCCTTCATTTGTAATTCAATCTTCACCAGTATGGCTGCCTTACTATTCAGCGCACAAAACATATGCAAGTGACTTGCCAGACAAAATCCAGTGCTCACTGCGCCAGTGGTATTGCAGGAATACGGCAATTAATTTGGGGTTAAGGAGTTAATTCCTAGAATTGTGAGGTGCTTCATCCCTGGCGTTTATTTTCTTTATAACTATGGTGAATTTAAATGACAATCTCTGTGCCTTAGAGAATTTTGGTCTCAGTTCTTTGTGTGCAGAACGAATGGTATACAATTCTGAACAAAAGTTTTCATTTGCTATAATAATGCATTATTTTTACATTATTAAAAAGGAAATGTTGTGTAACAGCTATTTTTCATTGTGCATCCTGACCTATCCATTGAACAGCTCAGGGAGGTGTGTGTCCAGGGGTGGGAGCCAGCAAATGGAGGGCAACTGCCTGGTACGCAGCGCGGCCAGTGACACGGTTCCACCCCTGCTGTGCCCCTAGGAGAAGCTAGTAGGCCCTGAAAGAGCCGCAGAGGTAAAGCCACATTGCTCCTTTAAGAAACCGCACCCAATATCTGGACTTGTTGCCTGCTAGCCATCAGGCCCGGCAGAGGACCAGGGGAACTCCCAATGAGGGACAAATGCCCCCTTCTCAAGCGTCAGGGGAATAATTGCTCCCATGGGATTTCTCTGGGTCTTCCTGGGCGCTTGGGGCTCCAGGGCCTCCTTCCAAAGGAGGCTCAGCAAAAGGCCAGGGGTGTGTGTGCCCAGACTTCCTCTGCTAGAGAGGTCTGTGGAGGGGTCTAGTGTGAGGGAGGAGGAGACAGGGCGAGTTTGACCCTCTGCTGTCCCAAGGCTGAGGCCACAGAGACTCTCTGGGGTCCAACCCTGCAGCGCCAGTTCTGGGTTACAAAGTAGAAAAGCCTTTTATTGCATATAGCCAGAGGCCGTTACAATCAGGTGCACGTGCACCCCCCCCCCATACCCACTCATAAGATGTAAAACTTGAATGACATTACTAAAATAACCAAATTCATTTTTCAGTGTGATGGGGGATTAAGGGAGCATGGAAGCATGCTACTCCCCCTTGGTGGCCAAGATAGCAGGGCTGGGGGGGGCAGGTGGGGGCAGGAGGCTGGCAAGCCTAGGTGGCAGGTAATTAAAATGGGTGCACATGCACCTCTGGACCCAGCTGCAGACGCCACTTCTGAGACAACCCCATTTATTTATTTATGTCCTTTATAGCACGTCTTTCTCACTGAGACTCAAGATGGATTATACAGTGTGAGATTAGTACAGTCAGTGTCAAGGACATTTCTATAAACAATGCCATAGGGTAAATAAACTAATTTTACAAAGACATGGCATTAGTAAGAATCCAATACAGAGCTGAAGGAATGCTGATGAATAAACTTTTTCCTGTCGTTTTTGGACTCTGCTTAGGTGTGCCCGCTTGCAACAGACCCCTCCAGGGTGAGGTCTCTTGTCGTAAGCAGATCACCCGCTGCCCTGTCCCTCTGCAGTCTCCCCAGCTGTTCCTTCTGGGTGGAAGAGGGATCCATTTGGTCAACAGCTGCAGATCCAGTGAAAGTTGACTTACTTTTTCTGCAGTTGTCCTGGGACTGTTGCCAGAAATTTTGTGGTGGTGATGGGTGTGTGTGTGTGTGACAAAATGGAATGCCAAGGAAGGTATATTAGGTACGTTAGGTATTTGTGGGAAATTTCTGCAAAGGGTCTCTTTATTTGGGAAGGGCTATGTTTGAGTAAAGAATCACAAGGGCAGCATGCCAAGCTGGACCTGCTATTGCTTCTGTAAGTAACTCTCTGTGGCAGCCACTGAGCCCCTCACTTTAGGGTTGCTGGCCTCCCGGTTGGGCCTGGGGATCTCCCAGAATTACAATTGATCCCCAGACTGCAGAGACTAGGGGTGCCATTCCCCTGCCCGGGGTGGGGGATCCCCTGTTTCTACCCTTCCCCCCTGTACCTACTTACTTGGCTGGTGGGGTGTGTGCTCCCTGGGGTGCCTCCCTGGGTGGCACGGCACGCCCCCAGGCAGCATGGCATGCTCCTGCACCCACAGCAGCTCAAGTCGTGCCCTGCAGCACCCCACAGAGGACCCATTTCAGGCCAAATCATACCCCTCAATGAGTGTGGGAGCACCCTTTGTACTGCTGGGCCACCCTTTGTACCTCATGATGATGTTATTTACTGGAAGTGATGTCATCACGCAAGCTGGGAGCGTACATGCACACTGCATGCCCAAAGAAACAATCCAGGGTAAGTGCTGGGTTCCCAATCCCCCGTCAGGGGAGTCAAGGGACCTGGCAACCTTAGCAGAGACCCATTCTGCTGCAGAAAATGGCTGCTTTGGCATTATACCCTATCTTCCCCAGGGTCCTCTCCCAAATCTCCAGGAATTTCCCAACCAAAACTGGCATCACTATCTCCCATGCTAATGGATCTATTGGGTTGCCCCCATGCAGGACCAACTAAATGTTCATCAAGGCAGAGACAAGGCAAGAATGGGACTTGAGGACTGCTGGAAGGGGGGAAACACACCAAGTAGGCCGATTAATGCCAACTCTACTTGCTTGTGCAGAGTGGGTGAAGTCAGGGCCGGATCTAGGGTTGCTGGTGCCCAGGGCAACCCAAGTCTAGCCCTTCATGCGTGCGCGCAGCACGCATGCTCCCAATGCTGCATGATGACATCACCGTGATGTCATCACGCAGGCAGAGCATGTCACCTGAGCGGCAATCTGGGTGCCCCGGCATGCTGCAGAGTTGGTGGAGGCAGCGTGGGGGACTGGGAAGCCACCCGTGCCATTCGCGTGCCCCGTAGGACAGGGGGTGGCTGCCCGCCCCCTGTCCTGTAGGGCAGGCAAATGGAATGGGCAGCCTCCCAGCCCCCTGCGCTGCCTTTTGCCTGCCCCACAGGACAGGGGGCGCGCGGCAAGTCGGCTGCCCCCTGTCCTGCGGGGCAGGAAAATGGCTCGGGCAGCCTCCCAGCCCCCTGCACTGCCTTTTGCCTGCTCTGCAGGACAGGCGCGCAGCAAGCTGGCTGCCCCCTGTCCTGCAGGGCAGGCAAATGGCAGCGCAAGGGGTTGGGAGGCCACCCGCGCTGTGGCCTGCACATTCCTGGTGGCTGGCAATTGCACCTGGCGCCCCCTCCTTGGCAGCGCCAGGGGCAGACTACCCCCCTGCCCCCCCTCGATCCAGCCCTGGGTGGAGTGAGATCCCCTGGAAGCCTTTTCTGAAGAGCTCTTGAATTCAGGCTGTTTTGTTCCATCCCCGCCTCTCCATGCAGAAAGCAAAGTATCTTGCGTTTGCTTTTTTTTTTTTTAAGAAGGAAAAATTGGAAGGGGCAAAGGAAGGCGCAAAGAAAGCACATGTCAGGAGAGACAAAACCCCAGCTGTCAATCAGTAGGAGAGCTGGGCCCAGGGAGTGTGTGGCATGCATTGCCCAGCTCCAAAGTTCTCCTTTGCTATCCAGTTATTATTAATGCAATGGGAAAAGGCCGCTGTGCAAGCTTTCCTCCCCACAGAAGCGGAGCTGTGAAAGAAACTTTGGGCAGCCTCCCCCACCCCTAATTGTGTATCTTGTCACTGCAAACCTTTGAGACCTGTGATTATTCCAGCCAATTTGAAATGATTCCTGCCAGAGGTTTGCCAAGCTGTCTCAGGGGCTTTAGAAAACGGCAGACACTTAAATACCATATTTATGATGTACACTTAGCCTTTTTAATGCATTGCTCAAGAGCTCCATAGAGTAATGTTCAACAGGGCTATTCATTTTTCAGAAAAGTCTTTGGATTAAGTCTCCCTTTTCCAACATAAGAATGAAAAAAAGGCCTTTGAGTGCTTCCAGGAAAATAAATAACCATCATCCGCAACACAACGCCTTTGTCAAAGGCTTCCTTCTCTCTTCAGAGACAGACCAGACCTTTCAGCGGCAGCCACAAGACCAGTAAAAGTCCATGTAGCTTATCTGAACTGGAATTAAATACGGAATGTGGTCTCATGTAGCAGATACTTATGGACCAGGACTGGGTTTACTGCAGTCCAGAAAGTGTCTGAAAATGGATCGAAGCAGCAGGTATGCCAATATGGACATTCTGATTGGTCTTGGTAGATAATGAAGTCATGTGATGTCCCTCCACTTATCATTTACCTTAAGAACAGCTCAGAAGTAGGTCTCCACTAGTGTTGCCATCCTCCCAGGGGCCTCCTTCCTGCAGTGGGAGCAATGAGTGGGTGTGGGAAGCGACATCAGTCTGTACCAAAAAATGGCAGCATGACGCTCCAGGAATATCACATCTCTACGGTGAAAAAAACACTGAGACTCAAGGCAGATTACACAGTGTGAGATTAGTACAGTCAATATCAAGAACATTTCCATAAACAATGCCGTAAGGTAAATAGATACCAGTTCACAAAGACATCGCATTAGCAGGAATCGAATCCAACATAGTGATGAGGACTATGGTCCCTAACTTATTAGCGGAGCCTCTGAGACCCCCTCCCTACAATACAGCCCTCTTATCTGAGTAAAAAGCCTTTTTGAATAATTTAGTTTTGCATTGTTTGTGGAAGGCCAGGAGCGCGGGGGGCTCTCCTGACCTCTTCAGGCAAGTCATTCCACAGGATAGGGGCCACCACAGAGAAAGCCCGTGTACGGGCTGCTGTTGATTTCGCCCATGTGCAGCCTGGCACCTGCAGGAGACCCTGTTCAGATGAGTGAAGCTGCCATGGAGGAGCATCAGGAGGGAGGAGGTCCCGTAGGTATGCCGGCTCTAGAGCATTGTGATGTCACTTCTGGTACAATCTAGAAGTGTCTTCATGGTGCCATGTGTCAATGAGTGGCATTGTTTCTCCACTCACCAGAGGCTCCCGCGAGTGGCCAATGGTCATCTGGCAAGCCTAGTCTCAACCAATGAAGAATGTGCCTTTTAGATGAGAGAGGGTGTCCATGAGTCCCTCTTTTGTTTACATATACAAGCCCCAGTTTGGGGGAGAGTAATCAGTTGGTGGTTTGCTGTGAGTTCAGATGGGAGAAGAACGGCTGTTATAGCAGGCATCAGTTCTCAGCATGACTCCTGTGGGACTGAAGAAAGCCCCAACCGGAACAGCCATTGTCTGGCAATTAGCAACATTACAATAGTTGATGGAAGAAAGGGGGGACAGCTGGAGAGTAGGTGGGAGCTGTTCAGTGTATGGAAAAGCAAGAGGAAGAGAAGAAGAGGCTTGTGTGAACAGAGACTCTGTCTTGGCATTACACCTTTGCAGCCCAACCTCTTGTCCCGCCCCCGATGTGACTCACTGCCCTCTACCTGCTGTGGCACGTGTACTGCACTGAGCCACTTGCCACCACCTCTTTGACAACATCTGCTGACTTCCTGCATCTCCTCAACCTGGGCCCTCAACCATTGCACTTTCTCAGTCTCTTGGACCTGCCCTGGATGGGTCACCATACAAAGTAAATTTGGACTTCAAATTTACTGGCTGACCTCCTGTCCCTGCTGATTTGTGCTCTCCTGTGCAGATGGTACACCCCACCACCCACCACCTTACTGGGCCATCCCTGATGCTGCCTTGCCCTGTCCTGGAACAACTGCTGCCTTTCTCTTCCTTTAGCATTTGCTGCCACCTCTGTGCCCAACATGGATAAACAATCCTTCAACAATTCCTCTTTAAGTTAAGAGCGTACTTTTTTTGAGAGAAGGCAGGTAAAGAAAACTTGTTTTGCAGATAGTTTCTCTTTCTGAACGTTTCTTTTTAAACTTTCAGAAGCAAACTTGGGCGGACAATGGATGAGTGCTTGTATAAATTATTCTAATTAGTTAACATTTGGTTTAAAAAGTAATTTATGAACACTTTTCAACACATTTGTTTCAAAACAAATTTGTGAGCACATCAATAATTTAATAGCCACTATTTAATCAATAATCTATATATATAAAGACAAGAGTCCTGACTGACTCATCAATGCCCAGCCCAACCCCCTGACCTAGAAACATGAAATTGGGCCAGCCTTTCAAGGTCATTTGCATATGCAGGCTGATTGGGGCTCACAACATTCCACACCTCATCCAACCCCCCAGAGACAGTTGGAACACAAAGGTAATTTGCATATGTGGCCTGATTGGTCCTCACTCCCCACATTCTAAACAGTCTGCAGTTGCTATTGGGAGTCATTGAATGTGTCCTGAGGTCAAATGCCCCTCCCAGTCTTCCCCTCAAAGTTCATTAATGTTGCCAATCTCCTGTGGGGCTTGGCTTTCCTGTGTGACTGGCAGGCTCATGCCTGTTTGCACCCCCCTGTCTCTGATTGGTCAGCTGTGGAACTCTGTGTTCTGAGGTAAAAATCAGGTAATGGAAACTGCAGACAGTTGAAGAAAGATGGTACAAGACCCCTGAATAGAGATAACATGGTTTGCTTTATTCAAACACCTTTGTGAAGCTATGCTATTATACTACAAAACCAACTCACCTCCCCACCCCATGTTACATATACATAAGTATTATAAATGTTACATATACATAAGTACTATAACAGAATTTAAATTAGGTAAATACCATAGCGAAGCACGGCTATCAAAGTAGTCAATAATAGGAGTTGCAATATTAATAAGTGAAAGAAGAATAGCACAATAACAGTAAGTGTAAGAAGAGCAACACAATCTACAATAACAACTGGAGATCCAAGAACTGCAATAATTTGAGAGGGGGATGTGACCCCTTTCTCTCACTGTGTTTGTATATGAAGAATTCTCACTCTTGCTGACTTTAGGGACTGAGGAGCCCGGGGCTGTTTCTTCCAGAGCCTGTGAAACAAAGGCCATCTCTTAGCTGTAACTACTGATGCTCTGAGAAGTACGCAGGGCCCTGCCATGCCTGAAACAGCCTTCCATTCCATTGAGTTCTTAAAATACCACAAATCATTTCCACTAATGGTGTGCCTGATCATCATTTTTATAAGGGGTTTATGTTTAAAAAACATGCATCAGGTCTCGAGAAAGACTGAAGGAAAAACAAGGAAAACATGAGAATCCAAGGTTTGTATGCTCAGTTAAAGTGATGTAAGTTAATTGTGGCAATCCCAAGTTTCCATAGAGGTGGTGGTAACTAACTTCTTTAGCCTGGGACTGAATCCCCTCCAGCCATGCTGTTTGGAGAGTGGGCTCCTCCACTTATGACATTTTCCTGGAAATTGGCTTGGGAGATTCTGTCTCCCGCCTGGAAACAAAACTGGGTAGGGCCCTGTGTTTCTGAGGGAGGTGGCGTTGTCACCTATCATCTGAGAGCCAAACTACAAGTGATGCCTGACACAGCTTGGACACTTGTCAGCTTCCATCAACTTTTGATGGGAAATGTAGGCACCTTGGAAGAATGTCGGACAAGTGACAGTTGAAAAGTCCATTGGACAGCAGTCAGAGAGCCAAGCTGCAAGACCAGGACACCTACATTTCCCATCAAAACTTGAGGGAAGCTGACAAGTGTCCAACCTGTGTCAGGTGTCACTTGTAGCTTGGCTCTGAGTTACTCCATTGGAATTCTATTGCACAGAGGAGTGGAAAACCTGAAAATATTTATAGACTTGGGAGCTGCTTCATTAAATTATCGCTCAAGGAGACTTATTTTTTTAAAAAATTTTTTATTGGAATTAGAAATATTTTGTCATTTATAACAAATTACTTTAATATTCCAGTTCTAACCCCCTCCCTCCCCCCCCGTTTGTTGACTTCCAACAGTTTTCCAACCCTTTGTCTATTCTTCCCCTACTCATTTCAACTTATTTTGTCAATTAAACATATACTTTCACACTCTTCTAAGCTAGTCTATTATAACACAGTGCTAAGTCAATTTCCCTTCACTTATCAACTAACTAACTAATACATTCCTGGAATGCTATTCAATAGTAATAATACTGGTAATATTCTCAATATCCTGTACTCTAACTTATTCATTCTAATGTCATCAATATGGGACAAACAATTTATCCCTCCCTATACATAACTTGAGTACTCATAAGTGATGAATACATTTATAAGTCAACCAATTTAACTTATACTCTATATGTTACTCTTTACTTCCTCTTATATCTCTTATCTTTGTAACATAAAGTCAATCAATTTGACTCGTATTCTACACATTTCTAAATATACCTGTAAACACAATATACATTCGACATAAGTCAATCAATTTGACCCATGTTCTGCACATTTCTAAATATCGCTATAACCAAAAATACCTTCAGCATAAGTCAATCAATTTAACCTATATTCTATATGCTACTTCTCATTCCCCCCCTTCTTGTATTCATGGATTTTAATTCTGTTAATTCTCAATTACACCCCTATCTGCCAGCAACATAATTAATTAATTAATTTCTATTCTTATATATCACATAATAACTATTACTTAATACTGTATAGAATAATCAAATAGAATAATTGCTTAGTAATTCTTCTTTAACTCTCCTCCCCCCGGTATAGTCACTTCTCTCTTCTTTTGTTTTTCTTCAATAATTTTCAAACTGCCACAGTTCTCCTCCCACCTCCCATTTTTTCACCAAATATTGTTTCAGCTTCTCCCAATCTGTGTTAAACTGTCCTGGATCAAGGTCTCTTAGTTTTCTTGTCAGTTTATCCATCTCCGCCATGTACAGCAATTTGTGAATCCAGTCCTCGATAGTTGGCACTTCTTGTACTTTCCACTTTTGCGCATACAAAAGTCTAGCCGCTGCTGTCATGTAAAAAAGCAATGTCCTATGTTGTGCTGGAATATCTTCCATTCCCAAGTTCAGTAGCAGGAGTTCTGGGTTCTTATTAACTTGAAACTGTAAAATCTCACTTATTACTCTTATTATTTCCCCTCAGTACTGGCTGACTACCTCACAAGTCCACCACATATGGTACAAAGATCCTTCATGCTTTTTACATTTCCAGCATTTATTAGACGTGTTCACATTCCCTAGCGCAATTTTCTTTGGTGTCAGGTACCAACGATAGATCATTTTATAGACATTCTCTTTAATGTTAGTGCATGTCGTAATCTTCAAAGTATTTTTCCACAAATATTCCCACGCCTCCATTGTTATTTCTTTATTAAAATTTATAGCCCACTTCACCATTTGCACCTTAACTACCTCTTCTTCAGTATACCATTTTAACAACACTTTATAGACCTTTGAAATTTCCTTTTTGTCTTCTTGTAAAATTACTTCCTCCAAGTCCGAGTTCTCCATTCTTATCCCTCCCTTGGCACAATCCAATTTATAAAGGTCTCTGAGCTGTCTATATTGAACTCAAGGAGACTTATTGAGGAAGAACGCACTCTATAGAAAAGACCAGAATGCAGTTCCTGGGCAACGTCTAATCCAGATCTGAAACCAAGCCACCTTAGTTATTTGAATGGAGGTTGTTTTTCAGATGTTGCCTTGTGTCCCCTCCAGCTGTATAACTATTTATTAAATTATTAATTATTGCACGAAATCAAAATAGTAGGAGCCTCCAACTGAAGGCTGCTTGAAATATAGGATGAGGACCAGTCCTCTACCCATGTAACTCCTCCTCCCACACACACATGCAGAATTCATTTAAACTTTTCAAGCATCTTGCATGCACATTCCGGGGGAAGAAAGATGCACGTTTAGCTGGCCTTTTCTTTTGGAATCGTGTGGAAGTCCATGTATTGCGGCAGAATAGCCAGTCTCTTGTTTCTGTTTATAAGTGGCTCTCTGAATCTGTCACATCAATTAAACAGAGTCTCTCTACACGAGACATCTTACACGGGGACGTTCAAGTGTAGGGAGAGGTCATATTAGCTGGGAAGCATAGTTTAAAAAGAGGCCCAGCATTTCTTTCATTGACTTCTGCCCCCATCCCTCCTTCTCCTTCTCCCCCCCAGTAGTAGTTATGGAGTATGGGTATGTACATGTGGGTGGTGCTGAGGCCCTTTCTGGAATTTATCCCTCTCATCACCAGTTACAAGAAAAGGTGTCTTGGCAATCAGAAAAGAAAATATAAGTCTGGTTCACACACGAGGGGGAATAAGCTGGTAGATTGCCAAGGTGGTAGTGGGAATAGGCCGCTTCAGACTGCAGTTGGTGGATTCCTCCATTGACAATTCCTGTTGCACTTCACTTGTACTTCTGAAGGCTCCTGAAATCCCTCCCTGATTTCTTTTCCTTACATGTTTACATCATCTCTTGTATGCACACATTCAAAATGAATGAAGCTCGCAAGCAACTCAGTTATGCCCCAAAGAAGTAAATGTTTGCTAATTGATGGAAACCAGGGCCGTCGTCACACGGGCATCTCTTCCGTTAAATTTACAGCATATAGCGTCCTACCTGTTATCGGCACAGTAACGTTTCTTTGGGTCACCTAACAGCTCTTCGCGCCACCAGCTGTCCACACCGAAGCACTCTGTTCTGTTCTCTCTAACTGCACAGAAGCAGCTCCCCCCCCCCTTTTTAAAATTATTCTGGTGTTTAATTCTGCTATAACGGAATAACAACATATAAACATTCCGTTAGAGTAAAACATTACGACCCTTTTGTTTTTCCAACTTTGAAATTATATAAATAGCCCTTTGCCCGCAGAAAACTCCCTGTCTGGCGTGATCCCCATCGCTGAAGACTCTGCCATGGCGATTGAGTCATTTTTACTTCAGCAGAAAGTTTGCATTGTGTTATGTCGTTATAGCGTTATAAGGACATAATAAAATTTTTAAAAGGGGAGTCGCAGGAAGAAATGGATTCTGGGATTGAAGGGAGGGAATAGGACGTTGCGAGGCGAGATACATCGATGTGAGGCATTCACACTGAGGCACAAAATAGCGCGACTATCAAGCACAAAGCAGAAGAGAGAAAATCGCTACAGTGTTGGAATAAGGTGGGTGTTTGCCGGGAAATAGCGCCATTTTAGCGCTAAATAAAAGCCCGTGTGATGACGTCCCAGGCTACGCACAAAGAATTTCTTTGTCCTTAAACTGTTCCTTTTCCTGCATTTCCTTAAACTCTTCCTTTGCCTGCATAGGTCTGGTTGTTCTGAGAGTTAAATATCAAGAGGTTGCTGACTTTTAGGGCAAAACCTGGGGGTGGTCTAGGGAGACTGTGGAATAAACTGTTTTTCATGAATCCAGAGGGCAAGGATTGTGTGATCTGCCTTTTGGCACAGGTCTTCTGTTCCAACTACAGATGTCAAAAAGAATAAAAGAAACATGCCAGTAATTATTCTGAAGTGGCTAATGACTGGAAAGGCCACAGAAGATCATGTGTAACATTGGCTCAATGCTTCAGAAGACCTGAGGTATTTTTGTGTTCCACCAAGGTCTCCTCCTTTAGTCAGTTGCTCAACATTAGGCAGCACAGAAGAAGAGAGGTGTGAGATACTGGCAGGGCCCTCCCAAAAGAACACATCAAATGATCCTTCAGAGATAAGTCCAGAAGACATCTTCTTGATGATACACGGATAAGGAACGGAACAGCCATAATGCAAAAGATGCTAGAGGGATCCCTCAATATCCAAAGAGAGAACAGTTCTTTCAATCCTTGAAATGTCTCTCAACAGCTTGTTTTCTGGACAAAAGAGTCATGAGATGTAAATAAAAATGCAGCCAGAGAAGCCCACACGTCTGAATTCTTTCTTGCACTTACTACCAATCAGAGTCCCATAAAAGACAGGGCCAAACGATTTGTGAATTAGAGGTGGCAAATGGAACTTGGGGGTATAATTTAGCCCTTTGATGCAGGTGCATCTGGACCAAGGCTGGAGAGGTGGGAAATATGGGTACCAATCTGTTTTGTGCTGCTTTGTGCAGTGCATGGTGAGGTGGGTGGGCATTTCTGACGGTGCTTTATTGCAGATCCAGATCCCCCCCACCCCCCGGCTGTTTTTTGGATCAAATGAGCTGTTCAAGGGTCCTATCGCAAAACTCCAGAGGCACATCTGGCTTGGCCTGCTACGCTACCCCTGAATTTCCTCTTTTAAAAAACTTGTCTGCTGCATGCAACTCAAAGGTTTTGAGTGTTGTATATATAAATTATACATTATAAATATATCCTCACTGGGCCCACGTTAAATTCAGATCAAATGTTTGATTTTGATTGGTAAGGTCCCTGGTTTTATATACGGGAGATTGCAGAAACCGGAGAAACAGAAAGGTAGGCTAGAGGATACACAGTTGCGGTGGTGGTGGTGGTGGTGGTGGGTGGCGTTAGAAGCACACAGAGCACAATAAGATTATGGGACCAGTGGAAGCCATGGGCGCATGAGTAATGATGACAGTATGCTTGTATACTCTTCATGGCCTTGGTCCGACATACCTACAGGACCGCCTCCCTCCCTGTGTTCCTCCATGGCAGCTTCACTCATCCAAACAGGGTCTCTTGCAGGTGCCAGCCTGCACATGGGCAAAATCAACAGCAGCCCATAGACAGGCTTTCTCTGTGGTGGCCCCTACCCTGTGGAACGGCCTGCCTGAGGAGGTCAGGAGAGCCCCCACGCTCCTGGCTTTCCACAAACGATGCAAAACTGAATTATTCAAAAAGGCCTTGTACTCAAATAGGAGGGTGGTATTGTAGGGATGGGGTCTCAGATGCTTCGCTAATGAGTTAGGGACCGTAGACTTCACCACTATGTTGCCTTACATATTATCTGTTGCTTTAAATATGTACTCCTGTGTACTACCTGTGCTTCATGTTGTCTAATGTCAGTCCTAGAATTGATTGTGTTCTGTTTCAGTATTTTCTTCAACTCTGTATTGGATTCTTGCTAATGCCATGTCTTTTTAAACTTCTATCTATTTACCCAATGGCATCATTTATGGAAATGTCCTTGATACTGTATGGAAATGTACTTGTTCCTGATGGTACTAATCTCATACTGTGTAATCTGCCTTGAGTCTCAGTGAGAAAGGCGGACTATAAATGACATAAATAAAGAAAATAAAATACTGCTCTTCTAGAACAGTGGTTCCTGTTTGGGCCCCGACCCAACTGTTTTGGGTTGGGGCCCAAAAGTGAATTGCAAAGCCTCTGAAAGTGGTCGCTGGCCAGCCCTCCCTATTAGTGGCTCCTGCCCTTGGCATCCTTCTCTTTCTCTACTCGCCTTCCTTCCTAGCTTCTCACATTCTCCCTTTTCCTTCCCACTTTGCAACGAGAGGGGGAGCTGTCTGGCAACTAGTAACTAAGATGATAAGTGGAAGAAGAGGGGAAAGGGCTGGAGAGTAGGTGGGAGCTATTCAGCATGTGGAAAAGCAAGAGGAGGAGAGAAAGAGGTGTGTGCAAACCGAGGATCTATCTTTGCAGCCCAACCTCTTCTCGCACCCACTGAAGTGTCTCACTGCCCTCTACCTGCTGTGGGTGATGTACTGCACTGAGCCACTTGCCACCACCTCTTTGCCAATATCTGCTGACTCCTCAACCTGGAGCCTCCCCCCTCCCCCATTGCACTTTCTCAATCTCTTGGGTCAGCCCTGGATGAGTCACCATATGAAGTAAATTTGGACTTGTGGGCCACCATATTAAAAAAGTTGGGAACCATTCCTATAGACCCTCCTCCCCCCGCTCCAAAGCTATCTTTACTCTAGGGGAATTTACTTCTGTGGTCTAGAGATCAGTGGTAACTCTGGGAGATCACCAGGCTTACCTGAAGGCTGGCAACCTTACAATGAAGCTAGAGGTCTGGAATTAGCATTTGAAGCAAGCAAATGGGTTGTTCACCTTGCTTATGGATACATTTATATCCCGATTTCTACATCTGTTGTTGTCTGTTGTTCCTTCATACTTCATTACTCAGAATATTCTGAATTTACCTGGAATTCATCTGTCATTACTTAGCACATCTGTTATATTTTAATCTTGTACAGTGCACACTCGTTTTTTCTTTAAATGCACATTAAGTAATTCTTTTAAAACTTTATTTGTATAACCTTCATCAAAATTCAGAAGCATCAAACTATTATGTCATCTTATTATATACATTTCAAAGAAGCCATGGAAAGGATTTCTCATTAAAAGGAATATTAAATGTAATACATAACAAACTGCACACTTAATAATTGTTAAGACTGCTCTGAATTATTAAAGTAATCTAAAAAGGGTAACCACTTCTCAAAGAATGTAGGTCGGTACATTGGGTTATCAATAAATTGGAGATGATTGGAGATTTTATTCATGATAAAAAAGTCCCATAGTTTCCTATACCACATTGAAATGGATGGTAGATTTTCATTGTTCAAGGATGCTGTGATTAAAGGTTTTGCTGTAGAAAGCATAATGAAAATTAGTGTTTTCCTTATAGAGGGGATTATGGGATCCTCCCATAGGCCCAGAAGGATTAGATAGGGTTGCATTGGGATGGTATAGCCAGTAATAGTCTTGATATGTGAAATAATGAGTTTTCAAAAAGACTGGATCCTGGGGCATTGCCACCAACAATGGAAGTAATTGCCTTTCAGGCGACAGTGTCTCCAACAAAAAGATTGAGTAACTGGTTTAATGTGATGAAGCTGTAAGGGTGTTAAATACCATCTTGAAATTAATTTAAAGGACAACAACTTAATATTGATAGCTTTGGATTGGGCCCGTTTGAGGCCCAAATTGGCCCATTGCAAAGTGCGTGGATGCTCCTGCCCCCATGTTATGACATCACTGGAAGTGACATTATTGCGCGGGTGTGGGGGCCATGCACATGATTGAAGCATGCTGGGGCCACAAGAAAGGTGGCCTCCTGCTAGGACAGTAAGGGGACCTGGCAACCATAGAAGAGGTCCTGGACACCAAATGATTCCAGGCCAACAGAAATGTCATGGAGTAAATCCTGTGCGGTTGGTTCAGCTTGGGCTGCAGCTCTCTTGTGCGAAAACACTTTGGGGGATTTAAAAAGCAAAATTTCTCTGAGCGGTGGTCTTGGACTATAAATTCAGTAGTGAACCTCAGTTGATTACTGGTATCGGAGGCAAATCAGAAGGTATGAATTACACCGTGGTAGGTGCGAGAAGGACTCAGTAATGATGAGGCATCAATAATTCATCTCGGTTCTCTGATTAGTGGTGGCTTAATTGTGCTTTTCTCCTCTGCGCACAGCCTCTCCTGGAGCTTTGTAAAAAGCGAGCTCCATGGCTGGTGAGTGTGGTGGTGAATTCCCCGTTAACAGGCAGCGGTGAAGCTGAAGAGAATCCTCAGGGTGAGACCAAAATAGATTAAGCTTTTCTCTTTCACAGCTACATAACAGAAGGAAGGAGCCGCACAATTCTCAGAACAGATACTTAGCAAGGATCTTTTCTCTGTAGTTGCTGGGTAAAGTTTGAAAGACAGTGACTGTGATGTGATTAAGAGGCTGAAGGAAAATAAAAATGATGCTGGGAAAAAGGAGGCAGTAAAGCATCCCCTTCAGAAATTATGAGCTTTCACTGTATGCTATGCAGATAATTTAAGGTCCGGTCCCTGCACCTTTCCCCTCTGAATGCCTTATTTGCTGGGTTGGACTCACTTTTTTTTTATCTAACCAGTATTGATTGCCTTGTTGTTTTGCCTGACAACTTACATTG
Organism: Eublepharis macularius; assembly: GCF_028583425.1. Classification (NCBI taxonomy): domain Eukaryota; kingdom Metazoa; phylum Chordata; class Lepidosauria; order Squamata; family Eublepharidae; genus Eublepharis; species Eublepharis macularius. Next base: position 5,356,873 of record NC_072792.1, read on the forward strand.
TGGAACAAAGCACTGTGCTGTACCTCAGCACCAACCTGGATATGGAGCCCCCCTTGAGTGCTTTAAGAATTGTTGTTGGGTTCCTGAGGAGATCTCCTCCTGCCCTTCCTAGCAGTAGAAGAGGCATGAGGAGGTGGTTTTGTTTCCCCTTTCCCTTTCATAGCTGTTGTTTTGGTTCACCCTCATCTCTTCTCAGAGCTAAACTACACAAGAATTCCAACACATGTCAGGTTCTTGCAAGTTTACCTGGGAAGTGTAGTTGGAATCCGCTCCGCTCAGGTTTTTCTCTGGGAGCTTGGGGGCAGGGCCCGACTACACTTCCCAGGTAAACTTGCGAGAACACGAAACATGTTGGGCGTCTCATGTAGTTTAGCTCACAGAGTCAAGACTAATCCCTATCCAAGCATGTGTTAAAGATGGTTATGGATGATTAAGAGTGGCTGGAGTTTTCCAGTGTAGCATGTCTGTCCGGGGTGGGCCCTCCCCCCCGGACTGGACCCGACCCCCCCACCCCCTCGGGAGCCCACCACCAGCCACCCGAGCCCCGCCCAGCCCCCCAACCTACCTGGGAGCCCACGGCACAGGGTTTGGAGGGGACGTCAACCCTCGGCTTCCCGGCCGCGCTCCCGCTTGCGCCCCCGCCGCCGCGGGAGCCGCGAGACCTGCCGCCACCGACGCGGCCTTCACAGGGGCAGCGGGGCCCGCCGCCGCCGCTGCGAGAACCGCCGGGTCTGCCGCCGCCGCCGCCGGGAGAGTTGAGCCCGGCGCCGCCGTTGCCGCGGCGGGGCCGGCTGCGGCCGCGGCCGCCTCTCGCGACCACGGAGCGGCCGGAGCCGGGCTGGCTGCCCGGCGGGACGACGGCCGTGCGGCAGAGAAGCGGGAGCAGCGGACGGAGGAGGGTAGCTCCGACGCCGCCGCAGCCGCCCGGGGAGGCGGCTCCGGGGTGAGCGCGGCCCAGCGCGGGGAGGGGGAAAGCCCGGATGGGGCGGGCGGAAGGAGGGACGCCCAGTGAGACATCCCCGCTCTGGGTTGGCTGGATGGCTCCTGGGAGGGCTCCCCGGTCTGAAGCGGCACCGGGAATTGGTGAAGGGTGGTGGAGGGAAGAAACAGGCACTAGAGAGAGGGCAGGGGGAGGAAGGGTGACGGAAGGGCAGGGGAACCAACCAGGCGGGAGTAGCCAGGTGTTAGCGACTAGGGCAGATGAGCCAGGGGAGAGGGTTGGTGGAAAGCCAGGGGGCAGAGCCAGGAGGGACTATAAGAAGGGAGCTCCCAGTGACGCCGGGGAGGAGACGGCTAGTTGGAAGGTTGGACACAGAGAGAGAGCGAGTATATTCCAGAACGCCAGATAGGAGGCAGAGCTTGGTGCTTGAACCACTGCCCCTATCCAGTCTGAGGCCGAGGGAGCACCTTCAACCTCCCCCTGGTGGTCACCCCCGGGACGGCAGGACGCGGGGAAGGTGCGGCCGGCGGGGCGGGGCCTCACAAACTGGTGGAGAATGCAGGCACTGGCAGCCCCGTGAGGCACCCGCGCCCGCACCTGCCCACTCCAGCCGGCTGGAGCAGCCCCCGACCCCTCCTGCGCCCGGCGGTGTTGAAAGCGGCGAGTGTGGAGACCCCTGCCGAGACTGCAGGCTCCACGATGGATCTCACGCAGTTTGGCCAGTGGCTGGCCGAGCACCAGGGGCAACTATTGAAGGAGGTGGCCCAACAGCAACTGGATGCGCAAGCCGCTCTCGCGCGTCAGCAGCAGGACGCCCAGGCGAACCTCATCCAGAACCTTCAACAGGCGTTGGCCGGCGCCGGGGCCGGGGCCGCCGGAGGTGCCGGGCCCAACCCCAGGCCGCCGTTCCACCTCGCTAAGCTAGGCCCGGAGGATGACGTGGATGCGTTCTTGGAGGCCTTCGAGCGTACCGCCGAGGCGGCAGGGTGGGCACCGGCCCAGTGGGCCTTCATCATCGGGCCTTACCTTACGGGAGAGGCGCAGGCCGCCCTGAAGGCCCTTCCCAAGGCCGAAAGCGCGGACTACGCGAGGCTTAAGGAGGCGATATTGGATCGCTACGAAATCACCCCGGAGACTTACCGGCAGAAGTTCCGGTCCATCGCCTTCCAGAAGACTGACCGGCCTCGCACCCTGGTGGCCAATCTCCAGGATGCCGCCTACCGCTGGCTGAAGCCCACCTCGGATGACGGCCGGAGGATTGCTGACCAAGTGGTCCTCGAGCAGCTGCTCCAGGTGATTCCGACGCGGGCTCGAAACTGGGTGGCCTATAATAAGCCTGCCACCCTGAAAGAAGCCACCACGCTGTGGGAAAACGTGATGGCCGTGGAGCCCCGGGAGCCTGGGAAGCCGGAGCCCCGCCCCGGCAGCGACGGGAGCCGCAGCACAGGCGAAAAGGGGGGACGGGCGCGGGTGGGACCCCGGCACCCCGCCCCTGCCCCGCTGAATCGAGCAACCGGAGGACCCTCGGCCGGGCCCCGATTAGCTCTCCCGCCGCCCGTAACCCCCGCTACGCCTAAGCCCGGCAGCTCAGCTAGGGAGCCGGGAGACAAAGGGCCGTGCTTCACCTGCGGGCAACGGGGGCACTGGAAAAGAGAATGCCCCCTCATGGAGTGCGACCTGGGCTGGGACACGGCCCTGCCCGCAACGAGCCGGGCCCCCCGGCCTCCCCCTATGCTTGTCTTGGTCTCGGTGATGGGTAGGAAGTTGACGGCACTCCTCGACAGCGGGAGCTCCGTGTCAATGATCCGCTCCCACCTCCTGCCCGCAGACCTCCCGGTGGTCCGTCAGGCCGTCATCGCCTGTGTCCACAACCATGTGGAGGAATGCCCCGTCGTCTTGGCCCCAGTGACGTACCGGGGCCAGACCTGCGAGACGCCCTTGGCCCGGGTGCAGGCTCTCCCCTACCCAGTCTTGCTGGGGAGGGATTCCCCCCACTTCCGCCCCGCCATGAAGACGGCCCTTCCCCCGGATCGGGAGGAAGTTGGGGAGGTCATGGTCGGGGACGACGAAGGGGACGCCGAGGGACACCCAGAGGAGAATGGAATCGGGGATGTCCCAGCCCAACTCCGCCGGGGATGGGGAACCGAGCCCCGATTCGCCGCCGCCCAGGCCGAGGATCCCTCGCTGGAAAGCCTACGCCGGATGACCGCGGTAAGTGAGGGCCGGGTCCTTGATCCCCGCCGAGCAGGACGGCTACCGCGGGTCATCCAAGTAGGAGGGCGCTGGTACCACTTAGTGAAAGGAGGACCAGGGGAAGTGGCCCAGCTGTTGGTCCCAGCTGCCTACCGCCCAGAGGTCCTCAAGGCCGCCCACGACCACCCCTGGGGCGGCCATCAGGGTGCGCGAAGCACTGCGGCCCGGATTGAAGCCCACTTCTTCTGGCCGGGGCTAGCCAAGGAGGTCAAACGCTACTGTCAGGCTTGCCCGCTGTGCCAGCGGCAAGCCAGCCGCCGTCCAGCCCGGGCCCCGTTGGCCCCGCTACCCATCATCGAGGAGCCCTTCTCCAGAGTGGCCATGGACTTCGTCGGCCCGTTGCCACGGACGCCACGGGGAGCCCGTTACATCCTGGTCCTGATGGACTATGCTACCCGGTACCCTGAAGCCATTCCCCTGCGCGACATGAAGGCCCCGGGGGTCACCCGGGTGCTGCTGCGATTCTTCGCTCAGGTAGGATTGCCCCGGGAGCTGCTGTCGGACTGCGGGAAGCCTTTCACGGCCCAGCTCACCAGACATCTGTGCCGTACGCTGCAAGTACGACAAATCTTCACCAGTGTCTACCACCCCCAAACCGACGGGCTGGTGGAGAGGTTCAACCAAACCCTGAAGGCGATGATCCGCAAGTTAGCCCATGACCGCCCCCGCCAGTGGGATTTGTACATAGACCCCTTGCTCTTCGCGGTCCGCGAGACACCCCAGGCCTCTACGGGATATGCCCCCTTCGAGCTCCTGTATGGGCGGCGACCCCGGGGGATACTGGGACTGGTGGGGGAGCAGTGGGCCCCGAGGGCCGACCCCGAGGGCCGACCCGCCCCCGAGTATGTTCAGGACCTCCAAGACCGGCTGGAGACCTGTCGGGCTGCCGCCCGGGAACATCTACGGGAAGCCCAGCAGGCCCAGAAGGCCTACTACGACCGGGGAGCCAAAGCTCGGACATTCCAGGTGGGGGCGAAGGTCCTTGTCCACCATCGGGTCATGGGGCCGGGCCCAGGGGCCCCGTGGCGGGGACCCTACCCCGTCACCAAAGTGCAGGGGCCCCTGTCGTATGAAGTCCAGTGCGGGCCGAGCCTCCGACACCGGAAGAGACTGCACATTAATGACCTGAAAGCCTGGCACGAGGCGGAGGCACACCAGTGCAACCTGTCGCCCGACCCCCTAGAACTCCCCGCTGGTGAGTTGCCGTGGACCCCGAGCGGACTCGCCGAAGAGGAGCCCGTCCTGGACACAGACCTCCAGGACGATCAACGGGCGCAGGCAAGGGCAGTGATCCGACAGAACCCAGGTCTTTTCTCCTGCCGACCAGGCCGGACCACTATGCTGTCTCAACACATACCTACACCCCCGGGGCAAGTGGCAAGGACCCCCTGGAGGCCACTCCCTCTAAAACGGTGGGAGGTCGTGGCCAAGGAAGTGGAGGACATGCTCCGCCTCGACGTCATCGAGCCCTCTCGTAGTGCGTGGCGGAGCCCCATCGTGCTAGTGGGGAAACCGGACGGCTCCATACGCTTCTGTGTGGACTACCGGCAGGTCAATGCCATCGCCACCTTCGATGCCTATCCCATGCCCCGGGCTGACGTACTGATCGACCAACTCGGAACGGCGCGCTACCTGTCAGCCCTGGACCTCACGAAGGGGTATTGGCAAATACCCATGGCACCCGAAGACCGGGAGAAAACGGCCTTCGCGACCCCCCAAGGCCTGTTCCAATTCAAAGTCATGCCCTTCGGGCTGCATGGGGCCGCCGCCACCTTTCAACGCCTCGTGGACCAGGTGCTGGCCCACTGCCAGGGGTTCGCCCGAGCCTATATAGATGACATCATCATCTTTAGCCCGGACTGGACGTCACATCTACAGCACCTAAGTGCGGTTCTGGCAGCCCTAGCCGGGGCCGGCTTGCGAGTCAACCCGCGCAAGAGCCGGATCGGGTTCCAGGAACTCACGTACTTGGGATTCCAGGTGGGTCGCGGGGTCTTACGCCCCGTACCCGACAAAGTCACGACGTTGAAGCAGAGCCCCCGTCCTCGAACCAAGCGGCAGATGCGGCGCTTCTTGGGGCTGGTGGGCTACTACAGTAAATTCATACCCCACTTCGCCAGCCAGGCCAGCCCACTCTCCAACTGCCTGCGCAAGGACCAACCGGCTACCATACACTGGGACCCCGACCGGCTCCGTGCCTTTGAAGCCCTACGCCGGGCCCTGTCAGGGGCCCCCGTGTTGCGAAACCCCGACTTTGAGCAACCGTTCCTCGTACACACGGACGCCTCCGACGTGGGGCTGGGGGCCGTCCTCTCCCAGGAAGTCAACGGTCAAGAGCACCCCGTGTTGTTTATCAGCCGGAAGCTGCAACCGGCAGAAGTCAGATACGCTACCGTAGAGAAAGAGGCCCTGGCGGTGAAGTGGGCAGTGGGGGCACTTCAGTTTTACCTTGCCAACAACCCCTTCACCCTGGTCACGGACCACGCCCCCCTGCTATGGATGGCCCGCATGAAGGACCACAACCCACGGGTTCTCAGGTGGTACCTCTCTCTGCTCCCTTTCAGCTTCCAGCTCCAACACCGTCCGGGACGGCTCCATGCGAATGCAGACTACATGTCGCAAATCCCGGAACATTCCACGGACCAGGAGGCTCCCGACCCCCAGGGGGGGTGTGTGTCCGGGGTGGGCCCTCCCCCCCGGACTGGACCCGACCCCCCACCCCCTCGGGAGCCCACCACCAGCCACCCGAGCCCCGCCCAGCCCCCCAACCTACCTGGGAGCCCACGGCACAGGGTTCGGAGGGGACGTCGACCCTTGGCTTCCCGGCCGCGCTCCCGCTTGCGCCCCCGCCGCCGCGGGAGCCGCGAGACCTGCCGCCACCGACGCAGCCTTCACAGGGGCAGCGGGGCCCGCCGCCGCCGCTGCGAGAACCGCCGGGTCTGCCGCCGCCGCCGCCGCCGGGAGAGTTGAGCCCGGCGCCGCCGTTGCCGCGGCGGGGCCGGCTGCGGCCACGGCCGCCTCTCGCGACCACGGAGCGGCCGGAGCCGGGCTGGCTGCCCGGCGGGACGACGGCCGCGCGGCAGAGAAGCGGGAGCGGCGGACGGAGGAGGGTAGCTCCGACACCGCTGCAGCCGCCCGGGGAGGCGGCTCCGGGGCGAGCGCGGCCCTGCGCGGGGAGGGGGAAAGCCCGGATGGGGCGGGCGGAAGGAGGGACACCCAGCGAGACATCCCCGCTCTGGGTTGGCTGGATGGCTCCTGGGAGGGCTCCCCGGTCTGAAGCGGCACCGGGGATTGGTGAAGGGTGGTGGAGGGAAGAAACAGGCACTAGAGAGAGGGCAGGGGGAGGAAGGGTGACGGAAGGGCAGGGGAACCAACCAGGCGGGAGTAGCCAGGTGTTAGCGACTAGGGCAGATGAGCCAGGGGAGAGGGTTGGTGGAAAGCCAGGGGGCAGAGCCAGGAGGGACTATAAGAAGGGAGCTCCCAGTGACGCCGGGGAGGAGACGGCTAGTTGGAAGGTTGGACACAGAGAGAGAGCGAGTATATTCCAGAACGCCAGATAGGAGGCAGAGCTTGGTGCTTGAACCACTGCCCCTATCCAGTCTGAGGCCGAGGGAGCACCTTCAACCTCCCCATGGTGGTCACCCCCGGGACGGCAGGACGCGGGGAAGGCGCGGCCGGCGGGGCGGGGCCTCACAATGTCTCTCATCTTCTTTTTAAACATTTCTGTTGTAATATCTGATTGAGAAAATGGCAACACTTTGCCAAGCCAGCTGCCCTTACTAATCCTCTGCACAAATTGATAGCTGGCTCTTCTTTTACCATTTTGAAAACATGCCGAATTATTAAAACAACATAATTCAACATAATTTTAATGGACTTGTGGTTTTATGTCTATTTTGTGCACCCTAGGCAGATTCTCTCATCATCACCCTCCCCTAGTTAAGAACATAAGAAGAGCCCTGCTGGATCAGACCAGGGTCCATCTAGTCTGGCATCCCGTTTCACACTGTGACCAACCCTTGCACTGGAGATCAACAAATAGGGCACAGAGGTCAAGGCCTTCCCTGATGTTGCTTCCTAGCACTTGTACTCAGAGATTTGCTGCCTCTGTATATGAAGGTTCTGTTGTGTTTTAACATTAAAACACAACACACCTCTCTGGTTTTTATTAACACAAAAAGGAATACTGTAATTGAAAGTCACCTAGAAATTCCTCGTCTTTTAGGCAGTCTTCTTTGTCTTGTGATCCTTCTAGTTACTGGAATGGCACAAGAAGGACTGGAAAGTGAAGTAAATTCTGGTATTCTGTGTTCTCAGCATTCTCTTCATGTGATGCTCTCTGGACTTTGGACAGTCTTGAGATGTTCCATTTCCTTCCATCCTTGAAGTTAGCAGAATCCACTCGGATGTCCATTATCTGCAGTGGGCTGGAATAGCTGGAATCTTCCTTTTTGATGCTGTATGGTAATTTTACATGAACAAAGTCCCCAATTTTAAACTTGTGAGATCTAGCTCTTTTTTTACAATCAACACACTGTTTATACTTATCTCGTTTGTCTTTAACATGTTCAGCAAGAGCTGTATCAGGTGATTTGCAGAAAAAGGAGAGTCCTGGGCAAGTAATTAATCTGGTATTAGCCTTCTGTCCTCATAGTAATTCAAAGTGTGGTACACCTGTCACAGAGTGTGGAGTAGCCCTCTAAGCCAACAGTGTTTCATGTAAAGCTACTGGCTACAGATTCCCTTGCTTCCTGGCAAGCTGTAGACATTCCTTTACCAGTCTTTCATCATGGAAAGACCAGTCTTTCATCATGGACATTGGCTCTTGGGTGACACAATGAAACATTTTTGTGTTCAGTGCCATTGGTGTGGAGGTACATTTGCATTTCAGCAGAGATTAGCTGTACCCCATTATCTGTCACAACTTCTTTAGGGAATCCTTCTCTGGAAAAAAGCAATAAAAACATTTGCTGACTCTTTGTAAAACAGATCTTTCTCCAGACATTTATTTCCTAGACCTTTTTTGCACTTTCTGCTGCTGCCGCGGGACTGATCTGCAGGCAAGTTTTCCGGTCCCTCTTTCCCACTGCTTGGGAATTCTCTCTCTCTCTTTCCCATCTTCATTTCACACCACTGTGCTCACCAGAGGGGACAGAAAGTGGAAAGTGTCCCTGTGTGAGTGTATGTACAAGATTTCATACTGTGAGGCAAGGTATCTTAGGCAGTGAGGAAAGATTGACATGCAATTCTCGGGTTGAGAATCCCTCCTCTGCCTGAGTTTTGGGTGGTGGTCTTGCCACCGACACTCTCCCCATTGGAAAGGGACACTATTCCAATGCAAATGACTGAAGGCTTTTGGCAGCAGAACAGGGAATGGGAAGAGAGAAGAGCCCCTCCCCTTGAGTTTGACCTTATGAACTTTCCTGAAGAACTGCACAAGGACCATTGAAGGGAAAACGGAGACAGAATGCCAGAATGCATCACCCCCTTGCGCTCCCATCACTCTGGGGATGTATCTGAGAAGGATGCAGAGTTGAAACCCTTTACGACTCCAAGACACAAAACCCCTTTCACTGATATCATCATTGAAAAGTCATTAGAAAGCTGTCAGAGGAGCTGGGCACAGATTGCCCGGTGATGTCTCAAAGGCCTCTTAACTTTACACAATGCCTGCAAGGAGCCGGAAGGGCAGGAGGGGGGTGGGCTGGGAGGCAGATTCCCTACCAGAAGCTGAAGCCCCCTTTCAGCTGGCTTTTGCAACAGTTTTATGATGTGTTTGGATCGACACTCATGGCTTAGTTAACCATTCTTGGAGGCAAGGAGATGATTTTATCTGTCTGACCTCAACCTTTGCCATATGGTGGGGGGAAACCTTCATCTTCAGAGGTTGGTTCCCAGTTCCTAGTTCCTTATTTGCAGTTCCTAATTCCTTATTCGCAGTTCCCAGTTCCTTATTTGCAAATCCAAACCCACATATTGGGCAAAATTGACAACCTCTGCAGCCCAAAATAAAGACTGGAGGAGCACATATCATACACTTCCATGTTCAAGGGACTCTGCCCTCCAAGTGGACCTATGCTGAGTCCTTCCCCAAAGCCCAATTCTTGTGTTAACTGTTCCAAAGTAGGGTATCCCATGACAAATGCACAGGCAGAAAGGGGGGAAATTGTACTCCAAAATAATCTTTGTATTACCCCAAATCACACAGCCCTGCACTCTAGAGACTGTCATTAAAAATGTAACTTGTTGCAGTCTGTAATAAGTCTAAATTGACTTGAACCTCTTAAAGAAGTGGGAGCCCATCTTTCGGTTAATCATAACAATTGCATGGACTTGTGTCAACAAAAAGGCTGCAGTGACCTGGACTTGCATCATTCCCTTTTATAGTTCTGAGAATGTTGCCAGTCAAAGGGGCAGGGAACCAAGAAAGGGAATTGTCATATCGTCATTTAAGCTCTTAGGCCTGGTACTGTTCCAAAAAAATATGCCACTAAGGGAGCATCAAGACACTTGTTCCTGATTTTGCTCTGGTGTTTGTACCTTCTCCCCCCGCCCCCCCTGTCTGTTAGAGGCTTGCCGCTTTTGTTTATCTCTTTATGGTGTCAGCCTGCCTCAGAATTCTGAAATCTTCTTTTGTTCAAAGACTTCTTTCTTCTACCCAACAACCACTGGCTACCGGCTTTCATATTTAAATGCATGCCTCCTCAATTGAAGTCCCGCGCACTGTTCAGTATATCCCAGTTTGTCTCTCAGGCTAGCTTGAAGATCATCCCATATTACTCCTTGTTCCATTTGAAAATTTCTCCAGGGGATTAGGAACTTCTGATTCATCTGAATTAGACTTGGGCTGAGCATTTGCCCAACCCTTTTTTTGCAGTGGCGCACATCTGTGGTTGAAGGGAATGAGGGAAAGGGTTCGTGACTGATGTCTCTTCCCCCATGATTTGCAGCCTGTGGCCCTGTTTGAGCCACTTCTGATACTTTCTAGCTCAGCAGCTTTCAAGCAGCATTCCAAGAGACTCTGGGTCCACTCAAAGTTCATTTGGGTTTCCTCCATGAGAAGATCTGTAATGATGGACAAGCATCCTTGAAAACAACTTGCCCGTCTGCCTCTGATATTCTGCTGTGGCTCACAGCAATAGGGAGAGCAGTCTAGACCGCCATTTCTATTCATGTGAGGCACATCAGGTAGTGCCCTGCATGACGTCAATGTGTGCCTTAGGAAATGCTGGAGAAGCTATGCAGCAGCATCCTGAACTTGCAGAGTTTTCCTATGAAAAGGACAGGGTGGCCTGAAAGCTGAGCTGATTGACCCTGATTGACCCTGAGCTGGCACTCAGTTGCCCTTGGTCTAGGCTGTTTCTGAAGAATTCCAGGGAAAGAAATTATATAGATCTATAGCTTTTTCTGGCTCAGCTGAGGAAAGAGGATAGACGACCTCCAACTGTGGATTGTGTCCCTGCTAACTCTGCATAGCAGTTCATATTCCTTTGTTCCTTTTATTTTTTTGAATGCATGTCCTGTTTTCTGTAAACAGTCTTCCTTCAGTAGAAAAGAACAAGAGTCCAGTAGCACCTATAAGAATAACAAAATTTGTGGAAGGGTATGAGCTTTCGTGAGTCGCTGCTCACTTCTTCAGAGCCAAAGTGAAGTTAGATCACTGAAGAAGTGAGCTGTGACTCACAAAAGCTCATACCCTACCACACATTTTGTTAGCCTTATAGGTGCTCTTGCTCTTTTCTACTGCTAACACAGCTACCCATCTTGATAAGCCTTCCTTCAGCTTAAGCTTTGGGTCTTTGGGATTCGTTGATTATCTTATGATGTCTGCTGTAGCATAGTGGTTAAATAATTGGGTTGTGAATCAGCACTCTGCTGGTTCGACTCCTGCTATTGCCATGAGCTCTGCAGGTGGCCTTGGGTCAGCCACTCTTCTCAACCCCAGCTCCTCAGCTGTATTGTGGGGATAATAATAACACCGACTTTGTTCACCACTCTAAGTGGGCACTAATCTGTCCAGAAGAGAGGTATATAAGCACACTGTTGTTGTTGTTACTGCCAGCACCACTTTGTCCTGTAATCCACTTTGAGTCTCAGTGAGAAAGGTGAACTATAAATAAAGGAAATAAATAAAATAAAATAAATAAATACGGCTCTGCCGCACAACAGAATTTCCTACCACTGATAAATATCAGGAGGGATGATCAAAGGTGGGGGATCAAAGCCCCCCACATGTAACAGGACATGGGTACACAAACTCTATGCCAATCCCTGGTTCTCCCGTGCTAGTGTTTACTGTCTGTTTCTACTTATCTGGATGCAAAATTGTAATAAAGTGGTAGCTGCTACCCTGAATTAGGCATCTGGTTTAAGCACCATTATGAAATCTGCTGCAGAATGAAATAGGGGCTCCCTCCTGTTCCCAAATGCTGCCCATCCCAGCCTCTGCCCTCAAATCTCCAGGGATTTCCTAACTGGGAGTTTGGCAACCCAAGACACCGTGATATTACATTGGAGCAATGGAGACTTGTGAAATGTCTGGCTCTAGTTTCACTTCCGGAGCAGTGCTGATAGTTTCAAGCGCTGTGCCTTTGTCCCCTCTTTTCCCCTGTCTCCAGGTCTTTTGTGTTGGTCTCCTGGCCAAGGAACAAGAACGGTGTCTTGGAACCCAGCTGAGCAGAGGTATATTCTTTTACCTGTTTCTGAGAGAAGAATGCAAAGCAAACTCCTCTGCCTTCTTCTCTTACTTCCCTTCATTTTCTGCTGTGCCACCCTTGGGACTGCAGTAAAATTAACCTCATTCATGGCCTGTTTCTTATAATTAGAACTCTTGTTCAGCCTTATTAGCCACTGCAATGACTCATAAGCCTGCTTTGCTGCGAAGGAGAACAGATTTGTAGTGGCCTCAAGAAGGGCTGTCCAGAGGAGCAGAAAAAGCTGAAAACCGCTGTCCTTGTGCTTCCTAGTTGCTGTAACAAGCAGCAGCTGCAGCAATGACCTCTGAGCAGCTGAGGCGAAACCTCATCAGTAGCAAGAGGTAATTCACAGGAAGGGAGCGAGAATCTCCTGCAGTCCTGCAGCCTGCCTCCAGCACCACAGAAGAGCAAAGGGCACCTGCCTTGGGCAGACACTCATTATGTGGGACAAAGCACGAAATGGGCGCACACACACAAATAACCCCCCCCCCCAGAAAGACCGGAAAGGCTTCCAAAAGAGAGTTGGTGGAATCTTCCAGAGTCTGCAAAGTGCTTCTGTTGAAAAGGGAAGTGGGTACGAAGAAGCAATGCCAGGAAATGTGATGGTGCCCATTTCCAGGGCTTTCATTTCAGTACAAATGACTGGCCCAAGAGCTTGAGTAGTAATGCAAAGAGGGTATAAAATCCTGGCATGGACAGAAGCACTGTTTCTCTGAACATCTACAATGGGGAGAGGTGGTCCCAAAGGTATGCTGGGCCCAGTCCACATAGGGCTCTATAGGTCAGCACCAAAACCTTGAACCGGACCCAGTACTCCACCGGTAACCAGTGCAGCTGACGGAGGATAGATGTTATATGAGCCATGATTGGTGCTCTGGCAACCACCCGTGTAGCTGCATTCTGAACCAGCTGCAGTTTCCGGATCAAGCCCAAGGGAAGCCCTGCGTAGAGTGAGTTGCAGTAGTCTAATCTGGAGGTGACAGTTGCCTGGATCACTGTCGTAGGTCATGGGTCGATAAGTAAGGGACAAGTTGTTGAGCCTGTCTTAGATAGAAAAATGAGGATCGAACAACGGCTGCGACCTGTGCCTCCATAGACAAGGAAGCATCCAGGACCACCCCAAGGCTCCTCACTCTCGACACCGGCGTAAGTGGTGCTCCATCGAGAGCGGGGAGCCGGAGTCCCGCACCCATGGACCCTAGACCCACATGCAGGACCTCCGTCTTTTTTTTTAATAAACTTTTTATTGGATTAGACATATTATTATTCCACATTACATTCAATTCCCCTATTTCCTAATTCTAACCCCCTCCCTTTCCCCCCTTTTTGTTGACTTCCAACAGTTTTCCAACCCTTTGTCCCTTTTCCCTTACTCATTTTAAATTCATTCTGTCTAACTAACGTATACATTCAATTTCTTCTAAGCTTATCTCTCTACCGCTGTATTCTCTTATTTACTTACATTAACATAATAATAAGAATAATAACTAAACAATATCTTTCTTCTATTCATAATTCTTTAACTATTTTGATACTCTGTACTCTATCTTTTGGTCCCTTCTACCATATTAGACAAACAATTTGTCCCCTTTTGCATAATTTCAGATATTTCTATGAACTATTCATATAAGTCAACCAATTTAACTTGCACTCTATATATTACTTTTCTACATATCTCAGCTTCATCCTACTTTAGTTATATAATTATTTTACTTTGATTATGCAATTATAGTATCATCAATAATCATCAATCAATTTAACCCCTATATATCTTCAAACCGAATCATTCAATTTAGTACATTGTACAATTACCAGAAATGATATTAGTTAGTCTATCCCTGTACTTAATTACTTTCTATTATTCTTCCATATATATATATATATATATATATATATATATATATATATATATATGATAATCTAATAAAATAGCTGCTTAGAAATTCACATTTACCTCTCCACCCACCGGTAAGATCACCCCCCTCTGCATTTTATTATTTTTCAATAGTTCTCAAACTGCCACAGTTCTCCTCCCACCTTCCAATTCTTCAGTAAATATTGTTTCAGCTTCTCCCAGTCTGTGTTGAACTGTCCTGGGTCAAGATTTCTCAATTTTCTTGTCATTTTGTCCATTTCCGCCATATACAGCAATTTATATATCCAGTCCTCGATTGTTGGCACTTCTTGTACTTTCCATTTTTGCGCATACAAAAGTCTGGCCGCTGCTGTCATGTAAAATAACAATGTCCTGTGTTGAGCTGGAATACCCTCCATTCCTAAATTCAGTAGCAGGAGTTCTGGGTTCTTATTAATTTGAAATTGTAAAATCTCACTTATTACTCTTATTATTTCCCCCCAGTACTGCCTTGCTACCTCGCACGTCCACCACATATGATACAAGGATCCCTCATGTTTTTTACACTTCCAGCATTTATTAGACATATTCAAATTCCCTAGCGCAATCTTCTTTGGTGTCATGTACCAACGATAAATCATTTTGTAAATGTTCTCTTTAATATTAGTGCATGTTGTAATCTTCATTGTATTCTTCCACAAGTATTCCCACGCCTCCATTGTTATTTCTTTATTAAAGTTTATGGCCCACTTCACCATTTGCACTTTGACGGTCTCCTCCTCAGTATACCATTTCAACAGTACTTTGTATACCTTGGAGATTTCCTTCTTGTCTTCTTGTAAAAGTGTCTGCTCTAATTCCGAATTCTCCATTCTTATGCCTCCCTTTGCACAGTCCGAATTATAGAGATCTCTGATCTGTCTATACTGGAACCAGTCATAATTTGTAGATAACTCGTCCTGCGTCTTTATTTTAAGTTTAGAAAATTCTATTCGTGTTATCTCCTTATATGTTAAACACTGTTGCTCATTATCGACAGTTCTCGGATCTATTACCTCATATGGAACCACCCATAAGGGGGTTCCTTCTTGTAAATAGTCTCTGTATTTCTTCCAGGTTGTATATAGGCTTCTCCGTATATAATGGTGCAAAAACATAGAGTTCGCTTTTACTTTATCGTACCATAAATATGCGTGCCATCCGAATGTTTTTTTATATCCTTCTAGGGGCAATAGTTTCCGATTCTTCAGCATCATCCAATCTTTCAGCCACACTAGACAAGTTGCGTCATGGTAAAGTCTTAAATTGGGCAGTTGCATTCCGCCTCTTTCTTTTGCATCTTGTAAAACTTTCATTTTCACTCGAGGCTTCTTGCCTGCCCAAACAAAGTCTGATATTTTCCTTTGCCATTTTTCAAACTGCTTGGAATCTCGGATAATTGGTATTGTCTGTAGCAAAAACATTACTCTTGGTAACACATTCATCTTGACTGCTGCAATCCTTCCCAGCCATGACAAATTCAATCTATTCCATTTAATCAAGTCTCGCTCTGAGTCCATAATTTTTCATAATTGTTCTTGAATAGATCTATATTCTTTGCAGTCAGTTCGATTCCCAAATATTTCACCTTACTTGTTACTTCACAGTCTGTTATTTCCGTTAACAATTGTTGTTTTTGCTTAGTCATATTTTTACATAGTATCTTTGACATCTTTTTGTTGATATAGAACCCTGCCAAATCTCCAAACTCCTTGATCTTCTCTATCACTTTTGGCATGTTCTCCGTTGGGTCTTCCACAATTAACATTATATCATCCGCAAATGCTCTAACCTTATATGCAGGACCTCCGTCTTTGAGGGATTCAGTCACAGCCGGCTCTGCTTCAACCATCCAGCCACAGCTCCAAAGGCTGTGACTGGATGGTTGTCTGTTCAGATTTGGAGTCTCAGAATACGTGCAGTGATGGTTCTGTTTGGCATGCTCTCTTAAGCTTGTCTGACATCTTTGGGAAATGAGGAAAGCAGCCGCATCTATGAATACAGGAGCTCTTAAAACAAGAAGAGAGAATTCCATATTGGAAGATAGTGGCATCCAGAATTTACTTTTAGTCCTTGGAGGGAGGCAAATCAGTGATGAAGTCCATGGAGATAACCTCCCAGGGCCTTGAGGGGGTCTCTAACAGCTGTAATAATCCGGGGTTTTTTCCCCTTCTCGGTTTGGCCATTATGCAGATAGGGCACGAAGACACATATTGGGAAATGTCCCGTCGTAAAGTGGGCCACCAGAACTGCCTTTGCACTAAGCGGAGAGTCTTTAGATACTCAAAATGGCCTGCGGTTTTTGCGTCGTGGCACTGTTGCAAAACCTCTTTTCTCAGGCTGGCAGGGATGTAGAGTTTAGAGTCTTTTAGCCATTCTCCCACTGCCATTTGTGTGAGTTTATCTTTGGGCGCTTCCCCCCCTCCTATTCCACTTCGCTTTTCACTTTCTCTCTCCACCCATTTGGCTCCTCTTGCTTTCCTATTTGCGCTTTAGTTGCTTGGCTACGAGTGGTAACCACACCTCCCAACTGGGGGGGGAGAAGACGGTGTTGATAGTCTCCTCCCTCCGGCTCTCATGTTGGGGCATGCATGATAGGGCATATGCGAGGAAGTTAGATTTACCAGGCAATTTAGGGTGAAGTCAAACTTGGAAAAGAATTCCGCCCACCGGAGTTGCTTGGCATTCAGGCGGCGGGGGGTGCGGAGCACTTCTAGATTTTTGTGATCTGTCCATACTTGGAAGGGGTGGTGAGCCCCCTCCAACCAATGCCGCCAGGTGGTGAGAGCGTCTTTTACTGCAAAGGCTTCCTTCTCCCACACACTCCAGTTTCTCTCAGCGTCAGTGAATTTCCGGGACAGATACACACACGGGTGAAGGCTGCCCTCCTCCCCTTTTTGTATCAACACTCCCCCGATAGCCAAGTCGCTTGCATCCACTTGCACCATAAACTCTAAATTTTCATCTGGGTGCTGTAACACTGGTTTGGAGGTGAACCAGCTTTTCAAGCCTTCGAAGGCTTGCTGGCACAGAGGTGTCCAGTTTAATGTGGCCTGCAGCTTGGTAGCTTGATCCCCCTTCCCCATGGTTTTCAGTAAGTCCGTTAAGGGGAGGGCAATTTGCGCAAAACCTTCTATGAAGGGGCGGTAAAAATTAGCAAAACCCAGGAAGGATTGCAAATGTTTCCTGGTGGCGGGTGCTTTCCAGTCTCTGACGGCCTGAACTTTTGCTGGGTCCATTTTGAGCCCCTGATTTGACACTCGATATCCCAAGTAGTCCAATTCCTCTTTATGGAACTCACCTTTGGACAACTTGACTGGCAGTTTGTGTTGCATTAAGGGCTGTAACACTTTCTTGACTAGCTCCACATGCGACTTCTTATCTCTAGAATAAATTAAAATGTCATCTAGGTAAACGACCACCTCATTATATAAATATTCATGCAGCGCCTCGTTGATCACCTCCATGTAAACAGATGGAGCGCCTTTAAGCCCGAAAGGCATGAAGAGATATTCATATTGCCCTAGGGGTGTGTTGAATGCGGTTTTCCATTCATCCCCCTCCCTTATTCTTACATGGAAATAAGCATCTTTCAGATCCAGTTTAGAGAATATCTTGCCCGGCGCCACCACACTGAGAAGGTCTCGGATCAAAGGGATGGGGTAGGCATTAGAGATTGACATTGCGTTAATGCCTCAAAAATCTGTGCACAGTCTAAGTCCTCCATCCTTTTTCTTCACAAATAGCACAGGTGCAGCGTGGGGGGAGCTGGCTGGATGAATGAAGCCTCTTTCCAGATTTTTGTCAATAAACTTCCTTAGTTCTTGGAGCTCGGCTGGACTCATGGAGTATAGTTTCCCTTTGGGCAGTTTCTCCCCCGGCACCAACTCAATGGCGCAATCCATGTTACGATGGGGAGGTAATTCGTTTGCCTCCTCCTCACTAAAAGCTTGGGCCAAGTCTCTGTATTCGGGCGGAATTAGGGTTAGTTCTTCCGCGGTGAGAAGGGCAACTTCTAGGGCAGTGGACGCTTCCTTCCCCCACTCAGGTAGCCAGTGGTGCTGTAGGCAGTGCTCTCGATTGAAAACAACCATCCACTCTGACCATTTTATGTATAGGTTATGATCCCACAACCAACGACTGCCCAGAATGAGCAGCTATCTGGCCACTTGGCTAACAACGTAAGGGCGCATTTCCCTTTTTTTTTTTTTGAAAAAATTTTATTGGGTTAGAATCCATTATTTTTACATTTACATTCAATTTTCCCCAAATTTTTCATTTCTAACCCCCTCCCTTTCCCCCCCTTTTGTTGACTTCCAACAGTTTTCCAACCCTTTGTCCCTTTTCCCTTATTTCTATTAAATTCCTCTATCTAAAACAAATATATATTCTCCATTATACTAAGCAGTACATCCTTAATAGCAGTATATAATATTTTTCTTATTATATACCCAAACTGTAAGTCTTTGTTTCCATCTTAGATAAACAATTTATCCCATTTTCCATTTTTAGATATTTCTATATATCATAAACCTATATATCATAAACCATAAAAATCTTACACATTTAAATCAAACAATTTGACTTATTCTCTATATATTACTCATTCTGTCTTTTTATGGTAATTCTATATAACTCTCATCACATAGTCAATCAATTTGACTCGTCTATACCTTCAGACATTCAGTTTGGTGCATTATACAAATCTTATCAAAGAAAGAAAATATTGTTGGTTACTCAATCCTCATATTTAATCCTTATAGTTAATTATTTTCTATCAATATTCTATTTATTAACCTATATATATCTATATATATGTCAATCTGTTAATCTAACTGCTTATAAATTCACATTTATCTCTTCTCCCCCTGGTAAAGTCACCCCCCTCTACATTTTATTATACTTCAGTAGTTCTCAAACTGCCACAGTTTTCCTCCCACCTCCCATTTCTTCTCCAAATATTGTTTCAGCTTCTCCCAGTCTGTGTTAAACTGCCCTGAGTCCAGATTTCTCAGTTTTCTTGTCATCTTGTCCATTTCAGCCATGTACAGCAATTTGTAGATCCAATCTTCAATAGTTGGCACTTCCTGTACTTTCCATTTTTGCGCATACAATAGTCTAGCTGCTGCCGTCATATAAAATATCAGCGTCCTGTGATGGGCTGGAATTCCCTCCATCCCCAAGTTCAGTAGCAGGAGTTCTGGGTTCTTATTAATTTGAAATTGTAAAATTTCACTCATTTCTCTTATTATTACCCCCCTGGCTACCTCACACGACCACCACATATGATAGAGGGAGCCCTCATGCTTCCTACATTTCCAGCATTTATTAGAAGTGTTCAAATTCCCTAGCGCAATCTTCTTTGGTGTCATGTACCAACGATAGATCATTTTGTAGATGTTCTCTTTGATATTTGTACATGTCGTTGTCTTCATTGTAGTCTTCCACAAGTATTCCCATGCCTCCATTGTTATTTCTTTATTAAAATTTATAGCCCATTTCACCATTTGTGTTTTAACTGTCTCATCCTCAGTATACCATTTCAACAGTACTTGGTATACCTTGGATATTCTTTTCTTGTCCTCTTTAAGAAGGGTCTGCTCTAGTTCCGAATTCTCTATTCGTATACCTCCTTTTACAGAGTCCGAGTTATACAAATCTCTGATCTGTCTATACTGGAACCAATCGTAATTAGGTGATAGTTCCTCTTGCGTCTTTATTCTAAGTTTAGATGCTTCTACTTTAGTTATTTCTTTGTATGTTAAACATTGTCGTTCATTATCAACAGCTCTCGGGTCTATCACCTCATATGGAACCACCCACCAAGGAGTTCCTTCTTGTAGATAAATTCTGTATTTCTTCCAGGTTGTGTATAGACTTCTCCGTACAAAATGGTGCAGGAACATCGAGTTGACCTTTACTTTGTCGTGCCATAGGTATGCGTGCCATCCAAATATTTTTTTGTATCCCTCTAGGGCTAATAATTTCTTGTTTTTTAATGTCATCCACTCTTTCAGCCAAACTAGGCAGATTGCATCATGGTAAAGTATCAGGTTGGGCAGTTGCATTCCGCCTCTTTCCTTTGCATCTTGTAAAACTTTCATTTTCACTCGAGGCTTCTTGCCTGCCCATACAAAATCTGATATTTTCCTCTGCCATTTTTCAAATTGTTTAGAGTCTCTGATGATTGGTATTGTCTGTAGCAAAAACATCACTCTTGGTAACACATTCATTTTAACTGCTGCAATCCTACCCAACCATGACAAATTGAGCCTATTCCATTTAATCAAGTCTCTCTCAATCTGGGTCCATAGTTTTTCATAATTATTCTTGAATAAATCTATATTCTTTGCAGTCAGTTCAATTCCCAAATATTTCACCTTACTTGTTACTTCACAGTCCGTTGTTTCCATTAACAGTTGTTGTTTCTGCTTAGTCATATTTTTGCATAGTATCTTTGACTTCTTTTTGTTGATATAGAAACCTGCCAAGTCTCCAAACTCCTTGATCTTATCTATCACTTTTGGCATGTTCTCCAATGGGTCCTCTACGATTAACATTATATCATCCGCGAATGCTCTGACCTTGTATGAGTAGTCCTTTATTTTTATTCCTCGAATTTCCTCGTCTTGTCGTATTTGTATCATCAGGATCTCCAGTACTAAAATGAACAACAGTGGAGACAACGCGTAACCTTGTCTTGTTCCTTTACTTATAATCAGTTTCTTAGTCAATTCATAGTTCACCACAATTGCTGCAGTCTGGTCTCTGTAGATTTCCTTAATTGCTCTGATGAATCTTTCTCCTAATTGTAGCTTTTCCATAGTGGCAAACATAAAGTCCCAGTTTAAATTGTCAAATGCCTTTTCAGCGTCAACAAAGAAGAAACCAACCTCTTTATCACAACGCTTATCATAATATTCAATAGCATCAATCACTGTCCTTAAATTGTCTCTTATTTGTCTGTCTGGCAAAAAGCCTGCTTGCTCCTCCTCTATAACTTCCGAAAGCTACCCCTTCAGTCTCTCCGCCAGTATCTTTGCAAAAATTTTATAGTCATTGTTGAGTAACGATATAGGTCTGTAATTTTTCACATTAGTCAAATCTTGGCCCTCTTTTGGGATCAATGATATGTTCGCTTCAGACCAAGTGTCTGGAATCCTTTGATCCCTTAGAACTCCATTGATCACCTCCTTTAGGAATGGTGCCAGCTCATTGGCCATAGTCTTATAAAATTTAGCTGTAAGTCCATCTGGCCCTGGCGCCTTTCCTAGATTTGCAGATTGTATTGCCTTACTTATTTCCTCATCCGTTACTTCACTATTCAGTTTATTTCTCCAAGCGTCCGAGATTTCTGGTAGCGTCATTTTCTCCAAATATGACGCTATTGAGTCTTTATTTACTTCTTTCTTGTTATACAGTTTAGCGTAGAATTTATAAAAGGCTCTACTAATGGTAGTCTGTTCCAAATACGTTTTGTCATCTTCACAAATTTTATTTATTATTTTCTTTTCCCTTCTCTTCTTCAGTTGCCGTGCCAGGTACTTCCCAGGTTTATTTGCACCCTCAAACGCTTTCTGATTCAGCCTTTTGAGGTTCCACTCCAATTCTTTATTACTCATTGCTGTTAGCTGTTCTTGCAATATTTTAATTTCCTGGTATAATTTCTTTTTCCCTGGTCTCTTTTTTAACTGTATTTCCTTAGCTTTTATTTTCTCCTCAATCTCTTGTCTCTTCTCCTCTTTCTTCTTTCTTGCTCTACCATTTAAGTCCATTAGTATGCCCCTTATAACCGCCTTGTAAGCATCCCAAACTTTATCAGTTGGTACTTCTTTATTCACGTTGTATTGTATGAAAAACTTTGTCTCTCTTCTCAATATTTCCATATTCTCTTTTTCCTGTAGCAAGTCCTCATTTATTCTCCATGCTTTCCTTTTTCTCCTTTTCCCTAATTTCCACATAATTGGGTTATGATCTGAGCCTACCATCGGCATTATTTTTACATCTTTAGTCCATAACGCCAAATCTTTTGAGGCCCAGATCATGTCAATTCTTGATAATGTGGAGTGCCTTGCAGAATAAAAAGTAAACTGTCTGCTTTTAGGATATTCTCTCCTCCATACATCTTCAAGAGTCTCTTGTTGAATCAGCTCAAAAAAGAGCTTTGGTAATAGTCCTCTTTTCTTTTGTGCCATTGTAGTCTTTTTATCCAGTTCCAAGTCTGTCACTCCATTGAAGTCTCCAGCAAGAATTATCTGATCATATGAAAGATCGTCTAAATGCTTCCTCAAATCCTCAAAGAAGCTCTCTTTTGCACCATTAGGTGCGTAAATTCCGACTACTAACACTCTCTTTAGGTTCCAAGTACATTCCACTGCTACAAATCTGGCTTCCACATCTTTCATTATGAATTTTGGTTGTAGCTCCTCTTTTACATACAACACCACTCCTCTTTTTTTCTTACTTGAGGCCGCTACAAAGTCCTTGCCCAATTTTCCCAGTTTTAAATATTTTACATCCTGTTTTCGAATATGAGTCTCTTGCAAACAAACAATATCACATTTTTGTTTTAGTAGCCAGTGAAAAATATTTTTTCTCTTATTCGGTGAATTTAGTCCATTTACATTCCAAGATAATACTTTACACTCCATATTCATAATCTTGTTGGTAAGTCTTTTTCATTGTCCCTTATAAATCGCTCCATCTCCCGCTCAGATCTGATACGCTTTTTGGCACCTCCAAATTCGAAGGACAAACCCTCTGGGAGCTCCCATCTGTACCTGATTTTCATGTCCTTCAACATCTGGATTAGCGCTTTATATTTTTTCCGATCTAATAACACTGATCTGGGTAATTCCTTCATTATAATGATTGTCTTGCCATCGATCTCCAATGGATCTTGAAACTGTTTAGTCACAATCTTCTCTTTCATGTTTCTTGTTGTAAATTGTACAATCACATCTCTTGGTACTTTCCTCTGGGTTGCAATTCTTGAGTTCACACGATATGCCACATCTAGGATAGCCACAACTTCCTCCTCCTCCTTCCCCAGGTATTCAGCTAACACCTCCGTCATCTGCTCTTGCGCTGTCTTTCCTTCCATTTCCGGCAGGCCGCGAAATCTCAGCTGCTTCTCCATATGTCTACTTTCCGCAACCGCCATCCTTCCCCTCATCAGCCTCATCTCTGTTTGTTGCGTATCTGCTAAGTTCTCCATCGCTCCTTCTACTGTTTTAACGCTCTGCTGCGTCCCTTGTAATTCACTTTGTATTGTTTCCATACCTTTCTTCACTTCTGACAGCTCCGATTTTACTTCTGACAGCTCCGATTTTACTGTCTGTTTAACCTCTTTGATCAGCTCCAATTTCATGTCTTTAAATTCTTTAATCACCTCCAAAAGTTTTTTATCCAGGTTTTCTATTGCCGATTGCCACTCTTTCTTCGACATCATGGGGCTTGCTTTGGCTCGCTCCCACGAGTCCGCTCTCTTCCTTAGCTCCGTGGCGTTAAATTTAGTACCTTTTTTATTTCAAATATCCCGGTCTTCTTGCATAAATTAATTTTAAAGGGTCCAAAATGTCGGGCGTCTTTTCTCTATGGTCTCTCTATGATTTTATAATCCAATATGGCCTACTTCCTTTTCCGCTGAGGCCGCGACCCTTCCCCTCTCAAAGATGGCGATTCCCTTCTTCCTGCCCTCCAGCAAGGGCCGCTTCTCTCCAGCTGCTCTATTGTTGTTACGCACTTCCTGTCTCCCGTCTTCCCACAGCAGATCTCGCGATGGTGTCTTTTTCTCACAGCTCCAAAGCCACAGGTATTCAAAACAATAGTCCGATTTCTTTAATAACTTCTTTAAACTTAGTCTCTTTTCAAATACAACTCCTGCCGAAGCTTCCCCTCCTTTTCGCTAGTCTGTTGCAGTTTAAAAATCTACTTTTTTTCCTCTCTGTTTTTATCAATCTGTCCCGTATCGGAAGATAGTGATCTTTACCTTCCCTTCACTTTCCTCGGGTTGTAATCGCTGTTTCAATTTCAAGTTCTCCTTTCCACTTCTTCCCCCAATCGAAGCTTGGGTATGTAGGTCTTATGCCAGCCGAATTGGCCCCAAAACTGCCGCAGAGATTGTAGCCGACCCGTCGCAAGGTGGGACCTCAAGGATCGGGAGGGGACCCCTTACGCAGAGCCCCCCCTCGTCCGAGATCTAACTCACCCTAGGGTCTTGAGCGTTCTTTGCCTGCTCTCCGCCTGAGAGCAGTCGGCCGCGGGCTAATTTCACCCCGCCGGCCACTTAAAACGGCAGTCCGGTCAGCTCCGCAAATGGAGCTGCGTTAGACCTCCATGAATCCCAAACCGGAAGTCAGGGCGCATTTCCCAATGGTTTCCTAGTCTTGTGGGCACCAGCTCTGTTTCAAAGGTGGCTGGGTTCATATTAGAGCCGTCCATTTGTTCGAAAATTATGGGAGTCTCCAATTCATGGGCTTCTAATCCTAGTCCATTTACTAGGGCCGGGGAGATGATGTCTCGAGAGCAGCCGGAATCTATTAAGGCCTGCACTCTCATGTTTGGGATTGACTAAAATCACCGGCACAAATAGTATGGCCCCCCTTTCCCTCACCTCTTTCGCGGTGGGTTATCCTTTGATCTGCCGAGGGGGCCCCTTTATGACAGATCCTCCTCATTTCCCAGCTGCATACATGCCATGTCCTGTTCCTGGACTTGATAGGTAACTTCAGTAGTCACCTCCTCGGCTTCCAGACCAGCTTCAGGCTGCCCTTTCCTCATGGGAGGCCTTCCCGCTCCCGCACGAGGGGCGGGTACCAGCCGTGCTGGCTGAGCAGGCGCTCTGAGTGGGCACTGTGCGGTGAAATGTCCTCCGCTCCCGCATTGGAGACACAATCCTTGCCTCCATTGAGTATCCCTCGTACCCCGGGAAGGGGTTGTTCCCCTACCCTGTCCAACAACTGGGGGAGGGCATCAAATCCCAGACGATTGGTGTTGCTTGACTAGGCGGACCACCTGTGTACGATTCTCCACTTCGCAGGCTAACTGAATCCACCTTAGAAGCGTAGGGCGGTCATCCTGCATTAAGGCTTGGTCCAACAATTTGGGATTCATTCCATTGCGGAAAAGTTCAATTTTCACCCCCACCTGGTAGTGAGGGCATTTGGCTGCCAGTTGCCGGAACTTGGCTGCATAATCTCTAACGGACTGATTGCCTTGTCGGATGGCTCTTAACTCCGTACGAGCCATCTCGTTCTCCAAGGGGTCCTCATACTGCGCTCGTAAAGCTGCTATGAAGGCTTGTAGATTCCCGAGTTCCGGGGCCCCTGTGTCATAGAGGGTTACGTACCACTCCGCTGCTATTCCTTCCAACCGGGACGCCAAATGAATAACCTGACTTTGCTCTGTCGGGAACAAATGTCCCCACTCGTTGAAAAACTGCAACGCTTGTACAATGAAAAATCCAAGCTTACGTGGTTCCCCATCAAAGGTAGCTTCCAACTTAATCCACTCCAGAGGAAGTTCCGCTCCTCTTGCCCCCACCTGCACAAGTACTGGCAGTTGAAATGGCTGTGGGGGGCATCTGGGGGTTTTGACCCCGAGGGGCCATCGGGGCCAGGGGATATCTCCTTCATGGCTGAGGTAGGGTGCCCCCCTGCACCCAGATACAGTCTCAGAGGTGGCCCCATCAGGCCGGGTCGAGGTTGTAGCCGCAGTCTTGGGGCTTGTGGCAGCATTGGCACTAACTGTCCCACGGCTCCGGGTGGCGCTGGGTGCAGTCGTGGAAGTCGCAGAACTGTTGCCCGAGGAGCTGGTACCGCCAGCGCAGCGGTACCAGCTCCTACCGCAGTAGGTTCAAAATGCAAATCAAATGAAGCAAGGGAACCCCAAAAGCAACAAAAGGGTTCCCAAGTGGACAACTCCAGGTAAGTGCGGCGTTGTAGCCAAAAACATACAGGTAAGTGTGACGTTGTAGCTGAAAGTGAACTGACTGTTAATGTTTTATTCTTTGGTCTCCAAATCCAGGTGGAAGTCAAGATGGGAAAAGAGAGGGAAAAACCCAGCAGGGGGTTCCCCAGGCCCTACAAGCTGCTGGCTCGTTCTTTGAGCTTGTTTCATGAAATATCCACTTCATCAGGGGCCACTTCTGTACCACCAAAACAGTCACACAATTCCATAATGCAGTCAAAAATGTTCATGTGCGTTCATTCAATGCACTGGGAAGACGGTCTTCAATGCCACACTTACCTGGAGTTGTCCACTTGGGAACCCCTTTGGTGCTTTTGGGGTTCCCTTGCTTCATTTGATTTGCATTTTGAACCTACTGCATATCAATTAGAGGAAGTCCAGAGCTCTTCAAGCAAGAATACACGCTAATAGAAGGACTTTGATAGCTCTATGAGACTACCTCGAAGGGACGTTTTGATATTCATGTTTGTATTTGGGACTTTGAATTATGGGTACATGTTTGTACTTTGTAAATAATTGTGTATAGCACATTTTGCCACTAAGCCTTCTAAAGAAAAAGTAACTTTTGTTAATTTTAGATACATGCGGGCCTTGGGTCTCTGCCGTTCCCGCGACCCAGCCCTTGGTGACTCCCGTCACCGTGAGTAACTCGTACTGCAACACTTGGACTTGCTCCTGGAGTACCGTCCAGCGATCCTCCCCCGACAGTTGGACGGTCTCACTTCCCCAGGTTCCGACCAAACCTACATCTGCATTGTCCCAGCTCATCAACTCCGCTCGGGGAGCAGACCAGTCCTGGAAACTTTCCTCCTCCACCAGTGGGGAGCACTCCACCAAACATCCAGCCTCCTCATCCCACCGATACTGGAGGGCTGCACTGGGCCAGGGGCCTCCGGCGGCTACTGCGGATGCTTGCAAGGTTTCCCAACCCAGGCCAGCACCAGCTCCCAAGCTCTCCACTACCGGCGTGAGGGCTGAATCGTAGGCTGTTCGCGTAAACATCATTCCACGACGTCTCTCGCGGCTTTCCTGGGGCTGAGGGCCCCACTGCCTAGGTGTTGGCACCAGTGTCACAATTGGCATGCCGCGGCCCACGCCGACTCTGGGCCGGATGTCTGGAGCGCCGCTGAAAGGCACAACAGTCTCTTCATCCTCCATCTTTCCAGAGTGGTACAAGTCTGTCGGAATGGCTCTGGTATCCATCCATTCCCAGGTGAGGGGTTGGGGGAGAGATGAGATTCTCAACAAAATGTCAGAGCATGAAAGTCCAGTTACTTTGATTTCATCTCCCACCCCTTGATTACAAGAATGGCAAGGTTTCTTGGCTCAAAGGTTTTATTGAAAGATTATATTCAGAGTACAGGTGTTCATGAGTATTCCAGAAGCAGGATAGCTTCTGGCTGAACAAAGGCTTTGTTGAGAATGATGTGTTAGTTAGAAGTAGCAATACATCAAGCATCCCTTCTCTTTCCCCCCCTTTGCCGCTTGTCTGCGGAGGCCTGGGAAGGAGCAGGAGTCCCGAGGTCGTTGTCTAGTCCGGGTAGATAACAACCGTCTGGGAAAGCAGCTGAACCTGCAGGAGAGAAACACTGGAAATCTTTAGAAATGTTAAACACTGAGAAACAACAACTCCCAGATGGCGTTACTCTGGCTAGCTAAACGGACATCCTGACATCCCCCCTCAATCTCCTCTTCTCCAAACTAAACATTCCCAAGGCCCTCAGCCTTCCTCGTAGGGCTTAGGCTCCAGACCCCTGATCATCCTCGTCGCTCTCCTCTGTACCTTCTCGATTTTGTCCACATCCTTTTTGAAGTGAGGCCTCCAGAACTGCACACAATACTCCAGGTGTGGCCTGACCAACTATGACCACCTGCAATTTCAACATTATGGCGCCTTTGATACAACCCAGGATTGAATTGGCCTTTTTTGCCACCGCATCACACTGACTGCTCATATTTAGTTTACAGTCCACTCTTACCCCAAGATCTCTTTCACATATACTACTGCCCAGAAGTGTATCCCCCATCCAGTATTTGTGCTTCCCATTTTGGTGGCCCAGATGTAATACTATGTGCTTGTCTTTGTTGAATTGCATCCTATTCACAGCTGCCCACTTCTCCAGAGTATTCAGGTCTTGTTGAATTTTAATTCTATCTTCTTGGGTGTTTGCTACTCCTCCCAATTTGGTATCATCAGCAAATTTAATGAGCAGCCCTTCCACTCCTTCATCCAGATCATTGATAAAAATATTAAAAAGTACTGGGCCCAAAACCGAGCCCTGCGGCACCCCACTGGACACCTCCCTCCAATCTGATGAAACGCCGTTGATCACCACTCTTTGAGTGCGGTCCTCTAACCAGTTCCCTATCCACCGAACTGTCCTATAGTCCAGTCCACAGTCTTCCAGTTTGCCCATCAGAATGTCATGGGGGACCTTATCAAAAGCTTTACTGAAATCCAGATAAATCACGTCAACAGAGTTCCCCCGATCCAGTAAGCTGGTCACTCAATCAAAGAAGGAAACCAGGTTGGTCTGGCAAGATCTGTTGGGGACAAAACCATGCTGACTTCCTAGGATCACTAAGCAGTCCTTCAGATGCTTACAGATTGATCCCTTTAAAATCTGCTCGAATATCTTCCCAACAGAAGTCAGACTGACTGGCCTGTAGTTTCCCGGGTCATCCTTCTTCCCTTTCTTAAAGATTGGGATAACATTCGCTCTTCTCCAATCTTGTGGCACATCCCCAGTCCTCCAGGAGGCCTTGAAGATGATGGACAGGGGTTCTGCAAGTTCTCTAGCAAGTTCTTTCAGCACTCTTGGGTGCACACCATCTGGCCCAGGGGATTTGTATTCATCCAGTGCAGCCAGATGCCTCTCCACAACCTCTCTGTCAATGTCAACTAGCCACTCAGGTGCCCTGTCACATTTTCTACTATCTCTAGATGTGCCTGAGTTCTTCAGGGAGAAAACAGAGGCAAAAAAGTCATTAAGCCTGTCTGCTTTTTCTCTGTCCTGCATCAGAGTTTCCTCATCTACTCCCAACAGTGGTCCAATTGCCTCTTTTCCCTTGCATTAATGGAGAATTAACTAACGTATGCAAAGTGCAAAAGGGAACAAGACAAGCTTGCCCGCTGTCGCCCCTCCTATTTATACTGGTACTAGAGGTGCTAAATTGAGCCATTAGAGAGGAAAGTAAGATCGAAGGTATTAAAGTTTTAAAAGAATTGTATAAACGAAGAGCATTTGCAGATGACCTGGTCTTCACCCTAAAAAATCCCCTAGAGGGAATAGAGGTATTAATGTATAAACTAAAGGAATTTGGTGAAGTAGCAGGTTTTTTTTTTTTTTAATTTTAAACTTTATTAACAGTAAGGCATAACAACCTCAACTGTAGGAATATATATCATAAAACAATACACAAAACGATTTCCATATTGCAACTGGAACATAAGAAGAGGTTTCCAATACATATACCTTAGGTGTCATACTTTAACTAGTCTGCAAGCATACAATAAAAGACATTTGTTGAACTGTATTTCACGGGCAAGATAGCATAACTATCCCAGTACCACAATGGCTCCTTGACCATTCACACTTCTGGGTTTATGATCGCTTGAAAGGGCAGCTGAGATGATAAGAACTGATTTTTGGTGAGGTGGTCCAAGAAGGGGAACCACTTGGCAGCAAAGTCAGATGGTTTCAATGGGTTTGTAGAGAGTCGCAATCTGTCAGATATTTTTTCCATTATAAGGTGGTCCCACACCATCCTATACCACATGTGCAAATTTGGGGGGACTGGTGACTTCCATTTAGTTGCAATCGCATTTTTGGCTGCGATCAGGAGTGTGCGAATTAGGTCCCTTCTTTGGCGAGGTATAGTGGAATCAGTCCAGATATCCAGAAAGATTAACTCAGGGCTAGGAGGAATAACGTGGGAAGTGATGATTTTGATCTCGTTGAGAACAAGGCGCCAGAATCCTTGTATGGGTTGGCATCTCCACCATACGTGAATAAACGTTCCCTGCTCACCGCACCCTTTCCAGCAAAGAGGGGATCTTTTGGGGTCTATTCTAGCCAACTGGTGTGGGGTAAGATACCACCTGTGGAGGATTTTATAATTTTGTAGTTTGGAGTTGATGACCGGGGTGTTTAACAATTTGGAGGACCAGACCCGCTCCCAGTCAGACTGTGAGATATCGACCTCGCAATCTTGTTGCCATTTGCCTTTTAATGTCATATTCTGTTCAGTATGGGAGTTTATCAGCATGTTGTAGAGTTTGGACAAGAGTCCTTTGCGGGAGAGAGAGTTGGATTCAAGAATCCGCTCAAATTCCGTCATAGATTTTGATAAGACTCGCCTCATGTCCAGGCTTCTTACAAAGTAGGTTAACTGAAAGTAGAAGTACCACGGAACCTCTCTACCTATTTTGCGGGCTAGTTCTGTTTTATCCAAGATGCCAGTTTTAGAGGTTATATCTGTCAGCCTTTTGTTCCTAAGGCACTCCCAGGCTGCTGCGCCAGTACCAGTGAGTTGAGGTGGTACCCCGTCATGTGCGGTCATTAGTGAGAGTCGAGAGATTTTAGGTAGCAGTTTGGACCTATGTTTATCCCAGAGCTTCAAAAGGGCCTTGAGGAAGATGTTCCCATTTGGTGTAGGGGGGCGGTGGGCAATATTGGTCCAGAATAATTCACCAATCGTTTGAGTTTGGTGATGTGGGCGCAGCACTTCCATCCAGTCAAGGTGCGTGTTATGGTGCAGGATTTGAGCTATGTCCGTCAGTCTAGCTGCCGTATAGTACATACCGATATCAGGGAAGTTAAATCCCCCCCTGGAGCGTTTGGCCCTTAGGATCTTAAAAGCTATTCTGGGACGCTTATGATCCCAAAGAAACCTAGTAAGGGATGTTTGCCACTGGGCTAGTAAGTGATGAGGAATATCTATTGGGACCGTTCGGAAAAGAAATATTAGCTGTGGAAGGATGAAGGATTTAACCAAGTTGTATCTTTCGAACCAAGATAATGTTTGCTTGTTCCATTTGAATAAAGTGTCTTTAATTCCTTTCATTATCAACAGGTGATTGAGTCAGAGCAGGTGGTCCGGGTTTTGGGGAATATTTATGCCCAGGTAATGCAAGTGGGACTGAGCCCATTGATATGGGAAGAGCCGTCTGATCTTATCGCTCAAGGGGTCAGGCAAATTAACGGGGAGAAGACTTGACTTATTTTGGTTAACCTTTAGCCCTGAGATCAGTTCAAACTGAGCTAGTTCTATGTGAAGTTGTTTTAGAGAGTCCAGAGGGTGGGAGATAAACAGCAAAATGTCATCTGCGAAGAGACATAGTTTAAAAGTGGTATTATTAATATGTATACCTTGGATTTGCTCGTTGGACCTTATGGCTTCAGCAAGGGGCTCAATTGCTAAAGCAAAGAGGATGGGAGACAGTGGGCAGCCTTGTCGTGTGCCCCTACAAAGGGTCAGCGTGCGCGATGAGACACCATTGGTTTTAATAGTTGCCCGGGGACGGTTGTATATGGCCTCAATCACGTGTCGGAAGTCAGGACCAAAATCCATGTGGGACAGAAGCTCTTGCAGGTAAGTGATTTCAAGAGAGTCAAATGCCTTTTCTAAATCTAGAGAAAGGAATAGTAGGTGTTGATCGTAATGTTTGCTATAAGACAATATATTTAAGGCTTTGTAGATGTTCTCTGAGATATCTCTGTTGGGGATAAAGCCAATTTGGTCCCTACAAATATATTCCCCTATAAAGGAGTTCAGCCGTTTCGCCAGAATCGAGGTAAAGATTTTGTAATCCGCGTTTAGAAGCGATATGGGCCGATATGAGCCAGGGTTTGAGAGGTCCTTGCCCTCCTTGGGTATTAATGTAATGTTTGCTTCCGACCACGTCCCGGGTAGGGTGCCTAGTGCAAAAATGTCGTTGCAGGCTGAAAGCAAAGGTTGGTGTACTGCTGCCGCAAATTTCTGATAGAATTCTGCCGGGAAGCCATCCGGCCCCGAGGCTTTATTACGTTTCAGGCCTTTGATGGAGTCAAGAAGCTCGACATTGGTGATAGGGCTGTCCATTATTACTTTGTGGGCCTCCGCCAGTTTTTTAATATTTTTGTGTTTGGACAGATATAGTTTGATTTTCTCCTTGTTTGGCTTGGTCGAAGAGTACAGCTTGGCATAAAAATCTCTAAATGCATTTACTATTTCCACAGGTCTAGTGAGCACTTGATTATTGGAGTTTTTGATTAGTCTGATATGTCTATTAATCTTTTTGTCTTTTACCTTCCATGATAGGTATCTCAAGGATTTGGGCGAGTGGTGCAAATATTTTTGTTTTAAGTATAAGAGGTTTTTCTGGATCTGTTGAGTTTCAAGAGCCTCTAGTGCTTTGCGCTCGTGCAGCAGCTGCCTATATACTTTTTTACTGCCATTTCTTTTATGTAGACACTCCAGGTTGTTAATTTTGTCAAGCAAGAGCTGTTTCTGCTGTGTTTTAGTCTTATACAGGGATGCCGAGAGCGCTATCAACCTCCCCCGTAGCACTGCTTTAAGTGCATCCCACACCGTTTGGGATGAAGTTTGTCCTGTTGGGTTTTCATCCAAGTATTGTTTAATGTATTGTTCTATTGTTTTGGTGGTGCTATCATTAAGTAAGAGGTTCTTATTAAAGGTCCAGTATTTTTCTTTAGGATATTCAGAAGCCAGGGATACCCTACAGTCCACCCAGGCATGATCTGAATATTCTATGTTACCAATCTCAGAGTGGCTCACCCGTTCAGAGAGGTCTGTGGATACAAGAATGTAATCGATTCTCGTGTATACGTTGTGTCGGGAGGAGTAGTAGGTGTAATCCCTAATCAGACTATTTTTCTCCCGCCAGATGTCAGTTAGGTGAAATTGGTTGAGTATCGACAGCAGCTTTGAGTTAGAAGGTGCCGAGCTGAGTTTCCTTTTGGGCTTAGTGGCATTGTGGTTAAATGAGGATTTATCTAATTCACCGCTCACTATATAATTAAGATCCCCACCTACTATCACTGGTCCCTCCTGAAAATCTTGCAGTTTTTGCAGCGTTTCAGCCAAGAAATCTAGTTGGCTTGCGTTAGGGGCGTAAATTGAGGCCATTGTGACCATCTGACCAGTCAGCTGACCTTTGATAAACAAGTATCTCCCCCTGGGGTCCTTTAGACTAGCTTTGTGTACAAATTGAGTATTTTTAGATAGTAATATCGCCACCCCTCGGGCCTTCGAGGATCCCTTCGCATGAAATTGCATTCCAATCCAGGGGGCCTTGAGTTCTTCATCGTGCAATGCATGCAGATGAGTCTCTTGAATTATAGCAACATCAGCTTTGAGTTTTGCCAATTTTGATAAGACCCTTTTCCTTTTTATGAGATTGTTAAGCCCCCTTAAATTTTGGGTGACAATATGTAAACTTGTTTGCGAAGTCATTGCCAATTAAGTAGTTACCCAGTTGGCGAAGTGTGGAGTCGTGCTGGTCAAAGTGGTACTAGTGGAGTGTCAAAAGCAAGCAGGTCGCGCCTGCTGCAGTAACGCGATACAGTGATAAGGTAGGTCAGTGTAGCAAAAGAAGAAAAAACAGTTAGAACAATGCGTTGCCAGCAACCAGTACAGGTTACTGTTTTAACAATCAAGTTCCATTAACACGTCAAATATGAATACAAACTATTATACATTAAGTTCTATTGTGTAATATCATATCCCTGTAGAGAAGCACCCTTCCAATCCTTTAAAGAGAGAAGAATCACAAGATAGTTGATGTCCAGCGGGGTATAAAGTGTAAACTTCCAATATGAGACAATCCCCTTCCCCCTCCCCCTTCCCTAATTCAATCAGGACAAGTAAAGTTGATTCGAGAGAAATAGTGGGATAATTGATGAGACTTCAACTCCCTGTTCCTGTAGTCATATGCAGAGCTGTGAACCTCTTAATGAATAATCAAATTGATAGGTTATAAACAATTAATTGGAAGTTTGTCAGAGGTTTTTTAAGCAATTAAGTTAATACAGAGATATATATATATACAGTGCCTACAATGATAATCAATGAGAAGTGATCACTCAGGTATTAATTATTAGTAGTGCTTCCTATGTTCCCTAACAAGTCAAAAAGTACAAACTGTGAATCAAATTCCTTCAATCAATGGAAGGCAACCCCCTCCCCCCTCCCTTATTTAATCAGGATAGTTTAAGTTGATTAGAAGTTAGTAAAAAAGTAATTGATGAAACCCTAATTTCTTGTCCCTATAGTTATAGGGGAAGCCCTGTAGATTCCTTGTGTGTAATCAATCAACTGGTGTGAAATTAATCAAGGAGAGAAATGCTGGTTTTAACTTATAGGATCTATGCAGTATTGTAATATAAGCATGTAGGGTCCATCATGATCCTCGAGAAGAGGCAATCACACTGAAATTAATTATTAGTAAGGCTTCCTATTCCCCCCCCCCGTCTGCTTGATATGCAATTAATTTAGCTTATATAATCAATGAATTTTGTGGTATGGCTAATCAATATTGGGTATGTGAGGTCAATCAATCAAGGGCAAGCCACCTAGCTTTGTCCTGTATAGTTTTGCCACCCAGGAGTAGTGACAAGCACTATCTATGAAAAGGTATAATAGGAACTCAACGTGCTACACCTTTAAATCAGTACAGCAAGTGAGATCCTTAGCATACCAGAAAACTGCTGTAAGTGCCCCCTCGTCTGGTCGATCCCAATACTACCCAAGGGGCTGTTTATTTGATGAGGTAATTAAAGGAAAAGCAAACAAAACTTCACTAATGGAAGTATTAGTTACCCCGTTGCTAGACAGTCTTCAGAAGCTCAGAGTAAAAAGAACTTTTCTGAGCTTCGGCTTCAAGCCGAAAGAAAGGACTGCCTGTAAAAAGGAGCTAAATAGAGCAAAAAGCTCCTCATTCAATCCCACCCCGTTACCCTTTAAATGCAAGCGAGTATTATCTGATTCAAACATTCTACTTCAGATACAAAAGAGAACGACATTCAGAAAAAACTTCCCTCTGAGCTAGGTGTCACGGACGGAGACTTTGCTGTTTTTCTGCGGCGATAGAGGCAAGCTGCGTTTCCTTCGTAGTGAGCTCGCCTCGGTTTCCATGGCGTTTTCAATGCCTAGTTCCTGCAGGAAACGCAGACCATCGTCGGGTGTCGAGATGAAGTGAACCTTGCTGTTGACATTAACTCGGAGTGTGGAGTATCGGGTCCAGCTGTAATCAATTTGGGCCGATCTGAAACCTTCCGTTATAGCTTTAAATTGCCGCCTTTTTTCCAATACTTCAGATGGGAGGTCCGTGAATACATTGATCTTTGCTCCTTTACATGTGAAAAATCGTTTCATTCTGGCCGTTTCAAGGATTTTCTTTCTAATTTTCCAGTCAGCAAATACTGCTACCACATCTCTCGGCCCATTCCTCCTCTCATTATTTTTGGCGCCAATTCTGTATGCCTTAGTAATGATTATGGGTGAACCTTCCTGCAGCTGAAGCTCATTCGCCAGCCATTCCGAGAGAAAATTAGTAAGGTTTATATCTGCCGTAAAAGCCTCCTCCAGCCCCCGGAATTTCAAATTAGAGCTCCGCAGCTGCAATTCAATGTCCAGGATTTTATTTTGGACTTTGCTGTTCTCAGATTGGAGGATTCTAACATCGTCTTTTAAAGCCGCTGTTTGAGTCAGGGCTTGGTCCGTCCTCTGAGCTACAGCATCCATTACCAATTTAAGGTCGTTAATTTGTTTAGAAATTGGCTCTATCATAAGTGATAGCCGATCTACAAAGCTAGTTTCAACTTCTTTCAGCAAGGCTTTCAGGGCAGGATCATAGGATACGGCCGGTAGCTTTCGCGCCTCAGCCGAGCTTCCCGCGGCCGCCATATTGGCCCTCACACCCTCCGTTTCTCCCTCAGCACTCTCCGCCTGAGAACTTGGGAAGTATGTTTGTAAGCTTTTAACTGCTTTGGTATTTTGTTTTTTGAATGTCTGATCTTGCTTACCCTTTATTTCAAGCACAGCAAAACGAAGTAGAACGTGGTTTACTAGGGGTCCGGGGTGGGATCGAGACGGAGCTTTAGCACAGTGCGTCCATCCCGTTCAGAGCCGACGCCACGCCCTCCTGACACGAAGTAGCAGGTTTTAAAGTTAATAAAGGAAAAACAAAGATGCTGACAATGAATATGCAGGAAAAAGAGAAAAGCCAGCTGATGGAAAAAACAGGGTTTATAATTGAAAAAAAGGTTAAATACTTAGGGGTAATACTGACAAATAAAAATACAATGTTGTTCCAAAACAACTATGTCAAGGTATGGAATGAATTTTAAAAAGACCTAGAAAGATGGGAGAAATTACAGCTATCATTGTTAGGAAGAATTTCTGTTATTAAAATGAATGTTCTGCCAAGACTGTTGTTTTTGTTTCAGACAATCCCAATTTTAAGCTCTGATAAGCAGTTAGAGTTATGGCAAAGAGATATAATGCCATTTATATGGCAAAGAAAAAAACCACCTATTAAACAAAAGCTTTTGCAAGATGCAAAGGAAAGAGGTGGATTGGGGCTGCCGGATCTAAAACTGTATTATGCAGCTGCCTGTTTAGTTTGGTTAAAGGACTGGATAAAGTTGAAGAATAGGAGACTCCTGGAATTAGAAGGACATGATTTAAGATATGGGTGGCATGGATACCTGTGGTATGATAAGATCAAAGTAAATGCAGATTTTAAGAACCATATCATACATCAAGCCCTGATACGAATTTGGAATGAGTTCAAGGCAAGAATAACAATAAAAACAACATTATGGCTTTCACCACATGAGGCATTATTTAGAAGGGAAATAGTATGTAAAGATAAGTGGTTAACATACTACGATCTATGTAATTTTTCACAAGGGGAGACAAAAATGCATTCTAGAGAGGAATTGAAAGAGAAAAGCTCTGACTGTCAGTGGTTTGTGTATATGCAACTATCAGAAAGGTTTAAAAATGACTTTAAAATATATGGTATGGAGGAAACTACTAGTACATTTGAAAAAGAGTTATATAAAAAGAAGATCACTTAATATCTAGAATGTATAAATTTATGCTAGAAATTGAACTAGAAGAAGAACAGGTGATGGACTGTACATGTCCTCTCCTCGTAGCCTGATAGCACAAATATGCATAATGTTCTCACACAGAAAGAACAACACCAGGTTGTTTGGAAATTGGGAGGGGGGAGTAAAATGGGTAGAAAAGGGATGTACTTTTCCTATGTAGCCATTCTGGTCAACTTTCTACTAGAACTGCTTAGTTGCTTGCCTTACTCCTAAGTAGACCTTTGGCTCTGAGTATGGAAAGAACTGATTCCTGCTTTCTCTCTCTCTCTCCCCACTCTGAGAGATCAGGTTTCGGGCTGCTTTGCATTTTCGCTGCCTGGCGACGTGTTGTCACTGCCCCTCCCAACTGAGTGGACAAAAAACCTGTATCAATTATCTCCTCCCTCTGGCTCTCATGTTGGGGCATGCGCAAAAGGGCGGCCACTAAGAAGTTTGACCGCCCGGGGAGATATTTTAAAGTAAAATTAAATTTAGAGAAAAACTCCACCCAACTTAATTGTTTGGCGTTTAATCTCCGGGGGGTGCGTAGTGCCTTTAAGTCTAAAAACTTTGGATGTAATATCCATATGGAGCAATGGGAGAAAATGTGGAATTATGGTCTAAAATGTACATTGTGTTATAACTTGAAAGAAAACTTCTATAAAATGATGTATAAGTGGTACATGACCCCACAAAAATTAGCTAAGATGTTTAAGGGGGTGTCAAACAAATGTTGGAAGTGTCAAAAAAATGAGGGCTCCTTCTACCATAAGTGGTGGTCCTGCCCCGTTGCTAAAAAGTATTGGAAACAAATACATCTAACAATGCAAAAAATGTTAAAGAGCAACCTACAACTAAAGCCAGAGATGTGTCTATTGAGTTTAGTGGATATTTCAATAGAAAATGAATTTGGAATTTTGGTTAGATATATGACAACGGCTGCAAGAATAATTTATGCACAATATTGGAAATCAAATAAATTGCCCAACAGTAGATGATTGGCTAATAAAGCTGTTGGAGATTGTGGAAATGGCAAAATTAACAGAACTACTGAGGGACAAAACAACAGCAAATTTTGTGAAGATCTGGAAACCTTTCATGGACTTTCTGTATATAAAAGAGAAGTCAGAACTAATGATCTGTGGATTTGAAAATTAGAGTTATAAGGTTGGCAACAAATGAGCGGGAAAAATGCAGATATCTTCGCAGTAAAGTCGAAGTTATATGTTTAGTTAAGATATGGGTATTATGGAAGCGTTATTAAGTAATAAGAAAAAAATTCTGTAAAATGTTTAAATGGTATGTCTCCCTCTATGTTCTTGTTTGTTTGTTTGTTTTTATGTTTTTGTTTCTTTATGTGAACCTTTGCTTGTCATTTCCTGTAATAAAATAAAATTCAAAAAAAGAAAGAAGTAACATTTCCCCCCAGAGCTTGGACTTAGAGAAGAAACAGCGCATTTGAACCAAACAAGATGAAGGCGCTTTCAGGCTGCCCCCCCGCCCCCCCCCCCCCGCGTGCCATCCATGTTGCCTGTGCCTTCACTTTTCTGAGCAAGGAGGTTCTGCCCCTCCTGAAGCGACTGAGCTGCCTTTAGGTGAGGTGACTCAGGTTGCCTCAGGCAACAAATTTTGGAATATGTTAAAGGACAAAAAGTTGTCAATGATTTAGTTTGTCATTATATTTTTAAATGCCATGGTGGGGTACCATTTGCATTTTGTGCCTTGGGCATGGAAATATTTTGGGTCATTGCTGATTTCTAAACAGCTCTTCCCGATCTTTTACTGCAATGTATCTCTTTGTTATTTTCCCATCCTCACTAGGTAACAGGAACAGCTGCTCCTGCCGTCTAGTTACATTTCTGTAAAAATGCATCTCTCTTCCTGGCCTACTTTTCTTTTGGGATGCCTGCAAAGTTTGTAACCATCACGTTCAGCAGGTGAATGCATCCTGGGCAACAGCCACTTGAGCAGAGCCTTGGGTGTCCTCACAGAGGCACTGTCTGAGGGCCAAACTAAATGGGCTGTTTTGAAAAGAGTTTTCAAAGGGGGTCCCCAGACCCAACTCTGGCAGCCAAACCACAGTTGTTGGGAATGTCTGTTGAAAAATAAAGGAGAGCCCATTAGGGCCTGGGATGCTACTGACAAAGGAGGTTGGGGGAGGAAAGGCTTCTGCCCTCCACTATTTTCCCATGCTGAAACAACTCTGGGGGAAATGTTTCCCCATTTTTGCAGCTCCACATGGAGTATTCTGTGCATGTGAAGCTGCAGAAACAGGGATTTTTGGCATGGTGCTGTTTTGGTATGGGAAAATGGCTGGGAGTGGGGGGAGGCAGGAGCCCTTCCACCCTCTGCAGAGCAGTGTTGCAAACCCAAATGGGCTTGCCTTTATTTTTGAACAGACCTTCCTTGTAGCTGCTGTGTGGCTGCGGAGAAAACTTGTCTAGTTTGGAGCAGCTGTCAACGACCTTTGCATGTGCACAGTTGCTGTGGGGATGGACTGTCACTGGCTTGCCTTGTGGGCATTTTTGCATCTGTGCAAAATAGATTCTTCCACAAGGTTATGGAAGGTTGAGACTAGAAATTAGATGATGTGTGTGTGTGTGTGTTGGGCATGGGTGCTGGGACTCCCATACAAATGGGCATGTGCACCTCGACAGCACAGACTTAAATGAACACTAAATGGCAAGACAGTGTTTTTCCTCTCCATATTTTATTTATACTCTACTTTCCTCCTCATGGGGGATCCAAAACTGCTTACATCCTCCTCTCCTCCATTTAATCCTCACCACAACCCTTTGAGGTAGGTTAGGCTGAGAAGGTGTAACTGGCTCAAGGTTGCGCAGCAAGCTTCCATGGCAAAACAAAGATTTGAACCTTGGCCTCCCAGATTCTAGCCCAACATTCTCACCCCTCCTCTTAGTACAGAAGGGATCAAGAGTCTTGCCAAGCCTTCTCATTGCTGTGCAGGTTTTCTACATGCATGGGAATTTCTCCTGCAAGGAGTGTAAAAAAGATGTGATTGTCCTCTCATGGCATGCATCCTAAGGCCTAGTCCACACACATTGCAGAATGAGGCAGCAGAATCGTGAAATGGTAGGAAGGAAAGCCTCACTTCAGACACCTGGTGGCAGGTGCTCTTCTCCAGCGCACCTCCATTTACAAACTCTCTGCATCAGGGAGAACGGTTCCAGAGTAGCTTTCTCACAGCGGTGCTGAATTTCTATTTACAGGACTTGTTTAATGCAAGGCAGGCAGTTAAAATGGGATTCCTTGCTTGCTGTCCACTCTACCTGCTTCTGCTGCCTCATTCAGCTGTACGGAGACTCTTCATGAGCTCCAGACACTCAGAAGTGATACAGAAATGCAAAGTCGCCTTCTGGTTCTTTGAGTGCTCCGGGGCTTTGGTGCACATGATGTGTCATCTGTGATGCATGTGCCCACCCTCCTAATGGAAGGTTTCTTTCTGCCCTGCTATTCATTTGTTCTTCTGTCTGCCTAAAACCAATGAAGTTCAGAACATTGCTTATCACAAGACTACAAAGTGAGATTTATAATTCCAAGTATAAATTTCTCCCTTGTTGGCACCCCTTTTATTTTCTGCTCTGATTTACTTAATTTATCCTCCTCTGCCTCCCTTTGACATTAGATGGTATGTGGTCATAATAAAATTGTATTTGAGTCTCTGAAGCTGAAGTGTCAGATTAAAACGCGAAGGGGTGATGTTGTGAGATGCCCCCCATCTCTCCTCTTTGAAGCTAAAAATATATATTTGGACAATCATTAGTTGCAAAGAGCATTGAAAAAAACTGGTCTAATGGAGACAATTTGTTTTAGAAACAGTTCAGAGATTGCTAATTTCCAAGTAATAAGGAAAGGCATGCTTGACAGGTTTTTGCTTTGGAGCATTTTGGCTGCATACAAAGCAGACGCTCCCCGTGAATGGCCCAGAACAAACAACACACAGGGAGATGTTCTCAGATCTTTAACAGCGCGAGCGTCCCCTGCTGTACAACTGCAGGACCAGATTTCATTGTGAAGTAATGCACAGATGCTGTGGTTGGGACAAGACTAGGAAATGCCTGTCATTGTGTTGGCTGTGAGGTGTGTGTAGCAAGAAGGCTTGTTTGGCCTACTAAATCCTAGGGATGCAACGTAGCTCTTGGTATTCTGTGCAGAGATGCTGAATGTACCCCTGCCAGACCTCTGTCAGCAAGAGACAGGACAGTCAGTGGCAAGTGTGGTGATGGGGGGGGGCAGGTGCTGCTCCACCCCAGTGGTGTCTACGAGTACAGCCTTTTATTTTCTCAAGGGAGTAAGTCAAGGCAGCTCTCCTCATATCCATGAGAAAGAAAAAGGGCATGTCAGGGTACAATAGGGGTCAGAATGGTTCCCTGCCCCAGCTGACCCCTGTGATCCTAATAATCGTAAGACTCTTCAGACGAGTTCGAGCACTTCACTGTGCCAGCTGGCTGTGCCAACCCGCACAATTATCCTCACCCCCCTAGCTGTTACACCTGTCCTTATAAGAGACACCGTGTCTCGGTTGGGTTTTTGTCCAAACTAGAATGCGGTAAAATATTGGAACTGTATTCTGTGTAAAGAGTTTGCCTGTTTGATTGCCAATGGATAAAAAGGATTTGGTATTGGTAGTGATGACTGTTTCCACTACATGATGGCTGCAGGTTACTGGCAATACTGGGCAAAGCCACTGGGGTGTTTTGCTGCCCCTTGGGATTGACGGGAGCCACTCAACAGTGCGAGTGTGAGCTGCTCGTGTTCATTCCAATCAGCTTTAAGCAGAATGTCCAAGGAAAGGGGTCTCGTTATGTGCATCTCTTTGCTGGAACACCAGATTCCATTAGTGAGTTGCACTACCGAGTCACATTTTCCCTGCCTGCTTGCTCTCTCCCACCAGAAATGGGGAATGCAGCAGCAAACAAAGTCTCAGGGAAGAAATGCAGCTGAGGACATCAGAAGGCACAATATGGGTGAGGAAACGGAGGTGAAATTCACAGGTCTAGCAAAGTTGTGCACAACACTTTTATGAACCTGTTTGTGTAGATGTGGACAATATAACAGTTAGTTAGGCCCTAAGACTCCACATTAGGAGAAAAGATGGGACTACTCTGGAGTAGGGTTGCCAGTTCCCTACTGGGGGTGGGGATCCCCCGCTCCCACCTCCACCCCCCGCCCCGCTTAGCTGGTCAGTGGAGGAAAGGCTCCCTGGCAGCACTGTGTGCTCCCGTGTGCCGCGGTAGGCCAATTTTATCCTGAAACGGGCCTGATTCGACCTGCACAGGAGCACTCCAGAGCCCTTCGTGCCACCCTAGCAGCACTCCTGCACTCCACAGCGGCCCAGTTCGGGCTCCAGGAGCGCTCCCCAGGGCACCGTGTGGCCTGCGTAATGACGTCACTTCATGGGAATCTTCACGGAAGTGACATCATGCCTGAGAGGACACGCGTGTGCTTTGTGCATGTGCAAGGATGACCCAAAGGTGAGTGCCAGGTCTCCCGCCCTGAGGATAAGGGGACCTGGCAACCCTACTCTGGAGTAGGAAATATTTCAGAATTGTTTCCTAAGATCTGTTTTTTCATAATTTCAGATCTCTCAAAAGGAAAGTGGCATTTTAAAAAGGAAAAGTCAAACAGAAAAAAACCCAGTCTTTTCTGTGGCTGGCACCTGAGAGGGTATTTCCTCTCTCAAACTTTCCTCCACATGCATGCACCATTTTTTGTACTAAAGGCACAACACTGGGAGTAAAAGTAAGAACTGCAACTTCCCCACAGATGAGTAACTAAAGATACCTGCCCAGCAGTGAGGCGTGTGGGGGGGGGGACGCACAAAAAGGCTGGGCAGGGCCCCCCCCCCCCCGCAGAAGACGTGTTGTAACTACAGGAACAGGAAGTGCAGCTCTCTGGGCTACGACCTGCTGATCACGTCCTGAGAAACGTCCCTTTTGAAAGAGGACGTTCCCTCGTTCCCTGCTTGTAGGACAATTTCCTCAGTCTCCCAGTGCCACTTTTGACTAAGGGAAGTGTTTTTGCAAGCCCTGATCCAAAGCAAGCAGATCCAAATTGGGACTAGGAAGCATGAATGCTGAGAGCACAATATCTCCGACTTCCTCAGAAAGTGGAAGCAAAACAATGAAGATTTCATCATTTTGGCCTTCACAGGTTACTTAACTATCTCTTCCTTTCTTGGATCTCTGGAAATAAACATAAAAGGAAGCTCTGTCCTCCTTTGCTGAGGAGCCGGTGGTGTTGCCTCCAGTTCCACTAAATGCCAACATTCAGGACAGCCTAATTCTAGAATGACTCGGGGGGGGGGGGCTACATGAGAAAGGAGGGACACAGCCTTGGCAGGGAGGGGGAATAATTTCTCAACAAACAGTGAGCGATATTGCTGCTTTACCACCTTGCACCATCCGGAAACTGCAATCTTGTATGTGTGTCATCACTATCGGTTGCTCCAGAAAGCAGATATATTCAGTGGAGAACCCCTTCCCCCACTACTTGGTACAAACTAGGGTCTCCATTCACCATTCACCTGGTGGGGGTGGGGGAATGTCAGGCTATGGATGACAGGATATGGCAGACAGGTCCCTGTACCATTGCAACAAGAAGTCCAGGCTCTTGGTTAAATGGTTTTATTCAGAAATCAAATCATTTCCATATATATGTCCATAGGAATACTCAGAAGCAAGATAAGCATCTAAGCAGTAAAAGCAAGATTGAAGGAATAGTAATTCTTGGAAAAACTTTCCTCTTAACACACACATTCGCTCCTTCCCCCTCCCAATAGTAAACAGGATTTTTAGTGCCAATTTGCCCTGAGAACATCTCGCATAGCTGTACTATCAAGTTGAGTCACTGAGAAAGCAAGACATAGGAATTCACAGGAGTAGTACACAATGTCATCATGAACACTGAAAGTTTCTACAGTCCGTTAGATAAGCACCTGCAAGCAGCCTGTGAAAAAAACAGTTATGGCATTGGCAATATGAGATCAAGTTACAGTATGAAACATTGGTTCAGTATTAGCATTGGCATGGATGGGGCT
The DNA here is from genome assembly GCF_028583425.1 of Eublepharis macularius. Taxonomy (NCBI): domain Eukaryota; kingdom Metazoa; phylum Chordata; class Lepidosauria; order Squamata; family Eublepharidae; genus Eublepharis; species Eublepharis macularius. The sequence goes on from NC_072792.1 coordinate 5,400,788, forward strand.
CAGACATGACAGGGATCCCCTGTTCCTAGCCTCCTCCCTCTGCTACTCACCTGGCCGACGAGGGAAAAGGCATGGGAATGGGCCTCCCAGGATGCACTCCTGGTGCGTCACTTCCAGGAGTGATGTCATCATGCAGGCCCCAGGAGAGCTTCCAGGCTTTGCACCGGCTGATTTGGCCCATTTAGGGGTGCAATGACATCACTCCCAATGACGTCACTCCCAAAGACATCCTAAAGGTAAGTGTTGGGTTCCCCCTCCCACCGGGAGGATAAAATGACCTGGCAACCCTAATACAAAACTACAGTCAGGATTGGGTCAAATGATTTGGTCACCTCAAACAAGATGCACCACCCCATCCAGGGCCCACTCTGCCGCTAGACAGGACCAAGACTACAATGGAGGGAGTCTCTGTGAAATAACAAAATAACAACAATAGGAGGGAACCTCCACTGGAGACTAGATAAATTGACTCAATGTATCGTTTATGAATTTATACCCATGAAGTGCCAGTGCATATTACAAAATTAGTGCAAAGTTCTTTATGGTTTTCATCCTACTTACATTACTTAACAAAATTTACCATCAATAACCAGATAAAGGGTATAAGTAGTCCCCTGTGCAAGCACCAAGTCATTACTGATCCATGGGGGATGTCGGATCATGATGTTTTCTTGGCAGACTTTTTGTTACGGGGTGGTTTGCCATTGCCTTCCCCAGTCATCTACACTTTACCCCCAGGAAACTGCGTACTCATTTTACCGACCTCGGAAGAATGGAAGGCTGAATCAACCTTGAGCAGGCTACCTGAACTCGGCTTCCGCCAGGATCTAATTCAGACTCATGAGCAGAACTTGGGCTGCAGCACTGCCGCTTACCACTCTGCTCCGCCACAGGGCTCCTATCATCAATAACTAACAGATCACATTTAGAAATAACCATATGTCAATCACATATTTTCCTTTTCAACGGGGTTCACCAATCAGTTCCTGACAGGCCCAATAGAAGGTAAGTTTTAAAAAATACTATAGTCCAAATAAGCAATAAAGTTCTGGTTGGTTTTTTTCAGGCGTGAAGACACGGCAGTGGAGAATCCCATGTAGTATGCAAACTGAGGTCCAAAAAAGCAAAATTGGCCAACGGGCCTGCTTGCCTTTTGGAGTTCTTCTTAATGGGCCATATATTTTAATCTCTATTGTTCATACAAAAATTCATATACTGCATTGGTGGAAGGCTATTAATCTGGAGCCTCTGGGATGAGGGTTGCCAACATCCAGGTGGGTCTGTCCATCTCCTGGAATTATGACTGATCTCCAGAGTACAGAGATCAGTTCCTCCAGAGGAAAGGGCTGCAGTGGAAGGTGAACTCCATTGTACCCTGCTGAGAGACCTCCTCTCCCCAAACCCTGCGATCCCCAGGTTCCCCCAAATCTCCTGCAACTCCCAGTTCAGAGTTGGCAACACTATCCGAGTGCCAGATGAGCCCTTGATTCATTGTGCTGCTCCAAACAGCTGACCGAGAGGGAGAATCAGAGCCAGCTGCAGTGGGATAATGTGCTATGTGGCAAATAGGGCCTCTACCTTAATTTTCTTTTGTGGCCCTTAGGGCTGCCAGTCCTCCGGTGGTGTCAGGGAATCTCCCACTCCCAGCCTCTGCCCCCTGCCGTCATTCACCTGGCTAGGGGGCAAAGGCGTGGGGGAAGCCCTGGGGAATGAGCCAAGAGGCAAAAAAGGTCCTGGGTCAGCATGCAGCAGGTGTGCTCCCCATAGGTGACAATGTCACTTCTGAAAGTGATGTCATTGTGCCCGGCAGTGGGCATGCTCCTGCCTGTCTCAGGGGCCAAAATACCAGCCGGGGGAGGGGGGGTAAGGGGACCTGGCAGCCCTAGTGACCTTCTATTTTCTTTGCTCTGCAACCAAACTGCGTATCAGAAGTCAACGCAACACCTGTGGCAAAAGGCTTGGGGATTAGTCAAGGCCTGGATGTTTGCCTGAGAATCAATTGAGACTGCAGTCTTTGCAGAATGGTGTGAAGTCAAAGCAATGTTGCCATGTTATGAAAAGATTTTTCCTCTACAAAAGGGAAACACACAAAACGGAAAAGAACACTTGATTCTCCATCCCCTAGCCATGCCTGTAAACTCCCCTTTCTACTGCATTTAATAAACCTAACTATTTGAAAGAAAGTTACATACGGTTTGGATCTTTTTTTCTGTCAGAGGATATGTTCAGATTAAGCATCTCTCCTTTGGGTTGAAAAGAGGCTTTCAACAGATACAGGTAATTGGGTACAGGATCACCTGAATGCCCTTCCTCCTAACTGTTGGGCCTTCTGCAAATAGGGCCCTGTCTGCAGCAATGGGTCCTCTCAGCAGGAGGGTGTCCTGTCTAGGGTTGCCAGGTTCAGTTTGGGAAATTCCTGGAGATTTTGGGTGAGAAGCTGGGTGAGGTTGGGGTTGGGGTTTGGGAAGTGGTGGGACCTCGGCTGGATATAATGCCACAGAGTCCACCTTCCAAGTCAGCCATTTTCTCCAGGGGAAATTATCTCTGTCACCTGGAGATCAGTTTTAATTCCAGGAGATCTCCAGCCACCACCTGGAGCTTGGTGTCCCTAGTCATGTCGCTGGGTAGAGACCCAAGTGGCCACTGGTACCTAGATGTCACTGGGTCTGATCTGCCACAGCAGCTTACTAGTAAAACAATGTAAAAATATAAAAACAAGCCATTAAAAATAAGTCATTGGACCTAAACAGTATAAAAACTATCCATAAAACAGAAGCAGGCTATTAAAAGGCTGGTAAGATAACCCCCCCCCCCCCCAAATTAAAAGCCTGAGAAAAAGATGTGTTTTGATTTGGCCTCTAAAATAACGCAAAGTAGGTGCCAGGCAAGCCTGGAAGGGAAGGGTGTTCCAAAGGTGATGTGCCACCACAGAAAATGCCCCGCCTTCAATTGTTAACCACATCACCTCTGAAGGCGGGGGCACAGAAAGCGGGCCTTGAGTGGCAGATTTTAACTGGCATGCTGGACAGGACAGGAGGAGACACTCCTTCAGGCACCCTGGCCCCAAGGTAAGAACGAGCACTCTGAATGGTGCCAGGAACTGATGGGTAGCCATATCCGGCTCTTTCTGTCCAGGGATGATATGATCTCCGTAACCATCCCCTGACAATAGCCTAGCTGTCACATTTTGGAATCAGTTTTCAAACCTGTGCTAAAAGTATTGTACAAAAAAGGTCTTGATACAAATGTTTTTTTGAGCATTTAATCTTGAATGCATCCCAAAGGGCTTTGGCTACTGGAATCCACACATTCCTGTGGATTCCTGTGTAGGTCCAAAGGGCCGTGAAGTGTCTTGTTTAAAGGCTGAAAATACAGACTTCTTCTCCTTTTTCTCATGGCATATCCCCCACCCCCTTTCTGACTGCCTTTGCTGATTTTCCGTGCCAAGATCAGGACATTATGAATGCAAAGCATAGCTGGGGTGGAGCTCAAGAAATAAGAGCAAAACACTGTGAGATTCTTCCCAAGGTAGAAGTCAAAGTCATTTTTGTTCCCTTGCATTCTGTTCAGGGAGAGAGAGGAGGGAGGGAGGGAGGGAGGGAGAGAGCAAGCACAAATTCTCCAAGAATTGCCTGCAGCTCTCCATCATACATTGTTGTCTCCCCTGGCCCTTGTTTCCACTTAAGGAGTAGTGTATGTAATTCTTTTACTTTCCCTGCACCACTGAGAGAACACAAAGTGCAAAGGCTTAGCAATGCAACCTGCAATCCCTCCTTTCTATTTTCCTTCACCTTTTTAATGCAGGCTCCTGGAAACGTGGCTAGAGTCATTTTACAGTGGTAAACTTGGCATGTCTGAAAGATTTGAAGTGCTGCAACATTTACATGTCTGTCTTCAAAATGCTATTTTGGACATTTTCACATTTAGTATAGGAGCGGAAAGGCAAGCTGATGGTTGTCAGTCCTTCTGAAAAAGGAAGTTCTGACTCACTGACCAAAATTTAAGATGGTTAACAAGCATGGGTCAACAGAAGTTATATACTCGGATTTCTAAGAAGCTTTTGACAAAGTCCCCTGAGTAGGATGCTGAGAACTTCGTGGCAAACATGTTCAATTGGAGAACATAACATTTTCAAAACTCATGAACTGACCCTCCGGTCTCCTTGTCTCACAGACATCCAACTCAGCCAGTGTGCTGAACAACTTGGCGATTATGCAGTAGGTGTGATCGAGGAGCTTCGTTTCCTTCTGCCTTGTGGCTGCTTTTGCATCTGTCCAGTAAATGAAATTGTGTCCCACCAGGGTTATGGTAATTAAATGGGTCAGGTAATTAAATGACATTTGGGTGGGGTGGAATGATTCAACGCCATGGCTTTGTGCGAAGATGCACATATGCAGATCTGGATGGATTGGCAGCCATTACCATTGAAAGACACAGACGAGTGACTGGTTTTTGTTGATTCTTCATTTAAAAAATTGGTGCCCAAGTGTGAGACAACAGCAATTGCAGTGTGTGTGTGTGTATGAGGATTAATCTATGCAGAGCATGTGTGGAAAGTAACTGGTGGAACAGATTCAAACTACCCGCCCAGTGCTCTGTTCCCTGCTTGCAATGGACAAGAAGGATGCTTGATCTTTCCTGCTCTGAGGTAAATTTAACGGATATGGGTTATCTCATGGATTAGAAACTGGTTAAATGACAGGAAAGAAATTAAAGAGACCGTGTGTTGTAGTGGTTAAAGTGTTGGGTTAGGATCTGGGAGGCTCTGCCATGAAGCTTACTGGGTGCCTTTGGGCCAGTCATGCACACTGAGTCTAACCTACCTCATAGGGTTGTTGTGGAGATAAACGGAGGATAGGAGAATTATGTAAGCCATCTTGGGTCCCCAATGGGGAGAAAGCTGGAGTATAAAAGAAGTAAATAAAATGTATTTTCTTTTGTGATTGGGAAGACCACTTTTGTTCTTTTTTCTTTGGCAAATTCCCCATTTTTGTTTGTATGCCATTTTTGCTAATGATCAGAGGATTCCTGCAGTTACTTCCCATTTGAGGCTTGATCTGTCACAATTCCTGGGAATTTGATCTGGAGATCCGTTGTCAAAGTCTAGGCAGGCTCTCAAGAACGGAGAATGATCCACTCCATCTCCTTTCCCTTTCATGCTTATTCTGTGAACCTGGGCAGATCATGAGAGGGAGAGGGCAGGAAGGGTTACATCAGTGCTCAGTTCTTAGTGTGACCTTCTTGCATGCCCAGGGTAATGCCGATTGCCACTTTGGGGTCAGGAAGCAATTTCCCCCAGGCCAGTTTGGCTAGGGATCCTGATGGTGTTTTTGCCGTCTTCTGGGCACAGAACAGGGGTCACTGTGTGTGTGTGTGTGGGGGGAGATAGTTGTGAATTTCCTGCATTGTGCAGGAGGTTGGACTAGATGACCCTGGAGATACCTTCCAACCCTATGATGCTATGATCCTATGATTTGCCTCATTTCCCCATCAGCGTCTATGGAGAAGTTCGGATACTTCCCTTCAGAGATTGTTTTGTAAGATCACATTACAGACCCCAAAGGTGTCTATCTCAGGTGTCTCAGAAACATTCCTGGCAATCACCTTTCTGAGAGCCAAGAAGTGTGAGCTTGGCTTTTACAGAACCACGTCCAAATGCTTGGGTCTAGTTTCAACAAGGGATCAAAGAGCACCCTGGGTCCTTAGAGGAGGTTCTCTGTCAGAAGTGGTGTGTGTATGTGTGTGTGTGTGGGGGGGGTGCTGTCAGAAACCTTCCTTCATGGGATGGGGATTCAATCTGATGAGCAATCTGAAGGATCCAAACGGAATCAGATTTACGTTCAGTCTTAAGTATGCAAAAACAAGCATACATTTGAATGGCAATATTTCTATCGAATTTCATAAATATCATCAGGAAAAAAGGTGACTGCACTTTCATCCCACATGTTGAGAAACTATAACAGGAACTCGAACCTTTGAACTGAGCCAGGGTTGTCAAGAAAATCAGTAACAACTCTATCGCTGCATTTCAAAAAGGATGTGATGTAGTTGGAAAAGGAAAGAGCAATAACCTTCCTTGGGAGGAATGTTTTCGGTATCTTTCGACACCAAAGAAAGATGCCACTGTGGTGTGGTGGTTACAGTTTTGGATTAGGACCTGGGAAACCCAGGTTCAAATTTCCAGCCTGCCATGGAACCTTGCTGGGTGACCTTTGGCTAGTCACACACTCTCAGCCTAACCTACCTCACAGGGTTGTTGTGGGGATTAAATGGAGGAGTCAAGAATGATGTAAGCTGCTTCCATTGGGAATAAAAGACCAGGTATATAAAAAAGGAAATAAATAAATTAGGCGGGGGACATGATAGATTATGCATAAGGTGGAAAACATAGATAATCAACATGGGGCACTCAATTAAGTTGATGGACAATAGACATGGGATGAACAAAAGGAATTACGTTGCAGAACACACAATTCATTGCCATGGGATGTAGTGGCCACTACAAGCTTAGATAGCTTTAATAGGGGATTGCAGAAATTCATAGAGGATTGTGTCATGTATGCCTCCTGCATACCTGCCATTAATATGTTTTGCTCTGTTCATGTATTGTATTCTGTATTATGTATGGGTCATCTGAGAAAGTGTAAAATGTATTCACAGATGTACCCTGCTGGTGGGGGGAGGGGTGTCTGGTGACTGTTATCTGTAGGAAGGAATATTCTTTCATTTATACAGCAAGTGTCCTTGAAGCTGCGCTGGGAGCGCGGAGTGTTTGTGTCTTGCTCTGCTATGAATCATTCTGTAACATGCCTACTCCAAACTAAGCAGTTCCCATGTAACTCTTGGGGGTTCGCGCCAGATCGCCAACAGACCCTAAAGGGTGGGAAGTTTCCTTATAATAACAAGTGACCAAGTTTGAATAATCACCTCTGCCAATACCTGTTTCATGCTGCCTCGTACTGAATAGATCTTGAATAAAGTCTTCTTCAACCAATGCACCTGCGTGCTTGCTGTGAGGGACTTGGGGTCTAACTGCCAAGGACTGATATTTTCTAATGAACTCGTACCTCTACCCCAGCCTCGTGAAGAGTACCGAATGGACTGGAATTTAAACCAAGACCCTGCAGCGATGCGTGGGCTTGGGGAAGTGGGCGCTGCTCCGATGTACTGGGAGCTTGGAGCGATCCTGAAGAGAGGAGCTACTCATTTGAGATGGAGCTAAACTACTTCCCAAGAATGGGCTCCAAGCAAGTTGTTGACCCAGAGTACGAGGGAGAAAAAGTTAAGGTGCCGTGGCATGAAACTCTGCCACCAAAAAGTGGAACTGGAGGAATTCCAGCTAGAGTAGACCCAGGAGGGAGATAGCTCTAGTGATTCAAGCGAACCCTGAGGTGGCATGGCGCTGCCAGTCAGGAGTACCCAAGCCACACTAGAAGGGGCTACAGACCAATACCCCGCAGCAATGCGTGGGCTCAGGGCAGTGGGTGCTGCTCTGATTTTCCAGGAGCCAGGAGAGCCACAATACAGCCCAGGATCCCAGCTGGTTCCAGGCTCAGGAGCTGGGGAAAACCTGGGGCATAGCCTAAATCAAGACCCCGCCGAACGGCGTGGGCTCAATGCGACAACATCGATGGGGAATGGACTGGAACTGTGGTGGGATACCAATTTTGATCAGTACTTCAGTTCCCCCCTGAGGAGAGACAGTTACCTACCTTGGAGAACCCAGCAATTAGCAATACAGCTAATGGAGGCGAGGGACCCTACTGAAGGGAGGCGCAAACGCAAGCGGTGGAAAAGCCTTTGCCGGGGAAGTTTGTTTCTGGATCGAGGATCCCCGAGTAACGGAGATGATAGAGAATCCAGTGGAGGGAGGGATAATTCCCTAACTAACCTCTACAAGAAGTTTCAGGTAATGAGATATGACCTGCTAGCATTAACGGGACTCACCCATGGCTGGTTGGCTGCCCAGAACCGTCCCCGCCAGGATGCACCAGAACCGGCAGGAGTAAAGAAAATACCTGGACTCGAACAGTTTGTCAGAGAGAGAGTGTTGGCCCATGGAGCCCCAGAATTTCCCATACGCCAAGGTTCTGATAAGGGTGGACCGGTGCCAGGACTACCAAGGGGATATCCCATCCCAAGTGGCTCTGAGGCGCCACTAACGTATGGATTACAAATGGTCCCAGCAGGATCGCAGGGGCTGGGAGCACAGCCTCCCCAACAGGAGCACCTTCCTACTTCGTCCCTTTCACAAGTTGAACCACTGAAGGGGTTCTGAGTGGCCCCGAGGTGCAGCCACTATGTGGATTACAATTAGCTCCTGCCAGTTTGCAGGGGCTGGGAACACAGACTCCTCTACAGGAGCAACCGATGGATCTATCATTTCTGTGGACAGCAGCACCAGCAACCCCCTGAACAGGAGGACAGGGAAAGACACCGGTGCACTCCTCCCCTGTGAGGCCACCACAAGGACTAGCAGTCGGAATACAAGTCAGCTCCCCTAGGAATGGCATGCTGAGAAGTCTACCTTCCCAAATGACCCCCTTCAAGCCGCCACTTCAGGGAATGGCAGTGGACCTGCCACTGCTTCCACAAAGGGGGGGAACAACTGCTACCTTTACCCCTGCACCCCCTCGTTAAGTACCACAAGAGGAAATACAGTATTCTGCAGCAGGAGATGGACTACCAAAGGGGCCTGCCACCTCAGAGGGCCCCAATCCTGCAAACCCCAGCTGGAGTGCCCATGGGGCAACCTTAATTATTTCAGCAGCCACCGGTGCTCCCATACCTGGTGGCCCCACCCCCCTATGGGAGCGATGCCATACCACCACCACCTGGAGGTTGGGGAGGCTACCTACCACAGCCTCCCCCTGCGGCCCCAATCTACAGGATGCAAGCTGCCCCAGTTCGAGGGCTCGCAACAATGGAACTGCACCAAGGATAGCACAAGCTGGATGCGAGGTTTGACGGGAACCTGGAAGACTTGGGATTCTTCCTAGTGCAAGCCCAAGAGTTTTTCCAGGACTGGGGTCACACTTTCCCTAATGAGCGCAGCATGATAAGCCACCTAGGATCACAGTTGGGTGGACCCGCTGCCAAATGGTATGTGACCCTATATGAAGCAGACGTGCTTGAGCTCCAGACCCTCGATGCATTCGTGCATGTGCTGCAAGCCCAGTTTGAGGATCCTCTGGAAGAGGACTGAGCCAGAACAAAGTTAAAAATGCTGCAACAAAGGCACAGGCCAGTGTGTGAATATGCTGCTGAGTTCCGGCAATATACAGCCAAAGTAAGAGATTAGACTGAAGGAATGAAAATCAAATTCTTTCGAGAGGGGCTAAATGCCGACTTAGAAGCGAAACCCCTAGTGCAAGATGACCCCAGAACCTTGCTGGGATGGACCCAGCTGGCATGTGAGGTCGAAAACCAAGACCAAGCGGTTCCTAAAGATACAGCAACAGGAGGGAGCCAAGAAACCACAGTCGGAACCAGGTAGAAAAGCTTTCAAGCCTCACTCCCCAGAAACGGAGAGAGCCATCCATTGGAGAAGAGGACTGTGCATAACATGTGGAGCAGTGGGCCACTTTGCATCTGAATGTCCAGGAAGGAGAGAAATCGCAGAGAGGAGTTGTCCCATGAGGAAAGTTGCGCCGCTGGCAAAAGCAGCACCCAAATCGACACCCAAGCAGCCAGGGGGGGAACCAAGACAGGCCTTGAAGCCGCCAAGATCTCGGAGTTGGTGAACAAGAGCCCCTCGGAGGGAGAGGGGGACCTGCCTGCCCAACCAGCAGAAAACTCCGACGACCTGCCATGAAAAGGCCCCGACTTCAGGTCCCGAAGGAAATGATGCCAGCTATCACACTAGTTCCTCCTCCTACCTCGCTGGGCTCTGGCTCAGCTGCTCTCTCTCTGTGCCTTCTCCAGCAGCCTCAGCCATCTCCTCCCCAGCATCTTTGGGAGGGCCCCTTTTATCCCTCTTCCCCCACCACCAAAGCCAATCCTGCAGCCCCCCCTTGTTCCTCACCCCTCCTCTCTTCCCCTGGCATCCTCACCTCCCACTCCCCTGACTGGTGGAATGCCTCCTTTCCCCCATCCTTCCTCCTCTCTGCCAATCTCCTGTCCTGTAATTCCCTGGGAACCCTCCCTCCGATAGCCTTGCCCACCCCTCCCTTCTCCTCGGCCAGGCCCGCCCTCCTCCCGCCCGGCTTGGCTCCTCGGTGTAGAGCCGCCCGTCATGGCCTGAGCTGTGGCACGCCTCTTTGGCTGCAGCGTTGTTGAGGCAGGTGCCACGGCTCCTTCCTGCTCCTTCCCCTCCTGACACTGCGGGTGCGGCATCAGCATCCTGCATCTCAGCTGGGTGGCGGTGGGGGCTTCTTCTGTGGCAGGCTACTCCCCACTCGTCGGCCTCCGCGCTGGGCTACCCGGGGGCCATGAGGCCGTCATGGGGGCTGGCCAGCTGCCCCTCTTCAAGGTAAGGGGGCCGGTGGGGCCAAGGTCTCGGCTGGCTGGGGGCTCCCAGCGGGAGGGTGGCCCCCATAGCTCCGGAGCCAAGTCCGGCTGTGCCAGACACTGTGTACAGATTACAGAGGATTATTTTAATGTCCAATGCCTACCCCCTCCCTCTCATCAGGAATTCGCTGAGCATGGTGGCTCAAGGGAAATTTTTTTCTAAACTGGACTTAAAAGATGCTTACTTTCGAGTAAAGATATGGGAGGGGAACAAATGGAAAACTGCTTTTAACACCCCTTTGGGGCAATTTGAGTATCGGGTAATGCCTTTTGGATTACAAGGGGCTCCAAGTGTGTTTATGAATGTAATTAATGAAATTTTGCATAAATACCTGTACAAAGGAGTGGTGGTTTTTCTTGCTGACATCTTGATTTATTCACAAAATTATGAATCGCATGTGAAATTGGTCAGAGAAGTGTTGAAGGACTTAAGAGACAATCAATTGCTAGTAAAACTGTCTAAATGTGAATTTCATAAGGAAGAGTTGGACTTCCTAGGTTACTGTGCATCAGGACAAGGTCTGAAGATGGATCCAGCTAAAATAGAAGCAGTGGTGGGGTGGGATCCCCCCAAAACTAGAAGGCAATTGCAATCCTTCCTAGGATTTGCTAACTTTTACAGACCATTCATAAAGCACTTTGCTCAAATCTCCCTACCCTTAACTGATCTGTTGAAAACACAAGGGAAGGGACCTCAAGGGACAACGCCCAGTGCTAAGTTGAACTGGACAAAAAAATACCAGGAGGCATTCAACCATTTGAAAAAACTGTTTATCTCAGAGCCTGTTCTCCAGCACCCAGACGAGAACCGTAAATTTGTTGTGCAAGTGGATGCCAGCGATGTTGCGGTTGGGGGGGGGGATCCTCCTGCAAGCAGATGATGAGGGGAAGCTGCACCCTTGTGCATATGTGTCAAAGAAATTCTCTGCATCAGAACGCCATTGGTCCGTGTGGGATAAAGAGGCTTCAGCAGTTAAATTGGCGCTGACCACTTGGAGACATTGGCTGGAAGGGGCCAAAGTACCATTTGAAGTATGGACTGATCATAAGAGTCTGGAAGCCCTACGTACTCCCCGCAAATTAGGCGCCAAGCACTTGCGGTGGGCGGAGTTCTTCTCCAAATTCAATTTCACTCTAAAGCACCTCCCAGGCAAATCTAACTTCCTGGGAGATGCGCTCTTGGACATGCCCCAACATGAAAGCCAAAGGGAGGAAGTGATAAACACAATGTTCTCACCAGCCCAGTTAGGAGGGACGATAATCACCCGCAGCCAAACAAAGGTGCGCATGTCTGATCTCCCTGACTGGGAGAGAAAAGTTAAAGAGGAGGTGGAAAAGGAGGGGGAAGCTGTGCCCAAAGCCGACTTGAAAGAAGGGGAAGCGGCAACTGGTACAGAAACAGTAAATTGTATATTCCAGCCAGCCTGAGAGGTGAAGTGTTGAAACAATGTCATGATTCTAAATTGGCTGAGCATTTCAGATATTTGAAAACTTTGCATTTGGTGCAGAGACAGTTTTGGTGGCCAAACATGGGAAAAGACATTTCTTAGTATGTGTCTGCTTGCCCAGTGTGTATAATGGGGAAACCCAGAGGACAGAAACCTCTCGGACTGTTACAGCCACTAGAAATTCCCTCTAGATAGTGGGCTGTGGTCTCTATGGACTTTATCACTTCTGTAGGGAATCACCCTAAGAACCCATGTATCTATTCACATTTAGTAATTAAAGTGCAAGTGCTCATACATATTACAATATACACAATAATTACATAGCTCATTAATTCCTCTGCAGTCAATCAATAGATATAAAGTGCTCAGTCCCGTATAATACTTCCAGTTATCAATGTATAGGCGTGTCCTGTATTCAGTCCACGAAGGTCACAATAATTCCACAGAAATCATACAAAAGCAGCAGACATCTCACAGCCTGAAGATTCCGGGGAGCAATTGAGGCTCCAAGAAGCCGAAAACCTCCAGGTAGTTGGCAACGAGCCTGCCAGCGATTAAATTCGCTCGTTTCGATATTTCTTCGTCTCGGCCAATTTTCTTGAATTACGGACTATTGGTCCTCCTAATTAAGTGCTATCTTTGTCAGTTTGTTGGGTTCTACATTTCCAAAGCATGGGTTCTTAGGGTGATTCCCTGGTTGTAGTTATAATTTACTTTTGGAACCCCTCCTTTTGTGGTTAAATTGTCCACAGAAGGAAACAGCATGCTGTACCGGACAGACCACAGGGCTCTTTGTACTAGCCTCTTGAACTGAAGTGCCGTGCAGTAAACTCCTTTTATTCTGCAGATGCAGTAGCAGAGTTGGATTGCCATCCACTCCCCCTTTTCCCAGAGCACGGACACATTGCAAATCTGTCCAGGAGAAGTTAATTCCGTGCAGCTGGGAAGTGCTGGAAAATGTGTTCACTTTGGCAGCTCTCCTGGCTGAGTGGCTGGCTCTGAAGGCTTTGTTCCAAACATGGCAATAAAAAAGGAAAGGAGACATTACTAGAGAGGAGGACATCAGAAGTCTCCTGCAGAAGCAGCTTAGGACTAAGCAGTCAGCATGCGGCCATGAGGATGTCTTTAAGCTCTTTAAGGGTTTCCCGATAGAATTGGAGAAAATGTTGTTTCTAATTTATTCATGCAGATGCCATTTCCTAAAAGGACATTTGCATCGTTGGGGTTCCAAGGCAGCTATCAGACTTTTATAGCATGTTGAGACATAAAAACAAAACACCCCATTTGGGTTGTGTAGGTCTGAGTGGGAATGTCAAAAGCATCATTTATTCGTCTTGCTGGGGAGTGAGATGGCCAGACTTTCTTTTCTCTTGCCATTCTTCCGTGCCCAAGCAGTTTGGAGGCAGTGCGGCTGGCATTTCATGGCAGGTGAAGCTCTAGCCTGTCCATCTGCTACAGCTGTCTTTGGTCGCTCTCTCATGGAACAGCCACCCAGGGCCCAATCTGGCTGCTTTTTGAAGACACAGGAACAGAAAGAGGGGAAGTGATCCTGTCCCTCGTAGCCAGTTTGGTGTAGTGGCTAGGAGCGGCAGGACTCTAATCTAGAGTCCCCACTCCTCCACTTGAAGCCGGCTGAGTGACCTTGGGTCAGTCACAGCTGTTCCAGAACTCTCTCAGCCCCACCCACCTCACAGGGTGATTGTCATGGGGATAATAACACACTTTGTAAACCACTCTGAGTGGGTGTTAAGGTGTCCTGAAGGGCAGTGTATAAATCACATGTTATTATTATCTCCAGGAGAGTGAATTTCAGAAGGTGCAACTTCTCTATTTGCCAGAAAGATGGCAACTGTCAACATTCTTCTTTCTAGTCAACTAGTCTAGCAATCCTGTCCTTTAATGCAATCTCATTTGCCTTTTATGGCCAGAAAGGCAGGATTTAAATGTTTTGATCACAACAATCAGTTTAACAATCCATGGGAACAGGTCCGGGAAATGGCACCAAGGGGAAGGCTGATACCCCTTCTCTGCCACCCTGAACTGGGTCCCCACATGCTTGGGAAGCACAGAACTTCCAGTGTGCGCGTGATCCAAAGGCCTCCTGAAAGCCGCAAGGGGGGCTTGGTATAGGGCCAGCTTTTGGGGTGTGTGTAGGCAGAGATGGCTCAGGACCCCCATGTCCAGTATTAGGCCCCCTTCTTGCCCTCCCAGCCAAGTGCCCCCTACTGCCTTTGCCCACTCACAAACTCTCCCACCGTCTGCAGCCATAGCTGTCCTTGCTGCCTGCATACCCTTTCCCCAATGGCACTGGGTGGTGGGTGCAGCTACGAATACCACTGCTGCGGCCACCAAGAATGCTGGTGCTTTGTGCACCATCCACACCCTTCTCCAGCAGCAGCTGTAGGGCAGCATATGCAGCTGGGAGCAGAGGTGAGAATGCACTCACAAGCAGGCAGTGGGAGAATATGAGTGCAAGCATCAGAGGAGACCTGTGAGTAGGGAATCAGCAGCAGTGGGCCCTACTGAAACCATGGACCCTGGGAGCTGCGCCACCCCACTTGCACCCCACCCCTTTACTCTAATGGCCCAGTTTAAGGGCACATCTGAGGTGTGCAAGTATGTAAGAAGCAGATGTTGTCAGGCGGTTTGGGGATCCAGTATGCTGATGATACCCAACTCCAACTTTTACTTGATAAGTAACCAGGAGTAGATGTCTCCTCCCTGGCCTAGTGCCTGGATACCTTGGCGGAGTGGCTGAGGGGTAGTTGGCTGAAGTTAAATCCTTCAAAAACTGAGGTCATGTGGCTGGGGAGGACATTGGCTATGGGGAATTTGTCACTCCTATTACTCCTATTACTTGACAGAGCCCAGCTTTCTGCTGCAGACTCCATGAAGTTTTTGAGGATTTGGCTTGATTCTAAGCTTTCCACGGACTAGTAGGTGTCCATGGTGGCCTGAATGTTTTCCCATCTTCACTAAGCTCGACATCTTTCCTCGTATTTGTTTGTTTGTTTGTTTAGATTTGTATTCCACCCTCCCTGCACTGGCAGGCTCAGGGTGGATCACATTTATATAAATTAAAATTACAGCCACCATTTAAAATACCATATAAAATATTTAAAGCAACCAAAAGCGGCACAAACAGTTCATTAATCCATTTCCAACCATAATTGAGAGATAATTTAAGAGGAAGGAAACTGCTTTTCTGGAGGTGGATGTTCTAATAGGCTCCGTTCTACCCTATTTCAGCCGGTGGGGGTCCTACCCAGCATCAACCAAACGGCTGGCAGAACAGGCGTTTGTCTGTCTTACAGACCTGGCGGAATGATAACAAATCACACTGGACCCTGGTCTCATTAGATGGAGCGTTCCACCAGATTGGAGCCAGGACTGAGAAGGCCCTGGCTCTGGTCGATGCTAGGCAGGCCTCCCTGGGGCCAGGGATCACTAGTAGCATACTGGTGACACCCAAGACAGAAGCTTCGCACCAGCTGGGCAAAAGGCACATATAGATGTTAAACAGTAATGGGAAGAGTATTGTCCCATGCGGCACACCGCATACCAATGGGTGACAAGAGGACAATTTCTCCCCCAGCCCCACCCTCTGTCCCCAACCATGAAGAAAGACTAGCCACTGTGGTGCCGTCCCCTGTATCCCCACATTGGCATATCTATCTCAATCTATCCTTGCCTCATTGATTCATGCAATGGTCACCTCTCATTTAGACTAGTACAACTCATTCTACGCAGGGCTAATCTTGAAGATGCTCTGGAAACTCCAGGTAGTCCAGAATGTGACTGCTAGGTTGCTGACCAAGTCAGCGTGGTCAGCTCACATAAAAATGTTAAGGCAGCTGCATCAGCTTCCAGTTAGTCCCCAAATCATAGTCTTGAGGAAGAATTCTAGATAAGAATTCAAGCCAGCATAAGCTGAAACCCATTTACATAGCCAGGATAAAACCGGAGGTGTGTTTTTGGCAAAGAGTGATTGGGTAGTAAGTGGAGATTCCTATTCAAGCCAAATGAAGAAGGGTTATATCTTTTTAGGAGAAGAAGATTAGTTCCTGCCCAGTGTCTAAAGGAGGTTTGGCTCTGAAAAGGACCTTGGATCTGTAGTAAAGGGAAAACAGTTTTGAACAAGCGTCAAGAAACCTGAGTTGTAGAAGGGAACTCTGTGAAGAAACATTGTTTCTGTAACCAAAGTATTAAACAAAACCCCTCTCACTGTTAAGGATTAAGAATATAGAAACTAAGCTACAAGGACATTATTTTGCCTGTTACTTAAAGAGTATTCTGTTCTACCAAGAAATTTTACCTCAGCTCCCTGACTGCCTTTATTCCATCCCTGCCTGTTCAATAAAGTTGTCATTTCTTTTGAACATTATACAGTCTCCAGTGCCATTTCAAACACAGAAGAAGAGGGCTCCTGCTTTCCCCCCATCAAGTTTCTGGACTGGGCTAAAAAGGCAAAATTATAACTGCTTATCAGGGTGGAACAAAAAGAACTTTACAACTGTAAAATCTCTAACAGAGACACACTACTTGGGGCTGCTCAGGCAAAGCAGGCAAATTTGGATTTTGGCAGGAAAATCTGCCTCAGAGTGGGGGAGTGAAGAGGGGTCCATCATACCAGCCATGACGGTAAGACAACTTAAGTGCCTGGGGGCAGCGATTGCCCCCTCCTGCCACATCCCTCTGAGACCCTGAAATATTGTTCCTGGGATCAGTGGATCCTCAGGAATAGCATAGTGGAGGCTTGCATTGGGAGGGGGAATTGGGGGAAATGATCTTGGATCCCATCTGAACAGTATGTAGTTGGATACAGGCCAAAAGCCAAAGTAGAAAAAGAAATTAAAACAGCATTAAAGCAAGTTAAGAAGAATTATTTTACACCTTGCCTTTCTCCCCCGTGGGCACCCAAAGTGGCTTACATCATCCTTCTTGGCAGGAAGTGGAGCCTGGGAGCAGGGGACCCCCACCCCCACCAGCGGACTGGTAACCCTATGCGGCAGGCAATAAGTGAGAAACGTGCACCTGTGAATGGGCCTTTGCTGCCACGCAGGTCGTCAACCATTAGGCTGAGATTAGTATTCGTGCATGGCTTCAAGGGGCCGCCTGCTTCCAGAGATTCACCTTCCTTCTTTTCCTTCCAACAGAAGGACTTCTTTTAGTTCAGCCATCAGATTCAGAAGTTTCCTTGGATGAGAAATTCTTTTTGTTCATGAGCCTGGAGTCAGCCTGGATAACAGGGACATTTAAACCTGGCCATTAAATGACTGAACTCTAAAAACCAGTTATTCTCATTTTCCCATTAGTTCAGCGCTTTAATGCTGAAAGTGCTTTCAAGTTCACTGCTTAACCCTATTAATCTGTCCCCTAAAATAGGCATGTATGTCCCACTACCAGGAATTGATTTGTAGCTCAACCTGCCTATTCTATTTCAAAATGAGCTGCTGCCCCTGCCTGTGCCACTGACCCTACTTCCTGTTGGGGCCTTTTATCCCCCTTTTCCTGGCTACTCCCAACTGACGCTTGGGGAGATCCTTGCTCCTAAGGAGACCTCTAGTACTGGCTGTCCATCCCCCTGCCTGTTCCTTCGCTGCCCCGGCAGACCTGCCATGCTCAGTCCTCTGCCCTGCAGGTGTACTGCGGCCTCTCATAGACCTGCACCCCTGTGCTCTCCTCTCCCCTTCTTCTCCGGGGTTAGGATGCTCGACCTTTTCTCCTCTAGGGTCAGGGTGCTCTATGGGATTGACAGGTCCCCTGACCCCCCGAGTGGGAGGTTGGAGAGCTGGCACCTACCTTTTAGGTTTCCTCTCTTGCATGTGCAGAGCATGCACACGCTCCTGGCCCACACAATGACATTACTTCCAGGAAGTGATGTCATCATGTGGGTCATCTGCCACCCTGGAAGCACTCCCGCGCTCCTCAGGGGGCCGAATCGGGCCCAAATCAGCCTGAATCAGGCCATTGCGGTGCGCTGGAGCATCCTCCCCGCTGGCCAGGCAAGCAGGGCTGGGGAAGTGTAGGGTAGGAGCAGGGGATCCCCCACCCTCAGCAGGGGCCTGGCATCCCTGGTGCTCAGAGCTATGGCAGGTAGTAAGGCTTTCTTATTGACTATATTGATTATACTACCACCCTGGGAGCTTTATATATCAAATGCTTTCAGAGTCCAATGTGTCAAACTGGTCAACGTATATCATGGAAAAAATGGAAGGCATGGGTATATCTGTGGACTCACTGTCTATGTTAACATCAAACACTGCATTTCATCAAATTAAGAGTAGGTTGCTAGATATCGAGCGCCAGAAGTTATATAGCCTGGCTACTAAAACCTGCTCTCCCCTAAGCTTTGAAGTCCCCCTCACGGTAGGGAGGATGGCGCCATATTTATCTTCCCTGCAGGTGCCACAACTTCGTAGAGCTTTTCCTTTGGCCAGGTGCAATGCTATGCCTTCGGCCGTTCTACATGGCAGATTTGATAGGATAGACTATTCAGCTAGATGCTGTTTATGTGAACAAAAATGGGTCGAGTCAGTTACACATGTCCTCTTGCACTGTCATTTGTACGCTGGTATACGTCAAACATACTTAAAACCTGTTTTAGCTAGTATGATGGATTGCTCTGACTTGCTCAAAGTCTATAGACTGTTGAACGATTCCTTTCATGATGTCACCGAGAAGGTGGCTAAGTTTCTCCATTCTGCTTTGAAGTTGCGTCAAAGAATATCACGGAAATAAGCTCTAAATGTATTTATGTATTTGTAATGCAGTATTCTTTTAACGTTGTTCTTTCTCTTTTGTAAGTGGATAACTTGAATTGCTGCTATATGCCAATAAAGGCTAACTTGAAATTGAACTTGATTATACTACCATGAGGAACTAAAATAAACAATTTTCCCCATCTCCTTCTCTTGCAAAACTTACATAAAATCACCCATGTGGGAAGCAAGGGTCTTGCAAATACAGACAGATTCTTTTAGTATTTATTATTATTTAATTCCTCACCTTTCTCCTCAGTGTGGACTCAAAGTGGCTTACACCATGTTCCATTTCATCTTTGCCACAACCCTGTGGGACAGGCTAGGCTGAGAGGGAGCAACTGGCCCATAGAAAGAGAGAACCTGGCCAGGAGGTTCTGAGTTCCGGCATAGCAGATCCTCATGATCACAGCACGGGGGTGGGGGTTTTCTAGAGATGACATAGGCCAGGACTCTCCAATTCCCTTCACTTTTGGAAGTGTGGCTCCCACGATCATCCTAAAGCGGGTGGCCAGTTCTGAGACTCCTAGCTTTATTTTCTGGTGAGTTGTGCATGTCACAAGCAAAGAACCTTATCTTACATTACAAATAGCATGGGAGTTGGGGTGTTTCTTGAGGTAGTCCTTGGAAGAGATTGATTTTCTGGATCCATTTCAATCTGGCTTCAGGCCAGGACTGGTCACCTTGGTTGATGACCTCTTTCAAGAACAAAACAGCCATCCTTTGATACCATTGACCACAGCATCCTTCTGAGTTCTCTTAACCTTTGGACTAAGATGTACCATGTTACAGTGGTTTGTGTCCTCTCTGGGGGGCTGGTCTCAGTAGGTGGAACTGGGGGACTCCTGTTCTGCTCCATGGCTATTGACCTGTGGAGTCCCCCCTGTTGTTTAATATTTACATGAAGCCACTGGGAGAAGTCATCCATATGATTCTATGAGTTCCCTTGGAAAGTTAGGTTTGCAGCTTAGGAGCACTGCTTGACACAGTGGTCACCTTAGAAAGTCAGATGGTGGAAGTGGCTTGGATTGTGTTCACCCAGCTTCAGCTGGTTTGTCAGCTATGCCTATTCCTGTGTCCTGAACCGGCCCCATGGTGTAGCCCCAGCTGCCTTCAGCTGCCTCCCCCCCCCTGCTCACTGACACCCACTGGTGGCTCCGTGGTGCCCCAGGAAAGCTGGCGCTGGAAGCAGATAACACTGCAAGGCTAGGAGGCATCCTGCCCACAGGATGAACTGCGCTCCCTGAGGAGCCAGCCTGACAAGCCCAGCAGCACAGGAGGCTGCCAGAACAAACCGTTCTGCCCGTGGAGCTGGCAGAGCGTGCTAGGCTTCCTGGGCCAAGGGCCCCCTCCTTCCTGGGGCCAAGAAGAGCTGGCTCCGCCCCAGGGCACCGGGCACCGCCAGAAATGCTGCCATAGCCCCAGGTGGAAATGAGGGAGCGGCTGGCCCTCTCAGCTATCGACAGGCCCAAGGAGAGACGGGCTGCTGCTGAGGCAGGACTGGAGGGCGGTACCAAGAAGCAAACCCCAGAAGGCCAAGGGACGGACTGGGGGGGGGGAATGGTCTGGCCTCCAATATCCCAGGTTTTGGGCCTGTCCTTGGGGGGTGGGACCCTAGGAAGGCAGGGGAGTGGGGATAAATGTAGAGAAATGCCCTGGCAGAGGAGGAGAGTGGATGTTTTTATTTAATTTATTTAATTTATTTATTTCAAATTTCCATTCCACCCTCCCCGTGAGCGGGCTCAGGGTGTATAACAACATATTAAAATACAAAATACAATAAAAAACAACATATTAAAATACAATAAAATCCATACACATTTAAAACAGGATGGTGGACAGACTTCACAGGGAGGGTTAAGATTTTATACACCCTTTTTTTCCCCAGGCCGGTGGAGGCCCAGCCTCAGCCATATGCCTGGCGGGAACAACTCTGCCTTGCAGACCTGGTGAAAGGATAGTAGGTCCTGCTGGGCCCTGATTTCAGCAGACAGAGCATTCCACCAGGTGGGAGCCAGGACCGAAAAGGCCCTGGCTCTAGTCGAGGCTAGGCCGGCCTCCTTGGAGCCAGGGACCACCCACAGCTGCTTGTCTCCTGATTGGAGTGTCCTCCGTGGAATATATGGGGAGAGACGGTCTCGTAGGTACGCTGGTCCCAGTCCGCACAGGACTGCTGTCAAGGGGCAACCTCTCAGGAGGGAGAAGAGTTACAGGGGCTCCTCCCTGACACTTCTTGTGCCGTGTTTGAGGTTTTGAAGGGGCGCCCTCAAGGGGGCATGAAGAGGCATGTATTGGACTGATCAGGCTGTCCAGGGGAACAGGGCCATACCCACGGGCCATCCGGGTTGACAGTGCCACAGCGGAGGGGCAACCAACGACCAAGGTGAGCAAGAATTCCCATATCGATGCCTTAGGGCCAAGCTACAAGTGACAAATGACACTTGAACGGCAAGTGGATTGAGTGGAGGGCAAGTGAACAGGGCAGAATACACTTGCCGTTCAAGTGTCATTCGTCACTTGTAGCTTGGCCCTGTGTTACATCTTGGCTGGAATATTGCAATGCACTCTACTTTGGAGATTGCTCAGAAGCCACCGAGAGTGCAGAATGCTGCAGCCAGACTGCTGCTTGAGGGCCAGCTATCAGAAATGTGACCCCAATATTACAAGAACTACTTCAGCTACCAATCTGCTCCCTAGCTCAGTTCAAGTCTATCCTATAAAGCGCTAAATGGCTTGGGACCAGGGAATCTGAAGGACCATCTTCTCCCATATGTTCCTGTTTGGTAGTTGAGTTCACAGGGAGAAGTCCTCTTGGACTGTCACAGCAACCAATGAGGTTTGACTGGTGGGTAGATTGGAGAGGGCCTTTTTGGTGGCAGCCCCACAATTGTGGAACAATTTCCTGAGAGAGATGCACCTGGCCCCCTCACTCTCTAGCTTCAGAAGGCAGCTGAAGACTGTTTTATTTAGGATAGCTTTTTAGATGTATTTTAACCTTTGTTTTTAACCCCTGTTTTTGAACTGTTTTAGTTGTTTATATTTTAACTGTTATTTGTTTTATATTATAAAAACTATTGTTTGTTTATATTTTATGCTGTAAGCCACAGACCCCTTTTCAGCTAATAAATATTTTAAATAAATAAACAAATAAATAAAAATAATGTAGGCCTGGATCTTCCAGTTCCCCTCATTTTTGGCACCACAACTCCTCTGAATGAAGCTGGTGGCCTGTTCTGAGGTTTCCAGCTGTATTTTCTGCTAAGTGATGTCTGTTGCAGAGGGACAGGTGGATGGACGAGTGGATCCTTTTATTATCATTCTCATCAAGTGTCCGTAGATAAGTAAAGCAGAATAGGGCACTGATGCACATTTAGCATCTTGGATCTCTCTCTGCCCACCTACATATTTACCTACCTGCCTGCCTATCGCATAATCTCTCTGGATGTGTTGATTAAGCTGTTTTCTAAATAGGAGACACAATAAATATTCATGTATTTTCCAAGTAAACAGGGAATCTGATTTTCATATGTTCACACTTTCCATTATAATAATCAAGAGGCAGCAGCAGAGATTGCTCCATTGTGATATTAATTATGACTCGACTAATAGCTATTAAGCAAAGTACCCATTGCAACACCAGTGATGTCCTACTACTATTTTCTGTTTGGAGATCCATTTTAGGGGTTAAATGAGTTTGCTACAACCATCTTTCTCTTTCTCAACAGAATAGTACTTGCTAATAAACTTAGGTGCCATTTCCAGATGGAGAAAATGGTATAAATTAGCAAGAGAAAGGATTAAGTGCACATGTGACAGAGGGAAATCAGGAGGGAAAAGGCATGATTGCAGTAAAAAGCATAATTCAAGTCATAATTCAAGCCTGTTTTCCTCCTTTTCAGCTTTCTTTTTAGATTTTACAGTGTTGCAACATGCACAGCCTTCTACCAATGAGCCACCAGTGAAGAAATCTTTAGTGACCAGGGCTGTTTTCACACTGCTTACCAGCCACGGAACATTGCGCAAAGCTCCCAGAACCACAGCGTCTTCCTGGCGTGATTTCACGATTTCACAAAATCGCTCAAGGAAGACCCTGTGGTTCTGGGAGCTTCGCGCAAAGTTCTGTGGCTGGTAAGCAGTGTGGAAATGACCCAGAAGGAATATTGACCTTCTTTAGTCATGTGCCCCAGTTCTAATCCCTTTAAGGCTAACATTTCACGTTGATCAGACAACAATCTTGCAATAACACAAGCTTCAGAGAGCATTATGCTGCTCTTACTTCAACTGGGAGTAATCTGGACTTCAGTTCTTTGTTGGTGTTCTCTGGAACTGCATCCTGCCACACTCACTGGCAGGTCTGCTCAGTGATCCGGGGAAGTCAGCATGGTTTTGTTCCTAACAGATCTTGCCAGACCAACCTAACCAGCTTACTGGATCGGGGGCACTCTGTTGACATGATTTATCTGGATTTCAGTAAAGCTTTTGATAAGGTCCCCCAGGACATTCTGATGGGCAAACTGGAAGACTGTGGAGTGGACTATAGGACAGTTTGGTGGATAGGGAACTGGTTAGAGGACCGCACTCAAAGAGTGGTGGTCAATGGCGTTTCATCAGATTGGAGGGAGGTGTCCAGTGGGGTGCCACAGGGCTTGGTTTTGGGTCCGATACTTTTCAATATTTTTATCAATGATCTAGATGAAGGAGTGGAAGGACTGCTCATTAAATTTGCTGATGATACCAAATTGGGAGAGGTAGCAAACACCCCAGAAGATAGAATTAAAATTCAACAAGACCTGAATACTCTGGAGAAGTGGGAAGCTGTGAACAGGAGGCAATTCAACAAAGACAAGTGCACAGTATTACATCTGGGCCACAAAAATGGGAAGCAGAAATACTGGATGGGGGAATACACTTCTGGGCAGTAGTATACGTGAAAGGGATCTTGGGGTAAGAGTGGACTGTAAACTAAATATGAGCAGTCAGTGTGATGCGGTGGCAAAAAAGGCTAATTCAATCTTGGGTTGTATCAAAGGGGCCATAGCGTCAGAATCGCAGGAGGTCATAGCCCCTCTCTATACTGCCTTGGTCAGGCCACACCTGGAGTATTGTGTGCAGTTCTGGAGGCCTCACTTCAAAAAGGATGTGGACAAAATCGAGAGGGTGCAGAGGAGAGTGACGAGAATGATCAGGGGTCTGGAGACTGAGCCCTACGAGGTAAGGCTGAGGGCCTTGGGAATGTTTAGTTTGGAGAAGAGGAGGTTGAGGGGGGACAAATATTTGAAAGGCTGTCATTTGGAGGAGGGCAAGGAGCTGTTCCAGTTGGCAGCAGAGGGTAGGACCCGAAGCAATGGGCTTAAATTACATGCACAAAGGTACCGGCTGGATATTAGGAAAAACTTTTTTGTCCGGAGCAGGCTCCTCCTGCCCCGGACTGGGCACGCACGCCGGCCTCACTGCCGCCCGCGGAGCTCCCCCCCACCTGCGAAGCTCCCCTCCCCACCCACGGAACTCCCCTCCCCAATCCCGCGCACCCCCCACACACCCCCAACACCCCTCGGGGACCCCCTACCTGCGGGGAGCATGGACGGGGCGCACGGCGAGCCGGGCCGAAACAAGGAAGCGCTCACCCGCGCCACCGCCCCTGTCAGCAGAGCCGCACGGGCCGGCATGGACGGCCGCCGCGCCGAGGGAAGCCGCTCCGACGAGGGGAAGGGCTGCGGCCCAGGAAACGCCGAGGCGGCCACCCGCACCGTCCGGGTCGGAGGCGCAGGAGTGGGCCTGGCCGGCAGCGGGGCGAGGGGGCGGGACAGAGAGCCAGCCACGCCATCCCCTGACTGGCTGGACGGCTCCTGGGAGGGCTCGCCGGTGTGAGCCACGGGCAGGGATTGGCGCAGGGCCAGCACCAGCGAGCCATCAATGGGGAAGAGGAGACAGCTGGCGGGACAAGGAAGAAGTGAGGAGGGAGGATGATGGACGGGCACGGTGACCAAAGGGAAGGGGGGGGAAACCGAGGGAGAGCAGAGGGTGGAGGTGTCACGCACAGGGATTGGTGACGGGTCCAGAGGCGGGGAGGAGAGCCGCTATAAAGGGGGAGGTCCCGATGATGCCGAGGAGGAGTAGCTGACTGAGAGGTGGCACAGAGAGAGGGAAGGAGAAGTTCTCGGAGACAGCTGGCTGGAGACAGAGGCTGCTGGAGCAGCCACGGTCCCAGCCCAGTCTGAGGCAGAGGGAACTCACCCCTCCCCCTGGAGGCAAAGGAAGGGACGGCGGAGCACGAGGAGGGCGCGGTTGGGGGTGGGGCGGGGCCTCACATTTTTCACCGTCAGAGTAGTTCAAAAGTGAAATCAGCTGCCTAGGGAGGTGGTGAGCTCCCTCTCACTGGCAGTTTTCAAGAAGAGGCTGGATGAATGCTTGTCAGAGATGCTTTAGGCTGATCCTGCACTGGGCAGGGGGTTGGACTAGATGGTCTGTATCATAGAATCATAGAATCATAGAGTTGGAAGGGGCCACACAGACCATCTAGTCTGGGTGTTTGCTACCCCTCCCAATTTGGTATCATCAGCAAATTTAATGAGCAGCCCTTCCACTCCTTCATCCAGATCATTGATAAAAATACTGAAAAGTACCGGGCCCAAAACCGAGCCCTGCGGCACCCCACTGGACACCTCCCTCCAATCTGATGAAACGCCATTGACCACCACTCTTTGAGTGCGGTCCTCTAACCAGTTCCATATACACCGAACTGTCCTATAGTCTACTCCACAGTCTTCCAGTTTGCCCATCAGAATGTCCTGGGGGACCTTATCAAAAGCTTTACTGAAATCCAGATAAATCATGTCAACAGAGTTCCCCCGATCCAGTAAGCTGGTCACTCGATCAAAGAAGGAAACCAGGTTGGTCTGGCAAGATCTGTTAGGAACAAAACCATGCTGACTTCCCCGGATCACTGAGCGGTCCTTCAGATGCTTACCGATTGATCCCTTTAAAATCTGCTCTAATATCTTCCCAGCAACAGAAGTCAGACTGACCGGCCTGTAGTTTCCCGGGTCACCGTTCCTCCCTTTCTTAAAGATTGGGATAACATTTGCTCTTCTCCAATCTTGTGGCACATCTCCAGTCCTCCAGGAGGCCTTGAAGATGATGGACAGGGGTTCTGCAAGTTCTCTGGAAAGTTCTTTCAGCACTCTTGGGTGCACCCCATCCGGCCCAGGGGATTTGTATTCATCCAGTGCAGCCAGATGCCTCTCCACTACCTCTCTGTCAATGTCAATTAGCCACTCAGGTGTCCTGCCACATTTTCTACTATCTCTAGATGTATGGCGCCTTCCAACTCTATGATTCTATTATTCATTTTTTCCCACTCTCAGGCATTACCACTCTGTGGGGTAGACCTTTAGTGATGGGCCTGAAAAGTGGAACTCACCCATGTGACATTGCATGTGGCCAGTACCTTGCTTTCCCTAGTCTACTGCACGTGGAAAGTGACTACGCACACTGGATATCTGCAATGTGACACACCTTGAGGCTCTTTTTTAGCCATGAAAAAAGGGGGAAAGGGAATGGTTCGTTTCCCCCTTTCATTCTGGAGGAGTGGTGGTGGCAGGTCTGGCTTTTCAATTGAGGTGAAGCCAGCCCCCGCCTCGGGCACTGAACTCTGAAGGAGGCACCGTGCCGGCCCCCCAAGGACCAGAGTTCCCTGCAGTGTGCGCGCTCCCATGCACTTGCGCAGGAATTCTCCTCTTGGCGCAAGGCATTTCTTCTGGAGTGCAGAAGGGCAGCCCTGTCTTCCTGCTCAGCCAGCGCCTGATGAGCTTTGAGTTCAGCCCCATCAGTGGAGACATTTCTCTCTCTGCCTTCCCCCCTCCTCTCTCTCTCTCTCTCTCTCAATTTAAGCCTTGGGCGAAGCTTCTGGGAGCAAGAGACACTCTAGCTGGCTGGGGAGCAGCGAGCTCCCATCTGACCTTTCGTCCCCCTTGTTCCCTCCTTCCTTTCTTGCTTCCCCCACACACACCATGTATTAAAAGGAATGACGGGGGGGATTGGGATTGCCCACTGGAAATAATAGGAGAGGCTCGAAGGCCCATTGGAGATCATGGGAGCCAGGGATGCCAATATACTTGCCTGGGCTCCATTGAAATGCATCACAACACAAAAAAAGTTGCAAAGAAAATGTGGAATGTGTCAGGATCTCTTTTAAAGCTCATGTTCTTAACCAGAGTTACGCCATGTTTAAAGTGTAGTTGTTAAGCTTTTTCTCCCTCCAGGTCCAGATGTTGTTTTGACCGCGTTTTCCATGGGAGAGAATACTTCTTATCTGTCTCTTCAGTCAAAGACCTTGGCAGCCCGGGCCTTCCCACGTCCACGTTCTCAGCATACAGAAAGATGGAGGGGAGGCTGGGACCGAAGGGTTTGATGTATCACAGGTTTCGTTTTGTATCTCATTCTCAACAATGCCTTGGTTCAGTCAAGTCTTTTTTAAGCCTTGAAATATGGACACTTGTGTCAGAGCCTAGTCTTTCAATAAACCTTTTGAAATCAAGACACTTGTGCTTCTTGCAGAAGGGGGAGACGAACTCTAGATAACAGGGATTCCATAGTCTGACAGAATGGATTTTCCATAAAGGTCTCTGGGACCAGATGGAATACTCTGAGAGTGGAATGACAGCCCCCAGAGTGCAATGATGGTCCCTAGCTGTAGAGTTCGTGCTCCAGGACCAGAAGGACAGGTTTCAGAGTGGAATGACAGTCCTTGGAATAGGCTCAGTGCTCTGGGACTGGAAGGACAGCCTCCAGAGTGCAGTGCAATGACAGCCCGTGGGGGCAGAAGAAGCGTACTGGGACTGGAATGACAGGTCCCAGACTGGAATGACAACCCCTGGGAGGAGCAGAAATGTTCTGGGACTGGAATGACAACTCCCAGAGTGCAATCACAGCCCCTCAGAGCAGAATCTGTGCTCTGGGAAGGAATGACAGGTTGCATAGTGGAATGACAGCCCCTGGTAGTAGAGAAGCGTTCTTGGAATGGAATTACAGGCACCACAATGGAATGATAGCCCCTGGGAGTAGTAGAAGTGTTCTTGAACTGGAATGACAGCCCCAGAGTGGAATGACAGTCCCTAGGAATAGAACCTGTGCTCAGGGACTGGAATGACAGGTCAAAGAGTGGAATGGCTGCTCCTGGGAATAGTGTCAGGGCTCTGGAGCTGGAATGACCCCTCCCCCGTCATTTCACACCCACTGCCATTCCAGTCCCAGTCCACTGATTCTTCTCCCAGGGACTGTCATTCCACTCTGGGGCCTGTGTTGATAGATCAAGATGGATAGCCGAGTTTGTCTGTAGCAGTAGAAAAAAGCAAGAGTCCAGTAGCACCTATAAGACTAACAAAATTTGTGATAAGGTATGAGCTTTCATGAGCCACAGCTTCACTATTGGACTCTTGCACTTTTTTTGTGTTATGATGCATTTCAATGGAGCCCATGCAAGTAAATTGTCATCCCTGGCTCCCATTGACTCCAATGAGCCTTCAAGCCTCTCCCATTATTTCCAATGGGCAATCCTGTCATTCCTTTTAGTACATCCCTTTCCCCCTCCCCAGCTGGCATCAATTCTAATTCTCACCTTTCCTCAGGCTTTTTTTTGGGGGGGGGCTGCTTTTGGTGGAAAGAGTGGCTGGTTGTGTGTGCACCGCAACAGAGGGAGGAGGAAGTGAGGTGAGACACACACAATTTCTTTTCAGTCCCTGTGCAACAGGTAGGAGCAAATCACTGTTGTTGGGTTTAAAGTTGTTGTTTTAAATTCTATTACTTTCCTCCCTCCCCGTCTCTCTTTTGTTCTCCCTCCCCCTTGCTATTCTCCGATCTCAATGCTGCTCCCCCTTCACTCCAGCAGAGCAATGCCTCGCACTGTGCCCCCCTTTATCACCTTCCTTCTCTCATTCCCTAGTTTACATATATCACCCTGCCTTCCCCCTCTCCCCTAATAGTTTATTTCAATATTTATACACCACATGCTTAGCTGTCAGCTGCCGTTCACTTCAAACCCAAGGGTGGGGGAGAAGGATGAGCATGGAGGGTAGTTCCTGAAAGGGATCTCTGACAAAGGTGATCAATATTTTAAGGCTTGGAGAGGGTTGGAAAGAAAGAGAAGACTTCAGCTCAGTCCCCCTTCCAAACATCTCTCTCCTCCAAGCAGGCCCTGTAAGAGAAGCCCTCCTTCTACTGCCAAGAGTCTCTGGGTTCAGAGAGAGGTGGGGAGAGAGAGGGAAACTTTACACACACACACAACAGGAGGTGTGCTCAAAACTTCAATGCAAGTTGGTTTCTGCTCACAAAATAGATTTTTGGCTCACAGTAAGAAAAACAAAGATTGTTGTTATTCTCACACTTATTTAAAAAATTAAAATTTAAAATTGAAATTAAGAAATAAAAATTAAATTTAAAATGTAAAAAGTTTAAAGTTTTGTGCTTTTCATTTTTCCTACATTTCTTCTGTTTTTAAAAATTGCTTGGGGGGGGTGCAAGTAGGTATCTCGCCTCAGGTGCCAGAAACCCTGGCACCGGCCCTGGGGGGTAGAGTCAGTTTGATAAGACTGCATGAGGAGGGAAGGGTTATTCGCTTTCTCTCCCAAACCTATGGCCACAATTTATCTTTAAAGAAGCTGGCAAGATCCAGCTGTTGGTCTTTTGGACTGTTGTCTGGTTTGCCTTGTTCAGGGCTGCCCAGAGTGGATTTGAATGGGATTGCCACTGCAGAAGATAGTCTGTGAGTAAGAGAGGGAGAGAGCAAAATCATTTGACTGTTAGCACCTATGAGAGGGGAAGAAGAAAAGCATAAAAATAATATAAAATATTGAAAAATACCAACAATCAAACCTGAATTATTTATCCTATGGCAATTAGGATGGCCTGAATTGTGCTTACAGTACTTTGAATTGGAGATTGGTATTTCCTAGGTCCAAAGCAAGGACATTCTAAAGAATGGATGCTGTCTAGGGCCATGCAACTGCCTAATTTGTAGGGCTGCTAGATCTGGGTTGGGAAATTCCTGGAGATTTGGGGGTGGAGCTTGGGGAGGGTGGGGTATGGAGAAAGAAACTCAGCAGAGGATAACAGCATGGAGTTAGAGTTTCCAGGAACAGCCCGATAACTGGTGGGAGACTTAAGTACTGGCTATGTGTTGACATGAGTGGCAACTTGCTGACATCGCTCCCTGTGTGCCTGGAAGTGATATCACTGTGTGACCAGGGATGCTAGAGCGTCCCCAGCAGCACAGATATCAGGGTGTTGGGATGCTGTCATTTGTTCCCCTTTTGCCCCCCTTTTCCTTCCACGAGTCAGTTAAATGGTGGAAGGAAGGGCCTGCTGGCAGCAGGGGATCCCCTTCTGCCAGCAGGATCTAGGTAAGTGTATATAAAGCCCCCCTCCAAAGCAGCCATTTTCTTCAGGGGAACTGATCTCTGTAGTCTTGAGAATCCTTGTAATTCTGGTATATCTCCAGGCAACCCCATAATGATTTGGCATAGAGGGCCAGAGCGCCCATTCTTCAAAAAACACATCCACCACCGCAATAATGAGCCAGTCTTGTGGCTTCCCGCCTTCTTGTGTCACATTGCGTGGCCATTTGCTGGCGTTGGTATTGGGCCCTCATGTGTATTGTTGTCCTCTGGAGCTTCTTTGCCAGCTCAAAGTTGAGGGGAATGGAAAGACAGAGGAAGGAAAAGAGGACTGTAGAGGATCTCAGTAGTGAATCTCAAACTTTTTGCAGGGCCCCATGAATGGGAAGGGGCCAGTACCTTAGCAATGTAAGGAAAACTCCCGTGAGCCCATCCTGTCCATTGAGGAATGGAGCCGCCGACTGCTTTTCCTCATGCTTGATAGTTCTGCCTCCCTCCCTCCAATTAGGCCGGTTGTGGATTTTGGTGTCCCACTTATGGTGTTTTGACAAGATTTTCCACATCCCTTCGACAAACAATGCCTGCAAGAACAAAGAGAACAATTATTCACTTTGATGTGATTCGAGAATAAGACTTACCTTGGAAGGTCACAGGAATTCAATGCTTGAATGGACTGGTTGTATCTGTAAAGATAAGAAGGAACAGTTTGGTAGTTGTATTGCACTTCCTGGTCAATGATTGGATTTATTCATGATATTTAACTGTTGTATTTATTATATATTTATTATGCTTATTGTATTTGTACTGGATGTATGCTAGTGTGGTTTGGATTATGATGAAATGTTCATGATGAACTGTTTGATGTAGTTATAGCACTGGAGCACTTTATATTTATTAGCACTTCTATATAAGCTTCATTGTGTACTTCTTGATTGTTTAGAATTCATTCCTGCAAGTTCCTTGGTGGGTTTCCCCCCTTTGGTTGTAGTTTGGCTTTGTACCAAGGCTGCCTCTCTTTGTGTTGTCTTTTAAAGGTAGCAAAAATGAATGTGGTTTGTGTGGAGAAGCAGCTATGCAGAAAACAATGGGATAACCAATTCATCCCCTTCCCATGAACTCTTTGCATGCAGCGATGGGATTCTCTATTGGTGTGGAGTTTGAGAGATCAAAATCCTGACCCTGTCCAGTGGCTTTTAGGACAATAGATTCAGAGGAGTTTGCTGTGTTAGTCTGTAGTGGCAAAATAATAACAAGTCCAGCAGCACCTTTAAGACTAACCAACTTTATTGTAGCATAAGCTTTCAGGAACTGAAAAGTTTATGCTACAATAAAGTTGGTTAGTCTTAAAGGTGCTACTGGACTCTTTACTATGTTAGGACAATGGGAGTCATCACACTCGCTTTTCTTCAACCTAGTGAGTGGAGGCCAAGTGGAAGAAGAGGGACATGGTCATGGATCCATCATCTCTCAAGCAGGGTTGCCAATTTTGGATTGGGAAATTGCTGGCAATTTAGGAATAGAGAAAGGGGACATTGGAGTTTGAGGAGTGGGATATATTTATGTATTTATTTTATTTATACCCCACCCTCCCCACAAATGGGCTCAGGATGTCTAACAACACACAAAATCACAAATCACAAAACCGTAAAATCAATAATAATCTTAAAAGAGTCATTAAAATAGTCCAGGCACAAGCTATTTAAATAAATATTTGGAAGTCTGTATATGGGCATAGCAGATGGCTGAGGGCAGTCCCAGAAAAAGTGGTCTTAGGTGGAAGAAGGGGGGCACCCGCTAGCACTCAGCCAAAGGCCTGGTGGAACATTTCCATTTTACAGGTCCTGTGGAACTGTAATAGGTCCCATAGGGCCCAGATCTCCAGCGGGAGAGCATTCCACCAGGCAGAAAAAGCCCTGGCCCTGGTTGAGGCCAGACGGATGTCCTTCGGGCCAGGGACCACCAGGAGTTGCTTGTCTGCAGAGCACAACACCTTGCAGGGGACGTAATGGAAGAGGCAGTCCTGCAGGTATGTAGGTCCCAGTCCGTGAAAGGCTTTAAACACCAAGGATAACACCTTGAACCAGATCCAGGGCTCAGGGAGGTATTGGTGTGCCACCTCCCCTCAGGGGGTGGGGGGTCTGGCTGCTCACCAGCGGCACCCCCAATGTGCCCGCCTGCCAGGCCTCCGGGTCGGAGGCGGACAAAGCATCCACTTGTGCAAGGTGGGTGAAGATTGTGGATGCCATGCCTGGCGGGCTTGGGCAGGTGGTGGCATGCTGCCTCCCCTCAGGGGGTGGTGGGTCTGGCCACTTGCCGGTGGCACCCCCCATGTCAGAGGTAGACAAAGCATCCACTTGTGCAGCAAGGTGGGTGAAGACTGCAGCCACCGGGTGGTCAGGGAGAGGAGGACCCACGGGTTCCAGGTATGGCGATGAGCCGCACCTGGAAGTTCCTGCAAGCGGGACAGGAAGACCCCAAATCGGCGGCTGCAGGCATCACCCACCTCCCTGCCATCACAGAAATGAGGACGGGGCGGTGCAAGTGTTGGGGAAGGGACTCGTGGCAGTACCTGAGAGGGAGAGGAGGAAAGAGGGAACACGAAGTGGTCAGGGTGGGAGAGGGGGACCCAGGGGTTCTGGCCGCGATGACGAGCCACACCTGGAAGATCCTGTGACAGGGCCTGGAAGACCCCAATCCATCAGCGGCTGCTTGCATCATCCACCTCCCTACCATCATGGAAAGGAGGGGATGGGGTGGTGCAAGTGGTGGGGAAGGGGCTCCTGGCAGTACCTGGGAGGGAGAGGTATGGACCAGGAACTGGAAAGCTCCCAAGTGAGAGGTAGTTGGGAGGGGTCGGATTGGTCCCAGAGAGGGAGAGGAAGAATTAGGGCAGCAGCAGCAGCAGCTGCCGCCATCACCCACCTTCCTGCCTTTGCAGAAAGGACGGGAGTCACGGGACACATTCCCACCCGGCTCAAAGGGGTCCAGTCAGTCCCATTGACAGAGGAGCCCCCATGCTGTGCAACCATGCTGTATCCCTATACGATATAATCGGCTGCACAATCGCAGCCAAGCTGTCCCTCGAGACCAAGGAGGATAGTTCCTCATGAAGCGGCGGCTGACATGACCTGCCGTCCTGCCTTTGCGGAAAGAGAGGGGATGGGCAGGACAGGAGACATTGCTTGGACGGGTCATAGTGGTTCCAGAGAGGGAGAGACAGAAATGGGACAGCAGCAGCAGCAGCTGACATCGGCCACCTTCCTGACTTTGCAGAAAGGACGTGAATCAAGGGACTCATTCCCCCATACTCAGAGGGCACAGCGTTTGCAATGAATAGGGGCACCGTGCAGCTCAACTACACGTGGAACAGCTCCTGAGCTGTTGTGCAAGTGCCCAAAGGGGGCTGCCGCCAGCATCACCCACTTTCCTGCCTTCGCAGAAAGGAGGTGTCATGATGATTTGGCTGTGCCAGGAAGGCCTATCAAGGTCTCAGAAGCCTGTTATCAGTGGGAGTGGGCCTGGCTATACCTGACCCAAATGTGCCAGCCCTCATTCGGGATACCTGCAGGACTCGACGGGCAAGGGTGCATGGCAATGGCATGGAGAACCAAGGGGCAAGATGCTTTAGTAGCCTGTGGAACCCCACGCACTCCATGATGGATATGGGCAATCCATGTAGGGCAATTGTCTCTGCCAAGATGCAAAGGCCCGCCTCCTGAGCCCTCAACCTCGACGTTCTAAGCAGTGCTGTCCCAGACCCCGAGGGAACAACCTCCGTGAGTGCAGCCTGCCTGAGTGCTCCACTTCCACCAGTGTCACCCTCAGGGCAAGGTGACCCTCCCACTGATCCCCTCTCAGAAGAGCTGGTTGCCCCCTTTCTCCCCCCAATGGATGTTTCGCTGGGCAAGGACGGATACCACAGGCTTGGGTGGTGCATCTTCAGGTGCCGAGTCAGGGCTGTCGACGACAGGTGCTTCGTGTTTTTGCCCCTGCACACCAGGACATCACAGGCACGGCACTGCACCACACAGGGGTCATTAGGAAGGGCCCGAAAGTGCCTCCATACGGAGGCATTGAAATGTGGACCGCTAACTGTCCCAGGGGAAGGAGGATGAACGGTTACAGGCTGCGCTGCGGAGCTGGCCACAGATGACAGGGTGAGGGGTGGACTGCAGGCGGGGACCCCACCGAGAGTTTGGGATGGGGACGGGAGGGATCTTTCATAAAACACAAACCGTCACCCACCCCCTCCTCAAAATGTTGAGAGAGATCTTTGGCCTCCTCCACAGTCCCCACAGGCGAATTTGGGGGAGCGGGAGGACTCTCTGCTGCCCATGAGCCACACCCAGTACTGCTTGCCACGAGGAAACCAGGAGGACTGCCTTTGCACTTCACCCCACGACCACCCTTGGCGGCCAAAACAACAGGAAGACTCATTGTGCCACCAAACTAGAATTGAGGACAGAAAAGGAGAGAACACTGTCCCACCCTTCACACACAGAAAAAATCCCAGCTCCAATGCACTCTCCCACTTTCTCCCCCAAAACGCTATTAAGAGCTCTGTCCCACTCCACTGCTTGCTGAAAGTGAAACCAGAACTGGGAGCTCAGTGCCCTTTTATAAGCTGAGGACTCGTGGAGAAATGTAGGAGGCCTGTGGTTGGCTGTCAGAACTGCCTAACAGGGTTTGCAGGGATGAGATTGGAGTTCCTATGGCCACAGAACACCCCTCTCCCCCCTCCCTCCCCCCTGGTGTCTGCTCCCACGTTACCAGTTGTAACCGATTTGCAGCTCTACGCTTGGAAGGAAGACCTACCCATCAAGCTGTCAGGTTCAGAATGATTCCCTATATGATGTAACCAAAGAAACTCCATTTTGATGTATTGTCGAAGGCTTTCACGGCCGGAGAACGATGGTTGTTGGGGGTTTTCCGGGCTGTATTGCCGTGGTCTTGGCATTGTAGTTCCTGACGTTTCGCCAGCAGCTGTGGCTGGCATCTTCAGAGGTGTAGCACCAAAAGACAGAGATCTCTCAGTGTCACAGTGTGGAAAAGATGTAGGTCATTTGTATCTACTCAGGAGGGGTGGGGTTGAGCTGAGTCATTCTGTAAGAGTTTCCCAGGGTGTGGAATGCTAATGGCGGGAGGCTTCACTGTATCCTGAGGAGGTTCTTTTGCATATGGATTGGTGCTTGATGTGCTAATCTTCTCTGCAGGGCTATTGTCGGGTGTGGAGTGTTTTGTTGGCCTGGTGTTTTTCAGAACTGGAGCCCATGCTCTGTTCATTCTTAAGGTTTCTTCTTTCCTGTTGAAGTTTTGCTTATGCTTGTGAATTTCAATGGCTTCCCTGTGCAGTCTGACAAAGTAGTTGGAAGTGTTGTCCAGTATTTTGGTGTCCTGGAATAAGATACTGTGCCCTGTTTGAGTTAGGCTATGTTCAGCCACTGCTGATTTTTCAGGCTGTCCAAGTCTGCAGTGTCTTTCATGTTCTTTTATTCTTGTCTGGATGCTACGCTTTGTGGTCCCGATGTAAACTTGTCCACAGCTGCAGGGTATACGGTATACTCCTGCAGAGGTGAGGGGGTCTCTGCT
Organism: Eublepharis macularius; assembly: GCF_028583425.1. NCBI lineage: Eukaryota > Metazoa > Chordata > Lepidosauria > Squamata > Eublepharidae > Eublepharis > Eublepharis macularius. Next base: position 5,436,485 of record NC_072792.1, read on the forward strand.
GTCTTTTGCTGATCGTAGCATCTGTTGTATTTTTCGGGTGGGTCTGAATACTGCTTGAAGGTTATGCTTTTTCATAAGCTTTCCCATCTGATCAGTAATTCCTTTGATATATGGCAAAAACACTTTTCCTGTGGGAGACTGTTTTTCTTTGGTTGTTTGATTCATCCTGGGTTTGATTGCTCTTCGGATTTCATTTCTGGAGTAGCCATTTGCCTGAAGTGCGTGGTTTAGATGATTAATTTCCTCATTGAGAAAGCGCGGCTCACATATCCGTCTTGCACGATCCACTAATGTTTTCATTATGCCTCTTTTCTGTCGGGGGTGGTGATTGGAGTTTTTGTGTAAGTACCGATCAGTGTGAGTTGGTTTCCTGTAGACCTTGTGACCTAACTGAAAGTTTGCTTTGCGGATGACCAAGGTATCCAGGAATGAGAGTTTTCCCTCACTTTCTTTCTCCATTGTGAATTGTATGTTCAGGTGGATGTTGTTGAGATGATTCAAAAACTCCATCAATTCTTCCTCCCCATGGCTCCAAATGATGAATGTATCATCCACAAACCGGAACCATACACTGGGTTTGTGGGGTGCTGATTCTAGAGCTGTTTTTTCAAAATGTTCCATGTAGAAGTTTGCTATAACTGGGCTGAGTGGGCTCCCCATGGCCACCCCATCCATCTGTTCATAGAATTCGTTGTCCCATTGGAAGTAACTGGTTGTCAGACAATGATGGAATAAGGCTGTTACATCCTCTGGGAAAATCTGATTAATCAGTGCAATAGTGTCTTTTACTGGAACCTTGGTAAACAGGGATACAACATCAAAACTGACAAGTATGTCTTGTGGATTGAGTTTCAGAGAACTGATTTTGTTGATGAAATCTGCTGAATCTTTGATGTAAGATGAGGTTTTCCCGATGTGGTCCTGCAGGAGATCTGCCAGATGTCTAGCTAATTCATATGTCGGTGAACCAATGGCACTCACAATGGGTCGGAGTGGGACTGAATCTTTATGTATTTTGGGGAGTCCATATAGTCTAGGTGGCTGTGCTTCTGTCTTGCATAGTTTGCTGTGCGTGTCGGGATGTAGTGAGGAATTCTTGATCAGCGCATTTGTCAGACTGCACAGGGAAGCCATTGAAATTCACAAGCATAAGCAAAACTTCAACAGGAAAGAAGAAACCTTAAGAATGAACAGAGCATGGGCTCCAGTTCTGAAAAACACCAGGCCAACAAAACACTCCACACCCGACAATAGCCCTGCAGAGAAGATTAGCACATCAAGCACCAATCCATATGCAAAAGAACCTCCTCAGGATACAGTGAAGCCTCCCGCCATTAGCATTCCACACCCTGGGAAACTCTTACAGAATGACTCAGCTCAACCCCACCCCTCCTGAGTAGATACAAATGACCTACATCTTTTCCACACTGTGACACTGAGAGATCTCTGTCTTTTGGTGCTACACCTCTGAAGATGCCAGCCACAGCTGCTGGCGAAACGTCAGGAACTACAATGCCAAGACCACGGCAATACAGCCCGGAAAACCCCCAACAACCAAACTCCATTTTAATTCTTTTAGTGTTCTAAGTGCTTTCTTCACAGGTGCCAAGATGTTCCCTAGCAGCTATCTCTCTCCAGAGGAATGTTTTGACTACAACTTTTCCAGTCCTGGGAAACTTTCACTTTCTCAGCTTCAAAGGGATTGTTTTGAGAACTATGGGGGGAGGCTGGGCCCACTGAGTCTTAATACTTTGTACTGTACTTTGTTCTTTGCCTTTCATTCGTAACAATACACGTGTACCAACCCAGATATTGCATCTGGGCCCATGGACTATAATGGTTGCATTTTTCAGTAAATCTTTTGAAAACAACGGACTCTTGTCTGATTGCAGAAGGTAGTCTGGATACAACTATTATTTAGCCACAGATCTGACACAAGCTAAGTTGGCCTTTGATTGGTGTGTCCGGGGCGACAGAGGGAGTGCAGACATAGTTCAGGCACTCTCCCCTTCGTTGCTGAGGCAATTGATTGAAGGTGCCTGAGTGTCTAGCTTCCCAAATGGCAGCCGAGCGCAACAAACTAGGCTTGCGCCGACCATTCGGCTGGAATGGTGCATCATGAACGGCCCATTCGTGAGCAGCCGAGCAGCCTGTTCGTGGTTTTTTTCCATTCGTAATGCTGTTCGTGCTCATGTCTACTCTAAACCCTAATTTCTATTCCACCATTAAGGGAGTTTTGTGCCCACACCTCCCAGGTTTTTTTCCCCGCTCAAGGATCACATGTGCAGGGGGATGATTTGGACTATAAGCAAGGGTGGGGTCCTCCCAGATCATTTTTCCAATCTGAAAGGGACCCAGGGACCTGTGATGTTCCTCACTGAGGAAACTTGAGAGTATAGATATGGGTACCTGTCTGCTCCAGTGGGGAAAATAGAAGCTACCTGGAGCAATTTTCGTCCTGAACAGCAATACAGAATTATTTCCCCTATGCTTGCATTATGGACTCAACCCAAATCAGAATCCTATGATTGAATTTTAAAACTGACGGGAGACTTCGACACAGAATTCTTGGTATCTTTTCTGCTTGGGCCTTAAGACACTTGAAGTTGTTAGAATGGCCAACTTCTGTGAAGTGTGGATGCTCACATTTAAAATGCCATTAAGAGGCAGTGATGGTAGTGATGCTGGTGGTGAGTTTCCTTGTATAGGAACAGAAACCCGAAGTGGAAGGTGGTGGGGGAGGATTTCCAATGTTGAAATGGTGCCAAAATTGGAAGATATTCACTGTGGAGGATGGGTTTCCAATGCAGAAATACAACCCAAAGTGAAACCCTTTCAGTAACTAGTCAGCGGAGGAGGGCAGCATTCCATCACAGAAACAGTGTCCCCACATTGGAAGAACTTCAGAATGTAAAGTGATGCACAGAAGAGAGGGGGGAACTTTCATATGTTGAAATAGAGACCAAAATTGGGAGATCCATAACCAAACACTCGGGGACATCTTCCTAGTCCAGAAACAGAACCACCCAATGGGAAGAAAATCCTTAGTGTCCATGTTCCATTGCTAATCTGTTCTTGTGTGACTCAGTGTGCATGTAGGAAAGTCCATTGTTTGTGCATGCGCACTAATATACTAGATGTGCAGCTGCCCAACAAACTCCAATGGTTCAGCGATTTGTTTTTAGGGGACAGGCAGCGCCAATCTAAGCCCTGGATGTTGCGTTGGTGCTTTTCTGAAACTGATGCAGCACCAATATGAGGACCCTGCTTCTCCGCCTCCCCCCAAGTGCACTGATATCAATAGAAATTATTTCCGAGCATATATTCACAACCTAGATGAGAAGAATGATGCAGCATTTCCCCCCTCTGAACGTGCCTATTGAAGACGGGGTCTTTACACGGCATCTTGCAAAATGTTCAGTATCTTGGTGACAAAAGTACAGAGGAGGAAGTAAGGGGCTAGCCTGGTGCAATGTATGCCACATGTTGAGAAATCTAGTGAAGTTTCCTTGTTTCACAACCCGCTGGACCTGTAATGAAAGGAAGGGACCCTGTTAGCTTGAGAAATGTAATCAGAGCAGCAAACGTCCTTGGCAAACGCACACGTCATGTCCTTTGTTCTCTGATATTGCACAATGCGTCTTTTGTCCAAAAATATATCAGGGAGGAATAGACATGCACAAGCATTATGGCATCACAGGATCAAATAAAGATTCCAGGCGAATATCCAATAAAAAATTGACTGACCTGAGGTCGCAGGGCTTATCATTTGTTAAGAAGCCAATTTCCTATCCCTGTAACTTAACAGCCTAAAAGCCATACTTTGAAGTATTTTATGAGTAATTTATCTGTATAGGTAAATATGGCTAAATCACATGTGCACATAGGCCCATTTTATATTTATTGTGCCAAGAAGTTCACATAATGAAGATACTGTACGCATTGCACCACAATATACATGTTGCATCTGGATCTGAATTTTTCAAAAGTAATTTGAATGTTAAAGTCCTACTATTTGCACTTCTGTAAGGGAGATATCATGGAGCATTGCATCATGCCCTTGTGCAAGTGGGGAAGATGAAACTATTGGGCATGTTCTAATGAATTGCCTGTTCTATTGTGATCTCAGATATGATTTTATTACTTCTTTCTTCCCAAAATTCCAGATCAGAGGACTTGTATATTTCCTTTCTCCTCTTGTCCCATGAGCCTTAGATCAAAGATAAAGTGGCAGAATTCTGTGCAGCTGCTGGAGCCTATTGAAGTTCTCTACTAATCCAATAGATCATATTTACTTATTTTAATATAATATTTGTAAAAGGTTTCTATGTAACATTGCTTGCAATGTAAATACTTTTAAGCTACTCTTTGACTGTAATAAATCATTCATTCGTTCAGTCTGAGTAGTAATGCCAAAAGATTTCAGGTTTCAGCATTAATATGAATATTATTATTATTGTTGTTGGTATGAGTTATTGAGTGATATCTATAATCTTTCTAGGAAACATGCAAGCCAAAGTGCAGTATACAATTATAGAGTAAAAACTATTAAAATGCCATTAAAATGTCATATAAACGAAAGCAACAATGCGGAAGATTTAAGCCTGCCCATACGTAAGTTTTAACCAGCTTCTTAAAACCGGGCTGTAAGATGGCGTGGTGGACCCTAATGGCAAAGTTACCACTGAGAAGCCCCTACTCTGACTTCTCTTAGTGCTTCAATTACAGTTCCTCAAACACTTGCCCCGTTCGCCTCTCAGACTTGTTTGTGCTTGTGGGCTTTAAAAAGAGTTAGGGCTATCAATTACACATTGCCCACGAGAGCTCAGTGAAACCTCCATGGTGTAAGGCAGTCTGCTAATGAACACCCTCTTTCGGGGGGAGGGGACCATTGGATTATTCTATCAAAATGCTATGGGCTGCTTGCAGTTCAGTGATTTCTGGCCTATCACTGCTAGAAACAAAATACAGGATGTACAAAATACAGGTATGATCCAGAAAAGCAATTCCTATTTGCTTTACTTACGTACTAATGAACAAATGAGTCAATGGTTTTTTTAAAAAATATACTTGGCTAATTTGTTTTGAGGTAAAAATGAAAATATTCTAATTTGTGCTCCCTTACACTCTGTAACCCTGTTTCCCATGAAATGCTTCACTTCAATTGGGTTTTTTTTTTTTTGGAAGACACTATTTTACTCTGTGGCAGTGGGGCCTGATGGTTGCCTGACACTTTCAGGCATTGCAGCAATCAAAGCACAAGTGCATGAAAGAGTTGCCTGTCCTCTCATGCTCCCCTGATGCTCTCTGCAGAGTGTCACTGGTATGTGCATATATTTGCGCAGTGTCTCCCTGCTGGCCTGAAAGGGTTTTTCAAGAATTGTCAATGAAAATGCAAGTTGTGCTGTTTGCCTGATGAAAGGGTTGGGAGCATTATAACTAACATTATAACTAACTAGAGGGAACGAGTCTACCAAAGTAGAGAGAGGAGGGTACCCCTAAGCCAGGGCAAGCGGAATTCAAGGGAAGTCCCCTGGGCACAAAATCCCCTGTTGAGGCAAGGTTGCTTCCTGCTAACCACCTTCGCTTTTCAATACACATTCCTGGTGAAATCCTCCTTGCTACATTTAGGACGCTGACTTGCTCTGTGTTTGCTCCAGAAGGGCTTTGAGGCTGATGAAGTGCAGTTGTGTGTGCTCTTGCACATTAGCATGGACAACTGCACTGTGTTGCACACTCAGACTCCAACTAGGGCAAGAATGTATTTGTCAGGCTATGGATAGCAGGATATGGCAGACAGATCCCTGGACCATTCCAGCAAGACACAGGTCCTTGGTTAAATGTCTTATATTCAGAAAATCAGCCTTTCCCACATGCACAGGTCCACAGGTTTACATGGAAGCAAGAATGCGTCTGAGCAGTACAACTTCTCTTTGAAAGGAATAGGGCTTAAAGTAAGTACAGGTCTAAATACTCAAACATTCCCCTCCCTCCTAACCACAAGTTCAGCAGTAGTCTGGGAAACCTTTCTGGAGTTTATATATTAGTTAGACGAGATATAGAGAACTGTAACATTTCAGACATACAAGGTCATTTCAAGGAACATCAAAGGAGAAGATTGTCTGCCAGCTGCGTTGCCAGGCTGTGAGAGGGAGAAAACGAAAGCGATACACACAGCCTATGCAATCAATCAGAAATGTACCTAGCAGGTACAGTATTAGATCAGCTATAATACTGAGTTACATCAGGATGATGTTAACTAGGGCCGATTCCAGACGGCCCTCCCCATTCCGAAACGTCGCGTGTCGTCGCGCGTAAAACGCGAAATATCGCGTTTTCTCGCACGAGTTTTGCGCGACGTCGCGCAAAACTCGTACGAGAAAATGCAATATTTCACGTTTTACGCGCGACAACGCACGACGTTTCGGGATGGGGAGGGCCGTTTGGAATCGGCCAATAACTGGCATTAGAACATAAGCATCAGAATTAACATTGGCATGGATGAATGGGTACAGTCATACATGACAGTATTATGGGGGAATAATGAAGGGGAAATGGACACGTCCCACAAATAGTAAAAGCATGCCAGGGAACTCTCCATTAATCCTGGCTGCTGGCTGCATGTCCCCAATGTGTCGCTGGGCACCTGGAGACCTAAATCTCTCCTGTACACTTGAGCATGTTTAAGCTGCAATAATAAGCTCCAGTAAGTCACTTGCATCTGAGTAAATGGACTTAGCATTGAGGTGCATGTGCTGTAAATCCACCCTGGCTGCAGAAAGTATAAATTGGCTGTCAGCATGCCATATTTCCCTAGAAGCACAGCATGGGAAGGTGCTTCAAGAACTAACTATTTCAGCTCCTTGCAATGGTGGGATTAACTCACTCTCCACCCCTTAGATTTCCCCCCCCCAACTTCCGGAAGTTTTTCCTACCTGAGGATACCATAACGTAACCTGGCCAGTCAGAAAAGTGATGCAACCATAGCTTTTGAATCTCTATTCCCATATTAATTTTCGGCAAACACAGATGGATTGAAAAGACTATCCTCTGTGTTGGGAAGAAGAAGAAAAAACTGCTTCTATAATGTGCTTTATACTCCACGGAACAATGTTTTGCAACTTCCTTAGACAATGTGTTCTATTTCCTGTGATTCTTCCAGGAGTGTTGTGACATCTTGTTGCACCTGGAACAAATTTCTTCTTGACTTCCCTCAGAGATTTTTCTGTTGAAAAAACTTGTCCTCCCTTCTCCTATTTCTTTTCTAAGGTGCAGTGCATTAGTAGTCAGAGGAGGTCTGGTTGTCCAACTGTGTCTAGTGCTGGTGGGAAGAAGAGAGAAAGGAGCAAGGGTAGGATTGTAATATTAGAGGCAGTAGTGACCATTCAGGAGTTAGAATTGGGGCTGCAATAAGAGCTTGGTGAAAATGGCTCCCTGGCTTTACAGCACTATCCCAGGGCTGTGAAAAGCTCCCCCTCTTGTTGATGCCTTGGGAATTTATAAGCACTGTGTAGTTCAAGACATTGCAATGTCTGCACAATGGGTTACCATACTGGCTCTCTTCCAGCACTGAGATGTGAAATTGGACTATAAAACCACCCCATTGTAGCTGCAGAAAAAAGGGAGCACATCCTTGTGTTGTCTAGGCAACCAGGCACACTCCCACACCTTAAACTGCTAGGTGGTCAATCTGATTGGCTCTATGGTGGGCTGTGGCATTGCTTCATTTCTTGCATGAATGTACAGTGCACCCTGTTTGGTAACTCTCCAAGGCCAACTGGTTGGCCACTGCTTGAAACAGGGTGCTGGATTAGATGCACCACTGGTCTGGTCCAGCAGGACTTTTCTTATGTTCTTATGTGATTTCTGAGTGTCTAGCATCATGCAAATTGGGTGCAAAGTGCCACTGCAGGAGGAGCTCAGATTACCAACCTCCAGGTGGAGCCTGGAGTTCTCCCAGACTTACAACTGATCTCCAAATTGCAGAGAGTGATTCCCCTAGAAGAAAAGGCAGCTTTGGACAGTGGGATCTGTGGCATTACACTCCACTATGGTCCTTCTGCTCCCCAAGCTCTTCCCTCTCGAGGCAATGCCCCCCCAAATATCCAGTAACTTCCCTGGTGGGAATTGGCCACCCTAGAAAGATTAGATAAGAGGAGCAGAGGGGTATGAACAGCCTCAAAATAATGAAGAACTGATATGTTGAGGAGGTGGCATTGAACTACTTCAAATCCTGTTTTTGCCCTAAAAAAAATTCCTTAGGGCGAATTCTGCTCAGCAGTAGAGGCACCCTTAGTGGTACAAAATGAGGGTGGCAAAAGCACACTACTGTGTATTTACAATTTAATGCTATTAGTTCCTTTGAAATGACACATTTTCTCCTAGTTTCTGCTAGAAGCCCCCTTTCATTTCTGGAACTGAAACTCAAGACAACCCTAACTGGTATCTTTTAGACACCCAGTTTCTACTTCACAGAAAATATTTTTCCATATTTTTTCACAGATTATGAACAGAGCTCTGGAGAAAGATAAACGGTCAACAAACGTTATGAATGGGTGGTGATCCTAGATGGAATTCCGGGAGGATGAGAAGAGCAGAGCTAGCTTTGGGGCTTGGGGAATATGTTTTAAATTAGGTTATCTACACAAATGGACAGTCTTAAAAACACACACACATTGAAAACAGTGATAAAATCCTGGGGCCCATTAACAGGTTTTTCTAAGGAGGTATATGTGTACACACACACACACACACAGAGAGAGAGAGAGAGAGAGAGAGAGAGAGAGAGAGAGAGAGAGAGAGCTATTCCAGATTGCTCCTGCTTGTAGGTGACTCATGCACTCTGCTGATTTGCTCATCAACCTGTGTGAGAATTGCTAGGCGTAATTGTGCAAGTTTCTCTTAAGCACCGGGGCCTCACAGGGGAATCCCCCAGGCCATCTTATAAAAAGTCCATCTCCTGGCTTTCTCGGTTGCATCCCTCCAGGCTGTGAAGATGAAGGCTGTCATTGCTGTGGGGCTGCTCTTTCTTCTTCAAAATGCAATTGCTGTGGACCCCACAGTACCAGGGGCAAGAGATGAGGTAAGAAATGTCTCAGGCTGATATTGGACCTCTCTTCCTTTGGCAGTTTGGGCCGGTCTATGAAGACACAAGTCCCTCAGGATTCATAAGGGCAAGTAAATGTCTACAGGGCTGTAGCCAGAGTGAGAACATCTGCCCATTGGAGAATTTTTCAAAGACATTTCCATTCAAAAACAAGAGAATAACACATTTCTGGTTGAAAATAATCAGTGGCTAGTGGTGCTTGTCCTCCCCTCCCCTAAAGTAGAAGTGTCCCAAACTCTCTTCATGAGACCTTTTATTGTGCTGTCCAGGACCCCGCTGATGGGTTTTCAAGGTCTCCTTTATATCGAACTCATCTCATTCCAGGCACTACAAGCTTAAAGGGGTCAAGGGCTAATTTTAGGGTGTTTGTTATTTACTTAGGAAAGGTGAATATTACAAGTGGACAGCTCACTTCCTCTGGATGTTTCTGGTGCTAACAAGTCATAACATTCCCTTGCAGACCAAGAGCTGGGATTGGCAAAAGGATAAGAGAATTCTACCCTAACTATATAACTGCTTATGGAAGGCTGGGAAGAAATCCCTGATTTTTCCCTTCCATTTCTTTCACACATCTAAATGTGGTGTGGCCTCAACTGGCAAGGAAAGTTGCCTACAGGCTTCACAGCAGACTTAGGTTTTTAAGAAGTCAGTCCTCCAAAGCAGGTAATGAAGGGCAGGCAGTCTTGTGAGAACTAGTTTATGAAGACAGCAGATGAGATGGCAAAATTCTTCCCTTTGGAAAAAAATTCCCTGCACGTAAAAAGCTAAGCACTTCAGCACTGCACCATTGTCCAGTGGCAGTAAATTCCAAAAGCTGATGATGTGTTCTGTGAAGAACTCCATCGCAAAACTACTGCCAAACATTTCAGTGTGCGGGGCTTCTTGAGCTGTGCCTGACAGCTGTGCTGTTGGTATAGCAAGAGACAGAAACTGTGGCTTCTCTTCTCTCCCAGGCCGCATGAGTGTGGAGCTCATTTTTATGGCCGGCTGTAATTCACTCATGTTGCATAATGCATTTTTGGCCTGCTTGTAAAAAAAAAAAATCAGGGCTGGAGTCTGTAGCAAAAAAAATGCTCTTTTGCTTGCACTTAAATGCTCCGCATCATTCACAACACAGCGGAGAATTCAGAGCTTTTTCTAAAAGCTGCTGGTGCTCCTTTAGAAGCCTCATCTGACTCGTTCTGAATGAAGCTGCTGCCAAATTTCCATTCTTTACAGGCTGCCCTCCATTGCTGCCTTTTACATCATTGCAAGATTCTCAGTGGACCCCTCCCCAAACCTCAAAATATATTGTGGTGGGCATAAACATATTCACCTAGAAGAACATGAAAGAAGAAATGCTCAAAAGCAAGGGGGAAAGAAAGCATTAGAGTTGCCTTTAAACTGGTTATTAGATCAATGCCGCTTGTTTCTGTTTCCCACAAGGCCAAATCAGGATGGTGCTCAGAGGTGGAGCCTGTGGTGCCTGCCACTCTCTGGGCTGGCAGTGAGCAAAGGGTGCCAGGGTGGAAGTGACATATTGCCCCTCCATAAGACATGCTTCTTTGGGGGGGGTGTTAAAAACTCCCTAGAATATCAGAGATGGAGGTAGATGCTGGGGGAGCAAGGGTGCTTGGGAGGAGGACTCGGGTCAAGGGTCGGGAAAGGAGGACTGTCCCGCCCAGATGCCTAAGGGAGCCCCAATGCAGAGCATGGGAAACTGATGCAAGAGCCAGGCAAGCTGTCCTCTAGGAGGTGAGTCGCTTCCCTGGAACTGGCCACTTGAAGGAGCGAGAAGAGACTCAGGTGCTCAAGCAGCCGGGTGCACTGAGGGGGTGGGGGTGGGCTAGGGCCCCCCTGTCAGCAGCCATGCCACATACAGAACACATGGACATTCAGACAGATAGAATCATATAACCTTCCAGAATGCCATCTGGTACGTGGCGAGATTCTCAGCTGTGGATTCTGACCTGATCCCATCTTCACAGAAAAAGTGATTTCTGCTGATTCCACCCTCCCGTGCAAACCCCCAGTTTGCCCCTCCACTATTCCTGACAGCCCTTTGCATCCTAGGAACAAAACTTGGCAAAGCTGAGTGGGATGCATCAGGAGGGGAAGAGGGGAAAGTCCTGCCCCATGAGGTCAATTTCATGAGCTGATGTGATTAAATAGGCACCTCTGTTGTAATCTGGCATCCTGTGAAGCGTATTTCACTGGCCATTGTTGACATACCGATCACCTAAAGGGGTGTGGCAATGGCAGAACAGGCCCAGAAAACACCTTTTTCTACTTCTGGGAGGTGGAATTTATCTAGCTGGCCCTTTTTCCAAGGTGGCCCTGTATTAATCTTAAATTAAGCTTTAAGAGCATGCAAATGAAGCATTTATTGTGACACAGTTGTATGTTTTACCCAGGTACCTGTGGGGGCGAGGTATCCTTTCTTGATAGGGTGAGCTGCTGTCGGGGAGTGTTTTTTACTTCTACTTTAAACAAGGGATTACTTTTTGAACACAGGTGCAAAGCAGAAATTGTCAACAATAATCAGGCAGGCTGTTATCACCAGATAAGTGATTTTATGAATGGCCTTTTATGATTTTATGAATGCCCCGATAATGCCTCATTCATTCCCCTGGGTGACCATCGGCAGAGAGAATGGCTGTCTTCCAGCTGAGTGACTGACCTTTTCCTTGCTCTTATGTTCTTGCAGCCATTTGCCAATGTCACTGGCTCTTTGGACAACCATGGAGTGTGCCAGTGCTCCGTATACTTGCCAGACACCACATTTCCTGTGCAGAAGGTGGAGACGCTAGAAATTATAGCTCAAATGCTCTCCCAGAAGGTTGACATCGAACTTTCCAAAGTAAGTGACTCTCTTTTTTCAAATGTAAAGCAAAGGAAGAGTACAACTATGGACTCCATCTAGAGGGAGGAAGAGAACAGATGCTGGGTGGTGCTTTGATCGCTGACTGGCAGTGCAGTCAGGAACTTTGGAGTGAGGGAGTTGGGTGAATGAGTCCAGTGTTTGGCTGAGCTGTCTGAATGCCACTGGGGGGCCAAGAAGTAAGAAGGGTCTCCAGCTGCCATTAGTCAAGCTGCTTTGAGCCTAGAAAGAGACAGGTCAGGTCTAAGAACAGGGAATGAAGAAGCGCCTAGGAAAGGAGGAGGTGAAACATCGCAAAGATCAAAGTTGAAGAAGTGGGATGAGAAAAGCACTGGAACTGGAAGAAGACAAGAGGAAGGAGAGAGGAAGCAAGAGAAAATGGACTGAGGGAATGTGAAGGCTTTGGCTACAGGCCTCTAGTAAAGCAATGATCCCTAACGCACACCCATTAAACCCCATCTCAGCACTTTGATAGCTCTAAGTAACACACTCTGGGGCTTTGTTTGAAAGTACCGTTATGTATGTTGTGATACAAAAATTAAACATCATATAAAAAAATCCATTTTAAAAAGCAGTAATCCCAGTCAAATGTAACATTTGAGAGCCTGTCGAAACATTCTACTGAGCCTATGAGAGCCACAGTTTCCGGTCTGTCATTGGTCCAGAGAGTTGTGTGTAAGATGACATCATGTGCTGAAGTCAGCATGAGTTTGCTTTGGGCTTTGAATCACCACTGCAAGAGAACCTGTGCTTGAGCTGGCTGTCAGAATCTGCATCGTAGCTCCATTGACCCAGGGGGTAGGCCTGCCTCTGGCAGGTTTAGCCCGTAGCAACCTGGGTAAAGAATGGGATGGGAAGTCCAGCAGAGAAGGGTGTCCACAATGGCACTTGTCCTCTGTGCTTCTTTGCTGAGCCATTCATTTAATGGAGTCATTTAAAAGAATCAGAGAATCACAGAGTAGGAAGCGGCCATGCAGACCTTCTAGTCCAACCCCCTGTCCAATGCAGGATGAGCCTAAAGCATCCCTGAGAAATATTCCTCCAGCCTCTTCTTGAAAACTGCCAGTGAAGGGGAGCTCACCACCCTGGAACTACTCTGACCGTGAAAAGGTTTTTCCTAATTTCCAACTGGTACCTTTCTGCATGTAATTTAAGCCCGTTGCTTCGAATTCTGTCCTCTGCTGCCAATTGGAACAGCTCCTTGCCCTCCTCCAAATGACAGCCTTTCAAATACTTAAAGAGAGCAATCATGTCCCCCCTCAATCTCCTCTTCTCCAAACTAAACATTCCCAAGGCCATCAGCCTTTCCTCATAGGGCTCAGTCTCCAGACTCCTGATCATCCTCGTCGCTCTCCTCTGCACCCTCTCGATTTTGTCCACATCCTTTTTGAAGTGAGGCCTCCAGAACTGTACACAATACTCCAGGTGCGGCCTGACCAAGGCAGTATAGAGAGGGGCTATGACCTCCTGCGATTTCGAGGCTATGGCCCCTTTGATACAACCTAAGACTGTGTTTGCCTTTTTTGCTACCGCATCACACTGACTGCTCATATTTAGTTTACAGTCCACTCTTACCCCAAGATCTCTTTCACATACACTACTACCCAGAAGTGTATCCTCCAGCCTGTATTTGTGCTTCACATTTTTGTGGCCCAGAAGTAGGGGTGTGCAAGCCAAAAATTTTCGGCTATAGCCGAAAGTAGAAAGCCGAAAGAAAATTCTCTATCGTTAAAGCTGAAAGCCGAAACAAGAATCTCTTTCGGGATTCGGGATTCGGGATTCTTTCGGCATTATTTCGGCATTCTTTCGGCTTTTTTCTATGGGAAAATGCCTCCGTCTTCCAGGACGCCTGGAGGAGGCATTTTCCCACCGAATAAGCCCAAAATTGGTGGGGACCTTCCTCTACCCCTCTCTAACAACCACCCAAGTTTCAGACAGATTGGACTTTGGGGGGCCATGTTATGGCCCCCCAAAGCAGGTCCCCCCATCCTCCCATAAAGGAGCATCTTCTTCATTATTTCCTATGGGGAAAAAATGAAGAAGCAGGCTTCCTTTGCCAGGGGTGGCATTTTGCATGCAAAATGCCCCCTTACCCTCAGGGGCCCTTCTCCCACCCCTCCTCCCACCCCCCACCAAGGCTCAGCCTGCTCCCACTTGGGGGGGCCATTTCATGGCCTCCCCAAGTAGGTGCTCTAATCTCTACCACTGACAGCTGGGGGAGGCTTGTGTTGCCAGGGGTGGCATTTTGCATGCAAAATGCCCCCCAACCCTCTGGGGCCCTTCTCCCACCCCTCCTCCCACCCCCCACCAAGGCTCAGCCTGCTCCCACTTGGGGGGGCCATTTCATGGCCTCCCCAAGTAGGTGCTCTAATCTCTACCACTGACAGCTGGGGGAGGCTTGTGTTGCCAGGGGTGGCATTTTGCATGCAAAATGCCCCCCAGCCCTCTGGGGCCCTTCTCCCACCCTTCCTCCCACCCCACACCAAGGCTCAGACTGCTCCCACTTGGGGGGGCCATTTCATGGCCTCCCCAAGTAGGTCCTCTCAGCCCCTAAAGTCCACCCCTTACAGCCCCACACAAACCCAATTCCCCCCCAGCTGCCGCACACAGACCCAAATCCCCACATTAGCCCCTCACAGACCCAAATCCACCCCCACCTGCCCCACACCCATAACCCCAGGAACAGGCTGGCAAAGGCCAGCCCTCTCCCTTTGTTCCCTATGCTGGGAACTTCTAAACTCTCTTTCCCTGGGCAATTCTGCACAGCCCAGGGGTGCCACAATGGTGGGCACACTTCTGAGTGCCAGCTGGTCCCTGTGAAAGAACACCTGAACCACAGACACCCTCCCTCAAATTCCCCCACCACCTACAGAGATAGCTGGCCAGCCAGCCCCATTGTTCCCTATGATGGGAACCAACTGCACAACAAAGAATAAAACAAGAACAACACAAAATAAAGTTTTTAAAAAATTATTTTCTCCCTTCCAAAGTACAAGTAGGCAAAGCATTATGACACATTACACCAGCAGTCCCCCACACAGAAAAATAACACAACTCACTTAACATCAGAGAATCACAAAGCACGATTCCTGTCAAAAACACTTTATTTCTTGAACAGCTTTAGGTTACACAGCAGGGGGGAACACCAAAGGGCTTGGCAGCAGTATCTTACACAAAAATAACACAACTCACTTAACATCAGAGAATCACAAAAGCACAATTCCTGTCAAAAACACTTTATTTCTTGAACAGCTTTAGGCTACACAGCAGGGGGGGGACACCAAAGGGCATGGAAGCAGTATCTTACACAAAAATAACACAACTCACTTCACATTAAAGAATCACCCCAAAAAATTGCTGTCAAAAGCACTTTATTTCTGTAACTGCTTTAGGTTACACAGTAGGAAGGCACCACAGAGCAGGAAAGCAGTGTACTACACAAAAATAACACAACTCACTTCACATCAGAGAATCACACAAACACAATTGCTGTCAAAAACGGTGAAGTGGGTTGTATTATTTTTTGTAGTACATTGCTATCATGCCCTTTTGTGCCCTCCTACTGTGTAACCTAAAGCTGTTCAAGAAATAAAGTGTTTTTGCCAGGAATTGTGTTTTTGTGATTCTCTGATGTTAAATGAGTTGTGTTATTTTTGTGTAAGATACTGCTTCCATGCCCTTTGGTGTTCCCCCCCTGCTGTGTAGCCTAAAGCTGTTCAAGAAATAAAGTGTTTTTGCCAGGAATTGTGTTTTTGTGATTCTCTGATGTTAAGTGAGTTGTGTTATTTTTGTGTAAGATACTGCTGCCATGCCCTTTGGTGTTCCCCCCCTGCTGTGTAGCCTAAAGCTGTTCAAGAAATAAAGTGTTTTTGACAGGAATCGTGCTTTGTGATTCTCTGATGTTAAGTGAGTTGTGTTATTTTTCTGTGTGGGGGACTGCTGGTGTTATGTGTCATAATGCTTTGCCTACTTGTACTTTGGAAGGGAGAAAATAATTTTTAAAAAACTTTATTTTGTGTTGTTCTTGTTTTATTCTTTGTTGTGCAGTTGGTTCCCATCATAGGGAACAATGGGGCTGGCTGGCCAGCCATCTCTGTAGGTGGTGGGGGAATTTGAGGGAGGGTGTCTGTGGTTCAGGTGCTCTTTCACAGGGACCAGCTGGCACTCAGAAGTGTGCCCACCATTGTGGCACCCCTGGGCTGTGCAGAATTGCCCAGGGAAAGAGAGTTTAGAAGTTCCCAGCATAGGGAACAAAGGGAGAGGGCTGGCCTTTGCCAGCCTGTTCCTGGGGTTATGGGTGTGGGGCAGGTGGGGGTGGATTTGGGTCTGTGAGGGGCTAATGTGGGGATTTGGGTCTGTGTGTGGCAGCTGGGGGGAATTGGGTTTGTGTGGAGCTGTAAGGGGTGGAATTTAGGGGCTGAGAGGACCTACTTGGGGAGGCCATGAAATGGCCCCCCCAAGTGGGAGCAGGCTGAGCCTTGGTGGGGGGTGGGAGGAGGGGTGGGAGAAGGGCCCCAGAGGGTTGGGGGGCATTTTGCATGCAAAATGCCACCCCTGGCAACACAAGCCTCCCCCAGCTGTCAGTGGTAGAGATTAGAGCACCTACTTGGGGAGGCCATGAAATGGCCCCCCCAAGTGGGAGCAGGCTGAGCCTTGGTGGGGGGTGGGAGGAGGGGTGGGAGAAGGGCCCCTGAGGGTAAGGGGGCATTTTGCATGCAAAATGCCACCCCTGGCAAAGGAAGCCTGCTTCTTCATTTTTTCCCCATAGGAAATAATGAAGAAGATGCTCCTTTATGGGAGGATGGGGGGACCTGCTTTGGGGGGCCATAACATGGCCCCCCAAAGTCCAATCTGTCTGAAACTTGGGTGGTTGTTAGAGAAGGGTTAGAGGAAGGTCCCCACCAATTTTGGGCTTATTCGGTGGGAAGATGCCTCCCCCAGACGTCCGGGAAGACGGAGGCATTTTCCCATTGAAAAGCCGAATGAAAGACGAAAGAATCCCGAAACGTTTCGGCTTTTTTCTTTCGGCTACCCGAAACGTTTCGGGATTCCCTGAAACGTTTCGGCATTCCCTGAAAGAAGCCGAAACACTTTTGTTTCGGCATTCTTTCGGCATTCTGAATGCCGAAACGCACATCCCTACCCAGAAGTTAATACTGTGCACTTATCTATGTTGAATTGCATCCTGTTTGCAACCGCCCACTTCTCCAGAGTATTCAGACCTTGTTGAATTTTAACTCTATCTTCTTGGGTGTTTGCCACTCCTCCCAACTTGGTATCATCAGCAAATTTAATGAGTAGACCATTTACTCCTTCATCCAGATCATTGATAAAAATATCCGAAGCCCAGCGGCACCCCACTGGACACCTCCAATCTGATGAAATGCCATTGAACACCACTCTTTGGGTTCAGTCCTCTAACCAGTTCCCTATCCACTGAACTGTCCTATAGTCCAGTCCACAGTCTTCCAGTCTACCCATTAGAATGTCATGGGGAACCTTATCAAAAGCTTTACTGAAATCCAGGTAAATTACATCGACAGAGTTCTCACGATCCAGTAAGCTTGTCACTCGATCAAAGAAGGAAACCAGGTTGGTCTGACAAGATCTGTTGGGGACAAAACCATGTTGACTTTCCCAGATCACTAAGCAGTCCTTCAGATCTTTATAGATCGATCCCTTTAAAATCTGCTGTAATATCTTCCCAGCAACAGAAGTCAGACTGACTGGCCTGTAGTTTCCTGGGTCATCCTTCTTCCCTTTCCTAAAGATTAGGATAACATTCTCTCTTCTCCAATCTTGTGGCATATCTCCAGTCCTCCAGGAGGCCATGAAGATGATGGACAGAGGATCTGCAAGTTCTCTAGAAAGTTCTTTGAGCACTCTTGGGTGCACCCCACCCGGCCCAGGGGATTTGTATTCATCCAGTGCAGCCAGATGCCTCTCCACAACCTCTCTGTCAATGTCAACTAGCCCCCCCAGGTGTCCTGTCGTGTCTACTACCATCTCCAGATGGGATCGAGTTCTTCAGGGAGAAAACAGAGGCAAAAAATTCATTAAGCCTGTCTTCTTTTTCTCTGTCCTCCATCAGAGTTTCTCCTCCTACTCCCAACAGTGGTCTAATCGCCTCTTTTACCTTGCGTTTGCTTCTCACATATCTGTAGAAGTTTTTCTTTCTGTAGCGAGCCCTCCTGGCCCGACCCAGCTCGTACTGAGCTCTGGCTTCTCTGATGGCTGATCTGCAGTACCTAGTAACCCTCATATACTCCTCTTTAGAGGTCTGTCCTTCTCTCCATTTCCTGAACATTTCCTTTTTCTCCCTTAGCTTATTCTGGAGCTCTCTGTACATCCACATCAATTTATTTGGAGCCCTTACCATGTTTCCGTCTTGCTGGGATAGTGAGGGCTTGAGCTTGCAAAAGCTCATGTTTAAGAAGACCCCACCCTTCAGTCACTCTTTTCCTTTCCAGCACACTTCCCCACAGAATGACTCTCATTAAGCCTCTGATTTCATTGTTGTTGGCTCTATGAAAATTTAACCTACAAGTCTGGCTACGAACTTGGTGGCTACAAACTTCCTAATGTATTGTGACTGATCTAAAAAATACTTAAAAAATACAACCCCCCCCCCACATTTTTGATCTTTTCCTGGGCTATTGACAATTTTGTTTTAAGTCTGGAAGCCTCAATCAGTTTGATCCATTGATTGATCATTAAAGAACAGTTGCATAGTCTACTGGGGATGTAAGATAAGGACCTCCTTTTTATCAATCAAGCATCCAGCAAGGCAGTTTTGGTTCTGGTATGTTCCTGTAACATGGAATGAAAGACAAAAATGTTCTTTCCTTTTAACAAAGAATGGTTGCTCTGGATTATTGTCAGAACTCTATCTTATGTTTCTTTCAATGTAGTTTTTCATCCTTAGTTATTTAAACGCAATCAATTAATTAATTGGTCAAAAGTCAAGTGATTAATCTCCTGGAAATTCTTTGATCAGTTAACACCCTGACTTTAGGTATGGAGCTGTAGTTGTGACTTGTGACTTCCTTGGCTCTGCGGTGGCTGGGATCCCATGAACTGTGAGTGAAATGAGTTTTTGGGTGAGAAGCAGGGCTTTTTTTCAGCTGGAACACGGTGGAACGGAGTTCCGGAACCTCTTGAAAATGGTCACGTGACTGGTGGCCCTGCCCCCTGATCTCCAGACCAAGGGAAGTTTAGATTGCCCTCCGTGCTGCTCAGCAGCGCGGAGGGCAATCTCAAACCCCCTCTGTCTGGAGATCAGGGGGCGGGGCCACCAGCCATGTGACCATTTTCTCCAAGGGCAACCCACTGAGTTCCACCACCTCTTTTCCCAGAAAAAAAGCCCTGGTGAGAAGTGTTTGTGGTTCCTTGGATGCAGCCCAGAGACCTGTCTTGCTTCCCCCAAACATGACTGGAAATCTTCTGTTAGACTACTTAAAACAAATTCCCTTGCCTCTCCCGCTTTGGTTGTTTGTAATAGGAATTCAACTCCCATTTCCCTTGCAACATTCAAGCAAAACTCATAAATAATCAGCAACCGCTGTAATCTCAGGAAAGCTGAAAAAGCTCCTGCTAGAGCTAGATTTCTTTGGCAGAAAATATGCAGGACTTCAATTAGGTGTCCAGGAGAAAGGGCATGCCTGCTCCAGGAAGCAGACCTCTTAACAGATGAAGTGTCCTTGAATTAATCAGAAGCAAAGATGGAGCACTAAATTATAAATTCTAGCCATAAATATTCATAAACATTCCCACAATATAATTGGGAAGAAATAGCAAATCAAACTACAACTGGAAGGTGGAGGAGAAGACAGTGCCTGGCGCCACTGTTGTTTAAACAGTTTTCTGTGACATAAACACAGAAAACCCTTTCCTTGGAGAAAAATGGCAAGAGGGAATTGGCAGGACCCTCTTCCTCACCTGCCTCCTCAAGCATCCAGATCATCACAGCTGAGGTTAGACTGGCAGGCTTTCTATGGAGGGCTCAGGTTCACTCTTCTGATTTGCAGGGGTGCCCATTGTCAGATCCACGAGCCGCTTGGTTTATTGCTAGCAAAGCAATATTTAAAAAGGAAACTTCAGACTGACCTACCAAAAGTGTTCTTACAAGTGCAGAAGTTACTAGAATGGCTGGTTTGAAGCTCCACAGCAGGAAGGCAGCGTCTGTCACAGCTTTATTTCTCCACTCCAGTTGCCCTACCACAGATCATCTGGTAGCTGGATTCATTACCCTTCTGGTAAAGCCCCAGATTAGCAATTCTTTCTTCCTTATTGAGTAAAGCCCTGTCAGGAGTAGAAATGGTCACGAACAGCATTACGAATGCAAAAAAGCCCCGAACAACCCGTTTGTCTGTTTGCGAACAAGCCATTGCAAACGAACAAGACTGCTTCCTGGAGCAGTCATGCCCTTTCTCCTGGACACCTAATTGAAGTCCTGCATATTTTCTGCCAAAGAAATCTAGCTCTTGACTGTGCAGGAGCTTTTTCAGCTTTCCTGAGATTACAGAGGTTGATGAGGCGCCATTGCAAACGAACAAGAGGTCGCTGCAAGCCTCGTTCATGAAGCCAAACAGTCAGGCACCTTCAATCAATTCCCTTGGCAATGGAGGCAGGGACTGCCTGAACTCTGTCTGCACTCCTTCTGTCGCCCTGGAAACCCCAATATGAGCCCAACAGCTTGATGGGCAGGTCTTCCTTCCAAGTGCGGAGCTCCAAATTGGTTACAATTGGTTACATGGGAGAAGAGACCAGGGGGGAGGGAGGGGGAGGGAGTGTTCTGTGACCATGGGAACTTCAATCTTATCCCTGCAAACTCTGTTAGGCAGTTCTGACTGCCAACCATAGACCTCCTGCTTTTCCCTATGAGGCCTCTGGTTATAAAAAGAGCGCTGTGCTCCCAGTTCTGGCTTTTAGTTTCAGCAAGCAGTGGAGTGGAAGAGAGCTGTTGCTAGCCTTTGGGGGGAGAGAGAGGGAGAGTGCATTGGAGCTCGGATTTTTTTCTGTGTGTGGTGGGTGGGATAGGGATCTATCCCCTCTGGTTCCAGGGCTGCTGCCAGGCTCTGGGGCCAAGCTCAGTGGGCACCTTGGCTGAGGGCTCACATTGATTATTATCATTATCAGTGCCTGATCTGGTCAGTTTTCTTGGAGTGCTGGGCTAGGGCTTAGCCCCTCCCTCTGGTTCCAGGGCTGCTGCCAGGCCCTGGGGCCAAGCTCAGTGGGCACCTCGGCTGAGGGCTTACCCTGATTATTAGTGCCTGATCTGGTCAGGTCTCTGGGAGTGCTGGGCTAGGGCTCTAGCCCCTCCCTCTGGTGCCAGGGCTAATGCCTGGCACTGGGGCCAAGCTTAGTGGGCACCTCGGCTGAGGGCTCACAGTGTTGTCTCCTTTTATTTCCTCCTTAATTCTTGTTTGCTGGCACAATGAGGCTTTGGCCAGGGGGCAAGGTTGGTCATGGGGAGAAGTGCAAAGATTGTCCCAGTTGCCCCACAGGAAGCAGTACTGCGCAGGGCTCTGGGGCAGCAGAGACTCCAGCCATTTTCACACTACTAACCTGCTTCCATGATGTTGCGAAACATTGTTCAAAAACCGCAGAAGACAGCGTCTTCTCGTGAGAGTTTTGTGCAACGTCGCACAAAACTCTCGCAAGAAGTCGCTATCTTCCACATTTTTGTGCGACATTCCGCAACTTAACGGAAGCAGGTTAGTAGTGTGAAAACGGCAGCTCATCAATGCCTCCGCCAGCCCGCCAGGCCCGGCAGCCACTGACCTGACCTACCATCTTCCAGACTTTGTGGAAATTAGCCTCAAGGAGGCCTGGCAGACAGGTATATGGGAGGTGCCACTGGCAAGTGGCCAGACCACTCGCTCCCTAGAGGGGAGGTGGCCCACCAACGCCTCGCCCATCCTGCCCATCCCAGCGACCACCGACATCACCCACCATCATACCTTGGCGGAAAGTAGCCTCAGGGAGGCCTGGCAGGCGGGCACATGGGGGGTACTGCCAGGGAGCGGCCAGACCCCCCCACCCCCTAGAGGGGAGGCCCAGCCCACCAGGCCCGGCAGCCGCCGACCTGACCTACCATCTTCCAGTCTTTGTGGAAATTAGCCTCAAGGAGGCCTGGCAAGTGTGCTTATGGGGAGTGCCGCTGGTGAGCGGCCAGACCACCCCACCCCCTAGAGGGGAGACGACCCACTAACACCTCGCCCAGCCCGCCCAGCCCGGCGACTTCACCTACCGTCATACCTTGGCGGAATGTAGCATCAGGGAGGCCTGGCGGGTGGGCACATGGGGGGTGCTGCCAGCGAGCGACCAAAGCCCCCACCCCCTAGAGTCCGCTTGTACATGGGGCAAAAGTCAACTGGTAGCTCCCATTGTGTCGAATGGGAGTTTCCTGGGGCCGTCGGATTTGGGAATATATAACTCCAAGATCCGTATTGCATTCTTGACCAAACTTGGATGATGGCTGGATCAGAGCCTGCTGAACACTCCCTGTGAATATGGGCTCTCTAAGTCCAACGGGGGCCGTTCTGACCCCCACAAACAACAAACAATGAACATGTTCGTTAATGGGACGTTCATTACTGTTCATCTGTTCGTGTTCATCGGCAGCAATGAACCATAAACAGTGTGTTCTTTCCGTTCATGCCCATGTCTAGTCAGGAGATGAGGTGGGTTCTCCTTCTTCCTCTTTCTATCAGTAGTTTATTGCATAATTGTCCCCTCCCAGTTGGTATGTCACTCCCCTTTTCACTGTTCTGTTGCTTGGAACTGTCTTTGTTAAATATGAGAGGAAAATCTGAAAAATGAAAGCTGTAACAGGGAATCGACCACGACTTCTCTTTATTTCTTCCCTCAAAATCTGTTTTTTCACCATTTAGCTGGAGTCTTGCCGCAGCTCCTGGGAGCAGGACCTAATTCAAGTTGCCCTGCCCAGCAGGGTTTTCTGCATGGTCGGAGGGATGCCTAAGGGCGTTTCAGTCTACTAGAGGCAGCTTGGAAGGTTACTGTAGAAGGAGGAAGTAGCTTCCTAACCTCAGCACCAGGCAATCACAGCAAGTGTTTAAAATGTGGACTGTGCTGGCAGATGATGGCCACAGGCATAGAGTACTTTAAAAATGGCTCAACAGATTCACGGAAGAGAAGTCTATCAGTGACTACTACCCATGCTATCTAAGGGGAACCTCCACATTCAGAGGCAGCCAACCTCTGAATACCAGTGCTAGGAGGCAATGTCTTTGGAAGGGCTCTATGCCCATTTCTTGGCCCTCCAGAGTAACTGTGTGAGACAAGAAGCTGCACTAGGACCACTGGTCTGATCTGGCAGGGCTCTTCTTATGGTCTTAATCGGGGGGAAACTTGGAAGTGGTTTGGGCCATGGGAGTTGGGAGCAGAACCTCCCCACCCTTTCTCAGCCCCCTCTCCCCAGAAGTTCGAAGTGTGTCATATACTGCTGTTCTTGTGAAATCTGTATCTGGTGGTCCTTCTGGGCTCTGAGTCAAAGGGCACTGATACAATCAGCAGTAGCTTAAGCAACCTGCCTGCCATTAGTTGCATTCATACAGCCCCCAGCATCTCCTCATCTTTATCTTCTTTTGGTACCCTAATTTCTAGCTAAGGTTATGCTCATACATCTGTTGGTGTCTCGGGAGCCAAAAACAACCCAGAGGTCTCTTTCAGCACATGCTCATTTTGCTGCCAGGGCCTACCCCAGTTGCAGATAACAACGTACACGATTTAGCCCTATGCCCACAGAGGAATTGTGTTGCCAGAGCAGGAAAGAAACTCAGTGAGCACAAAGGGCCACCAGGCAGGATGACTCTGGGTGGGCTCTTGCTACATCCAAGAGCCTCCCAAATAAAATAAATCCACACACACACACCCCATGAACCCCTGTGGCTGGCTGAGCACTGCTCCATTTGGCCCTCTAAGGTGTCTTGGTGTCCGCCTGGTGATGTGCCACTTTTTCAGCTCATTTGACCCTCAGAGGGTTTTCCTTGCCTTGCTTCTCTTTTGGTACGGCAGTCATTTTAGGAATTACTTGCTGAGCGGGCCAGTACTGCCAGCTTCCCTTTCCACATGGCTGTTTTAAGGCTTTGCCTAGTATCTGCATCTTCCGCCACCCAGCAACTGGTTACCATGGGGCGGCTCACCATTCTTGCACACTCCCAGGGGAATAACGATTTAGCAACTGACTCC
Source organism: Eublepharis macularius (assembly GCF_028583425.1). NCBI lineage: Eukaryota > Metazoa > Chordata > Lepidosauria > Squamata > Eublepharidae > Eublepharis > Eublepharis macularius. The sequence goes on from NC_072792.1 coordinate 5,460,664, forward strand.
CTTCCTTCCCCTTGCACCTGTTTTGAATACTGTGTTCAACTAGTGGAGATCTATGTGATATAGAGAACAACTACCAGCATTTAAAATAGTATTTATTAAAAGTAAAAAGTCCACACATATATTCTCCTCACAGCAATGGATGGAGGAGGGAATACCAAAAAAAGGTGCAAACATGCATTCCCCGTTACTCACTCTTTTTGGGTCAGGTTCTTAGACTTTACAGTTTGCTAAAAGTTTTCCGTCACCTGAGCCTTTGTCTGGCCAGCCCACCCTGTGGTCCAGTCCCTGTGGCAATGGCAGCCGTCAAATGAAGCTCAGGTATGAGACCTCCTTACACCAGAGGCAGTCAGCCAGAATGGACCTGCAAGAAAGGCCCGCTCGCCTTCAGTGCCAAGGACTTCTATCTCTTTTGTACTTTTGCCTCAGCACCCATTCAATTTCTATAAGCTTTGTCAAAAAATTCATCTGAATATGCAAGCTGAAACCTCCTCAGAGCACCTTTTTCCCTAAGTGATATAAAGCTATTGGCATAATTATAGCAGTTATAGTGTCTGGGGGAAAAAAATCTGGCTTGTGCAAGCTTGAATACTGTATACATGCAGACAGTGGCTAATAGAGTTTTCTAGTGCTAGAAGTGATAAATAAATTATGTAGGCCCCAGAAACCTAATTAAAGGATTCCATGGTTGTTGTGGGTTTTCCGGGCTGTATTGCCGTAGTCTTGGCATTGTAGTTCCTGACGTTTCGCCAGCAGCTGTGGCTGGCATCTTCAGAGGAGTAGCACCAAAAGACAGAGATCTCTCAGTGTCACAGTGTGGAAAAGATGTTGGCAGGTCATTTGTATCTACTCAGGAGGGGTGGGGTTGAGCTGAGTCATCCTGTAAGAGTTTCCCAGGGTGTGGAATGCTAATGGAGGGAGGCTTCACTGTATCCTGAGGAGGTTCTTTTGCATATGGATTGGGGCTTGATGTGCTAATCTTCTCTGCAGGGCTATTGTCGAGTATAGAGTGTTTTGTTAGCCTGGTGTTATTCAGAACTGGAAACCATGCTCTGTTCATTCTTAAGGTTTCTTCTTTCCTGTTGAAGGTTTGCTTATGCGTGTGAATTTCAATGGCTTCCCTGTGCAGTCTGACAAAGTAGTTGGAAGTGTTGTCCAGTATTTTGGTGTCCTGGAATAAGATACTGTGCCCTGTTTGAGTTAGGCTATGTTCAGCCACTGCTGATTTTTCAGGTTGTCCAAGTCTGCAGTGTCTTTCATGTTCTTTTATTCTTGTCTGGATGCTACGCTTTGTGGTCCCGATGGATTCCATGTTTGGGCTGTTAGCAGAGTCTATTGTTCGGCATAGGAAGCGCGATTATAGGTGGTTGTGAGCTGGTTCTGCTGGCTGGTGTGTGTGCAGGAAGGAAAATAATAAATCATACACTTGCTCCATAATCTGATAGGAAAGGAGGAGAGACCGATCCTAACTACCTACTTAGTCTAAGGATGGCCATGGATGGCAGGGCAAGGCCAAGATGGAGGGAGGAGAAAGGAGAGAGGTATTACCTGGAACAAAGCCAGGAAGAGAAGAAGTGAGAGGGAGGAAGTCAGGAAGAGGAAATCCTGAGAATAGCTACCTGCATATCAAAGGTCAGTCAGAGCAGTAAACAGAGTGCCCTGACCTCTCGGTCTTTCTAACTCTTTGGTTTGTCCGCCTCTGAAACCCGACGAAAGGGACAGCACTGAAACCTCCTCTGCCAACAAGAAGTCCCAACGCTTTTCTGCTTTCCTTTATCTGTAACGAGTTATTTTAACTTTGCTTTGGCAATAATCTGGGAGCTTTGGGGAGTAGGCCATGAGGAGAGGGAGCATTACATGAAGCACTGACTATCTGGAAGTGACTTCATCATGTCATGTGACACTCTAGGAAGTCCCCTGATCCCTGTGGTAAAGATCATAGAGACTGGGGATATTTCTAGAGCATCTCAGGCATGATGAGAGGAAGAGATGCCTTGGCATCCATGACATCACTCTCCCGGATTCTCTTGCTGTGAGAGTGGGAGATAGCTGTGGGGGATGGGAGGCCGCCCACCATGGTGCACAACCTTTTAAGTCTGTTTGGAAATTCCTACTAATATTTTACTGCTGTGGATTTGAGGCCTGGTCTTTTAAAGCTTTACCAACTAACTTTCACAGACCTTCACTAATCTTGTCTAAAATCCATAGCTGTCCCTGAGGACTACTGGTAGTTCTTTCCCAGAGAGCTGAAAACAGTTGGGAAGGATTGCAGCTGTGGGTGCTGTATAGACTAAAGGTGTTGCAAATTTCTCCAAGAATGTGTGCAACAGTGCCATTTTCAAAGAAACTGATCAGATATGAGCCAATCACTCAGTCTGTTCCGTTGGTGCTGCAGAACTCCAAACACCAGCTGAATGGGTTTGCTATTGGTTTCCCCAAAACAGAGCAAGCACAAATAAGCTGCTGATTCCTACTGATAGGTGGCCATTAGCACCACTAAGGTCTACTAAGGGCAAACATTGAAAAGGAGGACTTTATTAAGATTCAGCTTTTATTTATGTCTGATTTACATGATTTGTGACTGATTTTTGTTGTTGATTTAAACAATTGCCTGCTGAGTTGAGTAGTCGCATGGGAAGGGTAGTAATTGATTGGCCATGTGAGAATGTGTGTCTGCAAAAAGCCATGAAGAGGTCAATGAACAATGGAACCAACCACTGGAAAATTAGCACCCTGTTCATAACTAGAGATGGGCATGAACCTGAATACGAACCAAAAAACCCACGAACAAGCCCAGTTTGTGGTTCGCGAACCAGTGGTTCATGGAAGCTCGTTTCCACAATCTTCCACAAACTGGTCTACTGGTTCGTTTGGTTTGTATTAAAGGGCAGTTTAAATGGTCATTTCCCCAGGGGCTGGGCTGGGGGCTGGGGCTGGAGTTTGTGGGGTTTGGGCTGTTTAAAGGGGGGATTCCCCCCCACCGCCTGCCAGCTGATAGTTTAAAGGGACCTGCCACTTGCAAGCAGCAGGAAAGGGCCCTTTAAATGATTAAATGCCCCTTCCCCTGCTGCTAAGCAGCCAGAAAGGGGCATTTAAACCCCACGAACCACGAACTGGTTCGGGAACTTGCCCTAGTTCGTAGGAGTTCATGGTTCCTGGTTCGTGGAAACCCACGAAGCACATGGTTCAGTTTTTTTGTGGTTCGTGCCCATGTCTATTCACAACCAGTGAACAGGATGTGAGCCATACCGGCTGATGTTCAAGCATACCTAGTTCAGACTTGCCCCCCCTTTTGTCTCGAGTCAAAAGTTTTTTGCAGGGCACTGATCTGACCCTGACTAGCATCTAGGATGGCTACTGTACAAAAGTGATTATCACTAAAAATATTTGCCCTTCTCATCAGATTTTTCAACAAACATCGTGAGTAACAATCCTCAGTGTCCTTCTGCAGCAGATTTTGGCATTTTGTTGTTGAACTAAAAAAAAATCGCTAAGGAAAGAGCTGATCAGCTATTATACTTCTCTCCTGAAACATTTTTCTCTAGCTGTGTCACTTATCTGTAATCTTCACTGTATATTCTGGGTCTAAAAATAAAGACAATGTTAAATAAGCTTCTGCACTCTGTTGTACCCACATAAATCGTAGTTTGATCGGGGCGAGATTGCCAAGGTGCTGTGAGCCAAAGTTCTTTTTTAAAAAATGGGTGTTGAAAAATATCTGCTAAAATGAAATGCATTCTCTGTGTATTTACAGGTTAGCAAGTATACCCGAGCCATTGAAATATATGAACAAAAGATCCTGAATATAACTCTCCGGGTTGAGTCCATGGAGAAAACCAGCATTTCGTACACTGAGCTGGACTTCCAGTTATTGAAAATAGAAATCACTGAAATGAATAAACTGGTCACTCAGCTGAAGAGCACGCTGACTGGGAGCAATGTGGTTGTCGAGCAGTTGTTCGAAGAGGTATGATAAAAGCGTTGTGCCCCTGCGGTTCTCCCTGACTGGACCTGAGGAGAACGGCTGTACATGCTTTGTGCCTATGCAAAGGCTCTTCCTATTCAGATCTTTCTGACTAAGCCTACACAGAAAGAAAAAGGTTGAGCCGAAGCGGGGGATGGGCTGTGTGTGGCGATTTCAAGAAACAATTAGAGTGAGCATTTTTAGTTATTTATTTTACATTATTTATAGTCTGCCTTTCTTACCGAGCCTCAAGATGGATTTCACAGCATATGTCAACGTGGCCAATGGCTAGTGCATTCAATAAGCAATGCAATAGGGTATGGATTGTAGAAATTTGAAAAGAAGCAGAAATCTGAAACAAAACATAACTAATTCGACATTAAATATTAAGCGATGTGGAAACCACCCCATAGGAGCCTATGTTCATCAGCGAACAGTAGGATATGTAGTAAAGTGCTGGTTGCAGGCCCAAAGCAGAAGTGGAGTCAAGGAGTTTCCTTGCACGGGTCATGTGCCCACAGCTATGGCACTAGAGTTACCAACCTCCAGGTGAGCCTGGAGATCTCCCAGAATTGCAACTGTTCTCCAGTCTACAGAGATCATTTCTCCTGAAGAAAATGGCTGCTTTGGAGGGTGGATCCCACTACATTATTCCTTGATGAGGCACCTTCCTCCTCAATCCCTGCCCTCCCTAGGCTCTACTGCCAAATCTCCAGGAATTGCCCATCCTGCAGTTGGCAACCCTACATGGCACAGCACTTTATGCACCTGGCCAATTGGAGGTAAACAAATCGAAGGAGTGAACCTCCATGTGGAAGGTCAGAGTTCTGAAAGAGGCACATTAATTTTATCTTTCTTCACAGTTTACATTAAATGTGACATGTTGGTAAAACAACCAAACCACACAGTAAAAATTAGGTTTTAAAAAAAATAGCAAGACTCTATTTATAAAACCAGTCATTTACAAAACAAAACAAAAGAAATTATGACAGAGTACCTGCGAGACACCTGTCTTTCTAAACAGTGGGGGATTCCGCGTGATCAATTTTGATCGGACTTTCTGAGCAGTCATGCCGTGGTGGAGTCCTACGAATCCACTTCTCCCAGATTCCACATTAGGCTTTTGTTTCGCACATTTCATCGGCTCAAAGTCCATCATGCGGAATTTTTGACAGGATAAAAATCGATTCCTCATCGCTTTTCCCAGGGGAAGTGTCGAATGATGCACATCTTCATTCCCCCCCCCAAAACGTTGCTACACATAAACGTTGCATCAAACCAACACATTAGAAAAAAAATTCTCACAAAAAAACGTTGCTACACATAAACGTTGCATCAAATAAACATATTGGATAGGCCAGAGCACTTCCCGCCGATATTGTGGAAGAGTATTGGCTATTGACATTTGGAGGGGAAATTGTTACCAATGACCCCGCGTCTATCTTTCCCGCTTTCTTCGTGAGCAGTGTGGTTTAGTGATAGGTGTTGTGTTGGGGATGGTCTCTTTCTCCCTCCATGAAATGCCTAGACCACTAGTTGAACGCTGAAGTCCCTCCATCACACTTTCACTCTACCTCAGAAGCTGTCAGCTGTCAGCGAGCAACAAGTAACAAATTTGGCTTGTTGTAAAATGGACCCGTTATTGGTCAGCTGTTGTCATGTGACACAGGATATGTTTCTGCATAGATTTGTAGAAACATTGCAATTTTTTTTTACATTTTTTTTTAAAAAAGGGGGAAGGGAAAGGGTAGCTTAGAAAAAAAAAAAGAAAACATGATTGGCCAATCAAATTAAGTTGATTCGAAGGGTGAGAGAAAAGGGCAAGGGTGGGGAGAACATCGGATAAAGAATTCCGCATGATTAAAATCCCTAATCTGCTGCGCACGGACAAATAAATCGGGGGAAAGCAGGATGGGGAAAAAATGGACAAAACGTGCAGTGACTTCGAATCTGCTGCTAGGATTGCCTTCCCACACATGGAAACACAAGAAAAAATTGAGGTCATTTAGAAGCTGAAGCAGGGAAAACCATTCGTGCAGAATCACCCAGTGATGAGAAAAACAAACACCCCAAAACAAACAAACGAAAACCCTTAAAAATTCACAATTTCCGATAATTTAATGCAAAACAACCCTGAGCTTAATGTAGTCTCACTTGTGTCATTTGCCTTACACAGATTAGGAATTTGAGCCTCCTAGTAAATGGCCTGGAATCCCTGGACAAGCATAACATCCTTGCAATCCGCCGGGAAATTGTGGCTCTACAGAGTAAATTGAAGGATTGTGAAAGGGACCGAAACCAGAACGGCACCACCACCCCCCACCTCCCGCCTGGTAAGTGGTTGTACTATTCCTGAGATGGAAATGTATGTCAGAGTATATTTCCTCACAGTAAGTAATGAGATCTGATACTACCTCCTGATAACGCCCTTGCATCTATTTTAATGCATATTCTGAAACCTCTATTTGCAACACACGTTTATCTGTCCCTTACGCTGGCAACTGTTATATGGTGGCTGTCCTTTTAATTCCCTGAAGTCAGTAAGAAAACGATCCCAGAGGAATGGAGCTCTGTTGAGAATTCTTTAATTGATTATGTTTGTTTGGAAGAAAAGAAATATTGACTACTAGCTTGATACCCATGCTCCACTACAGTATTTAACTACTTTAAATCCAGTTATATTAGTTATGGGTATGTAACATTTTTTGTTTTGTGATCGGTTTTGGGGGTTTTTTTAGTTGGTTTTGTAGTATAATAGCATGGTACCAACTGTCTCGGGGTGGGGGGAATGAGGCGTGGAATGTTGTGAGTCCCAATCAGCCTGCATATGCAAATGACCTTGAAAGGCTGGCCCAATCAGGGAAGAGTGGCCGAGCTGGCAGTGAGTGGGGGCGCAAGCAGGCAGCAGCCTGCCAGCCACACAGGGAAGCTGTATCCCTTTGGGAAAACACATTTTACCCCTTTCTACCCCCTTGGGGGCAAATTTCTTAAAATCCCTTCTTCGTGGGTGTTTACATCATAAAAGGAATGTTCTCCTCAAACGTCATGTTTCTAGGTCCAGGAGCCTGGGCTGAGCGTTGATGAGTCAGTCAGGACACTTGTCTTTATAGATGAATCCAAGAAATCTCAGGGTCTCCCTTGGATTCTTAGCTTTAGATGCCATTGCTAGCCCATAAACTGTACTCAGCTTGCCAAGGGAGGCATCAATGCAAGAGAAAAGCTCTTCTCCAGTTTCTTGAGACTTGGTTTAGAATCTAAGTGAAATAGCACACTGTAAGGTGGATGGGAAAATGTTGAGCCTAATCACGCCCCCCCCCCCCCCCGCTTTAAGAATTCTATCTTCCGTCTATTGGAAAGAGCATGTGTGAATGTCTTTCTTGTTTTATGATTCCTGGCACTATGGGTGGATTGACCACTTAGCTTCCTGGGGGAAATCCTGGTGGGCTGCTGCCCTGTGGTAAAGCTGACAAGCGGGGGCACAGGGATCAGTCAGGTGAGGGGGGCGTGGTGGCAGGAAAGGGTGGGGCCCTTTCCCAGGTCCTTTTGGCATCCTCCTGATCCACCACTGCCTGGGACTCGGCCATTCTTCTGAAGCACTTCTATTGGAGTAGAGGCATTTGCCTGGGCTGGGAAAGAGTGAGGTACTGTAGAGATCCACTTCAGTGCTGCCAGCAACTTCTTGCACAGGAGCTCTCAAGGTATGCTTCACTCCTTAACTAAGGCTGCTGCCACGTGGAGTTTAGTGCCCAAACCAGAGTGGTTTGCTCTGATCTTTCCCAGACTGGGTTGGTATAAGCTTGTTAGAAAGATCACAACCGAAGTGTGTTTGTGTGGCATGTGAATGGGAAGGTGCAAATATTTGCAGGTCCCTCCCACATGGGTGTCATTTTCTTTGCCTTAGGCCCTCGAGGTCTGCCCTTCCCCCCTCCCCAATCCCGTAACTGGAGAGCTTTGTTTAAATTGACCAGGTCCCCTGAATACCTGGATTCCTTTAAAAAAAAACAACTTGCCTACCACCTCATTATGGGGCCATTTCTGCTCTTTCTGTGAAGGGGCATCAGGGCAGATGGGCTGTTCCACGTACAGGGAAACGTCCCGGTGGGCCACAGCCTTGGAGGGCTGTGGGTGGCCAGAAGCAAGCAGAGCTCCTCCAGCAACTCTGCCGAAGCCTCCAGCTTGGCCTGGGCCCCTTGCCAGCAACGGCATCCTTCCAGTCTGGGGGATGATGCAGTTGGTGAGCTAGTGCCCGTTTAGCCAAGGGCCCTGCTTGTGGCACAGCAGGGGCCGCTCCACTGGACTTCCTCCGGGGCCGCTCTTGCTTCCTGGTTCGCTCCCGATTTGTCCAGGACAGACAGCCTCTCTGCCCAAAGGTGTCTTCCAAATCTTCTGTGCTGGGTCTTCTGCCACTTTATTAGAAGGAGAAAAAAAAGATGGTAGCAGCCAAAGGACCCTCGTTCAGACACCTTCTCGGGCTTTCATGCCTCACAGGCCCATCTGAGCAAAGAGACTGCTGGGTGACGTTGGAAGAAAGGAGGGGGCGACCCCGCCCTCAAACCTTTCTTTAAAACATATCAAGGCTAAGCCTGTTTCAGGAAACAGCTAGAAAGTTTCTGAACTATTTGAAATGCTTATCTTTGATAGAGAAGGGAAGGTGGCACAGTATAGCCCGATCTTGTCAGATCTCGGAAGCTAAGCAGGGTCAGTGCTTGGATGGGAGACCGCCAAGGAAGCCTCTGCAGAGGAAGGCAGCGGGCGAATCACCTCTGCTTCTCACTTGCCTTGAGAGCCCCTTGCTGGGGTCTCCATAACTTGACGACACATACAACACACACACACCTTTGATATATTGTGTGCAAGAGTATGTTCTTCTGAATCATCTCCTTCCATTTCAAAAGGATTTGGGCTTCAATATTAGCAAACAGTTCTTCGGGAATAAAATAAGAGAGAGGAGTTGTTGGTAAACTTGATTTGCTTCTCTTGGGTAAAGTAGACATTATACCTAAGTGCATCCAATACAGCCTAGACAGTTTAATGAAAAACAGCCTCAGAAGACTCCAATATTTATCAGTGTGTGTGTGTGTGTGTGTTTCCATCCACCAGCTATTACCTACCAAAAACTGCCATTCCAGCAGTTTCCACTCCCCTGCAGATTTCCAGAGAACAATATTGTTTGCCTGCATCTGCCATCCTGCTGAGGAAGGAGGTTACAGGGAGGGGTGGATAATCTGTTTGATTTGAAGAACAGTGATGGAGAAAGGGTTGATCAAGCTCCTTCCACTTCTTTTCATAAAATTGCAGCCCTCAAGGGTTGCTTTTCATTTATTTTTTTAAAAGACAATTTCCCCGTGGCTTTGTTACTCACGTTGAGGTCTCGTGTCCAGTTTGTGCCTTCATTTGTTTTTGCCCAGCTGGGCAATGAGAGACTCACAGTAATGCACAGGACAAGAAAGACCTTTGACTCCAGTTTTCTTGGGTTGTGCTTTTAATTCAGCAGGGCAATAGAAGGAACCTCAGTGGCTCTCCTGGGTAAGGGCTAATGAAGTTCCTGAACAGATCCAGCCGTTGCATTTGGGGTGCTGGAATGCCTTCCCAGCCTTTAAGCAAGAACAAAAGCTCTTGACAGGTGCTGCCTTGCACGGATGTTGCCCGTGGTGGCAATACTGAATGCGTGGAACTGCACTGCACTGACCCTTGTTTCAGGCACGTATCCATTAAGGACCTAAATTAGGGATACATACCTGGCAGCTTGGTGCTTAATTGGGCCCCAGGATTTTTTACATTTGGAAACCATGGATCCTGAGGTTCTGCTCTGCTGGCCTCTTGCTCCTTCTGCTGTAAGAGAGCACCTTGGAGTTAGCAGAACAAATCTGTGACATCCAACCTATGAGATCTCCTGTGGGCCGTCTTTGGGATTCTGATATGGAATTAATGTTGCTGTTTAATGGAGGAAGGGGGAAGTTGGGCCTGAGTTTCTCAGTGGTTAGCTTGGGAGGACTTAGAGCTCCCGCACACTCTTTTAAGTGTGTGAGCAGAGAGCAAAGTGCATTCACCCAACAACCTTCTATGCACCTCTGTGCCTGCCAGCCCATTTGGGCTATCTTAGCTTTGGGTTCATATTATATTTATAATATTTGTATGAAGCTGGGGGGGGGGAGTTTGTCCTCTTTCCAGCATTTTTCCTTGTGCTCATCTCCCTATTTTTGATGTTTTTGTGATGGGTGTTAAGTAGAGGTGGGCAATTGCAATACGAAGCAAAAAAACCCACGAACCGGGCTGATTCGTGATTCATGAAAACGCGGTTCGTGAGGCCGCGTTTTCCACGAACTCCACAACTTTTCTGCCCAGTTTGTGAGAGTCGTGAGTGGTTCAAGAAGCCAGACAGGCTGGCGCTGCTGAAGGGTGTGTGAAACTGACAACCCCGTTCTCCTGCCGCCAGTGAGTGGCAAGAGAAGGGGGTTGTCAGTTTCACATACCCTGTGCCGGGTTCAGCCCATGGGCTGAAGTCAGTGTGGGGTGAGTAAAGCTGTCAGCCCCTGTTCTCCTTCCACCCTGGGTGGCAGGAGAATGGGGTCTGTCAGTTTGACAGACCCCGCATCAGGTTCAGCCCATGGGCTGAGGCCAGCACAGTGAGAGTGAAGCTGTCAGCCCCCATTCTCCTTCCGCCCTGGGCAGCAGGAGAATGGGGCTGTCAGTTTTACAGACCCCGTGCCAGGTTCAGCCGATGGGCTGAAGCCGGCTCGGGGCAAGTGAAGCTGACAGCCCCATTCTCTTGCCGACGGGGCTGTCAGCTTCACACACTCTGCACTGGCTTCAGCCAATGGGCACTTCAAATCTCTCCATCACTTCTTACAGTGGTTTTATGTAGGTGTTGAAAAGCATTGGGGACAAGATGGGAGTCTGCAGCACTCCATAAGCCAATGGCCAAAGGGTGACTAAGGCAGTTGAAATCAATGGGCTTAGACTGGAGTAACTGTTCTTAGAATTGTGCTGTAATCCCCACATCTGAAATTTTGAGAGCCAATGTGGTGTAGTGGTTAGAGTGATGGACGAAGTTCTGGGCAACCAAGATTTGATTCTCTGCTTGGCCATGGAAGATTGCTGTATGACCTTGGCTTAACCTATCTCACAGGGTTGTTGTGAGGATGAAATGGAGGACAGGACCGTAATGCAAGCCATTTAGGGACCCCACTGGGGAGAAAGGCTGAGTATAGACAAAGTAAAATAAATAAGTTAATATTCCTTATTCTCCTCCATGCCTTGACCTGGATAGTCCAGGTGAACCTGATCTCATCAGATCTCAGAAGCTAAGCAGGGTCGGCCTTGGTTAATAGTTGGATGGGAGACCTTCAATGAAGACCAGGACTGCAGAGGCAGGCAATGGCAAACCACCTCTGATAGTCTCTTGCTATGAAAACCCCACCAGGGGTCACCAGAAGTCAGCTGTGACTTGAGAGCAGGATATCATATCATTCTCCATAATCAGCTCAGTCGTGTTGTAATCCAGGGATAAGACAGGCAGAGTTTCCCACAGTTTGGAGACTGGGAAGAACAGGCTTAAATAGTGAAAAGAAGCCTCTGAATAACTGAGGCATGTCAATTTGACATACCTGATATTTACAGAATGAGACATTACTTTGTTTGCTACCCTCTTCCCTGATTCCAGACAGCACAGTTATATGGAATAACTTGCCAATGGAATGGGAATACCACCTTCAGAATTTGTACAAGAAGAGCCCCCCCCTTTCCGACAATTGTTGTCAGTTCCTGGCAGGTAGATCCCTTAGTCCCTCTCCAGTGACCACACATTGGTTCCAATAGAAAAGGCTTTATTCAGGATTTTAAAGTTCAGGTCTGCACTCCATTACAGAGCTTTGGTAGAAGTGAGGAATCAAAACACAGAGGGTGTGTTATACTTGAAAACTCCTGCACTCCAGCAATGGTTAGGTTATTGGCACGCAAGATTACACGGGTTCTGTGAGAACCTCTTATAGTTATGAATCAGTACATTCTCATCATCTAGCAAAGTTGCAAAACTGGCATCTAGACACTCAAGGTCATGTCTAATTAGGAGATGCATACTTTCGGAGAGATAAGGTGAGAGGCCCTTTCTTGGGGCCTGGAGAGGAATAATTATACACTGGAGAGAACATGGTTAATATGGCTAGAGGATAGATTACAACAGGCTAGCATTAAGGCATTAATGGCATTATAACTTCAGTATACTGTGGCATCAGTGATACAACAAAAAAAATAAACATGGCATTGCTATACACAGACATGACAATTGTACTATTGTGCATACATTTAAATGTGTGTGATTTTTTTAAAGGGACAGAGCCTTGACTGGATGTCTTACTTCAAAAGTATTTTTGATGTTACTAAACTGAACCTGCTTCTGACTTTAATAATTCATACATTATTTCCTAAATTAAAAACAAACAAGTGTTCAGGAGAGAGATCTCTTTAAGGAAAAGAGACAGAATTCCCTATTTCTTTTCTACAGAACCACTTCTCGGCCAGATACATGATTGTTTTTATTTATGAAAGAATTCATGAATTATTAAAAGAAAACTTGCCTGGTGCTTGTTTAATGACATGAAAAATGATTTCAAACCACATCTATGTGCCTTGGAAGTGGCATTTTATTTTTATTTTTACTTTAAAAATATAAATTACAGATTTATGCACATAAACATTTAATTTGCAGACAACATTACTGATTTAGGTATACTAATTCAGTCAATGCATTGTCAGTTTAAGGCAAACTGTAAATTGCAGTGGCCACATTTATTTGATAACCCTGCTGTGAGAAGCACTTCCATTGATCTAGAGAGCAGGTAAACTGTGAAGCATTTAGCAATAAAACTGGCTCATAAAACTATTATCATCAATATTGGCTTTTCTGTCCTGTGCTGATGAAAGTGTAAACAACTCCAAGCCCAGAAATATATGTCAAGAGCAGAGGTAACGTGGAGCATATGGTGATCTGGAGAGAAAGCTCTGAGTCAGGATGTCTTTTACCTAAATCTTCTTGATCACATTCAGTGGGCGAGCCAAGTGTTCTGTCCGTCTCTGCCTTCCCTCATTAATTGAAGAACATTGATCATGGCTGACCTTGCGAGGCAGCTCTTAAACATGATGGAGGCAAAGTGTGTCAAGCGCTTCAGGAACTCTCAGAGACTCCGTAGACAATCTGCTCAGTATGTGGTGGGACTGTACCACGTCTTACAAAGGTAGAGAGTCTCATAGTAAGTGAGCAAGATTTGGCTCTAGTAGCACCTTAGAGACTAACTAGATTCCCAGGGTATGAGTTTTAAAGTGCTACTGGACCTGAATCGTGCTCTTCTACTGCAAACCAACACAGCTATCCACCTGAAACTATCTTCATAATGAATGTTTCCACATAAACAGAAAATCTTTGCACATAAAAAACTGGCCATTCAAGAGAAAAATGTTCTAACCTAGATTGGAGCCTGACATACATATGCTTTCTATATGTTTCTTTGTTGTGGAACATCAAATCCTCTCCCTCCACCAACTGCAGTCTGAACCGGCTAAGAGCGGTTGTGCCGTGTGGTACATGGAAAGTGCCCGCCTCCGCTTTTTCTTCTTTTTTATCCTATTTCTCTTTTAAAACTTTTGGCTCTGGGTTTGCATTGCTTGCTGCTGCTTGTCTATGAAAAAGGGAGAAGAAAGGGCAGCCGGCCCTTCCTCTTGATGGGAACAGATTAGACATGGGCACAAACAGCATTACAAACACAAAAAAGCCACGAACATCCCATTCGTCTGTTCACGAACAAGCCATTCGTGAGGCGCCATTGCAAATGAACAAGCAGTCGTCGCAACCCTTGTTCGTTGTGTTCGTCTGCTGTTCGTGAAGCCAGACAGCCAGGCACCTTCAATCAATTCCCTTGGCAACGGAGGTTGGGAGTGCCTGAACTCTGTTTGCACTCCTTCTGTCGCCCTGGAAACCCCAATATGAGCCCAACTTAGCTTGATGGGCAGGCCTTCCTTCCAAGTGTGGAGCTCCAAATTGGTTACAATTCCCCGTGGGAAGCAGTACTGGGCAGGGCTCTGCAGCAGCAGACTCTCACTCCCCTTAAATCACCTGTGGGGGCTTTGGAGGAGGCCAAAGACCTCTTGCCACCGGGGGACCTCTTTAAACTGTTTGAGGAGGAGGAAGCTGAAGGATCCATGGAGGAATGGTTTGGCTTTGATGAAACATCCATCCCGTCCCCATCCCAAACTCCTGATGCTGTCCCTGCCTGCAGTCCACCCCTCACTCTGTCTTCCATTGCCAGCTCCACACTGCAGTCAGTTACCCTTCGTCCTCCCTCCCCAGGAACAGTTAGTGGGCCACGGTTCAAATTGTCTGTATGGAGGCATTTCCAGGCCCTTAAGAATGACCACCATGTGGTGCGGTGCTGTGTCTGTGATGGCCTGGTGCGCAGGGGCAATGACCCAAAGCACCAGTCATCAACGGTCCTGACTAGGCACCTGAAGACATGCCTCCCAAGCCTGCAGTCTCTGTCCTCAGCCAGCGAAACATCCAGCGGGGGCAGACAGAGGGCTCCCTCTGAGCTGGGATGAGTGGGAGGGTCACCGGAATCCACCCCAAGCGAGAAGACTTGCCTTGAGGGTCCTGCCAGTGGGAGCAAAACGGTCAGGCAGGCTGCCCTTGGGGAGGTTGGTCTATTGGGGGCAGGGATAGTGCCGTTGAAAAGGGTGAGGTCATGGGCTCAGGAGGCGGGTGTTCATGTGGTAGCAGAGATGATTGCCCTGCAAGGATTTCCCCTATCCGTTGTAGAGGGCTTGGCTTCCAAAGGCTGATTCAGCACTTTGCCCCATGGTTCTCCATGCCATCATGGCGCACCATTGTGCATCAAGTCTTGCCTGCCCTCTACCAGTCTGTGCGAGACATGGTGCTCAGGGAGCTGTTGGCTACCAAAGGCCATACTGTACACTTCATGGCCGACCTCTGGAGTGGCTGCCATCACGGGTACCTTGCCATCACTGCCCACTGGTGGCAACCAGAGGACCTCCTCCATCCAAAGCCAAGAACTGGCCCCCGGAAAAAGGTACCATGCTTCACACTGGGCTACAGCATTGTTCTTCTCCAGGCCCAGGGGATGGATGAGGTCCATACTGGGAAGAACATCGCCACCACCATAAAGGCGGCTCTGAGGGAGTGGACTGTGGGGGCAGAAGGGTTTTTCCATGGCTGACAGATGTGGGAAGCAATATGTTGGCAGCCCTGAAAGAGGCATCCCTCCCGGGCCTGGTGTGCATTGTGCAGAAGCTGCACCTGGTGATGAGGGATGTGCTTGGTCTGGGGAGCAAGCCAAGGGACAGCTGGGATGAGGGAACATTGTAGACGCTCAATCTGGTGGAGAGCTGCCGCCGCATCGCTTCTCTCTGGAACACTCTAACCCCTCCCAATGACCTCTCCTGTCCTGCCCATCCCATCCTTTTTGCAAAGGCAGGAAGGTGGGTGATGTTATCTGCTGCCTCTGAGTACCTCAGTGGGATCCTCGGAGCAAGCCTCGCAGCAACTGTTGGGATCTTCCCAGTTCCCCTTCCCTCTTTCGACCTCTCCCTCTCCAGAACACTCAGACCCCTCCAAACCCCTCCGATCCCTCCAACCCTCTTCTCTCCCTCCCATCCTTTCTGCGAAGGCAGGAAGGTGGGTGATGCTAGCTGCTGCCACTGAGTACCTCAGTGGGATCCTCGGAGCAAGCCTCGCAGCAACTGTTGGGATCTTCCCAGTTCCCAGTTCCCCTTCCCTCATTTCCCTCTCCGGAACACTCCAACCCCTCCAAATGACATCTTCTCTCCCTCCCGTCCTTTCCACAAAAGCAGGAAGGTGGGTGATGTTAGCCATGAGTGGCCAGACCCCCCGCCCTCTAGAGGGGAGGCAGCCCACCACTGCCTCCCCCAGCCTGCCAGGCCCGGCAGACCCACTCATCACCCACTGTCATACCTTGGCATAAAGTAGCTTCAGGAAGGTCTGGTGGGCAGGTACATGGGGGGGGTGCTGCTGGCAAGCAGCCAGACACCCTGCCCCCTAGAGGGGAGGCAGCCTGCCACCGCCTCCCCCAGCCCGCCAGGTCCGGCGGCCGCACTCATCACCCACCATCATGCCTTGGTGGAAAGTAGCCTCAGGGAGGCCTGGCAAGTGGGCACATGGGGGGTGCTGCTGGCGAGTGGCCAGATCCCCCCTAGAGGGGAGGTGGCCCGCCAACGCCTCCCCCAGTCTCCCATGCCCAGCAGCCGCACTCATCACCCACCGTCATACCTTGGCAGAAAGTAGCCTCAGGGAGGCCTGGCAAGTGGGCACATGGAGGGTGTCACTGGCGAGTGGCCAGATCCCCCCTAGAGGGGAGGTGGCCCGCCAACGCCTCCCCCAGTCTGCCATGCCCAGCAGCCGCACTCATCACCCACCGTCATACCTTGGCAGAAAGTAGCCTCAGGGAGGCCTGGCAGGCGGGCACATGGGGGGTGCCGCTGGCGAGCAGCCAAAGCACCCCCCCCTAGAGTCCACCGCTTGTCCACGGGACAAAAGACAATTGGTGGCTCACATTGTGTCGAATGGGAGTTTCCTGGGGGTGTTGGATTTGGAAATGTATAACTCCAAGATCCATATTGGATCTTGACCAAACTTGGGTGATAGCTGGAGGGGAGCCTGCTGAATACTCCCTGTGAATATGGGCTCTCTAAGTCTAACAGGGGCCGTTCTGGCCCCAATGAACAACGAACATGTTCATTAACGGGACATGTTCATTACTGTTCATCTGTTCACGTTCGGCGGCAGCAACGAACAACGAACAGCGTGTTCATTTTTTTCCGCATTTGTGCCCGTGTCTAGAACAGATCACCCAAGTGCTGAAAGACTGCTGTGGAAGTGATCCCTGAAGACATGGTGGGGGGATGAGACCAAATAAATCATGTGAGCACCAGACGAAGAAGAAAGGAGTGGGGTTTTGACCAGGGGTGGGATAGATTGGGCCCTGGCTGTCAACAGAGAACTAAGAGAAGTGCAGCTTTTTGCAAAAGAGAAAGAGAATCTGCGATGTGATTCTCCGCAGAGAAAAGCAGTGAGAGGATTCTCTCTCCCCCTCTCTCTCTTGCAAAAAGCTACACTAGATTTCCTGCCTCCTGTTATGTCCGTTCCGCCCCCCCCCCCAAGTTCCTGGAGGAAAACCTGAGTGGAGGCTTTTTTGCAAAAGACAGAGAGATAATGCCTCCCCCAACACCCTTCCTTTGGTGGAGAATTGTTTCGAGTACTACACTACGCTACTCAGGGAAACATGAGGTACCTGACACGTGAAGAACATGTCGGGCATCTCATGTAGTTTGGCCTTGAGTGAGGACTCAAAGATGGGAAGAAGTTTCAGGAGGCTCAGGTGGTTCTGCTCCTTCACATTAAGTTTGTATGTAAAACGTTTCTGATTTTGTTTATTTTCAGGAAGCTGCAATCATGGTGGAATCAGGAACATAAGCCAGCCATATGTTACTCAGCTGAACTGGAAAGGGTTTTCCTACAAATATGGTGCCTGGGGCAGGGATTACTCTACCCTTTCTCCTAACAAAGATCTCTACTGGGTGGCTCCACTGAATACAGATGGGAGATACTTAGAATATTACAGACTTCACAGTTCCTATGACGATTTGCTGCTCTACAAAAATGCAAGGGACTATCGAGTTCAGTATGGTGAGGGCAGTGGTATGGCTGTCTACAAAAATTACATGTATTTTAACGCACATGGTTCCAGAGATATGAGTAAGCTGGATTTAAACACAAACACTGTTGTGCTGAGAAAAACTCTTCCAGGTGCGGCCTTTAACAATCGGTTCTCTTATGCTGGTGTCTCATGGCAAGATATGAATTTCAATGTGGATGAGAACGGGTTATGGGTGATCTACTCAACTGAAGCCAGCACAGGTAACATTGTGATCAGCAAACTCAACGAGACTACTCTGGATGTGCTCAGTACGTGGCAAACAAGGCAGTACAAGCCTTCTGTATCGAACGCCTTCATTGTATGTGGGGTGCTCCATGCCACGAGACCAGTCAACACGAGAAAAGAGGAAATCTTTTACACTTACGACACTAACACGGGAAGGGAAGGCAGAATAAGTATCATTATAGATAAAGTGATGGAAACCATTCAGAGCATCAACTACTGCCCTGCAGACCACAAACTGTATGTGTACAATGACGGCTACCTTCTGTTATATGATTTATTTTTCAGTCCTCTTTTATTACTGTAGTTTTCTATGGATGGTGAAAAATGTCAGTCTTCAAGAGGGTGCATGGCTGGGAAAGCAGAAAAATTATTGCTGAACTGGGGGGGAGGATATGATTATGATTGATTAACGGGTGCGTGTTCAGTCCCTGGAAATAAATTTTAACAGTCCAACTAAGCCTTTTAAGTCTCTTTGATATCAGTGGGAATTAAGCCTATGTGTAACTCTTCCATTGCAACCAGTGTGATTCAGAAGCATTTAACTTTGGCTGGGTTGTACTGAGACAATATGCTTTGTTGTGTCAGACCAACCACCTATTGTGACCAATGCTATTTATCTCTAATAAAAGTAAAAATACTATCTTTCTGGATTGGGAAGAAAAAAAGTCATTTTTGTTTCTGGGCTTTTCCGCTTAAGACTTTATAATGACTGATTGTGAAATAAATGCACAGGTAGACATTTGTCATGCTTCTTCTTTCCCCTCTTATTTCATTCCCGCATCATTCAAAGTACCATAGTTCATGGATGGGGAAATGGGATCTTATTCCTCCAGCAGCACACCCATTGCTGCTGAGAATGCCGAACAGTTTGTAGTTATATAACCACCAACTGGGTAGTGTCTGTGGTGTCAGTAACAAGTAACACACAGCTTATTATCCTCCCCATATCTGCACTATTTAATAATGATATGGTCTGTTATCATTTTAAACTGTTTGAATGTGCTGTACTCCCTTCCTGCATAGCTTCAACGCACAGCACCCAACAAGTCTGACTTGGCACCCCCAGATGCAGAAATGGAATGCTGCCTTGGTAGGCTTTGGGGAAGGACTGCTGGGGAAACTGCAGCCGGGGGATCTTGCGGCTAACCTATTAGGGGAACATTTACTTGCAAGTTCTTCTTGCAAGGAGCCTTGATGAAATGAATGGCAGCCTATGCATTTCAATAGACAAGAAGCACTTGATGCTTTTTCCAGATTGGGGACCTCCTGTAAGGCAGAGCAGTTGGTGTAATCTCTTTTTACCTCAGATGGGGTAGTGTGTTGGCCAGGAGGACTTTTGCTACAAACTGATGAACCAAAGATTCCCTCCAAGAGCAGCAGCCATGCTTGCTGGTTTATCTTTACAATCAATTTGACACTATTTTCTAATTGACAGTCAGGCCTATCCACAAAGCTTTTGTACAGCTGTTGTTGTCCTTGATAAGGTTGGTGCCTGAGCTGACAGACTTTTCCATTCAAGGCAAAAGGTTTCACAGAACCTGGTACCTGGTGCAGAATTTTAAGTCTGCTGTATTTCAGCTTTCCTTTTCACACACCTTGCAAAAACTTGCAGTGTTCGGCAAATGGACTGTAGCTGTGCAGGGCTTACCTGTCCCTCTTGGACTGCCTCTGGACATGTTCTCCTATTTATATACTACAACTGTTCCTACTATACCCTTGTCATTGCTCCTACAAGCACACTTCTATTTCCTGCCAAAACTCCAAATGCTGAAATGAAAAAAAAGGGGGGGGGGATCAGAATAAAACATAGAAGTCAAGTTAGCTGGGGAAATGTAAGTGCTTTTTGCATAAAATGTGATGCTTTGCATAATTCATGTTGAATGTAGATTTTGTATTTCCTTGGCACAAAATGTGAGCTTCCGTGTTACAGAAAATGAATGGTGCTGCTTTGTTCCAGTGATCAGATATTTGGTTTAGCGATAAACTATTTTTGGAGAAAGAAAATTTCAAATGGAGTTCTTCAGCAACTTAGGTTGTTTTTGACAGCTGGTCTGGGAACCAGCAGGCAGTTAGCTTGCAGAAACTTCATTGCGAGCAGCGACAGTCACACACCTTTGGACATAGCTGCCTAAACGATTCCTGGTAAAAACAGATGGATGTTGAGCCATGCGTCAGCAAGTACATATGGCAATCTGTTACCTAATTTTGTGAATATGTTTGAACTGGATTTTCTAAGAGCATGTTGAGAAGGCCTGATCACCAGGGGTGTGTAGAAATGAATCAAAATCTCAACAGGCCTCATTAAATATAGCAACTCTGAACTGGAAAATCAATAACACCCAAAATAATGTTGCAAAGTCATTAATTCTTTGTCCATTATCTATTGCTTTACACATGATATCTCTTGGTCCATGAAGCATTATAGAACAAGGGGAAAGAGAGGAAAGAGCAATTCAGTGGATAGGTGCTTGAGAGAGACATTATTCAACCAGAAGAGTAAGCTGATGTTCCCAATGAATAGGATCATCCAAAATTGGCATTTTAGTTGCACAGCATTTCTGCTTTCTGGAAGGCTTCCCTGATTCTATACAAGCAGTGGCTCCTGCTTGTGAACTCTGTTATTATCTGGGGCTGCTTTAACAGCTAAGCTGAGGCCAGGGCAGAATTTCATTTGTACTTGCTGGCAAGCAGGCCCTATGTGGAGACTGAGAGTGGGATAGAAGCAAATTCCCAGGCTTCATCCAGCCCCCTCGCTGGAGAATGTCAGACATTCTAAACATTAATTCTTTTACAAGTTCTGCATGGAACCAATTTGTGTTATGTGCAGACACACATTGTCTTGGGTATTGGCTTCTATATAAAAAAACCAGCATGCAAATGGGCTCTGAAAACTGCCACTGGGGGATGGAAACTCCTGCCGTTCTCCTAAGCTTCCCCCCCCCCCGTCCAAAAACAGTGCAGAGGGGAGACATTTCCCCATTTCTGCTGTTTCATTTAGACCCGTTGACTCTTCTCTATATAGTTGAGCTAGTGGATCCGAATCTTGATCTTCTATTACAGACCAACATGGCTACCCTCCTGAAACAGTCATGATGAGGAAGGGTCATATGAGCAAGAACGGGTGTGATTCAGGACTGGCAATCTGTGTGTGCCCTTTTGGAAATCTCTCCTCCTTCTCCTCTGAATGAAAGAGCACATGACACAAGCACTGGCTCCTGTGGCCATTTCGATTTCAGCTTTTTCTACAAGCAGGTTTGGCCCCAAGATGGCTTCCCTCAGCAGTTTTTGAGAAGCTAGATGAATAGCCTCCCTCTAAGCTTCCTGTCACAAAGGACAGACACAACAGAGGGACTGAAAGAACAATGCACTTTGGCACTGGCATCTGTTGACCATCTAGAATTAAATATGCAAAACAAAGCAGTTATAAATAACAAAGGATAAAGATATATGAATAGATACATAATAAAAGTAGAAAGGAATCTATATGAAAATTACAGGCCTAAAGGAGACTATTGAACACAATACTTGGAGGAATCATATCTATCTCAAATAATTAAATCAAGAGTGAAATTTTTCACAGAATATGATCTAAGTTTAGAGATAAGAAGAAAGTTGATTGTAATATTCTAGATATATTTCAAGATTTACACTTTAAAGAGCTGATGTCTCTCACGCGACGTGATGTCTCTCACTACTTTTGTAGTGATCAGAGCTCCTATACAAGCATTAGCTGATTTATCACTGGAAATGCTACAGAAAAGGGAGAACTTAAATATTCTGATCAAAAAATATCCAATGTATATGGGGGGGGGAGGTTGCCCGTTTAAATTATCATTTCATTGTAAAAGAAAAAAATGGAATTAATCAAAGTAAGGATGAAGCAGTGTTTTTGAAACTGTGTCCTCATAGATCAGCTTGGCTCTGCACAGTATATCTCCACCCTGGACTTAACAAAGGTTACTGGCAGGTCCCGATGGCCCCAGCGAACAAATAAGGACACCAAAAAGACAGCGTTCGCCACACCCCAGAGCTAATTCCAATTCAAAGTTATGCCCTTTGGGCTGTATGGTGTAGCGACAACCTTCCAGAGGCCTAGTTCAGTGTCAAGGCTTCGCCAGAGCGTACATTGACAACATCATTGTCTTCAGTCCCGACTGGCCCACCCACCTCCGGCACCTCGACCATGTACTATGAGCCTTGGCAGCCACAGGTCTACGAGCTAACCCTCGGAAGAGCCGAGTCGGCTTCCATGAACTCACATACTTTGGCTATATAGTGGGAAAGGGGCAACTCCAGCCTGTCCCGGCCAAGGTGACGACATTGGAACAGAGTCCCCAACCCCGCACAAAGAAACAAATGCAACAGTTCTTAGGCTTAGTCGGGTACTATGGCAAGTTCATCCCCCATTTCGCAAGCCAAGCCAGTCCCCTCTCCAATTGCCTGAGGAAGGACCAGCCTAACATCATCCAGTAGACACCACAATGCCAACAGGCATTTGAGAAACTCTGTACCGCCATGTCCCATGATGCCGTGTTACACAACCCCGACTTCACAAAGCCGTTCATGGTCCACAGGGCTCGGGGCAGTGTTGTCTCAGGTTATCAAAGGGGCTGAATGGCCCATCTTGTTCATTAGCCAAAAGCTCCAACCGGCCGAGATGTGTTACACAACCGTAGAGAAGGAGGCCCTGGCCCTTAAATGGGTGGTAGGGGTGCTCCAGTTCTACTTGGACAATAACCATTTCACCCTCTTAACTGACCACGCCCCCCTGTTATGGATGTCCAGAATGAAGGAACACAACGCCTGGGTTTTACGTTGGTATCTTTCTCTTCTACCTTTCAGCTTCATGTTGAAACATCGGCCCGGTAGCACACATGTCAATGCGGATTACATGTCACAGATTTTCGAGGAGGAAGACCTCCACCGGAAAGCTCCAAGCACCAGGGAGGGGGGGTGTCTGGCAGTGGCACCCACACCGGACTTTGAGGGGCTCTCTCACCCCCTCCCTCCCCCACCAAAACCCCAGAGAACCCCCCCCCCGAGGGCCCAGGGAGGACCATAAGACCCTTACCTGCCTTCTCCAGGAGCCAGCTGGCCAGGAGCCTGGGACTGCCGCCGAAGGCCGCTGCCAACCCAACACGCTGCCGATCAGCTGCTTGGTGGTAGGGAGCCAAGGGCTGGCTGCCGCCGCAGGAACCACCATGGCTGGGGCCCTCCTCACCCCCAGGCTCAGAGATGGCTCTGCCAGGCCAAGCCCGGCCCCGGGACAGAGCAGGGCCAGCTGCAGAGAGGGAGGCAGCCGGGGACAGGGCCCCCAAGAGGGCGCCCACGGTGGATGCTGGGAAGATGTCAAGGGAGGGTGGAGTTTTGAGAGCGGGAGCAGGACATGGTGGGGTTGAGCGGCAGGGATGCCTGGCCCAAAAGCCAATGGCCATCAGGGAAGGGACCCAGGGGAGCACAGGTATAGGGAGTGTTGTGCTGGGAGGAGGACAGAACTGGGGAAGGAGAGCAGAGATTGGGGAAGGAGAAGGGAATGAGGGGAAGAGGGGATATAAAAGGGAGGCCTCTCAGTGAAGCTGGGAATGAAGGAGGCTGATGTGGTCTGTCAGGAGGAGAGGCACGTGCAGCCGGGGGGAAAGGGAAGGAATTAGGTGACGTAACCACCTTCCCTACCCCATTTCTGAAGTGGAGAGAGACCCCTACCCCAAGGGGGGGCAAAGGGGCAGAGAAGCGAGTCACGGTGGACCCCGGGGAAGAGGCCGCGGACGACGGGGAGGCCCACAAACTGCTGTCAGGAAATATTGTATTTTCCCCACCACTGCACCTTGTTAATTTGTTTTATTATTTGTATATTGATTTTAGTTTTTGTTTTTATCGATTTTAACTGTTCACCGCCCAGAGCCCCTGGGATGGGAGGTATATAAATTGAATAAATAAATAAAGTAGTAAGTAAGTAAGTAAGTAAGTAAGTAAGTAAGTAAGTAAGTAAGTAAGTAAGTAAGTAAGTAAGTAAGTAAGTAAGTGAAGCAGAACCATTGAATATGAGCCACTGATATTAGAAGTGACTGAAGTTATCCCGAATAGGTCTAATACAAAATAAATCAGTTGCTGTAATGGAGAACACAAGTGTGAAGATATGTTATAAGAACTGTAACCAATTCTATTTTCACCAACATTTCTTTTCCCTACCATTTTTTTACATTTTATATGTATTTCATATAATAGATAATATAACATTTGTGTTTTTAAATGTTTAACAATGCTCAAATGGATTTAGAGGGCTGTAACTCTGTTTTGGACAGCATCAACTTCATATGTCCTTTTCCTTCCTCTGATAGGAGCAGGCTTATGCATCTAAAGCAAGGGCATTTGTAATATTCATTAATCCTAAATTTCACTTCGTTTCTCTGGACTTCATAGGTAAATATGCAATGATCAAAGGGAAAGTGCAGAATCCAATAATTACATTGGTCGGGGTATGTGGGACACACCTAAGACAACCAGCATTTTGTTCAACACTCCTTAAAACAATCTTTTACATTTTGGAAGGGAAGTCACTCATTGCCAGGGACTTCAAAGGAGTGGTGAATCCCAAATTAGGTGATACAGCCAGTATGAATGTTGAATCCTTTCAATTACCCAAGAGTTACATCACAGCAATAGATGATTGTCATTTGACAGATTGTTGGCAGTTTTTCAGTCCCTTCTCACAAGATATACTCCCTCCCCCTTTCTTTCCCACATCAAAATTATTCAAGGGTTGGTATGACTTTAGTAACACCTTCTTTGTTAACTAAAACATCAAACACAGAAATTGACAGGTCTTCAATTTCAGATCATACTGAATTTTTTTAAACAGAAAGATAAAAGAATTTGAAAATAACCACCTGTCTGAATTACAGTCTGAGTTGTTCAATGAAAAATCAAATTACAGCAGGCGACTTTCATTAAGGAGGCACAAGAAGTTATGAGATCATTTTGTTTTCTTAAGACTAAATCCTTTGAAATTGGCAATAAAGCAGGCAAGATGCTTCCGTGGTCTATTACTGACAAAAGGAAAAAGAAAACAACCCCTCTCCCATTATCAAATAACCATCTCACACTATGACTAGCTCTAGTGATAATTGGCTGATAAATTTCTTTTTAAAACTGATATGCTTCTAACAATCCATCTCATTTAGAACAGGTTTTTGCTACTATAAGGATTCACAGAATAAATGAAGAATGTTGGAAGTTCTGACTATCCCTAGAACACTGCAAGAAGTTAAACAAATAAAAGTTAAACAAAGCACCAAGCCTTATAATATAGAAATTTTCCAGAGGTTTCCAAAAATCCACAATTTGATTTCTATCATTTACAAATGATTCCACATCCCATTGCAGAAATCCATTCCCTTCTGGGTACTTATTTAGAAGATCATATTCTTGGTGGCCTTGATATCAGCCAGAAGAGTGGGGGAAACTGGGGCCCAACTGATCACAAAGAATTACTGAGATACAGTGTTTAGGGGCATGCATCTAGAAAATGTTCACTGTGGTTTCAGATCTGGGACTGTTGAGTGAAATGGTTAACATGATCGAGTAGTTTTCTGGTGGGGTATTGCTGGTTCATGGTTGAAATTAATTAGATTTTGTTGTTGTTGTTGTTCTCATGATTTTTGTGGCCATTATTTTCAATGAGAAAGAGGAAGGGGACCAATTGAAGGCTATGAGGCAGCTGTTTTTGCACCTAATTGCACCAAAATTATGCAGAACACAGTCCTTCCTCTAAGTTCCCAGCAGATTGAACAGTGTGTGTGTGTGTAATTTTACAGACCCCCAAAGTAGATCCTTCTCTGCACAATTGCACTAAGTTCTCTCTACTAGTTCCTAAAATGGCCATCAAGTAGTGGACAGGCCAGCAGGAGAGCTTCAGCCAGCCACCAGCATTTTTTAAAAAAAATCCTTATCTGCGTTCATTTTATTTCCCTACGCTTACAGTGAACAGACAATTTAAAAAAACTACCTTCCTGCTGAAAGCTCTGAATTTGCCTTCTTTCTTTGTTGTAGTTTGTTTGTTTCCTTTCAGAAAGTGAGGAAGGCTGCCATTGCATCTTGCCCCTAAACCATCATTCCACTTCTGTTATTCCCTAATGGGACTTCTGGGGCAAGTGGAGTTGCTGTTTTTCAATCAAATAACACCAAAATTGCAATGGAACATCTTCTACCTGTCCTTCAAAGAAACCCCAAGTTACAAGCAAATTGGGCAAAGCATTTGAATTCTATGGGCCTCTGAACAAGCCCTTGCCCCAACATCATTGCAACTCTCATTATCCCCTATGGGAGGGATTGGAGGAGGCTGGAGTAATTATTTTCAACCAAATGCCACCAAAATTGCAGTGAAAAGTCTTCTGCTTGTCCATCAAAGTACCCCCAAGTTTTGAGTAAATTAGGCAATTTCTACAGGCCAAGGATTTTTCACAAGAAAAAAGTCTCTCTCTGCTCCACCAGAAGGGTTGAAGATGGAAAGAGGGGGGAAGGAGAATGGCAGCTTTCTGCAGCTTGGGATTGGCTGGCTCTGGGCTTCTCCTTTGCAAATGTCTGATTGAAAGGGAGAAATTGTCCTGGAAATCAGTACAGATTTGAAGTGAAATGCATATTCATGCTGCACTGCTGGTAAGCTCTGGAACTAAAAACAAACCAACACACATGGATTTTTTTCAGGGAGGGGTTTTGTGATTACCAAACAGCCTGAATTAGTGTTAACATTCCAGAGTATCACAAATAAGATCTGAAAATAGTTATTTTCATGATTTTTATGGCTCATGATTTTCATTTGCACACCCCTAATGATGGTTATCTATCTGTGTCCAAATAAATGGCTCAGAAATTGTCTCACTTTTTTTTTTTGCCCAAACATGGTATAAACAAGCTTCCTTGTGTATTACAAATAAGGTTCGAGTTGGAAGGCTAACAGATCCACCATCTGTAGCTGATGGTTTTCAGAATTCCTTTCTCCTATATGCAGAGCAGGGGTCATTCCTTCCCATTTGCAATGACCACAGGTATTTTGATAATTGAAGGCTGCCCTGACCCCAGCCCCATAGTACTCCAGTTTTGAGTGACCATTTACTGTACATGTTAGAATTGGGAGAATTGAGAGGGACAAGATTGTGGGCACCTTGAAGTACTACCTTGCAACTAATCTAGGGTTCACATTCCTCTGCCCCAAGGGTTCCCATTCCTCTGCCCACAATCCCACCCTTTCCCCCCCGCACCCACTTACTTGGCCGGCAGGGGGCACGCTCCCACGCTGTGAGAAGGGGCGGTAGCAGCGACTGTGAGAGTGGGCCGCTCTTGTTGGCGCCACTGCCACTGCCACTGCCACCTGCTCTCTCCGCCGCCGCTGCCCACTCTTGCCAGTGCCACCACCTACTCTCTCTGCCGCTGCCACCTGCTCTCACTGCTGCCCACTCTCGCCGCTGCCACCAAAGCCCCTTTGCACCAAACGAGAGTGGGCCGCAGTGACGGCAGCAAGAGTGGGCTGCAGCAAGAGCAGCCCACACTGGCAACGACAAGGACCCCTTTGACCCCTGTGTGATGACATAACTCCTGGAAGTGATGTCATCATGATAGCCGGGAGTGCGTGCATGCGTTAAGAAAAAAGCCCGGGTAAGTGCCGGGTCCAAATTCCCCGCTGGCAGAGTCCAGGGACCTGGGGATCTCCCACTGAGGCACTCCAGGTCCCTGGCAACCCTAAACTAATCCCTTTATTATGGTGATGGCCTCTTGCCCCCTGTATAGGGATAGGTAGGATATGTGAACATCGTTGGTAGAGTTCAGGAAATAACCCAATCCACACTTCAGAATTTGTTTCAATGAATTTAATGCAATAGGATTTTTGTAGAAAATAATAACTGACTGCAGGCCATTGATGCAACAGAAGAAGCCTTCAGAGTACAAGCACTAACACACACTGACACACAACAGAGAGAGAGAAAAAAACAAGAGGTAGATTGAACAGCAAGAGAAAATATTCAATAAACCCTAAACACTAGAGAATGCTCCACAACTCCCCCTAGGGAACAAGTGGACTAAACTATTTTTCCAGCAGTATTTACAGTAACTAGACTCTTAGCAGGCTGTTGCTTCTCCAACAAACATGAGGCCTATTTTTCAAGATTGCATCTATCTCTTTGCCCTTTTAGGTCCTGTGGGCAGATCAGTGTGCGTGTGCGTGGGTGGGTGGGGGGGAGCTCTTTGGAATGCCAATTATATGTCCAGAAAATTTTAATCTCTGCTGAATTAGTTGGGGCAGGTGCTTACAGGGCTGTGTGTCTCAGGGCACCTAACTCCATGCGCCCACCTAACTGTGGCTCCAAGCAGAAGTTGGCTATGCTGCTGAGCTAAGTGGTGGCATGATGGGAGACAAAGGAGCTACAAAGCAGAGCCCAAGGGATTGGGCGGCTGTGCCAAAGCAGGCAGTGGTCAGGGTCACGGCCCCTGCCACACTCTGGGGGTTTGGGGTTCACGGGTGTGCTGCAGGCTTCTTTGGGAGTGCTATTAGGATCTTTGACATACTTTGGGAGTGCTGGAGATGCAGCTTGAGAAGCTGTGAGATGCTAAGAAGGAATGCAGTTATCAGCATGGCCAAGGATTTTTAATCATAATAATTCTACTTTCTCTCACTGTACTTTCTCTCTCTGCATAGATGGGAACTTAGCAAAAAAAGGTGGGGTCTACAGTGCCTGAAGAATTTAATGCTTAACAGGGGGAGGGGACAGTCATTCCTATCAAGAAAGTCTTTCTGTACTGAACTCTTAGGTTATTAAAAGCTTTAACTCATGCATCTTTGAACTCATGCAGTGAAGTTATTTGAGATCTAAGCTGGCAGTCTCTGACAGCAGCCTAGTGGCGCTGATGCCCAGGAAGGCTGCCAAGCCAATCCCTCTTGACTCTACGCTCTCTAGAGTGTTCACCGGAACCCAGCACTCTGTTGGAACATGCACATCTATCCATGCCTGAGGAGCAGCTGAGAAGAATAGGAGTAGAGAGGAGAAAGCGGAACTGGATGCAACTTAAAATGCCTTCTTCACTTCTGAAGACAGGGGAGGCTGGGCACTGCCCAATGGGCAGCTCATGGCAAGAAGGGGGAGAAGGGCAAAGAACTGGGGTTGGAGCTGAAGCTTGAGGCACACAGCAACCAGAGGTTCCCTTCCTTTTGTCCTCGGACCCCTCGACCAACTGGCCTGCCCAGCCTTCAGGTGGAAGCTGGCAGGCCCTCTCTTTAAAGCAAGTCATGGTCTTAGCCTGGAATCTGGTGCATTTGTGGGTTTGAGTGAATTTTTTTCTGCCTGCAGTTGCGTGAGTAGAATAGAAAACATCTCTGGGCTGCATGCAAACAATGTGCTTCCAGACAACTGTGTCAACATTCTGCAGGAAATAGCATTTTCAATAGCTACATTCGCATAATGTGATGTTTAAATTTCATAAATTCATCCTTAAATCTACAATATATGTGAGCAAGGAGCTCTTTTCTAGCTTTTGGAGTTAATATATTTCTTTCATTCTCTGGCTGAATGTTAGGCTTTAATGAAGTCCAGGGACTTATATATGATCGAACTCAGCAGAGAAGATAAAAGTACAAGAACAGCTTCTGGAGCCAGGTGCAACTGGCTCAAGTGTGTCCATAGAGTCACAGGGTTGGAAGGGGCCTCTAGGGTCATCTAGTCCAACTCCCTGCACAATGCAGGAAATTCATAACTACCCGCCCCCCGCCAACTGCCCCAGTGACCCCTGCTCCATGCCCAGAAGATGGCAAAACACCCCCAGGATCCCTAGCCAAACCAGCCTGTGGAAAATTGCTTCCTGGCCCCAAGGTGGCGATCAGCATTACCCTGGGCATGTAAGAAGGGCAACAAGAACCAAGCACAGATGCAACCCATTCTGCCCTCCCCCTCATGATCTGCCCAGGTTCACAGAATCAGCATTGCTGTCAGATGGCCATCTAGCCTCTGCTTAAAAACCTCCAAAGAAGACAAGCCCACCCCTTCCCGAGGAAGCCTATTCCCCTGAGGGACCGCTCTATCTGTCAGAAAGTTCTTCCTAATGTGCCTCTTTAGTTGAAGACTTCCTAATGTTTAGCCAAAAACTCTTTTGATTGAATTTCAACCCGTTGGTTCTGGTCCAAGCTTCTGGGGCAGTGAAAAACAAATCTGTCCCATCCTCTATATTGCAGCCCTTCAAGTACTTGAAGATGTTTATCCTATCACCTCTCAGTCATCTCCTCTCCAAGCTATTCACAGCTGCCCACTTCTCCAGAGTATTCAGGTCTTGTTGAATTTTAATTCTATCTTCTTGGGTGTTTGCTACCGCTCCCAATTTGGTATCATCAGCAAATTTAATGAGCAGCCCTTCCACTCCTTCATCCAGATCATTGATAAAAATATTGAAAAGTACCGGGCCCAGAACCGAGCCCTGCGGCACCCCACTGGACACCTCCCTCCAATCTGATGAAATGCTGTTGACCACCACTCTTTGAGTGCAGTCCTCCAACCAGTTCCCTATCCACTGAACTGTCCTATAGTCTACTCCACAGTCTTCCAGTTTGCCCATCATAATGTCATGGGGGACCTTATCAAAAGCTTTACTGAAATCCAGATAAATCACGTCAACAGAGTTCCCCCGATCCAGTAAGCTGGTCACTCGATCAAAGAAGGAAACCAGGTTGGTCTGGCAAGATCTGTTAGGAACAAAACCATGCTGACTTCCCCAAATCACTGAGTGGTCCTTCAGATGCTTACAGATTGATCCCTTTAAAATCTGCTCTAATATCTTCCCAGCAACAGAAGTCAGACTGACCGGCCTGTAGTTTCCCGGTCATCCTTCCTCCCTTTCTTAAAGATTGGGATAACATTCACGCTTCTTCAATCTTGTGGCACATCCCCAGTCCTCCAGGAGGCCTTGAAGATGATGGACAGGGGTTCTGCGAGTTCTCTGGAAAGTTCTTTCAGCACTCTTGGGTGCACCCCATCCGGCCCAGGGGATTTGGATTCATCCAGTGCAGCCAGATGCCTCTCCACAACCTCTCTGTCAATGTCAATTAGCCACTCAGGTGTCCTGCCACATTTTCTACTATCTCTAGATGTGCCTGAGTTCTTCAGGGAGAAAACAGAGGCAAAAAAGTCATTAAGCCCGTCTTCTTTTTCTCTGTCCTCCATCAGAGTTTCTCCATCTACTCCCAACAGCGGTCCAATTGCCTCTTTTACCTTGCGTTTGCTTCTCACATATCTGTAGATGTTTTTCTTATTGTAGCGAGCCCTCCTGGCCAGACCCAGCTCGTACTGAGCTTTGGCCTCTCTGATGGCTGATCTGCAGTACCTACTAACCCTCATATACTCCTCTTTAGAGGTCTGTCCTTCTCTCCATTTCCTGAACATTTCCTTTTTCTCCCTTAGCTTATTCTGGAGCTCTCTGTGCATCCACATCGGTTTCTTGGAGCCACCTTCATCTCATCTACCAATTCTTCCCTGTTGGTTAATATCAAGTCTAGTATGGCCGAGCCCCTTGTAGCTTCCTCCACCTTTTGAAAAAGGAAGTTATCGGCCAGGCAGGTCAGGAAATTGCGTGATTCATGACGCTTTGCTGAGCCTGTCTCCCAGCACACATCGGGGAAGTTGAAGTCACCTATAATTACAAGGTTCTGATGTCTGGATCCTCTGCCAATCTGTTCAAAGAGGGCAACATCCATTTCTTCTCGCTGGTCAGGTGGTCTGTAGCAGACTCCAACAATAATACCCTTTGTCCTTCCTCCCCTTAGTTCTACACATATACTTTCCACCGGGCTGTCCGCCCCATTCTCCATAACTTCTTGACAATCAAGCCCTCTCTTCACATACAACGCCACTCCACCTCCTCTTCTACACTTCCGGTTTTTCTTGAACAACTCATACCCATCCACTAGCACATTCCAGTCATGGGAATCATCCCACCAAGTTTCAGTAATTTCTACTATATCATAGCCCTCTGTTTGCAATAGAAGCTCAAGCTCTTCTTTCTTATTGCCCATACTTTGGGCATTCTGAGCTCCTTCAACCTTTCCTCATAGGACTTGGTCTCCAGACCCCTCACCATCTTCGTTGTCCTCCTCTGGACATGTTCCAGTTTGTCTATATCCTTCTATAATCATACACATGCACACAGAAACCTAGGAAGTTTAGCCAGAAATTGGAGAGAGGGAGGGGGAGCAAATATATCTAGCTATCCTGGAGAAGGGTTCCAGTCCGCAGAGAAGAGGGTAGCTTCAAACACTAGCATCCCTGGCTTAAGAAAGCAAGAGGCTTGGGCAAACCTCAAGGGAACAATGCTTATGGATCCAGAAACATGAACAATTTGAATGGGGCCAGAGCTCTACCTTTATAGGTAAAATGTGCCCTGAGGTGGAAGAGCCCACGTAGCTGTTAGAGCAAAGGCTTCAATGGTTAGTTCCTGGGTTAGACAAAAGGCTTGATTGCATTGATGGGTATCTGCCGGGGCGTGTGAATACAAATGTAAAACTAGTTCTAGAGCTGCACAAAAAGGATAGTTTGCTGAAGAAGTCCACCAGAGCTAAGTTAAGTACTTTTAGGGAGGGATTGTTCTCTCCCAGGAACGACTGTCTATACTTATGAATGTCATTTGATTAGCTCCTCAATCAAGGACAGGAGATCTCATCACGGAAGGAGGGAAAGGAATGTGCTAAGTGGGGATGACCCCGAGAGACCTTTGTTGCACTGGGCACCGGCGGGAACGGAGAGATAGTAAATCCAATCGCTTCTCAATCACTCCGCATTCCTGTGCAGCATTCCATGCATGCCAGGTTCTCCCAGGCAGGACTTAGAAACTGCTGGAGGTCCTCTGGTTGCCAAACAGCAGCCATTTTAACTCCAGAGGCCTGTACACTGTTAATATCACAAGCAGCCATATAAAAACTGCTGTTAAAATGGCGGAGGCCAGGCTGACTGCTTACACTTAGGGAAATATATTAACAAAATTCCAAATCTGTCTTGTGCTCTTGGTGCTTGGCCCATGCTCTTGAAATTGGGAATCCTTATTTATTTGCTTATTTATTTGGTTTTTATACCACTTCTCTTCAGTTAAGAGTTTGGAACAGTTGACATCATAAATAATTACATCAGTTAAAAACCAATACAAAACATTATATATATTCAATAAAATCACAATAAAAGATCAACATATTACAAATACTTAAAACCAACCCAAGACCTTCCCTCCAAATCCACTTTTTATAGGAGCTGCTGAGGCTGCCTGTGACCAAAAAGTCCAAGGTAAGCACTTTTGGGGCTTGTGTATGGAGGCTGGGTTTTCAGGGCAACTCAGCAAAACACACACAATAAGTGGGGAAAGAGTGGGAAAGACCAGCTGTGGGGAAATGGCCAAAATCATTCTTCCCTGGGACCAGGAACCACCAGCAAGCCTTATGAAGATAAATGAAGGGGGCACGGGAGTGTGTGTTCATAATGGAAGAGGTGGACCTGAACCTTCAGGGTCCCAGACCATGGAGGACTTTAAAGGTGAGGGCCAATCCGTTGAATTGGATTTGGAGACTAAGTGGTAACCAATTCAGCTGCTTCAAAATTGGTGCTATGAGAGCTCACCACGGTGTCTTGATCAGCGACCTAGCAGCCACATTCCACATAATCTGAAGCCTCCGGTGTGTCTTCAGGGGTAGCCCTACGTAGAGCGAGTTGCAGTAGTCTAAATGAGTGGTGACCTTCTCATAGATCAATGTGGCAGGGTTGGACTGAGATAGATATGGGGAAAGTTGTCAGGCCTGGTGATGATGAAAAATGGATACCTGTTTGTCCATGGGAAGCTTAGAATCAAGCCAAACCCCCAAACTCTTCAAGGGGTCAGCAACTAAAAGCTGGGCTCTGTCAATTAATGGGAGTGACAAATTCCCTACAACTGAAGTCCTTCCCAGCCACAGGAATTCAGTTTTCAAAAGATTTAACTTCAGCCAGCTACCGCTCAGCCACGCCACCACAGCATCCAGACATTGGGCCAAGAAAGAAGTATGTGCTTCTGGTTGCTTATCAAGCAGAAGTTAGAGTTGGGTGTCATCAGCATACTGATGGCATTCAAACCCAAACCTCCTGACAACATCTGCTAGAGCATTCTTGGAGGAAGGAGGCAAACCATTGCAACACAGTAACTCTTCGCCCCAGTGAGTCTAGGCTGTCAACCAGGACCAAATGGTCAACTGCAACGGATCTAATAAAATCAACAGCACACAATTGCCCTTGTCTAGCTGAAGCCGGATGTCATCAACCAGAGCTATTAAAGCAGTCTCAGTCCCTTAACCCAGCCTGAAGCCAAACTGTGGTGCAAACAGGGCTGGCGCCACCATTGAGGCAGTGAGGCAGGCGCTGCGGGTGCTGAGGTGCCGAAGGGGGCACCGGAGCGGAGGCCCGTGCCATGGAGCTGGCGTGCCTGGCCCGCAGGTGCTGCAGCTGGTCAGCCCCGCACTGTCGCCGCCACCACCGCCACAAACACGCTCCCGGCCGGGCACAGCATCCGCGGGCCAGGTATGGCAGGTGTCCAGGGCAGCATGCGGAACCTCACCAGCCCCCCACTGAGCCCGACTGGGTGCGTGGGCAGCCTCTGCACGCCTTCCCAGCCACTGGCCAGTCAATGGGTCCGGCTTGCTGTGTGATGACACCATCACGCAGTGACGTCATCACGCAGTCCAGAGGCGGGCGTGCGCACTATGTGTGAGCATGCGCATGTAGGGGCAGCCACAGGTGCCAGAAACGCTGGTGCCGCCCCTAGATGCGAATGTATCATTGAAAAAACCCTGAAATTGCTCAGCCACAGCAGTCTCAATAATCTTAACCAGGAAAGGCAAATTTGATACTGGGCAGTAATTTGCTAGCTCCTTTTTATCCAAGGAAGGCTTTTTCAACACAGTCTCAGTACTTCCTCCTTGAGGGAGCTCAGGAACCGGCCTGATGCAAGAGAACAGTTAATAATTGCTCACAAAGGACTTCACACCATATCATGGCAGCTCAGACCCTTGATGGAGTGATGAAGTGATGGTAGCTTGGTAGACTGTGGGTCCTTCTTGGCCAAAAATAAATGGAACATGTGAATAATAAAAAGTTTGATGGTGTCTGTTGCTACCCCATCCCAGGCTATGGAGATTGCCTTCTCCCTCCAATGAGGGCTTTGTCTGACTTTGAGTGACAGCATCACATTTACCATGCAATCCCTGATTGGATGGCATAATGCAGTGAAAGCCTTTCAAGTTTGAAAAAAAGCTAGCTGCAAATTAGAGAACAATGGCTGTGCAAAGAATGTGCAAAAGTGTGGGCGACAATTGCTGCAGACCTTTCACCACCATTCCCAAAAAGGCAACTGTTATAATGAAAAAACCCACAGCGATTTGGGTCAGCACTAGAGATGCTGGTAGTGAAGTTATGCTATGATGCCTCCTACAGGCTGAACCTAGAATGACCAGATTTCACCCTGTTAAATGGGCCAGCTCATTTCATAAGTCAATAGGAATGCATCACAGCCAGATTTGGGTCCAGTAACTCCTTTAAGACCAACTAAGTTTCCAGGGTAGGAGCATTTGAGAGTCAGAGCCCCCTTCATCAGATACAAGGTTTGCTTCATCAGATCTGAGGAACGTATCGGTATTTTCCCCTACTGTGTTACCCTTTCAACCACTGTCTATCAGTAGTCTTAAACCACAATAGTCATACTGATATGCATAGGGTTTCTCCCAAATACATTGTTTGAGTTCTCAGTGTCTGGTCTTTTTCCGAGTAACCTATACATATGCAAATGATTTAATATGATTATCTCCTGATTTTTGTCATTTCCAGGTCAACAAATTCTGAAGTCATTTATTCAGTAATGAAGCCTATTGTCCAACAGTGGTGTGTACCAGCAACAGACCGGCACTGTTTGCAGGTGGTACAAAAACCCCAGCTATTGAAAGGATGCGGCATTCCATCCTGTTTTCTAAAGCTGTCCCTCTGCACAAAGCACAGCAATACATTCTCTGGAATGGAGCACATTTCCTAAGTGCTTTGCTCAGCATTTTATTCTCCTGACTTCTATTAAAATTAATAGGAGTTGCACAACTGAAACCCCATGGAATGCACTCAGATTGATAGCACAATGCAGCCACAAATGAACACTGCATTGTGAAACAGGCAGGTACAAAATGGCAATTATTTTTTTTTTGCTAGAATTTGCTCAAGTCCATTTTCCAGTCTTCAGCTTGGCTGCTAACCTCATTTACTGTATGCTTGCAGATGGAATCAGCTTAAAATCCCAGGTGCTCCAGAAGAGGCAATGGAATAGAAGGGCAAAGTGGAAGAGTCCTGCGGGCTTGTGGAGCAGGGGTCCCCAACGTGGCACCTGAGGGCACCATGGTGCCTGCTGACACTTCTCCAGGCTACCCCTCAAGTGTTTTTAGAAAGGGAGTGGGACTCAGCAGGGCTATTGGAAGTCTGATTGGCTGTGCAGAGTTTTTAAAAGTTGCTTCAGCAGCAGCATCCACTACAGCACAAGCATCTTCACAGTGTTACTGTATGTGTACGCAAGAAAATGTTTTTTAAAGTGGTAGAGAGTGCCCTCAAGTCATAGCTCTTTTATGGTGACCCTTGGTGGGGTTTTCATGACAAGAGACTAACAGCAGTGGTTTGCCATTGCCTGCCTCTACAACCCTGGTCTTTGTGGGGGGGGGGGAGCTCCCATCCAATTACTAATCAAGGCTGACCCTGCTTAGCTTCTGAGATCTGACGAGATCAGGCTTACCTGGGCTATCCAGGGCTGACCATTTTTTAAAGTATGTACACTTTAAAAGGCATCTTGTTAAACAGAGCTTCTGCCGGAAATATTGTAGTTACTATTAGAGTTATGCATAACTTCATTCCCTGATAGATCAAGATGGGTAGCCATGTTAGTCTGTCTATAGCAGTAGAAAAGAACAAGAGTCCAGTAGCACCTATAAGACTAACAACATTTGTGGTAGGGCATGAGCTTTCATGAGTCACAGCTCACTGTATCTGGAGAAGTGAGCTGGGACTCACAGAAGCTCATACCCTTCCACAAACTTTGATGGTCTTATAGGTGATACTGGACTCTTGCTCTTTTCAGCCCCTGACATTTTGTGTCCCCAAGTCAGGCATCAGACATTGGGCCAGAGAGATGGCTCGGCAGCTGCGTTTACTGGTGGGATTGAAGCCAGCCGGCAGAAAAAGGCATTTGATGGTGGGGTGCCTAGCTGCATAAAGGGGTGAGGGTTTAGCACCCTAGGCTCTCAAATTGGGACACGTGGCCCCGTGGTTGATATGCGATTGGGGCATGTCTGCCCCTGTAGCTCATGCCTGAAGGCATGGAAAGGTCTGCATTTATTGTCCCCCTGATATCTGTGCCTCTCACTCCTTTCTTTCTACTACATTTTAGACAATGAGCAAGCTCCTTGGAATGGGGACTTTCTGCTTTCTATGTTTCTTTGTAAATCACTGCAAGTTTTGATGGTGCAACAACATCTGGTGACAGTTCAGGACACTCAAGAGCTACAAAATCAAAAAGAGTCCAGTAGCACCTTTAAGACTAACCAATTTTATTGTAGCATAAGCTTTCGAGAATCACAGTTCTCTTCGTCAGATGCATGGAGGGCCAAAAGAAACTGGTCAGATATAGAGAAGGAGAGGGGAGGGCGGGTTAGATGCAAACAGCTCCTTCTGATATGTAGATGCAAACAGCTCCTTCTGATATGGAGATCAGTTTGCTTCTGTAAAGGTTCAGAGGAGTTAGAAGTGTTAGTCTGTAGTAGCAAAATCAAAAAGAGTCCAGTAGCACCGCCAAGACCAACCAATTCTGCTGCAGCACAAGCCTTCGAGAATCACAGCCCTCCCCGCCAGATGCATCTGACAAAGAGAACTGTGATCCTCGAAAGCCCAAGCCAGGTGCCACTGGCCTCCCCCTGACCCCGCTTCTGTAAAGGAAATCAGTTACCTGTGATAATGAGATAACCATTCATAGTCCCTATTCAGTCCCAGCTTGACAGAGTCAAATTTACATATGAATTCCAATTCAGCAGCTTCCCGTTGGATTTTGTTTTTTGTTTTTTTTATATACATTTTTATTTTAATTTCTAACATAGAAAACTACAAAAAACTACAAAAATATAAAGGAAAAAAGGGGACTGGGGAAAAAGGGAAGAGCAACATATAAACAGAAAACACACACTACATCTACATGTCTTGTATTCCCTTCATACTGCAATTTTTCTTTAAAGTTAACTTTCTAATATGCTATCAGATTGGTAGATCTTATAAAATACAGACTACATTCAGGATCAGGTCTCCCCCCACCCCGTGTCTCGGTCTCAGTTCTCTCTGCGCAGCTACAATAGCTGCGCTCGTTCCCTCCTCCCCCCCACTCTCCCCTTCAGACTTTGGACTTTCTTCTTGCTGAAACTCCTGATGGTTAAACAAAAAGTCCCTCAGCTGTACTTCCGATGTTATCTTGTAGGTTTGATCCTTGTATCTGAACCAGATGCCTTCTGGAAACAACCATTTATATTTTACTTCACATTTCCTCAGGAAAGCCGCAAGTCTTTTATATTTAAATCTTCTTTTACAAGCCAAAAATGGAACGTCCTTCAATATCTTAACCTTATTGCCCAGATAATCCAAGTCTACATTATACAAATTATATAAGATGGTGTCCCGAGTCTTCTTAGATGAAAAGTCAATAATAATCTCGCGAGGCAGCTGACGCTTCATTGCATATTTTGAAGATGTCCGACGGACTTCCAGAATATCGCTTTTTAACTCTTCTTTAGTTGCCTTTGCGAATGACGCCAAAAGTTCCGACACCAAATCCTTTAAATTTTCACTTTGCTCCTCTTTTACATTCTGAAGACGCAGTACCATTTGGGCACGGTCCACTTGTAATCCTATTATTTGATTCTCCAAGAGCTTTACTTCTTTACTTGTTTCTTTCATGAGTACTACGTTTTTGCGTGCAGACTGCTCTGCTCCAGACACTGTTTCTTTAATGGTTTTCACTTCGCTTTCCACTGAATCAACCTTTTGCCCCATTTCATTTAACTTCGCTGCAAAGGGCTGCATAGCTTCAAAGACCACTCGTCTGACCATCTCTTCCAGGGTTTCCCCCTTCCCCTGTAACATCGCCATCACCGATTTACTCATCGCAGGGCTCTGCTTTTTCGTTGCCATCTTAGGGGGGGGGCGCCAGCTAAGTTCCGAAACTCCGTGAAGGGGAAGAAATCTGAGCCTTCTTAGCTTCAACTCCCACCAATCCTTCGCATACGCTTAGAAATCAGAAGGGATTCGCTTACTTACAGGTTTTCACCTTAAATCTGCTTATTGCCGTTCTCCATGGCCCGGCGGCACGCGATGTGCTACACAAGTCTGCCGGCCTCCGTAGGAGCAAGCGAGCTATTTACCCCCTGCATTGCTTTCAGGGGGTTCTTCCCGCAGCGCTCCGGACCCTGGCCCCCTCACTGGGAGTCCTGGGGGTTAACCCTCGCAGGTCAACCGCCCGGTCAGGCTGCTCGGACGTTTCCTCCCGGACCTGCGGAGAGGAGCGTCCGACATGGCCGGGAAAACGAAACCGAATCCCGTTGGATTTTGTTTTTGAAAGGTTTCTGTTGAACTACAGTGACCTTTAAGTCTTTGATGGAATGTCCTGGTAGATTGAAGTGTTCTCCCACTGGTTTCTGGATGTTGCCATTTCTAATGTCAGATTTGTGTCCATTTATTCTTTTGCGTAGAGGTTGGCTGGTTTGTCCAATGTACAGAGCAGAAGGACATTGTTGGCACATGAGGGCATATATCAGATTGGAGGATGAGCAGCTGTAAGAGCCAGAGACAGTGTAGTTGATGCCATTGGGTCCTGTAATTGTATTCCCTGGGTAGATATAAGGGCAGAGCTGGCATCTGGGTCTGTTGCAGGGCCTGGTACCTGTGCTGGTGACTCTGCTAGCCGATTCATGATTGTAAGTGAGAAGTTGTTTAAGGTTGGGGGGCTGTCTGTAGGCAAGGAAAGGTCTTCCACCCAGGGCTTCTGAGAGAGAGGTATCATTTTCCAGGATGGGTTGTAGCTCACTGATGATACGTTGGATGGGTTTGAGCTGGGAGCTATAGGTGACAACCAGTGGTGTTCTATTGTTAGTTCCTTTAGGTTTGTCCTGGAGCAGGCTGTTTCTGGGTACTAGTCTGGCCCTGTTGATTTGGTTCCTCACTTCATTTGGTGGGTACTGTAGCCCCAAAAACGCTTGTTGTAAATCTCTTAAGTGGGAGTCACGATCAAGAGCATTGGAGCAGATACGGTTGTAACGTAAGGCTTGACTGTAGACAATAGACCGAGTGGTATGTTTAGGGTGGTAGCTGGAGGCATGTAGATATGAGTATCGGTCTGTTGGTTTCCGGTATAAGGTGGTATTTATCCATCCATTATGTAGTTGTACAGTGGTGTCCAGGAAGTGTACCTGTTGTGTAGAGTGGTCCAGGCTCAGGTTGATAGTAGGGTGAAAGTTGTTGAAGTCCTGATGAAATCTCTCAAGGGCTTCCTTCCCATGGGTCCAAATGATGAAGATGTCATCCAGGAATCTTAAGTATAGTAGTGGTTCCAGTGGATGGGAGCTGAGGAAGCGTTGCTCCAAGTCCGCCATGAATATGTTAGCATATTGTGGTGCCATGTGTGTGCCCATGGCTGTGCAATTAACCTGTAGATATAAGTTGTCACCAAATTCGAAGTAATTGTGAGTGAGTACGAAGTGACAAAGTTCAGTGGCTAGGATGGTGTCATCTGGTAGGTTGTCAATGGACTGTA
The DNA here is from genome assembly GCF_028583425.1 of Eublepharis macularius. Taxonomy (NCBI): domain Eukaryota; kingdom Metazoa; phylum Chordata; class Lepidosauria; order Squamata; family Eublepharidae; genus Eublepharis; species Eublepharis macularius. The sequence goes on from NC_072792.1 coordinate 5,501,452, forward strand.
TTTTCCTGAGGAAGTCAGTGGTGTCCCGTAAATAGCTGGGTGTGCTGGTGGCATAGGGCCTGAGGATAGAGTCCATGTATCCTGAGACTCCTACTGTGATAGTGTCTCTTCCTGAGACAATGGGGCATCCTGGGTTACCCGGTTTATGGATTTGGGGTAGTAGGTAGAATTTTCCTGGTCGTGGTTCCTGGGGTGTGTCCGTATGGATGCATTCTTGTATGTCCACGGGGAGAGTCTTTAATATTTTATTGAGTTCTCTTTTGTATTGCTCTGTAGGATCAGCAGGTAGTATTTTATAGAATGTCAGTTCATATTTATGGCCATTCTCTAGTATTACAATACTTCCTCATGGTTGAAATTGTTAGAAGAAGAAAAATCTGACTTCATCCGCTTTCTCATTTCAGCACCTCAAGTGGTTGTTTGGATATGATGCACAATCAATTCACCCCTTCTTTTTCCCTATGCAATTTTGTCAAACAGTTTTGTTCCTTTTGCCCTTTTCAGAGGGCTGTCTCTGCCGGAAGAGCACCTCCTCTTGCAAACATGGTTGCAGGGGAAGCTGAAAACAGGCTGCTAATGATGAATATTTCCATTGCTGTGCACAGGCGCCTGGGAAGTGCCTCTCAGCTCTTCCAGAGAGTCACTCGGCACAGATTTCAGGAGTGATTAAGTCTGGCAAATTGCTGCTCAGGTTTTGTATCCCTCCATCTGGAGAATACTTCAGCTCTAGTGTGACTTACTTAAATCAGTACAGCCTTGATAAAAGGCCACGAGTCCTGCAGGAATAGTCATAGCAGTGCTGGAACACTCAAGCTCCCTAAGAGACCTTGGGGGGGGGGCTGCATTCTCTTTCTCTCCGTCCTTCCCTCTTTTTAATTGCCATTCTCATTCCTAACCTTGCTCCCTTCCTTCTTTGGTCCCCCGTCTCCCGCAGTTGAAAAGTTCCACAGGGCAAGGACTTGTCTTTTTTTGCCTGTTATTCTGCAATAGCCATGGTGGTTTGTCATTCGTAGCACTTATGCAATGCCTTCACATGCATTATTCTGGGTTATTGATAGCAGTAGAATTTTTTTGTTTATTTAGAATAGGGTCCCCAACACGGTGCCCATGGGTGTCATGGTGCCTACCAGTATTTCCATTGGTGCCCACTGCTTCTCAGAAATTGGTCATGGGCACTGTAAGACTGGGCTTGTTATTGGCTTCCTGCATTCAAAGGAAAGGGTTTTTCCATGGATTGAGTCAGTATGTGGTTCTGTTCCTCCTTCAGGTTGGTTTTTTTGCCTCAGGAAGTGGGAGGAGGGAGGTGATGTCATGTCTGAGCCCCATCCATGCCAATGCTAACACTGAACCAATGTTTCATACTGTAACTTAATGTCAGATTGTCAATGCCATAACTGTTTCTTTCACAGACTTCGTGCAGGTGCTTATCTAACAGACTGTAGAAACTTTCAGTGTTCATGACCTTGTAGACTACTCACTCCCAGGGATTGCTATGTCTCAACTTTGATCTTTTGCTTTCTCAGTGATTGTACAGGATAGTACAAATATGCAAGATGTTCTCACATAAAGTGCCCGCAAATATCTTGTTTATTGTTGGGAGGGGGAAGGAGCACACGTGTGTATTAAGAGGAAGGGTTTTTCCACAGATTCCTGTTCCTGTCAATTCTTGCTTTTATGGCTTAGATGCTTACTTTGCTTCTGAGAAATCCTATGGACATATATATGGAAATGACTTGATTCCTGAATGAAACCATTTGACCAAGAGCCTGGACTTCTTGCTGCAATGGTACAGGGATCTGTCTGCCACATCCCGTCATCCATAGCCTGACAGGTGAGACCCAATGTGGTGTAGTGGTGAGAGTGTCATACTAGGATCTGGGAAACCAAGGTTCAAATTCTTACTCTGAAGCTCCCTGGGTCACCTTGGGTCAGTCACTCTCTTACCACAACCTACCTCACAGGGGAGTTGTGAGGATAAAATGGAGGAGAAAGGCAGGGTAAAAATGATGTAACTAAATAAACATGAGAGAGTCTTACCATCCAAGATAACTCTTCCCATCCCCCCCCCTCCCTTGCTGAGTTTTCTGGCTCCTTCAGGGGACAGGCTCCATGGCTTTTCAGACCTGAACTATTCCATGCAGACCCCACCCCATAATTTAAACAATACTCCACAACTATTGGTAATTTAAAAAATTGTTAAGGAAACAGAGATTGTTAATGAGTTACAAGGTTTTTTTAAAAACATAGCACATCCTGAGAGCCTGAAGAGTCTCAGGGAACACGTGGGCAGCTGATCAAGCAATAAACAGGGCAGAGGCAACCAGAAACAGACACCAAAAAAAGTCTGTGCCATTCTGCTAACGGGGAATTAAAAAAATACGATTCCAGTTAGGGGGAAGTGCCAGCTGCAGCATTATCCCTGCCCACTCCCCCACCCCATGCTGCTGGAAGAGAATAAGCAGCTGCTAACAATGCAGCAGCACCTACATTGATGCTGCCGGGGAAAGACCAGTGGCGAAAAGGGAACCAAAGACTAGACACGGGCACGAACAGCATTACGAACGAAAAAAACTCACGAACACTCATGTTCGTCTGTTTGCGAATGAGGCGCCATTCCAGACGAACAGGTGGTCATCGCAAGCCTTGTTCATTGCGTTTGTCCACTGTTCAGGAAGCCAGACACTCAGGCGCCTTCAAGCAATTGCCTCAGCAACGGAGGGAGGGACTGCCTGAACTCTGTCTGCACTCCCTCTGTCGCCCTGGACACCCCAATCAAAGCCCAACTTAGCTTGATGGGCAGGTCTTCCTTCCAAGCGTGCAGCTACAAATTGGTAACAACTTGGGAGCAGACACCAGGGGGGAGGGAGGCGGAGGGGGGTGTTCTGTGGCCATGGGAACTCTGATCTCATCCCTGCAAACCCTGTTGGGCAGTTCTGATTGCCAACCACAGACCTCCTGCTTTTCTCAATGATACCTCTGCTTATAAAAGGGCACTGCGCTCCCAGTTCTGGCTTTCAGTTTCAGCAAGCAGTGGAGTGGGACAGAGATGTTGATAGCATTTGGGAGAGAGACAGGGAGAGTGCATTGGAGCTGGGATTTTTTCTGTGTGTGGTGGGTGGGATAGGGATCTATCCTCTCTAGTTCCAGGGCTGCTGCCAGGTCCTGGGGCCAAGCTCAATGGGCACCTCGGCTGAGGGCTCACATTGATTATTATTATTACCAATATCAGTGCCTGATCTGGTGGTCAGACTTCTGGGTGTGCTGAGCTAGGGCTCTAGCCTCAGCCTCTGGTTCCAGGGTTGCTGCCAGGCCCTAGGGCCAAGCTCAGTGGGCACCTCAGCTGAGGGCTCACCCTATGATGATGATGATGATGATGATGATGATGATGATGATGATGAGTAGTAGTAGTAGTAGTAGTAGTAGTAGTAGTATCAGTGCATGATCAGGTCAGACTTCTGGGTGTGCTGGGCTAGGGCTCTAGCCCCAGCCTCTGGTTCCAGGGCTGCTGCCAGGCTCTGGAGCCAAGCTCAGTGGGCACCTCAGCTGAGGGCTCACCCTGATTATTATTATTATCAATATCAGTGCCTGTTCTGGTGGTCAGGCTTCTGGGTGTGCTGGGCTAGGGCTGTAGCTTCAGCTTCTGGTTCCAGGGCCCTGGGGCCAAGCTCAGTGGGCATGTCAGTCTATGGAAAGCAGGATACTCTGATTTCGTCTCCCACCCCTTGCAGCAAGAAATCCAAGGTCCCTTGAGTCAAAGGTTCTTTATTGAGAACTTATATATTCAGAAAATACAAGTGTCCATAGATAATCCAAAGGCTAAAGCAAGCTTCTGGCTGTACATAGATCTCTTGTTGAGAATGACATATTAGGGGCTTGCTACAGTATATCAAACCCTCTAAACCATCCCCCACCCTCGGTGTGTACCCAGCTGAAGGTGGGAAAGTGAAAGGAGCTGTCCCAAGGCCGCTGTGGTGAGCCATCTCAGATAAGGCTGTTTCAGGAACCAAGCTGCTCCCACTAACACACACACAGAAAATATTACTGGAAAAGTACAGCAAGGAAGCAATATGGAAGGACTGTGGGCAGCAGACCTGACAGGGCACCTTGGCTGAGGGCTCACCCTGACTATTATTATTATTAGTATCAGTGCCTGATCTGGTCAAGCTTCTGGGTGTGCTGGGCTAGGGCTCTAGCCTCAGTCTCTGGTTCCAGGGCTGCTGCCAGGCCCTGGGGCCAAGGTCTGTGGTGGGCATCTCTGCTGCGGGCTCACAGCGTTCTCTCCTTTTCTGTCCTTAATTCTAGTTTGGTGGCAAAATGAGTCTTCATGTTGTGGTGGCCACGGGTGGTCATGGGGGGAAGTGCAAAGGTAGTCCTAGTTTCCTTGTGGCAAGCAATAATGGGTGTGGCTTGGGGGCAGCAGAGAGTACTCCCGCTCCCCCAGATTCACCTGTGGGGGCTGTGGAGGAGGCCAAAGAGGTCTTTCTGCTGTGGGGGAGAGGATCTCTCTCAACATTTTGAAGAGGAGGTGGGTGAGGGATCCCTGGAGGAATGGTTTGTGTTTTATGAAACATCCCTCCCGTCCCCATCCCAAACTCTCGGAGGTGTCCCTGCCTGCAGCCCACCCCTCACTCTGTTGTCTGTGGCAGCGCAGCCTGTAACCGTTTGTCCTCCTTCCCCTGGGACAGTTAGTGGTCCACGTTTCAATGCCTCTGTATGGAGGCACTTTCGGGCTCTTCCTAATGACCCCCATGTGGTGTGGTGCATGCCTTTAATGTCCTGGTGCGCAGGGGCAATAACCTGAAGCAACTGTCGTCGATGGTCCTGACTAGGCACCTGAAGAGGCACCACCCGAGCCTGTGGTCTCCATCCTCACCCAGCAAAACATCCGTTGGGGGGAGAAAGAGGGCTACCGGCTCTTCTGAGCAGGGATCAGTGGGAGGGTCACCGGAATCCACCCCAAGAAAGAATCCTTGCCCTGAGGGTGATGCTGGTGGGAGCGGAGCACTTAAGCAGGGCGTGCTCACGGAGGTTGTTCCCTCGGGGTCTGGGACAGTGCCGCTTAGAACTGCGAAGTTGAGAGCTCAGGAGGTGGGCCTTTGTGTCTTGGCAGAGACGATTGCCCTACATGGCTTGCCCCTATCCATCGTGGAGGGCGTGGGCTTCTGCAGGCTACTAAAGCATCTTGCCCCTTGGTTCTCCATGCCGTCGCCACGCACCCTTGCCCGTCAAGTCCAGCGGGTATCTTGAATGAGGGCTGGCACATTTGGGTCAGGTGGGAGTGGCACGGTCAGGCAGGCTGCCCCTGCGGAGGTTGTTCCCTTGGGGTCGGGGACAGTGCCATTTAGAACGGTGAGGTTGAGGGCTCAGGAGGACTCATCAAGATGCGGGCATTTGTACCACCACGGCCTCCCAGGCCAGGGGCCAAGCTAGGGGGGATCCTCTGCTGAGAGCTCACCTAGATAATTATTAGTGCCTGAGCTGGTCAGGTATCTGGGAGTGTTGGTGTTGCTGCAAAACTCCAGAGGCAAGCTCAGTGGGTTTCTCGGCTGAGGGCTCTCATAGGTTTGGGTCTTCTCGATCCTTCCTGTTCCGCTGGGTAAACCTTTGTTCTCCTCTCCCTGAAAAGTTCCATGTCACTCTTTCTGCCTTTCCCTCTCCAGATGGAACCACTCCGACCCTTCCCTACGACCTCTCCTGTCCCGCCCATCCCCTCCTTTCTGTGAAGGCAGGAAGGTGGGTGATGCTGGCGGCAGCCACCTTTGGGCACCTTTGAGCTGTTGCACATGTAGTTGAGCTGCACGGTGCCCCTATCCATTTCAACCGCTGTGCCCTCTGAGCAGGGGGGAATGGGTCCCTCGACTTCTGACCTTTCTGCAAAGGCAGGAAAGGCTCTCAGTAATAAGTAGTGCCTGTTCAGGTTAGGTGTCTGAGTGGTGGGTAACCACACTACCCTCCCCCCCAGTTCTCAGGGCTGCTTCCACTCTGACCATTCCTAGCGACCTCTCCTGTCCTTTCTTTCCCATCTGTTCCACGAAGGCAGGAAGGTGGTTCATGTCTGCACATTTCATCACTCACACGGTCCCCATTTCTCCTTCTATGAACCCTTTGGAGATCTCTGCTGTCCAGCCCATCCCATCCTTTCCACGAAGGCAGGAAGGTGTCTGGTGTCTGGTGGTGCCACTGTTATGAGTAGTGCCCATACTGCCTGCTCAGGTGAGGTGTCTCGGAGTGGTGTGGAACTGCTCTGTCCCCCCTCAGTTGTTGGTGCTGTTTGTCCCTCTTTCTACCTCTCCACTCCGACCCTTCTGAACGACCTCTCCTGTCCTGCCCATCCACTCCTTTCCTCAAAGGCAGGATGTCGGGTCATGTCAGCTGCCACTTTACGAGTGACTAACATGTTACTGCTGCCTCCTTGGTCACGAGTGACAGCTCAGCTGAGATTGCACATATAATTGTACAGTATAGTGTTAAAGCACGGTTGCACCGTATGGTGGCTCCCCTGTCAACGGGACTGACTTGACCCCTTTGAGCCGGGGGGGGGGAATGTGTCCCACGACACCCATCCTTTCCACAAAGGCAGGAAGGTGGGCAATGGCAGCTGCTGCCACTGCCCTGTTTCTTCCTCTCCCTCTCTGGGACCACTCAGACCCCTCCCAACTACCTCTCCTGTCCAATCCATCCAATCCTTTCCGCTACGCAGGAAGGTGGGTGATGTTAGCTGCCACCGCAGAGTACCTCTGTGGGTTCCGCAGATGAGGACTCACAACGCTTGGGAGCTTTGCAGTTCCCAGTCCATACCTCTCCCTCTCAGGTACTGCCACGACCCTTCCCAACAACTTGTCCCACCCCATCCCCTCCTTTCCGCAAAGGCAGGAAGGTGAGTCATGTCAGCAGCTGCTGTCGGATTGGGGTCCACCCATTCCTGTTAATGGGTCTTCCGGGTCAGGCTCCTTACTGCAGCCGGAACCCCTTGGTTCCCCTCTTCCTGAACACCTCATTTTCCCTCTTTCCTCCTCTCCCTCTCAGGAACTGCCACGACCTTTCCCAACGACTTGTCCTGCCACATCCCCTCCTTTCCATGGAGGCAGGAATGTGGTTGATGTCTGCCGCTGCTGCTTCTCAGTAACAGGTCCAGCTCAGCTGCTGTTGTGCAGATGGTAGTGCAACACAGTGCCCCCTGTCCATGGCACCTGCTGTTCCCGCAGAGGAAGGGGGAATGTGTCCCGCAATGCCATCTTTTCCACGAAAGCAGGATGGTGAGTCATCTTGGAGGCAGCCTCTGCTTCAACACTGGAGGGGCTTCCAATGCTCCATGCATGTCCAGCTGGTGTGTGTTGTCCGCACCACACAAGGTGCAGACAACACCATCAGACCCAATGCCGTGAAGTACCCCATCTGGTGAATGTACGTTGGTGTCTGACCCACCAAGTTGTGTATTTGTGTGTACAAGGCCTCCACATATGCCAACTTGTCTTGCTGGAGGAATTTCTTAGCAGATTGTCGCTTGGTCATTTTGGTCTGCGGTGGCCAACGATATCACCCACCTTTTATACCTTCTGGAAGGTACCCTCTGGGAGGCCTGGCAGGCAGGTACATGGAGGGTGCCACAGGCGAGCAGCCAGACCCCCCACCTACTTCGGTGGAGGCAGCCATACGCCGCCTCCCCTAGCTGGCCAGGCCCAGAAGCTGCACCTTCCGGCCTCTGTCAGGAATAAAATAAGTTAGGCCTGGTTGGGCAGGCACATGGGGGGTGCCGCCGGTGAGCGGCCAGACCCCCTGCCCCCTAGAGTCCACCACTTGTACACAGGACAAAAGACAATTGGTGGCTCCCATTGTGTCGAATGGGAGTTTCCTGGGGGTGTCAGATTTGGGAATGTATAACTCCAAGATCCGCATTGCAATCTTGACCAAACTTGGGTGATGGCTGGAGGAGAGCCTGCTGAACACTCCCTGTGAATATGGGCTCTCTAAGTGTAACGGGGGGCGCTCTGGAGCCAACAAACAACAAACACCGAACACGTTCATTAACGAGACATGTTTGTTTCCGTTTGTGTTCGTCGGTGGCAACGAACAACAAACAGCATGTTCGTTGTTGTTTTTCCATTCGTGCCCATGTCTACCAAACAAACCCAGAGGGCAGTAAAGCAAACCAAACTAGGAGCCTGACAGGGAACAAAGTTGACAAGTTTCGGATGTGAGACTTGGCAGAGGATGCAGCTGGAATAAAGCAAAGCTTCAGAGGAAGAGGGAGAATAAATAGAGCTTGTACCACTGAGATTGACAGCAGCTTGAACACCTTGGCAGTGGCAGAGTCTTTGCAGCAGATGTTCTCTGGTTCAACCCCCACGCCCCCACCGCCAAATATCTAGTTCAAAGGATATTGTATAAGGTGATGTGAAAGACCACAAGCACAAACCCTGGAGAACTGCTGCCCCAGCCATGTGCTTCTCTGTGCTCAGATGCTTCCTTCATCAGTAAAGAATCTTACTATGGGAAAGGTGCTTCCAAACCACTGGAAGCCACCCAGCCAGTTTGCTTGAAGTGGTTACATGGACAGTGTTCTACTTTACCACTTGATAATCCATTATCATAGAATGATAGAATCAGAGGGTTGGGAGGGACCTCTAGGGTCATCTAGTCCAAATACCGCCCCCTCACACACCCAGTGACCCCCATACCCAGAAGATGGCAAATCACCATCAAAGCACCATTGTCTTCATTCACCTGGAGTAATTGGTTTGCCAGCTCTAGGGTGGGAAATACCTGGAGATTTGGAGGCAGCACCTGGGGAGGGTAGAGTTTGGTGAGGGGTGGGGAAGCTCAGCAGAGATACGATGCCATAAAGTCTGCCCTCTGAAGCTGCTGTTTTCTCTGGGGGAACTGATCTCTGTAATCTAGAGAACAGATCCTGCACCTGAAGGTTGTCAACTCTGTCTGGAGATGTTGAGAAACCGGAAGAAGGAAGCCCTTGCACTTCTTGTTCTCTCCCTTGCCTCTCAGCACGATCATTGAAATGTTAAGTTTTGGAAAATGGAATGAGCATGTTATTTTTCTTCTTAGTGTGACACTCTTGGTTTTATGCTTTTAATCACCATCTGCTGTTCAATAAATGCCAAATTGCTCCTAATGGTCTCTCCCAGCATAGGGTTTTTAATTTGCTGTCGCACTCAGGCCTCATTATTGGCAATTCTATGCTTCTCATATAAGGTTTTCATTTCTCATACAGTACCTTGGACCCTTTAGAAGCAAATAGTGGCAGCGTATTTCTTTTCTAAAAAAATCACACACACACACATTTTATTCTTTAAGGCAATAAAGGGCTGTAGAGAGTCTATAAAATGTTCTCTTAGCAACCTCAGTGATAACAGTTCCTCTGCAGAGTATAAAAAGAGTGCATAGTAATAGACCCCCCAGAAAGCCTTGTGCGAGTCCCTGGGAAAATCAGCCTATATTAGAAAGTGAAATACAGAAAGAAATTAAGAAGATGGGGTCCAGCAGATGATGAATGCAGGGGGAGGATATTTGAGCTGGTGTTCTCCATGACCTCAAGTAATGTGCAAGGTAAGGCCGCACTGAACCCAGGTGGAATTACTTGCTTATTGCTAACTGTAAACAGCTTAACATCAAGGTGGGGGGGGGAGTTATGCTTAGGTTCTGCTGAGCGAACACTGTGGGCCTCAGGCAGAGCCATGTTAATGTTTTGTTGGGGCTGGAATATTTTTCATGGTTGCAGTGATCTATACTGACTCCTCCATTCGTGCCTTTAAAGATTCTTCCAGCCATGTAGGAGCCAGTGGCCCATGAATTATGCCCTCTGCCATGATTAAGAAGAGTCCTGCTAGCTCAAACCAGTGGTCCATTGAGTCCAGCATCCTGTTTCATACAGTGGCCAATCAGTTATTCTGCGGTACACCCTGGGGTGAGCCTCATTTTGCCACTCCACCTCTTGGCTGGGCCTGCAAAAGCCACCCAAGTAGGTGGGGCAGAGGATGATGTCACTTCTGGAAGTGATGTCACCACTCAGGGCCCTGGAAGTGTGCATCAGCAGAGCGCCCATGTGAAGACATGTTGTCATGGCCCAATCTGAGAGTGAGGTCTCCTCTGGAGGAGAGGAGCCTCGTGTAGCCAGCCAGGACTCCTCAGGAGAAGAGGAGCCCTGTGTAGCCAGCCCTAGCCCTGATTCAGCAGAAGCCAGCAATCAGGAGCAACAGCTGCTGGCTGATCAGAGCATACAGCCAGCAGCTGAGGCACCAGCACCCTCTAGCTCCAATACCACAGGGGAAGCTCAGCCAGAGACTTCTACAGGTGCAGCGCAGCCAAGAGCCTCCACCCCACCAGGTTCACCCATGCCCAAGGAATGCCGCAGGCAGCGCCAGAGACTGGAACTGCAGGAGAGACGGCGCAGTGCTCGCCTCCTGAGCCAATGCCAGCTGCTGGAGAGTGATGATGAGTAGTGGCAGGATAGAGCCCCAGCAGCTGGCTGAAAACCACGCCTGGCTATAAGAGCCAGTCTGGAGGAACTGCTGGGTGTGGAAGCAATGTGTCTACTGCCTGCAACCACTCCTTGTTTTGTGAACCTTGCCTGTGCCTGCTTTTGGACCTGACACTATCAGTGTACCTTGGACTGTGCCTGACCTTGCTTTTGGACTCTGGACTCACTCCTGGCTTTATCTTGTGCTCTGACCACTGGTTTGACTTGGCTTTTGCTCTTGGAACTCCCCTTTGACTTTGGTCTTAAGGTTTGGACTTGAACCACCCTGCTTGGGCTGGCCCAGCCCGTGACAGATTGCTTCCACCTAAAACTCCCTGGCATGGACATGGCAACGCCCACCCCAGGGAGCCTGGCAATGCTGCAGGACCAGGTACTACAACTAACCCAAGCACTGGTGACTTTGCAGCAGCAGATTGCTACTCTCCTTGCTGCCCCTGCTGCACCTCTGCCTGCAAAATGCCCAGTGAAGCCTCCTGACAGTTTTGAGGGCAATGTGGAGGAATTCCCAGCATTTCTTGCCCAGTGCCAGCTATATATTGAACTCTGGGCTAGAGACTTCCCCACAGATAAAGTCAAAGTTGGCTTCATCCTCAGCCTGTTAAAGGGGCAGGCAGCAAGATGGGCCACACCCTTGTTACTGGCCAAATCCCCTTTGCTGGGGGATTTTCCAAGCTTTGTGGCTCACATTACCGCCACCTTTGCAAACCCACTGAAAGCTGTGAAAGCAAACCAGAGAAGATGTGCCCTCACCCAGGGAGACGGGACTGTGGCCCAATATACCACTGAATTCCAGCTACTGGCTCAGGACTTGGACTGGAACGAAGCAGCCTTAGTTGACCAGTACCTGGAAGGACTGTCTGACGCAGTGTTGGATGAAGTGGCTCGATCTGAACGACCAGGAGGGCTGCAAGTGCTCATTCTCCTATGCCTCCGTATTGATGGACGACTGGAGAGCCGGTGGCAAGCACGTGCGCTATGCCAGCCACCCCCGCCCCAGACCTCACCTGAGAGGACAGCGGAACCCACACCGTTGAACATGCCTTCTACCCACCTGCCTCCAGAGGAAAAGGCGAGGCGTCATGCCCACAACCTCTGCTGGTACTGTGGTGGGGTGGGCCATTTTGCCGATGGGTGCCCTGCCAAAAAAAGGACCCGAGCTATAGTCCAGGAGCAGACTCCCACTAAACAACTTGTGGGAACGGCCAATGCCTCCAGTGTTCCTCCTGAACCCTTCCTGGTGCCAGTAAAGCTGTGCCTGCCTGATGGTCGATGGCTATTTGTGTACGCCATGATAGACTCAGGGGCATCCCGCTGCTTCATGGACGCCAAGTTTGCCGCACAGCACCGAATTCCCTTGCGGGCAAAAAAGACCCCCACCGTAGTTGAGGCCATTGATGGGCGGCCGCTACGTTCTGGGCCCGTGGTCGAGGAGACCCAGGACCTCCTCTTGCAGATCCAGCAGCACCGTGAACGGCTCTGCTTTGATGTGGTAGGCATCCTTCAGTTCCCGCTGGTCTTGGGACTTTCCTGGCTTTGCCGCCATGACCCGGTTATCCGGTGGGGCCAGTTGGACCTCTGCTTCCGGGACCCATGCCCACACGAAAATCAATGCCCAGGTCCCATTGCAGCCGCTGTAAAGGAGGCCTCTGTGATGCCAGAGGAATACGCAGAGTTTGAAGATGTGTTTGAGGAAAAGGGAGCAGACCAACTTCCCCCTCATCAGCCGTATGATTGTGCCATAGACTTGATTCCTGGAGTCCCTCTGCCAGTGGGACGCCTGTACTCGTTATCAGAGCCTGAGTTGGCTGCACTCCGGGACTTTCTCACCACCAATCTGCAGCGAGGGTTCATCCAGCCCTCTACCTTGCCCACTTCTGCCCCAGTCCTCTTCGTCAAAAAGAAAAGTGGAGAACTCCGGCTGTGCAATAATTACCGGGCCCTGAACAAGATCACCGTTCGCGACCGGTACCCACTGCCTCTGATCTCCGACCTCTTGGAGCAAGTCAAGGGAGCCCAGATCTACACTAAGCTGGATCTTCGGGGAGCCTACAACCTGGTGCGTATCTGAGAAGGCGATGAATGGAAGACCGCCTTCAGTACCAGATATGGACAATACGAGTACCTGGTAATGCCCTTTGGCCTGACTAACGCGCCAGCTGTGTTCCAGAGACTGATGAACGACATCTTTCGAGATATCCTAGATCAGTTTGTCATTGTTTACCTGGATGACATATTAATCTATTCATGTGATGCGTCGCAACATACTCGGCACATGCGGACGGTGCTGCAAAGACTCCGGCAGCATGGCCTATTCGCCAAACTGGAAAAGTGTGCATTCCTTGGCCATGTGCTATCACCCCACGGAATCCAAATGGACCCAGCTAAAGTTGAGGCTGTACAGACTTGGCAAGCCCCCCGTTCTCGGAAGGATGTGCAGCGATTTCTGGGGTTTGCCAATTACTACCGGCAATTCATCCCCCAGTTTGTATCCATAGCCGTCCCTCTCACTCGACTTCTCCAGCCTCGAGAACCTTTCCGTTGGACACCGGAAGTCAGCGAGGCATTCCTGACCCTGAAGACACGCTTCATCACGCAACCAGTCCTTTGATACCCGGATCCCCAGCTACCCTTTCTAGTCGAAGCAGATGCTTCCAGCACCGCCATTGGAGCGGTGCTCTCACAACGGGCAACCCCCTCTAGCTCTCCACAACCTTGCGCCTAATACTCTCACCAGCTGACCCCCGCTGAAAGGAACTACACCATCTGGGAGCGGGAGCTGCTGGCAATAAAGGCAGCCTTTGAGGTTTGGCGGCATCATCTGGAGGGGTCTCGGTACCCAGTCCAAGTGCTCACTGACCACTGGAACCTCGAACACCTCCAAACTGCCCACCGTCTCAACCAGAGACAGATCCGCTGGTCGTTGTTCTTTTCCCATTTTGATTTCAGGATCACCTATGTTCCCAGCTCCCAGAATAAGAAGGCCGATGCAATAAGAAGGCCGATGCTCTGTCCCGAAAGCCAGAGTACAACACATCCTCTGACCTGGAACAACCTCCAATGACCATCCTGGCTCCAGAAACTTTCGCCGCCACGCAGCCCCCTCTGGGGCTGGTGGAGGAGATACAGACTCAACAGCTGCTGGACCCCGTTGCCCAGAAGTACCTCCAGAACGTCCGGGGATCTCCCCCTCCCCAGGCAGAGGGATTTGCAGAGGAAGAGGGACTACTGACCCACGAGGCCGGATTTATGTACCCCCAGGCTCTCTACGAACAAAGGTACTGCAGCTGGCCCACGATTCTAGACCTGCCGGGCACTTTGGCCGCCACAAGACAACTCATCTCTTGACCCGTGACTTCTGGTGGCCCCGGGTGCAATCGGATGTGGCCCGGTATGTGGCAGCCTGTGAAACGTGTAGACGGGCCAAAGACGTCCCCGGCAAACCTTCTGGTCTCCTGCATCCACTCCCCACACCCACTGGGCCATGGAGGACTATTTCCATGGATTTCATTACAGACCTGCCCTGCTCCAAAGGCCACACCTGCATCCTAGTGGTGGTGGACTTGTTCACAAAGATGGCCCACTTTGTTCCCTGTTCTGGACCCCCCACTACCCAGGAAACGGCACACCTGTACCTTCAGCACGTCTTTCGACTCCATGGGCGTCCGGATCATATAATTTCTGATCGGGGAGTTCAATTCACCTCTCGGTTCTGGCAGGCCCTGCACTCCCTTCTTGGCACCCACGTCCACTTATCCTCAGCACACCACCCCCAATCTGACGGGCAGACAGAGCGCACCAATGCAACCCTGGAGCAATATCTGAGATGCTACACAAACCATCAACAGGATGACTAGCTAGCTCTACTGCCTTTGGCCGAGTTCGCATATAATAATGCAGTGCACTCCTCCACCCAGCAGACCCCCTTCATGGCAAACTATGGCCACCACCCTCATTTCTTCCCTAGCATGGCACCCTTGTCGGGAATCCCAGCCGCTGATGATCGCCTCCAGGAACTCCAATCCACGCGGGAACAACTCCAGCTTGCCAAGGGAAGCTACAAGGAGGCTGCGGATCAGAAACGGCAACCTGGTGTTCCCTTGTCTGTGGGTGATCGGGTCTGGTTATCCACCCGCCATATCCGCAGCCAACGGCCCTCCAAAAAGCTAGATGCCCGGTTCCTTGGACCCTTCGTGATCACAGACCAGGTGAACCCCATGGCCTACCGCCTGCAACTACCACGAACCCTCCCGATCCATCCTGTGTTTCACCGGTCCCTTCTAGTCCCGGCTTCACCCCCGGACCCGCACCATCCTGGGCCACCGCCCCCTCCGCCTCCGATTACCATCGAGGGGCAAGAGGAATATGAGGTCGCCCAGATCCTAGATTCACGTCGCCGGCGGGGGCAAGTACAGTACTTGGTGGACTGGAAGGGGTATGGGCCAGAAGACCGCTCATGGGAGCCTGCCGTGAACATCCACGCCCCCCGCCTAGTCCGACAATTGCATCGGGCCTATCCTCAGAAACCGGGGCTGCCCGGGCCACAGAGGAGGGGGGCCTTGGGAGGGGGGATGGTGTCATGGCCCAGTCTGAAAGTGAGGTCTCCTCTGGAGTAGAAGAGCCTCGTGTAGCCAGCCAGGACTCCTCAGGAGAAGAAGAGCCCTGTGTAGCCAGCCCTAGCCCTGATTCAGCAGAAGCCAGCAATCAGGAGCAACAGCTGCTGGCTGATCAGAGCTTACAGCCAGCAGCTGAGGCACCAGCACCCTCTAGCTCCAATACTACAGAGGAAGCTCAGCCAGGGACTTCTACGGGTGCAGCGCAGCCAAGAGTCTCCACCCCCCCAGGTTCACCCATGCCCAAGGAACGCTGTAGGCAGCACCAGAGACTGGAACTGCAGGAGAGACGGCGCAGTGCTCGCCTCTTTATCCAATTTGCTGGAGAGTGATGATGAGTAGTGGCAGGATAGAGCCCCAGCAGCTGGCTGAAAACCACGCCTGGCTATAAGAGCCAGTCTGGAGGAACTGCTGGGCGTGGAAGCAATGTGTCTACTGCCTGCAACCACTCTGTGTTTCGTGAACCTTGCCCGTGCCTGCTTTTGGACCTGACACTATCGGTGACTGACCTTGGACTGTGCCTGACCTTGCTTTTGGACTCTGGACTCACTCCTGGCTTTATCTCGTGCTCTGACCACTGGTTTGACTTGGCTTTTGCTCTTGGAACTCCCCTTTGACTTTGGTCTTAAGGTTTGGACTTGAACCACCCTGCTTGGGCTGGCCCAGCCCGTGACACATGTAAACAAGTAGGTCTGGTTTTATTTTCAGTACCATCTATCAACTGTAATCATTATACACTCCGGCAGCAAATTCCACATTTTACTCATTTATTGAATAAAGGACCAACTGGTTGGGTGGGACAGCAAAGCCCAGTCACATTGGTCTTTCTGGTGGAATCAGCTCCTCCTACCAGTCAAATGTTGACTTAGGGTTGCTAGGTTCATCCTGGCAACCAATGGGGAGGGTTGAGAGCAGTGACATGGGGTGTGTGCAATGTTGCTGTCAGCAACAATGTCCCATCACTTTTGGAGAAAACCTGGAAGTGATGTAGAGTAACTGTAGGAATCCATAGAGTGTCCAGTAATTCCTAGAGCTACCCTGTGTCACTTCCAGGTTCCCCCTAGCAATATTGGTGACAAAGTGGGCTGCTGGTGGGAGACCTCCCACTGCAGCAGGAGGCCTAACAGCCCTATGCAGATTCTGTTGGTAAAGCCTATGGGATGGAATGGTTGGGTCACTGAAATGTTCTTCCAACCAACCAAGATATCTTTTTCACACAATGCTGAAAAAAGGTCTACAGGGCACCATGGGTAGGGCAGATTGCGCCACATTTTGTGCTAGCCAAGTGGGTAACACTTACTTGGTACATAACCTTGCAAACCTCTTGAAGTATATGAGCAAAAGATAATGGTGGAGGTGCTGGCTCCCCGTGCCACGTGTCACTGAGGCTGAAGACTGGCAACTATTTTTAAGAGAGCTGAAGTGGTACAACGGAGGGCAAAGCTCCACATCTTGCAGTGCTTGCATCACTAGAGAGGTTGCAACCTGGAAATGCTCTTTGAAAAATCAACTACCTATGACAAATAGTTATATTAAGTAATAAGCATTGTTATTGTTAACAATTGTTATTGTTAAGAAAAAGTAATGATGAGTAATAATGAAATAATTAGCTTTTTATTTTTTTATTAAATAAGGAGTAGAAATAGGTTTGAATTCTGTATGTGTTGAACGACAACAATTGAATGACAACGATTATGTGAACCAACAGCACAATCCTGTCCACAATCTAGCGCACAATCCTGTCCAAAGATGAGCGCTCTTAACTCTAAGGGGCGAAATAATGATTTAGGGACACGGATAAAATGTTGGCCTTGAACTGCAGAGATGGTGGTGGTGGAGTGAGCTTCCTCAAGCCTTTCTCTAACAGAATTATGTTGAAGATAAAGTGAACTCCTAGAAGAAATTGTACAATGAAAATAGTTCCTACTGATTTCAACTCCAGTCTCCCATCTAAATGAATAGGAAGGGCTTATCTCAGAGCAAGATGTGAAAAAGTAGCCATCCTCAGACTAATTGAAAAGGGAAGATAAAGAAGAGATTTTTCTCTTCCCCACTCCGACTTTTCCTTTAAAAGGCAATGGAGACGAGAGAGGAGGGACAAACTGCTGAAGAATGCTAAATTGGTATCTGATTTGCTTTGTAAAAGACTTTCATTATAAGTTAATTCATTAAGAGTATTTGTTGAGATTTCAGACAGAAAAAAAATAACTCATTTGCAAGTAATTAATAGAGAATTAGTTTAGCAGTACAGCTTCACACGCTGATGAAACACTTATATTTGGATTACTTTTAATCTACTTGAAAGACAAACTTGGATGTTTCATCAGCAGATAAATTGGCTATTTTGTTAATTACCAATTAACAAATATTCCAGTTCAACATATGCATTCAAAGGGAAATTAAGACTTTTCCCCCTCCCCCTTATCTTCAGAAACTGAAGCCTTGTGGGACGGTGATCTTTGATTCTTGAGACAAATGCTGGTTTTTTTAATCATTACTCCCGTGCTGGTGCGTTTGTACTGATACTGCCCCTCATCGTGGTGGTGCAATGGCTGATAAATATGTGGGATACTGATTGTAAGGCTTAACCCCAATCGCTCATCTTGCCAGGAAACCCACTCGGTTGGTTTCCTGTTCTAAGCCATCATTTGAAATTTGGTTTTATGGTTGGATGGATGCACTTAAGTTTAAGTCCTTTTTCCTTTTGATATCTGAGAGAAGAGTGTGTGTTCCTTTAAGGCTGGGGTGTCCCTGGAGGTGTGAAAGTCCTCAAGGCCAAAGGCCTTGGACAGTCCAGCTCTTGGCACTCCAGTTAATTAGCAGAAGGCTACCTGGGACTGGAAAAATGATTTCCTTCCTCACATCTGCAGGGCATAGTAACTGCAGAACTGGTCTTATAGGCTTGCCCTCTGTTTAGCTGACTTTGGGCACTCTGCTGGCAGTAGGGTTGCCATATAGCAGAGGTGGTCAAATTTGCGTAATGTAAGAGCCACATAGAATAAACATCAGATGTTTGAGAGCCGCAAGACGTGATGCATTGAAGTGACTTCAGAGGAAGAGGATTAGTTTGGGGGAGTGTCTTGAAAGTGGCATCACAGGAAGGGGTGGGGTTTGGGTACAGTATGCTGGAAGTGACATAATTGGAAGGGGTGGGGCTTGGGAAGAGCCATCACCTGACTTTTGACACAAGTGAGATCACGTCCTTGATAGGCTTCACCCCCAAAGTCCCCAGGTATTTTCTGAGTTGGACCTGGCAACCTCAACATTTTTATTGAAAATATGAGAGACATGGAAAGAAAGAAGGAAAGGGAGGGAGAGAAAGGCATGGAAAGAAAGAAGGAAAGAAGGGAAGGGAGGGAAATAAACTAAACTAAAATAAACTGTACAGCCACAGTGATACTCAAAGACCTCCAGGAGCCGCACAATATGTCTAGAAGAGCCGCATGTGGCTCCCAAGCCACAGTTTGGCCATCCCTGCTATATAGGGTCTGGCCGCATACTGGACCTTGGGGAGAAGCAGGGGGAGACTTACCTTCTATGTGCATGTGCAGTGTGCATGTGCTCCCAGGGTGGCACGATGACATCACTATAGGAAGTGATATCATCATGCTGATCCTTCCCCACTTTCAGGCACCAATCCTGAGTGGTGCTCTGGTGCTCAGGAGGCTGCCTGCCTGCCCAGGCTAGTTGGTCACTCTTGTGTGGTGCTGCGCTGCCACAGGAGGCCAGTCGGGCATGAAGGCTGGCAGGCCACATTCCTGCCCTGGGGGCAGTGCCACACAGCCGTAGGAGGCTGGGCAGCCATGCTGGCCAACCAATAAGGGAGGGAAAGGAACCAGGCCAGGTGTCTGGTATTTGGAGGACTTTTTTCCTGAACAGTCCCTCAAAATACTGGATTGTTCAGGCCAAACCAGACATCTGGCAACTCTAGTTTGCACCATACCTTTAAAAGATGGCTTTTTTACTTTAGCTTTGTTTCTCTTGGGGTACCTCCAAGGTTTCCCTAAGGATCCATTCTGCCATCTTGCTTGCCTGCTTTGCTGAAAGCCTTGACTCTGGAAGACTGGAAGACTGTAGCCTTAGCTGGTCTTTCTTTGGTTCTTCTTGCCTTGTATTAGTTGACATTTGGGCTTGTCATTTGAAGCCTTGCTGAAACCTGCTATTTGTTTGAAGGTAACATCTGGAAATGTAGTGAATGTTAGTTTAGCTAAATAGTTTTTTACTATATTGTTTGCTTGCTGCATTCTTCTACACTTCTTGATAATTGGCTTACACTTCTTTAATAAATTTTATTTACTATATTTTTTGTGGAACTCATTGTGTTGGTGCTCCAATCCACATTCAGTTCCTGGGCCACTTTGCCACATGCTACCTGGCTAGCTTGTTTTGAAACTCAGTCTGTGGGGTGCCTACCTTGCAGGGCTGACTTTCGTTATTTAGTGCCTTGGGGGCTAGAGGCTTGCCTTTTGGTCTCTAGCTGTAGGGTTAGTCAGAGAAGCTGCTACCAGGTTTTGATTGTTGTTTTGTCACTTTGGTGATACATGGGCTGTCTTTCCTTGGAGAAACTGAGCTGGGGCAGTCCTAGGTTTTCATGCACATCCAACTCTATGAAGAACAGCACATGAGGATTCTGACACAGGAAGAAATGAAAACAGAAAAAATAATAATGCCTGTACTTAAGAACCAGCTACCCATCAAGCATCTCCTTGAGAAACAGGAGACCCCCCACCTGGAGATAAAGCTTATTGCTCGATTCAGAGGGTTGAAGCTGCCTTGCGTGCCATATTGAATAAGTCCTCAAAGTCAGTTTGTCCTACAAAGACAAACGTTTGCCAACAGTTGCCAGTACTGAGAGTAGTGTTAGAGTGTTCCTTCCCCTCCAATTAATAGACCTATAAAATAGGGGTTAATAAACAAATGCTGGCATGTTTTGAAATCTGGTATTTTATAAGCCTTGCTCTAATTCTTTCACAATAAAATGTTAGACAGGGAAACAGAAAATCATATTTGATGTGACATATTAGCCACCAGCCGTTTACTAGGCCACAGTTGAAATAAAAATTAGGACAAGAATATAGTTGTGCCTCTCTGTGAGAAAAGCAGACTGCCTGCAGCCTACCAGGCCCTGGAGGAGATTTGCTCTTTCAGTCATGTGGTTGGGTAATTTTTATTTCAGTTTTTTCAAGGCCGGACATACAGCACCAATTTGATGTCAAAGTGGATAATGAACAGCAATATTTTGCAAGGAAAATATTCAAATAACTGTCATGTTGAATTAGAGCTCTTGCTGGTGAAGGGGGGGGGGACACCTTTTATGACACTCATGGAATTGTTTTGGGAATGTGCTTCTGCTTCCAGAAGTTCAGAATTTCTGAGGCATTTTTTATTGTTCCAGAGATAGAATTTTATATAGCTCCTCACAAAATATTTATTTATTTGACCTTTTAAAAACCTTGCTCTTCTTCAAAGCTGTTCTGGGCAGTGTTTCTCATTCTCTTCCCCCTTATTTTATCATCACAGCAACCCTGTGAGGCAGTAGAAAACAGCCCTATACGACTCACAAAATTTGTGGTAGGGTATGAGCTTTTGGGATCACAGCTCACTTCTTCCGATACCTGCGAGGCAAGTTACGCTGAGGGAAAGTGACTGACTCAGGGTCATCCAGCGAGTTTCACAGGTAAGCAGGGAGTTTGGAACTTTTCATGTGTCAGCTCCAGGTACAAATGACGAGTGGCTGAAGATGGTCTAAGCTGCCAAAGCCTAGTTCCTCTCCCCCCAAACAGCCCTGCCATTAAATAGATCCTTTTGCTGTGATTTTTTTCATTACTGAGCTAGACTTCACTGTGATTTTCTTCATTACTGTGATTTTCTTCATTACTGAGCTAGACCATGTGTGTCCCTTTTAAAAGGCAATGAAAAGAAGAAAACTTGTTCTGCTCACTCATCCTCAGTCACCATGACATGGGGTAAAACAGCAACTGGGACTGGATCAGCTGTTATGTGGTATAGTACTAGAACGAATCTCCCCCCTCACCTCATGCAAGTAAAATTAATCCTCCAACAAGCCTCAGAAATCTTCAAACTAAACTTAAACACTCCCACACTTAGTTTCAGGTTGCAAATTTGGTCAAGAAGGCAGGGGAAATCATGGCCAGGTTTTTGCTTGAGCTAAAAATATCTTTTCAGCTTCAAGCTGCAAAAAACCACAACCCAACCAAAAGCAAAACTAAAGAATTTGTCCCATAGATGTTGATCCTTGAGAATAATAGTTGCTGCTGGCTGCTGGGATCATAGGTAGTTTTATATATTAACTGAAGAGAGAGGAATACAAACGAGTCTTCTCATGGAAGACACAATGCACCTCTTGGGGCCTTAGTGCTTTTGGTTAGTGCCCCAAAGGGCTGTGCATTCATTAAAAACAGAAATGAAAAGAAAAATGAATACCCCTCATCCAGTTCATTGCTTTTTGTGAAGAAGCCAATCAGAAAAAAACAGAGTGAATGAGAAGCTAATTTAAAACCAAATGTGCTTTTAGTCATTTTCTGGTAGGTTCCGTTGCTTTCCACTGGCAGTGCAAAGCAACACTGTGGAGGAGGCCTTTTGCATTGGAGGGCTGGAACAGCATGTCGCTCAGGGCAGCATAACTGACTGCCTGTCAAGCTGTCCAAACTGCAGCAAAACACACATACACGCACACAAGCATCTCCAACAAGTCTCCAGCCATCCAATAGCTCTCCTTTTGGCTTTTCTCCACTCTCACACAGGGCAGAACCCTTCTAATCCCAGTAGGCAAGGAGAGGGTCTTGGAAGCCCCTTGAACAGCCAAACAATGTTTTGTGTCTTCCCATTATGAGTTCTGTGTTCCTTGGATCCAGAAGTTCCAGAGATTCCCTTGTGCAAAGGCAGTTCTACTCTTCCCCTGCCAAATTCCTTTCAACATTCCTTAAGCATGTATTCTTACCCACTTCCCAGCTACACCATGTCTGTCTTGTTTTGTAGGGGCATGTTTTGTGGGATGCTGTGAACTTCAACAGAAATGTCATCGGCATTCAACCTTACTGTGATTGAAAAACTTGTTTATATCTGAGTCGGAATCTTTTCGTCACACCAGACTCAATGCTGAGCAGTTTGGTGCCTGCACGGTGACCACACTGGCAAGCTTTCCTGTATAAGATACTTCATACCCTACAGCTCTATGGCCAGGTCATGTCTGGGGGTGGGGGGTGGGGGGGAATGTTTGCCAATTAGGTGATACAGCTTTTGAACCAGCACATGAGGCCATTCCTAGACCACTGCATTAGCAGTAGCCAATAGCCAGTGAGTTCAAGGAAGACTGAACTGTGCTTTCTATTTTGAGGGGGAACTGGGACCACCATTCCATTAGGAAACAGCAACAGGACACCAAGGGGGCACTAATGTTCAAGACGGCAGACAGAGTGCTTCCTTGCAAGAGGAAGAATTTGCATTTGCATTTTGGGCATCCTTCATCCTGAGTCTGTGGCTGAGTTTTCATGGACTTGGAAAATCCACAGTAGAAGAAACACTGGGAAATCCAGGATCAGAAATCCTCAGCATCTGCGAAAGCTGACTGAAATCTGGTCAGATCTATAGTATCTGAGGAGAGGGGCTTTATCCCTTCTTTCCCTGCACCGTTTGCCAACAAAAATGGACCCCTCATGTTGTTATAAGTCTAGAAAAGCAGGAAAATGAACCATTTCCTATTTTGCCACTTTCTGGGCTCGTCCCAACAATGTTCGGGGGAAGGAGTTGGTTAGTTGTTTTCACATGGCACAACCTTGCAGGCATGAAAGGGTTGAACTCTTTGGGTTGGATCCCACCAGCTTTTCTACTGGTGAGAAAGGAAGGAGGGGTCCTCTTTTACAACCTTCACAAAGTTATGGTGGGGACTTTGAGATCTGGGTGTATAAAACCCATGCAGAAAGGGGCTGTAATGAGGGGGATTGAATGAGACCAAGTGATAAAACTGACTGGATCCAACCCATCCTCCCCTCTTGCATGCTGTATCCCAGAAAACTGTTGCGAAGACACAATCATGGACCCCTTGTTGACAAGAGCCTGGTGGGAAAATATCCAGTTTGGTGCAGTGGTTAAGAGTGGCAGGACTCTAATCTGGAGAACTGTGATTCATTCCTCACTCCTCCACTTGAAGCCAGCTGGGTGACCTTGGGTCAGTCACAGCTTCTAGGAGCTCTCTTACCCCCAACCACCTTGCAGGGTGATTGTTGTTGTAGGGATAATCTTACTATATAATTGTGTTTCAGACAACTCACTTTATACCCTGGTGCACCAAGGCAATACCTACCCCCTGCCTTAACCCAGCTGGTATTAGTGGCAGAGCAGGCGGCAGTACCCACCCCCCACCTTAACCCAGATGGTATAAGGGGCGGAGCAGGTAGCAATGCCCACCACTGCTTTAACCCAGCTGGGATTAGGAGTGGAGTAGGTGGCAATACCCTCCCCCTGCCTTAATCCAGCTGGTATTAGGAGTGGAGCACTTGGCAATGCCCTCTCCCCTTCACCCAGCCAGGATCAGAAGCACAGCAGGTAGCCATGCCCACAACCCAACTAAACCCAGCTGGGATCATGAGCAGAGCAGGTGACAATACCCACCCCCTTCACCCAGCTGGGAGCAGGACAGAGAAGATCAGATGGTCATGTCCACCCCTTTCACCCGGCTAAGATCAGAAGTGGCGCAGGAGGCAATGCCCACCCCCTCCACCCAGCTGCGATCAGAAGCAGAGTAAGTGGCTTTGCCCACCTACTGCCTTAACCCAGCAGGTATTAGGAGTGGAGCAAGTGGCAATGCCCACCCCCCACCTTAACCCAGCTGGAAACAGGAGCAGAGCAGTTGACAATGTCAGGTTCTGACTGTCTTCAAACCAAAGAAACTCCATTTTGATCCTGTCCGTATATTAAGTGTTTTCTTTGCAGGTGGCAAGCCTTCCGCTGGAAGCTCACAGAGAGAAGAGGAATGTTATGTCTACAGATATCTGCCTTTCCGACGCCCTTGGGAAACTTTCGCTTTCTCACCCTCGGGCCGATTGTTTTGAGAACTACGGGGGAGGATGGGGCCCACAGGGAACTGCTATTCTGTACCTTTGCTTTTGCCTGTCATTCGTAACAATTTCTAAGCTCAGCCCTGATCCTTGGATCTGAGAATGTGGACTTATATTAGTTGTTTAATTTCAGTAAAAGCCTTTTGGAATCAATGAATTCTTGTCTCATTGCAAGGGGTAGTCTGGATTGCAACTTTTATTCAAGCCTCAGTCTGACAGACAATTCCCACCCACCCCCCTTCACCCAGCTGGGATTACGAGCAGATCAGATGGCAATGCCCACCCTCCTTCACCCGATTGGGATCAGGAGTGGAGCAGGAGACAATGCTCCCCCCCCCCGCCGCCTTAATACAGCTGGTATGTGGAGCAGGTGGCAATGCCCCCCTTCACCCAGCTGGGATCAGAAGCAGAGCAGGTAGCCATGCCCACCACCCAACTTTACCCAGCTGGGATCAGAAACAGGATGCACAGAAAAACAAGGCAATTTCTGCTCTATACTCAGAACAAAAAAAGTGGCAAGCCACCCGGAATATGGAAAAATATCTCTGTATATAGGCATGAAACATGCAAAAATATCATATGACAAGTGTGTTCAATTAAGATTTTTGAATGTATCATGATTTTATAAATACACTGTAATATTATTGTACATGTATTGAACACACTTGTCATATGATATTTTTGCATGTTTCATGCCTATATACAGAGATATTTTTCCATTTTCCAGGTGGCTTGCCACTTTTTTTGTTCTGGGATCAGAAACAGAGCAGGTGACAATACCCACCCCCTTCAAACAGCTGGGATCAGGAGCAGATCAGACGGCAATGTCCACCCCCCTTCACCCAGCTGGGATCAGAAGTACAGCAGGTGGCAATGCCCACTCCCCTCTTAACCCAGCTGGTATTAGGAATGGAGCAGGAGGCAATGCCCTTGACCTGCCTTAACCCAGCTGGTATTAGGAGCGGAGCACTTGGCAATGCCTACCCCCCTTCACCCAGCTGGGATCAGAAACAGAGTAAGTGGCTTTGCCCACCTACTGACTTAACCCAGCACATATTAAGAGCGGAGAAGGTGGCAATGCCCACCCCTCACCTTAACCTAGCTGGGAACAGGAGCAGAGCGGTTGACAATTCCCACCCCCCTTCACCCAGCTGGAATCAGGAGCAGATCAGCTGGCAATGCCCACCCTCTTTCACCCAACTGGGATCAGGAGCGGAGAAGGTGGCAATGCCCACCCCTCACCTTAACCTAGCTGGGAACAGGAGCAGAGCGGTTGACAATTCCCACCCCCCTTCACCCAGCTGTAATCAGGAGCAGATCAGTTGGCAATGCCCACCTCCTCCTTCACCAGCTAGAATCAGTGATAGAGGAGAAGCAAATTCTCTCTGACCTCTTGTTTTCTATATGCAGGAGGGGTATAAGCTCCAGTTGTCTCAGTATAGCCTAGGCATCAATGAAACACTTCAGTGATAATCCCTTCTAAATGGCATGTTCTCATAACTAGCCATGGGCAGGAACGGGGGGGGGGGGTGGAACGAACACGCTGTTCATTGTTCATTGCCACCAACGAACACAAGCAGATGAACAGTAACGAACATGTTCTGTTAACGAACATGTTTGTTGTTCATTGTTCATCAGCGCCAGAGCAGCCCCCATTAGACTTAGAGAGCCCATATTCACAGGGAGTGTTCAGCAGGCTCCCCTACAGCCATCACCAAAGTTTGGTCAAGATTGCAATGCGGATCTTGGAGTTATACATTCCCAAATCTGACACCCCCAGGAAACTCCCATTCGACACAATGGGAGCCACCAATTGTCTTTTGCCCCATGTACAAGTGGGGGACAGGGGCTTTGGCCGCTCGCTGGCGGCACCCCCCATGTGCCCGCCTGCCAGGCCTCCCAGAGGCAACTTTCTGGATGGAAGGAAAATGGGTGATGTTGGCAGTCTGGCTTGCTGGGGGAGACTTTGATGTGCAGCCTTCTCTCTAGGGGGTGGGGGATATGGCTGCTCACTGGCAGCACCCTCCATGTGCCCACCTGGCAGGCCTCCCCGAGGCTACTTTCTGCCTAGGTATGATGGTGGGTGATGAGTGCGGCCGCTGGGCCTGGCGGGTTGGGGGAGGCATTGCCATGCCCCCTCCCCTCTAAGCCACTAGCTGGCAGTGCCCCCCATGTGCCTGCCCACCAGGCCTCCCCGAGGCTACTTTCTGCCTAGGTATGACAGTGGGGGATGAGTGTGGCCGCCGGGCCTGGCGGGTTGGGGGAGGCATTGGCATGCCCCCTCCTCTCTAGACCACTAGCTGGCAGTGCCCCCCATGTGCCTGCCCACCAGGCCTTCCCGAGGCTACTTTCTGCCTAGGTATGACAGTGGAGGATGAGTGTGGCCGCCGGGCCCTCAAAAGAGGGAAGGGCAACTGGGAAGATCCCAACAGTTGCTGCAAGGCCTCCTCTGAGGATCCCACTGAGGTGTACAGCAGCAAACATCACCCACCTTCCTGCCTTCGCTGAAAGGATGGGATGGGCTGGACAGGAGAGGAAGTTGGGAGGGGTCGGAGCAGTTCCAGAGAGGGAGGGGTTGAAAGAGGGAACGTGGGAGTTGACATGGGGAAAGGGACAGAGGCTTCCTGGCTGCATTGGACAGCATGGCCGGGACGGAGGACCCCAACATCCACCCTGAAGGAGTGCGCAGACTTCTGCTGGAGACACTTGTCCACCCCTCCTGTGTCTAACTGGAGGCTGCTGACAACATCACTCACCTTCCTGCCTTTGCAGAAAGGAAGTGAGTCGTGTGACCCATTCCCCCCATGTACAGCGGCAACAGAAGGTACCCATGGATGGGGGTTCACCTTGCCACAAAACCATATCTGCAAAAGCTTTTGAGCCGCCCCATGCCAAGAAGCAATGGCAGCAGCACAGCACCCACCTTCCTACCTTCACGGAAAGGGTGGGAGGGACCCATTCCCCCCAGCTCAGAGGGGACTGCCTGTGCCATTGACAGGGGGCACCGTGCTGTGCACCTACATGTGCTACAGCTCCTGATCTGCCCCTCGTGGCCAAAAGCAGCAGCAGCAGACAGCACCCGCCTTCCTGCCTTTGCGGAAGGGACAAGTCATGGTGGGACCCACTCTGCCCTGCTCAGAGTGGACAGCAGGTGTCCCTGGATGGGGGGGCCCATGCTGTGCAACCATATGTGAAACATCTCCTGAGCTGCCCCCCTGCCCAAAAGCAGCAGCAGCAGACAGCACCCCCCTTCCTGCTTTCTCAGAAAGGGTGAGTTGGAGGGACCCATTCTCCCCTGCTCAGAGGGGACAGCAGGTGCCTTGAAAAGGGGAGGGTAATGTGTGGTGCAACCCTATCAGCAACAGCAGCAGAGGTGTCCCTTGTGGCCAAAAGCGTGGGCAGCTGACATCACCCCCCCCCCGTCTTGCCTTCGCGGAAAGGATGGGATGGGCAGGACAGGAGAGATCGTTGGGAGGGGTCGGAGTGTTCTGGAGAGGGATAGGTCGAAAAAGGAAATCTCCAGGACCTTGTCGGGGAGAGGAGGGTATGGGTTGCTTTTCATGGCCGCATTGCAGAGTGGGACTGGGAAGGACCAAAGATAGCAGCCGCAGAGTGGTAGTCTCCCGTGCTCAAAGGTGGAGGCAGCTGACATCACCCACACACCCACACTCTGCCTTTGCAGACAGGACAGGATGGGCAGGACAAGTTGTGGGGTGGGGTGGTATTGGCACCATCCAGAGAGGGAGAGGTTGAAAGAGGGAAGGGGAACTTGTCTGGGAGAGGAGGGCAAAGGGTTCCCCAACAGAGGACAGCAGTTCCACAGAATCTGCTCCAATCAGAGACAGCTTACCTGTCAAGGCAGTTCAGGCAGGCTACTGCCAGCATGGCCCACCTTCCTGCATTCATGGAAAGGACAGGTGTTGTGGCCGGGACCCATTCCCCTCTGTTTAGAAGGGATAGCAGGTGCCCATGGAAAGGGGGCACTGAGCAGTACAACCTAATCTGCAACAGCAGCTGAGCTGTCCCTCATGGCCAAAACCAGCAGCAGCGGACATGGCAGGACACATTCCCCCCTGCTAAGAGGAGACAGCAGATGTCTATGGATAGGGGGCACTGTGCGGTTCAACTGTATCTGGAACAGCTTCTGAGCTGCCTTTCGCACCGAAAAGCAGCGGCAGTGAACCTGCCTAGGGAGGTGGTGAGCTCCCCTTCCTACCTAGGGAGGTGGTGAGCTCCCCTTCACTGGCAGTTTTCAAGAAGAGGCTGGATGAATACTTGTCAGAGATGCTTTAGGCTGATCCTGCACTGGGCAGGGGGTTGGACTAGATGGTCTGTATGGCCCCTTCCAACTCTATGATTCTATGATTCTATGATCACCCACCTTCCTGCCTCTGCAGAAGGGACAGGCAGGATGGGAGAGGTCGTTGGGAGGGGTCTGTGCGGTTCCATAGATGGGGAGATTGAAAGAGGGACCAGGAATTTGTCAAGGATAAAAGTAGGACCAAGACTTCATGGATGCATTGCGGAGAAAGACTGGGACGGAAGACCCCAACATCCACCGTGTTGGATTATGTAGACTGTTCCAGGAGAGGCTTGTCAGCCCCTCCAGTCTCGAGGTGGAGGCTGTTGCCAGCATCACCCACTCTCCTGCCTTTGCGGAAAGGATGGGTGTTGTGGCCGGGACCTGTTCCCCCCTGCTCAGAGGGGACAGCAGGTGCCCATGGATGGGGGGCCCCGTGCTCAACAACTATATGTGCAAGAGCTCCTGATCTGCCTCTCATGACCAAGAGAAGCAGCAGTGGACAGCACCCACCTTCCTGCCTTCATGGAAAGGGTAGGTGGGAGAAACACATTCCAACCCACCTAGAGGGGTCAGCAGGAGCCCATAGATAGGGGCCCCCATGCTGTGTTGCCCTATCATCACAAGCAGCAGCAGAGATGTCCCTCATGGCCAAAAGCAGTGGCAGCTGACATCACCCACCTTCCTGCCTTCACAGAAAGGATAGAGTGGGCAGGAGAGGAGAGGTCATTGGGAGGGGTTGGAGTGATCCAGAGAGGGATAGGTCGAAAGAGGGACCATCAGGAAAGATGTCAGGGAGACAGGGACAAAGGGTTGCCGCCAGCTGCATTGCGGAGCAGGACTGGGAAATCTTCGTTGGTGTGCCATGAGCCGAGAAACCCACTGAGTGGTGGGGTAGCGGCGGCAGCTGACATCACCCACCTTCCTATCTTTGTGGAAAGGATGGAGTGGGCAGGACAGTAGAGGTCATTGGGAAGGGTCATTCCAGTACCATCCACAGATGGCGAAAATGAAAGAGGGACCATCTGGGGAATTGTCAACTGGAGGACAGGATGGGCAGGACAGGTTGTGGGGAAGGGTCATCAAGAGAGGGAGAAGTTGAAAGAGGGACCATCAGGGAACTTGTCTGGGAGAGGAGGAACACGGGTTGCCAGCCGAGGAAGCAGCCCCGAGAACCGAGCCCGCTGCACAGGAGCTTGGCTGAGAACCACAGTAGACTTGGGGAGGCTCAGAGGCCAGATAGGTCCAGGTCCAAGGAGGGATGCCCAAGGAGGTTGAGGTTGACCTTCATGAAGTTCAACATGTCCACCAGGTTTGGGGGCAGACGTCCGCGGCAGGGACGGAGGAGGTCTCCCAGGTGGGAGAACACCCGCTCGCTCTGCACGCTGGTAGGAAGGCAGGACAGGATGTTGGTTGCCACGATGGACAAATCCGGCCATACAGCAGATTTACTCACCCAATACTCCAAGGGGTTGCAAGGGGGGCTCGGTGGTCTCTGCCAGGTACTCTCGCACCATAGCCCCTGCCGAGTCCTCCACCGCGAGCGAAGTGCCCACTGTGCTGCGGCCAACCACACAGCCCACCGACGAGGCCCAGAGATCAAGTGGGGCCGTTTGTGTGGGTTTCTCCTGGCATGGCTCTCTTCCCAACCCCGCCCCCCAACATTTCTCCTCCTCCTGCTCCTCCTTCTTCGCTGCCCACCCCGCACCCCTGCCCAGTTCCCTCAGGCCTGCCTTCTCTTTCTGATAATGGAGCAATGCTGTGCGGAGCTCCTTTTTCAAGCGCAGCATGTGACCCGCCCGCATGGCTATGCTGCCCTTGATCCGGGGGTGACAGAAGGACTCCATTTGGTATGGCACCTCGTGGTGCAGAGGATGCAAGCGCTCAGCCACGCATGCCTTCTCACAAAGTCCCAGATCCTGGGGAGCAGCTCTTTCTCATGCTCGAGCTCCTTGGCCAGGAACTGGTTGAGCCCGTGGATCAGGGGGATGACCTGACCCAGGCTGGCCTCGTAGGAGCACAGGAGCTCGGTGGCCTCCTTAAAGGGTTTCAGCATCTGGGACATCTGGGCAAGGATTCTCCATTCCATGGAGCTGAAGATCAGCTCCCCTCCCCAGAATGTCCGTGGATGACAGGATGTCCTGCAACAGTCCCTTCTGCTCCACCAGACAACATATCATGTCGAAGGTGGAGTTCCAGCAGGCGGACAGGTCATGAAAGAGTTAGTGCTTGGAGTCCTCCCCTCCCCCTGCCTCTGGAACAGCTCACGGGATGAGTTGATGCTGCGGGAGAAGTGGGAAGCGATGTGGCGGCAGCTCTCCAGCAGATTGCGCGTCCACAACGTTCCCTCGTCCCAGCTGTCCCTTGGCTTGCTCCCCAACCCGAGCATGTCCCTCATCACCAGGTGCAGCTTGTGCACCAGGCACACCAGGACCAGGAGCGATGCCTCTTTCAGGGCTACAAACATGTTGCTTCCCGTGTCCATTTATTTATTTATTTATTTAATCACATTTCTAGACCGCCCTCCCCGTCAGACGGGCTCAAGGCGGTTTAACAACAGCTTAAAACAGTAAAAACATTATAAAAACATTAAAACATCATATCAAAACAATTAAACCATGAAGCCACAGACAAACCCTTCCACCCCCACTGTTCACTCCCTCAGATCTGCCTTTATGGTGGTGGCAATGTTCTTCCCAGTATGGACCTTGTCCATCCCCCGGGCCTGGAGAAGAACAACCCTGTAACCTGGTGTCAAGCATGGCACCTTTTTCTGTGTGTCAGTTCTTGGCCTGGGGCAGCGGAGGTCCTCTGGTTGCTACCAGTAGGCAGTGATGGCAAGGTACCCGTGATGGCAGCCGCTCCATAGGTTGGCTGTGAAGTGTACAGTGCAGCCTTTGGCGGCCAACAGCTCCCTGAGCACCATGTCTCGCACAGACTGGTAGAAAGCAGGGAGGACTCTACACCCAATGGTGCACCGTCACAGCATGGAGAACCATGGGGCAAAGTGCTGAAGCAACCTTTGGAAGCCCACACCCTCCACGACGGATAGGGGGAATCCTTGCAGGGCAATCGTCTCCACCACCACACGAACACCCACCTCCTGAGCCCTTGACCTCACCCTTTTCAATGGCACTATCCCCGACCCCAATGGAACAACCTCCCCAAGGGCAGCCTGCCTGACTGTTCCGGTCCCACTGGCAGCATACTCGAGGCAAGGCTTCTTGCCTGGGGTGGATTCCAGTGACCCTCCCACTGATCCCGGCTCGGAGGAGCTGGTAGCCCTCAATCTCCCTCTGTTAGATGTTTCACTGGCCAAGGACAGAGACAGCAGGCTCGGGTGGTGCATCTTCAAGTGCCGGGTCAGGACCATCGATGACGGGTGCTTCGGGTCATTGCCCCGGCGCACCAGGCCATCACAGACATGGCACCGCACCACACGGGGGTCATTTGGGGAGGGAGGACAAAGGGTTACTGGCTGCGACACAGAGCTGAACAACACAAGGGAAACGCCCGGATAGTAGAAACGCAAACAAACAACGATTCCGGGAATCAACAATTAATAACAATTCATTTTCATTTTATAGTGCAAAAGTGCCAGTGTGCAAAGTGCAAAGATACAGAACAATAAATATAATAAATACAATAAGATCTTATGTTTCTCGTGTCCAATCAATCATGGAATAATGATGTCCAAAAAGGGAATAACATGAAAACCCACACAGGGGCTGAACACACAGTCACAATATGGGATAAGAGATGACCCCAGTCCGACAATAGACTTCCGGTTTGGGATTTATGGAGGTCTGACGCAGCTCCAACTGCGGAGCTGACCGGACTGCCGTTTTAACCGGCCGGCGGGGGCAAAATAGCCTGCGGCTGACTGCTCTCAGGCGGAGAGCAGGCAAAGAACGCTCAAGACCTCAGGGCGCGTTGATCTCGGGCGAGGGGGGGCTCTACGCGACGGGCCCCCTCACGACCCTTGAGGTCCCACCCTGTGACAGGTCGGCAAAGATCTCTGCGGCAGTTTCGGGGCCAATGCGGTTGGCATAAGACCTACGTACCCAAGCTTCAACAGGGGAAAGAGGAGTGGAGGAGAAACAAAGATTGAAACAGTGATTACAACCCACGGAAAGTGAATGGGAAGGTAAAGATCACTATCTCCTGATACGGGACAGATTGTTAAAAGTAAAGAAGATTAAAAGTTGATTTTAAAACTGCAACAGGCTAATTATAACGGGGAGAAGACTCGGCAAGAGTCGAAATAGAAAAAAGACTAAGTTTAAAGAAGTTATTAAAGAATCAGGACTATTGTTTTGAATACTTGCGGTTATGGAGCTGTGAGAAAATTCTGCCATCGCGAGAGCTACTGCGGGAAGTCGGAAACAGGAAGTACGTAACAACAATAGAGTTGCTGGAGAGAAGCGGCCCCTGCCGGAGGGCAGGAAGAAGGGAATCGCCATCTTTGAAAGGGGAAAAGCCGCGGCTTCAGCGGAAGAGGAAGTAAGCCATTTTGGATTACAAAAACCATAGAAGAACCATAGAGAAAAGACGCCCGACATTTTGGATTCTTTAAAAGTTTTTTCTTTGCAAAAAGACTGGGACATTTAAATTAAAAAATAAAAAGACGCTTAATTTCACGCCACGGAGTTAAGGAAGAGGGCGGACTCGTGGGAGCGAGCCAAGGCAAGCCCCACGATGTCGAAAAAAGAGTGGCAATCAGCAATAGAGAATCTAGACAAAAAACTCTTAGAAGTGATTAAAGAACTTAAGGACATTAAACCGGAGCTGATCAAAGAGGTTAAACAGACAGTGAAAAGTGAGCTGTCAGAAGTAAAGAAAGGTATGGAAATAATGCAAAATGAATTGCAAGGAACACAGCAGAGAGTTAAAGCAGTAGAAGGCGCGGTGGAGAATTTAACTGACACGCAACAAACAGAGATGAGGCTGATGAAGGGGAGAATGGCGGTTGCAGAAAGCAAACACATGGAGAAGCAGCTAAGATTTCGCGGTTTGCCGGAAGTGGAAGGAAAAACAGCGCAAGAACAGATGACGGAGGTGTTAGCTGAATACCTGGGGAAGGAGGAGGAGGAAGTTGTGGCTATCCTGGACGTGGTATATCGTGTAAATTCAAGAATTGCGACCCAGAGGAAATTACCAAGAGATGTGATTGTGCAATTTACAACCCGAAATATGAAAGAGAAGATTGTGACTAAACAGTTTCAAGATCCATTGGAGATTGACGGCAAGACGATTATCATTATGAAGGAAATACCCAGATCGGTGTTATTGGACCGGAAAAAATATAAGGCGCTGATTCAGATTTTGAAGGACATGAAAATCAGGTACAGATGGGAACTACCAGAGGGAGTGTCCTTTGAATTTGGAGGGGCCAAAAGATGCATCAGATCGGAACGAGAGATGGAGCGATTTATTAGAGACAATGAAAAGGACTTACCAGCAACAAGATTATGATTATGGAGTGTAAAGTTATATCTTGGAATGTAAATGGACTTGATTCACCGAACAAGAGAAAAAGCATTTTTCACTGGCTATTAAAACAAAAATGTGATATTGTTTGTTTGCAAGAGACCCATATTCGAAAACAAGATGTAAAGTATTTAAAATTAAAAAAATTGGGCAATGATTTTGCAGCGGCCTCTAATAAGAAAAAAAGAGGAGTAGTGCTTTACATTAAAGAGGAACTGCAGCCAAAGTTTGTAATGAAAGATGTGGAAGCCAGATTTATAGCAGTGGAATGCGTATGGAATTTAAAGAAAGTGCTGGTAGTTGGAATTTATGCACCTAATGGAGCAAAAGAAAGCTTCTTTGAGGACTTAAGGAAGCAACTAGATGAACTTTCATATGATCAGATAATACTTGCTGGAGACTTCAATGGAGTGACGAATCTGGAGTTAGACAAAAAATCATCAACTGCACAAAAGAAAAGAGGATTGCTACCAAAGTTGTTTTTTGAACTGATACAACAGGAAACTTTAGAAGATGTATGGAGAAGACAAAATCCGAAAAGTAGATAATTTATGTTTTACTCCGCAAGACACTTTACATTATCGAGAATTGATATGATCTGGGCCTCAAAAGACTTAGCGTTATGGACTAAGGAAGTGGAAATAATGCCGATGGTAGGCTCGGATCATAATCCAATTATGTGGAAATTGGGGAGAAGGAGCAAAAGGAAAGGATGGAGAATAAATGAGGACCTACTTCAAGAGGGAGAGAATATGGAGATGCTTAGAAGAGAAACAAAGTTCTTCATACAATACAACATGAATAAAGAAGTACCAACCAACAAGGTTTGGGATACTTACAAGGCGGTAATTAGGGGCATACTAATGGATTTAAATGGAAGAGCCAGAAAAAAGAAAGAGGAGAAGAGACAGGAGATTATGGAAAAAATAAAAGCCAAAGAAATACAGTTAAAGAAGAGACCGGGGAAAAAGAAAATTTATCAGGACATTAAAATACTACAAGAACAGCTAACAGCAATGAACAATAAAGAACTGGAGTGGAATCTTAAAAGACTAAAGCAAAAAGGGTTTGAAGGTGCAAACAAACCCGGGAAATATTTGGCATGGCAATTGAAAAAGAGAAAGGAAAAGAAAATAATAAACAAAATATGTGAAGATGATAAAACGTATTTGGAACAGACATCCACTAGCAGAGCCTTCTATAAATTTTATGCTAAATTGTATAACAAGAAAGAGGTCAATAAAGAATCAATAGCGACATATTTGGAGAAAATGAAGCTCCCAGTAATTTCGGAAGCGTGGAGAGACAGATTGAACAATGAAGTAACGGATGAGGAAATAAAAATGGCAATACAATCAACAAATTTGGGAAAGGCACCAGGGCCAGATGGACTTACAGCTAAATTTTATAAGACAATGGCCAATGAACTGGTACTATTCCTAAAAGAAGTGATCAATGGAGTATTAAAGGATCAACAGATTCCAGATACCTGGAAGGAAGCCAACATTTCACTGATCCCTAAAGAGGGCCAAGATCCGACTAATGTGAAAAATTACAGGCCTATATCCTTACTTAACAATGACTACAAAATCTTTGCGAAGATACTGGCAGAGAGAGTGAAGGGGTGGCTTTCGGAAATTATTGAGGAGGAACAAGCAGGTTTTTTACCTGGCAGGCAAATCAGAGACAATTTAAGGACAGTCATTAATGCTATTGAGTATTACGATAAGCGTTGTGACAAAGAGGTTGGTTTCTTCTTTGTTGATGCAGAGAAAGCGTTTGACAACTTGAACTGGGACTTTATGTTTGCCACTATGGAAAAGCTACAAATGGGAGAAAAATTCATAAGAGCAGTTAAAGAAATTTATAGAGACCACCAAGAAATTGACTATAAGTAAAGGAACAAGACAAGGTTGCCCGTTGTCTCCGCTGCTATTCATTTTGGTACTGGAGATTTTGATGATACAAATACGACAAGATGAAGAAATCCACGGAATAAAAATAAAGGACTTTTCTTATAAAATTAGAGCATTTGCGGACGACATAATGTTAATTGTGGAAGATCCAATGGAGAATATGCCAAAAGTGATAGAGAAGATAAAGGAGTTTGGAGATCTGGCAGGGTTTTATATCAACAAAAAGAAGTCAAAGATATTATGTAAAAATATGACTAAGCAAAAACAACAACTGTTAATGGAAATAACGGATTGTGAAGTAACAACTAATGTGAAATATCTGGGAATTGAACTGACTGCAAAGAATATAGATCTATTCAAAAACAATTATGAAAAATTATGGACTCAGATTGAGCAAGATTTGATCAAATGGAATAGATTGAATCTGTCATGGCTGGGAAGGATTGCAGCAGTTAAAATGAATGTGTTACCAAGAGTAATGTTTTTGTTACAGACAATACCAATTATCCGAGACTCTAAGTAGTTTGAAAAATGGCAGAGGAAAATATCAGATTTTGTTTGGGCGGGCAAGAAGCCTCGAGTGAAAATGAAAGTTTTACAAGATGCAAAGCAAAGAGGCGGAATGCAACTACCCAATTTAAGACTTTATTATGACGCAATTTGCCTAGTGTGGCTGAAAGATTGGATGACGTTGAAGAATAAGAAATTATTGGCCCTAGAGGGATACAAAAAAATATTTGGATGGCATGCATACCTATGGTATGACAAAGTAAAAGTGAACTCTATGTTCCTACACCATTATATACGGAAAAGCCTATATGCAACCTGGAAGAAGTATAGAGACTTCCTACAAGAAGGAACCCCCATGTGGGTAGTTCCGTATGAAGTAATAGATCCGAGAGCTGTCTATAATGAGCAACAGTGTTTAACATATAAGGAGATAACCCGAATAGAATCTTCTAAACTCAAAATAAAGACGCAGGACGAGTTATCTCCCAATTACGATTGGTTCCAGTACAGGCAGATCAGAGATCTCTACAATTCGGATTGTGCAAAGGGAGGCATAAGAACAGAGAATTCAGAACTAGAGCAGACACTTTTGAAAGAGGATAAGAAGGAAATTTCCAAGGTATACCAAGTACTGTTGAAATGGTATACTGAAGATGAAATAGTCAAAGTACAAATGGTGAAGTGGGCCATAAATTTTAATAAAGAGATAACAATGGAGGCATGGGAATACTTGTGGAAAAACACAATGAAGATTACAACGTGTACTAATATCAAAGAGAACATTTACAAAATGATCTATCGTTGGTACATGACACCAAAGAAGATTGCGCTAGGGAATTTGAACACTTCTAATAAATGCTGGAAATGTAAAAAACATGAGGGCTCTCTGTATCATATGTGGTGGACGTGTGAGGTAGCCAGGCAGTACTGGGGAGAAATAATAAAAGTAATAAGTGAGATTCTACAATTTCAAATTAATAAGAACCCAGAACTCCTGCTACTGAACTTGGGAATGGAGAACATTCCAGCCCAACATAGAACACTGTTATTTTACATGACAGCAGCGGCCAGACTTTTGTATGCGCAAAAATGGAAAGTACAAGAAGTGCCAACTATGGAGGATTGGACTTATAAATTGCTGTATATGGCTGAAATGGACAAAATGACAAGAAAATTGAGAAATCTGGACCCAGGACAGTTCAACACAGATTGGGGAAAGCTGAAGCAATATGTGCTGAAGAAATGGGAGGTGGGAAGAGAACTGTGGCAGTTCGATAAATACTGAAATATGACGAAATGTAGAGGGGGGTGACTTTACCGGAGGGTAGAGAGAGAAATGAAAATGTCTAAGCAGCTATTTTGTTAGATTGTTATATATAGAAAAACATATAGAATATGGATAGAATATAATTAACTATAAGGACCGACTAATTAATATGGTTTCTGGTATAAACGTGTAACATGTTAAACTGAATAAGTCTACCTGAAGAAATATATAGATTAAATTGATTGATAACTTTTGATGATAGTTATATAAAGTAATATACGGAATATAAGTCAAATTGGTTGACTTATATAAATGTATGGGGTATATGGTATAAGGCTTATAGAAATATCTGAAACCAGGAAACTACGAAATTATGTTAAAAAGGGACAAATTGTTTGTCTAATGTGGAAGAAGGGACTTAAAGATAAGATAAGGTATAGAGTATTAAAAATAAGCAATCTAATTATTGCTTAGATTAAAGGGAAAAATACAGGTTTGTTAGATAGATGAATTAAAATGAGTAAGAGAAAAGGGACAAAGGGTTGGAAAACTGTTGGAAGTCAAAAGAAAAGGGGGGAAAGGGAGGGGGTTAGAAATTGGGAAATGGGAATTGATTGTAATATGTAATTATATGATTCTAATTCCAATAAAAATTTTATTAAAAAAAAAAGAGAGATGACCCCAGTCCAAATCGGAGTAAAATCCAAACGTGCCGACGGGATTATGCGGGCATCTTATACAATTCCCGTTTCGTATAGGTGATACTTCTTCCTGGGCACAGTTAATTCTGGACTGTAACAAAAATATAATCTCTTCTTAAAATTATGAAATTTCTTTAGAACATTCAACAACAATTTTCTGCAATACAACTTACTGGTCACCATATGAATAGATACACCAATGTGACAGTACATATGTTCCTCCCAACTGCAATACTTCAATACATCACAACAATGAACAATGACGTGGACATGAAACATACAGGAAAAGGGTACCTCCTAAATACATAATTAACAAATTGATTAATGGGTCCCGTCCTCAGGGACCGCAAAACTTACAGCAATCATACAGCCATCAGATAGTAAAACTTACAGATAGTAAAACTTACACACAGCTAACAAGTAAACCCATCATGTCTATGTATCCGTACTAGTTACCTAGTTGGGCTTATACTGCCAT
Organism: Eublepharis macularius; assembly: GCF_028583425.1. Taxonomy (NCBI): domain Eukaryota; kingdom Metazoa; phylum Chordata; class Lepidosauria; order Squamata; family Eublepharidae; genus Eublepharis; species Eublepharis macularius. Next base: position 5,540,293 of record NC_072792.1, read on the forward strand.
GCAAGGAGAAGTGGAAGGATTACTATGGAAAGTGGAAGGAATACTAGCAAATCTCAAATGTTACCCCCAAAAGCAGGAATAGTCAATTTCATTATTGAGCCCGCCCGGGGCCAGGCTCCGCAATTTGAAAATCCACCTCGTTTCCAATTGCAATAGTCTCCTAGGACTATCCTCAGTGAATGGTTCTTTAATCATGTCGGCCACTGTTACCCTAAGGTCCCCCAAGCTATGATGATAATTCAAATAATGCAAGACCAGAAGTGCCTCCCTAACTTGGTTCCTTATCCTGGACACATGCTCCTGAACTCTGATTTTGAGCGGACGCGTGGTACTGCCCACATAGTACAGTGGGCAGCTGCATTGGATGACATAAACCACATATGAAGACCTGCATGTGGTAAAGCCGCGGCAATATTCCGGTCTATCCCTAATTATTTCCTCGAATTTAACCATATATGGGCAGACATTACAATCCCCGCATCTAAAATGTCCCTTGGGAGCCATTCCACCACGATTCTGAGAGGGATCGTGACGTTTAAATTCAGAACGTGTTAGTATATCCTTGAGAGATTTAGTTCTACGGAGGCCGATGGCTGGACTGACTTCACACCCAGGGATATTGTCTATTAAATGCCAATGTTTCCGAATAATGCGGGAGATTGGGGTAGCCAAAGTCGTGTAATTAAGAGCCCATTTTAAACGGTTATTGCCTGTACGGGATTTTGGAACGAGTAATTGTTCCCGTGGCATACCCACAGCTCGATTTTTTGCCGAGCTGATCGCTGGCAGTGGGTAACCCCTGCTAGAAAATGCCCATTCTAATTGGGTGCAGCTGGTCCTAAAGTCCCCTGTATTGGAGGAATTTCGCTTCAGCCTCAGGAACTGGCCCACTGGGATATTGTATTTCAAGCGTTGCGGGTGGAAGGAGGAAAAATGGAGGTATGAGCACCTATCTGTGCCTTTCTTAAAGTGCCGCACGCCAAGTTTCCTATCGTTAATTTTATAGACACTAACACCACTCTTCTTATGAACAAAAGAACTACTTTGAGTTGGTGTCGGAAATAAAAAGAGTGACTGAAAAGTTCTCTGCCTAAGTCCAAATGCAATTCTTTGTCACTTAAGCACAGACCTTTTTAGCCACCACATTTTGTTGTTATAGTATGATACTGCTCCTACTGTTTATTATCAAGCCAGCTGAAATGTTCAGGACATGAGGCACAATCTATGTCTCCATGGAAGATATGATTGTTTGAAAGTTCATTATCAAAATCTCCTTGCATGTGCATAGAGAAGGCCTTTTCTCTGATGAGATAGGTTTCCCTTAAATGGGAAACAAGTATGTGTGGATACTTGCAAGTAGTCTCACACACATTCTGAGGAGTAAGAGGGTCTAGTGGTATAATATGTATTGTTGAAGGCTTTCACGGTCGGAGAATGATGGTTGTTAACTATTAAAACATCTAACGCAGAGGCAGATAAAATTACGACAGAGGCAATTATGCTGGAGGAACAATTGAAAGCCAAACAGACCCTGGAGGCATTTGAGGCCAGTAAGGTGGAGCTTGATCGTGCTGTAGCAGCAAGCAAGGAGAAGTTGAAGGAACTAAAATTAAAGAAGTTTGAGCGAGATAGGAAAGATTACACTTCAGGAAGGATTTACACACGGAAGGAAGAATTTAGTGCTAAACCTCGCAAAAGAGTATCATGGGCCAGAAATCTTCAAACCGGGTCCGATTTTGAGACCACGGAGCCCTCGGAAACGGATACCTCCGGGGATGAGGGTACCAGTACTAAGAGCTTACGGAACCGCAATGTCTCCTATCCCTCCAGGGGAATTCGAAATAATAATAATTTTTTAGGGAACGGTCCACCACGCCCCAGGAGACCATACAAGCCGAGGATTTAGTTTTCAATTTGTCTTCAAGACCACTCACGCAGATTGAAAAGGGTGTATTAAACAAAGGACTTGGGTTTGTCCCTACACCCTTTTATAACCCTTTTGATACAAGATTAGATGTATACAAGCTTATTAGGCTCATAAAACTGAAGAAGTTTTTTGGCCATGCTCCCAATGCGGCCCCTGAAACATATCTTAGGCAAAAATCCACTTTCTGTCCTTCTATTTCTGACCCCTCCATTGATTGTTTTGAGAGGGTGGTACTAAGGGACATTGAAAATTTAGAGAAGGAGACAAGATTTTGTAGGTATAATTTGGATAGGGAGGAATGGGCGGCGCTTAATTCATTGAAAACGGATCCAAACATTATTATTAAATCAGCCGATAAGGGCGGGGGTGTAGTTATACAGGATATCACCCACTATATCCAGGAGGCGAACAGACAGCTTTCGATCCCGTCAGACTATAGGAAAATTAAAGGGAACCCACTGCCACAGATTCAAAGAGTCATAAAGATTGTTCTAGATGAGGCCTTAATGATGAACGAAATAGACCAGAAAACCTATGAGGGTTTGCAGAACAGGAATCCCCGCACCCCTGTGTTTTACATGCTCCCGAAGATACACAAAGAGGGCAGACCACCGCCGGGACGCCCAATTATTTCGGGCAGTAATTCCGTACTGGAACCACTTTCCATTTTTCTGGACCACTTTTTACAGCCACTTGTGGTCCAGACTGAGGCATATTTACGGGATACGATGCACTTCATTTCTTCTGTGGAGCAACTGGAGCTCCCCAGCACTGCTTTTCTGATGACACTGGATGTGGTCTCATTATATACCTCGATCCCCCACGACGGGGCGAGGGCTGTGGTAGAAACATCTTTACTAACTAGATCTGATCAAAGTCCCTCTACTCCATTTCTTCTTAACATCTTAGATATTATACTAGAGCGGAACTATTTCAAGTTTGATGGGGTTTTCTATTATCAAACTAAAGGGGTGGCGATGGGGTGTGCTGCCGCTCCCAGCATCGCCAACCTCTTTATGGCCCAACTGGAGAGAGATTATATTTTGAACAGGGACAATAACCCTCTTAAGGACAATATTGTATATTATCGTCGTTATATTGATGACATCATGGCCATTATTAGGACTCGGGAGATTGGAGAGCAGTTTGGCAGATGGGTAAATACCATCAGCCCTGATATCAAGTTTACTTGGCAGGGTAGCAGTGCATGTATTAACTACTTGGATGTTAGTGTTTCATAATTTTAAGAAGAGATTATATTTTTGTTACAGTCCAGAATTAACTGTGCCCAGGAAGAAGTATCACCTATACGAAACGGGAATTGTATAAGATGCCCGCATAATCCCGTCGGCACGTTTGGATTTTACTCCGATTTGGACTGGGGTCATCTCTTATCCCATATTGTGACTGTGTGTTCAGCCCCTGTGTGGGTTTTCATGTTATTCCCTTTTTGGACATCATTATTCCATGATTGATTGGACACGAGAAACATAAGATCTTATTGTAATTATTATATTTATTGTTCTGTATCTTTGCAGTTTGCACATTGGCACTTTTGCACTATAAAATGAAAATGAATTGTTATTAATTGTTGATTCCCGGAATCGTTGTTTGTTTGCGACACAGAGCTGGCAACAGAAGACGGAATGATGGGCAGACTGCAGGCAGGGACAGCATCAGGAGTTTGGGATGGAGACGAGATGGATGTTTCATCAAACCCAAACCATTCCTCCATGGATCCCTCAGCCTTCTCCTCCTCAAAGAGTTTAAAGACTTCCTCTTCCTCAGGTGGAAAGAGGTCTTTGGCCTCCTCCACAGCCCCCACAGGTGATTTTTGGGGAGCAGGAGTCTCTGCTGCTGTGGAGCCCTGCCCACTACTGTTTCACGTGGGGCAACTGGGACAATCTTTGCCCTTCTCCCCACGAGCACCCTTGGCTCCCGGCCAAAGCCTCATTCTGCCAGCAAACAAGAAGGAGGAAACAGAAGGAGAAAACACTGTGAGGCCTCAGCCAAGGTCCCCACTGAGCGAGGCTCCAGGGCCTGGCAGCAGCCCTGGAACCAGAGGGAGGGGCCAGAGCCCTAGCTCAGCACTCCCAGAGACCTGACCAGATCAGGCACTAACAATAATAATGATAATGGTCAGGGTGAGCCCTCAGTCGAGGTGCCCACTGAGCTTGGCCCCAGGGCCTGGCAGCAGCCCTGGAACCAGAGGGGATAGATCCCTATTCCACCCACCACACACAGAAAAAATTCCTGCTCCAATGCATTCTCTTTGTCTCTCTCCCAAAAGGCTAGCAACAGCTCTGTCCCACTCCACAGCTTGCTGAAACTGAAAGGCAGAACTGGGAGCACAGTGCCCTTTTATAAGCAGAGGTCTCATAGGGAAAAGCAGGAGGTCTGTGGTTATCAGTCAGAACTGTAGTTGTCAGTCAGAACAGCTGATGATACCAAATTGGGAGGAGTAGCAAACACCCAAGAAGATAGAATTAAAATTCAACAAGACCTGAATACTCTGGAGAAGTGGGCAGCTGTGAATAGGATGCAATTCAACAAAGACAAGTGCACAGTATTACATCTGGGTACATTGGGGGAACTCTGTTGACGTGATTTATCTGGATTTCAGTAAAGCTTTGGATAAGGTCCCCCATAACATTCTGATGGGCAAACTGGAAGACTGTGGAGTGGACTATAGGACAGTTCAGTGGATAGGGAACTGGTTAGAGGACCGCACTCAGAGAGTGGTGGTCAACGGCATTTCATCAGATTGGAGGGAGGTGTCCAGTGGGGTGCCACAGGGCTCAGTTTTGGGCCCAGTACTTTTCAATATTTTTATCAATGATCTGGATAAAGGAGTGGAAGGGCTGCTTATTAAATTTGCTGATGATACCAAATTGGGAGGAGTAGCAAACACCCAAGAAGATAGAATTAAAATTCAACAAGACCTGAATACTCTGGAGAAGTGGGCAGCTGTGAATAGGATGCAATTCAACAAAGACAAGTGCACAGTATTACATCTGGGTCACAAAAATGGGAAGCACAAATACTGGATGGGGGATACACTTCTGGGCAGTAGTATATGTGAAAGGGATCTTGGGGTAAGAGTGGACTGTAAACTAAATATGATGCGGTGGCAAAAAAGGCTAATTCAATCCTGGGTTGTATCAAAAGGGCCATAGCGTCGAAATCGCAGGAGGTCATAGCCCCTCTCTATACTGCCTTGGTCAGGCCGCACCTGGGGTATTGTGTGCAGTTCTGGAGGCCTCACTTCAAAAAGGATGTGGACAAAATCGAGAGGGTGCAGAGGAGAGCGATGAGGATCATCAGGGGTCTGGAGACTGAGCCCTACGAGGAAAGGCTGAGGGCCTTGGGAATGTTTAGTTTGGAGAAGAGGAGGTTGAGGGGGGACATGATTGCTCTCTTTAAATATTTGAAAGGCTGTCATTTGGAGGAGGGCAAAGAGCTGTTCCAGTTGGCAGCAGAGGGTAGGACCCGAAGCAATGGGCTTAAATTACATGCACAAAGGTACCAGCTAGATATTAGGAAAAACTTTTTCACAGTCAGAGTAGTTCAAAAGTGGAATCAGCTGCCTAGGGAGGTGGTGAGCTCCCCTTCACTGGCAGTTTTCAAGAAGAGGCTGGATGAATACTTGTTAGAGATGCTTTAGGCTGATCCTGCACTGGGCAGGGGGTTGGACTAGATGGTCTGTATGGCCCCTTCCAACTCTATGATTCTATGATTCTATGAACTGCCTAACAGGGTTTGCAGGGATGAGATTGGAGTGCCCATGGCTACAGAACTCCACCCCTTCACCCTCCCTCCCTCCTAGTCTCTGCTGCCATGTAACCAATTGTAACCAATTTGGAGCTCCACACTTGGAAGGAAGGCCTGCCCATCAAGCTAAGTTGGGCTCATATTGGGGTTTCCAGGGCGACAGAAGTAGTGCAGACAGAGTTCAGGCACTCCCAGCCTCCATTTCCAAGGGAATTGATTGAAGGTGCCTAGCGGTCTGGCTTCACGAACAGCAGACAAATGCAATGAACAAGGCTTGCGACGACCTCTTGCTCATTTGCTTGTTCGTGAACAGACGAATGGATTGTCGTGGGTTTTTTCCATTCGTAATGCTGTTCATGCCCATGTCTACTTGTGACTAAGGGGAGCTTTCAGCAGGCATGCCTCTTGAATGGTGTCATGGTACATAATGCTGACTCAGAATTCAGTGATTGGGTTGCATCTGAAACTCAGGGATGTGGACTCTCTTGTTGTCTGCTTTGTAGTGTCTTCTTCCTCATTTGTCACCCTTTTGTTTGCACAAGCCTCTTGTATTTTCAGTGCAGAATGTGAACTCAGAAAGATTATCAAAAGGCCCAATACATATTCTGAGGAAAAGGTGCAGTTAATCTTGAAATCCCGACATTGTTTGTTCATGCAGAGCTGAGGCATTCCCCTGGGTGAAATTACTGTCACGGGGAAATAACCTGGGGTAGTCTGCCTCATGCAGATGAGTTCTGGCTTTTCAGAAATGGTTTTTTTCTGCGGGAAGAAACACTCAGTCGCTTGTAAATGAAGCAAATGTCATATGTAAATCAAAGAGGCATGATAAATATGTAACTTCATGACTTTGTGGGCTACCTGCACAAAGACCCCTTTTGGAACCTGACCATTCTTGGAAAGCCTGCTTGTGATTTCCTTTTTCCATCTGACAACATGGAGCAAAGAAGCCCTGGACTGAAGGAATTGCTGGTCATGGAAACAGATGTTTTCTTCTATTTGCATTTCCCCCTCTAACTAGTTAGCAAGTGCTTTCCGCTAAAATATTGTAATATATGCAGAGATGATGATGTTAAATGTGCAAAGTACTTTCATAAGACATGTCCTGTGGTTTTTATGCTAATAATTTTAAATCAGTTGTCTTTTATAGAGGGATAAATAGAGTAGTTTGAACTGTTGCTGTTCACAGCATGGAATTTCTTCCCATTCATTCCTCTTCTTTGTATGTGAGCTTTATTTTTTTAAACTTCTACATCATATTAAGGTACATTACACTATTAAAATGTGTAACGTGTTGTTTTCTAGAACGTCTGTCCAAGTCACATGTCCTCACATGTAGTCGCATCCTCAGCTTCTTCTGGTGGTCATGAGGGAGCCAGATTTTGGCAAATCCTGGTCATGTTTCCTGACAAATTAAGGGTCAGTATACTCCCCATTTTTCTCCTGTGGCATGCATTCATTATCCCTGTTGCTGTGCGGGGAAACAGGAAAAAGGTCAAATCCCTAAGAATTCCCATTGAAAAGAGTGTGGGACAACAGATTTTGCCTCAGATGTGGTATAGAGGTTAGAGTGTGGGACTAGGTCTGGGGAGATCCAAGCACAAATCCTCCCTCTGCCAAGAAATTCTGTTTGACCCAACTTACCTCATAGACCATTTTCACACATCTTATCGGCTGTACAAAATTGCACAGAACTCCCAGAATGACAGTGTCTTCCTGGCGCAATTTCCCATCATGACTCCAGTTTGTAAGCTCCAGGGTGGACTTAATGATTTATACTCTGCTGAGATTCTCCCCTAAACTCTGCCTCCTCCAGGCTCCACCCCCAAATCTTCGGGAATTTCCCCACCTGGAGTTAGCAACCCTATTTAATACATATAGGCCGTTTCTACACACCCTTCAAGGAATGGCTCACTCACTGAACACTGGTGGCTTTCCCCCAGGAATCCAGACGTCTCCCTTTGCAAAATGGTTGCAGGCTGTTTGGCTTCTGTTTTTTTGGCAACTTTTCTGGGAACATACTTTCCACAACCCAAACAGCCCACAAACGTTTTGCAAATGAAGACATCACCAGCATTAAGAGCATGTGGAAACAGCCATAGTTTCAAACACAATAAAATCAAATGAAACCAGATAACCCACAGGAGAAGAACATTGTGTGACACAGCAGGCCACTGGTCAATTCCTGGTTTTGGTGGCCAGTGATGAGAAAAGATGTTTCTCAATATGTATCCTCCTGCACAGTGTGTATAATAGGAAAATCTAGGAGGGGAAAAACCCCTGGACTGTTGCAACCCTAAGAAACCCCTCCTAGACCGTGGACTGTGATTTCAATGGACTTTATCACAGATCTTCCCCCCTCAAAGGGACACACAGTCATTTTAGTGGTAGTGGATCTGTTTTCAAAACAGGCTCATTTTATTCCCTGTACTACAATCCCTACAGCCAAGAAACTAGCCAGCCTGTTTATAAAACACATGGTCAAACTACACTCCGTTCCTAATAAGGTAATATCTGACCGAGGTCCACAGTTTGTTGCCAACTTCTGGCAGGAGTTCTCAAAGTTGCTGGGATTGAACAAGGAATTAGCTCTGCCTACCATCCCAAGAGCGATGGACAATCAGAATGCACAAATCAAGTGTTAGAACAGTTCCTAAGATGCTACATTAACTATCAGCAAGATGATTGGATTGATTTTCTCGATTTTGCCGAATATGCATATAACAACTCAATACACAGCTCGACAGGAGCCACCCCTTTTAAAATAGTACATGGATATGAGGGAAACACCTTGCCTTTTGCTACAACCCCTGAATCCCAACAACCAGGAGATCTAAAGGAATGGTGAACTAATTTAACTTCCCAATGGGGAATCATTCAAAAGACTTTGGATAAAGCAAAGGACGACTATAAGAAATTTGCTGACAAAAAATGCTCTGAACAATGGAAACTACAGCCAGGAGACTTTGTATACATTTCCACCAAAAACATTAAGAGAGAGCAACCTAGTAAAAAATTGAGGTGGAAATTTTTAGGAGCTTTTCCTGTAAAGAAATTAATCAACGAAGTAACTGTAGAAATTGAACTCCCCAAGAATTTAAAACAAATCCACCCAGTATTTCATTTTAGCCTCCGGAAAAAGGCTCCCCCACATGACCAATGGCATCCAGAACGGGGGCCCCCACACCCAATGCTGGTGGATGGACATATTCATTATTAAATAGAAGAAATCCTAGATTCTAAAATAAAACACAACAAACTTTTTTATCTAGTCAGGTGGAAAGACTTTGATGAATCTTACAAGGAATGGGTAGAACAATCCCACATGAATGCACCTAGACTTGTTTCAAACTTCCATAAGCAATATCCCAATAAGCCTGGCCCTTGAAGGGCTTTAGGGGGGCAGAATGTCATGTCGGAGCCCTATCCATGTCAATACTGAACCATTGCTAACGCCATTGCTTAATGTCATTTTGCAAATGCCTTAACCATCACTTTTGTTTCACAAGCATCCTGAGAACACAGCTGTCTTATCTCCTTCCTTTGAAGCCCCCAGAAGCGACCTTGCACTGTCTGAAATGTTACAGTTTAATCTTATTCCTTTTGTCCTGTCTCGGCTAATGTATAAACCCTGGAAGAAATTCCCAGAACATTTCCTGCGCAACCCTGTGGTTTAGGTGGGAGGGGAGAAAGATTGGGTATTTAGAGATGTACTTTCTTCAAGTTTCTATTCCTGTACTGCTTAGATGCTTTCTTGCTTCTGAGTAATCCTATAGACATATATAGGGAAATGATTTGATTTCTGAATAAAACCATTTAACCAAGAGCTTGGACTCCTTGTTGCAATGGTACAGGGATCTGTTTACCATATCCTATTGCCCATAGCCTGACAAAACTACCCTACAACACCATCTATCTTTCTCCAAGGTCCTCCAGAAAAGCAATTGATTCAAACTAGCCCAGAAAGAGGAGACAAGGAGACAGGGAGCGCAACACTTGGGAGTGGGGGGTGGGGGAGGAAAGGTGCTTCCCTGTGTCCCAGCCAGCTAGGGTTGCTCTCTGGGGCTTGAGAAATTCCTGGAGAGTTGGAAGCAGTGCCTGTGGCAGGTGCAGTTTATGGAGGGAAAGGGAGCTCTGGAGGGGCATGATGCCACAGAGCTCACCCTTGGAAAGTTGTGTTTCTTCCATGGGAACTGAGCGCTGGAGACAAATGCCATTTCAAGACAACTCCAAGCCACACAGATGGAGGTTGTCAACTCTACACCAGCCAAATCTCAGATGAAGCTGGATCCTGGGATAAGACTTCACAAAGTAAAACCTCAAGTTTGGGGTTGGATGTTAAGGGTGGAGTCTGTGGGTGAGGGGTGGGTTGTGCACTGATGTGTTTCCAACACAAGTCACCACCATGTCCAGAAAAAAATTATACATTGGAAGCCACGATTTTCTCCAAGCAGCACATATAGCATGCAGAATACCTAAAGAGTGGAGGTATACCTAAAGAGTGGAGTTATCCAGCCCCTCGGCCGGATGGGGTGCACCCAGGAATGCTGAAAGAACTTTCTAGAGAACTTGCAGAAAATGTGGCAGGACACCTGAGAGGCTAATTGACATTGACAGAGAGGTTGTGGAGAGGCATCTGGCTGCACTGGATGAATACAAATCCCCTGGGCCGGATGGGGTGCACCCAAGAGTGCTGAAAGAACTTTCTAGAGAACTTGCAGAAACCCTGTCCATCATCTTCAAGGCCTCCTGGAGGACTGGGGATGTGTCACAAGATTGAAGAAGCGCGCATGTTATCCCAATCTTTAAGAAAGGGAACAATGATGACCCGGGAAACTACAGACCGGTCAGTCTGACTTCTGTTGCTGGGAAGATATTAGAACAGATTTTAAAGGGATCAATCTGTAAGCATCTGAAGGACCGCTCAGTGATCTGGGGAAGTCAGCATGGTTTTGTTCCTAACAGATCTTGCCAGACCAACCTGGTTTCCTTCTTTGATCGAGTGACCAACTTACTGGATTGGGGGAACTCTGTTGACGTGATTTATCTGGATTTCAGTAAAGCTTTGGATAAGGTCCCCCATGACATTCTGATGGGCAAACTGGAAGACTGTGGAGTGGACTATAGGACAGTTCAGTGGATAGGGAACTGGTTAGAGGACCGCACTCAGAGAGTGGTGGTCAACGGCATTTCATCAGATTGGAGGGAGGTGTCCATTGGGGTGCCACAGGGCTCAGTTTTGGGCCCAGTACTTTTCAATATTTTTATCAATGATCTGGATAAAGGAGTGGAAGGGCTGCTTATTAAATTTGCTGATGATACCAAATTGGGAGGAGTAGCAAACACCCAAGAAGATAGAATTAAAATTCAACAAGACCTGAATACTCTGGAGAAGTGGGCAGCTGTGAATAGGATGCAATTCAACAAAGACACGTGCACAGTATTACATCTGTGCCACAAAAATGGGATGCACAAATACTGGATGGGGGATACACTTCTGGGCAGTAGTATATGTGAAAGAGATCTTGGGGTAAGAGTGGACTGTAAACTAAATATGAGCAGTCAGTGTGATGCGGTGGCAAAAAAAGCCAATTCAATCAAATGGGCCATAGCCTCGAAATCGCAGGAGGTCATAGCCCCTCTCTATACTGCCTTGGTCAGGCCGCACCTGGAGTATTGTGTGCATTTCTGGAGGCCTCGCTTCAAAAAGGATGTGGACAAAATCAAGAGGGTGCAGAGGAGAGTGACGAGGATGATCAGGGGTCTGGAGACTGAGCCCTACGAGGAAAGGCTGAGGGCCTTGGGAATGTTTAGTTTGGAGAAGAGGAGGTTGAGGGGGGACATGATTGCTCTCTTTAAATATTTGAAAGGCTGTCATTTGGAGGAGGGCAAGGAGCTGTTCCAGTTGGCAGCAGAGGGTAGGACCCGAAGCAATGGGCTTAAATTACATGCACAAAGGTACCGGCTGGATATTAGGAAGAACTTTTTCACAGTCAGAGTAGTTCAAAAGTGGAATCAGCTGCCTAGGGAGGTGGTGAGCTCCCATTCACTAACAGTTTTCAAGACGAGGCTGGATGAATATTTGTCAGGGATGCTTTAGGCTGATCCTGCACTGGGCAGGGGGTTGGACTAGATGGTCTGTATGGCTCCTTCCAGCTCTATGATTCTATGATAAGTTCTGGACTGCACAAGCTAAGGAGACCTCAGCAGGGACACTGAAATCACTGAAGACTAAAAAACTCAAGAAAGGATCTCAAAATCAAACCAGAAACCACCTCCAGCTGCTTATGTTACCGGAAGTGGTCTCCTCGCAATAAATATGATCTGTGGGAGAATTAGCAAGCAAGGAAGACAGCTATACGAGAGGCAGTAACTGGGATCTATCACTGGTGTATACCAGGTCCCTTCCGAAATAGCAAACAAGGCTGGTTCTTAAGGTCAACCAATAACTTTTATTAAACAACAAGGTGGCATGCACATACACTCACTATTACAGGGTAAAATAATCATACACACGCACACAGAAACCTAGGAAGTTTAGCCAGAAATTGGAGAGAGCGACAGAGAGGGAGCAAATATATCCTGGAGAAGGGGTCCAGTCCACGGAGAAAACGGTAGCTTCAAACACTAGCATCCCTAGCTTAAGAAAGCAAGAGGCTTGGGCAAACCTCAAGGGAACAATGCTTATGGATCCAGAAGCATGAACAATTTGAATAGGACCAGAGCTCTACCTTTATAGGTAAAATGTGCCCTGAGGTGGAAGAGCCCACGTAGCTGTTAGAACAAAGGCTTCAATGGTTAGTTCCTGGGTTAGACAAAAGGCTTGACTGCAGTGATGGGTAGCTGCCGGGGCGTGTGAATACAAATGTAAAACTAGTTCTAGCACTGCACAAAAAGGATAGTTTGCTGATGAATTCTGGCCCCTTCCAACTCTATGATTCTATGATTCTATAGTTGCATTATTTTTTTTATTTTTTTTATTTTTTTATTCGTTTTTTTACAAAGTTTTTCAACTAACAACAGTACTTAAATATACAATATATTAAACAGATATATTCATTAACATGGAAATAATGTTCACCATTAACCATAAACTTAGAACATAATAACGATAGAAAAAGTTTTTAACTTGTAAACAGCACACCACAAATCCTGCAAAGTGGTAGCCTATTTATCTTAAGAAAACATGCATTTCTTATAAGGAGAACTGAATATTATAATTATAGATAAGCCATGGAATAGTAAAGGTCTTGTCTTGTATTTTTATATCCAGTATCTTCTTTAGTCAGGTAGTCTAAGACTGGAAGCCATTTTTCAAGAAAATATGATTTGTAGTTACGGTTTTCTCTCTGAGCCATCTGGTCTGTGATTTTTTGCATAACAAAGTGGTCCCAAATGCGGTTTTTCCAACTATTCAGGGAGGGAGCAGTTCTTTGGTTCCAGTTTGAAGCTATTGTTAGTTTAGCTATAGCTAGAAATGAGTAAATGAGGTCCAATCTGGCAGTAGGAATCTCAGGATTTTCCCAATAGTTTAGTAAAATTATTTCTGGGGATTTGGGGACCTTATAGGTTGTTATGTGTTCAACTTCCTTAATTATTGGATCCCAAAAAGAACTAATAAATTTACAACCCCACCAGCGGTGAATATAAGTATCCTGTTCCCCACATTGCTTCCAACAATTTACAGATAAAAAAGGGTTTATATAATGCAACTTAACTGGGGTCAAGTACCAATGAGAAATTAATTTTAAGAATTGCATCTTTATGTTGACTATTTTTGACCTGAAGATTTGAGATTTCCAAATAATACTCCATTTGTCATTGGAAGGATCAAAATTACATTCTTTATGCCACATTTTTTGGTAGGACAAAATTTTAGTCTTCTGTTTTTCTTCTAAAAGAATAGAGTAAATTCTGAACAATAGGCCCTTTTGCTTTTCTGGTCTTTCTTTTAGAATTTTTTCAAAATTTGTAAGAGGCTTTTGGGAGACTCAATAAGATGCTTAATTTGTAAGTATTTAAACCAGGGGATTTGAAAGGCTGTGTTTCTTCCGAGTCTGACTTTTTCTTGCAGTGAGCCTTTATCTAATACATCCGTTAGTCTTGTTTTGTTATTAAGTCTCCACCATTTAAATAAATTGCATAAATGAAACAAAACAGTATACCTGGAGCGGTTTTCTAATAAGATGTAAGAATTAGTTTAACTTTCTGTTATAGTAACTGAAAACAATAAGCAAATCCTTTGATAATGAGGAAGCGTGGGCGTTCAGTCAGAGATTCAAACTGCCAGTCTCTCTCTACAAAACAAGAAGAGAACTCAAAGTGGGTTTCAGACTGTACTCTTTGGAACCTGGCATTGCTGAGAAGCTCACTCAGGGCTCTTCCCTCGAAGAGGTCTGTCCCTGATCTCCCTCACAAGACACAGCTGCAGGGCAGTGCTGGGTGTCTTCCAAGCCCACGGGTCAACGGTAATGTTCAGGGGGCCTTTCAAGACCTGAGTATGTGCTGCAGCGACAGCCCCCAGGAGGCCTGCACCGTGCTTTCAGGTTCTGTGGCAGACATTCAGGGGTTGCTCAGAAGACAAGTTCATGTAAAAAGAGTTGCCTGAAAGAGTAAAGTTTGATAACTGTAGATCTCATACAAGGAGGTTTAAGGTTACAAGTATTTTTGTCTATTACTCTGAAAATGATAAAGTAATTTCTCCTTCTCAACAAAATGCAGTTCCTCCTGGAGGCAGAAAAAGATGTCCTTTATAATATCCAGTATTTAATATCCATCTTGCTCATTTAGGTGACTTGCATTGCAAAAGCCAGTTACTATCTTCTTAGTCCTGAATTCAATGTCCAATTTTCCTGTCATCCTTTCAATTGCTTTGATTACTTTGACCCCCAAGGAGCTTTTATTCAGGACAATGGCAAACTTACACGACCACTTTTCAAGGATAATATTTCAGAACACAGTTATGGCTGATGCGTATTTCCAGAGAGTGCAATTTTCCTGAGAGCTGGTTGCTGGGAGGTTGAGATCTGGTACCCCCCCCCCCCGATGCTCTATATGGGGATCAAATATCATTTTACTATATTGGAGTGAGCTACAGGAGTTAATTCTAGACAAGCAAGAATAAAAATTTTCATCTAACCGTTCACTCCTGTTAGCTATTTGAAAGTAGTATACCAATCACAGAGGGAATCACGTTGTTTGCGAAGTCAATAATGATACCAGAAGAATTGTAAATCCAATACTGGCATTCAGAATATATTGTCACTTTGCTAGCAACCAAAGACTGCTACCATCTGCTGGTCAAATAAATCCACAGGTAAACTAAAAGTAACTGAAAGTACGTATTGAAATGACAAGAAAAAGAAAGAAAGAAAGAAAGAAAGAAAGAAAGAAAGAAAGAAAGAAAGAAAGAAAGAAAGAAAGAAAGAAAGAAAGAAAGAAAGAAAGAAAGAAAGAAAGAAAGAAATTGCACTTTTTAAAAATAGAACAGAATAAAGGGCTTGGCCACACTGATTTTTTTTTTTAAGTTAGTGAAATTTATAACCCACTCTGTTTATCACACTGAGAGTGAGGAAGGGAAAATTCAGTGGGTACAATTTAATGGTACAAGTATACACAAGGATGAATATACCAAACTGCCACATTAGAACAGATCATTGGCCCAGCATTGGAAACCCTGACTGGCTGCCACTTTCTGTGGCTTCTGGTAGAGGTTCTTCTGGACACTTTAGCAGAGCCGGGCAGGCATCTTCTCCATGAAAAACACAGGCTGTCTCACTGAGCGAGAGTCCCTATGGACATTTTGCATTCCCTTTCAAGACGCTAGGGCTTTGGCAGATCACTTGAGCAGAAGAGAAATTTAAGAACACATATTATAAAACAACATTTTTTGCAGTGGATTTTATGGCTCATTTGTGTTTGCTTGCCTCTAAAGGCATGGGCCTGTCACCATCTCCCAGCCTAGATTTAGAAGTTTTAGCATTTAGCATTGCAGGGAAAATCCATATATTTATTTGTTGGGCAAAACTTTTTCTATAAAGAGAAAATAAATGTGGTGGGCTTTCTGTATATAGGAGCCAAGATGCAAAGAGTTCACTGGCCACACATTTTCCCCTGTGAATGGCAGACCCCCCTGCCCTCAATAGCAGATTGTTGCTGAATCTCTCCTCGGGTCCAAAAGCCAATGTGTCATGAGAAACAGAGGCCTGAAGCCTCTTTGGGAGACAGAAATGACTTGTGGTTCTTTGGACCCTGGCTGTGGAATCTTTGGCAAGGCTGGGAGAAATTTGTGCTGTAGATGTTAATATATAGTGACTGTTCAAATAATGTAATTAGTGATCGAGCTCTGATGAATGATCATCTGAGTATATTCGTATTTTTTCCACTGCCTCCTTGTCTCATATTTTGCCATACCTTCAGGACTTGTAGCCCCATAAAATATAGTTTAAAACGTGACTTTTCTTTTCCAGGGATGAACCTGTCTGGGTAGAATTATATCACCATAAAAGACCCAAATACTGTTGCTGAATCAAACCTTGTCTTTACTAGTCACTGAAGTTCCAGACTGAGGTCATTTTTTTGCCTTATGTAGCTTCTGTTCCCATAACAGTTGGGAAATGGAAAGATGCACGGTATTTAATCAAAAGAAAGAGTTCCCCAAATGTTATACCTGTCAGGTCTGTTACCCACAGTCCCTCCATCTTTGTGAACTTTGCAATCATCTTCTGTGTGTGTGTGTGTAGTTTTTCACATAGGCTGTCCAGCTCCTGGGAAGACTGCACTCTTATCTAAGATGGCTCACCACAGCAGCCTTGGGACAGCTCCTTCCTATTCTCCCACTGTCTATACCCAGCTGGTCGGGCACTGAGGGTGGGGGCTTACAGAGAGGGACTGAAACTTTGTAGCAAGCATTCCATACGTCATTCTCAACAAGAGCCCTATGTACAGCCAGACGCTTTTATTGCTTCTGTGTAATCTATGGACATATATACGCTGTAGTTATGATTTCTCATTAAA
Organism: Eublepharis macularius; assembly: GCF_028583425.1. NCBI lineage: Eukaryota > Metazoa > Chordata > Lepidosauria > Squamata > Eublepharidae > Eublepharis > Eublepharis macularius. The sequence goes on from NC_072792.1 coordinate 5,557,004, forward strand.
AAAAAACTTGACTCAAGAGAACTTGGATTTCTTGCTGTGAGGGGGGAGTCAGCTCCAACGTATCCTGTTCTCCATAGACTGACATATTGTTGAGAATCATTCTTCTCCCTTCAACCTACACCCCAGAGAGATGGCTACCGGATTTACTCCGACAGAGTTGTACGACCTGGAAGAGGAGGTGGAAGGCCTTTCCAACCAACCACCAGGATCTTTAGACCCGATACCATCGGGCGGAAGGTCATGGGCCAACCTAGGTATGATCCCCCGGAGTGGGGCTTCCCATCTGTCATGGACATCCTTACCTACCCCGAGACAGTGGGCCCCTAGGCGGCGCAGAGGGACTCTGTTTGCACGCTACTCTGCAGGGATGGGACTCGGCAGCAGTCTGGACCCCCAACTACCTGCCATCCCCGAAACCTCGTCGGGGCGGGAAATGGGGGGGATTATCCTTGGGAGTCACTCCAAACATCTACAGCAGCGCTTCACACAGCTGTGCTCAGTGACCTTCCCGATCTCTGGTGGGATGAGATGGCTGGGTGCTATGTGGAGGTGCAGGGAAGTGAGACACTTCCCTGCACCTACCCCCCACATGCCACCTGGAATGAGTTGGGGACCACTACCAGGCGGGGTGCAACACGCGGGGGACCATCTAGATGTCCTCATGGAACAAGTTCAAATAATGTGCTATGATATGCTAGTGGTAACCAGCCTTACTCAGGGGTGGACTGACAGTGCCCGCGGACTGCCACAACCCCCGGAGCCTGGGGGCTTGGGACTGTACTCCGCTGCACATGCTGCCCCATCAATCCCCCTGGACGCGGAGCAATCAGTGCCGCGGGATGTACAAATACTGGAATTAGCCAGTGAAATCCATGGAGAGCCTCAGGAGGGTAGTTCATTGGGGTCAAGTGACTACCAGGATGCCTCCGAGACACCTGTTCGAGCAGGCACCACCCGAAACTCCGGGGCCCCAACTGAACCAGATTTCTTGGCCAAGGAGTGGGAACAAGCATGGAACTTGCAGCATGCCTGGGAGGAGGAACTCCTCCAGGCCACGGCCCCAGCTGTGGGAGGTCCTGGTGGCGGGGAAGAACTGTTGGCCACCCAGGCCAAGGAAGCTGGTTATGCCGCACTGGAGGCCCAAGTGATGGCGATAAGGGGAGAATTGGCGCACACAGCGCAGCTCATGGAACTCATGATGGCCCAGCTGGTGGGGCCACTAGTGCCCCCAACCCAGGGGGCTCCACCTGCCCCGCCGCCGCCACCCCAACCAGTTCCTGCGATGGCTCAGTCGCTACAGAGACTGAACCCATTTGTCCTCCCGTGGCGTCAGCAACTTCCAGTGCGAGGTGAGTCCAGTGCGCCCAGACAGGGACCACCACCCTTGATGCCAGCACCTGGGCCAGGGACCTAGCAGGGACCGCCAAGACCCCGGCAGCCGGGATCGGCTGCCCCAACTCTCCCACGGCCGCATCCGCCAGCACCTCCAAGAAATGTCCAAGGACTTCCAGACCTACAAACTCCACTCGCAGCCCCTCCTCTGCTGCCTCAGCAAGCTGGCCAGTATGCCCCTCCAACTGGAGGAATGCTACCACCCAGACATAGAGACAGGACCATCATTCCCCATCCCCCAGAGCGGGGCTACCCAGTGCCTCCCGCTGCCCCTAACGTTTATCAAGATGCCCAAGCGAGAGCTATGGAAATCCCAATGGGCTGGGTGAAACTGGAAGCCACTTTTGACGGGGAGCCGTGAAAACTAGGCTTCTTCATAGTACAAGCCTTGCAATTCTTTAATGAGTGGGGCCATCTATTTCCCTCCGAACAGAGCCGCATCATCCACTTGGGCTCCCGGCTGGAGGGCATGGCGGCAGAATGGTATGTGACTCTTCACGATACCGGAGCCCCCAAGCTGTATAACTTGCAAGCTTTCCTGGTGGTGTTACGAGCCCAGTATGAAGATCCCATGGAGGGAGAGGGAGCCCAAAGTTTAGTGCGACAAGGTACCCAGCCGGTCAGGGACTATGCCGCTGAATTTCTCCAACTTGCCACCAAGTGCTCGAGCTATCATGAGGAGGTCAAGATAGAACTGTTTCACAATGGATGATGGCCCAGCTGGCGGGGCCACTAGTGCCCCCAACCATTTCACTGTGCAATGTCCCCTCAGGGTCCCTCCTGACACAGCAGCGACACGACCCATACCAGCACCGCAAGCTCCAAAGGTAGAATGCAAGCCACCACCCTGGCGAGGGAAGCTGGATACCGGGTTGGATGCAGAAGAACTACCAGGTAAACTTAATTATTCCCCCCAAGAAGGTGAGGTGTCCGCGCAATAGGGAAACGCAGAGGACCTGCTGTAAAAGGGCCCCAACGGCAGGTCACCAAAGACTCCACCCCTTCTGAGGTGAGAGAAAGGGGGGGCCATTATTCATGCCGGTAAACCCGAAAAGAGGGACTCATGTGCGGATCCAAGCCCTTACAGACTCCGGGTGCTCTCGAGATATCATATCCCCCACCTTAGTAAATGGACTGGGCTTGAAGACCCAAGAATTAGAGGACCCTATCGTTTTCGAACAAATGGATGGGTCAAACATGAGTCCTGCCCCCTTTGAAACCGAACCGGTACCAACCAGGATGGGAAAGCACTGGGAAGCCCACCCCTACATAGTCAGTAATGCAGCTAAATACCCTCTAATATTGGGGAGCCGCTGGCTAGGGGATCACACAACCCCTACATCAAATGGTCGGAGGGAGTTGTGGTGTTCAAAGGAAGCCAGTGCAGTGCGCATGCGAGGATGAAGGAGTGGGGCAGGGTGGCTCCCTCCCCTCTAGATGTCATCTTACTGGCTGAGGAGGAAGAAAAGGCCATCCCACTGGAGTACAGGGATCTCCGCCTAGCGTTCAGCGAAAAAGAGGCAGATGAACTTCCCCCCCACTGCAACACTGACTGTGCTATTGAACTAATTCCTGGGGAGAAACTACCTAAAGGTAAACTCTACTCTATGAGCCTGGCTGAACTCCAGGAGCTGAGAAAGTTCATAGAAAAAATCTGGAGCGAGGTTTCATCAGGCCAGCTAGCTCCCCTCATGCCGCCCCCGTCCTGTTCGTAAAAACAAAAGACAGAGGGTTAAGACTGTGCACAGACTTTAGAGGGATCAATGCAGTGTCAATGTCGAATGCCTAACCACTCCCCTTAATTCAAGACCAACTGCCTTTAACATGCCCCTAGGACAATTCGAGTACCTAGTCATGCCATTTGGTCTTAAAGGCACCCCAGACGTATACATGACCCTCATTCATGAAGTACTACATGAGTACCTGTATAAAGGGGTGGTGCTTGATGACGTGCTTATTTATACAGCGGACCAAAAGTCACATGTTGAACTGCCATGACACCAAATTAGCTGGCCACTTCGGCTACCTGAAAACCCTCCACCTCATCCAGCACCAATTCTGGTGACCCAACATGAGACGGGACGTCTCCCAATACGTGTCCACCTGCCCAATCTGCATAATGGGAAAATCCACGAAGGGAAAGCCTCCGGGACTACTCCAACCACTAGAGACTCCCTCCAGACCCTGGGCAGTAATCTCTATGGATTTCATCACCGATCTACCACCCTCGAAGGGGTGCACGTGTATACTGGTAGTGGTGGACTTGTTTTCCAAGCAAGCACACTTCATCCCTTGCACTACCATCCCAACAGCCAAGAAACTGGCTAAATTGTTCATGAAACATATAGTGAGGCTTCACTCCTTTCCCCTTAAGGTGATCTCAGACTGGGGAGTACAATTTGTAGCTAAGTTCTGGCAGGAGCTCCTCCAAACTGCAGGCATTGAACAAGGATTAAGCTCCGCTCATCATCCTCAAAACGATGGGCAATCCGAACGCACTAATCAGGTGCTGGAACAATTTTTACGCTGCTACGTCAACTGCCAGCAAGACAACTGGACAGACTTTATCCATTTTGCCGAATTTGCATACAACAATGCAGTGCACAGTTCTACAGGTGTGTCTCCCTTTAAGATAGTGCACGGATACGAGGAAAAGCCCTACCCCTCGCCACAAATCCAGAAACTGTTAAGCCAGGAGACCTAGGAGAATGGTGGTCCTCCTTAACAGCTCAGTGGCTTATCATCCAGGAGACCTTAAAGAAAGCCAAAGAGGTGGTTGTTGTGGGTTTTCCGGGCTGTATTGCCATGGTCTTGGCATTGCAGTTCCTGACGTTTCGCCAGCAGCTGTGGCTGGCATCTTCAGAGGTGTAGCACCAAAAGACAGAGATCTCTCAGTGTCCCAGTGTTTACAACCATCGTTCTCCGGCCGTGAAAGCCTTCGACAATACAAAGCCAAAGAGGATTACAAAAAATATGCAGATCAGTATCGCACAGAACAATGGAACTTACAACCTGGAGACAGAGTGTATGTCTCCACTAAGAACTTCAGAAGTGACCAGCCATGCAAAAAACTAGGACTCGAATACATGGGTCCCTTCCCAGTCAAGAGGCTAATCAACGACGTGACAGTAGAACTCGAGTTGCCAAAGAACCTATGCCAAGTGCATCCAACCTTTCACTTTAGCCTGTTAAAGAAAGCTCCTCCCCCTGATGAGTGGCACCCGGAGAAAGACATTCCACATCCTACCCTAATTGATGGCCAAGTCCACTATGAGGTGGAAGAAACCTTAGACTCTAAATGGAGAAACAAAAAACTTTACTACCTAATCAGGTGGAAAGACTTGGACGAATGTTTCAGGGAGTGGGTTGAACACTCTCATGTGAATGCTTCTCGCCTTACAACTAACTTCCACAAGAAATACCCTGACAAGCTGGGGCCAGGGGGGTAAAGGGGGGCCTTTGGGGGGGGCAAAATGTCAGGTCTGTTACCCACAGTCCCTCCATCTTTGTGAACTTTGCAATCATCTTCTGTGTGTGTGTGTAGCTTTTCACATAGGCTGTCCAGCTCCTGGGAAGACTGCACTCTTATCTAAGATGGCTCACCACAGCGGCCTTGGGACAGCTCCTTCCTATTCTCCCACTGACTATACCCAGCTGGTCGGGCACTGAGGGTGGGGGCTTACAGAAAGGGACTGAAACTTTATAGCAAGCATTCCATATGTCATTCTCAACAATAGCCCTATGTACAGCCAGACGCTTTTATTGCTTCTGTGTAATCTATGGACATATATACGCTGTAGTTATGATTTCTCGTTAAAAAAAACCTTGACTCAAGAGAGCTTGGATTTCTTGATGCAAGGGGGGAGTCAGCTCCAATGTATCCTGTTCTCCATACCCATGCACATGCCCAACTTTATAACTGGACATAACAGTTAACTTGCATGTGAATGTTAGATGACCTTCTTCTTCTTCTTTTTCTTCTTCTTCTTCTTTTGGATTGCAAGCCTGAAGAAAAAAAAAGTCTTTCATCTGAGTAAGTCACCAAAGAGGATTCTGGTGGATGCAGCTTTTGCCCTGCATTTCAAGCGACTAATAACAAACCTCTGACCAGGATTTGCAGGAAATGTTCTGCACACAGTAGGCACCCTGACCTCTTCATCAAAATAACTTGGGGTTGCCAACTCCAAGTTTGGAATTCCTGAAAATTTGGGGGTGGAGCATGGGGGGACAGCATTTGGGGAGAGGAGGGGGTTCTGTGGGGACGGAATGCCACAGAGCCCACTCCCTGAAGTGGCCATTTCCTCCAGAGGAACCGATCTCTGTCGCCTGGAGTTCAGTTGTAGTGACAGCAATAATAATTGCACTCTTTTAGACAGATTAGTGCCCCATTCAGAGCAGTGAACAAAGTCAGTGTTGTCATTGTCCCCACAATACAGCCAGGGAGCTGTGGTTGAGAGGAGTGGCTCACCCAAAGCTACCTGCTGACCTCATGGCAGTAGTAGGATTTGAACCAGCAGAGTTCTGATTCACAGCTCAGGAGGTCTCCAGGCACCACCTAGAGGTTGCCAACCCTACCATCACTTGAGCACAAAGAGATGCTTCCTGAATTCTTCAAGCTCTTGGTCCAAGTCAGAAACAATCTGCGCATACTTTTGTATTATGTTGCTTCAGTGATGAAATACATAAATAAGTGAAATAATTTTTTTGGAAGTGCTGATCATAGACAGACATGCATATCTGGATGTTAGGCTCATGTGCAAATGACTCTTTGAACACATGGAGGTTAGGGGCAACACGAGTGACTGTAGTCTCTGGTCCACATGTGTCTTGTGTAGAGGTGGGCACGAATCGAATTACGACACAAAAAATGCATGGAACAGGCCGATTCGTGATTCGCAAGACGCGATTTGTGGCACTGCATGTTACCGAAACCCCACGACTTTTTCAGGCCCGATTCGTCATGTCATGAGCACTTCATGAGCGCAGACAGCCTGGCGCCAATCCATTGATTTCCCAGGCAACAGAGGCCTGCAACGTCCATTACTGTGGAGGCCCCAATCTTAGCCAAGCTTACCTTAATAGGCAGGTCTCCCTTCCAACCATGGAGCTCGCAGCCTGTTTTCTGGTAACCAAGAGCAGGGAGGAGACAGGCCTGTGTAGCCATAGGAACTCCAATCTCATCCCTCAAAACCCCGTTAAGCAGCTCTGTATGCCAACCAGAGAGCTTTGCTCTATGACAGCGTTTGTTATAAATAGCCACACCTCACTGGATCTTACTTTCAGTTTCTGCAGGCAGTGAGAGAGGGCAGACTGCTGCTGGGGAGAGGGAGAGCGCGAGAGGAAGTGGGATTGTTGGAAGGGAGCTTGGCTGCTGCTGCAGTGCTGGCTGGCTGAAGAGACTGAAAAGCCTCTTCTGCTTGTGAACTGAGAAGGGTGCCTTCTTTCCTGCACCCCACCCCATTTCCAGCCAGGGCCCCTGGGCCACTCGGCTCTGGCCTGGGGTCTACCTTGACTGAGGCTTATTACAGTCAAGGTCAGAGCCAAAGGGGGGGGGGGCGGTTCTTTCTTTCTCTTTATTCCCTCTTTATTCAATTATTAATTCTAAATTTTGTGCACCTCAGGTGTCTGTGCTTGGGGACATAGGGCTGTATTTCCCACTGGTCTCAGGGTCACTCACTGCCAGGCTCTGGGGCCGCCTTTCTTTTTGAGTTTATTATTCAGCTCTTCCTTTCTGTTTTGTTTTGAGCATCTGTGCCGGTGGGACTCAGGTGTCTCTGTGCATGGAGGAGCTAGGGATCTACTCCTCCCTGGTCTCAGGGTCACTGCCAGGCCCTCCATCCAAGCCAAGTGGCTGCCTTGGCTGAGGGGGTCATTCAGCTCTTTCTGTTTTGTTGTGAGCATCTGTGCCGATGGGACTCAGGTGTCTCTTTGCGTGGGGGAGCGACGAATCTATTCCTCTCTGGTCTCAGGGTCTCTGCCAGGCTCTGGGGCCACCTTTCTGCTCTTGCTGTTTTGTTTTGAGCATCTGTGCCGGTGGGACTCAGGTGTCTCTGTGCATGGAGGAGCTAGGGATCTACTCCTCCCTGGTCTCAGGGTCACTGCCAGGCCCTCCATCCAAGCCAAGTGGCTGCCTTGGCTGAGGGGGTCATTCAGCTCTTTCTGTTTTGTTGTGAGCATCTGTGCCGATGGGACTCAGGTGTCTCTTTGCGTGGGGGAGCGACGAATCTATTCCTCTCTGGTCTCAGGGTCTCTGCCAGGCTCTGGGGCCACCTTTCTGCTCTTGCTGTTTTGTTTTGAGCATCTGTGCCGGTGGGACTCAGGTGTCTCTCTGCGTGGGGGAGTAGGGATCTACTCCTCCCTGGTCTCAGGGTCACGGCCAGGCCCTCCATCCAAGCCAAGTGGCTGCCTCGGCTGAGGGGGGTCATTCAGCTCTTTCTAATTTCTTGTGAGCATCTGTGCCGGTGGGACTCAGGTGTCTCTCTGCGTGTGGGAGCTAGGGATCTAGTCCTCCCTGGTCTCTCTCAGGGTCACTGCGAGGCCTTGTGGCCACCTTTCAGCTCTTTCCATATTTTTTTGAGCTTCTGTACCAGTCAGTTAGGTGTCTCTCTGCATGGGGGAGCTAGGGATCTACTCTTCCATGACTGCCAGGCCTTGTGGCCAAGCAAAGGGAGCTCATTTTGAGGAGGGCTCACACTCACTTTTGTTCTGCTTTCCATGTTGAGCAGCACTATGAGGCTGAGAGAAGGGGCCAAGGGTGGTTGTGGGGACAAGTGCAAAAGTTGTCCTGGTTGCCCATCGACCAGCAGCACTAAAGAGCGGGAAGAGTTGGAGGCACCAGAGACTCCCACTAAAGAAGATCTGCCTGTGGGGGCTGTGGAGGAGGCAGAAGTAGTCTTACCAGTACCAGAAGAGGATCTGTGAAAACTGTTTGCGGAGGAGGAGGAGGGATCTCAGGAGGAATGGCAGGGCTTTACCCCCACCCCACCCCCAATTCCCAAACCCTTGGGTCCGTCTCTGACTGCAGTCCACCCATCACTCCGTCTTCCCGGCCTAGCTCAACACTGCTGCCGGTAATACTTAGTTATCCTCGAGAGCCAGTGTGGTGAATCGGGGCCTTTCCTCCCACAGATAGACCCCGCTCTGCCTACCCCTCCCTTTTCGCTTCTGGCCAGGCACCTGAAGGGGCTCTCTCCCTTTCCTGTCTCTGGGTAGTTGCTACCACCACTGTCCCTATATAGGGTCCTGGTTAGATGGGACAGCCTCCTAACCTCCCTCTGCTCTAGTGGGCCCAAGCAGTTGGGGGACTATGTCGAACAGCAGAGCTTTCTTCCTTCATAAATTCAAAAACTCATTTATTTACCTTCTAACAGGCAGGAATAATAAAACAGAAACTGAGACCCCTACTCTATCTTCCTCATGCCCTAATTTGATGTTGTGTAGGGCAGACCCAATCCTTTGATACCTGGGGTTACATTAGATCTACATGTCCCCTCAGAGCCATCTCTCCCTCCACTCTCCAGCCACCAACTGTCAACTTCCAGCTCCCACTGACTCACTCTCCCTCCAATCACATTCTGTTCTAGAACTGGGCCCTCCCCTCAGCAGCCCATAGAAAGTTAACTCCACAAAGCAAAAGGGCGTTTCTCCACACCTCCCCCTCCTTAGATTCTAAGCCGGAGGGGTACTCTCATCCAGAGAGAACCTCATAGCAGAAGCCAACTAGCCTGGGAGAAACCCATTAACAAAATATAACGTGTAACAATCAGGAAGTTTTCCAAACCCACAAAGTCAAACACTTGTGTCCACATTTGTTCTGGACAAAAAGTCTTTCTTTCTTTATTACAGTCAGTGACCAGAGATGAATGAGATAAAAACGACCAGAAACGATCAGATGTGAGGCCGATCTGGCTGCGACATCTGTCACCCCATTGATCGCCAGGGTTGATTCGGCTGATCCGGCTGGCTAGGCAGGTGTCCCCTTCCTCCCTCACCACTCCATGTGCGTCCCTCCCGAAGCTGTGTGCTCGGTGGAAGAGGACGACCATCCCAGATAGAAGGAGTGTACCATTCTTTGGTCAAGGGTATACGATAGCTGCGCTCCCCTGCTAGAACCTCCAAACAAGCTCAAGGACAAAAAGTCTGCAATCATGTTATGCTGTCCAGCAATGTGCTCAATTTTGAAGTTTTATTCCTGGATCCTCCAAGACCACCTCTGCAACTTAGAATTAGTGTTTTTCATGGTCTGCAACCATTGCAAAGGAGAATGGTCAGTTAAGAGGGTGAACTCCTGTCCCCACAAATAAGGCCGAAGTTTGTTCAGAGCCCATACAACTGCCAGACATTCGTTCTGCACTGAGGACAGGTTCTTCTCTCGGGGAATAAGTTTCCTACTCAGGTAGGCCACAGGATGTTTGGTTCTGTCCCAGTCCTGCATTAGGACTGCCCCAATCCCACTTCTGGGTACCTCGTTGCATGGTCCTTGTTGCGTGGTCCACTAAAGTCAGAATAAACCGTTTGTATCTGTGTCAACAATGAACCTTTTCTCAAAATCAGGGGCTCTGAGTACCGGCATAGAGACCAGAGCTGTCTTCAGCCTCTCAAAAGCCACCTGACAGCTAGGAGTCCAAGCCACCTTGTCTGGTGCTGGTTTCCTGGTGAGAGAGGTGAGTGTGTCTGCAATCGCTCCAAAATTTGGGACAAATCGTCTGTAGTAGTCAGCCAGTCCTAAGAAGGCTCTGACCTGCCTTTTAGTCTTTGGGGCCTCCCACTTTTGAATAGCCTCCACCTTGTCCCACATTGAGGTGATTCTCCTGCTCCCCACCTTATGTCCAAGGAACACCACCTCTGGCGTTCCGAATTGGCATTTGTACAGCTTGACGGTAAGGCCTGCTCGTCGTATGGCCTCCAACACTTTAGCTAAATGTTCCAGCTGCGAATCCATGTCCTCGAATTTATGTAACACCGAAAGGATATTTTCCTTGTCACGCCTGGACATTCCCATAGACCACACCAGTTCCTCCCATTGTGCAGGCTCTGAGATGTGTGCCAGAATGTCTAAGGGGTCATCGTCCAGCATCTCATTTTCTCCTTCCTTTCTAGTTACATGCAACACCATGGACCTCTCAAGGAACGGCTTCAGCATATTCACATGCACCACTTTAGTTTTGTGTCCAGACCTCTCCATAGCCACTGCATATGTAATATCGTCCAGTTTGTCTACAATTACATGGGGTCCCTCCCATGCAGCGTTCAACTTATTTGTGCGAAGAGGCAGAAAAACCATCACCTTGTCCCCTATCTCAAAAGTTCGAGACCTCGCTGTTTTGTCATACCAACTGCTCTGCTTACTTTGAGCTTTGGCCACGTTCTCTTTAACAACCTGCATCATCCCCTTCAATCGTTCTCTGAAGTACATAGTCCACCACTGATTGCTTTGCCTTTGGGATTTTCTCCTCCCATCTTTCCTTGACCAGATCTAGAGGTCCCCTGACCTTTCTGCCGAACATAAGTTCAAAAGTAGAAAACCTTGTCGATTCCTGGGGTACCTCCCTGTATGCAAATAACAATTGCGGTAGTTTTTCATCCCAGTCTTGGGGTTGAGTGTCCACATAAGCTCTGAGCATCCCCTTCAATGTCCCATTAAACCTCTCAGTCAATCCATTGGATTGAGGATGGTAAACTGTAGTTTTCAGGTGTTTCACTCCACAGCGGCTGTTTTCACACTGTCTATAAATCAGGCGAGACTCACAGAAGGCTGCCGGCTTTCTCGCGCGATTTTTGAAGCCATCTGTTTACAAAACGCCACAAACAGTGATTTATGGCATTTTGTAATGGTGGTGTTAAAAATCACGTGAGGAAGCCAGCAGCCTTCCGTGAGTCTCGCCTGATTTATAGACAGTGTGAAAACGGCCAGCATTTCCACAAACACTCCATCAGTTCAGACAAAAAGCACCCCCTATCTGTCAGAATTTCTGTGGGAAATGCCAGTTAACAAAATACCTTGATCAGGGCTTCGGCTACCACTGGAGCCTCAATGGAGGCTAGAGGCACCGCTTCTGGGTACCTCGTTGCATGGTCCACTAAAGTCAGAATAAACCACTTGCCCCTCTGAGTAGGCTTTGGGAACGGGCCCACTATGTCAATCCCTACGCATTGGAATGCTTCTCCCATGATAGGCAGGGACTGCAAAGGGGCCCGGATTTTACACCCACTCTTGCCCACCTTTTGACATATTGGACATGACTTGCAGTAGTGGTCCCTCACATCCTGAGCCAGCTTTGGCCAGTAAAAGTTTAGCAAGAGTCTTTGTCTAGTCTTGTTAACTCCTAAGTGCCCTTCACAGGGTATGTCCTGAGCCTACTCTAAGAGCTTGGGCCTGTATTTCTCTGGAACCACAAGCTGTCGAACTGTTTCCCAAGATCCTTTTCTCTTAGGTGGTAACCAGACCCTGCTTCCATACCACTTGCTCAGTAAGAGCATCTGAAAACTCCACTTCCTGCTTCCTTGCCCCATTGAACAGTGGTTCCAGACTAGGATCTCCTTGAACCTCTGACAGAAACTTTTCTGGATCCCCCAGACTTTCTACCATCTGTTCCTCTAGACCACCCCTAGTCCCACTGTTTCCAGGACCCTTGGCAAAGATTTGGTTGGTGTCCTCAGTTCCCTCAGTTGGGTTTTTAGCATTACTCAACTGACCCCCCTTCCAGTCTGGAAGGCTCTACAGTTCCAAGCTGCTCTTGGGTGGAATGGCACCCTTCTTCCCCTTTGAAACGCTCTCCCTCAAGGCTGGAGTCTGGCTGGTTCTCCCCCTCCTGGGAGACTACCCTCTCCTCAACCTCCGTAACCTGGGTCACTCCCTCCTCCCGGGTTGGTGGAGATTTGGCTTCTATGAAGTTGCCTTCTTCCTCCCACCTCCCTCTGAGGGTTTGGCTGCGTGTTACTGCATTAATGGTATACTGGCCAGCCAACAAATCCCGGCCCAATAACACTGGAACCACCTGTTCCTTCATTACTCCCACCTCCGTGAGACCTACTGACCCTCACCATTCCTCTGGTATCCGGGCCACAGGAATCATGGCAGGCTGTCCCAGAACCCCCTGGATTCTGTAAGCCATATCAGGGACAATATCAGTTTCCGACTCCAGATCTGCCCTCACCAAGGTTACCAAGGAGCCCATGTCAGCATGTCCCAAAACCAACCGGTCTTTCAATCTTACCGGTTCCACAAAACCACTCCAGTTTTCTGCTGGCTTCATTCGGGTAAAGAGGCAGTCATGGCTTACCACTGCCACCTTCTCCTCTTTCCCCTTTTGTGTAACTGGTATGTTTGAATGGGGTTTGGAGGTCTCGGTTTGCAACTGGGGCAGGCTGACTTCCGGTGCCCAGCCTCCCCACATTTGTAACACCTGTGAACCTGGGGCCATTTCCAATTTGTCAAATCGGGGGACTTTCTACCCTCTGCCTTGGCAGGTGCCCCTTCCCTTTTTGGGGAAGGTTGTACTTTCCCACCCCTCTGGGAACCCCTCTCTTCCCTTCCCAAATGGGAAGTCCTCCAATTCAACCCCTCCCTGTTCAGCACCAGCTCGTCCACCAGTTCTGAGGCTTCTGCAACGGTTTTTGGCTTCTTATCTTTTACCAGGCATTTTAACTCCTTGGGGAGTAGAATTTGTCTAAAACCAACAACTGAAACAAATCCTGGGCTTTTGCCTCCTCTGCCCATCTTCTCCCCAACTCATTTAGCTTTACCCCAAATTCATAATACGATTTATATTGTTGTGGGGCCAAGCCCCGATACTGCTTCCAAAAGTGTCTGCCCCTAGTTTAAATCTTTTAAAGACAGTGGCTTTATATGCTGCAAAAGTTATCCCACCATCCCCCATAGGCATGCTGTGATAAATAGTTGCGAGTTCCCCAGTCAGGATACTACAAAGGTAAGACATATACTCTTCCTCTGCAACTCTCCACTGCTTGGCCGCCTTCTCAAAGTTGGAAAGGTATACAGAGGGGTCTTCTCCCTCCTTGTATGCCACGAAGTCCTTGGGGGTGACTTGTATTTTCTTGCTCTGGGCTGCTTTCAGTTGCAGAATCTCAAGCTTGGGTTTCCGTTGCTCCTCCTGCTCCTGCCTGCAGGTCTCTGACTCTTTTTCTTGCTCTTGCCTGCAGATCTCTGCTTCTCTTTCTTGCTCTTGACTGCAGATCTCTACTTCTCTTTCTCTCCACTCACTCTCGTCCTGAATACACATCCGTTCCAGTTCCAGTTGCAGCTGGAAGTTTGCCTCTGGCTGGTTTAGGCGCACATCTGCAGATGCCCCTGCCTGCTGGTTCTGGTCTATCAGGAGGGCTTGCAAATCTGCCATAGTCATATTTCTACACTCCAGATTCCGTTTTGCGCATTCTTCCTGGAGCTGGGGTTTTGTCATCTTTAGAATGTCCCATATCATGGCAGGATCCATCCTAACTAACTTAAACTTTCCCTGGCTTGGCCAACCCAAGAAAATAAAGCTTCCATCACTGTCTGGAGGGTACACCAATTTTAAATGCCTGTACAGTCAGACTTTTGTCTCGGTTTTCTTTTCTTTCCCTCTGTCTGTCCTTATCCCACCGCTGCCACCAAGATGTGGCGAAACGGGGCCTTTCCTCCCACTGGTAGACCCCGCTCTTCCTACCCCATCTCTTTCGCCTCTGGCCAGGCACCTGAAGGGGCTCTCTCCCTTTCCTGTCTCCGGGTAATTGCTGCCACCACTGTCCCTACATAGGGTCCTGGTTAGGTGAGACAGCCTCCTAACCTCCCTCTGCTCTAGTGGGCCCAAGCGGTTGGGGGACTATGTGGAACAGAAGAGCTTTCTTCCTTCATAAATTCCAAAACTCATTTATTTAACTTCTAACTATATACAGGCAAATATACAGTGAATGGAGGGAATAATAAAACAGAAACAGAAACCCCTACTCTATCTCCCTCATGCCCTAATTAGATGTTGTGTAGGGCAGGCCCAATCCTTTGATACCTGGGGTTACATTAGATCTACATGTCCCCTCAGAGCCATCTCTCCCTCCACTCTCTAGCCACCAATTGTCAACTTCCAACGCCCACTGACTCGCTCTCCCTCCAATCATATTCTACTCCAGAACTGGCCCCTCCCCTCTGCAGCCCATAGAAAGTTAACTCCACAAAGCAAAAGGGCATTTCTCCACAGCCAGGTCCCGTCAGTCCTCGCTTCAATCTTGTGATCTGGAAGCACTTTCGGAGCATTCCCCAGGACCCTGTGTGGCTTGGTGCCACTCCTGCGATGTTGTGGTGCACAGGGGCTGCGACCCTGCGCACCTCTCATCCTCTGCCCTGCGCAAGCACCTGCAGAGGCATCATCTGAGCCTGTTGGCTCTGGCCTCGCCCTGCAAAACATCCATCAGGGGCAGAAAGAGGGCATCTTGCAGTTCAGAGCAGGGAGAGGAGGAAGAGGAACGGGAGTCCACCCCGATCAAGAAGCCTGGTCCTGAGTCTGACTTGGCTGCGACGGGTGGGAACGGGATGCCCAGGCAGGCCACCCTTCCAGAGGTTGTTCCCTCGGGGTCGGGGACAGTGCCCTTGAAAAGGGTGAGGTCGAAGGCTCAGGAGGTGGACCTTCACGTACTGGTGGAGGTGATTGCCCTGGAAGGACTCCCTTTGTCCATCGTGGAGGGAGGGAGCTTTCACAGGCTGCTCCATCATTTTGCCCCATGGTTCCAGATGCCTTCGTGGTGCACCCTTGGCTGTTGAGTCATTCCCGCTCTCTACTGGTGTGTGCGGGACATGGTGTATAGGGAGCTGTTGGGTGCCAAAGGCCGTACCGTGCACTTCACTGCAGACATGTGGAGCGGCTGCCATCACGGTTACCTCCACCTGACAGCCCACTGGTAGCAACTGGAAGACCATACAACACAGAGCATTCTCAAAACTGTGTGGACCCACCCCACCCTTGAAGATGTGTCCTCCGCCACAACCCATGGTCCTGTCGTGGTGGCAGATGTGTTTCTTGTATGAGGGCTCCTCAGTACTGAGGGCTCACCGCCCTTGAGGATGTGTCCTCCTTCTCTGACCCATGGTCCTGCCATGGCAGCAGATGTGTTCCTTGTCTGAGGGCTTATCTGATGGAACCCCTTCCCCCCTGGCCCAGAGGACTCAGTCAGTCCCATTTGGCGATGTAGAAGCCTGGGTTTGCCATCTAAACCCATAGTTCTGGCCATGGTGGGTGGCAGAGGTGACTAGCCCACCCATACAACACAGAGCATGTGTGGAACCATGTCTGGGCCCACCTCCACCGCCCTTGAAGATGTGTTCTTGGACCCATGGTCCGGCCGTGGTGGGTGGCAGGAATGACCAGGACAACATCAATGGACAAGGCAGCTTACGTCCCCTCCTGGAGGACGCTGCCACTGACATCACCCATGGTCCTGCTGTGGCGGCAGTGAAGGATGCCCTGCCCAACCATCCAGAAGGTACAGGATTCAACACCGGAAGGGGGGGATCCTAATGTTGCATGCAGCGGCAGAGCCTATGGGCTGACCACAGTGGTGTGGGAGGGCCATGAGTCCCTTGGGGGCCCGACCACTATACTCCATAATTACATGTGCAAATCCCCTTCCTGCTGAGAATTGGACCTAACCCATGGTCCTGCTGTGGCGGCAGATGTGTTCCTTGTCTGAGAGCTCCTCATTACTGAGGGCTCACCGTCCTTGAGGATGTGTCCTCCTCTGACCCATGGTCCTGCCATGGCAGCAGATGTGTTCCTTGTCTGAGGGCTCACAGTACTACCGTTGGCAACATCAACTGAACACTATGGACCTCATGCGCCAACAGGGGCCCGACCACCGTACTGTACATTTGCATATGCAAACCCCCTTCCTACTGAGAAGAGGCTGCCTGCCAGTGACCTAACAATGGTCCTGCCGTGACACCCAGCAGGAAGCGAGGAAGAAGGTTCATCTCCACTCCCTTGGGGAGAGGGCCTGCTGAGGGACCACTGGCCAGGCAGCACAGGGTCAGAGAATAAGCCTCCCCTTTACTGAGACCAGCAGGGACCCTACAGAACCCACCTTCTGAAAGTGTCGGGCAGAGATCCAAACAAAAGAAAAAAAAAGGCTGGGAGAACAAGGAACAACTCAGCTGAACTGGGCTCTTCTCACTGCCCTGGCAGAGACCGACAGAGACAGCCAAAACCTGCCATCCGGAGATGGGAGGGACAGATGGATAGATTGACTGACTCCTCTTCCCCCATAACCCACCTGCCAGCTGTGGCGGCAATGACGCCACCCTTTCCCCCGTAGTCCAGGGAGGAGGCCTATACCAGGTTCCATGAGAGGGTAATCTCACAGCAACCTGCACAGCTGCGTGTGCAACACTGTCCCTTGTACCACTACCAAGCCCCATTGGCATCACCCAAATGCCGGTCATAGCAGGAAGGGAAGGAACACCCCCCACAAACACAGAGGAGACAGTGGGACCCATTATGGATCATAGTAGGGTATGGCCACTGAACTGATGCACTTGCAAGCCGTGACAGCAGGGATGGAACCCCTCAGGGGCATGTTGTGCCCAAAAGGGATTAAGACAACAATCCCTGTAGAGTGAGAGCCCTATCCCATTACACGGACATCTGACCTGAGAAGGGAGAAGAGTTGCAGAAAACGAAGAGATAGTATCCCCCACGCACTAGGCCATCACTGGAGTGGCACCGTGCCACACAGGGGTCTTTCAAAAAGATCTGGTAGTACAGCCAAAGTGGGAGAATGACAAAGGGAGGCCATGGTGTGGAGTTGTGCCTGGAAGATGGAGAGGGGGTGGCCTGCGAGCAGAGACAGAACCAAGAGGAGGAGGTGTTTGGGGCGTCAAGTTGCTCCAGTCCGAAACCCACACCATTTCTCCTCAGCTCCATAGAGCCTGATCTGACTTGAGCAAGCCAGACAGACAGATGCTCAACTTGAAATGGAAAGAAAGAGCTGAGCTGACTGATAAACTCCAAAAGAAAGTAACCCCTCAGCCGAGGCGGACACTTGGCTTGGCTGCAGAGCCCGGTGGAGGCCCTGAGGCCAGGGGGCTAGGTCCCTAGCTCCCCACACGCAGCAAGAGACCTGACCCAAGCAAGCAGGACAGGCATGGAAAAACGTGAGAAGAAGAAAGTGAGTGACCCTTCAGCCGAGGCGGACACTTGGCTTGGTCATGGAGCCCAGCGGAGGCCCTGAGACCAGGGTGCTAGATCCCTAGCTCCCCAGGCAAAGAGACCTGACCCAAGCAAGCAGGACAGGAGCGGAAAAAGGCAAAAAGAAGAAGAAAGTGACACCTCAGCCGAGGCGGACATTTGGCTTGGCAGCAGAGCCTGGCGGTGGCCTAGAGACTTTCAGCCCGCATCGGAGGAGCTTGGAGATGGAACCTCGAGAACCCTTTAGACTGGGGTGGCTCAGAGCCCAGATAAGTCCAGGTCCAGGGAGGGATAGCCAAGCAGGTGAAGGTTGACCTTGATGAAAGACAACATGTCCACCAGGTCTGGGTGCAGGAGTGTGTGGCGGGGATGGAGGAGGTCTCCCAGGTGGGAGAACACCCGTTCTCTCTGGATACTGGTGGGGGGGGGCAGGACAGGATGTTAGTGGCCACGGAGAGGTCCGGCCAGATGGCAGATTTTCAGGCCCAGTACTCCAGGGGGTTCGAGGGGGGGGAGGGCTCGGTGGGCTCGCAAGGTACTTGCGCACCATCGCCCCCACAGTGTCCTCCACCATGACAGATGCACCTGCTCTGCTGCTGCCAACCACCCAGCCAGCTGACGAGGGCCAGATTTCAAGTGGGCCCATTTGAGGTGCGCCCTCATGGCCTGGCTCGTTTGCCTCCCCCCCTCCTCCCCCCCCTCGCCCCTGCCCTGGTCCCTCAGTCCTGCCTTTTCAGCCTGGAGCCCGCAGACCTGTCTGTAGAGCTCCTTCCATTGCTGCAACTCGACCTGCCGTATGGCGATGCTGCCCTTGATGCGGGGGTTGCAAATGCAGGCCAGTCTGTATAGCATCTCCTCACAGAGAGGATGCAAGCGGGCGGCTATGCCCACCTGCAACCTCCTGATCAGGTCCCTCACCCTGGGGAGGAGAGCACCCTCATGCTCCAGCTCTTTGTTGAGCACCTGGTCCAGGCCGTGGATCAGGAGGATGACCTGACCCAGGGTGGCCTGGTAGGAGCAGAGGACCTCGGTGACACCCTTGAACAGTTTAAGGAGATGCACCATCTGGGACAGGATGAGCCAGTCCACAGAGCTGAGGCTAAGCTCCTCTCCCTTCTGCAGAATGGACACGATGACATTATGTCCTGGACCAGGTTTTTTTGCTCCACCAGATGACTGATTATGTCGTAGGTAGAATTCCTGTGGGTGGGCATGTCCTGGAACAGGTAGTGCTCAGGAACGCCCCCTCCCCCTGCCTCTGGAGCAGCTCACTGGAAGATTCCCTCGTCCCATGCGTCCCTGGGCTTGTCCCTGGGAGGATTTTTTTTGCGACCCTGTCTTGCCTTTCCAGGGTGCATCAGCTCCTCTCCCCAAGGGGGTGGAAAGGGGCCTTCCTCCAAGCTTCTTGCTGGCTGGCCACCACGTAAGAACGATGGGTTTAGTCTGTGACATACCCCTCCAGGGGTGGTTCTGTGGCCGAGGGGACTTCCTCTGTTTTGCTTTGCCACCTGGCCAGGGGTGTGTCCGTGCCCCTCTCCCCA
Organism: Eublepharis macularius; assembly: GCF_028583425.1. Taxonomy (NCBI): domain Eukaryota; kingdom Metazoa; phylum Chordata; class Lepidosauria; order Squamata; family Eublepharidae; genus Eublepharis; species Eublepharis macularius. The sequence goes on from NC_072792.1 coordinate 5,576,109, forward strand.
AAGAGGTGGATAGGGGCCTTCCTCCATGCTTCTTGTTGGCCAGCTGCCATGTAAGAACTATGGGTTTAGTCTTCAGTTACCCCAAGTCAGGAGCTTTCCTCAGTTACCCTGAGCCAACCGGCCAGGGGTGCATCTGTGGCCCTCTCCCCAAGGGTGTGGAGAGGGGCCTTCCTCTATGCTTCTTGTTGGCCAGCCACCACATAAGAATTATGAGTTTAGTCTGTAGCCTACCCCTCCAGGGGTGGTTCTTTGGTCACTTTACTTTCCTCAGTTTTGATCTGCCACCCGGCCAGGGGTACATCAGAAACCCCCCTTCATGTGCGCCCACAGAGAGGGCAGCCACCGACAATACTCATGGTTCTTCCATGGTGGCCATCCATAGGGGCAGGCGTGTGGGCAGAGAGGGGTCTGCCAGTTGGTGGCCTGCCCGAACAGAGAGGGTGGCCAACTTATCCATGGTTGTATTCGTGTCCCCTTTTTCCAAGGGGGAGGGTCCTTCTTCTGTGCTTCTTGCTGGCTGGCCACCATGTAAGAATGATGGATTTAGTCTGTGGCCTACCCCTTCAGGGATGCCTTCCTCAGATCCCCTGAGCCACCCGGCCAGGGGTGTGTCCTTCCTCAGTTACCCTGAATCAGGGGCTTTCCTCAGTTAACCTGAACTGCCTGGCTAGGGGTGCGTCTGCACAGAGAGAGAGGCCACTAAAAAAACACATGCTTTTTCCATGGTGGCCGTCCATAGGGGCAGGGAGGGAGGGGCGCCATTTGGCAGCCAGCCCACATGGAGAGGGTGGCCACCGATTAAACTCGTGGTCCTTCCGTGGTTTGGTGGCCACCCATAGGTACAGGTAGGAAGGAGACACAATTTGGCAGCCAACCCTCACGGAGAGGCCAGCCACTGACTAAACCCATGGTCCTTCTGTGGTGGCCACCCATAGGGGTGGGCAGGTGGGGCCGCCAGTTGGTGGCCACCACCCCTATCACCCTGCAGAGAGGGCGGTCACCGACTAAGCCTATGGTCCTTCAATGCTGGCCACCCATAGGGGCAGACAGGAAGGGCTGCCAGTTGGCGGCCAGTACACACAGATAGAATCACAGAATCATAGAGTTGGAAAGGGCCATACATACCATTTAGTCCAACCCCCTGCCCAGTGCAAGATCAGCCTAAAGCATCTCTAACAAATATTCATCCAGCATCTTCTTTAAAACTGCCAGTGAAGGGGAGCTCACCACCTCCCTAGGCAGCTGATTCCACTTTTGAACTACTCTGACCAGGAAAAAGTTCTTCCTAATATCCAGCCAGTACCTTTCTGCATGTAATTTAAGCTCATTGCTTGGGGTCCTGCCCTCTGTGCCAACTGGAACAGCTCCCTGCCCTCCTCCAAATGACAGCCTTTCAAATACTTAAAGAGAGCAATCATGTCCCCCCTCAATCTCCTCTTCTCCAAACTAAACATTCCCAAGGCCCTCAGCGTTTCCTTGTAGGGCTCAGTCTCCAGACCCCTAGGGGTGTGCAGTTCAGGTTAATGAAACCCGAAAAAATCCCGAATCACCCTGATTCGGGGTGATTCGGGGCGATTTGGGGCAGCATTTTGCTTGCTTTTCAATAGGAAAAAGCCTCCCCAGGCTTCTCTGAAGCCTGGGTGAGGCATTTTCCCACCGAATCAAGCCAGAATGTGTGGGAGCCTTCCTCTAACTCCCCTCCAACAACCCTCCAAGTTTTAGACCGATTGGACTTTGGGGGGCCATATTATGGCCCCCCAAACCACGTCCCCCTATCCTCGCCTATAAAAGGGCATAGCTTTAGGTTGCTGCTGCTAATCTCCTATGTTGTGATTGCTGCTGCTGATCTCCATTATTTCCTATGGGGGGGGAATGAAGAGGCAGGCTTCCTTTGCCAGGGGTGGCATTTTGCATGCAAAATGCCCCCCAACCCTCAGGGGCCCTTCTCCCACCTTTCCTCCCACCCCCCACCAAGGCTCAGCCTGCTCCAACTGGGGGGGGCATTTCATTGCCTCCCCAAGTAGGTGACCTTTTCTCTACAACCTATAGCTGGGGGAGGCTTGTCTTGCCAGGGGTGGCATTTTGCATGCAAAATGCCCCCCAACCCTCAGGGGCCCTTCTCCCACCTTTCCTCCCACCCCCCACCAAGGCTCAGCCTGCTCCAACTGGGGGGGGCATTTCATTGCCTCCCCAAGTAGGTGACCTTTTCTCTACAACCTATAGCTGGGGGAGGCTTGTCTTGCCAGGGGTGGCATTTTGCATGCAAAATGTCCCCCAACCCTCAGGGGCCCTTCTCCCACCTTTCCTCCCACCCCCACCAAGGCTCAGCCTGCTCCCACAAAATAATACAACCCACTTCACCGTTTTTGACAGCAGTTGTGTTTGAGTGATTCTCTGATGTGAAGTGAGTTGTGTTATTTTTGTGTAGTACACTGCTTTCATGCCCTGTTGTGCCTTCCTACTGTGTGACCTAAAGCAGTTAAAGAAATAAAGTGCTTTTGACAGCAATTTTTTGGGGTGATTCTTTAATGTGAAGTGAGTTGTGTTATTTTTGTGTAAGATACTGCTGCCATGCCCTTTGGTGTGCCCCCCTACTGTGTAACCTAAAGCTGTTCAAGAAATAAAGTGTTTTTGACAGGAATTGTGTTTTTGTGATTCTCTGATGTTAAGTGAGTTGTGTTAATTTTTCTGTGTGGGGGACTGTTGGTGTAATGTGTCATAATGCTTTGCCTACTTGTACTTTGAAAGGGAGAAAATAATTTTTTGAAAACTTTATTTTGTGTTGTTCGTATTTTATTCTTTGTTGTGCAGTTGGTGCCCATCATAGGGAACAATGGGGCTGGCTGGCCAGCCATCTCTGTAGGTGGTGTGGGAATTTGAGGGAGGGTGTCTGTGGTTCAGGTGCTCTTTCCCAGGGACAAGCTGGCACTCAGGAGTGTGCCCACCATTGTGGCACCCCTGGGCTGTGCAGAATTGCCCTGGGAAAGAGAGTTTAGAAGTTCCCAGCGTAGGGAACAAAGGGAGAGGGCTGGCAAGCCTGTTCCTGGGGTTATGGGTGTGGGGCTACTGGAGGTGGATTTGGGTCTGTGAGGGGCTAATGTGGGAATTTGGATCTGTGTGGCAGCTGGGGGGGTATTGGGTATGTGTGGGGCTGTAGGGGGTGGACTTTGGGGGCTGAGAGCACCTACTTTGGGAGGCCATGAAATGCCCCCCCCCAAGTGGGAGTTGGCTGCGCCTTGGTGGGGGTGGGAGGAAAGGTGGGAGAAGGGCCCCCGAGGGTTGGAGGGCATTTTGCATGCAAAATGCCACCCCTGGCAAGACAAGCCTCCCCCAGCTGTAGGTTGTAGAGAAAAGGTCACCTACTTGGGGAGGCAATGAAATGCCCCCCCAAGTGGGAGCAGGCTGAGCCTTGGTGGGGGGTGGGAGGAAAGGTGGGAGAAGAGCCCCTGAGGGTTGGGGGGCATTTTGCATGCAAAATGCCACCCCTGGCAAAGGAAGCCTGCCTCTTCATTTTTCCCCCATAGGAAATAATGGAGATCAGCAGCAGCAATCACAACATAGGAGATTAGCAGCAGCAACCTAAAGCTATGCCCTTTTATAGGCGAGGATAGGGGGACCTGGTTTGGGGGGCCATAGCATGGCCCCCCAAATGTCAGAACCGTGGCTAGATAATATTCTTACTCCAGTCTGCCTTCTGCAATTAGACAATAGTCCATTGTTTCCAAAAAGCATTTAATGAAGAAAAAGATAATTATAGTCCACTGGCCTGAATGCAATATTCAGGTTGGTACATATGCATTGTTACCAATGACTAGCAAAGCAGGAGGTACAAAGTAACAGATCACAGATGGCCCAACCTCCCCCCATAGTTCTCAATACAACCCCTTTGAAGACAGGATGGCGAAAGTTCCCAAGGCCGATTCTTGGTGGAACATCGGTAGCCAAAACAATCCTTTTCTGTGAGATAGCTGCCTGGGAATCTTGACACCTGGGGAGAGAGCACTTAAACACTGAAAGGATTAAATATGGAATCGGTTAAGCAAAAGCATACATGACAGCATTCTGAACCTGACATTCTGCCCCCTCTAAGATGCCCCTCCCCCAGGTTTATGTGGGTAACGAGAGTGAAAGGCTCTCACAAGTTTAGGAGCATGAACATGTACAAAATTCACCCATTCATCAAACCCAGAGTCAAAGTCCTTCCACCTAATGAGGTAAAATAACTGATTTCTTTTTATTTTAGAGTCCAATATTTGTTGCACCTCATAGTGGATCTGGTCATCGATCAAAGTGGGGATTGGAGGGGCTCGAGTGTGCCATTGGTCATCAATGGGGGCTTTTTTCAATAGGCTAACATGGAAAGTATCATGCACGTGGCGTAGATTTTTTGGTAAATCTAAGGCAACCGTTACTTTGTTGATTACTTTGCGAACAGGAAAAGGTCCTAAGAATTTTAACGCTAACTTGCGGCTGGTTTGAGTTACTTTCAGATTCTTCGTAGAAAGATAAACAAGATCGCCTGGTTGTAAATCCCATTCTGCCGCACGGTGGCGGTCGGCGTACTTTTTGTAATCCTGTTTGGCTTTGTCGAGGTGTTTTTTGATATGAGTCCATTGTTGAGCTGCTTCCCCCCACCATTCGGTGACGTCTTTGGAAGCTGTAGTAGGAGGGGGAAGCGCTTCAAACGGAAATGGTTTGAAGTGGAAGCCATAGACGACTTTGAAGGGAGTTTCTCCCGTGGAGGCATGGACGCTGTTATTATATGAGAATTCTGCTAAGGGTAGCAAGTCAAACCAATTATCTTGCTGGAAATTAATGTAACAACGTAGAAATTGCTCTAATATCTGATTAGTTTTTTCCGATTGTCCATCTGTTTCTGGGTGATGGCTTGAAATGAGACCTTGTTCAATGCCCAGTAGTTGTAAAAGCTCCCGCCAGAAGTTGGCAACGAACTGTCCGCCGCGATCCGAGATCACCTTGGATGGAAAAGAATGTATTTTTACAATGTTTTTGATAAAAATGTCAGCCAGTTTTCTAGCGGAAGGAATCGTGGTGCACGGTATGAAATGAGCTTGTATGGAAAACAAGAAAAAGATAATTATAGTCCACTGGCCTGAATGCAATATTCAGGTTGGTACATATGCATTTTCCTGTCCGGATTTACCAACGTTACTGGTATGAAGAGTATGGACCCATGGGGTCGGTTCATAAGCGGGACCCCCGAAGGTTTGATCTGCCGTTTGGGCCCCTTTACGACAGATCCATTTTGTTTCCCGATGCGGGGCTCTCTGGATTCTCTCCCCCCATTAGGGTAGTTGGATCGTCCTCCATAACTTCCTCCAATTGGAGTAAGAATATTATCTAGCCACGGTTCTGACATTTTGTTACCAATCAACTTTTCCAATGCCTAAGCCAGATCAGACGGACTCCAAAGCTGTCCCAGTCAGGGATCCTTTGTTTGACCCGTATGCCTCTCCCGGCTCTCAAGGTTTGGAATCCCTTGAACCTGTACCACGGGGAGACAGCTCCTCGGTTACAACGATTTATACCCTCGCTCCTAGCAACGCAGATACGCGGCCTAGAGCCACAGCCGCGCCACTCTTCAACGTGCCTACCCCGACGCAGTGGGGTGCAAGGCCAAGGGAAACGAGAGAGCGGAGGGCCAGCACAATGTTTACACAGCTACAGTTGGATAGCCGGCGCAGTTTGGAATCCATACCCGAGCAAACCGGTGGCCGACCGTGGCTGTTTTGGAACAGGACGACCGAACAAACGGAATGGGAAACGTCCTGCCGTGGCGCCCTGAGTTGGGATTTTGCGGAAGTCACCCCGTGGTCGGGGCAACAAGATGTAAGCGAGCACCAATGGGTGCAGCTCCAGAGCCGGACGATTGCCATTGACTCAGGGATCTCGGCAATCACTGGTCTGACGAAAGGAGTGTTAGCGGCGAGATCTCAAGAGGAACAAGGGTTAGAAACACCCTTGCCGTGGCAGCAGACGTTAACCACGGGACCACCACCCGAAACTATACCGACTTCACAGACAATGGGAGATGTGGGGTCCACGGAAATACGGGAGGAGGAAACTACGGATAGAGTACAGCTGTTGGAGAACAGACTCTTAAACATGGAAGAAAGTTTGGCGAATGCCGTCCACCTGCTGTCGGTGCTAGTGGCGGGAGACAGAGGTCGTGCTCCGCCAACTTGTCTACCTGACATCAGCCAAAGTTTGGCTAACCTGCAAAATCAACTGTGGCCACAACAGCCACCAGAGACGGGAGACGAGGACCCGGTCACCGGGGAAGGACCCTGCCCAGATGATCCTTGCCCCGATCAACCGATTGTACCAGGAGATGTCGGCACCGGTGGGAGAGGTGGAGAGCCATGCCCAGAAGACCCTCGTCCCGATCACCCTATAACTCTGGTGGTTAGTGGGACTGGAGGAGGGGAAGAACCAGGACGACCGCTAGAGCCAGCTTCCCCGGTCGCCCCGCCACCCACAACGCAAGCGAGCCAGCCCCCAAGCCTTCCGAGAGGAACCACACCACCAGTCATCCCAGGAGCGGACAGGCCTCTTCCGACACCGGGGCCACGTGGGGATACGGTTCCTCTTCAACCCATCTCTCCTCACCCACCTCCGTTACGGCCAGCCCCCACTCCCCTTCAACCAGCACCCGGGGCCCCACCGAGGGAGCGTCCGACACCTTCTCGGCCAACACCAGTACTCCCGGCTCCAAGAGGACCCCAGCCAATCCCCCAGCCGGTTCCGGGGGCGCCGGGGATTCCCCAGCCGATTCCGGGAGCGCCTTTGCCACACCAACCTCATCCCTACCCTCAGTATCCTCCACCACAGCTACCGCCAACGCCGCGACAGCCTCCTTTACAACTCGCTCCGCTTGATGCCTACCCAATGCCGGCACCAGCTCCTAGACAAGATCTTCCCATGGGATGGGTCAAACTGGACGCTACGTTTGATGGAGACCCTTCCAAATTGGGATTTTTCCTGGTACAAGTGGTGCAATTTTTCAACCGATGGGGACATCTTTTCGGGAGTGAGGCCAGTCAAATAGAGCACCTGGGATCACGTCTCCAAGGTAAAGCTGCCGACTGGTACGTGGGACTTTATAACGTGGGGGCTCCTGAATTAGATACGCTCCAAGGGCTAGTGGATGCGATCCGAGCCCAATATGAAGACCCCCTAGAAGAAACTAGGGCTAGAACGGAATTGCAGGCAATTAGGCAAGGCAGCATGTCGGCTAGAGACTATGCTACAAAATTCCGACAGCTCGCTGCTAAATGCCCAAGGTGCGAAGAGTCTACCAAGATTATTTTGTTCAAACAAGGGTTGAATCCTAAATTGCTGGACCGGGCTCTCATGCAAGATAACCCTCCTACACTGTTGGGGTCGATACAATTGACTTGCGAAGTTGAAAACCGGCTACTAGAAGTTCGTTTAGTGGAACAACATCAACAACCTCCGGGCCAAAGACGGTCCTCCACTCCCCTCAGGGGAAGCCGGGGGGCTGGATATGCTACTCGTGGAGCAAGAGATGCTAGATGGCAACAGGGGCTATGTTTGCAATGTGGCCAAAGTGGTCATTTTGCGGCACAATGCCCATATCGGCCTGTGCAAAGACCTCTGCTCCAACTAAGACGACCAGCCCCCGCAGCCTACCCGGCACCATCGCGCCCAACTCCAGCTCCAAGAACCGCTCCAAGAGGTAGGGGAGCGTCGAGAAGAAATCTTCCCGAGAGAGGGTTGGAATTGGAGGAAGTTATGGAGGACAATCCGACTACCCTAATGGGGGGAGAGAATCCAGAGAGCCCCACATCGGGAAACGAAATGGATCTGTCGTAAAAGGGGCCCAAACGGCAGATCAAACCTTCGGGGGTCCCGCTTATGAACCGACCCCATGGGTCCATACTCTTCATACCAGTAACGTTGGTAAATCCGGACAGGAAAATGCATATGTACCAACCTGAATATTGCATTCAGGCCAGTGGACTATAATTATCTTTTTCTTCATTAAATGCTTTTTGGAAACAATGGACTATTGTCTAATTGCAGAAGGCAGACTGGAGTAAGGATATTATCTAGCCAATCGGTCTGAAACTTGGGGGGTTGTTGGAGGGGAGTTAGAGGAAGTCCCCCACCAATTTTGGCTTGATTCAGTGGGAAAATTCCTCCCCACAGACTTCCCATTGAAAAGCTTTCCTGAACCCCCGAATCAAGCCGAATCAATACCTGAATCGCTATACCCGAATCGGCTTGCCGATTCGGGTACAGCTGTTCCCGAGTCGGCTTCTCAATTCGGGTATGCCCGAATCAGGAAAGCCGAACCACTGTGCCTTTGCACACCCCTACCCCTGATCATTCTCGTCACTCTCCTCTGCACCGTCTCGATTTTGTCCACATCCTTTTTGAAGTGAGGCCTCCAGAACTGCACACGATACTTCAGGTGCGGCCTGACCAAGGCAGTATAGAGAGGGGCGGTTTCGAGGCTATGGCCCCTCCTGCGATTTCGAGGCTATGGCCCCTTTGATACAACCCAGGACTGAATTGGCCTTTTTTCCACCGCATCACACTGACTGCTCATATTTAGTTTACAGTCCACTCTTACCCCAAGATCTCTTTCACATATACTACTGCCCAGAAGTGTATCCCCCATCCAGTATTTGTGCTTCCCATTTTTGTGGCCCAGATGTAATACTGTGCACTTGTCTTTGTTGAATTGCATCCTATTCACAGCTGCCCACTTCTCCAGAGTATTCAGGTCTTGTTGAATTTTAATTCTATCTTCTTGGGTGTTTGCTACTCCTCCCAATTTGGTATCATCAGCAAATTTAATGAGCAGCCCTTCCACTCCTTCATCCAGATCATTGATAAAAATATTGAAAAGTACTGGGCCCAAAACTGAGCCCTGCGGCACCCCACTGGACACCTCCCTCCAATCTAATGAAACACCGCTGACCACCACTCTTTGGATGCGGTCCTCCAACCAGTTCCCTATCCACCAAACTGTCCTATAGTCCATTCCACAGTCTTCCAGTTTGCCCATCAGAATGTCATGGGGGACTTTATCCAAAGCTTTATGAAATCCAGATAAATCACGTCAACAGAGTTCCCCCGATCCAGTAAACTGGTCACTCGTTCAAAGAAGGAAACCAGGTTGATCTGACAAGATCTGTTAGGGACAAAACCATGCTGACTTCCCCGGATCACTGAGCAGTCCTTCAGATGCTTACAGATTGATCCCTTTAAAATCTGTTCTAATATCTTCCCAGCAACAGAAGTCAGACTGACCGGCCAGTAGTTTCCCGGGTCATCCTTCTTCCCTTTCTTAAAGATTGGGATAACATTCACTCTTCTCCAATCTTGTGACACATCCCCAGTCCTCCAGGAGGCCTTGAAGATGATGGACAGGGGTTCTGCAAGTTCTCTAGAAAGTTCTTTCAGCACTCTTGGGTGCACTCCATCCGGCTCAGGGGATTTGGATTCATCCAGTGCAGCCAGATGCCTCTCTACAACCTCTCTGTCAATGTCAATTAGCCTCTCAGGTGTCCTGTCGTGTCTACTACTATCTCTAGATGTGCCTGAGTTCTTCAGGGAGAAAACAGAGGCAAAAAAAGTCATTAAGCCTGTCTGCTTTTTCTCTGTCCTGCATCAGAGTTTCTCCATCTACTCCCAACAGCGGTCCTATTGCCTCTTTTGCCTTGCATTTGTTTCTCACATTTCTGTAGAAGATAGGGCAGCCACTGAGGAAACCCATTGACCTTCCCTGTTTGTTGCCTGCAATGGCAAGCAGCCAGAGGGGCCCACCAGTTGACGGCCAACCCGCATGGAGAGGGCAGCCGCCGACTAAACCCATGGTCATTCCATGGTGGCCCCCAATAGTGGTTGGCAGGGAGGGGCTGCCATTTGGCAGCCAGCCTGCATGGAGAGGGTGGCCACTGACTAAACCCATGGTCCTTCTGTGGTGGCTGCCCATATGTGCGGGAGGGCAGGCTGGTGGGCAGGGGGCCACCATATGATGGCAACCCATTGACCCTCTGTGGTGGCTGCCCTTAGGGGCAAGTGGGCAGGCAGGGAGGGGCCACCAGTGGGTGGCCAGCCTGCAAGGAGAGGGTGGCCACCATCCAAACATATAGTTCTTCCAAGGTGGCCATCCATAAGGAAGGTGGGCTGGCTGACAGGGAGCCTGCCATTTTGTGGCCAGCCTGCACAGAGAGGGAGGCCACCAACCAAACTCATGGTTCTTCCGTGGTGGCCCCCCATAGGGGTGGGCGGGTGGGCCGGGTGAGGCCACCATTTGGCAGCCAGTCCACACAGAGATGGCAGCCACTGAGGAAACCCACTGTCCTTCCCTGGTGGCCACCCGGAATGGTGGGCGGCCAGGGAGGGGCTTGCCAGTTGGCAGCCAGCCCGCACAGAGAGGGCAGGCACTGACTAAACCCATGGTCCTTCCATGCTCCCATAGGTGCAGATGGGAGGGCAGGCTGGTGGGCAGGGGGCTGCCAGTTGGCAGCCAGCCCGCAGCCAGCCCGCATAGAGAGGGCAGCCACCAAGAAATCCCATCGTCCTTCAGAGGTGGCCGCCCATAGAGGTGTGTGGATGGGTACATGGGGGGTGCCACCAGGTGGCAGCCAACCTCCCTGCCCCCTAGAAGGGAGGAAGCCATCTGACTGACTGCTTCCCTGACATTGTTTATGTTTGGGGGTCTCTCCCATAGTCAATTGGCATGGATGGCTCCAATTGTATTGAATGGGACTTTCCTGGAGGCACCATGTTTGGGGATGTATAACTTGGAGATCCATGCTGGAATCTTGTGGAAACTTGGAGGGTGGCTGAAGCAGAGGCTCCTGAAAAGTCCCTGTGAGTATGGGCTGTCTGAGCATCAAGGGGGTGCCAGGGGGATCCACAGAACATGAACCATGAACTGGTTAATGAAGCGGTGGAAGTTCGTCAGTTTCATTTATTTTATTTATATTTATTTATTTATTTCAAATTTGTATCCCGCCCTCCCCGCAAGCGGGCTCAGGGCGGATAACAACATATTAAAATACAATTAAAATACAGTTAAAAATTCATATTCATTAAAAACAACACATTTAAAACAAGATGGTGGACAGCTTTCACAGGGAGGGTTTTATACACCCCTTTTTTCCAGGCCGGCGGAGGCCCAGCCTCAGCCATATGCCTGGCAGAACAACTCTGTCTTGCAGGCCTGGCGGGCCCTGATTTCAGCAGACAGAACGTTCCACCAGGTGGGAGCCAGGTCCGAAAAGGCCCTGGCTCTAGTCAAGGCTAGGCGGGCCTCCTTGGGGCCAGGGACCACCAACAACTGTTTGTCCCCTGATCAGAGTGTCCTCTGGGGAATATATGGGGAGAAACAGTCCCGTAGATATGCTGGTCCCAGTCCGCACAGGGCTTTATAGGTCAATACCAGAACCTTGAATCTGATCCGGTCCTCCACTGGCAACCAATGCAGCTCGCATAAGAATGGTGTTATATGCACCTTATTTGGCACTCTCGTAATAACATGCACCGCTGCATTTTGTACCAGCTGTAATCTCTGGGTCAGGCTCAAAGGCAGCCCTGCATAGAGCAAGTTACAGTAATCTAGCCTAGAGATGACCATTGCTTGGATCACTGTAGTTAAGTCACGGGTTGACAGGTAAGGGACAAGTTACCTGGTCTGCCGCAAATGGAAAAAAGAGGACGACAACCACTGTGACCTGTGCCTCCATTTTCAGGGAGGCATCCAAGATCACCCCCAGGCTCTTAACCTTTGGAACTGGCACTAATGGTGCCCCATCGAGGGCCAGGAGCCGGGGTCCCAAACCTAATCCCCCGTGGCTCAAGTACAGGACCTCCATGGTTCGTGGTGCATCAAAAACGAATGAACCCCGGAACTCACAGTTCGGGTTTTTTTTCGGTTTGTGCCCATGTCTAGTCTTGTGTATAGCAGAACAGGGCTTAATGCCACAGAGGGAGTGTAGCGGAGAGGAAGGAGCAAATAGGAGCTGGAGAGAGAGAGAATTGGAAAAGAATAGGGGAGCTCCTAACTAACAAACTACCTATCTGGAGGTTAAAAACATATACCCATGCATTCATAAATATTTCAAGTATATATTTTTTGGAAAAGCGCAAAATGCAAAAAGTGCTCAGACTATTATGAAGGTATATAGAAATATACACATTATCAGTAATCCACTGTTTACTAATATCCACAGATTATTACATTCAGTAACAATTTTCCATATCAATAAATAAATACTATAAATAGTGAATAGTCAATGCAATAAATAAACAATGCAATAAATAGACAACAATTGTACATTCCAACTGGTGAAGAACAGTCCTGTATGAGGAGGACTACTGGAATATGAATGTCCTGTTCCAGAGGCGGTAAGTAAATTCCCAAGTGTCTATATATAATGATTCAACTTTTCTTTATTTTCAGGTGCAGTTTCTCCTGCTGTGAAAAGCGTTAGGGGAATTTTTATTAATATTACTCTGCTTCCAATTTGTAAGTCCCCTACTACCACTAACCCATACGTATTTCAAGACACAAACACAGTGATTACAGAAAAAATTGGGTTTATTATTTATTTCAATAACCCCATGACACTGCCTTTCATTTGTAGAAGACATGTAAAGACCAGTAGCATTGGAGGGCCTTATATACCCTTCAGTACTGATTGTTTACAGAATAATTGCTATTTGTTTACAGAATAAAAGATCAGAGGTTAGGATGAAACCCTGTTAAAATGATGCATGTTCCAAGAGAAGATGACATGTGATATGCTTGAGTGTCAAATGATTTATACAAATACTAGTAACAACAAAGCCCATTGTAGGAAAAAATACAACGGGCTCTAGGAAGGGGAGGACAGGCAAGCGGGCATTGTCTCCTCCTCCGTGACTGATCCCGGCCGGGCGAAGGTGGGGGGGTAGACATTGTCACCTGCTCTGCTCCTTGATCACGGCCACATGAAGAGGGGGAAGGCATTGCCATCTTCTCCAGGCCTGATCTCAGCCAGATTGGGGTGGGGGGCAGGTATTGCCACCTACTCCGCTCCTGATCTCAAAATGTAAAGAGAAAGAAACATTGCGCCTTGCGCTTTTTCCCACTCCTGATCCTGGCCAGGTAAAGGGGGGAGGCAGGCATTGTCTCTGCTCTGCACCTGATTCTGTCCAGGTGAAGGGGGTGGGCATTGCTGCCTGCTACATAAGAGTGTGTCATTTTGGGAGTTGAAAATTAATTTTCACAAATGTCCTAGTGAGAGGGTTTAAAAATATGTTTTTGGGTGTCAGGAATTCAAATCTGCAAATATTTTTTTGATTGGACAACATTTAGCTTGGTAAATCTACATTTGAGCAAAACACACATGCACTGTTCTCAGAAAAATGAAATGAAATCATGCCCTCAAGTCATAGCTGACGTATGGCAACTCCTGGTGGGGTTTTCAAGGCAAGAGACTACAGAGGTGGCTTGACATTGCCTGCCTCTGCAACCCTGGTTTTCATTGGAGGTCTCCCATCCATTTACTAACTAAGACCAACCCTGCTTAGCTTCTGAGATCTGACAAGATCAGGCTCTCCTGGGCTATCCAGGTCAGAGCACTCTCAGAAAACAACATATAATAATTTTAGCTTCTGGAAAAGTCAGGTAATGCTATCATTTTTTTCTCTGTATAAAACCTATCCTATTACACATAAAACATATCCTTGTAATCATAAAACAACATGAGAAAGTAATGACATCAGTTAAAATATTCAAACAATCAGTTTCATCAAGTCTTGCTTTGATTCGTTCTTGGACATCAGCTGCCAATTTGCTTCTTGGCCGCTTGATATACTCCTCCCGTTTCTCGTGTGTATACACCCTGCCTGCTGCCTCTGTGACTTGTTTCACACACCCCTCTATAGACTGACCATGACAGGGCCACTGTGGCGCTTGCATGGGCTCATCGATGAACTTCTTTACTTTCACTGTCATCAGTTTGCATGTCAAAGGAGGTTCATATACCCCCATCAGACCAGTCTATCATCTCCAACAGGGAAGAAGCACTGGGATTGATGGAAGATGTCTTCCTGGGGTGTACAGAAAGATCTCCCAGTGAGTCATCATCTCTACCTCTCAAGTCAACCTTTTACACACCTGCTCTCCTCACTGTCATTGGAGCACAAGAGTGTCTGGATTATCATTTTGCTGAATACATGACATGCTGAGCATTGGATGGTTGGCAAAATAGCATCCACTACAGCCTGCTTTTGCAGCCTAAGTAGCCACAGCTGAAACCAGGTGTGGCATGGGCCTTCCACTCAAGACTGATTTACTTTGATCTTGAATCAGCAGGAGAATAAGTCAAGGATGTATTCCACTGTCAGTCTTAAGTTGCTGAGAGTTTTGCCTGTAAGGCCGTGTTTTGAAAACCATATGTGGCAAACCCTGTGTCATATATGTCTTACATATCTGCCATGAATATTCTCTGTGCTCTGTATTATGTGTTGAACCTCTGAGAGTATGAGAAGTGGCACTTTGAAGCCTGTCTAGCTGAGGGTGCTTATCTCACAGATGCCTGCCACAAAGTCTACTTTCGTTTTCACAGCCGCTTGGGAATGTGTCCTTGAGTACTGGCTCCTCCAGGGAACTGACAATAACTTCATCTCTCCTACAGTTCTTCTCACCTCCTGTCTCAACTCCCCTTCTCCCCCGGCTCCTTCGCGCCAGAAACATAACCGTCCCTATCATAAAGGTGGGAACCTTCCCTTCGACCTTATATACGTCACTTCTGCCAATTATCTTGTCTGCATTTGCTGATACTAATGGATCTCTAATAAAGTAACTTTAACTCATACCTTGGAGTGTGTGCAGTGGAGTGCTGTGGGGATCTCACTGCCAGAGCCTGACATTTTGGCAGAAGTCCTTTTAGATCCTTGGACCTCATTCTCTACGGTTGCTACCTGCCCCATGGCGGAAGCAGTGGACCAGAAAATCAACGAGAAACCAAAGGAGCCTACCACCAACATCATACAGATGCTGGCCTCTGTGGGGAGAGGACTGGGAGCCATTCCCAAGTTTGGGGTGAACCACAAGGACCGGTTGCTAACTACTCCACGCGAATGGGTGCCCCGCAGATCCAAGAATCGACCAGACCTAGAGGTGAAGCAGAGATGCCAAGGCAGGCAGTTCACCCAGAGCATGATCGACCTTGAGGAATTTCTAAAAGGGAACCGGGGGAACCCAAAGAAGTCCCCCTGATCCTAGAACAGACCCAGGCAGTTCCAGACGACAAGGGAGACGATTGGGCCGGACTGGATGACCAGG
Organism: Eublepharis macularius; assembly: GCF_028583425.1. Taxonomy (NCBI): domain Eukaryota; kingdom Metazoa; phylum Chordata; class Lepidosauria; order Squamata; family Eublepharidae; genus Eublepharis; species Eublepharis macularius. Next base: position 5,591,443 of record NC_072792.1, read on the forward strand.
TGGAGCCGGATAAACCTGAGGAAACTCCTGTCAACTCTGATGAGGAGAAGGGCCCCAATAAGGGGAATGACAACCATGAACCCACTGACCCCGTCATCTCCCCCCCAAGAAGACAGATGATGAGATGGAGGATGAGGAAGGGTCAAGTGGGAGCGAAATGGAGGGCCCCGATGTGGCTGAGAGCCTACAGCATGCAAAGCAAGATGCAGATTATTTGGGGGAGAGTTAAGCAACCTCAAGACTGATATGAAGCAAGTGATGGGAGGCATACAGGAGCTGATGCATCGCCTGCCTGTCCCTGGACCCCTGGCCAGACCAGGGCCAAGTGGAGTCCCTACAACCCCACCAAGACAAACCCTGGTGGCCACACCACCTCGAAGAGCACCTGCCACTCCACTGGGGACACCTCGTGCCACCCCATAACCTCCAGGAGGGCTGGTAGCCCCACCGGGGGTTCTGGTGGTCCCACTGGGAGCTCCCCCTCCTGCCGGATGGCACAAACTAGAGACCCGTTTTGAAGGAGACCCTGAGGAACTAGGATTTTTCCTGGAACAAGCAATAGAATTCTTCAAAGAGTGGGGTCACACCTTCCCAAATGAACACAGTGAAGTAAGCCATTTGGGCTTGCCGCCAAGTGGTATGTAACTCTGTATGAAGTCAGAGCCCCGAAGCTGAATGATTTGGAAGCGTTTGTGTGGGCCCTCCGAGCTCAATTCGAGGACCCTCTAGAAGAGAAGCAGGCCAGAACCAAGCTGAAACAGATAAGACAAGGCAACCAGCCTGTGTGAGAGTATGCAATGGAGTTCCAGCAATATGCAGCCAAGGTGCAGGACTGGATGGAGGGGATCAAGATTGAGCTTTTCTGGGCCGGCCTGAACCCCAACTTAGTAGCCAACGCCCTGGTACAAGATGATCCCAGAACATTGTTGGGATGGATCCAACTCAGCATGGAAAACCGAGAGCAAGTAGTTAAACTTCTGAAAATGCAACACCAAGTGGGGGTGTGGAGAACCCACCTGGAGGGACCCTCAAGAGAGAAGAGGCTCCCAAAGACATGGTCCCCAGAGACAAAAAAGGCCATCCGGATGAGAAGAGGTCTTTGTCGCCGGTGCAGAGGAACCAGCCACTTTGCCGCCGACTGCCCTTGAGAGAAGAGGGACCCCTCAGAGAAACCAACGGCCATGTGGAAGGCTGCCACATCAACGAGTAAGACCCCCTCCCCCCGTAAAACCTCTAAGAGACGGGGAGAGGCTGCAAACAGCCTGGATGTGGGAGGAAACATGGAACCCTCCATTGAGAAGCCTTCGGAGGAGGAAGAAACACCCCCCCTGCACCAGCGGGAGATACCACCAACCTGTTGTGAGGAAGCCTCACCAGCAGGTTGCAGAGGAACTGGCACCCACCGAGGTGAGACTGAAAGGAGTTTTACTTTACATGCCAGTGACTCTAGTTAATCCCCGGAGGGGGACTCACATTTGAGTGCATGCTCTAATTGACTCGGGGTGCACTCGGGATTTGATTGCCCCTGCACTAGTTACAGGGTTGGAGCTAAATGTTTGTAAATTAGCCCACCCTTTAATTTTCAAACAAATGGATGGGTTGCAAATGAAAGGGGCTTCCCCCAGTTACGGGACTGAATTAACCCTCATGGGAATGGGGAGTCATTGGGAAGCCAAGAGCTTCATACTTACCGAAACCTCCAAATTTCCTAAGGTGCTGGGGATACGATGGTTATGGGATCATTACCTATACGTTAGGTGGAAGACGGGCGAGCTATGTTTTGTGGGAGGGAGCTGCCAAGACCATGTGTGGAATAAAGAATGGGGCCCAGCCAGCCCCCATCTCCCAGAGGTGGCGTTAATAAGTTGGGAGGAGCAAGGGCAAATCCCCTCAGAATACCATGATTTGAGGCAAGTGTTCAATGAAAAAGAGGAGGATGAGCTTCCCCCCATAGAGGGGGAAGATCTGCCAAAAAAAGAACTGGAAAAAGGTGAAAACAGCAGCTGGTACCAAAAAGGTAAAATGTTCGTCCCAGCTAGCCTTAGAAGGGAATGTTTAAAGAACTGTCATGATTCCAAGCTAGTTGGACATTTTGGGTATGTGAAAATGTTGCATTTAGTACAGAGACAGTTTTGCTGGCCCAACATGAGACGGGACATTTCTCAATATGTTTCTTCTTACCAAGTGTGCTTGATGGGGGGGAGGGGGGAAACCACTCGGGCTACTACAATCCTTGGAAACCCCCTCCCAACCATGGGCTGTGGTATCAATGGATTTTATTACTGATTTCCCACCTTCTGAGGGGAAAACTGTGATTCTGGTGGTGGATCTGTTTTCCAAGCAAGCCCATTTCATCCCATGCTCCAGAATCCCAACTACCCAGAAACTGGCCAGCCTTTTCATGCAACACGTAGTCAGGCTGGACTCGTCCCTGAGAAAGTAATTTCAGACCACGGAGTACAATTCATTGCCAACTTCTGGCGGGAGCTAATGAAAGTCGTGGGGATTGAACAGGGAATTAGCTCCATCCATCATCCCAAGACCGATGGCCAAACCAAAAGAGTTAATCAAGTGTTGGAACAGTTCTTACATTGCTATATCAATTAACAACAAGGCAGTGGGTGGGCATTGCTACCTGCTCCACTCCTGATCCCAGTTGGGAGAAGGTGGAGGGCAGGCATTGCCACCTGCTCTGCGCCTGATCCTGGCCTGGGCTTCCTGCCGTAGCACATTCTCTGGAGGGACAGGCTGCCTTGTCTGGGCTTCCCTCCACAGCAGCGCCCTCTGGAGGAGTACCAAGGTAGGAAGTGAGTTGTCTAGAACATAGTTAGCCTTTTATATAGTAGGATTTGATAAGTTGGCGCCATGAGCCTGACTTTTCTTGGGAAAGGAATGCAATCAAGGTTAAATCTTACTTGTCTAATTAGAATAACCCAAAACAACAAAATGTTTACAAATTGCTCAGGAATGTGACACTTACAGCAAGCCTTTATTACTTGTTTACAGATTTTTGTGTGCTGGTAGCTTGAATGTATGCTCAGAATAAGATTTTATGAAATGGAGCCTAAAAATTTCTTAACAAAAAACCTCTCTGAAGAGATCACATCAAAATGCAATCCCAGAGCCTAACGGGGTTTGACAGCATATCCCAAAACTTCCTGTTTTGCAGTAAACTTTTTGAAAGGCTCGTTAAATTGTTCACTGTCAATAAAACATAAAATAGTTCTCAGAAATCTCAATCTCATCATTTAGTTGCCACTATCCTTAGTAACCCAAGACTGCTCAAGGAACAGAAAATTCTCCCACTGAACCAGGTTTTGAGGCCAAAGTTTAAAGTCAGTCTCTGAGTTTTGAATCAGCATTCTGTAAAGTTGTGTTTGAGCCCTGTGAAGCATCTGTCACATGGTACAGCCTTCTTTGTCCACTGGGACAGAGGCAAAAGGCACAAATTTGAGATGCTTCACATGATAGTGAGTTGGAAGGACTGGTTGTGTAAATCCAACTGCCGAGGCAGGCTGATTTAAATATGCAACGCATGATTTCAAGCTCCAACGATTCTTAATTAACATTCAATGTCAGTTCTCTTAAATCAAGACCAAGTCTATATAGGAAACAATTAATTAGAAGGGATCTAAATCAGAACTGAACTTGAGCAGGCTTGATGGCTGATGAGATTAGGAAAGAAGGAGAAAGCATTAGCACAGCATTTAAAGGAAGCTTGTTCAAATCTGGGTCTTGTCTGAAGTCATTAGCAACTTTTATCCTCTGGTAGAATGTGTCATTGGTTAACATCTGTAGCAGGACTTGAAGGCCACGGCTTCATTTTGTTTTGCCACTCTGAGGTTGAGAACATCTTGCGATGCCTTGGAAGACTGAAAAAAGCCCAAAAAGTGTTTCCAGTAGCTGAATCCCTGGAAATTACTCCTCCAAGTGGAACATATGCAAACCTATGGTGTATCAATGGCTCAGACACAAGGATGTATCCCTGCACTGTTGGGCTATAGCATGAGGGCAGAGCACAGGTTCAATCCAGTTCAGACATTTTCAGGCATCAGGGCCCAAAATCTTGGAGAAACATTATCAGTTGGAGTAAGCACAGTTACCTTAGATGGACTAATGATTGTCATTTTAACATTTATTAAACATAAAAAGACCAAGCCTGAATTCTCCCTAGAAGCTAACATGTTCACATCATGAGAAGGCAAGATTCTCTGGAAAAGTAAATAATGCTAGGAAAAGTGAAAGCTGTAGGAAAAGAGGAAGACCTGAAACGAGATGGCTGGACTCAATAAAAGAAGCCACGCCCTCCAGTCTGAGCAAGTCTGTTAATGATAGGACATTTTGGAGGTCTTTCATTCATAGGGTCACCATTGGTTGGAGGCGACTTGACGACACATAACACACACACAAACATAAAAAATACTTTTTGAAGAAAGAGATCGGGAAAGTTTTGTTCACGTACTCATCACCTGAAAAATGGCCATGCCTAATCCAAGCTGTAATAGCAGAGAATTCTGAAGGTTCTTCTGAAGAGAAGTATCGAAAACTGGAGGGGCTCATAGATCTCAGGCTATTTTCTCAGGCCAGAGTCATGGTTTATCTCTGCTTCCTTAATTTTTAATTGCCCCCCTTTGCAATTTTAATTACCCCTGCCTAGGAAAACAATCCAGCTAAATAGATATAAGCCACCGGCAGAGAAAAGCAGACGGTGGCTGCAGTTGCTTCCAAGAAGACTTTGGGACAGAGTCTGGCTTCCATGACATTCCTCTCCATGGGCAGCCATACTGAGCTTGAAAAGTTTTTCTGATCACAATGATATTTTCAAGGAACAGCACAATAAAATTGTATGAAAGACTTGAACAAATAATTCAAAGGAAATGAGCTACGAAGCAAAATAATCCTTAAACGGGAGGCAAAGCATCCCATTCCTGTACTATAAATAATTCATTTTTATTTGAAGAAGCAAATTAAAAAGTGTAGACATAGCCTGCCATGATCATGTACACTGACATCAGAGCTTCTCAATGCCTGCAAAAAAAGAGTCAGAATTAGTGGCAGTTGTGCTCAGCCGTGAGGGGCTTAATGAGGAATGATGTGCATGTTAAACACCTCCTGACTTCAAGGTTGGAAAGACAAGCCCTTGAAAGATCAAATGTGGCAGGAAGGCTAGTGAGGAAGAAAGCAGAAGGGACATAGTCCATTTTAAAACAAAGCAGAATCATAGAATCTTAGGGTTGGAAGGTATCTCCAGGGTCATCTAGTCCAACCCCCTGCACAATGCAGGAAATCCACAACTAGGAAGCCTGAAACAAATCTTGGTCCAGTTTTTAGAACGGAGGCAGTGAATTATATGCCAGTTATCAAAGAAGTGAGTGTGGGAGCAGCTTCTTTGGATTTTCTGATTCGATATTGAACTCCATGTGCAGACTGTATGGGTCTTGCTTTGCCCAGTGGGAAACACGGAACCAGGAAGGCACACAAACTTGTTGGGGCACAAGATTCTGTTCCAGAGACTCTGATCAGAACCAATCCTTGAAAGAGAAGGCAGAGCAACTTAAGATAGACACAAATGCTTAAACAGTGAATCCAATGAAGCTGAGGTGATGATAGAAAATACATTAGTGAGGAAAAGATAATATGTGCTGCAAATTAAAGGAGAGCAGCAAATGGCTGCAAATGGTTGCCTAGTAATAAAACTCAGTTCTGCCTCTAGCAGCCTGCCCTCCTAATCCATCCACTACTTGAAAGCTAAGCCTTATAAATCACTTTAAGTTTCAAATGCATTTCCACTATAGTGACTTATCTGTGGATTGGGCCCAGGATTCCTTCCGGTAACACCAAGGAGGAAGAGAGGAAGTGAGGAGAGGAGACCCATATAAACCATTTTGGGTCCCTGTTGGGGAGAAAGGTGGGGTACAAAACCTATAAATAAATACCAAAAACTTGCTGTAAAGAAGCATGAACTGATTTGGGGATCACGTGAGGAGGACTACAGCCTAGCCCACACTTCCCAATCCCATCCCCAAGCACAGCTGAGAAAGAGGCCAAAGAAATATTTATATACTGGCCTGCCAGTGCTTGGCAACAAGCACCACTAGCCACCCCTGAGGTAAACTGGGACGGTGCTACTGCCTCAAGAAGAACGAAGATGTCAAGGGAATGGCTATTTTACAGCCAGGAAACACTGGAGATGTTTAACACCAGCTTTAGACGAATTAGAGACAGAGACAGAGAGATCCATTTTCTTAATAGAATATACACCTTGTGTCAGAATGGCAAGAATGCCAACAGCTGCCAAACATCTTTGCACTTCAAAAAGCAGTGACTTCCTTCCTCAGGTTTCCTGACCTCGTTGGTTATATTAATGCTTTTTTAAGCTGCACACCTCCACTTGCCTATAGCTTCCGAATCATCCTGAGGACCACGTGTCCTACATTCACTAATGATGATGAGGAGGAGGATAAGATTTATATCTCGCCCTTCAGGACAACTTAACACCCACCCAGAGTGGTTTACAAAGTATGTCATTATTATCACTGGCTCTCAGGGAATGGCTAAGCAGCCCACTCCCTTCCGAAGTGACTGGCGGCAGAATGAGAGCCATTCCCCCATCTGCCTAAGGATCCTCTAAACCAGCTTTGAACCAAATATCCATTAAGCCACTCTTTCCCCCTCTGCTCCTCCCTCTCCCTTCTCCCTGACAGCCCTGATTGGCTGTTGCTTGCTTTCTCTGCCAGACCACCAGGGTACAAAGGGGGTTGGCAGGTACAAAAAAGGCGGTGGGCTTGGCTCTGTTCAGCACACCTGCAGGTTCAGATAAGGGTGCAGCCGGGTCTGCACATGGGTGCTTGGCTGTCACATCACAGCCATTACACCTTTATTTACTTAATTTGTTTTTTCGATTTCTATCCCGCCTTCCCCATGAAGAGCTCAGGGCGGACTGATGTTGCAGGCAAACATTCCCCTCTGTTTGTAGGTGGCTGGTACTGGCAGCACTTACTGGCAGTATCTGAAACAAGCCCTGAATACAGTAAAATACGTGAACTGTGAAGGGGCTGTAGACAGCTGTTCTGGTGATTTATGTTAAGTGGGGCATTGACAAGACAGAGCAGGTTGCAGAACGTATTGGAAGTGAGCGAGCAAGGATGCCTGCGCTGCATGTGTAATAACCCCCCTAAAATTCTACAGAAAGAAAAGCTCAATTCTTTAGCCTGGTGTATGTTTTTAAAAATTAAATGGAACCCGATGAACGTGCACAATTATTTTGCAAATCCTCTTCTGGGGAGGAACCTAAAGGCACTTATGCAGCCATCAATTAGGCTTCTGATAGTCATCTGGCATTCTCCCCCTCCCCCCTCCGCAGACAATTTTCAAGTTTATTGTTGCAGCCATAGGGGCTAGAAAATTGAGTCACTAACAGTGAAATCCTAAGCAGAGTTACTCCAGTCTAAGCCCTGTAGTAACATTGCTTAGGATTTCACCATAATACATTTTAAATCCCACTGATTCCAGTGAAAGAAAGTGAGGTATGTTACAAGTGGTAACCTTGGCTGGATTATGCTCTTGCTCCTGTTCGCTTTTGTTTCAATGGAGGTTCTGATTCTTACAAATCTGACTTCTGTGTCCAGCATCTCAATGTAATTTTTTCTGGGCTTACACAGAGTAGCCATCGAAATGACCTCCTTGTCTTCCAAGCAGAAACCCACACACAGTGACCAAGGAGGAGATTCATGTTTCACTGTCACAGCAAATTGATGCCTGAGCCCTAGAAAGGAAACTCGGGCCACTTGGCGCTGAAACTCTACCACTTGATCTCCCTCCCCAAGGAGAAAACAAAATCTACTCCATTTCTCCGAAGTTGTCTGGGTTTCTTTAAGTCAACTTGGAACTTGAAAATGTTTCAATTTTCTGGGCAAAATCTGATCTGGGAAAGGATGTTGTAATTTTTTTCCTAAAGAAAAAGGAGGGGGGGAAACCCTCTTGTGTTTAATTTTTGGCATATGAAAGAACGGAATGTTTATTCGAGAAAAGATTTGAAGCCTTTTGTTGTTTCCTTTTTAAAAAATAGAGATAAAGGCAATTCGTGCTGCAGTTCATGAGTAAAGTTGTTTTACAAGCAAGCTCTCCCGGGAACTGAGAGCTACTCCCCAGTGTTTTGGCATTATTCAGTATAATTAAGGATATTTTTTTCTCCCTTCCAATAATATTTTTCCAGAAGCTGATATTTCAAAGGCTTTCAGTTCTCTATGTTATTATCAAATAATCTTTCTTCTTTTTTTTTTGGTACTTGGCTGTTTATTATTGGATTGCAACAACGATAAAGCTCTCAGGGTTTTTTTTGTCTCCTTTGGTATGTTAATTAGCCACTTTCCCTTTGATCTTTCTTTTACTGAAAACAGTGAAAGCTATCTCGGCAGGGAATCTTACTGATGTACATTCATCCCCTCATCTCCATAATCTGAGGATCAGACAGAGAGAGAGAGAGAGAGAGAGAGAGACAACATTTTCACTGCCGAATGGGACTGCTCACTTTATCATAGCGCCTGCTTCTAAAGAAGGCTCAGCACAATTTATGCGGGATATATTAGATGGGGCGGGGACGAAACTGTGAGCAAGACATGAAAAATAAATCCTCACTCTGACCTGCAAGGAAAAGGCACGGATCAATTTAACACTTTTTAATTTTTATTAAAGTCCCACTTTTTAATTTTTATTGAGTCTCACTGAGGGTATGGATGCATGAGGGTTTGGATTGCAAAAAATTGAAAACAAGCAGAAGTCAAATACAGAGCAGGAACAATGCTGCAACGAAGCACAAGCAATTTGGCATGACACTTTAAATGGTGCTGAAGCGGCCCAGTAGGAGCATACTTACACTAACAGACAGTGTACAGAAGCGTAGTCCACTGTCCCGGTCACTTGACCAAAGCATCTCTTGGAACCATTTCCTTACCGCCCAGCCCTATTGCCTGTGTAAAAAAGCCCTCCTGAATGATTCAGTTTTGCTCTCCAAACCTCATTAGGCGAGCCATTCCATAAGGTGGGGGGCCACAACAGAAAAAGCACCATGCACAGGCACTTTTTGATTTTGCCCATTTGCAGCGTGGCACCTACAAAAAGCCCTGCTCAGATGAATGAAGCTGCCACAGCATAGGGAGACAGGTGGTTCTGCAGATATGAGGGGTCAAAGCTATGAAGGCTTTGTATGTGATAGCTGATTCCTTGAACTGAGCCTGGTAACTGAAAGGTAGCCAGTGGAGTGACTGTGGGATGGGAGTAATAGGCATGCTCCACCTAGCATTTTATAATAGCCGAGCTGCAGCATTTTGCACCAACTGGAGTCTTCAAGTTAAGTTTGGGGGGAGACCTGTAGAGAGGATATTAAATTAGTCTAATCTTGACGTTTCCATGGAGTGGATCTAGGTGGCAAGACTGGCCATGTCAAGGTAGGGGGCAATCTTCCAAGTCAATCTGAGTTGGAAGAAGGCCTTTTTTTCCAGCTGTAGTTACTGGCTTCTCTAGCAGCAGTGCTGGTTCCAGTATACCCTCTAGGCTCTTAACTGAGTCAGCCAGGGTCAACTGAACACCACTGAAAGCGGAATGCACAATGACCTTCAAGATTTTTGCCTTCCCAGCCAGCATCATTTCCACCTTGTCTGGGTTGAGTTTCAATTTGTTTACTTTCAGCTATCTCATCACAGCTGTCAGGCAGCAACTCAGGATTTCTACTGCATCACCAGGGGATTTGAATAGCAAAATATAGCACTGGGCATTATCTGCATTCTGACGACATCCAGTTCCATAGCTACAAATGATTTATCCTAAAGGCTTTACAAAGAAGTTGACTAACATGGGGGATAAGATTGTGCCTTGTGGAACTCCACAAGGTAATTCCCACCAACAGCAAAACTTTGAGTTTGCTCCATGAAGAACAATTTAAACCAGTCCAAGGAACATCACCTACTTCTGCCACTAAATGCCACAACAGAATGGCATGATCTGATGAAGACAACTGTGGTTCTCAAAAGCTTATCCTACTATATAAAAGGCTAACTGTGTTCCAGATAATTCACTTCCTATGCTGGTGCACCTCCAAAGGGCACTGCCATGCAGGGAAGCCCAGAAGATGGAGCCCTTCCCTCTGAGAGCGCACCGCAGCGGGAAGCCCAGGCTGGGATCAGGCATGGAGCAGGCGGCAATGCCTGCCCCCGCCTTCACCCAGCTGGGGAGCAGGGCAGGTGGCAAAGCCCACTCCCTGCCCTCACCCAGCTGGGATCAGGGGTGAAGCAGGTGGAAATGCCCACCTCCTGCCTTCACCCAAGTTGGGATCAGGAGTGAAGCAAGTGGCAATGCCAGCCCACGCCTTCACCCAGCTGGGATCAGGAGTGGGGCAGGTGGCAATTCCCACTCCCTGTCCTCACCCAGCTGGGATCAGGGATGGAGCAAGTGGAAATGCCCACCCCCTGCCTTCACCCAGCCGGGATCAGGAGTGGAGCAGGTGGCAATGCCCGCTCCACCTTCAACCCACTTGAATCAGGTGTGGAGCAAGCAGGAATGCCTGCCCCCTCCTTCACCCAGCCAGGATCAGATGCGGAGCAGGCAACAATACCCGCCCCCTTCACCTGGACGGAATCAGGCAGGAGGCAATGTTTGCCCCCCTTCACACGGGTGGGATTAGTCACAGAGAAGGAGGCAATGCCTGTCTGCCTGCCCTCCTCTTTTTACAGCCTCTTGTATTTTTCCCCACAATGAGCTTTGTTACTAGTGCTACAATAAAGCTGGTTAGTCTTAAAGGTACTACTGGACTCTTTACTGTTTTGCAAGATAGATACAGGAGACCATGTCCATGCACAATTTCTTCAGGAGGGATCTCCCTACCCCTTCTTTCAAACAAGCTGGAATAACACCCTCTCATAGTGAGGTTGACCTCTTGGACACACATGAGCAGTTCTTGTAGTTAGAAACTATCAAAGGGCCAAAGTTGAGCCTACATAGGTGTAAGCCAAAGGGGGGGGTGAGGGGCTCAAGCCCATCCAGATTTGGCTGGGAAGGGGCAACCAGTGACAAACTCGCATGAGGTATATATTTTCTTTGGGGCTCTGTTCCTGTTTTTTGCTCATATGTATTGGTGTGTTTATTAAGTATTTATAATTTTAAAAAGGCACTGCAGTTTATATAAACAATTTATTTAAAAAGTTACAGAAGAATTAAGAGATTCTGATGGAAGATATATGATTTTGAAAATCAGGCTCCTGGAAGACAAGATTTACTCACTTGCAACAATATATGCACCAAACAATGCAAGAGAAAAATTTTATGAAACTGTTTTCCAGTCCATTTTAGATTTTCAAGAAGATAATGATCTTCGGATATATGAATGGGGTAATGGATCTAAACAAAAAGATAGGTGAAGGGGGGGAAGAAGGTCTATGTTTTTAAGGTAGAGTTTTTAAGCCATGTGCTATGAAAGCAAGGTATATATAATCCTAAGTAGTATAACTGTGAGTTTTCTTTGGGGTCATGACAAGCACTGTTATGAATTGCCTCAAAATGTGCTTGTACTCACTTATAGGATACGAGTTTGAAATGAAAAGGTGATTGCTACTACTCTGAACTCTGTACTTTGCAAAGAAATCGAGCGCACAGCAACTGTTTTGTATTCTGCCCTTGTTCAGACTTCAACCATACATTTATTTTTTATTTATTATTTATTATATGAGATTTTTTGTCCGCCCTCCCCACCAAGCATCTGTGATGCTACAATTTAGTGAATTTCAGTACTAAGTCACCCTTATGAATAAGGCAGAATCAAGACTCCTGTAAATGAACATCCAGGAAAACTTTAAAAATGTTCCCTTGCCTAGCTAAAGTTTGGGACCAACTTATTATAGACAAAATAACAGAAAATTTAGCTAAAGACTCATCCTTGTCTAATTTTTATGAAAAATGGTGGCATTTTCTAGAATTTATAGACAGGACAGAAGTACACCCTCCAAATCATCTATATCAAAAAATTTTGGATAGCTAGTTTTACAAGCATATTACATTAACCGCATTTTGCACATTGTTTACAAGTTGTATAAGATAAAAATTTCAAAATCTTGTTAAAAGTTTAATTGTAAGCAACTTTATTGATATTCCACAATTACACCTTCTGTATTTACTGTTTATCTTTAATGTTTATTGTTGTTCATTATTAAAATAATTTTTTTTTAAAAAAATGTTCCCATACAAGCCTTTCTGTGTTGCCTTTCTTAGTGTCAAATTTGTGACCATTAATTTGTTACAGATCACAGAATCACAGAGTTGGAAGAGGTCATAGAGACCTTCTAGTCCAACCTCCTTCCCAATGCAGGATGAGCCTAAAGCATCCCTGACAAATATTCATCCAGCCTCTTCTTGAAAACTGCCAGTGAAGGGGAGCTCACCACCTCTCTAGGCAGCTGATTCCACTTTTGAACTACTCTGGCCGTGAAAAAGTTTTTTCAGCTGGTACCTTTGTGCATGTAATTTAAACCAGTTGCGTTGACTCCTACCCTCTGCTGCCAACTGGAATAGCCCTTTGCCCTCCTCCAAATGACAGACTTTCAAATATTTAAAGAGAGCAATCATGTCCCCCCTCAATCTCCTCTTCTCCAAATTAAACATTCCCAAGGCCCTCAGCCTTTCCTCGTAAGGCTCAGTCTCCAGACCCCTGATCATCTTCATTGCTCTCCTCTGTACCCTCTCGATTTTGGCCACATCCTTTTTGAAGTGAGGCCTCCAGAACTGCACACAATACTCCAGGTGTGGCCTGACCAAGGCAGTATAGAGAGGGGCTATGACCTCCTGCGATTTCGACGCTATGGCCCCTTGGATACAACCCAAGATTGAATTAGCCTTTTTTGCCACCGCATCACACAGACTGCTCATATTTAGTTTACAGTCCACTCTTACACCAAGATCTTTTCGCATACACTACTACCCAGAAGTGTATCCTCCATCCTGTATTTGTGCTTCCCATTTTTGTGGCCCAGATGTAATACTGTGCACTTGTCTTTGTTGAATTGCATCCTATTCACAGCTGTCCACTTCTCCAGAGTATTCAGGTCTTGTTGAATTTTAACTCAGGTAAATCACATCGACAGAGTTCCAACGATCCAGTAAGCTCGTCACTTGATCAAAGACGGAAACCAGATTGGTCTGACAAGATCTGCTGGGGACAAAACCATGCTGACTTCCTCAGATCACTAAGTGGTCCTTCAGATGTTTACAGATCAATCCCTTTAAAATCTGCTCTAATATCTTCCCAGCAACAGAAGTCAGACTGACCAGCCTGTAGTTTCCCGGGTCATCCTTCTTCCCTTTCTTAACGATTGGGATAACAGTCTCTCTTCTCCAATCTTTGGCACATCTCCAGTCCTCCAGGAGGCCTTGAAGATGATGGACAGAGGCTCTGCAAGTTCTCTAGAAAGTTCTTTCAGCACTCTTGGGTGCACACCATCTGGCCCAGGGGATTTGTATTCATCCAATGCAGCCAGGTGCCTCTCCACAACCTCTCTGTCAATGTCAACTAGCTCCCCAGGTGTCCTGTCGTGTCTACTACCATCTCTAGATGGGCTTGAGTTCTTCAGGGAGAAAACAGAGACAAAAAAGTCATTAAGCCTGTCTGCTTTTTCTCTGTCCTCCATCAGAGTTTCTCCTTCCACTCCCAACAGCGGTCCAATTGCCTCTTTTCCCTTGCATTTGCTTCTCAAATAGCTGTAAAGGTTATTCTTATTGTAGCGAGCCCTCCTGGCCAGACCCAGCTCATACTGAGCTTTGGCTTCTCTGATGGCTGATTTGCAGTACCTAGTAACCCTCATATATTCCTCTTTAGAGGTCTGACCTTCTCTCCATTTCCTGAACATTTCCTTTTTCTCCCTTAGCTTATTCTGGAGCTCTCTGTTCATCAACATCAATTTATTTGGAGCCCTTTGTCAGGTCCAGTGTATATCTAAACTGTACTGACTCCATTTTCTAATGCTTCTAGTGTTTAAGTGCTTTCTTCCCAGGTGCACCAGTTCCCAGGCAGCATTCCCACCGGAGACGACTGTTTTGTCTAACACCGTTCCACCAAGCATTGGCCTTGAAGGAGAGCAGCTTCCCAGGACTGAGAGATGTTGTTTTGAGAACTGTGGGGGGAGGCAAATCCAGATGGGTATTGTTACTCTGTACCTCATGCTTTGCCCTTCATTGGTAACAATGACTATGTACCATCCTGAGTCTCCTATTCAGGACAGTGGACTATAATGGACCTTTTCTGCAGTAAAGTTTCCTTGTTCAATCAATGGACTCCTGTTTGCTTTTGAAAGGGAACCTGTAGGAAGCGCCTTATCTAGCCACAAGCTGACATTTTGTTACCAATCATGCCTGAGTCGGGCCCAGTGGAATCCAAGGTTGTCCCGGACAGGGATCCTTTGTTTGATCCGTATGCGTCCCCCGACAGTCAAACAGTGCAACCCCAAGAATCTCATGTGCCAGCCGGGGCTGGAGCTTCGACGTCTACATCGCCTCTCATCGACCTCAGCAGTGAGGGGACAAGGCCGACGGCTACCGCTCTCCCCTTGATCTCGTTACCCACCCCGTCAGAGTGGGGAGCCAGACCCCGAGAAACGCGAGAGCGCCGGGCCGGAGGGCTTCATCCAAGAATTTCGATGGACGGACGCCGAAGCCTAGAGACTGTCCCTGAGCTGGATAGCAGCCAACCGTGGCTGTTTTGGAACAGGACGGCCGAACAGACGGACGGGAACACATCTCGCCGCGGTGCCCTGAGTTGGGATTATTCGGAACTTGTCCCATGGAAAGAGCCAACGGAAGTTCCTGAACAAAGTTGGGTGCAAATGCAAAGTCGCACCCATGCTGACTTCCGGTTTGGGATTCATGGAGGTCTAACGCAGCTCCATTCGCGGAGCTGACCGGACTGCCGTTTTAACCGGCCGGAGGGGTGAAAATAGCCCGCGGCCGACTGCTCTCAGGCGGGGAGCAGGCAAAGAACGCTCAAGACCCTAGGGTGAGCTAGATCTCGGACGAGGGGGGGCTCTGCCCAACGAGTCTCCCCCCGATCCTTGAGGTCCCACCTTGCGACGGGTCGGCTATAATCTCTGCGGCAGTTTTGGGGCCAATTCGGCTGGCATAAGACCTACATACCCAAGCTTCGATTGGGAAAGGAAGCTGAGAGGAGAATTTAAGATCGAAACAGCGATTACAACCCGAGAAAAGTGAAGAGAAGGTAAAGATCGCTATCTTTTGATACGGGACAGATTGACAAAAACAGAGAGGAAAGAAAGTAGATTTTTAAACTGCAACAGACTAGTGAAAAGGAGGTGAAGACTCGGCAGGAGTTGTATTTTAAAAGAGACTAAGTTTAAAGAAGTTATTAAAGAAATCGGACTATTGTTTTGAATACCTGTGGTTTTGGAGCTGTGGGAAAAAGACACCATCGCGAGACCTGCTGTGGGAAGACGGGAGACAGGAAGTGCGTAACAACAATAGAGTGGCTGGAGAGAAGCGGCCCTTGCCGAAGGACAGGAAGTAGGGAATCGCCATTTTTGAAAGGGGAAGGGTCGCGGCTTCAGCGGAAGAGGAAGTAGGCCATTTTGGATTACAACAACATAGAGAAACCATAGAGAAAAGACGCCCGACATTTTGGACACTTTAAAATTTAATTTTGGCAAAGATTGGGACATTTGAAAAAAGAAAAACGTTTAATTTTACGCCACGGAGTTAAGGAAGAGAGCAGATTCGTGGGAGCGAGCTAAAGCAAGCCCCACGATGACGAAAAAAGAGTGGCAATCGGCAATAGAAAATCTGGATAAAAATCTGGACAAAAAACTTGTAGATATGCTTAAAGAACTTAAGGACACGAAATTGGAGCTTATTAAAGAGGTTAAAGAGGTTACACAGACAGTAAAGTCGGAGCTGTCAGAAGTGAAAAAAGGTATGGAAACGATTCGTACTGAATTACAATTGCAGTACAATCGTACTGATTCGTACAATTACGCAGCAGAGAGTTAAAACAGTAGAAGACGCGATGGAGAATTTAATAGACACGCAACAAACAGAGATGAGATTGGTGAAGGGGAGGATGTCAGTTGCAGAAACTAAACACATGGAGAAGCAGCTTCGTTTTCGTGGTCTGCCAGAAGTGGAAGGGAAGTCAGCGCAAGAACAGATGACTGAGGTGTTGGCTGAATACCTGGGGAAGGAGGAGGAGGAAGTTGTGGCTATCCTAGATGTGGCGTACCGTGTGAACTCGAGAATTGCAACCCAGAGGAAATTACCAAGGGATGTGATTGTGCAGTTTACAACTAGAAACATGAAAGAGAGGATTGTGACAAAACAGTTTCAAGATCCATTGGAGATTGATGGCAAGACGGTCATTATAATGAAGGAACTGCCCAGATCAGTGTTATTGGACCGGAAAAAATATAAAGTGCTAATTCAGATTTTGAAGGACATGAATATCAGGTATAGATGGGAACTACCGGAAGGAGTGTCCTTTGAGTTTGGAGGGGCAAAAAAACGCATCAGATCTGAGCGAGAGATGGAGCGATTTATTAAGGACAATGAAAAAGACTTACCAACAAAACTATGAATATGGAGTGTAAAGTATTATCTTGGAATGTAAATGGACTAAACTCACCGAATAAGAGGAAAAATATTTTTCATTGGCTACTAAAACAAAAATGTGATATTGTTTGTTTGCAAGAGACCCATATTAGAAAACAGGATGTAAAATATTTAAAATCTGGAAAATTGGGCAAAGAATTTGTAGCGGCCTCCAACAAGAAAAAAAGAGGAGTGGTGTTGTACATAAAAGAGGAGCTACAGCCAAAATTTGTTATGAGAGATGTGGAAGCTAGATTTGTAGCAGTGGAATGCAATTGGAATTTAAAGAGAGTGTTGGTAGTCGGACTTTATGCACCTAATGGTGCAAAGGAAAGCTTCTTTGAGGATTTAAGGAAGTATTTAGACGATCTTGCATATGACCAGATAATTCTTGCTGGAGACTTCAATGGAGTGACAGACTTGGAACTAGACAAAAAGACTACAACAGCACAAAAGAAAAGAGGACTATTGCCAAAGCTCTTTTTTGAGTTGATTCAACAAGAGACTCTCGAAGATGTATGGAGGAGAGAATATCCTAAAAGTAGACAGTTTACTTTTTATTCTGCAAGGCATTTTACATTATCAAGAATCGATATGATCTGGGCCTCAAAAGACTTAGCGCTATGGACTAAGGAGGTAGAAATAATGCCGATGGTAGGCTCAGATCACAACCCAATTATGTGGAAATTTGGAAAAAGGAGAAAAAGGAAAGCCTGGAGAATAAATGAGGATTTGTTACAGGAAAGAGAGAATATGGAAATACTGAGAAGAGAGACAAAGTTTTTTATACAATACAACGTGAACAAAGAAGTACCAACCAACAAAGTTTGGGATGCGTACAAGGCGGTTGTAAGGGGCATACTAATGGACCTAAATGGCAGAGCAAGAAAAAAGAAAGAGGAGAAAAGACAAGAGATTGAGGAGAAAATAAAAGCCAAAGAAACACAGTTAAAAAAGAGACCAGGGAAAAAGAAAGTATACAAGGAAATTAAAATTCTTCAAGAACAGCTAACAGCAATGAGTAATAAAGAATTGGAGTGGAACCTTAAAAGACTGAACCAAAAAGCGTTTGAGGGTGCTAATAAACCTGGGAAATATTTGGCATGGCAATTGAAGAAGAAAAGGGAAAAGAAAATAATAAATAAAATCTGTGAAGAAAATAAAACGTACTTGGAGCAGACTACCATTAGTAGAGCCTTTTATAAATTCTATGCTAAGCTGTATAATAAAAAAGAAGTAAACAAAGAATCAATAGCATCATATCTGGAGAAAACCAAACTTCCAGAAATCTCGGAAGCTTGGAGAAATAAGTTGAATAGTGAAGTAACTGATGAGGAAATAAGCAAGGCAATACAATCTGCAAATCTAGGAAAGGCGCCAGGGCCAGATGGACTTACGGCTAAATTTTATAAGACAATGGCCAATGAACTGGCACCATTCCTAAAAGAGGTGATGAATGGAGTTTTTAGGGATCAAAGGATTCCAGATACTTGGAGTGAAGCGAATATATCATTGATCCCAAAAGAGGGCCAAGACCTGACTAACGTGAAAAATTACAGACCCATATCACTACTTAACAATGACTATAAAATTTTTGCGAAGATATTGGCGGAGAGATCGAAGGGGTGGCTCTCGGAAGTCATAGAGGAGGAACAAGCAGGCTTTTTGCCAGACAGACAAATAAGAGACAATTTAAGGACAGTGATCAATGCTATTGAATATTATGACAAGCGTTGTGACAAAGAGGTTGGTTTCTTCTTTGTAGACGCTGAAAAAGCGTTTGACAATTTAAACTGGGACTTTATGTTTGCCACTATGGAAAAGCTACAATTGGGAGAAAGATTCATCAGAGCAATTAAGGAAATTTATAGAGACCAGACTGCAGCAATTGTAGTGAATGATGAATTGACCAAGAAATTGACGATTAGTAAAGGAACAAGACAAGGTTGCCCGTTATCTCCATTGTTGTTCATTTTAGTATTGGAGATTCTGATGATACAAATACGACAAGATGAGGAAATTTGAGGAATAAAAATAAAGGACTATTCATATAAGGTCAGAGCATTTGCGGATGACATAATGTTAATTGTAGAAGACCCACTGGAGAACATGCCAAAAGTGATAGATAAGATTAAGGAGTTTGGAGACTTGGCAGGTTTCTTCATTAACAAAAAGAAGTCAAAGATATTATGCAAAAAAATGACCAAGCAGAAACAACAATTGTTAATGGAAACAACGGATTGTGAAGTAACAAGTAAGGTGAAATATTTGGGAATTGAGCTGACTGCAAAAAATATAGATTTGTTCAAGAATAATTATGAAAAACTATGGACTCAGATAGAGAGAGATTTGATCAAATGGAATAGATTGAACTTGTCATGGTTGGGTAGGATTGCAGCAGTTAAGATGAATGTGTTACCAAGAGTAATGTTTTTGCTACAGACAATACCAATCATCAGAGACTCTAAACAATTTGAAAAATGGCAGAGGAAAATATCAGATTTTGTCTGGGCAGGCAAGAAGCCTCGAGTGAAAGTAAAAGTTCTACAAGATGCAAAGGAAAGAGGCGGAATGCAACTGCCCAACCTGAGACTTTATCATGATGCAATCTGCCTAGTTTGGTTAAAAGAGTGGATGACATTAAAGAATAAGAAACTATTAGCCCTAGAGGGATATAAAAAAATTTTTGGATGGCACGCATACCTATGGCATGACAAAGTAAAGGTCAACTCGATGTTCCTGCATCATTTTGTAAGGAGAAGTTTATATACAATCTGGAAGAAGTATAGAATTTACCTACAAGAAGGAACCCCCTTGTGGGTGGTTCCATACGAGGTGATAGATCCGAGAGCTGTTGATAATGAACAACAATGTTTAACGTACAAAGAAATAACTAAAACCGAAGTATCTAAACTTAGAATAAAGACGCAAGAGGAACTATCACCTAACTATGATTGGTTCCAGTATAGACAGATTAGAGACTTATACAATTCGGACTCTGCAAAGGGGGGCATACGAACAGAGAACTCGGAACTAGAGCAGACCCTTCTTAAAGAAGACAAGAAAAGAGTATCCAAGGTATACCAAGTACTGTTGAAATGGTATACTGAGGATGAGATAGTTAAAACACAGATGGTGAAATGGGCTATAAATTTCAACAAAGAAATAACAATGGAGGCATGGGAATACTTGTGGAAAATTACAATGAAGATAACGACGTGTACTAATATTAAAGAGAACATTTACAAAATGATTTATCGTTGGTACATGACGCCAAAGAAGATTGCGCTAGGGAACTTGAATACTTCTAATAAATGCTGGAAATGTAAGAAACATGAGGGTTCCCTCTATCACATGTGGTGGTCGTGTGAGGTAGCTAGGCAGTACTGGGGGGAAATAATAAGAGAAATGAGTGAAATTTTACAGTTTCAAATAAACAAGAACCCAGAACTCCTGCTGCTAAACTTGGGAATGGAGGGAATTCCAGCCCATCACAGGACGTTGATATTTTATATGACAGCAGCAGCTAGACTTTTGTATGCGCAGAAATGGAAAGTACAAGAAGTGCCAACTATCGAAGATTGGATCTACAAATTGCTGTACATGGCAGAAATGGACAAGATGACAAGAAAATTGAGAAATCTGGACTCAGGGCAGTTTAACACAGACTGGGAGAAGCTGAAACAATATCTGGAGAAGAAATGGGAGGTGGGAGGAAAACTGTGGCAGTTTGAGAACTACTGAAGTATAATAAAAGTATAAAAGAGAGGGGTGACTTTACCGGGGGAGGAAGAGATAAATGTGAATTTATAAGCAGTTAGATTGATAGATTGACATATATATAGATATGTATAGGTTAACAGATAGAATATTGATAGAAAATAATTAATGATAAGGTTTAAATATGAGGATTGAGTAACTAACGATATTTTCTTTCTTCGATAAGATTTATACGCACCAAACTGAATGTACAGAAGAGTCAAATTGATTGACTATGTGATGAGCTATATAGAACTACCATAAAAAGATAGAATGAGTAATATTTAGAGAACAAGTCAAATTGTTTGATTTACATGTAAGATTTTTATGGTTTATGATATATAGGTTTATGATATATAGAAATATTCAAAACTGGAAAATGGGATAAATTGTTTATCTAAAGACGTACAGTTTGGGTGTACAAAAAGAAAAGTAGTTAAAGATGTACTGCTTAATATAATGGAGAATGTATATCTGTTTTAGACAGAGGAATTGGATAGAAGTAAGGGAAAAGGGACAAAGGGTGGGAAAGCTGTTGGAAGTCAACAAAAGGGGGGGAAAGGGAGGGGGTTAGAAATGAAAAATTTGGGGAGAATTGAATGTAATGTAAAAATAATAATATTCTAACCCAATAAAAAAAATTTAAAAAAAAAAAAAAGCAAAGTCGCACCCATGCTGTAGATTCCGGCATCTCGGCAGTGACGGGCCTAGCCAAAGGAATTCTAGCAGCGAGATCACGAGTCGATCAAGGAGATCCGCCGCCTTGGGGGCCGTTTTCCCCGGTGAGTACAACCGAGGGAGGTTCCGTGATGGGGCAACCGGGTCCTAGCCGAATGCAACAGTTGGAGGCTAGGCTGATTGATATGGAGGAAAGTTTGGCTCATGCCATTCACCTAATCTCAGCGATGGGGGCAGGGGAGAGAATCTCACCTGAAGAAATGGCGGTACAAATCGCCACCCTCCAAAGTGTCATGTCCTATCCAGTGGAGGACGCCCCGCAGCAGCCGCTACCTTCGGGAGAGGAGGAATACTATCCGGGAGAACCGGGAGAATCGCCCGCGGAACTCCCTAGGATAGACGAAACTCCGCCGGGCGGGGATACTCCAGCTGAGGCACCTGGAGAGACTCCGACGGAAACCCCAAAATCGGACGGGGATCCATCTCCCAAGGAGACTCCAGCGGAGGAGCCTAGAGAGGAGGAAGAAGGGCCAACCCGTCCAACCGAAACGACGGTGATACCCCCTCCCGCTTCTCCAACGACAGTTCGGCCGGATCAGACGGAAGAGCCCCCGGCCCCTTCAGAGGAGGAACGGCCGCTAGAAGTGGTTCCCATTCAACAGACCCCGAGCGCCCCGACGCCACAAGATCAGCCTTTGCGTCCCAGAGACACGACGCCGAGAGGGGTAAGCCCGCACGGCCCACCACCCATCAGGCCTTCGCCGCTGCGGCCCCTTCCGCTTCGACCGCAACTAACTCCTTCGCAGCAACCGATACGTTTGCCACTTGAGCAGCCCGTAATACCACCTCCGAACCAACCGGTGGGGCCTACACCACTACGACCCCACCAACCCGTCCCTCAGCGGCCGGTCATTACTCAGCCGCACCGGCCACCTCCACCTCAACCGCTACTGCCAGCACCTCCTGTATTGCCACCAGCCAGACCGAGATTGCAGCCGCCTGCCCGGCCACGACTGCAGCCACCGGCCCAGCCGAGAGCACCACCGCCAGCCCAGCCGAGAGCACCACCGCCAGCCCAGCCGAGGCCGCTACCCCCGGCTCAACCGGTGATGCCGCCGCCAGCGCAACCAGCACCGCTACCACAACCGGGTCCCCCCATACCTCAAGTGCCATTGATGCTTCCGACAGACTTCTACCCAGCACCGGCTCCGAGGCAAGACCTCCCGATGGGTTGGGTGAAACTGGAAGCTACTTTTGATGGGGATCCCTCCAAACTGGGATTTTTCCTAGTGCAAGTCGTGCAATTCTTCAACCGGTGGGGACACCTCTTCGGCAGCGAGGCCAGTCAAATTGAACATCTCGGCTCCCGCTTACAAGGCAAAGCAGCGGACTGGTATGTAGGACTATATAATATCGGGGCCCCAGAACTCAATACTCTCCAGGGGTTGGTGGATGCTATTCGAGCGCAATATGAAGACCCCTTAGAGGAAACCAGGGCCCGAACAGAATTGCAAGCCATTAAACAGGGCAGCATGTCGGAGAGAGACTATATCACGAAATTCCGACAATTGGCTGCCAAATGTCCTAGATGTGAGGAGTCCACCAAAATCATTCTGTTCAAGCAAGGACTAAACCCGAGACTTTTGGACAGAGCCCTCATGCAGGACAATCCCCCTACGTTGTTAGGCTGGATCCAACTTGCATGCGAAGTTGAGAATCGCATTTTGGAAGTCCGTTTGGTTGAACAACAACAACAAACGGGACAAAGAAGACCCTTGACTTTACAGAAGGGAGGACGGGGAGCTGGGTACGCCACCCGTGGAGCGAGAGATGCTAGATGGCAACAAGGGCTGTGTTTGCAATGCGGACAAGCCGGTCACTTTGCAGCACAATGCCCCTACCGGCCTGTGCAAAGACCTCCGCTTCAACTACGGCGCCCAACCCTTGCTCCATTTCCTACTCTCCAACGCCCGATTCCCGCACCACGAGCGAACAGAGGCCGCGGCGCTTCCCAAAGGCCCGCCTCAGAGAGAGGACTAGAAGCGGAAGAAGTTATGGAATACGACCCCGCTTCCCCAAACGCAGAAGTCAATCCAGAAAGCCCCCAGTCGGGAAACGAGATGGATCTGTCGTAAAAGGGCCCAAACGACAGATCCGCCCCAAGCCCGTTCCTGCACGGAACCGGCCGCCCGGGTCCATCTTATTCATGCCAGTGACTCTAATCAACCCAGAGAGAAAAATGCACATCCGAGTGCAAGCCCTTATCGACTCGGGCTGTTCGAGAGACATCATCGCCCCAGCTCTAGTCAATGGACTAGTCTTACCAACTCGGGAATTACAAAATCCAGTAATCTTTGAACAAATGGATGGCACCAATATGAACCCTGTTACCACTGAAACCATCCCAGTGATCACAGGCATGGGGCAACATTGGGAAAAGAGATCTTTTGTCATCAGCTCCACTGCCAAATACCCGTTAATTCTAGGCAGCAAATGGCTATGTGATCACAATCCCTACATAGACTGGGCCCAAGGATGCATCACCTTCAGTCATGCCAACTGCAGAAATCACCGTTGGAACCAAAACTGGGGCAATGATCCAACTCACACTGAAAACGCCCTTCTTACTCAAGAAGAAATCAATCAAATACCCGAACCGTATTGGCCTTTTCTAAACGCTTTTTCCGAGGAGGAAGCTGATACTCTACCCCCGCACCGACGAACGGACTGTGCGGTGGAAATTTTACCCGGAGCCTCACTGCCCAAAGGACGACTCTATCCCATGAGTCTCCATGAACGAGAAGAGCTCCGGAAATTCATCGACACCAACCTCCAACGAGGGTTCATCCGCCCAGCCAACAGCCCCCACGCCGCTCCGGTTCTCTTCGTGAAAAAGAAGGATGGGGGACTACGACTATGCACGGACTTTCGAGGACTTAATGCAGTGTCCACCAACAACGCCTATCCTATACCACTCATCCGAGACCTTCTCAACGTCGTGGCCCAAGGTAAGATCTTTACAAAATTAGACTTAAAAGATGCTTACTTCCACGTCCGTATCAAGGCAGGGGATGAGCGGAAAACCGCATTTAATACGCCCCTCGGACAATATGAATACCTAGTTATGCCTTTTGGATTGACGGGAGCCCCGTCTGTATTTATGTCCATGATAAACGAAGTTCTGCACGAATTTCTGTACAAAGGGGTGGTGGTGTACCTTGATGATGTCTTAATTTATTCGGACACAGAGGAAGAACATATTCAAATGGTACAAAAGGTCCTGGCCACCTTGATGAATAATAAACTGCCCATCAAGTTGTCCAAATGTGAATTCCATAAAACCGAACTCACTTACCTTGGGTATTGCATCTCCCAAGAGGGTTTAAAAATGGATCCAACCAAAATACAAGCGATTCAAGAATGGCAAACACCCACCACCCGTAAAGAACTACAATCCTTCCTGGGTTTTGCCAACTTCTATAGAGACTTTATAGCAAATTTCGCCCAAATCACGCTCCCCTTAACAGAATTGTTGAAAACAAAAGATAAAGGGGACCAAGCTAAAAAACCCTCCTCCAAACTACAATGGACCTCCGATTGCCAAACTGCTTTCGAATGCCTGAAAAAGCAATTTGTAACGGAACCCATCCTCTCCCACCCCAACGAACAATCCCCTTTCGTAGTGCAAGTCGACGCCAGCGATACGGCAATAGGGGGAGCTTTACTGCAGAAGGGGGAGGATGGAAAATTGCGGCCTTGTGCGTTCTTGTCTAGAAAATTTTCGGAAGCGGAAAGGAATTGGAATGTATGGGAGAAGGAGGCTTTTGCAGTAAAAGCAGCCCTTACTAATTGGAGACATTGGCTGGAGGGGGCGCGATACCCCTTCGAGGTCTGGACAGATCATAAAAATCTGGAGGCCCTCCGAAGCCCACGCAGACTGAATGCCAAGCAATTGCGATGGGCGGAATTCTTTTCCAAATTCAACTTCACTCTAAATTATCTCCCGGGCAAAACTAACTTTTTGGCGGACGCCCTATCGCGCATGCCCCAACACAGGAGCAAACGGGAGGAGACTGTCGACACGGTCTTCTCGCCTAAGCAACTTGGGGGCGTGGTGACTACTCGCAGTCGAGCCAAACAGCCCCTCCCGGCCAACCAGGAGTGGAAATCGAAACTTAAAACTGAGGTGGAAAAGGAGGGGGATAAGGCTCCGCGAAACAAACTGGTCCAATCCCCACAGGGGGATTGGCTAGCTGGGAGCAAGTTTTATGTCCCAGACAGCCTCAGGCTGGAGGTCTTGCAGCGCTGTCATGATGCTCCCACTGCTGGTCATTATGGGTATCTGAAAACATTGCATCTAATCCAAAGGCAGTTCTGGTGGCCGGGCATGCGCAAAGACATTTCCCAATATGTTAGTTCCTGCCCCGTTTGCCTCAGCGCCAAAACCAGAAAAGGAAAACCTCCGGGTCTCCTGCAACCATTGGAAACACCCAACAGACCTTGGGAAATAATATCTATGGACTTTATCACTGATCTACCTATTTCAAAAGGACATAATTGCATTTTAGTCGTGGTAGATCTGTTCTCCAAACAAGCTCATTTTATTCCCTGTACTGCTATACCCACCGCTCGAAAACTAGCAGATTTATTTTTAAAACACATCGTAAAATTACATTCTTTTCCGTCCAAGGTGATTTCGGATCGCGGCGGACAGTTCGTTGCCAACTTCTGGCGGGAGCTTTTGAGAATGTTGAATATTGAGCAAGGCATCAGCTCAAGCCACCACCCACAAACCGACGGACAATCCGAAAAAACAAACCAGATACTAGAACAGTTTCTTCGTTGCTACATTAATTTCCAACAAGATAATTGGGTAGACCTTCTCCCTCTGGCCGAATTCTCATATAACAACAGTGTACACGCTTCAACTGGAGAGGCCCCTTTCAAAATTGTCTATGGAGCTCACTTCAATCCCTTCCCGTTGGACGCTCCCCCTCTCCATTCCTCTAATTTGCCAGATGTATCTTCGTGGTGGGGGGAGGCGGCGCAACAATGGACTCTTATTAAGAAACATCTTGAAAAAGCCAAACTGGATTACAAAAAATACGCAGATCGCCATCGTGTGGCCGAATGGGATTTACAACCTGGAGATCATGTGTATATTTCCACAAAGAACCTGAAACTAGCTCAGACAAGCCGCAAACTCGCTCTGAAATTCCTGGGACCTTTCCCTGTGCGCAAAATAATAAATAAAGTGACTGTTGCTGTAACTTTGCCCAAGAACTTACGCCACGTACATGATACATTCCACGTCAGTCTTTTAAAAAGAGCTCCTACCGATGACAAGTGGCACATCAAAGCTCCACCCATTCCAACTTTAATTGACGACCAAATACACTATGAGGTACAACAAATTTTGGACTCTAAACTCAAACGAAATCAGCTTTTTTACCTCATTAGATGGAAGGACTTTGATTCTGGGTACGATGAGTGGGTGAACTCTATACATGTTCATGCTCCTAGATTAACCAAAGCTTTTCATACTCGCTACCCATATAAACCAGGGGGGGATCTGTTTTAAGGGGGGCAGAATGTCAGGTCCAGTGTATATCTAAACTGTACTGACTCCATTTTCTAATGCTTCTAGTGTTTAAGTGCTTTCTTCCCAGGTGCACCAGTTCCCAGGCAGCATTCCCACCGGAGACGACTGTTTTGTCTAACACCGTTCCACCAAGCATTGGGCTTGAAGGAGAGCAGCTTCCCAGGATTGAGAGATGTTGTTTTGAGAACTGTGGGGGGAGGCAAATCCAGATGGGTATTGTTACTCTGTACCTCATGCTTTGCCCTTCATTGGTAACAATGACTATGTACCATCCTGAGTCTCCTATTCAGGACAGTGGACTATAATGGACCTTTTCTGCAGTAAAGTTTCCTTGTTCAATCAATGGACTCCTCGTAGAGGTACCAAGCACCAATCCATATGCAAAAGAACCTCCTCAGGTTACAGTGAAGCCTCCCGCCATTAGCATTCCACACCCTGGGAAACTCTTACAGAATGACTCAGCTCAACCCCACCCCTCCTGAGTAGATACAAATGACCTACATCTTTTCCACACTGTGACACTGAGAGATCTCTGTCTTTTGGTGCTACACCTCTGAAGATGCCAGCCACAGCTGCTGGCGAAACGTCAGGAACTACAATGCCAAGACCACGGCAATACAGCCCGGAAAACCCCCAACAACCAATGGACTCCTGTTTGCTTTTGAAAGGGAACCTGTAGGAAGCGCCTTATCTAGCCACAAGCTGACACCCTTACCATGTTTCCATCTTTCTGGAATAGTGAGGGCTTGAGCTTGCAAAAGCTCATGTTTGAGAAGAGCCCACCCTTCACTCGCTCCTTTCCCTTCCAGCACACTCCCCCACAGAATGACTCTCATCAAACCTCTTAGTTCATTGAAGTCAGCCCTACGAAAATCTAACCTACGAGTCTGGCTATGAACTTTCTTGGCCCCCCACAGCAACTGGAATTCAAGGAGGACATGGTCACTTCCCCCTAAGGTACCCACCACCTTCACCCATCTACCAATCCTTCCCTGTTGGTTAATATTAAGTCTAGTATGGCTGAGCCCCTTGTAGCTTCCTCTACCTTTTGAAAAAGGAAGTTATCGGCCAGGCAGGTCAGGAAGCTGTGTGAGACTTGTTGCTTTGCTGAGCTTGTCTCCCAGCACACATTGGGGAAGTTGAAGTCACCCATAATTATAAGGTTCTGTTGTCTGGATACTCTACCAATCTGTTCAAAGAGGGCAGCATCCATTTCCTCTCCCTGGTCTGGCAGTCTGTAACAGACTCCAACAACAATACCCTTTGTCCTTCCTCCCCTTATTTCTACCCATATGCTTTCCACCGGGATGTCCGCCCCATTCTCCATAACTTCTTGACAATCAAGCCCTCACATACAATGCCACTCCACCTCCTCTTCTACACTTCCGGTTTTTCTTGAACAACTCATACCCATCCACTAGCACATTCCAGTCATGGGAATTATCCCACCAAGTCTCAGTAATTCCTACTATATCGTAGCTTTCTGTTTGCAATAGAAGCTCAAGCTCTTCTTTCTTATTACCCATACTTTGGGCATTGGTATATAGACACTTGTAGCCTTGTACCTTTGTTTGACCTGTCCTACCCAGGTGGGTCCCCACTGTTTCCACTTTGTCATTGAAGTCGCCATGTCGATCATCCCCTGCCCCTTGCGGCATCAGTTTAAAGCTCTCCTGATGAAGTTCTCCAGGTTCGTTCCAAACGTTTTCTTCCCTGCCCTTGAGAGGTGAAGCCCATCATGTGCTAGAAGGCCTTCTCTAAGAAAACCTATCCCATGGTCCCAGAACCCAACGTGCTCCTGCCGGCGGCACCACCTCAGTCAACGATTCACCTCGAGTATGGTCTGCTCCCTTTGCATTCCTCTTCCTTTGACAGGAAGGATAGAAGAGAATACCACCTGTGCCCCCACTGTTTTTAACTGCCTTCCAAGAGCTTCATAGTCCTCTTTAATTCTTGCAATAGTATTTGCGGCCGTGTCATTCATTCCCACACGAACCAGCACAAACGGGTACTGATCAGCTGGTCTGATCAGTTTCAGCAGTCAGTCTGTAATATCCTGAATTCTGGCTCCCGGCAAGCAATACATCTCTCGGAGTAGGGGATCTGGCCTGGACATACAACGTTCTGTACCCCTGAGCAGAGAGTCCCCGATGACCACCACCTTCTGTTTTCTTCCACTTCTGTGTTGCCCCATGCCCTCTTCACTCACTCCTCCAGGTTTTTGTGGTTCTCCTTCCACTCTCGTCTCCATCACCATCTCAAGCACCTCAAAACGATTCTTGAGCTCCAGTGGACCAGAGCGTTGCCTTAGTCTACATCTTCTGGTTTGTATTGCAAAACTGAGAGGAGATTCAGAAGATAGATCGACTCTTCCTTCTTCTCTTGAACTTGTTTCATCATGCTTGTGCAGAGCCCCCAGGCTCTTCTCAATAAAGTCCTCCCCTTCCTTGATTTCCTGAAGAGTGGTGATCCTCTCCTCCAGGCTCTAAATCTTCTCTTCCAAAAGCCTGACCAGCTTACACTTCTGACAAGTGAAGTCTGCCTTCTCTTCCAGGAGGAAAACAAACATGGCACACTCCATGTAGGTGAATGGAAAGGGGCCTTCTGTCAACATCACTGCCTTCCAAGTATATTCCAAGAGTACTCTTCTAGCTGCAGGTCCTTTTCCTTCTCCTTCTCAGAACCCAGATGGCTGTATACACATGGTATGTATATTTGTAGGTCTTAAAGTGACTATTCTAAAAGTGAATTTCAAAGACAGGACACAGCAGGAGATTGCTGAGACAGTATTATAACCACTGGCCAACTCCCACCTTTTCCTAGGTTTGGCCCACCTCAGGGATGTTGTTGGGGGGGGGTCCCCCTAGGTCCCCCTAAATTTGTGGGGAGCCCCTCCATAAATCCTCCATGGCCCCGCCTGCATAGATGGTGGCAATGGAAGCCTCCCTGTGATGTCATTGGCTCCTCCCTATGATGTCATTGGGCCCCAGTTCTTGGGCATAGCAATGGCTCTGACCCAACCCCAGCCCACCCACCCTGAAATTGGAAAGTCTACACCCCTGAGCCTAGATATGGCAAGCAACACACTTCTAATCAGCATGTTCATTTCATCAGGCTTTATCAGCTGCAAGTCATCTGTGCAACTAGGACACACTATTCTCCAGTAGCATCTGGGGATTGAACTGAACCAACTGTGGCATTTAAGTCAAACTGGTGAAGGATTTTGTCTGCAAAATGCATCAAGAAAGAGTCACAATGAACCTGTGCCTCTTCTGGGCCTGTGTTCTCAGGGGCCTAACACAGAAGGCCCTGGCAGATCTCTGCTGGACAGCCATGCATGGATGCAATGGTGGTGGTGAAGTGTACTCACTGCTCCACCATTCCAGCCACTGGGTAGGCACGATAATGCATTCTCACCCATGCTCGATCATTTTATCTCCCCGAGCACCAGTGAACAAAAGCACATGGTGGGTTCCGTAGCAACAGGTGGACCCATGAAGCTGCGTTATACTGAATCAGACTATCGGTCCATCAGTGCCGGTCTTGTCTAGAAAGTCTGTGGTTCTCCAGCCTCTCAGGCAGAAGTCTTTCACATCATCTACTGCCTGGTCCTTTTGACTGCATTCCACAGCTGCACCAGAGCTTCAACAAAAGCAGGAACCAAGGAAATTTTTCAGATCCATCAGCCTCCTCTAGTGGACCCTTTTAACCTGATCACCACAGTTATGCTGGGTGTACAATATGTATGCAATATTCTTCTAAAACAGAACAGAACATTTTAATTTGTTAACAGTGCAAACCTAAGCAGAGTTACACCCTGCTAAGTCCATTGACTTCATTGGACTGGGAAGAATGTAATTCTGTTTAGGATTGCAGGATTTGAGTCCAGTGGCACCTTAGAGACCTACAAGATTTTCAGGGTGTGAGCTTTCGAGAGTCAGAGCTCCCTTCTTCAGACACATCCGTTTAGGATTGCGTGGTTAACCTGTGCCAGCCAATTTTAATGTGGATTAAAGCCACACCTTAGATTTTGGTTGTGGTGTGTTACCAAAATAGGGAATGAAAAATAAAATATTGATAGTCTTTTCTTCTAACAGTGAGGCAATTTGTGTTGATTATATTTGCTATCTTATACTTCCTTCAGGGCCTCAAAAAGACATCACATTTGATACTTTGGTAATATTCAGGAATGCCCAGAAATATTGCACAAAGATTGATAATTAACCATTAGTCAATTCTCAAGTGAAGAGACGCATGGTCAGGCTTGCCACAGCTGGGTTAAAGCGGACCCCAGTGGTGGTGGTGCTGACAGCTGCCTACCCTTCCTCTATGCCATGATTGAACAGTTAGTCCCCTTTCTCTTACTGCACTCTGACCAGATCCACTGTAACTTGGATGGGTATAAGCTTAGATAGAGTAATGCCTCTTTGTGGCTGTTAGTTAAACTGTGCTCAGACAACAAAGGGTGGTAGCTCTTACCTTAAGGATATGCTTTTAATTTTCCAGAATTATCCAAGTGGTTTCTGTCAAAAACAGAATGTGACATGATCGACCTTGACTCAGATCCAGCCAGGCAATCTTAGTCCTGGCTTATATCCCACCACTAAATCTGTAACCTCCCTTTGGACCATGAAGCCTTCCTCAGATGGAAAAGGAGGCTCCAAGTTTTGCACATATCTGTGCATAAGTTTTCAAGAACCACAACTCTCTTTGTCCAATGCATCTGTACCATAAGCTTTCAAGAACCACAGCTCTCTTAGATGCATCTGTACCATAAGCTTTCAAGAAACACCGTTCTCTTCATCAGATGCATCTGTAGCGTAAGTTTTCAAGAACCACAGCTCTCTTCATCAGATGCATATTTTGCATCTTTTTACAAAGAGCAAAAAAATGTCTGGTCATGAGGAGAGTACACAAAACATTAGGGATGTGCTCAGACATTTTATTTGTTTAAATTTTGACTTGTTTCAGTCTTAAAACATTTTTATTCTTTTTCTTCCTTACACTTGTTGCATCTGCGGAACAGACACTGTGGTGACAGTCTTTCTCAGCCTCAGCTACCTCACAGAGTTGATGCTGTGAGGACAAAATGGGAAGCAGGAATCACATAGTCCGCTTGGAGCTCCTTAGATAATGAAGGGGAGAAAATGTGATAGATGTTGGTTAATTTTGTTCTGAAAATGCCTGTCTTCTTTCAAGCATATTGCTGGTGGCCAACTGCATGGCATCACCACGTATAGCTGCTCTGCCTCTACATTATCTTGCAGTTGGTGGTATTCCGTGGGAAATGGACAGTGAATTAGTACTCCATTCCGATTGGGTGGTAACCAAGGCCAGGAAGGAGACAGAGTCCCGTTCTCCAGCCACAGAGAACATACATTCTCAACAATGTATGTGTTCAGCCAAGATCCTTTCTAGGCCTTGGAATATGGATACTTGTGTCTTTCAATAAACCTTTTGAAATCAAGAAATTGTGCTTCTTGTAGAAGGGGGAGACGAACTCTAGATAACAGGGATTCCATAGTCTGACAGTTACCGCCCAGTGTCGAACCTCCCGTTCCTGGGCAAGGTGATTGAGCGGGCAGTGGCGGTACAACTGCAGGAATTCCTGAATGATGCTGTAGTCCTGGACCCATTCCAGTCTGGCTTCTGTCCTGGCCATGGGATGGAGACGGCCTTGGTTGCCCTCACAGATGACCTTTGCAGGCATCTGGATCGAGGCGGGTTGGCGCTGCTTGTGTTACTCGATCTCACAGCAGCGTTTGACACGGTCGACTATGATTTGTTGGCCAGCCACCTCGCCGACGTGGGGATTAGGGGGACAGCCTTACAGTGGGGGTCGGGGACAGAGGGTCAGGGACAGAGGGTGGCACTCGGGGGAGATCTATCACCCCATCACCCTTTGGTGTGCGGGGTTCCACAAGGAGCAATACTCTCCCTGATGTTATTTAACATCTACATGCACCCCCTCGCCCAGTTGATGTGGAGGTTTGGGCTGGGCTGTCATCAATATGCAGATGACACGCAGCTTTTTCTGTTGATGGACGGCCAGCCAGACATGGCCCCAGACAATCTGGCCAGAGCTCTGGAGGCTGTGATGGCATGGTTGAAACAGAGCAGGCTGAAACTGAACCCGGTGAAGACAAAGGTCCTGCAGCTGGGACGGGGGCTGCCAGATGTTGGGATCCAGCTCCCTGCCCTGAAGAGTCTGGGTGTGCTCCTGGATGACTCCCTGTTGATGGAGGCCCAGGTCACGGCAGTTGCCAAGTCTGCATTTTTCCATCTTTGTCAGATCAGGCAACTTACCCCCTACCTGATGCCCCAGGACCTGGCTACAGTGAACCATGCAACAGTCACCTCCAGGTTAGATTACTGTAACTCACTCTATGCTAGGCTACCCCTGGGCCTGATCTGGAAACTACAACTGGTCCAGAATGCAACGGCACAGGTCCTGACTGGTATATCCTTCCATTCAATTCAATTCAAATACCTTTAATGGCATACAGCCCTTCCAGTCACATATCATACCTGTCCTGCGCCAGCTGCACTGGCTTCTGGTTGAATTCCGAATCAGGTTCAAGGTATTGGTTCTTACCTTTAAAGCCCTGAGCGGGTTGGGACCGGCATATCTTCGGGACCGCCTCTCCCTGTATGTTCCCCAGAGACCGCTTCAATCAGTGGATAAATGTTTACTGGTGGTCACCAGCCCTAAGGAAGCCCGCCTCGCTTCAACCAGGGCCAGGGCCTTTTCAGTCCTGGCCCCAGCCTTGTGGAACGCTCTGTCAATGGAGACCCGGGCCCAGCAGGACATATTATCGTTCTGCGGGGCCTGTAAGACAGGTAACTACTGTGGCTTCCCCCGGTAAATTCTAGCAAAAAAGGAGCAAGAGAAAAAATGTCCCGTCCAGGGGAAAGTAATAATAGTTGATAGTCAGAAAGACCAAAGAATCATATATTGAATTAAATCATACACTAACAATACAATGTTCTTTTTTTTTTTTTTTGAAAAATTTTTATTGGGTTAGAATCCATTATTTCCACATTTACATTCAATTTTCCCCAATTTTTTCATCTCTAACCCCCTCCCTTTCCCCCCTTTTTGTTGACTTCCAACAGCTTTCCAACCCTTTGTCCCCTTTCCCTTACTTTTATTAGCTTCCTCTATCTAAAACAAATATATATTCTCCATTATTCTAAGCAGTACATCCTTAACTATTTTTAACATTATATGCCCAAACTGTAAGTCTTTGTTTCCATCTTAGATAAACAATTTATCCCAATTTTTCAATTTCAGATATTTCTATATATCATAAACCATATAGATCATACATTCGTTTATATCAAACAATTTGACTTATTCTCTATATATATTACTCATTCTATCTTTTTATAATAGTTCTATATATCTCTCCTCACGTAGTCAATCAATTTGACCCATCTATATCTTCAGACATTCAGTTTGGTACAAAACTTGTCAGAAAAAAAAGAAAATATTGTTAGTTAATCGCTCCTTATATTTAGTCCTCATAATTAATTATTTTCTCTATGTTCTGTTTGTTAACCTATATATATCTATATATATGTCAATCTATTAATCTGACTGCTTATTAATTCACATTTATCTCTTCTCCCCCCGGTAAAGTCTCCCCCCTCTACTTCAATACTTCAGTAGTTCTCAAACTGCCACAGTTTTCCTCCCACCTCCCATTTCTTCTCCAGGTATTGTTTCAGCTTCTCCCAGTCTGTGTTGAACTGCCCTGAGTCCAGATCTCTCAGTTTTCTTGTCATCTTGTCCATTTCAGCCATATACAGCAATTTGTAAGTCCAATCTTCAATAGTTGGCACTTCTTGTACTTTCCATTTTTGCGCATACAAAAGTCTAGCTGCTGCTGTCATATAAAATATCAACGTCCTGTGTTGGGCTGGAATTCCCTCCATTCCCAAGTTCAGTAGCAGGAGTTCTGGGTTCTTATTAATTTGAAATTGTAAAATTTCACTCATTTCTCTTATTATTTCCCCCCAGTACTGCCTGGCTACCTCACACGACCACCACATATGATAGAGGGAGCCCTCATGCTTCTTACATTTCCAGCATTTATTAGAAGTATTCAAATTCCCTAGCGCAATCTTCTTTGGTGTCATGTACCAACGATAGATCATTTTGTAAATGTTCTCTTTGATATTAATACATGTCGTTGTCTTCATTGTAGTTTTCCACAAGTATTCCCATGCCTCCATTGTTATTTCTTTATTAAAGTTTATAGCCCATTTCACCATTTGTGTTTTAACTATCTCATCCTCGGTATACCACTTCAACAGTACTTGGTATACCTTGGATATTCTTTTCTTATCTTCTTTAAGAAGGGTCTGCTCTAGTTCCAAATTCTCTATTCGTATACCTCCCTTTACAGAGTCCGAATTATATAAGTCTCTGATCTGTCTATACTGGAACCAATCGTAGTTAGGTGATAGTTCCTCTTGTGTCTTTATTCTAAGTTTGGATGCTTCAGTTTTAGTTATTTCTTTATACGTTAAACATTGTTGTTCATTATCAACAGCTCTCGGGTCTATCACCTCATATGGAACCACCCACAAAGGGGTTCCTTCTTGTAGATAAATTCTGTACTTCTTCCAGATTATGTATAGACTTCTCCGAACAAAGTGATGCAGGAACATCGAGTTGACCTTTACTTTGTCATGCCATAAATATGCGTGCCATCCAAATATTTTTTTATATCCCTCTAGGGCTAATAGTTTCTTGTTCTTTAATGTCATCCATTCTTTCAACCAAACTAGGCAGATTGCATCATGATAAAGTCTCAGATTGGGCAGTTGCATTCCGCCTCTTTCCTTTGCATCTTGTAAAACTTTCACTTTCACTCGAGGCTTCTTGCCTGCCCAAACAAAATCTGATATTTTCCTCTGCCATTTTTCAAATTGTTTGGAGTCTCTGATGATTGGTATTGTCTGTAGCAAAAACATTACTCTTGGTAACACATTCATCTTAACTGCTGCAATCCTGCCCAACCATGACAAATTCAATCTATTCCATTTAATCAAGTCTCTCTCTATCTGAGTCCATAGTTTTTCATAATTGTTTTTGAATAGATCTATGTTCTTTGCAGTTAATTCGACTCCCAAATATTTCACTTTACTTGTTACTTCACAATCCGTTGTTTCCATTAACAATTGTTGTTTCTGCTTAGTCATATTTTTGCATAATATCTTTGACTTCTTTTTGTTAATGAAGAAACCTGCCAAGTCTCCAAACTCCTTGATCTTATCTATCACTCTTGGCATGTTCTCCAATGGGTCCTCTACAATTAACATTATGTCATCCGCAAATGCTCTGACCTTGTATGAATAGTCCTTTATTTTTATTCCACGAATTTCATCATCTTGACGTATTTGTATCATCAGAATCTCCAATACTAAAATGAACAACAATGGAGATAACGGGCAACCTTGTCTTGTTCCTTTACTTATCGTCAATTTCTTGGTCAATTCATCATTCACCACGATTGCTGCAGTCTGGTCTCTATAAATTTCCTTAATTGCTCTGATGAATCTTTCTCCCAATTGTAGCTTTTCCATAGTGGCAAACATAAAGTCCCAGTTTAAATTGTCAAACGCTTTTTCAGCGTCTACAAAGAAGAAACCAACCTCTTTGTCACAACGCTTGTCATAATATTCAATAGCATTGATCACTGTCCTTAAGTTGTCTCTTATTTATCTGTCTGGCAAAAAGCCTGCTTGTTCCTCCTCTATGACTTCCGAGAGCCACCCCTTCAATCTCTCCGCCAATATCTTCGCAAAAATTTTATAGTCATTGTTGAGTAGCGATATAGGTCTATAATTTTTCACATTAGTCAGGTCTTGGCCCTCTTTTGGGATCAATGATATATTCGCTTCACTCCAAGTTTCTAGAATCCTTTGATCCCTTAAAACCCCATTCATCACCTCTTTTAGGAATGGTGCCAGTTCATTAGCCATTGTCTTATAGAATTTAGCCGTAAGTCCATCTGGCCCTGGCGCCTTTCCTAGATTTGCAGATTGTATTGCCTTACTTATTTCCTCGTCAGTTACTTCACTATTCAACTTATTTCTCCAAGCTTCCGAGATTTCTGGAAGTTTGGTTTTCTCCAAATATGACGCTATTGATTCTTTGTTTACTTCTTTTTTATTATACAGCTTAGCGTAAAATTTATAAAAGGCTCTACTAATGGTAGCCTGCTCCAAATACGTTTTGTTATCTTCGCAAATTTTATTTATTATCTTCTTTTCCCTTTTCTTCTTCAATTGCCATGCCAGGTACTTCCCAGGTTTATTAGCACCCTCAAACGCTTTTTGATTCAGTCTTTTGAGATTCCACTCCAATTCTTTATTGCTCATTGCTGTTAGCTGTTCTTGAAGTATTTTAATTTCCTGGTATACCTTCTTTTTCCCTGGTCTCTTTTTTAGCTGTATTTCTTTGGCTTTTATTTTCTCCTCAATCTCTTGTCTTTTCTCCTCTTTCTTCTTTCTTGCTCTACCATTTAAGTCCATTAGTATGCCCCTTACAACTGCCTTGTAAGCATCCCAAACTTTATTGGTTGGTACTTCTTTATTCACGTTGTATTGTATAAAAAACTTTGTCTCTCTTCTCAGTATTTCCATATTCTCTCTTTCCTGTAACAAGTCCTCATTTATTCTCCATGCTTTCCTTTTTCTCTTTTTTCCAAATTTCCACATAATTGGGTTGTGATCTGAGCCTACCATAGGCATTATTTCTACCTCCTTAGTCCATAATGCTAAGTC
This sequence comes from Eublepharis macularius, assembly GCF_028583425.1. NCBI lineage: Eukaryota > Metazoa > Chordata > Lepidosauria > Squamata > Eublepharidae > Eublepharis > Eublepharis macularius. The sequence goes on from NC_072792.1 coordinate 5,628,908, forward strand.
TTTTGAGGCCCAGATCATATCAATTCTTGATAATGTAGAATGCCTTGCAGAATAAAAAGTAAACTGTCTGCTTTTAGGATATTCTCTCCTCCATACATCTTCAAGAGTCTCTTGTTGAATCAACTCAAAAAAAAGCTTTGGTAATAGTCCTCTTTTCTTTTGTGCCGTTGTAGTCTTTTTGTCTAGTTCCAAGTCTGTCACTCCATTGAAGTCTCCAGCAAGAATTATCTGGTCATATGCAAGATCGTCTAAATGCTTCCTTAAATCCTCAAAGAAGCTTTCTTTTGCACCGTTGCACTACCAACACTCTCTTTAAATTCCAAATACATTCCACTGCTACAAATCTAGCTTCCACATCTCTCATAACAAATTTTGGCTGTAGCTCCTCTTTTATGTACAACACCACTCCTCTTTTTTTCTTGTTGGAGGCCGCTACAAATTCTTTGCCCAGTTTTCCAGATTTTAAATATTTTACATCCTGCTTTCTGATGTGGGTCTCTTGCAAACAAACAATGTCACATTTTTGTTTTAGTAGCCAGTGAAAAGTATTTTTCCTCTTATTCGGTGAGTTTATTCCATTTACATTCCAAGATAATACTTTACACTCCATACTCATGATCTTGTTGGTAAGTCTTTTTCATTGTCCTTAATAAATCGCTCCATCTCTCGCTCAGATCTGATGCGTTTTTTGGCCCCTCCAAACTCAAAGGACACTCCTTCCGGTAACTCCCATCTGTACCTGATTTTCATGTCCTTCAAAATCTGAATTAGCACTTTATATTTTTTCCGGTCCAGTAACACTGATCTGGGCAGTTCCTTCATTATAATAATCGTCTTGCCATCAATCTCCAATGGATCTTGAAACTGTTTTGTCACAATCCTCTCTTTCATATTTCGTGTTGTAAACTGCACAATCACATCTCTTGGTAGTTTCCTCTGGGTTGCTATTCTCGAATTCACACGGTATGCCACATCTAGGATAGCCACAACTTCCTCCTCCTCCTTCCCCAGGTACTCAGCCAACACCTCAGTCATCTGTTCTTGCGCTGACTTTCCTTCCACTTCTGGCAAGCCACGAAAACGTAGCTGCTTCTCCATATGTTTAGTTTCTGCAACTGACATTCTCCCCTTCACCAATCTCATCTCTGTTTGTTGCGTGTCTGCTAAATTCTCCATCGCGTCTTCTACTGTTTTAACTCTCTGCTGCGTTCCTTGTAATTCACTTCGTATTGTTTCCATACCTTTTTTCACTTCTGACAGCTCCGATTTTACTGTCTGTGTAACCTCTTTAACCTCTTTTATCAGCTCCAATTTCGTGTCCTTAAGTTCTTTAATCATATCTAAAAGTTTTTTGTCCAGGTTTTTATCCAGGTTTTCTATTGCCGATTGCCACTCTTTTTTTGACATCGTGGGGCTTGCTTTAGCTCGCTCCCACGAATCCGCTCTCTTCCTTAACTCCGTGGCGTAAAATTTAACGTTTTTCTATTTTAAATGTCCCGGTCTTCTTATAGAAATTAAATTTTAAAGAGTCCAAAATGTCGGGCGTCTTTTCTCTATGGTTTCTCTATGATTTTGTAATCCAAGATGGCCTACTTCCTCTTCCGCTGAAGCCGCGACCCTTCCCCTTTCAAAAATGGCGATTCCCTACTTCCTGCCCTCCAGCAAGGGCCGCTTCTCTCCAGCCACTCTATTGTTATTACGCACTTCCTGTCTCCCATCTTCCCACAGCAGATCTCGCGATGGTGTCTTTTTCTCACAGCTCCAAAGCCACAGGTATTCAAAACAATAGTCCCATTTCTTTAATAACTTCTTTAAACTTAGTCTCTTTTTAAATTCAATTCCTGCCGAGTCTTCCCCTCCTTTTCACTAGTCTGTTGCAGTTTAAAAATCTACTTTTTTTCCTCTCTGTTTTTATCAATCTGTCCCGTCTCAGAAGATAATGATCTTTACCTTCTCTTCACTTTTCTCGGGTTGTAATCGCTGTTTCGATTTTAAGTTCTCCTCTCAGCTTCTTCCCCCAATCGAAGCTTGGATATGTAGGTCTTATGCCAGCCGAATTGGCCCCAAAACTGCCGCAGAGATTATAGCCGACCCGTCGCAAGGTGGGACCTCAAGGATCGGGAGGGGACCCGTTGTGTAGAGCCCCCCCTCGTCTGAGATCTAGCTCACCCTAGGGTCTTGAGCGTTCTTTGCCTGCTCCCCGCCTGAGAGCAGTCGGCCGCGGGCTATTTTCACCCCGCCGGCCGGTTAAAACGGCAGTCCGGTCAGCTCCGCAAGTGGAGCTGCGTTAGACCTCCATGGATCCCAAACAGGAAGTCAACAATACAATGTTCAATGTGTAAGCGACAAGCTTATTTCCTTTAACAGTGTATAATTATAACAACATTAATAAATATGTTTACAACTGGCTGTCTATCAATTCATAAATATAATCAACAAGCAAGAGTCCCACTCTTGAAGTTCCAGGGGTGTAAATGCAAATAGTAACCAAGTAAGTCTCTGAGGTTATGTCATTTTAAATGGTTGCGTCTTTGCTTGTCTTTTTAGCTGGAGGTACGGAGAAGATGGAAATGCAACAGGGGGAAGATAGGGCCTGTAAGACAGAGCTGTTCCGCCAGGCGCTTGGTGGTTGAAGGGGGCGGTGCCATGTTGGCCTCCCACCTTTGGGGTGGGGGGGTTCCCCCCACCATTGCACCTGGTTAATTTATTTCATTATTGTTTATTGTATGTTGATTTTAGTATTGTTGTTTTCTTGTTTTTATTGATTTTAACTTGTTCACCGCCCAGAGCCCCTGAGGATGGGCGGTTTATAAATTGAAATATAAAAATAAATAAGACCTGCCCATCAAGCTAAGTTGGGCTTTGACTGGGATGTCCGGGGTGACAGAGGGAGTGCAGACAGAGTTCAGGCAGTCCCTCCCTCCGTTGCCGAGGCAATTGATTGAAGGCACCTGTCTGGCTTCCCGAATAGCGGACAAATGCAACGAACGAGGCTTGCGACAACCACCTGTTCGCCTGGAATGGCGCCTCACGAAGGGCCCCCTTGTGAACAGACAAACGGGCTGTTCGTGGGTTTTTTCTGTTCGTAATGCTGTTCATGCCCATGTCTACTTTGAAAGTCTCTTCTTTCTCCAAAGTTAAGTGCAAGAGAGAATTTGCATCTTACCATTGTGACAGGACAAAGCCGAACTGATTCATAGAATCATAGAGTTGGAAGGGTCCATACAGACCATCTAGTCCAACCCCCTGCCCAGTGCAGGATCAGCCTAAAGCATCTCTGACAAGTATTCATCCAGCCTCTTCTTGAAATCTGCCAGTGAGGGGGAGCTCACCACCTCCCTAGGCAGCTGATTCCACTTTTGAACTACTCTGACAGTGAAAAAGTTTTTCCTAATATCCAGTCGGTACCTTTTTCTTCATGTAGTTTTAGCCCATTGCTTCGTGTCCTACCCTCTGCTGCCAACTGGAACAGCTCTTTGCCCTCCTCCAAATGACAGCCTTTCAAATATTTAAAGAGAGCAATCATGTCCCCCCTCAACCTCCTCTTCTCCAAACTAAACATTCCCAAGGCCCTCAGCCTTTGAGTAAAGGCTCAGTCTCCAGACCCCTGATCATCCTCATCGCTCTCCTCTGCACCCTCTCGATAAGAATCTTTTCTCCATTTTTGGGCTAATATACACAAATTGGTATTCCACAGCTATACTTTTTATAACATCACAGCCTGGCCCCTTTAAATTGAAGGCACTGGGTTTTTATCTTTAATAATGAATATAACTTTAAATAGTGGATGTAGTCAGCACTACCCCACCCCATGAAGTAAAATCATTTGGGAACAGAAGCTTCTAAGAGAAAAGTAGCAGTAGCAGACTATAATTGGTGAGTTTTTTTCTGTAATGTTTGTGTCTGCAAGGTCTGTTTAAATGTAATTCGCATGTGCTGTTAAAGTAACCTGGCTTTTGGGAAATGGGATTCTTTGCATCTATGCAAAAGAGAAAAGTATCAATAGCAGACTATAATTGGTGAGCTTTTCTCTCTGTAAAAACATTTGCTCTGATTTCTGCATGGCTGTATATACCAGCAAGGGCAGTTTGAATGTAATTTACATGTGTGGTTAAAGTAACTTTGGCTTCTGGAAATGAGACACTTTGTAACTATGTAACACTGTTTGGCACACTGGCTATTTCAAATGATGTATTCCTTCATTTATTTTAGATTTACATGTGGCTTCTATGTAAAAGAGAAAAGTAGCAATAGCAGACTATAATTGGTGAGTTTTTCTCTCTTTGTAAGTGAGAGACCTTGTAACCTTGTAACTATGTAAGACTGGCACACTGGCTATTTCAAATGATGTATTCTTTTGTTCATTTTAGATTTACATGTGGCTTATGACAAAGCACATTGTGTGAAACGGGGCCTAATTTCCAAGCCAGCAAACCCGTTGCCACCTCCAGCCGGGAGTTTGGGAATTCTTCATAACTCCTCGGTTGATTTTGGCTTATTATGTACCTTACAATTGTGTTCTGAAAGCAAGAAAATTGATTTTGGCTTTTCATTGTGCCTTATATTTGAGTTTTGATAGCAAGAAAATTAAACTCTTTTGTACATGGTCCTGTTCTTCGGCTTCGTTTCATTTTGTTTGGGACCACCCCCTCTTGGATCTGCAGCTTACACTTCTGGCAAGTGAACTCTGTCTTCTCTTCTGGGAGGAAAACAAACATGGCACACTCCATGCAGGTGACTGCGAAGGGGGCTTCAGTAGACATGATTGCCTTCCAAATATACCTAGAGTACTAGCAGAACCAGTATACCAGCAGAGTTTCAGGTCCCCCAGGCCAATCCCTAGGCTAAGAGCCACAGGGCAAGAGCCCTCTGGCGAGGAGGAGCCTTTTGTTTCAAAAGGTCACTTCCTGCCTAGCCCAGCAGAGCCCCAGGACACTAGGGGGTGGGGCTTGTAACCACGAGCAACAGCAACCAGCAGCAAACAACAGCAATTCCCTCAGCCCCCAACAGCCCCACACAGAACTTAACCAGAACCACTCTCTAGCCAGCTACGCAGAACCCACTCACCCTCAGCTTCTCACACAGTAGCTAGGAAAGGCAAAAGGCAGAAAGACAACAAACCCTTACCTTCTAGCTTCAGCTCTCCACCATGTGCTCTTGCCTCAGCTCAGCTGCTTCAGGACCATCAGCTACTCCGTCCAGCCGGGGTGGCCTTTCCATAAAGAAGATGCCCATTTCAGAATAAAGCCAGCCTGGTACGTATGGAGCAGTATCATTTGAAATGCAAAGAGTGGTCCTTGATGCTGCTGGGATCAAGAGGGAGGCGGTGGTGAGAATGGCAATCATGAAACGGAACACATTCATTCCCTAGGAACCGGCTTCCTCTTGGCTCGGCTTCTGAGCAATGGCTGACATGTTTGTCTAGATCCAAAGGAGCTAGCCACATTAGTTTGTAGTTGCAAAACAGTAAAAAGTCCAGTAGCACCTTTAAGACTGGTGCTACTTTATTGAGGCATAAGCTTTCGAGAACCACAGCTCACTTCGTCAGATGCATCATTGGATGATGCATCTGACGAAGGCTGCTTCCACACACGTTGGATAATCCACTTTCAATACTCTTTAGTGAACATTTGAAACTGATTTTCCATGTGTGGAACAAAAAATCCACTTCAAAAGGATTGCAAAAGTGGATTATTCAAAAGGATTGCGAAAGTGCATTATTCAACGTATGTGGAAATGGCCAATCAGTAATCAATGGCATATTTTAGGGTTGGTGGTTGGTGTTTTCTTTCAAATGGGAAAGGTAAGAACAGGAAGTTGGGTTGAATAGCTAAGCCCATAATGGAGAAAAGTATGAAAGGATTCTTTGGTTGTTATACCATTTTTTCATGATTTGATAACCTGGAGACTTTAATATTCCCATCAGAAGAGCATGTGCGCATTTGATGATGCAATATATCTCCCATGTTCCAGGTTACCCCGCTGGACAAAACTGCTCCCTTATTCCTAGTTAAGAAAATTTACCAGATTAGGAAAAGAGGCAAAATCAATGCCATTAGTTCAGCAACTTTCAGACAATAATTTTCCAAATTGTATGTGTCCAGGGGAGTGAAGTGGGCGTGATTTAGGTTTGTTGGGGGTGCCAGGTGACCTTTTTTTGTAAAGCTTGACACAAACAAACTAGATTCAGAGAAGCCAGGTGTGTGCCCCATTAACACGGCAGCTATACAGGTTTCACTGCATTCTTTCCAAAACCTTCCCCAAATCTCAGAAAAGCAAGTTTGAAAAAAATCAGAAAAAAATTGGACAACCCCCTGGAGGCACAGGAATGCACCAGAATGCTGTGAGGAAACAGGGGAAAAGATCTGTTTCCCATTCCCATGGAACCCAGGGTAAATAATCCAAGTGGAAATGGCCTTGGATTTAAATGCCTGATGTAAGGCATCATACTTTTGACACAAGCCTATCTCGGATCTTGATTCCCTACAAATCCCTGAAATCTTCCTTTTTGTAAGCAATAACACAGGCTAAAGGTGGCCCAGTGTTTTGGGGTGGGGAGTTTAAAAAAAAAGGTGCCAGTATTCATATATCAGGTTGTGCCAATTTTCACTCCTCACCCCAGACTTGGAAAGGCCTAGAAAAAAGGAGCCAGCACTCAGTAACAGGGACTCCTATCACAAAAAAAGCCCTGGGGTGGATTAGATTAATTTATCCCTTTTAAGCAACTGTTTCCAGTAGCTGGGGCTGTGCCATCTGAGGCCTCCAGACAGGAGGGTCCTGTCCCTGGGCTGTTCCTATGACTTTCAGATCAGAATGCAAACATTATTATTATTATTATTATTATTATTATTATTATTATTATTATTATATTTATAAACCACCCATCCTCATGGGCTCTGGGTGGTGTAATCAATTGGTTGCATATTACATTCACCCTCAGTTTTCCTTCTTAAATTGCTCTTAATCTAATGCACCAATACCAAACCAAGGTATTTGAACCAATGCCAATTTAAACTTCAATAGCACAGATATGATGCAAAAACCTTTTACCGTCTTTTACATTTCTCCATGTTTGTACTTCAAATGCAAAAATTGTATGACTAGAATGTACATTACTTTTAAAACAAACTCTCTTCTGCTTACTGTAGTAAAATAACTTTTGCAAGACACACATTTTGAAGCAGGAATTATGGAGACAGAGGGCAGTTTTTCAGAGAATTGATGATAACTGTTAACTATGTATACACTCACTTTTCTTCCACTGTAATCTCTAGTCAAACAGGTTTTAGAGTACTTCAAAAAACCTGCATGACCTCTTTGATCAGAGAGAAATTCAGCAAGTGACCATGCCTTGGGAAACGATGGCTCTTCATAACCCAAATTCGTGGGCTGGATCCTGCCGTGAGTGAATAGAAGGAGCTCACACAAATGATGTTTACCGCCCCCCAGTAGTTTTCATGTCCCCCCCCCAAACTGCTAAGGGGATCCTCATGAACAAAATGCCACATGGTGCCAGAGGGAGTAGAAAAGAGGAGAATTGGGCAAAAAACGGCTTCCCTCTCACCTTTGTAATGATTTTGAATCCCACTAGCCCCAAATAAGCAGTTTATTTAACAAAATATCTGGTGCAGAACTTGGAGCAAACGTACCTAATGGGCTGGTAAAATGCCTGATGTGTCAAGCAGGCCCGTCCTGCTGGTTGTGACTTGCCTTGCTGATGGCTAAACCATCTACTCTGGCCTGCCTTGTGTTCCCTACACACGGTTTTTGCAAGCCCCAGCAGGCAGCAAAACAGGAGGTTTATTGTGTGGGCCACCACACACAGCTGAGGCAGAGGTTGTGCATGCCTGCTTGAGCCCATTTCAGTCGAGGCAGCATTAACATCTCTCCAGTGAAACTTGGAAACTTGCATTTCAACTGGCATTTAACTGCAACGCCCCTCCTCGGACAGCCTACTAATTCCTTAAAGATCACCAAACAGCACTCACCGGCTCCTGTTCCAAAATTCAGGTCACTTTGACTAATCTGAGATGGATTCCGACTAGCAGCCCAGGGCAATGGTAAAAGAATCTCTATCACATCCCTAATTCAGCGAGTCATTCAGCCTCCCCAAAGCAATTTGCTTTTGATTGATGCCTATTCTCACAACACAGTGAATTTATATTTTAGCTGAGCACCAGCAGGATTTTGTAATTTTGTGTAGGCAGTGGGCTGGTTGTTTTTTTGCAATTGCAATTCAAGCTGAGGAGTCTTCAGGAGAGCGAATGATGATGACAAGGAGAAATAATTCAGTCACATGGCTCAGGCGCGGAGCAAAACGGGAATGTTTCTCAGTGCCATTCAGAATTAAGCAGCTAGGACAGAGAGCTGCAAAATGCTCCGTTCTGTCCTATGACCAGTCTGCACGGCTGAAGGATAGCCCATCTGCACTGAGCTGCAAGAAGAATTAAAGGAGCACCAGATTCTCTTTAAACATCGGATAATGTCCGACACCAAGGGCAAGGACCTGCTCCGTGTGTGTGTGTGTTCTACTGAATAATTTTTATACTGTTTTAAACGTTGTTTTAAATTTAAATTGTTTAAAATGTTTTCTCTTTTTAAATGTTTTAATGTTTGCTGCCTTGGGGACCCTATTTGGGTGAAAATGTTGCATACAAATGCATACATACATACATTTGAAAACAAGCCCCTTTTGTCCTGCTTCTCCTGGTAATTTAAACTAATTTCCTAGAAGCTTCCAGCACGGGCCCCTTACCTGGGAAAGAGGGAGGTTTAAATAATTCCCTTTTTCCTTTGAAACAAACATGATTGTTCACTATTTTACAATCATAATTATGCAATTACTATCATGAAAAATAAAACAAGCACACTGCAGTCAGAAGAAATGTGATCACTAAAACTTCCCGTTCCCAACACCCACCTCCACACCAAAAGGATCCATGAGGAATACATTTAGATATTTGAGCTCCACAATAAAAAAGGAAATAATCACTTAAGCACCCCAAAAAAATCAGAAGTTTTTTGGAAAAAATAGAATCTTCATCACTTCTGTTGTTTTAAAACAGCTTTGATTCTCCTTAAGACTTAATTAATTACTTCCTGTTTAAAGTGTGGTGGGGAAAGCATTTATTTATTGATTTATTAGATCTGTATACCGCCTCTCCCTCAAACGAGACTCAAAGTGGTTTACAAAATTAAAAGCAATTAAAAAAACAATATTAAAAATTAAAAAATCAAATATATAAATATTGAAACTAAACATCTCACTAATATTAAGGGCCCCCACAAATACAATCAACAGTTTAAAAAAAAACTCAAGCAGGTGGCAAAGATTCCATGGTATATCACGGCTGGTCAAAAGCCTGCTGAAATAATCTAAAGGGTCAGTAGCTTTAACATCCCTCATTAGAGTTCTGTCTGGACATGGGCAGCAGGCAATTGTAGAGGGGGGGGGAGCAAATTCCCAAGCAACAATGCAGAAAGCAACAGTTTGACCATGAGAACATCTAGCTCCTCCATTAAAAATAACACGAGCAAATCATATTAATTACCCAAAAAATGATTGTGCGGAACCGTCGTCACGCTTCTGAAAGAAAATGTCTGAAGGACCAGTTGGAGGTTGAAGGTAGAGCCAAAGGACCAGATTAATCAAATGCCCTATTGCGGAGGTTCACATCTCAATGAGAGTTGGAACTGTGGTTTAATAATCTGGAAGCTCTTAGTATAGAGTGTGGAACTAGCCTGTTTTGGTAATATTTCCATGTCCACAGATAAAGACTAACAGAATGAGGGATGGCTTAAAACAATTTTCACATGAAGAGCAACCAGAACAGCCTTTGCCTAGAACTAAGGTGAGGCGATGTTCAGGCAAGACTACAAACAATGGCTTCCCTAACACTTTTAAATATATAAGGGAATGTCTCTAAAGGGTAAATTCTATCATTACTGTTTCTTCTACTAGGCTCCTGTAAAATTCACTTGGTATTGAACCCACAAGTACTTTAACAACAACTAGAACAATAGAATCATAGAGTTGAAAGGGGACATACAGACCTTCTAGTCCAACCCCCTGCCCAGTGCAGGATCAGCCTAAAGCATCTCTGATAAGTATTCATCCAGCCTCTTCTTGAAAACTGCCAGTGAGGGGGAGCTCACCACCTCCCTAGGCAGCTGATTCCACTTTTGAACTACTCTGACGGTGAAAAAGTTTTTCCTAATATCCAGACGGTACCTTTCTGCATGTAATTTAAGCCAGTTGTGTTGACTTCTACCCTCTGCTGCCAACTGGAACAGCTCCTTGCCCTCTTTCAAATGACACCCTTTCAAATATTTAAAGAGAGCAATCATGTCCCCCCTCAACCTCCTCTTCTCCAAACTAAACATTCCCAAGGCCCTCAGCCTTTGAGTAAAGGCTCAGTCTCCAGACCCCTGATGATCCTCATCGCTCTCCTCTGCACCCTCTCGATTTTGCCCACATCCTTTTTGAAGTGAGGCCTCCAGAACTGCACACAATACTCCAGGTGTGGCCTGACCAAGGCAGTATAGAGAGGGGCTATAACCTCCTGCGATTTCGATGCTATGGCCCCTTGGATACAACCCAAGATTGAATTAGCCTTTTTTGCCACCGCATCACACTGACTGCTCATATTGAGTTTACAGTCCACTCTTACCCCAAGATCCCTTTCGCATATACTACTGCCCAGAAGTGTATCCCCCATCCACTATTTGTGCTTCCCATTTTTGTGGCCCAGATGTAATACTGTGCACTTGTCTTTGTTGAATTGCATCCTATTCACAGCTGCTCACTTCTCTAGAGTATTCAGGTCTTGTTGAATTTTAATTCTATCTTCTTGGGTGTTTCCTACTCCTCCCAATTTGGTATCATCAGCAAATTTAATGAGCAGTCCTTCCACTCCTTCATCCAGATCATTGATAAAAATATTGAAAAGTACCAGGCCCAAAACCGAGCCCTATGGCACCCCACTGGACACCTCCCTCCAATCTGATGAAACGCCGTTGACCACCACTCTTCGAGTGCGGTCCTCTAACCAGTTCCCTATCCACCGAACTGTCCTATATTCCAGTCCACAGTCTTCCAGTTTGCCCATCAGAATGTCATGGGGGACCTTATCAAAAGCTTTACTGAAATCCCGATAAATCACGTCAATAGAATTCCCCCGATCCAGTAAGCTGGTCACTTGATCAAAGAAGGAAACCAGGTTGGTCTGGCAAGATCTGTTAGGAACAAAACCATGCTGACTTTCCTGGATCCCTGAGTGGTCCTTCAGATGCTTACAGATTGATCCCTTTAAAATCTGTTCCAATATCTTCCCAGCAACAGAAGTCAGACTGACCGGACTGTAGTTTCCCGGGTCACCTTTCTTCCCTTTCTTAAAGATTGGGATAACATTCGCTCTTCTCCAATCTTGTGGCACATCCCCAGTCCTCCAGGAGGCCTTGAAGATGATGGACAGGGGTTCTGCAAGTTCTCTGGAAAGTTCTTTCAGCACTCTTGGGTGCACCCCATCCGGCCCAGAGGATTTGTATTCATCCAGTGCAGCCAGATGCCTCTCCACTACCTCTCTGTCAATGTCAATTAGCCACTCAGGTGTCCTGACACATTTTCTACTATCTCTAGATGTGCCTGAGTTCTTTAGGAAGAAAACAGAGGCAAAAAGTTATTAACCCTGTCTGCTTTTTCTCTGTCCTGCATCAGAGTTTCTCCATCTACTCCCAACAGCGGTCCAATTGCCTCTTTCGAATACTGTTGCAAGAATTAAAGAGGATTATGAAGCCCTTGGAAGACAGTTGAAGACATTGGGGGCTCAGGTGGTATTCTCTTCTATCCTTCAAGTCACAGGAAGAGGAGCATGCAGGGAGCGGACCAAACTTGAGGTGAATCGCTGGCTGAGATGGTGGTGCTTTGCTGAGCCTGTCTCCCAGCACGCATTGGGGAAGTTGAAGTCACCCATAATTACAAGATTCTGATGTCTGGATACTCTACCAATCTGTTCAAAGAGGGCAGCATCTGTTTCTTCTCGCTGGTCAGGTGGTCTGTAACAGACTCCAACAATAATACCCTTTGTCCTTCCTCCCCTTAGTTCTACACATATGCTTTCCACCAGGCTGTCTGCCCCATTCTCCATAACTTCTTGACAATCAAGCCCTCTCCTCACATACAACACCACTCCACCTCCTCTTCTACCCTTCAGGTTTTTCTTGAACAACTCATACCCATCCACTAGCACATTCCAGTCATGGGAATCATCCCACCAAGTCTCAGTAATTCCTTCTATATCGTAGTCCTCTGTTTGCAATAGAAGCTCAAGCTCTTCTTTCTTATTGCCCATACTTTGGGCATTGGTATATAGACACTTGTAGCCTTGTACCTTTGTTTGACCTGTCCTACCCAGATGGGTCCCCACTGTTTCCACTTTGTCATTGAAATCCCCATGTCGATCGTCCCCTTCCCCTTGCGGCATCAGTTTAAAGCTCTCCTGATGAAGTTCTCCAGGTTTGTTCCAAATGTTTTCTTCCCTGCCCTTGAGAGGTGAAGCCCATCATGTGCTAGAAGGCCTTCTCTAAGAAAACCTATCCCATGGTCCCAGAACCCAAAGCGCTCCTGCCAGCACCACCATCTGAGCCAACGATTCACCTCAAGTATGGTCCGCTCCCTGCATGCTCCTCTTCCTGTGACTGGAAGGATAGAAGAGAATACAACCTGAGCCCCCAATGTCTTCAACTGCCTTCCAAGAGCTTCATAATTCTCTTTAATTCTTGCAACAGTATTTGCAGCCGTGTCATTCGTTCCCACATGAATCAGCACAAACGGGTACTTATCAGCAGGCTTGATGAGTTTTGGCAGCCGGTCGGTAATATCCTGAATTCTGGCCCTTGGCAAGCAACACATCTCTCAGAATAGGGGATCTGGCCTAGAGACATGGCGTTCCATACCCCTGAGCAGAGAGTCCCCGATGACCACCACCTTCCGTTTTTTCCCACTTCCATGTGGCCCCATGTCCTCTGCACACCCTCTTCCAGATCTTTGCGGTTCTCCTTCCACTGTCACCTCTGTCTCCATCCCTAGCACTTCAAAACTATTCTTGAGCTCAAGTGGACCAGAGCGTCTTCTTCGTTGATGTCTTCGGGTTTGTACAGTAGATCTGAGAGGAGGCTCAGAAGGGAGATTGACTCTTTCTTCTCCTCCTTGACTTTCCTCTTCTTGGCTGTGCGGAGCCCCCAGGCTGTTGTCAATAAAATCCTCTCCCTCCTTTATCTCCTGAAGGGTGGTGATCCTTTCCTCCAGGCTCTGAACCTTTTCTTCCAAAAGTCTGACCAGCTTACACTTCTGGCAAGTGAACTCCGTCTTCTCCTCTGGGAGAAAAACAACCATGGCACACTCCATGCAGGTGACTGCGAAGGGGGCTTCAGTAGACATGATTGCTTTCCAGATATATACCTAGAGTACCAGCAGAACCAGTATACTAGCAGAGTTTCAGGTCCCCCAGGCAGATCCCCAGGCTAAGAGCCACAGGCCAAGAGCCCTTTAGCTCTCGCCAAAGGCTCACACCTCTGGCAAGGAGGAGCTTTTGTTTCAAAAGGTCACTTCCTGCCTAGCCCAGCAGGGCCCCAGGACACTAGGGGGCAGGGCTTGTAACCAAGAGCAACAGCAACCAGCAGCAATTCACTCAGCCCCCAACAGCCCTACACAGAACTTAACTAGAACCACTCTCTAGCAAGCTACGCAGAACCCACTCACCCTCCGCTTCTCACACAGTAGCTAGGAAAGGCAAAGGGCAAAAGGCAAAAAGACAACAACCCCTTACCTTCTAGCAGCAGCTCTCCACTACATGCTTTTGCCTCCACCCAAGTGCTTCTGCCTCTGGCAGCTACTACTACTACTATGCTTATATACCGCTCTTCTAGACAGATTAGTGCCTCACCCAGAGCGGTGAACAAGTTAGTATTATTACTATCCCCACAATACAGCTGGGGAGCTGGGGCTGAGAGGAGTGGCTTACCCAAGGCCACCTACTGAGCTCATGGTAGGACTGGGATTCAAACCAGTAGAGTGCTGATTTGCAGCCAAACCGCTTAACCGCCATGTTTTGTTAATGGTTACTGGTCAGAACAGGTTTCAGGTGGGTAGCCACATTAGTCTGCAATTGAAGAACAAGATCCAAGTCAAATATTGGACCCAGATTTTGGTCAGAACAAGCCTGGTCAGAAACTAATTGGTTAACAGAGTCCACATGCTGAACTGATCACACAAATGGACTGATGGGTAGTCTGTCAGGGTCCTTCCATTCATTCTGGCATGTTCTGGAGCAGTTAAAGGGGTCTTTAACCCTCCTCCTCCCAGGATCGCTCATCTGTTCATTCTCTTCCCATTTAAGTGCTTGAGCACAGATCTACGCAGCGGAGGTGCTGAGAAGTTTGCCAAAGTCTTTGCTGTGCTCAAAAGGTTTTGGGTTTAAGGAGACTTGGGACAGTGCCCTGGATTACACAAGAGAAAATTGCTAAGGGGCTTCTTAATATGTTGGAGGTCAGACAGAAGCCTGCGAGGGTGGACTGAAATTTCCATCTTTGCTCTAGATTCCATCGCTGTTGTAGATTCCCAAAGAATCTTACAAAGGGTGTCACCTGTAGGAAGTGTCTTAGTTTGGAGATTGAATGATGAGTCAGAATTATGACAAGCGCTGCTCCAAGAATCACCGTCTGAGGACAGCAAGATACACAATAGGATTACCATCCTCCAAGTGGGGCCTGGAGTCCTCCCAGAATTACAACTGATCTCCAGCCTACAGAGATTGATTCTCCTGGGGGAAATGGCAGCTTTGACAGCTAAATTATACAGAATCAAATCCCCACTGACTCCCTCGCCTCCCCAAATTCTACACTCTGTAAGCTCCACCACCCAAATCTCCAGGAATATCTTATGCTGGCAACCTAACTGGCAGGAAAGCAGACCAAATTCTTCTGGCCTAATTAGGGATGTTGATGTCTGTGCATTAATAAATATCAGTGAAGCAAATGTTTTGTCTCAGAAGCTTTTCACCTTTGCTTTAAAATGCTGTGGCCTTGTTCAAATCAGAATAATTATTATCAAAATACCTTTTGCCAAGACGCATTTATTTGATTTAAAATAATGTGTAATCTGCTGCCACTAAAAGGATACAGAAGCAATTACTGGAAGAAAGTAAAAGAATAATAATATCATAGTGGAATCTGATTCAGAATTACTTCAGTACAAGCCCAACAAATTCCATCTACATAGGATTGCACTGTGAGTAATACCAAGAATATGTGGCGGGGGTGGGGGGGAGGGCAGGGAGATACCCTCATTGCAACAGATTGTATGTAAAGAACCTTGAATGGGACCCTATAGGCATATCCGAGCCATGACGGTGGGCTTACGCTGCCACAGTAACAATGCAGTCCTAGCTAGGAGAACTTCCTTGGGAGTAAGCTCCATTGTACAGACCTGAGCAAGATACTGGGTAGCCATGCTTAAGCTCGCTTACAATATTCAACGAAGGAGGAGTCAGATACCTAACATTTGGGAGAATGTTAAAGCACAAAACCTAAAGGTGTGGGCTAAGCAGATGTATGACTGAAAAGAGTGAGTTGGATCCAGCCAGCCCTCCCCCCGCAATTTTACCTCATCCCCCTCATCCCATATGACTTTTATCCACGCAGTTGCCCTGATACCCAGCATCGCTGTCTTGGTGGTCAAAAGGGGACCTCCTGTGGAAAAGCTGATTGGGTCCAGCTCCTCCTTCAGTCCCACAGCATTTCATAATATACCAAAGGTGAAGCATTTATCATCTATATGTATGAATGTATGTATATTTATATTCTGCGTTTGTCACTGAGACACAAGGTGGATTACACAATGTAATTTAGTATGATTAACAGCTGGGACATTGAATAAATAATACTAAAGGGTACTTATCGATGCTGATACATACTTACACCATCCAAAAAACACCAGAGATGGCCTTTCTCTCTGAGTCTGTCTAATCCAGTATATGTTAATAGCCAACACATCTCTAAGGTCAAGGACTTTATAAAGTCTATTTTTTCATTTCTGAAAGTGGTTGCAGTAAACCAAACAATACTAACAAAGGAGATGCATGCATGGAAGGAAGTTTTTGAGTGTGTGACTAATGAAGATGTGCATTAGGATGTATTCCACATCACACTTCTCATCCATGCCTCATTGAACTGGCTGAACATATCTAGATGTACATCCTCCTCCAAGACCCCGAGTATTACATGCAATTAGTTTGCATGGGAATACAGTAGGATAAAGGATAAAAATGTATACCTATACAAAGAGACTTGATCTCCTGGCCTTTAATTTCAGTGACAGATACTTTAGAAATGTCATGTACAGTGAATTCAAGAAAAATACTGCAGGCAAACATAAAACTCAAATAAGAGTCCATGAATCCCCCTGTTCTAAATTAATTTGTCAGACACATTGAGATTGGCAAAGGGATCTAGAATGCCCTTATTCATGGATGTGTGCCTCCCTTCCTCAGATGTGCAACTTGACAATACCCTAGTCAGTTAATCTGAGCTTCAAATATCCCTGAACAGTTTCCTTGGCGTTCATAGATGTATGGTTATGCAATGTACATCTTTCCACTTCTTCTGGCTGACTGATAGTGCTTTACATGTGCCAAAGTAATGGAAATGGAGTGTCTACTTTGATTTTTGTCTAACATTCATGGAGACAAAGCTGGTGATGTGAATTTAGCAAAATGATGTTCTCCCTTGGTTGAAATTCAAATATGAAGTATTCATAAAAGATTACTCTGATCTGTGAATCTGAAAATCCAATTACATCTTTCCAGTATAAAGATAATCAGACAAACAGATATTGTTTTTTATGTTCTTTATGAACTGTACCTTGGTCAATTAAGGCACTTTTTTCTGGCATAAATATGGTATTGAGTACCTGGGGAAGAACATATTGGTGCCGGGAAGTGCCTTCAAGTCGCAGCTGACTTAAGGCAACCCTCTAGGGTTTTCAAGGCAGGAGACCAACAGAGGTGACTTGCCATTGCTTGCCTCTGTGCAGAGACCCTAGTCTTCTTTGGAGGTCTCCCATCCAATTACTAATCAAGGCCGACCCTGCTTAGCTTCGGAAGTTGAACTAGCCTGGGCCATGCAGGTCAGGGCAAAAAATATTTCTGCTTCATAATATTGACGAAATCCAATGTTAAAACTCTAATCACCGAGATCAGATCTGAACTATTTCCAATGTACCTATGTAAATAGTCTGAATCCAAACAGCTGGGGGCAGGCTTTCTGAACAGACCATTTATTTGGGCCTCTCGTGGTCTAGTTTCCTTCTTTTCGGGCAGCAAGGGAAGACAAAAACTCAGCAGATTTGTGTTTGACAAGGATGGGATATCATCCAACCAAAAGTTGGTTTACTTTTTGGCCAAACAGGATCAACATCATTGGCACTTCAATTCACAGCATTTCACCTTTTGGCAATTGCATTTACTCATTGGTTTGGGCGGACTTTCTGCTCTTATGTAAACATGGATTTACATGAGCTGTGGGGGAGGTGGCACCCACATTAATCTCAACATGGTCAGATTGTAGGATTGTACTCACCCTCTCTTTACTCCTCATGCATGTGCTCCTGCACCTGTGTGATAATGTCTCTTCTGGGAAGTGATGTCATTGCACAGGTGCAGTAGCACACATGAGCTTTGCAGTGGGCCGATTTGGGTTCCAAAGAGGCTCAATTTGGCCCACTTGGAGCCCAAATCAGCCCAATGCAAATTGTGGGAGCATTCTCAGGGAGGTGTGATGATGTCACTTCCAGGAAGTGACATCATTGTGCTGCCTCAGGAGCGTGCCCAGGAGGCCATTCCCATGCCTTTCCCCCTGCTGGCCAGGTGAGTGATGGTGGGAGGCAGAGGTTGAGAGTGGGGGATCCCCTGCCCCTACTAGGGGACCTGGGATCCCTATTACATTGTTTCTCCCTTCTGCCTAGCCCTCATCTCATTGTACTTTACTGTCTTACACCAACATGTATTATCTTTACTTTGGAAACTAGAGGCATAACTATTTAATTCTTGTTTTGTTCTCAGCTTCATCTTAATAAGCTGAAATTATGGAAAGCCTCTGGACAGGGAGCATAATCGGAGATGAAAGAACAGTCTTCCCCTCAACTCCTCAAACAGAAGATGGCTGCAATTAAAATATATTTCATCTCTCAACTTGTTGACCCTGAATAGAAGTGAAACAGCATTATCATCCCAAATGGCCAGTACGTTCAAAATGTGTCAGGAGACTGGACACCCCATTCGCTGAGAGGAATTTGAACAGTTTGAATTCCAAGAGTGAAATTGTTTGCTTCTGTTATATCACCAGAACAAGTCATCATAGTTGAATTGGAGGTCAGCATGAAGCCATAGACTGAAGCTACTGCAAGTCTGTTGCTTGTGCTCCAATCACAGGCCTGGTAATTAGGGACCCCCCCCATTATACAACTGGATGTTACTGTTTGATGTACGGCATTATTAAAGATACATGGCTGTTAGGAATAAAAGCCATCACTCTAGAAATGTGATGTATTGACTATATATATTTGAGATGCGTGCAGCTATGTTTCTAAAAACACAACACAGTTGATTTTGTATAGCATAGCATGACTTTATTTAACTTTACCCTCGATTGTGCTGATCCCTGATGATATTGGGGTCAGTCTTGAATATCTCTACACTTTACCCCCAGGAAACTTACCGACCTTGGAAGGATGGAAGGCTGAGTCAACCTTGAGCTGGCTACCTGAACTGGGGTCTTGAATATCTTATTTGCCATTTCTTTATTGCTTACAGTGGGAGTAAAGCATATATATGTGTGTGTGCCTTCTGTAAACAGACCCCCCCTCCATTTGTGGATTGATACCCCGCATGGTGTGGTGGCTAAAGTGTCAGTCAAGGACCTGGGAGACCCAGGTTTGAGTTCTCACTCTGCCAGGGAAGCTTGCTAGGAGACCTTGGGCCAGCCCCACACACTTAGCTTAATGTACCTTACAAGGTAGTTGTGAGGATAAAACGGAGAGGACAATAAAGCAAGCCACTCTGGGTCCTCACTGGGGAGAAAATGGAGCATAAATCAGGCAGGCAGGCAGGCAGGCAGAACTGAAAAAGAGGTCTTCAAGGCCCCTCCGTACAGAAGCAACCATTACCTTCATTCCTTGCTTGTGAGTGTTCAGGGGCATCTGGCTACCTTCATTTGAAAACAGAATACTGGACTAGGTGGACCTTAGTTGGGTCCAGTTCTTGTATCTGAAGACTGAGATGTGAGACCTGAGTCCTTGTGATCCAAGAGCACCAAGATTCTGCTTCCCCGGATGCCTTACTCCATCTCTTTCCAGGAAATGCCATGGAGGTTTCCTGTCCAGATATTTTCAACTTTTTCTCAGAAATTATGAAAGTGGGAATGTCAGGCTATAGGGGACAGGATATGGTACCATTGCAACAAGAAGTCCAAGCTCTTGGTTAAATGGTTTTATTCAGAAATCCAGTCTTTTCCATATATATTTCCAGAGGCCGGAAAGCATCTCAGCAGTATACGCTTCTTTGATAGGAATAGGAACGTGAAGAAAGTGCAGCTCTAAATACTCAATCCCCTCCTCCCACTTAGACCTCAAGTTCGCATGGGAAAGGGTCTGGGAATTTCTTCTGGAGTTTATACATCAGCCTAGACAGGACAAAGAGGCACAAGAGAAACGGCAACATTTCGGACAGTACAAGGTCACTTCTGTGAGCTTCAAAGAAAAGAGGTAAGACAGCTGTGTTCTCAGGCTGCTGGAGAAATGGAAGTGATGGTTAGACCATTTGCAAAATGAGATCAAGGTACAGCATTAGCAATGGTTCATCACAGAGAACAATGACATGAATGTAGGGGTACAGACATGACAGAGAACCATCTTTAATTTTTTAAAAAGCAAATTTGGATAATGCTTTGGGGCATTCTAGTCCACTGTGCCAGTGCATTCTTCTTTCTGCCTGGATTCCTTTTGGGAAGGTGAGCCCACATCCCTCCCTCTGGCCCTCCAGCCAGAACATGCAGTTGCTGTTCCTATGATTGCTACTAGCACCCAGGCTGGTTCTGAAGCAGGGAACCCTTCCAGATGGCTGACCCAGATAGCTTGGCTCCCTTGCCCACACCTTCCATTTACTGATTGGTCTGTATTCTCTTGTGTGATGTGGCAATGCCTAATAGGAGGGGGAATGTGCCAAAGACCGAAGCAATTCAGCAGACAACAACAAGGAGTGCGTATGTGCCAGAAAGCTTCCTACTGGTTTTTTCCGTCATGTTCATAAATGTGTCATTGGAAAGTTCACTCTCAAGCACCAAAGCAGCTTGGCTGGCTGTGCTCTTCCCTTCTTATAATTATAATTCCTGCTTTAATGGACTTGGGCTTGTGGGTTTGTCTCATTAATCAGTTGGTTTCAGTGAACATTTGATGAACTTCTGTTTTCCAGGCAAAGCAGAAAGGGACTTTTGAATCAGCAGGAGAGTTTAGAGTCAATAGCTATGTTTGTCACCAAGTTGGACATGAGAAATGGAGCATGTGCCATACACTTTGCCCTCCCTCCTGGCAGAGTTTTGTGTTTGAACATTTGGTCTGGGTTTACATTCCACTCCTGCAGGAATCCTTATACTGTGGCAGACAGATGCCTCTTGGAGGCTCTGAACTGGAGCTTTTAACAGCAAGAAAGTCCTTTTTGGTAAAAGTTTCCACAAAACTAGAGCGCCTTTTAAATTTATATCACATTGAAAAATAAGACTGTAACATGAGCCAAGCAGAAGGCAACCCGTGTAAGCTGTGGCCTGGGGCTTGCAAGCACATCAGGGTGCCAAGGGGGATGTATCACACTGCTTAACTGTTATCCTGCCTGTCACTCCTCTGGCACATTACTGTGCTCATTTGGCCTCCAATCCCCCACCCTCTTAAACTTCAAATGCCCTTCACAAACTGAACGCGCTGTGCTGGAGAACTGCAAAGGCAGGGTGTTGCTCCCTCTACAGACCCTGAGAGAAACCCTACGATCAGATTGTTTTGCAACTTGTGATAAAAGGTATGACAGGATGACCAGTCACAAATTTCAGGGGGGGGGGAGAAGACACTTCCTCTGCAGCAGCAGCTCCCTAAGAGCAAAGATGATGATGATGGACCGGATGAAACACAGAGAAGAGCTAACAACACCCCTGGACATCCTGCTATTCCGGGACAGCTTGTTGCTCGTGTTTCTGTTTTCCTGGCTCTTTTGTATTAGCAGTACACCATAATGGTAATGATTTTATTTAATTTATACTTCGGCTTTCTCCCCAGTGAGGACCCAAAGCAGCTCCCAATACTCACTCTGCGTCCATTTCATCCTCACAAAAAGACTGTGAGACGCGGGTTAGGCTGAGAGGATGTCCCGGGTCAAGGCTACCCAGTGAGCTTCCATGGTTTGTTAGCGGGATTCTCAGCCTGACCACTTCACTGCTGACCTTCTCACCACACTGGATCCCAGAATATCAGAACGGGTGTGGCGTTCAGGGTTTTTGAATAGTTTCAGGTGGGTGGCACCTTAGAGCACTTAGTGGCACTGGTGGCACCTTCGAGACCAACAAGATGTTTACAGTACAAGCTTTCAAGACTCAAAATCTTCTCTAATGAAGGGAGCTTTGATTCTTGCAAACAAAGACCCCCAAAATCTTGTTGGTCTTTAAGGTGCCCCTGGACTAGGATTACTGGACTTTCAGGTGTGACTTTCTGAAAGTATTTCTTTTGAGAAATTAAACTGGGCTGTCTCTCATTTGCAGCTAAACTTTGCAAAGTGCAGAATCCAAAAGTCACATGGATTTGGGCATTACTCAGATGTCTGTGGCAGGCCTATATCTGGACTATACCCTCTCTGACAGCAGGTGGAGGCTCATCTATATACTGTAACACCTCCTCCGCATGCACTGGTAGCCAAGGCCTAACCACGTGTTACATTTGCTAGCAAAACAGGAGTGGAAAAGTGCGTGGGGAAAGAACCAACTACAGAACATCATGGGAAGGCAAAAGCCTTGGCTACAGTTGAATAGCCCTGAAGGTGTTTGCCCCCAAACCGTCAAAGATACCCCCACACACACACACACACACACACACCATTCACTTCCGATCAGGAAAATCATGGGAGAGAGAAGGAGTAACGTCTCCTCTCCCCTCAGCCTGCAGTCCCAGTTAGAATCAAGGCCTCCTGTGTGTGATTTTTAAAGGGAAAGAAAAATGCTGGCAACTCCAGCGATGGAAGTCCCAGCATCTCAGGAAACTGAGCTGCAGTGCACTCAAGAGCAGCAGCTCCAGACACCGATTAATCCATGAGTGGATGAGAGTCCTATATGAGCTCTGGCCTGCAAGTGCAGGGGGCCGGATTTTAGCCCAAGGATTTAACTTGGGCTTGTACTGACCCACTTTTTTGTTTTTGGTTATTTATTGTTAAAAGCAACCTCCTCTCCTTCATTCCTGTCTCAGAAGAATGGCAAACAAATGGTACCTCAAACAGTTTTCTTGGCAGCCTGAAGACAGAAGTAAGACGCCATCATCTCTCCCCCCCCCACCCCCGCCGCCCAGAAGCACACCTGCTCAGCGCCATTTGGGAGCTCTGCAGCTGTCACCTCTGGGGCTCACGAGGAGGACTGTCCCTTGAAGTGATGCTGATGCCGGCCAAAGGGCTTCACATTCTCCTGCAGAGCTCTTGCCTCTCACATTTTCTGTAGGCCACTCCAAGCGTGACTCACAAGTGTGAACGGCATTCCATCATGAACAAGCTTTGTGTGAACATCAGTTTGCTTCTGTTAAGGAAAACTGATCTCCGTATCAGAAGCTACTGTTTGCATCTACTCCTCCCTCCCCTCTCCTCCTCTATATCTGACCAGTTTCTTCTTGCCCTCCATGCATCTGACGAAGAGAACTGCGGTTCTCGAAAGCTTATGCTACAATAAAGTTGGTTAGTCTTAAAGGTGCTACTGGACTCTCTTTGATTTTGCTACCACAGACTAACACGGCCGACTCCTCTACCGTATTTAGTACAGCTTGTTCCACAGTAAGTGTTCGTTCATAGGAGAGCAATGAATTTTCTCTGGATCAGGGCCATTACAGGAAAATCCACCCATTCCATTTATTTAAAAACACCCCCCCCCTTTGGTTGTTGGGGGTTTTCCGGGCTGTATTGCCGTGGTCTTGGCATTGTAGTTCCTGACGTTTCGCCAGCAGCTGTGGCTGGCATCTTCAGAGGTGTAGCACCAAAAGACAGAGATCTCTCAGTGAGAGATCTCTGTCTTTTGGTGCTACACCTCTGAAGATGCCAGCCACAGCTGCTGGCGAAACGTCAGGAACTACAATGCCAAGACCACGGCAATACAGCCCGGAAAACCCCCAACAACCATCGTTCTCCGGCCGTGAAAGCCTTCGACAATACCCCCCCCTTTGACGCAGAAATCTAAAGGCAGAAAGTTTCTGAGATGGGAAGGGGGCTGCAAACTGGTTAGAGGCTGATCTCAGAAAATGCCATTTCTTCTGCTCTGGACCCGAAGGGGCAATAGCAATCATCTCGGGTCGGGATACCTGAGCAACTGGAAGGCATGCCCATGTTGATTCATTGGTTTTCAGGCAGTGGGATGTAGATATTTGGGCTCAAACTCCTGCTCTACCATGAAGCTGGTTGGATAGGCCAGTCCCTCTCTCTGAAAGGTGACAGGGTCGGGCAGAGATGTTGTGGACGGCACCTGCTCTTTTCAAAGGGAAGGAAATGTGGCCAGACGTTCCTTACTGCATCCTCCTTTTTCCACTTTCTAGGCCTTTTTCCACATTGTGCCTCACTGCATCCTCCTTTTCCCACTTCCTAGGCCGTTTTCCACATTGTGCCTTACTGCATCCTCCTTTTTCCACTTCCTAGGCCTTTTTCCACATTGTGCCTCACTGCATCCTCCTTTTTCCACTTCCTAGGCCTTTTTCCACATTGTGCCTCACTGCATCCTCCTTTTTCCACTTCCTAGGCCTTTTTCCACATTGTGCCTCACTGCATCCTCCTTTTCCCACTTCCTAGGCCTTTTTCCACATTGTGCCTTACTGCATCCTCCTTTTCCACTTCCTAGGCCTTTTTTCCACATTGTGCCTCACTGCATCCTCCTTTTCCCACTTTCTAGGCCTTTTTCCACATTGTGCCTCACTGCATCCTCCTTTTCCCACTTTCTAGGCCTTTTTCCACATTGTGCCTCACTGCATCCTCCTTTTTCCACTTCCTAGGCCTTTTTCCACATTGTGCCTCACTGCATCCTCCTTTTCCCACTTTCTAGGCCTTTTTCCACATTGTGCCTCACTGCATCCTCCTTTTTCCACTTCCTAGGCCTTTTTCCACATTGTGCCTCACTGCATCCTCCTTTTCCCACTTTCTAGGCCTTTTTCCACATTGTGCCTCACTGCATCCTCCTTTTTCCACTTCCTAGGCCTTTTTCCACATTGTGCCTCACTGCATCCTCCTTTTCCCACTTTCTAGGCCTTTTTCCACATTGTGCCTCACTGCATCCTCCTTTTCCCACTTTCTAGGCCTTTTTCCACATTGTGCCTTACTGCATCCTCCTTTTTCCACTTCCTAGGCCTTTTTCCACATTGTGCCTCACTGCATCCTCCTTTTTCCACTGTCTAGGCCTTTTTCCACATTGTGCCTCACTGCATCCTCCTTTTCCCACTTTCTAGGCAATTAATCTACCAGGCACTGAATATCCAGCTGTTGCTTTTTTGTTGTGGAGAAGCAGGATGTCTTCTTTCAAGCAATCAAGAACTTTCAGAGAGAATGCATTTTCCTAACAGTCAGACTGCACTACATGCTTGAACGCAAAATAACAATGACCTCTGTCCCAGCTATACACCACTTTTAGAGAATTGTGCTGCAGTGTAAATCTCCCTGTACAGACTCTTAAAAAATGGAGGGGGGCATGGTTTCCCCGTATCAGTAAGACCTCTTGAAGGAATGTCAGTCCAGCCATCCAAGCTGGAGGGAGATTGTTGAAAGCAAAGGCAACGCTTCGTTCCACTGCATGTCCCACCTGGCACAAAACCCACCCCAGCCAGGCCCAAAAAACTCCCCTCCATCTCTGCTTCTATGAAGCCGACCACTGGAGCCAGCCCAGGCTCGAGCAGGAGGGGAGAGCACCAGTGCCTACATTTGCCTACAATTAGCCATATGAGCCCCGCGGAAGGGCTCCGCAGCAGGGGTGAGGAGGGACCGAGGGCAGCAAACTTCTGCGAACAGCAGAAGCCCTTTTCGGATCGAGCCATGACCGTTTAGCCCCTCCTGCTGGCGGCTCTGCTCCAGCCCCTTCTGCGCCCCGGAGCTCACGGAGAGACTATCCGGTTCAGCGCTGACGAGGCGGCACCTTCCGGCACCATCAGTGGGGTGCTGGCTGAGGAGCCGCCCGTCGAGCAGCGGGCAAGCGGCTTCCGCCTGCTGCAGCAGCCGGGCAACAGCTCGGCGGTGCGGGTGCGCGAGCGGGACGGGCAGCTGAGCGTGGGCGCCGAGCGGCTGGACCGGGAGGCGCTGTGCGGGCCGGCGGAGGAGCCCTGCGTGCTGCCCTTCGACGTGGTGAGCCTGGGCGGCGGCCGCGGGGGCGCGCAGTACCGCCGGCTGCACGTGGAGCTGGAGGTGCGCGACATCAACGACCACGCGCCGCGCTTCCCGCAGCCCGTGCTGGCGCTGGAGGTGTCGGAGAGCGCCGCGCCGGGCACCCGCCTGCCGCTCGAGCTGGCCCGCGACCCGGACGCCGGCTCCAACGGCGTGCAGAGCTTCGCGCTCTCGCCCGCCGACGGCCCCTTCGGCCTGGAGGCGCAGAGCCGCGCCGACGGGCGCAAGGGCGCCGAGCTGGTGCTGCTGCGCGAGCTGGACCGCGAGGCGCAGGCCGCCTACCGCCTGGAGCTGGTGGCCAAGGACGGCGGGCGGCCGGCGCGCTCGGGCACGGCCACGCTCAGCGTGCGCGTGCTGGACGCCAACGACAACGCGCCCGCCTTCCCGCGCGGCGCGCTCCTGACCCTGGAGCTGCCCGAGGACGCGCCGCCGGGCGCGCTGCTGCTCGAGCTGGACGCCGCCGACCCGGACGAGGGCGCCAACGGGCAGCTGCTCTACTCGTGGGGCAGCCAGGTGCCTCCCGAGGCGCGCCGCCTCTTCGCCCTCGACCCGCTCTCGGGCCGCCTCAGCCTGCGCGCCGCTCTGGACTACGAGCTGCAGCGCGCCTACGAGCTCGACGTGCAGGCCAGCGACCGCGGCGCCAGCCCGCTGGCCGCCAGCTGCAAGGTGCTGGTGCGCCTCCTCGACGTGAACGACAACGCGCCGGCCCTGGCCGTCAGCGCGCTCTCGGCGGGCCCGGGCGGCCCGGCGGCGGGGGCCGAGGCCGGCCTGGCCTTCGTCAGCGAGGCGGCGGCGCCCCAGAGCCTGGTGGCGCTGGTCAGCGCCTCGGACGGCGACGCGGGCGCCAACGGGCAGGTGCGCCTGGCCCTGCTACCCGCGCCGCAGCAGCCCTTCGCCCTGCAGCGCGCCTACGAGGCCAGCTACCTGCTGCTCACCGCCGCGCCCCTGGACCGCGAGCGCGTGCCCGAGTACAACCTCACGCTCGTGGCCGAGGACCTGGGCTCGCCCCCCGCCCGCACCGTGCGCCGCCTCACCGTGCGCCTGGCCGACGAGAACGACAACGCGCCGCGCTTCGCCGAGGCCCGCTACGAGCTGGCGCTGCTGGAGAACAACGCGCCCGGTGCCTACCTGGCCGCCCTGCTGGCCTCCGACCCGGACCTGGGCGCCAATGGCCGCCTCTCCTACCGCCTGCTCGACGGCCCGGCCGCGGACGCCTCCCTTGCCACCTACCTCTCGCTGGACCCGGCCACCGGCGCCCTCTACGCCGCCCGCGCCTTCGACTACGAGCTCCTCAAGCAGCTGGAGGTGAGCGTCCAGGCCGTGGACGGCGGCTCTCCGCCGCTCTCTGGCACCGCCGTGGTCCGGGTGCGAGTGGTGGACCAGAACGACAACGCGCCCCTCATCACTCACCCGCGGGGGACCTTCCCTTGCCCTTGGGCGCCCCCGCCGGGTTCCCGATCGCCCGCCTGGTGGCAAGCGATGCAGACACGGGCCCCAATGCCGAGCTGTCCTTCTCCCTCCGGGTGCCCGAGCCCTTCGCCATCCACCTGCGGACCGGCGAGCTCTTCCTTCGGCAGCGGCTCCCCGCCGGTGCTGCATCCCAAGCGGCGTTCCGTCGAGGACAGCGGGAGGCCCGCGCTGACCAGCGCTGCCGCTCTGCGGCTCATTCCCACGGGCGCGCTGCCCTCTAGCGTGGAGATTCTGGTCCTGCAGCCTGCGGAGGCCCGAGAAGGGACCCTGGTCCCTCCGTCGTGCTCATCAGCCTGCTGGCGGGGGCTGCAGCGTGCTGCTGGTGGCCATCCTCCTGGTGGCGCCCTCCACCTGCCAGAGCAGGAAAGGACTCCTGGGATGGTCGGGGTGCCCGGGAGGGAGACTGGCACCCGCCACAGAAAAAGCACCCTGTGAAGGTCTGAACTCCTCCCGCCCTGCTGAAGGAAGATGGGGAGATGGCTTGTGCCCGGCCACGAGGGACAGCCCCAGCCGCACCTCTCAGGTAAGCAGATCTGGATCAGGGTCTTCCCTTGAGCTGGAGGTCATGGCAGGTGCTCTCCCAGAAATGTTTCTTGGGGGAGAGCCTGCAAGCAACGCTCTGTAGCTGGGAGGAAAGTGCTGCCAGCGCCTCTGGGGGTCAGCTGCTGAGATCACAGTTCCTGAATGGTCTTGGAACAGCTTTTGCACCGGCTTCCCACAGGGCTGGTGCGTTGGCACCTTTTGGCACACTCCTCCCTCCCTCCCTCCTCCGCATCAGGATTCCTTGAGGTCTCGATGAGCAGGTTCTAGTTTTGACATCTCATCTTCCAGAGAGCCAACTCAGTGTAGTGGTTACGAGCGAGGGACTCTAATCTGGAGAACCGGGTTTGATTCCCCACTCCTCCTTTTGAAGCCTTGGGTCAGTTACAGCTCTTCCAGAGCTCTCTCAGCTCCACCCACCCGGCACAGTGATTGTTGTGGGGATAATAATTACTTTGTAAACCGCTCTGAGTGGGCATTAAGTTGTCCTGAAGGGCGGTATATAAATCAAATGTTGTTGTTATTATCATTATTATTCCTGGGCTGATTTTAGCCTTTCTCAAGAAATGTTTGGCAGATCTAACTGGGAAAAGAAGGGTAAAGCTTAAAAAGTGAACCTGCTGCTGCTCAGAGCCTGGCATGGGGGTGGGCAGTAGCCTCCACCGCCTCCCCATGAAAACCAAAGCAAGTTGTTTCTGTGTTAAGCTGATCTGCGCTCATTGAAATCACTGGGATAAGAAAGGGAGCAAAGCGCTTGCAGGTGGCCCACGGAGAGGCAGGCAGGCCGAAGCAGGAACCGGGGAGGCAGTTTATCTCCGCCCCCCCCCCCCCACAGCTCTTATGTCTTTCAGGGTAGCCCACGGACGTTGGAGCCAAATGGCACTTTTCATCAGGCCGAGGGATCAGAACAGACCACAGACCTGGTTCTGAGGGGTTCTCGTGATAGGCTGGCTTCTCAGGCATAGTTTGAGGCCGTCTGAAGCTGCTCGTCTCAGGGCCAACAACTGTTTTGTTGGTTGTTTACTCTGATGTGGTGGAATCTCTCCTCCCCCCTTTGGACTTTCTTCTGTCAGGGTGCTGGAAAATGTTAAAACAAAAACAGATGTTGCAAAACAATCCAAGTAAAAAACCAGTTCAGGGTTGGTTCCAGGTAGGTAGCCATGTTGATCTGCGGTAGAATAGGAGGATTTGAGTGCAGGGGCAGCTAGGAGACAGACAAGGTTTGCAGAGTCAAAGCTCCCTTCAGATACAATGCACCCCAAGGGAATATCTCCAAATATCAGATTCTTGTATCTGACGAAAAGAGCTTTGTGGAAAGCTCACACTCTGCAAATGTTGTCAGTCTCTTTGCTGCCACTGCACTCAAATCCTGCAGATCAGGGTTGGGTGGCCAACTATTCAGCATTGATCCTGGCTGCTGCTCTTGTGCCTCCAAGGCCAGTGTCAGGCTCTGGATGACAGAATACAGCAGGCAGGTCCCTGGTTCATTATAGCAAGACACAGGTCCTTGGTTAAATGACTTTTATTCAGAAATCAGCTCTTTCCATATTCAGGTCCAAAGGTCTACTTAGGAGTAAGGCAAGTAACTAAGTAGTTCTAGTAGAAGTTTGACAAGACTGACAACATGGGAAAAACACATCCCTTTTCTACCCGACTTTCCTTCCCCCTCCGAATTCCCAAATAATTCATTGTTGTTCTTTCTGTGTGAGAACATTGTGCTGTCACGCTATGAAGAGAGAAGACATATCATAGTCCGTGGAAAAGGTTCAAAGTTGTAAACAGACAGCCACCTGGGAACGTGTGAGATCCCACTGGCTACAGAAAATGGAGTCACACTAGGCAATTAAGCATATACTTGACAAAAGAAATATCGGCATGGATGAACGGGTACAGTCAAACATGACAGCCAGTCCAACGCTAGGCAATGAGCAGGTGAGGCTTTTCACAGCATAGAGATCTCCTGAAAAAGACGTCTTCCTGGATGGCTGCTCAGGGACAGGCTGAAAGTAAGACTTCCTAGAATTGTTCTTACGAAGCAGGCGTTACTGGGGTGTAGATCAACCCTGATCCTCCAGTGGCAAGAATGCGACCTATTTTGTCAAATAGTTCCCACCCCTTGCCTTGAGTACTGTCCAGGGTTGGCTCAGTGCCATGGATTGTTGGGCAAGCAGGTAAAGAATTCATTCTTGGTCTGGGGAAAAATCCCTTTGAAGATGGGAGGTTCTCTGTCATGTCACTTGAGTGTGAGAATCATACTCAAGGGTTGGAAGGTACCTCTGGAGTCATCTAGTCCAACCCCCTGCACAATACAGGAAATTCACAACCACACCTCCCCCCCAAACTGCCCCAGTGACCCCTGCTCCATGAAAACACACCAGCAGGTCAAGATCCCTTCAGAATCTGCAGTTAATTTCGATTTTAGAAACTTTCCAGACTCTGTGCTCTATTGAATGCCAGAATGCACACCTCTCTTGCCTTTGAAAACTGAGAAATCTCACTGCTGTGCATGTGGAGGGTGGCACAAGGGCAAGAAATATGGCATGATCCTCAGAACAGCAGATTTGGGGTCCAGTGGCACCTTAGAGACCAACAAGATTTTCAGAGTATGAGCTTTGGAGAGTCAGGCCTCCCTTCTTCAGACACCTTCAGCTTACACTCTGAAAATCTGGCCGATCTCTAAGGTGCCACTGGACTCAGATCTTGCTGTTTTACTGCAGAGCAACATGGCTACCCACCTAAAGTGATCCTCAGTATGTTTACTTGGGAGTAAGTTCCACTGTATTCATTGGATCTTCTTACTGTGTTTGTGGTTTGGGATTATAAGTAAAATTATGTGCAGTTATTGAGATGGGGGGGGGGGGAGAAGACCTGAGGTCTGTATTCCACTCCAGCTCCTGAATTCTGTGGAAGGCTAACCCAGACCCCTCTACTGCTACTGCTTCTCATGCTGCCTTTGAGAAGTCCTCTTTGTCTCAGTGGGCGCATGGCAACTGGCGGCTTGCCAGCTGCCCCCCCCCCCCAAAGCACGGAGTCTGACTTGCTTCGGGGCCTTTGCAGGAAGGAGCAGGCGAAGCTTTTCACAACCTGATGATAAAATGGTTAACTGCTGCTGATGTGATGGCTGTGAAAGGCAGGCCAGTGTAGAAGATGAGCCTCTTCAAAACATATTATTTATTTCTATTTATTAAAAGATTTATACTTTGCCATTCCTCTTGGTTAAGGGTGGTGGTCTGCTTGAGAAAAGAAATCTAGAGAGACATGAGAGTAAACACCATAATTGGTCCTTCGGAAAATATTTTAGAATGTAACGATGGGGCCTTTCCTTTCTTGACGGGCTCAGGTTCTCCTTCCACTTCGTGCCTCGGCTGCCTGGGAGGGGGGCCAGACTGCATCAAGCCCCCGGTGAGTGCAGCACTTTGCTCAGACCCCTTCCTCCTCCCCCTGCTCCCACAGTGAACTTGGGGCTCCCCCATGTGCCACAGGCCGATGCTTTGCCTTCAGAAGCAGAGATGTTCCAGAGATGGGATGCGAGACTCTGCCCCATGCTCCAGAATGGCTTTTCTCTTACGGGGTTCAAAATGTATTCTGAAACTCTGCTAGGAGGCAAGCCATTGGGGGAGAGATTTGGAGCAGGGGCATGGAGTGGTGGGCTTACAGCATTTGTATGGACACCACAAATACCTCAAAGGCAAGAAAACCAACCTGTAGTGGAGTATATCCCATTATCCCTGGTCTTTGTGGAACTGGTCTTCCCATTTTGCCCTTTGTTTCAGTCTGCTGAGCCCCCTGAAATGCTGTTCCTCATGGTCAACTGACCCCTGCAAAATACTTTGGGGGCAAAGGGGGTGTGTGCAGCGGGAGAGAGGAATCAGCCGAAACTGCTGCCTTTCAGGCTGGGGATGTGCCATTGCCTGGAACTGCTTTCCAAACAAATCAACCCTGTAGCAGAGGCCAGAAAAAAACCCAAAGGCAGCTTTCTGTGTGTAGGAGCTAACGACTGACTAAGTGGGGTCCCCTGTCCCCTTTTGCCGTTTGACCATTTGTATTGGGCAAATGGCGCTCCCTTTCCTCTGCCAGCACTCAGTGGAGCAGGATGGGGGAGGGGGA
Source organism: Eublepharis macularius (assembly GCF_028583425.1). Lineage (NCBI taxonomy): Eukaryota > Metazoa > Chordata > Lepidosauria > Squamata > Eublepharidae > Eublepharis > Eublepharis macularius. The sequence continues at coordinate 5,660,722 of NC_072792.1, forward strand.
TGATGGCACTGTACAGGGTGGGTGGGTCACTTCCAGGTTGGTAGCTAGAAGTGAGGTTGTGGTATCGTGCAACACCTTTGAACCCTCTGCCCCCAAATGCTCCTGCTCCAACTCCAAAAAGTGCTGCTATGTGTCCTTTTCTATTTTCCTAGAATGGCAAGGAGCAGGGACGGCACCAGGGTTTCCGGCGCCCGAGGCTGGGGTTGTGCGCATGCGCGTGCGCACCCAAACTGCGTGATGATGTCACGTGTGATGTCATCATGCAGCGTGCGCTGCAAGCCGGCCCCATTGGTGTGGTGGGCGGCTGGGACGGTACACGGGTGCCCTGCGCTGCCCCGGATGCCTGCCGCGTGTGGTCCGCGGCTGCTGTGCCCGGCCGCAGCGCAGGACAGGAGGGCTGGGAGGCTGCAGCAGCTGTGGCCTCCCGCTTAGCCCCCAGCTCCACGGCATGCGCCTCCGCCCCTGGTGCCCCCTCCGGCCCCCCACACTCGAGGCGGGAGCCTACCTGCCTCAATGGGCATGCTGGCCCTGGCAAGGAGTATTTATTTATATCATGTATCACTTTTTTCACTGAGAATCAAGGCGGATTACATAGTGTGAGATTAGTCCAATCAGTATCAAGGAGATTTCAATAAATAATGCCATAGGGTAAATAAATGCAAGTTTACAAAGACAGAGCATTAGCAAGAATCCAATACAGAGTTGAAGAAATGCTGAAACAGAATGTAAGCAATTCTAGGACTGACATTAGACAAGCTCATAGGAGCACATACTTAAAGCAACAGATAGTATGTAAGGCAACATAGTGGTGAAGTCTCTGGTCCCTAACTTGTTAGTGAAGCATCTGAGACCCCCTCCCTACAATTTAGCACTCGTATCTGTGTAAAAAGCCCCTTTGAATAATTCAGTTTGCATTTTTTGCAGAAAGCTAGGAGAGGGGGGGGCTCACCTGACCTCCTCAGGCAGGCCATTCCACAGGACAGGGGCCACCACAGAGAATGTCCATGTATGGGCAGCTGCTGACACGTGCAAAGTGGCACCTGCAGGAGACCACGGAAGAGACCCTGTGTAGGTCATTTTAAGGGTTTAGATTGCTGTTGGCAAAAATGTTAAGGATGACAGTTAAGTTGTCTCCGCCTCCATTGTTGTCCTTTGTAGTAAGTCTCCCTAACCACTTTTCCTTTCTCAGTCCCCAATGAACTGAGCATGAGAGACAGTGGAAATGGAGACGGTGAATGCAGTGACAGTGACTCGGAGGCCAGCAGGGAAGTGCCACAGAAGGCATCTGCAGAGATGGCAGAGAAGGAAAGGTAAGTAGACAGACTGGCGGCTCTGTGCCATTCCTCAAAATTTCTTCCGCTGTAGGGATGTAGAGATTAGGGGTTGGATTCAGCCGTCTTTTCTACTTAATATTGATCAGTTTCCTTATTACAGCCTCTAAAGTCCAACGAAATTCTGGGAATTTCTAAAGTGTCGCTCAGCAAGGTGATGTCACTTCTGAGTCTTCCTATAAAGCAAGAGGCACTAAAAGGGAAGGAACCAAAGAGCAAAACCAACAATTCCCCTCTCAACTATCATAGAACAATACAAAAATATATACAATTTTAATGAAGTACAAATAGTGAAAAACGTGCAGTAAGTCTTAAATAATCGCTGAAAAACAACGACAACAGTATAAGTATACAGAACAATCAGTCAATGAATATACAGTAAATAACAGACCAAAGTATCATGAATTACCACCATGAATTACCATCATGAATTACCCACCATGAGGTGGGTGGGGCTGAGAGAGCTCCAGAGAGCTGTGACTAGCCCAAGGTCACCCAGCTGGCTTCAAGAGGAGGAGTGGGGAATCAAACCCGGCTCTCCAGTCCCGCACTCATAACCATACTGTATATTCATACAATATTCAATAACAACGCCTGGAAACTAGGCATAGCATTACACAAATAAGTAATTCAAGGTACCACGATGACAATGTCAGTTCCAGCTAGTGAAATCAGCCAGCTATTCTCACCACCGGGATCCGTAGCATGGCCACAGTCGTTCACACGGAAATTCAAAAGGGCGTGGGAGTTGCTGGCTATTACTTAATAATAATAACAACAACATTCGATTTATATACTGCCCTTCAGGACAACTTAATGCCCACTCAGAGTGGTTTACAAAGTATGTCGTCATTATCCCTACAACAAAACACTCTATGAGGTGGGTGGGGCTGGGAGAGCTCCAGAGAGCTGTGACTAGCCCAAGGTCACCCAGCTGGCTTCAAGAGGAGGAGTGGGGAATCAAACCCGGCTCTCCAGTCCCGCGCTCTTAACCACTACACCAAACTGGCTTTCAGCCCAACAAACAGCTAGCAAAATCTGTTTCACAGTAAGAGCTTTCTCAGGGGCTACCGTATCTGTGTTGGATAAAAGTCAAACTCTTAGCAACTACTCTACTACGTAACTAGTGCTATTTCTCCCAAATTATACTTGCAGAAAGTGGAAAACAGAGGAATCACTGATCTGGTCTGGTCTTGACAGCGGCAATGTCCGTAAGCACGGGCAATGGACATCCTAGTAGGGCCATTTGCTTTAGAATTCAGGAACATCTATCTAAGGTGAGGAGAGCCGTTGTGGATGCACCCCTAACTGCTCACCTTCAACTATTGCACCGCAACAAAACAGATATAAGATTTATAGTTCTAGAAGTCGTTCAAGATAAGGAGGGGAGGATATCAACTAGAAAATTACTCCAACAGGAGAGTTTCTGGATCTTTCATTTAAAATCTTTAGCACCTATGGATTTTGACATGACATGTTTCCTCTCGGAATTGGGTTGTGATACAGTTATAGGACATTATCTCTTTAAATGTAAAGTATTTATGGTAGGACTAGCAACAAGGTCCATTGTAGGAAAAAATACAGCGGACTCTAGAAAGGGGAGGGTGGGCAGGCAGGCATTTGTTCCTCCTTCATCACTGATTCTAGCAATTCTGGTGAAGGAAGGGGTGGGCATTGTCATCTGCTCCACGCCTGATCTGCCTGATCTCGGCCATGTGAAGGGGTGGTGGGCTTTGCTACCTGCTCCATGCCTGATACATGCTGGGTAAAGGGGGGCACTGCCTCCTGTTCTGCTCCTGACTACGTCTGGGTGAAAGGGGGCAGGCATTGCTGCCTGCTCCGAGCGCGATCCCACCTGAGTGAAGGGGGTTGGGCATTGCCACCTGCTCCCCGCTGGGAGAAGGGAGGAACAGGTATTGCCTCCTGCTCCACACCTGATCCTGACAGTTGAAGGTGGACGGCGGGCTTAACTACTTGCTCTGCTCCTGATGCCAGCTGGGTGAAGGGGGTGGGCGTTGCCAAATGCTCTGCTCCTAATACCAGCTGGGTTAAGTGGGGAGTGGGCATTGCCACCTCCTCCACTTCTGATTCCTGCCGGGGGAAGGGGGGGTAGGCATTGCCATCTGATCTGCTCCTGATCTCAGCTGGGTGAAGGGGGTAGATTTTGTCACCTGCTCTGCACCTGATCCCAGCTGGGTTAAGTTCAGTGGTGGGCATGGCTACTTGCTCTGCTTCTGATCCCAGCTAGGTGAAGGGGGGAGGGCATTGCCAAGTGCTCTGCTCCTCATACCAGCTAGGTTAAGGTGCGGGTGGGCATTGCCACCTGCTCTGTTCCTAATACCAGCTGGGTTAAGACCGGGGGGCTGGCATTGTCAAGTGCTCCGCTCCTGTTCCCAACTGATTCAAAAGGGAGGCAGGCATGGCCACCTGTTCCACTGTTGATACCAGCTGGGTTAACGCAGGGGTTAGGCATTGCCACCTGCTCTGCTTCTAATACTAGCTGGGTTAAGGCAGGGGGTGGGCATTTCCACCTGCTTTGCTCCTGAAAGCAGCTTGGTTAAGGAGGGCAGAGGGCATTGCCACAAGCTCTGCTCCTAATACCAGCTGTGTTAAGGTGGTGGTGTGTGGGCATTGCCACCTTCTCCGCTCCTAATACCAGCTGTGTTAAGGTAGGGGTGGGCATTGTCACTTGCTCCACTCCTAATATCAGCTGGGTTAAGGCAGGGGTGGGCATTGCCATCTGCTCAGCTCCTATTACCAGCTGGATTAAGGTGGGGGGTGGGCATTGTCACCTTCTCCACTCCTAATACCAGCTGGGTTAAGGTGGGGGTGGGCATTGCCACCTTCTTTGCTCCTGAAAGCAGCTGGGTTAAGGTGGGCAGAGGGCATTGCCACAAGCTCTGCTCCTAATACCAGCTGGGTTAAGGTGGGGGTGGGCATTACCACCTTCTCTGCTCCTAATACCAGCTGGGTTAAGGTGGGGGGGCAGGCATTGCCTGCTCTGCTCCTGATCCTAACTGGTTCAAAGGGGGGCGGACATTGTATGCTGTTTCACTGTTGATACCAGCTGGGTTAACGCGGGGTTTAGGCATTGACACATGCTCCGCTTCTAATACCAGCTGGGTTAAGGCAGGGGGTGGGCATTGCCACCAGCTTTGCTCCTAATGCTAGCTGGCTTAAGGTGGGCAGAGGGCATTGCCACCTCCTCCGCTCCTAATACCAACTGGGTTAAAGCAGGGTATGTGTGTGGCAATGCCACCTGCTCTGCTTCTAATACCAGCTGTCTTAAGGTGGGGGTGGGCATTGCCACTTGCTCTACTCCTAATATCAGCTGGGTGAAGGTGGAAGGTGGGCATTGCCATCTGCTCCCATCCTGCTCCCGGTCTGGGCTTCCCACCATGGCATGCTTTCTGGAGGGAAATGGTGCCTTGCCTAGGCTTCTCTCCATGTCAGCGCCCTCTAGTGGTGTACCAAGGTATAAAGTGAGTTGTCTGAAACACGCTTACTCAATTATATAGTAAGATGTTCATTGCCCATGCTTACAGAAATTGCCGCCGTGGAGACTGCGAAACAGATTTTGCTAGCGGGTTGTTGGGCTGAAGTAATAGCCAGCAACTCCCACGCCCTTTTGGATTTCCGTGTGAACGACTGTGGCCATGCTACGGATCCCGGTGGTGAGAATAACTGGCTGATTTCACTACTTGGAACTGACATTGTCATCGTGGTACCTTGAATTACTTATTTGTGTAATGCTATGCCTAGTTTCCAGGCGTTCTGACTGGACTCTGGTTGTTATTGACTACCATTCATGATACTTTGGTCTGTTATTTACTGTATATTCATTGACTGATTGTTCTGTATACTTACACTGTTGTCGTAGTTGTTTTTCAGTGATTATTTAAGACTTACTGCACATTTTTCACTATTTGTACTTCATTAAAATTGTATATATTTTTGTATTGTTCTATGATAGTTGAGAGGGGAATTGTTGGTTTTGCACTTCTGAGTCTTCACCAGGAAGTGACGTTGTCGTGTCATACACTGCTATCCCCAAACCGCCCGCTTTTGCCAGGCCCAGGGACAGGGGCTGTAATAAGGAGGGTCTTCACCTGGAAGTAGTGCTGCTGCAGAGGGCCGTGTTATCTCTCCCATTTTCCCCATGGCACTCCATTGAGTGGGGGCAGGGAGCACCGGCAGGGAGTGCACAAATGACAATCCTGGCTGGTCCATATGGCCTTTGTCCCTGCAGGTCCCATGATGCCCAACTCACCCTTTTTGGGTGGTTAAAAAGGGTCTCTTCCTCTTTGACCACCAAATCCCAGGAGTGCCTCACATTGAAAGTTTTGTTTTTGTCCTGTATTACGACACTGGGCAAATTAGAAATAATGCTGATTGTAGAATCTGTCCAAGACCCTTTTCCCTTTTCTTTAAATTTTGTTCCCTCCCATACTCAGTTCAGACTGGAATTATTTCCCTCTCTAAAAACTCAACAGAATATAGAATTAGAGTCCTTATGTTTCAAGAACCTGTTTACCTGTTAAAGGGAAAAAAATATGTTATGGTGCAAATGATTTGTCAGTTTGGTCTATAATAATGATATGATTTCTTCCTTACGGTATCTGAAGAAGTGAGCTCTTAACTAATGAAAGCTCATGCTGGAATGAATGTTGTTAGTCTTTTAAGGTGCCCCTGGACCTCTACTTTATTTTGCTACAATAGATTAACATGGCTGCGGCCCTGGAAGTAGAATAAGCAGCCAGCCCAGGATGGCCAGATGGCAGCTGCGGGCGAGAGGGATAAAAAAACTACCTTATTGCTCTGGGGGGGACCAAGTCAGGCAAGCCTTTGAACAAGACCCCCCCCCCTCAAAGAACATGAAACCCTCACTCTGGCTGAGAGGGAAGATGGGGAAGTGAGGAAGAACAAAGCTCTGCCTCCAAAATGGTGGCACCGAGCTCTGCTTTTCTCCCTTCCCTTTCAGACCTTTAATGGGTTTTTAAAAACTTAACTGCAGATCTCTGCAGTGTCTCTCACTTCTGCACTCAGAATTGTGGGGCTGCTTTTTATATAAAAAAACCCTCTTGAGGTTGCATTGTCCTGTCTTTTTATTCTCCATGTTATCTTGCAATGATCATGTGAGGGAGATTAGCTGAAAGACTGGCTCCTGGTAAACCCTGTGAGCATCCTGGCAAAGTGGGGATCGGTACCTGGATCGCTGTGGTGCTAGTTTTGCCACTGTACCACGCCAGCTGTCAGAAACTAGGATAAAACATTTTTCTCTTTAAAATACAATTCCAGTATATCACTTTCTTCTCAGGGACTATAGGCTTTGTGAAGGAAACATCCCACAGAGACATAGAAGGCTGCAGCAAACTTCAACTGCACTTCTCTTCAAGTCTTCCATTTCATGAGAAACACAGAAATACATTTTTATGTTCCGCAGTTCAGACTTACAGACAACTTCCTCAGACACGGAAAATTTATGTTCATCCTGAGCTCTGGACACCAAGTGAAGGCTGTTCGCCAGTTCAAAGCCAAAGACTGCAGAGTGTCTATGAAAGAGGACTTGGTGAAGGGACAAGACTGTTGGAGGAATTGCCTTATCTTCCACAGAACTCTTCATCAACTAGCGTGTCCGAAACAGCAACATCTTTGTAATAAAACAAGGATAGATGTTATGTACTGGAATCAATGAGAATTAAAAATGCTTGATTTAGTTGGATTAAATCTGATATTAATGTGAAAAATATTCCTTCCAAACATGTATTAGAGTCATCCAGAAATGTATACAGAGGAGTTAGCCGTGTTAGTCTGTGGTAGTAAAATCAAAAAGAGTCCAGTAGCACCTTTAAGACTAACCAAATTTGACCAGTCTCTGTATCAGGCATCTGACGAAGAGAACTTGATTCTCGAAAGCTTATGCTACAATAAAATTGGTTAGTCTTAAAGGTGCTACTGGACTCTTTTTGATCCAGAAATGTAAGTATCTTTAAGTTATGGTATAAGAAGTTGTTTAGAAAGTGTTTTTTCTATTAACTCTTTTACATGTTTATTCTTGCTAAAAATGGAAGCTAAAATATGCTATATATATTCTAAAGTAATGTAAAAAATTATTTTCATGGCTGCTGTGAGAACTGTGTGTGTATAGCTGGACTTGGCCTCTTCCTTTCAAAGTTGCACATGTCATTCAAAGGAATCCTAGTACCTGTTACTGCTCAAAAACAAATTGACCTTCGAAGTTGAATTTATGCAGAAAGATCCTGTTCAACAGTCTCTTTAGCAAAAGGAGATGTTAATAATCCTGTTAATAATCTTGTCTCTGTTTGGAACCTACCTGTTGGGGCAAGTCCCTGATGGCACCTTGTGCCGTCCGCTTGGCAGCATGCCCGCAGGACTCCTGCATGCCGCCGAGCGAGCTGGCAGACGGGGTCACAGTGCTTCAAATTGCAGGTGTGTGTGTGTGAGATCAAATTTTAAATGCTTCCTGTAAAAAAAAACACCCTCTGCAAATAAACTACTACATCGGAAGGAAAATTTTCTGTCCTAGCCCTTTGCATGCTGTGCTAGTTTTCCACTTACAAGGAACTGTGAATGCATTTTACCCATAATACCTTCCCTGTGGACTGGGGAGGTAATGACAAGTATCATACTTAAATAAAAATATTCTGCTTGAATAAACGGGGGTTCCGTGAGGTCATCGGTCAGCATCTTCCTTGGTTCTCCTGTCAGGAGCCCTCCTGGGCATTCACCTTGCGCAGCGCTGAAATCCTAGACTCTCGTGGCAGACAGCTTTCCTCCTAAGCCGTCTTTCTGCCGCCTCCTAATTGCCTGATATTTGCACATCTCTTCTTGCAGGTACTCAAAACCAGTTTTGAATTTTCTAATGGGCGGGGGCATCATCTGGCTGCTACTGGAAACAGCTGATGTGGTCCAGCTGGGCCTTTCTTGTTGTTTTTTACGATTGTGGGTGATCTCATGAAATCTCTATGTTCAAAGGCACTATACCACCTAATTCTTTTTTTTTTTAAAGCTATTGCTCTAAATGCCTATGAGAACATCTTTTTCTTCTGTAACTTCCATGGGAAATATACCTAAATGCAAAGGAAGTCATTTTTCATAATGTATGTGTTTGTACAAATTGATGCAAATCAAGTAATTGGTGGGCTCTCCTTTAGAGGTTTTTAAGCAGAGGCTAGATGGCCATCTGACAGCAATGCTGATTTTGTGAACCTAGGCAGATCATGAGAGGGAGGGCAGAGTGGGTTACATCAGTGCTTAGTTCGTGTGGCCTCTTCTTACGTGCCCAGGGTAAGGCTGATCGCCACCTTGGGGTCAGGTAGCAATTTTCCCCAGGCCAGTTTTGCTAGGGATCCTGATGGTGTTTTGCTACCTTCTGGGCATGCAGCAGGGGTCACCGTGTGTGTGGCAGGGGGAGGTGTGGATTTTCTGCATTGTACAGGGGGTTGAACTAGATGACCTTGGAGGTACCTTCCAACCCTATGATTCTATGAGTAATATTTCTTTAATTCAGTGCTGGCTCTAGCTGGAATGCAGATCACACATATTTGCAAACTCATGCATCATACAGGTTGAAGCCTGGCCTGGCAACAGATCCTTCTTGGAAGTACATTCAATTTGTCTCCATAGAAGATGTGAAGCAGTCCTAATTCACACCCTCCTTTTCACCTGGTAAGCTCCAGACCTGGGAATCAATCCCACATTTATTTGCAGATGCAAATACCCTGTGTGAATGAGCAACACTTGCACCTGGCTCCAGCAAAAACAGAGAAGCCATAATGTGGCATAACGACTTATAAAAGGAATTCATGTTTTTGCACTGAGAGAGGGTGATGTTGAGCTCCCCAAGGGTTTCTGTTGGCTGCTAGTCACTTGCACGTGCAGGACATCTGCACTCAGGTGACTCTGGCCATATGGCAGAGCTCAGGCACCAGAGGTCGGGGGATCAACACAAGCCTTTCATTACTTATGTCCTGGAGGCCAAGCCCGAGGGTTGGGAAAAATCCTCTCTCCCAAGTGCAAGACTGCTGCCTGCAAGCACAGAGCTTATTTGCTTTGAAACAGCTGCAGCCACTTGCCTCTACAACAGAACCCCTCATGGAAGACCACAGCTTGCTTTCTGTAGCACACTGAACTAACTGCATGCATGTAGACAGGGCGTTTTTTCTGGGAAAAGAGGTGGTGAAACTCGGTGGGTTGCCAGCAGAAGGGGCAACTTTTGACGGGAGGTGTTGCCCCTGGACCACCTCCCAGGACTGCACAATGACATCAGTTTGGAACAAGGGGGAAGTTTTTTAAAGTTTAAATGGTCCTCAGAGAAAATGGTCACGTGGCCGGTGGCCCCACCCCCCTGATCTCTGCCAATGGCGCGGAGGGCAATCTAAACTCCCCTCTGTCTGGAGATCAGGGGGCGGGGCCACCGGCCATGTGACCTTTTTCAAGAGGTTCCGGAACTCCATTCTACCGCATTCCAGCTGAAAAAAATCCCTTCATGTAGGTATATATCCTGGTTGCCTCTGGCACTCTGATGGATGCTCATAAATATAACATCTGGCTTTTGATGTGAATTCTTTTACCAGCTTAGTGAAGTTTGTGCCTGGGCTGGACCATTTCGGACTGGAGGAGGTGGAGAGAGGGATATGCTCCCCCACAAATCCTTCCTACATATAGAAAGCTAGCTTATCAGGGAAAAGGTTAGGTTACAAACTAGGTATCTTGTTTTCTGTGTGTGAGGAAATTTTCATCTGGAGGACTAGTGTGATTTTGCACTCAGAGCCTGAAGCAGAGTACATACCAGCGTTGGCACTGGGAATCCCTTATACTCTATCTTACTTGTGCTTATTGAGGCATATCCCCCTGTGGTTTTTTTGTGTTACTTTATTTTGATTTCGTAGTAGCCCAGTTCACAAGTTCCAGCGAATGCCTATACAATCTCTGTATGATGTATACTTGATTTTTCTTTATATACACATTGAGTAATTGTCAGCTTTACAGTCAACGTGAATGTGTAATTTAACCCCCCACATTTGTCCAGCTACCGGTCTCCAGTTTCCTTTGTAAAGTTAACACATTTTGGGTCTTCTTACAAACAGATTTACGCATGTACAATTAGGATGCGTGTGTATGCATTGTAAGTTGTGAACAGGGCTAATATAAATTGTGTTTTAATGTGTTGTGAACCACCTTGAGTAGGGAGAGGAATGTTAAATAAAATACGTAAACTGTGGCCATGTACAATTCCTGAAGTCTGACTGCTATCGTAGACTCTGCTTTATCTCAGCTCTATTTTTGTAAGCCTACTGCTTCATTGTGCAAAAGAACCTTTTCAGGCTTATTTGTAGCTAGCCAATAGGCTGTTGGCAGTTCCAAAGCCCTGGAAGTTGGGGCAGAGCTGACCTGCTTGTCTGGGTCTGGAAGAAACAACTTTGCAGTTTGAATTTGAACAGAATTCCAAACAAGACTGAGTAGTTCTAGCTGGCTGACTCTTTTGTTTTAATTGTTGTCCTTGTATTTTAGTTCTGGTTTTAATGATGTCATATTCTTTTTGGTTGGTTTTATTAATAACAACAAAACAACAACAACAATAAATTTTTATTTATATACAGCCCTTCAGGACAACTTAATGCCCACTCAGAGCGGTTTACACAGTATGTTGTTATTATCCCCTCAACAATCACCCTGTGAGGTGGGTGGGGCTGAGAGAGCTCCTAGAAACTGTGACTGACCCAAGGTCACCCAGCTGGCTTCAAGTGGAGGAGTGGGTTCTCCAGATTAGAGTTCCATGCTCTTAACCACTACACCGAACTGTTTTAATGTATGATTTTATTATGTACGGTTTCATTTGTCAGCTGCCTTGGTGGCTGTTGTGAGGTCAAAAACATATGTAGGTGCTGTCAAGTCTTGACTGACCTATTGCGACCCCCGAAGAGGGCTTTAAAGGCAAGTGAGAAGCAGAGGGGGTTTACCATCACCTTCCTCTGCAGAGTCTTTCTCAGTGGTCTCCATCCAAGCACTGACCCTGCTTAGTTTCCAAGATCTGATGAAATTGGGCTGTACCACCATGGTACTGCCATGCCACCTTCCCTCCCAAAGGCAAAAAGGTTGAAAATAAATTTTGTAAATTCAATAGTCGTAGAAACCTGCTGTTGGCTTTTGGTCCTGGTGTTCCTTCAAGGCTACCCTTGTCTGTCTCTGCCTTCCTGCCTCCCCTGGTTTGGTCTGTGTATCTAAAGAACCAGTACATTTTAAAAGTCATAGTAAGTCTGTCTTCCCAAGCAGGCAAACTCTATAGGCTGCTTCTGAAATTCTCTACCACTTGGAAAAGATAGGGAACACAAAATGCCACAATTTGGAAAACAATGTAAACTGTAAATATGTTTCCTGGCACAACTGAAACCTCCCCTGAGAAGTTCTTTCATTACTGCATGTCATTAAAGACAGCCCCTGAGTATTCCCATGTGCAATATAACTCTCCATCCTTCCTGGGAGATGCCGTTCATTCAGAAATGGACTTTTCTCCAGCTCTCAAGGGATTGCTCAAGAGATGTTCAAGAATATTGTAATTGGCTGTAAGAGGAAACAAATCACTTGAAGACTTCTGTGCTCTTCTGACATTGAGAAGAGACATGAAAATTCATTGGCATTGAAAAGAACGGGAGACAGTATAGGCAGTGACTGGCCACTGATGGGTCATTGGACAGGTGCCCATTATTGATCTATCGGGTGTGGGTGAATTCCGGTGAGGTCATCTGATGTTTGCTCCAGTGTAGAGATGACGTAATGGAAGACATCATAAAAAGTAATTAGGAAAACATCAATTATTTAGAATACATAGCTGAAATTAAGTACACTAATTACTGTGCACTGATTCATTAAGCAAATAGACGGATGTGGCAGCCTGGAAGACCTCCATGTTCCAACAATGGAATCTGTTAGTGGTGAAACGGGGCCTTTCCTCCCACTGGTAGACCCCGCTCTGCCTACCCCTCCCTTTTCGCCTCTGGCCAGGCACCTGAAGGGGCTGTCTCCCTTTCCTGTCTCCGGGTATTCGCTGCCACCACTGTCCCTGTATGGGGTCCTGGTTAGGCGGGACAGCCTCCTAACCTCCCTCCTCTGCTAGTGGGCCCAAGCGGTTGGGGGACTATGTCGAACAGCAGAGCTTTCTTCCTTCATAAATTCCAAAACTCATTTATTTACCTTCTAACAGGCAGGAATAATAAAACAGAAACTGAGACCCCTACTCTATCTCCCTCATGCCTTAATTAGATGTTGTGTAGGGCAGGCCCAATCCTTTGATACCTGGGGTTACATTAGATCTACATGTCCCCTCAGAGCCAACTCTCCCTCCACTCTATCTACCAACTGTCAACTCCCAACTCCCCTCCACCAACTGACTCGCTCTCCCTCCAATCACATTCTATTCCAGAACTAGCTCCTCCCCTCGGCAGCCCATAGAAAGTTAACTCCACAAACAGAATGGCCTTTCTCCACAGTTAGCATATTGGGTTACAGGAGAAGGCTATTCTGCATATACGAACCATCTTTAATCAAGCGTTTCCACTCTTGCGTAAGGCAGGAGTTTCTATGTACATAACATTTATCAGGAAGTTTTAATGGTCAGCTGGAAGAGCTGCTCATGATAGAATGATAATGATTAAGTCTTTTTGAAATTTGATAGAATCTCTGTTTAATTTATGCATTTCTAGTTGGACAGTAAAGAAAGCTGACAGGAAGAAAATTGATTCATTTGAAACATGGTGCTGGAGGAGAGTTTTGCAGATACCATGGACAGCCAAAAAGACTAATAAGTGGGTACTAGATCAAATCAAGCCTGAATTCTTCTGTGACGGACTCAGCTTAAACTGCTGGGCGTTGAAACAGAAGAAAAGAGGGGAGGAAGATTGACATCCCCCCGCCCCACCCCCACCCCCAGTGGCTGGCTTGAATGGCAGTTGGTGTTGGAATGTTGAGATGACAGTTGGTGCTACCAGAGGGAGGGCTGGACAGTTGGAGAAAACTGAAGAGTGAAGAGAGGGTCAGCCAGAGAGTCCTCTGTGAGGAAGGAAGGGAAAGGTGTACCCTTAAACAAAAAAGTGGGACTAAAGTGGGAAAGACAGCACTAACTTCTGGGTAGACACAAGAGATCTGGGAATTGTACTGGCACAAGGATCAGGGTTATAGCTTGGACATAACTATAACTCCTGCCCAGTATCTAAAAAGGGTTTTGAATCAGTGGAGTATTCTTAGGTCTGCAGAAAAGGGGAAGTCGTGCTGTGTAGGTGTTAAAATTGGAGCACCTAACTTGTGAAGAAGTGCCAACCTCAGAAAGAACTCTAACAACTTTAAGTCTGATAACACCCACATCTCTCATACAAGCCAGCAACTTAAGAACCACACCAAGTGTTTTGTGCTTCACACTAGTGAAGTATTCAGTACAAAAACATGTAAGTTACTTCAGTTTTAAACACTTGCCTACACGCCTACTTATTCAACCTACTTGTAAATAAACCTTCTGTTTCCTTTTGAATCTCCATAAGTCTCGTGTGCCAGTTTCTTTCTAAGGGAAGCACAAACCCCTGATCTTTCCTCTACTTGGACTTGGTTTGGTAACTGAACCACTTATATGTTCCTTAAGGGTGGGACAAGAAACAAAGTTGAAGCTAAACCTCAACCATACTACTAAAGGCTTCCCAGCCCAGTATTCAGCTTCATAAGCTTTGGGAGGAGAATGTTACCTCAGGGTAGGGGAAGGTGTGACATCTCCCTAGAAGCTAAAATGACAAAACAGGCTATCGTACTTTAGTCACATCATGAGAAGACAGGATTCTCTGGAAAAATCAATAATGCTAGGAAAAGAAGAAGACCTAAAACGAGATGGCTTGACTCAATAAAAGAAGCCACGTCCTCCAGTCTGAGCAAGTCTGCTCATGATAGGATGTTTTGGAGGCCTTTCCTTCATAGGGTCGCCATAGGTCAGAGGCGACTTGACAGCACATTTGTTTGTTTGTTTGTTTGTTTGTTTGTTTGTTTGTTTGTTTGTTTGTTTGTTTGTTTGTTGCATTTCTAGACCGCCCTCCCCGTCAGACAGGCTCAGGGCGGTGTAACAACATACAATTTGTAACGTACAGTTTAAAAACAATAAAAATATTATAAATAAACATTTAAACACTATTCCACATACAATAAAATTTCTGAATTGGCAGAACAGGCAATAAAATTTCTCGACTGGTGGGATAAATATTAAAATACAGCATTTTAGGCACAGGGCTTGGCTCTTACATCATGCCCTGTGCCACACTTATGAGCTCCTGCATGGGTGGTGGACGGTCTTCAGTGGTATGGCTGGCGAGAGGACAGCCTAGCCCCCACCAAGTGCCTGGCGGAACATACACACACATGCAAAAAGTGAGCTAGAGTCATGGGGCAGTATGAAAAGCAGTGTGGTGGGCGTGGGGGTTGTCTTTGGCCTGTTGTGAATCAAGATCCATAGTGCCTTGGTAACAAAAGGGGATAATCTGGAGATCTGAGCTCCTCTGGTTCTTTTGATTGCTTCTCTTCCATCTGGACGTGCCAGGGGGTAGTTTCGTGCTGCCCTTCAAAATCCAATTCCAGGTTTTGTCTCTTTGGGCTACCGGAACAGCTAATACTTGGGAATGGAGATTGGCAGAACTTCTGACTTCTGCTTTCTGTTTCAGAACCTTTTAAAGTGTTTATTTATGTAGCTTTGATTGGGAGGTATCACAGAATGCAGATTGCTAGAAAGAAGAGTTTTCAAATACATTTAACGATGCTGCTGTGGCTCTCAGTCACTTACGCTTAGGTGCCACCTTCACAGTAGCCCAGGCAAAAACTTACAAAATGTTCATGAAGTAGGCATTGGTGCCCTGTTGAAACTTTCATGATGTTTGATCTTCAATATAGAGTAAAAATCCCTTCGTGCCAATCTTTCACACACACTCTTGCATCTATTTGCAGCCATTGCTAACCATCTGCAGCTACTTGAGTGACATTTTTTTCGTTGAATCGTCTTCATTGCTCAGTCCTAGCTTATTCGGGAGGTTTTAGCCCATTGCCCACAGCTTTAGCCCATTGCATAATGACTTCCTGGGTAAGGGAGAGGTGTCCTGCTGTACAGAAGAAAATGGGATTAAATGTTTTAAATAAATAGGGGAAAATATTTATTTATAGCCTATTTTGCTCCATGAAGGACACAAAGTGGCTTACAAGAAAAATACTTAAGTGAACAAACATACAAAACAGGTATATCTCAGGTGGTCCAGGATTCAGTGGATGCCTTGGTTGAAGTCACAAACGAAGAGTGACAGCAGGGCTAAGAGCAAAAGCAAGATTCCTTTGGCACTTGCCCCTCCGCTCACACCTCTGGACATACCCAAGGTCCATACGGCACTTGAGTCAGGAAGGGGGAAAACGTTCCATCTCTTACTCCTTTCCTCCCTTATCTGAATAAAATATAGTGTGCATTTCAATAATTTATTTTTTTAAGTCCATTTCCATGCAAACGAAACTAATGTTTCACCCCAATGTTCTTGGTTAATTTGTCAGTTTCAGCAGTTTCCAATCCAAACATGTACAAATCAATAAAACTGCAAGAAGCCAGCGACCTGGGGCCTACTTTCACAGGTTTCCTGAGCCACTTTTGGGTTGGGACCCACAGGTTGAGAAAGGCTGGTTAGTACCATGATGTACACAAATAAAGCAGCTTTATGCCAGTGCTGGTGAGCTGGTGTGGTACGGTGGCTAGAACGTTGATCTAGGATTTGGGGGACCAAGGTTTGATTCCTTGGTCTGTCATAGAAGCTTGCTGGGTGAGCTTAGGCTAGTCACACACAGCCTAACTTATCTAAGTTTTTTTGTGAGGAAAACATGGAGGAGAAGAAAATGATTTTCTCCTCATTGGGGAGAAAGAGTATAAATGAAAATAAAATAAAATGCCAAGTATGAACGTTGGTCTCTCAAGGTTAGAATTGTCTCTGCTCTGAGTGGAGAACTCTGTTTACTGGCATTCATATCAGTTTAATTTATCTCTGTCTTCCCAAATTAGTGCACTTTTTATTTCAATGGAGGTGATATTTTTTATAAACCTTTTCCTGTAAAAGAAATAACAAAAGATCGTTTCTCAAAGAACAGAGCAGGAATAAAAGAATCAAAGGAAGAGAGGGTAAGGGAATAAAAAGACATGAAGGAAAGCTTGGGGGTGAAGAGAGAAGGGGAAATGGACCCACAAGCTAACTAAGGGAAGCCTGGATGCTTAGCAGTTCTCCTGGTCCTCCAGCGGTTGTGGCAACATAGCCATCGAGAGCTCATTTGAACGATGGCGGCCAATTAGGAGTCCTGCCTTGCTGTGGCCTGAATGCTTTCTGAAAAGCTTGGCAGGCTGTTGCTGCCCTTCTGAGTACTCGTGCACTTGCAAAGCGCGCGCGCACTCCCAGACTGCACAATGACGTCACTACACGTGACATCATGCAGGGCATGCTGCTGCGATCCAGCCGCCCCATTGGTGTGGCAGGCAGCTGGGGCAGCATGCAGTTGGCCTCCCAGCCCTCCCACTCAGTTGCCCCGCGTACCACCCTGGCTGGCTGCCGCACCTGGTCCGCAGCTGCTGCGCCCAGTCGGGAGCACCGTACTGGCAGCAGCGGCAGCGTGGGCAACTGAGTGGGAGGGCTGGGAGGCCACCCGCTCAGTTGCCCCACGCTGCCGCTGCCAGCATGCACTCCCAGCTGGGCGCAGCAGCTGTGGGTCAGGTGCAGCTGTAGGCGTGGCAGGTAGCTGGGGCGGTGCATGGGCAGCCTCCCAGCCCTCCCGCTCAGCTGCAGCACTGCCGCCGCCAGCTCCGTGGCATGCACTCCTGGCCGGCAGCCGCACCCAGTCGGCACTGGGGGCAGGCAACCCCCCTGCTCCCCCTGTAGATCTGGCCCTGCCCCTGTGCTAGCAGAAGATTCACTATCAGATGTTTTATAGTAAGTTGGCAATCGATCCCATAACAATTCAAGGAAAATCAGTGGTGGATCAAATACTAACCTGAAGCTACTAATTGCTTCAATCACTGAAATTACTTCTACGCTACCCAATATTAGTGTGCATGCAGACAATAAGCACAAAGGGAGTCAGCAGGGCAAAGAGAACATTTCCAATATTTTAAAATAATTATTTGGGAGCTCTATCCTGCTCCCTCCATCTAGGGTTGCCGGTCTCCAGACAGGGCTTGCAGATCTCCTGGAATTCCAACTTATCCCCTGGAGAAAATGGCTGCTTTGGGGGCTCGGCTCTATCCCTGCTGAGCTCCCTCCCCTTTAGGATTTCCAGCCTCATGGTGGGGTCTGGAGTTTTCCTGGGATTTCAACTGATCATCAGATGGGAGAGATCAGCTCCCCTACAGGAAATGCCATCTTTGAAGGCATTATACCCTGCTGAGTTTCCTTCCCTCACCAAACTCCACCTTCCCCATGTACTACTTGCAAATCTCCAGGAATTTCCCAAACTGGAGTTGGCAACTCTACTCCTCAGGCTCCACCCTCCCCAGGCTCCACCTCCAAATTTCCAGGAATTTCTCAGCTTGGAGCCTCCAGATCACAGGCGACCTTTCTAAGAAGGAGCTCTTGGGCTTCTTTAAGAACTAGGGCCTAGGCAAGGGGACTCTCTGCTCCCCGGCTCCCTGCAGCCCCTAGAGAGGCAGCGCCGGAACTGCTGGGGGGAACAGGGCCACTTTTGCTGTCCGTTTCCCTGTAATGTTCAGGGTGGGCTTCGGTCATGGGAGTGGCGCAGAGAGAGTCCTCAGAGGCGTGTCATGGCTCTCAGTGGCCCTGCCATTGGTAGGCCCGTGCCAGGGTTGCTCTTATCCCCTTCAGTCCTCTGACAGTGCTCTGAAGATGAAGAGAAGTGTTGGGGGGCAGCAACTGTCTTTTAACTATTTCTTTAAAAAATATTTTTTATTATTTTTCCACACATACATATACAAACATGAGACATTTTGCTTGCCGATATCTGTTATCTATTTCTTTACCTCTTATATTTCATCTTGTTACATCTTTAATTGTGAGTTCTATTATGTCATTATACAGTTAGTCTTAGTATCATATTTATGTTTAAACGTTGTAATTATTTGTCATCCATTTGTAGAAGGGATCCCATAGTACAGAGAAGTCTTCCTCCATTTGCCCTTTCGTTAACAGTGTTAATTTATCCATTTCTGCCGCCTCCATTACTTTTGTTATTAATTCTTCTTGCTGAGGGATTCTTTGTTGTTTCCAATAGGTTGCTAATAAGATTCTAGCACCCCTCCCCATTTTTATTGTAATTTGTTTTAAGTAGTTTTATAAAAATCCTTAAGCCGCCTTGGGTTGCAGTACTGGTAAAAAAAAAAGCAAAGGAGAGATGGATTGAGTGAACTTGCTGCACTATTTGTTATATAACAATAACAACGTTCAATTTAAATACAGGACAACTTAACACCCACTCAGAGCGGTTTACAAAGTATGTTGTTGTTATCCCCACAACAATTACTCTGTGAGGTGGGTGGGGCTGTGAGGTAGGTGGGTGCTGAAAGAGGTGTGACTGACCCAAGGTGACCCAGCTGGCTTCAAGGGGAGGAGTGGGGAATCAAACCCAGTTCTCCAAGTTAGAGTCCCACGCTCTTATCCACTACACCAAACTGGCTCTCATAAGTGGGTGTTGTAGTACAGGTAAGAGACTCAGAGTGAAATCCTAAGCAGAGTTACTCCAGCCTAAGCCCATTGACTTCAGTGGGTTTAGACTTCAATGGGATTTCACTGTTAAAGAATATGCAGTATGAAGCTGTGTTTTGGGGAAGAAAACAGAACCCCCAATTAGCTGGGGCAGGCTGTGAGGAAGGGTGTATGGAGAAATGTTGCTTACCTTTTTCAGGACAAAATTTCCCTCCCCCAGCTGACTTTTTCATTCACAGCTGGAAATACAGGGACAATCTATGATGAAGCCTTTATGGATCCTGTCATTTAATCCTGAATTTTTAAAAAAGAATCTTCAGTAGCTGCTAAGGGAAAACAATGTCACTGTTCAGTAAGCTATACAAATGTTCTTGCAATAGTCAAAACCTTTTAAGACTGTTGTTTTATCAATGTTCAGGAAAAAATCTAGTTTTTATTTAGATAAAAAAGGAAAGGAAAACAATATTCCGAAGTCTTTCTCAAGAAGAACAAATCAAACCTGTCATTTGGAGTCTCCACTCACAGGGGATTTCTTTGTTAGTTTTACTGTCAAGAAATGAAATCTGTCAATACTAAAAATGTATCTGTCTGTGATTTCCTGGCTTCTTTTTATATCAAGCTTGATAGTCTTGACACAAGGAACTCTTTTTAAAAATTGCCTCTTTAGGCAAGCAAATAATATTTGCCAAATTATTTGGCCTTAAAAGTCTGGCCAAGGTTCAACTTGATCAGGTTTATTGGTGCCACAGAAAACCTGGGGAAGGTCCAGTTTCCAGAACTGCCCTTTTATGAAGAAGTGAGGGGGAAGTTTTAGCTTTTGGACTTCCCAGGTTAATGAACCATAAAAATGCTTCTTGATTTTAACCTCTGCAGGACTGCAGCACCAGGAGGGGCTGGTCCATTGGGGCAAATGGGGCAGTGCCCCACTGAGGCTGGATGAGTATTTGTCAGGGATGCTTTAGGCTCATCCTGCACTGGGCAGCGGGTTGGACTAGAAGGTCTCTGCGTGGCCCCTCCTGACTCTTCTGTGATTCTTTGATTCTGTGACTCAGGCCACCACCACACCGTCCCCTTCTGCTTGCTTTTTTCACTACTCTTAGCAGACAGTTCAAGGATGGCAGGATAGCAGCAAAGTCAGTCCTTGTCTTTCAGAATTCAGCCCAGCAGACAAGTAATGCAGTGGCTTTTCTTCCCTTGGTGACCGTGCTTGCCCACACCAGGACATTAGTTCATTGGGCAGGGAACTGTCCTTATGAGTCCTTGATTGGCCAAAAGATCCATATGAATCCATTGACCAGACCACTCAATCTTTCTTTTTTCCCAGGGAAGAGGGAAGGGAGGGGGAGAAAAGGAAAAATTAGGGATTCTCTTGGATGGAGAGCTTTTATGGTTGCCAAAGCCCCATTGGTTGTCTCTTTAAAGCCTCTGTGTCTCTGCTATTCAGAATCAGGTTTATTGCAGTAGAATGAATCTGGGGTGCAGGTTTTTTAAAAAGGACACGTGCCTACTTAGTCAGGACATTTAGCACCACCTCTCCCAAAAGGCAGCCATTTGCTGTTAGTAAAAGGGGGAAATTATGGAGAGGAGGGTTAGGGTTAGGAAGAAAATAAGGCTGCACCAGAAAGGATAAAGTGGAACAGGGTGCAATTGAGAGTTGTTTATGTGACCTTTTAGATCCCTTTTAGAGGAGGCAGGGTTGTAAGGTCCCTGGGGGCCAAGATGGGGGAAGGGGGGAAACAAGTACTTATCTCTAACCATTTAGTCAATCAATCAATCAATATACTGTGTTTAGCCGTAGGCCATCACAAAATTACAAAAATTCCCACTAAATAAAATACATTTATACGTACAGTAAGAGATCAACTGAAACAAAAGTTCAATATTTTTTTTAAAAATGTTAAAAAAACATAGTGAAATTTATTCTGAAGAATGCTTTCAAAATAAACCATACATATTGTCTTTTCTTCCTAGAGGTAATAGAAACAACATGCTCTCAGTTATTTCAGGAATCAATATTCTCTTTGTAGAAATGTGTTTTAAAGTGTCCCAGAATAAAAAAGATGGAGAGAATGTAATAATAATAACAACAACAACAACAACAACAACATTCAATTTATATACTGCCCTTCAGGAAAACTTAATGCCCACTCAGAGCAGTTTACAAAGTATGTCATTATTATCCCCACAACAAAACACCCTGTGAGGTGGGTGGGGCTGAGAGAGCTCCGAGAGAGCCATGACTAGCCCAAGGTCACCCAGCTGGCTTCAAGTGGAGGAGTGGGGAATCAAACCCGGCTCTCCAGATTAGAGTCCTGCACTCAACCACTACACCAAACTGGCTCTCCATAACTGTCTCTCCGCAACAGTCCACTTTATCCTTGCTGGTGCAAGGAAAGAAAGCCCGTTAGGATTTTTGGCGCGCAGTGCCTGGGAAGAAGGGAGGAGGGGAGAGATGAGCTTAGTTCAGTCTCTGTGTTGAATCCAAGGTCAAGTTCCCAGGCTTTGCCAGAAACTCAAAATCAAAACACCTTGCCTGCAAGATAAGCAGTTAGCAACAACACAACAGAAATCAGTTTTTACTCTGCATGTACTCAGAGGCATATTCTTCTAGCAAGAAACACTTAATACATGGCAGATATGCCAGAGGCTTATCTGACAGTGGCCAGACATAGAAGACTTGGGCTCAGAACTTAGACTAAAGAGAGATTCCTTTGTTTTCTTTTCATTCATCATTGTAATGCTGGATCTCAGTGCTTTATGTGGTTAAAACAGGTTCTGCAGAAGAAACCCAGTGGGTTCTATTGCAACAAGAAGCATTTTGGGCTTTGGCCCCCAAGGGTTTGCATTTGAATTTGGATTTGTCCTGTTATTTATGACTGTGAATATAGCTATAAGAGCCTTTGTACTCTTAATGATTGTCTCTGTCTCTATAAATACTGCAAATTGTGTGGGGTGTGCTGCGGAATTGCGCTGGACAGGAAACAGCTGTTCATGTAATACAGTAATGTTGGATTGATGTAAGTTTTTATTGTAATTTGTTTACATGCAAAGATTTGTGTGCAGTAGTTTATAAGATGATTTATTTTTCACAGCTTTGGAGCATTGTTACAAACAGGCACACTCTTGAGGAAGAGATCCGAAATGAGCATCTTGTTGAATACATGAAGCCGGGCAGCTGATTTCTCCACAGACCTTTGAATATGAAATTGCCACATAGACTCATTGTTGATGGTCTTCACCTGTTTTGGTTAACACCAGACATATAACCTTGGGAACGGACTCTTGGGGGTTCCTGCAAATGAGAAAAAAACTGTTTGTGTCATGCAGCTGGGTGCATTTATGAATTATTGATGAATTATTTATAGATGGCTGATTGATTATCTATTTATTTGTACTTACTGATTTATGGACATAGGAATATGATGGGGCAAGCTGTTATCTTTGCCAGCTATTTATTGCCCTTGAGCACTTTGTAATGTTTTTAATTCGTTTCACTTAGCGCACTTCGTGAAATGGTAATATTATTATTATTATTTATTAGATTTATAGTCCGCCCGCAAACGGGCTCAGGGCAGATCACAACATACAGATAAAAACACATTGATAGAACAGTATAATGATAAAAGCCAGATTTAGGGGCATAAAAATAAACTCTGTACCATTTTCCTAATATCCCAGGGCGGGATTCACTTCACCCTTCCCTGTCAACCATAAGGGGAAGAGAGGGGTGGAGGCGTGAGTTGGTGCGCGATTTGCTACCATTCCTACATGGGGCAAATTACTCATATAGCCCCCCCCCCCATTAATAGGAGACAGGCAGGGAAGCCAATCGGTGGATCTGAATACTGGCCTCAACCAAATGCCAGATTCAATATTTAGTTGTGACTGTTGATAGTATCTGTCACAGTTGATACAGATTCTTGCTTGGATGGAGATGGCTTTGGCTTTTTGGGTTGGCCTGACTTAGAACCACCTCCAGATATTGTGGAGGTGGTCCTAACACTTGGGACGTAGGAATATTTCAATACCTGACTTGCTGCAGGTCGTTTCCTTGGATTCCAGTTAAGCATTTCATTCATAAGGTGGATTGCCTCCTTGCTGGCATTTGGAATTAGAGTCTTTAAATTTATGGCAACACCGAGGGAAGTGGAAGTTCAGTGGAAGTGGAAGTGGAAGTTCATTGCAGCAGCATTATGGCCAATCACTCTTCTCTGGGGTTCCTAACACTTGGCAAATTTTGAAAATTTCATCTACTTCACTTGTTCCCAGAAATGTATATAGTTCAGCCAACAGCCCATATATCAATAGGGGAAATATACGTAGAAGATCTCAGTAAAACCTCAGGTCCACAATACCACCTGGTAGGAACATAATCTGTATATGGAGACCGAGATCTTAGCTCTCTAGCCAATCCAAAAACAGCTATTTTAATAAGTTTTGGACTAATACAGAGAAGGTTTTCAGGTTTCATATCTCAATGAAAATAACCCTGTTTATGTAAAAAGCAGTATCTGATACATAATGTTTCTGATGACTGACTCTGGGAACAACTTATTTCTGTCCTTCATTAACTGATAAAGATTTTATTTCATATATTCAGACTCAAAATAAAGATGGTCCTTTTCTCGGATATCTACTTTCAGCTTTATCACATTTTCATGATTCAGTTTCTTTAGTGACTTGTCTTCTCTCAAATTCACACATTCATGCCAAGAATAGAATTTTCATTCTTTTGATGGCCACAAGCTCCCTGATTCTTTTTTCTTTCCCATCAACAGGCAGCCATAAGTTCCATCTCGAAGTTGTTTCTTAGTTGCGTAATGATTCATTTTGCAAAGCCAGATGAGCTGATCATGAAAAATGATGAAATCCTCTTTTCACGTATGGACTTCCAAAACATTGCTGTTACATGAGTGAGTGATCTGTCATAGCAGTTGCTTAAGCCATCAGTCTTTTCTAGTATTATAACTAGGGCTGTGCACTTCGGTATTTGCTTCAGGTAAAAATACCCAAAGCGGAGCTGATCCGGAAAGATTCTGGATATCTGAATCGATTCGGAAATTCTGAATCAAAGCTTTCCAAAGCTTTCGGAAAGCTTCAGGGCAGAGTTTAAAGGGCCCTGCTGCTGCTTGCAAGCAGTGGCGGGGCCCTTTAAACATCCCACACCCACCCACCCACCTTGTTGGCAGCAGCTGCCACCACCTGAGCCTGCAGGGCGTTGGGGAAGGCCGGAGGTGCCTCCTCCGGCCCTTCCTGGCCCTCAAATGGCTGCAGTGCGCCGGCGCACCATGGCCATTTGAGGGGCAGGAAGGGCCGGAGAAGGCAGCTCCGGCCTTCCCCAATGCCCCGGAGGCTTAGGCGGTGGCGGCAGCATGAGACTGCAACAGCCTGGAGCCTCCAGGCTGTCGCAGCCTTGTGCCGCTGCCACCGCAGCGGCCTGCAGCACAGCTGACCCTCCCACCAGGTAAAGTAAGTGGAGGGGTGGTGGAGGGGTTCCCCAGGGGTGTGAGGGGTGGAAGAGTTGCCCCGGGGGGTGGGAGATAGGGGTGAAGGAGTTGCCCCCCTCGCTTCAGTATGCTCCAAATGTTTACGGAGCATACCAAAGTGAGTAAAGTACCTTCGGAATTAAGGTATTTCCAACATTTCACCCGAAGCGAGAAACCCGAATCAGTCCCCTCTTGCACACCCCTAATTATAACCACTTCATCCAGAAATAATGTAGCATTGAAAAGAATGGTGCTGCCATTCTTAAAAATATCTGTGGAGCTCCTGGCTGCCTGTAGAGTTGCCAAGGCCTCCCCCTGTGAATCCTCCTTTCAGCCACCTCACTCAGGCACCGAACCACCAACCGCCTCTTCACCTCTGTTGGCCCAAGTTCTGTTATGCCAGCTCTTCTCCTAGGCTACAGCCAGCTGAGGAAATCAGAGAGCTGCCAAGCTGGCATGAGAGAGGCACATCAGGGGAGGGTGAGTTAAAGAAGGAAGAGACCAGAGCAGGAGAGGCTGTGATTGGCTGACTACAAGTTCAAGTAATATCCTCTTTCTTTGCAGTGTTAGACCTTATCCTCATAGCAGCAATGGCAAAAAGTGTGCATCAGTACCAGAAAGCAAAAATATAATTTTCTCAGTGTCTATGTAAGAGGTTAGACAACATAAAATTTCCACCAAAAACTTAAACCTAGGAACAGAATATAAAGGACAAAAGAGGATATAATAAGGTAAATCCTCTAATGCATGAAATAAGTTAGTGTTTGGGGCCAATTTTTAGAGAATTGGTCCCCTTGATAACCTGCTGCTTCTGCGTTGTTCCAGAAATGATATTTTCTGGTGACTTGGGAGTGCATGTGCCCATTTCAGCCACACACCTCCCAGGCGGAGTGCATGCAGTTGGCCAGTTCTTTGCACCTTCTCCCCTGCCGGCCAGGTGAGTGGTGGTAGTGGGTGACAGCTGGTGGTGACTGTGGACCGGGGACTGGAAACCCTAAGAGGAGGAGGGTTCAGACGTGTCTCGGAATGAAATTTTACTGCAACAGTAGCTTCTCTCCTAGAGTCTGTGTGTCTGTTGTTGGTTGTGGGTGGGTGGGTGGGTGGGTGGAAGGGAGACATTGCCCTCCAGCATTTTCCCTTGCTCTGCAAAGCTGAAGAGAGATGGTAAGGGAGATGGAAGGCAACTCCTTCAGTGGTTGAATTGGGGGAAAGCTGGAGCTTCCTCTCCAGTTACAGCTTCCTTGCCCAAAGAAAACCAGTGCTCCTTTTGTTTGAGAGTAAATGTTACTGAATATAAAAAGACAATTAACAAAGCCTGTTGTAGGAAAAAATACAACGGGCTCTAGAAAGGGGAGGGCGGGCAGGCAGGCATTGCCTCCTCCTCCATGACTGATACTGGCTGGGTGAAGGCAGGGTGTGGACATTGCCACATGCTCCACTACTGATTCCAGCTGGGTAAAGGAGGGCGGGCATTGCCACCTGCTCCGCTCCTGATCCCGGCTGAAGGGAGAAGTGGGCATTGCCTCCTGCTCTGTGTCAGACTCTGGACAGTAGAATACAGCAGACAGATCCCTGGTTCATTGTAGCAAGACACAGGTTCTTGGTTAAATGACTTTTATTCAGAAATTAGTTCTTTCCATACTCAGATCCAAAGGTCTTCTTAGGAGTAAGGTAAGCAACTAAGCAGTTCTAGTAGAAAGTTGACTAGAATGGCAACATGGGAAAAACACATCCCTTTTCTACCCGACTTTCATTGTTGTTCTTTCTGTGTGAGAACATTGTGCATATTTGTGCTATCGTATTACAGAGAGAGAAGACACATCATAGTCTGGAAGGAAGTTTGAAGTTGAAAATAGACAGCCACCTGGGAATGTGCAAGAACCCACTAGAGCAACAGGAAACGGAATTATACCAGGCAACTAAGCATACAGAGTTATGGCAACTGAGCATATACTTGACAAGAAATATTGGCATGGATGAATGGGTACAGTCAACCATGACACTCTGAACTTGATCTCTAAACCTAAGGTGGTGAACCACAACCAGGGTACCAAAAGGAAACTCAATGATATGTAGAAGTGATTTTGTATTTTTTTTATAATTTTTTAAAGTAACCCAGTGTATATATTTTTATAATTTTTTAAGTAACACAGTGAAATTAATGTCTATCTAATGAGAATAAATATATATGATAAATACAATCTTATACAAATTTCTATTCACAATCCAATAAATAAGTACACAAAATTACACAGTTAATAGGTTAACAGATGGCCAAGGAAAAGCAAAGCTCTCGTGCGGATACTTTAAATCTTATTGCACATTGGAGAGTCCTTTGTGAGTCCTTGTTTGTTTTTTCTTTCTCTTTTAGGAGCAATGAAAAAGGAGTATTCCCAAAGGAGTCCCCAAAGTATAAGGTAAGTGTCCAAAAATTAGTATAATAATAATTCTTAATGATGTTATTCTTCTTTTACAGGTCAATAGACCTTTCCACTGTGCATTGAACTCTCTTTTGCGTCAGTCAGGCACACCTCACCTGCTGGCTGATTTACCAGATTCGATGCATGGTGGAAAGGGCTATTGTCCCCTGATGAAGCAATGCATTAAGAAACAAGCATATTAATAGCCGGCCCCTTGTTGGGTCCGTGGGTCCTTGGTGACTTCACATAAGTCGATGCCACCTATAAAAGAAGAATTACATCATTAAGAATGATCTCATAAACCAGATTCTTCTGATTAGGGTATTGAGGCTTTATGAAAGGGGAACATGAAGTAGGATTTCTCTTCTGCATTGGTCATTCCTCCTGTTAGTGCAAGTACTGTAACAAGGTTTGCCAACCTCCAGGCAGGACCTCCTGGAATTACAAATGATCTCCAGATTACAGAGCCCAGTTCCCCTGGAGAAGCTGGAAGCTTCAGAGAGTGGATTCTGGCAGCACATCCCCCCTTCCCTCCCCAAACTCCACTCTCCCCAGGCACTGCCCCCAAATCTCTGGGAACTTCCCAAGCCTGAGTTGGCCACTCTAATTGTAGCACAAGGAGAGATAGCATTAGTTTGGGCATCTGCATAGGGATTAGATAAGTGTTAAAGAACTTAAATAGTGACACTCAGTGGCTCAGGAACCACATGTGGCTCTTCTGGGCACTGCTCCCCAAGACAGTTGATCATGTTTCAGGAAAGTGGACAAGATCCTTGCCAGGCGGAGCTTGTGATTGACACGTAGTTTCCATCTTTGTTCTTTCCACAAGTTGTGGAGTAAGTACCACTGGCTCGAATGTTTTTTACTGTCATTGCAATAGAGGACTGTGGGAAGAAACCCAGAACTAGTTGGCTCCGCCTACTGTTTGCTCCGGTTCTGATCACCACTGACTGCCCTGACCTATATTCCACCAGACCTAAGGGGTACCAGTTGCCACTGTACCACATTGAGTTTAGAAGTGTGAAGAACAAAGAAAGCCCTCCACCTCCAAGTTAGGGAGATGCACAAAAATATATTAAGTCATAGATAAAGGCTTGATAATTGTATTAAATTACATCCTCTGTCTCCATGTATAAAACACATTGAAAATATCCAGTTCAGAGGATTTTAAAAAGCATAAGCATCAGAGATTCAATATGAAGGATGTGGGATATCTGTGGTCAGGATCCCACACATTTCTAAATATTAAGTGTAAGTCCAAAAGTGTTAACTGCAGTTCTCACGTTTATATTTCCACCCTTCGATAAACTCTGTTTTTTTTTCTGGCCTTGCAGTGAGAGATGAGGCAAGTGGCAGTGAAAGGTATGAAAGAGGCAAAGGAGAGAAAATTCTGCTGGAGGATGCCTCTTACATACCCTCTCCTCATCGTAGCCATCAACATGTTTAAACACAGATCACCTGTGATCTATCAGATCATACTAGAAGGTTCTACATTGTCTAAAATATGGTCCAATGATTAATGCCAATTAATCGTACCTGCCAACCTATTTGACCATCTTATTCCCCTCTTCCATTTATCCTGGACAGAAGAGAAATAAATGACCAGGATTGGTCAGAAACCCTTCCTTTTTTAAGTCCAAAGTCCCTAGTCCCTTTATTTATGAGGCAAACTAGTCAGCTCTTATGCCACGGTTGTGAATTTTTTTATAGGGTCTTGCTGCTGGCTGGGATGAATTTTATTGGGAACAAGTGTTGATTCCCATACCACTGTTGGGCAAACAGACATAGCCTATTTCCCAACAACATCCTATTGTTTCTTGGTTCGTTCCATGGCTCCCCAGCACGGGTGACCCTAGGACGGGTGCACTTCACCCTCCTTCCCTTAAGAAAGTTAAGGTTACACACTTAATATAATGCTTAAAGGACAGAGTTTTATTCTCTACAGAGGCTAAGACCACAAAGCAATTCTATACAAAGATGAACACTTAACGTTATACTCTAAGTCAGAATACAACTTAGCACTGTTATGGTCTTAGAAATATTGTTATGGTCTTAGAAATATTACTAAGGCAGATTAGAGAAGATGACAACATAAAAGGAATAAAAATAAAGGGATCCTCATATAAGGTCAGAGTTTTTGCAGATGATGTGATGTTTATAGCAGAAGATCCACTACAAACTTTGCCAAGATTACTGCATAAAATTAAGGCATTTGGAGATTTGGCAGGCTTTTTTATAAATAAAAAGAAGTCAAAAATAATAACTAAGAATATGACCAAGAACAGGAACTGAGTGAATTAACAAATTGTGAAGTGGTACACAAGACTAAATATTTGGGAATAGAGCTGACAGCTAAAAATATTGATCTATTCAAGAATAATTATGAAAAGCTCTGGACACAAATTGAAAGAGATATGATAAAATGGAATAAATTAAACTTATCGTGGTTTGGTCGGATTGCCACAGTTAAAATGAATGTGTTGCCTAGAATTATGTTCCTAATGCAAACAATACCAGTCATAAAAGACAAAAAACAATTTGAAAAATGGCAGAAGAAAATATCGGAATTTGTGTGGGCAGGGAAGAAACCAAGAGTAAAGATGAAAGTACTTTGTGATGCTAAGGAAAGAGGTGGAATGCAACTACCTGATCTTCGACTTTACCATGAGGCAATATGTCTAGTCTGGTTAAAAGAATGGGTGTCTTTAGCCAGTCATAAATTGTTAACTTCGGAAGGCTATAACAAACTTTTTGGATGGCATGCGTATATGTGGTACGATAAGAACAAAACGGATGCAATGTTTCAGCACCACTATCTGAGAAGAAACTTATTGTTGACTTGGCTAAAGTATAAAAAGTTTATAGATCAGAAGAAACCACTGTGGATTATACCAGCTGAGGTGATCAACCCAAACCTAGAATATAAAGGAAAAGAATGGCTTACCCTCAAGGACTTAACAGAAGTAGTAGATAAGGAGGTAAAACTCAATCCAAATGAGGAGTTGCCATTTAAATATGGTTGGTTACAATACAGACAAATTAAAGACCTATTTGATACAGATCAAAGGAAGACAGGTTTTAGAATTAAGAATTCAGAATTTGAGGAACTTTTTAAAATATATATATATATTTTATTAAAGGTTATCAAGCACATAGTCTAATTCAAGTCTTACTTTTACATTCACATAACAATAACTTATTTACAAGTTTACTATTAACATTTAAAGTTTCTTTTTCTTTAAATGGTTTTCCTCATATAGATCCATGAAAGTTTTGTTGTTCTTCAATTGCTTATATTTCTATTAATGACTGGTAGATTGTGTTCGTAAATTGTATGTTGCTTGTTGTAATGTAGTCAAGAAATGGCTTCCACTTACTGTAAAATTCTGTTGTCTTTTCTTTTTCTGAGGATTATTGAATTCTTTCTGTAATTTTTTCCATAATCATTTGGTCCCACACCTTACTAAGCCATTGGTCTATATTTGGTGCTGCCTTAGCATTCCATTTTATTGTGATTATTGTTTTTGCTGCTACAAATAGACTACTTATGAGTTCTTTTCTAATTTGTGGAACTTTATTGTCTTGCCATAAGTCTAGAAATATTATTGTTGGTTGCAGTTGTATTGAATAGTTAGTTATTTTATGTATGATCTCTGTTACTTCTTCCCAAAAGGCCATTATTTTCGGACATGTCCACCAACAATGGCTATAGGTTCCTGTACCCCTACATTCCCTCCAACACAATTGCGAGTACTTTGTTGTTAGCTGTGCTAATTTCTTTGGTGTGTAGTACCAATAGGATATTATTTTAAATGTTTGTAATTTAGTAGATATTATCGACAAATTGAATAATTTTGATGACCAGACTTTCCCCCATTGTTCTGATGAGATTGTTAATTCCCATTCTTGTTCCCACTTTTTTTGATCCATATGTCTTTTTACGTTTCCTGATTCTAATAAGATTTTATAAATCTTAGATAAGAGTCCTTTCTGTTTATAATCTTTTTGTTCTAATAATATCTCAAAATCAGTTTTTTGTTCTTTAAGGATCTCTACAAGACGTATTTGAGATGCCATATGATTAATTTGAAAATATGTAAACCATGGGATTTGTTGGTTTGTTTTTTCTTCAAGTTCTGCCCTTGTCAAAATGCTCTTATTTGTTGTTATATCTATCAATCTTGTTAGTTTAAGTTGTTTCCAGAATTTGTTTATCTGCTGCTTTTTACCTGGGGGAAACCAATCCTGCATTGTAAATGAAGCGTACCAAGACATATTAGGGAGAAGTCTTCCCTTTTGGGTATCCCATGTTTTGAGGATGTCTACTAAGAATTTATTTTGCTTTATATTTGTCCATTGATTTCTTTTTTTATTCCATATTATTTCCTGAGTCGTGTAAGGATAGTACATTGGGATCAATATTTGTATCCAATCAAGTTCTTTTTTATCTTGCAGCAACTGTAGAGCATTAATTAATCTAGATACAACTGCATATATCTTTAAGTCAGGGTAACTAAAAACCCCTTGGTGTACAACCAGTGGCAAACGAGATTCTTGATTTCTTTTTATTCCATAAGAACTTGTTTAATATTGATGGTTGTTGTGGGTTTTCCGGGCTGTATTGCCGTGGTCTTGGCATTGTAGTTCCTGACATTTTGCCAGCAGCTGTGGCTGGCATCTTCAGAGGTGTAGCACCAAAAGACAGAGATCTCTCAGTGTCACAGTGTGGAAAAGATGTAGGTCATTTGTATCTCCTCAGGAGGGGTGGGGTTGAGCTGAGTCATCCTGTAAGAGTTTCCCAGGGTGTGGAATGCTAATGGCGGGAGGCTTCACTGTATCCTGAGGAGGTTCTTTTGCATATGGATTGGTACTTGATGTGCTAATCTTCTCTGCAGGGCTATTGTCGGGGATAGAATGTTTTGTTAGCCTGGTGTTTTTCAGAACTGGAAACCATGCTCTGTTCATTCTTCAGCTGCTGGCGAAATGTCAGGAACTACAATGCCAAGACCACGGCAATAC
Source organism: Eublepharis macularius (assembly GCF_028583425.1). NCBI lineage: Eukaryota > Metazoa > Chordata > Lepidosauria > Squamata > Eublepharidae > Eublepharis > Eublepharis macularius. The sequence goes on from NC_072792.1 coordinate 5,692,698, forward strand.
AGCCCGGAAAACCCACAACAACCATCGTTCTCCGGCCGTGAAAGCCTTCGACAATACATTGTTTAATATTGTTTGCCATTGTTTAATAATTGCTTGTGGTGGCGTTATAGGAATTGCTCTTAAAAGAAAAAGTATTTTGGGGAGAATAAAAGATTTTATAATATGGAATCTATCTATCCAAGTATACTGTTGTCTATTTCTTTGCTCCAGTTCTTGTTTAATTTCTTTGATCTTTTGATAATGATTGTATTGCATTAGCTGATCTAGGTCAGCTGGAATATTTATGCCCAAATATGATAATGACTTGTCTTCCCATCGATAACTAAATTTAGAGGATAAGAAATTCTTCATTTGTGATGAAATGTTTAAAGGCAGTATAGTGGATTTGGACGTATTTATTTTTAAGCCAGACACTTGTGCAAATTCCTTTAATACCTCATGTAGGTAAGTCAGTGAACTCTCAGGGTTAGTAAGGAAATGTGAGGCCCCGCCCCGCCTACCGCACCCTCCCCTCGTCCTGCCGTCCTCTTGGGCCGCCACCAGGGGAGGTGTAGGAGCTCCCTCCGCCTCAGACTGGCTAGGGCAGTGGTTCTGGCACCAAGCTCTGCCTCCTAGCCGCTGTCCTGGAAGCCTTTCCCTCTCTCTCTCGCTCGGCCCGCTTTCCAGTCAGCCTTCTCCTCCTCGGCATCACCAGGAGCCCCTCTTTTATATTTCCTCTGGTGGTCCCACCCCTGGCCCTTCACCAATCCCCTCCCCCGGTGCAACTATCCCCTGTCCCGTCACCCTGTCTCTCATCCCCTATTGGCCCCCGCCTCCTTCTGTCTCCTTCACCGCCCTCGCCTCTTCCCGTGGGCCATCAGTCTCCCTCCCCCGCCCCTCTCCAATCCCCAGCGGCGTTTCACACCGGGGAGCCCTCCCAGGAGCCACCCAGCCAACCCACGGCAGGGAGGGCTAGTTGGGATTCCCTCCCCTTGGTCTCGTTCCCTTGGCCCTCCCCCTCCCAGCGCCCGGCCATGCCCGTCCCTGAGACGCCGTCCGGGGCTGCCGCCGCGGGAGCCACGCAGCCGTCCATGCCCCGGCAGTCCTGTCCTGCGGCACCCTGCCCGGCCCCGGTCGCCCTGCCGCCGTGAGTGGCGGCGGCGCCGGCGGCGGGTCCCGCTGCCCCGGCGTTGGCGCTGGCGGCAGGCTGCGTTGCTCCGGCGGCGGGTGGCGGCGGCGGGCCGCGTTGCCCCGGCGGCGGCAGGCTGTGCAGCTCCGGCGGCGCTGGCAGGCCCCGTGGCTCCGACGGCCACGGCGCCAACATCGGGCCTGGCCACTCCGGCGGCCGTGGCAGCCGTGGCAGGCCTTGCCGCTCCGGTGGCCGCGCCGGCGGTGGCGGGCCCCGTTGCTCCGGCGGCTGCGCCGGCTTCTGCAAGCCCCACCACACTGGCGGAGGTGCGCCCGGGCCTTCCCAGGCCGCGGCCGGCCTCGGGCTTATCGCCCCGTGCCCCGAGGTGAGTGGGGGCTGCTGGCGGGGGTGTGGGGGAGGGGGCGAGGTTCCGAGGGGCCGGGTGGTGGGACAGGGTGGGCCCAGTCCGGGACGGGCGGGGCCCGCTCCGGACGCACACCCCCCCTGGGGCCGGGCGTCTCCTGGTCCGGTTGGTGCTCCGGGATCCGTGACATATAGTCCGCATTCACGTGGAGCCGGCCTGGCCGATGTCGCAGCTTGAAGCTGAAAGGGAGCAGAGAGAGGTACCATCTGAGAACCCGTGGATTGTGATCCTTCATGCGGGCCATCCATAGCAGGGGGGCGTGGTCGGTGACCAGGGTGAAGGGATTGTTGGCGAGGTAGAATTGGAGCGCGCCTACCGCCCACTTTACGGCCAGGGCCTCCTTCTCCACTGTGGCATACTTGTCCTCCGCGGGCTGCAGCTTCCGACTGATGAAGAGCACGGGGTGCTCCTGGCCATCGGCTTCCTGGGAGAGGACGGCCCCCAGCCCGAAGTCGGAGGCATCCGTCTGAACCAGGAAGGGCCACCTGAAATCGGGGTTCCGCAGGACCAGGGCCCCCGACAGGGCCCCCCGCAGGGTCTCAAAGGCCCGGAGGCGGGTTAGGTTCCAGCTGATCGTAGCGGGTTGGTCCTTCCGCAAGCAGTCGGAGAGAGGGCTGGCCTGGCTGGCGAAGTGGGGGATGAACTTACTGTAGTAGCCCACCAGCCCCAAGAAGCGCCGCATCTGCCACTTAGTCCGGGGGCGGGGGCTTTGTTCCAGTGTAGTGACCTTGTCGGGTACCGGACGCAGGACCCCTCACCCCACCTGGAACCCGAGGTACGTGAGTTCTTGGAATCCAATCCGGCTTTTGTGCGGGTTCACTCGTAGGCCTGCGCTGGCCAACGCCTCCAGGACCGCGGCTAGGTGTTCTAAGTGCGACGGCCAGTCGGGGCTAAAAATGATGATATCATCGATGTAGGCCTGGGCAAATCCCTGGCAATGGGCCAGCACGTGGTCTACGAGGCGCTGAAAGGTGGCTGCCGCTCCATGCAGCCCGAAGGGCATGACCTTGAACTGGAACAGGCCCTGGGGTGTCGTGAAGGCCGTCTTTTCCCGGTCCACCGGAGCCATGGGTATCTGCCAATACCCTTTTGTGAGGTCCAGGGCTGACAGGTACCGGGCGGTTCCTAGTTGGTCAATTAGCACGTCGGCCCGGGGCATGGGGTAGGCATCAAAGGTAGCAATGGCATTGACCTGTCAGTAGTCCACACAAAAGCGGACGGAACCATCCGGCTTCCCCACCAACACGATAGGGCTCCTCCATGCGCTGCGGGAGGGTTCTATCACATCGAGGCGGAGCATGTCCTCTACTTCGCGGGCAACGACTTCCCAACGTTTCAAGGGCAGAGGTCTCCAGGGGGCCCGCACCACCTGGCCTGGAGGGGTGGGTATGTGATGGGCCAACACGGCGGTCCGGCCTGGGCGGCATGAGAAAAGTCCCGGATTCTGGCGGATAATTGCCCTCGCCTGCGCCAGCTGTTCCCTCCGAAGGTCCGGGTCAAGGACGGGTTCCTCCTCGGCCGGCCCCCCTAGGGTCCACGGTAGCTCGCCTGCTGGGAGCTCGAGCGGATCAGGGGACAGGTTGCACTGGAGGGGCGTCGCCTCGTGCCACGCCTTCAGATCATTGACGTGTAGCCTCTTCCGGTGTCGGGGACTCGGCCCGCACTGTACCTCATACGACAGGGGTCCCCGCACTTTGGTGATAGGGTAGGGGCCCCTCCAAGGGTCGCCTGGTCCCGGCCCCATGACCCAGTGGTGGACCAAAACCTTCTCTCCCACCTGGAATGCCTGGGCCTTGGCCCCCCAGTCATAGTACTCCTTCTGGACCTGCTGGGCGGCCAGTAGGTGCTTGCGGGCGGTGGTACGGCAGATTTCGAGCCGTGCCTGGAGGTCCCGGACGTATTCGGGGGCGGGTCGCCCCTCAGGAGCGGTCGGTGGGGCCCATTGTTCCTCTACCAGCCCCAGTATTCCGCAGGGTCAACGCCCGTACAAGAGTTCAAAGGGGGAGTACCCTTTGGAAGTCTGGGGGGTCTCGCGGACGGCAAAGAGTAGGGGATCTATGTACAGGTCCCACTGTTGAGGGTGGTCGTGGGCCAGTTTACGGATCATCGCCTTCAGGGTCTGGTTAAACCTCTCCACCAGCCCATCGGTCTGGGGGTGATAGATGCTGGTGAAGATCTGGTGGACATGTAGCGCGTGGCACAGGTGCTTAGTGAGCTGGGCCGTGAAGGGCTTCCCGCAGTCCGACAGCACCTCCCGGGGCAGCCCTACTTGGGCGAAGAAGCGCAGCAGCACTCGTGCGACGCCTGGGGCCCTCATGTCCCGGAGGGGGACAGCTTCGGGGTAGCGAGTCGCGTAGTCCATCAGGACCAGGATGTAACGGGCTCCTCTCGGGGTCCGTGGGAACGGACCGACGAAGTCCATGGCGATCCGGGAGAAAGGTTCCTCAATGATGGGTAGGGGGGCCAGCGGGGCCCGGGCCGGGCGGCGGGTGGCTTGGCGTTGGCAAAGAGGGCACGCCTGACAATATTGCCTGACCTCCTTGGTCAACCCGGGCCAAAAGAAATGGGCCTCGATCCGGGCCGTAGTAGCACGGGCGCCTTGGTGGCCGCCCCAGGGATAATCGTGGGCCGCTTTGAGGACTTCGGGGCGGTAGGCGGCCGGGACCAACAGTTGGGCCACTTCCCCCTGCTCTCCCTTCATCGGGCGGTACCAGCGCCCCTCTTGGCAGATGACTCGCGGCAGCCGCCCCCCCCCGCCGAGGGTCGAGGACCCGTCCTTCACTTACCGCGGTCAACCGGCGCAGGCCCTCCAGCGAGGGGTCTTCCGCCTGGGCGGCCGCGAACCAGGGTTCCGTCCCCCATCCCCTGCAGAGTTGGGCTGGGCCCCTCCCGTCTTCCCCGTCCTCTGCGGGGTCCCCATTGTCGCCCCCGTCGTCCCCGGCCAGGGTTTCCCACGCCCCATCCTGGTCGGGGGGGATGGCAATCCTCATGGCAGGGCGGAAGTGGGGGGAATCTCTTCCGAGGAGGACTGGGTAGGGCAAGGCTTGCACGCGGGCCAGGGGCGTCTCGCAAGTCCGGTCGCGGTAGGTCACGGGGACCAGGACTACTGGACACTCCTCCACGTGATTATGCATGCATGCGATAACAGCTTGGCGGACCACCGGGAGGTCGGGGGGCAACAGGTGGGAGCGGATCATCGACACCGAGCTGCCACTGTCAAGAAGCGCCGTCAGCCTCCTCCCCAACACGGACACCAGGACGAGCATGGGGGGAGGGCGGGGGGCCCGTGCGGTCGCGGGTAGGGCAGTATCCCATCCCCAGTCACATTCCATGAGGGGGCACTCCCTCTTCCAGTGTCCCCGTTGCCCGCAGGTGAAACACGGTCCCTTGTCTCCTTGCTCCCGGCCCGGGCCGGCCGGCTTGGGTGCGAGGGTCCCTGGCGGCGGTAGGGCCAGCCGGGGCCCCGGCAGGGTCCCCCCAGTCGTCCGGCCCAGGGAGGTGGGGGCGGGCGGGCGCAGGCCCGTCCAGGCCCGTCCCCCTTTTCCACCTGTGCTGACACTTCCGTCGCTGCCGGTGCGGGGTTATGGTTTTGGGGGTTCCCGGGCCTCCACCACCATCACATTCTCCCACAACACGGTGGCGTCCTTCAAGGTGGCGGGCTTGTTGTATGCCACCCAGTTCCAGGCTCGAGCGGGGATGACGTTCAACAACTGCTCGAGAACCACCTGGTCCGCGATCCGCCGGCCCTCATCCGTCGTGGGTTTCAGCCACCTGTAGGCGGCATCCTGGAGCTTAGCCACCAGGGTGCGAGGCCGGTCCGTCTTCTGGAAGGCGAGGGTCCAGAACTTTTGTCTGTAAGTTTCCGGGGTGATCTCATAGCGGTCCAAAATAGCCTCCTTAAGTTTGGCGTAGTCCGCACTCTCTGCCTTGGGGAGGGCCTTCAAGGCGGCCTGCACCTCCCCCGTGAGGTAGGGCCCCACGATGAAGGCCCACTGTGCCGGGTCCCGCTGCCCCGACATTGGCGCTGGCGGCAGGCTGTGTTGCTCCGGCGGCGGCAGCGGCGGCGGGCCGCGTTGCCCCGGCGGTGGCGGGCCGTGCAGGTCCGGCGGCGCTGGTGGGCCCGCGCGGCTCCAATGGCCGTGGTGCCAACATCGGGCCCGGCCACTCCGGCGGCCACGGCGGCCGCGGCAGGCCTTGCCACTCCGGTGGCTGCGCCGGCGGTGGCGGGCCCCGTTGCTCCGGCGGCCGCGCCAGCTTCCGCGAGCCCCGCCGCACTGGCGGAGGTGCACCCGGGCCTTCCCAGGCCGCGGCCGGCCTCGGGCTTATCGCCCCGTGCCCCGAGGTGAGTGGGGGCTGCTGGCGGGGGTGTGGGGGAGGGGGGCAAGGTTCCGAGGGGCCGGGTGGTGGGACAGGGTGGGCCCAGTCCGGGACGGGCGGGGCCCGCTCCGGACAGGAAAACTAACATATCATCTGCAAACATATTAAGTTTATATGTTTTAGATGCTATTTCTATTCCTTGTATTTTCTCCTGTTGCCGAATTGAAATTGCCAGAGGTTCCAGAGCAAGCGCAAACAGGGTTGGAGATAAAGGACATCCCTGTCTTGTCCCTCTTGAAAGTATGAATGTCTCTGAAGTCATTTCATTTATTTTAATTTGTGCTTTAGCTTGGGTGTAGATTGTTCTGATTGAATTTATAAATTTTGTTAGAATTTGAGGAACTTTTGTTAGGAGATAGTAATAAAGCAATTTCTAAAATGTATAAATTGTTATTGAAATGGTTCACAGAAGATGAAACAGTCAAGGTACAAATGGTAAAGTGGGCAATAAACTGCAACAATGAAATAATGATGGAAGCATGGGAACAGTTGTGGAAAAATACGTTGAAAATATCAACATGTACCAGTATTAGAGAGAATGGCTATAAAATGTTATATAGATGGTATTTAACACCGAAAAAAATTAGCCATAGCTAATAAGCAGCTATCTAATAAGTATTGGAAATGTAAGGAGCTTGAAGGTTCTCTATTTCATATGTGGTGGACTTGCCGTAAGGCTAGAGACTTTTGGGCTAAAATATGTGCTGAGATGTCTTTGATACTCCAGTATAATGTTGTTAAAAATCCAGAAATGCGGTTATTATCTTTGCACTTAGAAGATGTTAATAGAAATGATAAGACATTGTTATATTGTCAGCAGCAAGAATATTATATGCTCAATACTGGAAGAAAGAAGAAATACCTGAAATTGAAGAATGGACAAGGAAATTGTTGTACGTGGCTGAAATGGACAAACTAACAAGAAACTCGAAGGATCAAGAACCAAAAACATTTTTGGAAGACTGGAAAAAGCTGAAAAAATATATGGAAAAGAAATGGGATGTTAAGGGACAATTATGGTCTTTTGAAGGGTTTTAATGATACTAAGTAAGATAAGATATAGTTAAGATCTTTACTTATAACAAGATAAGAACAACTATAATATAGAAACAATGTGATATTAATAGCGGGGGGTTCGAGTGCTGTTGGAAGTCAACATCGGAAAGGGGGAGGGGAGGGGTGGGGAAATATACTTGTGGGAATTGAAATGGATTGTATTTGTGTTTTAATCTGACTATATATTGACCCATCCAATAAAAATTTATTAATTAAAAAAAAGAATACAACTTAGCACTTTAAAGTTATGAATATAAGGCATACTTAATGCTATAATACTTAACCTAAGTCATGACAAAAGCAAGGGTCCCTTGGACTGAGCTCAGCCAGGCTTGAGAGGATTCCAGGCTGGAAACCTCTCTAGCCGCTTGGCCAGGGCACCAGCGAGGTTCTAATGGCAGGCACCTTCTTTTAAAGGTGTTTTCCAGGAGGTGTGTCTTCGCTGGCAGAGTGTTCTCGTGCCAAGGATTTCATGAATCCTGCCTTCTTGCTTGTCAGTTTTCCTTTGCGGGGCAGAGGCCTTTGGCACTCGTTTCAGCGTGCTCAGCAGAAAGCAAGGAACTTCAGGCTGAAGGAACCTGATGTGCTCTGTGGGCAAAAGCGAAAGGACCTTGAGGTGTCACGAGGTCCCTGTGTGCTACATTCTTTCGCTAGCTTGCTTGTGGGGGAGTCGGACGGAAACGAAAGTTAAGAGAAAGGGAGGGCAGAGGTGAAAAGCCTCTGCTTTAGGAGTTTTAAAAGCCTTTTTCTCATAGGCCTGGATTGAACGCTGTTAACAGCCTGGGATTTTCAGAACCAAACTCCATAATTCCCACGACAGCCACCTCCCCACATCAAATTTGTTTTATAGCAACATTTGGTTTCAATTAACTGACATTTTTCTAAACATCATTTCCTGGAGCTTTTGGTCACTATTTCTTGGGTCATATTGACCTATTTTTCCATTTTGTATACTGGAGATAGAGGGAAGAAGACCAAATAACACCAGAAAAGTTGCCCTAAGTGACTTCATCTCTGGGAATCAATCAGTGGATGTGCTAAGATCCCTTGGCTTCTTGGTCTGATCCAGCAAGGGAAGAGGGATCGGAGCTTCTCCCAATATGAGGGTCCTTGATGCCAGGAAGAGGAAGAAAAATATCTCTCTCTCTCCTTGCCTCAGAGGTTTCTTTTTTCTGACACCCAGTTACAATTCTGGGCCAACTTAACCCAAACGCTGTTGCCTAGGAAAGCCAAACTGCATGACCTGTATACAATAGGCAAATGTGCATGTGTTTTATTGTTAGTCTCCTGCTGGCAAGAGAGGGACAAGGAGCTGTGATAAGGTACTGAGGTCCTCCTCACTGATCCATGTAGCTCCAGCTGAGCCCTCCAAAAGGTTCCAAGATTTCAGGAGGTGTTGCTTCCACTTAAAGTGTATCATGGCAGTAATAAGGGCTGGAACTTGGTTCATTTCAAAATGAAAGCAAGGAGTCATTGCTATGGCTGCTTCTCTGCAACGAGGGCACTTAAATAGCAGTTTCTTGTGAACAGCAGGACACTCATTAACGGTGATGCATAGTCCGCGGGAACATTTCTTAGTAATTTCATGGGTCTCCCAAGAATCCAGAGCAATGAGCAGAATGATAAATTAATTTTCCCCCAGCAATGATTTAAAAAATAGGATAGTTAATCTCAAGGCCTTGTCTTCTTTAGGGACTTTTATCATTTAATAAGTAGATTGGTGGCTAGGTTCTGCCTCAAGTCACATCAAATTATAATGATGCTCAAAACAAACAGTCATTAAATAAACTGAAAATGTTTAAGAGCCTCACAATGGGAAGCGGTTTGAATAACCTGAGGAGTGAAGGGAAATAACACAGTTGGTGAAATTCCTAATAATTTGAGAAGCAACAAGTTTCAGATATTAAACTGTATTTTCTTCTACCTCCCATTAACACCCTTTCTTCTGCTGAATCATACGAGAGGGTTTCCTTTCCCTATCACTGACCTCTAAATTTTCCTCCTGTCAAGCAATTCTACATAACAACAACATTCAATTTATATACCGCCCTTCAGGACAAGTTAACACCCACTCAGAGTGGTTTACAAAGTGTGTCGTTATCCCCACAACAATCATCCTGTGAGGTGGGCGGGGCTGAGAGAGCTCCAGGTGACTCACCCAGCTGGCTTCAAGCAGAGGAGGAGCTGGGAATCAAACCTGGCTCTCCAGATTAGAGTCCTGCCGCTCTTAACCACTACACCAAACTGGCTCTCCTGCCAGGGTCCATCATGTTATGTACCTTCTTGCAGATCAGAAAACTAGGTTTGGGTGGAATGTTCAACCAATGATCAGCAGCTAGGCTTGTTATAGTTATTTCTTACTAGAAGGTTAAGGAGGAAATGATATGAAGTTCAGTCATGGCATAAGCCAACGTCTTAATGCCTCAGGTATTTGTGAAAGTAGGGCAAACCATATATGGTCGTATAAGAGAATACTATATATGAAACAGGTTACCCTGTTCCATAGGATGGCATGGAAGGCCATCCTATGGCTTGTGGGTTCCAAGTGGCACAGCATGCAGGGCTCCTAGACCGGAAAAGGAAACCCCATGACTTTCAGTGGATGCTGAGAACTCTCATTCTCCTTCTAAATTTTGAAAGTCACTTTTAGTCAGGCCAGAACATCTTGGATGTTTTTGCACTGGTTATTTGCCCTGAGTTTGATACTCTTGGTCTTGGGACATGTTTTTTCCTCCCTTCACCACAGCATCAATGTGCATTCATGCACCTCTTAGGGTTTACCCAGCTTTTCTGAAACCTGCTTTGCTCAAGTTTTGGAAAAGATCACAGCAAAGCTTGGATGGCTGCCATCTGGGTAAAAAAGTTTGAATTGTCCTGGTCCCGCCTAGATGCCAGCCATTTCCACCACAGTATCCATTTCCTTTTCTTACTGCAGAGTTTTTTCTTACTTTTTTAAAATCAGCGATTTAATAGTATTATATGGATATAGTGTTATACAGAAATATTCCTCAAGTTCTCTGAATTCTCAGCTTTCATTTTTAAAAAAAAAGTCTCCAGTCTCTTAACTTGCTGAGATATATGAAAAAAGCATATCTCCGCAATGAGATGAGCTACAGAAGTACTGTCACAGGCTGGGCCAGCCCAAGCAGGGTGGTTCAAGTCCAAACCTTAATGGCAGAGTCTGAGGGGAGTTCCAAGAGCAAAAGCCAGGTCAAACCAGTGGTCAGAGCACGAGATAACGCCAGGAGTGAGTCCAGAGTCCAAGAGCAAGGTCAGGTACAATCCAAGGTCATTTACCGGTAGTGTCAGGTCCAAAAGCGGGCACGGGCACGGGCACGGGCACGGGCACGGGCACGGGCACGGGCACGGGCACGGGCACGGGCACGGGCAAGGGCAAGGGCAAGGGCAAGGGCAAGGGCAAGGGCAAGGGCAAGGGCAAGGGCAAGGGCAAGGGCAAGGGCAAGGGCAAGGGCAAGGGCAAGGGCAAGGTTCACAGAACACGGAGTGGTTGCAGGCAATAGACACGTTGCTTCCACACCCGGCAGTTCCTCCAGACTGGCTCTTATAGCCAGGCGTGGTTTTCAGCCAGCTGCTGGGGCTCTATCCTGCCACTACTCATTGTCACTCTCCAGCAGCTGGCGTTGGCTCAAGAGGCGAGCACTGCGCCGTCTCTCCTGCAGTTCCAGTCTCTGGCGCTGCCTGCGGCGTTCCTTGGGCGTGGGTGAACCTGGGGGGGGGTGAAGGCTCTTGGCTGTGTTGCACCTGTAGAAGTCCCTGGCTGAGCTTCCTCTGTAGTATTGGAGCTAGAGGGTGCTGGTGCCTCAGCTGCTGGCTGTAAGCTCTGATCAGCCAGCAGCTGTTGCTCCTGATTGCTGGCTTCTGCTGAATCAGGGCTAGGGCTGGCTACACAGGGCTCCTCTCCTCCTGAGGAGTCCTGGCTGGCTACACGAGGCTCCTCTCCTCCAGAGGAGACCTCACTCTCAGACTGGGCCATGACAAGTACTTTTGAAAAAAAAATGAAAGCTGGGAATTCAGAGAACCTGATACATATTTTAGAATAATGGTGTATCGATATAATGGTATTAAATCACCAATTAAACAAAACTAGCAGGGAAACCTGCTGCAGCAGACACAAGGAAACTGCACAGCAGGGAAACTATTTTTCTGTCCCCGTTTGGAAAATAACCCTGTGACCCATGAAGCTGAACACATCAGCCACAGAGCCTGATGGGGTCTTGATACCCCCCCCCCTTTGGCAGTTTCTCTGGTACTGCTATCAAAGTGCCTGACCGGCCACAGCATATTCCAGTAGTAACAAGAGATTTCGAAGGTCACAGAATAAGGTGTGGGACTGTACTTGGCTTGGTGGGTCAGAGGCTGCACTGTCAACATGTACTTTTTATTTCCTGTTATCTGGGTTGGTCACACCACTTTTCTGTAACCTGTTTCTTGCAGTTATATCAAATTACATCAGTCTTAATTTATTTGTCATACATACCCCTCTTCAAAGAGCTCAGACCAGCTGAAGTGGTTCTCCAGCAGTCTGGAGACCACACAAAAAAGCAGCCCTGGTCAGTTTCAGTTAATTCCTCATTTTCTCTGCCACATTTCTGAGCATCTCTCTCCTGTGCATGTGGCTGGATTGTGTTCAGTCCAACATTAGCTCAGCCCCTCCATTATTTGAAATTTTTTATTAGACAGCTAGTAGTTCTGCCTTCCAGAGGCTGAGAAATGTTGTCCAGTTTTGTGTCATCCATTTAATTTTATTCAAGCCATATTCCCCCCTTTTTAAGACTCCACCTTATGATCATTCTGTCAGATTCACATTTCTTCACCTTTCTATGCATGGATATCTTATATACTAATAGCCAAGTGGCCCTGATATCAGAATTCTTAAATTCAGAATCTGGAGCCATGAATGGACAAGACAGATCATTCTATATACCAGAAAAATGTCCCAGGTTTGCAGAAAAATCAATTTTTTTAAAAAAAATTATATTTTTAAAACCCAAAATGATAAAAGGAGCACCTGTAGCTATAACCATATGGGCTCAGTGGCTGTTGCTCAGCAACCATAACAGTTTAACCAGTATTCTAGGCTTGGTTTCTGTCAGTAGAAGGCAGGGGAAGGAGGCAGGGCCTTTTCCAGGGCTGTTTTGGCCTTTAAAAGAAGAATAATTGGAGTCAGGCCCAGAAGCAACACTGGGCAACTTGCTTCTAGGAGACTTGCAAGATGGACTCAGGCCCAGAAGCTTACTACAGTTCTCCAGCAGCCCCCTTTTCCAAAAAGCCCGGTTAGAGTTTCAGTGTAGGATCTGAGAAACCCAGGTTAAAATCATCACTCTGCTGTGGAAGCTCACTGGGTGACTTTGGCCAGTCACACACTTTCAGCTTAACCTACCTCTCATTGAGGATCATATGAGGCAAGGATGTAAGGTGCTCTGAGTCCCCATTGTGGAGAAAGACAGTATATAAATGAAGTATATTAAGAAATATAGGTGAAGATAGAGGGACATCTAAGGTAAGTTATTTAGTGGGTTTGAAGGAGTGACAGTTGTAGGAAAAGTGAGCATATGGAGGCTACAAGGAAGAGGGAATAAAAAAATAGTCTGGGGAAGGGGTTATAGGGGAAAGTAAAGTTCCCCCTGCAAACCCTTGCAGGTTCCTCACGTTGCAACTAGGCCATAGGGGGGAGGCTGCCAAGGGAGGGGGAATGGTTAAGACAGGGAGGCAGATAAAGGTGGGTGGGAAGGAGAGAAGGAAGCAGGAAAAGGGGGAGAGACTATGGTAGGGGTAGGAAAAAGAAAGAAAATATGGTAGAAGGGGAAATGAAATGCCCCCACAAGAACTTGCAGGTTCTTGTATATTCTAATAGCCAAGCAGCCCAGTGAGCCATGCTGAGGCTACACGTGCCTGCAGCGAGATGCCCCATGATCAGGAGAGCCCCAAGGCCAGCCGTGAACCGTGCTGAGGGGGTGGGAGAGAGATGGGGAGGGACCAGGAAGGGTCTTTGGGAATGTGCATGAGGAACCTTCCAAAACCTTTCTCCTTTGCAACCCCACCTTCCCAGACACCTTTCCACATCACCTGCACCAAACACCCTTCTCCTTCCACAGGCTATCCAGAGTCTTTCAAGAAAACACATAAATATATAATCCAACAAAGAAAGTATTCTTAAATCACTTTCCTTTCTCTGGAACTTAATAGCCTGTAAGCCATATATCGAAGTATGTTATGAATGATTTATAACTGCCTAAGTAAACATGGCTAAATCACATGTACACTTTTTTTTATCTTAGCAAGATGATTAATTTCTGTTGTTCTGAACTGTTCTGTAGCCAGTCAGTCCAGGGAGTAATATATTGATTATGAAGTGAAATATAACAGAGGCAACTAAAAATCAAAAGGCCATCTGTTGACCTTGCAGCTGCAAAACAAGAATGTTTTGCAGCTGCAAAACGGGAGGGGAAGAGACTTTGATTCCTTTGTAATCTTGCCTAGACAAAGCTATTGTGTTCTCATGTAACTTCTTAGGTTTTCGTGCCTAAATGCAAACTGCTCAAGGGAAGCGGGGAAAAGATTCTCCCTGTATCAATAGTGCTTTTGCCTGTATAATCATTCCTGCCAACTTTCCCATCTATGGATGTACCCATGAACTTAATGGATCTCTGAATAAAAGTCTTTCATCCAATGCACTGGAGTGCTTGCTGTGAGGAGCTTGGGGAATCTATCTGCCATGGACTGCCGTCCCTAGAACTGACACAGGCATTGCCACATACTCAGCTCCTGATCCTGGGTGGGTGAAGGGAGGGAGGGCATTGTCTCCAGCTTTGTGCCTGATTCAGTCTGGGTGACGGGGGGGCAGGCATTGCTGCCTGCTCTGCATCTGATCCCAGCAGGTTGGAAAGGGAGCGGGCATTGCCATCTACTCCTCTCCTGATCCCAGTCAGGTGAAGGCATTGCCACCTGCGGGCATTGCCACCTGCTCTGCTCCTGATCCCAGCTGGGTGAAGGTGGGAGGGACATTGCCGCCTGCTCCATGAGTGATCCTGGCCAAGTGAAGGGGGGAGCACATTGCCTCATGGTCCTAATCCTGGCTGGTGAAGGGGGAAGGGCATTGCCTCTTGCTCCGCACATGATCCCGGCTGGGTGAAGGCGGAGGACGGGCATTGCCATCTGATACCAGCTGGGTGAAGGGTGGACAGGCATTGCCAGCTGCTCCATGCCTGATTCCAGCCTGGTGAAGGGGGAGGCAGGCATTGCCTCCTGCTCTGCTCATGATCCTGGCTAGCTGAAGGGCAGTTGGGTATTGCCACCTGCTCTGCTCTTGATCTCAGACGGCATTGCCTCCTGCTCCACTCCTGATCCTAGCTAGCTGAAGGGGGTGGGCATTGCCAGCTGCTCCTTCCCTGGTCCCGGCCAGGTGATGGTGGGGGTGGGCATTACCACCTACTCCACTCCTGATCCCAGCTGGCTGATGGCAGGGGGTGGACATTGCCACCTGCTCCATGCTTGAACCCACCTGAGTGAAGGCAGGGGATGCGCATTGCCTGCTCCATACCTGATATCAGCTGGGTGAAGGTGGGGTTGGGCATCACCCCCTGCTCCGCACCTGATTTAAGCTTGGTGAAGGCTGTGTGAGGGCATCATCACCTGCTCAATGCCTGATCCCAGCTGAGTAAAGGCAGCGGGCGGGCATTGCTACCAATTCTGCTCCTGATCCCAGCTGAGTAAAGGCAGGGTGCAGACATTGCCACCTGCTTTGGTCCTGATCCCAGCTTGGTGAAGGCGGGGGGGGGGGCGGGCATTGCCACCTGCTCCATGCTTGATCCTGGTCTGGGCTTCCTGCTGCAGTGTGCTCTCTGGAGGGATGGGGCTGCCTTGTCTAGTCTTCCCTCCACAGCAGTGCCCTCTGGAGGTGCACCAGGGCAAGAAGTGAGTTGTCAGGAACATGGTAAGCCTTTTACATAGTAGTATAAGTAGTAAAAAATTCAGTTGCACCTTTAAGACTAACCAACTTTATTGAAGCATAAACTATTGAGAACCATAGCTCCCTTCATCAGATGCATCTGACGAAGAGAGATGTGGTTCTCAACAGCTTATGCTTCAATAAAGTTGGGTAGTCTTAAAGGTGTTATTGGACTTTTTAGTATTTTGCAACTACAGACTAACATGATTAACTCCTCTGGATCTATTTTCTGATAAGAAAAATGGAAGTAAATAAGGAAGCATTTCTGGTTGGCTTGAAGTTTTAGTGTAGCCCAATCTTTTTAAGTAGTTGATTTTGTACAGTTAAAAAGAATTTCTTCAATGAGTCTCTAAAACTTAGTCTCAGGTTTAATATTACAAGTTTTGAATCAATCGGGCTGAACCAAGTTCCCAACCAGGAGTCAGCTGTTACTAATTGCAATAAATCAAATCCCTGGGCAGCAGACCTTCTATCAAAGCAAGCGGAGATACTCCATATTATATCGATTATATCCATATTATATCCATATTATATCGATTAATCATGAATTTGACATAAGGTTCTCATAGGAGTCCTCTGAAAAAATTATCATCCATCCTATAAAGTTTTTACCAGGATTTTACCAAGCCAAGTGTAAAACAAAAGAGTTTCTGAAGAGTGGAAGCATGTTGATGTTAATGGGTGTACAGTAGTGAGGGTGTTTTCTGATTTTTAAAAAATAATTTTGGATTATTTTTAGTGTGGAATAATTGGCCCTTTTGTTGCTTATGGCCTGTATATTTACACCATAGCCATTAAACGTGATTTAAGCCTGAGTTGCACTACTTGTTGCAGTAGTGTTGGGTAGGCTAGAAGAGCAGACTCATACTTTGTGTTCTAGATGCAGAAAAGTTAGCCGTGTTAGTCTGTGGTAGCAAAATCAAAAAGAGTCCAGTAGCACCTTTAAGACTAACCAATTTTATTGTAGCATAAGCTTTCGAGAATCAAGTTCTCTTCATCAGATGCTGTATCATGCATCTGAGGAAGAGAACTTGATTCTCGAAAGCTTATGCTACAATAAAATTGGTTAGTCTTAAAGGTGCTACTGGACTTTTTTTGATTATACTTTGTGTTGAGGCTCAAATGCAGAATGGCTGGAATGTTCAACTTCACAGAAGCTGAAAATGTGATTCAAAGATAGATGTACTGGTTGAGGGCCAAAAGATATTTATATGTATGAGAAACTTGAAACAACTTGAATGTTGTATCGCATTAATTTTCTGTGCACATATGTAAGGATCTGCCAAGCAACTCTCAAATTACTTCACTGCAGGCAGTAAAAGAACTTTACTGAAAAGCTTCTAGTATCATAAGCTTACTCCATCTTGCCAGGAATAACATTCACACACAAGCATCAAACATATATAGGCTTCCAAAGCGCAGGCAAATCCTAGAATCCTCTCCCCCTAGTCTAACGGTCAGCTAAGCTCAGCAGGAAAGCATCTAAGTGGGAAAAAAGCCGAACTGATGTATGGGATTTTCAAGGTTGTTGTGTCTAGAGACTATTGGGTGCAGTTCAGAGGAGCATACAGATAACAGCAGGAACAAACACCTCCCTTGCATAGTTTCACATTGCATGTCTGAAAGGCAAGGCGAGTAACGTTTGCAGTCCAGTCACAGAATAGCCTCAGCATTTAACCATAATCATAATATAAAACATTAGACTTCAACTGTAACAGTAGGGGGTTGCTGCGTATGACAGGTGATGCTAAGTACCTGACAACATATTTGTACGTAATGCTGTGCCTGAACATATATGAAAGATGACACTGATAGATGACACGTTTTTATTGTAGATTCTTAGTAATTATAAGATGATTGGGTTTTGCAACATAATGTACCTCTTTTTGCATAAAAAACATAGTGGGTCCTGAATATATCAAACAGGTTGATCTCTGGTCCAGGGTACAGACTGGGCATACTGGGTACAAGGTCCCCCAGAGCTATGAGGATCATCATGTGGTCTTGGGAGAGCCACCATCGCTCAACGTAATCTATCTCCCAGGCTGTGGTGAAGATGGGATAGGATAATGCCAAGTTACATAATTCATGAAAATACGGAACAAAATTTGCATCCAGTAGCACCTTTAAGACCCACAAAATTTGCCAAGGTGTGAGCTTTGACTCGTGAAAGCATATACCCTGGAAAATTTTGTTGATCTTTAAGATGCTACTGGATTCAATTTTTGTTTCACTATTACTGGCTGACTGACAGGGTTTTGCACCTGACACTGTGGGGACAGGCTTGCCTCTCTAACCGCAATGTCAATGGTTTGTTGCCCATAGGAATAATTCAGAAGGTAACACACACATATTCCCACTGTTCCAGGTATTTTATGTCACCTGCTTTTCATTTTTTTAAAAACCAAAGAATACAGAAGATGAAGAGATTTGGTTAGCATTCTTGCTGTGTCCAGTGACCTAGAACTATTTGAGAGAAGATTTGTACTGTGTGATGGAGCTACAACTTTAAACTCCTTTCATTATATTCTAGCTCTGAATAACTCCTTCTCTCTAACTTTTGGATCAAAACTAATTGCAGTATTGTATTTAATTTAAAAGAAACCTGTGAAAATAACCTGGTATGAGTAAGGAAAAGCCATACAACTCCTTTTGCACAGCTACTGATTTGCATAATTGCAAGCTAAATAAAATATTAACCTGTATTTTTAGAAGTGTGACATGTATTTCCACCTCATTAAAGAAAATCACTGGGACAATGGTTGGGGTAGAAATCAGGTAGAAAGGGTAGACTCCATGGAGCTCACCTGGAATGGAACCCATAAGTCAACAGTTTCACCTAAAATACAGCCAGGGATGTTATTTCATATCCTGGTTCGACCCCTTCCTCGCAAATAATGACGCTGGCACAAGACATTGAGCCCAACTGGGATTTCTTTATTAAATGGCTGATTGGAACCTGGCTTTAGTTCAACATCCCCCCTGCTACCGGGTTGCCCAAGACATGTCACCCCCACTCCAGGTGCACAGCAGATTGATCCACCTGCAGCTTTTCCTCATCTGCATACAAGAAAATGTTACTCCACCACCCTCCTCCTATGCTGTTACTGGAATCAGTCTCCTTGCAAGTAGGGAGAATTAGCAGCAAGGAGAAAGCTATGTGAGAGGGGTAACAAGTAAGGTCTCCACCAATTTTTATGGGGTCCCCTCCCAAGAAATTGGAATACATTTCAAGGATTCTTGGGAGATAATTACCTAGCAGAGTAGCAGAGGAGTCCATGGAGGAAGAGGGCTTCAAACGGCCAGCGTTCTTGACCAGGAGAGGCTCAGAGAGACTCAGAGAAGTAGTCTCTGAGGGTACAGCGCTCGGATCTGAATAAGCATGCACAATTTGAATGAGTCAAAGCCCAGATTCTTTTAGGGCACATCAGGCCCTGGGGCTGGAGAGTACTTCAGCCATTAAGAAAAAGAACCTTAAAGGTCACCTCCTGGGAATGACAAAGGTTTGAGTACCTTTGATTGGTGCTACTGGGGCGTGACAAAGGAATCAGATTGGTTGTGTCTGGTGCCTTACAAAGAAACGTCAGTTAATTAAATGTTCCCAAAGCTTAGCTGATGAATTGAGAGTTTTTTCTTTTCTTTTTATGAATTTAGAGTTTTGACTGTTGTTGTTGTTGTTGTTGTTGTTATTTATATTTATGTCCCACCCTCCCCACAAGTGGGCTCAAGGCGGATTACAACAGAAGATTAAATGTTCCCAAGAAGTACTGCAAACTTAACAGAGCTGATTGATAGCCCTCGATTGCAGGACAGGATCTAATCAATGGGAAGAGGGGAATTCAGAATGTTCAGGGAGGTGACTTAAGATTGTCTTTGAGTGATTCTGCACATGTTGGATAATGCACTTCCTATCCTCTTTATAGATCATTTGGAACGGATTTTTTCATGTGTGGAACAAAAAATCCACCTCAAATTATTGATAAAGTGCATTGAAAGTGCATTATCCAGTGTGTGCGGAATCACTCTTTATTGTCAAAGATAGCATGTTCCACAGTGTGGGGAGGCAGGAGCCAACCATGTCCTGTTGCTCAGCTTGTATGCACATTCCATTCGTGTCTCATTCTCCTGGGTAGGATCTGGCAATGCTTTGCTCAGCTGGCTGGTTTGCTAAAGTGAATTAAAGTGCATCAGATTCACTGGCTTATTATTTTTAGATCATAACCAGCTATTAAAATGGTAGAGGCCTGGCTGACTTCTCACAATGCAGGCAAAGACAAGACTGAGAGTGGTAACCCTCATATATTCCTCTTTAGAGGTCTGTCCTTCTCTCCATTTCCTGAACATTTCCTTTTTCTCCCTTAGCTTATTCTGGAGCTCTCTGTTCATCCACATCGGTTTCTTGGAGCCCTTACCATGTTTCCGTCTTGCTGGAATAGTGAGGGCTTGAGCTTAGAAAAGCTCATGTTTGAGAAGATCCTACCCTTCACTCGCTCCTTTCCCTTCCAGCACACTCCCCCACAGAATGACTCTCATCAAGCCTCTGAGTACATCAAAGTTGGCCCTATGAAAATCTAACCTACAAGTCTGGCTATGAACTTCCTTGGCCCCCCAAAGCAACTGGAATTCAAGGAGGACATGGTCACTTCCTCCTAAGGTCCCCACCACCTTCACCTCATCTACCAGTTCTTCCCTTTTGGTTAATATCAAGTCTAGTATGGCCAAGCCCCTTGTAGCTTCCTCCACCATTTGGAAAAGGAAGTTATCGGCCAGGCAGGTCAGGAAGTTGCATGATTCTTGTCACTTTGCTGAGCCTGTCGCCCAGCACACATTGGGGAAGTTGAAGACGCATAATTACAAGGTTCTGGTGTCTGGACACTCTACCAATCTGTTCAAGGAGGGCAGCGTCCATTTCCTCTCCCTGAAGCAGACTCCAACAACAATACCCTTTGTCCTTCCTCCTCTTATTTCTAATAAGGAGAATGGGACAATAGGAGTCCCATTCTCCCAGTAGGGTCAAAGGATCCCTGCTCTTGTTGCCTGCCCTTGTGTGTATGTGGGAAATTTAAAAAAAAACATTATCACACGCAGCATCATGTCACTGCCAGTCAAAAAAAGGAAGTGACGTAGGGTAGCTCCAGGAATTGCTGGAAATTCTATGGTCTTACCATAAAGTCTCTGGTGGTTACTAGAGCTATCTATGTTACTTCCATTTTTTTTACCAGAATTGATGTGACACCACAGCTGGCATTGTTCCTGCCCATAGCCCTACTGCCAGTTTCTAGGCACTGTTCAGCTGATCCATCACTTGTAGATCCACTCCTTAAGTGGAAGGTTGTTGGCTGAGACCCCTAACAGGTCATCCGGGATGGTATACCTTTGGCAAATGGTGGATAGAAAGCTAGGCCGTGTGGGGTCTTTGGATAGTAAGCAATTTACTGATTGGCAACTTAAGGAGTCAGAACTGGAAAATTTTATCCTTTTCCAGTATTTTAGAACTGCAAGGTGTACCCGCGCCCTAAGGGAGGGCAGTCCTGTTTCGGCCCTCATCAGGGTGGCAGGGGCACCTTTGGGTAGAGCCAAAATCCGTCTCAAGAACTGGTTTTGGATTACCTCAAGGCTGGTTAGAATATCTTCCTTCCAACCCCACACTTCAGCTCCATATAGGAGGTGAGGGACTACCTTGCTCTTAAATAATTTCAGTGCTGGATCTATCAGTCGACCCCCCTTTGTATAAAAGAAATGTATGATTGACCCTACAGTCCTTGATGCTGAGGATTTAACCGACGCAAGATGTATCTTCCAATTCAGAGTCTCTTTAAAGGTTACCCCTGGATATTTAAAGGAGCTGCATTGTTGGATTGGGTTGCCAAGGATGCTCCAGCGGGAGATTTTGGGCTTTCTCCTGAAAACCATTACTTTTGTCTTTGTGCAGTTGACATTGAGAGCTTCTTCGTTACAGTAATGGCCTAACTGATCTAAGAGTCTCCTCAAGCCGATCTTGGTCAGGGAGGTTAGGACCATGTCATCTGCGTAAAGGAGAACTGAAATCTTCTGTTGTCCCAGAGAAGGCGGCATAAATTGGGGACCTGACAGAGACTCATTGATATCATTGATGTACAGGTTAAATAGTAGAGGGGCCAGCACACGACCCTGTTTCACGCCTCTACTAATCGGGATTCTGTTGGTTAATGATCCAGAGGTTCCCACCCTGATTTGAGCAAAAGTATCTTTGTGCAGCTCACGGAGCAGAAATGGCAGTCGCTTATCGATGTTAAGTTTGGCAAGCTTGGACCATAAGCGGGACCTATTGATTGAATCGAATGCGGCAGCCAAGTCAACAAATGCTACATAAAGTGCCTTTGTTGGCCCATTTATTCCAGCACTTCTAGAGGTTAGCAGGTCCTGGCATAGACAGCAGCTGCTAATGTCAGTGAGAAGTGAGAATGGCTAAATTCTAACTTGTCAGCAACTGCACACTTGCTCCATATTTGATACCTTTTTCGAATTGTTTAACCTTGGGAATCATGGTCCTATTGCATTGTTTTTTGGATGTCTTATGCAATCCGCCTTAAATGTCAATGAGAACAGTGGGCAATAAGTGAAGTCAATCAATATTTCCATAGTGAGGCTCACATATTCCAGCCCTGCTCATGTTGAATTAGGGAAATTACAATCCAGCTTGCACTTGACTCTTTAGTAACCCTACACTCAGCTCTTGGAGGTGTCAGACAGACTCGGCCTGCCAGGGGATCCCTTCATCAACTTCTCCATTATCCCATGTTCCCTGTCCTCCTTTAAATCAGCCCCAGAAAAATAAAATAGTGGTATTCAATAACATTTCATTCTGTTTTAAATTGTATTTGCAAAAGAAATAGACCATGAAATTAAAAAAAAAGAGTTAAACTCTATTTACAGACATATTTAAACCCTTTATAAAACTTGCCTCCTTTTGACTAGTCAGGGAATGTCTGGCTTGGGTCTCCCACGAGTCCTCTGGACGGCAGCCACCCGGCATTTTTGAGAGCCGTTTCTGCAAGAAGAAACAAAAAGATTGTCCAATGCAGGACTTTGCCACAAGGGGGCAGTCTTGCTCTACATATGAAAAGTAAAAGCTCTTCTTGCAAATTTATTTCAGTATCGTCACTCTAGAGATATCTATAGAAAGGTGTTTTAAAACACTGTGTGCCAGACTGAAAAAAAACCCCACAGATTACACGTGATGCTGAAATGTTTAATTGGTTGATTCATTGATCGCAGATGAAAACTGGATTATTGTCTGTACTCATCCGGCCATCAATGTATGCGTATCTCTTTCTCTTGATTCTGAAAAGGAGTTTGAAATTGTTTTGCAAACAATATATTCTTTGTCTTTCTTCTTTTGCCAGGGAAATTGCCTACTTCTATAGTGGCTCTACACACTATGGAATATAATTCCTCTTGTTTACTTTATTTATTTATTATTTATTTATTTTATTCGATTTATATCCCGCCCTCCCCACAGATGGGCTCAGGGTGGCTTTGACCTATCTGGCTGAATCCCAGCCAGTTTCAGAGCTATATTGTTCTATTTCAGGGGGAATATTTAATTCTCAATGTAGCTAAATGAATAATAGAAAGATTCAAAGTGACAAATGGAAGATTCATGCTGAACATTAACAGCAAAAATATTGTCTATTTTCATTTAGTGAAAAGAACTTGAGACCCCCACAGCCCACTGTGGAAATATATTTTATTGCACAATCTATGAATTATTTGGTCTCTCTCCCCCCACCCCCCTTAATCTATCTATCTTGGTAGACCGTTCACATAGTGTGCATTTCCTGTGTAAAAGCAAATGAAATAGTGTCAGCAGTTTTATTATTAAAGCTTTTTTTGGTAAAGCAATTTTCGGTATCATTTCTTGATGCCTTTTGCTTACCTCTATTCTTTAAAAATAAAAAGCAACAACTGACTTGTATATACATATAATTTGGCAGCCAATTAGTCTCTGATTTAGACAGCATCTTTTCATATCTTAAAAAAAGAATTTTTTTAAAGGCAAATAATTTACATTTAAAAGCACTGGTGCCTTTTAAATAGAGCATGTCAAAAAGAATGAGAGAATGTGGATATAGTTACAGGGAGGCAAGTGTACCACAATGTGCAAGAAACGTAGAAAACAGTGGAAAACAGCTTCTTTTGTTAGATCAACCTTGAAGTATTTTAGATTTTATCCGAATTTAACTCCATGCGTGAGGTAAGTCCAATCTCATTTCTTCTAGTGCTATACCAGTGTGGGCCTTGATCCATCACTTTTAACATCAACCTGACACACGGACCTTTAACAACTGAAGTACATTTATTCCAGCATTTCACAAATGAAGATAAGGGAACTTGTGTATACTTGGAGCACTCCAAGGATCACTGCCTAAGCTCCCCCCCACCCCAGATATTGAGCTAAACTGGATCCCACCAGCTTTTCTGTTTGATGATACCCAGTTGCCTTCTGCACTGCGTTGTGGCATTTGGTCCTGCATGGCTTTTTTTCTGCTAGGAGGTCCCATAACCCCTCTGCATATCCTCTGTGATGGTCAGAAGGGGCCCCTCTTGCCAATGGCAATGCTGGTAAGAGTAAGTAAATATGAAACTGACCACATTTGAGCAGTGCTTTTCTTGCAAAAGAAAAGGTGCGCTGATACTCATAGGTAAGGTTGTACTGATTCCCATCAATCTGCACCCCCCAGACTTGAGAAAGCTCCCCCCCCCAGAAAGGTGCCTGTAGTCAGAAGTGGTGAGAACTGCCAAAAAAAAAAGAAAAGCCCTGCCTTTGAGGATCTAGGACCACTTACGATGGTAGCATTTGTTTTCAAATAGTTATTCTAGAATCCACCTTGAATCTCAATGAGAAAGGCAGACTGTAAATGAAATAAGTAAACAAATAGTTGCAACTCAAATTCTGCAACAGTTATTATCTCTATTGACGCTTATGGGATACTCGTGCATGCTGCACTTACTTGCATGCATGCACACTATTTATTTATTTATTTATTTACCAGATTAATAAAATGCTTTTCAGCTGCTGCTCCCAAAGTTGTATCAAGAAGGCTCAAACAATTTTACATTGCAGACTAACAAATTATATCAAAACGAAAACAAAACTACAAATGGAATGGCAAAGTGGGTTTAATTTCCAAAATGGAATGACAAAGGATGCCTCTATGCGCTTCCAGAACAGCATGAGATAGGAAGCCCAAGGTACAACTTCAAGAAGTGAGCTCCAGAACTGCATAGTCAAGAGAGATTTGCTTTCTTCTCCAAAGATAATCAATGTTGGAGACCTAGAAGAGGTTAGAGCATATTAATGACCTTTTAAAGCAGCAGTCTCTGTATTCTCCCCAGAGTAAAACAGAGACAGAATAGTAACAGTAACTTACCAGGGAGAGGTTTCAAAAAATAGGGACATTTCTGATAAAAAGGAGTAAGAAAAAAGATACAGAAAGACCATGGGAGGTTATGGAGGTATATGTGAGAAAAAATACTTGAATTTTATAAAGGCAATAGAGCTATACTATAACAGAATAGTTCAGGGAGTCACTTTATAAAGGGATGGTGGAGGATATCATTGTGCATAGGACATGTCATTAGTTTGCAGCACGTACTGCCCTGTTGTCATTGCATTGTTTACTATTGAGGTGACAGCATTTCTGATCTTTATATCCACATTCTCGATCATGCCTGATAGGCTAGGCTCTTTCAGATTTCAGTAATCTGGGCCCCAGCACGCTGCCTATTGGATGTCTCTTCATATCGACAGTATATTGACCTATCCTGTGCTTATTAGACGACTCTTTGTATAACAACAACAACATTCAATTTATATACCACTCTTCAGAACAACTTAACACCCCCTCAGAGTATTTTACAAAGTATGCTATTATCCCCACAACAAAACACCCTGTGAGGTGGGTGGGGGCTGAGAGAGGTCTGGAAGAGCTGTGACTGACCCAAGGTCACCCAGCTGGCTTCAAGCAGAGGAGCTGGGAATCAAACCTGGTTCTCCAGATTAGAGTTCTGCCGCTCTTAACTACTACACCAAACTGGCTCTCGGTATAGACTTTTACTGACTTACACTGCATAATCTGCTTTCTTTCTCAGTGAGATAAGTGGACTATAAATATAGTAAATGAGTAAGTAAAATAAACTTATTTGTGTCTGACTGGCAAGGAGGCAGGACTGCCACCCACCCCAAGGTCTTGTAAGACAGGCAGCATAAAGTCTACCCAGTGGGCATCCCAAGCATTCCTCCAGCTCGCAGAACCACGTGCTCAAATGGCCTGCACTTTCAGGTGGTCCAGCCATCCCTACTGGCCAGGAGTAGTCCTTCTTTACTGGTCTCCTGGTTCTCTCCATGTTGGTATTGGGGCGAGATGTCAAGAAACCCTCCTTAATCCTTTCCTTGTGTGCATTAGTGCACTCTTTTGAGGTGCCCCAATTTATGACCCAAGGTGAAAGGGAAAATAGATCTCTTGAACTTCACAGCTCCCCTCTGCAAGCTTTTTCTTGGACTCCATGTGTTTTAGTGTTCCAGAAGGGAGTTCTTTTGCTTTTGGAAATTAGTCCGATGCACCCTACAAACAGGCTGTATGTCATGCAAGCTTATACCACAATAAATCCAACATCTTTTAAGGTGCCACAAAACCTTTGCTTGTTTATGCTCCACTTGTATATTAGTAAACATTTGCTATGTTTTATCCGGTCTTTCCTCAGGGCTGAGGGCCTCTTTGGTTTTTTCCACCTACTTACAGTGAAATCCTAACCACTGAAGATCTTAAACTAGAGTAACTCTGCTTAGGGTTTCACTGTTAGTCTCACAACAACCCTGTGAGGGAAGTTAAGCAGAGAGTAAGTAACCGGCCCAAGGTGACTCAAAGCTTCATGGCAAATAGGGATTTAATCTGGTTCAAGACCTGGCCCTCTAACCATTGTGCCATACTTGACAACTCTACTAAAAGTCTCCAGCATGCTTTAATCCAAAGGAAAGCTGCTAGTAGTGCTGGCTCTTGACAGCTGAGTGCCTAACAATATAAATCGGCCACAATCCGTTGGTTTGTACACACAACCATGGAACTGCCATAATTGGAATGACAACCTCTGCAGATTTCCCCACCAAACAGATGGTTGCCTTGAAGCTGGGTGAGTGGGTGGGTGTTCCCCAAAGGTAAAGCCAACCTGGAAGGAAAGAGCAGATTAAGATGGTGTAGCCAGATGAAGGTGCTTAACAGTTTCATGATCCCCTCTGTAATTCCCAAGACCTCCTGCAATCTGGCTGCTCTCTCTTCCATCCTTTAAAAGGAAAGAGGAGCCCGAAAATCATAAAAATCTTCTGCAAAGATAAATTGCACCTTTATAACCCTATTTAGCGAAGTATTTATCTTTGTAATTTTCAGACTGTCACTTTGACAAAAATTACAGATGAACAAGTTGCCCTTTCCACATTTAATGTTTTCTTTCTTCATATTTGCAATTCACCAAATTCTGCTTTGATTAAAGAACTGGTGGAAATGGAATTTATAATGGTCAGTGCACGATGAATACATTACTTTCACGCTGGAGGAGAAGACTTTTTTAAAAACACACTAGATTTAGTTTCTTCACCTGAGAAACTTCCTAAGAGCCCCCCTCCCCCCCTGCCGCCTAGCTGGCAGCATCACATATGATATGCCTCTTTCCCTGAAACGCTAAGGGGAAGGTGCATGATTTAAAGAGAAAGAGACAAAAGTCACAGTGGATTTTTTTCAGACCCGGCAGATGAATCGTGCGAGGCAACCTGACGGTAATCCCAAGATGACATCCGACTGCTGGAGCCGAGGCCTCGCCAGCATGCTGACGGCTCCATGGTGCTCTGCCCTCTAAGATAGCGTCAAGCACCCCATGGGAAGGGACGTGCATCCATGGATGACACAAAGAACACACAGCCACAGCTCAGAACCTCCCAGAATGAGCTCTTCAAGTAGGTCAAAAAGAATTGCCTCTAAAAAAAAACCAATAACTTGCCAGGAGCATTAAATATTGAAATGGTGCTAGAGAGTTTCAGACTCTTTTTAAAAACAGAAAGATCTGTTTGTTATCTCCAAATATCTTTGGGTGCACAGTAGTCTTTTCACCACAAATAAAATTCATGGGATTATTTAATTACCATTTTGTTATTATATCATCCAGTTGTATCATCCAATCATTTGTAGGATGTTGTTTCAGGCATGGAACGTTGTGTTTGTCATGTCTGAGCCCCATCCAAGCCAATTTTGATTCTGTTCTGCTGAATACAATGTATCTAGCTATAGCTAAATGTCACTTTGCTAGTGTCATAACTATTCTTCCTCAGGATTTCACAGGTGGTTGGTTATCTGTTGAACTGTAGCAGCTTCCAGTGTTTATGACTTTGTGCTCATTCCCAGACAGTGCTGTGTCTTGCCTCCTAGTAACTCATCGTGATATCACTAATATGTGAAATGTTCTCACACAAAGAGAGCGCCAAAGTATTGTTTACAGTTGGGAGGGGGGAGAAAGGAGTAAACCAGAAGGGCAAAAGAAAAGTCTCTCTCACATGATGTCATTCCTGTCAACTTCTGCTCATGCTGCTTAGATGCCTTGCTTCTAAGTAGGGGTGTGCAAGCCAAAAATTTTCGGCTATAGCTGAAAGTAGAAAGCCGAAAGAAGATTCTCTATCGTTAAAGCCGAAAGCCGAAACAAGAATCTCTTTCGGCTTTCGACTTTCGGGATTCTTTCGGCATTATTTCGGCATTCTTTCGGCTTTTTTCTAAGGGAAAATGCCTCCGTCTTCCAGGATGCCTGGAGGAGGCATTTTCCCACCGAATAAGCCCAAAATTGGTGGGGACCTTCCTCTAACCCTTCTCTAACAACCACCCAAGTTTCAGACAGATTGGACTTTGGGGGGCCATGTTATGGCCCCCCAAAGCAGGTCCCCCCATCCTCCCATAAGAAAGCGAAGGAGCAGCATATTGTTAGCATGCTGCTGCTGATCTTTCTTCATTATTTCCTATGGGGAAAAAATGAAGAGGCAGGCTTCCTTTGCCAGGGGTGGCATTTTGCATGCAAAATGCCCCCCAGCCCTCAGGGGCCCTTCTCCCACCCCTCCTCCCACCCCCCACCAAGGCTCAGCCTGCTCCCACTTGGGGGGGCCATTTCATGGCCTCCCCAAGTAGGTGCTCTAATCTCTACCACTGACAGCTGGGGGAGGCTTGTGTTGCCAGGGGTGGCATTTTGCATGCAAAATGCCCCCCAACCCTCTGGGGCCCTTCTCCCACCCCTCCTCCCACCCCCCACCAAGGCTCAGCCTGCTCCCACTTGGGGGGGCATTTCATGGCCTCCCCAAGTAGGTGCTCTGCTCTCATCTCTACCACTGACAGCTGGGGGAGGCTTGTGTTGCCAGGGGTGGCATTTTGCATGCAAAATGCCCCCCAGCCCTCTGGGGCCCTTCTCCCACCCTTCCTCCCACCCCCCACCAAGGCTCAGACTGCTCCCACTTGGGGGGGCCATTTCATGGCATCCCCAAGTAGGTCCTCTCAGCCCCTAAAGTCCACCCCTTACAGCCCCACACAAACCCAATTCCCCCCCAGCTGCCACACACAGACCCAAATCCCCACATTAGCCCCTCACAGACCCAAATCCACCCCCACCTGCCCCACACCCATAACCCCAGGAACAGGCTGGCAAAGGCCAGCCCTCTCCCTTTGTTCCCTATGCTGGGAACTTCTAAACTCTCTTTCCCTAGGCAATTCTGCACAGCCCAGGGGTGCCACAATGGTGGGCACACTTCTGAGTGCCAGCTGGTCCCTGTGAAAGAGCACCTGAACCACAGACACCCTCCCTCAAATTCCCCCACCACCTACAGAGATGGCTGGCCAGCCAGCCCCATTGTTCCCTATGATGGGAACCAACTGCACAACAAAGAATAAAACAAGAACAACACAAAATAAAGTTTTAAAAAAATTATTTTCTCCCTTCCAAAGTACAAGTAGGCAAAGCATTATTACACAGCAGGGGGGAACACCAAAGGGCATGGCAGCACTATCTTACACAAAAATAACACAACTCACTTAACATCAGAGAATCACAAAAACACAATTCCTGGCAAAAACACTTTATTTCTTGAACAGCTTTAGGTTACACAGTAGGAGGGCACAACAGGGCATGATAGCAATGTACTACAAAAAATAATACAACCCACTTCACCGTTTTTGACAGCAATTGTGTTTGTGTGATTCTCTGATGTGAAGTGAGTTGTGTTATTTTTGCGTAGTACACTGCTTTCCTGCTCTGCGGTGCCTTCCTACTGTGTAACCTAAAGCAGTTACAGAAATAAAGTGCTTTTGACAGCTATTTTTTGGGGTGATTCTTTAATGTGAAGTGAGTTGTGTTATTTTTGTGTAAGATACTGCTTCCATGCCCTTTGGTGTCCCCCCCCTGCTGTGTAGCCTAAAGCTGTTCAAGAAATAAAGTGTTTTTGACAGGAATTGTGCTTTTGTGATTCTCTGATGTTAAGTGAGTTGTGTTATTTTTGTGTAAGATAGTGCTGCCATGCCCTTTGGTGTTCCCCCCTGCTGTGTAACCTAAAGCTGTTCAAGAAATAAAGTGTTTTTGACAGGAATTGTGTTTTTGTGATTCTCTGATGTTAAGTGAGTTGTGTTATTTTTGTGTAAGATAGTGCTGCCATGCCCTTTGGTGTTCCCCCCTGCTGTGTAACCTAAAGCTGTTCAAGAAATAAAGTGTTTTTGACAGGAATTGTGTTTTTGTGATGCTCTGATGTTAAGTGAGTTGTGTTATTTTTCTGTGTGGGGGACTGCTGGTGTAATGTGTCATAATGCTTTGCCTACTTGTACTTTGGAAGGGAGAAAAAAAAATTTAAAACTTTATTTTGTGTTGTTCTTGTTTTATTCTTTGTTGTGCAGTTGGTTCCCATCATAGGGAACAATGGGGCTGGCTGGCCAGCCATCTCTGTAGGTGGTGGGGGAATTTGAGGGAGGGTGTCTGTGGTTCAGGTGCTCTTTCACAGGGACCAGCTGGCACTCAGAAGTGTGCCCACCATTGTGGCACCCCTGGGCTGTGCAGAATTGCCTAGGGAAAGAGAGTTTAGAAGTTCCCAGCATAGGGAACAAAGGGAGAGGGCTGGCCTTTGCCAGCCTGTTCCTGGGGTTATGGGTGTGGGGCAGGTGGGGGTGGATTTGGGTCTGTGAGGGGCTAATGTGGGGATTTGGGTCTGTGTGTGGCAGCTGGGGGGGAATTGGGTTTGTGTGGGGCTGTAAGGGGTGGACTTTAGGGGCTGAGAGGACCTACTTGGGGATGCCATGAAATGGCCCCCCCAAGTGGGAGCAGTCTGAGCCTTGGTGGGGGGTGGGAGGAAGGGTGGGAGAAGGGCCCCAGAGGGCTGGGGGGCATTTTGCATGCAAAATGCCACCCCTGGCAACACAAGCCTCCCCCAGCTGTCAGTGGTAGAGATGAGAGCAGAGCACCTACTTGGGGAGGCCATGAAATGCCCCCCCAAGTGGGAGCAGGCTGAGCCTTGGTGGGGGGTGGGAGGAGGGGTGGGAGAAGGGCCCCAGAGGGTTGGGGGGCATTTTGCATGCAAAATGCCACCCCTGGCAACACAAGCCTCCCCCAGCTGTCAGTGGTAGAGATTAGAGCACCTACTTGGGGAGGCCATGAAATGGCCCCCCCAAGTGGGAGCAGGCTGAGCCTTGGTGGGGGTGGGAGGAGGGGTGGGAGAAGGGCCCCTGAGGGCTGGGGGGCATTTTGCATGCAAAATGCCACCCCTGGCAAAGGAAGCCTGCCTCTTCATTTTTTCCCCATAGGAAATAATGAAGAAAGATCAGCAGCAGCATGCTAACAATATGCTGCTCCTTCGCTTTCTTATGGGAGGATGGGGGGACCTGCTTTGGGGGGCCATAACATGGCCCCCCAAAGTCCAATCTGTCTGAAACTTGGGTGGTTGTTAGAGAAGGGTTAGAGGAAGGTCCCCACCAATTTTGGGCTTATTCGGTGGGAAAATGCCTCCTCCAGGCATCCTGGAAGACGGAGGCATTTTCCCATAGAAAAGCCGAAAGAAAGCCGAAAGAATCCCGAAACGTTTCGGCTTTTTTCTTTCGGCTACCCGAAACGTTTCGGCATTCCCCGAAACGTTTCGGCATTCCCCGAAAGAAGCCGAAACACTTTTGTTTCGGCATTCTTTCGGCATTCTGAATGCCGAAACGCACATCCCTACTTCTAAGTAGTCCTATGGACCTGCATATGGAAATGATCTGATTTCTGAATAAAAGCCATTTGACTAAGTACCTGTGTCTTACTGCAAATGGGTCAGAGATCTGTCTGCTGTATCCTGTCATCCATAGCCTGACAGTGTTGGTTGTTTCTATATAAATAAGGTCTTACATTTATTTATTAATCCTACCTTATTCATTATTTGGTTATTTGAGTGGCCTCTGGTTTAACCTTACAACAACCCTGTGAAGTAGATTAGGGTCAAAGTGTTTGAATGGCCCAAGGTTACCCACCAACTTTCCTTGGCAGAATGGGGGTTCGAACCGGGCTCTCCCAGATCTTAGTCTGAAACCTCTTGGACTTTTTCCTGCAGAAAAGAAAAGACAACTTGGAAGAAGAGGGCAGACAGGAGGTGGAAAGTGAGAGAGAGAGAGAGAAAAGAGAAAGTTACTTTCTCTCAAAATGTAAAGAGTTAGGGTTGAGCTATATGAGAGGAGGAAATATATGATTCTTTCATCTGACATTCTTTCATCTGACATCTTTTGAGGGTGAGAATTAAAAATATCCTGCTTTCTGATTTCTCCAGCTATCACTGAGCATTGGATTATGTACCAGTTTTCTGATTTCTCTGTGTTGTAGAAGTGCTCCTTCTCCCTCCAGAGCATCTTCGTACAGAGAATTGTTGGCTACTTGTATGTTTTTAGCATATTTGATAAGAAACGGAGTTCTTCAACTGGCTAGGCTAGTCCTGTAAATAAGTGGATTTATTGTCCTGAGCCAACTGCCCAGTAATGTCTGGAGTTCACCCCACAATGAATGTACCTTTGTTTTTGCCGTGGGAGTCTATCATCTCCCTCAGCCCTAGTGCATCTTTATTGCCATTCTTGTCACAATTGGCTTCTAATTGCATTAATCTCATTCTAGTTAAAGGATCAGGAACAGTTTCAAGCCACTCATAATGAAGAAGTAGTGTTAACAAGATTGTGTTTAAGAACATTTAACCACATTGGGCAAGATTAAGGCTGAGATGTGGAGACCGTGTGATCTGAGGACAGAGACTACGGTTATCTCTGCCTTTTGATTCCATGGTGGCATAAGAGACAGGAAAGCACTTTTTGGCTCTGGGAGGAAACTAATCACCTTACAGGCAGAAAATGACAGTAAATGGTATGTTCAATTGCCTGATGAAAATGGACGTACTCAACTTATCTCCAAGAGGTTGGTCCTCCTTGAAACAACCACCCCTCTCCTTCTTCCCTGAAGGCCTCCAAGAGCAACCTTGAAGAGACCTTCCTTCCCCTTTTAGAAGTAAGTGGCTGCAGTAAAGCAGGTACAGATAGGAATGTTTCTGCATGTCCCAATTTAGCTCACATTCTACTCACTGGTCATGAGTGGGAAATCAGCTTTTCATTGGGCAGTTGAGCTGTTCACTGGGTTACTTTTCCACAGGTTCAAGCATGCAGTACAGTGCAGTGTAATTGCACATACACACACCTTACACAGCCCAATGGAAGCGCCAGTTACCCCCCCAGAACGTTCATTGTTGCTTGCTGCCCCACAGCCAATCGTTTAAATAGTGTGCAAACAAACAAAAACAATGGTATAGTGAGAAAAATTAATAATAATAAAAATAAATTGACAACTTTGAACTCACTGCCCCCATTCTTAAGGAAACAGTAGTTCATGCCTGAATCTCCGAGCTGAAAAGACATATGTGTTTGAGTTTTGATTATCCCAGGCTCTCTTGTAAACAGGCTTTTCACATAACATGTCATGTATTGGGAATTAAATCCCAGCTTTCATCCAGCGGGCAAATTCTCTCCTGTGTGGATTACATTTGGTCTTTTTTATTCTCCTGCCTTCTTTTTTCCCCCTGTTCTTCCCACTTTTTAACACTGCTCCGTGTCACTGAAGACATTTTCCATTCAGCACAGGAGAGACCCTTCATAGTCCCCTTCCTGCAATCTATTTGAAATCTGCCAAAGTAGCAGTCTGGATTGCCTTCACATTCAAAGCTTCCTTCATGGGAGGACAGTCTAAACATATATGTATGATTGCTTTAAACCTTAGAGGAGCTCAATGCAACGTTCAATAACTTCATCAAATAAAACTCTGAATGCAGTGGCACAAACGCCAGTCTCCACAGTTCAGTGAACTTCTGCAAATGGTACACCGCCTGCCTATATCAAATTTGTACAAAAGAATTGATTTCTTTTGGTGTGTGTATATGCATTAGCAAAAGGCCATTTCATTTGCTTTGCATGCTTTTCTGAAATAATAATGTGGTATTAAAAGTAAACGATAAATAGGTGACTATTTTAAAGTATTATTTGGCATGTTAAGAGGTAAATGTAAGGCCTTCTGTGGATACCTGAGCAGCAAACATTAAAATTCTCCTTCCTGGTTATTAAAAT
Source organism: Eublepharis macularius (assembly GCF_028583425.1). Lineage (NCBI taxonomy): Eukaryota > Metazoa > Chordata > Lepidosauria > Squamata > Eublepharidae > Eublepharis > Eublepharis macularius. The sequence continues at coordinate 5,726,300 of NC_072792.1, forward strand.
TCTCCTTCCTGGCAATCATGCAGCATAGCTGAAGGATTCTTTATGACCAGTGGAAACAAGGACAAGCCTCTGCTTTCTTAGCTGGACAACTTCCCGTCTGTATTAGGCTTACAGAGAGAAAGAGACTGCCATTTTTATTCTCCCAACTTTTAAGATGTTGTATTGACAGAATAATATATCACAACAGCAGACAAATTCAGAATATGGTCCCTTTCTAGCCATAGAGTCCATGTTAATCAAAACACTGGAAGTTAAATGTTATTTTGATGCCCGTGAAATGCCTCAGCCTCCTTCTCCTTCATAATCCCAGGTGCTTTTTGTAATAAGGTTCTGTTATTATTATGAGTAGTACTGGCAAAGTCAGGTTTCAAGATGTGCAGGCTTTATTCCCTGATACTCAAATGAAACTAACACATTTTTCTTTTACCTGTTTTATTGGAAGGGCTCCATAATACAGGGGGGTACCCCAAGTCACTTCTGGATCCTGATCCACTGCAAATACCTGGGCTGCTTCTACACATGCTGGATAATCCAGCTTCAATGCTCTTTAGTGATCATTTGGAACTTGGTGTTTTTGTGTGAAACAAAAAATCCACTTCCAAAAAACTGCTAATGTGCATTGAAAGTGCATTGTTCAACATGTGTGGAAGCAGCCCTGGTTGAAAACTTTAGGTCAGGAATTCAATCAGCTCAAGAAGTGTGTAGTCCAGAACAAGATTCTACAATTCCTGAGACCCATCTTTACTTTCCTTTGCTCATACATTTTATTCTACCTTCCTCCAAGGCACTCAAGCTGGCTTACGTAGTTATCCCTTCAGTTTTATCCTCACAACAGCATCATGAATTAGTGAGGCTGAGAGAGCAGGAGAGAGAGAAAATGGTTGGCTCAAGATCACCCATCAATCCTCATGGCACAGTGAGGACCGGATTCCAGATCTCTCAGCGGCTAGTCCAACACTCTAACCATTATACCATGCTAGCAATCAGTGGGGCGGCCCCTTCAGTGCTGCCCCCTGCACACTTAAGGGGAATGGAGAGAAAAAGTAGGCTTTGGAGATCAGTATAAGAATGCCAAAATTGGGAGTGAGCTTTTATCAGATGTTTCAGTCTTTTGGGGACCAGGTTGACCTTTCCTTGTTTGAGTTCTTGCTGTAAAGAAGAAGACGGTGGAAATCCCACACACTCCAATGCCCTCTAGCCAGTAACAATGTATTTGCATTGACATTGGTCAGTGCTGACTATCTAATATGCCAACCTTTCCCTCAAATTTTCCCAGTCCCTCTAGGTGTGTATGACATCAGCTTCATAATTTCCAACTCAATATAGGTTCTAGCTGTGCGATTTCTTGCCTGTCAGGCTTTTTGTGTGACCATTTGGTTTTGATTGGGACAAAGTTCATTCACTTTTCATTCACTTCTCTCTATGGTCAACATGTCCAACCAGTTGGTTGCATCGGCATGGTGGACGCTTGAAGGACTTGCTCCAAACCCCAACTCCCTGCCACGGCTAATTTTAAGCGCCCAAGCTCCAGCAGCCTTTAAAAAGCTATGGGCAAAGTCGGTGGAGGCAAGACTAAGCCCTCTGGTCCGACAAACCCAACTCTAAAAGCTTACCTGGAGCCTGTAGAAGCTACTCAAGCTGCAGCTGAAAAAAGAGGAATGCAGGCTAAAATGGCTGCCGGGGGGAACCCTGAAGAAACAGAGAAGATTCAAGCACTTGAAAGTGAGTTAAAAATGCTATGGATAGATTGGAGGAGAAAATAGTCACTAGAATTGAAGGCATACTTAAAAATCAGCTCAGTGAAATAAAAGAGACTTTGCAACAGGTTTCTCAGACTGCAAAAAATGCTATGGAGCTGGGTCTTTTTGCACAAGAAAAAGTCCAGGTCCTGGAAGCTAAAAATGCTACATTAGAAAATAAAATAATTGACCTGGACAATAAACTGAGAAATAATAATGTGAAACTTAAAGGTTTTGAAGAGAATGATGATGAAATAAAGATTTAATATCATTTATAGCTGAATGGCTAGGCAATGAGCTGAAACTGGAGGAGGGAATTACCCCCACCATTATCAATGCTTACAGATTGGGCTCAGTGAGAAACTTAAGAGCCAGGCAGCAAAGAGACATTGTTGTAAGCTTTCTAGACAGTAGGACGAAAGACAAAGTAATGAGGGAAGCAAGAGCAAGAGGTTTTTTTTCTTTTCAAAACAAAGGAATATTTGTATATCAAGACCTTTCAAATGAAACATTAATTAAAAGAAGAGAATTAAAACCTGTCATCAACAAACTCAATGAAGCAGGTATAAGATATCGATGGATATCATCAACTAAACTGCTAGTGCATCAGCAAGGGAGAACCTTCCAGGCAGATAACGAAGAGAGTGGGCTCAAAATGCTAAAGGCTCTACAACAATTCATTGCACTAGACCCTCCAAGCAAGAACAAAGCAGATTACACTAGATCACCTACAAGCTCAAGCAAGATTCCAGTGAAGAAAGACTCTTAAAAAGAACACCTGGAACTCCTTAAACACTTCTCTGACAGTGATGCCAGGATTCTTCTATACTGCAGCTGACTCCTTTTTTTCCTTTTCCAGCAGCAAGGGCATACTCAGCTTAGAAAATAATGGCCGGGGGCGGGGGGGAAGATTAAGGTTCTGAGCCCTTCTTTGCCCCCAGTTTAATTAAGCTGAGCTGGGCATTTAGCCCAGGTTTAACTGAAACTATTTGGTTTTATTTTATTGTACTTGTTCAATTTGCTTGTTAAACTCCAACCAGAGATTTGGATCTGGTTTCATTATAAGAGTTATATTGTTTTTTATTTCCCTTTTTAAGGGAAAGGTTCTGGTGGTTGTCCTCCTTAGAGAGGAGTTGTTGTATATAACGTCTACTAACTTTTTCTAGTCTATAAACCTTTCTTTTTTTTTTCTATACTCCTTTTCTTCTCTCTTCTTGTTTCCACCACCTCCTATCTTTTTCTTTCAAGTTCAGCTACTTTGATAATATATACAAGGAAATAACTGGGGTGCGAGTGAAAATTTAAAACCGCACTCCAAGTTTGTATAATTTTATTAAAACAAGTCAATATACTAGAGTAAGGGAATAAGATATAGCTTGGCTGTATAAAGTCTATCATCAATACAACATATTGTAACTTTTCTTAATTCTTTTTTATCCTCAGGAAATGGTTCTTAAAGTGATCTCATTAAATTGCAGAGGTCTTAACAATGTAATTAAAAGCAAAAGAGTTTTGACAATGCTATTAAGACATCGCCCGGACATACTACTATTACAAGAAACACATCTAACAGCAAAAGCAAATCAGGTATTTAAGTCAAAATGGTGGGGATACCAATATCAAGCATTTGGTACATCCAAGTCCAGGGGTGTGGCCATACTAATCTCAAAAAATGCTAGATTTGACTGTAAAAAAATAGAAGTAGACCAACAGGGCAGATATATATTCATTAAAGGAACACTAGAATCCGCAGATGTTACATTAGCTTCAATCTACGCACCCAATAATAGCCAACATGTATTCTCGAAGGATACGTTTACCAAACTAATAGCATTCCAGGAAGGAGGTTTGTTGCTGGGAGGAGACCTGAATTTAATTGCCAACCCAAAGCTAGACCACTCAAATAAAAAGAGAAAAATCAAGGTCAAACAATCTAATAACCCCCAAACAGAGCAACTATCATATATTTTAGAACACTTTAATTTAGTTGATGTTTGGAGAAACCACCATCCAAACGAAAGGGATTACACTTTTTTTTCACCCAGACATGAGGTACACACAAGGATAGACTACATACTAGCTTCTCCAAATCTAATGCTACAGATCCCGTCTTCAAAAATTGGCTTGAAAATGTGGACAGACCATGCATGGGTGGAATGTTCATTTATGCCTCTGGAACAAAATAACCGACAACCAAATTGGAGCTTGAATAAATCTCTTTTATTTGATACCGAAGCCTATGAAAGTATAGGCGAAGAGATCCAATTATCTCAGGAACATAAAATCTTTATGGATCAACATATATCTCTTCAAGAGACACTTGAAGTAATAAAAAATCTAAAGAACAACAAAACCCCAAGGAAGGATGGACTCCCAGCAGAATTTTATAAAAAATATTCAACTCTGCTAGCTCCAACATTAACCAAAGTTTGTAACCTAATCCTAGATCAAGGAGTCCTACCCCCTACGTGGACAGACTCAAACATGGTAGTTATTCCTAAACCTAACAAAGATACAACAAATCCAGCTTCATACCGCCCCATAACTCTCCTAAACCAAGATAACAAAATATTTACTGCAATTCTAACAGCTAGGTTAAACAAAATAATCTCAAATTACATCAATTTAGATCAGTCAGGATTCATTCCAAAGAGACAATTAACGGATAATATAAGGAGAACACTGGACATAATACAACACAGTAGAAAAGCTAAGCTATCATCAATTATTTTGGCTCTTGATATAGAAAAAGCTTTTGATCGGGTAGAATTAAATTATATTAAAAACTATTAGAAAATATGAATTTTGGCAGTAGCTTTCTAAGAGCAATACACACTATTTATGCAGCTCCCACCACACAGATCAAAATAAATGGACAAAAATCAAAAAAAATCAAACTATCAAGAGGTACAAGACAGGGTTGACCTCTCTCCCCGCTCCTGTTTGCCTTAGCTATTGAACCTTTTGCTAATCATATAAGAGAATGTCCTTCCATAAAAGGAATAAAAATTGGTAAAAAAGAACACAAAATCTCATTATTTGCTGATGATATGGTTCTGTATCTGTCAGAACCTAATAACTCAATGAAAGCATTAGAAGAGCTAGCTCATGAATTTGAAGAAGTGTCAGGTCTATCTATTAATTATAATAAGAGTGAAATCTACCCAATTTACCTAACCACAGACCAAACTGAAAACATTAAGCAAACCTATAAATATAGATGGATAAAACAATTTTGGCAGTATTTGGGAGTGAGGATCCCTATCAATCTAGGAGATCTCTTGACCACTAATTATAGAGAAATTACTCAATCCCTTTCCTCACTATTTTCTGATTGGAATAAAGTACAACTTTCATTAATAGAAAGAATAAATTTAATTAGGTCATTTCTTTTCCCCAAATTACTATTCTTATTTAGAGCGTTGCCACTAACAATCCCTGAGCGAGCATTTAAAGAGTGGCAAGCTAAAATAAGCAAATTCATTTGGGATAACAAAAAACCAAGAATATCTTATGAAACGATGAAAAGAACCTCAAAGAGAGGAGGGCTTGATGTACCAGACTTTAGAGCTTATTATGAGGCCGCTCACCTTAGAAACATATTACTGCTATTGAATAAATCAGTAGTCATGGACTGGAGAGATATTGAACTAAACAACAAGGAGGGAATATCTGTACCAGAAAGCATTTGGAATAAAGACACTAGGAATACTACAAACATACCACAAAATCATTTTTTTAAATAGCGATATCAAATATCGGACAAGCTTAGAGGCAAACTCTTACCAGATATATCTATTATTTCTCCCTTCACTGGGCAAAATTGGTTTTAAGTTCTAACTCTTTTAAGTGGTGGAGGCAAAATGGCAAATCCAGACTTATTGATGTGACATCAAAAGGCCTAATGCAGGAAAAACCGAAACTGGAGCTGGGCACCCAAACACATATTCCATGGTTTGAATATTTACAAATCAAACATCTCACAGAAGATAAAGAAATTTAAAAAGCTCTAAAAAAAACCCTCACAGAATTTGAACAATTGTTAAAAAATGATACAGACAAACAAAATGGGCTAATTTCTAAAATTTCCTTATTAATGTAAAGCAGGGAAACAAATTGCTGTCCTATCAAAGAATATGGCAAAAAGAATGTAACATAGATCCTTCCAATGACAACTGGAAGGAAATCTGGAAATCTCACATCTATACTTCTAGAATTATAAATATCAAAATGCAGACTGTAAAAATATACTCTCACTGGTATCTGATGCCAGTCAAACTCAATCATGTAAACCATGCTATTTCTCCTAAATGTTGGAAGAAATGGGGCGAGCTGGGGACCTTTCTCCATTGCTGGTAGGAGTGCAGATATGTAAAAGCATTCTGGGATAAAGTAATTAAGGAAATAGAGTTTATTTTTGGATATGTAATACCTAGAACATATGAAGTAATTTTATTGAGCCACTGGAAAGATCCAAGGATTCCAAAAAGCAGAATAAATCTAATGCTCACATTATTAGCGATTGCAAAACTAATTATAGCTTCCAATTGGAAACAAAAATCCACACCGACAATTTCTAATTGGCAAGCCCAAATTTGGGACCATTTTATAATGGAAAAACGTTCGGATCAACTTGCCCAAAGGGAAAACCAAAACTATAAATCCCACCTTCTGGAGCAATGGTCCCCAATTCTAGATTACTTAACAAAAGATGAAAATATGACAAATGTAAGCAAGAAACATGACCTCTACTATTCCCTAGCATATTTATGATACCAGTTGGCACATTAATAGGATCACCACTAAGCAGTAACCAAACCTGGAAAAAATTTGTTTAACAGAGCTTTTCCTATATATTTTTGTTACACAACAGCCACTCAAATAATTGAATATTGAGTATTGAACCATGTAACAGGAGGTGTACTTTTCTGATTGTTGTATGTAATATACTATGTTGTTAACTGGTTCTTGTTGTTTTTTAAAAAAAATTATTGAAAACATTGAATAAAATACAATTAAAAAAAAAACATGTCCAACCAGTTTATATAAAGCATTTATCTTTGTTTTATTCTTTCTTTGCATGGCACCTTGAGTAAAATGGCATTTGTTCCTTTCACTTTCCCCATGGGTTGGACATGATACTGGAGTGTAACAGAGTGGGTCAGAAAACTGAAGATCCAAGATGACAAAGGGGAAACAACAACCCAGCGACAGTGTGATGGTTCGTTCTTGACACAATCACTGGCACAATAACTATTACACCAGGTTTCGTTTCTGTTACAATCCCTCCCCAGTAATGAAACAGCAACTTTTTTATTTTGTAAACCCTACATGAAATATAGCACATATCTTGAATCTTATGACATTCACAAATCCCTGTAATGTTGATGGTCTTTCCAGTGTGATGCTTTCCTGCTGGCTAACATCTCTCTCCAAGATGCATTAATGGGAGCAAAAAATTAAAATAAAATAAAATTAAAAATTCAGAAGGTCTTGCCTGGAGTTTCATGGGTAAAGTGAACATTCACCTTGCAACATTCCTATTTTTTAATCATTGGACTGTATGTTTTATATAGTTACGCAATAAAAAGACTTTTTAAAATGTTTTTGATCCTGGGTTTTTTAAGTCTTAAGTTTAAACTGTTGAGGCTCTGTGGGTGCCACCTCTCACATGGGTAGGATCAATGGCAAGCATTCTCTTTTGTGGCCTGCACTTTTTATGGGATGCCCTGCCCGAGGAAGCCAGGGAGGCTCCCACACGTGTCATTCCACAGAATCTGCAAAACAGAGCTGCTCAGGAGGGCATTTTTATAAAGGGATAATATATTATACAACTCTATTGTGCAGATTCTCTAGAATGACAGATGTGTGAGAGCCTCCCTGACTTCCTCAGACAGGGCATTCCATAAAAGTGCCTTCCTGAACCTTTTTGTTATAATGTAATATCTTATAACAAAAAGGTTCAGGAAGGCACTTTTATAAAGGGAACTGAACAGTGTGAGCTACGTATAATAAGTATTATCTGTTGGTTTTATGTATATCCTGTGCTCAGTGCATCAATTTCTATGTATGTAATACCAATTCCTGCATTATTTACATACTGTGCCTAATACTTCATGTTTTTGTTTCAGATTTCTGCAATCCTAGTCTGATTACATTGTTGTTAGGTGCCTCAGCCTATTGATTGTGCTAATTTACATGGTGTAATCTGCCTTAAGCCTCAGTGGGAAAGGAGGACTTTAAACAAACAAGCAAATGTTTAGTGACTGCCTACATATATTAGCAATAGGGTTGGTATATCTAGCCTCTAAGAAGAGAAGTGTCTCCCACTGGTGAAGGCAGGAAATCCGTAGGGTTTCCAATGATTTTTAGAGCTACCGCCATCTCTCCTGGGTCTTGCTGGAACATGACATCATTGCATTCATGATACCCCCCCCACCGTTCCCACCCCCAGCCCTCCCACAGAGTCTTTATGACTCACCTGAGGTCACATGATGTGGTGCATTGGCATCTCTAGATGGAGATGACAAAGTTAATTCCGTGGCTGTTGATAATGCTCCCTTCTTAGATTGCTGTGATTATTCTAAATTATGTAGTTTTATCTCCCCTGTCCCCCCACGTGGAAACAATCGCTCCCTACTCTACCACTAGCTCTGCTAGGGTTGCCTACTCTCACTTGGGAAATACCTGGAAATTTGGGGGTGGAGCCTAGAGAGGATGGGATTTGGGAAAGGGAGGGACCTCGGCAAGGTATAATGCCATAGAGTCTCCCCTCCAAAGCAGCCATTTTTTTCAAGGGAACTGTTCTCTGTAGGCTGGAGATCAGTTGTCATTCTGGAAGATCTCACCCCCACCACCGCCACCACTTGGAGGCTGGCAACTGTATGTTACCTGAATTGGTCTCCTTGCAAATAAGAGAATTATGGGGTGAATTAGAAGCAGGAAGATGGCTATGCAAGAGGGGTAACTATGGGATCTTTCCCACCAATTTTTACAGAGTCCCATCCCAAAGATAGCAGATGAGACTGGTGCTTTAAGTTCAAAGAGCAATATTTTATTAGAGGAAAAACACACGAACACACAGGAGTAGATAATAAAAATGGTTGCACACACACAGAGTCCTAGGAAGCTAGCCGGAATAGAGGGAGGGAGGGAAAGTATATCTACCTATCCTGAAGAGTAGTCCAGTCCACAGAGGGAGAGAGTAGCTTCAAACATCCAGCATCCTTAGCCAACAGAGCAAGAGGCTTAGGGCAACCTCAATGGAGCAGCACTTCGGATCCAATAAGTGTGCTGCTCAATTTGAATGGGGCAAGGGCACTATTTTTATAGGATAAGACGTGCCCTGAGGTAGGAGAGCCCTCCTGGCCGTTGGAACAAAGACTCCATCGGTCAGTTCCTGGGAATAACAAAGGTTTGATTACCTTGATTACTTGCTGCCAGGGAGTGTAAAAGAGAATGCAAGGTCTCTCCTGGGACTGCACAAAAGGGGCAGTTTGTTAATGCGTTCCACCGGAGCTGAGTTGATGAATTTAATTTGGGAATGTACCTTTCCCAGGAATAAATTATAAGAACTTATGATTTCTAATTGATTTCTCCTCAGTCATGGGCTGGGGATCTCATCGTGGAAAGAGGGGAAAGGAATGTGTTAAGTGGGAAGACACTGTGAGACCTTTCTTGCTCTGGCTCCACCCAGAGCTGAGAGGACTATAAACTAATCACTGCTGGTCACTCTGCATTTACATGCAGCATTCCATTCATGCCTGGATCTCCCGGGTGAGACTCAGCAACTGCTAGCTGGAATTTCCCTGTTTGCAAACCAAACTGCATTTAATCCAGGGGTCTTGTGATTTTTTATATCACAGGTAGCTATATTATATAGCTATTAAACATGATGGAGGCTGGGGCGACTGCTTACACATATGCTCTGCCTAATTCTTTCACCTACTGTATAATGTCAGGGATGTCGTAGGCATAAATCCACCCCTACATGGCACCAGACTGGCACAGCATCCCCATCACTCTCTTCTCTGTGTCAGGTGCCGTATTTCATATTGCTTATGATATGGCTTTTCTGGGCTGGGCGCAGAATGTCTTCACTGAAGAAGCTCCCCACACAATTCAACAGAGTGTGACATATTGCCTGATTTTGCTTGTTTTCCTCTTACTTCCCTCTCACTTTCTTCCTCTTTTGTAACTTCTGTAAGGCTTAAGGATTCCAGCTTGGCCTCTTAGCTGACATTCTAGTTCCTATCTTTTCTAATCTATAGTGCGAAATTGGCCTAAGATTTTTAGCCATCCTCACAGCAAGCCAGGGCTCACTCCGGCAACAACAACAAAAATAATGTTGCAACCACAATGTGGATGAAAGCCCACTGTCCATGCAGGAATGCTTTCATTTCCATGCCCTGGACTGCCAGTGAAGGTTTTTCTGTTACCTCATGTATTTGGTGGAGGTAACAGAAGGTCCGAACGGCTGGAAAGAGTCCCCATTTAATTGATTTAGAATCTTCCATTGGAGAAGAGAGTAGCCTGCAATACTTTCTGTCCAAATTGAGCAGAACAAAGACAAAATTGATGGCAGGGGATGAAATTCAGAGGTGGCAGAGAGGTTGATCAATCACAGCATGGGCTGTCAACCATCCATTGAGGCTGTCAGATTGGCCTCGGCCAAACCACTTTCACTGGCATTGTATTCTGCAAACAACGAGCAATTTATATTGTGCTAAGAGATCAATAAAATAAGAATACTTATCAAATACCTCCAGTTAATGAAGACAACACAATACCACTGCCAGCACTGTAGAGCTGATCTAAAAATATAAAAGAGCTTTTAAATCTGTGATTTTTTAAAAATGTTAGTGACTGGGTCAGGTCTATTCAGACTTTCCGTAGCTCTGTCCTCACCCCTACCGTTGTAATAAGGGGTTTATTCCTCCACCATACAATGTTTGAGTAATAATTTCCCTGCCCTTCTATTATCAGATCTGAAACTCACTTAAACCTTTTTATTATTGTGAGGAAAATAGCCTTCAGTCGGACAGCTCCGCTGCAATTTCCTCTTTGCTTCTTCATTTCACAAGGCCTTTCAGAGGCTGAATCTGTTCTTCCACTTTTGCCACATTCCCACCTGCATCCAAGCCATCAATACAAATAAAGGCTCTTTCAGTGATTTTGTTATCTAAAGATGCAAGATTATCCAGCCAACAGCTTGCCTCTTCATGGAAAATATCCTTTTTTAAAAATGCAATAGATTCACACAAAGAAAATGACCGGACTGAGCAACCCACTAACTAAAGAAAAGTTGGATAACTAGTTTTGTTATTTTCTTAGTTCTGTTTAGATTATATACCTGACATGGTGTGTATCCCATTACCCTAAATGTCCCTCTACATTTTAAGGGTTCTGTCTTTTGCAGACTCACTTTGGATTAAACAGGAGTGGAGAAAAATGCTTCCGCCATCCTATTCAATCAAGTGCATGTGCGTACTCCCTCCCCCAATCTGGTGTGATTCCCTTCACAGGGCCACAAGCTGCATAAAATTTCTTTGTGGCCCATCTTTTGTCTATTCTTCTGCTGAAGCCTTGGCAGAAAACTGTTTGATGTTTTGCGGCAGAATCACATCTTTTGTGGCAGAGGGCTGCAGCTCATCTGTATACTGCATACCGTGTGAGTAAAGATATGTAACATTTGCATGTCAAAGTTCAGCAGTGCATATGCTGTGCCCAGACAAGAATATCAGCCTCACGTATCAGAAGAACATTGAAGCTGCCACTTCGAAAATTAGAAGTGTTGACATGGCAAAAATAAAAATACAAAATGTATCAAAAATACTATAATGGAGTACAACTCTCTTAAACAGTCAATCCAATCAGTAACGTGAGTCAGGTAAGAATACGCCGTGTGAGACTTAATACACTAATTGACTGTCTTGACTTTGGCATGTTGGAAGTATGATTTAATTTCTGTTTAAGGTGGTTAAATGTTGCCCCTGATGATGTGGGAAACACAAAACAGCGGAACTCAGCCAGCACAGTCTGTCGGGCATCGTGGGCTTCTTTGCAGCAGCTTTTGAACACAGCTCCACCTAAAAGAAAATACGTATTATCAATCTTGATTGACTTTATTCAAATACTTGGAATCTCTGGACTTACCTGTTGGATGTCTTCCTGTTGGATTTCTTGTATCATATATGTTAGTCAGCTGCACATGACTCTGGTGCACCTGTCTTTGTGTGCTTACCTGACTCATGTTACTGATTGTTGTTGTTTTTTTAAGAATTTTTATTAGGTGAGAATATTAATATACAACTTTCAAATAACATCTCATTATCCTTTTCCCCCACCCTTTCCCTCCCCCCCTTTTTCCAGGACTTCCAGCAGCTTTCCAACCCTATATCCTAATCTATTCCCAATCTGTCCCCTTTTTCTGTAACTCCTTATCTCATATTTACTTACTCTTTTATTCAACTAAGCCCTATCTATTAACTTCAAAAATATTGTTATAAACTTAAAATCTATTATCTATTACTTTATATTAGTTCCACATATATTTAAGTTTAAACTAACAGTTGGATAAACTCATGTTACTGATTGGATTGACTATTTATGAGAGTTGTACTCCATTATAGTATTTTTGATACATTTTGTCATTACTTTGTCCCTACTGGTGTGTTTTCACCTTGCTTAGTTACCTTTACCTTTGTCAATGGGCTCCTCTTTTGTTTTTGAAAAATAAAAATACAACATCACAGCAATCCATCGAACCCCTTTTCATGCCTGGCACAAGATGAAAGAGGTCCCAGGGCCAAGCTACACATGACGAATGACACTTGAACAGCAAGTGTATTTCTCCCTGTTCACTTGCCCTCCACTCAATCCACTTGCCGTTCAAGTGTCATTCGTCATGTGTAGCTTGGCCCCCAGTCTTCACATGTCAAGAAGAACAGGCCAAGATCTGATGGCATCTGGGTGAGTTTCAACTGCAGGTGCAAAGTGGATCATTGTTTTCCTGTGCTCGTGAAGAAACCCATCTGAAGTGATCTTATCATGAGCTCACCTCGTGTGTGACTGGGAATGTTCGAAAAAAGTGTGCTTTCCTGGGGAGAATGTTTGCTGCAATGTACTCAGTGTGTGTAATAAATAGCAGTAAATAAAGACAAAACAGATAGCAAACTCTAATGGCATTTTCCTTCCATTTTCCTTGTTTACTGCTCTCTTTTGTAAGGCAAAAATAGAATGTATTTGGCATAATACAGCCAAAGTTCAGCAAATTTAAAGTTCCATCAGCTTCAGTGCTGAGGCTGATCCTCTTGAACACTATATCTCAAAGCCTCTTTGGATGTATAGAATTAGCTTTACAGTTCTTTGGATCCTGTCCAATGTGTAGCATAGTGGTTAAGTGGTTGCAAATCAGCACTCTGCTGGTTTGACGCTCTGCTGAGTCTAATCTGTCCAGAAGGGTGGTATATTTATTTATTTTTATTTATTTATTTTATTTTTAACCCGCCCTCCCCACAAGTGGGCTCAGGGCGAGGTACAACATTGATTAAAATACAGCTTAAAATCAATTATAAAAACAGATAAAATTATAAAAACAGATAAAATACTGTGCCCCTTTCAGGGCAACCAGTGAGAGTGGACCCCCCATACCCCTTGTAGAGGGAGACCAGTGGAAGGCTTGGCAATGATGGGCTAAAATTAGCCTCCACCATATGCCTGGCAGAACATCTCTGTCTTACAGGCCCACCTAAATGATACAAGATCCTGGTAGGCCCAAGTGTCCTCAGACAGAGAGTTCCACCAGGTTGGGGCCAGGACCAAAAAGGTCCTGGCCCTGGTAGAGGCCAGCTAAGCCTCCCTAGGGCCAGGGACCACCAGTAGATGTTTTCCAGTTGAATGAAGTGCTCTCTGGGGCACATACAGGGAGAGACGGTCCCTTAGGTATCCTAGTCCCAGCCTGTTTAGGGTTTCATTGGTCAAAATCAACACCTTGAACCGGATCCAGAATTCTACTGGGAGCCAGTGAAGCTGCTGCAAGATAGGCATAATGTGTGCCCTACACGAAGCTCCAGTTAGGACATGCGCAGCAGCATTCTGGACCCATAGAAGTTTCCGGATCAAGCCCAAGGGCAGCCCTGCACAGAGCAAGTTACAGTAGTCCAACCTGGAGGTGACTGTTGCATGGATCACTGTCGTTAGGTCCTGGGCCAAGAGGTAGGGCACCAGTTGCCGGGCCTGCCAAAGATGGAAAAAGGCTGCCCGAGCCACAGCCGCAATCTGGTCCTCCATAGGCAAGGAGGAATCCAGAATACTTGTCAGAGATGCTTTAGGCTGATCCTGCACTGAGCAGGGGGTTGGACTAGATGGTCTGTATGGCCCCTTGCAACTCTATGATTCTATGATTCTATGATTCTATGAATCGTGCCCAAACTCCTAACTGATGGTACGAGCACAAGTGGTGCCCCCCACAAAGGTCGGGAGAAGGATCCCTGCCTCCAACAGCCCACGGCCCAAGTACAGGACCTCCGTCTTCACAGGATTCAACTTCAGCCTGCTCTGTTCTACCGACCCAGACACAGCCTCCAGAGCTCTCAACAGGGTGTCAGGGACAGAGTCAGGTTGGCCACCCAACAACAGATACAACTGGGTGTCATCTGCATATTGATGACAACCCAGTCTGAAACTCCGCACCAACTAGGTGAGGGGGGTGCATATAAAGATTGAACAACAGGGGAGAGAGTATAAGCACAGTATTATTAACTTACTTCCAGGAACTCTGATCAAGGCAGTCTGAGGACAGAGGGGCACAGCCAAACAACAAACATTTTTCATCAGAATATTGAAGAAGAAGAAGAAGAAGAAGAAGAAGGTGCTGCCAAGTTGCTACTGACTCATGGTAGTCCCAGTCTTTGGGCACTTTGTGCAAGAGACGAACAGAGATGGTTTGCATTGCCTTCCTCCATGTAGCAACCCCAGCCTGTCTTGATGGTTTCCCTTCCAAGTGCTAACCATGGCCAACCCTATTTAGCTCACATGCTCCAGCGAGCTCAGGTTAAGCCAGGCTATGCAGACTGCTAAATAATATCCAAAGGGTTTAAATATTTCTGGAATTCATAATGGTGGACCACATCTTCACAAGGTAGGGAATTGGCTGAGGATTTCATCACTTAAATTTTATCTAACCATTAGATTTTTTTTAAGATTGTCATAGAATCATAGAATCCTAGAGTTGGAAGGGGCTTACAGACCATCTAGTCCAACCCCCTGCCCAGTGCAGGAGCAGTCTAAAGCATCTCTGATTAGTATTTGTCTAGCTGCTCCTTGAGGACTGCACCACACCCCTAGGCAGCCAATTCCACTGCTGAATTACTCTTACTGTGAAGAGTTTTTTCCTAATAGCCAGCTGGCCTCTTTCCTCCTGTAGTTTAAACACATCGTTTCAGGTCCTACTCTCTGTCACCAACAGAAACAGCTACTTTCTCTAAGTGACAGCCCAGAACTGAGCCCTCCACTGCACACCTCCCTCCAACCACACTGATTGTGTGGAACAATGCCATTGGCATCTTTGGCTTTGGTTATCCAGCCAGTTCCTTATCCATCTAATCTTACTAGAGTCCAGTCCACAGCCCACTAAACATCATGAGAACCCATCAGAACATTATGAGAAACCTTGTCAAAAGCTTTACTGAAATCCAGATAAACTACATAGACAGCATTCCTGCGATCCAGTAAGCCTGTCATTTGGTCATAGAAGGTCTGGCAGGACCTGTTGGGGACAAATCTGTGCTGAGTGACTTTCCTTTAAAACAGAATGATGCCTTTGGCATCTTTGTGGGAGAAGAGCCCTCTGTTTTTAGGCAAAGGCAAGCTCAACATGGAGGCTTCAGATAATACAGAAGTGTCAATTCCTATTCTGTCCAGAGCAGCTATAAAATTGGAGGAAAGTGAGTAATAGATTTGAGAGTCATCAGAAAAATAAATTATAGCCAGACATTTCCTATCAGCTCTCCATGCAGTTAATGATAAACAGTCAATGGGATGTATGCACCTCTAGCATTTTTATAATGAATCTATTGCTTCTATGACAGCTTCCTGTCAAACATTATGCTTAGGAATTTATAACTCTTGATACCGTATTAATAGATGGTGTAGATAAGTTGCCATCTTCTGTTTCTATCACAGTTTCCACAGTGAGGTTTATAAAATTAATTTAACCCATCCTTTCCAAAGCAGCACTTACTGTGGAAGTCAAATAATACAGCTTTTCAAAAATCAGTCTAATGCTGCTTTTTGAAGACATGGATTGACTCCCACAAGCTGAATTCTTGGCCTCTCTCTATATATGGAAACATTTTGTTGAATGAGTGAGGAGTGAGGAACTTCCCAACAAATGTATGAGTCCAGAATCCAATTGGCGGTAATGACTGGTCAAATCCTAAGCAGGAGCAGCCATTTTCCTTTCTTTGGATCCAATTGGAATCAGGCTCTGATTCTTCTGGAATTCAAGTACAATCCTAATTGTAACCATCTTGGCACATCCATACCCAATTACCTGATGTCACCCCTCTTGACCGTCTCCTTTCTCCTAACATTAAGGTAGGTGGAGAGATTATTGTCCCACTGGAACGGTTTCTATTGACCCTGGTGGGTACCCTAAAACTGTGCAGCAGCATTCAAAGATGCAGGGAGCCACTGGAAATATAGCAAAAGCAGGTTTTAGGGCTCCCTATCCCACCTCCTCTGCCACCAAGCAGAAAAACATTCCAGTATAACTGATGAACACTGCTGTGACCTGCTGTGATGAACCCGATGTGCCCTGTCACAGGGCAAGGTTGCTTTGCCTGAGTTGTACAACTGGTTTGAAATGTTCAGTAACCTAAATTTTACTCTCTATCCTATCCATAGAAGAAACCTTCTCATGTAGCTTCTCTCCCCATGCTATTCTCTCTTTTTCTCAAGTCCTTTCCTCAGTGTACAAGTAAACACCCTTCCATTCCAACCACTCAAACATTCTGCAGGACTGTTGAAGTTTGCATATTTTTACAGGCTATAGTCAGGTGAAATACTCCTCCTGCATGCCACAGCAGACTATACAATTGTGCACTGTGTGTTGCTGTAAGTATGCTCCTACTGGGTAACTTCCATGTCATATAATATGTCGTATTAAATTGCTTATGTTTTCTTTCAGCATTGTTTCAGCTATGTTTTGGATTTCTGCTTTTTCTTCTTCAAATTTTTGCAGTCTATACCCTGTTGTATTGTTCATTGAATATCCCAGCTGTTGATCATATTGACATAGCCTGTGTTATCTGCCTTGAGTCTCAGTGAGAACGACGGACTATAAATAATGGAAATAAAAATTAAAAAGTCTAGAGATACTGTTTTCTGTGAATCAGAGCTGAACCCACCTGAAATTGCTTGGTTGCTTTCAGGTCCAACTACTACCATGCTAGCAATAGCAACATGCTATAGCCCTGCTTCATCCTTCTCAGCTATGACACAAAAATTATGAAATTGTTACCTGGATTGGTCTCCCTGAGAGTGGGGGAATTAGCAGCAAGGAGGACAGCTATGCGAGAGGGGTAACTGTGGGATAACTCCACCAATATTTATGAGATCCTCTCCCCAAGGAAGCAAATGAGACTCAATAAAGAATATCTATATTGAAGAGGGAAAGCTCTCTCTCTCTCTCTCTCTCTCTCACACACACACACACACGAGATTGTTCACACTCACGCAAGATGCCTAGGAAAAGCAGTGGTGAAAGTGGAATAGGTTTGAGGGATTTCAGGGCAATAATTACCTATATGAAGAGCAGAGTAGAGCAGAGCTTCAAACATCCAGCGTTCTTGGCCAGGAGAGAGTCCTAGGGAAGCAGTGCTTGGATCCAGAAGGCATGCACAGTTTGAATGGGGTGAGAGCCCTGGTTCTTATAGGGCAAAATGTGTCCTGAGGCTGGGGAGCCCCCTCAACCAATGGGACAAAGACTGTAAAGGTCATCTCCAGGAAATGACAATGGTTTGATTACTTTGGTTACTTGCTGCTCGGGTGTGTACAAAGAAATGCAAAGTCTCTCCTGTCTCACAGAGGTAATTTGCTAATGAATCTCCCCAGAGCTGGGTTGATGAATTTAGATATGAAAATTCATGTTCCTGGAGACAAATAAAACTTATCAGTGCTGATTGATTGATCCTCGATCTTAGGGTGGGGATTTCATCACAGAAGGTGGGTATCAGAATATGCTTAGGGGGGTGACACAACAAGACCCTTTCTTATCATGCCCACAGCTGGGGAGACAGTAAATTCAATCACCACCAGTCCTCGGCATTAGCATGGCATTGCATTCATGTCTTGATCTCCCGGGCAAAACTCGGCAATGCTGGCTGGAATTCCCCTGCTGCAGACCAGGCTGCATCAATTCAGGGGCCTTGTGGTTTTTATATCACAGGTAGCTACCAACCAGCTATTAAATATGGCAGAGGCTGGGACCAACTGCTTACAGAATTCCCTCCCTGGGGAGATTTGTCTGTCCCCTTCTATCATGGTCTTCCATCAATGGGTGAAGACTTTTTGTTTGTTTTGTCTGCTGTTCACTCAGCGATTCTTACTGACCCTTCTTCCTGTTTGTGTTTTTTGTATATTGTTTTAATTGTATATATTTGTATCTTGTTTTTAATATTTCTATTGTTCTCCACCTTGTGAACCCTACGTTTGGTGGAAAGGCAGTTTTAAAATGTTTGACATAAACAAATAAAACATTCCTGAGGTAGGAACTTAAAAGAAAGAGTGAAGAATATTTCTTAATAGTATTTGTTTTAATCATTAGTTATAGAAAAAAATGGGTGTGGGAATTACAGTTGTAAATCTTTAAAGCACTAGAAATATTATACAGGTTGGCTGAAATTTGAATGGAGGGCTGGCTACTTAGGAAAACTCATTATTCAGAGTTTGAACTATAAACAGATATTGTTGTACAGGATTTGTCAATCAACTTCTTTTAACCGCATTCTGCTGAGGGAATAATGGGCTGGATACTAGAGATGGGCACGAACTGCATTACGAACTTCAAAAACCCACGAAATTGGTGATCGCACGATTGCAATCTGGCGGTTCGTGATTGTCCACGGCAAACGAACCAGTGTTCAGAAGAGGCCTGGTTCGGTGCGTTTGGCTGCGGTTCGGGAAGCCAGACAGTCAGGCGCCATCAATCAATTCCCCTGGAAACGGAGCCGGGGGAATGCCTGAACTCTGTCTGCGCTTCTTCTGTCGCCCTGGAAACCCGAATGGAAGCCCAGCTTACCTTGATCAGCAGGTCTTCCTTCCAACCATGGAGCTACAAAGCAGTTACAAGTTGGAAGAAGACACCCGGGGGAGGGGGTGTTCTGTAGCCACGGGCACTCCAATCAAATCTCTGCAAACCCTGATATGCAGCTCTGATGGCCAAACACAGACCTCCTGCATTTCTCAATGAGCGGTGCTCCGTTTCCAGAGACAGAGGGCAGGAGAGAAGGAACCAGACAGCGGTGAGGGGCAGGTGGTGGAGGAGGAGGGGGAGGGGGAGGAGGGGGAAGAGAGCCACACCAGGGAAGAGCCACCCCAACAGCCACATTCAATCTCCAGGCCTCGTCGGTGGGCTGTATGGTTGGCCGCTGCATGCCGGGCGCATTCCCTCTTTCAACCTCTCCCTCTCCTGATGCTGCCCAAATGACCCCTCCCCACAACTTGTCCTGCCCATCCCATCCTTCCTGTGAAAGCAGGAAAGTGGGTGTTTTCTGATGCTCCAGTTTTTGGGCACGTAGGGCAGCTCTGGAGCTGCGGCACATATGGTTGCACAGCACAGAGCCCACTATCCTAGGCTCCTGCTGTCCGCTCTGAGTATGGTGGGAATGGGCCCCTCGACTCATCTCCTGTCCATGAAGGCGGGGAGGTGAGTGATGTTGGCGACAGACTCCACTGCGACACAGGAGGCACAGACAAGCCTCTGCCACAGCAGCCTGCGCAATTCGACATGATGGCTGTTTGGGGCTGCCTGGTCGTCCTCTCCCAGACAAGTTCCCATTCCCTCGTCACACCTCTCCCTCTCTGGATCTGCTCAGATGCCTCCCAATCTCTCCTGCCTTTCACATCCCATCCTTTCTGCGAAGGCAGGAAGGTGTGGTGCTGCCAGCTGATGCTGCTTTTGGCCATGAGGAACAGCTCCGCTGCTATTGCCAATGTTAGAGTGGCACCGCACGGTACCCCCCCCCCCCATCCATGGCGCCTGGTGTTCCCTCTGAGTAGGGGGGAATGGGTCCCTCCCACCCTTTCTGTGAGGGCAGGAAGGTGGGTGCTGTCTGCTGCCGCCACTTCGGACCCCGAGGGGCAGCTCAGATGCATTTGCTGAGCTGACAGGTTTGAGCAGCATGGTGCACCCCTATCCATGTGCACCTGCTGTCCTCTGTGCATGGGGGGAATGGGTAATGCTACTACCAGTCACGTGTCCTTTCCGTGAAGGCAGGAAGGTAGTTGAGGTCTGCCACTGCTGCTTTTGGGCATGAGGGGCAGCTCAGGAGCTGTTGCTGGTGTTAGTGTGGCACCGCACGGTACCCCCCCTTTCCATGGGCACCTGCTGCTCCTGCTGAGCAGGGGGGGAATGGGTCCCTCGCCCCCACTCCATGAAGGCCGGACAGTGGGCGCTGTATGATGCTTCGGCTTTGGGCCACAAGCGACAGATCAACTACTGTTGCACATAAAATTGTACGTCACGGTGGACGCTGCCAACAGCAGCGGCTGTCCCCTCTGGGCAGGGATGAATGGGTAATGCCACGACCAGTCACGTCCTTTCTGCCAAGGCAGGAAGGTGTGGTGCTGCCGGCTGATGCTGCTTTCTGCCACGAGAAAGGAGCTGATGCTGCTTTCTGCCAGCGGCAGTCCCCTCTGGGCAGGGGTGAATGGGTAATGCCACCACGACCAGTCATGTCCTTTCCGCGAAGGCAGGAAGGTGAGTGATGCTGGCGACAGCCTCCATTGTGACACAGGGGGAGTGGACAAGCCTCTGCCACAGCAGTCTGTGCACTCCTTCCGGGTGAATGTGGGGTCCCTCTGTCCTGGTCCTGCTGCGCAATGCGGCCAGGAAGCCTCAGGCTTGGCCCTCCTCTCCCACACAAGTACACGGTCCCTCTTCTCACCTCGCCCTCTCCGGAACACTCAGTCCCCTCCCAACGACCTCTCTGGTCCTGTCCTATTCCATCCTTTCCGCAAAGGCAAGAAGGTGGTTGATGCTGGCTGCTGCCACAGAGTTCCTCAGTGGGATCCTCGGAGGAGGCCTCGTGGCTGTTGGGATCTTCCGACTTCACAGACCCTCTTTCAACCTGTCCCTCTCTGCAGCACTCCAACCCCTCCAAATGACATCTCTCTCTCCCGTCCTTTCCGTGAAGGCAGGAAGGTGGGTGCTGTTGGCTGCCACCACAGAGTAGCTCAGTGGGAGCTTCAGAGGAGGCCTCGCAGCTGTTGGTGGATCTTCCCACTTCCCCTCCAAATGACATCTCCTCTCCCTCCCGTCCTTTCCGGCAAGGCAGGAAGGTGGGTGCTGTCGGCTGCTGCTGCACTGTTCCTCAGTGGGACCCTCGGGTGAGGACCTGCGGTTGCTGGGGGATCAGGCCCCCATCCAAATGACATGTCCTCTCCCACCCACACCGGGAATGCCAGCACGCTCCTCTTTGGCCTGGCAGGCGGGCACATGGGGGGTGCCGCTGGTGAGCAACCAGACCCCCTGCCCCCTAAAGGGGAGATGGCTCATCGCTGCCTCCCCGTGCCCACCAGGCCCGGCGGCTGCTGTCAGAACCCACCTTCTGTACACTGGGCCAATGTCAACTGGCAGCTCTAATTGTATCGAGTGGGAGTTTCCTGGGGGCTTTGGATTGGAGAGGGTATAACTCCAAGATCCCTTTTGCAATCTTGTCCAAACTTGGTTGATGGCTGTAGGAGAACCTACAAAACACTCCCTGGGAATATGGGCTCTCTAAGTGCCATGGGGGCCGTTCCTCACCCCACGAACCAAGAACCACAAACTGGTTCGGCAACGGAAAATGTTCATTGCGGTTTGTGGCCTCGGGATCATCGTCAGCACCGAACCATGAATCACAGAGTCGTTAATTTTTTTTGGGTTTGTGCCCATGTCTACTGGATACCACAGAACATTTCCATTCATGCAAGATCTCCTTATAAGCAGAAACACAGGACAGTTATCACATGTATCACATCTTGTATTTCTGCTTGCATAAGGTATATTTCAGACCCCCCACGCACACGCACACACATAACATCCTTCTTCAACTTTCGTTCATTTTTATAGTGTTGAAAATTGTCAGGAATGATAAGAAACAAACAATCATTGCTTGATCTTACAGTAGCTCTTGTGCTGTGTCTTCCATCAACATAACTGCACTAAGTACAACTCCTCTTCTGCTACTGCATGGTGGGGTCCAACCCCACTATATTTAAATTCTTTAAGTGAGTATCACAGCTGTTCATGGCAACTCATTACTCTCCAGATCCACAGCTATTTCAGTACCAGACATATTGATGGGTTGTTTGCATTGTTAAAAATGGTAATTTATGCCATTAGCCAAGCTGTCTTGATGACCTTCATAGTACTAGTGCTACTTCAGTTATTCTATCTCATTCATGTCCTTCACATATACCAACTAATAATTCATATTCTTGGTAACCTTTGCAAATGATTTCCCTAGAGGATTTTCCTCATCAATACTAGAAGAAAACTAACCTATTGCCATCATCTTCTAAAAGTAATTAGCCATGAATATATTGTCTTTCAGGTTTTCTTAAAAAGTAGATCTAGAACTGGTTTTCTTAAAAAGTAGATCTAGCAGCATTAAGCAGCTGTTTTGCCTTTGTTTGCCTATCCCATTCCCTGTTTTTTAAATAAGTGCTGTGGATTACTTTTTGCTCTTCTTGTTTAAGGTTCCTGACATATTTCCCCCGTTTTATTATAAGTTGAATTCCAGACTGGCATAATAGATTTCTCCCTCTGGTTCAGTTTTTGCTTTCCATGAGTTATATTCATGGAAGCCTTAAGGCACATTTCTTTGTGGGGTTCTGTGCCATTCATCTAGCAGGTCTTTGTAAAATGCAGCTTCAGATTGCCTTCTATTAAATGCGTGAATGTAAATTGAACTCTTTTATGCTACTGAACATCAGTATAGAGCATGAGACTAGAGAAACCTCTCATCCTCCTTGAGACCCTCATCATCAGCAACAGGGAAGCAGAAGTTTGGAAGGAAATCCTGTGTCTTGGTTCTATTTGTACATTGTTTATGGCAGGATTTCTCTAATTGTATTACAGGAGCTCTAGGATTCCTTGGAGGTGGTTCAAGCATGAAAGGAAACTTGTTGTCACCAATGGTTGTCCCACACATTACACAAACAGAGAGTTGGATATAGTACATGGGGTGCTCTCCATTCATGCAGGACAGTTACCAGGTCCCACAGGCCTGCCTGTCTTTTCATGCAGAAGCCTAGATCTCTCTGAGGCTGGTCAACATACCTCGGTTGGCCCATGCCAGACTTCAGAAAGGGCTCACGTAATTGATTGCTTTCCCAAACACAAAACCTATATGTTGAATACGTCAGGGAGAAGGCTAGGCTGAACTCCTTCTAGTATGCCACGTGATATGTATGGGAAGTTATGTACAGTTTGTGTAGAGAAGGGGGGCGGGAATCTGCCCACAGGCCTAGCTCCTTCCCCCAATGCATGCTTGCGCATAGAGTGGCCAGCTCTGTGTTAGGAAATTCTTAGAGATTTTAGGGTGAAACCTGGGAAGGGCGGAGTTTGGAGTGGGGAGGGGCCTCAGCAGGAATAATACCTTAGAGTCCACTCTCCAACGCAGCCATTTTCTCAGGGGGGAACCTGACCTCAGTACTTTGGAGTCCAGTTGTAATTCCAGGCCCCACCTGAAGGGCGGCAGGTCTACAGGAGCATGTAGGTTGCATTCACAAGGATGTTCGGACCCTGATAGAGAGTCTGTGTTACATGTAGACAGATGGACTGTCTTGAAATGTAGTCTTTTTAAGGAGGGACCATTCTGCCTCTGGAATGCAACCAACATGAAGCAAAAATTGTCATCACATTTGAAATCGTTTTACTTTGGAAATGGCTAAATATATTTTTTCTTTAAAAGGGAAAGATTTGAGCAAGTTAAGGGTGGCTTAGATATGGTTTTTACCTATACTTGGTCCTCTTTTTTAATATTTGTTTGGGAAGCAAATTCATTGCAAATGCATAGGCTTATCTGGATGCCTGTCTATTATTATTTTGTATTCTGTCCTTCAAATTCCCAATAAAAATGAGGATCTCCCACATATTGAGATACTGAAGGCATCTCTAAAAATATCCACACTCCATATTTCTCCTAAGAAGTTCTTTTACTCGAGAAATGGATAAGACAGGAAATTGAGAGGAAAATCCTGTATAGACTATTAGGTTTCAAAAGATCCATCGGTCTCTCAGTGGCGTATCATTATTTAACCTCTGGGACTGTTCTGCTGCTTTAGATTTAATCTTCTATTTTTCACTTTCTATGTGGGCGTGTCTAATAAAATGTACAAAAATGTGCATATAAATGAGATTATAAATGAAGACGCCAAGTAATTTTGTGTAGTTTTTCTATTCTGTTAGTTTAAGTCTGAAGTGATATAATCTTTCTTTAAACTTCTACTAGAATTGCTTGTATTTCCCCCCCTCCTTATTTGCTCTCTCTTAAGCTGGCACGTATGAAAGGTTATTTTCTGTGGCACTCACGCTTGCTAAAACTTAATAGGAAAAATCCTTGTAAGCAGCTCCATGGTATCTGTCACAGTTGCAAGCAATAATTTTGTTTCCAAAAGCTGCCTGATACCCTTTTTCAGAAGAGATGCCCTGCTGATATGGAGACTGGAAAGGCTCAGCACATATGGAAAGGTTAAAAAAAACCCAACAACTAGCAAGGGCCAATGAAACTCTTTTAACTTTTTATGAGTATTTTGTTTGGAAGGTGCTTCTTGCACTAAAACCTTTGCTGACTGCAAAAACAAAGCCGATAGTCCTCATGAACAAAATCTTTCATCTGGTGCATCTTTCCAGAACAAACTGAAGACAGATTGGCTACACGTGGATCACTTTGAATTTAGATTTCAAACACTGTGTTGGATTCCTCAGATTTTTTCTGCTGATGGTGTTCCCTTCCTCTGATGCAAGAGGCTGTTCCAGCTTACATCAGAGTGAGGTGCCATGGGATCTTGCCATGGAATCGAGGGGGGGCAGAGGAGTAGTCTGCCCCCAGCGCCACCAAGGAGGGGGCAGTAGGCGCAGCTGCCCCCCCCCGTGCTGCCTTTTGCCTGCCTTGCAGGACAGGGGGTGGCTGGCTTGCCACGTGCCCCCTGTCCTGCGGGGCAGGCAAAAGGTAGCGCAGGGGGCTGGGAGGCTGCCTGCGCCATTCGCCTGCCCTGCAGGATGGGGCAGCTGGCCGCACCCTGTCCTGTGGTGCAGGAGAATGGCGCAGGCGGCTTCCCAGCCCCCTGCGCTGCCTTCACCAACTCCGCGGTGCACCAGGGCATTCGGCTTGCCACCGGGCAGCACGCTCCACCCTGCATGATGACATCACGGAAGTGACGTCATCACGCAGTGCCAGGAGTGCATGCACGCTATGCACGCACGCAAGGGGCCAGACTTGGGTTGCCCTGGGTGCCAGCAACCCTAGATCTGGCCCTGATCTTGAGACACCCTTTTTATTAGGTTTGTTTGGATTTATTTTAAAAGAGAAGGAGAGCAGCAATGAATGGAAGGAAGGAAATAATGAGATACAGGGGGGACCGAGACCCATTATTTTGAACAGTTGTGTAGAAGATAACATTTTGGAAAGTGCAGCTTTTTGATATTGGCATGACAAGCATCTGCTCAGCCTAAAGAGAGGAGGGGGGAGGGAAAAGTGTGTGTAACCAAAAGTAGAAGTGTGACCTATGTTGAATTTTGCGATTAAAGGTGTATGGTGGGGGGAGGGCTCAATCTGAAATGTTTTTTGAAGATTCTTGGACTAGCTTAAATATATCTGGTTGTTGATCTAGCTAAGCCAGTACATCTTATATTCAGATCTTGCTCTCTTTGACAAAAGAGAATCAACTAACCAACTACACAAGACCTCTTACACGAGTAGGATCAAGTGAAAGATCTTACACTTGTTCTCCTGTTGCAGATACATGTGCACTGCTAGGGAGACAAAGTGCACTTGAATGTAGAACGTAAGAAAGTAAGTCACTTGAGCTTCCCTTTGTAATATGTCTTGTGTAGAGAGACTCCGTATTTCCATATGAGGATAAGCTGTTTATATTTGATACATCTTTATATACAGGCAAACAGAGAGATGCCTGGTTCACCAAAGCTGGGTACCAGAACTGACATAATATCTACACCAGCAGCAACAACAACAAGAACATTCGATTTACATACCACCCATCAGGACAACTTAACGCCCACTTAGAGTGGTTTAAAAAGTGTGTTGTTTTTATTCTCACAACATTGACCCTGTGAGGTGGGTGGGGCTGAGAGAGCTCTGAGAATCTGTGACTGACCCAAAGTCACCCAGTTGGCTTCAAGTGGAGGAGAATCAAACGTTGTTCTCCAGTTTAGAGTCCTGCCAGTCTTAACCACTACACCAAACTCAGAGGCATTTCCACCTCAGGCATATTATCTCCCAGAAGGGCAGTTCTAAGCTATCAGACAATTTGCCCAAATGAGGTATTCAAGGAAAATGGAATAGAAAATAAAAGCAAGCGTATCCAAACAGTTGATTCCTTGGTGAATCACCAAACATGACTGCATGGACTGAGAGAAAAGCCATGGGTGGCCACAGGGGTCATTTCGTAGAAAAAGAGCTGGAGGAACTCATTAGTATAACATTAGTATAACATTAACATATGCCACGCCCCTTGACAGCACCAGAAATGTGTCATTAGCATAACTGATTTGCATATGCCACACACCCTGACATCACCTATCCTGGCTGCTTTGGACCCAATCCTGGCCATTCAGGGCCGAAATTGGGCCCAAAATAGCAAAAAGAGGCTGAAAATGGCTGAAAAGGGGCCCAAAATGGTCAGGATCAGGCCGCTGCTGAGTGCGAGAGTGATCCACCACTCGTCAGAGGCCCGATCCGGGCAGTTTCGGCCCCAATACAGGCCGAAACAGGTCCAAAATGGCTGAGTCAGGTGGGTGGGGCCACCTGACATGTGACCTCTTTGGGGAACTGCTGGAACTGCATTCCTGTGCATTCCCCCTCGAAATGAGCCCTGGGTAGCTATATATGGACCCAGGCCCCTATACTGCCAACCTCTTGGTTTTTTATGATCTAAGTGAAAAAGGAATGGAGATCACTTAACAATGACACTAAAATAAGCAGCCAAGGGGCATGAAGAGACTATATAAACAACACCAACACACACAAAGACACTCAGGCAGAGATTGTTTGAGTCTGACAAGCTGCAGTAAAGCTTATTTCAGAAAAGAACCTCATAACCAGTGTTTATATAAGGATTTTCAAAGATGCCATTTTGAGCTGTTTCTTTACTCAGTGATGTGTTTTAGTAGAGAAATAACTGAATGCCAGTTCAGTGCTCCTGAAGCTCGCATAAAATATGTTCCTATCTTCTGTTTTATTTCCCCCTTTCAGGCAGCAGCTGAGACATATGTTGCAATGACAGCATCTTTGACAAGCTGGGCTCTTTGTTCTCTCGTTACTTCTTTCTCCTCTGAAATACTGTGGGGCAAAGATTGCTGGAACGTATTGATACTTGCCTCATATAAATAAAATATTTCAGCAAATGGACGTGGTACACTTTCCCAAGGGCAGGACGGAGCCTTTAGATTTGGCCTTGAATATAACTTTGAAGAAATTGTGATGGAGAGCAGGAACTGCTTTGCTACCCTTGAGCAATATAAAGCAGAAAAGAAACTCTTGGAAGTGGGCTGGGGTCACCAGACCGCCAGCTGCTGCAAGGCCCTCTCCCAAACCTTCAGCTGGTTTACTCAAGGCCTTTTTTGCACAGGAGATTTTTGCCACTTTTGGCCGTATACTTCTTCGAGTTTTCTTCCGAATTCTGGATATTTAATTCCCCATTCAGATTTCAATGCAGCATTTCAGCTGAATTTTCTGCCTGTGCAAAGTGCAGAAGAGAACCCTTAAAACACCACTTTGAAATCTGAAAGGGGAGTTAAGTGTCCAGAATTCAGAAGAAAACCCGAACAGGCATAGAGCCAAAAGCAGCAAAGATTGCCCATGCAAAAAAGGTCTAAATGAATTCCTGCAATGTTTCTAACTTGACCGAGTGGCATCATAGCTGCCACTGCCTTGAAGTCTGTGAAACAGATGCCTCGGTTTGTTCTCTTCCAGCTTCTGGCTTGGCACTGCTCAGTTGCCAGGCAGGTCCAGTCTGCTGACTATGATTCTTGCTCAGCTTCTAAACCATGGTATGAAGGAAGCTGCTTGTTGTGGTCTGCAGGGCAAGGGACAGAAGAGGCAAACTGCCCCAAGGCCCATCGAGGCCGAGTGCTCCCAGGGTATTGGTTCATGAGCCTAAGGTTAATGGACAAACAAGCTTTCTCCACCTGACCTTTCACCTTTTACCTTCACAGCAGGGAATTACTTAGACCTGGAAAAGGGGATGTATAAATCTTAACCCTCCCTGTGAAGGCTGTCCACCATCCTGTTTTCAATGTGTTGTTTTCAATGTACATTATTATTTTTTAATTTTTAATATGTTGTTATTCTCCCTGAGCCCGCTCTCGGGGAGGGCAGAATACAAATCTGAAACAAACAAACAAACAAACAAATTGAGGTCATCAGGTCCCCTTACCCTCCTGGGTGGGGGAGAGACTGGCTCTTATCTCCTCTGGCATTCTTTACTGTTTATTCGCATGTGCTGAGCATGCACGACCCTGTGCGACATAACTTCTGGTGGCATCACTGCGCAGCCACAGGGGGTGCGCCAGCTTTGCAGTAGTCCGATTTGGACCTCAAACAGCCCCAATGTGGCCCGCGGGAAAGCGCAGGAATGTTCCTGGGGTGGCGCGGTGATGCCAGTGATGTCGTTGCATGACCCCGGGAGCACACTTGAGAGGCCTTTTCCCATGACTTCCTTCTCTGCTGGCCAGGTAAGTGGAAGTGGGGGGCAGGTGGTGAAAGCAGGGAATCCCCTGCTCGCACCAGGGGAATGGGATCCCTAGAATGACATGGTTATGAGTGAATGTATCACCATCAAATACTGCATGATGAACTATCTGATAGGTTTATTATTTTGACATTCCATGCACTTATATATATATTATTCATGGCCGTTTCCAGACGGCTTACCTGGCTCCGGAACGTTGCGCCATCTTGTGGGGAAAATGCGAAATATCACGTTTTCTCACGCGAGTTTTGTACCACGTCACACAAAACTCGCGCGAGAAAACGCGATATTTCGCGTTTTCCCCACAAGATGGTGCAACGTTCCGGATCCAGGTAAGCCGTCTGGAAATGGCCCATGTCAAGGGGTGGCAGCAGGGGGGAACCAAGATTATGTTTTTGCTGCACATACCCCTCTGCAGCTGCAGTAATGGCAAACCAGAATTAGCACTGTCTTCAAAGCACCTGGCTGGGACTGTACATTAGCATTTCAAAAAACTTGGGGGCAGTTTGTATAGTTTTTGGCTTGGAGACCCCACCTGTGTCATGCAGCCCCTAACAGAGCTTTACAGTTCTGCACCTTGCTCTACATCTAGGTTTGGGGGGCGGGCAGTGGTGAGAAAATAAAGACTTGTGCTTGCATGCACAAACAGTCCCTTTTCTCTTAATTTTGAGGGCATTTGGGGGGTGAGGGGCAAAATGGGCATTTTTCAAGAATGTTCAGCCGTCCCTCTATTCCGGACATGCTTTGATTGAAAACTGAGATCAGTATCCTTGAAAAACTGTCTGTGGAGTTCTTTGACCATTACTCTGTCATGGTCATAATTATGCAATCATAATTATGTCAAGGTCATAATTATGCAATTTGATGGGCAGCAACCCTCCAGGTCTCAGACAGTGACCTTGCACTTCACCTACTGCCCAGTCCTTTTAATTGGAAATGGTAGGAATGGAAACTGCATGCAAAATGGATGATTTACCATCAAGCCACTGGCCCTTCCCTAAATTCCCCATCTGTCTTCTATTACATAAAACAAATTGAGGTGTTTTTTGATCCTGCTAGGCTGGGATGTGGTGGTGGAAAGCTGCATGAAGACTTGGCTTTCTATTTGAGCCATGTCTCAGTTTGCATGACTCTGTTCATAGACACATTCACATCAACAACAACAACATTCGATTTATATACCTCTCTTTAGGACAACTTAATGCCATACTCAGAGCTGTTTACAAAGTATGTTATTACGACCAACGAAGCCCGTTGTGTGAAAAAACACACAAGAAGGTCTACTTGGACGTAAGGCCAGCACTATTCAATAGAGCTGACTCCAAGGAAACTGCCTTCAGGGTTGCAGCCAGGCTTCTTTAGGGAAGGGAGAATGTCAGGTGCTTAGCATCACCTGTCATACCCAGTAACATTCTGCTGTTATGATTGTAGTCTAATACTTTGTGTTATGGTTGTGGTTAAATGCTGAGGCTATTCTTTGACTGGACTGCAAATGTTACTTGCCTTTTGGGTCTTTTGGACCCATGATGTGAAACTATGCAAGGGAGGCGTTCGTTCCTGCTGTTATCTGTATGCTCCTCTGAACTGCACCAGGGCTCTCTCTCCTTAGTTTGGGAAGAGGCACCTGCACAGACACCATGACCTTGAAAATCCCACACATCAGTTCTGCTGTTTTCCTACTTAGATGTTTTCCCACTGAGCTTAGCTGACTGTTAGACTGGGCGGGGGGAGAATTTTAGAATTTCCCCGCACTTTGAAAGCCTATATATGCTTGATGCTGGTATATGAACATTATTCCTGGCAAGGATGGAGCAAGCTCATGATACTAAGCAGCTTTTCAATAAAGTTCTTTTACTTCCTGCAGTGAAGTCTTTTGAGAGTTGCTTGGCAGATCCTTACAGGAGAATAAGCTCCACAAGATCCAGCAGGGACCCCTCACACGCAAGCACTGACAGGCACCCAGCAATGCCGGGGCTTCCACTTCTCAGTGACCCTCAGGTGAGCGGTGGTGGGGTTTAGACTGTTGATTTGGTGGGCCCCCTCCCAGCAATGTGCCTGTGTGAAAATTAATTTGTATTCTGCTGTTCTTTGTCTCAGCACCTGTCAAGTGCCTGTTTGCTGCTGAGGGGAGGTACAGAGAGCTTGGGCCATTGATTTGGTGTGCCCCCTCCTGGTGGCAAGTGGGCACTTCACAATGGCCTTGAGGCCAGAGTGTGCCTGCACGAGAATAAAAAGTGAGTTGTCTCCAATAAGGCTTGCCTTTTATATAGTAGGATTATGCCCACAACAATAATCACCATGTGGGGATTAGAGTCCTGCAGCTCTTAACAAGGACACCAAACTGGCTCATGAACACATGAGGCTGCTTATACTGGACCAGACTTTGGTCCATCAAGGTCAGTATTGTGTATTCAAACTGGCAGGGGGTCTTCAGGTCTCATCATGGGACCTTCTGCATGCAAAACAGAGACGCTCTCCCTGAGCCATGCCCCCTCCCCTAGATTTGTGTCCGGATCATAAGAACATCAGAAGAGCCTGGCTGGATGAGATCAGGGGTCCACCTAGTCCAGCATCCTGTTTCACACAGGTCACAAGCATTCCCAGCAAGTTGTGTTCTTGCGCTGCTAAGCTATGTTTGCCTCCTCCCTTCCACTGGTGGGGGGAACAAAACTTACTCAAAAGGTGTTTTCCCTGGTTGCAACACAAATGCAAGTTAAGACAAGTTATTTACACCAAACCTTTCAACAATCAGAACAATACAACTTTATTTAAAATCAAACTTATAAGTGCAACAAGAACAGAAACTTGCAGCTGATAATATCTTTAAGTTTAGACAAGTAAGTGGTTGTCTTTGAAACCACTCAAGGTCCAACTTTTCAGATCCCACCAAGTGCTAGAGTCCTTTGCTACAGTCCTCCCCATTATGAAGCAACTGGAACCCAGGCTTCTGTCCTCAGCTTGGGAATTACAGCCCTGCAAAAATAATATGATTCCATTAATAATACCAACTAGACATAACACGTTTACACCACCTTAGTCACTATTGTTCACATACAACGTGTTAAGAGCACACAAATTGTTGTCAAGCTCCCCAGCAACTGGCCTCTTCCTCAGCTGCCTGGCTGTAGATACTGACTGTGCCCTACTGGGCTAAACCAATTAGCTCATGGGGTTACACAAGCACACTCATTTTCCCTGCGTGACTGTGGAGCATGTCTGCTAAGTGAGCTATTTTCACCATCTTGTATGCACATAATGAATGCTACTTGTGACAGAGGAATGCTGCCCAGTCTGCACAGCCACCAACTGTACCCACATTTAGATACAGAAGACTTAAAATGATGCCTGCCTTGCCCCTGGTGATCCTGGGGGCCTGCATCATTCAGACAGTGGTGAGCAGAATGCCATGCTGAATGCTGCCACTGGGCCACTGATCCAAATGCTGCTGGCTTGGAATCGTGAGCAAATTGTTGAGGCACACACTTGACCTCCGCAGCTCAAAATGAATGGAAAGTTCGGTTTTTCAAAAAGCTGTTTTGCAAAGGTGGGAAGGCGGCATGGTATACTCCATCTTGTTGGATCTTGGAAGCTAAGCTGAAGCGGCTCTGGTTGGTACTTAGATGGGAGACCACAAAAGAAGACAGGGGTTTATCTGCAGAGGGAGGCAATGACACACCTCCTCTGCTGATCTCTTGCCTTGAAAACCCCTTGCTGGAATTGCCATAAGTCAGTTGCAACTTGACAGCATGCCACATGCACGTGTGCACTCATGCATGCATGCACACACACACACAAACACATTTTGCAAACATGGAATTATCCCTAGCATTTCCCCCAGGCAGACAGAAACCACCTTCTATTCTACTTTTCAATGATTTATCAATATTTAAATTTATTTTACAGTTGTTAACCAATTGCAGGGGGGAGCTTTTCACTGAAATAGGAACAAATTAATGCAAAAAACACAGCCACTAGATGACAGTATACCTCATGAGAAGACTGAAGCAAGTTACTATTTGGAAAAGGTTGCTGCTTGTGGCAGATGACTGTGCACTGGTTTGCTGTTAAGCATACTAGGAAAATTATCATAGCGGATGTGACATTTGATAATGGAGAGATGATAAATTAATAATACCAAGTGTCCTACAATGCTTTCCTCAGATCTCTTCACAAACATTAATTAATTCCCTCTTTAAACAGTTAAGCAGATAAATGCTCAGCAAGCATCCTATTTAGCTTTCTTTTAAAATGAAACACCAAACAACAACCAAGAATTATTAGCACATTTTTTACGGATGAAGAAAGTTGTCTGAAGAGAGGTTATGAATCTGGGCTGATTACGACAGAGGGAGTTTCTCGGAGATGAGACTGCACCAAGTGTGCTCTGCAGTTTGATACGCAGGCAGGGGCGTGGTGATTGCTTGCAAGGACACGTAGGTACAATCAGGCTAGCAGGATGAGGTAATAGAGATGCTAATATAGTAATTCTGCACCAAAGCGACTTCAGTTCTACTTTTGGGATAGAAACCAGGAAAGTTTTGGAATACTTTTTGCTCAGTTAAAGGCCCCACAGTGTAAGACTACACTGTTTGAAACAGGGAAAGCTTCTTGATAGGGTGTGGTCAGGCTACACACACAATGATATTTTTTAACAAAATGAGGAACTGTAAACATGTTATTGGGCTATGTTGACAAGATTTTGGGTCTTTTCATACTGGAAAAGTGTGTGCCTATTTGGAAATCAGGATGACTACAGGACTGAGGAAGAGAGCCACCAACTGAATCACTAAAGATATTGGTTCCTTCTGGTGGATTAGTTGATTAGCTTTGAAAAACAGCTGGGGTGGGGATAATTGCTTTAAAACCTATTTTAGAGAGACCTGTTGTTCTAAATTGCTTGAAGCTTTCTCTCCATAATAGTTATAGAGTTAAACATTAGCAAGTTTGGATTAGCAAAATAATGACAGTCGGCAGTGCAAGGAAGAAAAATATTAAGCTAACAAATACAAGGTCAATTATTGAAGCCAAAGAGGTGGTTGAGGGCAACAACCTAATTGCAAGATGTATATGGTATAATAATTCAAGAAGGGGATGGAAATGGGGGCCAGGGAAGTGAAAAGAAATTAACACAAGGTAGAAGAGAATGAGCAATCCATGCCTTTGGATAAGTGGCTGTTAGAGCACACCTGTAGGATCATAGAAAAGAGTCCAGTAGCACCTGTAGGATCAGGAGGGGTTAAGGGGCACAAGTGCAACCTGCTTGTAGGGAAGGGCTGTGAGCAATCTGCCCCTTCCTGTCACACATCTGAAGTTGTTGCTGCTGTCTCCATTGACTCCTCCTCTTTATAGTGTATCTAAGTTCCCATGGGTCTAAGTAATGGCTGGTCTATAACAAGTCCCACATCAATACTAAACCATTTAATCATTGGATCAGTACTGAAGACCTGACAAAATGTATAATGTGTCATATGTGTCAGAACTAAGACGTTTGGGGACCACTCTGTGACTGTCACCACCAGATAAAGGGGCCTCAACATGAATGTTGAATGTGAAAACATCTAAGAAGTTCAGACTTAAATATAAGAGGAAATGAAGTAAAGATACTTAGAGAGGTACCATGGTCTATGAGACAAAAGAGAAGAGAATATCATTTTCTCTCCTCCGTATTGACTCAAAATGAAATCACCTACAGGTGGCTC
The DNA here is from genome assembly GCF_028583425.1 of Eublepharis macularius. Lineage (NCBI taxonomy): Eukaryota > Metazoa > Chordata > Lepidosauria > Squamata > Eublepharidae > Eublepharis > Eublepharis macularius. Next base: position 5,760,939 of record NC_072792.1, read on the forward strand.
ATGCCAGAAGGCCTCCTCTTTACATATAATAGCCAGAGATTCAAGATTGATTCCATGCATAAGGCAAGAGACTTTCTAGACAGGCAGGGGAGAAACCTCAAGAAAGGAAGGAAAAAAACAAAGAAATCAGGAGAGGAGGAGGTTTCACAAGAAAGCTCAAAAGAATCAGAATCGGAATTAGAGGAAAGAACTAAATTATCCCCAATGAAGACAAGAGGGCAGAAGAAAAAAAATGGTAATAAACCAGAATTGGGAAATGGATAGGGAGCAAATGAAGCTGCTCTCTATAAATATTAATGGATTAAACTCACCACAAAAAAGAAAGAGAACATATGCACAGCTTAAGAAGTTAAAAGTAGATATAATTTGTTTGCAGGAGACACATATTAGAAAGAGTGATCAGAGATTGTTGGAATGTAAAAAATTGGGGGAAAGCTTTGTATCTTTGGACCAGAGCAAGAAAAAGAGAGGCCTTGTAACATATATCAAGGAAGAATATGATCCAAAATTAGTATATGCATCAGAAGAGGGAAGATTACTGCTAACAGAGTTCCAAATAGAGGGAAAGAAAATACTATTTTCTTACTATCTATATGCACCTAATGATCAACAAGAAGGGTTTTTTTTAGAACAATACAGCAAATAATAAGAAACTATGACTACTCCCAATACTGCTGGATGGGGGACTTTAATACAGTATTTGACAGAAAAATCGACAAAAAAGTTTCCAAACCGACAAAAAAAGGATCAACCCAACTCTCAAGAATTTTTTTACAAATTGCAGAAGAATATAATTTAGTAGATGTCTGGAGAACAAAAAATCCAACAACAAGGGACTATACCTTCTATTCACAGATATATGAATCATGGTCAAGAATAGATATGTGCTGGGCTTCTGCAACACTGATGAAGGATATAATGGGAGTAGGTATATTGCCAAGAACCTTTGCAGACCATAACCCACTAATGGTGACAATGATAGGGTCTATAAAAAAATATAACTGGAGATTGAACATACTCCAGTTGAAAAATAAAAACTTTGTGAAAGAAACAAAAAAAGAAATGGAAGTATTTTTAAGCAAAATATACAACCAGAAATAGCTATGGCAACAGTGTGGGACACAAGTAAGGCCTTCTTTAGAGGATTAGCAATAAGGTTTGCTGCCCACCAAAGGAAAGAGAAAACACAGAGATGCCAAGAATTGACAAAGAATATGAAGAAGAATGAAGAAGAATTAAAGAAAAACCCTACAGTACAAGAGTTGAAAACAAAAATAAAAATATTGCAGCACCAAATTAATGAATGCTTGACGGAAGAAATTGCAAAAAAGATTAAATTTGCAAGACAAAATTATTTCGAAAATGCAAACAAACTAGGAAGATGATTAGCATATAAAATTAGGAAAGAATCAATATAAAGAATAATAAATACATTAAAAGATGAACAAGGAATAGAGAAATATAGAAAACAAGAGTTAAAAAAGATCATAGGAGAATTTTATAAAAAATTATACCAGAAGGTAGAAATTTGCCCAGAAAAACAGGACTACCTGAAATTAACTACAAATATGAAATTAACGGGTGAGCAATGCAGAATATTGAATGATCCATTTACTATAAGGGAGATAACTGAAACAATTGCAAACCAAAATAGAGGTAAAACACCAGAACCGGATGGACTCCCGTCGGAATACTATAAAACATTTGAAGAATGCTTGGCAATACCCTTTAAACAGCTGTTGGAAAAAAATTATGAAGGAGGGAAGATTCCGGATTCATGGAATGAAGCAATTATATCATTAATCCATAAAGAGGATACAGACTCCAAAGAAATCAAGAACTATATCATTGTTGAATATCGATTATAAAATATTTGCCACAATAATAGCAGCCAGACTGAAAAAGATATTAAATCAAATAATTCACCAAGACCAAATGGGTTTCCTATAAAGAAGACAGTTAAGAAATAATGTTAGAATAGTACTAAACATCTTAGAATATTACGAAGCACACCCAGAAAAACAATTGGCGTTCATTTTCTTGGACGCAGAGAAAACCTTTGACAACGTTAACTGGAAGTTCATGGTAGAACCACTAAAGGAGATGAAATATGGAGCCAAATTTGTAAATATGATCCAAATGATATATACGGGACAAAAGGCATTCCCCAGGCTGCGGCCCTGCCCCTCGCCGGGGTGGCTTCCGGCGGCGGCGGCGCGGACAGGGGCTTCGCCGTTCCGGCCCGGCTCGCCGTTCGCCCCGCCCGTACTCCCCACAGGTAGGGGTTCCCCGGGGGGTGTTGGGGGGGTGCGGGGGGTGCGGGAGTGGGGGGGAAGTTCCATGGGTGGGGGGGAAGCTCCGCGGGCGGCGGGGAGGCCGGCATACGCGCCCAGTCCAGAGCAGGAGGGGCCTGCTCCGGACATCCTATTTCAGACTATCCCAATCATAAGAAAGCAATCATATTTTCAAGAATTAAATAAAATAACTTCAAAATTTGTACGGCAAGGTAAAAGACCAAGAATAAGATTCAAAGTCCTACAGAACTCCAAAGAGAATGCAGGATGTGACCTACCTGACTGGGAGTTATACTACAAGGCCTGTACATTGATATGGATAAAGGAATGGATCTTATTGCGCAATCCAAGGCTTTTAAAATGAGATGGGCATGACCTTAAAATGGGATGGCATGCCTACCTCTGGTACCAAAAAAAAGATACACATAAATATTTTAAGGATCACATAATAAGAAAATCCCTGATGAATGTCTGGGAGAAAATAAAACCCCAAATATATACTAAAACACCAAGATGGATATCACCAGTGGAAGCATTCACCCAACCAATTTTACTAAAGTGGGAGAATATCCACACCTATGAACAGCTACTGGGGGAAAATGGTAAGCTAAAGTCAACAGAAGAACCAAACAACAGAACATAGAGACAGGATGGTGGCTAAGAGTGCAAATAGAATCCCAGTTTGCTAAAGACAAAACACAGGGATTCTACATGGAATGATGCCCTTTCGATAAGCTGCTGTTAGAAACAGACAGAAAACTGATAGGAAAATTATATGCCTTCATGAAACAATTGAAGACAGAAGAGGAGGCTTTAAAAGTCCATATGGCAAAGTGGGAACAAAATCTGGGGCACGCCATAGATCTGGAGCAATGGCTACAGTCATGGAGAGTAAACATCAAAATAACAAAATCAACCACCTATAAAAAAGGTTCTATAGGTGGTATGTGACACCAGGAACATTAGCAAAGATGTACACTGAAGTACCCAATAAATGCTGGAAGTGCAAAGAAAAAGTGGGCACCTTTTTCCATATATGGTGGCTATGTAAAAAAGCGAAGAGATACATGAGCTGTTGCAAGAGGTGCTAGAAATAAATATAGTGTTTAAACCAGAAATGCTCCTATTAAATATAATACTGGAGGAGTTAAATAGGGAAAATAGATATTTGATAATACATATAATAACAGCAGCAAGAATAGTATATGCCAGATACTGGAAAAACACAGATATACCAACAAACGAAGAATTGATAGAGAAAATCTCAGAGACAGCAGAAATGGACACACTGACAGAATTAATAAAAGAAAAAAATGGACATGATGGAAAACAAAAATGGACCCCGTTTTATAGATGGGTTAAACGGAAGTATAAAATAGAGACATAACTATATGTTAGCAGAATACAATCAAATGAATGAGCAGAGTAAAGAAGTACTAGAATTAAAGAATGCAGACTTATAGTGATAATAGCGTAGTGAAAATAGTTTAATTATGATGTAACTGTAGAAATGAAATGTATGATTTATAACATGTATTCAAAGAATGTAAGACTTTTGATTAATTTTTTTTAGTAGCATAAGATGGAACTAAAACAAATAAAAAATATTTTAAAAACAAAGAAGTAGTTCAGGCTTCTCAGCTCAGGTCTCAGATCATCTCAGGTAGTTTGGTGTAGTGGTTAAGAGTGGTGGGACTCTAATCTGAAGAACCGGGTTTGATTCCTCACTCCTCTGCTTGAAGCCAGCTGGGTGACCTTGGGTCAGTCACAGCTTCTCTGAGCTCTCTCAGCCCCACCCACCTCACAGGGTGATTGTTGTGGAGACAATAATAACATATTTTGTAAACCGCTCTGAGTGGGCATTAAGTTGTCCTGTAGGGCGGTATATAAATTGAATATTGTTGTTGTTGTTCTTATTTAGATACCTCAGGCAGGCTGCAGGATGGGTCCTATACTACAAGAATCAGTCATCTGTCCTGCACACTCAGTGTTTGGTGGGTGGGTGTGTGCATGTGTGCGTGCGCACAACTGGGAGAGATCCCACTCCTTTCTTCATGCAAGCAGGTCTTGAAGCTAAATGCCCTAAGCCATTCAGGACTAAGCGCGTTGCTTCGATGACTCTCAGTGATTGATGTCTTACTATGGCAGGCATTTATCAATGGCACTTTTTAAGTACTGAACCATATCAGGGTGTTGTTGGTTGAGAAGACAACCAAAAGGAACTGTCTGACTGCCCCCCACCACCATCTGGCTTGGCCTTATCCTATTATTTATGCTGTTGGTGATATTATAAATAGGGTCTCCTCTCACATCTTTTAAATCTAGACACAAAATAACTAATCCACCCCACAAAACTATCACCCCACACAATATAATGTACTCTTCCCAGCCCCACAAAATAGGACTGCTCCCATGGTAGGGTTGCCAGGTCCCATTAGCCTCCCAGTGAGGGGGAGAGAACCTGGCACTCACCTTCTGGGTCCTTACATGCACACGCGAACTGCCATCACACAGATCTCGGGAGCGAATGCTTCCCACAATTGGGCATATCTTTCCTTTGTACTTAGTTCGTAGCCTTGGGCACATCCATGTAGTCCTGCAGTCTGTCTCAACAGAGCTGGCATGAGGTAGGGGTTACAGGGTTGGCCTAGGACCTGGGACAACTGGCTTTGAACCTCTGCTGTGCCAGGGAAGCTCACCAGATGACCTTGGGTCTGTCACATTCTCTCAGCCTAACTGACCTGGCAAAGTTTTGTTGTGAGGATAAAGTGGAGGATGAGCAAACTATGTGATAAGCCAATTTGGGTTCCTATGAGAAAGTAGGAAACAATTTTAAAAACCTGATGACTCAAGTATCTCCAGGAAGCTTCCAGACTGAGAATGCGACCCTTAGCCTTTCATGTAGGCTTCTCCCACTCACCATTGCATATTCTAAGGCTGCTGCCTCTGAACCTCTTAGCACCTTAAGCTTGCATTACTACAGATGAGGGAGTGCAAAAATAAAAGGCCAGATGCAGGATGGGGCTGAATGCTTTTGCTGAGACTTGGGTCAAATTCTTTAACGTTAGAAAGCGAGTTATGCCCACCACATTTCCATATGTAACTTCCCACACAATTAGGATGCCAGGTATTGGAACCTCACCCAAGAGACCCCCCTCCTAATTTTCAGGTAGGCAGGAAGATCGAGGCAGGGGCATGGACTGGCAAGGGAGTCAGCGTTCCTCACTTTGCCCAGACTCTCAAGTGTCACCTTGATAAGCAGATCCAATGTTTTACAAAAGCAGAGCACATGGTGGAGGGAAGCTAAGCGGCAAGTAGGGGTCTGCACTTTAAAAATGGTATTATTCAGATCCAGATTACCAGCAGGACACTTGCTTCACTGTTCCATATTTACCAGTTTGAGATTCTGATTTGGTGTTTTCTCTCCCCAGTACCCGAATATTTCAGTTACCACAACAGCTTCTTGGTGGTGCCTGGTCCTTTAACATTTAAAGGGTTATTATTTTCTATGAGAGTAAACCTGGGGCTAGGTGGGAGATAACTGTCAAGGCCAATGACAGCTTTCCTTTGTGCTTGGGATTTCTGGGTCACAAGGGTGGACGGGAAGTGGCCAAGAGGTCGTGGCATCTCACTGGCTATTTAGAAGGAGGCCAGAGATGTCACAGCTAATCCTGCTCAGGGAGCTGGAAGGAAAGGTCAGTGGGGAGGGGGAGGACTCTAGTACAGCAACCCCCTCCCCTCTCCTCATTGAGGCCTCATGGGATGCAGGGGTGGTCACGACAAAGGGCCAAGGTATGACCCAGTTGCAGGTCATGACCTAGAAAGATCTTTGGACACAGGATTTCCTTGGGAAAGGGCTATGCTATGGCGGTATAGGCATGTTGGGAATCAGATGTGGAAGTGGAGGGGTCTTTTCTTGCTTACTGAATTCACTGCCAGTGTTTTTGCTGGTGCAAGATGACCCTGGCATTAGAGTTAGCTGAGCAGACCTAAGATTCTCAGTGAGCCCCAGCCTTTCTACAACACCTCCTCCAAATTGCCTGTTTCCTACCCTTTGCCAGTACAGCTTTGTTTCTATCAGCATAGCCCTGGCAGCATGCATTTTGCCGGCATGCCGCCCATTTGCATTAGGGCTTAGCTGTTTAGCAAACCAGTATAAGACCCTCCTGTTCGTTTCCTACCAGCATTGAAATGGTTTGGTCCACCAAGAGTGGCACCTTGTGAGTTTTCTGAACGGTCTCAGCACCAGAGCAAAGCAGGAGTTGGAGTCTGTCTCACTTCTTGCTCCACCATGTCCTGATGCCATTTGCTATGACACGATGTCTTATGCAAGCCATTGCTAGAGATTGGGAATAAACATGCTCTCCAGTGCAAAGTTGGGATTCTTTTTTGTATAGCACTAAAAAAAAATCCCCACTTAAAAAAAAAAACAGCAGCGGGTTTCAGATGGCCTCCTTCCCTCCTCAACTTGTTTTATTCTGCCTGAAATGCTCTCATCTCCTCTCGCGTACGTTGGACATCCTCATATTTCATTTCTTTGTTTGTTATGACATCGCTGACCTTCACTTGCTTTCACACTCCCGGTATTTTTTGAGGAATAGATGGAGCCTCACAACTTAACTCTGGCTTCTAGAGAAAACAAAGAAACAAATCGTATCTATGACAGAAGAAACAACAAAAACTCCTCAACATTAGAAGTCAATCTGATTGCCAGAAGGAGAGTTCAGTAAAGTGTCACTGCAAGAGTCCATCCTACACCTGCTAAAGAATTAATAGAGGCTAAAAGTGGTGTTCTGACATGCCCTGAAAAAACCCCAAACCCTCACAAAAAAAGAGCTCAGGTGGTGGAGTCTGCCGGCAAGGAGTTGGTTCCTTGGCTGGTGACTGACTGTCGACATGCTATCTGTGGTGTTGTAAGAGTCACTATCCAAATTAATCCTACCCCTTGTCCATGTTTTAATATAGCAGTAAGTCATCTGGAAAGCATGCGGCTGAACCTATGTGGGAGACATTTTAAAAACCAACTAATACGGCGCGCTTGTGCAACGTCCCCGTGTCCAGAACTGGGGCAGAACTGGGCCGTTCCCCTCACAGGGGAAGTTCCTGGAGGGCCATTGCTTGGAAGGGCTCCTGGCAGCCAGGAGCAAACGCAGCCGAGCGCCGGAGGTTTCGCTTAATGGTGCAGGGGCCACTCAGCCTGGTTTGCCCCAGTGCTGTTTTGAATATGTCCGGCCGTCTGTGGCAGGCATCACTCCTCAGAAAACAAGGCTAGAAACCTCAGAACTGACCATTTGCCTCAGAACTGACCACCAGCTTCAGATGATCATGGCAGTTGCTGTGCCAAAGATACCTTCTCTTTGATGCCTTCTCATAATCTTCCTGACCCTCAGAAGACGAATTTCTTTCTTTGAGGAGACCAAAAGGGAGTTGAGGAAATAGAAGGGGTTTTTTGGTGTGACATTTCAGAGGCAAGCCATTTTGCCTCTAATTTGAAAAAGCTTGGGCAAATAGACAAGGCCCTTTTCTGTCATTTTGTTTCTTATGAATTGCACTGGTATGTGAAGATAGCTTCTGTTCTTTTCAAAATGAATCTGATATAGGTATCATTTCTAAAAGTCAAAGGAATGTCACCAAGTACGCTTCTTGCGATTTCCTTGTCAGTAAATGTTGACCCAGTTGTTTTTCTAGAAAATAAATATTCACTAAAATATATGATAGACTGGAGCATTTAAAATGTTTTAGTACAAGTGGACAGTGTGTGTGTGTGTGTGTGTGTGTGTGTGTGTGAGAGAGAGAGAGAGAGAGAGAGAGAGAGAGAGAGAGAGAGAGAGAGTGAGTGAGTGAGTGAGTGAGTGAGTGAGTGAGTGAGTGAGTGAGTGAGTGAGTGAGTGAGTGAGTGAGTGAGTGAGTGAGTGAGTGAGTGTACACATGTAGAATTCCTTTGTCAGGGTCAGACTCAGGGAAAGAAGATGTGCTGGAGATCCAGGAATATAGTTAGGAGAATTAAGGAGTTTGGAAAACAGAGGACAGTTAGCAAATAGAGGAGAATTCTGTAAGCTGCCTTGGGTTCCCATTGGGGAAAAAGGTGGAATATTAATAAAACAAATCCTACTATATAAAAACGCTAACCATGTTCCAGACAACTCACTTCCTATCCTAGTGCTCCTCGAGAGGGCTCTGCTGTAGAGGGAAGCCCAGAAGAGGCAGCCCGTCCCTCTGAGAACACGCCACGGCAGGAAGCCCAGGCCAGGAGCAGGCGTGGAGCAGGAGGCAATGCCCTCTTCCCCCTTCATCAGGCTGGGATCAGGCGCAGAGCAGGAGGCAATGCCCTCCTGCCTTCACTGTCCGGGATTAGGAGCGGAGCATGAGGCAATGCCCCCCCTTCATCAGGCTTGGATCAGTAGTGGAGCAGGAGGTAATGCCTGCCCCCGGTATCAGGTGCAGAGCAGATGGCAATGTCCTCCCCTCGCCTTCATCTGGCCCAGATCAGGCACAGAGGATGAGACAATGCCTGCCCACCCAACCTAACCTTTCTCGAACCCATTGTATTTTTTCCCACAACAGGCTTTGTTACTAGTAAATAAATACATAAGTTATGGCATCATATGGCCTCAATACATAAGTTATGGCATTATGAAGACTTTATCCAAAGTTGTCCTGCCGCATTAAGTGTTTTAGTCACCCTCATTCTTGGAAACTCTCACAGAATCACTGCAGAAAATTAAACTTGTATTATTTGTTTAAAAATATTCACTGTTTATTAATAAATATGATATACAGAATCTTAGGAATGAATGGAATAAGGAGTTATATCACCTATTTTTTTGCCAAATCAATGAGATAGTGCCTTAAATTTTATTTATTGTTTCTATGGATCGTAAGCTCTCTTTAAGCAAAAATTATATTTAGGCTCGTAAGCAAAAATTATATTTAGGCTATATTAGGCTCCTTTTTAGTAATGGTTTAATTAAAGGGTCTAATTGCTGTTATTGTAACTTACAGAACACCTTGCTTAAACATATGTTTTGAGCATGGCCACTTATTCTGTCCCTTAGGGAGGAAGTCATTTCTCATATTATTTTTGTATTAGATTATTCATCTCTTTTTGAGAATGTTTATGGACCTTTTAACTATTTGCCTGTCTCCTGGAGGCCTACTTATGTTCAACAGAAATGGACCATCCATGGCCTTACTGTAGCTAAAAAACTCATATTATAGCTTTGGAGAGACAAATGCCCACCTCCCATAATTCAGTGGATAGAGGACCTTACAATTTTATCAAAACTTGAATGTATGGCATACAGACAACAGCTGTGCATGGACTTATTTTTAGAAGCTTACATGTTAACCCCCTATTTTTGTTGTTTTGCATTTTTTTTTATTCTATAAAATAATTTAATTTTTTTAATAAAAAAGAATCCCAAAGTTTTAGAAAGAATGTTTTTGAGCCTGCCACATACACAGCATAGAATCTTATCACAGAGTACAAGTTGAAATTGTTACGGCTGGACCTAGTAAACATTCTTGAGAGACTGAACATTCTAATTAGAGACTATCCTGCACTACTTAATTAAGACGCCAAGAACTCTAAGTATTACCAGAAATGACAATACTAATTGAGTAATTAAGCATGAACTCTGTGATTGGCTGATAGTTTCATATTTTATTGTAAAATAATTGTAATGGAAAATAACTTCTGCATCTATAAGGGTTTGATACCCTTTTATCATAAAGAAATGTCCTGAAAGCTGTTACAATTTTCCTTATGAAGATAAAATTCAGAACCTAACTTTTGTATATACAACAGAGAGAAAATAGAAGAACCAAAGGTAGGGGAGACAAATAATACCAATCTTTCTTCCAACTACGGTTGCCAGCTTTCTGGAGTTGTCCCGTAATTATAACTGATCTCCAAATGTAGGCCTTTTCCACACATCCTTAAATGCACGGCCCATTCACCAAATGCTGCTGGCTTTTCCCCTTCACTCCACACATCTCAGATTTCAAAACAGTAGCAGGCTATTCGGCTTCTGTTTTGTCAGCAACTTTTGGGGGGCTGCAAGAAAATGCATTCTCAGAAAAGACGCTGAAGAAACCGAAGCCAAACAGCCTGCTACCGTTTTGAAATTGGAGTCGTGTGGAGTGAAGGGGGAAAGCCAGCAGCGTTCGGAGAGTGGGCCATCCCTTTAAGGACATGCGGAAATGGCCTTACAGAAATCAGATGTGATTAATAATAATAACATAATAACATTCTATTGATATACCGCCCTTCAGGACAACTGAATGCCCGCTCAGAGTGGTTTACAAAGTATGTCATCATTATCCCCACAACAAAACACCCTGTGAGATGGGTGGGGCTAAGAGAGCTCCAGAGAACTGTGACTAGCCCAAGGTCACCCAGCTGGCTTCAAGTGGAGGAGTGGGGAATCAAACCCAGCTCTCTAGATTAGAGTCCCACGCTCTTAACCACTACACGAAACTGGCTCTCATTCTAAGTTATCTTTAAGTCATTCCAAGTTATCTGTAAGTTATGCCATGTTAGCTGTAAGTTATGCAAGTAATGCTCATGTTTGTGAGTATTACTCTGGAAAAGTCAATAATGCTAGGAAAAGTGGAAGGCAGCAGGAAAAGAGGAAGACCTAAAATGAAATGGCTTAACTCAATAAAAGAAGCCACATCCTTCAGTTTGCAGGATCTGAGCAAGTCTGTTAAAGATAGAACGTTTTGGAGGTCTTTCATTCATAGGGTCACCATAGGTTGGAGACAACTTGATGGCACATAACACACACACTCATGTTTGACGCAAGCTTATTTGAATACTTGGATACTTTTTACCCTGTTTTTTCCCACTGGGTGTGGTCTGAAAACAGCTTACAATATGAGAAAACAACAGATTATTGAATAAAACAAATCTACCAAGCAGAAACAAATTAATCCACAGGGAAGGGAAGGGGAGCAGAGCAGGAGGTAAAAGCTCTGCCCCTGACGGGAACAATCTTGCTCCAGGCAATAGTACAATCGTAAACTTGTTTAGTTCAGTTAACTTAAGAGTGACTCTGCATAGAACAGCATTGTTAGATTCTTATGAAAACTGAACTTATTTTACTGCTCTACTGCAATAGAATGTATGATTTATAATTTAGTTGGCACATCAAAATAAATACCTTTGTTTTCTCTCAGGAAAACTGTGAATATACCCAATACTCAACCCAGACAAGAAGGAAGTGATGTTGTTGGGAAGATGGAGCTCCTGAAGGACATTGTGCTTTCCACTTTCAGCGGGGTGCAGTTGGCTCTTGCTTACTTGGATAAGATCCTAGGGGTTATACTAGATCCATAATTGTTGTTGGAGAAGCATTTTAATGCAGCTGCAAAATATACATTCTTCCAACTCAATCAAGCCCTGACAATGGTGTTGGAAGTAGCAATGTCTGGTGGACAAGAGAAGGAGAAGAAGACCCCAAAAGGGTCAGCAAGGAACAGTCAGAAAAGACTGTGTGAGGCAGCACCTCTCTTTCTTTTCAGTGTCATCTCTTTGTCCTGTCTCCAGATTGGTATTCTCAGGGCAATATCCTGCTTCTCCTCAGATGCTCTCTTTCCTAGTTAGCCAGCCAGGAGACGCCACTCTTTCTCTCTCTCCTACACTATCAAGTATGTAGTTCCTAAATAAATAAAGGCTTGCTTGGCTAGGGGAGTGCAGGCAGCTGATGTCCAGGCACCCTGACCCACCTCTGCCTGGGGAGGGAGTTCCAGGTGAGGCAGTCTGCACACAGCCCTGTCATGAGCTGCAAGGATTCCCTGCCCGCCCCCATCTGAGGCAGCTCTGTTGCCTGGGAGGCTCCCTGTTTGTCAGGCATGGGCCATGATGCCTAGAGGGCAGGGTCCAACCTCTCCCTCAAATGCCGACAGCCTTGAATGTAGAGGCCAGCTTTTGGGGAGAGGAACCAGCCCATGTGCAAGAGGAATGGAGGAGGCAGCTGTGGATAAGTGAGCTAGGGCAGCAGGTCCCCACAGCCCCCTCTTACCTGACAGTGGTACCTGACTTACCCTTCAGGCCAATACTCTGGAGATGGGGTACATGTTAGGGTTCTGGAATGGGAGATTTAAGTTAGATATTCTGGACTTTTGGCTGTAATTAACACTATTTTCCAAGAAAAACCCTTCCTAGAGTGAGTTGAAAATGGTGGTTGGCCCCAAACAAGGAAAGGATCTCACATTGGTCAGCTCTTATTGTCTCATCTGCCTAATGAATTATGATTATAAAATCCTAACGCTGATTCTAGCAAATAGACTAAAAACATCATTTCTAAATATATTACAGATCAAAATGGCTTTATTCCTGGACATCTTGAGACATCTAAATATTAGAAAGGTAATTATAACTTTGATTGATTATGCGAAATAAAAAACATTGGCAAGGCCTAATTATTCTTAGACACTGAAAAGGCCTTTTTCCAAGTAGACCACAGATTTCTGTTAAGCTATTTATTTGCCTTTAATTCTGGAAAGATGTTTAGGGAGTGGGCTAGGATAATGCATTTGATTTCTATAGTTTGCTTATCTCTACATAGTAGCTTATCTTCTCCAATGCCAGTTAATATAGGCTAGGGATCCCAGGTCCCCCGGTGGGGGCAAGGTGAGTGCCGGTTCCCCTCTGACTGGGAACATAAGGCGACCTAGCAACCCTAAGAGGCATTAAACTGGGATGTCCCATTTTGGTGTTACTTTTTAATGGCAGTTTTCACACTGTCTATAAATCACGGGAGACTCACGGAAGGCTGGCGGCTTCCTCGCGTGATTTTTAACACCATCCGATTACAAAATGCCGTAAATCACTGTTTGTGGCATTTTGTAAACAGATGGTGTCAAAAATCACGTGAGAAAGCCGGCAGCCTTCCATGAGTCTCACGCAATTTATAGACAGTGTGAAAACGGCCATCGTTTCATCAGAGCAGATGAAGGGGATTAGAATCAGTTCACAAGATTTTAAAATTTGCCTTTGTACTGATGACATAGTGTTTATGTCTGATACTGGAAAATCTGGTAGTAACTTAAAGATTGATACATTCTCTGCAGTGGTGGGCTAAAACCTTAATGCTGAAAAAACAGAGATGTTTCTGATAAATAAAGTAATGACTGATCTAGATCCACAGAACTGGCTCTGGTTCTCTAAAATGAAAGTAAAATAATTTAGGAGTTATTATATGATGAAAGTAAGATGAAAGTAAAATAATTTAGGAGTAACTTATTTAGGAGTTAACATTGATCTGGACATTACCATCATTACCACCTAAAGACAACTTTAATCCTGTAATTAGTAATATTAGCAGTAAGTTATCTACTTGGAAGCCCCTTAGTTTATCTTTGATGGGACATATTAATGTCATTAAAATGATGGTGATCCTGAAGATGGTTTATCTGCTGAACAGCTGTTCATTAATTATTCCTAATGAAACCCTTAAAGAATTGCAAACTATGATTTTTTTGTGTGGGTAAGAAACCAAGGGTTAAATGGTGCATAGCCCAGCAGAAATGGATAAAGGGGATTTGGAGATTCCTAATATTAAAGCCTCCCATGATGCTAGTAAGTTAATGTGGTTAACTAGTTGGACTGGAGTTGGAGCAAATTTCTCTGAAGTTGCAATGAAGCAACACTTTGTGAGAAAACAGCTCAAAAATATTTTGTGGGCAAATAAATCAGAGAGAAAAGGGGTTTATTGTTGACTGTTTGGGACAAATATTATAGACTGTTAGTGTAACCTGTTTTGTTCAAGGGCAATATCAAAGAAATAGATTTATCTAATTTGAGAACTGGGAGAGTTCATGTCTATGACAGTGTGATCCCGCCTTGTGACATTTGCATTTATAAAAGATTACAATGAACAAACTTGAGGGGGAAAAACATCTTATTTGGAACAATACAATAATAAAGCATATATAACAACAATCATGTAACAAAACAGGCCTGTTTTGCTCAAGCAGACCCCGGTCTCAGTCTTTTATTGTTGTGTATGGTGGTCAGTCCTTGAATTGCAGCCACTTGTAGCTGTGCTCTACGTTGAGCTGCCTTCTGTTCTTCACAGGAGTCCTATCACATTAATAGAGAGTTCATCAAAAGGGGTGCTTCTGAGGCGCAAGAGGGCTTCTCCCTGCAGCTTCAGGCCCTCCAGTCTCTCAGGGAAAAAATTATACATATAATATCCATTTCAAATAATCCCAACAATAATCAAATTACAAACAGCCAATTAATATAAACACAATCCTCCCTTCCAATAATAAGTATAAGAAATTCTCATACCTATAACACTGAGTTCCTAGAAAGGGGTGCTTCTGAGGCGCGAGAGGGCTTCTCCCTGCCGCTTCAGGCCCTCCCGTCTCTCAGGGAAAATGGCGCCTTTTTTTCCTTATAGGGAATACCCCAACTCTTTATCTCCCTCTAGTGGGCAAGGGTTACATTAGCACCTGGATTCTCCCCATTTTCTTCCATTTTAAATTATTACAATGTTTTCAATTAGCTTCTTTGCAAAAATGGGGAAAGTATAATTTGGATAGTTACAACATCCTTGTTATTAATGATAAGGTTATTCCACATGAAGCAGTTTATAGTTGCCGCAATGGGCAAATTTTTTTTTATTTTTTTATGTCATTTATAGTCCGCCTTTCTCACTGAGACTGAAGGTGGATTACACAGTGTGAGATTAGTACAGTCAATATCAAGGACATTTCTATAAACAATGCCATAGGGTAAATAAAATACAAGTTTACAAAGAATCCAAGAATCCAATATAGCGTTGAAGAAATGCTGAAACAGAATATAAGCAATTCTAGGGCTGACATTAGACAACCTGATGCACAAGTAGCTCATAGGAGCACATATTTAAAGCAACAGTATGTAAGGGAATATAGTAGTGAAGTCTATTGCCCCTAACTCATTAACAAAACGTCTGAGACCCCCTCCCTACAATACAGCCCTCCTGTCTGAGTAGAAACCCTTTTTGAATAATTCAGTTTTGCATTGTTTGCAGAAAGCCAAGAGAGGGGGAGCTCTCCTGCCCTCCTCCTCAGGCAAGTCATTCCACAGGGTAGGGGCCACCACAGAAAAAGTCTATGTACAGGCTGCTGTTGATTTCAGGGTGGCACCTGCAGTCAAGTTAAGAGTTTTATTAATTCAAGGTCTTGAGGGTGATGTCTCGGAGCTATAAAGAGTTTGAAAAGATTTTGACTCAATCAATTTTGACTAAGCTCTATAATATTTTACTTATCTTAACTACTTACATAACATTACTTTTCAGCAAAGATGGAATAGCAATCTAGGATATGAACTAAATGATGCAATTTGGAAATACATTTTTTTCTTATGGGTCATCTTTTATATTATGTCTTGGTTTTAAAGGGAACTTGGCTAAAATCAACTTTATGTTACCCACAAATAATTGCAAAAATGTCTAATTCTTGTTCAGATAACCTGTTGGTTTTGTGATGATTTCATTCATGTTGAGGAAATGCCCAATGGCCAAGAATTATTGGGGAAAAGAGATTGAATTGGCAAGAGAGATTCCATTGTTTCAAGAATGACTTCTGCTTAATTGCATGATTTCAGTCATGAAAAAGTTTCTATTTGTTTTGTTAAACTTGATTTCAGCAGGTAGGCTGGTGTAAGCAAGGCATAGGAAAACTAAGAATGCTCCTGATATGAAGGATATCATGATTAAGCTTATGTTATTAAGAGGGATCAATGTTAATAACTGTCACGGGCTGGGCCAGCCCAAGCAGGGTGGTGCAGGTCCAAACCTTGATACCAAGTCCAGAGGGAGTTTCAGGAGCCAAAAGCCAAGTCAAAGCAGTGGTCAGAGCACAAGCTAATGCCAGAGTTGAGTCCAGAGTCCAAGAGCAAGGTCAGGCACAGTCCAAGGTCAGTTACCGGTAGTGTCAGGTCCAACCGTAGGCACGGGCAAGGTTCACGGAGCACGGAGTGGTTGCAGACAGTAGAGACGTTGCTTCCACACCTGGCTGTTGCTCCTGACTGGCTTTTATAGCCAGGCATGGTTTTCAGCCAGCTGCTGGGGCTCCATCCTGAAGCTACTCATCATCACCCTCCAGCAGCTGGCGTTGGCTCAGGAGACGAGCACTGCGCCGTCTCTCCTGCAGCTCCAGTCTCTGGCGCTGTCTGCGGCGTTCTCTGGGTGTGGGTGAACCTGGGGGGGTGGAAGCCTCTGGCTGGGCTTCCCCTGTGGTGCTGGCAGTCCCTGACTGAGCTTCCCCTGTGGAAGTCCCTGGCTGCACTTCCCCTGTGGTGCTGGGGCTGGAGAGTACTGATGGCTCTGCTTCAGCTGCTGGCTGTAGGCTCTGATTAGCCAACAGCTGTGGCTCCTGATTACCAGCCTCTGCTGAGTCAGGGCTGGCTGCATGGAGCTCTTCCTCTCCTGAGGAGTCCTGGCTGGCTACACGAAGGCCCTCTCCTCCTGAGGAGGAGTCCTCGCTCTCACTGAGCCCAGGCTGGACCATGACAATAACAACAACAACATATAATTTATATACCACCCTTCAGGATGACTTAACACTAGGGGTGGGCACGGATTGCATAACGGACCTAATTTCCCCACGAATTTACCTAGTTCGTTGTTCGCAAACATGTGGACCATGGGCGCGTGTTCTTTTCACAAAAGCGCAGAACTTTGGGGTATTCTGTCTGTCTGTCCATTGGCCCGTTATGCCAGGATTCCTGCCATCCCCGCTCAAACAGTTTCCTAGGCAACGGTGTGGAGCCACCTTCCCCGTTTGGAACACACCAGTCTCAGCCCAGGAAACCTTGATTGGCAGCTCTGTCAGCCAAACAGAGCGCCTAGTGTTTCTGTATAAAAGATAAAGCGCGCAAAGCCCACTTCACTTTGCTGGCGGGCACACGAGTTAGCAACTGCTTGTTGTGGAAGTTTTTCTTTTTGTGAGAGTGGCTTGTGCCTTAGCAAGGGCTTTGGGGCTTCAGTTGCAAGAGAGCTTACTCTATCCTCCATTCCTGTTTAATTTTTTTCACGTTTCAATTCTTGCTTGCGTGAGAGCACTTTTTTTTTTTTGGTTAAACCCTTTTACCGTACTATCAGGTTACTCTGGTTTCTTTCCCCTTTCAAATCCTAGGATTCTGGGGCTAAATTTTTCCCCCCAAACTCTTACTTCCTTCTGGGTTCCCGGTGGGTTCTATTGTGCTCTGACCCCACCCACTCACAGACCCGCAGTGGGTGCAAGGCAGCTTTTGGTGCTGTCTGCTTGAGTTCTTTCCTTCTTTCCACTTTCTTCCCACTTTCTTTCCTGACTTTTGAAGTGTCCAAGGGGCTGCTATTGAACTCTCTCCCTAAATAGTGGGTGCTGCTTTGGAGGCTCTCTCCCTAAATAGTGGCTGCTTTGGGGGCTCTCTCCCTAAATAGTGGGTGCCTTTTGGGGTGCTTTCCTTCCTGGCTGCTGAGGTACAAGGGGGGCTGCTATTGGGCTCTGTGAAACACCCATTCTCTGGCAACCAGCAGCATGCTTTGGGGGCTCTCTGCTTGAGTTCTTTCAAAGCCTTTCTCTCTCTAAATAGTGTTGAAATAGGCGACTCAGCCTGCCTTTGGACACTGGGGGGTGCTGCATGTCTCTTTGAATGTAATGTATAAATCTAGCAATCTGCCACTCTCTTGTCTAAGGTGGGAACGCCTACTGACTCCTCCTCTCTGTGCCTCTTGGGAAATTTCACACCTTCCCTCATGGTCTTCCAGAGAGAAAAGATGTAAAGCCACATGCTCCTTATGGAGCCCTTCTTTTGTCCACAGACCCACAGGCCGTGGCATTAGACTAGGGAATGTAACTCTTTAGATTAGGATTTTTCCCTTCTTATTACCAGAAGATATTGCTATGGAAGAAATCTGCTACAATAAACTGTAAGTTCTATCTTTCTATGAATTTTGTCTGAGGATTAATTAATGCACGTTTGTAAGGGTTTAAACGCTTCTGACTAAATTGCTCTGCTATGTTACTCTGCTAAGTTACTAAACTAAACCAAACCAATAAATAAATATATAATCCCAACAAATAGTGGGTGACTTTGGGGGAGCTTTCTTGCCTGGCTTTTGAGGTGCAAGGGGGGCTGCTATTGGGCTCTGTGAAACACCCACTCTCTGGCGATCAGCAGCATGCTTTGGGGGCTCTCTGCTTGACTTCTTTCAAAGCCTCTCTAGAGTGCCTTTTGGGGTACATTCTTCCTTCTCTTCTGGGGTCCAGCTGGGTGCCACTGGGCTCTGACCTACCCTGCTCCAAGCTTTTGGGGATCTGTGCTTCATTTAAAATTCTTACTTGTTTACAGAGATCTTTTCTCATCATAGCACCATGAGAGTTGGAAAGAGGAATAAGAGTGTTCATGGTGGGAAGAATTGCAAAGGTTGTCCTGGGTGCCCATTGGTGCCCAGTACCAGCAGGACCAGGGACAGGGAGACCTCAGAGGCAGTGCCTCATTCTACAGGAGGAGGCAGGAGAGCTCTTAGCATTGCCCATGGAAGATCAGCTGCTAACACTCTGTGGAGGGATCTCAGGAGGCATCAGGGGAACTGGCAGAAATATCCAGCTCCTTCCCATCCCAACCTCCTGTGGCTTCCCCTGCCTGCACTTCACCCTCCTGGCCCAGCTGCACACCTCAGCCATTAAGGCTTTGTCTTCCTCCTGAGCCACAGATTCCCAGTCACCGTTTCAATCCCACACTTTGGCAGCACTTCTGAACCCTCCCAAATGACCCCTGTTTGGTGCGTTGCTAGGTCTGCAGTGCCATGGTGCATAGGGGCGTGGACCCCAAACACCTGTCATCCAGTGTCCTCCGCAGGCATCTGCTGAGACATCACCTGAGCCTGCTGTCTCAAGAAGAACCATCAAGCAGTGGGGTCAAGAGGGCTGTTGAGCAGGGAGAAGGGTGAGTGGAATGGGAGTCCACCCCTAGTCAGAAGGCTCACACCCCTGAGAGTGCTGTGGGTGGGAGTGGAACTTCTAGGCAGGCTGCCCTTCAGGAACTTGTTCACTCGGGCTCGTCCCTGCCAAGCAAAAGATTCAAGGGGAAGGCTCAGGAGGTGGGAACTCGTGTACTGGCTGAGATGATAGCCCTGGATGGACTCCCTTTGTCCATGTTGGAGAGTGTGGGCTTTTGCCGGGCACGGCATCATTTTGCACCCTGGTTCATGATGCCCTTGGTCATGGGGGATGCTCTTGGGTTGCGTAGTGCGGTCAAGCCCAGCTGGGACCAGGGAATGTTGGAGATGCGTAACCTCTTGGATGGCTTTCGTTGTCTCGGTGCCCACTTTTCTCACAGCATTAAGTCTGCCCACCAGCTGCACAAGAAGCAGGGGGAGGGGGGAGATCCAGAGCACAAGCTCTTCCAAGACCTGCCAACCCATTGGAACTCCACCTACGTGATGATAGCACATCTGGTGGAGCAAAGACATGTGTTGGAAGACATCATGTCCTCAACGCCCATCATGCATGCAGGAAATGTGCTCAGTATCAGCTCTGTGGACTGGCTAGTCCTCTCTCAAATGGTCCGTGTCCTCAAGCCATTTCGGGACACCACCAATCTCCTCTCTTCCTACCAGTCCAGCCTGGGGCAAGCCATCCCCCTGATTCATGGGCTGGACTGGGCACTGGCCAAAGAACTGGAGTGAGGGGAACCCCTTCCAAGTGTCAGGGACTTGGTGAAGAGGTTGCAGGCAGGGGTGGCTGCTCGCTTGCATCCTCTCTGCAAACAGTGGTCATACAGAATGGCCTGCATGTGCGATCCACATGTAAAGGGTGCCGTTGCCATGCACCAGTGTGAGCTAGAACAATGGAAGAAGGAGCTCTGCAAAGAGGTTCACAGGTTTCAGGTTAAAAGACATGGCCAGAGGGAAGAGGGCATGGAAGAGGAGCTGGTGGCTGATGAGCTGGAGGAGGAGGGGGGAAGTGGCAGAGGATGAGCCTGGCACCCCAGCCCATGAGAGCCCACCACACGCGAAACACTCCTATTGGTCCTCAGTGCTGAACTGGGGGGTTGCTGGCATGAGGAAGGACAGGGTTGCACCTGGGGAGGACTCGGCAGAGGTGATGGTGTGGGAGTACCTTGCTGAGATGCCCAAGTCCCCTGCATCCTATCCCCTGGAGTATTGGGCACGTAAATCTGCCATCTGGCCGGACCTCTCGTCTGTGGCCATAAACTTCCTCTCCTGCCCTCCCACCAGTGTCCAGAGCGAGTGGGTGTTCTCCCACCTGGGAGACATCCTCTGTGCTCACCGCTCATGCCTGGATCCCACCTTGGTGGATCAATTGACGTTTATCAAGATCAACCTCCCCCTGCTGAGGTATCCTTCCCTGGACCTTGGGGACCCAGAATCTTGGCTCTGAGAAACCCCAATCTCTCTCTGCACTGATGCCAGGTTGCCTCACTTTAAGCCAGGCTCCAGAACACCCCCCAGTCCATGTTCAGTTGTGAGAAAGCCCTCCTGATCTCATCCATTCTTCCCAACAACAGCTGCCTTCACTCTCTGCTCCAGACTTTCTTTCTCAATTCAAAGCTTCTCCCTTCATAATCTCTTACGTCCTGCTGCAACCTAAACAGCAAATCCGAGATCCATCCTTTCGATCCTCAAGGTCTTGAGGCTTCACCCACTCTCTCAGTAGATCCTCTGCCCTGAAGGAGCAGACTATGAGTCCCTTTTTCTGGACCATCAGTTTGGCCCAGCATCTCCTCCCTCTGTCCTTTCTTGTGACCTTCTTCAATTTTGGAATATTTTGTTCAAATTCAAGTTTTCCTTCACATCAATGATTCAGGAGGAGAAACAGATAGAAAAGGATACATAGAGATCAACTATCCTAGAGGTATAAACAGAATGCGAATGCTTCAAATAGATATAGAGTCAGGATCAGGATAGATAGATCCTGATCAGAAAGAAAAACAAAAACATTTGAAATTGATAGATACACATAGATACACATAAATGAAGATAGTTAGAGAAAGGTATGTAGGTCAAATATACATACACATAGATAGATTCAGATTGATAGTGGTGGAAAGAAATAGCAAGAAAAAATAGAGATAGAAAGCAACAGACTGTAAGAGAAACAGTAAGAAATGGCTACACGGAGATCCACTGTGCTAGAGCTAGAAACAAAATGTGAATGCTTCAAATAGCTATACAGTCAGAACAAGATAGATAGTTAGATAGACTGATAGAAAGGAGAGAGAAACAAAACCATTAGAAAAAGAGAGATACACATACATACACAAACAGAAACACAGTTAGAGAAAGATATATAGAAAACGAGAGAGAGAGAGAGAGGTATGTGTAACTATTTTTTGAATGTTTTTGTTTTTCTATCGTTCTTTCTGTCCGTCTATCTATCTATATCTTATTCTGTCTGACTCTATATCTATTTGAAGCGTTCGCATTCTGTTTCTAGCACTAGCATATGGCTATATAGCCTTTTCTGTCTGTTTCTCCGTATCTGTCTCTTACTGTCTATTTATTACTTTCTATCTCTATTTGTTTCTTTCTAGGTCTTTCCTGCACCATCTATCTGAATCTATCTCTTTCTATGTATATCTGCCCTTCCCTATCTCTTTTCTATCTCTTTCTCATAGTGAATAATGGAAAGCATGCTTGCCCATCGGGAATAATGGGTACACAGTTTGTTCATAGGGAATAATGGAATGCATACTTGTCCATAGGGAATAACGAAAACAGCGATGGCCCATAGGGAATAATTAAAAAAGCGATTACTGTCACTAGATCTATCTATCTTAATGAAAACAGCGACTGCCCATAGGGAATAATAAAAAAAGTGATTGTCTGTAGGAAATAATGGGGACAGTAAGTGGCCATAGGGAATAAAGGAAACATTGCTCATAGGGAATAATGGGGACAGCTATTGCCCATAGGGAATAATGAAAACAACACTTGCCTGTAGGGAATAATTAAGACAGTGATTTCCCATAGGGAATACTGGAAACTATGCTTGTCCATAAGGAATAATGGAGACAGCGATTGCCCATAGGCTTAACAATTAACAGGCTCTGCCTGTTTTCAACACTGTTATGGTTATGCCAAAAAAGGTTCTGTCTTGTGATTGCCCATAGGGAATAATGGAGGAAGCGATTGACCATAGAGAATAATGCAATCATGCTTGCCCTTAGGGAATAATGAAAACACCGATTGTCCACAGAGAACAATGCAGACAACGATTGCCCACAGAGATTAACGGACCATCATAAATACCATTAGGGATTAATTGGAACAGAGATTGCAAACAGAGAATAATGGGAACACCGTTTGTTCATAGGGAATAATAGAACTAATGCTTGTCCATAGGTTATAATGAAAACAGCAGTTGTGCATAGGCAATAATAAAAACAGCAATTGTGCATAGGGAATAATGGAGACAGTAAGTGGCCATAGGGAATAAAGGAAACAATACTCGCCCATAGGGAATAATTAAGACAGTGATTGCCCATAGGGAATACTGGAAACCATCCTTACCCATAGGGAATAATGGCAAGAGTGATTGCCCATAAGGCATAATTGGGACAACAATTCCCCATAGGTAATAATGAAATAAGATTCTTGCCCTTAGGGGATAAGGGAAACATTGATAGCCATTAGGAAATATTTGAGACAGTGATTGCACATAGGGAATAATGGAAATGATGTATGCCCCTAAGGAATAATGGACACAGTGATTGTCCATAGGGAATAATGGGTACTACACTTGCCCTTAGGGAATAATGGAGATAAGGATTGCCCATAGGGAGTAATGGAAATCATGCTTGCCCATAGGGAATAATGGGAACAGCAATTGTCCTTAGGGAATAATGGGAACAGTGTTTATTCATAGGGAAAAATGGAAAATATGCCTCCCCGTTGGGAATAATGTAAACAGAGAATGTCCATAGGAAATAATGGAGAGAGTGATTGACGATAGGGAATAATGAAAACAGCTATTGTCCTTTGGGAATAATAGGGACAATGAGTGGACTTAGGGAATGAAGGAAACCATGCTTGCCCTTAGGGAATAATGGAGACAGCGATTGCTCATAGGGAATAATGGAAAATATACTTGCCCTTAGGGAGTAATGAAAACAACACTTGCCCATAGGGAATAATGCAAACCATGCTTGCCCATGGAGAAAGTGATTGCCCATAGGGAATACTGGAAAGCATGCTTGCCTATATGGAATAATGGAGACAGCGATTGCCCACAGGGAATTAATGAGACAGTGATTGCTCATAGGAAATAATGGAAACCATGCATGCCCACAGGGAATAATGGGGAGAGCAATTGCTCATAGGGTATAATGGTAAGCATGCTTGTCCTCAGATAATAATGGGAACAGCGATATCCCATAGGGAATAATGGAGAAAGCGATTGCCTATAGGGAATAATGGAAATGATGCCTGCCCAGAGGAAATAATAGAGACAGCAATTGTCCATAGGGAATAATAGAGACCATGCAAGCCCACAGGGAATAATGGGAAAAGCTAATGCCGATAGGGAATTATGAAAACCATGGGAATAGGAAACAGGCAAATAAAGAATAGGGAATGGGGAATAATAATAAACAGTGACTGTCTACAGGGATTAATGGGGACAGAAATTGGCCATAGAGAATAAAGGAAACCTTGCTTGCCCATGGAGAATAATGGGGACAGAGTGAGGCCATAGGGAACAATGGTAACAATAATGAAGATAGCGATCCCCCTTAAAGAATAATGGAGACAGTGATTGTCCGTAGGTAATAATGGAAACTACACTCGCACATAAGGAATAATGGGACAGCGATTGCCCACAGTGAATAATGGAAACCATGCTTGTCAATAGGGAATAATGGGGACAGCTATTGTCCATAGGGAATAATGGAAACCATGCTTACCCATAGAGATTAATGGAGATAGCAATCACTCATAGCATATAATGCCGACAGCGATTGCACATAGGGAATAATGAAAACTATGCTTACCCATAGACAATAATGAAAAGAGCATTTGCCCATAGGGAATATTGGAGACACAAATTGCCCCCAGGAAATAATGGAAATTATGCTTGCCTATAGGCCATAATAGGAACAGCGATTGTCCATAGGGAATAATGGGAACAGCGATTGCCCTTAGGGAATAATGGGAACAGAGTTCGTTCATAGTGAAAAATGGAAAGAATAGGGAATAATAGAGATTGACCATAGGGAATAATGAAAACAGTGATTGTCCATAGGTAATAATGAAAACAGTGACTGACCATAGGGAATACTGAAAACCACGATAGTCCATAGGGAATAATGGCAACAGCGATTGCCCATAGGGGATAATGGAAAATTTGCTTGCCCATAGGGCATAATCCCCATAGGGATTAATGCAAACCATGCTTTCTCCTAGGGAATAATGGAGAGTGCAATTGCCCATAGGGCATAATAGAAATCATGCTTGCCCAAAGGGAATAATGGAGACAGTGATTACCCATAGGGACTAAAGGAGGCAATGATTGCCCACAGGGAATTAATGAAATGGCGATTGCCCTTAGGGAATAATGGAAAGCATGATGGCCCTTAGGGAATAATAAGCACAGTGATTGCTCATATGGAATAATGGAAAGCATGCTTGTCCTTAGGGAATAACGGGAACAGCGATAGCCGATAGGGAACAATGGATAAAGCAATTGCCCATAGGGAATAATGGAACTGATACTTGCCCAGAGGGAACAATGAGGACACCGATTGTCCATAGGAAATAATAGAAGCCATGCATGCCCATAGGGAAAAATGGGAAAAGCAAATGAGCACTGGCAATACTGTAAACCATGGTCATAGGGAATAGGGAAATAAAGAATAAGGAATAGGGAATAATGAAAACAGTGATTACCCATAGGGAATAATGGAAACAATACTTGTCCTTAGGGAATAATGAAATCAGTCATTGTCCTTAGGGAATAATGCAGATAGGGATTGCCCATAGGGAAGAATGGAAATCATGCTTGCCCATAAGGAATAATAGGGACAGAGATTGCCCATAGGGTATAATGGGAACACCGTATGTTCATAGGAAATAATGGAAAGCATGCCTGCCCATAGGGAAAAATGAAAACAGCGATTGCCCATAGGGAATAATAAAAACAGCGATTGTCAATAGGGAATAATGGGGACAGTAAGAGGCCATAGGAAATAAAGGAAACCATGCTTGCCCATAGGGAATAATGGGGACAGCTATTGCCCACAGGAAATAATGGAAATCATGCTTGCCCATCCGGAATAATGGAAAAAAGACTTGCCCATAGGGAATAATGAAGAGAGTGATTGCCCTTAGCCAATAATGGAAATCATGCTTGCCAATAGGGAATAAGGGAGTCAGAGATTGCCCATAGGGAATAATGCAAATCATGCTTGCCCCTAGGAAATAATGGATAAAGCGATAACCCATAGGAAATAATGGAAATCATGCTTGCCCATAGAGAATAATGGAGATAGCGATTCCCCTGGAGAATACCGGAAACCATGCTTGCCCTTAAGGAATAATGGAGACAGTGACTGCTCAGAGGAAATAATGGAAATAATGCTTGCTCATAGGGAATAATGAAAACAGCCATTGTCTGTAGGGAATAACGGGGACAGCAATTGGCCATAGGGAATAATGGAAACTGTGCTTGCCTTTAGGGAATAATGCAGACAGCGATTATCCAAAGGGAATAATGCGGACAGCGATTGCACCCAGGGAATAATGAAAAGCATGCTTACCCATAGGGAATAATGAAAAGGGCAATTGGCCTTAGGGGATAATGGAGACACGGATTGCCCATAGGAAATAATGGAAATCATGCTTGCCTGTAGGCCATAATAGGAACAGCGATTTCCCATAGGAAAACATGGAAACCATGCTTGCCCATAGGGCATAATGGAGACAGTGATTCCCCGTAGGTAAAAATGGAAAGCATGCTTAAGGAACAATGGGAACAGCGATTCATTTGGTTCATTTGGAGGGGGACTGCCTGGAAAGGCGTTCTGAGCAGAGATCACATGGGTTTTGGCCCTGTCCACGTGATTCCTTTTCCTCAAGGCTGCCTCCCTGCTGCCCATTTCTTTAGCAGCAGGAAGCAGATGTCAGACTGTGGCTTGCTAAAAGTTGCAACTCAGCCTGCCCCTTGCAATAAGACAAAAGTCCTTTGGTTTCAAAAGGCTTTACTGGAGATAAACAACCATTAGAGTACACATTCAAAGATCCATAGATCTTAGCTGAACTAGAAAATTGTTATGAATGCCAAGCATAGGATGAGGTACAGAATAAGCAGTTCCCTGCAGGCCCCGTCCTCCCCCACAGTTCTCAAAACAAACGGCCCGAGGGTGAGAAAGTGAAAGTTTCTCAGGAGTGTCGGAAAGGCAGATATACGTAGACACAACATTCCTCTCTTCTCTGCAAGCTTCCAGCAACCGGCTTCGCACCTGCAAAAAAACACTGAACATACTGAGAAGATTAAAATGGAGTCTCTTTGGCTTAAACACAATCAGAACCTGACATTCTGCCCCGTCTAAAATGTTCCTCCCCCAGGTTGAAGAGGATATTGGGTATGGAAAGCTTTCAGCAATTTAGGGGCTTTGATATGAATAGACTCCACCCATTCGTTATGACCAGATTCAAAGTCCTTCCACTTAATAAGGTAAAACAACTTCTTGTGACGAATTTTGGAATCCAGAACTTCTTCAACTTCATAGTGAATATGGTCATCAATTAAGGTAGGCAGTGGTGGGCTTGTGGTGTGCCATTGATTTGGTGGGGGAACCTTTTTTAACAAGCTAATGTGGAATGTAGGATGGACTTGACGTAAATCAAGTGCTACTGTCACTTTGTTGATTACTTTGCGGACAGGAAAAGGTCCCAAAAATTTGAGAGCCAATTTATGGCTGGTTTGAGCGACTCTCATGTTTTTTGTTGAAAGATAAACAAGATCTCCTGGATGTAATTCCCATTCGGCCACACGATGGCGATCAGCGTATTTTTTATAATCCTGTTTAGCTTTTTCAAGATTTGCTTGAATTTGAGTCCATTGCTGCGCAGCATCTCCCCACCAGTCTGTCACATTCTTAGGCCCTGTTGGAGAGGGGAGAGCTTCAAAAGGAAAAGGCTTAAAATCGTAACCATATACTACTTTGAAGGGCGTTTCTCCCATAGAGGCATGCACACTGTTGTTATAGGAAAATTCTGCTAAAGGTAATTGATCAGCCCAATTATCTTGTTGGAAGTTAATGTAACAACGGAGGAATTGTTCCAATATTTGATTAGTTTTTTCTGATTGTCCGTCGGTTTGAGGATGGTGGACGGAGCCAAGCCCTTCCTCCACCCCCATAAGCTGGAGAAGCTCCCGCCAGAAGTTGGCAACGAACTGTCCGCCGCGGTCAGATATCACCTTTGATGGAAAAGAATGTAATTTTACAATATGTTTCATAAAAATGTCCGCCAGTTTCTTTGCAGAAGGTATAGTGGTACAAGGAATAAAGTGGGCTTGTTTTGAAAATAAATCCACCACTACTAGTATACAGGTGTGGTTTTTTGAAGGGGGGAGGTCAGTGATAAAGTCCATAAAAATAATTTCCCAAGGTCTGCTTGGGGTTTCAAGGGGTTGCAAAAGTCCTGGAGGCTTCCCTTTTCTTGTCTTGGTGCTTAGACAAATTAGACAGGAAGCCACATACTGGGAAACATCTTTGTGTAAACCTGGCCACCAAAATTGTCGTTTTATCAAATGAAGTGTTTTTAAATATCCATAGTGGCCAGCCATTGGAGCATCATGACAACATTGCAGTACTTCTTTTCTTAAGCTAGTCGGTACGTAAAAGCGGTCGTTCCATAACCATTCTCCTTGGGCAGATTGAGACAGTTTGTCTTTGGGTATATTCTCCCCCTCCTTCTCTACTTGGTTTTTCAGTTTTTGTCTCCACCCCTGATCCGCCTGAGCTTGCTGTGCTGCGTGACTGAGCGTCGTAACCACGCCCCCGAGTCGCATTGGCGAAAATACTGTGTCTATGGTTTCCTCCCGTTTGCTTTTTAGTTGGGGCATGCGCGACAGGGAATCAGCTAAAAAGTTAGTTTTGCCGGGCAAGAAATTCAGTGTGAAGTTAAATTTGGAAAAATATTTGGCCCATCTTAATTGTTTGGCGTTTAATCTTCTGGGGCTACGCAATGCTTCTAAATTTTTGTGATCTGTCCACACCTCAAAAGGATGACGGGCCCCTTCTAGCCAATGTCTCCTGGCAGAGAGCGCCAGATGTTCCAATTTCTCTCTGATTCTGAGAATTTACGTGAAAGATAGGCACAGGGTTTAAGATTATCGTCTTCCCCCTTTTGCAGGAGAACTCCCCCTATCGCCGTATCGCTGGCGTCCACCTGCACAATAAATGGGCGATTTTCATCGGGGTGTTGTAAAACTGGTTCCGATACAAATTGTTGCTTTAAAAGGTTAAACGCCATTTGGTATTCTGAGGTCCACATTAATTTGGATGTGGGTTTTTTGGCTTGTTCTCCTTTGTTCTTGGTTTTTAGTAACTCTGTGAGGGGGAGAGTTATCTGAGCAAAATTTGCTATAAATTCTCGATAGAAATTGGCAAACCCCAGAAAGGATTGTAGTTCTTTACGAGTAGTGGGGGATTGCCACTCCTGTACGGCTTTAATTTTGCCTGGATCCATTTTTAACCCATCTTTGGATATGCAGTATCCTAAATAACTGAGTTCTGATTTGTGAAATTCACATTTGGATAGTTTGACGGGTAGCTTATTGTGCATGAGGGTGGTTAGTACTTGTTGCACCAATTTTACATGTTCCTCTTCCGTTTCTGAATAAATTAACACATCATCTAGGTAAAAGACCACCCCTTTATAAAGGAAATTATATAAAACTTCATTGATCATGGACATGAAAACCGAAGGTGCTCCAGCTAGGCCAAAAGGCATGACCAAATATTCATACTGCCCTAGGGGCATATTGAACGCAGTTTTCCATTCATCCCCCTCTCATATGAACGTGGAAGTAAGCATCTTTTAAGTCCAATTTTGTAAAGATCTTACCTTGGGCCATGACGTTGAATAAGTCTCTGATGAGAGGAATTGGGTAAGCATTCGTGGAGGAAACAGCATTAAATCCCCTGAAATCAGTACATAGTCGTAATCCTCCATCTTTTTTCTTTACAAAGAGTACTGGAGCTGCATGAGGACTATTAGCAGGTCGGATAAATCCTCTTTCCAAGTTGGTATCAATAAATTTGCGTAGTTCCTCCCTTTCTATGGGACTCATGGGATATAATCTGCCTTTGGGCAGAGTGGCTCCTGGAAGAATTTCTACTGCACAATCTGTCCTCCTGTGAGGAGGTAAAGCGTTTGCTTCTTCTTCGGCGAAGGCTTGAAGATATGCTCGGTATTCTTTTGGTTTGATTTCCTCTTGGGTTAGTAAGGCTTCCTCTTGCCGGGTAGGATCGGTGCCCCAATTTTGGTTCCAACGGTGATTTTTACATCCATCATGCTGAAATGTTACACTTCCGACCGGCCAGTCAATATCTGGGTTGTGATCCCACAACCATCGGCTGCCTAAGATTAGCGGGTATTTAGCAGTAGAACTAATCACAAAGGACCTCATCTCCCAGTGTTGGCCCATTTCTGTGATTACAGGTTTGGTTTCAGTGGTTACTGGGTTCATGTTGGAACCATCCATTTGTTCAAAGATGACAGGAGTTTCTAGTTCTTTCATTGGGAGTGCTAGCCCATGAACCATGAACCATTGGTTCATCTGTCGTTTGGGTCCGTTTATGACAGATCCATCTCGTTTCCTGAATTTGGGCTCTCTGGTTCTTCCTCTGCTATTAAAGTGGTGGAATCCAAGACCATGACTTCTTCTAATTCTAATCCTTTTTCCAGAGGGTTTCTGCGGAGTGCACCACATCCTCTGGCAGTTCGGGGAGCGGGCATAGGGCGGTACGGTGGGGGAAGGGCAGTAGAGGTTGTACGTACTGGCTGGAGTGGAGTTCGTTGCACAGGCCTGAGTGGACATTGCGCTGCATAATGGCCGCTTTGGCCACAATGTAAGCATAGTCCTTGTCGCCATCTAGCTTCTCTCGCTCCTCAAGCCGCGTATCCTGCTCCTCTTCCCCCCTGAACAATTATCAGTGTTCGTCGGTGCCCCGTTGCCTGCTGCTGCTCTACAAGACGCACTTCTTGCATACGGTTTTCTACTTCGCATGCCAATTGGATCCAGCCCAATAATGTTGGGGGATTGTCTTGCATAAGAGCCTGGTCCAATAGCTTGGGATTCATGCCTTGTTTAAACAAAATTATTTTCGTGGACTCCTCACATCTTGGGCATTTGTCCGCTAGCTGTCGGAATTTTGTAACATAGTCTCTAGCTGACAGATTGCCTTGCCTAATAGATTGCAGTTCAGTGCGGGCTCTATCTTCTTCTAACGGGTCCTCATATTGCGCTCGGAGAGCCGCTACTAAGCCTTGCAAATTATCTAATTCTGGGGACCCCAATTCATACAAACGTACATACCATTCTGCCGCTTTTCCTTGTAGTCGGGATCCTAGGTGTTCGATTTGACTAGCTTCGTCTTCGAACAAATGTCCCCAGCGGTTGAAAAATTGAAGAGCTTGTACTAAGAAGAATCCTAGTTTGGAAGGATCTCCGTCAAACGTAGCTTCTAATTTAACCCACCCCATCGGTAACTCCTGCTGTCAAGTGATTGGGGCTGGTGCAGGTAGCGAGTAGTACTGTACGGGTGGTGGCCTCGGTCTGGGCTGTACATCCTGAGGCCGCGGAACAGGTTGTACTGGCGGTTGCTGGGGCCTCGGTTGAGGAGGACATATTGGATTAAAATGGAGTCTCTTTGGCTTAAACACAATCAGAACCTGACATTAAAATGGAGTCTCTTTGGCTTAAACACAATCAGAACCTGACAGCAGAGGCAGCAGCGAGGCTGCTGGGGCTGGCTTTCTAAAGAAGAGTAAGCTGCTTTAACTTGCTTTACTTTCAGTCGTGGCTCTTGAGCGAGTGAGAGAGAGTGCTTGCCAGCAGGGCTGCTGGTCTAAAGAAGGGCAAACTGATTTGATTTAACTTGCTTTACTTTCAGTCGTGGCTCTTGAGTGAGTGAGTGAGAGAGAGAGAGAGAGAGAGAGAGAGAGAGAGAGAGAGAGAACTTGCAAGCAGGGCTGCTGTTCTAAAGAAGGGCAAACTGCTTTGATTTAACTTGCTTTACTTTCATTCGTGGCTCCTGAGTGAGAGAGAGAGAGATGTTAATTAGTTGTGACAACTGTAAGTGGTTTTGTTTTTAACTAAAACCTCAGTATTCAGGTTTAATTGCAGTGCTGGCACTTTGAAATAAATGAGTTGGTTTTGTGTTGCAGTTTGGGCACTCAGGCTCAAAAAGGTTCGCCATCACTGCCATAGGGAATAACGGAAATCATGCTTGTCCATAAGGAATAATGGGGACAGCGATTGCCCATAGAGAATAATGGGAAGCATGCTTGCCCGTAGGGAATAATGAAAAAAAAGATTGTCCATAGGGAATAATGGAGATAGCGATAGGGAATAATGGATAGGGAATAATGGAAATCATGCTTGCTCATAGGGTATAACTGGCACAGCGGCTTCTCTTAGATCACCGATGAGGGAAGAAACATGCTGGCGGCCCTGAGAGAGGCATTCCTAGATGGCCTGGTCTGCACCACATGCACCCATCCACCATGGTGCGGCCTGTGGAAACTCGGTCTGGCCCCTGATGTTTGGCTTCAGAGCTGCCTAGTTGGCCTCCAGGCAAATGGCCCTCCTGAAGGTCAGAAGCCTTCACTCTTTTTAAGGCCTGTCGAGTTTGTCCTCCATTGTCCCCAGTGGTTCCTTTATGTTTTGGCCTTTGTTTTACTGCACCACTATGAAGTGTTTCTTGCTAGGCAAAACAGGTTATGTTGGGAAAAAGGGCAGAGTATGTGGCCTGTTGGAGGCCGGCAGCAGCAGTTCTCGGGGGAAGTCTGTCTGGCAGCAGAGTCTCGCACTACTGATCCATCCACCGAACCTGTGGTGGAGGCAGAAGAGGTGCAGAGGCACCTGGCGCAAAAATTGCATCTAGTTATGATGGATGCTTTGGGGCTAGGGAGCAACATCAAGGCCACAGGGACCAATCAACCTTGCCCATGCGTGCATTGCTGGACAGTTGACGGCGCCTCTCAGCCCACTTCTCGCACAGCATCGAGTCTTCACATGAGCTGCTCCAGAGGCAGGGGGAGGGGAATCACGAACACCACCACTTCCAGGACACGGACACTCGCTGGAACTCCACTTTCTGCACTCTGGTTGGCAGAAAAAGCTGCCTAACATCATTTTGGAAGGAAGAGATTGGTGTTACCATGGCTGCTAAAGGACTATCTCCTCAGCTGCCTTGAAGATTCTAACACTCCCCCCCCCCCCGCTTTTCCTGGCTGGATAGGCCAGAGTGGGAGCTCTCTAGTTCTCAGGGACAACTGCCAATCAAACCTGGAGGCCTCAGACTGGGGGAAAGCTAAAGGCTGCCACTGTTGCCTGGGTGAGGGAGTGTTTGGTGCCAAAAGTGTCCACACCTGCAATGGAACTGTAAGAAAAGTTCGTTCAGTTCGGAAAAAGACGGTCCCACAGAATGCGTGGTTCTTTGACTACGAACCAGCCATTCC
Organism: Eublepharis macularius; assembly: GCF_028583425.1. Lineage (NCBI taxonomy): Eukaryota > Metazoa > Chordata > Lepidosauria > Squamata > Eublepharidae > Eublepharis > Eublepharis macularius. The sequence goes on from NC_072792.1 coordinate 5,793,928, forward strand.
GTACGCAATTTTGTTCCATAGTTCATTTTGTGCCCATCTCTAATACACATAGATGAAGATAGTAAGAGAAAGGTATATAGAAAGCAATAGAGATAGAGCCTAGGTCACTCAGCTGGCTTCAAGTGGAGAAGTGGGGAATCAAACCCGGTTCTCGAGATTAGACTCCCGTGTTCTTAATCACTACATCAAACTGGCAAAGGGCAGGAGAAGCAGCACGAGCAGCAAAAGCCTCACCAGCAAGCCAGGCCACACTGCAGCTCCCGCAGAAGCCCAACAGCTGTAACAAGGCGGCAGGGAGGGAGATGAGCCCAACAAGGGTGGGCCAGCCACCTGAGGATGTGCAGCCCAGTTGGAGCTATGGGCTGGCCCCACCACCTGGAGCCACCCGAAGCAATAGCCAACCTCGGAGGCTGGGGCCAACCAACAACTAGCCCACAAGGCACAGCCCACAGAAAGGGGCAAGTCTGGGGGAAGGAACAGCCAACCTGCCCCTGGAAGATCAGAGGGAGGGTGTAACCAGAGGGTTGTGGCCAACACTGGACAAGCCATTGGGCCTCACCCTGAGGGCTGGGGGTTGGGCACCAGGGCAGCGCTGGTAGGAAAGGGGAGGATATAAAGAAGGTTCCTTTTCGTGGAGGGGGGAGGAGAGCTTTTCCTGAAGTGAATGGCAGCCTCCTCAGGGGTTGCGTGGCCAAAAGAGGGGCAGAGTCCCCAGTACGGTAAATCCCAATTCTGAGGCCTTAAAAAGACTGATGCCTACTGACCACCAGGAGGGCCATTTGCCTAGTAGCCGACTAGGTGGCTCTGAAGCCAAAGATCAGGGGCCACACAGAGTTTCCACAGGCGGCACAACGGTGTGCGGGGGCACGCAGGACAGGGACATGCCTGAATCTAACACGAAGTGAGGCCTCCCTTCTGGCACCCCCTACCCTGGTGTGGCGGCACGTCCACTGCAGGTCCTTGAGAGGGAGGCACCATCTTGCCAGGCTAGAAGGGTGCCAGCAGAGAGTGCTTTCTTTGCAAGTCCTGCTTGGCAGTGCCCACTGAGCCCAGCAGCAGCAGTAAGGGGAGGAGGGTGAGAGGGTCTTCAGAGGAACATCCACCACTCAATCACTGCTTCCAGCAGCGGAACAGAGAGAGGGGGAGGGCTTCCAGGACAAAGGGCAGTGGTGGAGGCGCCTGGCTCGCTTTGAACGGTGAGGCCAGAGAGCTGCAGAGAAAACCTGCTGTCTCCTTTGCACAAAGGGGAAGAGGTTCCATCAGTCCTTACTGCCACATCTGGCGGGTGGGTCATGCCTGTGGCCACCACTTCTTTACACAATGGGCTGTGTTGCGCATAAAAGTGTATGACATGGTTTCTGGGGCCCCGATCAATGGGACTTACTGTCTCCCCTGCACCAGGAGGAAGTGGTACCTTCATTGCTTCCAGAGCCGACAGGAAGGAAATGGTCTCCTCCTTCCCTGACCATGACCCGCCACCTCTGGCGGGTAGGTCAGGGACTTTCCACCACATCCAGTGGGTGGGACATTTAGCTGACTGCCCCAACTCTTCCACACCTGCATGACGCCATACATTCTTCTTCCTCATTCCTGGGACAGCCTAGTCCAAGTCAATATTTACTTGTGTTGCCTGTGCAGCCCCGTTTCGCCTCCATGAGAGGGAGGGAAGTGCACAATGTCGCTTTGCAGCGGTGCTCTCATGCGGGGGGAGGGCCAGGTCGCTACACATGCTGACCACAATCCGCCACCTCTGACGGGTGGGTCATGTCCGTGGCCTCCGCTCCTCTGCACAAGGGACGGCACTGGCTGCTGAGCTAGTGCGCTGCTCTTCCTGGTCCATCCTAGTCCAGCCCGCATATTTGGTTCTCCCCCTACAGCCAGACCATCGTCCCTCCATGCAAGAGAGGCAAGCGCACAATGATTCCCCCTTCCTTGAGTGGAATATGCCATGTTTGGTGGGTGGCTCAGGGTCCAGGGACCTTCCGCCAAGTCCAGTGGGTGGGTCATGCCCATGGCCACCGCTCCTCTGCACGAGGGACAGCCTCATGCTGCCGAGCTAGTGTGCTGCACTTCTGGGTCCGTCCTTCTCTGGGCCCCTTAGTTTGTGCCACCTCTCCAGCTGGGGGAAGGTTCCCCTCCATGCGCATGATGTCTCCCCCTTCCCTGTCCACAGCACTGCACTTCCGGCAGGTGGGTCATGCCCGCAGCCTCCACTCCTCTGCACAGAGGATGGCGTCATACTGCCGCGCTAGTGGGCTGCTCTTCTGGGTCCGTCCCCATCCAGGCTGCTTATTTTGCGCCACCTGTGCAGCCGGCGGACGTTTCCCCTCCATGCTGGACAGCGGCTTCATGATGTCTCTCCCTTCCCTTACCACAACCAACACATCCAGTGGGTTTGTCATTCCCGCAGCCACCGCTCTTCTGCGTGAGTGATGGTGTCATGCTGCCGCACTAGTGTGCTGCTCTTCCATGTCCAGCCCCATCCGGGCCACTTATCTTTTGCCACCAGTCCAGCCGGGGGACATTACACCTCCCTGCGGGGCAGGGGCATGCACGATGTTTCCCGCTTCTCTGATCGCAACCCATAGGGCCATGAGGGGGGGCACAGTGAGGTGCTGCCAGGGGGCAGCCAGACACCCTGTTCTAAGTTGGGAGGCAGCTGGATGCCTCCCTGCCCAAGCCTGCCCACAAAGATGGGGCAGCCACAGACATGACCCACAGTGCAAGATGTCTGGTGGGTGGAGCCGGGCGGCTGCCAAACCCTCCGCCCCAAGTTGGGAGGCGGCTGAATGCCTCCCCACCTGAGCCTGCCTGTGAGGAGGGGGCAGCCGCCGACATGACCCATCCTCCAGAGGTCCTGTCAACCTTGGGCCATGCAGGCGGGCAGAGTTGGTGCCGCAGGGGGTGGCCAGACCCCCCCCCCACCCAGAGTTAGGAGGCTGCTGGACACCTACCCACCCGAGCCCACCCACAAGGAGTAGGCATCTGCCGACATGACCCATACACCAGACATGCAGTTGCCCCTAATGCCAGACTCCCTGCCCAGAAATGGGAGGTGACTGAATGCCTCCGCCCCCGAGCCCACCCACAAGGTGGGAGCAGCTGCTGACATGACACATACGCCAGACATGCAGTGGCTCCTAGGGCCATGTGGGAGGACACAGGGGTGCCGCTGGGAGGCCGCCAGATGACTCACCCTGATCTGAGATGCTGCCGGATGCCTCCCCGCCTGAGCCCGCCAGCAAGGAAGGGGCTGCTGCCTACATGACCCAAACACCAGACGTGCAGTCACCCCTAGGGCCGTGCAGGTGGGCACAAGGGTTTGGTGCCAGGCGGCGAGACCCCCCGCCCTGAGTTGGGAGGTTGTGGGACGCCTCGCTGAGCCAGCTCGTGAGGAGGGGGCGGCCACAAACATGACGCATGTCTTGGGGTCCATCACTTCAAATGGTGTCAGTCTATGGAAGACAGGATACGTTGAAGTTGACTCCCCACAGTTGCAGCAAAAAATCCAGGCTCTCTTGAGTCAATGGGTTTTTATTGAGATATCACAGGCTTCTCCATACATATGTCCATAGGTTACACAGCAGCAATTAAAGGCGCCTGGCTGTTCACAGGTCTCTTGTTAAGAATGATGCATTGAGTACATGATACACTATATCAACCCTTCCACATGTCCCCCACCCCTCCCAGCCAAACATAATCAGTAGCAGGACAGGAAGGAGCTGTCCCAAGGCTGCTGCAGCGAGCCATTCAAGATAAGGGCTCAACCATCCTGGAATCTGGAAAGCAACAAGGGAACAGGTGCACGAGGCTATTGGAACATATCTTAAGCTGGGTAACAATATGGTGGGACAGTGGGCAACAATCTTGACATTTCTGCCCCCCCCAAAGGCCCCCCTCACTCCCCAGGCCCCGGCTTGTCCGGGTATCGTTTGTGGAAGTTGGCAGTGAGTCGGAGGGCGCTGACGTGGGAATGTTTGACCCACTCCTGGAATGCTTCGTCAAAGTCTTGCCACTTGATTAAGTAATACAGTTTTCTGTTGTTAATTTTAGAGTCCAGAATCTCCTCCACTTCGTAGTAGACTTGCCGATCTACTAGGGTAGGATGTGGAACTCCATTTTCCGGATGCCATTCGTCCAGGGCTGGGACCTTTTTGAGGAGGCTGAAGTGGAACATGGAGTGGATTTGGCATAGGTTTTTTGGGAGTTCTAGTTCCACGATAACCTCGTTGATTACTCTTTTGACCGGGAAGGGGCCAAGGTATTTGAGTCCCAGTTTTTTGCATGGCTGGTCGCTTTTAAAGTTCTTGGTAGAGACATACACCCGGTCCCCGGGCAGTAGTTTCCATTGCTCAGTGTAGTGTTGGTCTGCAAACTTGTTGTTATCCTCTTTGGCTTTCTTTAGGGTCTCCTGTATCATCTCCCACTGGGATGTCAACGTAGACCACCATTCTCCCAGATGCCTGGGTTTTCGGGATTCAGGGTTGGTTGTGAAGGGTAAGGCTGTTCCCTTGTATCTGTGAACTATTTTGAAAGGTGAGGCTCCGGTTGCGCTGTGGACTGCATTGTTGTATGCGTATTCGGTGAAATGGATAAAGTCTGTCCCGTTATCTTGTTCATAATTGATGTAGCATCATAAGAACTGTTACAGCACTTGGTTAGTGAGTTCGGTTTGTCCGTCAGTTTGAGGATGATAAGCGGAGCTTATGCCTTGTTCAATGCCCACAACTTGGAGGAGCTCCCGCCAGAAGTTGGCAACAAATTGTAAGCCTCGATCTGAGATTACCTTGAAGGGAAAAGAGTGTAGTCTTACTATATGCTTCATGAACAGCTTAGCCAATTTTTTGGTGGTGGGGATGGTAGTGCATGGTATAAAATGGGCTTGTTTGGAGAATAGGTTGACTACTACCAGGATACACGTGTACCCTTTCAAGGGTGGTAGGTCGATGATAAAGTCCATTGAGGGTCACTGCCGATGGTCTGAGTGGGGTCTCCAGCGGTTGCAGGAGCCCTGGGGGTTTCCCCCTCCTGGGTTTTCCCATGATACATACTGAGCAGGAAGTAACGTATTGGGAGACATCTTGTCCCATATTGGGCCACCAGAATTGCCATTGTACAAAGTGGAGGGCTTTTAAGTCGAAATGGCCAGCCAATTTGGAGTCATGGCATTGTTGTAGGATTTCTCTCCATAAGCTGTGTGGTATATAGAGCTTACTACCTCAATACCATTCACCTGTCTCCGTTTGGGTTAGCTTGCCTTTGGGAGTACTGCCCCCTTCCTTTTCCACCTCAGCTTTCACTGTCTCCCCCCACTCTGAGAGCTCGAGTTTCTGGCTGCTTTGCATTTTTGCTGCTTTGCTGTGTGTCATCACTACTACTCCCAGTTGGGTGGGTGAGAACATTGTGTCAATGACTTCCTCCCTTTGACTGTCATGCTAAGGCATGTGTGAGAGGGTGTCCGCTAGGAAGTTAGCCCGCCCTGGGAAGTATTTTAGTGTAAACTCGAATTTGGAGAAGAATTCCGCCCACTGTAATTGTTTGGTGTTTAACTTTCGGGGGGCGCATACGGCTTCTAGGTTCTTATGGTCTGTCCAGACCTCAAATGGGTTTCTAGCCCCCTCCAACCACTGCTGCCACGTAGTGAGGACTAGTTTGACAGCAAACACTTCCTTTTCCCATACACTCCAGTTGCATTTGGTGTTAGAAAACTTTTTGGACAGATAGGCACAGGGGCGTAGCTTCCCTTCCTCATTGGGCTGTAGCAAAACCCCATCCACTGCCATATCACTCGCATCTCCTTGCACTATGAATTTACGGTTCTCATCTGGGAGCTGTAGCACAGGTTCCGAGATAAACCTTTGTTTTAGGTTTTCAAATGCTTGCTGGCATTCCTCCGTCCAGTGTAACCTTGCACTAGGTTTTTTCTCTGGTAGTCCTTTACCCTTGGTCTTTAGTAAATCTGTTAAGGATAGAGCTAGTTGGGCAAAATTATTTTTGAACGGTCTGTAAAAGTTGGTAAACCCTAGGAAGGATTGTAATTGCCTTCTGGTTTGGGGCGCCGCCCACCCACTTATCACCTGAATTTTCGCAGGGTCCACTTTTAGTCCCTGATGGGAAATATGGTACCCTAAAAAGTCCAGTTCCTCCTTATGGAACACATTTTGACAGTTTCACCGGCAGCTTGTGTTTCAGTAAGGCAGTTAACACTTTCCTGACCAACTCCACATGTGCTTTTTTATCCGCTGTATAGATAAGCACTCCATCTAGGTAAACAACCACCCCCTTGTACAGGTATTCATGCAGTACGTTTATGAGGTTCATATAAACACCTGGAGCCCCTTTGCAACCAAATGGCATGACAAGGTATTCAAATTGTCCCCACCCGAGCCCGCCAACAAGGAAGGGGTGGCTGCCTACATGATACAAACACCAGATGTGCAGTCACCCCTAGGGCAGTGTGGGTGGGCACAAGGGTTTGATGCCGGGCAGCCAGACCCCCCGCCCTGAGTTGGGAGGCTACAGGATGCCTAACCAAGACAACTAATGAGGAGGGGGCGGCCACAAACATGATACACATCTGGGGGTCCATCACTTCAAATGGAGGCATAAGGCAATTGCCATTGATGGCTCCATTTCTATGGGAATTTCCTGGGGGCACCAGCTTTGGGGCTTTATAACTCAGAGATACGTCTTGCAATATTCATGAAACTTATCGGGTGGCTGGAGGATAGCCCACTGAAAACTTCCTGCAAGTTTGGGCATGAAGGCGGCTGTCCTGGGACCCCTTGAACCCCGAAACTCGAACCAGTTCAGAAATCGGGTGAGTTCATTAAGTTTGTGTTCTGTGTTCCATGGAAATTAACAAACCATGAGCCGAGCGGTTTGGGTTTTTTTCATTCCACGCTTTCCATTATTCCCTATGGGCATTCCCTGTCCCCATTATTCCCTATGGGAAAGCATGTTTTCCATTATTTCCTAAGGGGAATCGCTGTCTCATTAATTCCCTCTGGGCAATCGTTATCTTCTGCGAGTGCCCACAAATACCTTCCCCTATGTGTAACTATGTGTATCTATCTTTTTCTATCAATTTGGTACCAGCATCACTCACCTGCCAGCCAGCCAATCACTGTTTTCCTTATTCGTTAAGTGCAAGCATGCTTTCTGAATTTTCCCATGGACAATCGCTGTTCCTATTATGGCCAGCAGGCAAGCATGATTTCCATTATTTCCTGGGGGCAATTTGTGTCTCCAATATTCCCTATGGGCAAATGCTCTTTTCATTATTCTCTATGGGTAAGCATGGTTTTCATTATTCCCTATGTGCAATCGCTGTCGCCATTATACCCTAAGGGGGATCGCTATCTCCATTAATCTCTATGGGTAAGCATGGTTTCCATTATTCCCTATGGACAATAGCTGTCCCCATTATTCCCTCTGGGCAAGCATGGTTTCCATTATTTCCTATGGGCATGCATGCTTTCCGTTATTCACTATGAGCAATCGCTGTTCCCATTAATCCCTGTGGGCAATCCCTGTCCCAATTATTCCCTAATGGTAATCATGATTTCCATTATTCACTGTGGGCAATTGTTGTCTCCATTGATCCCTGTGGACAGTTGGTGTTTTCATTATTCCCTAATGGCAAGCATGCTTTCCATAGAATGCAAACGCTACAAATACAGTTTCGGACAGTACTAGTACTAAATAAACAGCGATAGAAGCCAAGAAAAACAAAAGATAGAAAAAGATAGATACACATAGATGACAATAATTAGAGAAAGGAATATAGAAAGCAATTAGATACAGAAAGAGAAAATGAAAGCTAGTGATAGGAAAGGATAGGAAAGGGCATGTATGCAAAGAAAGAGATAGCTTCAGCTACGTAGCGGTAGAAACACATAGAAAGAAACAGATAGATAGAAATTAACAAATGGACAGTAAGAGAGAGAACCAGAAAAAGTTACATAGAGATAAACTCAGCTAGATCTAGAAACAGATAGCATGCAAATGCTACAAATAGATAGAGGTTTGGCGAGAAAAAGATAGAAATAACTAAATAAACAGAAAGAGGCTGAGAAAAACCATATCAGATAGAAAAAGATAGGTAAACATAGATACACAAAGATGAAGCTATTTAGAGAAAGGTATATAGAAAGTGATATAGAAGGAGAGAAAATGAAAGAGAGAGAAAGAGATAGGAATGTGCGGATATACATAGAAAGAGAGAGATTCAGATAGGTAGCAGTAGAAAGACAGAAAGAAACAGATAGAGATAGAAATTCACAAATGGACAGTCAGAGCTATATAGGCAGAAAGACAGAAAAAGCTACATAGAGATAAACTGAGGGCCAAGCTACACATGACGAATGACACTTGAACGGCAAGTGGATTGAGTGGAGGGCAAGTGAACAGGGAGAAATACACTTGCCGTTCAAGCTAGAGCTAGAGCTAAAAACCAATAGAATCTATCTATCGTGTTCTTTTTTCTATTTGAAGCATTTTGCATTCTGTTTCTAGCTCTAGCAGAGTTGATCTCAATGTAGCCTTTCCAATCTGTTTCTGCCTAAATGGCTCTTACTGTCCATTTGTGAATTTCTATCTCTATCTGTTTCTTTCTATCCCTAGCTTTTCTTTCTATGTCTTTCTACCGCAATCTTTCAATCTCTTTCTATGAATATATGTCCTTTCCTATCTCTTTATATATCTAGCTATCATTTTCTCTCTTTCTATATCTCTCTCTATAGTTTTCTACATAACTTTCTCTATTTTCATCTATGTGTATGTGTACAAATCATTCTAATGTTCTAGTTTTTCTCTCCATTCTATCAGTCTATCTATCTTTGTCTACCTATTTGAAGCATTCACATTCTCTTTCTGTGTCTAGCACAGTTGATCTCTATGTAGCCTTTCCTATCTGTTTCTCTGTATCTGTATCTTACTGTCTAGTTGTTTAATATCTATCACCAGCTTTCTTTCACTACTATCTATCAGTATCTCTCTTTCTTTCTATATCTGCCCTTTCCTATCTCTTTCTATCGCTACCGTTTTCTCTTTCTATATTTCTCTCTCATTTTCTATATACGTTTCTATATACCTTTCTTCATCTGTATATCTATAGTATATATATCTTCTGCTAATTTCTCTCTCTCTCTATTGTTCTGTTTGACTTTTTTCTATTTGAAGCATTTTTTATTCTGTTTCTCTCTCTAACAGTTGATTTCTATGGAGTCTTTTCTATCTGTTTCTCTGTATCCATCTCTTACTGTTTATTTGTTACTTTCTATCTCTATCTCTTTCTATCTCTAGCTATCATTTTCTCTCTTTCTATATGTATTGCTATCTTTGTCTACCTTTCTCTATCTTCCTCTTTGTGTATGTGTATCTATCATTTCTAATATTTTTGTTTTTCTCTCCATTGTTAGTCCATTCGTTATTTCTATCATCTATCTATCATCTATCTATATCTAATTTGTTCTGTCTGACTTTTTTCTATTTGAAGCATTTTGCATTCTGTTTCTCTCTCTAACACAGTTGATCTCTATGTAGCCTTTTCTATCTGATCCTCTTACTGTTTATTTGTTACTTTCTATCGCTAGCTCTTTCTATCGCTAGCTATCATTTTCTATATGTATTGGTATCATTTTCTACCTTTCTCTATCTTCCTCCTTGGTTATGTGTAACTATTTTTTCTAATATTTTGTTTTTTCCTCAGTTCTTGTTTTATTTCCTTCTTTTTCTTTCTTTCACCTACCTACCTACCTTGTTCTCTCTGACTCCATATCTATCTATCTCTCTACCTAACTACCTTGTACCCTTTGACTCCATATCTACTTGTATCATTCATATTCTGCTTCTAGGTAGCCTTTTCTATCTTTTCCTCTATATCTCTCCCTTACTGTTTGTTTGTTTGTTTCTATCTCTATCTGTTTCTATCAACTGTTCTAGAGCAAGAAACAGAATGTAAAGCCTTCAAATAGATATAGAGTCAGATTGAAGAAGATAGATTGATAAATAAAAAGGAGAGAAAAACAGTATCATTTGAAATAGATAGCTACACATAGATACATATAGATGAAGGTAGTTATAGAAATAGAGATAAATATAAAAAGATAGAAACAGAGATAGAAAGTGACAAATAAACACTAAGACACAGAGAGAAACAGATAGAAAAAGCTGCATAGAGATATAATGAGCTAGATCTAGAAACATATAGAATGCTAATGCTACAAATAGATATAGGTTCAGACAGAACAAGATAGAAATAATGAAATAAACAGTGATAGAGATAGAGATAGAAAGAGAGAAAATGAAAGCTAGAGATTGAAAGAGATAGGAAAGGGCAGATATACATACAAAGAGATTAAGATATAAAGAAAAAGATAGAGCTATACGAGATGTATAGACAGAAATAGATAGGACCTAGAGATAAACTGAGCTAGATCTAGAAACAGGTAGACTGCAAACACTACAACAGCGGTTCGGACAGAACAAGATAGATATAACTAAATAAACAGTGATAGAGATAGAAATAGAAAGCGATAGAGATACAGAGAGAGAAAATGAAAGCTAGAGAGAGAGAGAGAGGAAAGGGCATGTATACATACAAAAAGAGAGATTAACATAGATAGTGGTAGAAAGATATAAAAAGAAAAAGAGAACGTATGAGCCTTATGGACAGAAACGGATAGATAGGACAGAGATAAACTGAGCTAGATCTAGACACAAAGTAGACTGCAAACACTACAAATAGATAGAGGTTCGGACAGAACAAGATAGAAATAACTACATAAACAGCGATAGACCGATATAGAAAGCGATAGAGATAGAGATAGAAAGAGGTAGAAGGCTAGAGATTGAAAGAGAGATGAAAGGGCAGATATACATACAAAGAGAGAGATTAAGATAAATAGTTGTGGAAATACAGAAAGAAAAAGATATAGAACATAACAATATGAGCCGTATAGTCAGAAATAGATAGAAAAAGCTACATAGAGATAAAATGAGCTAGATCTAGAAAGATAGAATGCAAACACTACAAATAGAAAGCAATAAGATAGCTACAGAAAGAGAAAATGAAAGCTAGTGTTAGAAAGCTAGGAAAGTGCACGTATGCATAGAAAGAGATAGATTCAGATAGGCAGAGGTAGAAAGACATAGAAAGAAACAACTAGAGATAGAAATTCATAAATGGACAGTAAGAGCCATATAGGCAGAAACAGATAGAGAAAGCTACAGAGAGATCAACTGAGCTAGAGCTAAAAACCAATAGAATCTATCTATCTTGTGCTGTCTGACTTTTTCCTATTTAAAGGATTTTGCATTCTAGTTCTAGCACAATTGATATCGATGTAGCCTTTCCTATCTGTTTCTGCCTATATGGCTCACTGTCCATTTGTGAATTTCTATCCCTAGCTCTTTCTATCTTTCCACTGCAATCTATTTCAATCTCTCTCTTTCTATGAATATGTCATTTCGTATTGCTATCTATCTCTAGCTATCATGTTCTCTCTTTCTATATCTATCACTATCGTTGTCTACATACCTTTCTCTATTTTCATCTATGCGTATGTATGTGTACAAGTCTTTCTAATGTTCTAGTTTTTCTCTCCATTCTATCAGTCTCTCTACCTTGTTGTCCTTGATCTATTTGAAGCATTCGCATTCTGTTTCTGTGTCTAGCCCAGTTGATCTCTATGTAGCCTTTCCTGTTTCTCTGTATCTGTATCCTACTGTCTAGTTGTTTAATTTCTATCTCCAGCTTTCTTTCTGTCTTTCCACTAGTATCTATCAGTATCTATCTCTTTTATTTCTGCCCATTCCTATCTCTTGCTATCTCTACCGTTTTCCCTCTTTCTATATTTATCTCAATCATTTTCTATATACTTCTCTAAATGTCTTCATCTACGTGTATATATCTTTTGCTATTTTATTTTGTTTTTCTCTTTTCTATTTGAAGCATTCTGTTTCTCTCTCTAACACAGTTAAGCTCTATGGTAGCCTTTTCTATCTGTTTCTCTGTATCTGTATCTTACTGTTTATTTGTTGCTAGTTCTTTCTATCTCTAGCTATTGTTTTCTCTCTTTCTATATGTATTGGTATCATTTTCTACCTTTCTCTATCTTCCTCTTTGTGTAAGTATAACTATATTTTCTAATATTTTGTTTTTTTCTCAGTTCTTGTTTTCCTTCTCTTTCTTTCTCTATCTAATTTGTTCTGTCTGACTTTTTTCTATTTGAAGCATTTTGCATTCTGTTTCTCTCTAACACATTTGATCTCTACATAACCTTTTCTATCTGTTTCTCTTACTGTGTATTTGTTACTTTGTATCGCTAGCTCTTTCTATCGCTACCTATCATTTTCTGTCTTCCTATATGTATTGGTATCGTTTTCTACCTTTATCTTCCTCTTTGGTTATGTGTAACTATCTTTTCTAATATTTTGTTTTTTCCTCAGTTCTTGTTTTCTTTCTTTTTCTTTCTTTCACCTACCTACTTACCTACCTTGTTCTCTCTGACTCCATATCTACTTGTATCATTCGTATTCTGCTTCTAGATCTCACACAGTTGATATATACATCCTTTTCTATATATTTCTCTATTTCTCTGTTTGTTTGTTTCTATCTCTACCTTTCTATCAACTGTCCTAGAGCTAGAAACAGAATGTAAAGCCTTCAAATAGATATAGAGTCAGACTGAAGAAGATAGATTGAGAAGGAGAGAAAAACAGAATAATTAGATATAGATAGCTACACAAAGATACATATAGATGAAGATAGTTATAGAAATCTATAGAAAAACAATAGCGATAGATATAGAAAGATAGAAAATGATAGCTAGAGAGAAATGATAGCTTAGAAAGAAACAGATAGAAAGTAACAAATAAGCACTAAGACACAGAGAGAAACAGAAAAAGTTGCCTAGGGATATAATGAACTAAATCTAGAAACATATAGAATGCCAATGCTACAAATAGAAAGAACAAGATAGAAATAACTGAATAAACAGGTTCAGACAGAACAAGAAACAGAGATAGTACGAGCCATATAGACAGAAAAAGATAGAAAAAGTTACATAGAAATAAACTGAGCTAGAGCTAGAAATAGATAGAATGAAAATGCTACAAATAGATAGAGGTTTGGACTGAACAAGATAGAAATAATTAAGAAAGAGGCCAAGAAAAAATATGCGATAGAAAAAAATAGGTAAACATAGATACAAAAATATGAAGCTATTTAGAGAAAGGTATACAGAATGCGATAGAGATATAGGAGAGAAAAAGAAAGCTAGAGATATAAGGAGATAGAAACGTTCAGATATACATAGAAAGAGATAGGTTCAGGTAGCAGTAGAAAGAATGCTAGAGATAGAAATTCACAAATGGACAGTAAGAGCCATATAGACAGAAACAGATAGAAAAAGATACATAGCTAGCTACAACTAGCTAGAACTGAGCTAGAGCTAAAAACCAATAGAATCTATCTATCTTGTTCTGTCTGTTATATTTAAAGCATTTTGCATTCTGTTTTTAACTCTAGCACAGTTGATCTCCATGTAGTATGTCCTATCTATTTCTGCCTATGGCTCTTACTGTCCATTTGTGAATTTTCTGTTTCTTAATATGTCTTTCCACCGCAATCTATTTCAAGCTATCTCTTTCCTATCTCTTTCTATCTCTACCTATCATTTGCACTCCTTCTATAGCTATCCCTATCTTTTCTACATACCTTTTTCTGTTTTCCTCTATGTGTACAAATCATTCTAATGTTCTAGTTTTTCTCTCCACTCTATCAGTCTATCAACCTTGTTCTGTCCGACTCTTTAGCTATTTGAAGCATTCACATTGTTTGTGTCTAGCACAGTTGATCTCTATGTAGCCTTTCCTATCTGTTTCTCTGTATCTGTAGCTTACTTTAATTTCTATCTTCAGTTTTCTTCTATGTCTTTCCACTAGTATCTATCAGTATCCATCTTTCTTTGTATATCTTTGTATATATTCTTTGTATATTTGTATATCTGCTCTCTTTGTATATCTGCCCTTTCTATCGCTACCATTTTCTCTCTTTCTGTATTTATCTCTATCTTTTTCTATATACCTATCTCGAACTATATACCTTTCTCTAACTTTCATCTATGTGTATGTCTTTTGCTGTGCACATGTGTGTGCACATGTGTATGTCTTTTGCTGATTTCTCTCTATCTAGTTTTTTCTGTTATTTGAACATTGCTATTCTGCTATTTGAAGTATTTTGCATTGTTTCTCTCTCTAACACAGCCTTTTCTATCTGTTTTTCTGTAGCTGTCTTTTTACTTTATATCTCTATCTCTAGCTATCATTTTCTCTCTTCCTATATGTATTGGTATACTTTTCTACCTTTCTCTGTCTTCCTCTTTGTGTGTGTAACTATATTTTCTAATATTTTTGTTTTTCTCTCCTTAGTTCGTTTGTTCATTCATTCATTCTTTCTAAGGAGAGAAAAACAAAAATATTAGAAAAGATAGATACACATATTGTTTCTAATAGTTTTTTCTCTCTCCTTAGTTCTTGTTTTCTTTCTTTCTTTCGATCTTTCTTTCACCTACCTACCTACCTTATTCTTTTGCTAATTTTTTTGTTTTTCTCTCATTTCTATCTATATCTATCTACATAGAGTTGATATCTATGTAGCCTTTCCTATCTGTTTCTCTGTATCTGTTTCTTCCTGTTTGTTACTTTCTATATCTAGCTATCTATTTGTTTCTTACTGTTTGTTACTTTCTATCTCTCTTTCTATCTCTAGCTATCATTTTCTCTCTTTCTATATGTATTGGTATTATTTTCTACCTTTCTCTATCTTCATCTTTGTGTATGTGTATGTATCTTTTCTAATATTTCTGTTTTTCTCTCCTTAGTTCTTTCTTTCTTTCACCTCCCTCCCTCCTTCCCTCCCTCCCTCCCTTGTTCTCTCTGACTCCATATCTACTTGTATAATTTGCATTCTGCTTTTAGGTGAGAGTCAGACTGAAGTAGATAGATTGGTAAATAAAAAGGAGAGAAAAACAATATCATTTCAAATACACATTGATACTTATAGATGAAGAGAGTTATAGAAATCCATGGAAAAACAATAGAAATAGATACAAAAAAATAGAAAATGAAATGATAGCTTAGAAAGAAACAGAGCTAGAAAGTAACAAATAAACACAGAAACAGATACAAAAAGCTGCATAGAGATATAGTGAGATAGCTCTAGAAACATATAGAATGCCAATGCTAGAAATAGTTATAGGTTCAGTCATAAAAAGATATAAATAGCGATAGAGAAAGAGCTAGAAAGCAATAGTGAGGGTGAGAGAAAGAGAGAAAATGAAAGCAAGAGATTGAAAGGGATAGATTAAGATAGTTGTAGAAAGACATAGAAAGAAAAAGAAAGAGATAGAACGCACGAGCCGTATAGACAGAAATAGATTTAAAAAGCTACATAGAGATAAACTGAGCTAGATCTAGAAACAGGTAGACTGCAAACGCTACAAATAGAGTTTTGGACAGAACAAGATAGAAATAACTAAATAAATAGTGATAGAGATAGAAAGCGATAGGGATACAGAAAGAGATAAAATGAACATTAGACATAGGAAAAGATAGGAAAGGGCAGATATACATACAAAGAGAGAGATTAAGATAGATAGTTGTCGAAAGACAGAAAGAAAAAGATAGAGATATAACATATGAGCTGTATAGACAAAAATAGATAGAAAAAGCTACATAGAGATAAACTGAGCTAGATCTAGAAACAGGTAGACTGCGAATGCTACATCTAAAGGTTCGGACAGAACAAGATAGAAATAACTAAATAAACAGCAATAGAAGCTGAGAAAAACCAAATCAGATAGAAAAAGAAAATCATAGATACACAAAATCGAGCGATTTAGAAAAAGGAATACCGAAAGCGATAGAGATATTGAAAGAGAGAAAACAAACCCTAGAAAGAACCAAATAGACAGTAAGAGACAGATATAGAGAAACAGAAAAGGCTACTTTGGTATCAACCTAGAAGCAGAATGTGAATGATACAGGTAGATATGGAGTCAGAGAGAACAAGGTAGGTAGGTAGGTAGGTAGGTAGGTAGGTAGGTAAAGAGAGACAGTGAGAGAGAAAAGAAAGAAAAACATTAGAAAAAGATAGATACACATACATACACATTGGTGAATATCTTGAGCTTTCTTTCTGTCTTTGCACTAGTATCTATCAGTATCTATCTCTTGTATATCTGCCCATTCCTATCTCTTGCTATCGTTACCATTTTCTCTCTCCATCATTTTTGATATACTACATTTTCTATTTACTTCTATATACTTCATTTATATACTTCTATATATTCATCTATATACTTCTATAAACTTCTATAAATATATACTTCTATATTTCTATACTACTATACTATATACTTCTATAAACTTCTTCATCTACATACATATATCTTTTGCAATTTTTTTCTCTATCTATCATCTATCTATCTATCTATCTATCTATCTATCTATCTATCTATCTATCTATCTATCTATCTATCTATCTATCTATCTATCTATCTATCTATCTATCAAGTTTGTTCTGTCTGACTCTTTTGTATTTGAAGCATTTTGGTTTTCTCTCTAACACAGTTGAGCTATAAGTAGCCTTTTCTATCTGTTTCTCTGTATCTGTAACTTACTGTTTATTTGTCGCTAGCTCTTTTTATCTCTAGCTATCATTTTATCTCTTTCTCTATGTATTGGTATCATTTTCTACATTAATCTTCCTCTTTGTGTATGTGTTTCTAATGTTTTGTTTTTTTTCTCAGGTCGTTTTCTTTCTTTCTTTCACCTACTTACCTACCTACCTACCTTGTTCTCTCTGACTCACTATCTACTTGCATCATTCGTATTCTGCTTCTAGATCTCACACAGTTGATATCTAAGTGGCCTTTTCTATCTGTTTCTCTATATCTCTTACTGTTTGTTTCTATCTCTATGTGTTACTATCAACTGCCCTAGAGCTAGAAACATAATGTAAAGCCTTCAAAATAGATATAGAGTTGGACAGAAGAAGATAGAGAGAAAGGAGAGAAAAGCAACATCATTTGAAATAGATAGCTACACATACCGATAGAGATAAAAAGCGATAGAGAGCGATACAGAAAGAGAGAAAATGAAAACTTGAGATAGAAAGTGATAGGAAAGGGCAGATATCCATACGAAGAGAGAGATTAAGATAGATAGTTGTAGAAAGACATAAAAAGAAAAAGATAGAGATAGAACATAACAAATAGTACGAGCCGTATAGACAGAAATAGATAGAAGATAAGACATAAACTGAGCTAGATCTAGAAACAGATAAAATGCAAACACTGCAAACAGATAAAGGTTCGGACAGAACAAGATAGAAATAACTACATAAACAGCGATGGAAGCCAAGACAAACCAAATCAGAAAAAGATACAGTTAGAGAAAGGTATATAGAAAGCAATAAGATAAATACAGAAAGAGAAACTGAAAGCTAGTGATAAAAAGATAGGAAAGTGCACGTATGCATAGAAAGAGAGAGATTCAGATAGGTAGAGGTAGAAGGACATAGAAAGAAACAACTAGAGATAGAAATTCATAAATGGACAGTAAGAGCCATATAGGCAGAAACAGATAGAGAAAGCTACAGAGAGATCAACTGAGCTAGAGCTAAAAACCAATAGGATCTGTGCTGTCTGACTTTTTCCTATTTAAAGGATTTTGCATTCTAGTTCTAGCACAATTGATCTCGATGTAGCCTTTCCTATCTGTTTCTCCCTATACGGCTCTTACTGTCCATTTGTGAATTTCTATCCCTACCTGTATCTTTTTTTGTTTCCACCACAATCTATTTCAATCTCTCTTTCTATGAATATATGTCATTTCCTATCGCTTTCTATCTCTAGCTATCATTGTCTCTCTTTCTATATCTAACTCTAATGTTTTCTACATACCTTTCTCTATTTTAATCTATTTTAACAGACAGAATGCAAACACAGACAGAAGAAAGAACTACATAAACAAATAGATAAAGGATTGGACAGAACAAGAGAAATAACTAAATAAACAGAAAGAAGCCGAGAAGAAACGTATCAGAAAGAAAAAGATAGATACACGAAGATTTAGAAAAATATCTCTATCTCTAGAGAAAGATATATATCTCTCTATATCTCTCTCTTACTGTCTGTTTCTTTCTTTCTATCTCTATCTGTTTCTGTCGACTGTCCTAGAGCTAGAAACAGAACGTAAAGTCTTCAAATAGCTATGGAGTCAGACCAAAGTCAATAGATTGATAAATAAAAAGGAGGGGAAAACAGTATCATTTGAAATAGATAGCTACACATAGATACACATAGTTATATAGATAGTTATAGAAATCTATTGAAAAACAATAGCGATATAGAAAGATAGGAAATGATAGCTAGAGAGAAATGATAGCTTAGAAAAACAGAGATAGAAAGTAACAAATAAACACTAAGACAGAGAGAAACAGATAGAAAAAGCTAGATCTAGAAACATATAGAATGCCAATGCTACAAATAGACAGATATAGAAAGCGATATATATAGAGAGAGAGAAAGAGGTGGTGGCCAGAAAAGCTACATAGAAATAAACCGAGCTAGACCTAGAAATAGACAGAATGAAAATGCTACAAATAGATAGAGGTGTGGACTGAACAAGATAGAAATAACTAACTAAACAGAAAGAGGACGAGAAAAAACATATCCGATAGAAAAAAATAGGTAAACATAGATACAAAAAGATGAAGCTGTTTAGAGAAAGGTATATAGAATGCAATATAGAAGGAAAGAAAAAGAAAGCTAGAGATAGAAGGAAATAGGAACGTTCAGATATAAATAGAAAGTGCGGTAGAAAGGTAGAAAGACAGAAAGAATGCTAGACATGGAAATTCACCAATGGACAGTAAGAACCATATAGACAGAAACAGGTAGAAAAAGATACATAGCTAGCTACAACTCGCTAGAACTGAGCTAGAGCTAAAAACCAATAGAATCTATCTATCTTGTTCTGTTATATTTAAAGGATTTTGCATTCTGTTTTTAGCTCTTGCACAGTTGATCTCCATGTAGATCTCCTATCTATTTCTGCCTCTATGGCTCTTACTGTCCATTGGTGAATTTTCTATCTGTTTCCCCTGCAATCTATTTCAAGCTATCTCTTTCTATCTCTAGCTATCATTTGCACTCCTTCTATATCTATCGCTATCTTTTCTACATATTTTCATCTATGTGTACAAATCATTCTAATGTTCTAGTTTTTCTCTCCATTCTATCAATCTTCTTCTGGCCGACTCTTTAGCTATTTGAAGCATTCTGTTTCTGTTTCTATCACAGTTGATCTTTATGTAGCCTTTCCTATCTGTTTCTCTGTATCTGTATCTCACTATTTAATTTCTATCTCCAGTTTTCTTCTGTCTTTCCACTACTATCAGTATCTAGCTGTTTCTTTGTAATCTGCTGTTTACTCTCTCCTTCTATCTCTACCGTTTTCTCTCTTTCTACATTTCTCTCCATCATTTTCTGTATACATTTCTCTAACTTTCACCATCTATATGTATCTATGTGTATATATCTTTTGAATTTTTTTGTTTTTCTATCTATCTATCTATCTACCTATCTTCCGTTTCCGTTCCTATCTATCATTCCATTTCTCTCTCTAACACAGTTGATATCTATGTAGCCTTTTCTATCTGTTTCTCTGTAGCTGTCTTAAGCAGATCTTTCTATATTGATCTCTATCATTTTCTATATATCTTCCTCTAATTTTCATCTATGTGTATCTATGTGTATATATCTTTTGCTAATTTTTTGTTTCTCTCTCTCTCTCTCTCTTGTTCTGTCAGACTTTTTTCTATTTGAAGCATTTTGCATTCTGTTTCTCTCTGACACAGTTGATCTCTCTGTAGCCGTTGCTATAAGTTTCTTTGTATCCATCTCTTATTGTTTATTTGTTACTTTCTATCTCTCTCTCTCTTTCTATCTCTAGCTATATTTTCTCTCTTTATATAAGCATTGGTATGGTTTATCTACCTTGCTCTCTCTTCCTCTTTGTGTATGTTTATCTATCTTTTCTAATACTTTTGTTTCTCTCTCCTTCGTTCATTTGTTCGTTTGTTTGTTCGTTATTTCTTTCATCTCTCTCTCTCTCTCTCTCTCTCTCTCTCTCTCTCTCTCTCTCTCTCTCATCTATCATCTATCTATCTACCTTGTTCTCTCTGACTCCAAATCTACTTGTATCATTTGTATTCTGCTTCTAGGTCTCACGCAGTTGGTATCTAAGTAGCCTTTTCTATATATCTGTCTCTTACTGTCTGTTAATTTGTTTCCTTCTATCTCTATCTGTTTCTATCATCCTAGAGCTAGAAACAGGATGTAAAGCCTTCAAATAAAAAGGAGAGAAAAACAATATCATTTGAAATACACATTGATACTTAAAGATGAAGATAGTTATAGAAATCTATGGAAAAAACAATAGAAATAGATATAAAAAGATAGAAAATGAAATGATAGCTTAGAAAGAAAGAGAGCTAGAAAGTAACAAATAAACACAGAAACACATACAAAACGCTGCATAGCAATATAGTGAGCTAGATCTAGAAACATATAGAAGGCCAATGCTAGAAATAGTCATAAAAAGATAGAAATAGAAATAGCGATAGAGATAGAGATAGAAAGCAATAGTGCTAGAGAGAGAAAATGAAAGCAAGAGCTTGAAAGAGAGTTCTGTCCCTCCCCAAACCTTCATTAAACAGCATACAACAAAGCAGAATTGACAAAAAAATATGCATAAGCCATCACATAAAAAGAGGAAAAACAACTCCAAAGTGACAAGGAACGTACTGACGTTCTTTTCAACTGTTAAAGAGCCAGTGCTAGCAGATGGCAGTGGGGAAGAAACATCCAAAATGGCGGACAATCTTTTTAACGACGCCACAGAAAAGGTAAATCAGAACGAAATAGCTTTGCAGCTAGCAAAACTGAGACAAGGCATTATTCTGCGTACGACTAATCTAATCAACCCGATAACTAAACAGCATGCTGAAATAAAGCTTGACTTGCAAACTGTTAAGCAAAAAGCCGAGAAAGTTTGCAGTCTCAGAAGGATGTAATTGTTATGCAAAAAACAATTGAAATTCAACAGGACAGAATCCTTAAGCTCGAGGTTGCAGCCAGGAAAAATTGCCTTAAGCTAAGGGGGCTTGATATATCAAGAACCCATAACGAAAATCTCACAATGCTCCTTTCAAAGTGGCTTGCAAAATATTTTAAGCTGGAAAATGAAACAGCCCCGTTCATAACTAATGCTTACCAACTTGGCAGAGTACTACAAGCTAGAAGTAAAATGACTCCAAGAGATGTTATTATTGAAATACCAAATCAAAGCATAAGAAGGAAAATAATGGAAGAAGCAAGATCTCCCAAAAGAAGCTCTTGCCTATAACTGAAGTGCTACGAATGACCAATAAATGGCTAAACTATACTAAGCTTTTGGTGATATATCGTGGAAAGCATTATGTTGCTACAGACACAGACACAGGAATGGATCTTTTAAATTCTATTCATCTGGAAATTCCCATGGAAAGAGAAAAGAATAAATCTAATCAGAAAAAGAAATCAGTTGACCTGCTTTCACCACAGAAAGGAAGTAAGATTCCTATCAGACATATTTGATGCTCCCTTTTATGTCTGCAAGAACTTTAGGAAGAAGTTTATCATATTTTTTATATAAATTTAGTTCCTTGTAATATCCATTGATTGCCTTACAACAAACGAAGGTTTGGGGGAAGGGAGGTTACAGGCCTCTCAGCATAGCTCCCCCTGTTTTATACCTCTACCTTTTTTGGGGGGTGGTTTGTGTAGTGTACCCAACATTGGTGTTGCACACTAATACAGTAGAGCTAATAGATATTAATATATTAAGATTATATACTTAATATATATATACTTAATATATATACTTAATATATATACTTAATATATACTTAATATATATATATTAAGATTATATACTTTAATTATCAATCAAGATGCAAGGTTTACTTTTATGCAAAGGGGTAGTGGAGGTTAGGGAGGGGGAGGGTAGGTGGTTTGAGAAGTACATAATTAGTATTATAATTCAATCAATAAACATCTGAATAAAATATAAGGGCGTATCAAGGGCAGAACAACCATGAGGCTGGGAGAGCTCCACCAGTTGGCTAAGCTCCTGCATCGATTGGTGCGCACCCAGCGTGCAGAGAGGAGGGGAGGGAAGGGTGTGGGGGGGGAGAGGACGGAGGGGGAGGAGAGGGCTGTAGAATTGCCCAGTAGCCCCAGGAGGCAGGCGAGCTCTCCCTATGAAGACCCACCCCCATTCTGGTCCTCAGTGGTGGGCTGGGCACTCATTATTGTTGTCATTATTCCCTATGGGCAAGGAAGCTTTCCATTATTCCCTATGAACAAATGGTGTTCCCATTATTCCCTATGGGCAAGCACGCTTTCCATTATTCACTGTGGGCAATCACTGTTCCCATTATACCCTACAGGCAATCGCTGTTTCAATTATTCCCTGTGGACAAACATGATTTCCATTATTCCCTGGGCAATCACTATATGCATTATTCCCTATGGACATTCGCCATTTTCATTATTCCCTAAGGGCCACTATTCTTTCCATTATTCGCTACAGACAATCGCTGTCCTCATAATTCCCTATCGGGAAGCATGCTTTCCATTATTCCCTATGAGCAATCTTTGTTCTCATATTTCCCCATGGGAAAGCATGCTTTCCCCTAGGAACTAATAGAAACTTTTATCAGTTTAGCAAGCCCAATCAATAATAACACGTGTCCTCTGCGTATTGTTGAATGTATTTCAGATAATTTGAATAACAACTGCAACTACAACTACGCTTATGCAGACAGATTAGTGCCTCAGAGCGGTGAACAAGTTAGTGTTATTATTCTCCCCACTACATAGCTGGGGAGCTGGGGCTGAGAGGGGTGGATTTCCCAAGGCCATCTACTGAGTTCATGGCAGTAGTGGGATTCAAACCAGTAGAGTACTGATTCGCAGCTGAACCACCTAACCACTGTGCTACAGCAGTTGCTGAAGACACACTGCAAAGGGGGACTGCTCAAACAGTATTTGATGCTTCCCAAAAGCATCTGGCTGACCACAGCTGGAAACAGAAAGCTGGTCTAATAGCTTGCAGGTCCTTTGTTCCCTGAACACTCCTACACCTTTAAGAGCTTCACAGCACAGCTGCGGCTTCGCCCCTTATTTGAAGAGCCACATAGGATGGGAGAGCTTCAGTGGCCAGCAGCTCTTAAAGATACAGGAGCCCTTGCTGAGAATTCTGCCCAAAGGTCTGTAGTTGTCCACCTCCTGACAAAGGTGCTCCAAGGCTTTCCCCCTACACCCGCCAGCCTGCAAATCTGCTCAGGGCTGTCCAATCTGCGAGAGGAGGGAAGGGAAGGCTTGACTGGGCAGGATTTTCAAAGATCCAGCAAGGGGAGGGACCCACGAGGAGGCAGCTCTCTGGCCTCACCGTTCAAAGCGAACCACCCGCCCACCACTGCCCTTTGTCCAGGCAGCCCCGTCCCTTCCTCTGTTCCGCTGCTGGAAGCAGCGATTGAGTGGTGGATGTTCCTCTGAAGACCCTCTCACCCTCCTCCCCTTACTGCTGCTGCTGGGCTCAGTGGGCACTGCCAAGCAGGACTTGCAAAGAAAGCACTCTCTGCTGGCACCCTTCTAGCCTGGCAAGATGGTGCCTCCCTCTCAAGGACCTGCAGTGGACGTGCCGCCACACCAGGGTAGGGGGTGCCAGAAGGGAGGCCTCACTTCGTGTTAGATTCAGGCATGTCCCTGTCCTGCGTGCCCCCGCACACCGTTGTGCCGCCTGTGGAAACTCCGTGTGGCCCCTGATCTTTGGCTTCAGAGCCACCTAGTTGGCTACTAGGCAAATGGCCCTCCTGGTGGTCAGAAGGCATCAGTCTTTTTAAGGCCTCAGAATTGGGATTTACCGTACTGGGGACTCTGCCCCTCTTTTGGCCACGCAACCCCTGAGGAGGCTGCCATTCACTTCAGGAAAAGCTCTCCTCCCTCCTCCAGGAAAAGGAGCCTTCTTTATATCCTAGCTGTTTCTTTCTATGTCTTTCTACCGCAATCTATTTCAATCTCTTTCTGTGAATATATCCTTTCCTCTCTCTTTCTATCTCTAGCTATCATTTTCTCTCTTTTTATCTCTCTATAGTTTTCTACATAATTTTCTCTATTTTCTTGTGTGTCCAAATCATTCTACTGTTCTAGTTTTTCTATCTATCTATCTATCTATCTATCTATCTATCTATCTATCTATCTATCTATCTATCTATCTATCTATCTATCCATCTATCCATCTATCCATCTATCCATCTATCCATCTATCCATCTATCCATCTATCCATCTATCCATCTATCCATCTATCTATCTATCTATCTATCTATCTATCTATCTTGATAGATAAGATCTATCTAGTCTCTTTGAAGCATTCACATTCTGTTTCTGTCTAGTACTGTTGATCTCTATGTAGCCTTTCCTGTCTGTTTCTCTGTATCTGTATCTTACTGTCTAGTTGTTTAATTTCTAACTCCAGCTTTCTATGTCTTTCCACTACTATTTATCAGTATCTCTCTTTCTTTGTATATCTGCCCTTTCCTATCTCTTTCTACCTCTACCATTTTCTCTTTCTATAGTTCTCTCTCATTTTCTATATACCTTTCTATATACCTTTCTTCATCTGTGTATCTATGGTGTATATATCTTCTGCTAATTTTTTTGTCTGTCTGTCTGTCTGTCTGTCTGTCTGTCTGTCTCTCTCTCTCTAGGTCTATTTGAAGCATTTTGTATTCTGTTTCAGTTGATTTCTATGGAGCCTTTTCTTTCTCTGCATGTCTTTTACTGTTTATTTATTACTTTCTATCTCTACCTTTCTCTATCTTCCTCTTTGTGTATGTTTATATTTTCTAATACTTTTGTTTTTCTGTCCATCTTTTGTTCATTCATTCGTTCGTTCGTTCATTCTCTCTCTCTCTCTACCTAACTACCTTGTACCCTCTTGACTCCATATCTACTTGTGTCATTCGTATTCTGCTTCTAGCAGAATCAACACAGTTGATATCAACCCAGTTGATATCTAAGTAGCCTTTTCTCTACTAAGTAGCCTTTTCTCTACTTTTCTCTTACTGTCTGTTTGTGTCTTTCTATCTCTATCTGTTTCTATCAACTATCTTCTACCTTTCTCTATGTGTATAACTATCTTTTCTAATGTTTTGTTTTTTCTTAGTTCTTGTTTTCTTTCTTTCTTTCTTTCACCTACCTACCTACCTACCTACCTTGCTCTCTCTGACTCCATATCTACTTGTATCATTTGTATTCTGCTTCTAGATCTCACACAGTTGATATCTAAGTAGCCTTTTCTATCTAGTTCTCTCTCTCCCTCTCTCTTACTGTTTATTTGTTTCTTTTTATCAGTATGTGTTTCTATCAACTGTCCTAGAGCTAGAAACAGAATGTAAAGCCTACAACTATAGAGTCCATAGAGTTGGACCGAAGAAGACAGAGAGAAAAACAATATCATTTGAAATAGATAGCTACACATAGATACATATAGATGAAGCTAGTTATGGGACTCTATTGGAAAACAATAGCGATAGCTATAGAAAGATAGAAAATGATAGCTAAAAGAAATGATAGCTTAGAAAGAAACAGCAATAGAAAGTAACAAATAATCACTAAGAGACGCAAACAGATAGAAAAAGCTGCATAGAGGTATAATGAGCTAGATCTAGAAACATAGAATGCGAAAGCTACAAATAGAAAGAACAAGATAGAAATAACTGAACAAACACTGATAGAGATAGAAAGCAATAGAGATCGATACAGAAGAAGTGAAAATGAAAGTTTGAGAGAAACTTACAAAGAGAGAGATTAAGATAGATAGTTGTAGAAAGACAGATAGAGATAGAACAGAACAAATAGTACGAGCCATATAGACTGAAGTAGATAGAAGATAAGAGATAAACTGAGCTAGAACTAGAAACAGAAAGACTGCAAACACTACAAATAGATACAGGTTCGGACAGAACAAGATAGAAATAACTAAATAAACAGCAATAGAAGCCGAGACAAACCAAATCAGATAGAAAAAGATAGATACATGTAGATTAAAATAATTAGAGAAAGGTATATAGAAAGCAATAAGATAGATACAGAAAGAGAAAATGAAAGCTAGTGATAAAAAGATACGAAAGTGCACGTATGCATAGAAAGAGAGCTTCAGCTAGATAGCAGTAGAAAGATGTAGAAAGAAACAGATAGAGAAAGAAATTAACAAATGGACAGTAAGAGAGAGAGAACCAGAAAAAGCTACAAAGAGATAAACTGAGCTAATCTAGAAACAGATAGAATGCAAACACTATAAATAGAGGTTCGAACAGTACAAGATAGAAATAACTACATAAACAGCGATAGCCGAGAAAAACCAAATCAAATAGAAAAAGATAGATAAACATAGACAATAATTAGAGAAAGGAATATAGAAAGCAATTAGATACAGGAAGAGAAAATGAAAGCTAGTGATAGGATAGGATAGGGAAAATAGGGAAGTGCACTTATGCATAGAAAGAGATAGCTTCAGCTAGATAGCAATAGAAAGACGTAGAAAGAAAGCGAGAAAGAAATTAACAAATGGACAGTAAGAGAGAGAGAACCAGAAAAAGCTACATAGAGATAAACTGAGCTAATCTAGAAACAGACAGAATGCAAACAGCGACCGAAGAAAGAACTACATAAACAAATAGATAAAGGATTGGACAGAACAAGGGAAATAACTAAATAAACAGAAAGAGGCCGAGGAGAAACGTATCAGACAGAAAAAGATAGATAAACATAGATACACGAAGATGAAGCTATTTAGAGAAATATCTAGAGAAAGGTATATATCTCTCTATATCTCTCTCTTACTGTCTGTTTCTTTCTATCTCTATCTCTTTCTATCAACTCTCCTAGAGCTAGAAACAGAACGTAAAGCCTTCAAATAGCTATGGAGTCAGACCAAAGAAGATAGATTGATAAATAAAAAGGAGAGAAAAACAGTATAATTTGAAATAGAAAGCTACACATAGATACACATAGATGAAGATAGTTATAGAAATCTATTGAAAAACAATAGCGATATAGAAAGATAGGAAATGATAGCTAGAGAGAAATGATAGCTTAGAAAGAAACAGAGATAGAAAGTAACAAAGACTAAGGCACAGAGAGAAACAGAGAAAAAGCTAGATCTAGAAACATATCGATTGCCAATGCTACAAATAGAACAAGATAGAAATAACTGAATAAACAGACAGGTTCAGACAGAATAAGAAAAAGAGATAGAAGGTAACAAATAGAACGAGCCGTATAGACAGAAAAGCTACATAGAAATAAACTGAGCTAGACCTAGAAAATGCTACAAATAGATAGAGGTGTGGACTGAACAAGATAGAAATAACTAAACAGAAAGAGGCCGAGAAAAAACATATCCAATAGAAAAAAATAGGTAAACATAGATACAAAAAGATGAAGCTGTTCAGAGAAAGGTATATAGAATGCAATAGAGATATAGAAGGAAAGAAAAGGAAAGCTAGAGATAGAAGGAAATAGGAATGTTCAGATATACATAGAAAGTGCGGTAGAAAGACAGAAAGACAGAAAGACAGAAAGAATGCTAGACATGGAAATTCACCAATGGTCAGTAAGAGTCATATAGACAGAAACAGATAGAAAAAGATACATAGCTAGTTACAACTCGCTAGAACTGAGCTAGAGCTAAAAACCAATAGAATCTATCTATCTTGTTCTGTCTGTTATATTTAAAGCATTTTGCATTCTGTTTTTAGCTCTAGCACAGTTGATCTCCATGTCCTACCTATTTCTGCCTCTATGGCTCTTACTGTCCATTGGTGAATTTTCTATCGGTTTCTTAATATGTCTTTCCCCTGCAATCTATTTCAAGCTATCTCTTTCCTATCTCTTTCTTTCTCTAGCTATCATTTGCACTCCTTCTATATCTATCGCTATCTTTTCTACATATTTTCATCTATGTGTACAAATCATTCTAAAGTTCTAGTTTTTCTCTCCATTCTATCAGTCTATGAATCTTCTTCTGGCTGACTCTTTAGCTATTTGAAGCCTTCTGTTTCTGTTTCTAGCACAGTTGATCTTTATGTAGCCTTTCCTATCTGTTTCTCTGTATCTGTATCTCACTATTTAATTTCTATCTCCAGTTTTCTTCTATCTTTCCACTAGTATGTATCCATCCGCCCTTTCCTATCTCTATCGCTACCATTTTCTCTCTTTCTATATTTATCTCTATCATTTTCTATCTATCTATCGATCGATCGATCGATCGATCGATCTATCATCTATCATCTATCTAGTTTGTTCTGTCTGTTTTTCCATTTGAATCATTTTGCATTCTGTTTCTCTCTCTAACACAGTTGATATCTATTTAGCCTTTTCTATCTGTTTCTCTGTAGCTTTTTTACTTTATATCTCTTCCTATCTCTAGCTATCATTTTCTCTCTTCCTATATCTATTGGTAACGTTTTCTACCTTTCTCTATCTTCCTGTTTGTATATGTGTATTTATCTTTTCTAATATTTTTGTTTTTCTCTCCATCATTTGTTCATTCATTCATTCACTCTCTCTCTCTCTCTCTCTCTCTCTCTCTCCCCCTAACTACCTTGTACCCTCTTGACTCCATATCTACTTGTATCATTCGTATTCTGCTTCTAGGTCTGACACAGTTGATATCTATCTCTATATCTCTCTCTTACTGTCCTTAGTTCGTTTCTTCATTTGTTCTTTCTTTCTTTCTTTCTTTCTTTCTTTCTTTCTTTCTTTCTTTCACCTACCTACCTACCTACCTACCTACCTTGTTCTCTCTGACTCCATATCTACTTATATCATTCGCATTCTCAACTGCGTGAGACCTAGAAGCAGAATGCGAATGATACAAGTAGATATGGAGTCAGAGAGACTATCTTTCTATATTGATCTCTATCATTTTCTATATACCTTTCTCTAATTTTCATCTATGTGACTCTATGTGTATATATCTTTTGCTAATTTGTTTGTTTCTTTCTGTCTCTCTCTCTCTTGTTCTGTCTGACTTTTTTTTATTTGAAGCATTTTGCATTCTGTTTCTCTCTAACATAGTTGATCTCTCTGTAGCCATTTCTATCTGTTTGGTATCTAAGTAGGCTTTTCTATCTGTTTCTCTATATCTGTCTCTTACTGTCTGTTATTTTGTTTCCTTCTATATCTGTTTCTATCAACTGTCCTAGAGCTAGAAACAGGATGTAAAGCCTTCAAATAGATATAGAGACAGACCAAAATAGATAGATTGATCAATAAAAAGAAGAGAAAAACAATATCATTTGAAATACACATTGATACTTAAAGATGAAGATACTTATAGAAATCTATGGAAAAACAATAGAAATAGATATAAAAAGATAGAAAATGAAATGATAGCTTAGAAAGAAAGAGAGATAGAAAGTAACAAATAAACTCAGAAACACATACAAAAAGCTGCATAGAGATATAGTGAGCTAGATCTAGAAACATATAGAATGCCAATGCTAGAAATAGATATAGGTTCAGTCATAAAAGGATAGAAATAGCGATAGAGATAGAGCTAGAAAGCGATAGTGATAGAGAAAGAGAGAAAATGAAAGCAAGAGCTTGAAAGAGAGCTCTGTCCCTCCCCAAACCTTCATTAAACAGCATACAACAAAGCAGAATTGACAAAAAAATATGCATAAGCCATCACATAAAAAGAGGAAAAACAACTCCAAAGTGACAAGGAACGTACAGACGTTCTTTTCAACTGTTAAAGAGCCAGTGCTAGCAGATGGCAGTGGGGAAGAAACATCCAAAATGGTGGACAATCTTTTTAACAACGCCACAGAAAAGGTAAATCAAAACGAAATAGCTTTAAACCCGCAGCTAGCAAAACTGAGACAGGACATTATTCTGCATATGACTAATCTAATCAACCCGATAACTAAACAGCATGCTGAAATAAAGCTTGACTTGCAAACTGTTAAGCAAAAAGCCGAGAAAGTTTGCAGTCTCAGAAGGATGTAATTGTTATGCAAAAAACAATTGAAATTCAACAGGACAGAATCCTTAAGCTCGAGGTTGCAGCCAGGAAAAATTGCCTTAAGCTAAGGGGGCTTGATATATCAAGTACCCATAATGAAGATCTCACAATGCTCCTTTCAAAGTGGCTTGCAAAATATTTTAAGCTGGAAAATGAAACAGCCCCGTTCATAACTAATGCTTACCAACATGGCAGAGTACTACAAGCTAAAAGTAAAATGACTCCAAGAGACATTATTATTGAAATACCAAATCAAAGCGTAAGAAGGAAAATAATGGAAGAAGCAAGATTAAAAGGATCAATACCCTATGAAGGCATGCCAGTCTATGTATTTGTGAATCTCCCAAAAGAAGCTCTTGCCTATAACTGAAGTGCTACGAAAGACCAATAAATGGCTAAACTATACTAAGCTTTTGGTGATATATCGTGGAAAGCATTATGTTGCTACAGACACAGACACAGGAATGGATCTTTTAAATTCTATTCATCTGGAAATTCCCATGGAAAGAGAAATGAATAAATCCAATCAGAAAAGGAAATCAGTTGACCTGCTTTCACCACAGAAAGGAAGTAAGATTCCTATCAGACATATTTAATGCTCCCTTTTATGTCTGCAAGAACTTTAGGAAGAAGTTTATCATATTTTTAATATAAATTTAGTTCGTTGTAATATCCATTGATTGCCTTACAACAAACGAAGGTTTGGGGGAAGGGAGGTTACAGGCCTCTTAGCATAGCTCCCCCTGTTTTATATCTCTACCTTTTTTGGGGGTGGTGGTTTGTGTAGTGTACCCAACATTGGTGTGTTAAGTAACACACTAATTCAGTAGAGCTAATAGATATTAATATAGTAAGATTATCTACTTTAATTATCAATCAAGATGCAAGGTTTACTTTTATGCAAAGGGGTAGTGGGGGGTTAGGGAGGGGGAGGGTAGGTGGTTTAGGAAGTACATAATTAGTATTATAATTCAATCAATAAACATCTGAATAAAATATTTACAAGTTAAGTGGTTAAAGTAGATTTAAAAGGGTAAAGAGGTAAAAAGATTGGTTTCAATATAAATCACTGTTGGTATTGTTAACAGTCAAAGACAACATAGAAACTTAATTTGGGAAAAATAAACAATGATCTGTATAATAAGGAATATTTTTTTTAAATATGCCATTCATCTATTTGTTAAATCTATCTTCAGATGTAATGTGGAAAATGTCTCTCATCGTTGTTATGGTTAAAATACTATTGTTAAATGTTAGTTTATTTGCTTAATACTAATAAAATTATTTTTTAAAAAAGAGATAGATTAAGATAGTTGTAGAAAGACAGAAAGAAAAAGATAGAGAAAGAACGTATGAGCCGCACAGACAGAAATAGTTAAAAAACTACATAGAGATAAACTGAGCTAGATCTAGAAACAGGTAGACTGCGAACACTACAACTAGAGGTTCAGACAGAACAAGATAGAAATAACTAAATAAACAGCAATAGAAGCCGAGAAAAACCGTAACTATATAATCAAAATAGAATGAATATAAGAAATGTAGAAGGAAGTAAATAGTAACATATAGAGTACAAGTTAAATTGATTGACTTATATTGATGTACAATATACAATGTTTATAGAAGTACTTAGAGTTATGTAGAACAGGGGACAAATTGTTTGTCCCATATCGACGAGACTAGAATGAATAAGATAGAGTATAGAGTACAAAAATCAGATAAAATGTCACATTATTAAAGAATGTATGTCAGGAATGTAATACTTAGTTTGATAAGTTAAGTGGGAAAGGAAATAGAGATAGCACTGTGTTATAATAGATAAGCTTAGAAGAGAATGAAAGTATATGCTTAATAGAATAAAGTTAGTCTGAAATGAGTAAGGGAAAAAATGGACAAGGGGTTGGAAAACTGTTGGAAGTCAACAAAAGGGGGGGAGGGAGGGGGTTAGAACTGGAATATTGAAAGGGAATTGATTGTAATGAGCATTATATTGATTTCTGATCCAATAAATTTTTTAAAAAAAAGTCGAGAAAAACCAAATCAGATAGAAAAAGATAGATAATCATAGATACACAAAATCGAGCGATTTAGAGAAAGGAATACAGAAAGCGATAGAGATATTGAAAGAGAGAAAACAAAACCTAGAAAGAACCAAATAGACAGTAAGAGACAGATATAGAGAAACAGAAAAGGCTACTTTGGTATCAACTGTGCTAGACCTAGAAGCAGAATGCGAATGATACAGGTAGATATGGAGTCACAGAGAACAAGGTAGGTAGGTAGGTAGGTTGGTAGGTTGGTAGGTAGGTAGGTAAAGAGAGACAGTGAGAGAGAATGGAAAGAAAGAAAAACATTAGAAAAAGATAAATACACATACATATACATTAGTGAAGATAGAGAAAGGTAGATAGAAAAATAGAGCTTGATATAGAGAGAAAATGAAAGCTAGTGATACAGACTGGAAAGGACAGCTATACATAGAAAGAGAAATTCAGAAAGATAGTGGTGGAAAAACATAGAAAGAAACAGAGATAGAAACTAACAAATAGCTAGAGCTAGAAATAGAAATGCTTCAAATAAATACAGATAGGTGGGTAGGTAGGTAGGTAGGTAGGTAGGTAGGTAGGTAGGTAGATATAGAAAGAAGAGAAAAAACATTAGGAAAATATTTATACACATACACATAGATGAAAATAGAGAAAGGTATGTAGAAAATGATAGTGATAAATATAAAAAAAGAAAGAAAATGATAACTAGAGATAGAAAGAGATAGGATAGGGCAGATATTCATAGAAAGGGATAGATTCAGACAGATAGTGGTAGAAAGACAGAAAGATATAGAGATAGAAAGTAAGACAGACACGGAGAAACAGAACAGGCTACATAGAGGTCAACTGTGCTAGTGCTAGAAACTGAATGCGAATGCTTCAAAGATATAGAGTCGGAAAGGACAAGAGAGAGAGATGGATACATAGAAAGGAGAGAAAAACAAAAACATTAGAAATAGATACACGTAGATAAACATAGATGAAGATAGTTACAAAAATCTATATAGAAAACTACAGAGATAGATAAAGAAAATAATGGCTAGAGATAGAAAGAGATAGGAAATGGCAGAAATACAAAGAAAGAGAGATTCAGGTAGATAGTGGTGGAAAGACATAGAAAGAAATAGAGATGGAAAGTAACAAATAAAGAGTAAGAGACAGATACTGAGAAACAGATAGAAAAGGCTACATAGTGATCAACTATCCTAGAGGTAGAAACAGAATGCGAACGCTTCAAATATACAGTCAGACCGATCAGAAAGAAAAACAAAAACATTTGAAATTGATAGATACACATAGATACACATAAATGAAGATAGTTAGAGAACAGTATGTAGGTCAAATATACATGCACATAGAGAGATTCAGATTGATAGTGGTGGAAAGAAATACAAAGAAAAAATAGAGATAGAAAGTAACAGAAAGTAAGAGAAACAGTAAGAAACAGTAAGAAATGGCTACAAAGAGATCCACTGTGCTAGCGCTAGAAACAAAATGCAAACACTTCAAATAGATATACAGTCAGAACAAGATAGATAGCCTGATAGAAAGAAGAAAAAACAAAACCATTAGAAAAAGAGAGATATTGTCTATTTGTTACTTTCTATTTGTTACTTTCTAGGTCTTTCCTCCACCATCTATCTGAATCTATCTCTTTCTATGTATATCTGCCCTTTCCTATCTCTTTCCTATCTCTTTCTTATAGTGAATAACGGAAAGTATGCTTCCGGAATAATGGGTACACAGTTTGTTCATAGGGAATAATGGAATGCATACTTGTCCATAGGGAATAATGAAAACAGCAATTGCCCATAGGAAATAATAAAAAAGCGATTACTGTAAGTAGATAAATCTATCTTAAGGAAAACAACGACTGCCCATAGGGAATAATTTAAAAAGTGATTGTCCGTAGGGAATAATGGGGAGAGTAAGTGGCCATAGGGAATAAAGGAAACGTCCTTGTTCATAGAGAATAACGGGGACAGCTATTGCCCATAGGGAATAATGGAGACAGCGATGTCCCATAGGGAATAATGGAGACAGGGATTGCCCATAGGGAATAATGGAAATCCTGCTTGCCTGTAGGCCATAATAGGAACAGCATTTTCCAATACGAAAAAATGGAAACCATGCTTGCCAATAGGGCATAATGGGGACAGTGATTCCCCGTCGGTAATAATGGAAAGCATGCTTACCTTTAAGGAACAATGTGAAGAGCGATAGACCTTAGGGAATAATGCAGTCAGCAATTGCCCTTAGGGAATGATGGAAATTATGCTTGCCCCTAAGTAATAATTTAGAAACTAGAAACTAATTTAGAAATAATGAAAACTAAGTCTGCCAATAGGGAAGAATGGGGACAGCGATTGCCCATAAGGAATAATGGAAAGAATGCTTGCCCATAGGGAATAATGAAAACAGTGATTGTCCTTAGGGAATAATGGAGACAGGGATTGCCCATAGGGAATCCCTTGCTTGCCTTTAAGGAATAATGGAGACAGTGATTGGCCATAGGTAATAATTGAAACTACGCTTGCCCATAAGGAATAAGAGGAACAGCAATTGCCCATAGTGAATAATGGAAAGCAGGCTCGACCATAGGGAATAATGGGAACAGCGTTTATTCGTGTGTAATAATGAAAAGCATGCTTGCCCACTGGAAAGAATGAAAACAGCGATTGTCCATAGGGAATAATAAAAACAGCAATTACTTGCCCATAAGGAATAATAGGAACAGAGATTGCCCCTAGGGAATAATGGGAACAGCGACTGCTCATAGGTAATAATGGAAAGCATGCTTGCCCATAGGGTATAATGGGAACGCCATATGTTCACAGGGAATAATGGAAAGCATGCCTGCCCATAGGGAAAAATGAAAACAACGATGGCCCATATGGAATAATAAAAACAGCGATTGTCCCTAGGGAATAATGGGGACAGTGAGATGTCATAGAGAATAAAGGAAACCATGCTTGTCCATAGGGAGTAATGGGGACAGCTCTTGCCCTTACGGAATAATGAAGAGAGCGATTGCCCATAGCCAATCATGGAAATGATGCTTGCCAGTAGGGAATAAGGGAGTCAGAGATTGCCCTTAGGGAATAGTGCAAATCATGCTTGCCTCTAGGAAATAATAGATAAAGCGATAGCACATAAGAAATAATGGAAATCATGCTTGCACATAGAGAATAATGGAGACGCGATTCCCCTAGAGAATACCGGAAACCATGCTTGCCCTTAAAGAATAATGGAGACAGTGACGGCTCAGAGGGAACAATGTAAACCGTGTTTGCCCATAGGGAGTACTGGAGACAGCGATTGCCCTTAGGAAATAATGGAAACCATGATTGTCCATAGGGAATAATAAGCACAGCGATTGGTCATAGGGAATAATGGAAAGCATGCTTTGCTTTAGGGAATAATGGGATGATTGATAACTAGGGATGTGCGTTTTGGCTTTCCGAATGCCGAAATAAAGCCGAAAGAACCGTCTTTCGGCTTATTTCAAGTTATCCGAAACGTTTCGGGGAAAGCCGAAACGTTTCGGGTTATCCGAAACAAAACAAGCTGAAACGTTTCAGCTTATTTCGGCTTTCTTTCGGCATTCGAGAATCGCCATTTTGTTTTTGCTAGGCGTTTGCCTTTGCAAGCGTCTAGCAAAATCCTGCTGGAAGCTAAGGCTTCCAGCAGGGGGGGAGAAGGAGTGAATCACTCACTCCTTCTGTCACCCCCCACCCCTCTTGCAAAGGAGAATAGGGAATCCTGTGCTTTGCCATGCAAATGCAAGGTGCATTGCTGCTAGCATTGCACTTTGTATTTGCAAAGCAGTGGAAGCAGAGATTCCCGCCAAAATTAACAGGTAGGGGAGGGGGAGCAGGAGGAGGGTGACTGTTGGAGTGTGGGTGGGGAAAGGCAGGGGAGCGGGGACTTTAGGAGTCACCAATCCCACTGCTGCAACCTTCTGCCAGCCAATAGATTTAAATCTTTGGCTGAGGCTGCAGCAGGGGATTTAAATTTGGAGCAAGACTGGTCTGGAACACTTCTGTTGCTGCTGCTGACCGAGAGAGGAGAAGAGAGACTGCACCTGGAGGACATCTGCCTGGAGGATCAACTGTGCTGGACATCCTGAGAGGACACCTGGTAGGCCTTTTTTAAATTTTTGTAAGTTTTTTGATGCTGGGCAATATGCTGCTGTGGCCTGCCTCTGCAAAAAGGTGTTTCAGTTAAGTCTTGGCATGGCCTGGGGGGACAGGTTGAGCAGACAATGTTTGGGGGTGGGGGTGGGGTTCAGCATTGGTTGTTGTGCTTGCCTTCTTTAATGTTTAATTTCTCATGCTTGAGTGTGGGGTGGGCTTGATCTACTGTTTCACAGGAATTTAAAAGGAGTGTGCCAGCTTTGGGCCTACACAGGCCAGAAGCTCTGCTGGGTGTCTTTGGTGCCTTTCTTCTGGCTGGCTCTCACAGTTATGCTTCACAAACTGGAATGGTGTGAGGTTGCTTAGCTGTGTCTGGTCCCCTTCTTCCAAGGCTTCCCACCAGGCTCTCAAACAAGTGTGCCAGCCTCTGGCCTACACACAGGCCTGCTGCTCTGGCTTTGGTGCCTCTCTCTGCTAGCTGGCCTGGCACTCACAGTTATGCTCCACAAACTGGAATGGTGTGAGGTTGCTTAGCTGTGTCTGGTCCCCTTCTTACAAGGCTTCCCACCAGGCTCTCAAACAAGTGTGCCAGCCTCTGGCCTACACACAGGCCTGCTGCTCTGGCTTTGGTGCCTCTCTCTGCTAGCTGGCCTGGCACTCACAGTTATGCTTCACAAACTGGAATGGTGTGAGGTTGCTTAGCTGTGTCTGGTCCCCTTCTTCCAAGGCTTCCCACCAGGCTCTCAAACAAGTGTGCCAGCCTCTGGCCTACACACAGGCCTGCTGCTCTGGTTTTGGTGCCTCTCTCTGCTAGCTGGCCTGGCACTCACAGTTATGCTCCACAAATTGGAATGGTGTGAGGTTGCTTAGCTGTGTCTGGTCCCCTTCTTACAAGGCTTCCCACCAGGCTCTCAAACAAGTGTGCCAGCCTCTGGCCTACACACAGGCCTGCTGCTCTGGCTTTGGTGCCTCTCTCTGCTAGCTGACCTGGCACTCACAGTTATGTTCCACAAATTGGAATGGTGTGTGGTTGCTTAGCTGTGTCTGGTCCCCTTCTTACAAGGCTTCCCACCAGGCTCTCAAACAAGTGTGCCAGCCTCTGGCCTACACACAGGTCTGTCGCTCTGGCTTTGGTGCCTCTCTCTGCTAGCTGGCCTGGCACTCACAGTTATGCTCCACAAATTGGATTGGTGTGTGGTTGCTTAGCTGTGTCTGGTCCTCTTTTTCCAAGGCTTCCCACCAGGCTCTCAAACAAGTGTGCCAGCCTCTGGCCTACACACAGGCCTGCTGCTCTGGCTTTGGTGCCTCTCTCTGCTAGCTGGCCTGGCACTCACAGTTATGCTCCACAAATTGGATTGGTGTGTGGTTGCTTAGCTGTGTCTGGTCCCCTTCTTACAAGGCTTCCCACCAGGCTCTCAAATAAGTGTGCCAGCCTGTGGCCCACACACAGGCCTGCTGCTCTAGCTTTGGTGCCTCTCTCTGCTAGCTGGCCTGTCACTCACAGTTATGCTCCACAAACAGGTTGCTTACCGTTCGTGGACCTCTTCTGGACTGGACTGCACTTGGAGGACATCTGCCTGGAGACCTCTGCGTGTGGCGGATCAACTTTGCTGCTGGGCATCTGGAGAGGAGGACTGGTAGGGTTGCTAAAAAAATTGTTTTTTGAACTTATTGCTGCTGCTGTGGCAATCTGCTAGCATATGCTTTAGTTTGGTCTTTATGGCTTGGGCTAGGGGGGACATTTTATAGTGGGGCAAGAGGACATTGTTTGGGGGTTGGGGGGGTTCAGTATTGATTGCTGTGCTTGCTTTCTTTGATGTTTCCTTTGTTATGCTTGAGTGTGGGGT
Organism: Eublepharis macularius; assembly: GCF_028583425.1. NCBI lineage: Eukaryota > Metazoa > Chordata > Lepidosauria > Squamata > Eublepharidae > Eublepharis > Eublepharis macularius. The sequence goes on from NC_072792.1 coordinate 5,832,170, forward strand.
GGGCTTGATCTACTGTTTCCGAGGCCTAAAAAATGAGTGTGCCAGCTTCGGGCCTGCACACAGGCCCGCTCTGTAGGGTGGATGTGTTGTGTTTTACCACTGGTTGGCCCTAGCCTTTCGGGGGGGGTGCCTTGACTTGACTTGTAGATCGGGGCCTTGACTTTTGGGGGTTGCGTGTGCGGCGTGTGTTATTGACTCTGTTAACATTCCAACTTTCTTGACAGCATCGCGGAGGAGAGGAGGACCAGCTGCAAGACCACCTGAACATCGCTGGACTGCAGGACTGGTGGTGGTGTGTGAGTCCAGGTTTATATTTGGGTGGGCTTAGGGGTGGGTTCTTGCTAGCTTGGGAGGGGGGAGGCTCATCTTCAGACCACCACATCCACACCCCACACCGACACACCACAGAAACATTGTTCCCGCTAAATAGTGTCTTAGGTAGGTAGGCCAGTTGGTAGGTATTCAGTGGCTAATTGCCCTCAACTTAATCGTTAGGGAAACCAAGCCTAGTTTTTTAAAAAAATTAAATAGGGACTCAGCAGGAAAAGCATTAGTGAGTGAGAGTTAGGATTGAATTCTATATATATATATATATAAATTTGGAATAGCTGTCAATAGGCTTCCCATTAGTGCCCCCATAACTAGGGTTCCAGAGCTACTATTCACAGGTAGGCCTCAGTGCAAAACAGAGCAAACATGCAAGCAGTGTGTCCCATCTCCCAAATTAAAGCTCTTCCCATGCTGCCCTGGCACCAAAAGATAAAAAACACCAGCCCCAGGCATCGTTGTGACCCGGCAGCGCTGGTAGGAAAGGGGAGGATATAAAGAAGGCTCCCCCTTGCTGTGCAGCCATTTATCTGAGAGATGGGACACACTGCTTGCATGTTTGCTCTGTTTTGCTCTGAGGCCTTCCTGTGCACAGTGGCTCTGGGCCCTGCTGGGTCACACCACTTACACGGCATGGTGTTATTTTACCTTTCGGTGCCAGGGCAGCATGGGAAGAACTTTTATCTGGAAGATGGTACACAGTGCTTTTATGTTTGATCTGTTTTGTTCTGAGGGCGACGTGTGGACAGTGGCTCTGGGCCATGTCGGATCACACCACTGCCAGAGCCTGGTGTATTTTATCTTTTGGTGCCAGGGCAGCATGGGAAGAGCTTTTATCTGGGAGATGGGACACACTGCTTGCATGTTTGCCCTGTTTTGTTCTGAGGCCGATCTGTGCACAGTAGCTGTGGGTCCTGCCAAGTCACACCACTGAGTGGGCCTCGTTTCATTTACCTTTCAGTGCCAGGGAAGCATGGGAAGAACTTGTATCTGGGAAATGGAACATACTGATTGCATGTTTGCTCTGTTTTGCTCTGCAGCCTACCTGTGCACAGTGGCTCTGCTATCCGCTGGATCACACCACTGCCAGGGCATGGTATTTTTTAGCTTTTGGTGCAATTTATGAGCAATTTCTGTTCCCATATTTCCCTGTGAAAAAGCGGGCTTTCTGTTATTCCCTAAGAGAAGCCACTGTGCCAATTAGACCCTATGAGCAAGCATGATTTCCGTTATTCCCTATGTGCAACCGCTGTCTCCATTATTCCCTATGGACAATCACTGTTTTTATTATTCCCTATGGGCAAGCATGCTTCTCATTATTCTCTATGGGCAATTGCTGTCCCCGTTATTCCTTATGGACATGCATGATTTCCATTATTCCCTATGGCAATTGCTGTATCCATTATTCCCTAGGGGCAAGCATGGTTTGCCTTATTCCCTACGGGCAACCTCTGTCTCCGTTATTCTCTATTGAGAAGGATCGTTTCCATTATTGCCTATGAGCAGTCGCTGTCTCCATTATTTCCTATGGGCAAGTGCTGTTTTCAGCATTCCCTAAGGGCAAGCATGCTTTCCATGATTCCCTGTGGGAAATTGCAGTTCCCGTTGTTCTCTATAGGCAAGCATGGTTTCCATTATTTCCTATGGGCAATTGCTGTCACCATTATTCCTTATGGGCAAGCATGGTTTACATTATTCCCTGTGGGCAATCGCTCTCTCCGTTATTCCTTAAGGGCACCCATGGTTTCTAGTATTCTCTAGGGGAATTGCTGTCTCCATTATTCCCTATGGGCAAGCATGCTTTCCATTATTCCCTATGGGCAATCGCTGTCTCCATTATTCCCTAGAGGTAAGCTTGGTTTGCATTAATTTCTATGGGCAAGTGTTGTTTTCATTATTCCCTAAGGGCAAGCCTGTTTTCCATTATTCCCCACAGGCAATTGTGTCCCCGTTATTCCCTCTGGGCAAACATTGTTTCCTTTTTCCCTATGGCTACTCGCTGTCCCCATTATAGCCTAAAGACAATCGCTGTTTTCGGTATTCCCTATGGTCAATCGCTCTCTCTATTATTCCCTATGGACATTTGCTGTTTTCAATATTCCTTAAGGGAAAGCAAGCTTTTCCTTTTTCCATATGAGCAATCTCTGTTCCCATTATTCCCAAAGGATAATCGCGGTTCCCATTATTCCCTACGGGCAATCGGTGTTCCAGTTATTTCCTATGGACAATCGCTGTTTTCATTATTCCCTATGGGCAAGTATTCTTTACATTATTCCCTATGTGCAAGCGTGGTTTCCATTATTGCCTATGGACAATCACTGTCTCTCTTATGATTTAGGGGCAAGCATTATTTCCATTATTCCCTATGGGCAATCGCTGTCTCCATTATTTCCTATGCGTTATTGCTGTTCCCATCATACCCCAAGGGCAATGGGAACAGCCATTATTCTCTATGGGCAGTTGCTCCCCCCATTATTCTCTATGGTCAATCCTTATCTCCTCTATTCCCTATGGACCATCGCTGTTTTCACTATTTCCTATGGGCAAACATTCTTTCCATTATTCCCCAAGAGCAAGCATATTTTCCATTATTCCCTGTGGACAATCACTTTCCCCATTATTCCTCAGGAACAAGCTTCATTTCCATTACTATCCCTATTACTTCCTATGGCCAAGCATGTTTTCCTTTATTCCTAATGAGCAATTGCTGTCCCCATAATTCCCTATGGACTACTGCTGTTTTCATTATTCCCTCTGGGCAATTGTTGTCTCCATTATTCCCTAAGGACAATCACTGTTTTCATTATTCCCTAAGGGCAAGCATACTTTCCATAATTCCCTATGTGCAGCCGCTGTCTGCATTATTCCCTATGGCTACTCGCTGTCCCCATTATAGCCTAAAGGCAATCGCTGTTTTCAGTGTTCCCTATGGTCAGTCGCTCTCTATGGTCAGTGTTCCCTATGGTCAGTATTCCCTATGGACAATGGCTGTGTTCATTATTCCCTATGAGCAAGCATTATTTCCATTATTCCTTATGGTCAATCATGTTCCCGATTATTCCCTACGGGCAAGCGTGGTTTCCTTTATTAACTAAGGACAATCACTGTATCTATTATTCTTTAGAGGCAAGCATTATTTCTGTTATTCCCCATGGGCAATCGCAGTCTCCCTTATTCTCTATGGGTTATCAATAGGGGTGTGCAAAGGCACTCTGTTTCGTTATTCTTGTTTCGGGAAACCCGAAACAAGAATCTCTTTCGGATACAGGCAAAAGCCGAAACGGCTAGCCGTTTCGGCTTTCGGCTTTCGGCTTTGTTTCGGCTTTGTTTTGGCTTTCGGCTTTTGGCTTTTTCAATGGGAAAATGCCTCCGTCTTCCCGGAGGCCTGGGGGAGGCATTTTCCCACGGAATCAAGCCAAAATTGGTGGGGAACTTCCTCTAACCCCTCTCTAACAACCCCCCAAGTTTCAGACCGATTGGACTTTGGGGGGCCATGTTATAGCCCCCCAAACCAGGTCCCCCTATCCTCTCATTAAGAAGCACTGAGCAGCATATTGTTAGACTGCTGCTGCTCATCTTCTTCTTCATTATTTCCAATGGGGAAAAAATGAAGAGGCAGGCTTCCTTTGCCAGGGGTGAAGGGCCCCTCTGGGGCCCTTCTCCCACCCTTCCTCCCACCCCCCACCAAGGCTCAGACTGCTCCCACTTGGGGGGGGCATTTCATGGCCTCCCCAAGTAGGTACTCTGTTCTCTACTACAGCTGGGGGAGGCTTGTCTTGCCAGGGGTGGCATCTTGCATGCAAAATGCCCCCCTACCCTCAGGGGCCCTTCTCCCACCCTTACTCCCACCCCCCACCAAGGCTCAGCCTGCTCCCCTTGCGGGGGGCCATTTCATGGCCTCCCCAAGTAGGTGCTCTCAGCCCCCAAAGTCCACCCCCTACTGCCCCCTACAAACCCAATTCCCCCCATCTGCCAAACACAGACCCAAATCCGCCCAATAAAAAACACCAGTTCCAGGCATCTGTGACCTGGCAGGGCCGAGCTCCACTGAGCACAGGTAGGCCTCACAGCAAAAGAGAGCAAACATGCAAGCAGTGTGTCCTGTCTCCCAGATAAAAGCTCTTCCCATGCTGCCCTGATACCAAAAGCTAAAAAACACCATGTCGTGGAATTGGTGTGATCCGAAGGGACCCAGAGCTACTGTTCACAGGTAGGCCTCAGTGCAAAACAGAGCAAACATGCAAGCAGTGTGTCCCATCTCCCAAATAAAAGCTCTTCCCATGCTGCCCTGGCACCAAAAGATAAAAAACACCAGCCCCAGGCATCGTTGTGACCCGGCAGGGCCCAGAGCCACTGTGCACAGGTAGGCCTCAGAGAAAAACAGAGCAAACATGCAAGCAGTATGTCCCATCTCCCAGATAAAAGATCTTCCCGTACTGCCCAAGCACCAAAAAGTAAAAAACACCAGGCTCAGGCAGTGGTGTGATCCGGAAGAGCCTAGATCCACTGTGCACAGGTAGGCCTCAGAGCAAAACAGAGCAAACATACAAGCAATATGTCCCAACTCCCAGATAAAACCTCTTCCCATGCTGCCCTGGCACCAAAAGATAAAAAACACGAGCCCGGCATCGTTGTGACCTGGCAGAGCTCAAAGCCATCGTGCACAGGTAGGCCTCAGAGCAAAACAGAGCAAATATGCAAGGAGTGTGTACCGTCTCCCAGATAAAAGCTCTTGTTTTGATCTGTTTTGTTCTAAGGACGACCTGGGCACAGTGGCTCTGGGCACTGCCGGATCACACCACTTCCAGAGCCTGGTGTTTTTTATCTTTTGGTGCCAGGGCAGCATGGGAAGAGTTTCTATCTGGGAGATGGGACATACTGCTTGCATGTCTGCTCTGCTTTGCTCTGAGGACTACCTGTGCACAGTGGCTTTTGGCCCTGCCGGATCACACCACTGCCTGGGCCTGGTGTTTTTTACCTTTTGAGAGGCTCTTCCCATGCTGCCCTGGCAGGGCACAGAGCCACTGTGCACAGGTAGGCCTCAGAGCAAAACAGAGCAAACATGCAAGCAGTGTGTCCCATCTCCCAGATAAAAGCTCTTCCCATGCTGCCCTGGTACCAAAACGTTAAAAAACACCAGTTCCAGGCATCTGTGAACCGGCAGGGCCCACAGCCACTGTGCACAGGTAGGTGTCAGAGCAAAGCAGAGCAAACATGCTTGCAGTGTGTCCCATATCCGAGATAAAAGTACTTCCCATGCTGCCCTGACACCAAAAGCTAAAAAACACCAAGCCGTGGAATTGGTGTGATCCGAAGGGACCCATAGCTACTGTTCACAGGTAGGCCTCAATGCAAAACAGAGCAAATATGCAAGCAGTGTGTCCCATCTCCCAAATAAAAGCTCTTCCCAACCAGCTCTGGCACCAAAACGTAAAAAACACCACCTCCAGGCATCATTGTGACCCAGAAGGGCCCAGAGGTACTGGGCCCAAACATGTCTCCCAGATAAAAGCTCTTGTTTTGATCTGTTTTGTTCTAAGGTCGACCTGGGCACAGTGGCTCTGGGCCCTGCCGGATCACACCACTTCCAGAGCCTGGTGTTTTTTATCTTTTGGTGCCAGGGCAGCATGGGAAGAGTTTTTCTCTGGGAGATGGGATACACTGATTGCATATCTGCTCTGTTTTGCTCTGAGGACTACCTGTGCACAGTGGCTTTCGGCCCAGCTGGATCACACCACTGCCTGGGCCTGGTGTTTTTTACCTTTTGAGAGGCTCTTTCCATGCTGCCTTGGCAGGGACCAGAGCCACTGTGCACAGGTAGGCCTCAGAGCAAAACAGAGCAAACATGCAAGCAGTGTGTCCCATCTCCCAGATAAAAGCTCTTCCCATGCTGCAATGGCACCAAAACGTTAAAAAACACCAGTTCCAGGCATCTGTGACCCGGCAGGGCCCAGAGCCACTGTGCACAGGTAGGCCTCAGAGCAAAATAGGGCAAACATGCAAGCAGTGTGTCCCATCTCCCAGATAAAAGCTCTTCCCATGCTGCCCTGGCACCAAAATGTTAAAAAACACCAGATCCAGGCATCTGTGACCCGGCAGGGCCCAGATCCACTGTGCACAGGTAGGCCTCAGAGCAAAACAGAGCAAACATGCAAGCAGTGTGTCCCATCTCCAAGATAAAAGCTCTCCCCATGCTCCCCTGGCACCAAAAGGTAAAAAACACCAGGCCCTGGCAGTGGTGTGACATCACAGGACCCAGAGCCACTCTGCACAGGTAGGCCTCACAGCAAAAGAGAGCAAACATGCAAGCAGTGTGTCCTGTCTCCCAGATAAAAGCTCTTCCCATGCTGCCCTGATACCAAAAGCTATAAAACACCATGCCGTGGAATTGGTGTGATCCGAAGGGACCCAGAGCTACTATTCACAGGTAGGCCTCAGTGCAAAACAGCAAATATGCAAGCAGTGTGTCCCATCTCCCAAATTAAAGCTCTTCCCATGCTGCCCTGGCACCAAAAGATAAAAAACACCAGCCCCAGGCATCGTTGTGACCCGGCAGGGCCCAGAGCCACTGTGCACAGGTAGGCCTCAGAGCAAAACAGAGCAAACATGCAAGCAGTGTGTCCCATCTCTCAGATAAAAGCTCTTCCCAGGCTACCCTGGCACCAAAAGATAAAAAACACCATGCCCTGGCATTGGTGTGACTTGGCAGGACGCAGAGCCACTCTGCAGAGTTAGGCCTCAGAGCAAAACAGAGCAAACATGAAAGCAGTGTGTCCCATCTCACAAATAAAAGCTCTTCCCGTGCTTCCCAAGCACCAAAACAGAGCAAACATGCTGCACTAGCATCAAAAGATAAAAAACATGCAAGTAGGCCCCACCTCACAGATAAAAGCCCTTCCCGTACTTCCCAAGCACCAAAACGTAAAAAACACCAGCTCCAGGCATCATTGTGACCCAGTAGGGCCCACACCCACTGTGCACAGGTAGGCCTCCGAACAAAACAGAGCAAACATGCAAGCGGTATGTCCAATCACCCAGAAAAAAGCTCTTCCCATGCTGCCCTGGCACCAAAAGATAAAAAAAACCAGCCCCAGGCATCGTTGTGACCCGGCAGGGCCCAGAGCCACTGTGCACAGGTAGGCCTTAGAGAAAAACAGAGCATACATGCAAGCAGTATGTCCCATCTCCCAGATAAAAGCTCTTCTCGTACTGCCCAAGCACCAAAAGGTAAAAAACACCAGGCTCAGGCAGTGGTGTGATCCGGAAGGGCCTAGAGCCACTGTGCACAGGTAGGCCTCAGAGCAAAACAGAGCAAATATGCAAGCAGTGTGTCCCGTCTCCCAGATAAAAGCTCTTGTTTTGATCTGTTTTGTTCTAAGGCCGACCTGGGCACAGTGGCTCTGGGCCCTGCTGGATCACACCACTTCCAGAGCCTGGTGTTTTTTATCTTTTGGTGCCAGGGCAGCATGGGAAGAGTTTTTATCTGGGAGATGGGACAGACTGCTTGCATGTCTGCTCTGTTTTGCTCTGAGGACTACCTGTGCTCAGTGGCTTTCGGCCCTGACGGATCACACCACTGCCTGGGCCTGGTGTTTTTTACCTTTTGAGAGGCTCTTCACATGCTGCCCTGGCAGGGTCCAGAGCCACTGTGCACAGGTAGGCCTCAGTGCAAAACAGAGCAAACATGCAAGCAGTGTGTCCCATCTCCCTAATAAAAGCTCTTCCCAACCTGCTCTGGCACCAAAACGTAAAAAACACCACCTCCAGGCATCATTGTGACCCGGTAGGGCCCAGAGGTACTGTGCCAAGGTAGGCCTCAGAGCAAAACAGAGCAAACATGCAAGCAGTATGTCCCATCTCCCAGATAAAAGCTCTTCCAATGCTGCCTTGGCACTGAAAGTTAGAAAAACACCACTCCCTGGCAGTGGTGTGACCCGGCAGTGCCCAGAGCCACTGAGCACAGGCAGGCCTCAAAGCAAAGCAGAGCAAATATGCAAGCAGTGTGTCCCATCTCCCAGATAAAAGGTCTTCCCATGCTGCCCTGACACCAAAATGTTAAAAAACACCAGTGCCAAAACCTAAAAAACACCATGCCGTGGAATTGGTGTGATTCGAAGGGACCCAGAGCTATTGTTCACAGGTTGGCCTCAGTGCAAAACAGAGCAAACATGCAAGCAGTGTGTCCCATCTCCCAAATAAAAGCTCTTCCCATGCTGCTCTGGCACCAAAATGTAAAAAACACCACCTCCAGGCATCATTGTGACCCGGCAGGGCCCAGAGGCACAAGCTAAAAACACCATGCCGTGGAATTGGTGTGATTCGAAGGGACCCAGAGCTATTGTTCACAGGTTGGCCTCAGAACAAAACAGAGCAAACATGCAAGCAGAATGTCCCATCTCCCAGATAAAAGCTCTTCCCATGCTGCCCTGGTACTGAAAGGTAAAAAAACACCAGTCCCTGGCAGTGGAGTGACCCGGCAGGGCCCAGAGCCACTGAACACAGGTAGGCCTCAGAGCAAAACATAGAAAACATGCAAGCAGTATGTCCAATCTCCCAGAAAAAAGCTCTTCCTATGCTGCCCTGGCACCAAAAGATAAAAAACATGAGCCTGAGGCATCGTTGTGACCTGGCACTGCGCGGAGCCACTGTGCACAGATAAGCCTCAGAGCAAAACAGAGCAAACATGTAAGCAGTGTGTCCAATCTCCCAGATAAAAGCTCTTCCCATGCTGCAGCTCTTCCCATCCCTCTTCTCAGCCTGACCTGGGCACAGTGGCTCAGGGCCCTGCCGGATCACACCACTTCCAGAGCCTGGTGTTTTTTATCTTTTGGCGCCAGGGCAGCATGGGAAGAGCTTTTATCTGGGAGATGGGACATACTGCTTGCATGTCTGCTCTGTTTTGCTCTGAGGACTACCTGTGCACAGTGGCTTTCGGCCCTGCTGGATCACACCACTGCCTGGGCCTGGTGCTTTTTACCATTTGAGAGCCTCTTCCCATGCTGCCCTGGCAGGGCCAAGAGCCACTGTTCAAAGGTAGGCCTCAGAGGAAAACAGAGCAAACATGCAATAAGTATACCCCAACTCGCAGATAAAAGTTCTTTCCATGCTGCCCTGGCACCAAGAGGTAAAAAACATCGGGCACCGGCATCGGTGTGACCCAGCAGGGCCCAGAGCCACTATGCACAGGTCGGCTAAAAAGCAAAACAGAGCAAACATGCAAGCAGTGTGTCCCATCTCTCAGATAAAATCTCTTCCCATGCACCAAAAGATAAAAAACTCCATGCCCTGGCAGTGGTGTGACTTGGCAGGACGTAGAGCCACTCTGCAGAGTTAGGCCTCAGAGCAAAACAGAGCAAATATGCAATCAGTGTGTCCCGTCTCACAGATAAAAGCTCTTCCCTTGCTTCCCAAGCACCAAAACAGAGCAAACATGCAAGCAGTGTGTCCCATCTCTCAGATAAAATCTCTTCCCATGCACCAAAAGATAAAAAACTCCATGCCCTGGCAGTGGTGTGACCTGGCAGGGCCCAGAGCCACTGTGCACAGGTAGGCCTCAGAGCAAAACAGAGCAAACATGCAAGCAGTGTGTCCCATCTCCCAGATAAAAGCTCTTCCCATGCTGCCCTAGCACCAAAAGGTAAAAAACACCAGGCCCTGGCAGTGGTGTGACCACGCAGGGCCCAGAGCCACTGTGCACAAGTAGGCCTCAGAGCTAAACAAAGCAAACATGGAAGCAGTATATCCCTCTCCCAAATAAAAGCTCTTCCCATGCTGATCTGGCACCAAAAGATAAAAAACACCAGGTTCTGGCAGGGGTGTGATCCGACAGGGCCCAGAGCCACTGTCCACACGTCGGCCTCAGAACAAAACAGAGCTAATATGCAAGCAGTGTGTCCCATCGTCCAGATAAAAGTTCTTTCCATGCTGCCCTGGCACCAAAAGGTAAAAATCACCAGGCCCTGGCAGTGGTGTGACCAGGCCAGGCCCAGAGCCACTGTGCACAGGTAGGCCTCAGAGCTAAACATAGCAAATATGGGAGCATTGTGTCCCACCTCCCAGATAAAAGCTCTTCCCATGCTGCCCTGGCACCAAAACATAAAAAACACCAGTTCCAGGCATCTGTCACCCGGCAGGGGCCAGAGCCACTGTGCACAGGTAGGCCTCAGAGCAGAACAGAGCAAACATGCAAGCAGTGTGTCCCATCTCCCAGATAAAAGCTCTTCCCCTGCTGTCCTGGCACCAAAAGATAAAAAACACCATGCCCTGGCAGTGGTGTGACTTGGCAGGACGCAGAGCCACTCTGCAGAGTTAGGCCTCAGAGCAAAACAGAGCAAACATGCAAGCAGTGTGTCCCATCTCCCAGATAAAAGCTCTTCCCATGATGCCCTGGCACCGAAAAATAAAAAACACCAGGCTCTGGCAGTGGTGTGATCTGACAGGGCCCAGATCCACTGTCCACACGTCGGCCTGAGAACAAAACAGAGCAAACATGCAAGCAGTGTGTCCCATCTTCCAGATAAAAGTTCTTCCCATGCTGCCCTGGCACCAAAAGGTAAAAAACAACAGGCCATGGCAGGGGTGTGATCAGGTAGGGCCCAGAGCCACTGTGCACAGGTAGGCCTAGAGCAAAACAGAGCAAACATGCAAGCAGTGTGGCCCATCTTACAGATACAAGCTCTTCCCATGCGCCGTGGCACCAAAAGTGAAAAATTAAGAAAATAATCCAGGCCTCAAGAAGACCCAGGCCCACTTTGCAGGCAAAGCCAGTGCCACAGTGAAGCATTTTTACCCAGAGGCAAGCAGAGTGGCCCTGCATCTATTAAAGCAAACTCTGTCCCTTCCCTTCCCCCTCCCTTCCTCTCCTAAATTAAAAATCTCTCTTTCCACTCCTCTCCTGAGTGAGTCGCTCCACAGGCAGAAGTCCACAGGAAGAAGAGCATTCCACTCCAGTCCAGGTCAGGCCAAGGCAGAGACAGTGAGAAGAAGCCGTGTCTCTCTAACTCTCTCTCCCCAGCAGCAACAGAAGCTGTCCGAAAGTCCAGCCTCTACTTTAAATCCCCTGCTGCATCTTCTTCCAAAGAATCCATTGGCTGGAAGGAGGGTGCAGCAGTGAGATTGGACACTCTTAACTCCCCCCTACCGTGCCTGATCCCCCTCACACCTCCTCCTTGGACTCATAGTCCACTCATCCCCCTCCCCTACCTGAAATTGTGGCGGGAATCTCTTGCTTGCTTTGCCTTGCCTTGTAATGCATTGCATTGAAATGGAAGCAACTTGCAAAGCAAGCAAAGATTCCCGCCATTTCGAGCAAGAGGCTAGAGGTGCGGAGGAGGTAGTGAGTCACTCACTCCTTCTCCCCCCCTCCCCTCTCCTCTTGAAACCACCAGCAGGAAGCTGTAGCTTCCTGCTGATTTTTCCAAGCCGCTTGCAAATGTAAACGGCTAGCAAAATGGTGATAGTTTGATTGCTGAATGAATCTGAAACATACCGAATTGATTCGGCAATCTCTGATTCAATATTACTGAAATTTTTCAGTATTCAGAAAAAGTTTACGCAATACTGAAAATTCTGAAACGGATCTGATTTGGTAACGTTAACCGAATCAGATTACCGAATTGCACACCCCTAGGGGGAATCAAACCCGGTTCTTGAGATTACACTCCCGCGTTCTTAATCACTACATCAAACTGGCAAAGGGCAAGAGAAGCAGCATGAGCAGCAAAAGCCTCATCAGCAGGATGGAGAGGTGTGCGTATTGGATCCTCACCAGTAAGCCAGCCCAAACCGCGGCTCCCACAGAAGCCCAACAGCTGTAACAAGGCGGCAGGAAGGGAGATGAGCCCAACAAGGGTGGGCCAGCCACCTGAGGATGTGCAGCCCAATTGGAGCTATGGGCTGGCCCCTCCACCTGGAGCCACCCAAAGCAATGGCCAATCTCGGAGGCTGGGGACAACCAACAACCAGCCCACATGCCTAGATCTAACACCAAGTAAGCCCTCCCTGCTGGCACCCCATACCCTGGTGCGGCGGCATGTCCATTGCAGGGCCTGAAGTGGGCTAGAAGGGTGCCAGCAGAGAGCGCTTTCTTTGCAAGTCCTGCTTGGCAATGCCCACTGAGCCCAGCAGCAGCAGCAGCAGTCAGGGGAGGAGGGAGAGAGGGTCTTCAGAGGAACATTTGCTACTCAATTGCTGCTTCCAGCAGGGGGACAGAGAAAGGGGCGGGGCTGCCAGGACAAAGGGCAGTGGCAGAGGCAACGGGTTGGCTTTGAACGGTGAAGCCAGAGAGCTGCAGTGAGAACCTGCTGTCTCCTTTGCACAAGGGGGAAGAGGTTCCATCAGTCCTTACCGCCATGTCTGGCGGGTGGGTCTTGCCTGTGGCCACCACTTCTTTACACAACGGGCGGTGTCGCACATAAAATTGTATGACATGGTTTCTGGGGCCCCGATCAATGGGACTTACTGTCACCCCTGCACCAGGAGGAAGTGGTACCTTCATTGCTTCCAGGGCCAGTGGGAGGGAAATGGTCTCCCCGTTCCCTGACCATGACCCGCCACCTCTGGCGGGTAGGTCAGGGACTTTCCACCACGTCTGGCAGGTGGGACATTCAGGTGACTGCCCCAACTCTTCCACACCTGCATGACACCATACGTTGTTCTTCCTTGTTCCTGGGGCAGCCGAGTCCGAGCCAATTATTTTGTGCAGCCCCATTTCACCTCCGTGTTGTTCCCAGAACTGCTCTTTATTATAATGGGGAATTAGCTGTAGCAGTCTGTAACTTAAAATTAAGCGCGGATCATAACCTATTTATACGGAGGTCCTGATCCCAGACACTCTAGTGCAAAAGAGGCAGACAACAAATAGGTTCCAAACACGTGTATTCAGTGTGGCGTAAGCCTAAACTTGCACAAGCATACAAGAGAACATACAAGATCTAAGAAATACAGAGTAGGAAATACAGAGACGTTCGCATTAGCTGGTTCCCAACGATGATAGGGGGAATACTCACTTATCCTGAAGCGAAGCAGAGACACAGCAGCGAGGGGGGTGGTCCAATGCCAGCACTGGAACCACAGACGGACAGCAAGGAAGTCTGGATAGGATGGCACGCGCACCATGCGGTCTGAGAGGCCGGCTTAAATACCCCAAAACGTACCCTGGGGCTGGTGCTGTACTTGGTGGTTCTCACAGTTTAAAACAAAGGTTCTAATGGGTTACTGAATGGCTTGGATGGGCCACTTTAGTAATCAGATTGTGATAAGTGACACCTCAGGAAGAGGGGACAAAAGAGGGAGGGGGAAATCCAAGTGGGCTGAAAGGATGTTCCAGCGGACAGGGCTTGTCCTGATGTCATCAGCTCTGGAATGCGGAGGTTTCTTTGAGATGCATTCTCTAAGTGCTTGGGATGGTCGGCACTTAGTTCTTCTCCGGGGCGGCTCCTAAGATATGCAGAGCGGGGCGAGGTACTCTCGCTGCGAACGTGGTGTGCCCGCTTCGCCGAAATGGCTTCCCAAAGCAGTCTTTTCCTCTGGGTCTTCTGGCTGCCTGAGAACATGGACGCCGGCTGGGCATATCTGGGGCTGGTTTGCAGGCTGCCCGGTAGCGAGGGCAAGCTCGGGGACCGGCCCGCGGGAGGCTCCAGGCGGGAACTGACCAGGGAGCGCCTAGCCAGGCTCGCTGGAGGTTTCCCCGGCAGGCGCCCGGCTGCTAGCAGCGGCTTGGGCCCATATGAGGCAGGCTTCCATGGAGGCAGGGGGGAACAATACTTTAAAACACAGTCCAAAGCAGGGAACAGGCACGGTCTGTGGCAGATGGCAATGCAGGCACGGGGCACACTTGTAACAGAGTCCAAAGCACACTGGGAAGTCCAGATACAGGTCAGGGCAGGGTTGCCCAGAAAAAGAGTCCTTTGTGCAGTTAACCAAACATGGAGCCAGTAAACTACACAGTCTGTTGTAGCAGCAGGGTAATTAACACGCAGGCAGGAAGCTGACACGTGTATCAGAGCGCACACGTGCAAAGCAGTCTTTGGTGTAGCAGTAAAACAGTAACGCAGGAAACTTTAACACAGTTCATAGCAGGCTTTAAAGCAGGGGAGGGGGCCTACTTGGCAACAATTCCCCCCCTCGGAGACCCCGTGACATCAGGCGCGCGGGTCCCCGAACTTGACTTCAAAGGCAAGGTGGTCGGCAATGTCCGGTGGTCGAGCTTCGAGCGAAAAGGAGTGAGAAGGGAAGGGAGAGGAGGCGTCACTCAAAAATTTAGTTTGGAGAACCACCTAACCGAATAAGTGCAATTTAGATCAGCCAATGGGCTGCAGGTCTCTGGGTTCACACCAGGGGGTGTGCTAAGTGCAATCGTCAGAATAAATAGTAATAATTCATAGCAATAGTAATTCATAGTGATATAGGCAGCAATGAGCAATTCATGTATGCAAGCAGCAACAATTCATATCTGTGTACATTGATCAATTCATACATGGGAATACTTCATACGCAATTCATGATGGGTTAAAAGTACTAAAAACCAGGAGCAATTCATATACATGGATTAATTCATAGGCATAGAATTAAAAGCAAAGGCAATTCATGGATACAATTCATGAATGTAAGAATAAAAGCAGGCTATTTCATAGGAGGTTAGGTGAGGGAACAACTCATATAAGGTGAAAAGTGCAAGTGAGGCATAGACCAATTCATAGAGGGTAGAGTAATTCATAAATGGTTAAAATCATAAATACATATATATGATTAAAAGCAATAAATCAGGAAGTTAAAACCAATTCATATATAAAAGCAGCAATGATAAAAGCAAGTGCGAGGAAATAATTCATGAGGGGGGGGGCGGAAGGGCTCATAGGGGGCAGAAAAATAAACTTCGCTATTAAAAAGGTTAACTCATGCAGCCAGATTAAAACCAAATTCATAGAGTCTAAAATCAGGAACAAAAGAACCTTTAAAAGAGACCGTTCAGTAGGGGTCTCGGTTAAAACCAAATTCATAAAATGATAAATAGGCTAGAATTACCTCGGCGGAGGGGGTCAGGTTAAAAAGGCAATTCAAAAGGTTAAAATCAAATTCATAGGGATAAAGTTAATAGGGGGTGATAAAAGGGTCCCAGTTCATGGGAAGATCATGGGCGCACTTGCAGTAAATAGAGGGAGGGACTAGTTCGGGGCTAAATTCATGGGAGTAAAATTCATGAAAGTAATGCAAAGAAATTCATAAAACAATAGAGCTACAAAGATCACAGCCGGCTCAGTCCGCAGTACAGCTGCTGGACTGGCTTGCATATATACAGGAACAAGCAAACTTAGTCCATGTGTTCCAAAACACACTTCCACCCCCCCTTGCTGTCTGCGTCAATCCGCAGAGCAGGGTCGGCAGGCGGCGAGAAGGGCTTCAGGCACACAGTTCTAGTCCTCATGGAGGTAGGGCTGCTGGCGGTCGTTCGTAGGCAGGCCGTGGGCTGGGAGGCAGAGAAACACGTCCCCCCCTAGTCCACAAGAGGGCCTCGGACCGGTGTCCGGCAGCAGAGCGTCCATTGGGCCGGTGCAGAGTTCTTACACATAAATGCACAAGCATAGTTCGTAATCACACAAGCAACAAAATAAACAAGGGCTAAAAACGGGGCGCCAAGAACAACCACTAAGGCAGAAGGAGGTCGGGGTTATAGCCCAAATAAAGTAGTGAGGCACATAACAAAACTTGAAAAGCCAAAATAACAACGATCGGGTGCAAAGCCAAATTGTAAATTCCAGTGGCAGTGGGGCTCCAGACAAAGAGGGTCTCCCACCATGAATGCTCGCCGGTGGTCTTGATCCGCTGGACAAGGTCCAAAATTTCCTTGCCGTTGTGGGACACAACCAAAGCAGTGGTGTCCCCGTCCCTCTGGATGCTCTGGAGGGTGCGGTGGAGCTGGGGGTGGGCCAGGAGCTCATGGATTAGCTCCAGACCGATGCCAAGGGAGATGGGCTTCACATAACGATAGATGGAGGGTGCCACCAGGATCTCTTCTTGGGTCCAGACTGGTACTGTGTAGGTGAAGTCGCAGGCTGCCACCGAAGACAGGTTGCAGAAGCAGCGGTTGACTCCCGGGATCACGGGCTTGAGCTGGAACGAGTTCAGGATCACGAAGTCACAGGCCGTTCGCACGCAGGCACATCCTTTCCCAAGGTAGACCACAGCGGAGCTGTTCTCCCGGGCGACCTCGAAAGAGCACTCGTTGAGGGCGTCGACTTGCGGGGCTACACAGGGGTGATGCGGTGCAAAGGTTTGGTCCTGGCAAATGAAGCCGGTCTGGTCTCGATGCTGGCACCCTTGGAGGCTGACGAGCTGCCATCCGGTCGGGGTGAAGCGGGCCCAATGGTCGGGGTGTCGGGCGTAGAGGACTTCGGTGTCGCTGACTTGGAGTCCCAGAGGCACGACTGGGTACACGTGGAATGACTCGTGCGCACTGGCCGTTAATAAAAATAATTTAAGTTCCTGGGTGGTCGGTGAGAATGAGGAATTTACAAGAGACCACCAGGATTCAAGCTCCAGTTCTAGGGGTGACAATTTGGGCATAATCAATCTTTTAATTTCCAGGGGCAAGTGCCCATCTGTGGCTTGCCGAATTAGCCCCATGGCCACAGCCTGGTTTAATTGTTGGGCTTGCATACATGCCATGGCTATTGACACGTTGCGTTCCACAGACTGCGTTCCTTTGAGCAGCAGAGAAAAATCTCTTTCAATTTGACTCTCCCAGTTAACTAAAATGGAGCTGATCTCGTGTTGCCCATTCGAAATGGAATTTAGGGACTGCACCACCGGTTTACCTAAGTCAGAGATGCTAGTCGTAACATGGGCAAACTTATTAGCGAGAGTCTCAATATTGACCGAATCCATGATTGCTAAGCCTCCGGCTGCAGGAGCAGTCCAGTCGGCAATGCTTCGTCTGGCACGCGAGAGAGAAGGAGAGGGATCGATCCACAGTTGCAGCCATGCATTCCAACCCCTGCTACCGGCCTCCAGATAGGGAGCGCACTGCGGCAGCCTCTGGGTTACATTTAGTTCAGCTAAGTCTATGCGGATCTCTTTCAAAGACATTTGCGGGCGGACTAGAACTCTCTCTCGAATGTCAGTTTTCAAAACATGGGAGCCCACTATATGCGTGCCGCCTTGGCTTAATTGTTCATTGCTAGCAATCAAAGGATCAATTTGGATGGTGTGGGTCTCCTGGGTCCGGATCAGCAGGGAATAATTGCCTGGTTCGTGAGTCAAATTTACAAAGAGCAGCCCAAGCCGGTGAAATTTCTCTACTAGGGGCTTGGTTTGGCATTCGGGCGTCTGCTGAACCAGTATCCAATCGGGTGGGCCGTGTTTGGCTAGGTCTTCCTCTTTTACAATCCCGGTCAAGTTCTCCCAGTGCTCTATAGCGAAGGAGAGAGCCGTGCCTGAAGGGGGCGTGTTAGTGACAGATGCGGATTCAGTGGTAGTAGTGCCTAGTAGGATGGTCATTCTAAAGGGATCTCCTGCCTTCCATACTGCGGCCGACACTAAAATAACTTCACAGTATGGTCCGAAAGCCTCAGTGACAACGGGCGAGGTTTCGACATTGGCAGGGGTGGTATATTTGTCTACCACCGGGACTGCGGTGGGGGCTGGCCTGATGCGGGGAAGAAACATACATGGGATCGGAGCGAGAGGTGACACTGTGTCAGTAGTCGAGTAACATATTAATTCTTGGGACATGGTTTTTACTCCCACACATAAAATAACAAGCTCTGGGGGTCGGATCCACTGCTCTTCACAACTGCGGAAGTTAGTGCGATCCGTCGGGGTGGTCATATTAATCTGCTGCACAACCTTGCAGACCATCATTTCATTTCCTGCTAGTGTGTTGATACATCTCCAGTGGGGGTAGGGCATTAATTTGAACGGGCGTCCCTCTATTAGGGTGCCTGCCAGCACGAGCAAACACAGAGTAGCCAGGTGCCTCATCTCCTGGCCTTCCTTTTCCTTTTTGTGGCGAAAATATCCTGGGGAGACCTGCGGGTATAAGTACAGGCTCCCTGAGTTTGTTGCAGCATAATAAATGAATTGAAGCAGGGAAAAAGAAAAGGGAGAGCGTTTTTCTGCCAGCACAATATGTTAAGCGGGGTTCGAACGAGAAGTCCCAGGGGCACTAAGCGAGCCTTCCAGCTTGTTGCTCTGGGGAGCTCCTGTGCTGGGGCTTCTTCCTATAGCATGTATATTTCAGGGAGAACGTCTTTACGTCGGGCAAGGGTCAGCTGAACGTTAGGCGGGATTATGCAAACTCGCCCCAGGGGTCCCTGGGAGCCTGGACTATGTGGCCTTCAGGTGCCCCTTGCTCGGTGGCGGGCTGCTTTTATTTTGCGGGCTGAGAGCTATCGGTCCAGCTCGGCCTGGCCTTACCGCTTTGAAAGGGAAAAAAAACTAGAGAGCGGTTTCCACTAACTATAAGGGTTGCTGCTAACGGAGACCTTTGTTCTATTTTTCTAAAATAATTTTTAAGTAGGGGTGGTTAGGGTTGAAGGTATGTTTTATGATGGTTTGCTTTTGCTTTGCCTTTTTCCCTCTGCTTTTTTGCAGGACCTCATGTATGTATTTCAGCGGACCATTTTTTCCTAGGATCAATTTTTGGAGGGACTCCCTCGGGAGGCCCCAATTTCATGTTAAAAGAAAGAAACACACAAAGCAAAAGCACACGGGTGTGGGATACTTTCGGGTTGCCCTCACTTGAATTGCCTGGCAGGGCTTCACTGTAACTTCAATATGTCTCCCCCCCTTCTTTTCCCTTATACGGTACGGGCAAGGGAAAAGATTACGTGGGGCGGGTGGCTGCTGGCGGAAAGGGCCGAAGTGGAGCCGAGGGCGCTCGGCGGCGGTTATCGAAAAGCGGCGGAGGCGGCCGAGATCTGCCGGCGCCACTGGGTCTGGGTTGTTCGGGGGTCATCTTGGCGCGGGGGATTCTGGCTATGTAAACGAGGCACGCTGCCCCTTGTGCGTGGCGAACGCACCTCAATAACACATTCCAGGGGTAACATATTTACAAAATACTGGCGGGTCTTTTACTTTTGCACTAAAGCGTACTGGATGGTGGCGCCGTATAGCAACTCACCATGACGAATATGAACATTAGTAAAAGAGGGATGTTGGACTATCTGGGGGTCCTTTTCCAGGGGAGGCACGGCCCTCAAAGCCAAAGCTGACCATCATGCGAAAGCGTGGGTCTGGCAGGTGAGACCCCGAATCTACGTAGATGCGGGATCTTCACCAGCACGGCGGGTGAAATGTTTTCAAACAAAGAAATCACCTTTTTTGGTGGTTTCAACGTTGGAAGACTGCATTCACTTTTGGGCTAAAGCCTCTCCAAACACTTTCACACACAGCAAATCTCTTTTGCCTGTGCAATTTTTTTCTGAACATGCGGCTTACAATCCAATTAAGAATCACTCTCGGTGGTGGTCCTATTTGGCTTTGATTGCCGTGTTTCCCCCTAGGTTCCCAACTGTGGGGCCCGCCTAATGAAGTTAAAGAATAGAACCGAAAAAAAACTTTTGACATTCACACCTACATCTGTATATTCTGCTGTTTCTTTTATACTAAGGCTACAAAGGTCTGGTCTAAGGGGACACAGGGTATCTCTGGCCCAGGGTGAAGGGACGTCTGGCGAATCACTGGGCAGAGGGGGGCTGGGCTGGCGGCGGCTCCCCCAGGGTCGTACACAGGTGGGGCGGTTTGGAGCGGCTTCCCTTTCCATTCCTTTAATTGAGAGGCATGGAAGTATTTTAGCCAAGTGCCTCCTGTCTTCCTCTGGATGGCTACCTGATAGACGGCTGGAGAGACTCTTTTCGTGATTGGGACGGGACCTTGCCATTTGGCGGCTAGTGAGTGTGCCTTCTGTGAGAACTTTCTATATAAAACGAGCTGTCCTTCCTCCCACTGCCTGGGGTTCCTGACCCATCCTAGTTTGCGGTCCATATCCTTCTGAGCTGTGCCTAACTTCTGGGCCACTTGCATGTGGACGGCGTGTATGGATGAGATGAGGTCCTGAACCCAGGCGTCATTAATTACTACGGGCTGCATATCAGAAGGGAGCTGCGTATCTAGCCAGAAGGCTTCTGGGAGCTGCATTTTCCGTCCTGTCATGACCATATGGGGCGTGAGCCCGTGAACTGCGGTGGTGCCTCTGATGGCCATTAGAATTATGGGGAGTTTTTCATCCCAGTCTCTCCCGGAGGAGCGAACCATCTTGCGGAGAGCCTCCTTGAGGGTCCGGTTGGTTCTTTCTATGGCGCCGGAAGCCTGGGGATGGCCGGCTATGTGAAAGCGTTGTTGGATGCCTAACGCCTTGCAAAGTTCCTGGGTTACTTCTCCAATGAAGTGTGAGCCCAAATCGGAATCCATGACTCGTACAGTGCCCCATCTCGAAAACACATTATTGAACAGTAGTTTGGCCATGGTGGCTGCAGTGTTATGTTTACACGGGAATGCCTCGACCCATTTACTAAAGGGATCTATGACAGTGAGACAGTAGCGATTGCCGCGGGGAGTGGGAGGAAGGGGACCGATAAAGTCAATCTGTATACGAGCCCAGGGTCCATCAATTCTCTGATGCTGGAGGGGAGCTCTAGGCCCAGTTGGGTCTGCATTGACCATAGCACAAAACAGACAGTTGTCCACCCATTGTGCTACTTCGGTACGCATGCTAGGCCACCAACCAACCTCTTTGATCCTCTCCAGAGTCAGATCCTTGCCTCGGTGTCCCTGCTCGTGGACAAACTGAATCAGGTCGGCCCTGACTTCCAGTGGCACTACCCAGTGGCGTTCACCGGCTGCATCTACTGCCCAAACTATGCCTTCCTCTTCTCGGATCATTAGTCTTCCTGTCTGATCTCTTCCTGCGGCTAGGAGGTCAGCTACTTCTGGGTCAGATATCTGCAGTTGTGCTAGGTCTAGTGTTCCTGTGATTCCCTGAGCCTGGTTGCGGGCTTGTGCCCGGGTGGTGACAGGGTGGAGGGGACAATCGGTGGCTGGCTCCGGTAAGGGAGCATTTTCTGTGGCGGCTGCCTTGGCTGCGAGGTCTGCCTGGTCATTCCAATAAGCGGTCTCTGAGTTTGTCTTTTGGTGTCCTTTAACATGGGTAACCTGCGTTGGGCCTGTGCGGGACTGAAGGAGCGCGGCTACTTGCTGCCATAGCTGTAGGTGGGCTACGGGTTTCCCATCACTAGCTCTCCACCCCTGATTCTGCCACACCGGGAGCCAGACCGTGGCGGCTTTGGCCGTCCAATCCGAGTCTGTGTAAATGGCAAGTGGGCTCTCTGGGGGCTCAAACTCAAGCACTGCCAGAAGCGCTTGCACCTCAGCCGCTTGGCTGGAATGGGGGCGGGCTGGACCTTTGAGGGTATGGGCGTCGCTCACTCGCACAGCGCCGTAGCCTGTCCGAGGGGAGCCTCCAACGTGAAAGGAGGAGCCGTCGCAGAACCAGCATGTGAAGCCATTCAGTCGGGCTTCCTCTAGCGGGACTCCCCAAGTGACTGGCCAAACAACCTGCGGTGGCGGGTCCAGGGGGCACTCGTGCTCGGTCCCGGTTACTAACAGGCCATAGGGAGCTGGTGGCTCAGTGGTTTCTTTTTTAAATTCTACTCCGCGGTTAACCAATGCCAAGGTCCATTGAGCTATGCGGGCGTTTGATACTTGTCCATCTTGTATCTTGCCAGACAAAATATATTTGAGGGGCGTGTGAGTGGTTTGAACTATTGTGCGTGAGCCTCCTATGATAAATTCCCAATGGGTCAGACTCCAAACTAGAGCAAGGCAAGTCTTTTCGCATGGGCTGAACTTGGTCTCGACCGGAGTTAAATTACGAGAGGCATAGGCTACTACTCTAGCGGCTCCTGCTTGCTGCTGGGTGAGCGTGGCTCCTATGCTCTTGTCTGACACGGCTAGCTGAATAAAGAATGGCTGGGTGACATCTGGATGGGCTAGGGCCGGGGCTGCGGCCAGGCTGCGCTTCAGTTCGGCTAAGGCTGTCTGTTGATCCGGTCCCCACTCCCAGGGGGTGTTCTTCTTGAGGAGAGCATAAAGGGGGCGAGCCTTGTCTGCAAAGGACTCGATGAAGTCTCGGGAAAAGTTAAAAGTTCCTAGAAGGGCTCTGAGGGAGGGGACGTCGGTGGGTGCAGGCAGCTTGGAAATGACCTCCATTCGCTGGGCATCCGGGGTGCGTCCCTCGGGTCCCAGGGTCAGACCCAGGTAATTGACGCTGGTCTGAACCAATTGGGCCTTTTCCCTGCTTGCCTTGAACCCAGTCTCGCGGAGGAGTTCCAGGACTTCCCTGGTGATCTGGCAGGCTAATTCTTCCGTAGGGGCGTGGACTAAAATGTCATCCACGTAGCTCAGTACGTGGGGCCTCGAGGAGGGTTGGAGGCGTTCCCACATCTGAACCACATGGGCGTGACAAATGCTAGGGCTGGAGTGGAATCCCTGGGGTGTCCGCTTGAATGCGTATTGCTGGCCGCGGAAAGTGAACGCGAACTTGTACCAGCAAGACTCATGCAACCGGATGGAGTGGAAAGCGTTGGCCAGGTCTATGACCGAGTAGAACCGGGACCCAGCGGCAATGGCCGTAAGGATCTCGTTGTACTTGGCCACAACCGGGGCAACTGGAGGGGTGGTGGCATTCAGGGCACGGAAGTCGACCGTCATTCTCCAGGTCACTCCATCTGCTTTCAGTACTGGCCACAATGGGGCGTTGCAGATGGACTGCATCGGGAGTATGACGTCCCACTCAAGGAGTCCTTCTATGGTCTTGGCTATCCCTGCCTCGGCTTCGGCTGGGTACTTGTACTGTCTTTGGGGAGGGGGGTCCTTTCCTTCAATCAGGACGCAGGCGTCCTTCACTATCCCACACTCGGCCTTGTCTGTCACCCAAACTTCGGGAAAGTCCTGAACCCAGGGGTCTTCTGTGATGGGGGCGAGAGGCAGGGGGGCCTTAAGGGCTGCACATCAATGGACTGCATTGACAAAGTCTGGGCCTCCCGGGATGTGCCACAGGAGCCCGTTTGCTAAGTCAATGGTCAGTCCCTCGGCTCAGAAGAACGGCATACCCAAAAGTCCATCATCTTCTCCCCAGTTTGCGCATGCCGAAATCCTGGTGGCCAGGTTCCCAACGGAGAGGGGGATGTCCTGCCAGACCGGGGATTCTTGCATGCCGCCTCCGAAACCGGCGAGCTGCATGGTGGTGGGGGTCTGAGTTCCCTTTGTGACTAAGGTGGGCCGGAATATATTAAGTGAAGCTCCGGTATCTATGAGGAGGGTGGCAGGCTTCTTCTTTTCCCCGGGAGTCCCGATCCCTGCCTTTACTGTCGGTCTCCCCCATGTGTCCGGCTTTAGTTTGGCAACTATGCCCACGGAAGGAGACTGGAACTCGGGGCGACCCTATTCTGATCCTGCACCCTGGTCGGTGGAAGCGGCGCTTCCTCTAAAGGGGTTGTTGGGGCTCAGGCGTTCCCAGACCGCAGCTATCGGGGGACTCGAGAAGGGAGGGTCTGGCGGTAAAGGGGGCGCCGACGAGGGTACTGGGGGCTGCTGCTGGTCTTCCCACTCCATGATCGCCTTCATTAGAACGGACATGGGCTTTCCATCGAATAGCTCCATGTTCGCTCTAATGTTTTTGAGGCGCATCCACAGTTCCCAACGGAGGGAGTCCCTGGACTGGGGCGTGCTGCCACGGTCCCTGTAACCCTCGTGGTCGCCCTGTGATGCTCCCCAAGCGTTAGACTGATCTGGAGGCGGGTAGACCTGATGGTTGTACGGGTGCGATGCTCGAGAATGGGAAGGGACTAGGGGCGCATCTTGCGGTCGGGGCTCGTGGGGTCCCTGCTGGGAAGAGGAACCGTAACTCGGGGTGGGTGCAAAGGAAACTCCCGGGCGGTAGTCCCTTGGCCCTCTCCTCCGGTTGAAACTGCTACTCCTTCCCCTCAGGATTCCTCCCCTTGCCTCCGAGTACGAGTTGCGTCCCTGCGGTCGGTACTGGGAGTGGGGGCCATGGTTGGCATAAGTGACTGCGCTTATCGGCTCGCTCTCTTTCCTACGGGAGGCCGGGGACTTCGCATGGCGGATGGCGCTGGTTTCTCGCAACAGGCTGGCAATGCTCCTGATGCGAGCTTCCAGGTCTCCCCATGAGATGCTCCCGGGCTCTACTCCGGCCAGGGCTAGGCGAGTGGTGCTGTTGAGTCCATCTATAACTACCCTCCTGAACTCTAACTCGTCAAAGTCGGGTACATCGCTTGCATCTAGGTCCACTTCATCTGCTAGCTCAGCGAGAAGCTGCTTCCTAGCTAAATATGCCTCTGGGTCCTCTCCGGGTTTTTGAGACTCTGCAATGTACAGAGCCTTTAAGCTTTTAGTGGGCCATAGAAATGCACACAGTTCTTTAATTGCTCCATACTGACTGCGGGTGGCTAACTTTCGATTAGAAACGTAAGCATTAAGGGCTGTGACTATTTCGGGGCTGGCGCAGTGGCGGGCCAGTTGGGCCACATCGGAACCACTAGCGGAGGGCTGGGAGGTGGTCACATGGGTGAACCACTGGATAGCCGTGTCTCGGTTTAGGGGTCCCATACGATCTGCTATGGCTTGGAGCTCATCGGGCCTCCAATTGCGAGTCTCCTTAACGACCCGGTCTGTCTTTCTGCCGTCCTCATCCATGGATACAATTTCCTTAGTAGCTATCGGATGGAGTGGCTGTGGGGCTTCTTCGGGCTGGGGCGACTGGGATGCCCAGCTATCCTTACTATCTTCTGGGAGGGCCAAGAGGGCTGAGGGGTGCACGGCGGAAATTACGGCCTGTTGCATCCCCAAGTGTCGCTTTAGGGCCTCTAGCTCCCTCTTACAAGCTGAATGGTCCGCGGCTGCGGTTTTAGACTGGTTGTGGTCCGCCATGAATCGGGCGGCATGGGTGAGCTTAGTAATCTCTTCTTGTCCCTCAGTTAATGCGTGCTCAGCCATATCGGCACGAGCGGTGGCCGCTTCAGCCTTGTGCTGAGCGTCCTGGAGGGCGGTAGTTAGTCCTTGCTTTTCTAGTATGAAATTGACGCGTTCGGCGCGCCACTCAACTGCTCTTCTCTCGTACTCCTTTTCCTGTTCGGTTAGCTTAGTCCTGAGAGTCTGGATTTCTAGACGCAAAGCGTCCTGCTCTCGTTCTGACCTCTCCTCTAGCTCCTCCTGCGCTGTTTGCAACTTACTAATTAGGGACACGCTGTCCTGTAGGGCAGTGAAAAGTGCCCAGGCTCCATATCTGTCCTTTTTGCTCGATCTAGGTTTCTCCTTGTCACAAAAATCTTGGAAGGCACTTCTAACTATCTGGAGCGGGTCGGGTCCCTTGAAGGAACCGGCTTCCCAGGGGCAATCTCCCTTCTTAACTAGCCACTTCTCCAGGCGGGGCACGGTGGGGTTTGCCCGGTACATTTTTCCTTTTAATTTAAAACTACTTAGGGGTTTTAACAACTTTCTCCTCTCTATGTTCCTTTGGGAGGTTTATCCTTCCCTTCGATCCTCAAGGATTTTTACCAGGGGGTTTTAAGGTCCTACTTTTAGGGTTAAAGGGTATTTTAAGGGTCCTACACTCGGTTCTTCTCCACCGGGGGAGAAGGAAAAATTCCTATTCCCGTTTCAAGCTTGCCTACAAGCCACGGGACCAGGAAAAGTTTACTGGCTCAGAAGGTGGTCCCAAGCTCTCTAAGCCCAAGAACAAAACGCTCAATGCTTCCAAGCCTCTGCCTAGAAGCCAAAGCTCAGGGGTCTCCCAAGCCTATACTCGGAATCCAAAAAGTGTCCCCAAGCCTCTGCTCAGAAACTACAAATGCTCTCAAGCTCTCTGCCCAAGAACTGTACTCAAAGTGTCCCCAGGCCTCGTGCTCAGAGACAGAGGGTTAAACTGTCTCCAAGCCAAGACCAAAAGACTAACGCGCTCAAGGACTGCCTCTGCAAGTCCCCAAGCAAAAGTGCCCAGGAGTAAAACTACAATACTCCCAAGCGGAAAAAGCGCTCAAGAGTTCTACCAACTCTCAAGCGAAAGTGTGCCCAAGAGTCCCACTGACTCCCAAGCGAGGTGCGCCCACGAGTCTGACTCAAAACTCACAAGCGGAAAGGCGCCCAAGAGTCTACCTTAAAACTCTTAAGCACGGTGCGGCCGGCTGCCACGGGGCTTCAGGAACCTGGCTTCAGATTCCCAAAGCTAAACTAAATCAAACGGACTAACGATCCCTTCACGTTTCCTCCGGAGCGGGGACTGAAGCCTAAGTGCTGGCAGGAACGGGGTTTGGACGGACTTAGGAGAGACGGGGGGGGCGGAAAAGAGTTTTATATGTGCTGCTTCAGGAAGTATATATGCGTATATATCTAGAGCCTACTTCTGGGATCCCACCCACATAGACGCGTTTAGGCGGCCCGGAAGGTGGCCAGGAACTTCACCAGTTCAGAGGTCGTCACCCACAGTACACCGGTTATAACGGCTGGAGGGCCTCGCGGTGCACCACAAAAGGCAAGTAGTCCAAAGCTGGCTGAAGGAGGAAATGGGGGAAAAGCCAACCCACAAGATAGAAATGCTCGCTAGAGCCACACACACTCACACTTTTAATTCCCTAAGCTAAATTGCGCTCCTTACACTGAGGTCTGGAAAATTTTCCTCTAAGTCAGTTCGCCGAAGACACGCGTGTCGACTCACGTGCATTCACACGAACTGGGTTATGCCCGCATTCTCCACCAGTAAACTGTTCCCAGAACTGCTCTTTATTATAATGGGGAATTAGCTGTAGCAGTCTGTAACTTAAAATTAAGCGCGGATCATAACCTATGTATACGGAGGTCCCGATCCCAGACACTCTAGTGCAAAAGAGGCAGACAACAAATAGGTTCCAAACACGTGTATTCAGTGTGGCGTAAGCCTAAACTTGCACAAGCATACAAGAGAACATACAAGATCTAAGAAATACAGAGTAGGAAATACAGAGACGTTCGCATTAGCTGGTTCCCAACGATGATAGGGGGAATACTCACTTATCCTGAAGTGAAGCAGAGACACAGCAGCGAGGGGGGTGGTCCAATGCCAGCACTGGAACCACAGACGGACAGCAAGGAAGTCTGGATAGGATGGCACGTGCACCATGCGGTCTGAGAGGCCGGCTTAAATACCCCAAAACGTACCCTGGGGCTGGTGCTGTACTTGGTGGTTCTCACAGTTTAAAACAAAGGTTCTAATGGGTTACTGAATGGCTTGGATGGGCCACTTTAGTAATCAGATTGTGATAAGTGACACCTCAGGAAGAGGGGACAAAAGAGGGAGGGGGAAATCCAAGTGGGCTGAAAGGATGTTCCAGCGGACAGGGCTTGTCCTGATGTCATCAGCTCTGGAATGCGGAGGTTTCTTTGAGATGCATTCTCTAAGTGCTTGGGATGGTCGGCACTTAGTTCTTCTCCGGGGCGGCTCCTAAGATATGCAGAGCGGGGCGAGGTACTCTCGCTGCCGACGTGGTGTGCCCGCTTCGCCGAAATGGCTTCCCAAAGCAGTCTTCTCCTCTGGGTCTTCTGGCTGCCTGAGAACATGGATGCCGGCTGGGCATAGCTGAGGCTGGTTTGCAGGCTGCCCGGTAGCGAGGGCAAGCTCGGGGACCGGCCCGCGGGAGACTCCAGGCGGGAACTGACCAGGGAGCGCCTAGCCAGGCTCGCTGGAGGTTTCCCCGGCAGGCGCCCGGCTGCTAGCAGCGGCTTGGGCCCATATGAGGCAGGCTTCCATGGAGGCAGGGGGAACAATACTTTAAAACACAGTCCAAAGCAGGGAACAGGCACGGTCCGTGGCAGATGGCAATGCAGGCACGGGGCACACTTGTAACAGAGTCCAAAGCACACTGGGAAGTCCAGATACAGGTCAGGGCAGGGCTGCCCAGAAAGAGAGTCCTTTGTGCAGTTAACCAAACATGGAGCCAGTAAACTACACAGTCTGTTGTAGCAGCAGGGTAATTAACACGCAGGCAGGAAGCTGACACGTGTATCAGAGCGCACACGTGCAAAGCAGTCTTTGGTGTAGCAGTAAAACAGTAACGCAGGAAACTTTAACACAGTTCATAGCAGGCTTTAAAGCAGGGGAGGGGGCCTACTTGGCAACAGTGTGAGGGAGGGAAGCACACAATGTCGCTTTGCAGCGGTGCTCTCATGTGGGGGGAGGGCCAGGTCACTACACATGCTGACCACGACCCGCCAACTCTGACAGGTGGGTCATGTCCGTGGCCTCTGCTCCTCTGCACGAGGAACGGCATCATGCTGCTGAGCTAGTGCGCTGCTCTTCCTGGTCCATCCTTGTCCAGCTCGCATATTTGGTACTCCCCCTTCAGCCAGACCATCGCCCCTGCATGCAAGAGAGGCGAGCGCACAATGTTTCCCCCTTCTTTGAGTGTAATCTGCCACGTTTGGTGGGGGACCTTCCGCCAAAAGCAGTGGGTGGGTCAAGCATGTGGCCACCGCTCCTCTGCACGAGGGATGGCGTCATGCCTTCCTAGTTTGCTGCTCTTCAGGGTCCCTCCCTATCGAGGCAGCTTATTTTGTGCCACCTGTCCAGCCGAGGGAATTTTTCCCCTACATGCGCATGATGTCTCCCGCTTCTCTGTCCATGACACTCCAGTGGGTGGGTCATGCTGACGGCCTCCACTCCTCTGCACAAGGGACAGCGTCATGCTGTTGCGCTAGTCACTGCACTTCTGAGTCCATTCTTGTCTGAGCCACTTAGTTTGTGCCACCTCTCCAGGTGGGAGAAGGTTCCCCTCCATGCGCATGATGTCTCCTATTTCCCTGTTCATGAAATGCCACGTCCAGCAGGTGGGTCATGGTCCCAGTCTCCACACCTCTGCACGGAGGATGGCATCATACTTCCGCGCTAGTGTGCTGCTCTTCTGGGTCCATCCCCATCCAGGATGTTTATTTTGTGCTGCTTATCCAGCCCGCGGACGTTTCCCCTCCATGCGCGGCAGGGGTGTGTAAATGTCTCTCCCCACCCGAGCCCACCCACGAGAAGGGGCGTCAGCCGACATGACCCATACACCAGACATCCAGTTACCCCTAATGCCATGAGGGTGGGCATAGGGGGACTGGGGGGGCTGCCAGACCCCCTGCCCAGAACTGGGATGCAGCCGGATGCCTCCCCACCCGAGCCCACCCGCGAGGAAGGGGCAGTGCCTATATGACCCAAACAGCAGACGTACAGCCACCTCTAGGGCCGTGCGGGTGGGCACAAAGGTTTGGTGCCTGGGTGGCCACACACCCCTCCCTGAGTTGGAAGGCTGTGGGACGCCTCACCAAGCCAGCTCATGAGGAGGGGGCGGCCACAAAGATGACGCACGTCTGGGGGTCCATCACTTCAAATGGAGGCATAAAGCAATTGCTATTGTTGGTTCCATTTCTATGGGACTTTCCTGGGGGCACCAGCTTTGGGGCTTTATAACTCAGAGATCCGTCTTGCAATCTTTATTAATCTTGTAGGGTGGCTGGAGGATAGCCCACTGAAAACTTCCTGTGAGTTTGGGCTTTCTGAGCATGAAGGCGGCCGTCCTGGGGCCCCTCGAACCCCAAAACTCAAACCGGTTCAGAAATCAGGCGAGTTCATTAACTTCGTGTTCTGTGTTCCGTGGAAATTAATGAACCATCGAACGGAACCACCCACAAGGGGATTCCGTCCTTCATATAGTTTTTGTATTTCTTCCAAACAGCAAAAAGTCTTCTCCGAATATAGTGGTGCAAAAACATAGAGTCAGCTTTAACTTTATCATACCACAGGTATGCATGCCATCCGAATGTTTTTTTATATCCCTCCAAAGCCAGTAGCTTGCAGTCCTTCAACGTCATCCAATCTTTTATCCAAGACAGGCAAATTGCTTCATGATATAATCTTAAATTGGGCAGCTGCATTCCACCTCTTTCTTTAGCATCCTGTAATACTTTCATTTTCACCCTAGGTTTCTTGCCTGCCCACACAAAGTCCGATAATTTCCTTTGCCATTTTTCAAATTGTTTAGTGTCACGCATGATTGGAATTGTTTGTAGCAGGAACATCACTCTCGGCAATACATTCATCTTTACTGCTGCAATTCTTCCCAACCATGACAAATTCAGCCTATTCCATTTAATCAGATCTTGCTCTGTTTGAGTCCACAATTTCTCATAATTATTCTTAAATAGGTCTATATTCTTCGCAGTCAGTTCAATTCCCAAATATTTTACTTTATTTGTTACTTCACAGTCTGTTATCTCCTCTAGTTCCTGTTGTTTCTGTTTAGTCATATTCTTGCATAGTATCTTGGACTTCTTTTTGTTTACATAAAATCCAGCCAAATCTCCAAATTCCTTAATTTTCTCCATCACCTTTGGCATATTCTCAATTGGATCGTCCACAATTAGCATTATATCGTCCGCGAACGCTCTGACCTTATAGGAATGCTCTCTTATTTTTATTCCTCGGATTGCATCATCTTCTCAAATTTGAATCATCAATATTTCCAATACTAAGATGAACAACAATGGTGACAACGGGCAACCCTGTCAATTTCTTAGTTACGTCTTCATTCACCACAATTGCTGCACTCTGGTCTCTGTAGATTTCTTTCACAGCACGAATGAACTTTTCTCCCATTTGCAGCTTCTCCATAGTGGCAAACATAAAGTCCCAGTTCAAATTGTCAAAAGCTTTTTCAGCATCCACAAAGAAAAAACCAACTTCTCTATCACAACGTTTATCATAATATTCAATAGCATTTATAACTGTCCTTAGGTTATCTCTAATCTGTCTGTCTGGCAAAAATCCGGCTTGCTCCTCTGCAATAAATTCAGACATCCATCCTTTTATTCTCTCCACCAAGATCTTCGCAAAGATTTTATAGTCATTATTCAGCAACGAAATTGGCCTATAATTTTTTACATTGGTCAAGTCTTGTCCCTCTTTAGGAATCAATGAAATATTGGCTTCACTCCAAGTAACTGGAGTCCTTTGATCTTGCATAACTCCATTGATCACCTCTTTCAGAAAAGGCGCCAGTTCATTTGCCAGTACTTTATAAAATTTAGCTGTTAAGTCCATCCGGGCCTGGTGCCTTTCCTAATTTTGTCGACCGTATTGCCTCTTTTATTTCTTCCTCCGTCACTTCTCTATTCAATTTTTCTCTCCATCCCTCAGAGATTGCAGGGAGCCTCATCTTTCCCAGATAATTCGCTATTGAATCTTTATTAACTTATTTTTTTTGGTACAACTTTGCATAAAATTTATAAAAGGCTCTACTAATGGCTGACTGCTCCAGATAAGTTTTATTCTCCTTGCAAATTTTGTTTATGGTTCTCTTCTCCTTTCTTTTCTTCAATTGCCATTCCAAGTATTTCCCAGGTTTATTTGCACCCTCAAACGACTTTTGATTCAGTCTCTTAAGATTCCATTCCATTTCTTTATTATTCATTGCCATCAGCTGTTCTTGAAGGATTTTAATATCCTGATATAGCTTCTTTTTCCCTGGTCTCTTCTTTAATTGACTCTCCTTGGCTTTTATTTTCTCCGTAATCTCCAATCTCTTCTCCTCTCTTTTCTTCCTAGCTGAAGCATTTAAGTCCATTAGTATGCCTCTAGTCACCGCCTTATATGTGTCCCATACCTTATTTGTTGATACTTCATTGTTCATGTTATGCTGTATAAAGAACTTAGTCTCTCTTCGCAGCAGTACGATATTTGCCTCTTCTTGCAATATATCTTCATTTATTCTCCAACCAATTCTCTTTTCCCAAACCTCCACATGATTGGATTGTGATCTGAGCCTACCATTGGCATTATTTCAACGTCCTTAGTCCAAAGCACTAAATCTTTGGAGGCCCAGATCATATCAATTCGTGACAAAGTGGAGTGCCTTACCGAATAAAATGTATATTGTCTACCTTTAGGGTTATGGCTCCTCCATACATCTTCTAAGGTTTCTTGTTCTTTTATTGCAAAAAAAGACTTTGGTAATAGTCCTCTTTTCTTTTGTGCCGTTACAGATTTTTTGTCTTCATCCAAGTTAGTAACTCCATTGAAGCCTTAATTCCTTCTGAAACTTTTTTATCTAAACTTTCAATTGCCGCCTGCCACTCCTTTTTCGACATCGTGGGGCTAGCTTTGCCTCGCTCCCACGTGTCCGCCCTTTTCCTCAACTCCGTGGCGTTTTACTTTCTATACTTTTACTTTTAAAAGTCCCAAAATCACTTTGTTTCTTAAAAAAAAACAATTACGGAGTCCAAAATGTCGGGCGTCTTTTCTCTATGGTTCCTCTATGATTATTCCCCCTTTATTTGTAATCCAAGATGGCCTACTTCCTGTTCTGCTGAAGCCGCGACCCTTCCCCTTTCCAAAATGGTGTTCTTCTACTTCCTGTAACACGGAGATGGCCGCTTCTCTCCAGCTTCTCTATCGTTGTGACGTGCTTCCTGTTCCTCAGCCACCCACAGCAGTTCTCGCGATGTTGAAACTTTCTCACAGTCCACTATCTCTTTGTCACCGCAGGTATGTAAAACAATAATCAAATTTCTTTGATAACTTGGTTATACTTAGTCCTTCTTTAAAAAATTTTCTTGCCGGGATTTCCCCTCCTTATACTCAGTCTGTTGCAGTTTTAAAATTAACTTTAATACTTCATTTATTGAGTTAATCTGTCCCGTTTCAAGAGATAGTGATCTTTACCTTCTTAGTCGATTTCTCGGATTGTAGTCACTGTTCCAATCTTCCATTCACATCAGTTCCCTTTGCCCCTGTTTGAAGCCTGGGCATGTAGGTCTTATGCCAACCGAATTGGCTCCGGAGCTACTGCAGAGATCTTGGCAAAACCTGTCTTCGGGTGGGACCTCAAGGGACGGGAGAGAGCCCGTTGTGTAGGACCCCCCCTCGCCTGAGATCAACGCGCCCTGAGGTTCTTGAGCGTACTAAGCCTGCTCTCCACCTGAGAGCAGTTGGCTGCGGGCGATTTCGGCCCCTCCAGCCCTCAAAACAGCAGACCGGACAGCTCAGCTTTAAGAGCTGCGTTAGACTTTCATGGATCCCAAACCAGAAGTCCCCAACTTTTTTTCATTCCGTGCTTTCCATTATTCCCTTTGGGCATTCCCTGATCCCATTATTCCCTATGGGAAAGCATGGTTTCCATTATTTCCTAAGGGAAATCGCTGTCTCATTAATTCCTTCCGTGCAATCGCTATCTTCAGCGATTGCCCAGAAATACCTTCCCCTATGTGTATCTATGTGTATCTATCTTTTTCTATCAGTTTGGTACCAGCATCACTCACCTGCCAGCCAGCCATGGCAGCAAGGAAGGACGCCTTCCCCCTGACGGGGAGGAGACCACAGGACCATACAGGAAGCTTCACAGGATGCAGCCACAGACATGGCCCACCCACCGGACGTGGCGTTAGGTCTGTGTCGAGGAGGGGGTGACCTGCACCCCTCCGTGGGAGAGCAGAGCAGCAAAGCAAAAACATGTGCTCCCCTCTCTCGCATGGTGGGATGCCTGCCAGTTGGTCAGGCTACACAAAATAATTGTCCCGGACAAGGCCGGACATGGAAGAGCAGCTTCATGAACAGTGATGGCAGTCGCCTGAATGACCCACCCACTGGATGTGGCAGAACAGAAAGACCACCTTTCCCCTGGCACGGAGGAGACAGCCTCTCCCGGTGAATGGGACTCCTCCCACAATCCTGTACAACTATATCTGCAAGCCATCCCTTGTGCCGAGAAGCGTTGGACACGGACATCACCAACCCACTTGCCAGCATTGGCAAAGGAGAAGGACACCTCCTCCTCCTTGGGGGGAGGCTGTTCAAAGTCCAGCTGGGTTAAAGTTGGCGGGAAGTATGATTTCCATTCTTCCCTATGGGCAATCACTATCTGCATTATTCTCTAGGGTCAATCGCTGTTTTCATTATTCCCTAAGGATAAGTATTCTTTCCATTATTCCCTATGGGCAATCGCTGTTCCCATTATTGCCTATGGGCAAGTGTAGTTTCCATTATTCCCTATGGACAATCACTGTCACCAATATTCCCTATAGACAATCACTTTTTTAATTATTCCCTTTTCTTTATTCATCATTTCCCTATTCCCTATGACCGTGGTTTACATGATTTCCAATGGTCATTGGCTTTCCCCATTTTTCCCTATGGGCATGCATGGTTTCTAGTATTCCCTCTGGACAATCGGTGTCCCTATTTTTTCCCTCTGGGCAAGTATCAATTCCATTATTCCCTATGGGCAATTGCTTTATCCATTGTTCCCTATCGGCTATCGCTGTTCCCGTTATTCCTAAGGACAAGCACGCTTTCCATTATTCTATATGAGCAATCATGGTGCCCAGTATTCCCTAAGGGCCAGCATGGTTTCCATTATTGCATAGGGGCTATCACCGTTTCATTAATTCCCTGTGAGCAATCACTGTCTCCTTTAGTCCCTATGGCATTAGTCCCTAATGGAGTCCCTGTCTCCATTATTCCCTTTGGGCAAGCATGATTTCTATTATGCCCTATGGGCAATCGCACTCTCCATTATTCCCTTGGAGAAAGCATGGTTTGCATTATGCCCAATGGGGATTATGTCCTAAGTCAAGCAAATTTTCCATTATTCCCTATGGGCAATCGCTGTCCCCATTATTCCCTAGGGGAAGCAGAGTTTCCTTTATTCCCTAAGGCCACTCACTGTCGCCATTATTCCCTATGGACTATCGCTGTTTCCAGTATTCCGTATGGTCAAGTGCTGTTTTCATTATTACCTATGGACACTCGCTGTTTTCGTTATTCCCTTTGGTCAATCTCTATTATTCCCTATTCTTTCCATTTTTCACTATGAACGAACTCTGTTCCCATTATTCCCTAACAACAATCGCTGTTCCCATTATTTCCCATGGGCAATTGCTATTCTAGTTCTTACCAATGGGCATGCATGGCTTCCTTTATTCCCTATCGACCATCGCTGTCCCCATAATTCGCAGTGGACTATCTCTGTTTTCATTATTTCCTGTGAGCAATCATTGTCTCCATTATTCCCTGTGGACAATCGCTGTTTTCATTATTACCTATGGACAATCACTGTCTCCGTTATACCTTAAGGGCAAGCATCATTTCCATTTTTCCCTATGGGCAATCCCTGTCCCCATTATTCCCTATTGGCAGACTTAGTTTTCATTATTCCCTATGGACAATCA
Source organism: Eublepharis macularius (assembly GCF_028583425.1). Lineage (NCBI taxonomy): Eukaryota > Metazoa > Chordata > Lepidosauria > Squamata > Eublepharidae > Eublepharis > Eublepharis macularius. Next base: position 5,867,744 of record NC_072792.1, read on the forward strand.
CTCTCTACATTATTCCCCAGGGGCATGCACAATTTCCATTATTCCCTAAGGGCAATCGCTGACTGCATTATTCCCTAAGATCTATCACTGTTCCCATTGTTTCTTAAGGGTAAGCATGCTTTCCATTATTACCTACGGGGAATCGCTGTCCCCATTATGCCCTATGGGTAAGCATGGTTTCCATTTTTTCCTAAGGGAAATCGCTGTTCCTATTATGGCCTACAGGCAAGCATGATTTCCTTTATTTCCTACGGGCGATCTGTGTCTCCGTTATGCCCTACGGGCACTTGCTCTTTTCATTATTCCCTATGGGCAAGCATAGCTTTCATTATTCCTTTTGTACAATCGCTGTCCCCATTATTCCCTAAGGGGGATCGCTATCATTATTCTCTATGGGTAAACATGGTTTCCATTATTCCCTAAGGCCAATTGTTGTTCCCATTATTCCCTAGGACAAGCTTGGTTTCCATTATTTCCTATGGGCAATCACTGTCCCTATTATCCACTGCAGGCAAATATAGTTTACATAATTCCCTGTGGGCAATCGCTTTTTCCATTATTCCTTAAGGGCAAGCATGGTTTCCGGTATTTTCTAGCGGAATCGTTGTCTCCATTACACCCTATGGTAAGCATGATTTCCATTATTTCCTATGGGCAATCGTGTTTTCCAGTATTTCATAGTGGCAAGTATGGTTTGCCTTATTCCCTATGGGCAATCTCTGTCTCCATTATTCCCTAAAGGCAAGCATCATTTCCATAATTGCCTATGGGCAATCACTGTCTTCAGTATTCCCTATGGACAAGTCTTGTTTTCAGTATTCCCTTCGGGCAAGCATGGTTTCCATTATTCCCTAAGGGCAATAGCTGTCCCCATTATTCCCTATAGGCAAGCATGGTTTGCTTTATTCCTTATGGCCACTTACTCTCCCCTTTATTCCCTAGGGACAATCACTGTTTTTATTATTCCCTATAGACAATCGCTGTTTTCATTCTTTCCAATGGGGAAGCATGCTTTCCAGTATTATCTATGGGCTTTCCCTGTTATTACCTATGGACAATCGTTGCCTCCATTATTCCATATAGATGATCCCTGTTTTCATTATTCTCTAAGTGCAAGCATGCTTTCCATAATTCTCTATGGGCAACCTCTGTCTCCATTATTTCCTAAGGGCAAGCATTGTGACCATTATTCCCTATGGCCACTCTCTGTCCCCATTATTCTTTTTGGGCAAGCATGGTTTCCTTTATTCCCTATGGCCAATTTCTGTCCCCATTATTCCCTATAGATAACCACTGTTTATTATTATTCCCTATTCCCTATTCATTATTTCCCTGTTTCCTATGCCCACAGTTTTCATTATTCCCGTTCGGCATTAGCCTTTCCCATTATTCCCTATGGTCACGCATGGTCTCTATTATTCTATTATTTCCTCTGGGCAGGCATCATTTCAATTATTCCCTATGAGCAATCGCTTTCTCCAATATTCCCTATAGACATTTGCTGTTTACATTATTCCTGATGGGGAAGCATGCTTTCCATTTTTTCCTATGAATAAACCCTGTTCCCATTATTCCCTAAGGACAATTGCTGTTCCCGTTATTCCCTATGGGCAATCTTTATCTCCATTATTACCTATGAACAATCGCAATTTACATTATTCCCTATGGGCAAGCGTTCTTTCTATTATACCCTACGGGCAGTTGCTGTCTCCATTATTAGTTATGGGCAAGCATCATTTCCATTACTCCGTATGGGCAATCCCTGTGTCCATTGTTCCCTATGACAATCGCTGTTTTCATTATTCCCTATGGACAAGCATTCTCTCCTGTGTTCCCTATGGGCAATCGCTGTCCCCGTTATTCCCTATGGCCAAGCGCTATGATCAATTGCTTTCTCCATTATTCTCTATGGACATTCGCTGTTTACGTTATTCCTGATGGGGAAGCGTTATTCCCTATGGAAAATCACTGTGTCCATTATTCTCTATGGGCAAGCATGGTTTCCGTTATTCCCTTTGGGCAATAGCTGTCCCCGTTATTCTCTTTGAACAACGACGTTTCCTTTATTCCCTATGGCCACTTACTCTCCCCATTATTCCCTACGGACAATCACGTTTTTTATTATTCCCTTTGAGCAGTCAATGCTTTCATTAAGATAGATGGATCTACTCATACTAATCCCTTTTTCTATTATTCCCTATGGACAATCACTGTTTTCTTTATTCCCTATGGACAAGTATGCATTCTGTTATTCCCTATGAACAAACGGTGTACCCATTATTCCCGATGGGCAAGCATGCTTTCCATTACTCGCGATGAGAAAATGATAGGAAAGAGATAGGAAAGGGCAGATATACATAGAAAGAGAGAGATTCAGATAGATGGTGAAAGACCTAGAAAGAAACAAATAGAGAGAGAAAGTAACAATTAGACAGAGACAGATACGGAGAAACAGACAGAAAAGGCTATATAGTCATATGCTAGCGCTAGAAACAGAGTGCAAACACTTCAAATAGATATAGAGTCGGACAGAACAAGATATAGATAGATAGCTTGACAGAAAGAATAATAGAAAAACAAAAACATTCGAAAAAAATAGTTACACATACCTTTCTCTCTCTCTCTCCCCCTCGTTTTCTATATACCTTTCTCTGGGTTTCTGTTTGTGTATGTATGTGTATCTCTCTTTTTCTAATGGTTTTGCTTTTCTCTCCTTTCTATCAGTCTGTCTAACTAGCTTGTTCTGACTGTATATCTATTTGAAGCATTCGCATTTTGTTTCTAGCTCTGGCACACTGGATCTCTGTGTAGCCATTTCTTACTGTTTCTCTTACTGTCTGTTTGTTACTTTCTATCTCTATTTTTTCTTTCTGTTTTTTCCTCCGCTATCAATTTGAATCCATCTATGTGTATGTATATTTGACCTACGTACCTTTCTCTATCTTCATTTATGTGGATCTATGTGTATCTATCAATTACAAATGTTTTTCTTTCTGACACAGAGAGAAACAGATAGAGATATAACGAGTTAGATCTAGAATCATAGAGAATGCGAATGTTACAAATAGATACAGGTTCAGAGAGAACAAGATAGAAATAACTAAATAAATGACGATAGAGATAGACAGTGATAGAGATAGAAAGAGAGAAAATGAAAGGTAGAGATAGAAAGAGACAGGAAAGAATTAACAGTGCAATCCTAAGAAGAGTTACTCCACTCTAAGGCCATTGAATGAATGGGCTTAGACTGGTGTAACTCTGCTTAGGATTGCACTGTAATGTAGTGGTAGAAAGAGATAGAAAGTAAAAGATAGAACGTACAAGCCGTATGGACAGAAATAGATAGGACATTAGAGATAAACTGAGCTGGATCTAGAAACAGGTAGACTGCAAACACTACAAATAGATAGAGGTTGGGACAGAACAAGACAGAAATAACTAAATAAACAGCAATAGAAAGTGATATAGATACAGAGAGAGAAAATTAAAGCTAGAGATAGAAAGAGATAGGAAAGGGCAGCTATACATACAAAGAGAGAGATTAAGATATATAGTTGTAGAAAAACATAGAAAGAAAAAGAGATAGAACATAACAAATAGAATGAGCAGTCTAGACAGAAATAGATAGAAAAATCCATAGAGATTAACTGAGCTAGATCTAGCAAGAGATAGAATGCAAACACTACAAATAGAGGTTCAAACAGTACAAGATAGAAATAACTAAATAAACAGTGATAGAAGCCGAGAAAAACCAAATCAGATAGAAAAAGATAGATAAACATTGGTGACAATAATTAGAGAAAGGAATATAGAAAGCAATTAGATACAGAAAGAGAAAATGAAAGCTAGTGATAGGAAAGGATCGGAAAGATAGGGAAGTGCACGTATGCATAGAAAGATAGCTTCAGCTAGGTAGCGGTAGAAAGACATGTCTATTTGAAGCATTCACATTCTGTTTCTGTGTCTAGTACTGTTGATCTCTATGTAGCCTTTCCTATCTGTTTCTCTGTATCTGTATCTTACTGTCTAGTTAATTTCTAACTCCAGTTTTCTATGTCTTTCCACTACTATCTATCAGTATCTTTCTTTCTTTGTATATCTGCCCTTTCCTATCTCTTTCTATCTCTACCATTTTCTCTTTCTATATTTCTCTCTCATTTTCTATATACCTTTCTATGGTGTTTATATCTTCTGCTAATTTTTTGTCTCTCTCTCTCTCTAGGTCTATTTGATTTATTTTGTATTCTGTTTCTCTCTCTAACAGTTGATTTCTATGGAGCGTTTTCTGTTTCTCTGCTTGTCTTTTACTGTTTATTTATTACTTTCTATCGCTATCTCTTTCTATCTCTATCATTTTCTCTCTTTCTATATGTATTGCTATCGTTTTCTACCTTTCTCTAACTTCCTCTTTGTGTATGTTTATCTTTTCTAATATTTTTGTTTTTCTCTCCATCCTTTGTTCATTCATTCATTCATTCGTTCTCTCTCTCTCTCTACCTAACTACCTTCTACCCTCTTGACTCCATATCTACTTGTATCATTCGTATTCTGCTTCTAGCAGAATCAACACAGTTGATATCAACCCAGTTGATATCAACCTTTTCTCTATATCTCTCTCTTACTGTCTGTTTGTTTGTGTCTTTCTATCTCTATCTGTTTCTATCAACTATCCTAGAGCTAGAATCAGAATGTATAGCCTTCAAATAGATATAGAGTCAGACCGAAGAAGATAGATTGATAAATAAAAAGGAGAGAAAAACAGTATCATTTGAAATAGATAGCTACACATAGCTACATATAGATGAAGATAGTTATAGAAATAGAGATAGATATAAAAAGAGTGAAAATGATAGCTAGAGAGAAATGATAGAAAGAAACAGAGATAGAAAGTAACAAATAAACACTAAGACACAGAGAGAAACAGATAGAAAAAGCTGCCTCGAGATATAATGAGCTAGATCTAGAAACATATAGAATGCCAATGCTAGAAATAGGTATAGGTTCAGCCAGAACAAGATAGAAATAACGAAATAAACAGCAATAGATATAGAGATTAAGAGATAGATTATGATAGATAGCAGTAGAAAGAGATAGAAAGAAAAAGATAGAGATAGAACATACGAGACGTAGAGACAGAAATAGGTCGATAGGACATAGAGATAAACTGAGCTAGATCTAGAAACAGGTAGACTGCGAACACTACAAACAGTGGTTTGGACAGAACAAGATAGATATAACTAAATAGTGATAGAGGTAGAGATAGAAAGCGATAGAGAGAGAAAATGAAAGTGAGAGAGAGATAGGAAAGGGCAGATATACATACAAAAAGAGAGATTAACGTAGTGGTAGAAAGAGAAAGAGAAAAAGAGAGAGAACGTACAAGCCGTATGGACAGAAATGGATAGATAGGACTGAGATAAACTGAGCTAGATCTAGAAACAGACTGAAAACGCTACAAATAGATAGAGGTTCGGACAGAACAAGGTAGAAATAACATAAAGAGGTAGAAACCTAGAGATCAAAAGAGATGAAAGGGCAGATATACATACAAAGAGAGAGATTAAGATAGATAGTTGTGGAAATACAGAAAGAAAAAGATAGAGATAGAACATAACAGAATGAGCCATATAGACAGAAATAGATAGAAAAAGCTACATAGCGATAAAATGAGCTAGATCTAGAAACAGATAGAATGCAAACGCTACAAATAGAAAGCAATAAGATACAGAAAGAGAAAATGAAAGCTAGTGATAAAAAGATAAAGTTGCACGTATGCATAGAAAGAGAGAGATTCAGATACGTAGAGGTGGGAAGAGAGGAAGAAACAACTAGAGATAGAAATTCACAAATGGACAGTAAGAGCTATATAGGCAGAAACAGATAGAGAAAGCTACAGAGATCAACTGAGCTAGAGCTAAAAACCAATCTATCTTGTGCGGACGTTTTCCTATTTAAAGGATTTTGCATTCTAGCTCTAGCACAGTTGATCTCGATGTAGCCTTTCCTATCTGTTTCTGCCTATATGGCTCTTACTGTCCAATTTCTATCCCTGCAAAGAAAAGAAAGAGGCTGCTCCTGTTCAAAACTGTATATAAAGAGAGAAGAGACTCACAGGAGCCACTATTCAAAACCCATTTGACTATGCTAATAGTAGAGTTTACTTTTGGTGGGATCAGACCAGGATCAACTCTAGAGGACAACGTAAAGTTTCTTGGGCTAATCCTGTTAGTACTTTTTCAGACCTGGAAACATCGGGGGTATCAGATAGCTCTGGCGATGAGGCATCTAGTGGTAGGAACTTGAGAACTAGAACAATTTATCCAAACCAGAGACCTTCTTTTTTAGAAAGAGGCAAAAAGAAATCCTTCTCAAGAACACGGATGAAAGTTTAATTTTTAATTTATCCTCTCGGGTCTTGAGCCATTCGGAAACTGCAGTCCTAAATAATGGACTGGGATTTGTGCCCACCCCATTATATCAACCACTTCAAACAAGGGTAGACTTATTCAAGCTGATTCGTCAAATTAAACTTAAAAAAAATATTTAGATCCCAAACGGAGTCTACACCTAGTGTGGGATTTGAATTGCCAAAGAAATTAAAGGGTCCATCATCATTTCTACCACCTGTAACTGACCATCGTATAGAAACGTTTGAACACATGATTCTTAAGGAACTTTTTCGACTAGAAAGCAAACCACCCAGGACTTGGCAAAACTTATCACGCCTGGAGAGACAGGCTCTTAAGAATTTGCAAATGGACTCCAACATAATAATTAAATCTGCCGATAAGGGTGGGGGTATTGTTCTTATGGATAGAGAAATGTACGTAACGAAAGTATATAAACAACTTCAGGATACCTCCTTTTATACACCGCTTTCCTCTGATCTAACTAACCAAATTAAGGAATTGATCAAAATTGTCTTAGATGAAGCAAGGGAGATGGGAGAGATTAATGATGCAATATATAAGTCTTTACAGGTTGCCTCTCCTAGGATTCCAGTATTTTATATACTGCCTAAAATTCATAAAAAAGTTTTTCCCCCACCCGGCAGACCAATTATTTCGGGGTGTGGCTCCATTTTGGAACCTTTAGCGATTTTGTTAGACTCAATACTACAACCAGCAGTCACAGAAATTGATGGTCTATTGCATGACACACGGGACTTTATTAAAAAGATTGAGACTATTCAGTTGGAAGAAGACACTATGTTCCTAACAATGGATGTTAATTCCCTTTATACCATCATTCCACATCAAGAAGCACATGAGGTGGTAGAGGAAACCCTTGGAAACCTAACAGAACACTACTTTCCATCACCGTTTCTATTACAACTACTTGACTTGGTATTGGAGAAAAATTATTTTTTGTTTTGAAGAAAAAAATTTTTTCCAGAAGAAAGGTGTAGCCATGGGATCATCTGTGGCACCATGTATTGCAAACCTGTTTATGGCCCGTTGGGAGAGAACATTTATTTTAAATGACACTAATCCCTTTAGGAACAACATTTGCTTCTTTTGTAGATACCTTGACGATTTATACTTTTTATTTAAGGGAGAAGCCCAAATACAGGATTTTTGTGATTGGCTCAATAATCAGGATCCAAATGTTAAGTTCACCTGGCGTTCTGACTACTTTGGAATTAATTTTCTTGATGTTGTTACGTTCAGAGACTCCAGCAATAAGATAAAAGTTAGAACATACACGAAGGGGAAAGACCGGAATTCTTATCTGGAATTTAGCTCATTCCATCCTCGACATTTGAGAGAAAACATCCCCTACGGTCAATTTTTACGTATTAAACGGAACTCCACCACAACCATGGATTTTGATAGGGACAGCAAACAATTGGGACAAGCCTTCCTGAACAGGAATTATCCACCTCAAATTATTTCTAATGCATTAATCCGAGCTAAAACTAAAGACCGAGCTGAACTTTTTCAAACCTGTTCAGGACAGTTGGATTCAGGCATCCGATGGGCTTTGGATTATACACCTTTAACGAACCAAATAAAGAGAATCGTTAACCGACACTGGCACTTGATCCAGGATATTGAAGGCTGTGAAAAAAGACCACTCTGCGGACTTCGCAGATCAAAAAGCTTAAGGGATGTCCTGATACATGCTAAAATGCGATCTGCCCCACAGCAATCATCATTACCTGTTGGTAATTATAAATGTGGACGTTGTAGCATATGTAAGTTAATGCAGGAGGGAAGGGAAATTTCAGTCAAGGATCGGAGGATACCAATCAAACATTTTGCATCATGTTACACATCATGGGTGATATACCTGATAGAATGCCCTTGCAGTCTGGTTTATGTTGGTTGCACAGTAAGACCATTAAAAACAAGGCTATTAGAACACATCTCTAGGATTAGACATAAAGTGCTGGAGGCACCAATAGTTTCCCATTTTCTTGAATATCATCATGAGGAAACCTCCTTTAAAGTTTCGGTACTGGAAGTTTTAATGAAGGGTCAGCTAAATCAAAACAACTTATTAAAAAGGGAGGCATATTGGATTGTGAGTCTACAGTCAATTAGACCTTATGGCCTTAACACTGAGTTATTGTTAAACTGTTTTCTCTAATGAGATACTCTACTTTAAAGTAAGTTAAACACACAGTGGATGTTATTTAAACTCAGTATGGCCAATTAGATGACGCGCAGGAGAAGATACAACTGCTGCCGTCCAGGTGCTGGGGAAAAATAAGCGTCTTTGCCAATTGAAATTGAATAATAGTGAATGGAACAGGTCTGTCTTTTACAATGTAGTGTAAATTTATTTGATTGTGATGCCTTGTCATGGGTTTATGGATTTAAAAAAAGGACTTTTGGCATTCTGTAACACTGTATAAAAGACCTACATTGCTGTTTTGTAATACATTTACTTATGGATACTGTATAAACCACTAAAGTGGGGTTACCATTGAATGTAACACAAAATTAATTTTTCATTACAGTTATGAACCACGCCCCTGAAGAAGGGGACGAAATCTGAGTTTAGCCGGCCCCAGATTGGGCGAGGCTAATTTCTAATTTGCTTTGGAACCTGTTCCATACCTGGTAATTTTTCGTTTGAGAAGACTTTGTGAAGACTCTGCTGTTCCTCGTGGCCAAAGAACACACATATACACACGATGGAAACCCTGGACTAACTTTATTGAATAGCTCATATATGCTTTATAATATTGAGTAGTAAATGCATTAATATATTTGACTGTGATCAATAACATTGAGTAGTAAATGCATTAATATATTTGACTGTGATTATATATTCAAATGGGTTTTGAACAGTGGCTCCTGTCAGTCTCTTCTCTCTTTATATACAATTTCTATCCCTAGCTGTTTCTTTCTATCTTTCCACTGCAATCTATTTCAATCTCTCTCTTTCTATGAATATATTTCATTTCCTATTGCTTTCTATCTCTAGCTATCATTTTCTCTCTTTCTATATCTATCACTATTGTTGTCTATCACTATTGTTGTTCTGTATTTTCATCTATGCGTATGTATGTGTACAAGTCTTTCTAATGTTCTAGTGTTCTAGTTTTTCTCTCCATTCTATCTTGTTCTGCCTGGCCCTTTATTTATTTGAAGCATTTGCATTCTGTTTCTCTGTCTAGCACAGTCGATCTCTATGTAGCCTTTCCTGTTTCTCTGTATCTGTATCTTACTGTCTAGTTGTTTAATTTCTATCTCAAGCTTTCTTTCTGTCTTTGCACTAGTATCTATGAGTATCTATCTCTTGTATATCTGCCCATTCCTCTCTCTTGCTTTCGCTACCATTTTCTCTCTTTCTATATTTATCTCCATCATTTTCGATATACTAATTTTTCTATATACTTCTATATACTTCTTCATCTATATACTTCTATATATTCATCTATATACATCTATAAACTTCTTCATCTACGTCTATCTATCTATCTATCTATCTATCTATCTATCTATCTATCTATCTATCTATCTATCTATCTATCTATCTATCTATCTATCTATCTATCTATCTATCTATCTATCTATCATCTATCAAGTTTGTTCTGTCTGACTCTTTTGTATTTGAAGCATTTTGGTTTTCTCTCTAACACAGTTGAGTCTTTTCTATCTGTTTCTCTGTATCTGTATCTTACTGTTTATTTGTCGCTAGCTCTTTTTATCTCTAGCTATCATTTTATCTCTTTCTATATGTATTGGTATCATTTTCTACATTTATCTTCCTCTTTGTGTATGTGTAACTATCTGTTCTAATGTTTTTTTCTCAGTTCTTGTTTTCTTTCTTTCACCTACCTACCTACTTACCTACCTACCTTGTTCTCTCTGACTCCATATCTACTTGCATCTAGATCTCACACAGTTGATATCTAAGTAGGCTTTTCTATCTGTTTCTCTATATCTCTTACTGTTTGTTTCTCTATCTATCTGTTACTATCAACTGTCCGAGAGCTAGAAACAGAATGTAAAGCCTTCAAAATAGATATAGAGTTGAACAGAAGATAGCGAGAAAGGAGAGAAAAAAAAATCATTTGAAATAGATAGCTACACATACCGATAGAGATAAAAAGTGATAGAGAGCGATACAGAAAGTGAGAAAATGAAAACTTGAGATAGAAAGTGATAGGAAAGGGCAGATATCCATACGAAGAGAGAGATTAAGCTAGATAGTTGTAGAAAGACATAAAAAGAAAAAGATAGAGACAGAACATAACAAATAGTACGAGCCGTATAGACAGAAATAGGTAGAAGATAAGAGATAAACTGAGCTAGATCTAGAAACAGATAGAATGCAAACACTGCAAACAGATAGAGGTTCGGACAGAACAAGATAGAAATAACTAAATAAACAGCGATGGAAGCCGAGACAAACCAAATCAGATAGAAAAAGATAGAAATAGTTAGAGAAAGGTATATAGAAAGCAATGAGATACATACAGAAAGAGAAAATGAAAGCTAGTGATAAAAAGATAGGAAAGTGCACATATGCATAGAAAGAGAGAGATCCAGATAGGTAGAGGTAGAAAGACATAGAAAGAAACAACTAGAGATAGAAATTCATAAATGGACAGTAAGAGCCATATAGGCAGAAACAGATAGATCAACTGAGCTAGACCAATAGACTCTATCTATCTTGTGCTGTCTGACTTTTTCCTATTTAAAGGATTTTGCATTCCAGTTCTAGCACAATTGATCTCGATGTAGCCTTTCCTCTCTGTTTCTGCCTATACGGCTCTTACTGTCCATTTGTGAATTTCTATCCCTACCTGTATCTTTTTGTTTCCACCGCAATCTATTTCAATCTCTCTTTCTATGAATATGTCGTTTCCTATCGCTTTCTAGCTCTAGCTATCATTGTCTCTCTTTCTATATCTATCTCTAATGTTTTCTACATACCTTTCTCTATTTTCATCTATGTGTATGTATGTCTTTCTAATCTTTCTAATGTTCTAGTTTTTCTCTCCATTCTATCAATCTCTCTATCTTGTTGTGCTTGACCCTTTATCTATTTGAAGCATTCGCATTCTGTTTCTGTGTCTGTCACAGTTGATCTCTATGTAGCCTTTCCTGTTTCTCTGTATCTGTATCTTACTGTCTAGTTGTTTAATTTCTATCTCCAGCTTTCTTTCTGTCTTTCCACTTATCTATCATCTATCTATCTGTCTCAAGTTTGACTTTTCTATTTGAAGCATTTTGCATTCTGCTTCTCTCTGCTTCTAGATCTCACACAGTTGATATCTAAGTAGACTTTTCTATCTAGTTCTCTATATATCTCTCTTACTGTTCATTTGTTTCTTTCTATCACGATCTGTTTCTATCAACTGTCCTAGAGCTAGAAACAGAATGTCAAGCCTACAACTAGAGAGTCCAACTATAGAGCAGTACCGAAGAAGACAGAGAGAAAAACAATATCATTTGAAATAGATACATATAGATGAAGCTAGTTATAGGACTCTATTGAAAAACAATAGCGATAGCTATAGAAAGATAGAAAATGATCGCTAAAAGAAATGATAGCTTAGAAAGCGATAGAAAGTAACAAATAAACACTAAGAGACACAAACAGATAGAAAAAGCTGCATAGAGGTATAATGCACTAGATCTAGAAACATAGAATGCGAATGCTACAAATAGAATGAACAAGATAGAAATAACTGAACAAACACTGAGAGAGATAGAAAGCGATAGAGATCGATACAGAAGAAGAGAAAATGAAAGCTTGAGATAGAAAGTGCAGATATACATACAAAGAGAGAGATTAAGCTAGATAGCAGTAGAAAGACGTAGAAAGAAAGAGAAAAATTAACAAATGGACAGTAAGAGAGAGAGAACCAGAAAAAGCTACATATAGATAAACTGAGCTAATCTAGAAACAGACAGAATGCAAACAGAGACCGAAGAAAGAACTACATAAATAGATAAAGGATTGGACAGAACAAGACTAAATAAACTAACTAAATAAACTAACTAAATAAACAGAAAGAGGCCAAGAAGAAACGTATCAGAACAAAAAAGGTAGATAAACATAGATACACAAAGATGAAGCTATTTAGAGAAATATTTCTAACTCTAGAGAAAGGTATATCGCTCTATATCTCTCTTACTGTCTCTGTCTCTATCTCTTTCTATCAACTGTCCTAGAGCTAGAAACAGAAAGTAAAGCCTTCAAATAGCTATGGAGTCAGATCAAAGAAGATAGATTGATAAATAAAAAGGAGAGAAAAACAGTATCATTTGAAATAGATAGCTACACATAGATACGCATAGTTATAGAAATCTATTGAAAAACAATAGCGAAATAGAAAGATAGGAAATGATAGCTAGAGAGAAATGATAGCTTAGAAAGAAACAGAGATAGACAGTAACAAACACTAAGGCACAGAGAGAAACAGATAGAAAAAGCTAGATCTAGAAACATATAGAATGCCAATGCTACAAATAGATATAGAAAGTGATATAGATAGAGAGAGAAAGAGGAGGTGGACAGAAAAGCTACATAGAAATAAACTGAGCTAGACTTGAGCTAAACTGTGCTAGAAATAGAGTGAAAATACTACAAATAGAGGTGTGGACTGAACAAGATAGAAATAACTAACTAAACAGAAAGAGTCCAAGAAAAAATATATCCGATAGAAAGGAATAGGTATACAAAAAGATGAAGCTGTTTAGAGAAAGGTATATAGAATGCAATAGAGATTTAGAAGGAAAGAAAAAGAAAGCTAGAGATAGAAGGAAATAGGAATGTTCAGATATACATAGAAAGTGCGGTAGAAAGGTAGTGGTAGAAAGACAGAAAGAATGCTAGACATGGAAATTCCCCAATGGACAGTAAGAGCCATATAGACAGATAGAAAATGATACATAGCTAGCTACAACCAAAGAAGATAGATTGATAAATAAAAAGGAGAGAAAAACAGTAGCATTTGAAATAGATAGCTACACATAGATACACATAGATGAAGATAGTTATAGAAATCTATTGAAAAACAATAGCGATATAGAAAGATAGGAAATGATAGCTAGAGAGAAATGATAGCTTCGAAAGAAACAGAATAGAAGGTAACAAATAAACACTAAGGCACAGAGAGATAGAAAAAGCTAGATCTAGAAACATATCGAATGCCAATGCTACAAATAGACAGAACAAGATAGAAATAACTGAATAAACAGACAGGTTCGGACAGAACAAGAAAAAGATAGAGATAGAAGGTAAACAAATAGTACGAGCTGTATAGACAGAAAAGCTACATAGAAATAATCTGAGCTAGACCTAGAAATAGAATGAAGATGCTACAAATAGAGGTGTGGACTGAACAAGACAGAAATAACTAACTAAACAGAAAGAGGCCCAGAAAAAACATATCCGATAGAAAAAAATAGGTAAACATAGGTGCAAAAAGATGAAGCTATTTAGAGAAAGGTATATAGAATGCAATAGAGATATAGAAGGAAAGAAAAAGAAAGCTAGAGATAGGAAATAGGAATGTTCAGATATACATAGAAAGTGCGGTAGAAAGGTAGAAAGGTAGAAAGACAGAAAGAATGCTAGACGTGGAAATTCACCCATGGGTAAGAGCCCTATGGACAGGAACAGATAGAAAAAGATACATAGCTAGCTACAACTAGCTAGAACTGAGAGCTAAAAACCAATAGAATCTATCTATCTTGTTCTGTCTGTTATATTTAAAGCATTTTGCATTCTGTTTTTAGCTCTAGCACAGTTGATCTCCATGTAGCATGTCCTATCTATTTCTGCCTCTATGGCTCTTACTGTTTCTTAATGTCTTTCCTCTGCAATCTATTTCAAGCTATCTCTTTCCTATCTCTATCTCTAGCTATCATTTGCACTCCTTCTTTATCTATCACTTTCTTTTCTACATATTTTCATCTGTGTCCAAATCATTCTAATGTTCTAGTTTATCTCTCCATTCTATCAGTCTATGAATCTTCTTCTGGCCAACTCTTTAGCTATTTGAAGCATTCTGTTTCTCTCTAACTTTCATCTGTGTCTTTTGCTGTGCATATACACAGATGTGTATTTCTTTTGCTGATTTCTCTCTCTCTCCCTCTCTCTCTCCCTCTATCATCTAGTTTGTTCTGTCTGACTTTTTTCTTTTTGAAGCGTTTTGCATTCTGTTTCTCTCTAACACAGTTGAACTATGTAGCCGTTTCTGTACGTATCTCTCTTACTGTTTATTGGTTACTTTCGATCGCTAGCTCTCTAAGCAGTCATTTTCTCTCTTTCTATAGGTATTGCAATCGTTTTCTACCTTTCTCTATCTTCCTCTTTGTGTATGTGTCTATCTTTTCTAACATTTTTGTTTTTCTCTCCTTAGTTCTTTCTTTCTTTCTTTTTCTTTCTTTCTTTCTTTCTTTCTTTCTTTCTTTCTTTCTTTCTTTCTTTCTTTCACCTGCCTACCTATCTACCTTGTTCTTTTGCTAATTTTTTGTTTTTCTCTCCTTTCTATCTATATCTATCTATCTCTGTTGATCTCTATATAGCCTTTCCTGTCCTTCTCTGTATCTGTATCTTACTATTTAGTTTCATTTCTATTTCCAGCTTTCTTTCTCTTTCCACTACTATCAGTATCTAGCTCTTTCTTTGTAATCTGCCCTTTACTATCTCTTTCTATCTCTACCGTTTTCTCTCTTTCTATATTTATCTCCATTTTCTGTATACATTTCTCTAACTTTCTTCATCTA
Source organism: Eublepharis macularius (assembly GCF_028583425.1). Taxonomy (NCBI): domain Eukaryota; kingdom Metazoa; phylum Chordata; class Lepidosauria; order Squamata; family Eublepharidae; genus Eublepharis; species Eublepharis macularius. The sequence goes on from NC_072792.1 coordinate 5,882,944, forward strand.
TATGTATCTATGTGTATATATCCTTTGAATGTTTTTGTATCTATCTATCTATCTATCTATCTATCTATCTATCTATCTATCTATCTATCTATCTATCTATCTATCTATCTATCTATCTATCTATCTATCTATCTATCTATCTATCTATCTATCTATCATCTATCATCTATCATCTATCATCTATCATCTATCTAGTTTGTTCTGTCTGTTTTTCCATTTGAATCATTTTGCATTCTGTTTCTCTCTCTAACACAGTTGATATCTATGTAACCTTTTCTATCTGTTTCTCTAGCTCTTTTTTAATTTTTTACTCTTTCTATCTCTAGCTATCATTTTCTCTCTTCCTATATGTATTGGTATCGTTTTCTACCTTTCTCTATCTTCCTCTTTGTATATGTGTATTTATTTTTTCTAATATTTTTGTTTTTCTCTCCATCATTTGTCATTCATTCATTCACTCTATCTCTCTCTCTCTCTCTCTCTCTCTCTCCCTAACTACCTTGTACCCTCTTGACTCCCTATCTACTTGTATCATTCGTATTCTGCTTCTAGTTGATATCTATCTCCTCTTACTGTCCTTAGTTCGTTTGTTCATTTGTTCTTTCTTTCTTTCACCTACCTACCTACCTACCTACCTACCTTGATCTCTCTGACTCCATATCTACTTATATCATTCGCATTCACAACTGCGTGAGACCTAGAAGCAGAATGAGAATGATACAAGAAGATAGGGAGTCAAGAGGGTACAAGGTAGTTAGGGGGAGAGAGAGAGTGAATGAATGAATGATGGAGAGAAAAACAAAAATATTAGAAAAGATAAATACACATATACAAAGAGGAAGATAGAGAAAGGTAGAAAACGATACCAATACATATAGGAAAAGAGAAAATGATAGCTAGATAGAAAGAGAAATAAAGTAAAAAAGACAGCTACAGAGAAACAGATAGAAAAGACTACATAGATATCAACTGTGTTAGAGAAACAGAATGCAAAATGATTCAAATGGAAAAACAGACAGAACAAACTAGATGATAGATAGATAGATAGATAGATAGATAGATAGATAGATAGATAGATAGATAGATAGATAGATAGATAGATAGATAGATAGATAGATAGATAGATATAGATAGATAGATAGATAGAAAAACAAAAAAATTCAAAAGATATATACACATAGATACATATAGATGAAGCAAGTTAGAGAAATGTATACAGAAAATGATGGAGATAGAAAGAGAGAAAACGGTAGAGATAGAAAGAGATAATAAAGGGCAGATTACAAAGAAAGAGCTAAATACTGATAGTAGTGGAAAGAGAAAGAAAGCTGGAAATAGAAATGAAACTAGATAGTAAGATACAGATACAGAGAAAGACAGGAATGGCTATATAGAGATCAACAGAGATAGATAGATATAGATAGAAAGGAAAAACAAAAAATTAGCAAAAGAACAAGGTAGGTAGATAGGTAGGTGAAAGAAAGAAAGAAAGAAAGAAAGAAAGAAAGAAAGAAAGAAAGAAAGAAAGAAAGAAAGAAAGAAAGAAAGAAAGAAAAAGAAAAAGAAAAAGAAAAAGAAAACAGACAGAACAAACTAGATGATAGATAGATAGATAGATAGATAGATAGATAGATAGATAGATAGATAGATAGATAGATAGATAGATAGATAGATAGATAGATAGATAGAAAAACAAAAAAATTCAAAAGATATATACACATAGATACATATAGATGAAGAAAGTTAGAGAAATGTATACAGAAAATGGAGATAAATATAGAAAGAGAGAAAACGGTAGAGATAGAAAGAGATAATAAAGGGCAGATTACAAAGAAAGAGCTAAATACTGATAGTAGTGGAAAGATAAAGAAAGCTGGAAATAGAAATGAAACTAGATAGTAAGATACAGATACAGAGAAAGACAGGAAAGGTTATATAGAGATCAACAGAGATAGATAGATATAGATAGAAAGGAGAGAAAAACAAAAAATTAGCAAAAGAACAAGGTAGGTATATAGGTAGGTGAAAGAAAGAAAGAAAGAAAGAAAGAAAGAAAGAAAGAAAGAAAGAAAGAAAGAAAGAAAGAAAGAAAGAAAGAAAGAAAGAAAGAAAGAAAGAAAGAAAGAAAGAAAGAAAGAAAGAAAGAAAGAAAGAAAGAAAGAAAGAAAGAAAGAAAGAACGAACTAAGGAGAGAAAAACAAAGAGGAAGATAGAGAAAGGTAGAAAACGATTGCAATACCTATAGAAAGTGAGAAAATGACTGCTTAGAGATAGAAAGAGCTAGCGATCGAAAGTAACAAATAAACAGTAAGAGAGATACAGAGAAACATACAGAAAGGGCTACATAGAGATCAACTGTGTTAGAGAGAAACAGAATGCAAAATGCTTCAAAAAGAAAATAGACAGAACAAACTAGATGACAGAGAGAGAGAGAGAGAGAGAAATCAGCAAAAGAAATACACATCTGTGTATATGCACAGCAAAAGACACAGATGAAAGTTAGAGAAACTTAGAGAAAGTTAGAGATAAATATAGAAAGAGAGAAAATGGTAGCGATAGAGATAGGAAAGGGCAGATGGAAAGATAGAAGAAAACTGGAGATAGAAATTAAATGGTACATATAGATACAGAGAAACAGATAGTAAAGGCTACATAAAGACCGTGCTAGAAACAGAAACAGAATACTTCAAATAGCTAAAGAGTCGGCCAGAAGAAGATTCATAGACTGATAGAATGGAGAGAAAAAGTAGAACATTAGAATGATTTGGACACAGATGAAAATATGTAGAAAAGAAAATGATAGAGAAGGAGTGCAAATAATAGCTAGAGATAGAGATAGGAAAGAGATAGCTTGAAATAGATTGCAGGGGAAAGACATATTAAGAAACAGATAGAAAATTCCCCAATGGACAGTAAGAGCCATAGAGGCAGAAATAGATAGGACGTGCTACATGGAGATCAACTGTGCTAGAGCTAAAAACAGAATGCAAAATGCTTTAAATATAACAGACAGAACAAGATAGATACATTCTATTGGTCTGACTCCATAGCTATTTGAAGGCTTTACGTTCTGTTTCTAGCTATTGCCCATAGATAATACTGGAAAGCATGCTTGTCCATTGGAAAGAATGTAAACAGCGATTGTCTATAGGGAATAATAAAAACAGTGATTGTCCCTAGGGAATAAAGGGGAGAGTAAGTGGCCATAAGGAATAAAGCAAACCATGCTTGCCTATAGGGAATAATGGGGACAGCTATTGCCCTTAGGGAATAATGGAAACCATGCTTGCCCGAGGGGAATAATGAAAACAAGACTTGTCCATAGGGAATACTGAAGACAGCGATTGCCCATAGGCAATTATGGAAACGATGCTTGCCTTTAGGGAATAATGGAGACAGAGATTGCCCATAGGGAATAAGGCAAACCATACTTGCCGCTATGGAATACTGGAAAACATGATTGCCCATAGGAAATAGGGTGTAATGGAGACAACGATTCTGCTAGAAAATACCGGAAACCATGCTTGCCCTTAAGGAATAATGGAAACAGCGATTGCCCACAGGGAATTATGTAAACCATGTTTGCCCGCAGTGGATAATAGGGACAGTGATTGCCCATAGGAAATAATGGAAACCAAGCTTGTCCATAGGAAATAATGGGGACAACAATTGGCCTTAGGGATTAATGGAGACCATGTTTACCCATAGAGAATAATGATAGCAATCCCCCTTAGGGAATAATGGGGACAGCGATTGTACAAAAGGAATAATGAAAGCTATGCTTGCCCATAGGGAATAATGAAAAGAGCAATTGCCCATAGGGAATAACGGCGACACAGATCGCCCGTAGGAAATAAAGGAAATCATGCTTGCCTGTAGGCCATAATAGGAACAGCGATTTCCCTTAGGAAAAAATGGAAACCATGCTTACCCATAGGGCATAATGGGGACAGCGATTCCCCGTAGGTAATAATGGAAAGCATGCTTACCCTTAAGGAACAATGGGAACAGTGATAGACCTTAGGGAATAATGCAGTCAGCGATTGCCCTTAGGGAATAATGGAAATTGTGCATGCCCCTGGGGAATAATGTAGAGAGTGATTGTCCATAGGGAATAATGAAAACTAAGTCTGCCAATAGGGAATAATGGGGACAGGGATTGCCCATAGGGAAAAATGGAAATGATGCTTGCCCTTAAGGTATAACGGAGACAGTGATTGTCCATAGGTAATAATGAAAACAGGGAATAATGGAGACAATGATTGCTCACAGGAAATAATGAAAACAGAGATAGTCCATTGCGAATTATGGGGACAGCAATGGTCGATAGGGAATAAAGGAAGCCATGCATGCCCATTGGTAAGAACTGGAATAGCAATTGCCCATGGGGAATAATGGGAACAGCGATTGTTGTTAGGGAATAATGGGAACAGAGTTCGTTCATAGTGGAAAATGGAAAGAATAGGGAATAATAGAGATTGACCAAAGGGAATAACGAAAACAGCGAGTTTCCATAGGTAATAATGAAAACAACCCTTGACCATACGGAATACTGAAAACACCGATAGTCCATAGGGAATAATGGCAACAGTGAGTGGCCTTAGGGAATAAAGGAAACTCTGCTTCCCCTAGGGAATAATGGGGACAGCGATTGCCCATAGGGAATAATGGAAAAGTTGCTTGACTTAGGGCATAATCCCCATTGGGAATAATGCAAACCGTGCTTTCTCCAAGGGAATAATGGAGAGTGCGATTGCCCATAGGGCATAATAGAAATCATGCTTGCCCAAAGGGAATAATGGAGACAGCGACTCCATTAGGGACTAATGCCATAGGGACTAAAGGAGACAGTGATTGCTCACAGGGAATTAATGAAACGGCGATAGCCCCTATGCAATAATGGAAACCATGCTGGCCCTTAGGGAATACTGGGCACCATGATTGCTCATATAGAATAATGGAAAGCGTGCTTGTCCTTAGGAATAACGGGAACAGCGATAGCCGATAGGGAACAATGGATAAAGCAATTGCCCATAGGGAATAATGGAATTGATACTTGTCCAGAGGGAAAAAATAGGGACACCGATTGTCCAGAGGGAATACTAGAAACCATGCATGCCCATAGGGAAAAATGGGGAAAGCCAATGACCATTGGAAATCATGTAAACCACGGTCATAGGGAATAGAGAAATGATGAATAAAGAAAAGGGAATAATGAAAACAGTGATTGTCTATAGGGAATATTGGTGATAGTGATTGTCCATAGGGAATAATGGAAACGACACTTGCCCATAGGCAATAATGAGAACAGTGATTGCCTGTAGGGAATAATGGAAAGAATACTTATCCTTAGGGAATTAATGAGAACAGCGATTGACCCTAGAGAATAATGCAGATAGTGAATGCCAATAGGGAAGAATGGAAATCATACTTCCCCTAAGCAATAATGGGAACAGAGATTGCCCATAGGGAATAACGGGGACAGCGATTGCTCATAGGTAATAATGGAAAGCGTGCTTGCCCATAGGGTATAATGTGAACGCTGTATGTTCATAGGGAATAATGGAAAGCATGCCTGCCCATAGGGAATAATGAAAACAGCGATTGTCCCTAGGGAATAATAGGGACAGTAAGAGGCCATAGGGAATAAAGGAAACCATGCTTTCCCATAGGGAATAATGGGAACAGCTCTTGCCCATAGCGAAAAATGGAAACCATGCTTGCCCAGACGGAATAATGGAAACAAGACAATAGGGAATAATGAAGAGAGCGGTTGCTCATAGCCAAACATGGAAATGATACTTGCCAATAGGGAATAAGGAAGTCAGAGATTGCCCATAGGGAATAATGCAAATCATGCTTGCCCCTAGGAAATAATGGATAAAGTGATAGCCCTCAGGAAATAATGGAAATTATGCTTGCCCATAGAGAATAATGGAGATAGCAATTCCGCTAGAGAATACTGGTAACCATGCTTGTCCTTAAAGAATAATAGAGACAGTGACTGCTCAGAGAGAACAATGTAAACCATGTTTGCCCATAGGGAGTACTGGAGACAGCGATTGCACGTAGGGAATAACGGAAATCATGCTTGCTCATAGGGTCTAATTGGCACAGTGGCTTCTCTTAGGGAATAACAGAAAGCCCGCTTTTTCACAGGGAAATAGGGGAACAGAAATTGCTCATAGGAAAAAATGGAAAGCATGCTTTCCCATAGGAAATAATGGCGCGAACGATTGCCCATAGGTTACACTGGAAAATGGGGCCATAAACAAGGCCATAAACACTGGAGTCCAACCAGTGAAAGTCTGAGAAATAATTAGAACACTAGCAAAAGGAGTTACACCAAGTTGTAGTTGTTATTCGAATTATCTGAAACACATTCAACAATATGCAGACGACACATGTTATTATTGATTGGGCTTGCTAAACTGATAAAAGTTTCTATTAGTTCCTAGGGGAAAGCATGCTTTCCCATTGGGAAATATGTGAACAGAGATTGCTCATAGGGAATAATGGAAAGCATGCTTCCCCATAGGGTATAATGAGGACAGCGATTTCCCATAGGGAATAATGAGGGCAGTGATTGTCTGTAGCGAATAATGGAAAGAATAGTGGCCCTTAGGGAATAATGAAAACAGCGAATGTCCATAGGGAATAATGCATATAGTGATTACCCATAGGGAATAATGGAAATCATGTTTGTGCTCAGGGAATAATTGAAACAGAGATTGCCTGTAGGGTATAACGGGAACAGTGATTGCCCATAGTGAATAATGGAAAGCATGCTTGCCCATAGGGAATAATGGGAACACCGTTTGTTCATAGGGAATAATGGAAAACTTCCTTGCCCATAGGGAATGACAACAATAATGAGTGCCCAGCCCACCACTGAGGACCAGAACGGGGGTGGGTCTTCTTAGGGAGAGCTCACCTGCCTCCTGGGGCCACTGGGCACTGCTACCACCCTCTCCACCCCCTCCGTCCCCTCCCCCCACACCCTCCCCTCCCCTCCCCTCCGCATGCTGGGACCGGAGTGTGTGCACTGCTCGACGCAGGAGCTTAGCCAACTGGAGGAGCTCTCCCAGCCTCATGGTTGTGCTGCCCTTGATACGCCGGTCGCATATGCAGGCCACGTTGTATGGGTCCTCTCTGCACAGAGGATGCAAGCGGGTGGCCAAGCCTGCCTGCAACCTCGCAAGCAAGTCCCAGACCCTGTGGAGTCGGTGATGTCCGTGTCCAATGGTTCTCGGCACAAGGGATGGCTTGAACATATAGTTGTACAGGATTGTGGGAGGAGCCCCATTCACTGGGAGAGGCTGTCTCTTCCGCGCCAGGGGGAAGGCGTTCTTTCTGTACTGCCACATCCGGCGGGTGGGTCGTTCAGGTGACTGCCATCAGTGTTCATGACGCTGCTCTTCCATGTCTGGTCTTGTGCGGGCCAATTATTTTCTGTAGCCTGAACAGCCCGCAGGCATCCCACCATGCAAGGGAGGGGAGTGCACAATGTTGCTTTGCTGCTCTGCTCTCCCATGGGGGGAGGGCCAGGTTGCCCCCTCCTCAACACAGACCTAATGCCACGACCGGTGGGTGAGCCATGTCTGTGGCTGCATCCTATGAAGCTTCCCGTATGGTCCTGCGGTCTCCTCCCTGTCGGGGGAAGGGGTCCCTTCCTTGCCCTCATGGCTGGCTGGCAGGTGAGTGATGCTGGTACCAAACTGATAGAAAAAGATCGATACACAGAGATACACATAGGGGAAGGTATTTCTGGGCAATCGCTGAAGATAGCGATTGCCCAGAGGAAATGAATGAGATAGCGATTCCCCTTAGGAGATAATGGAAACCATGCTTTCCCATAGGGAATAATGGGGACACGGAGTGCCCATAGGGAATAATGGAAAGCATGGAATGAAAAAAAACCAAACCACTCGGCTCATGGTTCATTAATTTCCACGGAACACAGAACATGAACTTAATGAACTCACCCCGTTTCTCAACCAGTTCGAATTTTGGGGCTCGAGGGGCCCCAGGACGGCCGCCTTCATGCTCAGAAAGCCCAAACTTGCAGGAAGTTTTCAGTGGGCTATCCTCCAGCCTCCCTACAAGATTCATGAAGATTGCAAGACGTATCTCTGAGTTATAAAGCCCCAAAGCTGATGCCCCCAGGAAAGTCCCATAGAAATGGAGCCATCAATGGCAATTGCCTTATGCCTCCATTTGAACTGATGGACGTGCATCATTTTTGTGGGGGCCCCCTCCTCACGAGCTGGCTCAGCAAGGCGTCCCACAGTCTACCAACTCAGGGCGTGGGGTCTGGCTGCCCGGAACCAAACCCTTGTGCCCACCCACACGGCCCTGGGGCGACTGCACGTCTGGTGTTTGGGTCATGTAGGCAGCCGCCCCTTCCTTGTGGGCGGGCTCAGGTGGCGAGGCATCTGGCTGCATCCCAAATCAGGGCGAGTCACCTGGCGGCCCCCAGCGGCACCCCTGTGTCCTCCCACACGGCCCTAGGAGCCACCGCATGCCTGGAGTATGGGGCATGTTGGCGTCCCCCACCAGAAGTCTTGCACTGTGGGTCATGTCTGTGGCTGCCTCCCAACTTAGAACAGGGTGTCTGGCTGCCCCCTGGCAGCACCCCACTGTGCACGCCTTCATAGAGAAGGGGGAGACATCTTGCGTGCCCCTGCCCACAGGGAGGCGTAATGTCCCCCTGCTGGACTAGTGGCACAAGATAAGTGGCCCGGATGGGGCCGGACATGGAAGAGCAGCACACTAGTGCAGCAGCATGACACCATCAGTCACGCAGAAGAGCAGTGGCTGCAGGAATGACAAACCCGCTAGACGTGTCCTTCACAGTTAGGGAAGGGAGACACATCATGCTCGCCCCTGCCCCGCATGGAGGGGAAACATCCGCCGGCTGCATAGGCGGCACAAAATAAGCATCCTGGATGGGGATGGACCCAGAAGAGCACCGCACTAGCGTGGCAGTATGATGCCATCCTCCGTGCAGAGGAGTGGAGGCTGAGGGCATGACCCACCCACTGGATGTGGCGTTTCATGGACAGGGAAGGGGGACACATGATGCGCATGGTAGGGAACCTTCCCCCGGCTGGAGAGGTGGCACAAACTAAGGGGCCCAGATATGGACGGACCCAGAAGTCCAGCTCACCAGCGCGGCAGCATGATGCTGTCCCTTGTGCAGAGGACTGGAGGCCACAGGCATGACCCACCCACTGGAGTGTCATGGACAGGGAAGGGGGAGAAATCATGCGCATGTAGATGAAAATTCCCTCGGCTGGACAGGTGGCACAAAATAAGCTGCCTCAACAGGGATGGACCCAGAAGAGCAGCGAACTAGCAAGGCATGACACCATCCCTCATGCAGAGGAGCGGTGGCCACGGACGTGACCCACCTGCTGGACATAGCAGAAGGAAGCTGGACCCTGAGCCACCCAACAAACATGGCAGATTGCAGTCAAGGAAGGGGGAAACATTGTGCGCTCGCCTCTCTTGCATGGAGGGGCGATGGTCTGGCTGAAGGAAGAGCACCAGATGATGGGCTGGATGATGATGGACCAGGGATGATGATGATGGGCTGGATGATGAGGGACCAGGAAGAGCAGCGCAGTAGCTCAGCAGCATGATACTGTCCCTCGTGCAGAGGAGCGGAGGCCATGGACATGACACACCCGTCTGAGGTGGTGGGTCTTGGTCAGCATGGCTCTCCACCCGCATGAGAGCACCGCTGCAAAATGACATTGTGCGCTTCCTTCCCTCTCATGGAGGCAGAATGGGGCTGCACAGGTAGCACAAAATAATTGGCTCGGACTAGGCTGCCCCAGGAACAAGGAAGAAGATCATATGGCATCACGCAGGTGTGGAACAGTTGGGGCAGTCACCTGAATGTCCCACCCGCTGGAAGTGGTGGAAAGACCTACCCGCCAGAGGTGGCGGGTCATGGTCAGGGAAGGGGGAGACCATTTCCCTCCCGCTGGCCCTGGAAGCAATGAAGGTACCACTTCCTTCTGGTGCAGGGGTGACAGTAAGTCCCATTGATCGGGGCCCCTGAAACATGTCATACAATTTTATGTGCGACACCGCCCGTTGTGTAAAGAAGTGGTGGCCACAGGCAAGACCCACCCGCCAGACGTGGCGGTAGGGACTGATGGAACCTCTTCCCCCTTGTGCAAAGGAGACAGCAGGTTTTCTCTGCAGCTCTCTGGCCTCAACGTTCCAAGTGAGCCCGGCATCTCCGCCAGTGCCCTTTGTCCCGGCAGCCCCGCCCCTTTCTCTGTCCCCCTGCTGGATGCAGCGATTGAGTGGCAGATGTTCCTCTGAAGACCCTCTCACGTTCCTCCCCTGACTGCTGCTGCGGGGCTCAGTGGGCATTGCCAAGCAGGACTTGCAAAGAAAGGGCTGGCAGCCTTTTAGCCCGGCATGGTGGTGTGGCCCTCTTCAGGCCCCACAATGAACGTACCGCCACACCAGGGTAGGGGGTGCCAGCAGGGAGGGCTTACTTTGTGTTAGGTCTAGGCATGTCCCTGCCCTGCATGCACTCATCGGCAGTGCTGCTGCCTGTGGAAACTCTGTCTGGCCCCTGATCTTTGGCTTCAGAGCTGCCTAGTCAACCCCTAGGCGAATGGCCCTCCTGGAGGTCAGAAGGCTTCACTCTTTTTACGGCCTCAGAATTGGGATTTACAGTACTGGGGACTCTGCCCCTCTTTTGGCCACACAACCCCTGAGAAGGCTGCCATTCACTTCTGGAAAAGCTCTCCTCCCTCCTCCAGGAAAAGGAGCCTTCTTTATATCCTCCCCTTTCCTACCAGCGCTGCCCTGGTGCCCAACCCCCAGACCTCAGAGTGAGGCCCAATGGCTTGTCCAGTGTTGGCCACAACCCTCTGGTTACACCCTGATCTTCTAGGGGAGGTTGGCTGTTCCTTCCCCCAGACTTGCCCCTTTCTGTGGGCTGCGCCTTGTGGGCTAGTTGTTGGTTGGCCCCAGCCTCCGAGGTTGGCCATTGCTTCGGGTGGCTCCAGGTGGCGGGGCCAGCCCATAGCTCCAACTGGGCTGCACATCCTCAGGTGGCCGGCCCACCCTTGTTGGGCTCATCTCCCTCCCTGCCCCCTTGTTACAGCTGTTGGGCTTCTGAGGGAGCCGCGGTGTGGGGTTCCAATACGCACACCTGTCCCTCCTGAGGATGAAGCTTATGTTGCTTGTGCTGCTTCTCCTGCCCTTTGCCAGTTTTATGTAGTGATTAAGAACGCGGGAGTCTAATCTCGAGAACCGGATTTGATTCCCCACTCCTCCACTTGAAGCCAGCCGGGTGACCTGGGCCCTTCCCCCGACAGGGAGGAGACCGCAGGACCATACGGGAAGCTTCATAGGATGCAGCCACAGACATGGCCCACCCACCGGTTGTGGCATTAGGTCTGTGTTGAGGAGGGGGGACCTGGCCCTCCCCCCATGGGAGAGCAGAGCAGCAAAGCAACATTGTGTGCTCCCCTCCCTCGCATGGTGGGATGCCTGCGGGCTGTTCAGGCTACAGAAAATAATTGGCCCACACAAGGCCGGACATGGAAGAGCAGCGTCATGAACACTGATGGCAGTCACCTGAACGACCCACCCGCTGGATGTGGCAGTACAGAAAGAACACCTTCCCCCTGGCGTGGAAGAGACAGCCTCTCCCGGTGAATGGGGCTCTTCCCACAATCCTGTACAACTATATGTTCAAGCCATCCTTTGTGCTGAGAACCATTGGACACGGACATCACCGACCCAACGGCCGGCCATGGCAAAGGAGAAGGATGACTCCTCCTCCATGGGGGGAGGGTGTTCAAAGTCCTGCCAGCCTTCCTGGGCATGAGCAGGGGCAGCTTCTATGCAGCAGCCAAAATTGGTCCTCAACACATGCCTTTTTGACGGCTTCCGGGACACAGCACAGAACACACTCAGAAAGGGTTCTTCCCCCATCCTTCGTTATGGCCCTGCAGTGCCTGAATCCACACACCTCTCCTCATTTTGGGCAGGCTCTGCACAGTAGAACGTATTCCTTCCAGAAGAAAGAGTAATTGAATGGCAGCGGACAGTCACCTTCGTATTCGAGAAAAGTGCTCAAAGGAAGATGCAAGGAGAAAGGAAAGGAAAACTTGCTCCAAAGTGAAGGGGAAAGAAAATCCTAACATGCAGCGAGCCCTCATTTCAGCGCCCTGGACTGGGTTCTTGGATGCGATGGCTTTCCTTTCTGGGCTAGAGCCTGAGGTTGGGTGGGCAAACAGCAAAAGAGAGGCAGGCTCAGGGCTCAGAACACTCAAGATCCACGGAAGGGTAGCCAAGCAGGGGGAGGTTGACCTTGATGAACCAGAGCTGGTCCACCTGGTCCAGCTCTTGACATGAGCATCGTGGATGGAGGAGGTCTCTAAGTGTAAGAACACCCTCTTGCTCTGGAAACTGGTGGGTGGGCAGGAGAGGATGTTGGAGGCCACCGTGGAGAGGTCTGGCCAAACAGCAGATTTTCTCACCCAATACTCCAAGAGGTTGCAGTGGGAGGTCTTGGGAGGTTCGGCTACATAATCTCTGACCATGGCCTCCACTGAATCCTCCGACGCAACAGAAGTACTGACCCCGCAGCCGCTGACTGCCCAACCCACCACTGAGGACCAGAATGGGGTGGGTCTTTGTAGGGAGAGCTCGCCTGCCTCCTGGTGGTACTGGGCACTGCTACCTCCATCTCCTCCCCATCTGTCCCCTCACCGACACACTCATTGGGACCGGAGCTTGCGCACCACTCGATGCAGGAGCTTCACCCACTGGAGGAAATCTCCCAGCCACATGGCTATGCTGCCTTTGATACGAAGGTCACATATGCAGGCCAGGTTGTCCTGGAAGAGGTGGTGCTCGTGAGTGCCCTCCCCCTGTCTCTGGAGCAGCTCAGACAAAGACTTGATGCTGCGCGAGAAGTGGGCTGAGAGGCACTGACAGCTGTCCAGCAATGTGTGCATGGACAACGTTGATTGGTCCAGCTGTCCAGCAATGTGTGCATGGACAACGCTGATTGGTCCATGTGGCCTGGATGTAGCTCCCTAGCCCCAGAGCATTCATCGTAACTAGGTGCAGTTTGTGTGCCAGGCAGACCAAGCTGTCTAGGGATGCCTCTCTCAGGTCCGCCAGCATTTTTCTTCCTGCGTCGGTGAACATGAAGCTGCAGGAAGCCTGTCCCGTGGGAGGCCATTCCCTCAGGGCAGCCGCGATCAAGGAGCCGATGTACTTGTCCGTATGATCCTCATCCATGCCTGCAGCAGGAGCACTCTATAACCCAGCGCCAAAGGGGAGACCTCCTCCTGGGGTCTCTCCCTTGGGAAGCAGAGATCCTCCGATTGCCACCAGTGGGCATCAGTGGGATTGCCACCAATGGGCATCAGTGGGCACTACTGATCTGTCCACTGAGCATGTGTCAGAGGCAGGAGAGGTATAGAGGCACCTGGCGCACAAACTCCACCTAGATATGATGGATGCTCAGGGGCTAGGAAGCAACATCAAGGCCACAGGGATCAATCGATGTTCTCCACGCTCGCATTGCTGGACAGTTGTCAGCGCCTCTCAGCCCAATTCTCACACAGCATCAAGTCTTCATGTGAGCTGCTCCAGAGGAAGGGGGAGGGGAATCACGAGCACCACCTCTTCCAGGACACGGGAACCTGCTGGAACTCCACCTACGACATGGTGAGTCATCTGGAGGAGCAAAAGAACCCATAATGTCCTCGGTGCCAGTCTTGCAGGGGAGAGAGGAGCTCAGCCTCAGCTCAACGGACTGGCTAGCCCTCTCTCAGAGGGTCTGTGTCCTGAGGCCATTCAATGAGACCACCGAGGTCCTGTGTGGCTACCAGTCCTCTCTGGGGCAGGTCATCCCCCTGATTCATGGCCTGGACCAGGTCCTGGCCAAAGAGATGGAAGAACAGGACCAGCTTCTCCACAGGGTCTGGGACTTGGTCGCGAGGATGCAGGCAGGCTTGGCCACCCGCTTGCATCCTCTGTACAGGGAGGACCCATACAGCCTGACCTGCATATGCAACCCTCGTATCAAGGGCAGCACAACCATGAGGCTGGGAGAGCTCCATCAGTTGGCGAAGCTCTTGCGTCGAGCAGTGCGCAAGCTCCAGTCCCAGCGAGTGGAGGGGAGGGCAGAGTGTGTGGATGAGGGGGCCGAGGGGGAGGAGAGGGCGGTAGCGGTGCCCAGTGGCCCCAGGAGGCAGGCGAGCTCTCCCTATGAAGACCCACCCCCATTCTGGTCCTCAGTGGTGGGCTGGGCATTCATTATTGTTGTCATTATTCCCTATGGGCAAGGAAGCTTTCCATTATTCCCTATGAACAAACGGTGTTCCCATTCTCTATGGGCAAGCATGCTTTCCATTATTCACTATGGGCAATCATTGTTCCCGTTATACCCTACAGGCAATCACTGTTTCAATTATTCCCTGTGGACAAACATGATGTCCATTATTCCCTATGGGTAATCACTATATGCATTATTCCCTATGGACATTCGCATAAGGGCCACTATTCTTTCCATTATTCGCTACAGACAATCACTGTCCTCATTATTCCCTGTGGGAAATCGCTGTCCTCATTATTTCCTATGGGAAAGCATGCTTTCCATTATTCCCTATGAGCAATCTCTGTTCACACATTTCCCAATGGGAAAGCATGCTTTCCCCTAGGAACTAATAGAAACTTTTATCAGTTTAGCAAGCCCAATCAATAATAACATGTGTCCTCTGCGTATTGTTGAATGTGTTTCAGATAATTCGAATAACAACTACAACTGCAACTACAACTACGCTTATGCAGACAGATTAGTGCCTCACTCAGAGCGGTGGATTTCCCAAGGCCATCTACTGAGTTCATGGCAGTAGTGGGATTCAAACCAGTAGAGTGCTGATTCGCAGCTGAACCACCTAACCACTGTGCTACAGGAGTTGCTGAAGACACACTGCAAAGGTGGACTGCTCAAACAGTACTTTATGCTTCCCAAAAGCATCTGGCTGACCACAACTGGAAACAGAAAGCTGGTCTAATACCTTGCAGGTCCTTTGTTCCCTGAACACTCCTGCACCTTTAAGAGCTTCACAGCACAGCTGCGGCTTCGTCCCTTATTTGAAGAGCCACATAGGATGGGAGAGCTTCAGTGCCCAGCAGCTCTTAAAGATACAGGAGCCCTTGCTGAGAATTCTGCCCAAAGGTCTGTAGTTGTCCACCTCCTGACAAAGGTGCTCCGAGGCTTTCCCCCTACACCCGCCAGCCTGCAAATCTGCTCAGGGCTGTCCAATCTGCGAGATGAGGGAAGGGAAGGCTTGACTGGGCAGGATTTGCCAGCAGTGTGCTTTGCAAGTTGCTTCCATTTCAATGCAATGTATTACAAGGCAAGGCAAAGCAAGCAAGAGATTCCCGCCACAATTTCAGGTAGGGGAGGGGGATGAGTGGACTATGAGTCCAAGGAGGAGGTGTGAGGGGGATCAGGCACGGTAGGGGGGAGTTAAGAGTGTCCAATCTCACTGCTGCACCCTCCTTCCAGCCAATGGATTCTTTGGAAGAAGATGCAGCAGGGGATTTAAAGTAGAGGCTGGACTTTCGGACAGCTTCTGTTGCTGCTGGGGAGAGAGAGTTAGAGAGACACGGCTTCTTCTCACTGTCTCTGCCTTGGCCTGACCTGGACTGGAGTGGAATGCTCTTCTTCCTGTGGACTTCTGCCTGTGGATCGACTCACTCAGGAGAGGAGTGGAAAGAGAGATTTTTAATTTAGGAGAGGAAGGGAGGGGGAAGGGAAGGGACAGAGTTTGCTTTAATAGATGCTGGGCCACTCTGCTTGCCTCTGGGTAAAAATGCTTCACTGTGGCACTGGCTTTGCCTGCAAAGTGGGCCTGGGTCTTCTTGAGGCCTGGATTATTTTCTTAATTTTTCACTTTTGGTGCCACGGCGCATGGGAAGAGCTTGTATCTGCAAGATGGGCCATGCTTGCATGTTTGCTCTGTTTTGCTCTAGGCCTACCTGTGCACAGTGGCTCTGGGCCCTACCTGATCACACCCCTGCCATGGCCTGTTGTTTTTTACCATTTGGTGCCAGGGCAGCATGGGAAGAACTTTTATCTGGAAGATGGGACACACTGCTTGCATGTTTGCTCTGTTTTGTTCTCAGGCCGACGTGTGGACAGTGGATCTGGGCCCTGTCAGATCACACCACTGCCAGAGCCTGGTGTTTTTTATCTTTTTGGTGCCAGGGCAGCAGGGGAAGGGCTTTTATCTGGGAAATGGGACACACTGCTTGAATGTTTGCTCTGTTCTGCTCTGAGGCCTACCTGTGCACAGTGGCTCTAGCCCCTGCCGGGTGACAGATGCCTGGAACTGGTGTTTTTTATATTTTGGTGCCAGGGCAGCATGGGAAGAGCTTTTATCTGGGAGGTGGGACACACTGCTTGCATATTAGCTCTGTTTTGTTCTGAGGCCGACGTGTGGACAGTGGCTCTGGGCCCTGTCGGATCACACCCCTGCCAGAACCTGGTGTTTTTTATCTATTGGTGCCAGATCAGCATGGGAAGAGCTTTTATTTGGGAGAGGGATATACTGCTTCCATGTTTCCTTTGTTTAGCTCTGAGGCCTACTTGTGCACAGTGGCTCTGGGCCTTGCGTGGTCACACCACTGCCAGGGCCTGGTGTTTTTTACCTTTTGGTGCTAGGGCAGCATGGGAAGAGCTCTTATCCGGTAGATGGGACACACTGCTTGCATGTTTGCTCTGTTTTGCTCTGAGGCCTACCTGTGCACAGTGGCTGTGGGCCCTACCGGGTCACAATGATGCCTGACGCTGGTGTTTTTTACGTTTTGGTGCTTGGGAAGCACGGGAAGAGCATTTATCTGTGAGATGGGGCCTACTGCTTGCATATTTGCTCTGTTTTGCCCTGAGGCCTGCCTGTGCACAGTGGCTCTGGGCCCTGCCATGTCACACCACTGCCACGGCCTGGTGTTTTTTACCTTTTGGTGCCAGGGCAGCGTGGGAAGAGCTTTTATCTGAGAGATGGGACACACTGCTTGCATGTTTGCTCTATTTTGGTGCTTGGGAAGCACGGGATGTTGCCAAGTAGGCCCCCTCCCCTGCTTTGAAGCCTGCTATGAACTGTGCTAAAGTTTCCTGCGTTGCTGTTTTACTGCTACACCCAAAGACTGCTTTGCACATGTGTGTTCTGATACACGTGTCAGTTTCCTGCCTGCGTGTCAATTACCTTGCTGCTGCTATAGACTGTGTAGTTTACTGACTCCATGTTTGGTTAACTGCACAAAAGGACTCTCTTTCTGGGCAGCCCTGCCCTGACCTGTGTCTGGAATTCCCAGTGTGCGTTTGGACTTTGTTACAAGTGTGCCCCGTGCCTGCACTGCCATCTGCCACGGACCGTGCCTGTTCCCTGCCTTGGACTGTGTTTTAAAGTGTTGTTCCCGCTGCCTCCATGGAAGCCTGCCTCATATGGGCCCAAGCCGCTGCTAGCAGCCGGGCGCCTGCCGGGGAAACCTCCAGCGAGCCTGGCTAGGCGCTCCCTGGTCAGTTCCCGTCTGGAGCCTCCCGCGGGCCGGTCGCCGAGCTTGCCCTCGCTACCGGGCAGCCTGCTATCCAGCCCCAGCTATGCCCAGCCGGCATCCATGTTCTCAGGCACCCAGAAGACCCAGAGGAAGAGACTGCTTTGAGAAGCCATTTCGGCGAAGCGGGCACACCACGTCCGCAGCGAGAGCCCCTCGCCCCGCTCTGCATATCTTAGGAGCCGCCCCGGAGAAGGAACTAAGTGCCGACCATCCCAAGCACTTAAAGAATGCATCTCAAAGAAACCTCCGCATTCCAAAGCTGATGACATCAGGACAAGCCCTGTCCGCTGGAACATCCTTTCAGCCCACTTGGATTTCCCCCTCCCTCTTTTGTCCCCTCTTCCTGAGGTGTCACTTATCACAATCTGATTACCAAAGTGGCCCATCCAAGCCATTCAGTAGCCCATTAGACCCTTTGTTTTAATCTGTGAGAACCACCAAGTACAGCACCAGCCCCAGGGTACGTTTTGGGGTATTTAAGCTGGTCTCCCAGACCACTCGGTGCCTCGGCCATTCCCATCCAGAACCCCTCGCTGTCTGTGGCCTCGGCCATTCCCTATCCAGACCTCCTTGCTGTCCGTCTGTGGTCCCAGTGCTGGCATTGGGCCACCCTCGCTGCCGTGTCTCTGCTTCGCTCCAGGATAAGTGAGTATTCCCCCTATCATCGTTGGGAACCAGCTAATGCGAACGTCTCTGTATTTCCTACTCTGTATTTCTTAGACCTTGTATGTTCTTTGTATGATTGTGCAAGCTAGGCTTACGCTACACTCAATACACGTGTTTGGACCTTACTCCTTGTCTGCCTCTTTTTTCACTAGAGTGTCTGGGATCGGGACCTCCGTAAACATAGGTTATGATCCTCGCTTAATATTAATAGTTACAGACTGCTACAGCTAATTCCCCATTATAATAAAAGAGCAGTTCTGGTAACAGTTTACTGGTGGAGAATGCGGGCATAACCCAGTTCGTGTGAATACACGTGAGTCGACACGCGTGTCTTCAGCGAACTGACTTAGAGGAAAATTTTCCAGACCTCAGTGTAAAGAGCGCAATTTAGCTCAGGGAATTAAAAGTGTGAATGTGTGTGGCTCTAGCGAGCATTTCTATCTTGTGGGTTGGCTTTTCCCCATTTCCTCCTTCAGCCAGCTTTGGACTACTTGCCTTTTGTGGTGCACCGCGAGGCCCTCCAGCCGTTATAACCGGTGTACTGTGGGTGAGGACCTCTGAACTGGTGAAGTTCCTGGCCACTTTCCGGGCCGCCTAAACGCGTCTATGTGGGTGGGATCCCAGAAGTAGGCTCTATAGATATATATATCCTGAAGCAGCACATATAAAATTCTCTTCCGCCCTCCCCCGTCTCTCCTAAGCCCGTCCAAACCCCCGTTCCTGCCAGCACTTAGGCTTCAATCCCCGCTCCGGAGGAAACGTGAAGGGATCGATAGTCCGTTTGGTTGTTCAGTCAGTTTAGCTTTGGGAATCTAAAGCCAGGTTCCTGAAGCCCCGCGGCAGCCGGCCGCACCGTGCTTGAGAGTTTTAAGTTAGACTCTTGGGCGCTTTTCCGCTTGCGAGTTTTAAGTCAGACTCGTGGGCGCACCTCGCTTGAGAGTTAGTAGGACTCTTGAGCGCTTTTCCGCTTGGGAGTACAGTAAATTTACTCCTGAGCACTTTTGCTTGGGGACTTACCGAGGCAGTCCTTGAGCGCTTTCAGTCTTTTGGTCTTGGCTTGGAGACAGTTTAACCGTTTGTCTCTGAGCGTGAGGCCTGGGGACTTTTTGGAGTTTAGTTCTTGGGCAGAGAGCTTGAGAGCATTTTAGCTTCTGAGCAGAGGCTTGGGAGCAGTTCAGTTTCTGAGCAGAAGCTTGGGAGCATTTCTGGTTGCCTGAGCAGAGGCTTAGGAGACCCCCTTAGTAGCAGTTCCTGAGCAGAGGCTTGGGAACACTTTCTGGTTTTCTGAGCGCATAGGCTTGGGAGACCCCTGAGCTTTAGCTTCTGAGTAGAGGCTTGGAAGCACTGAGTGTTTTTGGTTCTTGGGCTTAGAGAGCTTGAGAGCACCCTCTGAGCCAGTAAACTTTTCCTGGTCCCGTGGCTTGTAGGCAAGCTTGAAACGGGAATAGGAATTTGTCCTTCTCCCCCGGTGGAGAAGAAACGAGTGTAGGACCCTTAAAATACCCTGTAAACCCTAAAAGTAGAACCTTAAAACCCCCTGGTAAAAACCCTTGAGGACCTGAGGGAAGGATAAACCTCCCAAAAGGAACATAGAGAGGAAGAAGTTGTTAAAACCCTTGAGCAGCTTTAATCGCCCCACCCCTGGTGTCGCTGATCTACTCTTTAACCTCCCCCGAGATCAGCCTTAAACTAAAAAGTAAAAATGTACCGGGCAAACCCCACCGTGCCCCGCCTGGAGAAGTGGCTAGTGAAGAAGGGAGATTGCCCTTGGGAAGCTGGTTCCTTCAAGGGACCCGACCCACTCCAGATAGTCAGAAGTGCCTTCCAAGATTTTTGTGAGAAAGAGAAACCCAAGTCGAGCAAGAAGGACAGATACGGAGCTTGGGCACTTTTCACCGCCCTACAGGACAGCGTGTCCCTGATAAATAAATTACATATAGCGCAGGAAGATAGTGAGCAGGAAATAGAGAGGCTCAGAATAGCCCAGGACAAAGAGAGGAAGGAGCTAGAGGAGAAGGCAGCGCGAGAACAGGACGCCCTGCACCTAGAAATCCAGAGTCTCAGGGCCAAACTAGTCGAACAGGAAAGAGACCATGAGGAGAAAGCAGTTGAGTGGCGCGCCGAACGCGTCAATTTCATATTAGAGAAGCAAGGACTAACTACCGCCCTCCAGGACGCCCAGCACAAGGCTGAAGTAGCCACCGCTCGTGCCGACATGGCTGAGCACGCAGTAATTGAAGGTCAGGAGAAAATTGCGAAGTTAACCCATGCTGCCCAGTTCATGGCAGAGCACAATCACTCCAAGGTAGCTTCTGCAGACCACTCCGCTTGTAAGAGAGAGCTAGAGGCCCTAAAGCAGCACCTGGGAATGCAGCAGGCCGTAATTTCCGCCGTGCATCCCGCAGCCCTCTTGGCCCTCCCCGAAGGTAATACCGACAACTGGTCACCCCCTTCGCCCCAGCCTGCGGAAGCTCCACAGCCCCTCCATCCAATAGCTACTAAGGAAATTGTATCCATGGACGAGGATGGCAGGAAAACAGACCGGGTCGTTAAAGAAACCCGCAATTGGAGGCCCGATGAGCTCCAAGCCATAGCAGACCGTATGGGACCCCTAAACCGAGACACAGCCATCCAGTGGTTCACCCATGTGACCACCTCCCAGCCCTCCGCTAGTGGTTCCGATGTGGCCCAGCTGGCCCGCCAATGCGCTGCCCCTGAAATAGTCTCGGCCCTGAATGCCTATATCTCTAACCGAAGGCTAGCCACACGCAGCCAGTATGGAGCAATTAAGGAGATCTGTGCATTCCTGTGGCCCACCAAAAGTTTGAAAGCCCTGTACATCGCAGAGTCTCAAAAACCCGGAGAGGACCCAGAGGCATATTTAGCCAGAAAACAGCTTCTTGCTGAGCTAGCAGATGAAGTAGATTTGGATGCCAGCGATGTACCCGACTTTGACGAATTAGAATTCAGGAGAGCAGTCTTAGATGGACTCAATAGTACCACCCGCCTAGCACTGGCAGGAGTGGAGCCCGGGAGCATCTCATGGGGAGACCTGGAAGCTCGCATCAGAAGCATTGCTGGCCTGTTGCGAGAAACCGGCGCCATCCGCCATGTGAAGCCCCCGGCCTCTCGTAGGAAGGAGAGCGAGCCGATAAGTGCAGTCACCTATGCCAATCATGGCCCCCACTCTCAATACCGACCACAGGGACGCAGCCCGTATCCGGAGGCAAGGGGAGGAATCCTGAGGGGAAGGAGCGGCAGCTTTAACCGGGGAAGAGGACCAAGGGACTACCGCCCGGGAGTCTCCTTTGCGCCCGCCCCGAGTTACAGTTCCTCCTCCCAGCAAGGACCCCACGAGCCCCGACTGCAGGATGCACCCATAGCCCCTTCTCACTCGCGAGCATCGCACCCGTACCACCATCAGGTCTACCCGCCTCCAGATCAGTCCAATGCTTGGGGAGCATCGCAGGGCGACCACGAGGGTTACCGGGACCGCGGCAGCACGCCCCAGTCCAGGGACTCCCTCCGTTGGGAACTTTGGATGCGCCTCAAAAACATTGGAGCGAACATGGAGCTCTTCGACGGAAAGCCCACGTCCGTTCTAATGAAGGCGATCATGGAGTGGGAAGACCAGCAGCAGCCCCCAGTACCTCCGTCGGCGCCTCCTTTGCCGCCAGACCCTCCCTTCTCGAGTCCCCCGATAGCTGCGGTTCGAGAGCACCCGAGCCCCAACAACCCCTTTAGAAGAAGCGCCGCTTCCACCGACCAGAGTGCAGGATCAGAATAGGGTTGCCCCGAGTCCCAGTCTCCCTCCGTGGGCATAGTTGCCAAACTAAAGCCGGACACATGGGGGAGACCGACAGTAAAGGCAGGGATCGGGACTCCCGGGGAAAAGAAGAAACCTGCCACTCTCCTTATAGACACCGGAGCTTCTCTTAATATACTCCGGCCCACCTTAGTTGCAAAGGGCACCCAGACCCCCACAACCATGCAGCTCGCCGGTTTTGGAGGCGGCACGCAGGAATCCCCGGTCTGGCAGGATATCCCCCTCTCCGTTGGGAACCTGGCCACCCGGATTTCAGCGTGCGCAAACCGGGGAGAAGACGATGGACTTTTGGGCATGCCATTTTTCCGTGCCGAGGGACTGACCATTGACCTAGCGAACGGGCTCCTGTGGCGCATCCCGGGAGGCCCAGACTTTGTTAATGCAGTCCATCGATGTGCAGCCCTCAAGGCCCCCCTTCCTCTCGCCCCCATCACAGGAGACCCCTGGGTTCAGGACTTTCCCGAAGTGTGGGTGACAGATAAAGCCGAGTGTGGGATAGTGAAGGGCGCCTGCGTCCTGATTGAAGGAAAGGACCCCCCTCCCCAAAGACAATACAAGTACCCAGCAGAAGCTGAGGCAGGGATAGCCAAGACTATAGAAGGACTCCTTGAGTGGGACGTCATACTCCCAATGCAGTCCATCTGCAACGCCCCATTGTGGCCAGTTCTGAAAGCAGATGGAGTGACCTGGAGAATGACGGTCGACTTCCGTGCCCTGAATGCCACCACCCCTCCAGTTGCCCCGGTTGTGGCCAAGTATAATGAGATCCTAACGGCCATTGCCGCTGGGTCCCGGTTCTACTCGGTCATAGACCTGGCCAATGCCTTCCACTCCATCCGGTTGCATGAGTCTTGCTGGTACAAGTTCGCGTTCACTTTCCGTGGCCAGCAATACGCATTCAAGCGGACACCCCAGGGATTCCACTCCAGCCCCAGCATTTGTCATGCCCATGTAGTTCAAATGTGGGAACGCCTCCAACCCTCCTCGAGGCCCCACGTACTGAGCTACGTGGATGACATTTTAGTCCACGCCCCCACGGAAGAATTAGCCCGCCAAATCACCAGGGAAGTCCTGGAACTCCTCCGCGAGACTGGGTTCAAGGCAAGCAGGGAAAAGGCCCAATTGGTTCAGACCAGCGTCAAGTACCTGGGTCTGACCCTGGGACCCGAGGGTCGTACCCCGGACGCCCAGCGAATGGAGGTCATTTCCAAGCTGCCTGCACCCACCGATGTCCCCTCCCTCAGAGCCCTTCTAGGGACTTTCAACTTTTCCCGAGACTTCATCGAGTCCTTTGCAGACAAAGCTCGCCCCCTTTATGCTCTCCTCAAGAAGAACACTCCCTGGGAGTGGGGACCGGAGCAACAGACAGCCCTAGCCGAGCTAAAGCGCAGCCTGGCCGCAGCCCCGGCCCTAGCCCATCCAGATGTAACTCAGCCATTCTTTATCCAGTTAGCAGTATCAGACAAGAGCATAGGAGCCACGCTCACCCAGCAGCAAGCGGGAACCGCTAGAGTAGTAGCCTATGCCTCTCGCAACCTAACCGCAGTAGAGACTAAGTTTAGCCCATGCGAGAAGACGTGCCTTGCTCTAGTTTGGAGTCTGACCCATTGGGAATTTATCATAGGAGGCTCCCGCACAATAGTTCAAACTACCCACACGCCTCTCAAATATATTCTGTCTGGCAAAATACAAGACGGACAAGTCTCAAACGCCCGCATAGCGCAGTGGACCCTGGCCCTAGTCAACCGCGGAGTAGAATTCAAAAAGGAAACCACTGAGCCACCAGCCCCCTATGGCCTATTGGTAACCGGGACCGAGCACGAGTGCCCCCTGGACCCGCCACCACAGGTTGTCTGGCCAGTTACTTGGGGAGTCCCGCTAGAGGAAGCCCGACAGAACGGCTTCACATGCTGGTTCTGTGACGGCTCCTCCTTTCACGTTGGGGGCTCCCCTCGGACAGGCTATGGCGCCGTGCGAGTGAGCGACGCCCATACCCTCAAAGGTCCAGCCCGCCCCCATTCCAGCCAAGCGGCTGAGGTGCAAGCGCTTCTGGCAGTGCTTGAGTTTGAGCCCCCAGAAAGCCCACTTGCCATTTACACAGACTCGGATTGGACGGCCAAAGCCGCCACGGTCTGGCTCCCGGTATGGCAGAATCAGGGGTGGAGAGCTAGCGATGGGAAACCCGTAGCCCACCTACAGCTATGGCAGCAAGTAGCAGCACTCCTCCAGTCCCGCTCAGGCCCAACACAGGTGGCCCATGTCAAGGGACACCAGAAGACAAATTCAGAGACCGCTTATTGGAACGACCAGGCAGACCTAGCAGCCAAGGCAGCCGCCACTGAAAATGCTCCCCTACCGGAATCAGCCACCGACTGTCCCCTCCGCCCTGTCACCACTCGGGCACAAGCCCGCAGCCAAGCTCAGGGAACCGCAGGAACACTAGACCTAGCACGACTGCAACTATCTGACCCAGAAATAACTGACCTCCTAGCCGTAGGAAGGGATCAGACAGGGAGACTCATGATCAGAGAAGAGGAAGGCATAGTTTGGGCAGTAGATGCAGCCGGCGAACGCCATTGGGTAGTGCCATTGGAAGTTAGGGCTGACTTAATTCAGTTTGTCCACGAACAGGGACACCGAGGCAAGGATCTGACTCTGGAAAGGGTAAAAGAGGTTGGTTGGTGGCCTGGCATGCGCACCGAAGTAGCGCAATGGGTGGACAACTGTCTGTCCTGCGCTATGGTCAATGCAGACCCCACCGGACCTAGAGCTCCCCTCCAGCATCAGAGAATTGATGGACCCTGGGCGCGCATACAGATTGACTTTATCGGCCCTCTTCCCCCCACTGCTCGCGGCAATCGCTACTGCCTCACTGTCATAGACCCCTTTAGCAAATGGGTCGAAGCGTTTCCATGCAAGCGCAACAATGCAGCCACCACAGCCAAATTACTGTTTAATAATGTTTTCTCGCGATGGGGCATCGTGAGAGTCATGGACTCTGATTTAGGCTCACACTTCATCGGAGAAGTAACACAGGAGCTTTGTAAAGCACTGGGCATCCAGCAACGTTTCCACATAGCCGGCCACCCCCAAGCTTCAGGCGCCATAGAAAGAACCAACCGGACCCTCAAGGAGGCTCTCCGCAAGATGGTTCGCTCCTCCGGGAGAGACTGGGATGAAAAACTCCCCATAATCCTAATGGCCATTAGAGGCACTACCGCAGTTCACGGGCTAACACCCCATATGGTAATGACAGGGCGAAGAATGCAGCTCCCGGAAGCCTTCTGGCTAGATACGCAGCTCCCTTCCGATATGCAGCCTGTAGTGATTAATGATGCTTGGGTCCAGGACCTGCTCTCATCCATACACGCCGTCCACATGCAAGTGGCCCAGAAGTTGGGCACAGCTCAGAAGGATATGGACCGCAAACTAGGATGGGTCAGGAACCCCAGGCAGTGGGAAGAAGGACAGCTCGTTCTGTACAGGAAGTTTTCGCAAAAGGCGCATTCACTAGCAGCCAAATGGCAAGGCCCAGTCCCTATCACAAAAAGAGTCTACTTTCATGCCTCTCAATTAAAAGAATGGAAAGGGAAGCCGCTGCAAACCGCCCCCCCCGTGTATGATCCTGGGGGAACCACCACCAGCCCAGCCCCCCTCTGCCCAGTGATTCGCCAGATATCACTCCACCCTGGGCCAGAGATACCGTGTGTCCCCTTAGATCAGACTTTTGTAGCTTTAGAATAAAAGAAACAATAGAATATGTAGATATCGGTGTAAATGGTAAAAGTTTTTCCAGTTCTATTCTTTGACCTCATTAGGCGGGCCCCACAGTTGGGACCCTTAGGAGAAGACACGGCAATCAAAGCCAAATAGGACCACCACCGAAAGTGATTCTCAATTGGATTATAAGCCGCATGTTCGGAAAAAAATTGCACAGGCAAAAGAGATTTGCTGTGTGTGGAGGTGGTTGGAGAGGCTTTGGCCCAGGAGTGAATGCAGTCTTCCAACGTTGAAATCACCAAATAAGGTGATTTCTTTGTTTGAAAACATTTCACCCGCCGTGCTGGTGAAGATCCCGCATCTACGTAGATTCGGGGTCTCACCTGCCAGACCCACGCTTTCGCATGATGGTCGGCTTTGGCTTTGAGGGCCGTGCCTCCCCTGGAAAAGGACCCCCAGATAGCCCAACATCCCTCTTTTACTAATATTCATATTCGTCATGGTGAGTTGCTGTACGGCGCCACCACTTAGTACGCTTTAGTGCAAAGGTAAAAGACCCGCCAGTGTTTTGTAAATATGTTACCTCTGGAATATGTTATTGGGGTGCGTTCGCCACGCACAAGGGGCAGCGTACCTCATTTACATAGCCAGGATCCCCCGCGCCAAGATGACCCCCAAACAACCCAGACCCAGTGGCGCCGGCAGATCTCGGCCGCCTCCGCCGCTTTTCGATAAACGCCGCCGAGCGCCTTCGGCCCCATTTCGGCCCTTTCCGCAAGCAGCCGCCCGCCCCACGTAATCTTTTCCCTTGCCCGTACCGTACAAAGGAAAAGAAGGGGGGGAGACATATTGAAGTTATAATGAAGCCCTGCCAGGCCTTCCAAGTGAGGGCAACCTAAAAGTACCCCACACCCGTATGCCTCTTGCTCCATGTGTTTTTCTTTTTTTGCTCAGTGCATTTTTCGTTTGCTCAGTATATTTTTCTTTTTGCCCGGTGCAACCTTTTTTTTTTTTTTTTAAACCAGAAAATGGGGCCTCCCGAGGGAGTCCCTCCAAAAATTGCTAGTCCTGCAAACATAGGACGAAGGCCTATTTTTGAAAAATTAAAGCGAGGGCCCCCGTCTGCAGCAACCCTTATAGTTAATGGAAGCCGCTCTTTAGTTTTTCTTCGCTTCAAAACGGCAAGGCCAGGCCGAGCCGGACCGATAGCTCTCAGCCCGCAAAATAAAAGTAGCCCGCCACCGAGCAAGGGGCACCTGAAGGCCACATAGTCCAGGCACCCAGGGACCCCTGGGGCGAGTTTGCATAATCCCGCCTAACGCACAGCCGACCCTTGCTCGACGCAAAGACGTCCCCCCTGAAATATACACGCCTTAGGAAGAAGCCCCCGCACAGGAGTTCCCCAGAGCAACAAGCTGGAAGGCTCGCTTAGTGCTCCGGGACTTCTCGTTCGAACCCTGCTTAACATACAGTGCTGGCAGAAATACGCCCTCCTCTTTTTTTCCCGCTTTACTTCATTTATTTTGCTGTAAGAGACTCAGGGAACCTGTACTTATATCCGCAGGTCTCCACAGGATATTTTCACTACAGAAAGGAAAGGAAGGCCAGGAGATGAGGCACCTAGCTACTCTGTGTTTGCTCGTGCTGGCAGGCACCCTAATAGAGGGACGCCCGTCTAAATTAATGCCCTACCCCCACTGGAGATGTATTAATACATTGGCAGGAAACGAAATGATGGTCTGCAAGGTTGTACAGCAGAGTAATATGACCACCCCCACGGATCGCACTAACTTCCGCAGTTGCGAAGAGCAGTGGATCCGACCCCCAGAGCTTGTCATTTTATGTGTGGGAGTAAAAACTATGTCCCAAGAGCTAGTATGCTACTCGCCTACTGACACAGTGTCACCACTTGCTCCGATTCCTTGTATGTTTCTTCCCCGTATAAGGCCAGCCCCCACCGCAGTCCCGGTGGTAGACAAATATACCACCCCTGCCAATTTCGAAACCTCGCCACTTGTCACTGAGGCTTTCGGACCATACTGTGAAGTTATTTTAGTGTCGGCCGCAGTATGGAAGGCAGGAGACCCCTTTAGAATGACCATCCTACTAGGCACCACTGCCACTGAGTCTGCAGCAGTCACTATCACGCCCCCGTCAGGCGCAGTTCTCTCCTTTGCTATAGAACGCTGGGAGGACCTGACCTGGATTGTAAAAGAGGAAGATCTAGCCAAACACGGCCCACCCGATTGGATTCTGGTTCAACAGACGCCCGAATGCCAAACCAAGCCCCTAGTAGAGAAATTTCACCGGCTTGGGCTGCTCTTTGTAAATTTGACTCACGAACCAGGCAATTATTCCTTGCTGATCCGGACCCAGGAGACCCACACCATCCAAATTGACCCTTTGATTGTTAGCAATAAGCAATTAAGCCAAGGCGGCACGCATATAGTGGGCTCCCATGTTTTGAAAACTGACATTCGAGAGAGAGTTCTAGTCCGCCCGCAAATGTCTTTAAAAGAGATCCGCATAGACTTAGCTGAGTTAAATATAACCCAGAGGCTGCCGCAGTGCGCTCCCTATCTGGAGGCCGGTAGCAAGGGTTGGAATGCATGGCTACAACTGTGGATCGATCCCTCCCCCTCTCTCTCGCGTGCCAGACGAAGCATTGCCGACTGGACTGCCCCTGCAGCCGGAGGCTTAGCAATCATGGATTCGGTCAACATTGAGACTCTCGCTAATAAGTTTGCCCATGTTACGACTAGCATCTCTGACTTAGGTAAACCGGTGGTGCAGTCCCTAAATTCCATTTCGAATGGGCAACACGAGATCAGCTCCATTTTAGTTAACTGGGAGAGTCAAATTGAAAGAGATTTTTCTCTGCTGCTCAAAGGGACACAGTCTTTTGAACGCAACGTGTCAATAGCTATGGCATGTATGCAAGCCCAACAATTAAATCAGGCTGTGGCCATGGGGCTAATTCGGCAAGCCACGGATGGGCACTTGCCCCTGGAAATTAAAAGATTGATTATGCCCAAATTGTCACCCATAGAACTGGAGCTTGAATCCTGGTGGTCCCTTGTAAATTCCTCATTCTCACCGACCACCCAGGAACTTAAATTATTTTTATTAACGGCCAGTGCGCACGAGTCATTCCATGTGTACCCAGTCGTGCCTCTGGGACTCCAAGTCAGCGACACCGAAGTCCTCTACGCTCGCCACCCCGACCATTGGGCCCGCTTCACCCCGACCGGATGGCAGCTCGTCAGCCTCCAAGGGTGCCAGCATCGAGACCAGACCGGCTTCATTTGCCAGGACCAAGCCTTTGCACCCCATCACCCCTGTGTAGCCCCGCAAGTCGACGCCCTCAACGAGTGCTCTTTCAAGGTCGTCCGGGAGAACAGCTCCGCGGTGGTCTACATTGGGAAAGGATGTGCCTGCGTGCGAACGGCCTGCGACTTTGTGATCCTGAACTCGTTCCAGCTTAAGCCCGTGATCCCGGGAGTCAATCGCTGCTTTTGCAACCTGTCTTCGGTGGCAGCCTGCGACTTCACCTACACGGTACCGGTCTGGACCCAAGAAGAGATCCTGGTGGCACCCTCCATCTATCGTTATGTGAAGCCTGTCGCCCTTGGCATCGGTCTGGAATTAATCCACGAGCTCCTGACCCACCCGCAGCTTCACCGCACCCTCCAGAGCATCCAGAGGGACGGGGACACCACTGCTTTGGTTGTGTCCCACAACGGAAAGGAGATTTTGGATCTTGTCCAGCGGATTAAGACCACCGGCGAGCACTCGTGGTGGGAAACCCTCTTTGGCTGGAGCCCCACTGCCACTGGAATTTACAATTTGGCTTTGCACCCGATCATCGTGATTTTGGCCTTTCAAGTTCTGTTGTGTGCCTCACTGCTTTATTTGGGCTGTTGGAGCCGCCGACAGCTCCAGCAACTCCAACTGTCCTACCGTCTGGATCATTACAATCCAGACCTCCTCTTGCCCTAATGGTTATTCTTGGCGCCCTCCTTTAACCCTCGTTTGTCTGCTTATGTTATTATGAACTATGCTTGGATTTTATTATGTGTATGAATCCTGCACCGGCCCCATGGACGATTTGCTGCTGGACACCGCTCCGAGGCCCTCTTGTGGACTAGGGGGGGACGTGTTTCTCTGCCTCCCAGCCCACGGCCCGTCTCCAAACGACCGCCAGCGGCACTACCTCCATGAGGACTAGAACTGTGTGCCTGAAGCCCTTCTCGCCGCCTGCCGACCCTGCTCTGCGGATTGACGCAGACAGCAAGGGGGGGTGGAAGTGTGTTTTGGAACACATGGACTAAGTTTGCTTGTTCCTGTATATATGCAACCCAGTCCAGCAGCTGTACTGCGGACTGAGCCGCCTGTGATCTTTGTTACTCTATGGTTTTATGAGTTTCCCTCCACTGCTTTTATGAATTTTAACTCCCATGAATTTAGCCCCGAACTAGTCCCTCTCTCTATCTATTGCAAGTGCGCCCATGAACTTTATCCCTATGAATTTGATTTTAACCTCAGGAATTGCCTTTTTAACCCGACTCCCTCCGCCGAGGTAATTCTAGCATATCTATTATTTTATGAATTTGGTTTTAACCGGGACCCCTCCTGAACGGTCTCTTTTAAAGGTTATTTTATTTCTGATTTTAAGCTCGATGAATTTGGTTTTAATCTGACTATATGAGTTGGTCTTTTAATTGCAGAGTGTATTTTTCTGGCCCCCATGAACCCTTCCGCCGCTTACCCCCCCATGAATTATTTCTCCGCACTTGCTTTTACTATTGCTGCTATCCTCTATGAAATCGGTTTTAACTTCCTGAATTATCATTTTAAACCCTATGTATCTATGTATTTATGATTTTAACCATTCATGAATTAGCCTACCCTCAATGAATTATGCCTTGCTTGCACATTTCACTTTACCTTGTATGAATTGCTTTTAATCCTACATTCATGAATTGAACCATGAATTGTCTTTGCTTTTAAATCTTATGCTTATGAATTAATCCATGTATATGAATTGCCCCTGGTTTTTAATGCTTTTAACCCGCCATGAATTCCATATGAATTACCTTCCGCCATGAATTGATCAATGTACCCAAACATGAATTGTTGTTGTTTATATGCATGAATTGATCACTGCTGCCTATTACTATGAATTACTATTGCTATGAATTATTACTATTTATTCTGACGGTTGCACTTAGCACACCCCCTGGTGTGAACCCAGAGACCTGCAGCCCATTGGCTGATCTAAATTGCACTTATTCGGTTAGGTGGTTCTCCAAACTAAATTTTTGAGTGACGCCTCCCCCTCCTTCCCTTCCCACTCCTTCTTCGCTCGAAGCTCGACCACCGGACATTGCCGACCACCTCGCCTTTGAAGTCAAGTTCGGAGACCCGCGCGCCTGACGTCCCGGGGTCTCCGAGGGGGGGAATTGTTGCCAAGTAGGCCCCCTCCCCTGCTTTGAAGCCTGCTATGAACTGTGCTAAAGTTTCCTGCGTTGCTGTTTTACTGCTACACCCAAAGACTGCTTTGCACATGTGTGTTCTGATACACGTGTCAGTTTCCTGCCTGCGTGTCAATTACCTTGCTGCTGCTATAGACTGTGTAGTTTACTGACTCCATGTTTGGTTAACTGCACAAAAGGACTCTCTTTCTGGGCAGCCCTGCCCTGACCTGTGTCTGGAATTCCCAGTGTGCGTTTGGACTTTGTTACAAGTGTGCCCCGTGCCTGCACTGCCATCTGCCACGGACCGTGCCTGTTCCCTGCCTTGGACTGTGTTTTAAAGTGTTGTTCCCGCTGCCTCCATGGAAGCCTGCCTCATATGGGCCCAAGCCGCTGCTAGCAGCCGGGCGCCTGCCGGGGAAACCTCCAGCGAGCCTGGCTAGGCGCTCCCTGGTCAGTTCCCGTCTGGAGCCTCCCGCGGGCCGGTCGCCGAGCTTGCCCTCGCTACCGGGCAGCCTGCTATCCAGCCCCAGCTATGCCCAGCCGGCATCCATGTTCTCAGGCACCCAGAAGACCCAGAGGAAGAGACTGCTTTGAGAAGCCATTTCGGCGAAGCGGGCACACCACGTCCGCAGCGAGAGCCCCTCGCCCCGCTCTGCATATCTTAGGAGCCGCCCCGGAGAAGGAACTAAGTGCCGACCATCCCAAGCACTTAAAGAATGCATCTCAAAGAAACCTCCGCATTCCAAAGCTGATGACATCAGGACAAGCCCTGTCCGCTGGAACATCCTTTCAGCCCACTTGGATTTCCCCCTCCCTCTTTTGTCCCCTCTTCCTGAGGTGTCACTTATCACAATCTGATTACCAAAGTGGCCCATCCAAGCCATTCAGTAGCCCATTAGACCCTTTGTTTTAATCTGTGAGAACCACCAAGTACAGCACCAGCCCCAGGGTACGTTTTGGGGTATTTAAGCTGGTCTCCCAGACCACTCGGTGCCTCGGCCATTCCCATCCAGAACCCCTCGCTGTCTGTGGCCTCGGCCATTCCCTATCCAGACCTCCTTGCTGTCCGTCTGTGGTCCCAGTGCTGGCATTGGGCCACCCTCGCTGCCGTGTCTCTGCTTCGCTCCAGGATAAGTGAGTATTCCCCCTATCATCGTTGGGAACCAGCTAATGCGAACGTCTCTGTATTTCCTACTCTGTATTTCTTAGACCTTGTATGTTCTTTGTATGATTGTGCAAGCTAGGCTTACGCTACACTCAATACACGTGTTTGGACCTTACTCCTTGTCTGCCTCTTTTTTCACTAGAGTGTCTGGGATCGGGACCTCCGTAAACATAGGTTATGATCCTCGCTTAATATTAATAGTTACAGACTGCTACAGCTAATTCCCCATTATAATAAAAGAGCAGTTCTGGTAACAGGGAAGAGATTTTATCTGTGAGACGGGACACACTGCTTGCATGTTTGCTCTGTTGTGCTCTGAAGCCTACCTGTGCACAGTGGCTCTCGGCCCTGCCGGGTCACAACGATGCCTGGGGCGGGTGTTTTTCATCTTTTGTTGCCAGGGCAGCATGGGAAGAGCTTTTATCGGGGAGACGGGACACACTGCTTGCATGTTTGTTCTGTTTTGCTCTGAGGCCTACCTGTGCACTAAGGCTCTGGGCCCTGCCGGGTCACAACCATGTCTGGGGCTGATGTTTTTTATCTTTTCTTGCCATGGCAGCATGGGAAGAGCTTTTTTCTGGGTGATTGGACATACCGCTTGCATGTTTGCTCTGTTTTGTTCGGAGGCCTACCTGTGCACAGTGGGTGTGGGCCCTACCGGGTCACAATGATGCCTGGAGCTGGTGTTTTTTACGTTTTGGTGCTTGGGAAACACGGGAAGGGCTTTTATCTGTGAGGTGGGGCCTACTTGCATGTTTTTTATCTTTTGATGCCAGGGCAGCATGTTTGCTCTGTTTTGGTGCTTGGGAAGCACGGGAAGAGCTTTTATCTGTGAGACGGGACACACTGCTTGCATATTTGCTCTGTTTTGCTCTGAGGCCTAACTCTGCAGAGTGGCTCTATGTCCTGCCAAGTCACACCAATGCCAGGGCATGGTGTTTTTTATCTTTTGGTGCCAGGGTAGCATGGGAAGAGCTTCTATCTAAGAGATGGGACACACTGCTTGCATTTTTGCTCTGTTTTGCTCTGAGGCCTACCTGTGCACAGTGGCTCTGGGCCCTGCCGGGTCACAACGATGCCTGGGGCTGGCGTTTTTTATCTTTTGGTGCCAGAGCAGCATGGGAAGAGCTTTTATTTGGGAGATGGGACACACTGCTTGCATGTTTGCTCTGTTTCGCACTGAGGCCTACCTGTGAACAGTAGCTCTGGGTCCCTTCGGATCACACCAATTCCACGGCATGGTGTTTTTTAGCTTTTGGTATCAGGGCAGCATGGGAAGAGCTTTTATCTGGGAGACAGGACACACTGCTTGCATGTTTGCTCTCTTTTGCTGTGAGGCCTACCTGTGCTCAGTGGAGCTCAGCCCTGCCAGGTCACAGATGCCTGGAACTGGTGTTTTTTAACATTTTGGTGCCAGGGCAGCATGGGAAGAGCTTTTATCTGGTAGATGGGACTCACTGCTTGCATGTTTGCTATGTTTTGCCTTGAGGCCTACCTGTGCACAGTGGCTCTAGGCCCTGCCATGTCACACCACTGCCTGGGCCTGGTGTTTTTTATCTTTTTGTGCCAGGGGAGCATGGGGAGAGCTTTTATTTGGGAGATGGGACACACTGCTTGCATGTTTGCCCTGTTTTCCTCTGAGGCATACTTGTGCACAGTGGCTCTCGGCCCTGCAGGATCACACCACTGCCTGATCCTGTTTTTTTTTTCCTTTTGGTGCCAGGGCAGAATGGGAAGAGCTTTTATCTGTGAAATGGGACACACTGCTTGCATGTTTGCTCTGTTTTGCTCTGAGGCCTACTTGTGCACAGTGGCTCTCGGCCCTGCAGGATCACACCACTGCCTGGTCCTGTTTTTTTTATCTTTTGGTGCCAGGGCAGCATGGGAAGAGCTTTTTTCTGGGTGATTGGACATACCGCTTGCATTTTTGCTCTGTTTTGTTCGGAGGCCTACCTTTGCACAGTGGGTGTGGGCCCTACCGGGTCATAATGATGCCTGGAGCTGGTGTTTTTTTACGTTTTGGTGCTTGGGAAGCACGGGAAGGGCTTTTATCTGTGAGGTGGGGCCTACTTGCATGTTTTTTATCTTTTGATGCCAGGGCAGCATGTTTGCTCTGTTTTGGTGCTTGGGAAGCACGGGAAGAGCTTTTATCTGTGAGATGGGACACACTGCTTTCATGTTTGCTCTGTTTTGCACTGAGGCCTACCTGTGAACAGTAGCTCTGGGTCCCTTCGGATCACACCAATTCCACGGCATGGTGTTTTTTAGCTTTTGGTATCAGGGCAGCATGGGAAGAGCTTTTATCTGGGAGACAGGACACACTGCTTGCATGTTTGCTCTCTTTTGCTGTGAGGCCTACCTGTGTTCAGTGGAGCTCGGCCCTGCCAGGTCACAGATGCCTGGAACTGGTGTTTTTTAACATTTTGGTGCCAGGGCAGCATGGGAAGAGCTTTTATCTGGTAGATGGGACACACTGCTTGCATGTTTGCTATGTTTTGCCTTGAGGCCTACCTGTGCACAGTGGCTCTAGGCCCTGCCATGTCACACCACTGCCTGGGCCTGGTGTTGTTTATCTTTTTGTGCCAGGGGAGCATGGGGAGAGCTTTTATTTGGGAGATGGGACACACTGCTTGCATGTTTGCCCTGTTTTGATCTGAGGCCTACCTGTGCACAGTGGCTCTGGGCACTGCCAGGGTCACAGATGCCTGGAAATGCTGTTTTTTAACGTTTTGGTGCCAGGGCAGCATGGGAAGAGCTTTTATCTGGGAGATGGGACACAGTGCTTGCATGTTTGCTCTGTTTTGCTCTGAGGCCTACTTGTGCACAGTGGCTCTCGGCCCTGCAGGATCACACCACTGCCTGGTCCTGTTTTTTTTTATCTTTTGGTGCCAGGGCAGCATGGGAAGAGCTTTTATCTGTGAGATGGGAAACACTGCTTGCATGTTTGCTCTGTTTTGCTCTGAGGCGTACCTGTGCACAGTGGCTCTGGGCCCTTCCGAGTCACAACGATGTCAGGGGCTGATGTTTTTTCTCTTTTGGTGCCTGGGTAGAATGGGAAGAGTTTTTTTCTGGGAGATTGGACATACCGCTTGCATGTTTGCGCTTTTTTGCTCTGAAGCCTACCTGTGCACAGTGGCTCTGGGCCCTGCCATGTCACACCACTTCCAGGGCCTGGTGTTTTTTGTGACCAGGCAATGGCACCAAAACGTTAAAAAACACCAGTTCCAGGCGTCTGTGACCCCGCAGGGCCCAGAGCCACTGTGCACAGGTAGGCCTCAGAGCAAAACAGGGCAAACATGCAAGCAGTGTGTCCCATCTCCCAGATCAAAGCTCTTCCCATGCTGCCCTGGAACCAAAATGTTAAAAAACACCAGTTCCAGGCATCTGTGTCCCGGCAGGGCCCAGAACCACTGTGCACAGGTAGGCCTCAGAGCAAAACAGGTCAAACATGCAAGCAGTGTGTCCTATCTCCAAGATAAAAGCTCTCCCCATGCTCCCCTGGCACCAAAAGGTAAAAAACACCAGGCCCTGGCAGTGGTGTGACATTGCAGGACCCAGAGCCACTCTGCACAGGTAGGCCTCACAGCAAAAGAGAGCAAACATGCAAGCAGTGTGTCCTGTCTCCCAGATAAAAGCTCTTCCCATGCTGCCCTGGCACCAAAAGATAAAAAACACCAGCCCCAGGCATCGTTGTGACCCGGCAGGGCCCAGAGCCACTGTGCACAGGTAGGCCTCAGAGCAAAACAGAGCAAACATGCAAGCAGTGTGTCCCATCTCTTAGATAGAAGCTCTTCCCATGCTACCCTGGCACCAAAAGATAAAAAACACCATGCCCTGGCATTGGTGTGACTTGGCAGGACGCAGAGCCACTCTGCAGAGTTAGGCCTCAGAGCAAAACAGAGCAAACATGAAAGCAGTGTGTCCCATCTTACAGATAAAAGCTCTTCCCGTGCTTCCCAAGCACCAAAACAGAGCAAACATGCTGCACTGTCATCAAAAGATAAAAAACATGCAGGTAGGCCCCACCTCGCAGATAAAAGCCCTTCCCGTGCTTCCCAAGCACCAAAACGTAAAAAACACCAGCTCCAGGCATCATTGTGACCCGTTAGGGCCCACAACCACTGTGCACAGGTAGGCCTCCGAACAAAACCGAGCAAACATGCAAGCGGTATGTCCAATCACCCAGAAAAAAGCTCTTCCCATGCTGCCCTGGCACCAAAAGATAAAAAAAACCAGCCTCAGGCATCGTTGTGACCCGGCAGGGCCCAGAGCCACTGTGCACAGGTAGGCCTTAGAGAAAAACAGAGCAAACATGCAAGCAGTATGTCCCATCTCGCAGATAAAAGCTCTTCTCGTACTGCCCAAGCACCAAAAGGTAAAAAACAACAGGCTCAGGGAGTGGTTAGATCCGGAAGGGCCTAGATCCACTGTGCACAGGTAGGCCTCAGAGCAAAACAGAGCTAACATACAAGCAGTATGTCCCATCTCCCAGATAAAACCTCTTCCCATGCTTCCCTGGCACCAAAAGATAAAAAACACCAGCCCCAGGCATTGTTGTGACCCGGCAGCGCCCAGAGCCACCGTGCACAGGTAGGACTCAGAGCAAAACAGAGCAAATATGCAAGCAGTGTGTCCCGTCTCCCAGATAAAAGCTCTTGTTTTGATCTTTTTTGTTCTAAGGCCGACCTGGGCACAGTGGCTCTGGGCCCTGCCGGATCACACCACTTCTAGAGCCTGGTGTTTATTATCTTTTGCTGCCAGGACAGCATAGGAAGAGTTTTTATCTGGGAGATGGGACAGACTGCTTGCATGTCTGCTCTGTTTTGCTCTGAGGACTACCTGTGCACAGTGGCTTTCGGCCCTGACGGATCACACCACTGCCTGGGCCTGGTGTTTTTTACCTTTTGAGAGGCTCTTCACATGCTGCCCTGGCAGGGCCCAGCGCCACTGTGCACAGGTAGGCCTCAGTGCAAAACAGAGCAAACATGCAAGCAGTGTGTCCCATCTCCCTAATAAAAGCTCTTCCCAACCTGCTCTGGCACCAAAACGTAAAAAACACCACCTCCAGGCATCATTGTGACCCGGTAGGGCCCAGAGGTACTGTGGCAAGGTAGGCCTCAGAGCAAAACAGAGCAAACATGCAAGCAGTATGTCCCATCTCCCAGATAAAAGCTCTTCCAATGCTGCCTTGGCACTGAAAGTTAGTAAAACACCACTCCCTGGCAGTGGTGTGACCCGGCAGTGCCCAGAGCCACTGTGCACAGGCAGGCCTCAAAGCAAAACAGAGCAAACATGCAAGCAGTGTGTCCCATCTCCCAGATAAAAGGTCTTCCCATGCTGCCCTGGCACCAAAATGTTAAAAAACACCATTTCCAGGCATCTGTGACCCGGCAGGGCCCAGAGCCACTGTGCACAGGTAGGCCTCACAGCAAAAGGGAACAAACATGCAAGCAGTGTGTCCCGTCCCCCAGATAAAAGCTCTTCCCATGCTGCCCTGATACCAAAAGCTAAAAAACACCATGCCGTGGAATTGGTGTGATTCGAAGGGACCCAGAGTTATTGTTCACAGGTAGGCCTCAGTGCAAAACAGAGCAAACATGCAAGCAGTGTGTCCCATCTCCCAAATAAAAGCTCTTCCCATGCTGCTCTGACACCAAAATGTAAAAAACACCACCTCCAGGCATCATTGTGACCCGGCAGGGCCCAGAGGCACTGTGCCCTGGTAGGCCTCAGAACAAAACAGAGCAAACATGCAAGCAGAATGTCCCATCTCCCAGATAAAAGCTGCCCTGCTGCCCTGGTACTGAAAGGTAAAAAAACACCAGTCCCTGGCAGAATGTCCCATCTCCCAGATAAAAGCTGCCCTGCTGCCCTGGTACTGAAAGGTAAAAAAACACCAGTCCCTGGCAGTGGAGTGACCCGGCAGGGCCCAGAGCCACTGAGCACA
This sequence comes from Eublepharis macularius, assembly GCF_028583425.1. Lineage (NCBI taxonomy): Eukaryota > Metazoa > Chordata > Lepidosauria > Squamata > Eublepharidae > Eublepharis > Eublepharis macularius. Next base: position 5,921,364 of record NC_072792.1, read on the forward strand.
AGTTGGCCTCAGAGCAAATCATAGAAAACATGCAAGCGGTATGTCCAATCTCCCAGAAAAAAGCTCTTCCTATGCTGCCCTGGCACCAAAAGATAAAAAACACCATGCCCTGGCATTGGTGTGACTTGGCAGGACGCAGAGCCACTCTGCAGAGTTAGGCCTCAGAGCAAAACAGAGCAAACATGTAAGCAGTGTGTCCAGTCTCCCAGATAAAAGCTCTTCCCATGCTGCAGCTCTTCCCATCCCTCTTCTCAGCCCGACCTGGGCACAGTGGCTCTGGGCCCTGCCGGATCACACCACTGCCGGTGCCTGGTGTTTTTTATCTTTTGGTGCCAGGGCAGCATGGGAAGAGCTTTTATCTGGGAAATGGGACATACTGCTTGCATGTCTGCTCTGTTTTGCTCTGAGGACTACCTGTGCACATTGGCTTTCGGCCCTGCTGGATCACACCACTGCCTGGGCCTGGTGCTTTTTACCTTTTGAGAGGCTCTTCCCATGCTGCCCTGGCAGGGCCAAGAGCCACTGTAGAGCAAAACAGAGCAAACATGCAATAAGTATACCCCAACTCGCAGATAAAATTTCTTCCCATGCTGCCCTGGCACCAAGAGGTAAAAAACATCGGGCACCGGCATCGGTGTGATCCGGCAGGGCCCAGAGCCACTGTGCACAGGTCGGCTAAAAAGCAAAACAGAGCAAACATGCAAGCAGTGTGTCCCATCTCTCAGATAAAATCTCTTCCCATGCACCAAAAGATAAAAAACTCCATGCCCTGGCATTGGTGTGACTTGGCAGGACGTAGAGCCACTCTGCAGAGTTAGACCTCAGAGCAAAACAGAGCAAACATGCAAGCAATGTGTCCCATCTCACAGATAAAAGCTCTTCCTGTGCTTCCCAAGCACCAAAATAGAGCAAACATGCAAGCAGTGTGTCCCATCTCTCAGATAAAAGCTCTTCCCACGCTGCCCTGGCACCAAAAGGTAAAAAACACCAGGCCGTGGCAGTGGTGTGACATGGCAGGGCCCAGAGCCACTGTGCTCAGGGCAAAACAGAGCAAATATGCAAGCAGTAGGCCCCATCTGAAAGATAAATACTCTTCCCGTGCTTCCCAAGCACCAAAACGTAAAAAACACCAGCTCCAGGCATCATTGTGACCCGGTAGGGCCCACACCCACTGTGCACAGGTAGGCCTCAGAGCAAAACAGAGGAAACATGCAAGCAGTGTGTCCCATCTCCCAAATAAAAGCTCTTCCCATGCTGCCTTGGCACTGAAAGTTAGAAAAACACCACTCCCTGGCAGTGGTGTGACCCGGCAGTGCCCAGAGCCACTGTGCACAGGCAGGCCTCAAAGCAAAACAGAGCAAACATGCAAGCAGTATGTCCCATCTCCCAGATAAAAGCTCTTCCCATGCTGCCCTAGCACCAAAAGGTAAAAAACACCAGGCCCTGGCAGTGGTGTGACCACGCAGGGCCCAGAGCCACTGTGCACAGGTAGGCCTCAGAGCAAAACAGAGCAAACATGCAAGCAGTGTGTCCCATCTCCCAGATAAAAGCTCTTCCCATGCTGCCCTAGCACCAAAAGGTAAAAAAGACCAAGCCCTGGCAGTGGTTTGACCACGCAGGGCCCAGAGCCACTGTGCACAAGTAGGCCTCAGAGCTAAACAAAGCAAACATGGAAGCAGTATATCCCTCTCCCAAATAAAAGCTCTTCCCATGCTGATCTGGCACCAAAAGATAAAAAACACCAGGTTCTGGCAGGGGTGTGAGCCAGAGCCACTGTGCACAGGTAGGCCTCAGAGCTAAACATAGCAAATATGGGAGCATTGTGTCCCACCTCCCAGATAAAAGCTCTTCCCATGCTGCCCTGGCACCAAAACAAAAAACACCAGTTCCAGGCATCTGTGACCCGGCAGGGGCCAGAGCCACTGTGCACAGGTAGGCCTCAGTGCAGAACAGAGCAAACATGCAAGCAGTGTGTCCTATCTCCCAGATAAAAGCTCTTCCCCTGCTGCCCTGGCACCAAAAGATAAAAAACACCATGCCCTGGCAGTGGTGTGACTTGGCAGGACGCAGAGCCACTCTGCAGAGTTAGGCCTCAGACCAAAACAGAGCAAACTTGCAAGCAGTGTGTCCCATCTCCCAGATAAAAGCTCTTCCCATGATGGCCTGGCACCGAAAAATAAAAAACACCAGGCTCTGGCAGTGGTGTGATCTGACAGGGCCCAGATCCACTGTCCACACGTCGGCCTGAGAACAAAACAGAGCAAACATGCAAGCAGTGTGTCCCATCTTCCAGATAAAAGTTCTTCCCATGCTGCCCTGGCACCGAAAGGTAAAAAACAACAGGCCATGGCAGGGGTGTGATCAGGTAGGGCCCAGAGCCACTGTGCACATGTAGGCCTAGAGCAAAACAGAGCAAACATGCAAGCAGTGTGGCCCATCTTGCAGATACAAGCTCTTCCCATGCGCCGTGGCACCAAAAGTGAAAAATTAAGAAAATAATCCAGGCCTCAAGAAGACCCAGGCCCACTTTGCAGGCAAAGCCAGTGCCACAGTGAAGCATTTTTACCCAGAGGCAAGCAGAGTGGCCCAGCATCTATTAAAGCAAACTCTGTCCCTTCCCTTCCCCCTCCCTTCCTCTCCTAAATTAAAAATCTCTCTTTCCACTCCTCTCCTGAGTGAGTCGATCCACAGGCAGAAGTCCACAGGAAGAAGAGCATTCCACTCCAGTCCAGGTCAGGCCAAGGCAGAGACAGTGAGAAGAAGCCGTGTCTCTCTAACTCTCTCTCCCCAGCAGCAACAGAAGCTGTCCGAAAGTCCAGCCTCTATTTTAAATCCCCTGCTGCATCTTCTTCCAAAGAATCCATTGGCTGGAAGGAGGGTGCAGCAGTGAGATTGGACACTCTTAACTCCCCCCTACCGTGCCTGATCCCCCTCACACCTCCTCCTTGGACTCATAGTCCACTCATCCCCCTCCCCTACCTGAAATTGTGGCGGGAATCTCTTGCTTGCTTTGCCTTGCCTTGTAATGCATTGCATTGAAATGGAAGCAACTTGCAAAGCAAGCAAAGATTCCCGCCATTTCGAGCAAGAGGCTAGAGGTGCGGAGGAGGTAGTGAGTCACTCACTCCTTCTCCCCCCTCCCCTCTCCTCTTGAAACCACCAGCAGGAAGCTGTAGCTTCCTGCTGATTTTTCCAAGCCGCTTGCAAATGTAAACGGCTAGCAAAATGGTGATAGTTTGATTGCTGAATGAACCCGAAACATACCGAATTGATTCGGCAATCTCTGATTCAATATTACTGAAATTTTTCAGTATTCAGAAAAAGTTTACGCAATACTGAAAAATCTGAAACGGATCTGATTTGGTAACGTTAACCGAATCAGATTACCGAATTGCACACCCCTAGGGGGAATCAAACCCGGTTCTTGAGATTACACTCCCGCGTTCTTAATCACTACATCAAACTGGCAAAGGGCAAGAGAAGCAGCATGAGCAGCAAAAGCCTCATCAGCAGGATGGAGAGGTGTGCGTATTGGATCCTCACCAGTAAGCCAGCCCAAACCGCGGCTCCCACAGAAGCCGAACAGCTGTAACAAGGCGGCAGGAAGGGAGATGAGCCCAACAAGGGTGGGCCAGCCACCTGAGGATGTGCAGCCCAATTGGAGCTATGGGCTGGCCCCTCCACCTGGAGCCACCCAAAGCAATGGCCAATCTCGGAGGCTGGGGACAACCAACAACCAGCCCACATGCCTAGATCTAACACCAAGTAAGCCCTCCCTGCTGGCACCCCATACCCTGGTGCGGCGGCATGTCCATTGCAGGGCCTGAAGTGGGCTAGAAGGGTGCCAGCAGAGAGCGCTTTCTTTGCAAGTCCTGCTTGGCAGTGCCCACTGAGCCCAGCAGCAGCAGCAGCAGTCAGGGGAGGAGGGAGAGAGGGTCTTCAGAGGAACATTTGCTACTCAATTGCTGCTTCCAGCAGGGGGACAGAGAAAGGGGCGGGGCTGCCAGGACAAAGGGCAGTAGCAGAGGCAACGGGTTGGCTTTGAACGGTGAAGCCAGAGAGCTGCAGTGAGAACCTGCTGTCTCCTTTGCACAAGGGGGAAGAGGTTCCATCAGTCCTTACCGCCATGTCTGGCGGGTGGGTCTTGCCTGTGGCCACCACTTCTTTACACAACGGGCGGTGTCGCACATAAAATTGTATGACATGGTTTCTGGGGCCCCGATCAATGGGACTTACTGTCACCCCTGCACCAGGAGGAAGTGGTACCTTCATTGCTTCCAGGGCCAGTGGGAGGGAAATGGTCTCCCCGTTCCCTGACCATGACCCGCCACCTCTGGCGGGTAGGTCAGGGACTTTCCACCACGTCTGGCAGGTGGGACATTCAGGTGACTGCCCCAACTCTTCCACACCTGAATGACACCATACGTTGTTCTTCCTTGTTCCTGGGGCAGCCGAGTCCGAGCCAATTATTTTGTGCAGCCCCATTTCACCTCTGTGTGAGGGAGGGAAGCGCACAATGTCGCTTTGCAGCGGTGCTCTCATGCGGGGGGAGGGCCAGGTCACTACACATGCTGACCACGACCCGCCAACTCTGACGGGTGGGTCATGTCCGTGGCCTCTGCTCCTCTGCACGAGGAACGGCATCATGCTGCTGAGCTAGTGCGCTGCTCTTCCTGGTCCATCCTTGTCCAGCTCGCATATATGGTACTCCCCCTTCAGCCAGACCATCGCCCCTGCATGCAAGAGAGGCGAGCGCACAATGTTTCCCCCTTCTTTGAGTGTAATCTGCCACGTTTGGTGGGGGACCTTCCGCCAAAAGCAGTGGGTGGGTCAAGCATGTGGCCACCGCTCCTCTGCACGAGGGATGGCGTCATGCCTTCCTAGTTTGCTGCTCTTCAGGGTCCCTCCCTATTGAGGCAGCTTATTTTGTGCCACCTGTCCAGCCGAGGGAATTTTTCCCCTACATGCGCATGATGTCTCCCGCTTCTCTGTCCATGACACTCCAGTGGGTGGGTCATGCTGACGGCCTCCACTCCTCTGCACAAGGGACAGCGTCATGCTGTTGCGCTAGTGCACTGCACTTCTGAGTCCATTCTTGTCTGAGCCACTTAGTTTGTGCCACCTCTCCAGGTGGGAGAAGGTTCCCCTCCATGCGCATGATGTCTCCTATTTCCCTGTTCATGAAATGCCACGTCCAGCAGGTGGGTCATGGTCCCAGTCTCCACACCTCTGCACGGAGGATGGCATCATACTTCCGCGCTAGTGTGCTACTCTTCTGGGTCCATCCCCATCCAGGATGCTTATTTTGTGCTGCTTATCCAGCCCGCGGACATTTCCCCTCCATGCGCGGCAGGGGTGTGTAAATGTCTCTCCCCACCCGAGCCCACCCACGAGAAGGGGCGTCAGCCGACATGACCCATACACCAGACATCCAGTTACCCCTAATGCCATGAGGGTGGGCATAGGGGGACTGGGGGGCTGCCAGACCCCCTGCCCAGAACTGGGATGCAGCCGGATGCCTCCCCACCCGAGCCCACCCGCGAGGAAGGGGCAGTGCCTATATGACCCAAACAGCAGACGTACAGCCACCTCTAGGGCCGTGCGGGTGGGCACAAAGGTTTGGTGCCTGGGTGGCCACACACCCCTCCCTGAGTTGGAAGGCTGTGGGACGCCTCACCAAGCCAGCTCATGAGGAGGGGGCGGCCACAAACATGACGCACGTCTGGGGGTCCATCACTTCAAATGGAGGCATAAAGCAATTGCTATTGTTGGTTCCATTTCTATGGGACTTTCCTGGGGGCACCAGCTTTGGGGCTTTATAACTCAGAGATCCGTCTTGCAATCTTTATTAATCTTGTAGGGTGGCTGGAGGATAGCCCACTGAAAACTTCCTGTGAGTTTGGGCTTTCTGAGCATGAAGGCGGCCGTCCTGGGGCCCCTCGAACCCCAAAACTCAAACCGGTTCAGAAATCAGGCGAGTTCATTAACTTCGTGTTCTGTGTTCCGTGGAAATTAATGAACCATCGAACGGAACCACCCACAAGGGGATTCCGTCCTTCATATAGTTTTTGTATTTCTTCCAAACAGCAAAAAGTCTTCTCCGAATATAGTGGTGCAAAAACATAGAGTCAGCTTTAACTTTATCATACCACAGGTATGCATGCCATCCGAATGTTTTTTTATATCCCTCCAAAGCCAGTAGCTTGCAGTCCTTCAACGTCATCCAATCTTTTATCCAAGACAGGCAAATTGCTTCGTGATATAATCTTAAATTGGGCAGCTGCATTCCACCTCTTTCTTTAGCATCCTGTAATACTTTCATTTTCACCCTAGGTTTCTTGCCTGCCCACACAAAGTCCGATAATTTCCTTTGCCATTTTTCAAATTGTTTAGTGTCACGCATGATTGGAATTGTTTGTAGCAGGAACATGACTCTCGGCAATACATTCATCTTTACTGCTGCAATTCTTCCCAACCATGACAAATTCAGCCTATTCCATTTAATCAGATCTTGCTCTGTTTGAGTCCACAATTTCTCATAATTATTCTTAAATAGGTCTATATTCTTCGCAGTCAGTTCAATTCCCAAATATTTTACTTTATTTGTTACTTCACAGTCTGTTATCTCCTCTAGTTCCTGTTGTTTCTGTTTAGTCATATTCTTGCATAGTATCTTGGACTTCTTTTTGTTTACATAAAATCCAGCCAAATCTCCAAATTCCTTAATTTTCTCCATCACCTTTGGCATATTCTCAATTGGATCGTCCACAATTAGCATTATATCGTCCGCGAACGCTCTGACCTTATAGGAATGCTCTCTTATTTTTATTCCTCGGATTGCATCATCTTCTCAAATTTGAATCATCAATATTTCCAATACTAAGATGAACAACAATGGTGACAACGGGCAACCCTGTCAATTTCTTAGTTACGTCTTCATTCACCACAATTGCTGCACTCTGGTCTCTGTAGATTTCTTTCACAGCACGAATGAACTTTTCTCCCATTTGCAGCTTCTCCATAGTGGCAAACATAAAGTCCCAGTTCAAATTGTCAAAAGCTTTTTCAGCATCCACAAAGAAAAAACCAACTTCTCTATCACAACGTTTATCATAATATTCAATAGCATTTATAACTGTCCTTAGGTTATCTCTAATCTGTCTGTCTGGCAAAAATCCGGCTTGCTCCTCTGCAATAAATTCAGACATCCATCCTTTTATTCTCTCCACCAAGATCTTCGCAAAGATTTTATAGTCATTATTCAGCAACGAAATTGGCCTATAATTTTTTACATTGGTCAAGTCTTGTCCCTCTTTAGGAATCAATGAAATATTGGCTTCACTCCAAGTAACTGGAGTCCTTTGATCTTGCATAACTCCATTGATCACCTCTTTCAGAAAAGGCGCCAGTTCATTTGCCAGTACTTTATAAAATTTAGCTGTTAAGTCCATCCGGGCCTGGTGCCTTTCCTAATTTTGTCGACCGTATTGCCTCTTTTATTTCTTCCTCCGTCACTTCTCTATTCAATTTTTCTCTCCATCCCTCAGAGATTGCAGGGAGCCTCATCTTTCCCAGATAATTCGCTATTGAATCTTTATTAACTTATTTTTTTTGGTACAACTTTGCATAAAATTTATAAAAGGCTCTACTAATGGCTGACTGCTCCAGATAAGTTTTATTCTCCTTGCAAATTTTGTTTATGGTTCTCTTCTCCTTTCTTTTCTTCAATTGCCATTCCAAGTATTTCCCAGGTTTATTTGCACCCTCAAACGACTTTTGATTCAGTCTCTTAAGATTCCATTCCATTTCTTTATTATTCATTGCCATCAGCTGTTCTTGAAGGATTTTAATATCCTGATATAGCTTCTTTTTCCCTGGTCTCTTCTTTAATTGACTCTCCTTGGCTTTTATTTTCTCCGTAATCTCCAATCTCTTCTCCTCTCTTTTCTTCCTAGCTGAAGCATTTAAGTCCATTAGTATGCCTCTAGTCACCGCCTTATATGTGTCCCATACCTTATTTGTTGATACTTCATTGTTCATGTTATGCTGTATAAAGAACTTAGTCTCTCTTCGCAGCAGTACGATATTTGCCTCTTCTTGCAATATATCTTCATTTATTCTCCAACCAATTCTCTTTTCCCAAACCTCCACATGATTGGATTGTGATCTGAGCCTACCATTGGCATTATTTCAACGTCCTTAGTCCAAAGCACTAAATCTTTGGAGGCCCAGATCATATCAATTCGTGACAAAGTGGAGTGCCTTACCGAATAAAATGTATATTGTCTACCTTTAGGGTTATGGCTCCTCCATACATCTTCTAAGGTTTCTTGTTCTTTTATTGCAAAAAAAGACTTTGGTAATAGTCCTCTTTTCTTTTGTGCCGTTACAGATTTTTTGTCTAGATAAAAGTTCTTCCCATGCTGCCCTGGCACCAAAAGGTAAAAAACAACAGGCCCTGGCAGTGGTGTGATCAGGTAGGGCCCAGAGCCACTGTGCACAGGGAGGCCTCTGAGCAAAACAGAGCAAACATGCAAGCAGTGTGTCCCAACTCCCAGATAAAAGCTCTTCCCATGCTGTCCTGGCACCAAAAGCTAAAAAATACCATGCCCTGGCAGTGGTGTGATCCAGCGGATAGCAGTGCCACTGTGCACTGGTAGGCCGCAGAGCAAAACAGAGCAAACATGCAATCAGTATGTTCCATTTCCCAGATACAAGTTCTTCCCATGCTTCCCTGGCACTGAAAGGTAAATAAAACGAGGCCCACTCAGTGGTGTGACTTGGCAGGACCCACAGCAACTGTGCACAGATCGGCCTCAGAACAAAACAGAGCAAACATGCAAGCACTGTGTACCATCTTCCAGATAAAAGTTCTTCACATGCTGCCCTGGCACCAAAAGGTCCCGCTAGAGGAAGCCCGACTGAACGGCTTCACATGCTGGTTCTGCGACGGCTCCTCCTTTCACGTTGGAGGCTCCCCTCGGACAGGCTACGGCGCCGTGCGAGTGAGCGACGCATGCGGAGGTTTCTTTGAGATGCATTCTCTAAGTACTTGGGATGGTCGGCACTTAGTTCTTCTCCGGGGCGGCTCCTAAGATATGCAGAGCGGGGCGAGGGGCTCTCGCTGCGGACGTGGTGTGCCCGCTTCGCCGAAATGGCTTCCCAAAGCAGTCTTCCTCTCAGGGTCTTCTGGCTGCCTGAGAACATGGATGCTGGCTGGGCATGGCTGGGGCTGGATAGCAGGCTGCCCGGTAGCGAGGGCAAGCTCGGGGACCGGCCCGCGGGAGGCTCCAGGCGGGAACTGACCAGGGAGCGCCTAGCCAGGCTCGCTGGAGGTTTCCCCGGCTGGCGCCCGGCTGCTAGCAGCGGCTTGAGCCCACATAAGGCAGGCTTCCATGGAGGCAGGGGGAACAACACTTTAAAACACAGTCCAAAGCAGGGAACAGGCATGGTCCGTGGCAGATGGCAATGCAGGCACGGGGCACACTTGTAACAGAGTCCAAACACACACTGGGAACTTCAGATACAGGTCAGGGCAGGGCTGCCCAGAAAGAGAGTCCTTTTGTGCAGTTAGCCAAACATGGAGTCAGTAAACTACACAGTCTATAGCAGCAGCAAGGCAATTGACACGCAGGCAGGAAACTGACACATGTATCAGAACACACACGTGCAAAGCAATCTTTGTGTAGCAATAAAACAGCAATATAGGAAACTTTAACACAGTTCATGGCAGGCTTTAAAGCAGGGGAGGGGGCCTGCTTGGCAACAATTCCCCCCCTCGGAGACCCCGTGGCGTCAGGCGCGTGGGTCTCCGAGCTTGACTTCAAAGGCGAGGTGGTCGGCAATGTCCGGTGGTCGAGCTTCGAGCGAAGAAGGAGGGGGAAGGGAAGGAGGGGGAGGCATCACTCAAAAATTTAGTTTGGAGAACCACCTAACCGAATAAGTGCAATTTAGATCAGCCAATGGGCTGCAGGTCTCTGGGTTCACACCAGGGGGTGTGCTAAGTGCAACCGTCAGAATAAATAGCAATAATTCATAAGTAATAGCAATTCATAGTGATATGAGCAGCAATGAGCAATTCATGCATATAAATAGCAATAATTCATGTGTGTGTACATTGATCAATTCATGGATGAAGGTAATTCATACGTAATTCATGGTGGATTAAAAGCACTAAAAACCAGGAGCAATTCATATACATGGATTAATTCATAGGCATAGGATTAAAAGCAAAGGGCAATTCATGGATACAATTCATGAATGTAAGAATAAAAGCAGGCTACTTCATAGGAAGTTAAAAAAAAGCTCATAGGTGAGGGAATAATTCATATAAGAAAGTGCAAGTCAGGCATAGATCAATTCATAGAGGGTGTAGCAATTTATAGATGGTTAAAATCATAAATACATAGATATATATGATTAAAAGCAATAAACCAGGAAGTTAAAACCAACTCATAGATAAAAGCAGCAATGATAAAAGCAAGTGCGAGGAAATAATTCATGAGGGTAAGCGGCGGAAGGGCTCAGGGGGGCAGAAAAATAAACTTCGCTATTAAAAGGCTAACTCATGCAGCCAGATTAAAACCAAATTCATAGAGTCTAAAATCAGGAATAAAATAACCTTTAAAAGAGACCGTTCAGTAGGGGTCTCGGTTAAAACCAAATTCATAAAATGGTAAATAGGCTAGAATTACCTCGGCGGAGGGAGTCAGGTTAAAAAGGCAATTCAAAAGGTTAAAATCAAATTCATAGGGATAAAGTTAATAGGGGGTGATAAAAGGGTCCCAGTTCATGGGAAAATCATGGGCGCACTTGCAGTAAATAGAGGGAGGGACTAGTTCGGGGCTAAATTCATGGGAGTAAAATTCATAAAAGCAATGGAAAGAAATTCATAAATCAAAGATCACAGACGGCTCAGTCCGCAGTACAGCTGCTAGACTGGGTTGCATATTTACAGAAACAAGCAAACTTAGTCCATGTGTTCCAAAACACACTTCCACCCCCCCTTGCTGTCTGCGTCAATCCGCAGAGCAGGGTCGGCTGGCGGCAAGAAGGGCTTCAGGCACACAGTTCTAGTCCTCATGGAGGTAGTGCTGCTGGCGGTCGTTCGTAGGCGGGCCGTGTGCTGGGAGGCAGAGAAACAGGTCCCCCCCTAGTCCACAAGAGGGCCTCGGAGCGGTGTCCGGCAGCAAAGCGTCCATGGGGCTGGTTCAGGATCCGTACACATAAAGGCACAAGCATAGTTCATAATAAACAAGGGCTAAAAACGGGGCGCCAAGAACAACCATTAAGGCAAGAGGAGGTCGGGATTGTAATGATCCAAACGGTAGGACAGCTGGAGTTGCTGGAGCTGTCGGCGGCTCCAACAGCCCAAATAAAGCAGTAAGGCACATAACAAAACTTGAAAGGCCAAAATAACAACGATCGGGTGCAAAGCCGAATTGTAAATTCCAGTGGCAGTGGGGCTCCAGCCAAAGAGGGTTTCCCACCACGAGTGCTCACCGGTGGTCTTGATCCGCTGGGCAAGATCCAAAATCTCCTTGCCATTGTGGGACACAACCAAAGCAGTAGTATCCCCGTCCTTCTGGATGCTCTGGAGGGTGCGGTGGAGCTGGGGGTGGGTCAGGAGTTCGTGGATTAGCTCCATACCGATGCCAAGGGGAATGGGCTTCACATAACGATAGATGGAGGGTGCCACCAGGATCTCTTCTTGGGTCCAGACCGGTACCGTGTAGGTGAAGTCGCAGGCTGCCACCGAAGACAGGTTGCAAAAGCAGCGATTGACTCCCGGGATCACGGGCTTGAGCTGGAACGAGTTCAGGATCACAAAATCGCAGGCTGTACGTACGCAGGCACATCCTTTCCTAAGGTAGACCACCGCGAAGCTGTTCTCCCGGACGACCTCGAAGGAGCATTCGTTGAGGGCGTCGACTTGCGGGGCTACACAGGGGTGATGCGGTGCAAAGGCTTGGTCTTGGCAAATGAAGCCGGTCTGGTCTCGATGCTGGCATCCTTGGAGGCTGACGAGCTGCCATCCGGTCGGGGTGAAGCGGGCCCAATGGTCGGGGTGGCGGGCGTAGAGGACTTCGGTGTCGCTGACTTGGAGTCCCAGAGGCACCACTGGATACACATGGAATGACTCGTGTGCACTGGCCGTTAATAAAAATAATTTAAGCTCCTGGGTGGTCGGTGAGAATGAGGAATTTACAAGAGACCACCAGGATTCCAGCTCCAGTTCTATGGGTGACAATTTGGGCATAATCAATCTTTTAATTTCCAGGGGCAAGTGCCCATCCGTGGCTTGCCGAATTAGCCCCATGGCCACAGCCTGGTTTAATTGTTGGGCTTGCATACATGCCATGGCTATTGACACGTTGCGTTCCAAAGACTGTGTTCCCTTGAGCAGCATAGAAAAATCTCTTTCAATTTGACTCTCCCAGTTAACTAAAATGGAGCTGATCTCGTGTTACCCATTTGAAATGGAATTTAGGGACTGCACCACCGGTTTACCTAAGTCGGAGATGCTGGTCGTGACATGGGCAAACTTATTAGCGAGAGTCTCAATATTGACCGAATCCAGGATTGCTAAGCCTCCAGCTGCAGGAGCAGTCCAGTCGGCAATGCTTCGTCTGGCACGCGAGAGAGAGGGGGAGGGATTGATCCACAGTTGTAGCCATGCATTCCAACCCTTGCTACCGGCCTCCAGACAGGGAGCGCACTGCGGCAGCCTCTGGGTTACATTTAGCTCAGCTAAGTCTATGCGGATCTCTTTTAAAGACATTTGCGGGCGGACTAGAACTCTCTCTCGAATGTCAGTTTTCAAAACATGGGAGCCCACTATATGCGTTCCGCCGTGGCTCAATTGTTCATTGCTAGCAATCAAAGGGTCAATTTGGATGGTGTGGGTCTCCTGGGTCCGGATCAGCAGGGAATAATTGCCTGGTTCGTGAGTCAAATTTACAAAGAGCAGCCCAAGCCGGTGAAATTTCTCTACTAGGGGCTTGGTTTGGCATTCGGGCGTCTGTTGAACCAGTATCCAATCGGGTGGGCCGTGTTTGGCTAGGTCTTCTTCTTTCACAATCCAGGTCAGGTCCTCCCAGCGTTCTATAGCAAAGGACAGAACTGCGCCTGAAGGGGGCGTGATAGTGACTGATGCAGATTCAGTGGCAGTAGTGCCTAGTAGGATGGTCATTCTAAAGGGGTCTCCTGCCTTCCATACTGCGGCCGACACTAAAATAACTTCACAGTATGGTCCGAAAGCCTCAGTGACAAATGGCGAGGTTTCGAAATTGGCAGGGGTGGTATATTTGTCTACCACCGGGACTGCGGTGGGGGCTGGCCTGATGCGGGGAAGGAACATACATGGAATTGGAGCGAGTGGTGAAACTGTATCGGTAGGTGAATAGCATATTAATTCTTGGGACATAGTTTTGACTCCCACACATAAAATAACAAGCTCTGGGGGTCGGATCCACTGCTCTTCACAACTGCGGAAGTTTGTGCGATCCATGGGGGTGGTCATATTAATCTGCTGCACAACCTTGCAGACCATCATTTCATTTTCTGCTAGTGTATTAATACATCTCCAATGGGGGTAGGGCATTAATTTGGACGGGCGCCCCTCTATTAGGGTGCCTGCCAGCACGAGCAAACACAGAGTAGCCAGGTGCCTCATCTCCTGGCCTTCCTTTTCCTTTTTGTGCCGAAGATATCCTGGGGAGACCTGCAGATATAAGTACAGGTTCCCTGAGTTTGTTGCAGCATAATAAATGAATTGAAGCAGGGAAAAAGAAAAGGGAGAGCGTTTTTCTGCCAGCACAATATGTTAAGCGGGGTTCGAACGAGAAGTCCCAGGGGCACTAAGCGAGCCTTCCAGCTTGTTGCTCTGGGGAACTCCTGTGCGGAGGCTTCTTTCTAAAGCATGTATATTTCAGAGGGGAAACGTCTTTGCGTCGGGCAGGGGTCGGCTATGCGTTAGGCGGGATTATGCAAACTCGCCCAAGGGGTCCCTGGGTGCCTAGACTATGTGGCCTTCAGGTGCCCCTTGCTCGGCGGCGGGCTATTTTTATTTTGCGGGCTGAGAGCTGTCGGTCCGGCTCGGCCTGGCCTTGCCGTTTCAAAACAAAAAAAAACTAGCGAGCGGTTTCCAGCAACTATAAGGGTTGCTGCTTAAGGAGACCTTCATTCTATTTGCTAAAAATTATTTTTAAGTAGGGGTGGTTAGGGTTGAAGGTATGTTTTATGATGGTTTGCTTTTGCTTTGCCTTTTTCCCTCTGCTTTTTTGCAGGACCTCTTGTATGTATTTTGGCGGACCATTTTTTCCTAGGATCAATTTTTGGAGGGACTCCCTCGGGAGGCCCCAATTTCATGTTAAAAGAAAGAAACACACAAAGCAAAAGCACACGGGCGTGGGTTATTTTCAGGTTGCCCTCACTTGGAAGGCCTGGCAGGGCTTCACTATAACTTCAATATGTCTCCCCCCCTTCTTTTCCCTTATAGGGTATGGGCAAGGGAAAAGATTACATTGGACGGGGCGGGCGGTTGCTGGCGGAAAGGGCCGAAGTGGAGCCGAAGGTGCTCGGCAGCGTTTATCGAAAAGTGGCGGAGGCGGCCGAGATCTGCCGGCGCCACTGTGTCTGGGTTGTTCGGGGGTCATCTTGGCACGGGGGATTCTGGCTATGTAAATGAGGCACGCTGCTCCTTGTGCGTAGCGAACTCACCTCAATAACATATTCCAGAGGGCACATATTTACAAAATACTGGCGGGTCTTTTACTTTTGCACTAAAGCGTACTGGATGGTGGCGCCGTATAGCAACTCACCATGACGAATATGAACATTAGTAAAAGAGGGATGTTGGGCTATCTGGGGGTCCTTTTCCAGGGGAGGCACGGCCCTCAAAGCCAAAGCCGACCATCATGCGAAAGCGTGGGTCTGGCAGGTGAGACCCCGAATCTACGCAGATGCGGGATCTTCACCAGCACGGCGGGTGAAATGCTTTCAAACAAAGAAACCACCCTCTCTGGTGGTCTCACTGTTGGAAGACTGCATTCACCCCTGGGCTAAAGCCTCTCCAAACACCCCCACACACAGCAAATCTCTTTTGCCTGTGCAATTTTTCTCCGAACATGCGGCTTAAAAATCCAATCAAGAATCACTTTCGGTGGTGCTCCCACTTGGCTTTGGTTGCCGTGTTTCCCCAAGGGTCCCAACTGTGGGGCCCGCCAATAAGGTTAAAGAATAGAACTGGAAAATTTTTGACATTCACATCTACATCTACATATTCTGCTGTTTCTTTTACACTAGAGCTACAAAGGTCTGGTCTAAGGGGACACAGGGTATCTCTGGCCCAGGATGAAGGGACGTCTGGTGAATCACTGGGCAGAGGGGGGCTGGGCTGGCGGCGGCTCCCCCAGGGTCATACACAGGCGGGGCGGTTTGGAGCGGCTTCCCTTTCCATTCCTTTAATTGAGAGGCGTGGAAGTATTTTAGCCAAGTGCCTCCTGTCTTCCTCTGGATGGCTACCTGATAGACGGCTGGAGAGACTCTTTTCGTGATTGGGACGGGGCCTTGCCATTTGGCGGCTAGTGAGTGTGCCTTCTGTGAGAACTTTCTATATAAAACGAGCTGTCCTTCCTTCCACTGCCTGGGGTTCCTGACCCATCCTAGTTTGCGGTCCATATCCTTCTGAGCTGTGCCTAACTTCTGGGCTACTTGCATGTGGACGGCGTGTATGGATGAGATGAGGTCCTGAACCCAGGCGTCATTAATTACTACGGGCTGCATATCAGAAGGGAGCTGCGTGTCTAGCCAGAAGGCTTCTGGGAGCTGCATTTTCCGTCCTGTCATGACCATATGGGGCGTGAGTCCGTGAACTGCGGTGGTGCCTCTGATGGCCATTAGAATTATGGGGAGTTTTTCATCCCAGTCTCTCCCGGAGGAGCGAACCATCTTGCGGAGAGCCTCCTTGAGGGTCCGGTTGGTTCTTTCTATGGCGCCGGAAGCCTGGGGATGGCCGGCTATGTGAAAGCGTTGTTGGATGCCTAACGCCTTGCAAAGTTCCTGGGTGACTTCTCCAATAAAATGTGAGCCCAAATTGGAATCCATGACTCGTACAGTGCCCCATCTCGAAAACACATTGTTGAACAGTAGTTTGGCCGTGGTGGCTGCAGTGTTATGCTTACACGGGAATGCCTCGACCCATTTACTAAAGGGATCTATGACAGTGAGACAGTAGCGATTGCCGCGGGGAGTGGGAGGAAGGGGACCGATAAAGTCAATCTGTATACGAGCCCAGGGTCCATCAATTCTCTGATGCTGGAGGGGAGCTCTAGGTCCAGTTGGGTCTGCATTGACCATAGCACAAGACAGACAGTTGTCCACCCATTGTGCTACTTCGGTGCGCATGCTAGGCCACCAACCAACCTCTTTGACCCTCTCCAGAGTCAGATCCTTGCCTCGGTGTCCCTGCTCGTGGACAAACTGAATCAGGTCGGCCCTAACTTCCAGTGGCACTACCCAGTGGCGTTCACCGGCTGCATCTACTTCCCAAACTATGCCTTCTTCTTCTCGGATCAATAATCTTCCTGTCTGATCTCTTCCTGCGGCTAGGAGGTCAGCTACTTCTGGGTCAGATATCTGCAGTTGTGCTAGGTCCAGTGTTCCTGCGATTCCCTGAGCCTGGCTGCGGGCTTGTGCCCGGGTGGTGACAGAGTGGAGGGGACAATCGGTGGCTGGTTCCGGTAAGGGAGCATTTTCAGTGGCGGCTGCCTTGGCTGCAAGGGCTGCCTGGTCGTTCCAATAAGCGGTTTCTCAGTTTGTCTTTTGGTGCCCTTTAACATGTGTAACTTGCGTTGGGCCTGTGCGAGACTGAAGGAGCGTGGCTACTTGCTGCCATAGCTGTAGGTGGGCTACGGGTTTCCCATCACTAGCTCTCCATCCCTGATTCTGCCATACCGGGAGCCAGACCGTGGCGGCTTTGGCCGTCCAATCCGAGTCTGTGTAAATGGCAAGTGGGCTTGCTGGGTGCTCAAACTCAAGCACTGCCAGAAGCGCTTGCACCTCAGCCGCTTGGCTGGAATGGGGGCGGGCTGGACCCTTTAGAGTGCATGCGTCGCTCACTCGCACGGCGCCGTAGCCTGTCCGAGGGGAGCCTCCAACGTGAAAGGAGGAGCCGTCGCAGAACCAGCATGTGAAGCCATTCAGTCGGGCCTCCTCTAGCGGGACTCCCCAAGTGACTGGCCAAACAACCTGCGGTGGCGGGTCCAGGGGGCACTCGTGCTCGGTCCCGGTTACTAACAGGCCATAGGGGGCTGGTGGCTCAGTGGTTTCCTTTTTGAACTCTACTCCGCGGTTGACCAGGGCCAGGGTCCACTGTGCTATGCGGGCGTTTGAGACTTGTCCATCTTGTATTTTTCCAGACAGAATATATTTGAGGGGCGTGTGGGTGGTCTGGACTATCGTGCGCGAGCCACCTATAATAAATTCCCAATGGGTCAGACTCCAAACTAGAGCAAGGCAAGTCTTTTCGCATGGGCTGAACTTGGTCTCTACTGAAGTTAGGTTACGAGATGCGTAGGCTACTACTCTAGCGGCTCCTGCTTGTTGCTGGGTGAGCGTGGCTCCTATGCTCTTGTCTGACACGGCTAACTGAATAAAGAATGGCTGGGTAACGTCTGGATGGGCTAGGGCCGGGGCTGTGGCCAGGCTGCGCTTCAGCTCGGCTAAGGCTGTCTGTTGCTCCGGTCCCCACTCCCAGGGAGTGTTCTTCTTGAGGAGAGCATAAAGGGGGCGAGCCTTGTCTGCAAAGGACTCGATGAAGTCTCGGGAAAAGTTAAAAGTTCCTAGAAGGGCTCTGAGGGAGGGGACATCGGTGGGTGCAGGCAGCTTGGAAATGACCTCCATTCGCTGGGCATCCGGGGTGCGACCCTCGGGTCCCAGGGTCAGACCCAGGTAATTGACGCTGGTCTGAACCAATTGGGCCTTTTCCCTGCTTGCCTTGAACCCAGTCTCGCGGAGGAGTTCCAGGACTTCCCTGGTGATCTGGCAGGCTAATTCTTCCGTAGGGGCGTGGACTAAAATGTCATCCACGTAGCTCAGTACGTGGGGCCTCGAGGAGGGTTGGAGGCGTTCCCACATCTGAACTACATGGGCATGACAAATACTGGGGCTGGAGTGGAATCCCTGGGGTGTCCGCTTGAATGCGTATTGCTGGCCGCGGAAAGTGAACGCGAACTTGTACCAGCAAGACTCATGCAACCGGATGGAGTGGAAAGCGTTGGCCAGGTCTATGACCGAGTAGAACCGGGACCCAGCAGCAATGGCCGTCAGGATCTCGTTGTACTTGGCCACAACCGGGGCAACTGGAGGGGTGGTGGCATTCAGGGCCCGGAAGTCGACCGTCATTCTCCAGGTCACTCCATCTGCTTTTAGAACTGGCCACAATGGGGCGTTGCAGATGGACTGCATCGGGAGTATGACGTCCCACTCAAGGAGTCCTTCTATAGTCTTGGCTATCCCTGCCTCGGCTTCCGCTGGGTACTTGTACTGTCTTTCGGGAGGGGGGTCCTTTCCTTCAATTAGGACGCAGGCGCCCTTCACTATCCCACACTCGGCCTTGTCTGTCACCCAAACTTCGGGAAAGTCCTGAACCCAGGGGTCTCCTGTGATGGGGGCGAGAGGCAAAGGGGCCTTAAGGGCTGCACAACGATGGACTGCATTGACAACGTCTGGGCCTCCTGGGATGCGCCACAGGAGCCCATTCGCTAGGTCAATGGTCAGTCCCTCGGCTCGGAAGAACGGCATACCCAAAAGTCCATCATCTTCTCCCCGGTTTGTGCATGCTGAAATCCGGGTGGCCAGGCTCCCAACGGAGAGGGGGATATCCTGCCAAACCGGGGATTCCTGCATGCTGCCTCCAAAACCGGCGAGCTGCATGGTTGTGGGGGTCTGGGTGCCCTTCGTAACTAGGTTGGGCCGGAGTATATTAAGCGAAGCTCCGGTATCTATGAGGAGAGTGGCAGGCTTTTTCTTTTCCCCGGGAGTCCCGATCCCTGCCTTCACTGTCGGTCTCCCCCATGTGTCCGGCTTTAGTTTGGCAACTATGCCCACGGAGGGAGACTGGGACTCGGGGCGACCCTATTCTGATCCTGCACCCTGGTCGGGGGAAGCGGCGCTTCCTCTGAAGGGGTTGTTGGGGCTCGGGCGTTCCCGGACCGCAGCTATCGGGGGACTCGAGAAGGGAGGGTCTGGCGGTAAAGGGGGCGCCGACGGGGGTACTGGGGGCTGCTGCTGATCCTCCCACTCCATGATCGCCTTCATTAGAACGGACGTGGGCTTTCCATCGAATAGCTCCATGTTCGCTCCAATGTTTTTGAGACGCATCCAAAGTTCCCAACGGAGGGGGTCCCTGGACTGGGGCGTGCTGCCGCGGTCCCGGTAGCCCTCGTGGTCGCCGTGTGATGCTCCCCAAGCGTTAGACTGATCTGGAGGTGGGTAGACCTGATGGTTGTACGGGTGCGATGCTCGAGAGTGAGGAGGGGCTAGGGGCGCATCTTGCGGTCGGGGCTTGTGGGGTCCCTGCTGGGAGGAGAAACCGTAACTCGGGGTGGGTGCAAAGGAAACTCCCGGGCGGTAGTCCCTTGGCCCTCTTCCCCGGTTAAAACTGCTGCTCCTTCCCCTCAGGATTCCTCCCCTTGCCTCCGAGTACGAGTTGCGTCCCTGCGGTCGGTACTGAGAGTGGGGGCCATGGTTGGCATAAGTGACTGCACTTATCGGCTCGCTCTCCTTCCTACGAGAGGCCGGGGACTTCACATGGCGGATCGCTCCGGTCTCTCGCAATAGGCCAGCAATGCTCCTGATGCGAGCTTCCAGGTCTCCCCATGAGATGCTCCCGGGCTCTACTCCTGCCAGGGCCAGGCGAGTGGTGCTATTGAGGCCATCTATGACTGCCCTTCTGAACTCTAGCTCATCGAAGTCGGGTACATTGCTCGCGTCTAAATCTACTTCATCGGCTAGCTCAGCGAGGAGCTGCTTCCTAGCTAAGTATGCCTCCGGGTCCTCTCCGGGTTTCTGGGACTCTGCAATGTATAGGGCTTTTAAGCTCTTGGTGGGCCATTGGAATGCGCACAGTTCTTTAATGGCTCCGTACTGACTTCGGGTGGCTAGCCTTCGATTAGAAACGTAAGCATTAAGGGCTGTGACTATTTCGGGGCTGGCGCAGTGGCGGGCCAGTTGGGCCACGTCGGAACCACTAGCGGAGGGCTGGGAGGTGGTCACATGGGTGAACCACTGGATGGCCGTATCTCGGTTTAGGGGCCCCATGCGATCTGCTATGGCTTGGAGCTCGTCGGGCCTCCAATTGCGGGTTTCCTTAACGACCCGGTCTGTCTTCTTGCCGTCCTCGTCCATGGATACTATTTCTTTAGTAGCTATCGGATGGAGGGGCTGTGGGGCTTCCTCGGGCTGGGGCGACTGAGCTGCCCAGCTATCTTTACTATCTTCTGGGAGGGCCAAGAGGGCTGCGGGATGCACGGCGGAGATTACAGCCTGCTGCATCCCCAGGTGCTGCTTTAGGGCCTCTAGCTCCCTCCTACAAGCGGAGTGGTCTGCTGCGGCTATCTTTGCGACTTTCTGCTCTGCCATGAACTGGGCAGCATGGGTTAATTTTGCAATCTTCTCCTGTCCTTCAATTACTGCGTGCTCAGCCCTATCGGCACGAGCGGCGGCCACTTCAGCCTTGTGCTGAGCGTCTTGGAGGGCAGCGGCTAGACCCTTTTTTTCCATCATGAAATTAACGCGTTCTGAACGCCACTCGGCTGCTCTCTCCTCATACTCCTTCTTCTCTTTCCTTAACTGTTCTATCTCCTGTTCCTGCTCTTCTTGAGCTACCTGTAGCTTATTAATTAGGGACACGCTGTCCTGTAGGGCGGTGAAAAGTGCCCAAGCTCCATATCTATCTTTCTTGCTTGACCTAGGTTTCTCCTTTTCACAAAAATCTCGGAAGGCGCTTCTGACTATCTGGAGTGGGTCAGGTCCCTTGAAGGAACCGGCTTCCCAAGGGCAATCTCCCTTCTTAACTAGCCACTTCTCCAGGCGGGGCACGGTGGGGGCTGCCCGGTACATTTTTCTTCGTTTAAGGCTGATCTCGGAGGAGGTTAAAGAGTGGATCAGCGACACCAGGGGTGGGGCGATTAAAGCTCCCTATAAGTTTTCCCGTCTAGGGGCCGTTCAGAGGTTATTTCCCTTCGGGTCCTCGGGGATTCTTACACTGGATTCTTAGGGGTTTTTAACAACTTTCCCTCTCTATGTCCCTTTGGGAGGTTTATCCTTCCCTCCGGTTCTCAAGGGTTTTTACCAGGGGGTTTTAAGGTCCTACTTTTAGGTTCACAAGGGTATTTTTAAGGGTCCTACACTCTGTTCTTCTCTACCGGGGGAGAAGGAGAAATTCCTATTCCCGTTTCAAGCTTGCCTACAAGCCACGGGACCAGGAAAAGTTTACTGGCTCAGAAGGTGCTCTCAAGCTCTCTAAGCCCAAGAACAAAAACTTCTCAGTGCTTCCAAGCCTCTGCTCAGAAGCTAAAGCTCAGGGGTCTCCCAAGCCTATACTCGGAAACCAAAAAGTGACCCAAGCCTCTGCTCAGGAACTGCTACTAAGGGGGTCTCCCAAGCCTCTGCTCAGGCAACCAGAAATGCTCCCAAGCCTCTGCTCAGAAACTGAAGTGCTTCCAAGCCTCTGCTCAGAAGCCAAAATGCTCTCAAGCCTCTGCCCAAGATCTAAACTCAAAAAGTATCCCCAGGCCTCGTGCTCAGAGACAAACGGTTAAACTGTCTCCAAGCCTCGACCAAAAGACTAAAGCGCTCAAGGACTGCCTCTGCAAGTCCCCAAGCAAAAGTGCCCAGGAGTAAAACTACGGTACTCCCAAGCGAGGTGCGCTCAAGAGTTCTAACAACTCCCAAGCAAAAGTGTGCCCAAGAGTCCCACTGACTCCCAAGCGAGGTGCGCCCACGAGTCTGACTTAAAACTCGCAAGCGAAAAGGCGCCCAAGAGTCTACCTTAAAACTCTTAAACACGGTGCGGCCGGCTGCCGCGGGGCTTCAGGAACCTGGCTTCAGATTCCCAAAGCTAAACTGACCAAACGGACTAACGATCCCTTCACGTTTCCTCCGGAGCGGGGATTGAAGCCTAAGTGCTGGCAGGAACGGGGTTTGGACGGGCTTAGGAGAGACGGGGGAGGGCAGAAGAGAGTTTTATATGTGCTGCTTCAGGATATATATATAGAGCCTACTTCTGGGATCCCACCCACATAGACGCGTTTAGGCGGCCCGGAAGGTGGCCAGGAACTTCACCAGTTCAGAGGTCCTCACCCACAGTACACCGGTTATAACGGCTGGAGGGCCTCGCGGTGCACCACAAAAGGCAAGTAGTCCAAAGCTGGCTGAAGGAGGAAATGGGGAAAAGCCAACCCACAAGATAGAAATGCTCGCTAGAGCCACACACACTCACACTTTTAATTCCCTGAGCTAAATTGCGCTCTTTACACTGAGGTCTGGAAAATTTTCCTCTAAGTCAGTTCGCCGAAGACACGCGTGTCGACTCACGTGTATTCACACGAACTGGGTTATGCCCGCATTCTCCACCAGTAAACTGTTACCAGAACTGCTCTTTATTTATAATGGGGAATTAGCTGTAGCAGTCTGTAACTTAAAATTAAGCGCGGATCATAACCTATGTATACGGAGGTCCCGATCCCAGACACTCTAGTGAAAAAGAGGCAGACTACAAATAAGTTCCAAACACGTGTATTTAGTGTGGCGTAAGCCTAAACTTGCACAAGCATACAAGAGAACATACAAGATCTAAGACATACAGAGCAGGAAATACAGAGACGTTCGCATTAGCTGGTTCCCAACGATGATAGGGGGAATACTCACTTATCCTGGAGCGAAGCAGAGATACAGCAGCGAGGGTGGCCCAATGCCAGCACTGGAACCACAGACGGACAGCAAGGAAGTCTGGATAAGAATGGCCTAAGCACCGAGTGGTCTGGGAGACCAGCTTAAATACCCCAAAACGTACCCTGGGGCTGGTGCAGGAAACTGACACGTGTATCAGAGCACACACGTGCAAAGCAAACTTTGTGTAGCAATAAAGCAGCAGTGCAGGAAACTTTAACACAGTCCATGGCAGGCTTTAAAGCAGGGGAGGGGGCCTACTTGGCAACACTTGCATGTTTGATCTGTTTTGTTCTGAGGCCGACGTGTGGACAGTGGCTCTGGGCCATGTCGGATCACACCACTGCCAGAGCCTGGTGTATTTTATCTTTTGGTGCCAGGGCAGCATGGGAAGAGCTTTTATCTGGGAGATGGGACACACTGCTTGCATGTTTGCCCTGTTTTGTTCTGAGACCGATCTGTGCACAGTAGCTGTGGGTCCTGCCAAGTCACACCACTGAGTGGGCCTCGTTTCATTTACCTTTCAGTGCCAGGGAAGCATGGGAAGAACTTGTATCTGGGAAATGGAACATACTGATTGCATGTTTGCTCTGTTTTGCTCTGCGGCCTACCTGTGCACAGTGGCTCTGCTATCCGCTGGATCACACCACTGCCAGGGCATGGTATTTTTTAGCTTTTGGTGCCAGGGCAGCATGGGAAGAGCTTTTATCTGGGAGTTGGGACACACTGCTTGCATGTTTGCTCTGTTTTGCTCAGAGGCCTCCCTGTGCACAGTGGCTCTGGGCCCTACCTGATCACACCACTGCCAGGGCCTGTTGTTTTTTACCTTTTGGTGCCAGGGCAGCATGGGAAGAACTTTTATCTGGAAGATGGGACACACTGCTTGCATGTTAGCTCTGTTTTGTTCTGAGGCCGACGTGTGGACAGTGGCTCTGGGCCCTGTCGGATCACAGCACTGTCAGAGCCTGGTGTTTCTTATCTTTTGGTGCCAGGGCAGCATGGGAAGAGCTTTTATCTGGGAGATGGGACATACTGCTTCCGTGTTTGCTTTGTTTTGCTCTGAGGCCTACCTGTGCACAGTACCTCTGGGTCCCTTCGGGTCACACCAATTCCACGGCATGGTTGTTGCCAAGTAGGCCCCCTCCCCTGCTTTAAAGCCTGCTATGAACTGTGTTAAAGTTTCCTGCACTGCTGCTTTATTGCTACACAAAGTTTGCCTTGAACGTGTGTGCTCTGATACACGTGTCAGTTTCCTGCCTGCGTGTTAATTACCTTGCTGCTGCAATAGACTGTGTAGTTCACTGACTCCATGTTTGGATAACTGCACAAAGGACTCTCTTTCTGGGCAGCCCTGCCCTGACCTGTATCTGGACTTCCCAGTGTGTGTGTTTGGACTTTATTACAAGTGTGCCCCGTGCCTCCATTGTCATCTTCCACGGACCGTGCCTGTTCCCTGCTTTGGACTGTGTTTTAAGTGTTGTTCCCCCCTGCCTCCATGGAAGCCTGCCTCATATGGGCCCAAGCCGCTGCTAGCAGCCGGGCGCCAGCCGGGGAAACCTCCAGCGAGCCTGGCTAGGCGCTCCCTGGTCAGTTCCCACCTGGAGCCTCCCGCGGGCCGGTCCCCGAGCTTGCCCTCGCTACCGGGCAGCCTGCAAACCAGCCCCAGCTATGCCCAGCCGGCATCCATGTTCTCAGGCAGCCAGAAGACCCAGGGAAGAAGACTGCTTTGGGAAGCCATTTCGGCGAAGCAGGCACACCACGTCCGCAGCGAGAGCCCCTCGCCCCGCTCTGCATATCTTAGGAGCCGCCCCGGAGAAGGAACTAAGTGCCGACCATCCCAAGCACTTAGAGAATGCATCTCAAAGAAACCTCCGCATTCCAGAGCTGATGACATCAGGACAAGCCCTGTCCGCTGGAACATCCTTTCAGCCCACTTGGATTTCCCCCTCCCTCTTTTGTCCCCTCTTCCTGAGGTGTCACTTATCACGATCAGATTACCAAAGTGGCCCATCCAAGCCATTCAGTAGCCCATTAGACCCTTTGTTTTAATCTGTGAGAACCACCAAGTACAGCACCTGCCCCAGGGTACGTTTTGGGGTATTTAAGCTGGTCTCCCAGACCACTCGGTGCTCAGGCCATTCCCTATCCAGACCTCCTTGCTGTCCGTCTGTGGTTCCAGTGCTGGCATTGGGCCACCTCGCTGCTGTGTCTCTGCCTCGCTACAGGATTGTGAGTTTTCCCCACCATCGTTGGGAACCAGCTAATGCGAAAGTCTCTGTATTTCCTACTCTGTATTCCTTAGACCTTGTGTGTTCTCTTGTATGCTTGTGCAAGTTTAGGCTTACGCCACATTGTTAGCAAATGCACGTGTTTGGAACCTATTTGTAGTCTGCCTCTTTTTCACTAGAGCGTCTGGAATCGGGACCTCCGTAGACAGGTTAAGATCCGCGCTAATTTTAAGTTACAGACTGCTAAAGCTAATTTCCCCCTATAATAAAAAGCAGTTCTGGTAACATGGTGTTTTTTAGCTTTTGGTGTCAGGGCAGCATGGGAAGTACATGTATCTCGGAGATGGGACACACTGCATGCATGTTTGCTCTGTTTTGCTCTGAGGCCTACCTGTGCACAGTGGCTCTGGGCCCTGCCGGGTCACAGATGCCTGGAACTGGTGTTTTTTAATGTTTTGGTGCCAGGGCAGCATGGGAAGAACTTTTATCTGGGAGATGGGAGACACTGCTTGTATGTTTGCTCTGTTCTGTTCTGAGGACAACCTGTGCACAGTTGCTCTGGGCCTGCTAGATCACACCACTGCCAGGGCCTGTTTTTTTTTAATCTTTTGGTGCCAGGGCAGCATGGGAAGAGCTTTTATCTGAGAGATGGGACATACTGCTTGCATGTTTGCTTTGTTTTGCTCTGAGGCCTACCTGTGCACAGTGGCTCTCGGCCCTGCTAGATCACACCACTGCCTGGTCCTGTTGCCAGCAAAGCTAGCAAAGCAAAGCATTTATCTGCAAGATGGGGCATACTGCTTGCATGTTTGCTCTGTTTTGCTCTGAGGCCTACCTGTGCACAGTGGCTCTGGGCCTTACCGGGTCAGAACGATGCCTGGACCTGGTGTTTTTCATGTTTTGGTGCTTGGGAAGCACGGGAAGAGCTTTTATCTGAGAGATGGGACATACTGCTTGCATGTTTGCTCTGTTTTGCTTTTTGGCCGACCTGTGCACAGTGGCTCTGGGACCTACCTGATCACACCACTGCCTTTTTTACCTTTTTACCTTTTGAGAGGCTCTTCCCATGCTGCCCTGGCAGGGGCCACACCCACTGTGCACAGGTAGGCCTCCGAGCAAAACAGAGCAAACATGCAAGTGGTATGTCCAATCTCCCAGAAAAAAAGCTCTTCCCATGCTGCCCTGGAGCCAAAAGATAAAAAACATCAGCCCCAGACATCGTTGTGACCCGGCAGGGCCCAGAGCCACAGTGCACAGGTAGGCCTCAGAGCAAAACAGAACAAACATGCAAGCAGTGTGTCCCGTCTCCCAGATAAAAGCTCTTCCCATGCTGCCCCGGCACCAAAAGGTATAAAACACCAGGCCCTGGCAGTGGTGTGACATGGCAAGGCCCAGAGCCACTGTGCACAGGTAGTCCTCAGAGCAAAACAGAGCAAATATGCAAGCAGTGTGTCCAATCTCACAGATAAAAGCTCTTTCCATGCTGCCCAGGAACCAAAAGATAAAAAACACCAGCCCCAGTGATCGTTGTGACCTGGCAGGGCCGA
This sequence comes from Eublepharis macularius, assembly GCF_028583425.1. Lineage (NCBI taxonomy): Eukaryota > Metazoa > Chordata > Lepidosauria > Squamata > Eublepharidae > Eublepharis > Eublepharis macularius. The sequence continues at coordinate 5,948,092 of NC_072792.1, forward strand.
GAGCCACCGTGCACAGGTAGGCCTCAGAGTAAAACAGAGCAAATATGCAAGCAGTGTGTCCCATCTCTCAGATAAAAGCTCTTTCCATGCTGTCCTGGAACCAAAAGATAAAAAACACCAGGCTCAGGCAGTGGTGTCATCCGGAAGGGCCTAGAGCCACTGTGCACAGGTAGGCCTCAGAGGAAAACAGAACAAACATGCAAGCAGTGTGTCCCGTCTCCCAGATAAAAGCTCTTCCCATGCTGCCCTGGCACCAAAAGGTATAAAACACCAGGCCCTGGCAGTGGTGTGACATGGCAAGGCCCAGAGCCACTGTGCACAGGTAGTCCTCAGAGCAAAACAGAGCAAATATGCAAGCAGTGTGTCCAATCTCACAGATAAAAGCTCTTTCCATGCTGCCCAGGAACCAAAAGATAAAAAACATCAGCCCGAGACATCGTTGTGTCCCGGCAGGGCCCAGAGCCACAGTGCACAGGTAGGCCTCAGAGCAAAACAGAACAAACATGCAAGCAGTGTGTCCCGTCTCCCAGATAAAAGCTCTTCCCATGCTGCCCTGGCACCAAAAGGTATAAAACACCAGGCCCTGGCAGTGGTGTGACATGGCAAGGCCCAGAGCTACTGTGCACAGGTAGTCCTCAGAGCAAAACAGAGCAAATATGCAAGCAGTGTGTCCCATCTCTCAGATAAAAGCTCTTTCCATGGTGTCCTGGAACCAAAAGATAAAAAACACCAGGCTCAGGCAGTGGTGTCATCCGGAAGGGCCTAGAACCACTGTGCACAGGTAGGCCTCAGAGGAAAACAGAGCAAACATACAAGCAGTATGTCCCATCTCCCCAATAAAACCTCTTCCCATGCTTCCCTGGCACCAAAAGATAAAAAACACCAGCCCCAGGCATCGTTGTGACTCGGCAGAGCCCAGAGCCACCGTGCACAGGTAGGCCTCAGAGCAAAACAGAGCAAATATGCTAGCAGTGTGTCCCAGCTCCCAGATAAAAGATCTTGTTTTGCTCTGTTTTGTTCTAAGGACGACCTGGGCACAGTGGCTCTGGGCCCTGCCGGATCACACCACTTCCAGAGCCTGGTGTTTTTTATCTTTTGGTGCCAGGGCAGCATGGGAAGAGATTTTATCTGAGAGATGGGACAGACTGCTTGCATGTCTGCTCTGTTTTGCTCTGAGGACTACCTGTGCACAGTGGCTTTCAGCCCTTCTGGATCACACCACTGCCTGAACCTGGTGTTTTTTACCTTTTGAGAGGCTCGTCCCATGCTGCCCTGGCAGGGCCCAGAGGCACTGTGCACAGGTAGGCCTCAGAGCAAAACAGAGCAAACATGCAAGCAGTGTGTCGCATCTTACAGAAAAAAGCTCTTCCCGTGCTTCCAAAGCACCAAAAGAGAGGAAACTTGCTGCCCTGGCACCAAAAGATAAAAAACACCACGCCCTGGCAGTGGTGTGATATGGCAGGGCCCAGAGCCACTGTGCACAGGTAGGCCTTAGAGCAAAACAGAGCAAACATGCAACCGGTATGTCCAATCTCCAAGAAAATACCTCTTCGCATGCTGCCCTGGCACCAAAAGATAAAAAACATCAGCCCCAGACATGGTAGCGACCCGGCAGGGCCCAGAGCCACAGTGCACAGGTAGGCCTCAGAGCAAAACAGAACAAACATGCAAGCAGTGTGTCCCGTCTCCCAGATAAAAGCTCTTCCCATGCTGCCCTGGCACCAAAAGGTAAAAAACACCAGGCCATGGCAGTGGTGTGACATGGCAGGGCCCAGAGCCACTGTGCACAGGTAGTCCTCAGAGCAAAACAGAGAAAACATGGAAGCAGTGTGTCCCATCTCACAGATAAAACCTCTTCCCATGCTGCCCTGGCACCAAAAGATTAAAAAAAACAGGACCAGGCAGTGGTGTGATCCTGCAGGGCCGAGAGCCACTGTGCACAAGTAGGCCTCAGAGCAAAACAGAGCAAACATGCAAGCACTGTGTCCCATCTCCCAGATAAAAGCTCTTCCCATGCTGCCCTGGCACCAAAACGTTAAAAAACAGCATTTCCAGGCATCTGTGACCCTGGCAGGGCCCAGAGCCACTGTGCACAGGTAGGCCTCAGATCAAAACAGAGTAAACATGCAAGCAGTGTGTCCCATCTCACAGATAAAAGCTCTTCCCATTCTGCCCTGGCACCAAAAGGAAAAGAAAACCAAGATCAGGCAGTGGTGTGATCCTGCAGGGCCGAGAACCACTGTGCACAAGTACGCCTCAGAGCAAAACAGGGCAAACATGCAAGCAGTGTGTCCCATCTCCCAGATAAAAGCTCTCCCCATGCTCCCCTGGCACAAAAAGATAAAAAACACCAGGCCCTTGCAGTGGTGTTACATGGCAGGGCCTAGAGCCACTGTGCACAGGTAGGCCTCAAGGCAAAACATAGCTAACATGCAAGAAGTGTGTCCCATCTACCAGATAAAAGATCTTCCCATTCTGCCCTGGCACCAAAATGTTAAAAAACACCAGTTCCAGGCATCTGTGACCTGGCAGGGCCGAGCTCCACTGAGCACAGGTAGGCCTCACAGCAAAAGAGAGCAAACATGCAAGCAGTGTGCCCTGATACCAAAAGCTAAAAAACACCACACCGTGGAATTGGTGTGATCCGAAGGGACCTAGAGCTACTGTTCACAGGTAGGCCTCAGTGCAAAACAGAGCAAACATGCAAGCAGTGTGTCCCGTCTCCCAAATAAAAGCTCTTCCCATGCTGCCCTGGCACCAAAAGATAAAAAACACCAGCCCCAGGCATCGTTGTGACCCGGCAGGGCCCAGAGCCACTGTGCACAGGTAGGCCTCAGAGAAAAACAGAGCAAACATGCAAGCAGTATGTCCCATCTCCCAGATGAAAGATCTTACCGTACTGCCCAAGCACCAAAAGTTAAAAAACACCAGGCACAGGCAGTGGTGTGATCCGGAAGAGCCTAGATCCACTGTGCACAGGTAGGCCTCAGAGCAAAACAGAGCAAACATACAAGCAATATGTCCCAACTCCCAGATAAAACCTCTTCCCATGCTGCCCTGGCACCAAAAGATAAAAAACACCAGCCCGGCATCGTTGTGACCTGACAGAGCTCAGAGCCATCGTGCACAGGTAGGCCTCAGAGCAAAACAGAGCAAATATGCAAGCAGTGTGTCCCGTCTCCCAGATAAAAGCTCTTGTTTTGATCTGTTTTGTTCTAAGGACAACCTGGGCACAGTGGCTCTGGGCACTGCCGGATCACACCACTTCCAGAGCCTGGTGTTTTTTATCTTTCTATCTGGGAGATGGGACATACTGCTTGCATGTCTGCTCTGCTTTGCTCTGAGGACTACCTGTGCACAGTGGAGCTCGGCCCTGCCAGGTCACAGATGCCTGGGCCTGGTGTTTTTTACCTTTTGAGAGGCTCTTCCCATGCTGCCGTGGCAGGGCCCAGAGCCACTGTACACAGGTAGGCCTCAGAGGAAAACAGAGCAAACATGCAAGCAGTGTGTCCCATCTCCCAGATAAAAGGTCTTCCCATGCTGCCCTGGCACCAAAACGTTAAAAAACACCAGTTCCAGGCATCTGTGAACCGGCAGGGCCCAGAGCCACTGTGCACAGGTAGGCCTCAGAGCAAAGCAGAGCAAACATGCATGCAGTGTGTCCCATATCCGAGATAAAAGTACTTCCCATGCTGCCCTGACACCAAAAGCTAAAAAACACCAAGCCGTGGAATTGGTGTGATCCGAAGGGACCCGTAGCTACTGTTCACAGGTAGGCCTCAGTACAAAACAGAGCAAATATGCAAGCAGTGTGTCCCATCTCCCAAATAAAGGCTCTTCCCAACCTGCTCTGGCACCAAAACGTAAAAAACACCACCTCCAGGCATCACTGTGACCCGGAAGGGCCCAGAGGTACTGGGGCCAAACATGTCTCCCAGATAAAAGCTCTTGTTTTGATCCGTTTTGTTCTAAGGCCGACCTGGGCACAGTGGCTCTGGGCCCTGCCGGATCACACCACTTCCAGAGCCTGGTGTTCTTTATCTTTTGGTGCCAGGGCAGCATGGGAAGAGTTTTTCTCTGGGAGATGGGACAGACTGCTTGCATATCTGCTCTGTTTTGCTCTGAGGACTACCTGTGCACAGTGGCTTTCGGCCCTGCTGGATCACACCACTGCCTGGGCCTAGTGTTTTTTACCTTTTGAGAGGCTCTTTCCATGCTGCCTTGGCAGGGCCCAGAACCACTGTGCACAGGTAGGCCTCAGAGCAAAATAGAGCAAACATGCAAGCAGTGTGTCCCATCTCCCAGATAAAAGCTCTTCCCATGCTACCTTGGAACCAAAAGGTAAAAAAAAACAGGACCAGGCAGTGGTGTGATTCTGCAGGGCCGAGAGCCACTGTGCAAAGGTAGGCCTCAGAGCAAAACAGAGCAAACATGCAAGCAGTGTGTCCCATCTCCCAAATTAAAGCTCTTCCCATGCTGCCCTGGCACCAAAAGATAAAAAACACCAGCCCCAGGCATCGTTGTGACCCGGCAGGGCACAGAGCCACTGTGCACAGGTAGGCCTCAGAGCAAAACAGAGCAAACATGCAAGCAGTGTGTCCCATCTCCCAAATTAAAGCTCTTCCCATGCTGCCCTGGCACCAAAAGATAAAAAACACCAGCCCCAGGCATCGTTGTGACCCGGCAGGGCACAGAGCCACTGTGCACAGGTAGGCCTTAGAGAAAAACAGAGCAAACATGAAAGCAGTGTGTCCCATCTCACAGATAAAAGCTCTTCCCGTGCTTCCCAAGCACCAAAACAGAGCAAACATGCTGCACTGGCATCAAAAGATAAAAAACATGCAAGTAGGCCCCACCTCACAGATAAAAGCCCTTCCCGTGCTTCCCAAGCCCCAAACCTAAAAAACACCAGCTCCAGGCATCATTGTGACCTGGTAGGGCCCACACCCACTGTGCACAGGTAGGCCTCCGAACAAAACAGAGCAAACATGCAAGCGGTATGTCCAATCACCGAGAAAAAAGCCCTTCCCATGCTGCCCTGGCACCAAAAGATAAAAAAAACCAGCCCCAGGCATCGTTGTGACCCGGCAGGGCCCAGAGCCACTGTGCACAGGTAGGCCTTAGAAAAAAACAGAGCATACATGCAAGCAGTATGTCCCATCTCGCAGATTAAAGCTCTTCTCGTACTGCCCAAGCACCAAAAGGTAAAAAACACCAGGCTCAGGCAGTGGTGTGATCCGGAAGGGCCTAGAGCCACTGTGCACAGGTAGGCCTCAAAGGAAAGCAGAGCAAACATGCAAGCAGTGTGTCCCATCTCCCAGATAAAAGCTCTTCCAATGCTGCCTTGGCACTGAAAGTTAAAAAAACACCACTCCCTGGCAGTGGTGTGACCCGGCAGTGCCCAGAGCACTTGTTTTGATCTGTTTTGATCTGTTTTGTTCTAAGGCCGACCTGGGGACAGTGGCTCTGGGCCCTGCCGGATCACACCACTTCCAGAGCCTGGTGTTTTTTATCTTTTGGTGCCAGGGCAGCATGGGAAGAGTTTTTATCTGGGAGATGGGACATACTGCTTGCATGTCTGCTCTGTTTTGCTCTGAGGACTACCTGTGCACAGTGGCTTTCGGCCCTGACGGATCACACCACTGCCTGGGCCTGGTGTTTTTTACCTTTTGAGAGGCTCTTCACATGCTGCCCTGGTAGGGCCCAGAGCCACTGTAGGCCTCAGTGCAAAACAGAGCAAACATGCAAGCAGTGTGTCCCATCTCCCTAATAAAAGCTCTTCCCAACCTGCTCTGGCACCAAAACGTAAAAAACAACACCTCCAGGCATCATTGTGACCCGGTAGGGCCCAGAGGTACTGTGCCAAGGTAGGCCTCAGAGCAAAACAGAGCAAACATGCAAGCAGTATGTCCCATCTCCCAGATAAAAGCTCTTCCAATGCTGCCTTGGCACTGAAAGTTAAAAAAACACCACTCCCTGGCAGTGGTGTGACCCGGCAGTGCCCAGAGCCACTGTGCACAGGCAGGCCTCAAAGCAAAGCAGAGCAAACATGCAAGCAGTGTGTCCCATCTCCCAGATAAAAGGTCTTCCCATGCTGCAATGACACCAAAATGTTAAAAAACACCAGTACCAAAAGCTAAAAAACACCATGCCGTGGAATTGGTGTGATTCGAAGGGACCCAGAGCTATTGTTCACAGGTAGGCCTCAGTGCAAAACAGAGCAAACATGCAAGCAGCGTGTCCCCTCTCCCAAATAAAAGCTCTTCCCATGCTGCTCTGGCACCAAAATGTAAAAAACACCACCTCCAAGCATCATTGTGACCTGGCAGGGCCCAGAGCCACTGAGCACAGGTAGGCCTCAGAGCAAAACATAGAAAACATGCAAGCGGTATGTCCAATCTCCCAGAAAAAAGCTCTTCCTATGCTGCCCTGGCACCAAAAGATAAAAAACATCAGCCCGAGGCATCGTTGTGACCTGGTACTGCGCCGAGCCACTGTGCACAGATAGGCCTCAGAGCAAAACAGAGCAAACATGTAAGCAGTGTGTCCAATCTCCCAGATAAAAGCTCTTCCCATGCTGCAGCTCTTCCCATCCCTCTTCTCAGCTTGACCTGGGCCCAGTGGCTCTCGGCCCTTCCAGATCACACCACTGCCGGTGCCTCGTGTTTTTTATCTTTTGGTGCCAGGGCAGCATGGGAAGAGCTTTTATCTGGGAGATGGGACATACTGCTTGCATGTCTGCTCTGTTTTGCTCTGAGGACCAACTGTGCACAGTGGCTTTCGGCCCTGCTGGATCACACCACTGCCTGGGCCTGGTGCTTTTTACCTTTTGAGAGGCTCTTCCCATGCTGCCCTGGCAGGGCCAAGAGCCACTGTTCAAAGGTAGGCCTCAGAGCAAAACAGAGCAAACATGCAATAAGTATATCCCAACTCGCAGATAAAAGTTCTTCCCATGCTGCCCTGGCACCAAGAGGTAAAAAACATCGGGCACCGGCATCGGTGTGACCCGGCAGGGCCCAGAACCACTGTGCACAGGTCGGCTAAAAAGCAAAACAGAGCAAACATGCAAGCAGTGTGTCCCATCTCTCAGATAAAATCTCTTCTCATGCACCAAAAGATAAAAAACTCCATGCCCTGGCAGTGGTGTGACTTGGCAGGACGTAGAGACACTCTGCAGAGTTAGGCCTCAGAGCAAAACAGAGCAAATATGCAGGCAGTGTTTCCCGTCTCACAGATAAAAGCTCTTCCCGTGCTTCCCAAGCACCAAAACATAAAAAAACACCAGCTCCAGGCATCATTGTGACCCGGTAGGGCCCAGAGCCACTGTGCACAGGTAGGCCTCATTGCAAAACAGAGCAAACATGCAAGCAGTGTGTCCCATCTCCCAGAAAAAAGCTCTTCCCATGCTACCCTAGCACCAAAAGATAAAAAACACCAGCCCCAGGCATCGTTGTGACCTGGCAGGGCCCAGAGCCACTGTGCGCAGGTAGGCCTCAGAGCAAAACAGAGCAAACATGCAAGCAGTGTGTCCCATCTCCCAGATAAAAGCTCTTCCCATGCTGCCCTAGCACCAAAAGGTAAAAAACACCAAGCCCTGGCAGTGGTTTGACCACGCAGGGCCCAGAGCCACTGTGCACAAGTAGGCCTCAGAGCTAAACAAAGCAAACATGGAAGCAGTATATCCCTCTCCCAAATAAAAGCTCTTCCCATGCTGGTCTGGCACCAAAAGATAAAAAACACCAGGTTCTGGCAGGGGTGTGATCCGACAGGGCCCAGAGCCACTGTCCACACGTCAGCCTCAGAAGAAAACAGAGCTAATATGCAAGCAGTGTGTCCCATCTCCCAGATAAAAGTTCTTTCCATGCTGCCCTGGCACCAAAAGGTAAAAAACACCAGGCCCTGGCAGTGGTGTGACCAGGCCGGGCCCAGAGCCACTGTGCACATGTAGGCCTCAGAGCTAAACATAGCAAATATGGGAGCATTGTGTCCCACCTCCCAGATAAAAGCTCTTCCCATGCTGCCCTGGCACCAAAACATAAAAAACACCAGTTCCAGGCATCTGTGACCCGGCAGGGGCCAGAGCCACTGTGCACAGGTAGGCCTCAGAGCAGAACAGAGCAAACATGCAAGCAGTGTGTCCCATCTTCCAGATAAAAGCTCTTCCCCTGCTGCCCTGGTACCAAAAGATGAAAAACACCATGCCCTGGCAGTGGTGTGACTTGGCAGGTGTTACCAGAACTTTTTATTATAAGGGGGAAATTAGCTTTAGCAGTCTGTAACTTAAAATTAAGCGCGGATCATAACCTATGTATACGGAGGTCCCGATCCCAGACACTCTAGTGAAAAAGAGGCAGACTACAAATAGGTTCAACACGTGTATTGTCTAACAATGTGGCGTAAGCCTGAACTTGCACAAGCATACAAGAAACACACAAGATCTAGGAAGTACAGAGTATGAAATACAGAGACGTTCGCATTAGCTGGTTCCCAACGATGATAGGGGGAATACTCACTTATCCTGAAGCGAAGCAGAGACACAGCAGCGAGGGGGGTGGCCCAATGCCAGCACTGGAACCACAGACGGACAGCAAGGAGGTCTGGATAGGGAATGGCCTGAGCACCGAGTGGTCTGGGAGACCAGCTTAAATACCCCAAAACGTACCCTGGGGCTGGTGCTGTACTTGGTGGTTCTCACAGATTAAAACAAAGGGTCTAATGGGCTACTGAATGGCTTGGATGGGCCACTTTAGTAATCAGATTGTGATAAGTGACACCTCAGGAAGAGGGGACAAAAGAGGGAGGGGGAAATCCAAGTGGGCTGAAAGGATGTTCCAGCGGACAGGGCTTGTCCTGATGTCATCAGCTCTGGAATGCGGAGGTTTCTTTGAGATGCATTCTCTAAGTGCTTGGGATGGTCGGCACTTAGTTCTTCTCCGGGGCGGTTCCTAAGATATGCAGAGCGGGGCGAGGGGCTCTCGCTGCGGACGTGGTGTGCCCGCTTCGCCGAAATGGCTTCTCAAAGCAGTCTCTTCCTCTGGGTCTTCTGGCTGCCTGAGAACATGGATGCCGGCTGGGCATAGCTGAGGCTGGTTTACAGGCTGCCCGGTAGCGAGGGCAAGCTCGGGGACCGGCCCGTGGGAGGCTCCAGGCGGGAACTGACCAGGGAGCGCCTAGCCAGGCTCGCTGGAGGTTTCCCCGGCAGGCGCCCGGCTGCTAGCAGCGGCTTGGGCCCATATGAGGCAGGCTTCCATGGAGGCAGGGGAACAATACTTTAAAACACAGTCCAAGGCAAGGAACAGGCACGGTCCGTGGCAGATGGCAATGCAGGCACGGGGCACACAGTCCAAACGCACACTGGGAAATCCAGATACGGGTCAGGGAATGGCTGCCCAGAAAGAGAGTCCTTTGTGCAGTTACCCAAACATGGAGTCAGTAAACTACACAGTCTATTACAGCAGCAGGGTAATTGACACACAGGCAGGAAACTGACACGTGTATTAACACACACACACGTGTAAAGCAATCTTTGTGTAGTAATAAAACAGCAATGCAGGAAGCTTTAACACAGTTCATAGCAGGCTTTAAAGCAGGGGAGGGGGCCTACTTGGCAACAATTCCCCCCCTCGGAGACCCCGTGACGTCAGGCGCGCGGGTCTCCGAACTTGACTTCAAAGGCGAGGTGGTCGGCAATGTCCGTTGGTCGAGCTTCGAGCGAAGAAGGAGTGGGAAGGGAAGGGGGAGGAGGCGTCACTCAAAAATTTAGTTTGGAGAACCACCTAACCGAATAAGTGCAATTTAGATCAGCCAATGGGCTGCAGGTCTCTGGGTTCACACCAGGAGGTGTGCTAAGTGCAACCGTCAGAATAAATAGCAATAATTCATAAGTAATAGCAATTCATAGTGATATAGGCAGCAATGAGCAATTCATGTATACAAGCAGCAATAATTCATATCTGTGTACATTGATCAATTCATACATGGGAATACTTCGTACGCAATTCATGATGGGTTAAAAGTACTAAAAACCAGGAGCAATTCATATACATGGATTAATTCATAGGCATAGGATTAAAAGCAAAGGCAATTCATGGATACAATTCATGAATGTAAGAATAAAAGCAGGCTACTTCATGGGAAGTTAAAAGCAGAATTCATAGGTGAGGGAATAATTCCTATAAGAAAGTGCAAGTGAGGCATAGACCAATTCATAGAGGGTGGAGCAATTCATAGATGGTTAAAATCATAAATACATAGATATATATGATTAAAAGCAATAAACCAGGAAGTTAAAACCAACTCATAGATAATTGCAGCAATAGTAAAAGCAAGTGCAGGGAAACAATTCATGAGGGGTAAGCGGCGGAAGGGCTCATAGGGGACAGAAAAATAAACTTCGCAATTAAAAGGCTAACTCATACAGTCAGATTAAAACCAAATTCATAGAGCTTAAAATCAGGAATAAAATAACCTTTAAAAAGGGACCGTTCAGGAGTGGTCCCGGTTAAAACCAAATTCATAAAATGATAAATAGGCTAAAATCACTTCGGCGGAGGGAGTCAGGTTAAAAAGGCAATCCATAAGGTTAAAATCAAATTCATAGGAAAGAAAAAAATGGATAGGGGATGATTAAAAGATCCCAGTTCATGGGAAGATCATGGGCGCACTTGCAGTAGATAAAGGGAGGGACTAGTTTGGGGCTAAATTCATGGGAGTAAAATTCATAAAAGCAATGGCAAGAAATTCATAGGAACCTTAAAACAATAGAGAAGCAAAGATCACAGGTGGCTCAGTCCGCAGTACAGCTGCTGGACTGGGTTGCATATATACAGGAACAAGCAAACTTAGTCCATGTGTTCCAAAACACACTTCCACCCCCTCTTGCTGTCTGCGTCAATCCGCAGGGCAGGGTCGGCAGGCGGCGAGAAGGGCTTCAGACCCACGGTTCTAGTCCTCATGGAGGTAGGGCCGCTGGCAGTCGTTCATAGGCGGGCCGTGGGCTGGGAGGCAGAGTAATATGTCCCCCCCGAGTCCACAAGAGGGCCTCGGAGCGGGGTCTGGCAGCAAATCGTCCATGGGGCTGGTTCAGGATCCGTACACATAATAAAACATAGTCATAGTTCATAACAACATAAGCAAACAAACAAGGGTTAAAGGAGGGCGCCAAGAACAACCATTAGGGCAAGAGGAGGTCGGGGTTGTAATGATCCAAGCGGTAAGACAGCTGGAGTTGCTGGAGCTGTCGGCGGCTCCAACAGCCCAGGTAAAGCAGTGAGGCACACAACAAAACTTGAAAAGCCAAAATAACGACGATCGGGTGCAAAGCCAAATTGTAAATTCCAGTGGCAGTGGGGCTCCAGCCAAAGAGGGTTTCCCACCACGAGTGCTCACCGGTGGTCTTAATCCGCTGGGCAAGATCCAAAATTTCCTTGCCGTTGTGGGACACAACCAGAGCAGTAGTGTCCCCGTCCCTTTGGATGCTCTGGAGGGTGCGGTGGAGCTGCGGGTGGGCCAGGAGCTCGTGGATTAGCTCCAGACCGATGCCAAGGGAGACTGGCTTCACATACCGATAGATGGAGGGTGCCACCAGGATCTCTTCTTGGGTCCAGACTGGTACCGTGTAGGTGAAGTCGCAGGCTGCCACCGAAGACAGGTTGCAGAAGCAGCGGTTGACTCCCGGGATCACGGGCTTGAGCTGGAACGAGTTCAGGATCACAAAGTCGCAGGCCGTTCGCACGCAGGCACATCCTTTCCCAATGTAGACGACAGCGGAGCTGTTCTCCTGGACGACCTCAAAAGGGCATTCGTTGAGGGCATCGACTTGCGGGGCTACACAGGGGTGATGAGGTGCAAAGGCTTGGTCTTGGCAAATGAAGCCGGTCTGGTCTCGATGCTGGCACCCTTGGAGGCTGACGAGCTGCCATCCGGTCGGGGTGAAGCGGGCCCAATGGTCGGGGTGTCTGGCGTAGAGGACTTCGGTGTCACTGACTTGGAGTCCCAGAAGCACGACTGGATACACATGGAATGACTCGTGCGCACTGGCCGTTAATAAAAATAGTTTAAGCTCCTGGGTGGTCGGTGAGAATGAGGAATTTACGAGAGACCACCAGGATTCAAGCTCCAGTTCTATGGGTGACAATTTGGGCATAATCAATCTTTTAATTTCCAGGGGCAAGTGCCCGTCCGTGGCTTGCCGAATTAGCCCCATGGCCACAGCCTGATTTAATTGTTGGGCTTGCATACATGCCATGGCTATTGACACGTTGCGTTCAAAAGACTGTGTTCCTTTGAGCAGCAGAGAAAAATCTCTTTCAATTTGACTCTCCCAGTTAACTAAAATGGAGCTGATCTCGTGTTGCCCATTTGAAATGGAATTTAGGGACTGCACCACTGGTTTACCTAAGTCAGAGATGCTAGTCGTGACATGGGCAAACTTATTAGCGAGAGTCTCAATATTGACCGAATCCATGATTGCTAAGCCTCCGGCTGCAGGAGCAGTCCAGTCGGCAATGCTTCGTCTGGCACGCGACGAAGTGGTGACAGGGTGGAGGGGACAATCGGTGGCTGGTTCCGGTAAGGGAGCATTCTCCGTGGCGGCCGCCTTGGCTGCGAGGTCTGCCTGGTCATTCCAATAAGCGGTCTCTGAGTTTGTCTTTTGGTGTCCTTTAACATGGGTAACCTGCGTTGGGCCTGTGCGGGACTGAAGGAGCGCGGCTACTTGCTGCCATAGCTGTAGGTGGGCTACGGGTTTCCCATCACTAGGAAAGGGCAGATATACATAGAAAGAGATAGATTCAGAAAGATGGTGAAAGACCTAGAAAGAAACAAATAGAGAGAGAAAGTAACAATTAGACAGAGACAGATGCGGAGAAACAGACAGAAAAGGCTATAAAGCCATATGCTAGTGCTAGAAACAGAGTACAAACGCTTCAAATAGATATAGAGTCGGACAGAACAAGATATAGATAGATAGCTGGGCAGAAAGAATGATAGAAAAACAAAAACATTCGGAAAAAATAGTTACACATACCTTTCTCTCTCTCTCCCCCTCGTTTTCTATTTACTTTTCTCTGGGTTTCTGTTTGTGTATGTATGTGTATTTCTCTTTTTCTAATGGTTTTGCTTTTCTCTCCTTCTTTCTATCAGTCTATCTAACTATCTTGTTCTGACTGTATATCTATTTGAAGCGTTTGCATTTTGTTTCTAGCTCTGGCACACTAGATCTCTGTGTAGCCATTTCTTACTGTTTTTCTTACTGTCTGTTTGTTACTTTCTATCTCTATTTTTCTTACTGTTTTTTCCTCTGCTATCAATTTGAATCCATCTATGTGTATGTATATTTAACCTACGTACCTTTCTCTATCTTCATTTATGTGGATCTATGTGTATCTATCAATTACAAATGTTTTTCTTTCTGACACAGAGAGAAACAGATAGAGTTATAACAAGCAAGATCTAGAATCATAGAGAATGCGAATGCTACGAATAGATATAGGTTCAGACAGAACAAGATAGAAATAACTAAATAAACGACGCTAGAGATAGAGATAGAAAGAGAGAAAATGAAAGGTAGAGATAGAAAGAGATAGGAAAGGATTAACAGTGCAATCCTAAGAAGAGTTACTCCAGTCTAAGGCCATTGAATGAATGGGCTTAGACTGGTGTAACTCTGTTTAGGATTGCACTGTAATGTAGTGGTAGAAAGAGATAGAAAGTAAAAGATAGAACGTACAAGCCGTATGGACAGAAATAGATAGGACATTAGAGATAAACTGAGCTGGATCTAGAAACAGGTAGACTGCGAACACTACAAATAGATAGAGGTTGGGACAGAACAAGATAGAAATAACTAAATAAACAGCGATAGAAAGTGATATAGATACAGAGAGAGAAAATTAAAGCTAGAGATAGAAAGAGATAGGAAAGGGCAGCTATAAATACAAAGAGAGAGATTAAGATATATAGTTGTAGAAAGACATAGAAAGAAAAAGAGAAAGAACGTAACAAATAGAACGAGCAGTCTAGACAGAAATAGATAGAAAAATCTCCATAGAGATTAACTGAGCTAGATCTAGCAACAGATAGAATGCAAACACTAAAATTGAGGTTCGAACAGTACAAGATAGAAATAACTAAATAAACAGTGATAGAAGCCGAGAAAAACCAAATCAGATAGAAAAAGATAGATAAACATAGATGACAATAATTAGAGAAAGGAATATAGAAAGCAATTAGATACAGAAAGAGAAAATGAAAGCTAGTGATAGGAAAGGATCAGAAAGATAGGAAAGTGCACGTATGCATAGAAAGATAGCTTCAGCTAGGTAGCGGTAGAAAGACATAGAAAGAAACAGATAGAGATAGAAATTAACAAATGGACAGTAAGAGAGAGAACCGGAAGAAGCTAGAGATAATCTGAGATAGATCTAGAAACAGATAGCATGCGAACGCTACAAATAGAGGTTTGGCGAGCACAAGATAGAAATAACTAAATAAACAGAAAGAGGCTGAGAAAAACCATATCAGATAGAAAAAGATAGGTAAACATAGATACACAAAGATGAAGCTATTTAGAGAAAGGTATATAGAAAGTGATAGAGATAGAAGGAGAGAAAATGAAAGAGAGAGAAAGCGATAGGAATGTGCGGATATACATAGAAAGAGAGAGATTCAGATAGGTAGTGGTAGAAAATAAGAAACAAATATAGAAATTCACAAATGGACAGTAAGAGCCATATAGGCAGAAAGATTAAAAAAAGCTACAGAGAGATAAACTGAGCTAGAGCTAAAAACCAATAGAATCTATCTATCGTGTTCTGTCTGACTTTTTTCTATTTGAAACATTTTGCATTCTCTTTCTAATGTAGCCTTTCCTATCTGTTTCTGCCTATATGGCTCTTACTGTCCATTTGTGAATTTCTATCCCTAGCTGTTTCTTTCTATGTCTTTCTACTGCAATCTATATCATTTCCTCTTTCTATCTCTAGCTATCATTTTCTCTCTTTTTATCTCTCTCTCTCTAGTTTTCTACATAATTTTCTCTATTTTCATGTCATCATTCTACAGATCATTCTACTGTTCTAGTTTTTCTCTCCAATCTCAAATCCTTTAAATAGGAAAACGTCAGCACAAGATAGATTGGTTTTTAGCTCTAGCTCAGTTGATCTCTCTGTAGCTTTCTCTATCTGTTTCTGCCTATATAGCTCTTACTGTCCATTTGTGAATTTCTATTTCTAGTTGTTTCTTTCTCTCTTCCCACCTCTATGTATCTGAATCTCTCTCTTTCTATGCATACGTGCACTTTCCTATCTTTTTATCACTAGCTTTCATTTTCTCTTTCTGTATTGATCTTATTGCTTTCTATTTGTAGCGTTTGCATTCTATCTGTTTCTAGATCTTATCGCTATGTAGCTTTTTCTATCTATTTCTGTCTATACGGCTCTTTCTGTTATGTTCTATCTCTATCTTTTTCTCTGTATTTCCACAACTATCTATCTTAAGCTCTCTCTTTGTATGTATATCTGCCCTTTCATCTCTTTTGATCTCTACCTCTTTCTCTCTCTCTCTCTCTATCGCTTTCTATATCTATCGCTTTCTGTTATTTCTATCTTGTTTGTTTCTCTGTATCTGTATCTTACTGTCTAGTTGTTTAATTTCTAACTCCAGTCTTTCCACTACTATCTATCAGTATCTCTCTCTTTGTATATCTGCCCTTTCCTATCTCTTTCTATCTCTACCATTTTCTCTTTCTATATTTCGCTCTCATTTTCTATATACCTTTCTATATACCTTTCTTCATCTGTGTATCTATGGTGTATATAACTTCTGCTTATTTCTCTCTCTCTCTCTCTCTCTCTCTCTCTCTCTAGGTCTACTTTCTATAGGTATTGCAATCGTTTTCTACCCTTTAATCTAGTGATTAAAGATAGGAAAGTGCACATATGCATAGAAAGAGAGAGATTCAGATAGGTAGAGGTAGAAAGACATAGAAAGAAACAACTAGAGATAGAAATTCATAAATGGACAGTAAGAGCCAGATAGGCAGAAACAGATAGATCAACTGAGCTAGACCAATAGACTCTATCTTGTGCTGTCTGACTTTTTCCTATTTAAAGGATTTTGCATTCTAGTTCTAGCACAATTGATCTCGATGTAGCCTTTCCTCTCTGTTTCTGCCTATATGGCTCTTACTGTCCATTTGTGAATTTCTATCCCTACCTGTATCTTTTTATGTTTCCACCGCAATCTATTTCAATCTCTCTTTCTATGAATATATGTCGTTTCCTATCGCTTGCTATCTCTAGCTATCATTGTCTCTCTATATCTATCTCTAATGTTTTCTACATACCTTTTGCTAATTTTTTGTTTTTCTCTCCTTTCTATCTATATCTATCTATCTCTGTTGATCTCTATATAGCCTTTCCTGTCTTTCTCTGTATCTGTATCTTACTATTTAGTTTCATTTCTATTTCCAGCTTTCTTTCTCTTTCCACTACTATCAGTATCTAGCTCTTTCTTTGTAATCTGCCCTTTACTATCTCTTTCTATCTCTACCGTTTTCTCTCTTTCTATATTTATCTCCATTTTCTGTGTACATTTCTCTAACTTTCTGAATCTATCTCTTTCTATGTATATCTGCCCTTTCCTATCTCTTTCCTATCATTTTCTCATCGCGAGTAATGGAAAGCATGCTTGCCCATCGGGAATAATGGGTACACCGTTTGTTCATAGGGAATAACAGAATGCATACTTGTCCATATTTAATAAAGAAAACAGTGATTGCTCATAGGGAATAATAGAAAAAGGGATTAGTATGAGTAGATCTATCTATCTTAATGAAAACAGTGACTGCTCAAAGGGAATAATAAAAAACGTGATTGTCCGTAGGGAATAATGGGGAGAGTAAGTGGCCATAGGGAATAAAGGAAACGTCGTTGTTCATAGAGAATAACGGGGACAGCTATTGCCCAAAGGGAATAACGGAAACCATGCTTGCCCATAGAGAATAATGGAGACAGTGATTGTCCATAGGGAATAACCTTCCCCATCAGGAATAATGTAAACAGCGAATGTCCATAGGGAATAATGGAGAAAGCAATTGATCATAGCGCTTGGCCATAGGGAATAACGGGGACAGCGATTGCCCATAGGGAACATAGGAGAGAATGCTTCTCCATAGGGAATAATGAAAACAGCGATTGTCATAGGGAATAATGGAGACAGGGATTGCCCATACGGAGTAATGGAAATGATGCTTGCCCATAACTAATAATGGAGACAGCAACTGCCCATAGGGTATAATAGAAAGAACGCTTACCCATAGGGAATAATGTAAATTGCGATTGTTCATAGGTAATAATGGAGATAAAGATTGCCCATAGGGAATAACGGGAACAGCAATTCTCCTTAGGGAATAATGGGAACAGGGTTTATTCATAGGAAAAAATGGCAAGCATGCTTCACCATCAGGAATAATGTAAACAGCGAATGTCTATAGGGAATATTGGAGAAAGTGATTGCTCATAGGGAATAATGGAAATGATGCCTGCCCAGAGGAATAATAGAATAATAGAGACCATGCGTGACCATAGGGAATAATGGGAAAGCTAATGCCGAAAGGGAATAATGAAAACCGTGGGCATAGGAAACAGGGAAATAATGAATAGGGAATAGGGAATAATAATAAACAGTGGTTATCTATAGGGAATAATGGGGACAGAAATTGGCCATAGGGAATAAAGGAAACCATGCTTGCCCAAAAAGAATAATGGGGACAGAGAGTGGCCATAGGGAATAATGGTCACAATGCTTGCCCTTAGGGAATAATGGAGACAGAGGTTGCCCATAGAGAATTATGGAAAGCATGCTTGCACTTAGAGAATAATGAAAACAGGGATTATCAATATGGAATAATGGAGACAACGATTGTCCATAGGTAATAATAGGGACAGCTATTGCCCATAGATAATACTGGAAAGCATGCTTGTCCATTGGAAAGAATGAAAACAGCGATTGTCTATAGGGAATAATAAAAACAGTGATTGTCCCTAGGGAATAAAGGGGAGAGTAAGTGGCCATAAGGAATAAAGCAAACCATGCTTGTCCTTAGGGAATAACGGGAACAGCGATAGCTGATAGGGAACAATGGATAAAGCAATTGCCCATAGGGAATAATGGAATTGATACTTGCCCAGAGGGAAAAAATAGGGACACCGATTGTCCAGAGGGAATACTAGAAACCATGCATGCCCATAGGGAAAAATGGGGAAAGCCAATGACCATTGGAAATCATGTAAACCACGGTCATAGGGAATAGGGAAATGATGAATAAAGAAAAGGGAATAATGAAAACAGTGATTGTCTATAGGGAATATTGGTGATAGTGATTGTCCATAGGGAATAATGGAAACTACACTTGCCCATAGGCAATAATGCTCACAGTGATTGCCTGTAGGGAATAATGGAAAGAATACTTATCCTTAGGGAATAATGAGAACAGCGATTGACACTAGAGAATAATGCAGATAGTGATTGCCCATAGGGAAGAATGGAAATCATACTTCCCCTAAGCAATAATGGGAACAGAGATTGCCCATAGGGAATAATGGGGACAGCGATTGCTCATAGGTAATAATGGAAAGCGTGCTTGCCCATAGGGTATAATGTGAACGCTGTAAGTTCATAGGGAATAATGGAAAGCATGCCTGCCCATAGGGAATAATGAAAACAGCGATTGTCCCTAGGGAATAATAGGGACAGTAAGAGGCCATAGGGAATAAAGGAAACCATGCTTTCCCATAGGGAATAATGGGGACAGCTCTTGCCCATAGGGAAAAATGGAAACCATGCTTGCCCAGACGGAATAATGGAAACAAGACAATAGGGAATAATGAAGAGAGCGGTTGCTCATAGCCAAACATGGAAATGATACTTGCCAATAGGGAATAAGGAAGTCAGAGATTGCCCATAGGGAATAATGCAAATCATGCTTGCCCCTAGGAAATAATGGATAAAGTGATAGCCCTCAGGAAATAATGGAAATTATGCTTGCCCATAGAGAATAATGGAGATAGCGATTCCGCTAGAGAATACTGGTAACCATGCTTGTCCTTAAAGAATAATAGAGACAGTGACTGCTCAGAGAGAACAATGTAAACCATGTTTGCCCATAGGGAGTACTGGAGACAGCGATTGCACATAGGGAATAACGGAAATCATGCTTGCTCATAGGGTCTAATTGGCACAGTGGCTTCTCTTAGGGAATAACAGAAAGCCCGCTTTTTCACAGGGAAATATGGGAACAGAAATTGCTCATAGGAAAAAATGGAAAGCATGCTTTCCCATAGGAAATAATGGCGCGAACGATTGCCCATAGGTTACACTGGAAAATGGGGCCATAAACAAGGCCATAAACACTGGAGTCCAACCAGTGAAAGTCTGAGAAATAATTAGAACACTAGCAAAAGGAGTTACACCAAGTTGTAGTTGTTATTCGAATTATCTGAAACACATTCAACAATATGCAGAGGACACATGTTATTATTGATTGGGCTTGCTAAACTGATAAAAGTTTCTATTAGTTCCTAGGGGAAAGCATACTTTCCCATTGGGAAATATGTGAACAGAGATTGCTCATAGGGAATAATGGAAAGCATGCTTCCCCATAGGGTATAATGAGGACAGCGATTTCCCATAGGGAATAATGAGGGCAGTGATTGTCTGTAGCGAATAATGGAAAGAATAGTGGCCCTTAGGGAATAATGAAAACAGCGAATGTCCATAGGGAATAATGCATATAGTGATTACCCATAGGGAATAATGGAAATCATGTTTGTGCTCAGGGAATAATTGAAACAGAGATTGCCTGTAGGGTATAACGGGAACAGTGATTGCCCATAGTGAATAATGGAAAGCATGCTTGCCCATAGGGAATAATGGGAACACCGTTTGTTCATAGGGAATAATGGAAAACTTCCTTGCCCAT
This sequence comes from Eublepharis macularius, assembly GCF_028583425.1. Classification (NCBI taxonomy): domain Eukaryota; kingdom Metazoa; phylum Chordata; class Lepidosauria; order Squamata; family Eublepharidae; genus Eublepharis; species Eublepharis macularius. The sequence goes on from NC_072792.1 coordinate 5,968,073, forward strand.
AGGGAATGACAACAATAATGAGTGCCCAGCCCACCACTGAGGACCAGAACGGGGGTGGGTCTTCTTAGGGAGAGCTCGCCTGCCTCCTGGGGCCACTGGGCACTGCTACCGCCCTCTCCTCCCCCTCCGTCCCCTCCCCCCACACCCTCCCCTCCCCTCCCCTCCGCATGCTGGGACCGGAGCGTGTGCACTGCTCGACGCAGGAGCTTAGCCAACTGGAGGAGCTCTCCCAGCCTCATGGTTGTGCTGCCCTTGATACGCCGGTCGCATATGCAGGCCACGTTGTATGGGTCCTCTCTGCACAGAGGATGCAAGCGGGTGGCCAAGCCTGCCTGCAACCTCGCAAGCAAGTCCCAGACCCTGTGGAGTCGGTGATGTCCGTGTCCAATGGTTCTCGGCACAAGGGATGGCTTGAACATATAGTTGTACAGGATTGTGGGAGGAGCCCCATTCACCGGGAGAGGCTGTCTCTTCCACGCCAGGGGGAAGGCGTTCTTTCTGTACTGCCACATCCGGCGGGTGGGTCGTTCAGGTGACTGCCATCAGTGTTCATGACGCTGCTCTTCCATGTCTGGTCTTGTGCGGGCCAATTATTTTCTGTAGCCTGAACAGCCCGCAGGCATCCCACCATGCAAGGGAGGGGAGTGCACAATGTTGCTTTGCTGCTCTGCTCTCCCATGGGGGGAGGGCCAGGTTGCCCCCTCCTCAACACAGACCTAATGCCACGACCGGTGGGTGAGCCATGTCTGTGGCTGCATCCTATGAAGCTTCCCGTATGGTCCTGCGGTCTCCTCCCTGTCGGGTGAAGGGGTCCCTTCCTTGCCGCCATGGCTGGCTGGCAGGTGAGTGATGCTGGTACCAAACTGATAGAAAAAGATCGATACACAGAGATACACATAGGGGAAGGTATTTCTGGGCAATCACTGAAGATAGCGATTGCCCAGAGGAAATGAATGAGATAGCGATTCCCCTTAGGAGATAATGGAAACCATGCTTTCCCATAGGGAATAATGGGGACACGGAGTGCCCATAGGGAATAATGGAAAGCATGGAATGAAAAAAACCCAAACCACTCGGCTCATGGTTCGTTAATTTCCACGGAACACAGAACATGAACTTAATGAACTCACCCCGTTTCTCAAACAGTTCGAATTTTGGGGCTCGAGGGGCCCCAGGACGGCCGCCTTCATGCTCAGAAAGCCCAAACTTGCAGGAAGTTTTCAGTGGGCTATCCTCCAGCCTCCCTACAAGATTCATGAAGATTGCAAGACGTATCTCTGAGTTATAAAGCCCCAAAGCTGATGCCCCCAGGAAAGTCCCATAGAAATGGAGCCATCAATGGCAATTGCCTTATGCCTCCATTTGAAGTGATGGACGTGCATAATTTTTGTGGGGGCCCCCTCCTCACGAGCTGGCTCAGCAAGGCGTCCCACAGTCTACCAACTCAGGGCGTGGGGTCTGGCTGCCCGGAACCAAACCCTTGTGCCCACCCACACGGCCCTAGGGGCGACTGCACGTCTGGTGTTTGGGTCATGTAGGCAGCCGCCCCTTCCTTGTGGGCGGGCTCAGGTGGCGAGGCATCTGGCGGCATCCCAAATCAGGGCGAGTCACCTGGCGGAACCCCTGTGTCCTCCCACACGGCCCTAGGAGCCACCGCATGCCTGGAGTATGGGTCATGTTGGCGTCCCCCACCAGAAGTCTTGCACTGTGGGTCATGTCTGTGGCTGCCTCCCAACTTAGAACAGGGTGTCTGGCTGCCCCCTGGCAGCACCCCACTGTGCACGCCTTCATAGAGAAGGGGGAGACATCTTGCGTGCCCCTGCCCACAGGGAGGCGTAATGTCCCCCTGCTGGACTAGTGGCACAAGATAAGTGGGCCGGATGGGGCCGGACATGGAAGAGCAGCACACTAGTGCAGCAGCATGACACCATCAGTCACGCAGAAGAGCAGTGGCTGCAGGAATGACAAACCCGCTAGACGTGTCCTTCACAGTTAGGGAAGGGAGACACATCATGCTCGCCCCTGCCCCGCATGGAGGGGAAACATCCGCCGGCTGCATAGGCGGCACAAAATAAGCATCCTGGATGGGGATGGACCCAGAAGAGCACCGCACTAGCGTGGCAGTATGATGCCATCCTCCGTGCAGAGGAGTGGAGGCTGAGGGCATGACCCACCCACTGGATGTGGCGTTTCATGGACAGGGAAGGGGGACACATGATGCGCATGGAAGGGAACCTTCCCCCGGCTGGAGAGGTGGCACAAACTAAGGGGCCCAGATATGGATGGACCCAGAAGTCCAGCTCACCAGCGTGGCAGCATGATGCTGTCCCTTGTGCAGAGGACTGGAGGCCACAGGCATGACCCACCCACTGGAGTGTCATGGACAGGGAAGGGGGAGAAATCATGCGCATGTAGATGAAAATTCCCTCGGCTGGACAGGTGGCACAAAATAAGCTGCCTCAACAGGGATGGACCCAGAAGAGCAGCGAACTAGCAAGGCATGACACCATCCCTCATGCAGAGGAGCGGTGGCCACGGACGTGACCCACCTGCTGGACATAGCAGAAGGAAGCTGGACCCTGAGCCACCCAACAAACATGGCAGATTGAAGTCAAGGAAGGGGGAAACATTGTGCGCTCGCCTCTCTTGCATGGAGGGGCGATGGTCTGGCTGAAGGAAGAGCACCAGATGATGGGCTGGATGATGATGGACCAGGGATGATGATGATGGGCTGGATGATGATGGGCTGGATGATGAGGGACCAGGAAGAGCAGCGCAGTAGCTCAGCAGCATGATACTGTCCCTCGTGCAGAGGAGCGGAGGCCATGGACATGACACACCCGTCTGAGGTGGCGGGTCTTGGTCAGCATGGCCCTCCACCCTCATGAGAGCACCGCTGTAAAATGACATTGTGCGCTTCCCTCCCTCTCATGGAGGCAGAATGGGGCTGCACAGGTAGCACAAAATAATTGGCTCGGACTAGGCTGCCCCAGGAACAAGGAAGAAGATCATATGGCATCACGCAGGTGTGGAACAGTTGGGGCAGTCACCTGAATGTCCCACCCGCTGGAAGTGGTGGAAAGACCCTGACCTACCCGCCAGAGGTGGCGGGTCATGGTCAGGGAAGGGGGAGACCATTTCCCTCCCGCTGGCCCTGGAAGCAATGAAGGTACCACTTCCTCCTGGTGCAGGGGTGACAGTAAGTCCCATTGATCGGGGCCCCTGAAACATGTCATACAATTTTATGTGCGACACTGCCCGTTGTGTAAAGAAGTGGTGGCCACAGGCAAGACCCACCCGCCAGACGTGGCGGTAGGGACTGATGGAACCTCTTCCCCCTTGTGCAAAGGAGACAGCAGGTTTTCTCTGCAGCTCTCTGGCCTCAACGTTCCAAGTGAGCCCGGCGTCTCCGCCAGTGCCCTTTGTCCCGGCAGCCCCGTCCCTTTCTCTGTCCCCCTGCTGGATGCAGCGATTGAGTGGCAGATGTTCCTCTGAAGACCCTCTCACGTTCCTCCCCTGACTGCTGCTGCGGGGCTCAGTGGGCATTGCCAAGCAGGACTTGCAAAGAAAGGGCTGGCAGCCTTTTAGCCCGGCATGGTGGTGTGGCCCTCTTCAGGCCCCACAATGAACGTACCGCCACACCAGGGTAGGGGGTGCCAGCAGGGAGGGCTTACTTTGTGTTAGGTCTAGGCATGTCCCTGCCCTGCATGCACTCATCGGCAGTGGTGCTGCCTGTGGAAACTCTGTCTGGCCCCTGATCTTTGGCTTCAGAGCTGCCTAGTCAACCCCTAGGCAAATGGCCCTCCTGGAGGTCAGAAGGCTTCACTCTTTTTACGGCCTCAGAATTGGGATTTACAGTACTGGGGACTCTGCCCCTCTTTTGGCCACACAACCCCTGAGAAGGCTGCCATTCACTTCTGGAAAAGCTCTCCTCCCTCCTCCAGGAAAAGGAGCCTTCTTTATATCCTCCCCTTTCCTACCAGCGCTGCCCTGGTGCCCAACCCCCAGACCTCAGAGTGAGGCCCAATGGCTTGTCCAGTGTTGGCCACAACCCTCTGGTTACACCCTGATCTTCTAGGGGAGGTTGGCTGTTCCTTCCCCCAGACTTGCCCCTTTCTGTGGGCTGCGCCTTGTGGGCTAGTTGTTGGTTGGCCCCAGCCTCCGAGGTTGGCCATTGCTTCGGGTGGCTCCAGGTGGCGGGGCCAGCCCATAGCTCCAACTGGGCTGCACATCCTCAGGTGGCCGGCCCACCCTTGTTGGGCTCATCTCCCTCCCTGCCCCCTTGTTACAGCTGTTGGGCTTCTGAGGGAGCCGCGGTGTGGGGTTCCAATACGCACACCTGTCCATCCTGAGGATGAAGCTTATGTTGCTTGTGCTGCTTCTCCTGCCCTTTGCCAGTTTTATGTAGTGATTAAGAACGCGGGAGTCTAATCTCGAGAACCGGATTTGATTCCCTACTCCTCCACTTGAAGCCAGCCGGGTGACCTGGGCCCTGGCCTCCCCCAATGGGGGGAGGGTGTTCAAAGTCCTGCCAGCCTTCCTGGGCATGAGCAGGGGCAGCTTCTATGCAGCAGCCAAAATTGGTCCTCAACACATGCCTTCCGGGACACAGCACAGAACACACTCAGAAAGGGTTCTTCCCCCATCCTTAGTTATGGCCCTGCAGTGCCTGAACCCACACACCTCTCCTCATTTTGGGCAGGCTCTGCACAGTAGAACGTATTCCTTCCAGAAGAAAGAGTAATTGAATGGCAGCGGACAGTCACCTTCGTATTCGAGAAAAGTGCTCAAAGGAAGATGCAAGGAGAAAGGAAAGGAAAACTTGCTCCAAAGAGAAGGGGAAAGAAAATCCTAACATGCAGCGAGCCCTCATTTCAGCGCCCTGGACTGGGTTCTTGGATGCGATGGCTTTCCTTTCTGGGCTAGAGCCTGAGGTTGGGTGGGCAAACAGCAAAAGAGAGGCAGGCTCAGGGCTCAGAACACTCAAGATCCACGGAAGGGTAGCCAAGCAGGGGGAGGTTGACCTTGATGAACCAGAGCTGGTCCACCTGGTCCAGCTCTTGACATGAGCATCGTGGATGGAGGAGGTCTCTAAGTGTAAGAACACCCTCTTGCTCTGGAAACTGGTGGGTGGGCAGGAGAGGATGTTGGAGGCCACCATGGAGAGGTCTGGCCAAACAGCAGATTTTCTCACCCAATACTCCAAGAGGTTGCAGTGGGAGGTCTTGGGAGGTTCGGCTACATAATCTCTGACCATGGCCTCCACTGAATCCTCCGACGCAACGGAAGTACCGACCCCGCAGCCGCTGACTGCCCAACCCACCACTGAGGACCAGAATGGGGTGGGTCTTTGTAGGGAGAGCTCGCCTGCCTCCTGGTGGTACTGGGCACTGCTACCTCCATCTCCTCCCCATCTGTCCCCTCACCGACACACTCATTGGGACCGGAGCTTGCGCACCACTCGATGCAGGAGCTTCACCCACTGGAGGAAATCTCCCAGCCACATGGCTATGCTGCCTTTGATACGAAGGTCACATATGCAGGCCAGGTTGTCCTGGAAGAGGTGGTGCTCGTGAGTGCCCTCCCCCTGTCTCTGGAGCAGCTCAGACAAAGACTTGATGCTGCGCGAGAAGTGGGCTGAGAGGCACTGACAGCTGTCCAGCAATGTGTGCATGGACAACGCTGATTGGTCCATGTGGCCTGGATGTAGCTCCCTAGCCCCAGAGCATTCATCGTAACTAGGTGCAGTTTGTGTGCCAGGCAGACCAAGCTGTCTAGGGATGCCTCTCTCAGGTCCGCCAGCATTTTTCTTCCCGCGTCGGTGAACATGAAGCCGCAGGAAGCCTGTCCCGTGGGAGGCCATTCCCTCAGGGCAGCCCCGATCAAGGAGCCGATGTACTTGTCCGTATGATCCTCATCCATGCCTGCAGCAGGAGCACTCTATAACCCAGCGCCAAAGGGGAGACCTCCTCCTGGGGTCTCTCCCTTGGGAAGCAGAGATCCTCCGATTGCCACCAGTGGGCATCAGTGGGATTGCCACCAATGGGCATCAGTGGGCACTACTGATCTGTCCACTGAGCATGTGTCAGAGGCAGGAGAGGTGTAGAGGCACCTGGCGCACAAACTCCACCTAGATATGATGGATGCTCAGGGGCTAGGAAGCAACATCAAGGCCACAGGGACCAATCGATGTTCTCCACGCTCGCATTGCTGGACAGTTGTCAGCGCCTCTCAGCCCAATTCTCACACAGCATCAAGTCTTCATGTGAGCTGCTCCAGAGGAAGGGGGAGGGGAATCACGAGCACCACCTCTTCCAGGACACGGGAACCTGCTGGAACTCCACCTACGACATGGTGAGTCATCTGGAGGAGCAAAAGAACCCATAATGTCCTCGGTGCCAGTCTTGCAGGGGAGAGAGGAGCTCAGCCTCAGCTCAACGGACTGGCTAGCCCTCTCTCAGAGGGTCTGTGTCCTGAGGCCATTCAATGAGACCACCGAGGTCCTGTGTGGCTACCAGTCCTCTCTGGGGCAGGTCATCCCCCTGATTCATGGCCTGGACCAGGTCCTGGCCAAAGAGATGGAAGAACAGGACCAGCTTCTCCACAGGGTCTGGGACTTGGTCGCGAGGTTGCAGGCAGGCTTGGCCACCCGCTTGCATCCTCTGTACAGGGAGGACCCATACAGCCTGGCCTGCATATGCAACCCTCGTATCAAGGGCAGCACAACCATGAGGCTGGGAGAGCTCCATCAGTTGGCGAAGCTCTTGCGTCGAGCAGTGCGCAAGCTCCAGTCCCAGCGAGTGGAGGGGAGGGCAGAGTGTGTGGATGAGGGGGCCGAGGGGGAGGAGAGGGCGGTAGCGGTGCCCAGTGGCCCCAGGAGGCAGGCGAGCTCTCCCTATGAAGACCCACCCCCATTCTGGTCCTCAGTGGTGGGCTGGGCATTCATTATTGTTGTCATTATTCCCTATGGGCAAGGAAGCTTTCCATTATTCCCTATGAACAAACGGTGTTCCCATTATACTCTATGGACAAGCATGCTTTCCATTATTCACTATGGGCAATCATTGTTCCCGTTATATCCTACAGGCAATCGCTGTTTCAATTATTCCCTGTGGACAAACATGATTTCCATTATTCCCTATGGGTAATCACTATATGCATTATTCCCTATGGACATTCGCTGTTTTCATTATTCCCTAAGGGCCACTATTCTTTCCATTATTCGCTACAGACAATCACTGTCCTCATTATTCCCTGTGGGAAATCGCTGTCCTCATTATTTCCTATGGGGAAGCATGCTTTCCATTATTCCCTATGAGCAATCTCTGTTCACACATTTCCCAATGGGAAAGCATGCTTTCCCCTAGGAACTAATAGAAACTTTTATCAGTTTAGCAAGCCCAATCAATAATAACATGTGTCCTCTGCGTATTGTTGAATGTGTTTCAGATAATTCGAATAACAACTACAACTACAACTACGCTTATGCAGACAGATTAGTGCCTCACTCAGAGCGGTGGATTTCCCAAGGCCATCTACTGAGTTCATGGCAGTAGTGGGATTCAAACCAGTAGAGTGCTGATTCGCAGCTGAACCACCTAACCACTGTGCTACAGGAGTTGCTGAAGACACACTGCAAAGGTGGACTGCTCAAACAGTACTTTATGCTTCCCAAAAGCATCTGGCTGACCACAACTGGAAACAGAAAGCTGGTCTAATACCTTGCAGGTCCTTTGTTCCCTGAACACTCCTGCACCTTTAAGAGCTTCACAGCACAGCTGCGGCTTCGTCCCTTATTTGAAGAGCCACATAGGATGGGAGAGCTTCAGTGCCCAGCAGCTCTTAAAGATACAGGAGCCCTTGCTGAGAATTCTGCCCAAAGGTCTGTAGTTGTCCACCTCCTGACAAAGGTGCTCCGAGGCTTTCCCCCTACACCCGCCAGCCTGCAAATCTGCTCAGGGCTGTCCAATCTGCGAGAGGAGGGAAGGGAAGGCTTGACTGGGCAGGATTTTCAAAGATCCAGCAAGGGGAGGGACCCACGAGGAGGCAGCTCTCTGGCCTCACCGTTCAAAGCGAGCCAGGCGCCTCCACCACTGCCCTTTGTCCAGGCAGCCCCGTCCCTTCCTCTGTTCCCCTGCTGGAAGCAGTGATTGAGTGGTGGATGTTCCTCTGAAGACCCTCTCCCCCTCCTCCCCTTACTGCTGCTGCTGGGCTCAGTGGGCACTGCCAAGCAGGACTTGCAAAGAAAGCACTCTCTGCTGGCACCCTTCTAGCCTGGCAAGATGGTGCCTCCCTCTCAAGGACCTGCAGTGGACGTGCCGCCACACCAGGGTAGGGGGTGCCAGAAGGGAGGCCTCACTTTGTGTTAGATTCAGGCATGTCCCTGCCCTGCGTGCCCCCTCCACCGTTGTGCTGCCTGTGGAAACTCTGTGTGGCCCCTGATCTTTGGCTTCAGAGCCACCTAGTCGGCTACTAGGCAAATGGCCCTCCTGGTGGTCAGTAGGCATCAGTCTTTTTAAGGCCTCAGAATTGGGATTTACCGTACTGGGGACTCTGCCCCTCTTTTGGCCACGCAACCCCTGAGGAGGCTGCCATTCACTTCAGGAAAAGCTCTCCTCCCTCCTCCAGGAAAAGGAGCCTTCTTTATATCCTCCCCTTTCCTACCAGCACTGCCCTGGTGCCCAACCCCCAGCCCTCAGGGTGAGGCCCTACATCTTGGCCAGTGTTGGCCACAACCCTCTGATTACACCCTCCCTCTGACCTTGTTTTCCACTATTCCCTAGGGGCAATCGCTCTCCCCATTATTCCCTATGGGTAATCACTGTCCTCATTATTCCCTAGGGGGAAGCATGCTTTCCATTATGCCTTATGAGCAGTCTCTGTCCACATATGTCCCAATGGGAAAGCATTCATTCCATTCTTCCCTATGAGCAATCGCTGTGCCCATTATACCCTAAGGGCAAGTATGATTTCCATTATTCCCTATGGGCAGTCTGTGAATGTCCTGTATGTCTGTACCCATCCATCCATGCCCATTTTGATTCTGAACATAATGCTTAATCCAGTTGTTGTAAACCTAATCTTGGTGTAACTCCTTTTGCTAGTGTTCTAATTATTTCTCAGATTTTCACTGGTTGGACTCCAGTGATTATGGCCTTGTTTATGGCCCCATTTTCCAGTGTTACCTATGGGCAATCGTTCGCTCTATTATTTCCTATGGGAAAGCATGCTTTCCATTTTTTTCTATGAGCAATTTCTGTTCCCATATTTCCCTGTGAAAAAGCGGGCTTTCTGTTATTCCCTAAGAGAAGCCACTGTGCCAATTAGACCCTATGAGCAAGCATGATTTCCGTTATTCCCTATGTGCAACCGCTGTCTCCATTATTCCCTATGGACAATCACTGTTTTTATTATTCCCTATGGGCAAGCATGCTTCTCATTATTCTCTATGGGCAATTGCTGTCCCCGTTATTCCTTATGGACATGCATGATTTCCATTATTCCCTATGGCAATTGCTGTATCCATTATTCCCTAGGGGCAAGCATGGTTTGCCTTATTCCCTACGGGCAACCTCTGTCTCCGTTATTCTCTATTGAGAAGGATCGTTTCCATTATTGCCTATGAGCAGTCGCTGTCTCCATTATTTCCTATGGGCAAGTGCTGTTTTCAGCATTCCCTAAGGGCAAGCATGCTTTCCATGATTCCCTGTGGGAAATTGCAGTTCCCGTTGTTCTCTATAGGCAAGCATGGTTTCCATTATTTCCTATGGGCAATTGCTGTCACCATTATTCCTTATGGGCAAGCATGGTTTACATTATTCCCTGTGGGCAATCGCTCTCTCCGTTATTCCTTAAGGGCACCCATGGTTTCTAGTATTCTCTAGGGGAATTGCTGTCTCCATTATTCCCTATGGGCAAGCATGCTTTCCATTATTCCCTATGGGCAATCGCTGTCTCCATTATTCCCTAGAGGTAAGCTTGGTTTGCATTAATTTCTATGGGCAAGTGTTGTTTTCATTATTCCCTAAGGGCAAGCCTGTTTTCCATTATTCCCCACAGGCAATTGTGTCCCCGTTATTCCCTCTGGGCAAACATTGTTTCCTTTTTCCCTATGGCTACTCGCTGTCCCCATTATAGCCTAAAGGCAATCGCTGTTTTCGGTATTCCCTATGGTCAATCGCTCTCTCTATTATTCCCTATGGACATTTGCTGTTTTCAATATTCCTTAAGGGAAAGCAAGCTTTTCCTTTTTCCATATGAGCAATCTCTGTTCCCATTATTCCCAAAGGATGATCGCGGTTCCCATTATTCCCTACGGGCAATCGGTGTTCCAGTTATTTCCTATGGACAATCGCTGTTTTCATTATTCCCTATGGGCAAGTATTCTTTACATTATTCCCTATGTGCAAGCGTGGTTTCCATTATTGCCTATGGACAATCACTGTCTCTCTTATGATTTAGGGGCAAGCATTATTTCCATTATTCCCTATGGGCAATCGCTGTCTCCATTATTTCCTATGCGTTATTGCTGTTCCCATCATACCCCAAGGGCAATGGGAACAGCCATTATTCTCTATGGGCAGTTGCTCCCCCCATTATTCTCTATGGTCAATCCCTATCTCCTCTATTCCCTACGGACCATCGCTGTTTTCACTATTTCCTATGGGCAAACATTCTTTCCATTATTCCCCAAGAGCAAGCATATTTTCCATTATTCCCTGTGGACAATCACTTTCCCCATTATTCCTCAGGAACAAGCTTCATTTCCATTACTGTCCCTATTACTCCCTATGGCCAAGCATGTTTTCCTTTATTCCTAATGAGCAATTGCTGTCCCCATAATTCCCTATGGACTACTGCTGTTTTCATTATTCCCTCTGGGCAATTGTTGTCTCCATTATTCCCTAAGGACAATCACTGTTTTCATTATTCCCTAAGGGCAAGCATACTTTCCATAATTCCCTATGTGCAGCCGCTGTCTGCATTATTCCCTATGGCTACTCGCTGTCCCCATTATAGCCTAAAGGCAATCGCTGTTTTCAGTGTTCCCTATGGTCAATCGCTCTCTCCAATATTCCCTGTGGACAATGGCTGTTTTCATTATTCCCTATGAGCAAGCATTATTTCCATTATTCCTTATGGTCAATCATGTTCCCGATTATTCCCTACGGGCAAGCGTGGTTTCCTTTATTGACTAAGGACAATCACTGTATCTATTATTCTTTAGAGGCAAGCATTATTTCCGTTATTCCCCATGGGCAATCGCAGTCTCCCTTATTCTCTATGGGTTATCAATAGGGGTGTGCAAAGGCACTCTGTTTCGTTATTCTTGTTTCGGGAAACCCGAAACAAGAATCTCTTTCAGATACAGGCAAAAGCCGAAACGGCTAGCCATTTCGGCTTTCGGCTTTCGGCTTTGTTTCGGCTTTGTTTTGGTTTTCGGCTTTCGGCTTTTTCAATGGGAAAATGCCTCCGTCTTCCCGGATGCCTGGGGGAGGCATTTTCCCACGGAATCAAGCCAAAATTGGTGGGGAACTTCCTCTAACCCCTCTCTAACAACCCCCCAAGTTTCAGACTGATGGGACTTTGGGGGGCCATGTTATGGCCCCCCAAACCAGGTCCCCCTATCCTCTCATTAAGAAGCACTGAGCAGCATATTGTTAGACTGCTGCTGCTCATCTTCTTCTTCATTATTTCCAATGGGGAAAAAATGAAGAGGCAGGCTTCCTTTGCCAGGGGTGAAGGGCCCCTCTGGGGCCCTTCTCCCACCCTTCCTCCCACCCCCCACCAAGGCTCAGACTGCTCCCACTTGGGGGGGGACATTTCATGGCCTCCCCAAGTAGGTACTCTGTTCTCTACTACAGCTGGGGGAGGCTTGTCTTGCCAGGGGTGGCATCTTGCATGCAAAATGCCCCCCTACCCTCAGGGGCCCTTCTCCCACCCTTACTCCCACCCCCCACCAAGGCTCAGCCTGCTCCCCCTTGCGGGGGGCCATTTCATGGCCTCCCCAAGTAGGTGCTCTCAGCCCCCAAAGTCCACCCCCTACTGCCCCCTACAAACCCAATTCCCCCCATCTGCCAAACACAGACCCAAATCCCCCCAATAGCCCCTCACAGACCCAAATCCACCCCCAGCTGCTCCACACCCACCATAACCCCAGGAACAGGCTGGCCAGCCCTCCCCCTTTTGGAACTCCTAAACTCTCTTTCCCAGGGCAATTCCGCACAGCCCAGGGGTGCCATATTGGTGGGCACACTCCTGAGTGCCAACTTATCCCTGGGAAAGAGCACCTGACACACAACCACCCCCTGACACCCCCCCCCCACCTACATAGAAGGCTGGCCTGCCTGCCCCATTGTTCCCAATGCTGGGAACCAACCTCACATCAAAGAAGGGAACACTCACACAATGATTCCAGTTTGAAAAAACTTTATTTTATCACTTTTAAAGTACAATGGGTCAAAAAATCACAACAAATCACACAAATTGTCCCCCACTCAAAAGCACTACACAATTAACTACACATCAGAGAATCTTAAAAATTTTTTTTTAACAAACTCTAAAATTTTTGAACTGAATTGGGTTATACATGTTGCCAAGTAGGCCCCCTCCCCTGCTTTAAAGCCTGCCATGAACTGTGTTAAAGTTTCCTGCGTTGCTGAATACAGTAGGAGTGCACAACAGGGCGTGAAAACAGAAGTCCCCTAGACAAAATTAACACAACGAACTTCAAATCACAGATTAAACAAAACCATAACAAGAGCTTTCAAAAACACTTTATTCCATGAACTGCTTAAATTTACACAGCAGCAGGGCACAAAAGGGCATGGAAACAGCATGCTTGCAGTGATTCACACTACACAAACATAACACACAACTCAATTAATATTAGACAATCAGTAAAACTTGTAACCAGCATTACAAGATGTGGGTTGCACAGCGGGGGCGCAAAATGGGTCAAAAACACTTTCTGTCTTGGACAGATGTAGGCAACATGGCAGCAGGGCACACCCACAGGCAGGACAGCATTGTCTCAGACTCTGAGTCGGAAAATAATACAACTATCATGAAATAAAATACTAATTTGCTCACCCCCTTGACACCTCCTCCATAACAACAAAACACAACACATAAAAGTTTTTTGAAGCGCGCTTGTGAGTGCCAGGCCAGCCAGCAAACAGGCACCAAAGCCAGAGCAGCAGGCCTATGTGTGGGCCAGAGGCTGGCACACTTGTTCAGGAGCCTGGTGGGAAGCCTTGGAAGCACGGGACCAAACACAGAAAAACAACCCCCCTAGTCTCAGGGGCCCTTCTCCCACCTCTACTCCCACCCCTCACCTCATGCATTCCTTATTAACAATTATGAATTCTGGAGTTTACTATCACGTGCATGTCAGTCCCTCAAAGACTGAAGCACTATGGAGTGAACCATTCACACTTTGAATTCTACTGATCCTCAGACACAATTAGGGATCCATTTCCCCTGGTGGGGGATCCCCCACTCCCACCTTTCGCCCCCTGTCACTGCTTACCTGGCTGGAAGGGGGAAAGTCAGGGAATGAGCCTTCGGGGTACGCTCCTGGGGCTGCTGCAGTAATGTCACTGATGTCATCTGGCTGCCCTGAGAGTATTCCTGTGCTTTGCAGCGGGCTGATTTGGGCCCTAAACAGGCCGAAGCAGGATCATTTGTGGCCCAAATCAGCCTGCTGTGAAGTATGTGTGCTCCCCAGCCTTGTGTGATGATGACATCACTTCCTAGAAGAGACATCATCATGCCAGTGCAGTGCCATGAAATGATCATGCATGTGTGAACAGACCCTAAGTATCCTCTAGGCTTCAGTGATGGTGTAGTAATGTTAACAATGTTTTCACACACATTATAGAGAGAGAGAGACAGAGAAGGAGGGAGGCACTGAACCTAGATTATTTCGTCTATTTTGCTGTACCCTTCCAAAGCCAGGGTAGCATTGGAACAATGCCCCTCTCCCCCCCCCCCCGGTCTGAGCCTTAGAACCAGTTTGCAGTGACTGGCCCATGCATCATACTCATTTTTGAGCCACAGCCAAGTTGTGTGCCTTTTGGAGAAGGATGGTTAAGTTGGTGGTGGGGTATCACCAATTTTAAGATATCCAGTGTAGTGCAATGGCTAGAGTGTTGGACTAGAATCTGGGAGACTCTGATCCTGTGCCTTGGAGGCTTGATGGATGTTCTTGGCTCAGCCAATGTAACGCATAGAGTTGTTTTTTTCAGAGGCAGTCTTAGTGATTCTGGGGCCCTGGACAAATGTTCAGGATGGGGCCCCAGAATCAGTGCTGCCCCACCACTGGCTGCTTGCCAAGGCCAAGCAATGGGTGGCCCTTGCCCTATGTGGAGTGGGCAGGAGCTCCTGCTGCCGCCATTTTCCATTTTGTTACCTAGGCCCCAGATAGAGTAGGCTGGAGTGTGTTGTCTCCCTCCCCTCCCCTCCACCCCCTTCAACTACTAAGAAGGCCATCGGCGTCTGAAGTCACTCCCAATGTGGGGCATGGAGAGCCTGTCTATTGTTATCCTGTTTGTTATGATGATGTTAAAACAAAGCAAGGGAGAACAATAGTGTGTAAACCACTATAGGTTTCCAGGGGGGAGAAAACCAGGGCATAAGATAAACTAATAAATGGGTGGGGGGGGTAATATATGCACTAAGATATATATTTTATGTGTATGTGTGTATGTTTTATGCATTCAAATCACTTATGGTGAACTTAAGAATTAATGAGCTCCAAAATATCCCAACAACCTTGTTCATGTATTGCAAACTGAAGTCAATCCACCACATTTAGGGTCTTCTTCTTTTCCCTACTGCCTTCAATTTTTCCTAGCATTATTGTCTTTTCTAGTGAGTCTTGTCTTCTCATGATGTGACCAAAGCACAATCATTTTATCTTCAAGGGAGAATTCAGGCTTGATTTGGTCTGCCACTTACATGTCTTTTTCGGAGTCCATGGTATATGTAAATTAAAACTTTCTTCCTACACTACAGTTTGAATGCATTTTCTTCCTGTCAGCCTTGTCTAACTTTTACTTTAATGAAACTGCTCATTTGGACAAAAGGCCTTGAGCAATGCCACATTAAATACTACAGAATAAAAAGATATTTTAAAAACCATTTAAAAATGTCTTTAGTGCCACACTTAAAATTCTTCGATTTTAAAAACATAAGCCAAATGTTTGGGTACAACTAGACAAGTGAATGAGTAAAATGCAGCCCAATGCCACTGCTGTTTAAAACCCATTTTTTTTCAATAGTAATTTATTTAGGGTTTTTTTGTAACAATAAACAACAATGACAACTTCATAAAACCGTAACACATTACCAACAAGTAAACAACAAAAAGTAGGAGAACTAATAATTAGCTTTTAACCTTTATAGCTAAAGTATATAAAGTCTATTTTTGCAAAGAGAATGAGTGATGTGTACAAGTCTAAAGGTAAGCTAAAGAATAGTAGAGGTCTTGTTTTGTCTTAGCTGATGTCCATTTTTCTTCTTTGGTCAAATAATCCAAAACTGGGAGCCATTCTTCTAGAAAATATGACTTAAATTTTGAATTATCCCTTTGTGCCAGCTGGTCAGAGATTTTCTGCAAAATAAAATGGTCCCAGATACGTGATTTCCAGCTGCCCACTGATGGGGCAGATTTTTGTCTCCAATATGAGGCTATTGTTAATTTAGCTAATGCCAGAAGTAAATAGATAAGATTTAGGCGAGCTGTTGGGATCTCTGGATTTTCCCAAAGATTTAAAAGGATTATCTCTGGAGATTTTGGGATCACGTATCCTGTTATCTCCTGAATTTCTTTTATTATTTTGTCCCAAAATGAGCTAATGTGTCTGCAGCCCCACCAGCAATGGATATATGAGCCCAGATCTCCGCATTGTTTCCAGCAGTTAGCTGGATGGGAAGGATTGATGTGATTCAGTTTAACTGGTGTCATATACCAACGAGAAATAAGTTTTAGGGTTTGCATTTTTATGTTTACTATATTTGTTTGAAAGACATGTGATGTCCAAATTATATTCCATGTATTATTTGAAGGGTCCAGGTTGCACTCTCTAGCCCAGACTTTTTGGTATGGAAGAATCTTATGGTTATGTTTTTCTTCTAATAGAATTAGATAGATTTTAGACAGCAATCCTTTCTGTCTAACTGGTCTATCTTTCAAGATCTTTTCAAAATTTGTTAATGGTTTGGCCATTGAATCTTTAAATTTTGATGATTCTATAAGGTGCTTTACCTGCAAATATTCAAACCAAGGGATACCTGAGCTTGTATTTCTTTCTAAAGTCATTTTTTCTTGAAATTTTCCTTTATCAAAAACATCTATTATTCTTGTTTTGTTATTGAGCCTCCACCACTTATATGAGTGCATGCTGAGAGCTGGGGGGAACCAAAACTGCCCCACAAAGGGTGAAATTAAGGACTGTGGCTGAATTAGTTTGCTTCTAAGTTTATCCCAAACCTTTATATCACTCTTTAAAAAAGGGTTAAGCTGTAAATTTGGTGGACGTTCATTACTCTTATTCCATAAGGAGTCACTTAAGAGTCTACCTTCTAAATAAGTTTGTTCTATATTTTTCCATTCAGGCAAAAACGACTCATTTGCTATCACAATTGTGTTTTTTAGGTGGGTAGCCTCAAAATAGGTTTTTAAATCTGGTAGATTTAATCCACCTCTAGAGGTTGGTCTTTTTAGAGTTTCCAATGATATTCTAGGCTTCCTCTTATTCCAAATGAATTTGCTAATTTTAGTTTGCCATTGATTAAAGTTTTTATCTGGAATCTGGAGGGGAATAGCACGAAACAGAAATAAAAATTTTGGAAAAATAAATGATTTTATGATGTTGATTCTTTCAATTAAAGATAAATTATGTTTTCCCCATTCCTCTAATAGGGAGTCTATTGAATGGTTTATTTCAGAGTAATTAATATTCAAAATATCTTTCAAATTGGTTGGTATTTTAATTCCCAAACATTTCCAACATTTTTAATCCATTTATAACTATAGGAGGTTTTTAAAAGATTAATAGACTCAAATGGCATATGTATTGGGTAAATTTCACTTTTAGTTTTGTTGATAGAAAGGCCCGAAGCTTTTGAAAATTCTACCATGATTGCCTCTAATTCTTTCATTGAAGATATAGGGTTAGAAAGATAAATTGCCATATCCACCCATGAGTGATCAGACCACACCATTGGGCCTATTTTAGAATTGATTATTGATTTTGTTAGGTTTGGAGATGCCAGGATGTAGTCGATTCTCGTATAAGATCCAAATCTGGGGGAAAAGTAAGTAAAATCTTTTTCATTTGGATGATGAGTTCTCCAAATGTCTAGTAACTCAAATTGTTTCAAAGCATTAGCTAGATGGCCAATTCTTGAGGGATTAGGTGTGTTAGCCTTTGATTTTTTCTGTTTCGAATGTTTCCCATATTTTTTATGCTCTTACCGCTGCCAGGGTGATTGAAAAAAGCCACGGTGGGTGGTTAGGGTGCGGAGCAAGGTTTCTAGGCGTCTGCCATTTTCGCACGGCGCCACGGCCCCCCTCAAACCCATTTTTGATGATGGTCTGGATTGACTTACATTGGCACCATCGAACTTGGAATCAGGAACCTGAAAGTGTTCCATGGGGGCTACACCTACCGTGCCAAGGCTATGAGTGTGGAAATGGGATATCTGTGGGGTTGCAAACTCTGGCCTTGGAAGTTCCTGGCAATTTGGGGGTGGGACTTGTGGAAAGGGAAATCTGAGTAGGGATTTCCCCTAGAATCCATGGTCAACTTTTGCCCTACCTGGTGTTTGGCTGCCCTAGGCCAATTTCTGATAAAGATGGCAAAGGGGGGCCAGCAACTGATAGAGGCATGGAAGCCCTCACCAAGACATTAGCCAGGGCCTAATTGGGAACAAAGGGCTACCAGGGAATAAAGTCCCCAAGTAGGTGCTCTCATCCCCCAAAGTCCACTCCTTACAGCCCCACACAAACCCAATTCCACCCCCCAGCTGCCACACACAGACCCAAATCCCCCCATTATCCCTCACAGACCCAAATCCACCCCCAGCTGCCCCACACCCATAACCCCAGGAACAGGCTGGCCAGCCCTCCCCCTTTGTTCCCTATGCTGGGAACTTCTAAACTCTCTTTCCCAGGGCAATTCCGCACAGCCAGGGGTGCCACAATGGGAACACTCCTGTCCTGAGTGCCAACTCGTCCCTTGGAAAGAGCACCTGACCTGGCACAAAGACAACCCCCCCCTGACCCCCCCCCACCACCTACAGAGAAGGCTGGCCAGCCTGCCCCATTGTTCCCAATGATGGGAACCAACCTCACATCAAAGAAGGGAACACACACACACAATGATTCAAGCTTAAAAAAACTTTATTTTATCACTATCAAATTACAATAGGTCAACAAATCACAACATATCACACTAATTGTCCCCCACTCAAAAGCACTACACAATTAACTACACATCAGAGAATCTTAAAGAATTTTTTTTTTTTTTAAAGGACGAACTCTAGATTTTAGAACATATTCAGGTTACATAGTAGGAGGACACAACTGGGCATGGAAAAAGAAGCCCACACTAGACAAGATTATCATAACTACCAGCTTAATACAACTCTCCCTCCATAACCCAACTTGATGGGGGGAAACCACTGCAACAGGGTCCAGCAGAACCTATGTCATTTCCTGCGGCTATGAAAGTTCAGGCACAAAAAGCTGGACTGGGCACTGCCAAGGTATTTCTGGAGCAGTGGTATTTCTAGAGCAGTGTTGCAGAGGTTTCCCCCACCCCCACCCCAGCCTCAGCATTTACCTGGAAACATCTGCGAGAGATCATCATTGGCTGGTGCCCATCCACAACTCTTCCTGCATCTGCCACCCCAGCAAACCAAACATTAACATTACAACAATTTTTTTCTTAAACATGAACATTTCATCAACTTTGAAAAAACATAACCACAACATTTTTTTTTGGTTTTTTTTTTTAGCAAAGATTTCAACAGTGAAAAACATTTTAAACAGTCACAGCAGGATCTGATATTTTCCCATCCCCTAATCCCCACCTAAGCAATCCCTATCTAACCTATTTCTCCCTCCAGTGGCAATCCATGTTTCTGGGGCATTATTTTTCTGAATAAATTTGGTCCCACAGGGTCTGTCTCAGTGCTGGGAGAGGTTTTGAATTCCCTTGGGGGGGGTTCAAATTGCTGGGTGGATTCCCTTTGCCACTGGTTCCTAACCACCCTCCCTCTACTGGCCAGTTTTAACTGCGTCTACAGGGTTTTATGCAGGGGAGAGAGTGATTCCAAAGGATTGGACTCGCAGAGGATGCAGGCCACAAGGACGGCTCACCTCAATCGCTCTGCAAGTCCAGTCCTGAGAAATTGAAGAGGCGAGAGTTGACCTTCAGGAAGGTCAACTGCTCGACTCTCCATGGGAGAAGGCGAGTGCGATGTGGGCCGACAATGTCGCCCGCATGTGAAAAGACGCGCTCGCTCTCCATGCTCGTTGGAGGGCATGAGAGCAGCATCTGCGCCTTGAGGGAGAGGTCCGGCCAGACCGACTCCTTCCTGGCCCAGTAGCTGAGCGGATCGGTGGAGAGCGACTCGCAGGGCTCCGTGAGGTAGTCCCTGACCATTACCTCCGCCGGATCCTCTCTCACGGTCCTCACAACCCCAGAGGGGACGAGGGCCCACCGGAGCAGCTCCATCTCCATCGGTACTCCGGTGGTAGCCACGGGGGGGAGGCCTGCGCAGAGGGGGCGTCAGAGGGACCCGCACAGCAGGGCCCCTCTTGCGCCCCCCCTGTCGACAGGCGTCCCTTCGCGGCCTGCCTGCGCCTCACCCAAGAGCAGAGCCCGTCTCTGGCTTGGGTGAGGTTCCCGTCCCGCTCGGCGAAAGTGCCCTTTATGCGCGGGTCACACATGGTCGCCAACATGTATGACTCGTCCTTAGTGAGAGGAGTTAGCCTGGCAGCTATGCCAAGCTGCAGCCTTCTCACTAGTGCGCGCACCGCTGGAACAAGGTCAGCACGGGGCGCGACCAGGTCTGCAAGGGTGGCCAGATTCTTCTGGAGCGTGTGCACCAGGGGAATGACCAGACCGAGGGTCGCCTTGTCTGACGAGACCGCCACAGAGAAGTCCTTGAAGGGCTTCAGGACCTCCACTGTCTGGGTGATGGTGAGCCAATCCTCCCGGCTGAACTCACCCACCTGACTTGCACTGTGGCTCTCGGAGAGCCACGCGTGGAGTGCGGACTGCTGCGCCACCAAACGCTCAAGCATGGCGCAGGTGGAGTTCCAGCGAGTGCTAATGTCAGTGATCAGAGCGTGCTCTGGCACACCTGTCCTGACCTGTGTCTGGCGCAGTTCGTGCGTGGACTTCACGCTGCGCGAGAAGTGACCCGTGAGCCTCCGACATTGCTGGATCAGTAACTGGAGTTCACGAGTCCGGGTATCAAGGGGTTCCTTCGAGGAGCCCAACCCCAGCGCGTCTCTCACCACTAGGTGAAGCTTGTGAGCCGCACAGTATACGCACTCTCGGCTCACTAGACACGCTGCCACCCTCATGTTCTTGCCACCGTCCGTCACCATGCGTCCCACGGTGGCGGGTCCCTGGCCTACCCACTCTTCCAACTGTCTCCTTAAGGTGGCAGCGATGTTCTCTGCCATGTGGAACACGTCGAGCACCTCAGCGTGAAGCAAGGCCTTGCAGTAGCCAGCCCGGCGGTCTCCCATCCTTCCCTGGCTAGCTGTGCTAGGCACCTCCCCCCAGCCCCCACCCACAACCGCCTCAGGTTCCCACCAGTGAGCAGCAAGCGAGAGGTACGCTTGCTGCACACTTGGGCAGGTCCAGATGTCGGATGTGAAGTGCACAGTTCTCCCGGCAACCCGGGACAGCTGTGCCTTCACATGGTCCATGGCAGCCCTGTAAAACGAGGGCACCACCGATCTGCTCAACGTCGTGCGAGCAGGGACGGCGTACCAGGGAAAGAAATCGTGGAGCAGCCCTGAGAAGCTGAAGTCTTCTACTATGGAAAACGGTCTCCCATCCACCGCTACCATGTTGACGATGTGGTGCGTGATGCGCCGGCTCGCCCTCCAGATCCCCTCTCTGGGCACACTAGTGCCCTGCATACCAAGCATCTCCGGTACAGAGGCTTGGCGTCCCTTCCCTGCAGGAACCCTTGGGGGGAGAGCACCAGAGGGGCCTGCCTCCTTCTGGCTAGCTGGTGGCCGTGCGGCGCCACTTGAACCCTCCTCCCGAAGAAGCACCGCCTGGTGGTGCCTCTTCATATGGTACCTCATCCCAGACGTGGAGAGATGCTGCACATCTCTGCCATGGCTGATGCGCTGCCTACAGTGCTGGCACTGGGCTGCTCGGGATCCTCTGTTGTCTAGAAGTGCTTCCAGATTTCGGAGGAAAAGGGCATCCCACGCTTCCCAGGAGAAGCGCTTTCTGGACAACCCTGAGGCACCTCCTGTGAGGTGCTCTGGCCAGACACACCGTGTTCCACTCTTGGCCGGGCAGGTGGGGAAGGACAAGGCTGAAGGGGCAGAGATGTGGGCTCTTCCACCACAGTCTCTGCCTCTTCCTCCTGCATCCTCCCCTCCTGCACAGCCGCGAGAGGCCTGCTGCTGGCCTCAGAGGAAACTGGGGTGGACCGCCCCAGGGGGGGTCTCACGGGCAGTTCCTCCAACATCCTCTGAGTTCCTGGGGTGATCGTGAGGGATGGAAAAGTCACATGCCCCACGTCCATCCCAGGAGACACCACATGCTGCCCCTCCTCCAGCAGCTGGCTCGCAACCACTGGAGGAGGAGGAGCCTCAGCAGCAGGCCCCTGCCCAGTGCCAGCCCCTGCCTCACGCACCCAGGTTGGGGGTGGCCCTCCAGCAGCTGCCTCAGGAAAGAGAGTCTTGCGAACCCTCTTCCTGTCACCAGAAGCCAGGCTGGTGAACGGCAGCAGCACAGAGGAGGGCCTCCTCCACTCAGATGGGGGGGCTGCCGCAGTAGTCGCCCTCTCCCTCCCCTCCTCCCATCTAGATTTCTCCCTAGCCTTTCCCCCAGGGCCCCTCTCTTCTTTCCTCTCTGACATGCTTTCCCCTCCCGAAATCTACCCTAACTAATCAGAAAACCTTGGGAAAACAAAGGTTAACTTTGTTTTCGAGACCTAACTTACCGGCTCTAAATCTGTGCTTCTAGTGGCTCTGTGACTTGGAGATGAACAATCAAGTGCCCTTTTAAGCGACCCTATTTATGTCGGGGAACCTGAACCTGCCAAACAGCTGAATTCCTCCGGAACTGAGCTGGCCCTAAACCCCAGTAGGTGACAGACAGCCTTAGACACTCACACACTAGTATGCCTGGGCCGGCTTGGCACCACCACGGGTGCCAGAGATGGGCAGTGGAACCCTAGTTATGGGGGCACTAATGGGAAGCCTATTGACAGCTATTCCAAATTTATATATATATATATATATATATATATATATATATATATATATATATATATATATATATATATATATATATATATATATATATATATATATATATAGAATTCAATCCTAACTCTCACTCACTAATGCTTTTCCTGCTGAGTCCCTATTTAATTTTTTTAAAAAACTAGGCTTGGTTTCCCTAACGATTAAGTTGAGAGCAATTAGCCACTGAATATCTACCAACTGGCCTACCTACCTAAGACACTATTTAACGGGAACAATGTTTCTGTGGTGTGTCGGTGTGGGGTGTGGATGTGGTGGTCTGAAGATGAGCCTCCCCCCTCCCAAGCTAGCAAGAACCCACCCCTAAGCCCACCCAAATATAAATCTGGACTCACACACCACCACCAGTCCTGCAGTCCAGCGATGTTCAGGCGGTCTTGCAGCTGGTCCTCCTCTCCTCCGCGATGCTGTCAAGAAAGTTGGAATGTTAACAGAGTCAATAACACACGCCGCACACGCAACCCCCAAAAGTCAAGGCCCCGATCTACAAGTCAAGTCAAGGCACCCCCCCCGAAAGGCTAGGGCCAACCAGTGGTAAAACACAACACATCCACCCTACAGAGCGGGCCTGTGTGCAGGCCCGAAGCTGGCACACTCATTTTTTAGGCCTCGGAAACAGTAGATCAAGCCCACCCCACACTCAAGCATAACAAAGGAAACATCAAAGAAAGCAAGCACAGCAATCAAGCCCCCAACCCCCAAACAATGTCCTCTTGCCCCACTATAAAATGTCCCCCCTAGCCCAAGCCATAAAGACCAAACTAAAGCATATGCTAGCAGATTGCCACAGCAGCAGCAATACGTTCAAAAAACAATTTTTTTAGCAACCCTACCAGTCCTCCTCTCCAGATGCCCAGCAGCAAAGTTGATCCTCCACACGCAGAGGTCTCCAGGCAGATGTCCTCCAAGTGCAGTCCAGTCCAGAAGAGGTCCACGAACGGTAAGCAACCTGTTTGTGGAGCATAACTGTGAGTGCCAGGCCAGCTAGCAGAGAGAGGCACCAAAGCCAGAGCAGCAGGCCTGTGTGTGGGCCACAGGCTGGCACACTTATTTGAGAGCCTGGTGGGAAGCCTTGTAAGAAGGGGACCAGACACAGCTAAGCAACCACACACCAATCCAATTTGTGGAGCATAACTGTGAGTGCCAGGCCAGCTAGCAGAGAGAGGCACCAAAGCCAGAGCAGCAGGCCTGTGTGTAGGCCAGAGGCTGGCACACTTGTTTGAGAGCCTGGTGGGAAGCCTTGGAAAAAGAGGACCAGACACAGCTAAGCAACCACACACCAATCCAATTTGTGGAGCATAACTGAGTGCCAGGCCAGCTAGCAGAGAGAGGCACCAAAGCCAGAGCGACAGACCTGTGTGTAGGCCAGAGGCTGGCACACTTGTTTGAGAGCCTGGTGGGAAGCCATGTAAGAAGGGGACCAGACACAGCTAAGCAACCTCACACCATTCCAATTTGTGGAGCATAACTGTGAGTGCCAGGCCAGCTAGCAGAGAGAGGCACCAAAGCCAGAGCAGCAGGCCTGTGTGTGGGCCACAGGCTGGCACACTTATTTGAGAGCCTGGTGGGAAGCCTTGTAAGAAGGGGACCAGACACAGCTAAGCAACCACACACCAATCCAATTTGTGGAGCATAACTGTGAGTGCCAGGCCAGCTAGCAGAGAGAGGCACCAAAGCCAGAGCAGCAGGCCTGTGTGTAGGCCAGAGGCTGGCACACTTGTTTGAGAGCCTGGTGGGAAGCCTTGGAAAAAGAGGACCAGACACAGCTAAGCAACCACACACCAATCCAATTTGTGGAGCATAACTGAGTGCCAGGCCAGCTAGCAGAGAGAGGCACCAAAGCCAGAGCGACAGACCTGTGTGTAGGCCAGAGGCTGGCACACTTGTTTGAGAGTCTGGTGGGAAGCCATGTAAGAAGGGGACCAGACACAGCTAAGCAACCTCACACCATTCCAATTTGTGGAGCATAACTGTGAGTGCCAGGCCAGCTAGCAGAGAGAGGCACCAAAGCCAGAGCAGCAGGCCTGTGTGTAGGCCAGAGACTGGCACACTTGTTTGAGAGCCTGGTGGGAAGCCTTGTAAGAAGGGGACCAGACACAGCTAAGCAACCACACACCATTCCAATTTGTGAAGCATAACTGTGAGTGCCAGGCCAGCTAGCAGAGAGAGGCACCAAAGCCAGAGCAGCAGGCCTGTGTGTAGGCCAGAGGCTGGCACACTTGTTTGAGAGCCTGGTGGGAAGCCTTGGAAGAAGGGGACCAGACACAGCTAAGCAACCTCACACCATTCCAGTTTGTGGAGCATAACTGTGAGTGCCAGGCCAGCTAGCAGAGAGAGGCACCAAAGCCAGAGCAGCAGGCCTGTGTGTAGGCCAGAGGCTGGCACACTTGTTTGAGAGCCTGGTGGGAAGCCTTGGAAGAAGGGGACCAGACACAGCTAAGCAACCTCACACCATTCCAGTTTGTGAAGCATAACTGTGAGAGCCAGCCAGAAGAAAGGCACCAAAGACACCCAGCAGAGCTTCTGGCCTGTGTAGGCCCAAAGCTGGCACACTCCTTTTAAATTCCTGTGAAACAGTAGATCAAGCCCACCCCACACTCAAGCATGAGAAATTAAACATTAAAGAAGGCAAGCACAACAACCAATGCTGAACCCCACCCCCACCCCCAAACATTGTCTGCTCAACCTGTCCCCCCAGGCCATGCCAAGACTTAACTGAAACACCTTTTTGCAGGGGCAGGCCACAGCAGCATATTGCCAAGCATCAAAAAACTTACAAAAATTTAAAAAAGGCCTACCAGGTGTCCTCTCAGGATGTCCAGCACAGTTGATCCTCCAGGCAGATGTCCTCCAGGTGCAGTCTCTCTTCTCCTCTCTCGGTCAGCAGCAGCAACAGAAGTGTTCCAGACCAGTCTTGCTCCAAATTTAAATCCCCTGCTGCAGCCTCAGCCAAAGATTTAAATCTATTGGCTGGCAGAAGGTTGCAGCAGTGGGATTGGTGACTCCTAAAGTCCCCGCTCCCCTGCCTTTCCCCACCCACACTCCAACAGTCACCCTCCTCCTGCTCCCCCTCCCCTACCTGTTAATTTTGGCGGGAATCTCTGCTTCCACTGCTTTGCAAATACAAAGTGCAATGCTAGCAGCAATGCACCTTGCATTTGCATGGCAAAGCACAGGATTCCCTATTCTCCTTTGCAAGAGGGGTGAGGGGTGACAGAAGGAGTGAGTGATTCACTCCTTCTCCCCCCTTGCAAAGGCAAATGCCTAGCAAAAACAAAATGGCGATTCTCGAATGCCGAAAGAAAGCCGAAATAAGCCAAAACGTTTCAGCTTGTTTTGTTTCGGATAACCCGAAACGTTTCGGCTTTCCCCGAAACGTTTCGGATAACTTGAAGGCGGTTCTTTCGGCTTTCTTTCGGCATTCGGAAAGCCGAAACGCACATCCCTAGTTATCAATCATCCCATTATTCCCTAAAGCAAAGCATGCTTTCCATTATTCCCTATGACCAATCGCTGTGCTTATTATTCCCTATGGACAATCATGGTTTCCATTATTTCCTAAGGGCAATCGCTGTCTCCAGTACTCCCTATGGGCAAACACAGTTTACATTGTTCCCTCTGAGCCGTCACTGTCTCCATTATTCTTTAAGGGCAAGCATGGTTTCCGGTATTCTCTAGGGGAATCGCGTCTCCATTATTCTCTATGTGCAAGCATGATTTCCATTATATCTTATGTGCTATCGCTTTATCTATTATTTCCTAGAGGCAAGCATGATTTGCACTATTCCCTAAGGGCAATCTCTGACTCCCTTATTCCCTACTGGCAAGCATCATTTCCATGATTGGCTATGGGCAATCGCTCTCTTCATTATTCCGTAAGGGCAAGAGCTGTTCCCATTACTCCCTATGGACAAGCATGGTTTCCTTTATTCTCTATGACATCTCACTGTCCCCATTATTCCCTAGGGACAATCGCTGTTTTTATTATTCCATATGGGCCATCGTTGTTTTCATTTTTCCCTATGGGCAGGCATGCTTTCCATTATTCCCTGTGAACATATGGCGTTCCCATTATACCCTATGGGCAAGCATGCTTTCCATTATTACCTATGAGCAATCGCTGTTCCCATTATTCCCTAGGGGCAATCTCTGTTCCTATTATTCCTTATGGGCAAGTAATTGCTGTTTTTATTATTCCCTATGGACAATCGCTGTTTTCATTCTTTCCAATGGGCAAGCATGCTTTTCATTATTACACACGAATAAACGCTGTTCCCATTATTCCCTATGGTCGAGCCTGCTTTCCATTATTCACTATGGGCAATCGCTGTTCCTCTTATTCCTTATGGGCAAGCGTAGTTTCAATTATTACCTATGGCCAATCACTGTCTCCATTATTCCTTAAAGCCAAGCAAGGGATTCCCTATGGGCAATCCCTGTCTCCATTATTCCCTAAGGACAATCACTGTTTTCATTATTCCCTATGGGCAAGCATTCTTTCCATTATTCCTTATGGGCAATCGCTGTCCCCATTCTTCCCTATTGGCAGACTTAGTTTTCATTATTTCTAAATTAGTTTCTAGTTTCTAAATTATTACTTAGGGGCAAGCATAATTTCCATCATTCCCTAAGGGCAATTGCTGACTGCATTATTCCCTAAGGTCTATCGCTCTTCCCATTGTTCCTTAAAGGTAAGCATGCTTTCCATTACCGACGGGGAATCACTGTCCCCATTATGCCCTATTGGCAAGCATGGTTTCCATTTTTTCGTATTGGAAAATGCTGTTCCTATTATGGCCTACAGGCAAGCAGGATTTCCATTATTCCCTATGGGCAATCCCTGTCTCCATTATTCCCTATGGGCAATAGCTGTCCCCGTTATTCTCTATGAACAAGGACGTTTCCTTTATTCCCTATGGCCACTTACTCTCCCATTATTCCCTATGGACAATCACTTTTTTAATTATTCCCTATGGGCAGTCGTTGTTTTCCTTAAGATAGATTTATCTACTTACAGTAATCGCTTTTTTATTATTTCCTATGGGCAATTGCTGTTTTCGTTATTCCCTATGGACAAGTATGCATTCCATTATTCCCTATGAACAAACTGTGTACCCATTATTCCGGAAGCATACTTTCCGTTATTCACTATGAGAAAGAGATAGGAAAGAGATAGGAAAGGGCAGATATACATAGAAAGAGATAGATTCAGATAGATGGTGGAGGAAAGACCTAGAAAGTAACAAATAGAAAGTAACAAATAGACAATATCTCTCTTTTTCTAATGGTTTTGTTTTTTCTTCTTTCTATCAGGCTATCTATCTTGTTCTGACTGTATATCTATTTGAAGTGTTTGCATTTTGTTTCTAGCGCAAGCACAGTGGATCTCTTTGTAGCCATTTCTTACTGATCTTTACCTTTTCAAACGTCTTTCTGGGTTGTAATCACTGCTTCGATTTCGAATTCTCCTCCAAAATTACTTTCCCCTGTTGAAGCTTGGGCATGAAGGTCTTATGCCAGCCGCGCTGGCCCCGGATCTGCCGCAGAGATTTATGCCGACCTGTCGTAGGGTGGGACCTCAAGGGACGGGAGAGAGTCCTTAGCGCAGAACCCCCCCTCGCCCAAGATCAACGCGCCCTGAGGTACTTGAGCGTTCCTTGCCTGTTCTCCGCCTGAGAGCAGGTGGCCGCGGGCTAAAGTTGCCCCGCCGGCCGCTAAAACGGCAGCCCGGTCAGCTCCACAATTAGAGCTGCGTTAGTCCTCCATGAATCCCAAACCGGAAGTCGGACAGAGTTTGCTTTAATAGATGCTGGGCCACTCTGCTTGCCTCTGGGTAAAAATGCTTCACTGTTGCACTGGCTTTGCCTGCAAAGTGAGCCTGGGTCTTCTTGAGGCCTGGATTATTTTCTTAATTTTTCACTTTTGGTGCCATGGCGCATGGGAAGAGCTTGTATCTGCAAGATGGGCCACACTGCTTGCATGTTTCCTCTGTTTTGCTCTGAGGCCTACCTGTGCACAGTGGCTAAGGGCACTGCCGGGTCACACCACTGCCAGAGCCTGGTGTTTTTTACCTTTTGGTGCCAGGGCAGCATGGGAAGAGCTTTTATCTGGGAGATGGGACACACTGCTTCCATGTTTGCTCTGTTTTGCTCTGAGGCCTACCTGTGCACAGTGGCTCTGGGCCCTGCCGGGTCACACCACTTCCACGGCATGGTGTTTTTTTACCTTTTGATGCTTGGGCAGCATGGGAAGAACTTTAATCTCGAAGATGGGACACACTGCTTGCATGTTTGCTCTGTTTTGCTCTGAGGCCTACCTGTGCACAGTGACTCTGGGCCCTGCCGGGTCACACCAATTCCATGGCATGGTGTTTTTTTACCTTTTGGTGCCAGGTGTCAGGTCTAACATATATTTTAACTATACTGACTCCATTTTCTAATGCTTTTAGTGTTTAAGTATTTTCTCCTCAGGTGCACCAGTTCCCAAGCAGCATTCCCACCAGAGGAGACTGTTTTGTCTAACACCGTTCCACCGTTCCACCAGGCATTGGCCTTGAAGGAGAGCAGCTTCCCAGGACTGAAAGATGTTGTTTTGAGAACTGTGGGGGGAGGCTGTTCCAGATGGGTATTGTTACTCTGTATCCTATGCTTGCTCTTCATTGGTAACAATGATCATGTACCATCCTGAGTCTCCTATTCAGGACAGTGGACTATAATGGACCTTTTCTGCAATAAAGCTTCCTTTGCCAGACATTGGACTTATTCTTGCTTCTAAAGGGAATCTTGCAGAGAGTACCTTATTTAGCCACAGTCTGACATTTTGTTACCAATCATGTCTGAGTCGGGCCCAGCGGAATCCAAGGTTGTCCCGGACAGGGATCCTTTGTTTGATCCGTATGCGTCTCCCGACAATCAACCGGTGCAAACCCAAGACTCCCAGGAGCTGGGAGCAACCGGGAACGGAACCGGAGCCTCCACTTCTACCCTGCCTCTCATCGACTTCAGTACTCGGAACGAGACCGAAAGCAACCTCGGGGCAAGGCCGAAAGCAACCGCTCTCCCCTTGATCTCGGTACCCACCCCGTCGGAGTGGGGAGCCAGACCCCGAGAAACCAGAGAGCGCCGGGCAGGTGGACTCCATCCACGAGTCTCGATGGACGGGCGCCGAAGCCTAGAAACCGTCCCGGAACTAGATAGCAGCCAACCATGGCGATATTGGAACAGGACGTTTGAGCAGATGGAGGGGGACACTTCTCGCCGAGGCGCCCTGAGTTGGGATTATTCCGAACTTGCCCCGTGGAAGGAGCCAACGGAAGTCCCTGAACAAAGTTGGGAGCAGATACGAGGTCGCACCTATGCGGTAGATACCAGCATCTCAGCCGTGACGGGTATGGCCAAGGGAATTCTAGCCGCGAGGTCGCGAATAGTCCAAGGGGACCCTCCTCCGTGGGGCACTTTCTCCCCGGTGAGTACAGCGAATGAAGGTTCCCTGAGCGAACAACCAGGGCCAAGTCGTATACAACAATTAGAAGCTAAGCTGATGGATATGGAGGAAAGTTTGGCTCACGCCATTCATTTAATTTCCTCAATGGGGGCCGGGGAAAGACTGTCTCCTGAAGAGATGGCGATACAGATAGCTACCCTTCAAAGTGTCATCTCCTATCCGATGGAGGAAGTTCAGCAGCGGTCGTCGCCTACCGGCGAGGGGGGCACCTATCCTGGCGAATCGGGAGAACAACCCAAGGAATTTCCCACTCAGCGAGAAACTCCACCGAGAAGGGACCACCCGGTTGTGCCATCCGGTGAGACTCCCATCGAACCTCCTATCACGGGAGGGGATGTGCCGCCAGACGAAACCCCCGTTGAAAGGCCTACGGAAGGGGAGGAAAAGCCAAGTGATACACCGGTGATACCCCCCATACTTCCCCTAAAACGGTCCGGCCGGACCAAGCGGGAGCACCCGTGGCTCCATCAGGGGAGGGAGCCCCTGGTCAACCGCGCGAAACTATTCCCGTCGGGCAACCTCCGGGAGATGGTCTACCAGCGCCAAAAGGCCAGCCGACGCTTCCCAGAACAACAACGCCTGGAGGGGCAAGCCCGCGCGGCCTTCCACCCATTCGGCCTTCGCCGCTGCGGCCCCTTCCGCTTCGACCACAACTAACCCCGCCGCTGCAGCCGATACGTTTGCCACTGGAACAGCCCGTAAGACCACCTCCGAACCAACCGATGGGGCCTACACCACTACGACCCCACCAACCCACCCCTCAGCGGCCGATTATTACTCCGCCGCACCAACCTCAACCGCAAGCACCTCAACCGCTACGGCCAGCACCTCCGGCATTGCCACCAGCCCTGCCGAGAGCACCACCGCCAGCCCAGCCGAGAGCACCACCGCCAGCCCAGCCGAGGCCGGCACCCCCGGCTCAACCGGTGAGGCCACCGCCAGCACAACCGGGTCCCCTCATACCTCAAGTGCCATTGAGGCTTCCGGCGGACTTCTACCCAGCACCGGCTCCGAGGCAAGACCTCCCAATGGGTTGGGTGAAACTGGACGCCACTTTTGATGGGGATCCCTCCAAACTGGGCTTTTTTCTAGTGCAAGTCGTGCAATTCTTCAACCGGTGGGGACACCTCTTCGGCAGCGAGGCCAGCCAAATTGAACACCTCGGCTCCCGCTTACAAGGGAAAGCAGCGGACTGGTACGTAGGACTATATAATATTGGGGCCCCAGAACTCGATACTCTCCAGGGGTTGGTGGATGCTATTAGAGCACAATATGAAGACCCCTTAGAGGAAACCAGGGCCCGAACAGAATTGCAGGCCATTAAGCAGGGCAGCATGGCAGCGAGAGACTATATCACGAAATTCCGACAATTGGCTGCCAAGTGCCCCAGGTGTGAGGAGTCCACAAAAATTATTCTGTTCAAACAAGGACTTAATCCGAGACTTTTGGACAGAGCCCTCATGCAAGACAATCCCCCTACGCTGTTAGGTTGGATTCAACTTGTTTGCGAAGTGGAGAATCGCATTTTAGAAGTCCGTTTGGTTGAGCAACAACAACAAACGGGACAAAGAAGACCATTGACCTTACAGAAGGGAGCTCGGGGAGCTGGCTACGCCACCCGTGGAGCGAGAGATGCTAGATGGCAACAAGGGCTGTGTTTGCAATGCGGACAGGCTGGTCACTTTGCAGCACAATGCCCCTACCGGCCTGTGCAAAGACCTCCGCTCCAATTACGGCGTCCAACCCTTGCTCCGTTCCCTACGCTCCAACGCCCGACTCCAGCTCCACGAGCAACCAGAGGCCGCGGCGCTTCCCAAAGGCCAGCCTCGGAAAGAGGGCTGGAAGCGGAAGAAGTTATGGAATACGATCCCGCTTCCCCATCTGCAGAAGTCAATCCAGAAAGTCCCCAGTCGGGAAACGAGATGGATCTGTCGTAAAAGGGCCCAAACGACAGATCCGCCCCAAGCCCGTCCCTGCACGGAACCGGCCACCTGGGTCCATTTTATTCATGCCAGTGACTTTAATCAACCCAGAGAGAAAAATGCACATTCGAGTGCAAGCTCTTATTGACTCGGGTTGCTCAAGAGATATCATAGCCCCAGCTCTAGTCAATGGACTAGTCTTACCGACTCGGGAATTACAAAATCCAGTAATTTTTGAACAAATGGATGGTACCAACATGAATCCGGTCACAACTGAAACCATCCCGGTGATCACAGGCATGGGACAACATTGGGAAAAGAGGTCCTTTGTCATCAGCTCTACTGCCAAGTACCCGTTAATTCTAGGCAGCAAATGGCTATGTGATCACAATCCCTATATAGACTGGGCTCAAGGATGTATTACCTTCAATCATGCCAACTGTAAAATTCACCGTTGGAATCAAAACTGGGGCGAGGACCCAACTTACAAAGAAAAGGCCCTCCTCACCCAAGAAGAAGTCAACCAAATACCCGAACCGTACTGGCCTTTCCTCAATGCTTTCTCGGAGGAGGAAGCTGATACTCTACCCCCGCACCGACGAACGGACTGTGCGGTAGAAATTTTACCCGGGGCCTCATTGCCTAAAGGACGACTCTATCCCATGAGTCTCCATGAACGTGAAGAGCTCCGGAAATTCATCGACACCAACCTCCAACGAGGGTTCATCCGCCCGGCCTCTAGCCCCCACGCCGCTCCAGTTCTCTTCGTGAAAAAGAAGGACGGGGGACTCAGACTGTGCACGGATTTCCGAGGACTAAATGCAGTGTCCACCAACAACGCCTATCCTATACCGCTCATCCGAGACCTTCTCAACGTCGTGGCCCAAGGTAAGATCTTTACGAAATTAGATCTAAAAGATGCTTACTTCCACGTTCGTATCAAGGCAGGGGATGAGTGGAAAACCGCGTTTAATACGCCCCTCGGACAATATGAATACTTAGTCATGCCTTTTGGATTGACGGGAGCCCCGTCTGTATTCATGTCCATGATAAACGAAGTTTTACATGAATTTTTGTACCAAGGGGTGGTGGTGTACCTTGATGATGTTTTAATTTATTCTGACACCGAGGAAGAACATGTTCAAATGGTACAAAAGGTCCTGGCCACCTTGATGAAGAATAAACTGCCCATCAAATTGTCCAAATGTGAATTCCATAAAACCGAACTCACTTACCTTGGGTATTGTATCTCACAAGAGGGGTTGAAAATGGATCCAGCCAAAATACAGGCGATCCAGGATTGGCAAACACCCACCACCCGCAAAGAACTGCAATCCTTCCTGGGTTTTGCCAACTTCTATAGAGACTTCATAGCAAATTTCGCCCAAATCACACTCCCCTTAACAGAATTGCTGAAAACCAAAGATAAAGGGGACCAAGCCAAAAAACCCTCTGCTAAACTACAATGGACCCCCGATTGCCAAACGGCCTTCGAATGCCTTAAAAAGCAATTTGTAACGGAACCCATCCTCTCCCACCCCAACGAACAGTCCCCCTTCATAGTGCAGGTCGACGCCAGCGACACGGCGATAGGGGGGGTTTTGCTGCAGAAGGGGGAGGATGGGAAATTGCGGCCTTGTGCATTCTTGTCTAGAAAGTTCTCAGAGGCAGAAAGGAATTGGAATGTGTGGGAGAAGGAGGCCTTTGCAGTGAAAGCAGCTCTCACAAATTGGAGACATTGGCTGGAGGGGGCGAGATACCCTTTTGAAGTCTGGACAGATCATAAAAATTTGGAGGCCCTCCGAAGCCCACGCAGACTGAATGCCAAGCAATTGCGGTGGGCGGAATTCTTTTCCAAGTTCAACTTCACCCTCAATTATCTCCCGGGCAAAACTAACTTTTTAGCGGACGCCCTGTCGCGCATGCCCCAACATAAGAGCAAACGGGCGGAGACGGTCGACACGGTCTTCTCGCCTAAGCAACTTGGGGGCGTGGTGACTACTCGCAGCCGTGCTAAGCAGCCCCTCCCGGCCGACCAAGAATGGAAATCGAAACTTAAAACTGAAGTGGAGAAGGAGGGGGATAAAGCTCCGCGAAACAAACTAACCCAATCCCCACAGGGGGATTGGCTAGCTGGGAGCAAGTTCTATATCCCGGACAGCCTTAAGCTGGAAGTGTTGCGGCGCTGTCATGATGCTCCCACTGCTGGACATTATGGGTATCTGAAAACTTTACACCTAGTTCAAAGACAATTCTGGTGGCCGGGCATGCGCAAAGACATTTCCCAATACGTTAGTTCCTGCCCTGTCTGCCTCAGCGCAAAGACCAGGAAAGGGAAACCTCCGGGTCTCCTGCAACCATTAGAGATGCCGAACAGGCCCTGGGAAGTAATCTCCATGGACTTTATCACTGATCTACCTCTTTCAAAAGGACATAATTGTATTTTAGTTGTGGTAGATCTGTTCTCCAAACAAGCCCATTTTATCCCCTGTACTGCTATACCCTCCGCTCGAAAACTAGCGGATCTGTTTCTAAAACACATCGTAAAATTACATTCTTTTCCGTCCAAGGTGATTTCGGATCGCGGCGGACAGTTCGTTGCCAACTTCTGGCGGGAGCTTTTGAAAATGTTGAATATTGAACAAGGTATCAGTTCAAGCCACCACCCACAAACCGACGGGCAATCCGAAAAAACAAACCAAATATTAGAACAGTTCCTTCGTTGCTACATCAATTTCCAACAAGATAACTGGGTGGATCTTCTCCCTCTAGCCGAATTCTCCTATAACAACAGTGTACACGCTTCAACGGGAGAAGCCCCCTTCAAAATTGTATATGGGACTCACTTCAATCCCTTCCCATTGGACGCACCTCCTCTCCATTCCTCTAAATTGCCAGATGTATCCTCATGGTGGGGGGAGGCGGTGCAGCAATGGACTATCATTAAGAGACACCTCGAAAAAGCCAAACTGGATTACAAAAAGTACGCAGATCGCCATCGTGTGGCCGAATGGGAATTACAACCAGGGGACCATGTGTATATTTCCACGAAGAACCTAAAGCTAGCTCAGACAAGCCGCAAACTCGCTCTGAAATTCTTAGGACCTTTTCCTGTACGCAAGGTAATAAATAAAGTGACTGTTGCTGTAACATTGCCCAAGAACCTTCGCCATGTGCATGATACGTTCCATGTCAGCCTTTTGAAGAAAGCTCCCACCGACAACAAATGGCATATCAAAGCTCCACCCATTCCAACTTTAATTGACGACCAAATACACTATGAGGTACAACAAATTTTGGACTCTAAAATCAAGAGAAATCAGCTTTTTTACCTCATTAGATGGAAGGACTTTGATTCTGGTTACGATGAATGGGTGAACTCTGCACATGTTCATGCTCCTAGATTAACCAAAGCTTTTCATACTCGCTACCCATATAAACCAGGGGGGGATTTATTTTAAGGGGGGCAGAAATGTCAGGTCTAACATATATTTTAACTATACTGACTCCATTTTCTAATGCTTTTAGTGTTTAAGTATTTTCTCCTCAGGTGCACCAGTTCCCAAGCAGCATTCCCACCAGAGGAGACTGTTTTGTCTAACACCGTTCCACCGTTCCACCAGGCATTGGCCTTGAAGGAGAGCAGCTTCCCAGGACTGAAAGATGTTGTTTTGAGAACTGTGGGGGGAGGCTGTTCCAGATGGGTATTGTTACTCTGTATCCTATGCTTGCTCTTCATTGGTAACAATGATCATGTACCATCCTGAGTCTCCTATTCAGGACAGTGGACTATAATGGACCTTTTCTGCAATAAAGCTTCCTTTGCCAGACATTGGACTTATTCTTGCTTCTAAAGGGAATCTTGCAGAGAGTACCTTATTTAGCCACAGTCTGACACCAGGGCAGCATGGGAAGAACTTTTATCTGGAAGATGGTACACAGTGCTTGCATGTTTGCTCTGTTTTGTTCTGAGGGCGACGTGTGGACAGTGGCTCCGGGCCATGTCGGATCACACCACTGCCAGAGCCTGTTGTTTTTTACCTTTTGGAGCCAGGGCAGCATGGGAAGAGCTTTTATCTGAGAGATGGGACACACTGCTTGCATGTTTGCTCTGTTTTGTTCTGAGGCCGATCTGTGCACAGTAGCTGTGGGTCCTGCCAAGTCACACCACTGAGTGGGCCTCGTTTTATTTACCTTTCAGTGCCAGGGAAGCATGGGAAGAACTTGTATCTGGGAAATGGAACATACTGATTGCATGTTTGCTCTGTTTTGCTCTGCGGCCTACCTGTGCACAGTGGCTCTGCTATCCGCTGGATCACACCACTGCCAGGGCATGGTATTTTTTAGCTTTTGGTGCCAGGACAGCATGGGAAGAGCTGTTATCTGGGAGTTGGGACACACTGCTTGCATGTTTGCTCTGTTTTGCTCAGAGGCCTCCCTGTGCACAGTGGCTCTGGGCCCTACCCGATCACACCACTGCCAGGGCCTGTTGTTTTTTACCTTTTGGTGCCAGGGCAGCATGGGAAAAACTTTTATCTGGAAGATGGGACACACTGCTTGCATGTTAGCTCTGTTTTGTTCTGAGGCCGACGTGTGGACAGTGGCTCTGGGCCCTGTCGGATCACAGCACTGTCAGAGCCTGGTGTTTCTTCTCTTTTGGTGCCAGGGGAGAACGGGAAGAGCTTTTATCTGGGAGATGGGACATACTGCTTCCGTGTTTGCTTTGTTTTGCTCTGAGTCCTACCTGTGCACAGTACCTCTGGGTCCCTTCGGGTCACACCAATTCCACGGCATGGTTGTTGCCAAGTAGGCCCCCTCCCCTGCTTTAAAGCCTGCCATGAACTGTGTTAAAGTTTCCTGCACTGCTGCTTTATTGCTACACAAAGATTGCCTTGCACGTGTGTGCTCTGATACACGTGTCAGTTTCCTGCCTGCGTGTTAATTACCTTGCTGCTGCAATAGACTGTGTAGTTCACTGACTCCATGTTTGGATAACTGCACAAAGGACTCTCTTTCTGGGCAGCCCTGCCCTGACCTGTATCTGGAGTTCCCAGTGTGTGTTTGGACTGTGTTACAAGTGTGCCCCGTGCCTGCATTGCCATCTGCCACGGACCGTGCCTGTTCTCTGCTTTGGAATGTGTTTTAAGTGTTGTTCCCCCCTGCCTCCATGGAAGCCTGCCTCATATGGGCCCAAGCCGCTGCTAGCAGCCGGGCGCCAGCCGGGGAAACCTCCAGCGAGCCTGGCTAGGTGCTCCCTGGTCAGTTCCCGCCTGGAGCCTCCCGCGGGCCGGTCCCCGAGCTTGCCCTCGCTACCGAGCAGCCTGCAATCCAGCCCCAGCTATGCCCAGCCGGCATCCATGTTCTCAGGCAGCCAGAAGACCCTGGGAAGAAGACTGCTTTGGGAAGCCATTTCGGCGAAGCGGGCACACCACGTACGCAGTGAGAGTACCTCGCCCCGCTCTGCATATCTTAGGAGCCGCCCCGGAGAAGGAACTAAGTGCCGACCATCCCAAGCACTTAGAGAATGCATCTCAAAGAAACCTCCGCATTCCAGAGCTGATGACATCAGGACAAGCCCTGTCCGCTGGAACATCCTTTCAGCCCACTTGGATTTCCCCCTCCCTCTTTTGTCCCCTCTTCCTGAGGTGTCACTTATCACGATCAGATTACCAAAGTGGCCCATCCAAGCCATTCAGTAGCCCATTAGAACCTTTGTTTTAATCTGTGAGAACCACCAAGTACAGCACCTGCCCCAGGGTACGTTTTGGAGTATTTAAGCTGGTCTCCCAGACCACTCGGTGCTCAGGCCATTCCCTATCCAGACCTCCTTGCTGTCCGTCTGTGGTTCCAGTGCTGGCATTGGGCCACCTCGCTGCTGTGTCTCTGCCTCGCTACAGGATTGTGAGTATTCCCCACCATCGTTGGGAACCAGCTAATGCGAAAGTCTCTGTATTTCCTACTCTGTATTCCTTAGATCTTGTGTGTTCTCTTGTATGCTTGTGCAAGTTTAGGCTTACGCCACATTGTTAGCAAATACACGTGTTTGGAACCTATTTGTAGTCTGCCTCTTTTTCACTAGAGCGTCTGTAATCGGGACCTCCGTAGACATAGGTTAAGATCCGCGCTAATTTTATGTTACAGACTGCTAAAGCTAATTTCCCCCTATAATAAAAAGCAGTTCTGGTAACATGGTGTTTTTTAGCTTTTGGTGTCAGGGCAGCATGGGAAGTACTTGTATCTCGGAGATGGGACACACTGCATGCATGTTTGTTCTCTTTTGCTCTGAGGCCTACCTGTGCACAGTGGCTCTGGGCCCTGCCGGGTCCCAGATGCCTGGAACTGGTGTTTTTTAATGTTTTGGTGCCAGGGCAGCATGGGAAGAACTTTTATCTGGGAGATGGGAGACACTGCTTGTATGCTTGCTCTGTTTTGTTCTGAGGACAACCTGTGCACAGTTGCTCTGGGCCTGCTGGATCACACCACTGCCAGGGCCTGTTTTTTTTAATCTTTTGGTGCCAGGGCAGCATAGGAAGAGCTTTTATCTGAGCGATGGGACATACTGCTTCCATGTTTGCTTTGTTTTGCTCTGAGGCCTACCTGTGCACAGTGGCTCTCGGCCCTGCTAGATCACACCACTGCCTGGTCCTGTTGCCAGCAAAGCTGGCAAAGCAAAGCTTTTATCTGCAAGATGGGGCATACTGCTTGCATGTTTGCTCTGTTTTGCTCTGAGGCCTACCTGTGCACAGTGGCTCTGGGCCTTACCGGGTCAGAACGATGCCTGGACCTGGTGTTTTTCATGTTTTGGTGCTTGGGAAGCACGGGAAGAGCTTTTATCTGAGAGATGGGACATACTGCTTGCATGTTTGCTTTGTTTTGCTCTGAGACCTACCTGTGCACAGTGGCTCTCGGCCCTGCCAGATCACACCACTGCCTGGTCCTGTTGTTTTTAACCTTTTGGTGCCAGGGCAGCATGGGAAGAGATTTTATCTGCAAGATGGGGCATACTGCTTGCATATTTGCTCTGTTTTGCTCTGAGGCCTACCTGTGCACAGTGGCTCTGGGCCTTACCGGGTCACAACGATGCCTGGACCTGGTGTTTTTTATGTTTTGGTGCTTGGGAAGCACGGGAAAAGCTTTTATCTGTGAGATGGGGCATACTGCTTGCATGTTTGCTCTGTTTTGCTCTGAGGCCTACCTGTGCACAGTGGCTCTGGGCCCTGCCGGGACACACCACTGCCAGGGCATGGTGTTTTTTACCTTTTGGTGCCAGGGCAGCATGGGAAGAGCTTTTATCTGGGAGATGGGACATACTGCTTGCATGTTTGCTCTGTTTTGCTCTGAGGCATACCTGTGCACAGTGGCTCTGGGCCGTACCATATCACACCACTGCCAGGGCCAGGTGTATTTTACCTTTTGGGGCCAGGGCAGCATAGGAAGCGCTTTTATCTGGAAGACGGGACACACTGCTTGCATGTTTGCTCTGTTTTGCTCTGAGGCCTACCTGTGCACAGTGGCTCTAGGCCCTACTGGATCACACCACTGCCTGAACCTTCTGTTTTTTACACTATGGTGCTTGGGCAGTACGGGAAGAGCTTTTATCTGCGAGACGGGACAAACTGCTTGCATGTTTGCTCTCTTTTGCTCTGAGGCCTACCTGTGCAAAATGGTTCTGGGCTGTGGCATGTCACACCACTGCCAGGGCCACGGTTTTTTTTTACCTTTTGCTGCCAGGGCGGCATAGGAAGAGCTTTTATTGGGAGATGGGACACACTGCTTCCATGTTTGCTCTGTTTTGTTCTGAGGCCGACCTGTGCACAGTGGCTGTGGGCTGTGCCATGTCACACCACAGCCAGGGCCAAGATTTTTTTTACCTTTTGCTGCCAGGGCAGCATAGGAAGAGCTTTTATTGGGAGATGGGACACACTGCTTGCATGTTTGCTCT
This sequence comes from Eublepharis macularius, assembly GCF_028583425.1. Classification (NCBI taxonomy): domain Eukaryota; kingdom Metazoa; phylum Chordata; class Lepidosauria; order Squamata; family Eublepharidae; genus Eublepharis; species Eublepharis macularius. The sequence goes on from NC_072792.1 coordinate 6,007,980, forward strand.
GTTTTGCTCTGCGGCCTACCTGTGCACAGTGGCTCTGCTATCCGCTGGATCACTCCACTGCCAGGGCATGGTATTTTTTATCTTTTGGTGCCAGGACAGCATGGGAAGAGCTTTTATCTGGGAGATGGGACACACTGCTTGCATTTTTGCTCTGATTTGCTCTGAGGCCTACCTGTGCACAGTGGCTCTGGGCCCTGCCAGATGACACCACTGCCTACGCCAGTTTTTTTTTTACCTTTTGGTGCCAGGGCAGCATGGGTAGAGCTTTTATCTGGGAGATGGGACACACTGCTTGCACGTTTGCTCTGTTTTGGTGTTTGGGAAGCACGGGAAGAGCTTTTATCTGTGAGATGGGACACACTGCTTTCATGTTTGCTCTGTTTTCTCTGAGGCCTACCTGTGCACAGTGGCTCTCGGCCCTGCCGGGTCACAACGATGCCTGGGGCGGGTGTTTTTTATCTTTTGTTGCCAGGGCAGCATGGGAAGAGCTTTTATCGGGGAGACGGGACACACTGCTTGCATGTTTGTTCTGTTTTGCTCTGAGGCCTACCTGTGCAGTGTGGCTCTGGGCCCTGCCGGGGCACAACCATGTTTGGGGCTGATGTTTTTTATCTTTTGGAGCCATGGCAGCATGGGAAGAGTTTTTTTCTGGGTGATTGGACATACCGCTTGCATGTTTGCTCTGTTTTGCTCGGAGGCCTACCTGTGCACAGTGGGTGTAGGCCCCACCGGGTCACAATGATGCCTGGAGCTGGTGTTTTTTACGTTTTCGTGCTTGGGAAGCACGGGAAGGGCTTTTATCTGTGAGGTGGGGCCTACTTCCATGTTTTTTATCTTTTGGTGCCAGGGCAGCATGTTTGCTCTGTTTTGGTGCTTGGGAAGCACCGGAAGAGCTTTTATCTGTAAGATGGGACACACTGCTTTCATGTTTGCTCTGTTTTGCTCTGAGGCCTAACTCTGCAGAGTGGCTCTGCATCCTGCCAAGTCACACCAATGCCAGGTCATGGTGTTCTTTATCTTTTGGTGCCAGGGTAGCATGGGAAGAGCTTTTATCTGAGAGATGGGACACACTGCTTGCATGTTTGCTTTGTTTTGCTTTTTGGCCGACCTGTGCACAGTGGCTCTGGGCCCTACCTGATCACACCACTGCCTTTTTTACCTTTTTACCTTTTGAGAGGCTCTTCCCATGCTGCCCTTCAGGGGGCACACCCACTGTGCACAGGTAGGCCTCCGAGCAAAACAGACCAAACATGCAAGTGCTATATCCAATCTCCCAGATATAAGCTCTTCCCATGCCGCTCTAGCACCAAAAGATAAAAAACATCATCCCCTGACATCGTTGTGACCCGGAAGGGCCCAGAGCCACTGTGAACAGGTACGCCTCAGAGCAAAACAGAGCAAACATGCAAGCAGTATTTCCCATCTCTCAGATAAAAGCTCTTCCCATGCTGCCTTGGCACCAAAAGATAAAAAACACCATGCCCTGGCATTGGTGTGACTTGGCAGGAAGCAGAGCCAATCTGCAGAGTTAGGCCTCAGAGCAAAACAGAGCAAACATGAAAGCAGTATGTCCCATCTCACAGATAAAAGCTCTTCCTGTGCTTCCCAAGCACCAAAACTTAGCAAACATGCAAGCAGTGTGTCCCATCTCTCAGATAAAAGCTCTTCCCATGCTGCCCTGGCACCAAAAGAAAAAACACCAGCCCCAGGCATTGTTGTGACCCGGCAGGGCCCAGAGCCACTGTGCACAGGTAGGCCTCAGAGCAAAACAGAGCAAACAAGGAAGCAGTATGTCCCATCTCTCAGATAAAAGCTCTTCCCATGCTGCCCTGGCACGAAAAGATAAAAAACACCATGACCTGGCATTGGTGTGACTTGGCAGGACGCAGAGTCACTCTGCAGAGTTAGGCCTCAGAGCAAAACAGAGCAAACATGAAAGCAGTGTGTCCCTTCTCACAGATAAAAGCTCTTCCCGTGCTTCCCAAGCACCAAAACAGAGCAAACATGCTGCCCTGGCACCAAAAGATAAAAAACACCATGCCCTCGCAGTGGTGTGACTTGGCAGGACGCAGAGTCACTCTGCAGAGTTAGGCCTCAGAGCAAAACAGAGCAAACATGCAAGCAGTGTGTCCCATCTCACAGAAAAAAACTCTTCCCATGCTTCCCAAGAACCAATACCGAGCAAACATGGAAACAGTGTGTCCCATCTCTCAGATAAAAGCTCTTCACGTGCTGCCCTGGCACCAAAAGGTAAATAACACCAGGCCCAGGCAGTGGTGTGACATGGCAGTGCCCAGAGCCACTGTGCACAGGCAGGCCTCAGAGCAAAACATAGCAAACATGCAAGCAGTAGGACCCATCTCACAGATAAAAGCCCTTCCCGTGCTTCCCAAGCACCAAAACGTAAAAAACACCAGATCCAGGCATCATTGTGACCCAGTAGGGCCCACACCCACTGTGCACAGGTAGGCCTCAGAGCAAAACAGAGCAAACATGCAAGCGGTATGTCCAATCTCCCAGAAAAAAGTTCTTCCCATGTTGCCCTGGCACCAAAAGATAAAAAACATCAGCCCCAGACATCGTTGTGACCCGGCAGGGCCCAGAGCCACAATGCACAGGTAGGCCACAGAGCAAAACAGAACAAACATGCAAGCAGTGTGTCCCATTTCACAGATAAAAGCTCTTCCCATGCTGCCTTGGAACAAAAGATAAAAAACACCAGCCCCAGGCATCGTTGTGACCTGGCAGAGCCCAGAGCCACGGTACACAGGTAGGCCTCAGAGCAAAACCGAGCGAATATGCAAGCAGTGTGTCCCAGATCCCAGATAAAAGCTCTTGTTTTGCTCTGTTTTGTTCTAAGGACGACCTGGGCACAGTGCCTCTGGGCCCTGCCGGATCACACCACTTCCAGAGCCTGGTTTTTTTTTTCTTTTGGTGCCAGGGAAGCATGGGAAGAGTTTTTATCTGGGAGATGGGACAGACTGCTTGCATGTCTGCTCTGTTTTGATCTGAGGACTACCTGTGCACAGTGGCTTTCGGCCCTTCCGGATCACACCACTGCCTGAGCCTGGTGTTTTTTACCTTTTGAGAGGCTCTTCCCATGTTGCCCTGGCAGGGCTCAGAGCCACTGTGCACAGGTAGGCCTCAGAGCAAAACAGAGCAAACATGCAAGCAGTGTGTCCCATCTCCCAGATAAAACCTCTTCCCATGCCGCCCTAGCACCAAAAGATAAAAAACATCAGCCCCTGACATCGTTGTGACCCGGAAGGGCCCAGAGCCACTGTGAACAGGTACGCCTCAGAGCAAAACAGAGCAAACATGCAAGCAGTGTGTCCCATCTCACAGATAAAAGCTCTTCCCATGCTGCCCTGGCACCAAAATATAAAAAAAAACAGGACCGGGCAGTGGTGTGATCCTGCAGGGTCGAGAGCCACTGTGCACAAGTAGGCCTCAGAGCAAAACAGAGCAAACATGCAAGCAGTGTGTCCCATCTCCCAGATAAAAGCTCTTCCCATGCCGCCCTAGTACCAAAATGTTAAAAAACACCAGTTCCAGGCATCTGTGACCCGGCAGGGCCCAGAGCCACTGTGCACAGGTAGGCCTCACAGCAAAAGAGAGTAAACATGCAAGCGGTATGTCCAATCTCCCAGAAAAAAGCTCTTCCCATGCTGCCCTGGCACCAAAAGATAAAAAACATCAGCCCCAGGCATCGTTGTGACCCGGCAGGGCCCACAGCCACAGTGCACAGGTAGACCTCAGAGCAAAATAGAGCAAACATGCAAGCAATGTGTCCAGTCTCCCAGATAAAAGCTCTTCCCATGCTGCCCTGGCACCAAAAGGTAAAAAACACCAGGCCCTGGAAGTGGTGTGACATGGCAGGGCCCAGAGCCACTGTGCACAGGTAGGCCTCAGAGCAAAACAGAGCAAACATGCAAGCGGTATGTCCAATCTCCCAGAAAAAAACTCTTCCCATGCTGCCCTGGCACCAAAAAATAAAAAACATCAGCCCCTGACATTGTTGTGACCTGGAAGGGCCCAGAGCCACTGTGCACAGGTACGCCTCAGAGCAAAACAGAGCAAGCATGCAAGCAGTGTTTCCCATCTCACAGATAAAAGCTCTTCCCATGCTGCCCTGGCACCAAAAGATAAAAAAAACAGGACCAGGCAGTGGTGTGATCCTGCAGGGCCGAGAGCCACTGTGCACAAGTAGGCCTCAGAGCAAAACAGAGCAAACATGCAAGCAGTGTGTCCCATCGCCCAGATAAAAGCTCTTCCCATGCTGCCCTGGCACCAAAACGTTAAAAAACAGCATTTCCAGGCATCTGTGACCCTGGCAGGGCCCAGAGCCACTGTGCACAGGTAGGCCTCAGATCAAAACAGAGTAAACATGCAAGCAGTGTGTCCCATCTCACAGATAAAAGCTCTTCCCATTCTGCCCTGGTAACAAAAGGAAAAAAAAACAGGACCAGGCAGTGGTGTGATCCTGCAGGGCCGAGAGCCAGTGTGCACAAGTACGCCTCAGAGCAAAACAGGGCAAACATGCAAGCAGTGTGTCCCATCTCCCAGATAAAAGCTCTCCCCATGCTTCCCTGGCACCAAAAGATAAAAAACACCAGGCCCTGGCAGTGGTGTGACATGGCAGGGCCTAGAGCCACTGTGCACAGGTAGGCCTCAAGGCAAAACATAGCAAACATGCAAGCAGTGTGTCCCATCTACCAGATAAAAGCTCTTCCCATGCTGCCCTGGCACCAAAAGGAAAAAAAAAACAGGACCAGGCAGTGGTGTGATCCTGCAGGGCCAAGCTCCACTGAGCACAGGTAGGCCTCACAGCAAAAGAGAGCAAACATGCAAGCAGCGTGTACTGTCTCCCAGATAAAAGCTCTTCCCATGCTGCCCTGATACCAAAACCTAAAAAACACCATGCCGTGGAATTGGTGTGATCCGAAGGGACCCAGAGCTACTGTTCACAGGTAGGCCTCAGTGCAAAACAGAGCAAACATGCAAGCAGTGTGTCCCATCTCCCAAATAAAAGCTCTTCCCATGCTGCCCTGGCACCAAAAGATAAAAAAAACCAGCCCCAGGCATCGTTGTGACCCGGCAGGGCCCAGAGCCACTGTGCACAGGTAGGCCTCAGAGAAAAACAGAGCAAACATGCAAGCAGTATGTCCCTTCTCCCAGATAAAAGATCTTCCCGTACTGCCCAAGCACCAAAAGGTGCTTGGGCAGTACACCAGGCTCAGGCAGTGGTGTGATCCGGAAGAGCCTAGATCCACTGTGCACAGGTAGGCCTCAGAGCAAAACAGAGCAAACATGCAAGCAGTGTTTCCCATCTCACAGATAAAAGCTCTTCCCATGCTGCCCTGGCACCAAAAGATAAAAAAAACAGGACCAGGCAGTGGTGTGATCCTGCAGGGCCGAGAGCCACTGTGCACAAGTAGGCCTCAGAGCAAAACAGAGCAAACATGCAAGCAGTGTGTCCCATCGTCCAGATAAAAGCTCTTCCCATGCTGCCCTGGCACCAAAACGTTAAAAAACAGCATTTCCAGGCATCTGTGACCCTGGCAGGGCCCAGAGCCACTGTGCACAGGTAGGCCTCAGATCAAAACAGAGTAAACATGCTGTCAGACTGTGGCTAAATAAGGCACTCACTACAGGGTTCCCTTTAGAAGCAAACACAAGTCCATTGTTTGGAAAAGGAAACTTTACTGCAGAAAAGGTCCATTATAGTCCACTGTCCTGAATAGGAGAATCAGGATGGTACATGATCATTGTTACCAATGAAGAGCAAGCATAAGGTACAGAGTAACAATACCCATTAGGATCAGCCTCCCCCCACAGTTCTCAAAACAACATCTCTCAGTCCTGGGAAGCTGCTCTCCTTCAAGGCCAATGCTTGGTGGAACGGTGCTAGACTAAACAGTCTCCTCCGGTGGGAATGCTGCCTGGGAACTGGTGCACCTGGGAAGAAAACACTCAAACACTAAAAGCATTAGAAAATGGAGTCAGTACAGTTTAGATATACACTGGACCTGACATTCTGCTCCCCTTAAAACAGATCCCCCCCTGGTTTATATGGGTAGCGAGTATGAAAAGCTTTGGTTAATCTAGGAGCATGAACATGTGCAGAGTTCACCCATTCATCGTAACCAGAATCAAAGTCCTTCCATCGAATGAGGTAAAAAAGCTGATTTCGTTTGAGTTTAGAGTCCAAGATTTGTTGTACCTCATAGTGTATTTGGTCGTCAATTAAAGTTGGAATGGGTGGAGCTTTGACGTGCCATTTGTTGTCGGTGGGAGCTCTCTTTAGAAGACTGACATGGAACGTATCATGCACATGGCGCAGGTTCTTGGGCAAAGTTACAGCAACAGTCACTTTATTTATTATCTTGCGCACAGGAAAAGGTCCTAAGAACTTCAGAGCGAGTTTGCGGCTTGTCTGAGCTAGTTTCAGATTTTTTGTGGAAATATACACATGATCTCCGGGTTGTAATTCCCATTCGGCCACACGATGGCGGTCAGCGTATTTTTTGTAATCCAGTTTGGCTTTTTCAAGGTGTTTCTTAATAAGAGTCCATTGCTGCGCCGCCTCCCCCCACCACGAAGATACATCTGGCAATTTAGAGGAATGGAGAGGGGGTGCATCCAACGGGAAGGGATTGAAGTGAGTTCCGTAGACAATTTTGAAGGGGGCCTCCCCCGTTGAAGCGTGTACACTGTTGTTATATGAGAACTCGGCCAGAGGGAGAAGGTCCACCCAATTATCTTGTTGAAAATTGATGTAGCAACGAAGAAACTGTTCTAATATTTGGTTTGTTTTTTCGGATTGCCCGTCGGTTTGTGGGTGGTGGCTTGAACTGATGCCTTGTTCAATATTCAACATTTTCAAAAGCTCCCGCCAGAAGTTGGCAACGAACTGTCCGCCGCGATCCGAAATCACCTTGGACGGAAAAGAATGTAATTTTACGATGTGTTTTAGAAACAAATCTGCTAGTTTTCGAGCGGAGGGTATAGCAGTACAGGGGATAAAATGAGCTTGTTTGGAGAACAGATCTACCACAACTAAAATACAATTATGTCCTTTTGAGATAGGTAGATCAGTGATAAAGTCCATGGATATTACTTCCCAGGGTCTGTTTGGCGTTTCCAATGGTTGCAGGAGACCCGGAGGCTTCCCTTTCCTGGTTTTGGCGCTGAGGCAAACAGGACAGGAACTAACGTATTGGGAAATGTCTTTGCGCATGCCCGGCCACCAGAATTGTCTTTGGATTAGGTGCAAAGTTTTCAGATACCCATAATGTCCAGCAGTGGGAGCATCATGACAGCGCTGCAAGACTTCCAGCCTGAGGCTGTCTGGGACATAAAACTTGCTCCCGGCTAACCAATCCCCTTGTGGGGATTGGGTCAGTTTGCTTCGCGGAGCTCTATCCCCCTCCTTCTCCACTTCAGTTTTAAGTTTCGATTTCCACTCTTGGTTGGCCGGGAGGGGCTGCTTGGCACGGCTGCGAGTAGTCACCACGCCCCCAAGTTGCGTAGGCGAGAAGACAGTGTCGACAGTCTCCTCCCGTTTGCTCTTATGTTGGGGCATGCGCGATAGGGCGTCTGCCAAAAAGTTAGTTTTGCCCGGGAGATAATTTAGAGTGAAGTTGAATTTGGAAAAGAATTCCGCCCATCGCAATTGCTTGGCATTCAGTCTGCGTGGGCTTCGGAGGGCCTCCAGATTTTTATGATCCGTCCAGACCTCGAAAGGGTATCGCGCCCCCTCCAGCCAATGTCTCCAGTTAGTAAGGGCCGCTTTTACTGCAAAGGCCTCCTTCTCCCACACATTCCAATTCCTTTCCGCCTCCGAAAATTTCCTAGACAAGAAAGCACAAGGCCGCAGCCTACCATCCTCCCCCTTCTGTAGTAAACCCCCCCTATCGCTGTATCGCTGGCGTCGACCTGTACTATGAAAGGGGATTGTTCGTTGGGGTGGGAGAGGATGGGTTCTGTTACAAATTGCTTTTTTAGACAATCGAAGGCCGTTTGGCAATCGGGGGTCCATTGCAGTTTGGCAGAGGGTTTTTTAGCTTGGTCCCCTTTATCTTTGGTTTTCAGCAAGTCTGTTAAGGGGAGCGTGATTTGGGCGAAATTTGCTATGAAGTCTCTATAGAAGTTGGCAAAACCCAGGAAGGATTGTAGTTCTTTACGGGTGGTGGGTGTCTGCCAGTCTTGGATCGCCTGTATTTTGGCTGGATCCATTTTCAGACCTTCTTGGGAGATACAATACCCGAGGTAAGTGAGTTCGGTTTTATGGAATTCACATTTGGACAGTTTGATGGGCAGCTTATTCTTCATCAGGGTGGCTAAGACTTTTCGTACCGTTTGAATATGTTCTTCCTCGGTGTCCGAGTAAATTAACACATCATCAAGGTACACCACCACCCCTTTGTACAGAAATTCGTGTAGAACTTCGTTTATCATGGACATGAATACAGACGGGGCTCCCGTCAAACCAAAAGGCATAACTAAGTATTCATATTGTCCGAGGGGCGTATTGAAAGCGGTTTTCCACTCATCCCCTGCCTTGATACGAACGTGGAAGTAAGCATCTTTTAGATCTAATTTCGTAAAGATCTTACCTTGGGCCACGACGTTGAGAAGGTCTCGGATGAGCGGTATAGGATAGGCGTTGTTGGTGGACACTGCATTCAAGCCTCGGAAATCTGTGCACAGTCGAAGTCCCCCATCCTTCTTTTTCACGAAGAGGACTGGAGCGGCGTGGGGGCTAGCGGCTGGGCGGATGAACCCTCGTTGGAGGTTGGTGTCAATGAATTTCCGAAGCTCTTCACGTTCATGGAGACTCATGGGATAGAGTCGTCCTTTAGGCAGTGAGGCTCCGGGTAAAATTTCTACCGCACAGTCCGTTCGTCGGTGCGGGGGTAGAGTATCTGCTTCCTCTTCAGAGAAAGCATTTAGAAAAGGCCAGTACGGTTCGGGTATGTGGTTGACTTCTTCTTGGGTGAGAAGGGCCTTTTCTTTATGAGTTGGATCTTCGCCCCAGTTTTGATTCCAACGGTGATTTTTGCAGTTGGTATGACTGAAGGTAATACATCCTTGTGCCCAGTCTATGTAGGGATTGTGATCACATAGCCATTTGCTGCCTAGAATTAACGGGTACTTGGCAGTAGAGCTGATGACAAAGGACCTCTTTTCCCAATGTTGTCCCATGCCTGTGATCACTGGGATGGTTTCAGTTGTTACAGGATTCATGTTGGTACCATCCATTTGCTCAAAGATTACTGGATTTTGTAGATCCCGAGTTGGTAGGACTACTCCATTGACTAGAGCAGAGGCGATGATGTCTCTTGAGCAGCCCGAGTCAATAAGAGCTTGCACCCGAATGTGCATCTTCCTCTCTGGGTTGATTAGAGTCACTGGCATGAATAAGATGGACCCAGGCGGCCGGTTCCGTGCAGGGACGGGCTTAGGGCGGATCTGTCGTTTGGGTCCTTTCACGACAGATCCATTTCGTTTCCCGACTGGGGACTTTCTGGATTGGCTTCTGCGGTTGGGGAAGCGGGATCGTATTCCATGACTTCTTCCGCTTCCAGCCCTCTCTCCGAGGCTGGCCTTTGGGAAGCGCCGCGGCCTCTATTTGCTCGTGGTGCTGGAGTCGGGCGTTGGAGCGTAGGAAACGGAGCAAGGGTTGGACGCCGTAATTGGAGCGGAGGTCTTTGCACAGGCCGGTAAGGGCATTGTGCTGCAAAGTGACCAGCCTGTCCGCATTGCAAACACAGCCCTTGTTGCCATCTAGCATCTCTCGCTCCACGGGGGGCGTAGCTAGCTCCCCGTGTTCCCCTCTGTAAGGTCAACGGTCTTCTTTGTCCCGTTTGTTGTTGTTGTTCAACCAAACGGACTTCCAAAATGCGATTCTCTACTTCGCAAACAAGTTGGATCCACCCTAACAGCGTGGGGGGATTGTCTTGCATGAGGGCTCTGTCCAAAAGTCTCGGGTTAAGGCCTTGTTTGAACAGAATAATCTTGGTGGACTCCTCACACCTAGGGCACTTGGCTGCTAATTGCCGGAATTTTGTGACATAGTCTCTTGCTGACAGGCTGCCTTGTTTGAGGGCTTGCAATTCTGTTCGGGCCCTGGTTTCCTCTAAGGGGTCTTCATATTGGGCACGGATAGCATCCACTAACCCCTGAAGAGTATCGAGTTCTGGGGCCCCAATATTATATAGTCCTACATACCAGTCTGCTGCCTTGCCCTGTAGACGAGATCCAAGATGTTCGATTTGACTGGCCTCACTGCCGAACAGGTGTCCCCAACGGTTGAAAAACTGTACCACCTGTACTAAGAAAAATCCCAGTTTGGAGGGATCCCCATCGAAGGTGGCTTCCAGCTTTACCCAGCCCATCGGGAGTTCTTGTCTCGGAGCAGGCGCTGGGTAAAAGTCCATCGGCATTTCTAGTTGCCCCTGAGGCACAGGAGGAGGTAACTGGGGTCTCGGACGGGGCAACGGTGCCGGCTGTACTGGCGGCGGTTGAGCCGGCGGTGCCGGCTGGGGTTGAGCTGGTGGTGCGGGCGGAGGTTGCCGTGGTTGCGCTGTCGGGGTTGGTCTTGGTTGGGCCAGCGGCTGCAATGGCGGGCGAGCAGGCGGCGGTATTCTCGGTCTGGCGGGTAACACGGGAGGCGTTGGCGGTGGCTGTCGAGGTGGAGGAGGTTGGTGTGGTTGATCGGGGATCAGCCGCTGCGGAGGTGGTCGAAGGGGTCGTAGTGGCGCTGGCCATCCCGGTTGGTTCGGAGGTGGTAAGACGGGCTGGTCCTGGGGCTGCTGCACCGGTATGAGCTGCGGTCGAGGTAAGAGGGGCCGCAGCGGCGAGGGTTGAACAGGTGGAAGGCCGCGCGGGCTTGCCCCTCCGGGCGTTTTTAATCTGGGAAGCAGCGGCTGTCCTCTGGGCGCTATTGGACCTTCTCCCGTAGGTTGCCCGACGGGGACAGTGTCTGGCGGTTGACGAGGGGCTCCCTCTTGGTCCGGCCGGACCTCTATAGGAGAAGTAAGAGGGGGTATCACCGGTGCATCACTTGGCCTTTCTTCGCCTTCCGTAGGCTTCTCAACGGGAGTCTCATCTGGCGGCGCATCCCCTCCCTGGTTAGGAGGTTCGGTGGGGGTCTCTCCGGGTGGCTCAACCGGGTCATCCCTTCTCGGTGGAATTTCCTGCTGTGCGGGAAGTTCCTTGGGTTGTTCTCCCGATTCGCCAGGGTAGGTGCCCCCCTCGCCGGTAGGTGACGACCGCTGCTGGACATCCTCCACCGGATAGGAGATGACACTTTGGAGGGTAGCTATCTGTATCGCCATCTCTTCAGGAGACAGTCTTTCCCCTGCTCCCATTGCCGAAATTAAATGGATGGCATGAGCCAAACTTTCTTCCATATCCATCAGTTTAGCTTCTAACTGTTGCATTCGACTTGGCCCCGGTTGCTCGCTTATGGAACCTTCATTCGTTGCACTCACCGGGGAAAAGGGGCCCCAAGGAGGAGGGTCCCCTTGGACGACTCGCGATCTCGCGGCTAGAATTCCCTTGGCCATACCCGTCACGGCCGAGATGCTGGTATCCACCGCATAGGTGCGACCTTGTATCTGCTCCCAACTTTGTTCAGGGACCTCCGTTGGCTCTTTCCACGGAGCAAGTTCGGAGTAATCCCAACTCAGGGCGCCGCGGCGAGACGTGTCCCCCTCCGTCTGCTCGAACGTCCTGTTCCAATATCGCCATGGTTGGCTGCTGTCTAGCTCCGGGACGGTTCCTAGGCTTCGGCGCCCTTCCATCGAAACTCGTGGATGGAGTCCACCTGCCCGACGCTCTCTGGTTTCTCGGGGTCTGGCTCCCCACTCCGACGGGGTAGGTACCGAAATCAAGGGGAGAGCGGTCGCTTTCGGCCTTGCCCCGAGGTCGGCTTCGGTCTCGTCCCGAGTACTGAGGTCAATGAGAGGTGGGGTGGAAGTGGAGACTCCGGTTCCATTCCCGGCTGCTCCCAGCTCCTGGGAGTCTTGGGCTTGCACGGGTTGCACAGGTTGATTGTCGGGAGACACATACGGCTCAAACAAAGGATCCCTGTCCGGGACAACCTTGGATTCCGCTGGGCCCGACTCAGACATGATTGGTAACAAAATGTCAGACTGTGGCTAAATAAGGCACTCTCTACCGGGTTCCCTTTAGAGGCAAACACAAGTCCAGTGTCTGGAAAAGGAAACTTTATTGCAGAAAAGGTCCATTATAGTCCACTGTCCTGAATAGGAGACTCAGGATGGTACATGATCATTGTTACCAATGAAGGGTAAGCATAAGGTACAGAGTAACAATACCCATCTGGATCAGCCTCCCCCCACAGTTCTCAAAACAATATCTCTCAATCCTGGGAAGCTGCTCTCCCTCAAGGCCAATGCTTGGTGGAACGGCGTTAGACAAAACAGTCTCCTCCGGTGGGAATGGTGCCTGGGAACTGGTGCACCTAGGAAGAAAACACTCAAACACTAGAAGCATTAGAAAATGGAGTCAGTACAGTTTAGGTATACACTGGACCTGACATTTTGTAGAAAATAATAACTGACTGCAGGCCATTGATGCAACAGAAGAAGCCTTCAGAGTACAAGCACTAACACACACTGACACACAACAGAGAGAGAGAAAAAAAACAAGAGGTAGATTGTGTCAGACTGTGGCTAAATAAGGCACTCTCTACCGGGTTCCCTTTAGAGGCAAACACAAGTCCAGTGTCTGGAAAAGGAAACTTTATTGCAGAAAAGGTCCATTATAGTCCACTGTCCTGAATAGGAGACTCAGGATGGTACATGATCATTGTTACCAATGAAGGGTAAGCATAAGGTACAGAGTAACAATACCCATCTGGATCAGCCTCCCCCCACAGTTCTCAAAACAATATCTCTCAGTCCTGGGAAGCTGCTCTCCCTCAAGGCCAATGCTTGGTGGAACGGCGTTAGACAAAACAGTCTCCTCCGGTGGGAATGCTGCCTGGGAACTGGTGCACCTGGGAAGAAAACACTCAAACACTAAAAGCATTAGAAAATGGAGTCAGTACAGTTTAGATATACACTGGACCTGACACATGCAAGCAGTGTGTCCCATCTCACAGATAAAAGCTCTTCCCATTCTGCCCTGGTACCAAAAGGAAAAAAAAAAACAGGACCAGGTAGTGGTGTGATCCTGCAGGGCCGAGAGCCAGTGTGCACAAGTACTGTTGCCAAGTAGGCCCCCTCCCCTGCTTTAAGGCCTGCCATGAACTGTGTTAAAGTTTCCTGCATTACTGTTTCACTGCTGCACAAAGATTGCTTTGCACGTGTGTGCTCTGATACACGTGTCAGTTTCCTGCCTGCGTGTCAATTACCCTGCTGCTGTAATAGACTGTGTAGTTTACTGACTCCATGTTTGGATAACTGCACAAAGGACTCTCTTTCTGGGCAGCCCTGCCCTGACCTGTATCTGGAATTCCCAGTGTGTGTTTGGACTCTGTTACAAGTGTGCCCCGTGCCTGCATTGCCATCTGCCACGGACTGTGCCTGTTCCCTGCTTTGGACTGTGTTTTAAAGTGTTGTTCCCGCTGCCTCCATGGAAGCCTGCCTCATATGGGCCCAAGCCGCTGCTAGCAGCCGGGCGCCAGCCGGGGAAACCTCCAGCGAGCCTGGCTAGGCGCTCCCTGGTCAGTTCCCGCCTGGAGCCTCCCGCGGGCCGGTCCCCGAGCTTGCCCTCGCTACCGGGCAGCCTGCAAACCAGCCTCAGCTATGCCCAGCCGGCATCCATGTTCTCAGGCAGCCAGAAGACCCTGGGACGAAGACTGCTTTGGGAAGCCATTTTGGCGAAGCGGGCACACCACGTCCGCAGCGAGAGCCCCTCGCCCCGCTCTGCATATCTTAGGAGCCGCCCCGGAGAAGAACTAAGTGCCGACCATCCCAAGCACTTAGAGAATGCATCTCAAAGAAACCTCCGCATTCCAGAAGCTGATGACATCAGGACAAGCCCTGTCCGCTGGAACATCCTTTCAGCCCACTTGGATTTCCCCCTCCCTCTTTTGTCCCCTCTTCCTGAGGTGTCACTTATCACAATCAGATTACCAAAGTGGCCCATCCAAGCCATTCAGTAGCCCAGTAGACCCTTTGTTTTAATCTGTGAGAACCACCAACTACAGCACCAGCCCCAGGGTACGTTTTGGGGTATTTAAGCTGGTCTCCCAGACCACTCGGTGCTTGGGCCATTCCTATCCAGACTTCCTTGCTGTCCGTCTGTGGTCCCAGTGCTGGCATTGGGCCACCCTCGCTGCTGTGTCTCTGCTTCGCTCCAGGATAAGTGAGTATTCCCCCTATCATCGTTGGGAACCAGATAATGCGAACGTCTCTGTATTTCATACTCTGTATTTCCTAGATCTTGTGTGTTTCTTGTATGCTTGTGCAAGTTCAGGCTTACGCCACATTGTTAGACAATACACGTGTTTGGAACCTATTTGTAGTCTGCCTCTTTTTCACTAGAGTATCTGGGATCGGAACCTCCGTATACATAGGTTATGATCCGCGCTTAATTTTAAGTTACAGACTGCTATAGCTAATTCCCCATTATAATAAAGAGCAGTTCTGGTAACACCGGTCCCAGCATGCGGAGGGGAGGGGAGGGGAGGGGAGGGTGTGGGGGGAGGGGACGGAGGGGGAGGAGAGGGCGGTAGCAGTGCCCAGTGGCCCCAGGAGGCAGGCGAGCTCTCCCTATGAAGACCCACCCCCATTCTGGTCCTCAGTTGTGGGCTGGGCACTCATTATTGTTGTCATTCCCTATGGGCAAGGAAGTTTTCCATTATTCCCTATGAACAAACGGTGTTCCCATTATTCCCTATGGGCGAGCATGCTTTCCATTATTCACTATGGGCAATCACTGTTCCCGTTATACCCTACAGGCAATCTCTGTTTCAATTATTCCCTGAGCACAAACATGATTTCCATTATTCCCTATGGGTAATCACTATATGCCTTATTCCCTATGGACATTCGCTGTTTTCATTATTCCCTAAGGGCCACTATTCTTTCCATTATTCGCTACAGACAATCACTGTCCTCATTATTCCCTATGGGAAATCGCTGTCCTCATTATACCCTATGGGGAAGCATGCTTTCCATTATTCCCTATGAGCAATCTCTGTTCACATATTTCCCAATGGGAAAGCATGCTTTCCCCTAGGAACTAATAGAAACTTTTATCAGTTTAGCAAGCCCAATCAATAATAACATGTGTCCTCTGCATATTGTTGAATGTGTTTCAGATAATTCGAATAACAACTACAACTTGGTGTAACTCCTTTTGCTAGTGTTCTAATTATTTCTCAGACTTTCACTGGTTGGACTCCAGTGTTTATGGCCTTGTTTATGGCCCCATTTTCCAGTGTAACCTATGGGCAATCGTTCGCGCCATTATTTCCTATGGGAAAGCATGCTTTCCATTTTTTCCTATGAGCAATTTCTGTTCCCATATTTCCCTGTGAAAAAGCGGGCTTTCTGTTATTCCCTAAGAGAAGCCACTGTGCCAATTAGACCCTATGAGCAAGCATGATTTCCGTTATTCCCTATGTGCAATCGCTGTCTCCAGTACTCCCTATGGGCAAACATGGTTTACATTGTTCTCTCTGAGCAGTCACTGTCTCTATTATTCTTTAAGGACAAGCATGGTTACCAGTATTCTCTAGCGGAATCGCTATCTCCATTATTCTCTATGGGCAAGCATAATTTCCATTATTTCCTGAGGGCTATCACTTTATCCATTATTTCCTAGGGGCAAGCATGATTTGCATTATTCCCTATGGGCAATCTCTGACTTCCTTATTCCCTATTGGAAAGTATCATTTCCATGTTTGGCTATGAGCAACCGCTCTCTTCATTATTCCCTATGGGCAAGTCTTGTTTCCATTATTCCGTCTGGGCAAGCATGGTTTCCATTTTTCCCTATGGGCAAGAGCTGTCCCCATTATTCCCTATAGGAAAGCATGGTTTCCTTTATTCCCTATGGCCTCTTACTGTCCCTATTATTCCTTAGGGACAATCTCTGTTTTCATTATTCCCTATGGGCAGGCATGCTTTCCATTATTCCCTATGAACATACAGCGTTCACATTATACCCTATGGGCAAGCACGCTTTCCATTATTACCTATGAGCAATCGCTGTCCCCGTTATTCCCTATGGGCAATCTCTGTTCCCATTATTGCTTAGGGGAAGTATGATTTCCATTCTTCCCTATGGGCAATCACTATCTGCATTATTCTCTAGGGTCAATCGCTGTTCTCATTATTCCCTAAGGATAAGTATTCTTTCCATTATTCCCTGCAGGCAATCACTGTTCTCATTATTGCCTATGGGCAAGTGTAGTTTCCATTATTCCCTATGGACAATCACTATCACCAATATTCCCTATAGACAATCACTGTTTTCATTATTCCCTTTTCTTTATTCATCATTTCCCTATTCCCTATGACCGTGGTTTACATGATTTCCAATGGTCATTGGCTTTCCCCATTTTTCCCTATGGGCATGTATGGTTTCTAGTATTCCCTCTGGACAATCGGTGTCCCTATTTTTTCCCTCTGGGCAAGTATTAATTCTATTACTCCCTATGGGCAATTGCTTTATCCATTGTTCCCTATCGGCTATCGCTGTTCCCTTTATTCCCTAAGGACAAGCACGCTTTCCATTATTCTATACGAGCAATCATGGTGCCCAGCTCACCAGCGCGGCAGCATGATGCTGTCCCTTGTGCAGAGGACTGGAGGCCACAGGCATGACCCACCCACGGGAGTGTCATGGACAGGGCCTGGTGTGAGGTGGGGCCTACTTGCATGTTTTTTATCTTTTGATGCCAGGGAAGCATGTTTGCTCTGTTTTGGTGCTTGGGAAGCACGGGAAGAGCTTTTATCTGTGAGACGGGACACACTGCTTGCATATTTGCTCTGTTTTGCTCTGAGGCCTAACTCTGCAGAGTGGCTCTACGTCCTGCCAAGTCACACCACTGCCAGGGCATGGAGTTTTTTATCTTTTGGTGCATGGGAAGAGATTTTATCTGAGAGATGGGACACACTGCTTGCATGTTTGCTCTGTTTTGCTTTTTAGCCGACCTGTGCACAGTGGCTCTGGGCCCTGCCGGGTCACACCGATGCCGGTGCCCGATGTTTTTTACCTCTTGGTGCCAGGGCAGCATAGGAAGAACTTTTATCTGCGAGTTGGGATATACTTATTGCATGTTTGCTCTGTTTTGCTCTGAGGCCTACCTTTGAACAGTGGCTCTTGGCCCTGCCAGGGCAGCATGGGAAGAGCCTCTCAAAAGGTAAAAAGCACCAGGCCCAGGCAGTGGTGTGATCCAGCAGGGCCGAAAGCCACTGTACACAGGTAGTCCTCAGAGCAAAACAGAGCAGACATGCAAGCAGTATGTCCCATCTCCCAGATAAAAGCTCTTCCCATGCTGCCCTGGCACCAAAAGATAAAAAACACCAGGCACCGGCAGTGGTGTGATCCGGCAGGGCCCAGAGCCACTGTGCCCAGGTCGGGCTGAGAAGAGGGATGGGAAGAGCTGCAGCATGGGAAGAGCTTTTATCTGGGAGATTGGACACACTGCTTACATGTTTGCTCTGTTTTGCTCTGAGGCCTACCTGTGCACAGTGGCTCCGCGCAGTGCCAGGTCACAACGATGCCTCGGGCTGATGTTTTTTAAATTTTGGTGCCAGGGCAGCATAGGAAGAGCTTTTTTCTGGGAGATTGGACATACCGCTTGCATGTTTTCTATGTTTTGCTCTGAGGCCTACCTGTGCTCAGTGGCTCTGGGCCCTGCCGGGTCACTCCACTGCCAGGGACTGGTGTTTTTTTACCTTTCAGTACCAGGGCAGCATGGGAAGAGCTTTTATCTGGGAGATGGGACATTCTGCTTGCATGTTTGCTCTGTTTTGTTCTGAGGCCTACCAGGGCACAGTGCCTCTGGGCCCTGCCGGGTCACAATGATGCCTGGAGGTGGTGTTTTTTACATTTTGGTGCCAGAGCAGCATGGGAAGAGCTTTTATTTGGGAGATGGGACACACTGCTTGCATGTTTGCTCTGTTTTGCACTGAGGCCTACCTGTGAACAATAGCTCTGGGTCCCTTCGAATCACACCAATTCCACGGCATGGTGTTTTTTAGCTTTTGGTATCAGGGAAGCATGGGAAGAGCTTTTATCTGGGGGACGGGACACACTGCTTGCATGTTTGTTCTCTTTTGCTGTGAGGCCTACCTGTGCACAGTGGCTCTGGGCCCTGCCGGGTCACAGATGCCTGGAACTGGTTTTTTTTAACATTTTGGTGTCAGGGCAGCATGGGAAGACCTTTTATCTGGGAGATGGGACACACTGCTTGCATGTTTGCTCTGTTTTGCTTTGAGGCCTGCCTGTGCACAGTGGCTCTGGGCACTGCCGGGTCACACCACTGCCAGGGAGTAGTGTTTTTCTAACTTTCAGTGCCAAGGCAGCATTGGAAGAGCTTTTATCTGGGAGATGGGACATACTGCTTGCATGTTTGCTCTGTTTTGCTCTGAGGCCTACCTTGGCACAGTACCTCTGGGCCCTACCGGGTCACAATGATGCCTGAAGGTGGTGTTTTTTACGTTTTGGTGCCAGAGCAGGTTGGGAAGAGCTTTTATTAGGGAGATGGGACACACTGCTTGCATGTTTGCTCTGTTTTGCTCTGAGGCCTACCTGTGCACAGTGGCTCTGGGCCCTGCCGGGTCACAACGATGCCTGGGGCTGGTGTTTTTTATCTTTTGGTGCCAGGGCAGCATGGGAAGAGCTTTTATTTGGGAGATGGGACACACTGCTTGCATGTTTGCTCTGTTTTGCACTGAGGCCTACCTGTGAATAGCAGCTCTGGGTCCCTTCGGATCACACCAATTCCACGGCATGGTGTTTTATAGCTTTTGGTATCAGGGCAGCATGGGAAGAGCTTTTATCTGGGAGACAGGACACACTGCTTGCATGTTTGCTCTGAGGCCTACCTGTGCACGGTGGCTCTGGGCTCTGCCGGGTCACAACGATCCCTGGGGCTGGTGTTTTTTTTTCTTTTGGTGCCAGGGAAGCATGGGAAGAGGTTTTATTGGGGAGATGGGACAAACTGCTTGCATATTTGCTCTGTTTTACTCTGAGGCCTACCTGTGCACGGTGGCTCTCGGCCCTGCCGGGTCACAACGATCCCTGGGGCTGGTGTTTTTTATATTTTGGTTCCAGCTTCCCGTATGGTCCTGCGGTCTCCTCCCTGTCGGGGGAAGGGGTCCCTTCCTTGCCGCCATGGCTGGCTGACAGGTGAGTGATGCTGGTACCAAACTGATAGAAAAAGATCGATACACAGAGATACACATAGGGGAAGGTATTTCTGGGCAATCGCTGAAGATAGCGATTGCCCAGAGGAAATGAATGAGATAGCGATTCCCCTTAGGAGATAATGGAAACCATGCTTTCCCATAGGGAATAATGGGGACACGGAGTGCCCATAGGGAATAATGGAAAGCATGGAATGAAAAAAACCCAAACCACTCGGCTCATGGTTCGTTAATTTCCACGGAACACAGAACATGAACTTAATGAACTCACCCCGTTTCTCAACCAGTTCGAATTTTGGGGCTCGAGGGGCCCCAGGACGGCCGCATTCATGCTCAGAAAGCCCAAACTTGCAGGAAGTTTTCAATGGGCTATCCTCCAGCCTCCCTACAAGATTCATGAAGATTGCAAGACGTATCTCTGAGTTATAAAGCCCCAAAGCTGATGCCCCCAGGAAAGTCCCATAGAAATGGAGCCATCAATGGCAATTGCCTTATGCCTCCATTTGAAGTGATGGACATGCATCATTTTTGTGGGGGCCCCCTCCTCACGAGCTGGCTCAGCAAGGCGTCCCACAGTCTACCAACTCAGGGCGTGGGGTCTGGCTGCCCGGAACCAAACCCTTGTGCCCACCCACACGGCCCTAGGGGCGACTGCACGTCTGGTGTTTGGGTCATGTAGGCAGCCGCCCCTTCCTTGTGGGCGGGCTCAGGTGGCGAGGCATCTGGCTGCATCCCAAATCAGGGCGAGTCACCTGGCGGCCCCCAGCGGCACCCCTGTGTCCTCCCACACGGCCCTAGGAGCCACCGCATGCCTGGAGTATGGGTCATGTTGGCGTCCCCCACCAGAAGTCTTGCACTGTGGGTCATGTCTGTGGCTGCCTCCCAACTTAGAACAGGGTGTCTGGCTGCCCCCTAGCAGCACCCCACTGTGCACACCTTCATGGCCCTATGGGTTGCGGTCAGAGAAGGGGGAGACATCTCGCGTGCCCCTGCCCACAGGGAGGCGTAATGTCCCCCTGCTGGACTAGTGGCACAAGATAAGTGGCCCGGATGGGGCCGGACATGGAAGAGCAGCACACTAGTGCAGCAGCATGACACCATCAGTCACGCAGAAGAGCAGTGGCTGCAGGAATGACAAACCCGCTAGACGTGTCGGTCACAGTTAGGGAAGGGAGAGACATCATGCTCGCCCCTGCCCCGCATGGAGGGGAAACATCCGCCGGCTGCATAGGCGGCACAAAATAAGCATCCTGGATGGGGATGGACCCAGAAGAGCACTGCACTAGTGTGGCAGTATGACGCCATCCTCCGTGCAGAGGAGTGGAGGCTGAGGGCATGACCCACCCACTGGATGTGGCGTTTCATGGACAGGGAAGGGGGACACATGATGCGCATGGAAGGGAACCTTCCCCCGGCTGGAGAGGTGGCACAAACTAAGGGGCCCAGATATGGACGGACCCAGAAGTCCAGCTCACCAGCGCGGCAGCATGATGCTGTCCCTTGTGCAGAGGACTGGAGGCCACAGGCATGACCCACCCACTGGAGTGTCATGGACAGGGAAGGGGGAGAAATCATGCGCATGTAGGTGAAAATTTCCTCGGCTGGACAAGTGGCACAAAATAAGCTGCCTCAACAAGGACGGACCCAGACGAGCAACGAACTAGCAAGGCATGACAACATCCCTCGTGCAGAGGAGCGGTGGCCACGGGTGTGACCCACCCGCTGGACATAGCAGAAGGAAGCTGGACCCTGAGCCACCCACCAAACACCCATCCATCCATGCCCATTTTGATTCTGAACATAATGCTTAATCCAGTTGTTGTAAACCTAATCTTGGTGTAACTCCTTTTGCTAGTGTTCTAATTATTTCTCAGATTTTCACTGGTTGGACTCCAGTGATTATGGCCTTGTTTATGGCCCCATTTTCCAGTGTTACCTATGGGCAATCGTTCGCTCTATTATTTCCTATGGGAAAGCATGCTTTCCATTTTTTTCTATGAGCAATTTCTGTTCCCATATTTCCCTGTGAAAAAGCGGGCTTTCTGTTATTCCCTAAGAGAAGCCACTGTGCCAATTAGACCCTATGAGCAAGCATGATTTCCGTTATTCCCTATGTGCAACCGCTGTCTCCATTATTCCCTATGGACAATCACTGTTTTTATTATTCCCTATGGGCAAGCATGCTTCTCATTATTCTCTATCGGCAATTGCTGTCCCCGTTATTCCTTATGGACATGCATGATTTCCATTATTCCCTATGGCAATTGCTGTATCCATTATTCCCTAGGGGCAAGCATGGTTTGCCTTATTCCCTACGGGCAACCTCTGTCTCCGTTATTCTCTATTGAGAAGGATCGTTTCCATTATTGCCTATGAGCAGTCGCTGTCTCCATTATTTCCTATGGGCAAGTGCTGTTTTCAGCATTCCCTAATCATGCTTTCCATGATTCCCTGTGGGAAATTGCAGTTCCCATTGTTCTCTATAGGCAAGCATGGTTTCCATTATTTCCTATGGGCAATTGCTGTCACCATTATTCCTTATGGGCAAGCATGGTTTACATTATTCCCTGTGGGCAATCGCTCTCTCCGTTATTCCTTAAGGGCACCCATGGTTTCTAGTATTCTCTAGGGGAATTGCTGTCTCCATTATTCCCTATGGGCAAGCATGCTTTCCATTATTCCCTATGGGCAATCGCTGTCTCCATTATTCCCTAGAGGTAAGCTTGGTTTGCATTAATTTCTATGGGCAAGTGTTGTTTTCATTATTCCCTAAGGGCAAGCCTGTTTTCCATTATTCCCCACAGGCAATTGTGTCCCCGTTATTCCCTCTGGGCAAACATTGTTTCCTTTTTCCCTATGGCTACTCGCTGTCCCCATTATAGCCTAAAGGCAATTGCTGTTTTCGGTATTCCCTATGGTCAATCGCTCTCTCTATTATTCCCTATGGACATTTGCTGTTTTCAATATTCCTTAAGGGAAAGCAAGCTTTTCCTTTTTCCATATGAGCAATCTCTGTTCCCATTAGTCCCAAAGGATGATCGCGGTTCCCATTATTCCCTACGGGCAATCGGTGTTCCAGTTATTTCCTATGGACAATCGCTGTTTTCATTATTCCCTATGGGCAAGTATTCTTTACATTATTCCCTATGTGCAAGTGTGGTTTCCATTATTGCCTATGGACAATCACTGTCTCTCTTATGATTTAGGGGCAAGCATTATTTCCATTATTCCCTATGGGCAATCGCTGTCTCCATTATTTCCTATGCGTTATTGCTGTTCCCATCATACCCCAAGGGCAATGGGAACAGCCATTATTCTCTATGGGCAGTTGCTCCCCCCATTATTCTCTATGGTCAATCCCTATCTCCTCTATTCCCTATGGACCATCGCTGTTTTCACTATTTCCTATGGGCAAACATTCTTTCCATTATTCCCCAAGAGCAAGCATATTTTCCATTATTCCCTGTGGACAATCACTTTCCCCATTATTCCTCAGGAACAAGCTTCATTTCCATTACTGTCCCTATTACTCCCTATGGCCAAGCATAATCAAAAAGAGTCCAGTAGCACCTTTAAGACAAACCAATTTTATTGTAGCATAAGCTTTCGAGAATCAAGTTCTCTTCGTCAGATGCCTGATACAGATACTGGCCAAATGAGCAATTTGCTGTCCCCATAATTCCCTAAGGACAATCACTGTTTTCATTATTCCCTAAGGGCAAGCATACTTTCCATAATTCAATGGAAATTTTCAATGAGAAATGGGCTTTTTCAATGGGAAAATGCCTCCGTCTTCCTGGACGCCTGGGGGAGGCATTTTCCCACGGAATCAAGCCAAAATTGGTGGGGAACTTCCTCTAACCCCTCTCTAACAACCCCCCGATTGGACTTTGGGTGGGCCATGTTATGGCCCCCCAAACCAGGTCCCCCTATCCTCTCATTTAGAAGCACTGAGCAGCATATTGTTAGACTGCTGCTGCTCATCTTCTTCTTCATTATTTCCAATGGGGAAAAAATGAAGAGGCAGGCTTCCTTTGCCAGGGGTGAAGGGCCCCTCTGGGGCCCTTCTCCCACCCTTCCTCCCACCCCCCACCAAGGCTCAGACTGCTCCCACTTGGGGGGGCATTTCATGGCCTCCCCAAGTAGGTACTCTGTTCTCTACTACAGCTGGGGGAGGCTTGTCTTGCCAGGGGTGGCATCTTGCATGCAAAATGCCCCCCTACCCTCAGGGGCCCTTCTCCCACCCTTACTCCCACCCCCCACCAAGGCTCAGCCTGCTCCCCCTTGCGGGGGGCCATGTCATGGCCTCCCCAAGTAGGTGCTCTCAGCCCCCAAAGTCCACCCCCTACTGCCCCCTACAAACCCAATTCCCCCCATCTGCCAAACACAGACCCAAATCCCCCCAGTAGCCCCTCACAGACCCAAATCCACCCCCAGCTGCCCCACACCCACCATAACCCCAGGAACAGGCTGGCAAGCCCTCCCCCTTTTGGAACTCCTAAACTCTCTTTCCCAGGGCAATTCCGCACAGCCCAGGGGTGCCACAATGGTGGGCACACTCCTGAGTGCCAACTTATCCCTGGGAAAGAGCACCTGACACACAACCACCCCCTGACACCCCCCCCCCCCACCTACATAGAACGCTGGCCTGCCTGCCCCATTGTTCTCAATGCTGGGAACCAACCTCACATCAAAGAAGGGAACACTCACACAATGATTCCAGTTTGAAAAAACTTTATTTTATCACTTTTAAAGTACAATGGGTCAAAAAATCACAACAAATCACACAAATTGTCCCCCACTCAAAAGCACTACACAATTAACTACACATCAGAGAATCTTAAAAAAATTTTTTTTTAACAAACTCTAAAATTCTTGAACTGAATTGGGTTATACAGTAGGAGTGCACAACAGGGCGTGAAAACAAAAGTCCCCTAGACAAAATTAACACAACGAACTTCAAATCACAGATTAAACAAAACCATAACAAGAGCTTTCAAAAACACTTTATTCCATGAACTGCTTAAATTTACACAGCAGCAGGGCACGAAAGGGCATGGAAACAGCATGCTTGCAGTGATTCACACTACACAAACATAACACACAACTCAATTAATATTAGACAATCAGTAAAACTTGTAACCAGCATTACAAGATGTGGGTTGCACAGCGGGGGCGCAAAATGGGTCAAAAACACTTTCTGTCTTGGACAGATGTAGGCAACATGGCAGCAGGGCACACCCACATGCAGGACAGCATTGTCTCAGACTCTGAGTCGGAAAATAATACAACTATCATGAAATAAAATACTAATTTGCTCATCCCCTTGACACCTCCTCCATAACAACAAAACACAACACAAAAAAGTTTTTTGAAGCGCGTTTGTGAGTGCCAGGCCAGCCAGCAAATAGGCACCAAAGCCAGAGCAGCAGGCCTATGTGTGGGCCAGAGGCTGGCACACTTGTTCAGGAGCCTGGTGGGAAGCCTTGGAAGCACGGGACCAAACACAAAAAAACAACCCCCCTAGTCTCAGGGGCCCTTCTCCCACCTCTACTCCCACCCCTCACCTCATGCATTCCTTATTAACAATTATGAATTCTGGAGTTTACTATCACGTGCATGTCAGTCCCTCAAAGACTGAAGCACTATGGAGTGAACCATTCACACTTTGAATTCTACTGATCCTCAGACACAATTAGGGATCCATTTCCCCTGGTGGGGGATCCCCCACTCCCACCTTTCGCCCCCTGTCACTGCTTACCTGGCTGGAAGGGGGAAAGTCAGGGAATGAGCCTTCGGGGTACGCTCCTGGGGCTGCTGCAGTAATGTCACTGATGTCATCTGGCTGCCCTGAGAGTATTCCTGTGCTTTGCAGCGGGCTGATTTGGGCCCTAAACAGGCCGAAGCAGGATCATTTGTGGCCCAAATCAGCCTGCTGTGAAGTATGTGTGCTCCCCAGCCTTGTGTGATGATGACATCACTTCCTAGAAGAGACATCATCATGCCAGTGCAGTGCCATGAAATGATCATGCATGTGTGAACAGACCCTAAGTATCCTCTAGGCTTCAGTGATGGTGTAGTAATGTTAACAATGTTTTCACACACATTATAGAGAGAGAGAGACGGAGGGAGGCACTGAACCTAGATTATTTCGTCTATTTTGCTGTACCCTTCCAAAGCCAGGGTAGCATTGGAACAATGCCCCTCCCCCCCCCGGTCTGAGCCTTAGAACCAGTTTGCAGTGACTGGCCCATGCATCATACTTGGCTCAGCCAATGTAACGCATAGAGTTGTTTTTTTCAGAGGCAGTCTTAGTGATTCTGGGGCCCTGGACAAATGTTCAGGATGGGGCCCCAGAATCAGTGCTGCCCCACCACTGGCTGCTTGCCAAGGCCAAGCAATGGGTGGCCCTTGCCCTATGTGGAGTGGGCAGGAGCTCCTGCTGCCGCCATTTTCCATTTTGTTACCTAGGCCCCAGATAGAGTAGGCTGGAGTGTGTTGTCTCCCTCCCCTCCCCTCCACCCCCTTCAACTACTAAGAAGGCCATCGGCGGCTGAAGTCACTCCCAATGTGGAGCATGGAGAGGCTGTCTATTGTTATCCTGTTTGTTATGATGATGTTAAAACAAAGCAAGGGAGAACAATAGTGTGTAAACCACTATAGGTTTCCAGGGGGGAGAAAACCAGGGCATAAGATAAACTAATAAATGGGGGGGGGTAATATATGCACTAAGATATATATTTTATGTGTATGTGTGTATGTTTTATACATTCAAATCACTTATGGTGAACTTAAGAATTAATGAGCTCCAAAATATCCCAACAACCTTGTTCATGTATTGCAAACTGAAGTCAATCCACCACATTTAGGGTCTTCTTCTTTTCCCTACTGCCTTCAATTTTTCCTAGCATTATTGTCTTTTCTAGTGAGTCTTGTCTTCTCATGATGTGACCAAAGCACAATCATTTTATCTTCAAGGGAGAATTCAGGCTTGATTTGGTCTGCCACTTACATGTCTTTTTCGGAGTCCATGGTATATGTAAATTAAAACTTTCTTCCTACACTACAGTTTGAATGCATTTTCTTCCTGTCAGCCTTGTCTAACTTTTACTTTAATGAAACTGCTCATTTGGACAAAAGGCCTTGAGCAATGCCACATTAAATACTACAGAATAAAAAGATATTTTAAAAACCATTTAAAAATGTCTTTAGTGCCACACTTAAAATTCTTCGATTTTAAAAACATAAGCCAAATGTTTGGGTACAACTAGACAAGTGAATGAGTAAAATGCAGCCCAATGCCACTGCTGTTTAAAACCCATTTTTGATGATGGTCTGGATTGACTTACATTGGCACCATCGAACTTGGAATCAGGAACCTGAAAGTGTTCCATGGGGGCTACACCTACCGTGCCAAGGCTGTGGAAATGGGATCTCTGTAGGGTTGCAAACTCTGGCCTTGGAAGTTCCTGGCAATTTGGGGGTGGGACTTGTGGAAAGGGAAATCTGAGTAGGAATTTCCCCTAGAATCCATGGTCAACTTTTGCCCTACCTGGTGTTTGGCTGCCCTAGGCCAATTTCTGATAAAGATGGCAAAGGGGGGCCAGCAACTGATAGAGGCATGGAAGCCCTCACCAAGACATTAGCCAGGGCCTAATTGGGAACAAAGGGCTACCAGGGAATAAAGTCCCCAAGTAGGTGCTCTCATCCCCCAAAGTCCACTCCTTACAGCCCCACACAAACCCAATTCCACCCCCCAGCTGCCACACACAGACCCAAATCCCCCCATTATCCCTCACAGACCCAAATCCACCCCCAGCTGCCCCACACCCATAACCCCTGGAACAGGCTGGCCAGCCCTCCCCCTTTGTTCCCTATGCTGGGAACTTCTAAACTCTCTTTCCCAGGGCAATTCCGCACAGCCAGGGGTGCCACAATGGGAACACTCCTGTCCTGAGTGCCAACTCGTCCCTTGGAAAGAGCACCTGACCTGGCACAAAGACAACCACCCCCTGACCCCCCCACCACCTACATAGAACGCTGGCCAGCCTGCCCCATTGTTCCCAATGATGGGAACCAACCTCACATCAAAGAAGGGAACACACACACACACAATGATTCAAGCTTAAAAAAACTTTATTTTATCACTATCAAATTACAATAGGTCAACAAATCACAACATATCACACTAATTGTCCCCCACTCAAAAGCACTACACAATTAACTACACATCAGAGAATCTTAAAGAAATTTTTTTTTAAAAGGACGAACTCTAGATTTTAGAACATATTCAGGTTACATAGTAGGAGGACACAACTGGGCATGGAAAAAGAAGCCCACACTAGACAAGATTATCATAACTACCAGCTTAATACAACTCTCCCTCCATAACCCAACTTAATGGGGGGAAACCACTGCAACAGGGTCCAGCAGAACCTATGTCATTTCCTGCGGCTATGAAAGTTCAGGCACAAAAAGCTGGACTGGGCACTGCCAAGGTATTTCTGGAGCAGTGGTATTTCTAGAGCAGTGTTGCAGAGGTTTCCCCCACCCCCACCCCAGCCTCAGCATTTACCTGGAAACATCTGCGAGAGATCATCATTGGCTGGTGCCCATCCACAACTCTTCCCGCATCTGCCACCCCAGCAAACCAAACATTAACATTACAACAATTTTTTTTTTAAACATGAACATTTCATCAACTTTGAAAAAACATAACCACAACATTTTTTTTTTTTTAGCAAAGATTTCAACAGTGAAAAACATTTTAAACAGTCACAGCAGGATCTGATATTTTCCCATCCCCTAATCCCCACCTAAGCAATCCCTATCTAACCTATTTCTCCCTCCAGTGGCAATCCATGTTTCTGGGGCATTATTTTTCTGAATAAATTTGGTCCCACAGGGTCTGTCTCAGTGCTGGGAGAGGTTTTGAATTCCCTTGGGGGGGGGGTTCAAATTGCTGGGTGGATTCCCTTTGCCACTGGTTCCTAACCACCCTCCCTCTACTGGCCAGTTTTAACTGCGTCTACAGGGTTTTATGCAGGGGAGAGAGTGATTCCAAAGGATTGGACTCGCAGAGGATGCAGGCCACAAGGACGGCTCACCTCAATCGCTCTGCAAGTCCAGTCCTGAGAAATTGAAGAGGCGAGAGTTGACCTTCAGGAAGGTCAACTGCTCGACTCTCCATGGGAGAAGGCGAGTGCGATGTGGGCCGACAATGTCGCTCGCATGTGAAAAGACGCGCTCGCTCTCCATGCTCGTTGGAGGGCATGAGAGCAGCCTCTGCGCCTCGAGGGAGAGGTCCGGCCAGACCTTCCTGGCCCAGTAGCTGAGCGGATCGGTGGAGAGCGACTCGCAGGGCTCCGCGAGGTAGTCCCTGACCATTACCTCCGCCGGATCCTCTCTCACGGTCCTCACAACCCCAGAGGGGATGAGAGCCCACCGGAGCAGCTCCATCTCCATTGGTACTCCGGTGGTGGCCACGGGGGGGGGGGCCTGCGCAGAGGGGGTGTCAGAGGGACCCGCACAGCAGGGCCCCTCTTGCGTCCCCCCTGTCGACAGGCCTGCCTGCGCCTCACCCAAGAGCAGAGCCCGTCTCTGGCTTGGGTGAGGTTCCCGTCCCGCTCGGCGAAAGTGCCCTTTCTAACAGATAAAAGCCCTTCCCGTGCTTCCCAAACACCAAAACGTAAAAAACACCAGATCCAGGCATCATTGTGACCCAGTAGGGCCCACACCCACTGTGCACAAGTAGGCCTCAGAGCAAAACATCTGTGACCCGGCAGGGCCCAGAGCCACTGTGCACAGGTAGGCCTCACAGTAAAAGAGAGCAAACATGCAAGCGGTATGTCCAATCTCCCAGAAAAAAACTCTTCCCATGCTACCCAGGCACCAAAAGAGAAAAAACATCAGCCCCTGACATCGTTGTGACTCGGAAGGGCCCAGAGCCACTGTGTACAGGTACGCCTCAGAGCAAAACAGAGCAAACATGCAAGCAGTGTTTCCCATCTCACAGATAAAAGCTCTTCCCATTCTGCCGTGGCACCAAAAGATAAAAAAAAAACCAGGACCAGGCAGTGGTGTGATCCTGCAGGGCCGAGAGCCACCGTGCACAAGTAGGCCTCAGAGCAAAACAGAGCAAACATGCAAGCACTGTGTCCCATCTCCCAGATAAAAGCTCTTCCCATGCTGCCCTGGCACCAAAACGTTAAAAAACAGCATTTCCAGGCATCTGTGACCCTGGCAGGGCCCAGATCCACTGTGCACAGGTAGGCCTCAGATCAAAACAGAGTAAACATGCAAGCAGTGTGTCCCATCTCACAGATAAAAGCTCTTCCCATTCTGCCCTGGCACCAAAAGGAAAAAAAAAAACAGGATCAGGCAGTGGTGTGATCCTGCAGGGCCGAGAGCCACTGTGCACAAGTATGCCTCAGAGCAAAACAGGGCAAACATGCAAGCAGTGTGTCCCATCTCCCAAATAAAAGCTCTCCCCATGCTCCCCTGGCACAAAAAGATAAAAAACACCAGGCCCAGGCAGTGGTGTGACATGGCAGGGCCTAGAGCCACTGTGCACAGGTAGGCCTCAAGGCAAAACATAGCAAACATGCAAGCAGTGTGTCCCATCTACCAGATAAAAGCTCTTCCCATGCTGCCCTGGCACCAAAATGTTAAAAAACACCAGTTCCAGGCATCTGTGACCTGGCAGGGCCGAGCTCCACTGAGCACAGGTAGGCCTCACAGCAAAAGAGAGCAAACATGCAAGCAGTGTGTCCTGTCTCCCAGATAAAAGCTCTTCCCATGCTGCCCTGATACCAAAAGCTAAAAAACACCATGCCGTGGAATTGGTGTGATCCGAAGGGACCCAGAGCTACTGTTCACAGGTAGGCCTCATTGCAAAACAGAGCAAACATGCAAGCAGTGTGTCCCATCTCCCAAATAAAAGCTCTTCCCATGCTGCCCTGGCACCAAAAGATAAAAAACACCAGTCCCAGGCATTGTTGTGACCCGGCAGGGCCCAGAGCCACTGTGCACAGGTAGGCCTCAGAGCAAAACAGAGCAAACATGGAAGCAGTATGTCCCATCTCTCAGATAAAAGCTCTTCCCATGCTACCCTGGCACCAAAAGATAAAAAACACCATGAGCTGGCATTGGTGTGACTTGGCAGGACGCAGAGCCACTCTGCAGAGTTAGGCCTCAGAGCAGAACAGAGCAAACATGAAAGCAGTGTGTCCCATCTCACAGATAAAAGCTCTTCCCGTGCTTCCCAAGCACCAAAACATAAAAAACACCAGCTGCAGGCATCATTATGACCCGGTAGGGCCCACACCCACTGTGCACAGGTAGGCCTCCGAACAAAACAGAGCAAACATGCAAGCGGTCTGTCCCATCACCCAGAAAAAAGCTCTTCCCATGCTGCCCTGGCACCAAAAGATAAAAAAACCCAGCACCAGGCATCGTTGTGACCCAGCCACTGTGCACAGGTAGGCCTTAGAGAAAAACAGAGCAAACATGCAAGCAGTATGTCCCATCTCGCAGATAAAAGCTCTTCTCGTACTGCCCAAGCACCAAAAGGTAAAAAACACCAGGCTCAGGCAGTGGTGTGATCCGGAAGGGCCTAGAGCCACTTTGCACAGGTAGGCCTCAGAGCAAAACAGAGCAAACATACAAGCAGTATGTCCCATCTCCCAGATAAAACCTCTTCCCATGCTTCCCTGGCACCAAAAGATAAAAAACACCAGCCCCAGACATCGTTGTGACCCGGCAGAGCCCAGAGGCACTGTGCACTGGTAGGCCTCAGAGCAAAACAGAGCAAATATGCAAGCAGTGTGTCCCGTCTCCCAGATAAAAGCTCTTGTTTTGATCTGTTTTGTTCTAAGGCCGACCTGGGCACAGTGGCTCTGGGCCCTGCCGGATCACACCACTTCCAGAGCCTGGTGTTTTTTATCTTTTGGTGCCAGGACAGCATGGGAAGAGTTTTTATCTGGGAGATGGGACAGACTGCTTGCATGTCTGCTCTGTTTTGCTCTGAGGACTACCTGTGCACAGTGGCTTTCGGCCCTTCTGGATCACACCACAGCCTGAGCCTGGTGTTTTTTACCTTTTGGGAGGCTCTTCCCATGCTGCCATGGCAGGGCTCAGAGCCACTGTGCACAGGTAGGCCTCATAGCAAAACAGAGCAAACATGCAAGAAGTGTGTCCCATCTCCCAGATAAAAGCTCTTCCCATGCCGCCCTAGCACCAAAAATAAAAAACATCAGCCCCTGACATCGTTGTGACCCGGAAGGGCCCTGAGCCACTGTGCACAGGTACGCCTCAGAGCAAAACAGAGCAAACATGCAAGCAGTGTGTCCCATCTCACAGATAAAAGCTCTTCCCATGCTGCCCTGGCACCAAAAGATTAAAAAAAACATGACCAGGCAGTGGTGTGATCCTGCAGGGTCGAGAGCCACTGTGCACAAGTAGGCCTCAGAGCAAAACAGAGCAAACATGCAAGCAGTGTGTCCCATCTCCCAGATAAAAGCTCTTCCCATGCCGCCCTAGCACCAAAATGTTAAAAAACACCAGTTCCAGGCATCTGTGACCCGGCAGGGCCCAGAGCCGCTGTGCACAGGTAGGCCTCACAGTAAAAGAGAGCAAACATGCAAGCGGTATGTCCAATCTCCCAGAGAAAAGCTCTTCCCATGCTGCCCTGGCACAAAAAGATAAGAAACATCAGCCCCAGGCATCGTTGTGACCCGGCAGGGCCCAGAGCCACAGTGCACAGGTAGGCCTCAGAGCAAAACAGAGCAAACATGCAAGCAGTGTGTCCAGTCTCCCAGATAAAAGCTCTTCCCATGCTGCCCTGGCACCAAAAGGTAAAAAACACCAGGCCCTGGAAGTGGTGTGACATGGCTGGGCCCAGAGCCACTGTGCACATGTAGGCCTCAGAGCAAAAAAGAGCAAACATGCAAGCGGTATGTCCAATCTCCCAGAAAAAAACTCTTCCCATGCTACCCAGACACCAAAAGAGAAAAAACATCAGCCCCTGACATCGTTGTGACTCGGAAGGGCCCAGAGCCACTGTGCACAGGTACGCCTCAGAGCAAAACAGAGCAAACATGCAAGCACTGTGTCCCATCTCCCAGATAAAAGCTCTTCCCATGCTGCCCTGGCACCAAAACGTCAAAAAACAGCATTTCCAGGCATCTGTGACCCTGGCAGGGCCTAGAGCCACTGTGCACAGGTAGGCCTCAGATCAAAACAGAGTAAACATGCAAGCAGTGTGTCCCATCTCACAGATAAAAGCTCTTCCCATTCTGCCCTGGCACCAAAAGGAAAAAATAAAAACAGGATCAGGCAGTGGTGTGATCCTGCAGGGCCGAGAGCCACTGTGCACAAGTACGCCTCAGAGCAAAACAGGGCAAACATGCAAGCAGTGTGTCCCATCTCCCAAATAAAAGCTCTCCCCATGCTCCCCTGGCACAAAAAGATAAAAAACACCAGGCCCAGGCAGTGGTGTGACATGGCAGGGCCTAGAGCCACTGTGCACAGGTAGGCCTCAAGGCAAAACATAGCAAACATGCAAGCAGTGTGTCCCATCTACCAGATAAAAGCTCTTCCCATGCTGCCCTGGCACCAAAATGTTAAAAAACACCAGTTCCAGGCATCTGTGACCTGGCAGGGCCGAGCTCCACTGAGCACAGGTAGGCCTCACAGCAAAAGAGAGCAAACATGCAAGCAGTGTGTCCTGTCTCCCAGATAAAAGCTCTTCCCATGCTGCCCTGGCACCAAAAGATAAAAAACACCAGCCCCAGGCATCGTTGTGACCCGGCAGGGCCCAGAGCGAATGTGCACAGGTAGGCCTCAGAGCAAAACAGAGCAAACATGGAAGCAGTATGTCCCATCTCGCAGATAAAAGCTCTTCCCATGCTACCCTGGCACCAAAAGATAAAAAACACCATGAGCTGGCATTGGTGTGACTTGGCAGGACGCAGAGCCACTCTGCAGAGTTAGGCCTCAGAGCAGAACAGAGCAAACATGAAAGCAGTGTGTCCCATCTCACAGATAAAAGCTCTTCCCGTGCTTCCCAAGCACCAAAACGTAAAAAACACCAGCTCCAGGCATCATTATGACCCGGTAGGGCCCACACCCACTGTGCACAGGTAGGCCTCCGAACAAAACAGAGCAAACATGCAAGCGGTCTGTCCAATCACCCAGAAAAAACACCATGCCGTGGAATTGGTGTGATCCGAAGGGACCCAGAGCTAATGTTCACAGATAGGCCTCATTGCAAAACAGAGCAAACATGCAAGCAGTGTGTCCCATCTCCCAAATAAAAGCTCTTCCCATGCTGCCCTGGCACCAAAAGATAAAAAACACCAGCCCCAGGCATCGTTGTGACCCGGCAGGGCCCAGAGCGAATGTGCACAGGTAGGCCTCAGAGCAAAACAGAGCAAACATGGAAGCAGTATGTCCCATCTCGCAGATAAAAGCTCTTCCCATGCTACCCTGGCACCAAAAGATAAAAAACACCATGAGCTGGCATTGGTGTGACTTGGCAGGACGCAGAGCCACTCTGCAGAGTTAGGCCTCAGAGCAGAACAGAGCAAACATGAAAGCAGTGTGTCCCATCTCACAGATAAAAGCTCTTCCCGTGCTTCCCAAGCACCAAAACGTAAAAAACACCAGCTCCAGGCATCATTATGACCCGGTAGGGCCCACACCCACTGTGCACAGGTAGGCCTCCGAACAAAACAGAGCAAACATGCAAGCGGTCTGTCCAATCACCCAGAAAAAAGCTCTTCCCATGCTGCCCTGGCACCAAAACATAAAAAAAACCAAACCAAACATGAAAGCAGTGTGTCCCATCTCACAGATAAAAGCTCTTACCGTGCTTCACAAGCACCAAAACAGAGCAAACATGCTGCCCTGGCATCAAAAGATAAAAAACATGCAAGTAGGCCCCACCTCACAGATAAAAGCCCTTCCCGTGCTTCCCAAGCACCAAAACGTAAAAAACACCAGCTCCAGGCATCATTATGACCCGGTAGGGCCCACACCCACTGTGCACAGGTAGGCCTACGAACAAAACAGAGCAAACATGCAAGCGGTCTGTCCAATCACCCAGAAAAAAGCTCTTCCCATGCTGCCCTGGCACCAAAAGATAAAAAAAACCAGCACCAGGCATCGTTGTGACCCGGCAGGGCCCAGAGCCACTGTGCACAAGTAGGCCTTAGAGAAAAACAGAGCAAACATGCAAGCAGTATGTCCCATCTCGCAGATAAAAGCTCTTCTCGTACTGCCCAAGCACCAAAAGGTAAAAAACACCAGGCTCAGGCAGTGGTGTGATCCGGAAGGGCCTAGAGCCACTTTGCACAGGTAGGCCTCAGAGCAAAACAGAGCAAACATACAAGCAGTGTGTCCCATCTCCCAGATAAAACCTCTTCCCATGCTTCCCTGGCACCAAAAGATAAAAAACACCAGCCCCAGGCATTGTTGTGACCCGGCAGAGCCCAGAGGCACTGTGCACTGGTAGGCCTTAGAGCAAAACAGGGCAAACATGCAAGCAGTGTGTCCCATCTCCCAGATCAAAGCTCTTCCCATGCTGCCCTAGAACCAAAATGTTAAAAAACACCAGTTCCAGGCATCTGTGTCCCGGCAGGGCCCAGAGCCACCGTGCACAGGTAGGCCTCAGAGCAAAACAGAGCAAATATGCAAGCAGTGTGTGCCGTCTCCCAGATAAAAGCTCTTGTTTTGATCTGTTTTGTTCTAAGGCCAACCTGGGCACAGTGGCTCTGGGCCCTGCCGGATCACACCACTTCCAGAGCCTGGTGTTTTTTATCTTTTGGTGCCAGGACAGCATGGGAAGAGTTTTTATCTGGGAGATGGGACAGACTGCTTGCATGTCTGCTCTGTTTTGCTCTGAGGACTACCTCTGCACAGTGGCTTTCGGCCCTGCTGGATCACACCACTGCCTGGGCCTGGTGTTTTTTACCTTTTGGGAGGCTCTTCCCATGCTGCCATGGCAGGGCTCAGAGCCACTGTGCACAGGTAGGCCTCATAGCAAAACAGAGCAAACATGCAAGAAGTGTGTCCCATCTCCCCGATAAAAGCTCTTCCCATGCCGCCCTAACACCAAAAGATAAAAAACATCAGCCCCTGACATCGTGACTCGGAAGGGCCCAGAGCCACTGTGCACAGGTACGCCTCAGAGCAAAACAGAGCAAACATGCAAGCAGTGTTTCCCATCTCACAGATAAAAGCTCTTCCCATGCTGCCCTGGCACCAAAAAACAGGACCAGGCAGTGGTGTGATCCTGCAGGGCCGAGAGCCACTGTGCACAAGTAGGCCTCAGAGCAAAACAGAGCAAACATGCAAGCATTATGTCCCATCTCTCAGATAAAAGCTCTTCCCATGCTGCCCTGGCACCAAAACGTTAAAAAACACCAGTTCGAGGCATCTGTGAACCGGCAGGGCCGAGAGCCACTGTGCACAGGTAGGCCTCACAGCAAAAGAGAACAAACATGCAAGCAGTGTGTCCCATCTCCCAGATAAAAGCTCTTCCCATGCTGCCCTGATACCAAAAGCTAAAAACACCATTCTGTGGAATTGGTGTGATTTGAAGGGACCCAGAGCTATTGTTCACAGGTAGGCCTCAGTGCAAAACAGACCAAACATGCAAGCAGTGTGTCCCATCTTCCAGATAAAAGCTCTTCCCATGCTGCCCTGGCACCAAAATGTTAAAAAACACCAGTTCCAGGCATCTGTGACCTCGCAGGGCCGAGCTCCACTGAGCACAGGTGGGCCTCACAGCAAAAGAGAGCAAACATGCAAGCAGTGTGTTCTGTCTCCCAGATAAAAGCTCTTCCCATGCTGCAATGGCACCAAAACGTTAAAAAACACCAGTTCCAGGCGTCTGTGACCCGGCAGGGCCCAGAGCCACTGTGCACAGGTAGGCCTCAGAGCAAAACAGGGCAAACATGCAAGCAGTGTGTCCCATCTCCCAGATCAAAGCTCTTCCCATGCTGCCCTAGAACCAAAATGTTAAAAAACACCAGTTCCAGGCATCTGTGTCCCGGCAGGGCCCAGAGCCACTGTGCACAGGTAGGCCTCAGAGCAAAACAGGGCAAACATGCAAGCAGTGTGTCCCATCTCCAACATAAAAGCTCTTCCCATTCTCCCCTGGCACCAAAAGGTAAAAAACACCAGGCCCTGGCAGTGGTGTGACATCGCGGGACCCAGAGCCACTCTGCACAGGTAGGCCTCACAGCAAAAGAGAGCAAACATGCAAGCAGTGTGTCCTGTCTCCCAGATAAAAGCTCTTCCCATGCTGCCCTGATACCAAAAGCTATAAAACACCATGCCGTGGAATTGGTGTGATCCGAAGGGACCCAGAGCTACTATTCACAGGTAGGCCTCAGTACAAAACAGAGCAAACATGCAAGCAGTGTGTCCCATCTCCCAAATAAAAGGTCTTCCCATGCTGCTCTGGCACCAAAATGTAAAAAACACCACCTCCAGGCATCATTGTGACCCGGCAGGGCCCAGAGGCACTGTGCCCTGGTAGGCCTCAGAACAAAACAGAGCAAACATGCAAGCAGAATGTCCCATCTCCCAGATAAAAGCTCTTCCCATGCTGCCCTGGTACTGAAAGGTAAAAAATCACCAGTCCCTGGCAGTGGAGTGACCCGGCAGGGCCCAGAGCCACTGAGCACAGGTAGGCCTCAGAGCAAAATATAGAAAACATGCAAGCGGTATGTCCAATCTCCCAGAAAAAAGCTCTTCCTATGCTGCCCTGGCAACAAAAGATAAAAAACATCAGCCCGAGGCATCGTTGTGACCTGGCACTGCGCGGAGCCACTGTGCACAGGCAGGCCTCAAAGCAAAACAGAGCAAACATGCAAGCAGTGTGTCCCATCTCCCAGATAAAAGGTCTTCCCATGCTGCCCTGGCACCAAAATGTTAAAAAACACCAGTTCCAGGCATCTGTGACCCGGTAAGGCCCACAACCACTGTGCACAGGTAGGCCTCCGAACAAAACAGAGCAAACATGCAAGCGGTATGTCCAATCACCCAGAAAAAAGCTCTTCCCATGCTGCCCTGGCACCAAAAGATAAAAAAAACCAGCCCAAGGCATCGTTGTGACCCGGCAGGGCCCAGAGCCACTGTGCACAGGTAGGCCTTAGAGAAAAACAGAGCAAACATGCAAGCAGTATATCCCATCTCGCAGATAAAAGTTCTTCTCGTACTGCCCAAGCACCAAAAGGTAAAAAACACCAGGCTCAGGCAGTGGTGTGATCCGAAAGGGCCTAGAGCCACTGTGCACAGGTAGGCCTCAGAGCAAAACAGAGCAAACATACAAGCAGTATGTCCCATCTCCCAGATAAAACCTCTTCCCATGCTTCCCTGGCACCAAAAGATAAAAAACACCAGCCCCAGGCATCGTTGTGACCCGGCAGAGCCCAGAGCCACCGTGCACAGGTAGGCCTCAGAGCAAAACAGAGCAAATATGCAAGCAGTGTGTCCCGTCTCCCAGATAAAAGCTCTTGTTTTCATCTGTTTTGTTCTAAGGCCGACCTGGGCACAGTGGCTCTGGGCCCTGCCGGATCACACCACTGCCGGTGCCTGGTGTTTTTTATCTTTTGGTGCCAGGGCAGCATGGGAAGAGCTTTTATCTGGGAGATGGGACATACTGCTTGCATATCTGCTCTGTTTTGCTCTGAGGACTACCTCTGCACAGTGGCTTTCGGCCCTGCTGGATCACACCACTGCCTGGGCCTGGTGCTTTTTACCTTTTGAGAGGCTCTTCCCATGCTGCCCTGGCAGGGCCAAGAGCCACTGTTCAAAGGTAGGCCTCAGAGCAAAACAGAGCAAACATGCAATAGGTATACCCCAACTCGCAGATAAAAGTTCTTCCCATGCTGCCCTGGCACCAAGAGGTAAAAAACATCGGGCACCGGCATCGGTGTGACCTGGCAGGGCCCACAACCACTGTGCACAGTTAGGCCTCCGAACAAAACAGAGCAAACATGCAAGCAGAATGTCCCATCTCCCAGATAAAAGCTCTTCCCATGCTGCCCTGGTACTGAAAGGTAAAAAATCACCAGTCCCTGGCAGTGGAGTGACCCGGCAGGGCCCAGAGCCACTGAGCAAAGGTAGGCCTCAGAGCAAAATATAGAAAACATGCAAGCGGTATGTCCAATCTCCCAGAAAAAAGCTCTTCCTATGCTGCCCTGGCACCAAAAGATAAAAAACATCAGCCCGAGGCATCGTTGTGACCTGGCACTGCGCGGAGCCACTGTGCACAGGCAGGCCTCAAAGCAAAACAGAGCAAACATGCAAGCAGTGTGTCCCATCTCCCAGATAAAAGGTCTTCCCATGCTGCCCTGGCACCAAAATGTTAAAAAACACCAGTTCCAGGCATCTGTGACCCGGTAGGGCCCACAACCACTGTGCACAGGTAGGCCTCCGAACAAAACAGAGCAAACATGCAAGCGGTATGTCCAATCACCCAGAAAAAAGCTCTTCCCATGCTGCCCTGGCACCAAAAGATAAAAAAAACCAGCCCCAGGCATCGTTGTGACCCGGCAGGGCCCAGAGCCACTGTGCACAGGTAGGCCTTAGAGAAAAACAGAGCAAACATGCAAGCAGTATGTCCCATCTCGCAGATAAAAGCTCTTCTCGTACTGCCCAAGCACCAAAAGGTAAAAAACACCAGGCTCAGGCAGTGGTGTGATCCGAAAGGGCCTAGAGCCACTGTGCACAGGTAGGCCTCAGAGCAAAACAGAGCAAACATACAAGCAGTATGTCCCATCTCCCAGATAAAACCTCTTCCCATGCTTCCCTGGCACCAAAAGATAAAAAAAACACCAGCCCCAGGCATCGTTGTGACCCGGCAGAGCCCAGAGCCACCGTGCACAGGTAGGGCTCAGAGCAAAACAGAGCAAATATGCAAGCAGTGTGTCCCGTCTCCCAGATAAAAGCTCTTGTTTTCATCTGTTTTGTTCTAAGGCCGACCTGGGTACAGTGGCTCTGGGCCCTGCCGGATCACACCACTGCCGGTGCCTGGTGTTTTTTATCTTTTGGTGCCAGGGCAGCATGGGAAGAGCTTTTATCTGGGAGATGGGACATACTGCTTGCATGTCTGCTCTGTTTTGCTCTGAGGACTATCTCTGCACAGTGGCTTTTGGCCCTGCTGGATCACACCACTGCCTGGGCCTGGTGCTTTTTACCTTTTGAGAGGCTCTTCCCATGCTGCCCTGGCAGGGCCAAGAGCCACTGTTCAAAGGTAGGCCTCAGAGCAAAACAGAGCAAACATGCAATAAGTATACCCCAACTCGCAGATAAAAGTTCTTCCCATGCTGACCTGGCACCAAGAGGTAAAAAACATCGGGCACCGGCATCGGTGTGACCTGGCAGGGCCCAGAGCCACTGTGCACAGGTCGGCTAAAAAGCAAAACAGAGCAAACATGCAAGCAGTGTGTCCCATCTTTCAGATAAAATCTCTTCCCATGCACCAAAAGATAAAAAACTCCATGCCCTGGCAGTGGTGTGACTTGGCAGGACGTAGAGCCACTCTGCAGAGTTAGGCCTCAGAGCAAAACAGAGCAAATATGCAAGCAGTGTGTCCCGTCTCACAGATAAAAGCTCTTCCCGTGCTTCCCAAGCACCAAAACAGAGCAAACATGCTGCCCTGGCATCAAAAGATAAAAAACATGCAAGTAGGCCCCACCTCACAGATAAAAGCCCTTCCCGTGCTTCCCAAGCACCAAAACGTAAAAAACACCAGCTCCAGGCATCATTATGACCCGGTAGGGCCCACACCCACTGTGCACAGGTAGGCCTCCGAACAAAACAGAGCAAACATGCAAGCGGTCTGTCCAATCACCCAGAAAAAAAGCTCTTCCCATGCTGCCCTGGCACCAAAAGATAAAAAAAACCAGCACCAGGCATCGTTGTGACCCGGCAGGGCCCAGAGCCACTGTGCACAGGTAGGCCTTAGAGAAAAACAGAGCAAACATGCAAGCAGTATGTCCCATCTCGCACATAAAAGCTTTTCTCGTACTGCCCAAGCACCAAAAGGTAAAAAACACCAGGCTCATGCAGTGGTGTGATCCGGAAGGGCCTAGACCCACTTTGCACAAGTAGGCCTCAGAGCAAAACAGAGCAAACATACAAGCAGTATGTCCCATCTCCCAGATAAAACCTCTTCCCATGCTTCCCTGGCACCAAAAGATAAAAAACACCAGCCCCAGACATCGTTGTGACCCGGCAGAGCCCAGAGGCACTGTGCACTGGTAGGCCTCAGAGCAAAACAGTGCAAATATGCAAGCAGTGTGTGCCGTCTCCCAGATAAAAGCTCTTGTTTTGATCTGTTTTGTTCTAAGGCCGACCTGGGCACAGTGGCTCTGGGCCCTGCCGGATCACACCACTTCCAGAGCCTGGTGTTTTTTATCTTTTGGTGCCAGGACAGCATGGGAAGAGTTTTTATCTGGGAGATGGGACAGACTGCTTGCATGTCTGCTCTGTTTTGCTCTGAGGACTACCTGTGCACAGTGGCTTTCGGCCCTTCCGGATCACACCACAGCCTGAGCCTGGTGTTTTTTACCTTTTGGGAGGCTCTTCCCATGCTGCCATGGCAGGGCTCAGAGCCACTGTGCACAGGTAGGCCTCAGAGCAAAACAGAGCAAACATGCAAGAAGTGTGTCCCATCTCCCAGATAAAAGCTCTTCCCATGCCACCCTAGCACCAAAAGATAAAAAACATCAGCCCCTGACATCGTTGTGACCCGGAAGGGCCCTGAGCCACTGTGCACAGGTACGCCTCAGAGCAAAACAGAGCAAACATGCAAGCAGTGTGTCCCATCTCACAGATAAAGGCTCTTCCCATGCTGCCCTGGCACCAAAAGATTAAAAAAAACAGGACCAGGCAGTGGTGTGATCCTGCAGGGTCGAGAGCCACTGTGCACAAGTAGGCCTCAGAGCAAAACAGAGCAAACATGCAAGCAGTGTGTCCCATCTCCCAGATAAAAGCTCTTCCCATGCCGCCCTAGCACCAAAATGTTAAAAAACACCAGTTCCAGGCATCTGTGGCCCGGCAGGGCCCAGAGCCGCTGTGCACAGGTAGGCCTCACAGTAAAAGAGAGCAAACATGCAAGCGGTATGTCCAATCTCCCAGAAAAAAGCTCTTCCCATGCTGCCCTGGCACAAAAAGATAAGAAACATCAGCCCCAGGCATCGTTGTGACCCGGCAGGGCCCAGAGCCACAGTGCACAGGTAGGCCTCAGAGCAAAACAGAGCAAACATGCAAGCAGTGTGTCCAGTCTCCCAGATAAAAGCTCTTCCCATGCTGCCCTGGCACCAAAAGGTAAAAAACACCAGGCCCTGGAAGTGGTGTGACATGGCAGGGCCCAGAGCCACTGTGCACAGGTAGGCCTCAGAGCAAAAAAGAGCAAACATACAAGCGGTATGTCCAATCTCCCAGAAAAAAACTCTACCCCTGCTACCCAGGCACCAAAAGAGAAAAAACATCAGCCCCTGACATCGTTGTGACTCGGAAGGGCCCAGAGCCACTGTGCACAGGTACGCCTCAGAGCAAAACAGAGCAAACATGCAAGCAGTGTTTCCCATCTCACAGATAAAAGCTCTTCCCATGCTGCCGTGGCACCAAAAGATAAAAAAAAACAGGACCAGGCAGTGGTGTGATCCTGCAGGGCCGAGAGCCACTGTGCACAAGTAGGCCTCAGAGCAAAACAGAGCAAACATGCAAGCAGTATGTCCCATCTCTCAGATAAAAGCTCTTCCCATGCTGCCCTGGCACCAAAACGTTAAAAAACACTAGTTCCAGGCATCTGTGACCTGGCAGGGCCGAGAGCCACTGTGCACAGGTAGGCCTCACAGCAAAAGAGAACAAACATGCAAGCAGTGTGTCCCGTCTCCCAGATAAAAGCTCTTCCCATGCTGCCCTGATACCAAAAGCTAAAAACACCATTCTGTGGAATTGGTGTGATTTGAAGGGACCCAGAGCTATTGTTCACAGGTAGGCCTCAGTGCAAAACAGACCAAACATGCAAGCAGTGTGTCCCATCTTCCAGATAAAAGCTCTTCCCATGCTGCCCTGGCACCAAAATGTTAAAAAACACCAGTTCCAGGCATCTGTGACCTGGCAGGGCCGAGCTCCACTGAGCACAGGTAGGCCTCACAGCAAAAGAGAGCAAACATGCAAGCAGTGTGTTCTGTCTCCCAGATAAAAGCTCTTCCCATGCTGCAATGGCACCAAAACGTTACAAAACACCAGTTCCAGGCGTCTGTGACCCGGCAGGGCCCAGAGCCACTGTGCACAGGTAGGCCTCAGAGCAAAACAGGGCAAACATGCAAGCAGTGTGTCCCATCTCCCAGATCAAAGCTCTTCCCATGCTTCCCTAGAACCAAAATGTTAAAAAACACCAGTTACAGGCATCTGTGTCCCAGCAGGGCCCAGAGCCACTGTGCACAGGTAGGCCTCAGAGCAAAACAGGGCAAAGCAGTGTGTCCCATCTCCAACATAAAAGCTCTTCCCATTCTCCCCTGGCACCAAAAGGTAAAAAACACCAGGCCCTGGCAGTGCTGTGACATCGCAGGACCCAGAGCCACTCTGCACAGGTAGGCCTCACAGCAAAAGAGAGCAAACATGCAAGCAGTGTGTCCTGTCTCCCAGATAAAAGCTCTTCCCATGCTGCCCTGATACCAAAAGCTATAAAACACCATGCCGTGGAATTGGTGTGATCCGAAGGGACCCAGAGCTACTATTCACAGGTAGGCCTCAGTGCAAAACAGAGCAAACATGCAAGCAGTGTGTCCTATCTCCCAAATAAAAGGTCTTCCCATGCTGCTCTGGCACCAAAATGTAAAAAACACCACCTCCAGGCATCATTGTGACCCGGCAGGGCCCAGAGGCACTGTGCCCTGGTAGGCCTCAGAACAAAACAGAGCAAACATGCAAGCAGAATGTCCCATCTCCCAGATAAAAGCTCTTCCCATGCTGCCCTGGTACTGAAAGGTAAAAAATCACCAGTCCCTGGCAGTGGAGTGACCCGGCAGGGCCCAGAGTCACTGAGCACAGGTAGGCCTCAGAGTAAAATATAGAAAACATGCAAGCGGTATGTCCAATCTCCCAGAAAAAAGCTCTTCCTATGCTGCCCTGGCACCAAAAGATAAAAAACATCAGCCCGAGGCATCGTTGTGACCTGGCACTACGCGGAGCCACTGTGCACAGGCAGGCCTCAAAGCAAAACAGAGCAAACATGCAAGCAGTATGTCCCATCTCTCAGATAAAAGCTCTTCCCATGCTGCCCTGGCACCAAAACGTTAAAAAACACTAGTTCCAGGCATCTGTGACCTGGCAGGGCCGAGAGCCACTGTGCACAGGTAGGCCTCACAGCAAAAGAGAACAAACATGCAAGCAGTGTGTCCCGTCTCCCAGATAAAAGCTCTTCCCATGCTGCCCTGATACCAAAAGCTAAAAACACCATTCTGTGGAATTGGTGTGATTTGAAGGGACCCAGAGCTATTGTTCACAGGTAGGCCTCAGTGCAAAACAGACCAAACATGCAAGCAGTGTGTCCCATCTTCCAGATAAAAGCTCTTCCCATGCTGCCCTGGCACCAAAATGTTAAAAAACACCAGTTCCAGGCATCTGTGACCTGGCAGGGCCGAGCTCCACTGAGCACAGGTAGGCCTCACAGCAAAAGAGAGCAAACATGCAAGCAGTGTGTTCTGTCTCCCAGATAAAAGCTCTTCCCATGCTGCAATGGCACCAAAACGTTACAAAACACCAGTTCCAGGCGTCTGTGACCCGGCAGGGCCCAGAGCCACTGTGCACAGGTAGGCCTCAGAGCAAAACAGGGCAAACATGCAAGCAGTATGTCCCATCTCGCAGATAAAAGCTCTTCTCGTACTGCCCAAGCACCAAAAGGTAAAAAACACCAGGCTCAGGCAGTGGTGTGATCCGAAAGGGCCTAGAGCCACTGTGCACAGGTAGGCCTCAGAGCAAAACAGAGCAAACATACAAGCAGTATGTCCCATCTCCCAGATAAAACCTCTTCCCATGCTTCCCTGGCACCAAAAGATAAAAAACACCAGCCCCAGGCATCGTTGTGACCCGGCAGAGCCCAGAGCCACCGTGCACAGGTAGGCCTCAGAGCAAAACAGAGCAAATATGCAAGCAGTGTGTCCCGTCTCCCAGATAAAAGCTCTTGTTTTCATCTGTTTTGTTCTAAGGCCGACCTGGGTACAGTGGCTCTGGGCCCTGCCAGATCACACCACTGCCGGTGCCTGGTGTTTTTTATCTTTTGGTGCCAGGGCAGCATGG
Source organism: Eublepharis macularius (assembly GCF_028583425.1). Taxonomy (NCBI): domain Eukaryota; kingdom Metazoa; phylum Chordata; class Lepidosauria; order Squamata; family Eublepharidae; genus Eublepharis; species Eublepharis macularius. The sequence continues at coordinate 6,052,667 of NC_072792.1, forward strand.
GAAGAGCTTTTATCTGGGAGATGGGACATACTGCTTGCATGTCTGCTCTGTTTTGCTCTGAGGACTATCTCTGCACAGTGGCTTTTGGCCCTGCTGGATCACACCACTGCCTGGGCCTGGTGCTTTTTACCTTTTGAGAGGCTCTTCCCATGCTGCCCTGGCAGGGCCAAGAGCCACTGTTCAAAGGTAGGCCTCAGAGCAAAACAGAGCAAACATGCAATAAGTATACCCCAACTCGCAGATAAAAGTTCTTCCCATGCTGCCCTGGCACCAAGAGGTAAAAAACATCGGGCACCGGCATCGGTGTGACCTGGCAGGGCCCAGAGCCACTGTGCACAGGTCGGCTAAAAAGCAAAACAGAGCAAACATGCAAGCAGTGTGTCCCATCTTTCAGATAAAATCTCTTCCCATGCACCAAAAGATAAAAAACTCCATGCCCTGGCAGTGGTGTGACTTGGCAGGACGTAGAGCCACTCTGCAGAGTTAGGCCTCAGAGCAAAACAGAGCAAATATGCAAGCAGTGTGTCCCGTCTCACAGATAAAAGCTCTTCCCGTGCTTCCCAAGCACCAAAACAGAGCAAACATGCTGCCCTGGCATCAAAAGATAAAAAACATGCAAGTAGGCCCCACCTCACAGATAAAAGCCCTTCCCGTGCTTCCCAAGCACCAAAACGTAAAAAACACCAGCTCCAGGCATCATTATGACCCAGTAGGGCCCACACCCACTGTGCACAGGTAGGCCTCCGAACAAAACAGAGCAAACATGCAAGCGGTCTGTCCAATCACCCAGAAAAAAAGCTCTTCCCATGCTGCCCTGGCACCAAAAGATAAAAAAAACCAGCACCAGGCATCGTTGTGACCCGGCAGGGCCCAGAGCCACTGTGCACAGGTAGGCCTTAGAGAAAAACAGAGCAAACATGCAAGCAGTATGTCCCATCTCGCACATAAAAGCTTTTCTCGTACTGCCCAAGCACCAAAAGGTAAAAAACACCAGGCTCAGGCAGTGGTGTGATCCGGAAGGGCCTAGACCCACTTTGCACAAGTAGGCCTCAGAGCAAAACAGAGCAAACATACAAGCAGTATGTCCCATCTCCCAGATAAAACCACTTCCCATGCTTCCCTGGCACCAAAAGATAAAAAACACCAGCCCCAGACATCGTTGTGACCCGGCAGAGCCCAGAGGCACTGTGCACTGGTAGGCCTCAGAGCAAAACAGTGCAAATATGCAAGCAGTGTGTGCCGTCTCCCAGATAAAAGCTCTTGTTTTGATCTGTTTTGTTCTAAGGCCGACCTGGGCACAGTGGCTCTGGGCCCTGCCGGATCACACCACTTCCAGAGCCTGGTGTTTTTTATCTTTTGGTGCCAGGACAGCATGGGAAGAGTTTTTATCTGGGAGATGGGACAGACTGCTTGCATGTCTGCTCTGTTTTGCTCTGAGGACTACCTGTGCACAGTGGCTTTCGGCCCTTCCGGATCACACCACAGCCTGAGCCTGGTGTTTTTTACCTTTTGGGAGGCTCTTCCCATGCTGCCATGGCAGGGCTCAGAGCCACTGTGCACAGGTAGGCCTCAGAGCAAAACAGAGCAAACATGCAAGAAGTGTGTCCCATCTCCCAGATAAAAGCTCTTCCCATGCCACCCTAGCACCAAAAGATAAAAAACATCAGCCCCTGACATCGTTGTGACCCGGAAGGGCCCTGAGCCACTGTGCACAGGTACGCCTCAGAGCAAAACAGAGCAAACATGCAAGCAGTGTGTCCCATCTCACAGATAAAGGCTCTTCCCATGCTGCCCTGGCACCAAAAGATTAAAAAAAACAGGACCAGGCAGTGGTGTGATCCTGCAGGGTCGAGAGCCACTGTGCACAAGTAGGCCTCAGAGCAAAACAGAGCAAACATGCAAGCAGTGTGTCCCATCTCCCAGATAAAAGCTCTTCCCATGCCGCCCTAGCACCAAAATGTTAAAAAACACCAGTTCCAGGCATCTGTGACCCGGCAGGGCCCAGAGCCGCTGTGCACAGGTAGGCCTCACAGTAAAAGAGAGCAAACATGCAAGCGGTATGTCCAATCTCCCAGAAAAAAGCTCTTCCCATGCTGCCCTGGCACAAAAAGATAAGAAACATCAGCCCCAGGCATCGTTGTGACCCGGCAGGGCCCAGAGCCACAGTGCACAGGTAGGCCTCAGAGCAAAACAGAGCAAACATGCAAGCAGTGTGTCCAGTCTCCCAGATAAAAGCTCTTCCCATGCTGCCCTGGCACCAAAAGGTAAAAAACACCAGGCCCTGGAAGTGGTGTGACATGGCAGGGCCCAGAGCCACTGTGCACAGGTAGGCCTCAGAGCAAAAAAGAGCAAACATACAAGCGGTATGTCCAATCTCCCAGAAAAAAACTCTACCCCTGCTACCCAGGCACCAAAAGAGAAAAAACATCAGCCCCTGACATCGTTGTGACTCGGAAGGGCCCAGAGCCACTGTGCACAGGTACGCCTCAGAGCAAAACAGAGCAAACATGCAAGCAGTGTTTCCCATCTCACAGATAAAAGCTCTTCCCATGCTGCCGTGGCACCAAAAGATTAAAAAAAACAGGACCAGGCAGTGGTGTGATCCTGCAGGGCCGAGAGCCACTGTGCACAAGTAGGCCTCAGAGCAAAACAGAGCAAACATGCAAGCAGTATGTCCCATCTCTCAGATAAAAGCTCTTCCCATGCTGCCCTGGCACCAAAACGTTAAAAAACACTAGTTCCAGGCATCTGTGACCTGGCAGGGCCGAGAGCCACTGTGCACAGGTAGGCCTCACAGCAAAAGAGAACAAACATGCAAGCAGTGTGTCCCGTCTCCCAGATAAAAGCTCTTCCCATGCTGCCCTGATACCAAAAGCTAAAAACACCATTCTGTGGAATTGGTGTGATTTGAAGGGACCCAGAGCTATTGTTCACAGGTAGGCCTCAGTGCAAAACAGACCAAACATGCAAGCAGTGTGTCCCATCTTCCAGATAAAAGCTCTTCCCATGCTGCCCTGGCACCAAAATGTTAAAAAACACCAGTTCCAGGCATCTGTGACCTGGCAGGGCCGAGCTCCACTGAGCACAGGTAGGCCTCACAGCAAAAGAGAGCAAACATGCAAGCAGTGTGTTCTGTCTCCCAGATAAAAGCTCTTCCCATGCTGCAATGGCACCAAAACGTTACAAAACACCAGTTCCAGGCGTCTGTGACCCGGCAGGGCCCAGAGCCACTGTGCACAGGTAGGCCTCAGAGCAAAACAGGGCAAACATGCAAGCAGTGTGTCCCATCTCCCAGATCAAAGCTCTTCCCATGCTTCCCTAGAACCAAAATGTTAAAAAACACCAGTTACAGGCATCTGTGTCCCGGCAGGGCCCAGAGCCACTGTGCACAGGTAGGCCTCAGAGCAAAACAGGGCAAAGCAGTGTGTCCCATCTCCAACATAAAAGCTCTTCCCATTCTCCCCTGGCACCAAAAGGTAAAAAACACCAGGCCCTGGCAGTGCTGTGACATCGCAGGACCCAGAGCCACTCTGCACAGGTAGGCCTCACAGCAAAAGAGAGCAAACATGCAAGCAGTGTGTCCTGTCTCCCAGATAAAAGCTCTTCCCATGCTGCCCTGATACCAAAAGCTATAAAACACCATGCCGTGGAATTGGTGTGATCCGAAGGGACCCAGAGCTACTATTCACAGGTAGGCCTCAGTGCAAAACAGAGCAAACATGCAAGCAGTGTGTCCTATCTCCCAAATAAAAGGTCTTCCCATGCTGCTCTGGCACCAAAATGTAAAAAACACCACCTCCAGGCATCATTGTGACCCGGCAGGGCCCAGAGGCACTGTGCCCTGGTAGGCCTCAGAACAAAACAGAGCAAACATGCAAGCAGAATGTCCCATCTCCCAGATAAAAGCTCTTCCCATGCTGCCCTGGTACTGAAAGGTAAAAAATCACCAGTCCCTGGCAGTGGAGTGACCCGGCAGGGCCCAGAGTCACTGAGCACAGGTAGGCCTCAGAGTAAAATATACAAAACATGCAAGCGGTATGTCCAATCTCCCAGAAAAAAGCTCTTCCTATGCTGCCCTGGCACCAAAAGATAAAAAACATCAGCCCGAGGCATCGTTGTGACCTGGCACTACGCGGAGCCACTGTGCACAGGCAGGCCTCAAAGCAAAACAGAGCAAACATGCAAACAGTATGTCCCATCTCTCAGATAAAAGCTCTTCCCATGCTGCCCTGGCACCAAAACGTTAAAAAACACTAGTTCCAGGCATCTGTGACCTGGCAGGGCCGAGAGCCACTGTGCACAGGTAGGCCTCACAGCAAAAGAGAACAAACATGCAAGCAGTGTGTCCCGTCTCCCAGATAAAAGCTCTTCCCATGCTGCCCTGATACCAAAAGCTAAAAACACCATTCTGTGGAATTGGTGTGATTTGAAGGGACCCAGAGCTATTGGTCACAGGTAGGCCTCAGTGCAAAACAGACCAAACATGCAAGCAGTGTGTCCCATCTTCCAGATAAAAGCTCTTCCCATGCTGCCCTGGCACCAAAATGTTTTAACTGGTGTTTTTAAAACACCAGTTCCAGGCATCTGTGACCTGGCAGGGCCGAGCTCCACTGAGCACACGTAGGCCTCACAGCAAAAGAGAGCAAACATGCAAGCAGTGTGTTCTGTCTCCCAGATAAAAGCTCTTCCCATGCTGCAATGGCACCAAAACGTTACAAAACACCAGTTCCAGGCGTCTGTGACCCGGCAGGGCCCAGAGCCACTGTGCACAGGTAGGCCTCAGAGCAAAACAGGGCAAACATGCAAGCAGTGTGTCCCATCTCCCAGATCAAAGCTCTTCCCATGCTTCCCTAGAACCAAAATGTTAAAAAACACCAGTTACAGGCATCTGTGTCCCGGCAGGGCCCAGAGCCACTGTGCACAGGTAGGCCTCAGAGCAAAACAGGGCAAACATGCAAGCAGTGTGTCCCATCTCCAACATAAAAGCTCTTCCCATTCTCCCCTGGCACCAAAAGGTAAAAAACACCAGGCCCTGGCAGTGCTGTGACATCGCAGGACCCAGAGCCACTCTGCACAGGTAGGCCTCACAGCAAAAGAGAGCAAACATGCAAGCAGTGTGTCCTGTCTCCCAGATAAAAGCTCTTCCCATGCTGCCCTGATACCAAAAGCTATAAAACACCATGCCGTGGAATTGGTGTGATCCGAAGGGACCCAGAGCTACTATTCACAGGTAGGCCTCAGTGCAAAACAGAGCAAACATGCAAGCAGTGTGTCCTATCTCCCAAATAAAAGATCTTCCCATGCTGCTCTGGCACCAAAATGTAAAAAACACCACCTCCAGGCATCATTGTGACCCGGCAGGGCCCAGAGGCACTGTGCCCTGGTAGGCCTCAGAACAAAACAGAGCAAACATGCAAGCAGAATGTCCCATCTCCCAGATAAAAGCTCTTCCCATGCTGCCCTGGTACTGAAAGGTAAAAAATCACCAGTCCCTGGCAGTGGAGTGACCCGGCAGGGCCCAGAGTCACTGAGCACAGGTAGGCCTCAGAGTAAAATATAGAAAACATGCAAGCGGTATGTCCAATCTCCCAGAAAAAAGCTCTTCCTATGCTGCCCTGGCACCAAAAGATAAAAAACATCAGCCCGAGGCATCGTTGTGACCTGGCACTGCGCGGAGCCACTGTGCACAGGCAGGCCTCAAAGCAAAACAGAGCAAACATGCAAGCAGTGTGTCCCATCTCCCAGATAAAAGGTCTTCCCATGCTGCCCTGGCACCAAAATGTTAAAAAACACCAGTTCCAGGCATCTGTGACCCGGTAGGGCCCACAACCACTGTGCACAGGTAGGCCTCCGAACAAAACAGAGCAAACATGCAAGCGGAATGTCCAATCACCCAGAAAAAAGCTCTTCCCATGCTGCCCTGGCACCAAAAGATAAAAAAAACCAGCCCCAGGCATCGTTGTGACCCGGCAGGGCCCAGAGCCACTGTGCACAGGTAGGCCTTAGAGAAAAACAGAGCAAACATGCAAGCAGTATGTCCCATCTCGCAGATAAAAGCTCTTCTCGTACTGCCCAAGCACCAAAAGGTAAGAGCTGCCCTGGCATCAAAAGATAAAAAACATGCAAGTAGGCCCCACCTCACAGATAAAAGCCCTTCCCGTGTTTCCCAAGCACCAAAACGTAAAAAACACCAGCTCCAGGCATCGTTGTGACCCGGCAGGGCCGAGAGCCACTGTGCACAGGTAGGCCTCCGAACAAAACAGAGCAAACATGCAAGCGGTATGTCCAATCACCTAGAAAAAAGCTCTTCCCATGCTGCCATGGCACGAAAAGATAAAAAACATCAGCCCTAGACATGGTTGTGACCCGGCAGGGCCCAGAGCCATAGTGCACAGGTAGGCCTCAGAGCAAAACAGAACAAACATGCAAGCAGTGTGTCCCGTCTCCCCGATAAAAGCTCTTCCCATGCTGCCCTGGCAACAAAAGATGAAAAACACCCGCCCCAGGCATCGTTGTGACCCGGCAGGGCCGAGAGCCACTGTGCACAGGTAGGCTTCAGAGCACAACAGAGCAAACATGCAAGCAGTGTGTCCCGTCTCACAGATAAAAGCTCTTCCCGTGCTTCCCAAGCACCAAAATAGAGCAAACATGCAGGCAGTGTGTCCCATCTCCCAGATAAAAGCTCTTCCCATGCCGCCCTAGCACCAAAATGTTAAAAAACACCAGTTCCAGGCATCTGTGACCCGGCAGGGCCCAGAGCCGCTGTGCACAGGTAGGCCTCACAGTAAAAGAGAGCAAACATGCAAGCGGTATGTCCAATCTCCCAGAAAAAAGCTCTTCCCATGCTGCCCTGGCACAAAAAGATAAGAAACATCAGCCCCAGGCATCGTTGTGACCCGGCAGGGCCCAGAGCCACAGTGCACAGGTAGGCCTCAGAGCAAAACAGAGCAAACATGCAAGCAGTGTGTCCAGTCTCCCAGATAAAAGCTCTTCCCATGCTGCCCTGGCACCAAAAGGTAAAAAACACCAGGCCCTGGAAGTGGTGTGACATGGCAGGGCCCAGAGCCACTGTGCACAGGTAGGCCTCAGAGCAAAAAAGAGCAAACATACAAGCGGTATGTCCAATCTCCCAGAAAAAAACTCTACCCATGCTACCCAGGCACCAAAAGAGAAAAAACATCAGCCCCTGACATCGTTGTGACTCGGAAGGGCCCAGAGCCACTGTGCACAGGTACGCCTCAGAGCAAAACAGAGCAAACATGCAAGCAGTGTTTCCCATCTCACAGATAAAAGCTCTTCCCATGCTGCCGTGGCACCAAAAGATAAAAAAAAACAGGACCAGGCAGTGGTGTGATCCTGCAGGGCCGAGAGCCACTGTGCACAAGTAGGCCTCAGAGCAAAACAGAGCAAACATGCAAGCAGTATGTCCCATCTCTCAGATAAAAGCTCTTCCCATGCTGCCCTGGCACCAAAACGTTAAAAAACACTAGTTCCAGGCATCTGTGACCTGGCAGGGCCGAGAGCCACTGTGCACAGGTAGGCCTCACAGCAAAAGAGAACAAACATGCAAGCAGTGTGTCCCGTCTCCCAGATAAAAGCTCTTCCCATGCTGCCCTGATACCAAAAGCTAAAAACACCATTCTGTGGAATTGGTGTGATTTGAAGGGACCCAGAGCTATTGTTCACAGGTAGGCCTCAGTGCAAAACAGACCAAACATGCAAGCAGTGTGTCCCATCTTCCAGATAAAAGCTCTTCCCATGCTGCCCTGGCACCAAAATGTTAAAAAACACCAGTTCCAGGCATCTGTGACCTGGCAGGGCCGAGCTCCACTGAGCACACGTAGGCCTCACAGCAAAAGAGAGCAAACATGCAAGCAGTGTGTTCTGTCTCCCAGATAAAAGCTCTTCCCATGCTGCAATGGCACCAAAACGTTACAAAACACCAGTTCCAGGCGTCTGTGACCCGGCAGGGCCCAGAGCCACTGTGCACAGGTAGGCCTCAGAGCAAAACAGGGCAAACATGCAAGCAGTGTGTCCCATCTCCCAGATCAAAGCTCTTCCCATGCTTCCCTAGAACCAAAATGTTAAAAAACACCAGTTACAGGCATCTGTGTCCCGGCAGGGCCCAGAGCCACTGTGCACAGGTAGGCCTCAGAGCAAAACAGGGCAAACATGCAAGCAGTGTGTCCCATCTCCAACATAAAAGCTCTTCCCATTCTCCCCTGGCACCAAAAGGTAAAAAACACCAGGCCCTGGCAGTGCTGTGACATCGCAGGACCCAGAGCCACTCTGCACAGGTAGGCCTCACAGCAAAAGAGAGCAAACATGCAAGCAGTGTGTCCTGTCTCCCAGATAAAAGCTCTTCCCATGCTGCCCTGATACCAAAAGCTATAAAACACCATGCCGTGGAATTGGTGTGATCCGAAGGGACCCAGAGCTACTATTCACAGGTAGGCCTCAGTGCAAAACAGAGCAAACATGCAAGCAGTGTGTCCTATCTCCCAAATAAAAGATCTTCCCATGCTGCTCTGGCACCAAAATGTAAAAAACACCACCTCCAGGCATCATTGTGACCCGGCAGGGCCCAGAGGCACTGTGCCCTGGTAGGCCTCAGAACAAAACAGAGCAAACATGCAAGCAGAATGTCCCATCTCCCAGATAAAAGCTCTTCCCATGCTGCCCTGGTACTGAAAGGTAAAAAATCACCAGTCCCTGGCAGTGGAGTGACCCGGCAGGGCCCAGAGTCACTGAGCACAGGTAGGCCTCAGAGTAAAATATAGAAAACATGCAAGCGGTATGTCCAATCTCCCAGAAAAAAGCTCTTCCTATGCTGCCCTGGCACCAAAAGATAAAAAACATCAGCCCGAGGCATCGTTGTGACCTGGCACTGCGCGGAGCCACTGTGCACAGGCAGGCCTCAAAGCAAAACAGAGCAAACATGCAAGCAGTGTGTCCCATCTCCCAGATAAAAGGTCTTCCCATGCTGCCCTGGCACCAAAATGTTAAAAAACACCAGTTCCAGGCATCTGTGACCCGGTAGGGCCCACAACCACTGTGCACAGGTAGGCCTCCGAACAAAACAGAGCAAACATGCAAGCGGAATGTCCAATCACCCAGAAAAAAGCTCTTCCCATGCTGCCCTGGCACCAAAAGATAAAAAAAACCAGCCCCAGGCATCGTTGTGACCCGGCAGGGCCCAGAGCCACTGTGCACAGGTAGGCCTTAGAGAAAAACAGAGCAAACATGCAAGCAGTATGTCCCATCTCGCAGATAAAAGCTCTTCTCGTACTGCCCAAGCACCAAAAGGTAAGAGCTGCCCTGGCATCAAAAGATAAAAAACATGCAAGTAGGCCCCACCTCACAGATAAAAGCCCTTCCCGTGTTTCCCAAGCACCAAAACGTAAAAAACACCAGCTCCAGGCATCGTTGTGACCCGGCAGGGCCGAGAGCCACTGTGCACAGGTAGGCCTCCGAACAAAACAGAGCAAACATGCAAGCGGTATGTCCAATCACCTAGAAAAAAGCTCTTCCCATGCTCCCATGGCACGAAAAGATAAAAAACATCAGCCCTAGACATGGTTGTGACCCGGCAGGGCCCAGAGCCATAGTGCACAGGTAGGCCTCAGAGCAAAACAGAACAAACATGCAAGCAGTGTGTCCCGTCTCCCCGATAAAAGCTCTTCCCATGCTGCCCTGGCAACAAAAGATGAAAAACACCCGCCCCAGGCATCGTTGTGACCCGGCAGGGCCGAGAGCCACTGTGCACAGGTAGGCTTCAGAGCACAACAGAGCAAACATGCAAGCAGTGTGTCCCGTCTCACAGATAAAAGCTCTTCCCGTGCTTCCCAAGCACCAAAATAGAGCAAACATGCAGGCAGTGTGTCCCATCTCCCAGATAAAAGCTCTTCCCATGCCGCCCTAGCACCAAAATGTTAAAAAACACCAGTTCCAGGCATCTGTGACCCGGCAGGGCCCAGAGCCGCTGTGCACAGGTAGGCCTCACAGTAAAAGAGAGCAAACATGCAAGCGGTATGTCCAATCTCCCAGAAAAAAGCTCTTCCCATGCTGCCCTGGCACAAAAAGATAAGAAACATCAGCCCCAGGCATCGTTGTGACCCGGCAGGGCCCAGAGCCACAGTGCACAGGTAGGCCTCAGAGCAAAACAGAGCAAACATGCAAGCAGTGTGTCCAGTCTCCCAGATAAAAGCTCTTCCCATGCTGCCCTGGCACCAAAAGGTAAAAAACACCAGGCCCTGGAAGTGGTGTGACATGGCAGGGCCCAGAGCCACTGTGCACAGGTAGGCCTCAGAGCAAAAAAGAGCAAACATACAAGCGGTATGTCCAATCTCCCAGAAAAAAACTCTACCCATGCTACCCAGGCACCAAAAGAGAAAAAACATCAGCCCCTGACATCGTTGTGACTCGGAAGGGCCCAGAGCCACTGTGCACAGGTACGCCTCAGAGCAAAACAGAGCAAACATGCAAGCAGTGTTTCCCATCTCACAGATAAAAGCTCTTCCCATGCTGCCGTGGCACCAAAAGATAAAAAAAAACAGGACCAGGCAGTGGTGTGATCCTGCAGGGCCGAGAGCCACTGTGAACAAGTAGGCCTCAGAGCAAAACAGAGCAAACATGCAAGCAGTATGTCCCATCTCTCAGATAAAAGCTCTTCCCATGCTGCCCTGGCACCAAAACGTTAAAAAACACTAGTTCCAGGCATCTGTGACCTGGCAGGGCCGAGAGCCACTGTGCACAGGTAGGCCTCACAGCAAAAGAGAACAAACATGCAAGCAGTGTGTCCCGTCTCCCAGATAAAAGCTCTTCCCATGCTGCCCTGATACCAAAAGCTAAAAACACCATTCTGTGGAATTGGTGTGATTTGAAGGGACCCAGAGCTATTGTTCACAGGTAGGCCTCAGTGCAAAACAGACCAAACATGCAAGCAGTGTGTCCCATCTTCCAGATAAAAGCTCTTCCCATGCTGCCCTGGCACCAAAATGTTAAAAAACACCAGTTCCAGGCATCTGTGACCTGGCAGGGCCGAGCTCCACTGAGCACACGTAGGCCTCACAGCAAAAGAGAGCAAACATGCAAGCAGTGTGTTCTGTCTCCCAGATAAAAGCTCTTCCCATGCTGCAATGGCACCAAAACGTTACAAAACACCAGTTCCAGGCGTCTGTGACCCGGCAGGGCCCAGAGCCACTGTGCACAGGTAGGCCTCAGAGCAAAACAGGGCAAACATGCAAGCAGTGTGTCCCATCTCCCAGATCAAAGCTCTTCCCATGCTTCCCTAGAACCAAAATGTTAAAAAACACCAGTTACAGGCATCTGTGTCCCGGCAGGGCCCAGAGCCACTGTGCACAGGTAGGCCTCAGAGCAAAACAGGGCAAACATGCAAGCAGTGTGTCCCATCTCCAACATAAAAGCTCTTCCCATTCTCCCCTGGCACCAAAAGGTAAAAAACACCAGGCCCTGGCAGTGCTCTGACATCGCAGGACCCAGAGCCACTCTGCACAGGTAGGCCTCACAGCAAAAGAGAGCAAACATGCAAGCAGTGTGTCCTGTCTCCCAGATAAAAGCTCTTCCCATGCTGCCCTGATACCAAAAGCTATAAAACACCATGCCGTGGAATTGGTGTGATCCGAAGGGACCCAGAGCTACTATTCACAGGTAGGCCTCAGTGCAAAACAGAGCAAACATGCAAGCAGTGTGTCCTATCTCCCAAATAAAAGGTCTTCCCATGCTGCTCTGGCACCAAAATGTAAAAAACACCACCTCCAGGCATCATTGTGACCCGGCAGGGCCCAGAGGCACTGTGCCCTGGTAGGCCTCAGAACAAAACAGAGCAAACATGCAAGCAGAATGTCCCATCTCCCAGATAAAAGCTCTTCCCATGCTGCCCTGGTACTGAAAGGTAAAAAATCACCAGTCCCTGGCAGTGGAGTGACCCGGCAGGGCCCAGAGTCACTGAGCACAGGTAGGCCTCAGAGTAAAATATAGAAAACATGCAAGCGGTATGTCCAATCTCCCAGAAAAAAGCTCTTCCTATGCTGCCCTGGCACCAAAAGATAAAAAACATCAGCCCGAGGCATCGTTGTGACCTGGCACTGCGCGGAGCCACTGTGCACAGGCAGGCCTCAAAGCAAAACAGAGCAAACATGCAAGCAGTGTGTCCCATCTCCCAGATAAAAGGTCTTCCCATGCTGCCCTGGCACCAAAATGTTAAAAAACACCAGTTCCAGGCATCTGTGACCCGGTAGGGCCCACAACCACTGTGCACAGGTAGGCCTCCGAACAAAACAGAGCAAACATGCAAGCGGAATGTCCAATCACCCAGAAAAAAGCTCTTCCCATGCTGCCCTGGCACCAAAAGATAAAAAAAACCAGCCCCAGGCATCGTTGTGACCCGGCAGGGCCCAGAGCCACTGTGCACAGGTAGGCCTTAGAGAAAAACAGAGCAAACATGCAAGCAGTATGTCCCATCTCGCAGATAAAAGCTCTTCTCGTACTGCCCAAGCACCAAAAGGTAAGAGCTGCCCTGGCATCAAAAGATAAAAAACATGCAAGTAGGCCCCACCTCACAGATAAAAGCCCTTCCCGTGTTTCCCAAGCACCAAAACGTAAAAAACACCAGCTCCAGGCATCGTTGTGACCCGGCAGGGCCGAGAGCCACTGTGCACAGGGAGGCCTCCGAACAAAACAGAGCAAACATGCAAGCGGTATGTCCAATCACCTAGAAAAAAGCTCTTCCCATGCTCCCATGGCACGAAAAGATAAAAAACATCAGCCCTAGACATGGTTGTGACCCGGCAGGGCCCAGAGCCATAGTGCACAGGTAGGCCTCAGAGCAAAAGAGAACAAACATGCAAGCAGTGTGTCCCGTCTCCCCGATAAAAGCTCTTCCCATGCTGCCCTGGCAACAAAAGATGAAAAACACCCGCCCCAGGCATCGTTGTGACCCGGCAGGGCCGAGAGCCACTGTGCACAGGTAGGCTTCAGAGCACAACAGAGCAAACATGCAAGCAGTGTGTCCCGTCTCACAGATAAAAGCTCTTCCCGTGCTTCCCAAGCACCAAAATAGAGCAAATATGCAGGCAGTGTGTCCCATCTCTCAGATAAAAGCTCTTCCCACGCTGCCCTGGCACCAAAAGGTAAAAAACACCAGGCCGTGGCAGTGGTGTGACATGGCAGGGCCCAGAGCCACTGTGCACAGGCAGGCCTCAGGGCAAAACAGAGCAAACATGCAAGCAGTAGGCCCCATCTCACAGATAAATGCTCTTCCCGTGCTTCCCAAGCACCAAAACGTAAAAAACACCAGCGTCAGGCATCATTGTGACCCGGTAGGGCCCACAGCCACTGTGCACAGGTAGGCCTCATAGCAAAACAGAGCAAACATGCAAGCAGTGTGTCCCATCTCCCAGAAAAAAGCTCTTCCCATGCTACCCTAGCACCAAAAGATAAAAAACACCAGCCCCAGGCATCGTTGTGACCTGGCAGGGCCCAGAGCCACTGTGCACAGGTAGGCCTCAGAGCAAAACAGAGGAAACATGCAAGCGGTATGTCCAATCACCTAGAAAAAAGCTCTTCCCATGCTGCCATGGCACGAAAAGATAAAAAACATCAGCCCCAGACATGGTTGTGACCCGGCAGGGCCCAGAGCCATAGTGCACAGGTAGGCCTCAGAGCAAAAGAGAACAAACATGCAAGCAGTGTGTCCCGACTCCCCGATAAAAGCTCTTCCCATGCTGCCCTGGCAACAAAAGATGAAAAACACCCGCCCCAGGCATCGTTGTGACCCGGCAGGGCCGAGAGCCACTGTGCACAGGTAGGCTTCAGAGCACAACAGAGCAAACATGCAAGCAGTGTGTCCCGTCTCACAGATAAAAACTCTTCCCGTGCTTCCCAAGCACCAAAATAGAGCAAACATGCAGGCAGTGTGTCCCATCTCTCAGATAAAAGCTCTTCCCACGCTGCCCTGGCACCAAAAGGTAAAAAACACCAGGCCGTGGCAGTGGTGTGACATGGCAGGGCCCAGAGCCACTGTGCACAGGCAGGCCTCAGGGCAAAACAGAGCAAACATGCAATCAGTAGGCCCCATCTCACAGATAAATGCTCTTCCCGTGCTTCCCAAGCACCAAAACGTAAAAAACACCAGCGTCAGGCATCATTGTGACCCGGTAGGGCCCACAGCCACTGTGCACAGGTAGGCCTCATAGCAAAACAGAGCAAACATGCAAGCAGTGTGTCCCATCTCCCAGAAAAAAGCTCTTCCCATGCTACCCTAGCACCAAAAGATAAAAAACACCAGCCCCAGGCATCGTTGTGACCTGGCAGGGCCCAGAGCCACTGTGCACAGGTAGGCCTCAGAGCAAAACAGAGCAAACATGCAAGCAGTGTGTCCCATCTACCGGATAAGAGCTCTTCCCATGCTGCCCTAGCACCAAAAGGTAAAAAACACCAGGCCCTGGCAGTGGTGTGACCACGCAGGGCCCAGAGCCACTGTGCACAGGTAGGCCTCAGAGCTAAACAAAGCAAACATGGAAGCAGTATATCCCTCTCCCAAATAAAAGCTCTTCCCATGCTGATCTGGCACCAATAGATAAAAAACACCAGGTTCTGGCAGGGGTGTGATCCGACAGGGCCCAGAGCCACTGTCCACACGTCGGCCTCAGAACAAAACAGAGCTAATATGCAAGCAGTGTGTCCCACCTCCCAGATAAAAGCTCTTCCCATGCTGCCCTGGCACCAAAATATAAAAAACACCAGTTCCAGGCATCTGTCACCCGGCAGGGGCTAGAGCCACTGTGGACAGGTAGGCCTCAGAGCAGAACAGAGCAAACATGCAAGCAGTGTGTCCCATTTCCCAGATAAAAGCCCTTCCCCTGCTGCCCTGGCACCAAAAGATAAAAAACACCAGGCTCTGGCAGTGGTGTGATCTGACAGGGCCCAGATCCACTGTCCACACGTCGGCCTGAGAACAAAACAGAGCAAACATGCAAGCAGTGTGTCCCATCTTCCAGATAAAAGTTCTTCCCATGCTGCCCTGGCACCAAATGGTAAAAAACAACAGGCCATGGCAGGGGTGTGATCAGGTAGGGCCCAGAGCCACTGTGCACAGGTAGGCCTAGAGCAAAACAGAGCAAACATGCAAGCAGTGTGGCCCATCTTGCAGATACAAGCTCTTCCCATGCGCCGTGGCACCAATAGTGAAAAATTAAGAAAATAATCCAGGCCTCAAGAAGACCCAGGCCCACTTTGCAGGCAAAGCCAGTGCCACAGTGAAGCATTTTTACCCAGAGGCAAGCAGAGTGGCCCAGCATCTATTAAAGCAAACTCTGTCCCTTCCCTTCCCCCTCCCTTCCTCTCCTAAATTAAAAATCTCTCTTTCCACTCCTCTCCTGAGTGAGTCGATCCACAGGCAGAAGTCCACAGGAAGAAGAGCATTCCACTCCAGTCCAGGTCAGGCCAAGGCAGAGACAGTGAGAAGAAGCCGTGTCTCTCTAACGCTCTCTCCCCAGCAGCAACAGAAGCTGTCCGAAAGTCCAGCCTCTACTTTAAATCCCCTGCTGCATCTTCTTCCAAAGAATCCATTGGCTGGAAGGAGGATGCAGCAGTGAGATTGGACACTCTTAACTCCCCCCTACCGTGCCTGATCCCCCTCACACCTCCTCCTTGGACTCATAGTCCACTCATCCCCCTCCCCTACCTGAAATTGTGGCGGGAATCTCTTGCTTGCTTTGCCTTGCCTTGTAATGCATTGCATTGAAATGGAAGCAACTTGCAAAGCACACTGCTTGCAAATCCTGCCCAGTCAAGCCTTCCCTTCCCTCCTCTCGCAGATTGGACAGCCCTGAGCAGATTTGCAGGCTGGCGGGTGTAGGGGGAAAGCCTCGGAGCACCTTTGTCAGGAGGTGGACAACTACAGACCTTTGGGCAGAATTCTCAGCAAGGGCTCCTGTATCTTTAAGAGCTGCTGGGCACTGAAGCTCTCCCATCCTATGTGGCTCTTCAAATAAGGGACGAAGCCGCAGCTGTGCTGTGAAGCTCTTAAAGGTGCAGGAGTGTTCAGGGAACAAAGGGCCTGCAAGGTATTAGACCAGCTTTCTGTTTCCAGTTGTGGTCAGCCAGATGCTTTTGGGAAGCATAAAGTACTGTTTGAGCAGTCCACCTTTGCAGTGTGTCTTCAGCAACTCCTGTAGCACAGTGGTTAGGTGGTTCAGCTGCGAATCAGCACTCTACTGGTTTGAATCCCACTACTGCCATGAACTCAGTAGATGGCCTTGGGAAATCCACCGCTCTGAGTGAGGCACTAATCTGTCTGCATAAGCGTAGTTGTAGTTGTAGTTGTAGTTGTTATTCGAATTATCTGAAACACATTCAACAATACGCAGAGGACACATGTTATTATTGATTGGGCTTGCTAAACTGATAAAAGTTTCTATTAGTTCCTAGGGGAAAGCATACTTTCCCATTGGGAAATATGTGAACAGAGATTGCTCATAGGGAATAATGGAAAGCATGCTTCCCCATAGGGTATAATGAGGACAGCGATTTCCCATAGGGAATAATGAGGGCAGTGATTGTCTGTAGCGAATAATGGAAAGAATAGTGGCCCTTAGGGAATAATGAAAACAGCGAATGTCCATAGGGAATAATGCATATAGTGATTACCCATAGGGAATAATGGAAATCATGTTTGTCCACAGGGAATAATTGAAACAGCGATTGCCTGTAGGGTATAACGGGAACAATGATTGCCCATAGTGAATAATGGAAAGCATGCTTGCCGTTAGGGAATAATTGGAACAGCGATTGCCTGTAGGGAATAATGGAAAGCTTCCTTGCCCATAGGGAATAATGACAACAATAATGAATGCCCAGCCCACCACTGAGGACCAGAATGGGGGTGGGTCTTCATAGGGAGAGCTCGCCTGCCTCCTGGGGCCACTGGGCACCGCTACCGCCCTCTCCTCCCCCTCGGCCCCCTCATCCACACACTCTGCCCTCCCCTCCACTCGCTGGGACTGGAGCTTGCGCACTGCTCGACGCAAGAGCTTCGCCAACTGATGGAGCTCTCCCAGCCTCATGGTTGTGCTGCCCTTGATATGAGGGTTGCATATGCAGGCCAGGCTGTATGGGTCCTCCCTGTACAGAGGATGCAAGCGGGTAGCCAAGCCTGCCTGCAACCTCGCGACCAAGTCCCAGACCCTGTGGAGAAGCTGGTCCTGTTCTTCCATCTCTTTGGCCAGGACCTGGTCCAGGCCATGAATCAGGGGGATGACCTGCCCCAGAGAGGACTGGTAGCCACACAGGACCTCGGTGGTCTCATTGAATGGCCTCAGGACACAGACCCTCTGAGAGAGGGCTAGCCAGTCCGTTGAGCTGAGGCTGAGCTCCTCTCTCCCCTGCAAGACTGGCACCGAGGACATTATGGGTTCTTTTGCTCCTCCAGATGACTCACCATGTCGTAGGTGGAGTTCCAGCAGGTTCCCGTGTCCTGGAAGAGGTGGTGCTCGTGATTCCCCTCCCCCTTCCTCTGGAGCAGCTCACATGAAGACTTGATGCTGTGTGAGAATTGGGCTGAGAGGCGCTGACAACTGTGCAGCAATGCGAGCGTGGAGAACATCGATTGGTCCCTGTGGCCTTGATGTTGCTTCCTAGCCCCTGAGCATCCATCATATCTAGGTGGAGTTTGTGCGCCAGGTGCCTCTACACCTCTCCTGCCTCTGACACATGCTCAGTGGACAGATCAGTAGTGCCCACTGATGCCCATTGGTGGCAATCCCACTGATGCCCACTGGTGGCAATCGGAGGATCTCTGCTTCCCAAGGGAGAGACCCCAGGAGGAGGTCTCCCCTTTGGCGCTGGGTTATAGAGTGCTCCTGCTGCAGGCATGGATGAGGATCATACGGACAAGTACATCGGCTCCTTGATCGGGGCTGCCCTGAGGGAATGGCCTCCCACGGGACAGGCTTCCTGCGGCTTCATGTTCACCGACGCGGGAAGAAAAATGCTGGCGGACCTGAGAGAGGCATCCCTAGACAGCTTGGTCTGCCTGGCACACAAACTGCACCTAGTTACGATGAATGCTCTGGGGCTAGGGAGCTACATCCAGGCCACATGGACCAATCAGCGTTGTCCATGCACACATTGCTGGACAGCTGGACCAATCAACGTTGTCCATGCACACATTGCTGGACAGCCCACTTCTCGCGCAGCATCAAGTCTTTGTCTGAGCTGCTCCAGAGACAGGGGGAGGGCACTCACGAGCACCACCTCTTCCAGGACAACCTGGCCTGCATATGTGACCTTCGTATCAAAGGCAGCATAGCCATGTGGCTGGGAGATTTCCTCCAGTGGGTGAAGCTCCTGCATTGAGTGGTGCGCAAGCTCCGGTCCCAATGAGCGGAGGGGAGGGAAGAGTGTGTCGGTGAGGGGACAGATGGGGAGGAGATGGAGGTAGCAGTGCCCAGTACCACCAGGAGGTAGGCGAGCTCTCCCTACAAAGACCCACCCCATTCTGGTCCTCAGTGGTGGGTTGGGCAGTCAGCGGCTGCGGGGTCGGTACTTCCGTTGCGTCAGAGGATTCAGTGGAGGCCATGGTCAGAGATTATGTAGCCGAACCTCCCAAGACCTCCCACTGCAACCTCTTGGAGTATTGGGTGAGAAAATCTGCTGTTTGGCCAGACCTCTCCACGGTGGCCTCCAACATCCTCTCCTGCCCACCCACCAGTTTCCAGAGCAAGAGGGTGTTCTTACACTTAGAGACCTCCTCCATCCACGATGCTCATGTCAAGAGCTGGACCAGGTGGACCAGCTCTGGTTCATCAAGGTCAACCTCCCCCTGCTTGGCTACCCTTCCGTGGATCTTGAGTGTTCTGAGCCCTGAGCCTGCCTCTCTTTTGCTGTTTGCCCACCCAACCTCAGGCTCTAGCCCAGAAAGAAAGCCATCGCATCCAAGAACCCAGTCCAGGGCGCTGAAATGAGGGCTCGCTGCATGTTAGGATTTTCTTTCCCCTTCTCTTTGGAGCAAGTTTTCCTTTCCTTTCTCCTTGCATCTTCCTTTGAGCACTTTTCTCGAATACGAAGGTGACTGTCCGCTGCCATTCAATTACTCTTTCTTCTGGAAGGAATACGTTCTACTGTGCAGAGCCTGCCCAAAATGAGGAGAGGTGTGTGGGTTCAGGCACTGCAGGGCCATAACTAAGGATGGGGGAAGAACCCTTTCTGAGTGTGTTCTGTGCTGTGTCCCGGAAGCCGTCAAAAAGGCATGTGTTGAGGACCAATTTTGGCTGCTGCATAGAAGCTGCCCCTGCTCATGCCCAGGAAGGCTGGCAGGACTTTGAACACCCTCCCCCCATGGAGGAGGAGTCATCCTTCTCCTTTGCCATGGCCGGCCGTTGGGTCGGTGATGTCCGTGTCCAATGGTTCTCAGCACAAAGGATGGCTTGAACATATAGTTGTACAGGATTGTGGGAGGAGCCCCATTCACCGGGAGAGGCTGTCTCTTCCACGCCAGGGGGAAGGTGTTCTTTCTGTACTGCCACATCCAGCGGGTGGGTCGTTCAGGTGACTGCCATCAGTGTTCATGACGCTGCTCTTCCATGTCCGGCCTTGTGTGGGCCAATTATTTTCTGTAGCCTGAACAGCCCGCAGGCATCCCACCATGCGAGGGAGGGGAGCGCACAATGTTGCTTTGCTGCTCTGCTCTCCCATGGGGGGGAGGGCCAGGTCCCCCCTCCTCAACACAGACCTAATGCCACGACCGGTGGGTGGGCCATGTCTGTGGCTGCATCCTATGAAGCTTCCCGTATGGTCCTGCGGTCTCCTCCCTGTCGGGGGAAGGGCCCAGGTCACCCGGCTGGCTTCAAGTGGAGGAGTGGGGAATCAAATCCGGTTCTCGCGATTAGACTCCCGCGTTCTTAATCACTACATAAAACTGGCAAAGGGCAGGAGAAGCAGCACAAGCAACATAAGCTTCATCCTCAGGAGGGACAGGTGTGCGTATTGGAACCCCACACCGCGGCTCCCTCAGAAGCCCAACAGCTGTAACAAGGGGGCAGGGAGGGAGATGAGCCCAACAAGGGTGGGCCGGCCACCTGAGGATGTGCAGCCCAGTTGGAGCTATGGGCTGGCCCCGCCACCTGGAGCCACCCGAAGCAATGGCCAACCTCGGAGGCTGGGGCCAACCAACAACTAGCCCACAAGGCGCAGCCCACAGAAAGGGGCAAGTCTGGGGGAAGGAACAGCCAACCTCCCCTAGAAGATCAGGGTGTAACCAGAGGGTTGTGGCCAACACTGGACAAGCCATTGGGCCTCACTCTGAGGTCTGGGGGTTGGGCACCAGGGCAGCGCTGGTAGGAAAGGGGAGGATATAAAGAAGGCTCCTTTTCCTGGAGGAGGGAGGAGAGCTTTTCCAGAAGTGAATGGCAGCCTTCTCAGGGGTTGTGTGGCCAAAAGAGGGGCAGAGTCCCCAGTACTGTAAATCCCAATTCTGAGGCCGTAAAAAGAGTGAAGCCTTCTGACCTCCAGGAGGGCCATTCGCCTAGGGGTTGACTAGGCAGCTCTGAAGCCAAAGATCAGGGGCCAGACAGAGTTTCCACAGGCAGCACCACTGCCGATGAGTGCATGCAGGGCAGGGACATGCCTAGACCTAACACAAAGTAAGCCCTCCCTGCTGGCACCCCCTACCCTGGTGTGGCGGTACGTTCATTGTGGGGCCTGAAGAGGGCCACACCACCATGCCGGGCTAAAAGGCTGCCAGCCCTTTCTTTGCAAGTCCTGCTTGGCAATGCCCACTGAGCCCCGCAGCAGCAGTCAGGGGAGGAACGTGAGAGGGTCTTCAGAGGAACATCTGCCACTCAATCGCTGCATCCAGCAGGGGGACAGAGAAAGGGGCGGGGCTGCCGGGACAAAGGGCACTGGCGGAGACGCCGGGCTCACTTGGAACGTTGAGGCCAGAGAGCTGCAGAGAAAACCTGCTGTCTCCTTTGCACAAGGGGGAAGAGGTTCCATCAGTCCCTACCGCCACGTCTGGCGGGTGGGTCTTGCCTGTGGCCACCACTTCTTTACACAACGGGCGGTGTCGCACATAAAATTGTATGACATGTTTCAGGGGCCCCGATCAATGGGACTTACTGTCACCCCTGCACCAGGAGGAAGTGGTACCTTCATTGCTTCCAGGGCCAGCGGGAGGGAAATGGTCTCCCCCTTCCCTGACCATGACCCGCCACCTCTGGCGGGTAGGTCAGGGTCTTTCCACCACTTCCAGCGGGTGGGACATTCAGGTGACTGCCCCAACTGTTCCACACCTGCGTGATGCCATATGATCTTCTTCCTTGTTCCTGGGGCAGCCTAGTCCGAGCCAATTATTTTGTGCTACCTGTGCAGCCCCATTCTGCCTCCATGAGAGGGAGGGAAGCGCACAATGTCATTTTACAGCGGTGCTCTCATGCGGGTGGAGGGCCATGCTGACCAAGACCCGCCACCTCAGACGGGTGTGTCATGTCCATGGCCTCCGCTCCTCTGCACGAGGGACAGTATCATGCTGCTGAGCTACTGCGCTGCTCTTCCTGGTCCCTCATCATCCAGCCCATCATCATCCAGCCCATCATCATCATCCCTGGTCCATCATCATCCAGCCCATCATCTGGTGCTCTTCCTTCAGCCAGACCATCGCCCCTCCATGCAAGAGAGGCGAGCGCACAATGTTTCCCCCTTCCTTGACTGCAATCTGCCATGTTTGTTGGGTGGCTCAGGGTCCAGCTTCCTTCTGCTATGTCCAGCAGGTGGGTCACGTCCGTGGCCACCGCTCCTCTGCATGAGGGATGGTGTCATGCCTTGCTAGTTCGCTGCTCTTCTGGGTCCATCCCTGTTGAGGCAGCTTATTTTGTGCCACCTGTCCAGCCGAGGGAATTTTCATCTACATGCGCATGATTTCTCCCCCTTCCCTGTCCATGACACTCCAGTGGGTGGGTCATGCCTGTGGCCTCCAGTCCTCTGCACAAGGGACAGCATCATGCTGCCACGCTGGTGAGCTGGACTTCTGGGTCCATCCATATCTGGGCCCCTTAGTTTGTGCCACCTCTCCAGCCGGGGGAAGGTTCCCTTCCATGCGCATCATGTGTCCCCCTTCCCTGTCCATGAAACGCCACATCCAGTGGGTGGGTCATGCCCTCAGCCTCCACTCCTCTGCACGGAGGATGGCATCATACTGCCACGCTAGTGCGGTGCTCTTCTGGGTCCATCCCCATCCAGGATGCTTATTTTGTGCCGCCTATGCAGCCGGCGGATGTTTCCCCTCCATGCGGGGCAGGGGCGAGCATGATGTGTCTCCCTTCCCTAACTGTGAAGGACACGTCTAGCGGGTTTGTCATTCCTGCAGCCACTGCTCTTCTGCGTGACTGATGGTGTCATGCTGCTGCACTAGTGTGCTGCTCTTCCATGTCCGGCCCCATCCGGGCCACTTATCTTGTGCCACTAGTCCAGCAGGGGGACATTACGCCTCCCTGTGGGCAGGGGCACGCGAGATGTCTCCCCCTTCTCTGACCGCAACCCATAGGGCCATGAAGGCGTGCACAGTGGGGTGCTACCAGGGGGCAGCCAGACACCCTGTTCTAAGTTGGGAGGCAGCCACAGACATGACCCACAGTGCAAGACTTCTGGTGGGGGACGCCAACATGACCCATACTCCAGGCATGCGGTGGCTCCTAGGGCCGTGTGGGAGGACACAGGGGTGCCGCTGGGGGCCGCCAGGTGACTCGCCCTGATTTGGGATGCAGCCAGATGCCTCACCACCTGAGCCCGCCCACATGACCCAAACACCAGACGTGCAGTCGCCCCTAGGGCCGTGTGGGTGGGCACAAGGGTTTGGTTCCGGGCAGCCAGACCCCACGCCCTAAGTTGGTAGACTGTGGGACGCCTTGCTGAGCCAGCTCGTGAGGAGGGGGCCCCCACAAAAATGATGCACGTCCATCACTTCAAATGGAGGCATAAGGCAATTGCCATTGATGGCTCCATTTCTATGGGACTTTCCTGGGGGCATCAGCTTTGGAGCTTTATAACTCAGAGATACGTCTTGCAATCTTCATGAATCTTGTAGGGAGGCTGGAGGATAGCCCACTGAAAACTTCCTGCAAGTTTGGGCTTCTGAGCATGAAGGCGGCCGTCCTGGGGCCCCTCGAGCCCCAAAATTCGAACTGGTTGAGAAACGGGGTGAGTTCATTAAGTTCATGTTCTGTGTTCCGTGGAAACTAACGAACCATGAGCCGAGTGGTTTGGGTTTTTTTCATTCCATGCTTTCCATTATTCCCTATGGGCACTCCGTGTCCCCATTATTCCCTATGGGAAAGCATGGTTTCCATTATCTCCTAAGGGGAATCGCTATCTCATTCATTTCCTCTGGGCGATCGCTATCTTCAGCGATTGCCCAGAAATACCTTCCCCTATGTGTATCTCTGTGTATCGATCTTTTTCTATCAGTTTGGTACCAGCATCACTCACCTGCCAGCCAGCCATGGCGGCAAGGAAGGGACCCCTTCCCCCGACAGGGAGGAGACCGCAGGACCATACGGGAAGCTTCATAGGATGCAGCCACAGACATGGCTCACCCACCGGTCGTGGCATTAGGTCTGTGTTGAGGAGGGGGCAACCTGGCCCTCCCCCCATGGGAGAGCAGAGCAGCAAAGCAACATTGTGCACTCCCCTCCCTTGCATGGTGGGATGCCTGCGGGCTGTTCAGGCTACAGAAAATAATTGGCCCGCACAAGACCAGACATGGAAGAGCAGCGTCATGAACACTGATGGCAGTCACCTGAACGACCCACCTGCCGGATGTGGCAGTACAGAAAGAACGCCTTCCCCCTGGCGTGGAAGAGACAGCCTCTCCCGGTGAATGGGGCTCCTCCCACAATCCTGTACAACTATATGTTCAAGCCATCCCTTGTGTCTGGGACTTGCTTGCGAGGTTGCAGGCAGGCTTGGCCACCCGCTTGCATCCTCTGTGCAGAGAGGACCCATACAACGTGGCCTGCATATGCGACCGGCGTATGAAGGGCAGCACAACCATGAGGCTGGGAGAGCTCCTCCAGTTGGCTAAGCTCCTGCGTCGAGCAGTGCACACGCTCCGGTCCCAGCATGCGGAGGGGAGGGGAGGGGAGGGTGTGGGGGGAGGGGACGGAGGGGGAGGAGAGGGCGGTAGCAGTGCCCAGTGGCCCCAGGAGGCAGGCGAGCTCTCCCTATGAAGACCCACCCCCATTCTTGTCCTCAGTGGTGGGCTGGGCACTCATTATTGTTGTCATTCCCTATGGGCAAGGAAGTTTTCCATTATTCCCTATGAACAAACGTTGTTCCCATTATTCCCTATGGGCAAGCATGCTTTCCATTATTCACTATGGGCAATCACTGTTCCCGTTATACCCTACAGGCAATCTCTGTTTCAATTATTCCCTGAGCACAAACATGATTTCCATTATTCCCTATGGGTAATCACTATATGCATTATTCCCTATGGACATTCGCTGTTTTCATTATTCCCTAAGGGCCACTATTCTTTCCATTATTCGCTACAGACAATCACTGCCCTCATTATTCCCTGTGGGAAATCGCTGTCCTCATTATTTCCTATGGGAAAGCATGCTTTCCATTATTCCCTATGAGCAATCTCTGTTCACACATTTCCCAATGGGAAAGCATGCTTTCCCCTAGGAACTAATAGAAACTTTTATCAGTTTAGCAAGCCCAATCAATAATAACATGTGTCCTCTGCATATTGTTGAATGTGTTTCAGATAATTCGAATAACAACTACAACTTGGTGTAACTCCTTTTGCTAGTGTTCTAATTATTTCTCAGACTTTCACTGGTTGGACTCCAGTGTTTATGGCCTTGTTTATGGCCCCATTTTCCAGTGTAACCTATGGGCAATCGTTCGCGCCATTATTTCCTATGGGAAAGCATGCTTTCCATTTTTTCCTATGAGCAATTTCTGTTCCTCTATTTCCCTGTGAAGAAGCGGGCTTTCTGTTATTCCCTAAGAGAAGCCACTGTGCCAATTAGACCCTATGAGCAAGCATGATTTCCGTTATTCCCTATGTGCAATCGCTGTCTCCAGTACTCCCTATGGGCAAACATGGTTTACATTGTTCTCTCTGAGCAGTCACTGTCTCTATTATTCTTTAAGGACAAGCATGGTTACCAGTATTCTCTAGCGGAATCGCTATCTCCATTATTCTCTATGGGCAAGCATAATTTCCATTATTTCCTGAGGGCTATCACTTTATCCATTATTTCCTAGGGGCAAGCATGATTTGCATTATTCCCTATGGGCAATCTCTGACTTCCTTATTCCCTATTGGCAAGTATCATTTCCATGTTTGGCTATGAGCAACCGCTCTCTTCATTATTCCCTATGGGCAAGTCTTGTTTCCATTATTCCGTCTGGGCAAGCATGGTTTCCATTTTTCCCTATGGGCAAGAGCTGTCCCCATTATTCCCTATGGGAAAGCATGGTTTCCTTTATTCCCTATGGCCTCTTACTGTCCCTATTATTCCCTAGGGACAATCGCTGTTTTCATTATTCCCTATGGGCAGGCATGCTTTCCATTATTCCCTATGAACATACAGCGTTCACATTATACCCTATGGGCAAGCACGCTTTCCATTATTACCTATGAGCAATCGCTGTCCCCGTTATTCCCTATGGGCAATCTCTGTTCCCATTATTGCTTAGGGGAAGTATGATTTCCATTCTTCCCTATGGGCAATCACTATCTGCATTATTCTCTAGGGTCAATCGCTGTTCTCATTATTCCCTAAGGATAAGTATTCTTTCCATTATTCCCTGCAGGCAATCACTGTTCTCATTATTGCCTATGGGCAAGTGTCGTTTCCATTATTCCCTATGGACAATCACTATCACCAATATTCCCTATAGACAATCACTGTTTTCATTATTCCCTTTTCTTTATTCATCATTTCCCTATTCCCTATGACTGTGGTTTACATGATTTCCAATGGTCATTGGCTTTCCCCATTTTTCCCTATGGGCATGCATGGTTTCTAGTATTCCCTCTGGACAATCGGTGTCCCTATTTTTTCCCTCTGGGCAAGTATCAATTCCATTATTCCCTATGGGCAATTGCTTTATCCATTGTTCCCTATCGGCTATCGCTGTTCCCGTTATTCCCTAAGGACAGGCACGCTTTCCATTATTCTATATGAGCAATCATGGTGCCCAGTATTCCCTAAGGGCCAGCATGGTTTCCATTATTGCATAGGGGCTATCGCCGTTTCATTAATTCCCTGTGAGCAATCACTGTCTCCTTTAGTCCCTATGCCATTAGTCCCTAATGGAGTCGCTGTCTCCATTATTCCCTTTGGGCAAGCATGATTTCTATTATGCCCTATGGGCAATCGCACTCTCCATTATTCCCTTGGAGAAAGCACGGTTTGCATTATTCCCAATGGGGATTATGCCCTAAGTCAAGCAACTTTTCCATTATTCCCTATGGGCAATCGCTGTCCCCATTATTCCCTAGGGGAAGCAGAGTTTCCTTTATTCCCTAAGGCCACTCACTGTTGCCATTATTCCCTATGGACTATCGGTGTTTTCAGTATTCCGTATGGTCAAGTGTTGTTTTCATTATTACCTATGGACACTCGCTGTTTTCGTTATTCCCTTTGGTCAATCTCTATTATTCCCTATTCTTTCCATTTTTCACTATGAACGAACTCTGTTCCCATTATTCCCTAACAACAATCGCTGTTCCCATTATGCCCCATGGGCAATTGCTATTCCAGTTCTTACCAATGGGCATGCATGGCTTCCTTTATTCCCTATCGACCATCGCTGTCCCCATAATTCGCAATGGACTATCTCTGTTTTCATTATTTCCTGTGAGCAATCATTGTCTCCATTATTCCCTGTAGACAATCGCTGTTTTCATTATTACCTATGAACAATCACTGTCTCCGTTATTCCTTAAGGGCAAGCATCATTTCCATTTTTCCCTATGGGCAATCCCTGTCCCCATTATTCCCTATTGGCAGACTTAGTTTTCATTATTCCCTATGGACAATCACTCTCTACATTATTCCCCAGGGGCATGCACAATTTCCATTATTCCCTAAGGGCAATCGCTGACTGCATTATTCCCTAAGGTCTATCACTGTTCCCATTGTTTCTTAAGGGTAAGCATGCTTTCCATTATTACCTACGGGGAATCGCTGTCCCCATTATGCCCTATGGGTAAGCATGGTTTCCATTTTTTCCTAAGGGAAATCGCTGTTCCTATTATGGCCTACAGGCAAGCATGATTTCCTTTATTTCCTAGGGGCGATCTGTGTCTCCGTTATTCCCTATGGGCAATTGCTCTTTTCATTATTCCCTATGGGCAAGCATAGCTTTCATTATTCCTTTTGTACAATCGCTGTCCCCATTATTCCCTAAGGGGGATTGCTATCATTATTCTCTATGGGTAAACATGGTCTCCATTATTCCCTAAGGCCAATTGTTGTCCCCATTATTTCCTATGGACAAGCTTGGTTTCCATTATTTCCTATGGGCAATCACTGTCCCTATTATCCACTGCGGGCAAACTTGGTTTACATAATTCCCTGTGGGCAATCGCTGTTTCCATTATTCCTTAAGGGCAAGCATGGTTTCCGGTATTTTCTAGCAGAATCGTTGTCTCCATTACACCCTATTTCCTATGGGCAATCATGTTTTCCAGTATTCCATAGCGGCAAGTATGGTTTGCCTTATTCCCTATGGGCAATCTCTGTCCATTATTCCCTAAAGGCAAGCATCGTTTCCATAATTGCCTATGGGCAATCGCTGTCTTCAGTATTCCCTATGGACAAGTCTTGTTTTCATTATTCCCCTCGGGCAAGCATGGTTTCCATTATTCCCTAAGGGCAATAGCTGTCCCCATTATTCCCTATAGGCAAGCATGGTTTGCTTTATTCCTTATGGCCACTTACTCTCCCCTTTATTCCCTAGGGACAATCACTGTTTTTATTATTCCCTATAGACAATCGCTGTTTTCATTCTTTCCAATGGACAAGCATGCTTTCCAGTATTATCTATGGGCAATAGCTGTCCCTATTATTACCTATGGACAATCGCTGTCTCCATTATTCCATATAGATAATCCCTGTTTTCATTATTCTCTAAGTGCAAGCATGCTTTCCATAATTCTCTATGGGCAACCTCTGTCTCCATTATTCCCTAAGGGCAAGCATTGTGACCATTATTCCCTATGGCCACTCTCTGTCCCCATTATTCTTTTTGGGCAAGCATGGTTTCCTTTATTCCCTATGGCCAATTTCTGTCCCCATTATTCCCTATAGATAACCACTGTTTATTATTATTCCCTATTCCCTATTCATTATTTCCCTGTTTCCTATGCCCACAGTTTTCATTATTCCCTTTCGGCATTAGCTTTTCCCATTATTCCCTATGGTCACGCATGGTCTCTATTATTCTATTATTCCTCTGGGCAGGCATCATTTCCATTATTCCCTATGAGCAATCACTTTCTCCAATATTCCCTATAGACATTCGCTGTTTACATTTTTCCTATGAATAAACCCTGTTCCCATTATTCCCTAAGGAGAATTGCTGTTCCCGTTATTCCCTATGGGCAATCTTTATCTCCATTATTACCTATGAACAATCGCAATTTACATTATTCCCTATGGGTAAGCGTTCTTTCTATTATACCCTATGGGCAGTTGCTGTCTCCATTATTAGTTATGGGCAAGCATCATTTCCATTACTCCGTATGGGCAATCCCTGTCTCCATTATTCCCTATGACAATCGCTGTTTTCATTATTCCCTATGGAGAAGCATTCTCTCCTATGTTCCCTATGGGCAATCGCTGTCCCCGTTATTCCCTATGGCCAAGCGCTATGATCAATTGCTTTCTCCATTATTCCCTATGGACATTCGCTGTTTACATTATTCCTGATGGGGAAGGTTATTCCCTATGGACAATCACTGTCTCCATTATTCTCTATGGGCAAGCATGGTTTCCGTTATTCCCTTTGGGCAATAGCTGTCCCCGTTATTCTCTATGAACAACGACGTTTCCTTTATTCCTTATGGCCACTTACTCTCCCCATTATTCCCTACGGACAATCACGTTTTTTATTATTCCCTGTCACAGTCACTGTTTTCATTAAGATAGATAGATCTACTCATACTAATCCCTTTTTCTATTATTCCCTATGAGCAATCACTGTTTTCTTTATTAAATATGGACAAGTATGCATTCTGTTATTCCCTATGAACAAACGGTGTACCCATTATTCCCGATGGGCAAGCATGCTTTCCATTACTCGTGATGAGAAAATGATAGGAAAGAGATAGGAAAGGGCAGATATACATAGAAAGAGATAGATTCAGAAAGATGGTGAAAGACCTAGAAAGAAACAAATAGAGAGAGAAAGTAACAATTAGACAGAGACAGATACGGAGAAACAGACAGAAAAGGCTATAAAGCCATATGCTAGTGCTAGAAACAGAGTGCAAACGCTTCAAATAGATATAGAGTCGGACAGAACAAGATATAGATAGACAGCTGGACAGAAAAAATGATAGAAAAACAAAAACATTCGGAAAAAATAGTTACACATACCGTTCTCTCTCTCTCTCTCCCCCTCGTTTTCTATTTACTTTTCTCTGGGTTTCTGTTTGTGTATGTATGTGTATTTCTCTTTTTCTAATGGTTTTGCTTTTCTCTCCTTCTTTCTATCAGTCTATCTAACTATCTTGTTCTGACTGTATAGCTATTTGAAGCATTCGCATTTTGTTTCTAGCTCTGGCACACTAGATCTCTGTGTAGCCATTTCTTACTGTTTTTCTTACTGTCTGTTTGTTACTTTCTATCTCTATTTTTCTTACTGTTTTTTCCTCTGCTATCAATTTGAATCCATCTATGTGTATGTATATTTAACCTACGTACCTTTCTCTATCTTCATTTATGTGGATCTATGTGTATCTATCAATTACAAATGTTTTTCTTTCTGACACAGAGAGAAACAGATAGAGTTATAACAAGCAAGATCTAGAATCATAGAGAATGTGAATGCTACGAATAGATATAGGTTCAGACAGAACAAGATAGAAATAACTAAATAAACGACGCTAGAGATAGAGATAGAAAGAGAGAAAATGAAAGGTAGAGATAGAAAGAGATGGGAAAGGATTAACAGTGCAATCCTAAGAAGAGTTACTCCAGTCTAAGGCCATTGAATGAATGGGCTTAGACTGGTGTAACTCTGTTTAGGATTGCACTGTAATGTAGTGGTAGAAAGAGATAGAAAGTAAAAGATAGAACGTACAAGCCGTATGGACAGAAATAGATAGGACATTAGAGATAAACTGAGCTGGATCTAGAAACAGGTAGACTGCGAACACTACAAATAGATAGAGGTTGGGACAGAACAAGATAGAAATAACTAAATAAACAGCGATAGAAAGTGATATAGATACAGAGAGAGAAAATTAAAGCTAGAGATAGAAAGAGATAGGAAAGGGCAGCTATAAATACAAAGAGAGAGATTAAGATATATAGTTGTAGAAAGACAGAAAGAAAAAGAGAAAGAACGTAACAAATAGAACGAGCAGTCTAGACAGAAATAGATAGAAAAATCTCCATAGAGATTAACTGAGCTAGATCTAGCAACAGATAGAATGCAAACACTAAAATTGAGGTTCGAACAGTACAAGATAGAAATAACTAAATAAACAGTGATAGAAGCCGAGAAAAACCAAATCAGATAGAAAAAGATAGATAAACATAGATGACAATAATTAGAGAAAGGAATATAGAAAGCAATTAGATACAGAAAGAGAAAATGAAAGCTAGTGATAGGAAAGGATCAGAAAGATAGGGAAGTGCACGTATGCATAGAAAGATAGCTTCAGCTAGGTAGCGGTAGAAAGACCTAGAAAGAAACAGATAGAGATAGAAATTAACAAATGGACAGTAAGAGAGAGAATCGGAAGAAGCTAGAGATAATCTGAGATAGATCTAGAAACATGCGAACGCTACAAATAGAGGTTTGGCGAGCACGATAGAAATAACTAAATAAACAGAAAGAGGCTGAGAAAAACCATATCAGATAGAAAAAGATAGGTAAACATAGATACACAAAGA
Source organism: Eublepharis macularius (assembly GCF_028583425.1). Taxonomy (NCBI): domain Eukaryota; kingdom Metazoa; phylum Chordata; class Lepidosauria; order Squamata; family Eublepharidae; genus Eublepharis; species Eublepharis macularius. The sequence continues at coordinate 6,083,830 of NC_072792.1, forward strand.
TGAAGCTATTTAGAGAAAGGTATATAGAAAGTGATAGAGATAGAAGGAGAGAAAATGAAAGAGAAAGAGATAGGAATGTGCAGATATACATAGAAAGAGAGAGATTCAGATAGGTAGCGGTAGAAAATAAGAAACAAATATAGAAATTCACAAATGGACAGTAAGAGCCATATAGGCAGAAAGATAAAAAAAGCTACAGAGAGATAAACTGAGCTAGAGCTAAAAACCAATAGAATCTATCTATCGTGTTCTGTCTGACTTTTTTCTATTTGAAACATTTTGCATTCTCTTTCTAATGTAGCCTTTCCTATCTGTTTCTGCCTATATGGCTCTTACTGTCCATTTGTGAATTTCTATCCCTAGCTGTTTCTTTCTATGTCTTTCTACTGCAATCTATATCATTTCCTCTTTCTATCTCTAGCTATCATTTTCTCTCTTTTTATCTCTCTCTCTATAGTTTTCTACATAATTTTCTCTATTTTCATGTCATCATTCTACAGATCATTCTACTGTTCTAGTTTTTCTCTCCAATCTCAAATCCTTTAAATAGGAAAACATCAGCACAAGATAGATTGGTTTTTAGCTCTAGCTCAGTTGATCTCTCTGTAGCTTTCTCTATCTGTTTCTGCCTATATAGCTCTTACTGTCCATTTGTGAATTTCTATTTCTAGTTGTTTCTTTCTCTCTTCCCACCTCTATGTATCTGAATCTCTCTCTTTCTATGCATACGTGCACTTTCCTATCTTTTTATCACTAACTTTCATTTTCTCTTTCTGTATTTATTGCTTTCTATTTGTAGCGTTTGCATTCTATCTGTTTCTAGATCTAGCTCATTTTATCGCTATGTAGCTTTTTCTATCTATTTCTGTCTATACGGCTCTTTCTGTTATGTTCTATCTCTATCTTTTTCTTTCTGTGTTTCCACAACTATCTATCTTAATCTCTCTCTTTGTAGGTATATCTGCCCTTTCATCTCTTTCGATCTCTACCTCTTTCTCTCTCTCTCTCTATCGCTTTCTATATCTGTCTATCGCTTTCTGCTATTTCTATCTTGTTCTGTCTGAACCTCTATCTATTTGTAGTGTTTGCAGTCTGTTTCTAGATCTAGCTCAATTTCAGTCCTATCTAACCATTTCTGTCCATACAGCTTCTACGTTCTATCTCTTTCTTTTTCTCTTTCTACCACTATGTTAATCTCTCTTCCCTATCGCTCTCCCTTCCCTATCTCTCTGTCTCTCGCTTTCATTTTCTCTCTCTGTATCTATCTCTATCGGTTTCTATCTCTTCCTCTATCGCTATTTAGTTATATCTATCTTGTTCTGTCCAAACCGCTGTTTGTAGTGTGCGCAGTCTACCTGTTTCTAGATCTAGCTCAGTTTATCTCTATGTCCTATCTACCTATTTCTGTCTCTACGTCTCGTACGTTCTATCTCTATCTTTTTCTTTCTATCTCTTTCTACCGCTACCTATCTTAATCTCTATATCTATCGCTGTTTATTTCGTTATTTCTATCTTGTTCTGGCTGAGCCTATACCTATTTCTAGCATTGGCATTCTATATGTATCTAGCTCATTATATCTCGAGGCAGCTTTTTCTATCTCTTTCTCTCTGTGTCTTAGTGTTTATTTGTTACTTTCTATCTCTGTTTCTTTCTATCATTTCTCTCTAGCTATCATTTTCTCTCTTTTTATATCTATCTCTATTTCTATAACTATCTTCATCTATATGTAGCTATGTGTAGCTATCTATTTCAAATGATACTGTTTTTCTCTCCTTTTTATTTATCAATCTATCTTTTTCGGTCTGACTCTATATCTATTTGAAGGCTATACATTCTGATTCTAGCTCTAGGATAGTTGATAGAAACAGATAGAGATAGAAAGACACAAACAGACAGTGAGAGAGATATAGAGAAAAGGCTACTAAGATATCAACTGGGTTGATATCAACTGTGTTGATTCTGCTAGACGCAGAATACGAATGACACAAGCAAATATGGAGTCAAGAGGGTACAAGGTAGTTAGGGAGAGAGAGAGAGAGAACAAACGAACGAACGAATGAACAAAAGATGGAGAGAAAAACAAAAGTATTAGAAAAGATAAACACACAAAGAGGAAGATAGAGAAAGGTAGAAACGATAGCAATACATATAGAAAGAGAGAAAATGATAGCTAGAGATAGAAAGAGATAGAAAGTGATAAATAAACAATAAAAGACATGCAGAGAAACAGAAAAGGCTCCATAGAAATCAACTGTTAGAGAGAGAAACAGAATACAAAATGCTTCAAATAGACTGAGAGAGAGAGAAGGACAAAAAAATTAGCAGAAGATATATACACCATAGATACACAGATGAAGAAAGGTATATAGAAAATGAAAGGTATATAGAAAATGAGAGAGAAATATAGAAAGAGAAAATGGTAGAGATAGAAAGAGATAGGAAAGGGCAGATATACAAAGAAAGAAAGATACTGATAGTAGTGGAAAGACATAGAAAGCTGGAATTAGAAATTAAACAACTAGACAGTAAGATACAGATACAGAGAAACCGATAGGAAATGCTACATAGAGATCAACAGTACTAGACGCAGAAACAGAATGTGAATGCTTCAAAGAGACAAGATAGATAGCTAGATAGCTAGATAGCTAGATAGCTAGATAGCTAGATAGCTAGATAGCTAGATAGCTAGATAGATAGATAGATAGATAGATAGATCTATCTTGTCTATTTGAAGCATTCACATTCTGTTTCTGTGTCTAGTACTGTTGATCTCTATGTAGCCTTTCCTATCGGTTTCTCTGTCTTACTGTCTAGTTGTTTAATTTCTAACTCCAGTCCTATCCACTACTATCTATCCAGTCCTATTTCCACTACTATCTATCAGTATCTCTCTCTTTGTATATCTGCCCTTTCCTATCTCTTTCTATCTCTACCATTTTCTCTTTCTATATTTCGCTCTCATTTTCTATATACCTTTCTATATACCTTTCTTCATCTGTGTATCTATGGTGTATATAACTTCTGCTTATTTTCTCTCTCTCTCTCTCTCTCTCTCTCTCTCTCTCTCTCTCTCTCTCTCTCTCTCTCTCTCTCTCTAGGTCTATTTGAAGCATTTTGTATTCTGTTTCTCTCTCTAACAGTTGATTTCTATGGAGCCTTTTCTGTTTCTCTGCATGTCTTTTACTGTTTATTTATTACTTTCTATCTCTATCTCTTTCTATCTCTAGCTATCATTTTCTCTCTTTCTATATGTATTGCTATCGTTTTCTACCTTTCTCTATCTTCCTCTTTGTGTATGTTTATCTTTTCTAATACTGTTGTTTTTCTCTCCCTTTTGTTCATTCATTCATTCGTTCTCTCTCTCTCTACCTAACTACCTTGTACCCTCCATATCTACTTGTATCATTCCTATTCTGCTTCTAGCAGAATCAACACAGTTGATATCAAACCAGTTGATATCTAAGTAGCCTTTTCTCTATATCTCTCTCTTACTGTCTGTTTGTTTGTGTCTATCTATCTCTATCTGTTTCTATCAACTATCCTAGAGCTAGAAGCAGAATGTAAAGCATTCAAATAGATATAGAGTCAGACCGAAGAAGATATTGATAAATAAAAAGGAGAGAAAAACAGTATCATTTGAAATAGCTACACATAGCTACATATAGATGAAGTTAGTTATAGAACTAGAGATAGATATAAAAAGAGAGAAAATGATAGCTAGAGAGAAATGATAGAAAGAAACAGAGATAGAAAGTAAGAAATAAACACTAAGACACACAGAGAAACAGATAGAAAATGCTGCCTAGAGATATAATGAGCTAGATCTAGAAACATATAGAATGCCAATGCTAGAAATAGGTATAGGTTCAGCCAGAACAAGATAGAAATAACGAAATAAACAGCAATAGGTATAGAGATTAAGAGATAGATTAAGATAGATAGCCGTAGAAAGAGATAGAAAGAAAAAGATAGAGATAGAACATACGAGATGTAGAGACAGAAATATGTCGATAGGACATAGAGATAAACTGAGCTAGATCTAGAAACAGGTAGACTGCGAACACTACAAACTGGTTTGGACAGAACAAGTTAGATATAACTAAATAGTGATAGAGATAGAGATAGAGATAGAAAGCGATAGAGATAGATACAGAGAGAAAATGAAAGCGAGAGAGAGAGATAGGAAAGGGCCGATATACATACAAAAAGAGAGATTAACGTAGTGGTAGAAAGAGAAAAAGAAAAAGAGAGAACATACAAGCCGTATGGACAGAAATGGATAGATAGGACTGAGATAAACTGAGCTAGATCTAGAAACAGACTGCAAACACTACAAATAGATAGAGGTTCGGACAGAACAAGATAGAAATAACATAAACAGCGATAGACAGATATAGAAAGCGATATAGATACAGAGAGAAAGAGGTAGAAAGCTAGAGATCAAAAGAGATGAAAGGGCAGATATACATACAAAGAGAGATTAAGATAGATAGTTGTGGAAATACAGAAAGAAAAAGATAGAGATAGAACATAACAGAATGAGCCATATAGACAGAAATAGATAGAAAAAGCTACATAGCGATAAAATGAGCTAGATCTAGAAACATAGAATGCAAACGCTACAAATAGAAAGCAATAAGATACAGAAAGAGAAAATGAAAGCTAGTGATAAAAAGATAGGAAAGTGCACGTATGCATAGAAAGAGAGAGATTCAGATACATAGAGGTGGGGAGAAAGAACTAGAACTAGAAATTCACAAATGGACAGTAAGAGCTATATAGGCAGAAACAGATAGAGAAAGCTACAGAGAGATCAACTAAGCTAGAGCTAAAAACCAATCTATCTTGTGCTGACGTTTTCCTATTTAAAGGATTTTGCATTCTAGCTCTTGCACAGTTGATCTCGATGTAGCTATCTGTTTCTGCCTATATGGCTCTTACTGTCCAATTTCTATCCCTAGCTGTTTCTTTTTATCTTTCCACTGCAATCTATTTCAATCTCTCTCTTTCTATGAATATATTTCATTTCCTATTGCTTTCTATCTCTAGCTATCATTTTCTCTCTTTCTATATCTATCACTATTGTTGTCTACATACCTTTCTGTATTTTCATCTATGCGTATGTATGTGTACAAGTCTTTCTAATGTTCTAGTTTTTCTCTCCATTCTATCAGCCTCTCTATCTTGTTCTGCCTGGCCCTTTATTTATTTGAAGCATTTGCATTCTGTTTCTCTGTCTAGCACAGTCGATCTCTATGCAGCCTTTCCTGTTTCTCTGTATCTGTATCTTACTGTCTAGTTGTTTAATTTCTATCTCGAGCTTTCTTTCTGTCTTTGCACTAGTATCTATCAGTATCTATCTCTTGTATATCTGCCCATTCCTCTCTCTTGCTATCGCTACCATTTTCTCTCTTTCTATATTTATCTCCATTTTCGATACACTAATTTTTCTATATACATCTATAAACTTCATCTACGTATATCTATCTATCATCTATCATCTATCATCAATCATCTATCATCTATCTATCAAGTTTGTTCTGTCTGACTCTTGTATTTGAAGCATTTTTGGTTTTCTCTCTAACACAGTTGAGCCTTTTCTATCTGTTTCTCAGTATCAGTATCAGTATCTTACTGTATCAGTATCTTACTGTTTATTTGTCGCTAGCTCTTTTTATCTCTAGCTATCATTTATATATGTCTCTATATGTCTCTATATGTCTCTATATATCTCTAGCTATCTTTCTATATTTATTGGTATCATTTTCTACATTTATCTTCCTCTTTGTGTATGTGTAGCTATCTGTTCTAATGTTTTTTTCTCAGTTCTTGTTTCTTTCACCTACCTACCTACTTACCTACTTACCTTGTTCTCTCTGACTCCATATCTACTTGCATCATTCGTATTCTGCTTCTAGATCTCACACAGTTGATATCTAAGTAGGCTTTTCTATCTGTTTCTCTGTTTGTTTCTATCTCTATCTGTTACTATCAACTGTCCTAGAGCTAGAAACAGAATGTAAAGCCTTCAAAATAGATATAGAGTTGAACAGAAGAAGATAGCGAGAAAGGAGAGAAAAAAAATATCATTTGAAATAGATAGCTACACATACCGATAGAGATAAAAAGCGATAGAGAGCGATACAGAGAGAAAATGAAAACTTGAGATAGAAAGTGATAGGAAAGGGCAGATATCCATACGAAGAGAGAGATTAAGTTGTAGAAAGACATAGAAAGAAAAAGATAGAAATAGAACATAACATATAGTACGAGCCGTATAGCCAGAAATAGAAGATAAGACATAAACTGAGCTAGATCTAGAAACTGATAGAATGCAAACACTGCAAATAGATAGAGGTTCGGACAGAACAAGAAAGAAATAACTAAATAAACAGCGATGGAAGCCGAGACAAACCAAATCAGATAGAAAAAGATACAAATAGTTAGAGAAAGGTATATAGAAAGCAATAAGAAAGATACAGAAAGAGAAAATGAAAGCTAGTGATAAAAAGAGGAAAGTGCACATATGCATAGAAAGAGAGAGATTCAGATAGGTAGAGGTAGAAAGACATAGAAAGAAACAACTAGAGATAGAAATTCATAAATGGACAGTAAGAGCCAGATAGGCAGAAACAGATAGAGAAAGCTACAGAGAGATCAACTGAGCTAGACCAATAGACTCTATCTTGTGCTGTCTGACTTTTTCCTATTTAAAGGATTTTGCATTCTAGTTCTAGCACAATTGATCTCGATGTAGCCTTTCCCCTCTGTTTCTGCCTATACGGCTCTTACTGTCCATTTGTGAATTTCTATCCCTACCTGTATCTTTTTATGTTTCCACCGCAATCTATTTCAATCTCTCTTTCTATGAATATATGTCGTTTCCTATCGCTTTCTATCTCTAGCTATCATTGTCTCTCTTTCTATATCTATCTCTAATGTTTTCTACATACCTTTCTCTATTTTCATCTATGTGTATGTATGTCTTTCTAATCTTTCTAATGTTCTAGTTTTTCTCTCCATTCTATCAATCTCTCTATCTTGTTGTGCTTGACCCGTTATCTATTTGATGCATTCACATTCTGTTTCTGTGTCTGGCACAGTTGATCTCTATGTAGCCTTTCCTGTTTCTCTGTATCTGTATCTTACTGTCTAGTTGTTTAATTTCTATCTCCAGCTTTCTTTCTGTCTTTCCACTATCTATCATCTATCATCTATCTATCTGTCTCAAGTTTGTTCTGTCTGACATTTCTATTTGAAGCATTTTGCATTCTGCTTCTCTCTCTAACACAGTTGAGCTCTACGTAGCCTTTTCTGTTTCTCTGTTTCTGTATCTTGTTCTTTATTTGTCGCTAGCTCTTTCTATCTCTAGCTATAATTTTCTCTCTATATGTATTGGTATCATTTTCTACCTTTCTCTACCTCTTTGTGTATGTGTAACTATCTCTTCTAATATTTTTTCTCAGTTCTTGTTTTCTTTCTTTCTTTCACCTACCTACCTTGTTCTCTCTACTTGATTCATTTGTATTCTGCTTCTAGATCTCACACAGTTGATATCTAAGTAGACTTTTCTATCTAGTTTTCTATATCTCTCTCTTACTGTTCATTTGTTTCTTTCTATCACGATTTGTTTCTATCAACTGTCCTAGAGCTAGAAACAGAATGTCAAGCCTACAACTATAGAGTCCAACTATAGAGCAGTACCGAAGAAGACAGAGAGAAAAACAATATCATTTGAAATAGATAGCTACACATAGATACATATAGATGATATAGGACACTATTGAAAAACAATAGTGATAGATATAGAAAGATAGAAAATGATAGCTAAAAGAAATGATAGCTTAGAAAGAAACAGCGATAGAAAGTAACAAATAAACACTAAGAGACACAAACAGACAGAAAAAGCTGCATAGAGGTATAATGAGCTAGATCTAGAAACATAGAATGCGAAAGCTACAAATAGAAAGAACAAGACAGAAATAACTGAACAAACACTGATAGAGATAGAAAGCGATAGAGATCGATACAGAAGAAGAGAAAATGAAAGCTTGAGATAGAAAGTGCAGATATACATACAAAGAGAGAGATTAAGATAGATAGTTGTAGAAAGACAGGGAAAGAAAAGGATAGAGATAGAACGTAACAAATCGTACGAGCCGAATAGACTGAAATAGAAGAAAAGATAAACTGAGGTAGAGCTAGAAACAGAAAGACTGCAAACACTACAAAAAGATAAAGGTTCGGACAGAACAAGATAGAAATAACTAAATAAACAGCGATAGAAGCTGAGACAAACCAAATCAGATAGAAAAAACATGTAGATTAAAATAATTAGAGAAAGGTATATAGAAAGTAATAAGATAGATAAAGAAAGAGAAAATGAAAGCTAGTGATAAAAAGATACGAAAGAGCACGTATGCATAGAAAGAGAGCTTCAGCTAGATAGCAGTAGAAAGATGTAGAAAGAAGATGAGAAAGAAATCAACAAATTAACAAACCAGAAAAAGCTACAAAGAGATTAACTGAGCTAATCTAGAAACAGATAGAATGCAAACACTACAAATAGAGGTTTGGACAGTACAAGACAGAAATAACTAAATAAACAGCGATAGAAGCCGAGAACAGCCAAATTAGATAGAAAAAGATAGATAAATATAGATGACAATAATTAGAGAAAGGAATATAGACAGCAATTAGATACAGAAAGAGAAAATGAAAGCTAGTGATAGGAAAGGATCGGAAAGATAGGGAAGTGCACGTATGCATAGAAAGAGATAGCTTCAACTAGATAGCAGTAGAAAGACGTAGAAAGAGAAATTAACAAATGGACAGTAAGAGAGAGAGAACCAGAAAAAGCTACATAGAGATAAACTAAGCTAATCTAGGAACAGACAGAATGCAAACAGAGACAGAAGAAAGAACTACATAAACAAATAGATAAAGGATTGGACAGAACAAGAGAAATAACTAAAACAGAAAGAGGCCGAGAAGAAACGTATCAGAACGAAAAAGATAGATAAACATAGATACACGAAGATGAAGCTATTTAGAGAAGTATCTCTCTCTCTCAATATCTCTCTCTTACTGTCTGTTTCTTTCTTTCTATCTCTATCTGTTTCTATCAACTGCCCTAGAGCTAGAAACAGAACGTAAAGCCTTCAAATAGCTATGGAGTCAGACCAATAGAATGTATCTATCTTGTTCTGTCTGTTATATTTAAAGCATTTTGCATTATGTTTTTAGCTCTAGCACAGTTGATCTCCATGTAGCACGTCCTATCTATTTCCGCCACTATGGCTCTTACTGTCCATTGGGGAATTTTCTATCTGTTTCTTAATATGTCTTTCCCCTGCAATCTATTTCAAGCTATCTCTTTCCTATCTCTATCTCTAGCTATTATTTGCACTCCTTCTCTATCATTTTCTTTTCTACATATTTTCATCTGTGTCCAAATCATTCTAATGTTCTACTTTTTCTCTCCATTCTATCAGTCTATGAATCTTCTGGCTGACTCTTTAGCTATTTGAAGTATTCTGTTTCTGTTTCTAGCACAGTTGGTCTTTATGTAGCCTTTAGTATCTGTTTCTCTGTATCTATATCTCACCATTTAATTTCTATCTCCAGTTTTCTTCTATCTTTCCATCTGCCCTTTCCTATCTCTATCGCTACCATTTTCTCTCTTTCTATATTTATCTCTATCTTCTATTTACCTTTCTCTCTTTCCTATCTCTATCTCTAGCTATTATTTGCACTCCTTCTCTATCTATCATTTTCTTTTCTACATATTTTCATCTGTGTCCAAATCTTTCTAATGTTCTAGTTTTTCTCTCCATTCTATCAGTCTATGAATCTTCTTCTGGCCGACTCTTTAGCTATTTGAAGTATTCTGTTTCTGTTTCTAGCACAGTTGGTCTTTATGTAGCCTTTACTATCTGTTTCTCTGTATCTATATCTCACCATTTAATTTCTATCTCCAGTTTTCTTCTATCTTTCCACTAGTATAAGTATCCATCTGCCCTTTCCTATCTCTATCGCTACCATTTTCTCTCATTCTATATTTATCTCTATCTTCTATATACCTTTTTCTCTTTATATATATAAGTTTCTCTAACTTTCATCTGTGTCTTTTGCTGTGCATATACACAGATGTGTATTTCTTTTGCTGATTTCTCTCTCTCTCCCTCTCTCTCTCTGTCATCTAGTTTGTTCTGTCTATTTTCTTTTTGAAGCACTTTGCATTCTGTTTCTCTCTAACACAGTTGATCTCTATGTAGCCGTTTCTGTATGTTTCCCTGTATCTCTCTTACTGTTTATTTGTTACTTTCGATTGCTATCTCTTTCTATCTCTAAGCAGTCATTTTCTCTCTTTCTATAGGTATTGCAATCGTTTTCTACCTTTCTCTATCTTCCTCTTTGTTTTTCTCTCCTTAGTTCTTTTTTTACTTTCTTTTTCTTTTTCTTTCTTTCTTTCACCTACCTTGTTCTTTTGCTAATTTTTTTGTTTTTCTCTCCTTTCTATCTATATCTATCTATCTCTGTTGATCTCTATATAGCCTTTCCTGTCTTTCTCTGTATCTGTATCTTACTATCTAGTTTCATTTCTATTTCCAGCTTTCTTTCTCTTTCCACTACTATCAGTATTTAGCTCTTTCTTTGTAATCTGCCCTTTATTATCTCTTTCTATCTCTACCATTTTCTCTCTTTCTATATTTATCTCCATCATTTTCTGTATACATTTCTCTAACTTTCTTCATCTATATGTATATATCTTTTGAATTTTTTGTTTTTCTTTCTATCTATCTATCTATCTATCTATCTATCTATCTATCTATCTATCTATCTATCTATCTATCTATCTATCTATCTATCTATCTATCTATCTATCTATCTATCTATCTATCTATCTATATCATCTAGTTTGTTTTGTCTGTTTTTCCATTTGAATCATTTTACATTCTGTTTCTCTAACACAGTTGATATCTATGTAGCCTTTTCTATCTGTTTCTCTGTAGCTGTCTTTTTTACTTTATATGTAGCTTTTTACTTTATATCTTTTACTTTCTATCTAGCTATCATTTTCTCTCTTCCTATATGTATTGGTATCGTTTTCTACCTTTCTCTATCTTCCTCTTTGTATATGTGTATTTATCTTTTCTAATATTTTTGTTTTTCTCTCCATCATTTGTTCATTCATTCACTCTCTCTCTCTCTCTCTCCCCCCTAACTACCTTGTACCCTCTTGACTCCCTATCTTCTTGTATTATTTGCATTCTGCTTCTAGGTCTCACGCAGTTGTGAATGCGAATGATATAAGTAGATATGGAGTCAGAGAGAACAAGGTAGGTAGGTAGGTAGGTAGGTAGGTAGGTAGGTAGGTAGGTAGGTAGGTAGGTAGGTAGGTGAAAGAAAGAAAGAACAAATGAACAAACGAACTAAGGACAGTAAGAGGAGAGATATAGAGAAAAGTCTACTTAGATATCAACTGTGTGAGACCTAGAAGCAGAATACGAATGATACAAGTAGATAGGGAGTCAAGAGGGTACAAGGTAGTTAGGGAGAGAGAGAGAGAGAGAGAGAGAGAGAGAGAGAGAGAGTGAATGAATGACAAATGATGGAGAGAAAAACAAAAATATTAGAAAAAATAAATACACATATACAAAGAGGAAGATAAAGGTAGAAAACGATACCAATACATATAGGAAGAGAGAAAATGATAGCTAGAGATAGAAAGAGTAAAAAAGTAAAAAAGAGCTACAGAGAAAGAGATAGAAAAGGTTACATAGATATCAACTGTGTTAGAGAAACAGAATGCAAAATGATTCAAATGGAAAAACAGACAGAACAAACTAGATAGATAGATAGATAGATAGATAGATGATAGATAGATAGATAGATAGATGATAGATAGATAGATAGATAGATAGATAGATAGATAGATAGATAGATAGATAGATAGATAGATAGATAGATAGATAGATAGATAGATATAAAGATAGATACAAAAACATTCAAAAGATATATACACATAGATACATATAGATGAAGAAAGTTAGAGAAATGTATACAGAAAATGGAGATAAATATAGAAAGAGAGAAAACGGTAGAGATAGAAAGAGATAGTAAAGGACAGATTACAAAGAAAGAGCTAGATACTGATAGTAGTGAAAGAAAGAAAGCTGGAAATAGAAATGAAACTAGATAGTAAGATACAGATATAGAGAAAGACAGGAAAGGTTATATAGAGATCAACAGAGATAGATAGATATAGATAGAAAGGAGAGAAAAACAAAAAATTAGCAAAAGAACAAGGTAGATAGGTAGGCAGGTGAAAGAAAGAAAGAAAGAAAGAAAGAAAGAAAGAAAGAAAGAAAGAAAGAAAGAAAGAAAGAAAGAAAGAAAGAAAAAGAAAGTAAAAAAGAACTAAGGAGAGAAAAACAAAAATGTTAGAAAAGATAGATACACATACACAAAGAGGAAGATAGAGAAAGGTAGAAAACGATTGCAATACCTATAGAAAGAGAGAAAATAACTGCTTAGAGAGCTAGCGATAGAAAGTACCAAATAAACAGTAAGAGACAGATACATACAGAAACGGCTACATAGAGTTCAACTGTGTTAGAGAGAAACAGAATGCAAAACGCTTCAAAAAGAAAAAAGTCAGACAGAACAAACTAGATGATAGAGGGAGAGAGAGAGGGAGAGAGAGAGAAATCAGCAAAAGAAATACACATCTGTGTATATGCACAGCAAAAGACACAGATGAAAGTTAGAGAAACAGAAACAGAATGCTTCAAATAGCTAAAGAGTTGGCCAGAAGAAGATTCATAGACTGATAGAGAATGGAGAGATAAACTAGAACATTAGAATGATTTGGACACAGATGAAAATATGTAGAAAAGAAAGTGATAGATAAAGAAGGAGTGCAAATGATAGCTAGAGATAGAGATAGGAAAGAGATAGCTTGAAATAGATTGCAGAGGAAAGACATTAAGAAACAGAAAGTTCCCCAATGGACAGTAAGAGCCATAGAGGCAGAAATAGATAGGACATGCTACATGGAGATCAACTGTGCTAGAGCTAAAAACAGAATGCAAAATAAAAACAGAATGCAAAACAGACAGAACAAGATAGATTCTATTGGTTTTTAGCTCTCAGTTCTAGCTAGCTGTAGCTAGCTATGTATCTTTTTCTATCTGTTTCTGTCCATAGGGCTCTTACCCATGGGTGAATTTCCACGTCTAGCATTCTTTCTGTCTTTCTACCTTTCTACCTTTCTACCGCACTTTCTATGTATATCTGAACATTCCTATTTCCTATCTCTAGCTTTCTTTTTCTTTCCTTCTATATCTCTATTGCATTCTATATACCTTTCTCTAAATAGCTTCATCTTTTTGTATCTATGTTTACCTATTTTTTCTATCGGATATGTTTTTTCTGGGCCTCTTTCTGTTTAGTTAGTTATTTCTATCTTGTTCAGTCCACACCTCTATCTATTTGTAGCATTTTCATTCTATTTCTAGGTCTAGCTCAGATTATTTCTATGTAGCTTTTCTGTCTATACAGCTCGTACTATTTGTTTACCTTCTATCTCTATCTTTTTCTTGTTCTGTCCGAACCTGTCTGTTTATTCAGTTATTTCTATCTTGTTCTGTCTATTTGTAGCATTGGCATTCTATATGTTTCTAGATCTAGCTTTTTCTATCTCTCTGTGCCTTAGTGTTTATTTGTTAGCTTCTATCTCTGTTTCTTTCGAAGCTGTCATTTCTCTCTAGCTATCATTTCCTATCTTTCTATATCGCTATTGTTTTTCAATAGATTTCTATAACTATCTTCATCTATGTGTATATCTCTATTGCATTCTATATACCTTTCTCTAAACAGCTTCATCTTTTTGTATACCTATTCCTTTCTATCGGATATATTTTTTCTCGGACTCTTTCTGTTTAGTTAGTTATTTCTATCTTGTTCAGTCCACACCTCTATTTGTGGTATTTTCATTCTATCTATTTCTACGTCTAGCTCAGTTTATATCTATGTAGCTTTTCTGTCCACCTCCTCTTTCTCTATCTATATCACTTTCAAATGATACTGTTTTTCTCTCCTTTTTATTTATCAATCTATCTTCTTTGGTTGTAGCTAGCTATGTATCTATCTTCTTTGGTTGTAGCTATGTATCATTTTCTATCTGTCTATATGGCTCTTACTGTCCATTGGGGAATTTTCATGTCTAGCATTCTTTCTTTCTACCACTACCTTTCTACCGCACTTTCTATGTATATCTGAACATTCCTATTTCCTTCTATCTCTAGCTTTCTTTTTCTTTCCTTCTATATCTCTATTGCATTCTATATACCTTTCTCTAAACAGCTTCATCTTTTTGTATACCTATTTCTTTCTATTGGATATATTTTTTCTCGGACTCTTCCTGTTTAGTTAGTTATTTCTATCTTGTTCAGTCCACACCTCTATTTGTAGTATTTTCACTCTATCTATTTCTAGCACAGTTTAGCTCAGTCTAGCTCAGTTTATTTCTATGTAGCTTTTCTGTCCACCTCCTCTTTCTCTCTCTATATATATCACTTTCTATATCTGTAGCATTGGCATTCTATATGTTTCTAGATCTAGCTTTTTCTATCTGTTTCTCTCTGTGCCTTAGTGTTTATTTGTTACTGTCTACCTCTGTTTCTTTCTAAGCTATCATTTCTCTCTAGCTATCATTTCCTATCTTTCTATTTCGCTATTGTTTTTCAATAGATTTCTATAACTATCTACATAACTATAACTATGTGTATCTATGTGTAGCTATCTATTTCAAATGATACTGTTTTTCTCTCCTTTTTATTTATCAATCTATCTTCTTTGATCTGACTCCATAGCTATTTGAAGGCTTTACTTTCTGTTTCTAGCTCTAGGACAGTTGATAGAAAGAGATAGAGATAGAAAGAAAGAAACAGACAGTAAGAGAGAGATATTGAGAGAGAGAGATACTTCTCTAAATAGCTTCATCTTCGTGTATCTATGTTTATCTATCTTTTTTGTTCTGATACGTTTCTTCTCGGCCTCTTTCTGTTTATTTAGTTATTTCTCTTGTTCTGTCCAATCCTTTATCTATTTGTTTATGTAGTTCTTTCTTCGGTCTCTGTTTGCATTCTGTCTGTTTCTAGATTAGCTCAGTTTATCTATATGTAGCTTTTTCTGGTTCTCTCTCTCTTACTGTCCATTTGTTAATTTTTCTCTTTCTTTCTACGTCTTTCTACTGCTATCTAGCTGAAGCTATCTCTTTCTATGCATACGTGCACTTCCCTATCTTCCCTATCCTTTCATATCACTAGCTTTCATTTTCTCTTCCTGTATTTAATTGCTTTCTATATTCTTTTCTCTAATTATTGTCATCTATGTTTATCTATCTTTTTCTATTTGATTTGGTTGTTCCCGGCTTCTATCGCTGTTTATTTAGTTATTTCTATCTTGTACTGTCCGAACCTCTATTTGTAGTGTTTGCATTCTATCTGTTTCTAGATTAGCTCAGTTTATCTCTATGTAGCTTTTTCTGGTTCTCTCTCTCTTACTGTCCATTTGTTAATTTCTTTTTCTATCTCTGTCTTTCTACATCTTTCTACTGCTATCTAGCTGAAGCTCTCTTTCTATGCCTACGTGCACTTTCGTATCTTTTTATCACTAGCTTTCATTTTCTCTTTCTGTATCTATCTTATTGCTTTCTATATACCTTTATCTATCTAATCTACGTGTATCTATCTTTTTCTATCTGATTTGGTTTGTCTCGGCTTCTATCGCTGTTTATTTAGTTATTCCTATCTTGTTCTGTCCGAACCTGTATCTATTTATAATGTTTGCAGTCTTTCTGTTTCTAGCTCTAGCTCAGTTTATCTCTTATCTTCTATTTCAGTCTATACAACTCGTACTATTTGATACATTCTATCTTTATCCTTTTCTTTCTCTGTCTTTCAAAAACTATATAGCTTAATCTCTCTCTTTGTATGTATATCTGCACTTTCTATCTCAAGCTTTCATTTTCTCTTCTTCTGTATCGATCTCTATCGCTTTCTATCTCTATCAGTGTTTGTTCAGTTATTTCTATCTTGTTCATTCTATTTGTAGCATTGGCATTCTATGTTTCTAGATCTAACTCATTATACCTCTATGCAGCTTTTTCTATCTGTTTGTGTCTCTTAGTGTTTATTTGTTACTTTCTATCGCTGTTTCTTTCTAAGCTATCATTTCTTTTAGCGATCATTTTCTATCTTTCTATAGCTATCGCTATTGTTTTTCAATAGAGTCCTATAACTAGCTTCATCTATATGTATGATATTGTTTTTCTCTCTGTCTTCTTCGGTACTGCTCTATAGTTGGACTCTATAGTTGTAGGCTTGACATTCTGTTTCTAGCTCTAGGACAGTTGATAGAAACAGATCGTGATAGAAAGAAACAAATGAACAGTAAGAGAGAGATATAGAGAACTAGATAGAAAAGTCTACTTAGATATCAACTGTGTGAGATCTAGAAGCAGAATACAAATGATTCAAGTAGATATGGAGTCAGAGAGAACAAGGTAGGTAGGTGAAAGAAAGAAAGAAAACAAGAACTGAGAAAAAAATATTAGAAAAGATAGTTACACATACACAAAGAGGTAGAGAAAGGTAGAAAATGATACCAATACATATAGAGAGAAAATTATAGCTAGAGATAGAAAGAGCTAGCGACAAATAAAGAGCAAGATACAGAAACAGAGAAACAGAAAAGGCTACATAGAGCTCAACTGTGTTAGAGAGAGAAGCAGAATGCAAAATGCTTCAAAAAGAAAAGTCAGACACAACAAACTTGAGACAGATAGATAGATGATAGATAAGTGGAAAGACAGAAAGAAAGCTGGAGATAGAAATTAAACAACTAGACAGTAAGATACAGATACAGAGAAACAGGAAAGGCTACATAGAGATCAACTGTGCCAGACACAGAAACAGAATGCGAATGCTTCAAATAGATAAAGGGTCAAGCACAACAAGATAGAGAGATTGATAGAATGGAGAGAAAAACTAGAACATTAGAAAGATTAAAAAGACATACATACACATAGATGAAAATAGAGAAAGGTATGTAGAAAACATTAGAGATAGATATAGAAAGAGAGACAATGATAGCTAGAGATAGAAAGCGATAGGAAACGACATATATTCATAGAAAGAGAGATTGAAATAGATTGCGGTGGAAACATAAAAAGATACAGGTAGGGATAGAAATTCACAAATGGACAGTAAGAGCCGTATAGGCAGAAACAGAGAGGAAAGGCTACATCGAGATCAATTGTGCTAGAACTAGAATGCAAAATCCTTTAAATAGGAAAAAGTCAGACAGCACAAGATAGAGTCTATTGGTCTAGCTCAGTTGATATGTTTCTGCCTATCTGGCTCTTACTGTCCATTTATGAATTTCTATCTCTAGTTGTTTCTTTCTATGTCTTTCTACCTCTACCTATCTGGATCTCTCTCTTTCTATGCATATGTGCACTTTCCTATCTTTTTATCACTAGCTTTCATTTTCTCTTTCTGTATCTATCTTACTGCTTTCTATATACCTTTCTCTAACTATTTGTATCTTTTTCTATCTGATTTGGTTTGTCTCGGCTTCCATCACTGTTTATTTAGTTATTTCTATCTTGTTCTGTCCGAACCTCTATCTGTTTGCAGTGTTTGCATTCTATCTGTTTCTAGATCTAGCTCAATTTATCTCTTATCTTCTACCTATTTCTGTCTATACGGCTCATACTATTTGTTATGTTCTGTCTCTATCTTTTTCTTTTTATGTCTTTCTACAACTATCTATCTTAATCTCTCCGTATGGATATCTGCCCTTTCCTATCACTTTTTATCTCAAGTTTTCATTTTCTCTCTTTCTGTATCGCTCTCTATCACTTTTTATCTCTATTGGTATGTGTGGCTATCTATTTCAAATGATATTTTTTTCTCTCCTTTCTCGCTATCTTCTTCTGTTCAACTCTATATCTATTTTGAAGGCTTTACATTCTGTTTCTAGCTCTAGGACAGTTGATAGTAACAGAGATAGAAACAAACAGTAAGAGATATAGAGAAACAGATAGAAAAGCCTACTTAGATATCAACTGTGTGAGATCTAGAAGCAGAATACGAATGATGCAAGTAGATATGGAGTCAGAGAGAACAAGGTAGGTAGGTAAGTAGGTAGGTAGGTGAAAGAAAGAAAGAAAACAAGAACTGAGAAAAAAAACATTAGAACAGATAGTTACACATACACAAAGAGGAAGATAAATGTAGAAAATGATACCAATACATATAGAAAGAGATAAAAAGATAGCTAGAGATAAAAAGAGCTAGCGACAAATAAACAGTAAGCTACAGATACAGAGAAACAGATAGAAAAGACTCAACTGTGTTAGAGAGAAAACCAAAATGCTTCAAATACAAAAGAGTCAGACAGAACAAACTTGATAGATAGATAGATGATAGATGATAGATAGATAGATGATAGATGATAGATAGATAGATGATAGATAGATAGATAGATAGATAGATAGATAGATAGATAGATAGATAGATAGATAGATAGATAGATAGATAGATAGATAGATAGATAGATATCGATCGATCGATCGATCGATCGATCGATAGATAGATAGATAGATAGATAGATAGATAGATAGATGATAGATAGATAGATAGATAGATATACGTAGATGAAGAAGTTTATAGATGTATATAGATGAATATATAGAAGTATATAGATGAAGAAGTATATAGAAGTATATAGAAAAATTAGTACATCGAAAATGATGGAGATAAATATAGAAAGAGAGAAAATGGTAGCGATAGCAAGAGAGAGGAATGGGCAGATATACAAGAGATAGATACTCATAGATACTAGTGCAAAGAAAGAAAGCTGGAGATAGAAATTAAACAACTAGACAGTAAGATACAGATACAGAGAAACAGGAAAGGCTACATAGAGATCGACTGTGCTAGACAGAGAAACAGAATGCAAATGCTTCAAATAAATAAAGGGCCAGGCAGAACAAGATAGAATGGAGAGAAAAACTAGAACACTAGAACATTAGAAAGACTTGTACACATACATACGCATAGATGAAAATACAGAACGGTATGTAGACAACAATAGTGATAGATATAGAAAGAGAGAAAATGATAGCTAGAGATAGAAAGCAATAGGAAATGAAATATATTCATAGAAAGAGAGAGATTGAAATAGATTGCAGTGGAAAGATAGAAAGAAACAGCTAGGGATAGAAATGTATATAAAGAGAGAAGAGACTCACTGGAGCCACTATTCAAAACCCATTTGAATATATAATCACAGTCAAATATATTAATGCATTTACTACTCAATATTATAAAGCATATATGAGCTATTCAATAAAGTTAGTCCAGGGTTTCCATCGTGTGTATATGTGTGTTCTTTGGCCACGAGGAACAGCAGAGTCTTCACAAAGTCTTCTCAAACGAAAAATTACCAGGTATGGAACAGGTTCCAAAGCAAATTAGAAATTAGCCTCGCCCAATCTGGGGCCGGCTAAACTCAGATTTCGTCCCCTTCTTCAGGGGCGTGGTTCATAACTGTAATGAAAAATTAATTTTGTGTTACATTCAATGGTAACCCCACTTTAGTGGTTTATACAGTATCCATAAGTAAATGTATTACAAAACAGCAATGTAGGTCTTTTATACAGTGTTACAGAATGCCAAAAGTCCTTTTTTTAAATCCATAAACCCATGACAAGGCATCACAACCAAATAAATTTACACTGCATTGTAAAAGACAGACCTGTTCCATTCACTATTATTCAATTTCAATTGGCAAAGACGCTTGTTTTTCCCCCAGCACCTGGACAGCAGCAGTTGTATCTTCTCCTGCGCGTCATCTAATTGGCCATACTGAGTTTAAATAACATCCACTGTGTGTTTAACTTACTTTAAAGTAGAGTATCTCATTAGAGAAAACAGTTTAACAATAACTCAGTGTTAAGGCCATAAGGTCTAATTGACTGTAGAGTCACAATCCAATATGCCTTGTTGTTTTGTTTTGATTTAGCTGACCCTTCATTAAAACTTCCAGTACCGAAACTTTAAAGGAGGTTTCCTCATGATGATATTCAAGAAAATGGGAAACTATTGGTGCCTCCAGCACTTTATGTCTAATCCTAGAGATGTGTTCTAATAGCCTTGTTTTTAATGGTCTTACTGTGCAACCAACATAAACCAGACTGCAAGGGCATTCTATCAGGTATATCACCCATGATGTGTAACATGATGCAAAATGTTTGATTGGTATCCTCCGATCCTTGACTGAAATTTCCCTTCCCTCCTGCATTAACTTACATATGCTACAACGTCCACATTTATAATTACCAACAGGTAATGATGATTGCTGTGGGGCAGATCGCATTTTAGCATGTATCAGGACATCCCTTAGGCTTTTTGATCTGCGAAGTCTGCAGAGTGGTCTTTTTTCACAGCCTTCAATATCCTGGATCAAGTGCCAGTGTCGGTTAACGATTCTCTTTATTTGGTTCGTTAAAGGTGTATAATCCAAAGCCCATCGGATGCCTGAATCCAACTGTCCTGAACAGGTTTGAAAAAGTTCAGCTCGGTCTTTAGTTTTAGCTCGGATTAATGCATTAGAAATAATTTGAGGTGGATAATTCCTGTTCAGGAAGGCTTGTCCCAATTGTTTGCTGTCCCTATCAAAATCCATGGTTGTGGTGGAGTTCCGTTTAATACGTAAAAATTGACCGTAGGGGATGTTTTCTCTCAAATGTCGAGGATGGAATGAGCTAAATTTCAGATAAGAATTCCGGTCTGTTTCCTTTGTGTATGTTCTAACTTTTATCTTATTGCTGGAGTCTCTGAACGTAACAACATCAAGAAAATTAATTCCAAAGTAGTCAGAACGCCAGGTGAACTTAACATTTGGATCCTGATTATTGAGCCAATCACAAAAATCCTGTATTTGGGCTTCTCCCTTAAATAAAAAGTATAAATCGTCAAGGTATCTACAAAAGAAGCAAATGTTGTTCCTAAAGGGATTAGTGTCATTTAAAATGAATGTTCTCTCCCAACGGGCCATAAACAGGTTTGCAATACATGGTGCCACAGATGATCCCATGGCTACACCTTTCTTCTGGAAAAAAATTTTTTCTTCAAAACAAAAAATAATTTTTCTCCAATACCAAGTCAAGTAGTTGTAATAGAAACGGTGATGGAAAGTAGTGTTCTGTTAGGTTTCCAAGGGTTTCCTCTACCACCTCACGTGCTTCTTGATGTGGAATGATGGTATAAAGGGAATTAACATCCATTGTTAGGAACATAGTGTCTTCTTCCAACTGAATAGTCTCAATCTTTTTAATAAAGTCCCGTGTGTCATGCAATAGACCATCAATTTCTGTGACTGCTGGTTGTAGTATTGAGTCTAACAAAATCGCTAAAGGTTCCAAAATGGAGCCACACCCCGAAATAATTGGTCTGCCGGGTGGGGGAAAAACTTTTTTATGAATTTTAGGCAGTATATAAAATACTGGAATCCTAGGAGAGGCAACTTATATATTGCATCATTAATCTCTCCCATCTCCCTTGCTTCATCTAAGAGAATTTTGATCAATTCCTTAATTTGGTTAGTTAGATCAGAGGAAAGCGGTGTATAAAAGGAGGTATCCTGAAGTTGTTTATATACTTCCGTTACGTACATTTCTCTATCCATAAGAACAATACCCCCACCCTTATCGGCAGATTTAACTATTATGTTGGAGTCCATTTGCAAATTCTTAAGAGCCTGTCTCTCCAGGCGTGATAAGTTTTGCCAAGTCCTGGGTGGTTTGCTCTCTAGTTGAAGAAGTTCCTTAAGAATCATGTGTTCAAACGTTTCTATACGATGGTCAGTTACAGGTGGTAGAAATGATGATGGACCCTTTAATTTCTTTGGCAATTCAAATCCCACACTAGGTGTAGACTCCGTTTGGGATCTAAAAATTTTTTTAAGTTTAATTTGACGAATCAGCTTGAATAAGTCTACCCTTGTTTGAAGTGGTTGATATAATGGGGTGGGCACAAATCCCAGTCCCTTATTTAGGACTGCAGTTTCCGAATGGCTCAAGACCCGAGAGGATAAATTAAAAATTAAACTTTCATCCGTGTTCTTGAGAAGGATTTCTTTTTGCCTCTTTCTAAAAAAGAAGGTCTCTGGTTTGGATAAATTGTTCTAGTTCTCAAGTTCCTACCACTAGATGCCTCATCGCCAGAGCTATCTGATACCCCCGATGTTTCCAGGTCTGAAAAAGTACTAACAGGATTAGCCCAAGAAACTTTACGTTGTCCTCTAGAGTTGATCCTGGTCTGATCCCACCAAAAGTAAACTCTACTATTAGCATAGTCCAAGTTGTCACGTTTGTATTTCTTAATTTTAATCTCCTTAGTGCGTGTTTCAAATTGTTGAACCTGTTGTTCTATTTCTTTAAGGCGTGCATCAAAGTCAAGGGTGGACACCGTGGCTTTAATTGAAGCTTCCATTTCTTGGATCTCAGTTGTCAGTGATTGACATTCTTTCTTGCATCTTTTAATAACTAAAAGCATGAGATCGAAGCTACACTTGTCAAGGATAGATGCCCAGTCTGATTTAAATAATTCATCTTCACCAAACATTCCCGGAGGTTTTTGAATTCTTAAGCCCCGTGGAATGATTTGGGAGGTATGATAGTCGAATAATAGACGATAGACGAAATCTGAGTTTAGCCGGCCCCAGATTGGGCGTGGTTAATTTCTAATTTGCTTTGGAACCTGTTCCATACCTGGTAATTTTTCGTTTGAGAAGACTTTGTGAAGACTCTGCTGTTCCTCGTGGCCAAAGAACACACATATACACACAATGGAAACCCTGGACTAACTTTATTGAATAGCTCATATATGCTTTATAATATTGAGTAGTAAATGCATTAATATGTTTGACTGTGATCAATAACATTTAGTAAGGCAGCCTCTTTTCTTTGCAGGGATAGAAATTGGACAGTAAGAGCCATATAGGCAGAAACAGATAGGAAAGGCTACATCGAGATCAACTGTGCTAGAGCTAGAATGCAAAATCCTTTAAATAGGAAAACGTCCGCACAAGATAGTTTGGTTTTTAGCTCTAGCTCAGTTGATCTCTGTAGCTTTCTCTATTTGTTTCTGCCTATATAGCTCTTACTGTCCATTTGTGAATTTCTATCTCTAGTTGTTTCTTCCTCTCTGAAAATGAAATATATTCATAGAAAGAGAGAGATTGAAATAGATTGCAGTGGAAAGATAGGGATAGAAATTGTATATAAAGAGAGAAGAGACTCACAGGAGCCACTATTCAAAACCCATTTGAATATATAATCACAGTCAAATATATTAATGCATTTACTACTCAATGTTATTGATCACAGTCAAATATATTAATGCATTTACTACTCAATATTATAAAGCATATATGAGCTATTCAATAAAGTTAGTCCAGGGTTTCCATCGTGTGTATATGTGTGTTCTTTGGCCACGAGGAACAGCAGAGTCTTCACAAAGTCTTCTCAAACGAAAAATTACCAGGTATGGAACAGGTTCCAAAGCAAATAGAAAATGAGAGAGAAATATAGAAAGAGAAAATGGTAGAGATAGAAAGAGATAGGAAAGGGCAGATATACAAAGAAAGAGATACTGGTAGATAGTAGTGGAAAGACATAGAAAGCTGGAGTTAGAAATTAAACAACTAGACAGTAAGATACAGATACAGAGAAACAGATAGGAAAGGCTACATAGAGATCAACAGTACTAGACACAGAAACAGAATGTGAATGCTTCAAATAGACAAGATAGATCTCATCTATCTATCTATCTATCTATCTATCTATCTATCTATCTATCTATCTATCTATCTATCTATCTATCTATCTTGAGAGAGAGAGAGAGAGAGAGAGAGAGAGAGAGAGAGAGAGAGAGAGAGAGATTGGAGAGAAAAACTAGAACAGTAGAATGATTTGTACACATACATGAAAATAGAGAAAATTATGTAGAAAACTATAGAGAGAGAGAGAGATAAAAAAATGATAGCTAGAGATAGAAAGAGAGAGGAAAATGATATAGATTGCGGTAGAAAGACATAGAAAGAAACAGCTAGGGATAGAAATTCACAAAAGGACAGTAAGAGCCATATAGGCAGAAACAGATAGGAAAGGCTACATTATCTCTCAGATAAAATCTCTTCCCATGCACCAAAAGATAAAAAACTCCATGCCCTGGCAGTGGTGTGACTTGGCAGGACGTAGAGCCATTCTGCAGAGTTAGGCCTCAGAGCAAAATATGCAAGCAGTGTGTCCCGTCTCACAGATAAAAGCTCTTCCCGTGCTTCCCAAGCACCAAAACAGAGCAAACATGCTGCACTGGCATCAAAAGATAAAAAACATGCAAGTAGGCCCCACCTCACACCAGGCCCTGTCCATGACACTCCAGTGGGTGGGTCATGCCTGTGTCCTCCAGTCCTCTGCACAAGGGACAGCATCATGCTGCCGCGCTGGTGAGCTGGGCACCATGATTGCTCATATAGAATAATGGAAAGCGTGCTTGTCCTTAGGGAATAACGGGAACAGCGATAGCCGATAGGGAACAATGGATAAAGCAATTGCCCATAGGGAATAATGGAATTGATACTTGCCTAGAGGGAAAAAATAGGGACACCGATTGTCCAGAGGGAATACTAGAAACCATGCATGCCCATAGGGAAAAATGGGGAAAGCCAATGACCATTGGAAATCATGTAAACCACGGTCATAGGGAATAGGGAAATGATGAATAAAGAAAAGGGAATAATGAAAACAGTGATTGTCTATAGGGAATATTGGTGATAGTGATTGTCCATAGGGAATAATGGAAACGACACTTGCCCATAGGCAATAATGCTCACAGAGATTGCCTGTAGGGAATAATGGAAAGAATACTTATCCTTAGGGAATAATGAGAACAGCGATTGACACTAGAGAATAATGCAGATAGTGATTGCCCATAGGGAAGAATGGAAATCATACTTCCCCTAAGCAATAATGGGAACAGAGATTGCCCATAGGGAATAACGGGGACAGCGATTGCTCATAGGTAATAATGGAAAGCGTGCTTGCCCATAGGGTATAATGTGAACGCTGTATGTTCATAGGGAATAATGGAAAGCATGCCTGCCCATAGGGAATAATGAAAACAGTGATTGTCCCTAGGGAATAATAGGGACAGTAAGAGGCCATAGGGAATAAAGGAAACCATGCTTTTCACCCCGTTTCTCAACCAGTTCGAATTTTGGGGCTCGAGGGGCCCCAGGACGGCCGCCTTCATGCTCAGAAAGCCCAAACTTGCAGGAAGTTTTCAGTGGGCTATCCTCCAGCCTCCCTACAAGATTCATGAAGATTGCAAGTCGTATCTCTGAGTTATAAAGCCCCAAAGCTGATGCCCCCAGGAAAGTCCCATAGAAATGGAGCCATCAATGGCAATTGCCTTATGCCTCCATTTGAAGTGATGGACGTGCATCATTTTTGTGGGGGCCCCCTCCTCACGAGCTGGCTCAGCAAGGCGTCCCACAGTCTACCAACTCAGGGCGTGGGGTCTGGCTGCCCGGAACCAAACCCTTGTGCCCACCCACATGGCCCTAGGGGCGACTGCACGTCTGGTGTTTGGGTCATGTAGGCAGCCGCCCTTGTGGGCGGGCTCAGGTGGCGAGGCATCTGGCGGCATCCCAAATCAGGGCGAGTCACCTGGCGGCACCCCTGTGCCCTCCCACACGGCCCTAGGAGCCACCGCATGCCTGGAGTATGGGTCATGTTGGCGTCCCCCACCAGAAGTCTTGCACTGTGGGTCATGTCTGTGGCTGCCTCCCAACTTAGAACAGGGTGTCTGGCTGCCCCCTGGCAGCACCCCACTGTGCACGCCTTCATGGCCCTATGGGTTGCGGTCAGAGAAGGGGGAGACATCTTGCGTGCCCCTGCCCACAGGGAGGCGTAATGTCCCCCTGCTGGACTAGTGGCACAAGATAAGTGGCCCGGATGGGGCCGGACATGGAAGAGCAGCACACTAGTGCAGCAGCATGACACCATCAGTCACGCAGAAGAGCAGTGGCTGCAGGAATGACAAACCCGCTAGACGTGTCCTTCACAGGGAAGGGAGACACATCATGCTCGCCCCTGCCCCGCATGGAGGGGAAACATCCGCCGGCTGCATAGGCGGCACAAAATAAGCATCCTGGATGGGGATGGACCCAGAAGAGCACCGCACTAGCGTGGCAGTATGATGCCATCCTCCGTGCAGAGGAGTGGAGGCTGAGGGCATGACCCACCCACTGGATGTGGCGTTTCATGGACAGGGAAGGGGGACACATGATGCGCATGGAAGGGAACCTTCCCCCGGCTGGAGAGGTGGCACAAACTAAGGGGCCCAGATATGGACGGACCCAGAAGTCCAGCTCACCAGCGCGGCAGCATGATGCTGTCCCTTGTGCAGAGGACTGGAGGCCACAGGCATGACCCACCCACTGGAGTGTCATGGACAGGGAAGGGGGAGAAATCATGCGCATGTAGATGAAAATTCCCTCGGCTGGACAGGTGGCACAAAATAAGCTGCCTCAACAGGGATGGACCCAGAAGAGCAGCGAACTAGCAAGGCATGACACCATCCCTCATGCAGAGGAGCGGTGGCCACGGACGTGACCCACCTGCTGGACATAGCAGAAGGAAGCTGGACCCTGAGCCACCCAACAAACATGGCAGATTGCAGTCAAGGAAGGGGGAAACATTGTGCGCTTGCCTCTCTTGCATGGAGGAGCGATGGTCTGGCTGAAGGAAGAGCACCAGATGATGGGCTGGATGATGATGGACCAGGGATGATGATGATGGGCTGGATGATGATGGGCTGGATGATGAGGGACCAGGAAGAGCAGCGCAGTAGCTCAGCAGCATGATACTGTCCCTCGTGCAGAGGAACGGAGGTCATGGACATGACACACCCGTCTGAGGTGGCGGGTCTTGGTCAGCATGGCCCTCCACCCGCATGAGAGCACTGCTGCAAAATGATATTGTGCGCTTCCCTCCCTCTCATGGAGGCAGAATGGGGCTGCACAGGTAGCACAAAATAATTGGCTCGGACTAGGCTGCCCAAGGAACAAGGAAGAAGATCATATGGCATCACGCAGGTGTGGAACAGTTGGGGCAGTCACCTGAATGTCCCACCCGCTGGAAGTGGTGGAAGGACCCTGACCTACCCGCCAGAGGTGGCGGGTCATGGTTTGCAGTTATCCAAACATGGAGTCAGTGAACTACACAGTCTATAGCAGCAGCAAGGTAATTAACACGCAGGCAGGAAACTGACACGTGTATCAGAGCACACACGTGCAAGGCAATCTTTGTGTAGCAATAAAGCAGCAGTGCAGGAAACTTTAACACAGTTCATGGCAGGCTTTAAAGCAGGGGAGGGGGCCTACTTGGCAACAACCATGCCGTGGAATTGGTGTGACCTGAAGGGACCCAGAGGTACTGTGCACAGGTAGGACTCAGAGCAAAACAAAGCAAACACGGAAGCAGTATGTCCCATCTCCCAGATAAAAGCTCTTCCCATTCTCCCCTGGCACCAAAAGATAAGAAACACCAGGCTCTGACAGTGCTGTGATCCGACAGGGCCCAGAGCCACTGTCCACACGTCGGCCTCAGAACAAAACAGAGCTAACATGCAAGCAGTGTGTCCCATCTTCCAGATAAAAGTTCTTCCCATGCTGCCCTGGCACCAAAAGGTAAAAAACAACAGGCCCTGGCAGTGGTGTGATCAGGTAGGGCCCAGAGCCACTGTGCACAGGGAGGCCTCTGAGCAAAACAGAGCAAACATGCAAGCAGTGTGTCCCAACTCCCAGATAAAAGCTCTTCCCATGCTGCCCTGGCACCAAAAGCTAAAAAATACCATGCCCTGGCAGTGGTGTGATCCAGCGGATAGCAGAGCCACTGTGCACAGGTAGGCCGCAGAGCAAAACAGAGCAAACATGCAATCAGTATGTTCCATTTCCCAGATACAAGTTCTTCCCATGCTTCCCTGGCACTGAAAGGTAAATAAAACGAGGCCCACTCAGTGGTGTGACTTGGCAGGACCCACAGCTACTGTGCACAGATCGGCCTCAGAACAAAACAGAGCAAACATGCAAGCACTGTGTACCATCTTCCAGATAAAAGTTCTTCCCATGCTGCCCTGGCACCAAAAGGTAAAAAAACACCATGCCATGGAAGTGGTGTGACCCGGCAGGGCCCAGAGTCACTGTGCACAGGTAGGCCTCAGAGCAAAACATAGCAGCCATGCAATCAGTATGTTCCATTTCCCAGATACAAGTTCTTCCCATGCTTCCCTGGCACTGAAAGGTAAATAAAACGAGGCCCACTCAGTGGTGTGACTTGGCAGGACCCACAGCTACTGTCCACACGTCGCCCTCAAAACAAAACAGAGCAAACATGCAAGCACTGTGTACCATCTTCCAGATAAAAGTTCTTCCCATGCTGCCCTGGCACCAAAAGGTAAAAAAACACCATGCCGTGGAAGTGGTGTGACCCGGCAGGGCCCAGAGCCACTGTGCACAGGTAGGCCTCAGAGCAAAACAGAGCAAACATGCAAGCAGTGTGTCCCATCTCCCAGATAAAAGCTCTTCCCATGCTGCCCTGGCACCAAAAGGTAAAAAACACCAGGCTCTGGCAGTGGTGTGACCCGACAGTGCCCTCAGCCACTGTGCACAGGTAGGCCTCAGAGCAAAACAGAGCAAACATGCAAGCAGTGTGGCCCATCTTGCAGATACAAGCTCTTCCCATGCACCATGGCACCAAAAGTGAAAAATTAAGAAAATAATCCAGGCCTCAAGAAGACCCAGACTCACTTTGCAGGCAAAGCCAGTGCCACAGTGAAGCATTTTTACCCAGAGGCAAGCAGAGTGGCCCAGCATCTATTAAAGCAAACTCTGTCCGACTTCCTGTTTGGGATTCATGGAGGACTAACGCAGCTCTAATTGTGGAGCTGACCGGGCTGCCGTTTTAGCAGCCGGCGGGGCAACTTTAGCCCGCGGCCACCTGCTCTCAGGCGGAGAACAGGCAAGGAACGCTTAAGTACTTCAGGGCGCGTTGATCTCGGGCTAGGGGGGGGGGTCTGCGCTAAGGACTCTCTCCCGTCCCTTGAGGTCTCACCCTACGACAGGTTGGCATAAATCTCTGCGGCAGATCCGGGGCCAGCGCGGCTGGCATAAGACCTTCATGCCCAAGCTTCAACAGGAGAAAGTAATTTTGGAGGAGAATTCGAAATCGAAGCAGTGATTACAACCCAGAAAGACGTTTGAAAAGGTAAAGATCAGTAAGAAATGGCTACAAAGAGATCCACTGTGCTTGCGCTAGAAACAAAATGCAAACACTTCAAATAGATATACAGTCAGAACAAGATAGATAGCCTGATAGAAAGAAGAAAAAACAAAACCATTAGAAAAAGAGAGATATTGTCTATTTGTTACTTTCTATTTGTTACTTTCTAGGTCTTTCCTCCACCATCTATCTGAATCTCTCTCTTTCTATGTATATCTGTCCTTCCCTATCTCTTTCTCATAGTGAATAACGGAAAGTATGCTTCCGGAATAATGGGTACACAGTTTGTTCATAGGGAATAATGGAATGCATACTTGTCCATAGGGAATAACGAAAACAGCAATTGCCCATAGGAAATAATAAAAAAAGCGATTACTGTAAGTAGATAAATCTATCTTAAGGAAAACAACGACTGCCCATAGGGAATAATTAAAAAAGTGATTGTCCGTAGGGAATAATGGGGAGAGTAAGTGGCCATAGGGAATAAAGGAAATGTCCTTGTTCATAGAGAATAACGGGGACAGCTATTGCCCATAGGGAATAATGGAGACAGGGATTGCCCATAGGGAATAATGGAAATCCTGCTTGCCTGTAGGCCATAATAGGAACAGCATTTTCCAATACGAAAAAATGGAAACCATGCTTGCCAATAGGGCATAATGGGGACAGTGATTCCCCGTCGGTAATGGAAAGCATGCTTACCTTTAAGGAACAATGGGAAGAGCGATAGACCTTAGGGAATAATGCAGTCAGCAATTGCCCTTAGGGAATGATGGAAATTATGCTTGCCCCTAAGTAATAATTTAGAAACTAGAAACTAATTTAGAAATAATGAAAACTAAGTCTGCCAATAGGGAAGAATGGGGACAGCGATTGCCCATAAGGAATAATGGAAAGAATGCTTGCCCATAGGGAATAATGAAAACAGTGATTGTCCTTAGGGAATAATGGAGACAGGGATTGCCCATAGGGAATCCCTTGCTTGGCTTTAAGGAATAATGGAGACAGTGATTGGCCATAGGTAATAATTGAAACTACGCTTGCCCATAAGGAATAAGAGGAACAGCGATTGCCCATAGTGAATAATAGAAAGCAGGCTTGACCATAGGGAATAATGGGAACAGCGTTTATTCGTGTGTAATAATGAAAAGCATGCTTGCCCACTGGAAAGAATGAAAACAGCGATTGTCCATAGGGAATAATAAAAACAGCAATTACTTGCCCATAAGGAATAATAGGAACAGAGATTGCCCCTAGGGAATAATGGGAACAGCGATTGCTCATAGGTAATAATGGAAAGCATGCTTGCCCATAGGGTATAATGGGAACGCCGTATGTTCACAGGGAATAATGGAAAGCATGCCTGCCCATAGGGAAAAATGAAAACAACGATGGCCCATAGGGAATAATAAAAACAGCGATTGTTCCCAGGGAATAATGGGGACAGTGAGATGTCATAGAGAATAAAGGAAACCATGCTTGTCCATAGGGAGTAATGGGGACAGCTCTTGCCCTTACGGAATAATGAAGAGAGCGATTGCCCATAGCCAATCATGGAAATGATGCTTGCCAGTAGGGAATAAGGGAGTCAGAGATTGCCCTTAGGGAATAGTGCAAATCATGCTTGCCTCTAGGAAATAATAGATAAAGCGATAGCACATAAGAAATAATGGAAATCATGCTTGCACATAGAGAATAATGGAGACGCGATTCCCCTAGAGAATACCGGAAACCATGCTTGCCCTTAAAGAATAATGGAGACAGTGACGGCTCAGAGGGAACAATGTAAACCGTGTTTGCCCATAGGGAGTACTGGAGACAGCGATTGCCCTTAGGAAATAATGGAAACCATGATTGTCCATAGGGAATAATAAGCACAGCGATTGGTCATAGGGAATAATGGAAAGCATGCTTTGCTTTAGGGAATAATGGGATGATTGATAACTAGGGATGTGCTTCACAAACTGGAATGGTGTGAAGTTGCTTAGCTGTGTCTGGTCCCCTTCTTACAAGGCTTCCCACCAGGCTCTCAAACAAGTGTGCCAGCCTCTGGCCTACACACAGGCCTGCTGCTCTGGCTTTGGTGCCTCTCTCTGTTAGCTGGCCTGGCACTCACAGTTATGCTCCACAAACTGGAATGGTGTGAGGTTGCTTAGCTGTGTCTGGTCCCCTTCTTCCAAGGCTTCCCACCAGGCTCTCAAACAAGTGTGCCAGCCTCTGGCCTACACACAGGCCTGCTGCTCTGGCTTTGGTGCCTCTCTCTGCTAGCTGGCCTGGCACTCACAGTTATGCTTCACAAACTGGAATGGTGTGAGGTTGCTTAGCTGTGTCTGGTCCCCTTCTTCCAAGGCTTCCCACCAGGCTCTCAAACAAGTGTGCCAGCCTCTGGCCTACACACAGGCCTGCTGCTCTGGCTTTGGTGCCTCTCTCTGCTAGCTGGCCTGGCACTCACAGTTATGCTCCACAAATTGGAATGGTGTGAGGTTGCTTAGCTGTGTCTGGTCCCCTTCTTCCAAGGCTTCCCACCAGGCTCTCAAACAAGTGTGCCAGCCTCTGGCCTACACACAGGCCTGCTGCTCTGGCTTTGGTGCCTCTCTCTGCTAGCTGACCTGGCACTCACAGTTATGCTCCACAAATTGGAATGGTGTGTGGTTGCTTAGCTGTGTCTG
Organism: Eublepharis macularius; assembly: GCF_028583425.1. NCBI lineage: Eukaryota > Metazoa > Chordata > Lepidosauria > Squamata > Eublepharidae > Eublepharis > Eublepharis macularius. The sequence continues at coordinate 6,115,925 of NC_072792.1, forward strand.
GTCCCCTTCTTCCAAGGCTTCCCACCAGGCTCTCAAATAAGTGTGCCAGCCTGTGGCCCACACACAGGCCTGCTGCTTTTTTGAACTTATTGCTGCTGCTGTGGCAATCTGCTAGCATATGCTTTAGTTTGGTCTTTATGGCTTGGGCTAGGGGGGACATTTTATAGTGGGGCAAGAGGACATTGTTTGGGGGTTGGGGGGGTTCAGTATTGATTGCTGTGCTTGCTTTCTTTGATGTTTCTTTTGTTATGCCTGAGTGTGGGGTGGGCTTGATCTACTGTTTCCGAGGCCTAAAAAATGAGTGTGCCAGCTTCGGGCCTGCACACAGGCACGCTCTGTAGGGTGGATGTGTTGTGTTTTACCACTGGTTGGCCCTAGCCTTTCGGGGGGGGTGCCTTGACTTGACTTGTAGATCGGGGCCTTGACTTTTGGGGGTTGCGTGTGCGGCGTGTGTTATTGACTCTGTTAACATTCCAACTTTCTTGACAGCATCGTGGAGGAGAGGAGGACCAGCTGCAAGACCGCCTGAACATCGCTGGACTGCAGGACTGGTGGTGGTGTGTGAGTCCAGGTTTATATTTGGGTGGGCTTAGGGGTGGGTTCTTGCTAGCTTGGGAGGGGGGAGGCTCATCTTCAGACCACCACATCCACACCCCACACCGACACACCACAGAAACATTGTTCCTGCTAAATAGTGTCTTAGGTAGGTAGGCCAGTTGGTAGGTATTCAGTGGCTAATTGCCCTCAACTTAATCGTTAGGGAAACCAAGCCTATGTATTGTCGAAGGCTTTCACGGCCGGAGAATGATGGTTGTTGTGGGTTTTCCGGGCTGTATTGCCGTGGTCTTGGCATTGTAGTTCCTGACGTTTCGCCAGCAGCTGTGGCTGGCATCTTCAGAGGTGTAGCACCAAAAGACAGAGATCTCTCAGTGTCACAGTGTGGAAAAGATGTGGGTCATTTGTATCTACTCAGGAGGGGTGGGGTTGAGCTGAGTCATCCTGTAAGAGTTTCCCAGGGTGTGGAATGCTAATGGCGGGAGGCTTCACTGTATCCTGAGGAGGTTCTTTTGCATGTGGATTGGTACTTGATGTGCTAATCTTCTCTGCAGGGCTATTGTCAGGGATAGAATGTTTTGTTAGCCTGGTGTTTTTCAGAACTGGCAACCATGCTCGGTTCATTCTTAAGGTTTCTTCTTTCCTGTTGAAGTTTTGCTTATGCTTGTGAATTTCAATGGCTTCCCTGTGCAGTCTGACAAAGTAGTTGGAAGTGTTGTCCAGTCTTTTGGTGTCCTGGAATAAGATACTGTGCCCTGTTTGAGTTAGGCTATGTTCAGCCACTGCTGATTTTTCAGGTTGTCCAAGTCTGCAGTGTCTTTCATGTTCTTTTATTCTTGTCTGGATGCTACGCTTTGTGGTCCCGATGTAAACTTGTCCACAGCTGCAGGGTATACGGTATACTCCTGCAGAGGTTAGGGGGTCTCTACTGTCTTTTGCTGATCGTAGCATCTGTTGTATTTTTCGGGTGGGTCTGAATACTGCTTGAAGGTTATGCTTTTTCATAAGCTTTCCCATCTGATCAGTAATTCCTTTGATATATGGCAAAAACACTTTTCCTGTGGGAGACTGTTTTTCTTTGGTTGTTTGATTCATCCTGGGTTTGATTGCTCTCCGGATTTCATTTCTGGAGTAGCCATTTGCCTGAAGTGCGTGGTTTAGATGATTAATTTCCTCATTGAGAAAGTGCGGCTCACATATCCGTCTTGCACGATCCACTAATGTTTTCATTATGCCTCTTTTCTGTCGAGGGTGCCTCTTCAGGAGGGTCGAGGGTGCCTCTTCAGCTTCTCAGGGCTGCTCCACGATTTCTTTCCCTGGTACGCCGTCCCTGCTTGCACGACGTTGAGCAGATCGGTGGTGCCCTCGTTTTACAGGGCTGCCATGGACCATGTGAAGGCACAGCTGTCCCGGGTTGCCGGGAGAACTGTGCACTTCACATCTGACATCTGGACCTGCCCAAGTGTGCAGCAAGCATACCTCTCGCTTGCTGCTCACTGGTGGGAACCTGAGGCGGTTGTGGGTGGGGGCTGGGGGGAGGTGCCTAGCACAGCTAGCCAGGGAAGGATGGGAGACCGCCGGGCTGGCTACTGCAAGGCCTTGCTTCACGCTGAGGTGCTTGACGTGTTCCACATGGCAGAGAACATCGCTGCCACCTTAAGGAGACAGTTGGAAGAGTAGGTAGGCCAGGGACCCGCCACCGTGGGATGCATGGTGACGGACGGTGGCAAGAACATGAGGGTGGCAGCATGTCTAGTGAGCCGAGAGTGCATCTACTGTGCGGCTCACAAGCTTCACCTAGTGGTGAGAGACGCGCTGGGGTTGGGCTCCTCGAAGGAACCCCTTGATACCCGGACTCGTGAACTCCAGTTACTGATCCAGCAATGTCGGAGGCTCACGGGTCACTTCTCGTGCAGCGTGAAGTCCACGCACGAACAGCGCCAGACACAGGTCAGGACAGGTGTGCCAGAGCACGCTCTGATCACTGATGTTAGCACTCGCTGGAACTCCACCTGCGCCATGCTTGAGCGTTTGGTGGCGCAGCAGTCCGCACACCACGCGTGGCTCTCCGAGAGCCACAGTGCGAGTCAGGTGGGTGAGTTCAGCCGGGAGGATTGGCTCACCGTCACCCAGACAGTGGAGGTCCTGAAGCCCTTCAAGGACTTCTCTGTGGCGGTCTCGTCAGACAAGGCGACCCTCGGTCTGGTCATTCCCCTGGTGCACACGCTCCAGAGGAATCTGGCCACCCTTGCAGACCTGGTCGCGCCCCGTGCTGACCTTGTTCCAGCGGTGCGCGCACTAGTGAGAAGGCTGCAGCTTGGCATAGCTGCCAGGCTAACTCCTCTCACTAAGGACGAGTCATACATGTTGGCGACCATGTGTGACCCGCGCATAAAGGGCACTTTCGCCGAGCGGGACGGGAACCTCACCCAAGCCAGAGACGGGCTCTGCTCTTGGGTGAGGCGCAGGCAGGCCACGAAGGGACGCCTGTCGACAGGGGGGACGCAAGAGGGGCCCTGCTGTGCGGGTCCCTCTGACGCCCCCTCTGCGCAGGCCCCCCCCCGTGGCCACCACCGGAGTACCGATGGAGATGGAGCTGCTCCGGTGGGCCCTCGTCCCCTCTGGGGTTGTGAGGACCGTAAGAGAGGATCCGGCGGAGGTAATGGTCAGGGACTACCTCGCGGAGCCCTGCGAGTCACTCTCCACCGATCCGCTCAGCTACTGGGCCAGGAAGGAGTCGGTCTGGCCGGACCTCTCCCTCAAGGCGCAGAGGCTGCTCTCATGCCCTCCAACGAGCATGGAGAGCGAGCGCGTCTTTTCACATGCGGGCAACATTGTCGGCCCACATCGCACTCGCCTTCTCCCATGGAGAGTCGAGCAGTTGACCTTCCTGAAGTTGACCTTCCTGAAGGTCAACTCTCGCCTCTTCAATTTCTCAGGACTGGACTTGCAGAGCGATTGAGGTGAGCCGTCCTTGTGGCCTGCATCCTCTGCGAGTCCAATCCTTTGGAATCACTCTCTCCCCTGCATAAAACCCTGTAGACGCAGTTAAAACTGGCAAGTAGAGGGAGGGTGGTTAGGAACCAGTGGCAAAGGGAATCCACCCAGCAATTTGAACCCCCCCCAAGGGAATTCAAAACCTCTCCCAGCACTGAGACAGACCCTGTGGGACCAAATTTATTCAGAAAAATAATGCCCCAGAAACATGGATTGCCACTGGAGGGAGAAATAGGTTAGATAGGGATTGCTTAGGTGGGGATTAGGGGATGGGAAAATATCAGATCCTGCTGTGACTGTTTAAAATGTTTTTCACTGTTGAAATCTTTGCTAAAAAAAAAAAACCAAAACAAAATGTTGTGGTTATGTTTTGTCAAAGTTGATGTAATGTTCATGTTAAAAAAAAAACCCCAAAAAAGTTGTGATTATGTTTTTTCAAAGTTGATGAAATGTTCATGTTTAAAAAAAAAATTGTTGTAATGCTAATGTTTGGTTTGCTGGGGTGGCAGATGAGGGAAGAGTTGTGGATGGGCACCAGCCAATGATGATCTCTCGCAGATGTTTCCAGGTAAATGCTGAGGCAGGGGTGGGGGTGGGGGGAAACCTCTGCAACACTGCTCTAGAAATACCACTGCTCCAGAAATACCTTGGCAGTGCCCAGTCCAGCTTTTTGTGCCTGAACTTTCATAGCCGCAGGAAATGACATAGGTTCTGCTGGACCCTGTTGCAGTGGTTTCCCCCCATCAAGTTGGGTTATGGAGGGAGAGTTGTATTAAGCTGGTAGTTATGATAATCTTGTCTAGTGTGGGCTTCTTTTTCCATGCCCAGTTGTGTCCTCCTACTATGTAACCTGAATATGTTCTAAAATCTAGAGTTCGTCCTTTTTAAAAAATTTTTTTTTAAAGATTCTCTGATGTGTAGTTAATTGTGTAGTGCTTTTGAGTGGGGGACAATTAGTGTGATATGTTGTGATTTGTTGACCTATTGTAATTTGATAGTGATAAAATAAAGTTTTTTTAAGCTTGAATCATTGTGTGTGTGTGTGTGTGTTCCCTTCTTTGATGTGAGGTTGGTTCCCATCATTGGGAACAATGGGGCAGGCTGGCCAGCCTTTTCTGTAGGTGGTGGGGGGGGTCAGGGGGTGGTTGTCTTTGTGCCAGGTCAGGTGCTCTTTCCAAGGGACGAGTTGGCACTCAGGACAGGAGTGTTCCCATTGTGGCACCCCTGGCTGTGCGGAATTGCCCTGGGAAAGAGAGTTTAGAAGTTCCCAGCATAGGGAACAAAGGGGGAGGGCTGGCCAGCCTGTTCCTGGGGTTATGGGTGTGGGGCAGCTGGGGGTGGATTTGGGTCTGTGAGGGATAATGGGGGGATTTGGGTCTGTGTGTGGCAGCTGGGGGGTGGAATTGGGTTTGTGTGGGGCTGTAAGGAGTGGACTTTGGGGGATGAGAGCACCTACTTGGGGACTTTATTCCCTGGTAGCCCTTTGTTCCCAATTCGGCCCTGGCTAATGTCTTGGTGAGGGCTTCCATGCCTCTATCAGTTGCTGGCCCCCCTTTGCCATCTTTATCAGAAATTGGCCTAGGGCAGCCAAACACCAGGTAGGGCAAAAGTTGACCATGGATTCTAGGGGAAATCCCTACTCAGATTTCCCTTTCCACAAGTCCCACCCCCAAATTGCCAGGAACTTCCAAGGCCAGAGTTTGCAACCCCACAGATATCCCATTTCCACACTCATAGCCTTGGCACGGTAGGTGTAGCCCCCATGGAACACTTTCAGGTTCCTGATTCCAAGTTCGATGGTGCCAATGTAAGTCAATCCAGACCTTCATCAAAAATGGGTTTTAAACAGCAGTGGCATTGGGCTGCATTTTACTCATTCACTTGTCTAGTTGTACCCAAACATTTGGCTTATGTTTTTAAAATCGAAGAATTTTAAGTGTGGCACTAAAGACATTTTTAAATGGTTTTTAAAATATCTTTTTATTCTGTAGTATTTAATGTGGCATTGCTCAAGGCCTTTTGTCCAAATGAGCAGTTTCATTAAAGTAAAAGTTAGACAAGGCTGACAGGAAGAAAATGCATTCAAACTGTAGTGTAGGAAGAAAGTTTTAATTTACATATACCATGGACTCCGAAAAAGACATGTAAGTGGCAGACCAAATCAAGCCTGAATTCTCCCTTGAAGATAAAATGATTGTGCTTTGGTCACATCATGAGAAGACAAGACTCACTAGAAAAGACAATAATGCTAGGAAAAATTGAAGGCAGTAGGGAAAAGAAGAAGACCCTAAATGTAGTGGATTGACTTCAGTTTGCAATACATGAACAAGGTTGTTGGGATATTTTGGAGCTCATTAATTCTTAAGTTCACCATAAGTGATTTGAATGCATAAAACATACACACATACACATAAAATATATATCTTAGTGCATATATTACCCCCCCACCCATTTATTAGTTTATCTTATGCCCTGATTTTCTCCCCCCTGGAAACCTATAGTGGTTTACACACTATTGTTCTCCCTTGCTTTGTTTTAACATCATCATAACAAACAGGATAACAATAGACAGGCTCTCCATGCCCCACATTGGGAGTGACTTCAGCCGCCGATGGCCTTCTTAGTAGTTGAAGGGGGTGGAGGGGAGGGGAGGGAGACAACACACTCCAGCCTACTCTATCTGGGGCCTAGGTAACAAAATGGAAAATGGCGGCAGCAGGAGCTCCTGCCCACTCCACATAGGGCAAGGGCCACCCATTGCTTGGCCTTGGCAAGCAGCCAGTGGTGGGGCAGCACTGATTCTGGGGCCCCATCCTGAACATTTGTCCAGGGCCTCAGAATCACTAAGACTGCCTCTGAAAAAAACAACTCTATGCGTTACATTGGCTGAGCCAAGAACATCCATCAAGCCTCCAAGGCACAGGATCAGAGTCTCCCAGATTCTAGTCCAACACTCTAGCCATTGCACTACACTGGATATCTTAAAATTGGTGATACCCCACCACCAACTTAACCATCCTTCTCCAAAAGGCACACAACTTGGCTGTTGCTCAAAAATGAGTATGATGCATGGGCCAGTCGCTGCAAACTGGTTCTAAGGCTCAGGCCAGGGGGGTGGGGAGGGGCATTGTTCCAATGCTACCCTGGCTTTGGAAGGGTACAGCAAAATAGACGAAATAATCTAGGTTCAGTGCCTCCCTCCTTCTCTGTCTCTCTCTCTCTCTATAATGTGTGTGAAAACATTGTTAACATTACTACACCATCACTGAAGCCTAGAGGATACTTAGGGTCTGTTCACACATGCATGATCATTTCATGGCACTGCACTGGCATGATGATGTCTCTTCTAGGAAGTGATGTCATCATCACACAAGGCTGGGGAGCACACATACTTCACAGCAGGCTGATTTGGGCCACAAATGATCCTGCTTCGGCCTGTTTAGGGCCCAAATCAGCCCGCTGCAAAGCACAGGAATACTCTCAGGGCAGCCAGATGACATCAGTGACATTACTGCAGCAGCCCCAGGAGCGTACCCCGAAGGCTCATTCCCTGACTTTCCCCCTTCCAGCCAGGTAAGCAGTGACAGGGGGCGAAAGGTGGGAGTGGGGGATCCCCCACCAGGGGAAATGGATCCCTAATTGTGTCTGAGGATCAGTAGAATTCAAAGTGTGAATGGTTCACTCCATAGTGCTTCAGTCTTTGAGGGACTGACATGCACGTGATAGTAAACTCCAGAATTCATAATTGTTAATAAGGAATGCATGAGGTGAGGGGTGGGAGTAGAGGTGGGAGAAGGGCCCCTGAGACTAGGGGGGTTGTTTTTCTGTGTTTGGTCCCGTGCTTCCAAGGCTTCCCACCAGGCTCCTGAACAAGTGTGCCAGCCTCTGGCCCACACATAGGCCTGCTGCTCTGGCTTTGGTGCCTGTTTGCTGGCTGGCCTGGCACTCACAAGCGCGCTTCAAAAAACTTTTTTGTGTTGTGTTTTGTTGTTATGGAGGAGGTGTCAAGGGGGTGAACAAATTAGTATTTTATTTCATGATAGTTGTATTATTTTCCGACTCAGAGTCTGAGACAATGCTGTCCTGCCTGTGGGTGTGCCCTGCTGCCATGTTGCCTACATCTGTCCAAGACAGAAAGTGTTTTTGACCCATTTTGCGCCCCTGCTGTGCAACCCACATCTTGTAATGCTGGTTACAAGTTTTACTGATTGTCTAATATTAATTGAGTTGTGTGTTATGTTTGTGTAGTGTGAATCACTGCAAGCATGCTGTTTCCATGCCCTTTTGTGCCCTGCTGCTGTGTAAATTTAAGCAGTTCATGGAATAAAGTGTTAATTTTGTCTAGGGGACTTCTGTTTTCACGCCCTGTTGTGCACTCCTACTGTATAACCCAATTCAGTTCAAAAATTTTAGTTTGTTAAAAAAAAATTTTTTTTAAGATTCTCTGATGTGTAGTTAATTGTGTAGTGCTTTTGAGTGGGGGACAATTTGTGTGATTTGTTGTGATTTTTTGACCCATTGTACTTTAAAAGTGATAAAATAAAGTTTTTTCAAACTGGAATCATTGTGTGAGTGTTCCCTTCTTTGATGTGAGGTTGGTTCCCAGCATTGGGAACAATGGGGCAGGCAGGCCAGCCTTCTATGTAGGTGGGGGGGGGTGTCAGGGGGTGGTTGTGTGTCAGGTGCTCTTTCCCAGGGATAAGTTGGCACTCAGGAGTGTGCCCACCATTGTGGCACCCCTGGGCTGTGCAGAATTGCCCTGGGAAAGAGAGTTTAGGAGTTCCAAAAGGGGGAGGGCTGGCCAGCCTGTTCCTGGGGTTATGGTGGGTGTGGGGCAGCTGGGGGTGGATTTGGGTCTGTGAGGGGCTACTGGGGGGATTTGGGTCTGTGTTTGGCAGATGGGGGGAATTGGGTTTGTAGGGGGCAGTAGGGGGTGGACTTTGGGGGCTGAGAGCACCTACTTGGGGAGGCCATGAAATGGCCCCCCGCAAGGGGGAGCAGGCTGAGCCTTGGTGGGGGTGGGAGTAAGGGTGGGAGAAGGGCCCCTGAGGGGCCCTTCACCCCTGGCAAAGGAAGCCTGCCTCTTCATTTTTTCCCCATTGGAAATAATGAAGAAGAAGATGAGCAGCAGCAGTCTAACAATATGCTGCTCAGTGCTTCTAAATGAGAGGATAGGGGGACCTGGTTTGGGGAGCCATAACATGGCCCCCCCAAAGTCCAATCGGTCTGAAACTTTGGGGGTTGTTAGAGAGGGGTTAGAGGAAGTTCCCCACCAATTTCGGCTTGATTCCGTGGGAAAATGCCTCCCCCAGGCGTCCGGGAAGACGGAGGCATTTTCCCATTGAAAAAGCCAAAAGCCGAAAGCCAAAACAAAGCCGAAACAAAGCCGAAAGCCGAAAGCCAAAACGGCTAGCCGTTTCGGCTTTTGCCTGTATCCGAAAGAGATTCTTGTTTCGGGTTTCCCGAAACAAGAATAACGAAACAGAGTGCCTTTGCACACCCCTATTGATAACCCATAGAGAATAAGGGAGACTGCGATTGCCCATGGGGAATAACGGAAATAATGCTTTCCTCTAAAGAATAATAGATACAGTGATTGTCCTTAGTCAATAAAGGAAACCACGCTTGCCCGTAGGGAATAATCGGGAACATGATTGACCATAAGGAATAATGGAAATAATGCTTGCTCATAGGGAATAATGAACACAGCCATTGTCCATAGGGAATATTGGAGAGAGCGATTGACCATAGGGAACACTGAAAACAGCGATTGCCTTTAGGCTATAATGGGGACAGCGAGTAGCCATAGGGAATAATGCAGACAGCGGCTGCACATAGGGAATTATGGAAAGTATGCTTTCCCTTAGGGAATAATGAAAACAGTGATTGTCCTTAGGGCATAATGGAGACAACAATTGCCCAGAGGGAATAATGAAAACAGCAGTAGTCCATAGGGAATTATGGGGACAGCAATTGCTCATTAGGAATAAAGGAAAACATGCTTGGCCATAGGGAGTAATAGGGACAGTAATGGAAATGAAGCTTGTTCCTGAGGAATAATGGGGAAAGTGATTGTCCACAGGGAATAATGGAAAATATGCTTGCTCTTGGGGAATAATGGAAAGAATGTTTGCCCATAGGAAATAGTGAAAACAGCGATGGTCCGTAGGGAATAGAGGAGATAGGGATTGACCATAGAGAATAATGGGGGGAGCAACTGCCCATAGAGAATAATGGCTGTTCCCATTGCCCTTGGGGTATGATGGGAACAGCAATAACGCATAGGAAATAATGGAGACAGCGATTGCCCATAGGGAATAATGGAAATAATGCTTGCCCCTAAATCATAAGAGAGACAGTGATTGTCCATAGGCAATAATGGAAACCACGCTTGCACATAGGGAATAATGTAAAGAATACTTGCCCATAGGGAATAATGAAAACAGCGATTGTCCATAGGAAATAACTGGAACACCGATTGCCCGTAGGGAATAATGGGAACCGCGATCATCCTTTGGGACTAATGGGAACAGAGATTGCTCATATGGAAAAAGGAAAAGCTTGCTTTCCCTTAAGGAATATTGAAAACAGCAAATGTCCATAGGGAATAATAGAGAGAGCGATTGACCATAGGGAATACCGAAAACAGCGATTGCCTTTAGGCTATAATGGGGACAGCGAGTAGCCATAGGGAAAAAAGGAAACAATGTTTGCCCAGAGGGAATAACGGGGACACAATTGCCTGTGGGGAATAATGGAAAACAGGCTTGCCCTTAGGGAATAATGAAAACAACACTTGCCCATAGAAATTAATGCAAACCAAGCTTACCTCTAGGGAATAATGGAGACAGCGATTGCCCATAGGGAATAATGGAAAGCATGCTTGCCCATAGGGAATAATGGAGACAGCAATTCCCCTAGAGAATACTAGAAACCATGGGTGCCCTTAAGGAATAACGGAGAGAGCGATTGCCCACAGGGAATAATGTAAACCATGCTTGCCCATAAGGAATAATGGTGACAGCAATTGCCCATAGGAAATAATGGAAACCATGCTTGCCTATAGAGAACAACGGGAACTGCAATTTCCCACAGGGAATCATGGAAAGCATGCTTGCCCTTAGGGAATGCTGAAAACAGCACTTGCCCATAGGAAATAATGGAGACAGCGACTGCTCATAGGCAATAATGGAAACGATCCTTCTCAATAGAGAATAACGGAGACAGAGGTTGCCCGTAGGGAATAAGGCAAACCATGCTTGCCCCTAGGGAATAATGGATACAGCAATTGCCATAGGGAATAATGGAAATCATGCATGTCCATAAGGAATAACGGGGACAGCAATTGCCCATAGAGAATAATGAGAAGCATGCTTGCCCATAGGGAATAATAAAAACAGTGATTGTCCATAGGGAATAATGGAGACAGCGGTTGCACATAGGGAATAACGGAAATCATGCTTGCTCATAGGGTCTAATTGGCACAGTGGCTTCTCTTAGGGAATAACAGAAAGCCCGCTTTTTCACAGGGAAATATGGGAACAGAAATTGCTCATAGAAAAAAATGGAAAGCATGCTTTCCCATAGGAAATAATAGAGCGAACGATTGCCCATAGGTAACACTGGAAAATGGGGCCATAAACAAGGCCATAATCACTGGAGTCCAACCAGTGAAAATCTGAGAAATAATTAGAACACTAGCAAAAGGAGTTACACCAAGATTAGGTTTACAACAACTGGATTAAGCATTATGTTCAGAATCAAAATGGGCATGGATGGATGGGTACAGACATACAGGACATTCACAGACTGCCCATAGGGAATAATGGAAATCATACTTGCCCTTAGGGTATAATGGGCACAGCGATTGCTCATAGGGAAGAATGGAATGAATGCTTTCCCATTGGGACATATGTGGACAGAGACTGCTCATAAGGCATAATGGAAAGCATGCTTCCCCCTAGGGAATAATGAGGACAGTGATTACCCATAGGGAATAATGGGGAGAGCGATTGCCCCTAGGGAATAGTGGAAAACAAGGTCAGAGGGAGGGTGTAATCAGAGGGTTGTGGCCAACACTGGCCAAGATGTAGGGCCTCACCCTGAGGGCTGGGGGTTGGGCACCAGGGCAGTGCTGGTAGGAAAGGGGAGGATATAAAGAAGGCTCCTTTTCCTGGAGGAGGGAGGAGAGCTTTTCCTGAAGTGAATGGCAGCCACCTCAGGGGTTGCGTGGCCAAAAGAGGGGCAGAGTCCCCAGTACGGTAAATCCCAATTCTGAGGCCTTAAAAAGACTGATGCCTACTGACCACCAGGAGGGCCATTTGCCTAGTAGCCGACTAGGTGGCTCTGAAGCCAAAGATCAGGGGCCACACAGAGTTTCCACAGGCAGCACAACGGTGGAGGGGGCACGCAGGGCAGGGACATGCCTGAATCTAACACAAAGTGAGCCCTCCCTTCTGGCACCTGGTGTGGCGGCACGTCCACTGCAGGTCCTTGAGAGGGAGGCACCATCTTGCCAGGCTAGAAGGGTGCCAGCAGAGAGTGCTTTCTTTGCAAGTCCTGCTTGGCAGTGCCCACTGAGCCCAGCAGCAGCAGTAAGGGGAGGAGGGGGAGAGGGTCTTCAGAGGAACATCCACCACTCAATCACTGCTTCCAGCAGGGGAACAGAGGAAGGGACGGGGCTGCCTGGACAAAGGGCAGTGGTGGAGGCGCCTGGCTCGCTTTGAACGGTGAGGCCAGAGAGCTGCCTCCTCGTGGGTCCCTCCCCTTGCTGGATCTTTGAAAATCCTGCCCAGTCAAGCCTTCCCTTCCCTCCTCTCGCAGATTGGACAGCCCTGAGCAGATTTGCAGGCTGGCGGGTGTAGGGGGAAAGCCTCGGAGCACCTTTGTCAGGAGGTGGACAACTACAGACCTTTGGGCAGAATTCTCAGCAAGGGCTCCTGTATCTTTAAGAGCTGCTGGGCACTGAAGCTCTCCCATCCTATGTGGCTCTTCAAATAAGGGACGAAGCCGCAGCTGTGCTGTGAAGCTCTTAAAGGTGCAGGAGTGTTCAGGGAACAAAGGACCTGCAAGGTATTAGACCAGCTTTCTGTTTCCAGTTGTGGTCAGCCAGATGCTTTTGGGAAGCATAAAGTACTGTTTGAGCAGTCCACCTTTGCAGTGTGTCTTCAGCAACTCCTGTAGCACAGTGGTTAGGTGGTTCAGCTGCGAATCAGCACTCTACTGGTTTGAATCCCACTACTGCCATGAACTCAGTAGATGGCCTTGGGAAATCCACCGCTCTGAGTGAGGCACTAATCTGTCTGCATAAGCGTAGTTGTAGTTGTAGTTGTTATTCGAATTATCTGAAACACATTCAACAATACGCAGAGGACACATGTTATTATTGATTGGGCTTGCTAAACTGATAAAAGTTTCTATTAGTTCCTAGGGGAAAGCATGCTTTCCCATTGGGAAATGTGTGAACAGAGATTGCTCATAGGGAATAATGGAAAGCATGCTTCCCCATAGGAAATAATGAGGACAGCGATTTCCCACAGGGAATAATGAGGACAGTGATTGTCTGTAGCGAATAATGGAAAGAATAGTGGCCCTTAGGGAATAATGAAAACAGCGAATGTCCATAGGGAATAATGCATATAGTGATTACCCATAGGGAATAATGGAAATCATGTTTGTCCACAGGGAATAATTGAAACAGCGATTGCCTGTAGGGTATAACGGGAACAATGATTGCCCATAGTGAATAATGGAAAGCATGCTTGTCCATAGAGTATAATGGGAACACCGTTTGTTCATAGGGAATAATGGAAAGCTTCCTTGCCCATAGGGAATAATGACAACAATAATGAATGCCCAGCCCACCACTGAGGACCAGAATGGGGGTGGGTCTTCATAGGGAGAGCTCGCCTGCCTCCTGGGGCCACTGGGCACCGCTACCGCCCTCTCCTCCCCCTCGGCCCCCTCATCCACACACTCTGCCCTCCCCTCCACTCGCTGGGACTGGAGCTTGCGCACTGCTCGACGCAAGAGCTTCGCCAACTGATGGAGCTCTCCCAGCCTCATGGTTGTGCTGCCCTTGATACGAGGGTTGCATATGCAGGTCAGGCTGTATGGGTCCTCCCTGTACAGAGGATGCAAGCGGGTGGCCAAGCCTGCCTGCATCCTCGCGACCAAGTCCCAGACCCTGTGGAGAAGCTGGTCCTGTTCTTCCATCTCTTTGGCCAGGACCTGGTCCAGGCCATGAATCAGGGGGATGACCTGCCCCAGAGAGGACTGGTAGCCACACAGGACCTCGGTGGTCTCATTGAATGGCCTCAGGACACAGACCCTCTGAGAGAGGGCTAGCCAGTCCGTTGAGCTGAGGCTGAGCTCCTCTCTCCCCTGCAAGACTGGCACCGAGGACATTATGGGTTCTTTTGCTCCTCCAGATGACTCACCATGTCGTAGGTGGAGTTCCAGCAGGTTCCCGTGTCCTGGAAGAGGTGGTGCTCGTGATTCCCCTCCCCCTTCCTCTGGAGCAGCTCACATGAAGACTTGATGCTGTGTGAGAATTGGGCTGAGAGGCACTGACAACTGTCCAGCAATGCGAGCGTGGAGAACATCGATTGGTCCCTGTGGCCTTGATGTTGCTTCCTAGCCCCTGAGCATCCATCATATCTAGGTGGAGTTTGTGCGCCAGGTGCCTCTACACCTCTCCTGCCTCTGACACATGCTCAGTGGACAGATCAGTAGTGCCCACTGATGCCCATTGGTGGCAATCCCACTGATGCCCACTGGTGGCAATCGGAGGATCTCTGCTTCCCAAGGGAGAGACCCCAGGAGGAGGTCTCCCCTTTGGCGCTGGGTTATAGAGTGCTCCTGCTGCAGGCATGGATGAGGATCATACGGACAAGTACATCGGCTCCTTGATCGGGGCTGCCCTGAGGGAATGGCCTCCCACGGGACAGGCTTCCTGCGGCTTCATGTTCACCGACGCGGGAAGAAAAATGCTGGCGGACCTGAGAGAGGCATCCCTAGACAGCTTGGTCTGCCTGGCACACAAACTGCACCTAGTTACGATGAATGCTCTGGGGCTAGGGAGCTACATCCAGGCCACATGGACCAATCAACGTTGTCCATGCACACATTGCTGGACAGCTGTCAGTGCCTCTCAGCCCACTTCTCGCGCAGCATCAAGTCTTTGTCTGAGCTGCTCCAGAGACAGGGGGAGGGCACTCACGAGCACCACCTCTTCCAGGACAACCTGGCCTGCATATGTGACCTTCGTATCAAAGGCAGCATAGCCATGTGGCTGGGAGATTTCCTCCAGTGGGTGAAGCTCCTGCATCGAGTGGTGCGCAAGCTCCGGTCCCAATGAGTGTGTCGGTGAGGGGACAGATGGGGAGGAGATGGAGGTAGCAGTGCCCAGTACCACCAGGAGGCAGGCGAGCTCTCCCTACAAAGACCCACCCCATTCTGGTCCTCAGTGGTGGGTTGGGCAGTCAGCGGCTGCGGGGTCGGTACTTGGTCAGAGATTATGTAGCTGAACCTCCCAAGACCTCCCACTGCAACCTCTTGGAGTATTGGGTGAGAAAATCTGCTGTTTGGCCAGACCTCTCCACAGTGGCCTCCAACATCCTCTCCTGCCCACCCACCAGTTTCCAGAGCAAGAGGGTGTTCTTACACTTAGAGACCTCCTCCATCCACGATGCTCATGTCAAGAGCTGGACCAGGTGGACCAGCTCTGGTTCATCAAGGTCAACCTCCCCCTGCTTGGCTACCCTTCCGTGGATCTTGAGTGTTCTGAGCCCTGAGCCTGCCTCTCTTTTGCTGTTTGCCCACCCAACCTCAGGCTCTAGCCCAGAAAGGAAAGCCATCGCATCCAAGAACCCAGTCCAGGACGCTGAAATGAGGGCTCGCTGCATGTTAGGATTTTCTTTCCCCTTCTCTTTGGAGCAAGTTTTCCTTTCCTTCCTCCTTGCATCTTCCTTTGAGCACTTTTCTCGAATACGAAGGTGACTGTCCGCTGCCATTCAATTACTCTTTCTTCTGGAAGGAATACGTTCTACTGTGCAGAGCCTGCCCAAAATGAGGAGAGGTGTGTGGGTTCAGGCACTCCAGGGCCATAACTAAGGATGGGGGAAGAACCCTTTCTGAGTGTGTTCTGTGCTGTGTCCCGGAAGCCGTCAAAAAGGCATGTGTTGAGGACCAATTTTGGCTGCTGCATAGAAGCTGCCCCTGCTCATGCCCAGGAAGGCTGGCAGGACTTTGAACACCCTCCCCCCATGGAGGAGGAGTCATCCTTCTCCTTTGCCATGGCCGGCCGTTGGGTCGGTGATGTCCGTGTCCAATGGTTCTCAGCACAAAGGATGGCTTGAACATATAGTTGTACAGGATTGTGGGAGGAGCCCCATTCACCGGGAGAGGCTGTCTCTTCCACGCCAGGGGGAAGGTGTTCTTTCTGTACTGCCACATCCAGCGGGTGGGTCGTTCAGGTGACTGCCATCAGTGTTCATGACGCTGCTCTTCCATGTCCGGCCTTGTGTGGGCCAATTATTTTCTGTAGCCTGAACAGCCCGCAGGCATCCCACCATGCGAGGGAGGGGAGCGCACAATGTTGCTTTGCTGCTCTGCTCTCCCATGGGGGGGAGGGCCAGGTCCCCCCTCCTCAACACAGACCTAATGCCACGACCAGTGGGTGGGCCATGTCTGTGGCTGCATCCTATGAAGCTTCCCGTATGGTCCTGCGGTCTCCTCCCTGTCGGGGGAAGGGCCCAGGTCACCCGGCTGGCTTCAAGTGGAGGAGTGGGGAATCAAATCCGGTTCTCGAGATTAGACTCCCGCGTTCTTAATCACTACATAAAACTGGCAAAGGGCAGGAGAAGCAGCACAAGCAGCATAAGCTTCATCCTCAGGAGGGACAGGTGTGCGTATTGGAACCCCACACCGCGGCTCCCTCAGAAGCCCAACAGCTGTAACAAGGGGGCAGGGAGGGAGATGAGCCCAACAAGGGTGGGCCGGCCACCTGAGGATGTGCAGCCCAGTTGGAGCTATGGGCTGGCCCCGCCACCTGGAGCCACCCGAAGCAATGGCCAACCTCGGAGGCTGGGGCCAACCAACAACTAGCCCACAAGGCGCAGCCCACAGAAAGGGGCAAGTCTGGGGGAAGGAACAGCCAACCTCCCCTAGAAGATCAGGGTGTAACCAGAGGGTTGTGGCCAACACTGGACAAGCCATTGGGCCTCACTCTGAGGTCTGGGGGTTGGGCACCAGGGCAGCGCTGGTAGGAAAGGGGAGGATATAAAGAAGGCTCCTTTTCCTGGAGGAGGGAGGAGAGCTTTTCCAGAAGTGAATGGCAGCCTTCTCAGGGGTTGTGTGGCCAAAAGAGGGGCAGAGTCCCCAGTACTGTAAATCCCAATTCTGAGGCCGTAAAAAGAGTGAAGCCTTCTGACCTCCAGGAGGGCCATTTGCCTAGGGGTTGACCAGGCAGCTCTGAAGCCAAAGATCAGGGGCCAGACAGAGTTTCCACAGGCAGCACCACTGCCGATGAGTGCATGCAGGGCAGGGACATGCCTAGACCTAACACAAAGTAAGCCCTCCCTGCTGGCACCCCCTACCCTGGTGTGGCGGTACGTTCATTGTGGGGCCTGAAGAGGGCCACACCACCATGCCGGGCTAAAAGGCTGCCAGCCCTTTCTTTGCAAGTCCTGCTTGGCAATGCCCACTGAGCCCCGCAGCAGCAGTCAGGGGAGGAACGTGAGAGGGTCTTCAGAGGAACATCTGCCACTCAATCGCTGCATCCAGCAGGGGGACAGAGAAAGGGGCGGGGCTGCTGGGACAAAGGGCACTGGCGGAGACGCCGGGCTCACTTGGAACGTTGAGGCCAGAGAGCTGCAGAGAAAACCTGCTGTCTCCTTTGCACAAGGGGGAAGAGGTTCCATCAGTCCCTACCGCCACGTCTGGCGGGTGGGTCTTGCCTGTGGCCACCACTTCTTTACACAACGGGCGGTGTCGCACATAAAATTGTATGACATGTTTCAGGGGCCCCGATCAATGGGACTTACTGTCACCCCTGCACCAGGAGGAAGTGGTACCTTCATTGCTTCCAGGGCCAGCAGGAGGGAAATGGTCTCCCCCTTCCCTGACCATGACCCGCCACCTCTGGCGGGTAGGTCAGGGTCTTTCCACCACTTCCAGCGGGTGGGACATTCAGGTGACTGCCCCAAATGTTCCACACCTGCGTGATGCCATATGATCTTCTTCCTTGTTCCTGGGGCAGCCTAGTCTGAGCCAATTATTTTGTGCTACCTGTGCAGCCTCATTCTGCCTCAATGAGAGGGAGGGAAGCGCACAATGTCATTTTGCAGCAGTGCTCTCATGCGGGTGGAGGGCCATGCTGACCAAGACCCGCCACCTCAGACGGGTGTGTCATGTCCATGACCTCCGTTCCTCTGCACGAGAGACAGTATCATGCTGCTGAGCTACTGCGCTGCTCTTCCTGGTCCCTCATCATCCAGCCCATCATCATCCAGCCCATCATCATCATCCCTGGTCCATCATCATCCAGCCCATCATCTGGTGCTCTTCCTTCAGCCAGACCATTGCTCCTCCATGCAAGAGAGGCAAGCGCACAATGTTTCCCCCTTCCTTGACTGCAATCTGCCATGTTTGTTGGGTGGCTCAGGGTCCAGCTTCCTTCTGCTATGTCCAGCAGGTGGGTCACGTCCGTGGCCACCGCTCCTCTGCATGAGGGATGGTGTCATGCCTTGCTAGTTCGCTGCTCTTCTGGGTCCATCCCTGTTGAGGCAGCTTATTTTGTGCCACCTGTCCAGCCGAGGGAATTTTCATCTACATGCGCATGATTTCTCCCCCTTCCCTGTCCATGACACTCCAGTGGGTGGGTCATGCCTGTGGCCTCCAGTCCTCTGCACAAGGGACAGCATCATGCTGCCGCGCTGGTGAGCTGGACTTCTGGGTCCGTCCATATCTGGGCCCCTTAGTTTGTGCCACCTCTCCAGCCGGGGGAAGGTTCCCTTCCATGCGCATCATGTGTCCCCCTTCCCTGTCCATGAAACGCCACATCCAGTGGGTGGGTCATGCCCTCAGCCTCCACTCCTCTGCACGGAGGATGGCATCATACTGCCACGCTAGTGCGGTGCTCTTCTGGGTCCATCCCCATCCAGGATGCTTATTTTGTGCCGCCTATGCAGCCGGCGGATGTTTCCCCTCCATGCGGGGCAGGGGCAAGCATGATGTCTCTCCCTTCCCTAACTGTGAAGGACACGTCTAGCGGGTTTGTCATTCCTGCAGCCACTGCTCTTCTGCGTGACTGATGGTGTCATGCTGCTGCACTAGTGTGCTGCTCTTCCATGTCCGGCCCCATCCGGCCCACTTATCTTGTGCCACTAGTCCAGCAGGGGGACATTACGCCTCCCTGTGGGCAGGGGCACGCAAGATGTCTCCCCCTTCTCTGACCGCAACCCATAGGGCCATGAAGGCGTGCACAGTGGGGTGCTGCCAGGGGGCAGCCAGACACCCTGTTCTAAGTTGGGAGGCAGCCACAGACATGACCCACAGTGCAAGACTTCTGGTGGGGGACGCCAACATGACCCATACTCCAGGCATGCGGTGGCTCCTAGGGCCGTGTGGGAGGACACAGGGGTTCCGCCAGGTGACTCGCCCTGATTTGGGATGCCGCCAGATGCCTCGCCACCTGAGCCCGCCCACAAGGAAGGGGCGGCTGCCTACATGACCCAAACACCAGACGTGCAGTCGCCCCTAGGGCCGTGTGGGTGGGCACAAGGGTTTGGTTCCGGGCAGCCAGACCCCACGCCCTGAGTTGGTAGACTGTGGGACGCCTTGCTGAGCCAGCTCGTGAGGAGGGGGCCCCCACAAAAATGATGCACGTCCATCACTTCAAATGGAGGCATAAGGCAATTGCCATTGATGGCTCCATTTCTATGGGACTTTCCTGGGGGCATCAGCTTTGGGGCTTTATAACTCAGAGATACGTCTTGCAATCTTCATGAATCTTGTAGGGAGGCTGGAGGATAGCCCACTGAAAACTTCCTGCAAGTTTGGGCTTTCTGAGCATGAAGGCGGCCGTCCTGGGGCCCCTCGAGCCCCAAAATTCGAACTGGTTGAGAAACGGGGTGAGTTCATTAAGTTCATGTTCTGTGTTCCGTGGAAATTAACGAACCATGAGCCGAGTGGTTTGGGTTTTTTTCATTCCATGCTTTCCATTATTCCCTATGGGCACTCCGTGTCCCCATTATTCCCTATGGGAAAGCATGGTTTCCATTATCTCCTAAGGGGAATCGCTATCTCATTCATTTCCTCTGGGCGATCGCTATCTTCAGCGATTGCCCAGAAATACCTTCCCCTATGTGTATCTCTGTGTATCGATCTTTTTCTATCAGTTTGGTACCAGCATCACTCACCTGCCAGCCAGCCATGGCGGCAAGGAAGGGACCCCTTCCCCCGACAGGGAGGAGACCGCAGGACCATACGGGAAGCTTCATAGGATGCAGCCACAGACATGGCTCACCCACCGGTCGTGGCATTAGGTCTGTGTTGAGGAGGGGGCAACCTGGCCCTCCCCCCATGGGAGAGCAGAGCAGCAAAGCAACATTGTGCACTCCCCTCCCTTGCATGGTGGGATGCCTGCGGGCTGTTCAGGCTACAGAAAATAATTGGCCCGCACAAGACCAGACATGGAAGAGCAGCGTCATGAACACTGATGGCAGTCACCTGAACGACCCACCCGCCGGATGTGGCAGTACAGAAAGAACGCCTTCCCCCTGGCGTGGAAGAGACAGCCTCTCCCGGTGAATGGGGCTCCTCCCACAATCCTGTACAACTATATGTTCAAGCCATCCCTTGTGCCGAGAACCATTGGACACGGACATCACCGACTCCACAGGGTCTGGGACTTGCTTGCGAGGTTGCAGGCAGGTTTCGCCACCCGCTTGCATCCTCTGTGCAGAGAGGACCCATACAACGTGGCCTGCATATGCGACCGGCGTATCAAGGGCAGCACAACCATGAGGCTGGGAGAGCTCCTCCAGTTGGCTAAGCTCCTGCGTCGAGCAGTGCACACGGTCCAGTCCCAGCATGCGGAGGGGAGGGGAGGGGAGGGTGTGGGGGGAGGGGACGGAGGGGGAGGAGAGGGCGGTAGCAGTGCCCAGTGGCCCCAGGAGGCAGGTGAGCTCTCCCTATGAAGACCCACCCCCGTTCTGGTCCTCAGTGGTGGGCTGGGCACTCATTATTGTTGTCATTCCCTATGGGCAAGGAAGTTTTCCATTATTCCCTATGAACAAACGGTGTTCCCATTATTCCCTATGGGCAAGCATGCTTTCCATTATTCACTATGGGCAATCACTGTTCCCGTTATACCCTACAGGCAATCTCTGTTTCAATTATTCCTTGAGCACAAACATGAATTCCATTATTCCCTATGGGTAATCACTATATGCATTATTCCCTATGGACATTCACTGTTTTCATTATTCCCTAAGGGCCACTATTCTTTCCATTATTCGCTACAGACAATCACTGCCCTCATTATTCCCTATGGGAAATTGCTGTCCTCATTATACCCTATGGGGAAGCATGCTTTCCATTATTCCCTATGAGCAATCTCTGTTCACATATTTCCCAATGGGAAAGCATGCTTTCCCCTAGGAACTAATAGAAACTTTTATCAGTTTAGCAAGCCCAATCAATAATAACATGTGTCCTCTGCATATTGTTGAATGTGTTTCAGATAATTCGAATAACAACTACAACTTGGTGTAACTCCTTTTGTTAGTGTTCTAATTATTTCTCAGACTTTCACTGGTTGGACTCCAGTGTTTATGGCCTTGTTTATGGCCCCATTTTCCAGTGTAACCTATGGGCAATCGTTCGCGCCATTATTTCCTATGGGAAAGCATGCTTTCCATTTTTTCCTATGAGCAATTTCTGTTCCCCTATTTCCCTGTGAAAAAGCGGGCTTTCTGTTATTCCCTAAGAGAAGCCACTGTGCCAATTAGACCCTATGAGCAAGCATGATTTCCGTTATTCTCTATGTGCAATCGCTGTCTCCAGTACTCCCTATGGGCAAACATGGTTTACATTGTTCTCTCTGAGCAGTCACTGTCTCTATTATTCTTTAAGGACAAGCATGGTTACCAGTATTCTCTAGCGGAATCGCTATCTCCATTATTCTCTATGGGCAAGCATAATTTCCATTATTTCCTGAGGGCTATCACTTTATCCATTATTTCCTAGGGGCAAGCATGATTTGCATTATTCCCTATGGGCAATCTCTGACTTCCTTATTCCCTATTGGAAAGTATCATTTCCATGTTTGGCTATGAGCAACCGCTCTCTTCATTATTCCCTATTGTCTTGTTTCCATTATTCCGTCTGGGCAAGCATGGTTTCCATTTTTCCCTATGGGCAAGAGCTGTCCCCATTATTCCCTATGGGAAAGCATGGTTTCCTTTATTCCCTATGGCCTCTTACTGTCCCTATTATTCCCTAGGGACAATCGCTGTTTTCATTATTCCCTATGGGCAGGCATGCTTTCCATTATTCCCTATGAACATACAGCGTTCACATTATACCCTATGGGCAAGCACGCTTTCCATTATTACCTATGAGCAATCGCTGTCCCCGTTATTCCCTATGGGCAATCTCTGTTCCCATTATTGCTTAGGGGAAGTATGATTTCCATTCTTCCCTATGGGCAATCACTATCTGCATTATTCTCTAGTGTCAATCGCTGTTCTCATTATTCCCTAAGGATAAGTATTCTTTCCATTATTCCCTACAGGCAATCACTGTGAGCATTATTGCCTATGGGCAAGTGTTACCAGAACTGCTCTTTATTATAATGGGGAATTAGCTGTAGCAGTCTGTAACTATTAATATTAAGCGAGGATCATAACCTATGTTTACGGAGGTCCCGATCCCAGACACTCTAGTGAAAAAGAGGCAGACAAGGAGTAAGGTCCAAACACGTGTATTGAGTGTAGCGTAAGCCTAGCTTGCACAATCATACAAAGAACATACAAGGTCTAAGAAATATAGAGTAGGAAATACAGAGACGTTCGCATTAGCGGGTTCCCAACGATGGTAAGGGAAATACTCACAATCCTGGAGCGAAGCAGAGACACGGCAGCGAGGGTGGCCCAATGCCAGCACTGGAACCACAGACGGACAGCAAGGAGGTCTGGATAGGGAATGGCCGAGGCACCGAGTGGTCTGAGAGACCAGCTTAAATACCCCAAAACGTACCCTGGGGCTGGTGCTGTACTTGGTGGTTCTCACAGATTAAAACAAAGGGTCTAATGGGCTACTGAATGGCTTGGATGGGCCACTTTGGTAA
The DNA here is from genome assembly GCF_028583425.1 of Eublepharis macularius. Taxonomy (NCBI): domain Eukaryota; kingdom Metazoa; phylum Chordata; class Lepidosauria; order Squamata; family Eublepharidae; genus Eublepharis; species Eublepharis macularius. The sequence goes on from NC_072792.1 coordinate 6,138,831, forward strand.
TCAGATTGCGATAAGTGACACCTCAGGAAGAGGGGACAAAAGAGGGAGGGGGAAATCCAAGTGGGCTGAAAGGATGTTCCAGCGGACAGGGCTTGTCCTGATGTCATCAGCTTCTGGAATGCAGAGGTTTCTTTGAGATGCATTCTCTAAGTGCTTGGGATGGTCGGCACTTAGTTCTTCTCCGGGGCGGCTCCTAAGATATGCAGAGCGGGGCGAGGGGCTCTCGCTGCGGACGTGGTGTGCCCGCTTCGCCGAAATGGCTTCTCAAAGCAGTCCTCTTCCCAGGGTCTTCTGTCTGCCTGAGAACATGGATGCCGGCTGGGCATAGCTGGGGCTGGATAGCAGGCTGCCCGGTAGCGAGGGCAAGCTCGGGGACCGGCCCGTGGGAGGCTCCAGGCGGGAACTGACCAGGGAGCGCCTAGCCAGGCTCGCTGGAGGTTTCCCCGGCAGGCGCCCGGCTGCTAGCAGCGGCTTGGGCCCATATGAGGCGGGCTTCCATGGAGGCAGCGGGAACAACACTTTAAAACACAGTCCAAAGCAGGGAACAGGCACGGTCCGTGGCAGATGGCAAAGCAGGCACGGGGAACACTTGTAACACAGTCCAAACACACACTGGGAAGTCCAGATACAGGTCAGGGCAGGGCTGCCCAGAAAGAGAGTCCTTTTGTGCAGTTACCCAAACATGGAGTCAGTAAACTACACAGTCTATTGCAGCAGCAGGGTAATTGACACACAGGCAGGAAACTGACACGTGTATCAGAACACACACGTGCAAAGCAGTCTTTGTGTAGCAGTGAAACAGTAATGCAGGAAACTTTAGCACAGTTCATAGCAGGCTTTAAAGCAGGGGAGGGGGCCTACTTGGCAACAATTCCCCCCCTCGGAGACCCCGGGACGTCAGGCGCGCGGGTCTCCGAACTTGACTTCAAAGGCGAGGTGGTCGGCAATGTCCGGTGGTCGAGCTTCGAGCGAAGAAGGAGTGGGAAGGGAAGGAGGGGGAGGCGTCACTCAAAAATTTAGTTTGGAGAACCACCTAACCGAATAAGTGCAATTTAGATCAGCCAATGGGCTGCAGGTCTCTGGGTTCACACCAGGGGGTGTGCTAAGTGCAATTGTCAGAATAAATAGTAATAATTCATAGGTAATAGCAATTCATAGTAGTATAGGCAGCAATGAGCAATTCATGCATATAAATAGCAATAATTCATAATTGTGTACATTGATTAATTCATGATTGAAGGTAATTCATACGGAATTCATGATGGGTTAAAAGCACTAAAAACCAGGAGCAATTAATATACATGGATCAATTCATGGATAGTTAAAATCATAAGTAGATACATAGAATTAAAAGCAGGGACAATTAAAAGCAATTCATACAGGGTAAAGTGAAATGTGCAAGCATGGCATAATTCATTGAGGGTAGGCTAATTCATAAATGGTTAAAATCATAAATATATATATGTGATTAAAAGCAATAGTTCATGGAGTCAAAAGCAGCAAGAATAAAAGCAAGTGCGTGGAAACAATTCATGAGGGGTAAACGGCGGAAGGGCTCATAGGGGGTCAGAAGAATAAACTCTGCAATTAAAACCCAAATCAATATGGCTGGATTAAAATCAAATTCATAGACTAGAACTGCCTCGGCGGAGGGAGTCGGGTTAAGAAGGCAATTCAAAAGGTTAAAACCAAATTCATCGGGATAAAGTTCATGGGCGCACTTGCAATAGAGAGAGAGAGGGACTAGTTCGGGGCTAAATTCATGGGAGTTAAAATTCATAAAAGCAATGGAAAGAAATTCATAAAACAATAGAGCTACACAGATCACAGACGGCTCAGTCCGCAGTACAGCTGCTGGACTGGGTTGCATATTTACAAGAACAAGCAAGCTTAGTCCATGTGCTCCAGAACACACTTCCACCCCCCCTTGCTGTCTGCATCAATCCGCAGAGCAGGGTCGGCAGGCGGCGAGAAGGGCTTCAGGCACACAGTTCTAGTCCTCATGGAGGTGGCGCTGCTGGCGGTCGTTTGGAGACGGGCCGTGGGCTGGGAGGCAGAGTAATAGGTCCCCCCCTGGTCCACAAGAGGGCCTCGGAGCGGAGTCCGGCAGCAGAGCGTCCATGGGGCCGGTGCAGGATCCGTACACATAGTAATAAACATAATCATAGTTCATACCGGCACAAGCAATAAAACAAACAAGGGTTAAAGGAGGGCGCCAAGAACGACCCTTAAGGCAGAAGAAGGTCGGGGTTATAGTGATCCAAGTGGTAAGACAGCTGGAGTTGCTGGAGCTGTTGGCGGCTCCAACAGCCCAAATAAAGTAATGAGGCACATAATAAAACTTGAAAGGCCAAAATCACAACGATCGGGTGCAAAGCCAAATTGTAAATTCCAGTGGCAGTGGGGCTCCAGCCAAAGAGGGTTTCCCACCACGAGTGCTCGCCGGTGGTCTTAATCCGCTGGACCAGATCCAAAATCTCCTTTCCGTTGTGGGACACAACCAAAGCAGTGGTGTCCCCGTCCCTCTGGATGCTCTGGAGGGTGCGGTGGAGCTGCGGGTGGGCCAGGAGCTCATGGATTAGCTCCAGACCGATGCCAAGGGAAACTGGCCTCACATAACGATAGATGGAGGGTGTCACCAGGATCTCTTCTTGGGTCCAGACCGGTACCGTGTAGGTGAAGTCGCAGGCTGCTACCGAAGACAGGTTGCAAAAGCAGCGGTTGACTCCCGGGATCACGGGCTTGAGCTGGAACGAGTTCAGGACCACAAAGTCGCAGGCCGTTCGCATGCAGGCACATCCTTTCCCAAGGTAGACCACAGCGGAGCTGTTCTCCCGGACGACCTCGAAAGGGCACTCATTGAGGGCGTCTACTTGCGGGGCTACACAGGGGTGATGAGGTGCAAAGGCTTGGTCCTGGCAAATGAAGCCGGTCTGGTCTCGATGCTGGCACCCTTGGAGGCTGACGAGCTGCCATCCGGTCGGGGTGAAGCGGGCCCAATGGTCGGGGTGGCGGGCGTAGAGGACTTCGGTGTCGCTGACTTGGAGTCCCAGAGGCACGACTGGATACACATGGAATGACTCGTGCGCACTGGCCGTTAATAAAAATAGTTTAAGCTCCTGGGTGGTCGGTGAGAATGAGGAATTTACAAGAGACCACCAGGATTCAAGCTCCAGTTCTATGGGTGACAATTTGGGCATAATCAATCTTTTAATTTCCAGGGGCAAGTGCCCGTCCGTGGCTTGCCGAATTAGCCCCATGGCCACAGCCTGATTTAATTGTTGGGCTTGCATACATGCCATGGCTATTGACATGTTGCGTTCCAAAGACTGTGTCCCTTTTAGCAGCAGAGAAAAATCTCTTTCAATTTGACTCTCCCAGTTAACTAAAATGGAGCTGATCTCGTGTTGCCCATTCGAAATGGAATTTAGGGACTGCACCACCGGTTTACCTAAGTCGGAGATGCTAGTCGTGACATGGGCAAACTTATTAGCGAGAGTCTCAATGTTGACCGAATCCATGATTGCTAAGCCTCCGGCTGCAGGAGCAGTCCAGTCGGCAATGCTTCGTCTGGCACGCGAGAGAGAAGGAGAGGGATCGATCCACAGTTGCAGCCATGCATTCCAACCCTTGCTACCGGCCTCCAGATAGGGAGCGCACTGCGGCAGCCTCTGGGTTATATTTAGCTCAGCTAAGTCTATGCGGATCTCTTTTAAAGACATTTGCGGGCGGACTAGAACTCTCTCTCGAATGTCAGTTTTCAAAACATGGGAGCCCACTATATGCGTGCCGCCTTGGCTTAATTGATCATTGCTAGCAATCAAAGGGTCAATTTGGATGGTGTGGGTCTCCTGGGTCCGGATCAGCAGGGAATAATTGCCTGGTTCGTGAGTCAAATTTACAAAGAGCAGCCCAAGCCGGTGAAATTTCTCTACTAGGGGCTTGGTTTGGCATTCGGGCGTTTGCTGAACCAGTATCCAATCGGGTGGGCCGTGTTTGGCTAGGTCTTCCTCTTTTACAATCCAGGTCTGGTTCTCCCAGCGCTCTATAGCAAAGGAGAGAACTGCGCCTGAAGGGGGTGTGATAGTGACTGATGCAGATTCAGTGGTAGTGGTGCCTAGTAGGATGGTCATCCTAAAGGGGTCTCCTGCCTTCCATACTGCGGCCGACACTAAGATAACTTCACAGTATGGTCCGAAAGCCTCAGTGACAAATGGCGAGGTTTCGAAATTGGCAGGGGTGGTATATTTGTCTACCACCGGGACTGCGGTGGGGGCTGGCCTGATACGGGGAAGGAACATACATGGAATCGGAGCAAGTGGTGACACTGTGTCAGTAGGCGAGTAGCATACTAATTCTTGGGACATGGTTTTTACTCCCACACATAAAATAACAAGCTCTGGGGGTCGGATCCACTGCTCTTCGCAACTGCGGAAGTTAGTGCGCTCCATGGGGGTGGTCATATTACTCTGCTGTACAACCTTGCAGACCATCATTTCGTTTCCTGCCAATGTATTAATACATCTCCAGTGGGGGTAGGGCATTAATTTAGACGGGCGTCCCTCTATTAGGGTGCCTGCCAGCACGAGCAAACACAGAGTAGCTAGGTGCCTCATCTCCTGGCCTTCCTTTCCTTTCTGTAGTGAAAATATCCTGTGGAGACCTGCGGATATAAGTACAGGTTCCCTGAGTCTCTTACAGCAAAATAAATGAAGGGGAAAAAAGGAGGGTGTTTTTCTGCCAGCACTGTCTATTAAGCGGGGTTCGAACGAGAAGTCCCAGGGGCACTAAGCGAGCCTTCCAGCTTGTTGCTCTGGGGAGCTCCTGTGCGAAGGTTTCTTTCTAAGGCGTGTATATTTCAGAGGGGAAACGTCTTTACGTCGAGCAAGGGTCGGCTGTGCGTTAGGCGGGATTATGCAAACTCGTCCCAGGGGTCCCTGGGTGCTTAGGCTATGTGGCCTTCAGGTGCCCCTTGCTCGGTGGCGGGCTGTTTTTATTTTGCGGGCTGAGAGCTATCGGTCCGGCTCGGCCTGGCCTTGCCGTTTTAAAAAGAAAAAAAACTAAAGAGCGGTTTCCATTGACTATAAGGGTTGCTGCAGACGGGGGCCCTCGCTTTAATTTCCTAAAAATGGGCTTTCGTCATATGTTTGCAGGACTAGCAATTTTTGGAGGGACTCCCTCGGGAGGCCCCATTTTCTGGTTTCAAAAAAAAAGGTACACCGGGCAAAAAGAAAAATACACTGAGCAAGAAAAATATAAGGAGCAAGAAGCATACGGGTGTGGGGTACTTTCGGGTTGCCCTCACTTGGAAGGCCTGGCAGGGCTTCATTAAAACTTCAACATGTCTCCCCCCCTTCTTTTCCCTTGTATGGTACGGGCAAGGGAAAAGATTACGTGGGGCGGGCGGCTGCTGGCGGAAAGGGCCGAAGTGGAGCCGAAGGTGCTCGGCAGCGTTTATCGAAAAGCGGCGGAGGCGGCCGAGATCTGCCGGCGCCACTGGGTCTGGGTTATTCGGGGGTCATCTTGGTGCGGGGGATCCTGGCTATGTAAATGAGGTATGCTGCCCCTTGTGCGTGGCGAACGTACCCCAATAACATATTCCAGAGGGTACATATTTACAAAATACTGGCGGGTCTTTTACTTTTGCACTAAAGCATACTAAGTGGTGGCGCCGTATAGCAACTCACCATGACGAATATGAACATTAGTAAAAGAGAGGTGTTGGGCTATCTGGGGGACCTTTTCCAGGGGAGGCACGGCCCTCAAAGCCAAAGCCGACCATCATGCGAAAGCGTGGGTCTGGCAGGTGAGACCCCGAATCTACGTAGATGCGGGATCTTCACCAGCACGGCGGGTGAAATGTTTTCAAATACAGAGATCACCTTTGTTGGTGTGTCTCCAATATTGGAAACGCATTCACTTTTGGGCTAAAGCCTCTCCAAACACTTTCACACAGCAAATCTCTTTTGCCTGTGCAATTTTTTTTCCGAACATGCGGCTTACAATCCAATTAAGAATCACTTTCGGTGGTGGTCCTATTTGGCTTTGATTGCCGTGTCTTTCCCTAAGGGTCCCAACTGTGGGGCCCGCCTAATGAAGTTAAAGAATAGAACTGACAAGAAATAACAAAAACACTAAATGACTATATGAAGCCAAGTTGGCTTTTTATATCTAATTTCAAAAGGGAATTGGGCTTCAGGTTCACACACACATAAAGTTAAGACTGCACAACGAAAAGGGACGGGGGCTGCAGGGACTTGAACTCAAGTCTCCTTAAGGTGGCTTTTCCACTCCTGGTTCCAATCCCTTCCAAATTCTGACAGGGAACCAGTGATTACATTTATTTGGGCTTACTTCAGCCTGGGAGAGGACAAAAGGAAGAACTGGGAGGAGGTCAGATTCCTGGTCTGACCAGTCTTTCCATTTCAATGAGGGGTGGGGGTGTAACGCTGAGTGGGAACAGTCTGTTTTAGATGCTGCTAGCAACTGGGATTCTTTCAGGAGTCTGCTCACTTGCCTTATTACATTCCTGACTGCACTTACTGCTGGAGGCTCTACCTTTTCATTAAGTTTTGGGCTTGAGCCTTTTAAAATGAGGAAACAGCTGCACACATGTCTCTGAATTAGCTCAAGCACTACTAAACCACACAGGCCCAACATGAGGTTTTCTTCAGGGGTGTTAGTCAGGGAAGGCTGACAGAAAGCTATTTGGTGTGTAGTTGCAAGCACTGGATTTTCAAAGCATTTTAAATCTTTTAAAGGAACTGCATTTTTACTTTTATTTACCTGTTCTTCAGGGCCATTGCAAGAGGGCACAGTCACGGTGGGCTGTGTATAGCTTGGCTGGGGGCAGTCTATGGGAGCCAAGACAATTTCTTGGGGAATGACTTTTAAACTCTGCACATGCTCAGAGGCTAAAGTGAATTCTGGCTTCTTGGGCGTGGGGGCTGAGGCAGAAATTGGAGGCAAAGGTGACTGGCTACATGTTTCACTGCCTTGGGTGGGGGCTGGAGCTGATTCAATCACTGATTGTTCCTCTAAAGTCTTTAATCTGGCTTCAGTGAGTCTCTGGGATTCCAGGAGATTTTGCATCAGGGTTTTTAAAGTGGCAGTTTCATTATTCTGGTCCTCCAGCAAAGTCTGCATGTTAAGGAATTTATTGTGGAGCTGCTCTTTCTCTATTGTGCAAGCATTTAATTTTTCTTTTAATTCCTCATTCTCTTTATTAAGATCATTTATTTTTAAATTCTGTTCCCTATTTACACTTATGAGCTCCTGAATTTTATTTTGCAGCTCTGCCAGGTTTCTTTCAGAGGTGTCTGGCAGAGTTGGTGCTGGGTTCTGGGTGCGAATCACCCTTTGGAATCTTTCCTTCTCTCTTTTAAGTTTCCAGCTATTTTTAGTTCCCGGAGGTCGAAGGCTAGCCTCAACCTTTGGTTTTCTCCCACGGGCAGTTAAGTGGGGAGAAGCATGTGTGACCCCCGGGCATCCCTATTGGAAAAAGGGGTTCCCAGCTGGTGGCGGCTCTCCTCTTACTGTAGCCACTGGCTGTGCATGTTGGGGAGGGCCTTTCCCAAGGGTGTCTAGAAGGGCAGAGAGAAGAACTGAAGTGGGCTGCTGGTGGAAGAGCTCCATGTCTGCCCCATGATCCTTGAGCTGCTTCCAGAGTTCCCAGCGGAGTGAGTCCCTGGCTGGCGGCGGGCTGCCTAGGTCAGAGGGCTCCTCATGGTCCTTTGGCTGCGGTCTCCAGGAGTCAGTCTGACTTGGGGGAGGGTAGACCTGGTGATTGTAGGGGTGAGGTGCCCGAGGGGGCGGGGGTGCCGAGGGCAGCACAGGTCTCCAGGGCTCAGAGGGTCCCTGTGGGGAGGAAGGGTAGTGACTGGGGGTGGGCGCAAAGGTTACTCCTGGATGAGAGTCCCTTTGGCCGTGGCCCCGGTTGAAGCTACCACTTCTCCCACGCAAGATGCCACCTCTAGGCTCCGAGTACGAGCTATGCCCTTGGGGGCGATATTGGGAGTGGGGACTATGGTTGGCATACGTGACTGTGTTGATGGGCTCACTCTCTTTCCTATGGGGGGCCGGGGACTTCACATGGCGGATCGCTCCGGTCTCCCGCAGCAGGCCAGCAATGCTCCTGATGCGGGATTCCAGCTCTCCCCATGTAATGCTCCCGGGTTCGACTCCTGCCAGGGCAGGCGAGTGGTGCTGTTGAGCCCATCTATGACTGCTCTCCTAAATTCTAATTCGTCAAAGTCGGGTACATCGCTTGCATCTAGGTCCACTTCGTCTGCTAGCTCAGCGAGAAGCTGCTTCCTAGCTAAGTATGCCTCTGGGTCCTCCCCGGGTTTCTGGGACTCCGCAATATACAGGGCTTTCAAGCTTTTGGTGGGCCACAGGAATGCACAGATCTCTTTAATTGCTCCATACTGGCTGCGTGTGGCTAGCCGTCGGTTAGAAATAAGTAATAGTAATTATGAATTACTAATAGTAATAAGTAATTATTAATAATAATTTATTCTGACGGTTGCACTTAGCACACCCCCTGGTGTGAACCCAGAGACCTGCAGCCCATTGGCTGATCTAAATTGCACTTATTCGGTTAGGTGGTTCTCCAAACTAAATTTTTGAGTGACGCCTCCCCCTCCTTCCCTTCCCACTCCTTCTTCGCTCGAAGCTCGACCACCGGACATTGCCGACCACCTCGCCTTTGAAGTCAAGTTCGGAGACCCACGCACCTGACGTCACGGGGTCTCCGAGGGGGGGAATTGTTGCCAAGTAGGCCCCCTCCCCTGCTTTAAGGCCTGCCATGAACTGTGTTAAAGTTTCCTCCATTACTGTTTCACTGCTGCACAAAGATTGCTTTGCACGTGTGTGCTCTGATACACGTGTCAGTTTCCTGCCTGCGTGTCAATTACCCTGCTGCTGTAATAGACTGTGTAGTTTACTGACTCCATGTTTGGATAACTGCACAAAGGACTCTCTTTCTGGGCAGCCCTGCCCTGACCTGTATCTGGAATTCCCAGTGTGTGTTTGGACTCTGTTACAAGTGTGCCCCGTGCCTGCATTGCCATCTGCCTGTTCCCTGCTTTGGACTGTGTTTTAAAGTGTTGTTCCCGCTGCCTCCATGGAAGCCTGCCTCATATGGGCCCAAGCCGCTGCTAGCAGCCGGGCGCCTGCCGGGGAAACCTCCAGCGAGCCTGGCCAGGCGCTCCCTGGTCAGTTCCCGCCTGGAGCCTCCCGCGAGCCGGTCGCCGAGCTTGCCCTCGCTACCGGGCAGCCTGCTATCCAGCCCCAGCTATGCCCAGCCGGCATCCATGTTCTCAGGCAGCCAGAAGACCCTGGGAAGAAGACTGCTTTGGGAAGCCATTTCGGCGAAGCGGGCACACCACGTCCGCAGCGAGAGCACCTCGCCCCGCTCTGCATATCTTAGGAGCCGCCCGGAAGAAGGAACTAAGTGCCGACCATCCCAAGCACTTAGAGAATGCATCTCAAAGAAACCTCCGCATTCCAGAAGCTGATGACATCAGGACAAGCCCTGTCCGATGGAACATCCTTTCAGCCCACTTGGATTTCCCCCTCCCTCTTTTGTCCCCTCTTCCTGAGGTGTCACTTATCACAATCTGATTACTAAAGTGGCCCATCCAAGCCATTCAGTAGCCCATTAGAACCTTTGTTTTAATCTGTGAGAACCACCAAGTACAGCACCAGCCCCAGGGTACGTTTTGGGGTATTTAAGCTGGTCTCCCAGACCACTCGGTGCTTAGGCCATTCCTATCCAGACTTCCTTGCTGTCCGTCTGTGGTCCCAGTGCTGGCATTGGGCCACCCTCGCTGCTGTGTCTCTGCTTCGCTCCAGGATAAGTGAGTATTCCCCCTATCATCGTTGGGAACCAGCTAATGCGAACGACTCTGTATTTCATACTCTGTATTTCCTAGATCTTGTGTGTTTCTTGTATGCTTGTGCAAGTTTAGGCTTACGCCACACTAAATACACGTGTTTGGAACTTATTTGTTGTCTGCCTCTTTTTCACTAGAGTGTTTGGGATCGGGACCTCAGTATACATAGGTTATGATCCACGCTTAATTTTAAGTTACAGACTGCTATAGCTAATTCCCCATTATAATAAAGAGCAGTTCTGGTAACAGTACGCCTCAGAGCAAAACAGGGCAAACATGCAAGCAGTGTGTCCCATCTCCCAGATAAAAGCTCTCCCCATGCTGCCCTGGCACCAAAAGATAAAAAACACCAGCCCCAGGCATCGTTGTGACCCGGCAGGGCCCAGAGCCACTGTGCACAGGTAGGCCTCAGAGAAAAACAGAGCAAACATGCAAGCAGTATGTCCCATCTCCCAGATAAAAGATCTCCCCGTACTGCCCAAGCACCAAAAGGTGCTTGGGCAGTACACCAGGCTCAGGCAGTGGTGTGATCCGGAAGAGCCTAGATCCACTGTGCACAGGTAGGCCTCAGAGCAAAACAGAGCAAACATACAAGCAATATGTCCCATCTCCCAGATAAAACCTCTTCCCATGCTGCCCGGGCACCAAAAGATAAAAAACACCAGCCCGGCATCGTTGTGACCTGGCAGAACCCAGAGCCATCGTGCACAGGTAGGCCTCAGAGCAAAACAGAGCAAATATGCAAGCAGTGTGTCCCGTCTCCCAGATAAAAGCTCTTGTTTTGATCTGTTTTGTTCTAAGGACGACCTGGGCACAGTGGCTCTGGGCCCTGCCGGATCACACCACTTCCAGAGCCTGGTGTTTTTTATCTTTTGGTGCCAGGGCAGCATGGGAAGAGCTTCTATCTGGGAGATGGGACATACTGCTTGCATGTCTGCTCTGTTTTGCTCTGAGGACTACCTGTGCACAGTGGCTTTCGGCCCTGCCGGATCACACCACGGCCTGGGCCTGGCGTTTTTTACCTTTTGAGAGGCTCTTCCCATGCTGCCCTGGCAGGGCCCAGAGCCACTGTGCACAGGTAGGCCTCAGAGCAAAACAAAGCGAACATGCAAGCAGTGTGTCCCATCTCCCAGATAAAAGCTCTTCCCATGCTGCCCTGGCACCAAAACGTTAAAAAACACCAGTTCCAGGCATCTGTGAACCGGCAGGGCCCAGAGCCACTGTGCACAGGTAGGCCTCAGAGCAAAGCAGAGCAAACATGCATGCAGTGTGTCCCATATCCGAGATAAAAGTACTTCCCATGCTGCCCTGACACCAAAAGCTAAAAAACACCAAGACGTGGAATTGGTGTGATCCGAAGGGACCCATAGCTACTGTTCACAGGTAGGCCTCAGTGCAAAACAGAGCAAACATGCAAGCAGTGTGTCCCATCTCCCAAATAAAAGCTCTTCCCAACCTGCTCTGGCACCAAAACGTAAAAAACACCACCTCCAGGCATCATTGTGACCCGGAAGGGCCCAGAGGTACTGGGCCCAAACATGTCTCTCAGATAAAAGCTCTTGTTTTGATCTGTTTTGTTCTAAGGCCGACCTGGGCACAGTGGCTCTGGTCCCTGCCGGATCACACCACTTCCAGAGCCTGGTGTTTTTTATCTTTTGGTGCCAGGGCAGCATGGGAAGAGATTTTATCTGGGAGATGGGACAGACTGCTTGCATGTCTGCTCTGTTTTGCTCTGAGGACTACCTGTGCACAGTGGCTTTCGGCCCTGACGGATCACACCACTGCCTGGGCCTGGTGTTTTTTACCTTTTGAGAGGCTCTTTCCATGCTGCCCTAGCAGGGCCAAGAGCCACTGTGCACAGGTAGGCCTCAGAGCAAAACAGAGCAAACATGCAAGCAGTGTGTCCCATCTCCCAGATAAAAGCTCTTCCCATGCTGCAATTTCACCAAAACGTTAAAAAACACCAGTTCCAGGCATCTGTGACCTGGCAGGGCCCAGAGCCACTGTGCACAGGTAGGCCTCAGAGCAAAACAGGGCGAACATGCAAGCAGTGTGTCCCATCTCCAAGATAAAAGCTCTCGCCATGCTCCCCTGGCACCAAAAGGTAAAGAACACCAGGCCCTGGCAATGGTGTGACATCGCAGGGCCCAGAGCCACTCCGCACAGGTAGGCCTCAGAGCAAAAGAGAGCAAACATGCAATCAGTGTGTCCCATCTCCCAGATAAAGCTCTTCCCATGCTGCCCTGGCACCAAAATGTTAAAAAATGCCAGTTCCAGGCATCTGTGACCCGGCAGGACCCAGAGCCACTGTGCACAGGTAGGCCTCAGAGCAAAACAGGGCAAACATGCAAGCAGTGTGTCCCATCTCCAAGATAAAAGCTCTCCCCATGCTCCCCTGGTACCAAAAGGTAAAAAACACCAGGCCCTGGCAGTGGTGTGACATCGCAGGGCCCAGAGCCACTCTGCACAGGTAGGCCTCACAGCAAAAGAGAGCAAACATGCAAGCAGTGTGTCCTGTCTCCCAGATAAAAGCTCTTCCCATGCTGCCCTGATACCAAAAGCTATAAAACACCATGCCGTGGAATTGGTGTGATCCGAAGGGACCCAGAGCTACTATTCACAGGTAGGCCTCAGTGCAAAACAGAGCAAACATGCAAGCAGTGTGTCCCATCTCCCAAATAAAAGCTCCTCCCATGCTGCCCTGGCACCAAAAGATAAAAAACACCAGCCCCAGGCATCGTAGTGACCCGGCAGGGCCCAGAGCCACTGTGCACAGGTAGGCCTCAGAGCAAAACAGAGCAAACATGCAAGCAGTGTGTCCCATCTCTCAGATAAAAGCTCTTCCCATGCTACCCTGGCACCAAAAGATAAAAAACACCATGAGCTGGCATTGGTGTGACTTGGCAGGACGCAGAGCCACTCGGCAGAGTTAGTCCTCAGAGCAAAACAGAGCAAACATGAAAGCAGTGTGTCCCATCTCACAGATAAAAGCTCTTCCCGTGCTTCCCAAGCACCAAAACAGAGCAAACATGCTGCCCTGGCATCAAAAGATAAAAAACATGCAAGTAGGCCCCACCTCACAGATAAAAGCCCTTTCCGTGCTTCCCAAGCACCAAAACGTAAAAAACACCAGCTCCAGGCATCATTGTGACCCGGTAGGGCCCACACCCACTGTGCACAGGTAGGCCTCCGAACAAAACAGAGCAAACATGCAAGCGGTATGTCCAATCACCCAGAAAAAAGCTCTTCCCTGTTGCAAAGTAGGCCCCCTCCCCTGCTTTAAGGCCTGCCATGAACTGTGTTAAAGTTTCCTGCATTACTGTTTCACTGCTGCACAAAGATTGCTTTGCACGTGTGTGTTCTGATACACGTGTCAGTTTCCTGCCTGCGTGTCAATTGCCTTGCTGCTGCTATAGACTGTGTAGTTTACTGACTCCATGTTTGGATAACTGCACAAAGGACTCTCTTTCTGTGCAGCCCTGCCCTGACCTGTATCTGGAGTTCCCAGTGTGTGTTTGGACTGTGTTACAAGTGTGCCCCGTGCCTGCATTGCCATCTGCCACGGACCGTGCCTGTTCCCTGCCTTGGACTGTGTTTTAAAGTGTTGTTCCCCCTGTCTCCATGGAAGCCTGCCTCATATGGGCCCAAGCCGCTGCTAGCAGCCGGGCGCCAGCCGGGGAAACCTCCAGCGAGCCTGGCTAGGCGCTCCCTGGTCAGTTCCCGCCTGGAGCCTCCTGCGAGCCGGTCGCCGAGCTTGCCCTCGCTACCGGGCAGCCTGCTATCCAGCCCCAGCCATGCCCAGCCGGCATCCATGTTCTCAGGCAGCCAGAAGACCCTGAGAGGAAGACTGCTTTGGGAAGCCATTTCAGCGAAGCGGGCACACCACGTCCGCAGCGAGAGCCCCTCGCCCCGCTCTGCATATCTTAGGAGCCGCCCCGGAGAAGAACTAAGTGCCGACCATCCCAAGCACTTAGAGAATGCATCTCAAAGAAACCTCTGCATTCCAGAGCTGATGACATCAGGACAAGCCCTGTCCGCTGGAACATCCTTTCAGCCCACTTGGATTTCCCCCTCCCTATTTTGTCCCCTCTTCCTGAGGTGTCACTTATCACAATCTGATTACTAAAGTGGCCCATCCAAGCCATTCAGTAGCCCATTAGAACCTTTGTTTTAATCTGTGAGAACCACCAAGTACAGCACCAGCCCCAGGGTACGTTTTGGGGTATTTAAGCTGGTCTCCCAGACCACTCGGTGCTTAGGCCATTCCTATCCAGACTTCCTTGCTGTCCGTCTGTGGTCCCAGTGCTGGCATTGGGCCACCCTCGCTGCTGTGTCTCTGCTTCGCTCCAGGATAAGTGAGTATTCCCCCTATCATCGTTGGGAACCAGCTAATGCGAACGTCTCTGTATTTCATACTCTGTATTTCCTAGATCTTGTGTGTTTCTTGTATGCTTGTGCAAGTTTAGGCTTACGCCACACTAAATACACGTGTTTGGAACTTATTTGTTGTCTGCCTCTTTTTCACTAGAGTGTTTGGGATCGGGACCTCAGTATACATAGGTTATGATCCGCGCTTAATTTTAAGTTACAGACTGCTATAATAAAGAGCAGTTCTGGTAACAGTACGCCTCAGAGCAAAACAGGGCAAACATGCAAGCAGTGTGTCCCATCTCCCAGATAAAAGCTCTCCCCATGCTGCCCTGGCACCAAAAGATAAAAAACACCAGCCCCAGGCATCGTTGTGACCCGGCAGGGCCCAGAGCCACTGTGCACAGGTAGGCCTCAGAGAAAAACAGAGCAAACATGCAAGCAGTATGTCCCATCTCCCAGATAAAAGATCTTCCCGTACTGCCCAAGCACCAAAAGGTGCTTGGGCAGTACACCAGGCTCAGGCAGTGGTGTGATCCGGAAGAGCCTAGATCCACTGTGCACAGGTAGGCCTCAGAGCAAAACAGAGCAAACATACAAGCAATATGTCCCATCTCCCAGATAAAACCTCTTCCCATGCTGCCCTGGCACCAAAAGATAAAAAACATCAGCCCCTGACATCGTTGTGACCCGGAAGGGCCCTGAGCCACTGTGCACAGGTACGCCTCAGAGCAAAACAGAGCAAACATGCAAGCAGTGTTTCCCATCTCACAGATAAAAGCTCTTCCCATGCTGCCCTGGCACCAAAATGTTAAAAAACACCAGTTCCAGGCATCTGTGACCTGGCAGGGCCGAGCTCCACTGAGCACAGGTAGGCCTCACAGCAAAAGAGAGCAAACATGCAAGCAGTGTGTCCTGTCTCCCAGATAAAAGCTCTTCCCATGCTGCCCTGATACCAAAAGCTAAAAAACACCATGCCGTGGAATTGGTGTGATCCAAAGGGACCCAGAGCTACTGTTCACAGGTAGGCCTCAGTGCAAGACAGAGCAAACATGCAAGCAGTGTGTCCCATCTCCCAAATAAAAGCTCTTCCCAACCTGCTCTGGCACCAAAACGTAAAAAACACCACCTCCAGGCATCATTGTGACCCGGAAGGGCCCAGAAGTACTGGGCCCAAACATGTCTCCCAGATAAAAGCTCTTGTTTTGATCTGTTTTGTTCTAAGGCCGACCTGGGCACAGTGGCTCTGGGCCCTGCCGGATCACACCACTTCCAGAGCCTGGTGTTTTTTATCTTTGGGTGCCAGGGCAGCATGGGAAGAGTTTTTATCTGGGAGATGGGACATACTGCTTGCATGTCTGCTCTGTTTTGCTCTGAGGACTACCTGTGCACAGTGGCTTTCGGCCCTGACGGATCACACCACTGCCTGGGCCTGGTGTCTTTTACCTTTTGAGAGGCTCTTTCCATGCTGCCCTAGCAGGGCCCAGAGCCACTGTGCACAGGTAGGCCTCAGAGCAAAACAGAGCAAACATGCAAGCGGTATGTCCAATCACCCAGAAAAAAGCTCTTCCCATGCTGCCCTGGCACCAAAAGATAAAAAACACCATGCCGTGGAATTGGTGTGATTCACCAGAAGCCAGGCTGGTGAACGGCAGCAGCACAGAGGAGGGCCTCCTCCACTCAGATGGGGGGGCTGTCGCAGCAGTCGAAAGTTAGCCACCCGCAGTCAGTATGGGTCCATCAAAGAATTGTGTGCGTTTCTACGCCCTTCTACGCCCTCTCCCTCCCCTCCTCCCATCTAGATTTCTCCCTATCCTTTCCCCCAGGGCCCCTCTCTTCTTTCCTCTCTGGCATGCTTTCCCCTCCCGAAATCTACCCTAACTAATCAGAAAACCTTGGGAAAACAAAGGTTAACTTTGTTTTCGAGACCTAACTTACCGGCTCTAAATCTGTGCTCCTAGTGGCTCTGTGACTTGGAGATGAACAATCAAGTGCCCTTTTAAGCTAAACAGCAGTGGCATTGGGCTGCATTTTACTCATTCACTTGTCTAGTTGTACCCAAACATTTGGCTTATGTTTTTAAAATCGAAGAATTTTAAGTGTGGCACTAAAGACATTTTTAAATGGTTTTTAAAATATCTTTTTATTCTGTAGTATTTAATGTGGCATTGCTCAAGGCCTTTTGTCCAAATGAGCAGTTTCATTAAAGTAAAAGTTAGACAAGGCTGACAGGAAGAAAATGCATTCAAACTGTAGTGTAGGAAGAAAGTTTTAATTTACATATACCATGGACTCCGAAAAAGACATGTAAGTGGCAGACCAAATCAAGCCTGAATTCTCCCTTGAAGATAAAATGATTGTGCTTTGGTCACATCATGAGAAGACAAGACTCACTAGAAAAGACAATAATGCTAGGAAAAATTGAAGGCAGTAGGGAAAAGAAGAAGACCCTAAATGTAGTGGATTGACTTCAGTTTGCAATACATGAACAAGGTTGTTGGGATATTTTGGAGCTCATTAATTCTTAAGTTCACCATAAGTGATTTGAATGCATAAAACATACACACATACACATAAAATATATATCTTAGTGCATATATTACCCCCCCACCCATTTATTAGTTTATCTTATGCCCTGATTTTCTCCCCCCTGGAAACCTATAGTGGTTTACACACTATTGTTCTCCCTTGCTTTGTTTTAACATCATCATAACAAACAGGATAACAATAGACAGGCTCTCCATGCCCCACATTGGGAGTGACTTCAGACGCCGATGGCCTTCTTAGTAGTTGAAGGGGGTGGAGGGGAGGGGAGGGAGACAACACACTCCAGCCTACTCTATCTGGGGCCTAGGTAACAAAATGGAAAATGGCGGCAGCAGGAGCTCCTGCCCACTCCACATAGGGCAAGGGCCACCCATTGCTTGGCCTTGGCAAGCAGCCAGTGGTGGGGCAGCACTGATTCTGGGGCCCCATCCTGAACATTTGTCCAGGGCCCCAGAATCACTAAGACTGCCTCTGAAAAAAACAACTCTATGCGTTACATTGGCTGAGCCAAGAACATCCATCAAGCCTCCAAGGCACAGGATCAGAGTCTCCCAGATTCTAGTCCAACACTCTAGCCATTGCACTACACTGGATATCTTAAAATTGGTGATACCCCACCACCAACTTAACCATCCTTCTCCAAAAGGCACACAACTTGGCTGTGGCTCAAAAATGAGTATGATGCATGGGCCAGTCACTGCAAACTGGTTCTAAGGCTCAGACCGGGGGGGGGGGGGGGAGAGGGGCATTGTTCCAATGCTACCCTGGCTTTGGAAGGGTACAGCAAAATAGACGAAATAATCTAGGTTCAGTGCCTCCCTCCTTCTCTGTCTCTCTCTCTCTATAATGTGTGTGAAAACATTGTTAACATTACTACACCATCACTGAAGCCTAGAGGATACTTAGGGTCTGTTCACACATGCATGATCATTTCATGGCACTGCACTGGCATGATGATGTCTCTTCTAGGAAGTGATGTCATCATCACACAAGGCTGGGGAGCACACATACTTCACAGCAGGCTGATTTGGGCCACAAATGATCCTGCTTCGGCCTGTTTAGGGCCCAAATCAGCCCGCTGCAAAGCACAGGAATACTCTCAAGGCAGCCAGATGACATCAGTGACATTACTGCAGCAGCCCCAGGAGCGTACCCCGAAGGCTCATTCCCTGACTTTCCCCCTTCCAGCCAGGTAAGCAGTGACAGGGGGCGAAAGGTGGGAGTGGGGGATCCCCCACCAGGGGAAATGGATCCCTAATTGTGTCTGAGGATCAGTAGAATTCAAAGTGTGAATGGTTCACTCCATAGTGCTTCAGTCTTTGAGGGACTGACATGCACGCGATAGTAAACTCCAGAATTCATAATTGTTAATAAGGAATGCATGAGGTGAGGGGTGGGAGTAGAGGTGGGAGAAGGGCCCCTGAGACTAGGGGGGTTGTTTTTCTGTGTTTGGTCCCGTGCTTCCAAGGCTTCCCACCAGGCTCCTGAACAAGTGTGCCAGCCTCTGGCCCACACATAGGCCTGCTGCTCTGGCTTTGGTGCCTGTTTGCTGGCTGGCCTGGCACTCACAAGCGCGCTTCAAAAAACTTTTTTGTGTTGTGTTTTGTTGTTATGGAGGAGGTGTCAAGGGGGTGAGCAAATTAGTATTTTATTTCATGATAGTTGCTGGATCACACCACTGCCTGGGCCTGGTGCTTTTTACCTTTTGAGAGGCTCTTCCCATGCTGCCCTGGCAGGGCCAAGAGCCACTGTTCAAAGGTAGGCCTCAGAGCAAAACAGAGCAAACATGCAATAAGTATACCCCATCTCGCAGATAAAAGTTCTTCCCATGCTGCCCTGGCACCAAGAGGTAAAAAACATCGGGCACCGGCATCGGTGTGACCCAGCAGGGCCCAGAGCCACTATGCACAGGTCGGCTAAAAAGCAAAACAGAGCAAACATGCAAGCAGTGTTTCCCATCTCTCAGATAAAATCTCTTCCCATGCACCTTTTCAAACCTTTCTGCCTTTCTTTTGGGAAGCATAAAGTACTGTTTGAGCAGTCCACCTTTGCAGTGTGTCTTCAGCAACTCCTGTAGCACAGTGGTTCAGCTGCGAATCAGCACTCTACTGGTTTGAATCCCACTACTGCCATGAACTCAGTAGATGGCCTTGGGAAATCCACCGCTCTGAGTGAGGCACTAATCTGTCTGCATAAGCGTAGTTGTAGTTGTAGTTGTTATTCGAATTATCTGAAACACATTCAACAATACGCAGAGGACACATGTTATTATTGATTGGGCTTGCTAAACTGATAAAAGTTTCTATTAGTTCCTAGGGGAAAGCATGCTTTCCCATTGGGAAATGTGTGAACAGAGATTGCTCATAGGGAATAATGGAAAGCATGCTTCCCCATAGGAAATAATGAGGACAGCGATTTCCCACAGGGAATAATGAGGACAGTGATTGTCTGTAGCGAATAATGGAAAGAATAGTGGCCCTTAGGGAATAATGAAAACAGCGAATGTCCATAGGGAATAATGCATATAGTGATTACCCATAGGGAATAATGGAAATCATGTTTGTGCTCAGGGAATAATTGAAACAGCGATTGCCTGTAGGGTATAACGGGAACAATGATTGCCCATAGTGAATAATGGAAAGCATGCTTGTCCATAGAGTATAATGGGAACACCGTTTGTTCATAGGGAATAATGGAAAGCTTCCTTGCCCATAGGGAATAATGACAACAATAATGAATGCCCAGCCCACCAGTGAGGACCGGAATGGGGGTGGGTCTTCATAGGGAGAGCTCGCCTGCCTCCTGGGGCCACTGGGCACCGCTACCACCCTCTCCTCCCCCTCGGCCCCCTCATCCACACACTCTGCCCTCCCCTCCACTCGCTGGGACTGGAGCTTGCGCACTGCTCGACGCAAGAGCTTCGCCAACTGATGGAGCTCTCCCAGCCTCATGGTTGTGCTGCCCTTGATACGAGGGTTGCATATGCAGGCCAGGCTGTATGGGTCCTCCCTGTACAGAGGATGCAAGCGGGTGGCCAAGCCTGCCTGCAACCTCGCGACCAAGTCCCAGACCCTGTGGAGAAGCTGGTCCTGTTCTTCCATCTCTTTGGCCAGGACCTGGTCCAGGCCATGAATCAGGGGGATGACCTGCCCCAGAGAGGACTGGTAGCCACACAGGACCTCGGTGGTCTCATTGAATGGCCTCAGGACACAGACCCTCTGAGAGAGGGCTAGCCAGTCCGTTGAGCTGAGGCTGAGCTCCTCTCTCCCCTGCAAGACTGGCACCGAGGACATTATGGGTTCTTTTGCTCCTCCAGATGACTCACCATGTCGTAGGTGGAGTTCCAGCAGGTTCCCGTGTCCTGGAAGAGGTGGTGCTCGTGATTCCCCTCCCCCTTCCTCTGGAGCAGCTCACATGAAGACTTGATGCTGTGTGAGAATTGGGCTGAGAGGCGCTGACAACTGTCCAGCAATGCGAGCGTGGAGAACATCGATTGGTCCCTGTGGCCTTGATGTTGCTTCCTAGCCCCTGAGCATCCATCATATCTAGGTGGAGTTTGTGCGCCAGGTGCCTCTACACCTCTCCTGCCTCTGACACATGCTCAGTGGACAGATCAGTAGTGCCCACTGATGCCCATTGGTGGCAATCCCACTGATGCCCACTGGTGGCAATCGGAGGATCTCTGCTTCCCAAGGGAGAGACCCCAGGAGGAGGTCTCCCCTTTGGCGCTGGGTTATAGAGTGCTCCTGCTGCAGGCATGGATGAGGATCATACGGACAAGTACATCGGCTCCTTGATCGGGGCTGCCCTGAGGGAATGGCCTCCCACGGGACAGGCTTCCTGCGGCTTCATGTTCACCGATGCGGGAAGAAAAATGCTGGCGGACCTGAGAGAGGCATCCCTAGACAGCTTGGTCTGCCTGGCACACAAACTGCACCTAGTTACGATGAATGCTCTGGGGCTAGGGAGCTACATCCAGGCCACATGGACCAATCAACGTTGTCCATGCACACATTGCTGGACAGCTGTCAGTGCCTCTCAGCCCACTTCTCGCGCAGCATCAAGTCTTTGTCTGAGCTGCTCCAGAGACAGGGGGAGGGCACTCACGAGCACCACCTCTTCCAGGACAACCTGGCCTGCATATGTGACCTTCGTATCAAAGGCAGCATAGCCATGTGGCTGGGAGATTTCCTCCAGTGGGTGAAGCTCCTGCATCGAGTGGTGCGCAAGCTCCAGTCCCAATGAGTGTGTCGGTGAGGGGACAGATGGGGAGGAGATGGAGGTAGCAGTGCCCAGTACCACCAGGAGGCAGGCGAGCTCTCCCTACAAAGACCCACCCCATTCTGGTCCTCAGTGGTGGGTTGGGCAGTCAGCGGCTGCGGGGTCGGTACTTCCGTTGCGTCGGAGGATTCAGTGGAGGCCATGGTCAGAGATTATGTAGCCGAACCTCCCAAGACCTCCCACTGCAACCTCTTGGAGTATTGGGTGAGAAAATCTGCTGTTTGGCCAGACCTCTCCACGGTGGCCTCCAACATCCTCTCCTGCCCACCCACCAGTTTCCAGAGCAAGAGGGTGTTCTTACACTTAGAGACCTCCTCCATCCACGATGCTCATGTCAAGAGCTGGACCAGGTGGACCAGCTCTGGTTCATCAAGGTCAACCTCCCCCTGCTTGGCTACCCTTCCGTGGATCTTGAGTGTTCTGAGCCCTGAGCCTGCCTCTCTTTTGCTGTTTGCCCACCCAACCTCAGGCTCTAGCCCAGAAAGGAAAGCCATCGCATCCAAGAACCCAGTCCAGGGCGCTGAAATGAGGGCTCGCTGCATGTTAGGATTTTCTTTCCCCTTCTCTTTGGAGCAAGTTTTCCTTTCCTTTCTCCTTGCATCTTCCTTTGAGCACTTTTCTCGAATACGAAGGTGA
Organism: Eublepharis macularius; assembly: GCF_028583425.1. Classification (NCBI taxonomy): domain Eukaryota; kingdom Metazoa; phylum Chordata; class Lepidosauria; order Squamata; family Eublepharidae; genus Eublepharis; species Eublepharis macularius. Next base: position 6,160,559 of record NC_072792.1, read on the forward strand.
CTGTCCGCTGCCATTCAATTACTCTTTCTTCTGGAAGGAATACGTTCTACTGTGCAGAGCCTGCCCAAAATGAGGAGAGGTGTGTGGGTTCAGGCACTGCAGGGCCATAACTAAGGATGGGGGAAGAACCCTTTCTGTGTTCTGTGCTGTGTCCCGGAAGCCGTCAAAAAGGCATGTGTTGAGGACCAATTTTGGCTGCTGCATAGAAGCTGCCCCTCCTCATGCCCAGGAAGGCTGGCAGGACTTTGAACACCCTCTCCCCATTGGGGGAGGCCAGGGCCCAGGTCACCCGGCTGGCTTCAAGTGGAGGAGTAGGGAATCAAATCCGGTTCTCGAGATTAGACTCCCGCGTTCTTAATCACTACATAAAACTGGCAAAGGGCAGGAGAAGCAGCACAAGCAACATAAGCTTCATCCTCAGGAGGGACAGGTGTGCGTATTGGAACCCCACACCGCGGCTCCCTCAGAAGCCCAACAGCTGTAACAAGGGGGCAGGGAGGGAGATGAGCCCAACAAGGGTGGGCCGGCCACCTGAGGATGTGCAGCCCAGTTGGAGCTATGGGCTGGCCCCGCCACCTGGAGCCACCCGAAGCAATGGCCAACCTCGGAGGCTGGGGCCAACCAACAACTAGCCCACAAGGCGCAGCCCACAGAAAGGGGCAAGTCTGGGGGAAGGAACAGCCAACCTCCCCTAGAAGATCAGGGTGTAACCAGAGGGTTGTGGCCAACACTGGACAAGCCATTGGGCCTCACTCTGAGGTCTGGGGGTTGGGCACCAGGGCAGCGCTGGTAGGAAAGGGGAGGATATAAAGAAGGCTCCTTTTCCTGGAGGAGGGAGGAGAGCTTTTCCAGAAGTGAATGGCAGCCTTCTCAGGGGTTGTGTGGCCAAAAGAGGGGCAGAGTCCCCAGTACTGTAAATCCCAATTCTGAGGCCGTAAAAAGAGTGAAGCCTTCTGACCTCCAGGAGGGCCATTTGCCTAGGGGTTGACTAGGCAGCTCTGAAGCCAAAGATCAGGGGCCAGACAGAGTTTCCACAGGCAGCACCACTGCCGATGAGTGCATGCAGGGCAGGGACATGCCTAGACCTAACACAAAGTAAGCCCTCCCTGCTGGCACCCCCTACCCTGGTGTGGCGGTACGTTCATTGTGGGGCCTGAAGAGGGCCACACCACCATGCCGGGCTAAAAGGCTGCCAGCCCTTTCTTTGCAAGTCCTGCTTGGCAATGCCCACTGAGCCCCGCAGCAGCAGTCAGGGGAGGAACGTGAGAGGGTCTTCAGAGGAACATCTGCCACTCAATCGCTGCATCCAGCAGGGGGACAGAGAAAGGGGCGGGGCTGCCGGGACAAAGGGCACTGGCGGAGACGCCGGGCTCACTTGGAACGTTGAGGCCAGAGAGCTGCAGAGAAAACCTGCTGTCTCCTTTGCACAAGGGGGAAGAGGTTCCATCAGTCCCTACCGCCACGTCTGGCGGGTGGGTCTTGCCTGTGGCCACCACTTCTTTACACAACGGGCAGTGTCGCACATAAAATTGTATGACATGTTTCAGGGGCCCCGATCAATGGGACTTACTGTCACCCCTGCACCAGGAGGAAGTGGTACCTTCATTGCTTCCAGGGCCAGCGGGAGGGAAATGGTCTCCCCCTTCCCTGACCATGACCCGCCACCTCTGGCAGGTAGGTCAGGGTCTTTCCACCACTTCCAGCGGATGGGACATTCAGGTGACTGCCCCAACTGTTCCACACCTGCGTGATGCCATATGATCTTCTTCCTTGTTCCTGGGGCAGCCTAGTCTGAGCCAATTATTTTGTGCTACCTGTGCAGCCCCATTCTGCCTCCATGAGAGGGAGGGAAGCGCACAATGTCATTTTGCAGCAGTGCTCTCATGCGGGTGGAGGGCCATGCTGACCAAGACCCGCCACCTCAGACGGGTGTGTCATGTCCATGACCTCCGTTCCTCTGCACGAGGGACAGTATCATGCTGCTGAGCTACTGCGCTGCTCTTCCTGGTCCCTCATCATCCAGCCCATCATCATCCAGCCCATCATCATCATCCCTGGTCCATCATCATCCAGCCCATCATCTGGTGCTCTTCCTTCAGCCAGACCATCGCTCCTCCATGCAAGAGAGGCAAGCGCACAATGTTTCCCCCTTCCTTGACTGCAATCTGCCATGTTTGTTGGGTGGCTCAGGGTCCAGCTTCCTTCTGCTATGTCCAGCAGGTGGGTCACGTCTGTGGCCACCGCTCCTCTGCATGAGGGATGGTGTCATGCCTTGCTAGTTCGCTGCTCTTCTGGGTCCATCCCTATTGAGGCAGCTTATTTTGTGCCACCTGTCCAGCCGAGGGAATTTTCATCTACATGCGCATGATTTCTCCCCCTTCCCTGTCCATGACACTCCAGTGGGTGGGTCATGCCTGTGGCCTCCAGTCCTCTGCACAAGGGACAGCATCATGCTGCCGCGCTGGTGAGCTGGACTTCTGGGTCCGTCCATATCTGGGCCCCTTAGTTTGTGCCACCTCTCCAGCCGGGGGAAGGTTCCCTTCCATGCACATCATGTGTCCCCCTTCCCTGTCCATGAAACGCCACATCCAGTGGGTGGGTCATGCCCTCAGCCTCCACTCCTCTGCACGGAGGATGGCATCATACTGCCACGCTAGTGCGGTGCTCTTCTGGGTCCATCCCCATCCAGGATGCTTATTTTGTGCCGCCTATGCAGCCGGCGGATGTTTACCCTCCATGCGGGGCAGGGGCGAGCATGATGTGTCTCCCTTCCCTAACTGTGAAGGACACGTCTAGCGGGTTTGTCATTCCTGCAGCCACTGCTCTTCTGCGTGACTGATGGTGTCATGCTGCTGCACTAGTGTGCTGCTCTTCCATGTCCGGCCCCATCCGGGCAACTTATCTTGTACCACTAGTCCAGCAGGGGGACATTACGCCTCCCTGTGGGCAGGGGCACGCAAGATGTCTCCCCCTTCTCTGACCGCAACCCATAGGGCCATGAAGGCGTGCACAGTGGGGTGCTGCCAGGGGGCAGCCAGACACCCTGTTCTAAGTTGGGAGGCAGCCACAGACATGACCCACAGTGCAAGACTTCTGGTGGGGGACGCCAACATGACCCATACTCCAGGCATGCGGTGGCTCCTAGGGCCGTGTGGGAGGGCACAGGGGTGCCGCCAGGTGACTCGCCCTGATTTGGGATGCCGCCAGATGCCTCGCCACCTGAGCCCGCCCACAAGGAAGGGGCGGCTGCCTACATGACCCAAACACCAGACGTGCAGTCGCCCCTAGGGCCGTGTGGGTGGGCACAAGGGTTTGGTTCCGGGCAGCCAGACCCCACGCCCTGAGTTGGTAGACTGTGGGACGCCTTGCTGAGCCAGCTCGTGAGGAGAGGCCCCCCACAAAAATGATGCACGTCCATCACTTCAAATGGAGGCATAAGGCAATTGCCATTGATGGCTCCATTTCTATGGGACTTTCCTGGGGGCATCAGCTTTGGGGCTTTATAACTCAGAGATACGTCTTGCAATCTTCATGAATCTTGTAGGGAGGCTGGAGGATAGCCCACTGAAAACTTCCTGCAAGTTTGGGCTTCTGAGCATGAAGGCGGCCGTCCTGGGGCCCCTCGAGCCCCAGAATTCGAACTGGTTGAGAAACGGGGTGAGTTCATTAAGTTCATGTTCTGTGTTCCGTGGAAATTAACGAACCATGAGCTGAGTGGTTTGGGTTTTTTTCATTCCATGCTTTCCATTATTCCCTATGGGCACTCCGTGTTCCCATTATTCCCTATGGGAAAGCATGGTTTCCTTTATTCCCTATGGCCTCTTACTGTCCCTATTATTCCCTAGGGACAATCGCTGTTTTCATTATTCCCTATGGGCAGGCATGCTTTCCATTATTCCCTATGAACATACAGCGTTCACATTATACCCTATGGGCAAGCACGCTTTCCATTATTACCTATGAGCAATCGCTGTCCCCGTTATTCCCTATGGGCAATCTCTGTTCCCATTATTGCTTAGGGGAAGTATGATTTCCATTCTTCCCTATGGGCAATCACTATCTGCATTATTCTCTAGGGTCAATCGCTGTTCTCATTATTCCCTAAGGATAAGTATTCTTTCCATTATTCCCTACAGGCAATCACTGTGAGCATTATTGCCTATGGGCAAGTGTAGTTTCCATTATTCCCTATGGACAATCACTATCACCAATATTCCCTATAGACAATCACTGTTTTCATTATTCCCTTTTCTTTATTCATCATTTCCCTATTCCCTATGACCGTGGTTTACATGATTTCCAATGGTCATTGGCTTTCCCCATTTTTCCCTATGGGCATGCATGGTTTCTAGTATTCCCTCTGGACAATCGGTGTCCCTATTTTTTCCCTCTAGGCAAGTATCAATTCCATTATTCCCTATGGGCAATTGCTTTATCCATTGTTCCCTATCAGCTATCGCTGTTCCCGTTATTCCCTAAGGACAAGCACGCTTTCCATTATTCTATATGAGCAATCATGGTGCCCAGCTCACCAGCGCGGCAGCATGATGCTGTCCCTTGTGCAGAGGACTGGAGGACACAGGCATGACCCACCCACTGGAGTGTCATGGACAGGGCCTGGTGTGAGGTGGGGCCTACTTGCATGTTTTTTATCTTTTGATGCCAGTGCAGCATGTTTGCTCTGTTTTGGTGCTTGGGAAGCACGGGAAGAGCTTTTATCTGTGAGACGGGACACACTGCTTGCATATTTGCTCTGTTTTGCTCTGAGGCCTAACTCTGCAGAGTGGCTCTACGTCCTGCCAAGTCACACCACTGCCAGGGCATGGAGTTTTTTATCTTTTGGTGCATGGGAAGACATTTTATCTGAGAGATGGGACACACTGCTTGCATGTTTGCTCTGTTTTGCTTTTTAGCCGACCTGTGCACAGTGGCTCTGGGCCCTGCCGGGTCACACCGATGCCGGTGCCCAATGTTTTTTACCTCTTGGTGCCAGGGCAGCATGGGAAGAACTTTTATCTGCGAGTTGGGGTATACTTATTGCATGTTTGCTCTGTTTTGCTCTGAGGCCTACCTTTGAACAGTGGCTCTTGGCCCTGCCAGGGCAGCATGGGAAGAGCCTCTCAAAAGGTAAAAAGCACCAGGCCCAGGCAGTGGTGTGATCCAGCAGGGCCGAAAGCCACTGTGCACAGGTAGTCCTCAGAGCAAAACAGAGCAGACATGCAAGCAGTATGTCCCATCTCCCAGATAAAAGCTCTTCCCATGCTGCCCTGGCACCAAAAGATAAAAAACACCAGGCACCGGCAGTGGTGTGATCCGGCAGGGCCCAGAGCCACTGTGCCCAGGTCGGGCTGAGAAGAGGGATGGGAAGAGCTGCAGCATGGGAAGAGCTTTTATCTGGGAGATTGGACACACTGCTTACATGTTTGCTCTGTTTTGCTCTGAGGCCTACCTGTGCACAGTGGCTCCGCGCAGTGCCAGGTCACAACGATGCCTCGGGCTGATTTTTTTTAAATTTTGGTGCCAGGGCAGCATAGGAAGAGCTTTTTTCTGGGAGATTGGACATACCGCTTGCATGTTTTCTATGTTTTGCTCTGAGGCCTACCTGTGCTCAGTGGCTCTGAGCCCTGCCGGAAAGATAGGGAAGTGCACATATGCATAGAAAGATAGCTTCAGCTAGGTAGTGGTAGAAAGACATAGAAAGAAACAGATAGAGATAGAAATTAACAAATGGACAGTAAAAGAGAGGACCGGAAGAAGCTAGAGATAATCTGAGATAGGTCTTTCTTTCTTTCTTTCTTTCTTTCACCTGCCTACCTATCTACCTTGTTCTTTTGCTAATTTTTTGTTTTTCTCTCCTTTCTATCTATATCTATCTATCTCTGTTGATCTCTATATAACCTTTCCTGTCTTTCTCTATATCTGTATCTTACTATCTAGTTTCATTTCTATTTCCAGCTTTCTTTCTCTTTCCACTACTATCAGTATCTAGCTCTTTCTTTGTAATCTGTCCTTTACTATCTCTTTCTATCTCTACCGTTTTCTCTCTTTCTATATTTATCTCCATTTTCTGTATACATTTCTCTAACTTTCTTCATCTATATGTATCTATGTGTATATATCTTTTGAATGTTTTTGTATCTATATCTATATCTATCTATCTATCTATCTATCTATCTATCTATCTATCTATCTATCTATCTATCTATCTATCTATCTAGTTTGTTCTGTCTGTTTTTCCATTTGAATCATTTTGCATTCTGTTTCTCTCTCTAACACAGTTGATATCTATGTAACCTTTTCTATCTCTTTCTCTGTAGCTCTTTTTTACTTTTTTACTCTTTCTATCTCTAGCTATCATTTTCTCTCTTCCTATATGTATTGGTATCGTTTTCTACCTTTATCTTCCTCTTTGTATATGTGTATTTATTTTTTCTAATATTTTTGTTTTTCTCTCCATCATTTGTCATTCATTCACTCTCTCTCTCTCTCTCTCTCTCTCTCTCCCTAACTACCTTGTACCCTCTTGACTCCCTATCTACTTGTATCATTCGTATTCTGCTTCTAGGTCTCACACAGTTGATATCTAAGTAGACTTTTCTCTATATCTCTCCTCTTACTGTCCTTAGTTCGTTTGTTCATTTGTTCTTTCTTTCTTTCACCTACCTACCTACCTACCTACCTACCTACCTACCTACCTACCTACCTACCTACCTACCTTGTTTTCTCTGACTCCATATCTACTTATATCATTCGCATTCACAACTGCGTGAGACCTAGAAGCAGAATGCGAATGATACAAGAAGATAGGGAGTCAAGAGGGTACAAGGTAGTTAGGGGGGAGAGAGAGAGAGAGAGAGAGAGAGTGAATGAATGAACAAATGATGGAGAGAAAAACAAAAATATTAGAAAAGATAAATACACATATACAAAGAGGAAGATAGAGAAAGGTAGAAAACGATACCAATACATATAGGAAGAGAGAAAATGATAGCTAGATAGAAAGTAAAAGATATAAAGTAAAAAGCTACATATAAAGTAAAAAAGACAGCTACAGAGAAACAGATAGAAAAGGCTACATAGATATCAACTGTGTTAGAGAAACAGAATGCAAAATGATTCAAATGGAAAAACAGACAGAACAAACTAGATGATAGATGATAGATGATAGATGATAGATGATAGATGATAGATGATAGATGATAGATGATGGATGATAGATGATAGATAGATAGATAGATAGAAAGAAAAACAAAAAAATTCAAAAGATATATACACATAGATGAAGAAAGTTAGAGAAATGTATACAGAAAATGATGGAGATAAATATAGAAAGAGAGAAAACGGTAGAGATAGAAAGAGATAATAAAGGGCAGATTACAAAGAAAGAGCTAAATACTGATAGTAGTGGTAAGAGAAAGAAAGCTGGAAATAGAAATGAAACTAGATAGTAAGATACAGATACAGAGAAAGACAGGAAAGGCTATATAGAGATCAACAGAGATAGATAGATATAGATAGAAAGGAGAGAAAAACAAAAAATTAGCAAAAGAACAAGGTAGGTGAAAGAAAGAAAGAAAAAGAAAAAGAAAGTAAAAAAAGAACTAAGGAGAGAAAAACAAAGAGGAAGATAGAGAAAGGTAGAAAACGATTGCAATACCTATAGAAAGAGAGAAAATGACTGCTTAGAGATAGAAAGAGCTAGCGATCGAAAGTAACAAATAAACAGTAAGAGAGATACAGGGAAACATACAGAAACGGCTACATAGCGATCAACTGTGTTAGAGAGAAACAGAATGCAAAGTGCTTCAAAAAGAAAATAGTCAGACAGAACAAACTAGATGACAGAGAGAGAGAGGGAGAGAGAGAGAAATCAGCAAAAGAAATACACATCTGTGTATATGCACAGCAAAAGACACAGATGAAAGTTAGAGAAACTTATATATATAAAGAGAAAAAGGTATATAGAAGATAGAGATAAATATAGAATGAGAGAAAATGGTAGCAATAGAGATAGGAAAGGGCAGATGGATACTTATACTAGTGGAAAGATAGAAGAAAACTGGAGATAGAAATTAAATGGTGAGATATAGATACAGAGAAACAGATAGTAAAGGCTACATAAAGACCAACTGTGCTAGAAACAGAAACAGAATACTTCAAATAGCTAAAGAGTCGGCCAGAAGAAGATTCATAGACTGATAGAATGGAGAGAAAAACTAGAACATTAGAATGATTTGGACACAGATGAAAATATGTAGAAAAGAAAATGATAGATAGAGAAGGAGTGCAAATAATAGCTAGAGATAGAGATAGGAAAGAGATAGCTTGAAATAGATTGCAGAGGAAAGACATTAAGAAACAGAAAGTTCCCCAATGGACAGTAAGAGCCATAGAGGCAGAAATAGATAGGACATGCTACATGGAGATCAACTGTGCTAGAGCTAAAAACAGAATGCAAAATAAAAACAGAATGCAAAACAGACAGAACAAGATAGATAGATTCTATTGGTTTTTAGCTCTCAGTTCTAGCTAGTTGTAGCTAGCTATGTATCTTTTTCTATCTGTTTCTGTCCATAGGGCTCTTACCCATGGGTGAATTTCCACATCTAGCATTCTTTCTTTCTACCTTTCTACCTTTCTACCACACTTTCTATGTATATCTGAACATTCCTATTTCCTATCTCTAGCTTTCTTTTTCTTTCCTTCTATATCTCTATTGCATTCTATATACCTTTCTCTAAATAGCTTCATCTTTTTGTATCTATGTTTACCTATTTTTTCTATCGGATATGTTTTTTCTGGGCCTCTTTCTGTTTAGTTAGTTATTTCTATTTCAATCTATAGCTTGAAATAGATTGCAGGGGAAAGACATATTAAGAAACAGATAGAAAATTCCCCAATGGACAGTAAGAGCCATAGTGGCGGAAATAGATAGGACGTGCTACATGGAGATCAACTGTGCTAGAGCTAAAAACAGAATGCAAAATGCTTTAAATATAACAGACAGAACAAGATAGATACATTCTATTGGTCTGACTCCATAGCTATTTGAAGGCTTTACGTTCTGTTTCTAGCTCTAGGGCAGTTGATAGAAACAGATATAGAAAGAAAGAAACAGACAGTAAGAGAGAGATATTGAGAGAGAGAGATACTTCTCTAAATAGCTTCATCTTCGTGTATCTATCTTTATCTATCTTTTTCGTTCTGATACGTTTCTTCTCGGCCTCTTTCTGTTTTAGTTATTTCTCTTGTTCTGTCCAATCCTTTATCTATTTGTTTATGTAGTTCTTTCTTCTGTCTCTGTTTGCATTCTGTCTGTTCCTAGATTAGCTTAGTTTATCTCTATGTAGCTTTTTCTGGTTCTCTCTCTCTTACTGTCCATTTGTTAATTTCTCTTTCTACGTCTTTCTACTGCTATCTAGTTGAAGCTATCTCTTTCTATGCATACGTGCACTTCCCTATCTTTCCGATCCTTTCCTATCACTAGCTTTCATTTTCTCTTTCTGTATCTAATTGCTGTCTATATTCCTTTCTCTAATTATTGTCATCTATATTTATCTATCTTTTTCTATCTAATTTGGCTGTTCTTGGCTTCTATCGCTGTTTATTTAGTTATTTCTGTCTTGTACTGTCCAAACCTCTATTTGTAGTGTTTGCATTCTATCTGTTTCTAGATTAGCTCAGTTAATCTCTTTGTAGCTTTTTCTGGTTTGTTAATTTGTTGATTTCTTTCTCATCTTCTTTCTACATCTTTCTACTGCTATCTAGCTGAAGCTCTCTTTCTATGCATACGTGCTCTTTCGTATCTTTTTATCACTAGCTTTCATTTTCTCTTTCTTTATCTATCTTATTACTTTCTATATACCTTTCTCTAATTATTTTAATCTACATGTTTTTTCTATCTGATTTGGTTTGTCTCAGCTTCTATCGCTGTTTATTTAGTTATTTCTATCTTGTTCTGTCCGAACCTTTATCTTTTTGTAGTGTTTGCAGTCTTTCTGTTTCTAGCTCTACCTCAGTTTATCTTATCTTCTATTTCAGTCTATACGGCTCGTACTATTTGTTACGTTCTATCTCTATCCTTTTCTTTCTCTGTCTTTCTACAACTATCTATCTTAATCTCTCTCTTTGTATGTATATCTGCACTTTCTATCTCAAGCTTTCATTTTCTCTTCTTCTGTATCGATCTCTATCGCTTTCTATCTCTATCAGTGTTTGTTCAGTTATTTCTGTCTTGTTCTTTCTATTTGTAGCTTTCGCATTCTATGTTTCTAGATCTAGCTCATTATACCTCTATGCAGCTTTTTCTGTCTGTTTGTGTCTCTTAGTGTTTATTTGTTACTTTCTATCGCTGTTTCTTTCTAAGCTATCATTTCTTTTAGCTATCATTTTCTATCTTTCTATATCTATCACTATTGTTTTTCAATAGTGTCCTATATCATCTATATGTATCTATGTGTAGCTATCTATTTCAAATGATATTGTTTTTCTCTCTGTCTTCTTCGGTACTGCTCTATAGTTGGACTCTATAGTTGTAGGCTTGACATTCTGTTTCTAGCTCTAGGACAGTTGATAGAAACAGATCGTGATAGAAAGAAACAAATGAACAGTAAGAGAGAGATATAGAAAACTAGATAGAAAAGACTACTTAGATATCAACTGTGTGAGATCTAGAAGCAGAATACAAATGAATCAAGTAGAGAGAACAAGGTAGGTAGGTGAAAGAAAGAAAACAAGAACTGAGAAAAAATATTAGAAAAGATAGTTACACATACACAAAGAGGTAGAGAAAGGTAGAAAATGATACCAATACATATAGAGAGAAAATTATAGCTAGAGATAGAAAGAGCTAGCGACAAATAAAGAACAAGATACAGAAACAGAGAAACAGAAAAGGCTACGTAGAGCTCAACTGTGTTAGAGAGAGAAGCAGAATGCAAAATGCTTCAAATAGAAATGTCAGACAGAACAAACTTGAGACAGATAGATAGATGATAGATGATAGATAAGTGGAAAGACAGAAAGAAAGCTGGAGATAGAAATTAAACAACTAGACAGTAAGATACAGATACAAAAAACAGGAAAGGCTACATAGAGATCAACTGTGCCAGACACAGAAACAGAATGCGAATGCTTCAAATAGATAACGGGTCAAGCACAACAAGATAGAGAGATTGATAGAATGGAGAGAAAAACTAGAACATTAGAAAGATTAGAAAGACATACATACACATAGATGAAAATAGAGAAAGGTATGTAGAAAACATTAGAGATAGATATAGAAAGAGAGACAATGATAGCTAGAGATAGAAAGCGATAGGAAATGACATATATTCATAGAAAGAGAGATTGAAATAGATTGCGGTGGAAACATAAAAAGATACAGGTAGGGATAGAAATTCACAAATGGACAGTAAGAGCCGTATAGGCAGAAACAGAGAGGAAAGGCTACATCGATCAATTGATCAATTGTGCTAGAACTAGAATGCAAAATCCTTTAAATAGGAAAAAGTCAGACAGCACAAGATAGAGTCTATTGGTCTAGCTCAGTTGATCTCTCTGTAGCTTTCTCTATCTGTTTCTGCCTATCTGGCTCTTACTGTCCATTTATGAATTTCTATCTCTAGTTGTTTCTTTCTATGTCTTTCTACCTCTACCTATCTGAATCTCTCTCTTTCTATGCATATGTGCACTTTCCTCTTTTTATCACTAGCTTTCATTTTCTCTTTCTGTATCTTTCTTATTGCTTTCTATATACCTTTCTCTAACTATTTGTATCTTTTTCTATCTGATTTGGTTTGTCTCGGCTTCCATCGCTGTTTATTTAGTTATTTCTTTCTTGTTCTGTCCGAACCTCTATCTATTTGCAGTGTTTGCATTCTATCAGTTTCTAGATCTAGCTCAGTTTATGTCTTATCTTCTATCTATTTCTGGCTATACGGCTCGTACTATATGTTATGTTCTATTTCTATCTTTTTCTTTCTATGTCTTTCTACAACTTAATCTCTCTCTTCGTATGGATATCTGCCCTTTCCTATCACTTTCTATCTCAAGTTTTCATTTTCTCTCTGTATCGCTCTCTATCGCTTTTTATCTCTATCGGTATGTGTAGCTATCTATTTCAAATGATATTTTTTTCTCTCCTTTCTCGCTATCTTCTTCTGTTCAACTCTGTATCTATTTTGAAGGCTTTACATTCTGTTTTTAGCTCTAGGACAGTTGATAGTAACAGATAGAGATAGAAACAAACAGTACGAGATATAGAGAAACAGATAGAAAAGCCTACTTAGATATCAACTGTGTGAGATCTAGAAGCAGAATACGAATGATGCAAGTAGATATGGAGTCAGAGAGAACAAGGTAGGTAGGTAAGTAGGTAGGTAGGTGAAAGAAAGAAACAAGAACTGAGAAAAAAACATTAGAACAGATAGTTACACATACACAAAGAGGAAGATAAATGTAGAAAATGATACCAATAAATATAGAAAGATAGCTAGAGATATATAGAGACATATAGAGACATATAGAGACATATATAAATGATAGCTAGAGATAAAAAGAGCTAGCGACAAATAAACAGTAAGATACTGATACAGTAAGATACTGATACTGATACTGAGAAACAGAAAAGGCTCAACTGTGTTAGAGAGAAAACCAAAAATGCTTCAAATACAAGAGTCAGACAGAACAAACTTGATAGATAGATGATAGATGATAGATGATAGATGATAGATGATAGATGATAGATGATAGATGATAGATGATAGATGATAGATGATAGATGATAGATAGATATACGTAGATGAAGTTTATAGATGTATATAGAAAAATTAGTGTATCGAAAATGGAGATAAATATAGAAAGAGAGAAAATGGTAGCGATAGCAAGAGAGAGGAATGGGCAGATATACAAGAGATAGATACTGATAGATACTAGTGCAAAGACAGAAAGAAAGCTCGAGATAGAAATTAAACAACTAGACAGTAAGATACAGATACAGAGAAACAGGAAAGGCTACATAGAGATCGACTGTGCTAGACAGAGAAACAGAATGCAAATGCTTCAAATAAATAAAGGGCCAGGCAGAACAAGATAGAGAGGCTGATAGAATGGAGAGAAAAACTAGAACATTAGAAAGACTTGTACACATACATACGCATAGATGAAAATACAGAAAGGTATGTAGACAACAATAGTGATATAGAAAGAGAGAAAATGATAGCTAGAGATAGAAAGCAATAGGAAATGAAATATATTCATAGAAAGAGAGAGATTGAAATAGATTGCAGTGGAAAGATAAAAAGAAATAGCTAGGGATAGAAATTGGACAGTAAGAGCCATATAGGCAGAAACAGATAGGAAAGGCTACATCGAGATCAACTGTGCAAGAGCTAGAATGCAAAATCCTTTAAATAGGAAAACGTCAGCACAAGATAGATTGGTTTTTAGCTCTAGCTTAGTTGATCTCTCTGTAGCTTTCTCTATCTATCTCTTACTGTCCATTTGTGAATTTCTATTTCTAGTTGTTTCTTTCTCCCCACCTCTATGTATCTGAATCTCTCTCTTTCTATGCATACGTGCAACTTTCTTATCTTTTTATCACTAGCTTTCATTTTCTCTTTCTGTATCTTATTGCTTTCTATTTGTAGCGTTTGCATTCTATGTTTCTAGATCTAGCTCATTTTATCGCTATGTAGCTTTTTCTATCTATTTCTGTCTATATGGCTCATTCTGTTATGTTCTATCTCTATCTTTTTCTTTCTGTATTTCCACAATTATCTATCTTAATCTCTCTCTTTGTATGTATATCTGCCCTTTCATCTCTTTTGATCTCTAGCTTTCTACCTCTTTCTCTCTGTATCTATATCGCTTTCTATATCTGTCTATCGCTGTTTATGTTATTTCTATCTTGTTCTGTCCGAACCTCTATCTATTTGTAGTGTTTGCAGTCTGTTTCTAGATCTAGCTCAGTTTATCTCAGTCCTATCTATCCATTTCTGTCCATACGGCTTGTATGTTCTCTCTTTTTCTTTTTCTCTTTCTACCACTACGTTAATCTCTCTTTTTGTATGTATATCGGCCCTTTCCTATCTCTCTCGCTTTCATTTTCTCTCTGTATCTATCTCTATCGCTTTCTATCTCTATCTCTATCACTATTTAGTTATATCTAACTTGTTCTGTCCAAACCACTGTTTGTAGTGTTCGCAGTCTACCTGTTTCTAGATCTAGCTCAGTTTATCTCTATGTCCTATCGACATATTTCTGTCTCTACATCTCGTATGTTCTATCTCTATCTTTTTCTTTCTATCTCTTTCTACGGCTATCTATCTTAATCTATCTCTTAATCTCTATACCTATTGCTGTTTATTTCGTTATTTCTATCTTGTTCTGGCTGAACCTATACCTATTTCTAACATTGGCATTCTATATGTTTCTAGATCTAGCTCATTATATCTCTAGGCAGCATTTTCTATCTGTTTCTCTGTGTGTCTTAGTGTTTATTTGTTACTTTCTATCTCTGTTTCTTTCTATCATTTCTCTCTAGCTATCATTTTCTCTCTTTTTATATCTATCTCTAGTTCTATAACTAACTTCATCTATATGTAGCTATGTGTAGCTATTTCAAATGATACTGTTTTTCTCTCCTTTTTATTTATCAATATCTTCTTCGGTCTGACTCTATATCTATTTGAATGCTTTACATTCTGCTTCTAGCTCTAGGATAGTTGATAGAAACAGATAGAGATAGATAGACACAAACAAACAGACAGTAAGAGAGAGATATAGAGAAAAGGCTACTTAGATATCAACTGGTTTGATATCAACTGTGTTGATTCTGCTAGAAGCAGAATAGGAATGATACAAGTAGATATGGAGGGTACAAGGTAGTTAGGTAGAGAGAGAGAGAGAACGAATGAACGAATGAACAAAAGATGGAGAGAAAAACAACAGTATTAGAAAAGATAAACATACACAAAGAGGAAGATAGAGAAAGGTAGAAAACGATAGCAATACATATAGAAAGAGAGAAAATGATAGCTAGAGATAGAAAGAGATAGAGATAGAAAGTAATAAATAAACAGTAAAAGACATGCAGAGAAACAGAAAAGGCTCCATAGAAATCAACTGTTAGAGAGAGAAACAGAATACAAAATGCTTCAAATAGACCTAGAGAGAGAGAGAGAGAGAGAGAGAGAGAGAGAGAGAGAGAGAGAGACAAAAAATAAGCAGAAGTTATATACACCATAGATACACAGATAAAGAAAGGTATATAGAAAGGTATATAGAAAATGAGAGCGAAATATAGAAAGAGAAAATGGTAGAGATAGAAAGAGATAGGAAAGGGCAGATATACAAAGAGAGAGATACTGATAGATAGTAGTGGAAAGACTGGAGTTAGAAATTAAACAACTAGACAGTAAGACAGAGAAACCGATAGGAAAGGCTACATAGAGATCAACAGTACTAGACACAGAAACAGAATGTGAATGCTTCAAATAGACAAGATAGATCTATCTATCTAGCTATCTAGCTATCTAGCTATCTAGCTATCTATCTTGTCTCTTTGAAGCATTCACATTCTGTTTCTGCGTCTAGTACTGTTGATCTCTATGTAGCATTTCCTATCGGTTTCTCTGTATCTGTATCTTACTGTCTAGTTGTTTAATTTCTAATTCCAGCTTTCTATGTCTTTCCACTACTATCAGTATCTTTCTTTCTTTGTATATCTGCCCTTTCCTATCTCTTTCTATCTCTACCATTTTCTCTTTCTATATTTCTCTCTCATTTTCTATATACCTTTCATTTTCTATATACCTTTCTTCATCTGTGTATCTATGGTGTATATATCTTCTGCTAATTTTTTTGTCCTTCTCTCTCTCTCTCGGTCTATTTGAAGCATTTTGTATTCTGTTTCTCTCTCTAACAGTTGATTTCTATGGAGCCTTTTCTGTTTCTCTGCATGTCTTTTATTGTTTATTTATCACTTTCTATCTCTTTCTATCTCTAGCTATCATTTTCTCTCTTTCTATATGTATTGCTATCGTTTCTACCTTTCTCTATCTTCCTCTTTGTGTATGTTTATCTTTTCTAATACTTTTGTTTTTCTCTCCATCTTTTGTTCATTCGTTCGTTCGTTCGTTCTCTCTCTCTCTCTCCCTAACTACCTTGTACCCTCTTGACTCCATATTTACTTGTGTCATTCGTATTCTGCGTCTAGCAGAATCAACACAGTTGATATCAACCCAGTTGATATCTTAGTAGCCTTTTCTCTATATCTCTCTCACTGTCTGTTTGTGTCTTTCTATCTCTATCTGTTTCTATCAACTATCCTAGAGCTAGAATCAGAATGTATAGCCTTCAAATAGATATAGAGTCAGACCGAAGAAGATAGATTGATAAATAAAAAGGAGAGAAAAACAGTATCATTTGAAATAGATAGCTACACATAGCTACATATAGATGAAGATAGTTATAGAAATAGAGATAGATATAAAAAGAGAGAAAATGATAGCTAGAGAGAAATGATAGAAAGAAACAGAGATAGAAAGTAACAAATAAACACTAAGACACAGAGAGAAAGAGATAGAAAAAGCTGCCTCGAGATATAATGAGCTAGATACATATAGAATGCCAATGCTAGAAATAGGTATAGGCTCAGCCAGAACAAGATAGAAATAACGAAATAAACAGCGATAGATATAGAGATTAAGATAGGTAGCGGTAGAAAGAGATAGAAAGAAAAAGATAGAGATAGAACGTACGAGACGTAGAGACAGAAATAGGTAGATAGGACATAGAGATAAACTGAGCTAGATCTAGAAACAGGTAGACTGCGCACACTACAAACAGCGGTTTGGACAGAACAAGATAGATATAACTAAATAGCGATAGAGGAAGAGATAGAAACCGATAGAGATAGATACAGAGAGAGAAAATGAAAGCGAGAGACAGAGAGATAGGGAAGGGAGAGCGATAGGGAAGAGAGATTAACATAGTGGTAGAAAGAGAAAAAGAAAGAGATAGAACGTAGAAGCTGTATGGACAGAAATGGTTAGATAGGACTGAAATTGAGCTAGATCTAGAAACAGACTGCAAACACTACAAATAGATAGAGGTTCAGACAGAACAAGATAGAAATAGCAGAAAGCGATAGACAGATATAGAAAGCGATAGAGAGAGAGAGAGAAAGAGGTAGAGATCGAAAGAGATGAAAGGGCAGATATACATACAAAGAGAGAGATTAAGATAGATAGTTGTGGAAACACAGAAAGAAAAAGATAGAGATAGAACATAACAGAAAGAGCCGTATAGACAGAAATAGATAGAAAAAGCTACATAGCGATAAAATGAGCTAGATCTAGAAACAGATAGAATGCAAACGCTACAAATAGAAAGCAATAAGATAAATACAGAAAGAGAAAATGAAAGCTAGTGATAAAAAGATAGGAAAGTGCACGTATGCATAGAAAGAGAGAGATTCAGATACATAGAGGTGGGAAGAGAGAAAGAAACAACTAGAAATAGAAATTCACAAATGGACAGTAAGAGCTATATAGGCAGAAACAGAGAAAGCTACAGAGAGATCAACTGAGCTAGAGCTAAAAACCAATCTATCTTGTGCTGATGTTTTCCTATTTAAAGGATTTGAGATTGGAGAGAAAAACTAGAACAGTAGAATGATCTGTAGAATGATGACATGAAAATAGAGAAAATTATGTAGAAAACTAGAGAGAGAGAGATAAAAAGAGAGAAAATGATAGCTAGAGATAGAAAGAGGAAATGATATAGATTGCAGTAGAAAGACATAGAAAGAAACAGCTAGGGATAGAAATTCACAAATGGACAGTAAGAGCCATATAGGCAGAAACAGATAGGAAAGGCTACATTAGAAAGAGAATGCAAAATGTTTCAAATAGAAAAAAGTCAGACAGAACACGATAGATAGATTCTATTGGTTTTTAGCTCTAGCTCAGTTTATCTCTCTGTAGCTTTTTTTATCTTTCTGCCTATATGGCTCTTACTGTCCATTTGTGAATTTCTATATTTGTTTCTTATTTTCTACCGCTACCTATCTGAATCTCTCTCTTTCTATGTATATCCGCACATTCCTATCTCTTTCTCTTTCATTTTCTCTCCTTCTATCTCTATCACTTTCTATATACCTTTCTCTAAATAGCTTCATCTTTGTGTATCTATGTTTACCTATCTTTTTCTATCTGATATGGTTTTTCTCAGCCTCTTTCTGTTTATTTAGTTATTTCTATCGTGCTCGCCAAACCTCTATTTGTAGCGTTCGCATGCTATCTGTTTCTAGATCTATCTCAGATTATCTCTAGCTTCTTCCGGTTCTCTCTCTTACTGTCCATTTGTTAATTTCTATCTCTATCTTTCTATGTCTTTCTACCGCTACCTAGCTGAAGCTATCTTTCTATGCATACGTGCACTTCCCTATCTTTCTGATCCTTTCCTATCACTAGCTTTCATTTTCTCTTTCTGTATCTAATTGCTTTCTATATAACTTTCTCTAATTATTGTCATCTATGTTTATCTATCTTTTTCTATCTGATTTGGTTTTTCTCGGCTTCTATCACTGTTTATTTAGTTATTTCTATCTTGTACTGTTCGAACCTCAATTTTAGTGTTTGCATTCTATCTGTTGCTAGATCTAGCTCAGTTAATCTCTATGGAGATTTTTCTATCTATTTCTGTCTAGACTGCTCGTTCTATTTGTTACGTTCTTTCTCTTTTTCTTTCTATGTCTTTCTACAACTATATATCTTAATCTCTCTCTTTGTATTTATAGCTGCCCTTTCCTATCTCTTTCTATCTCTAGCTTTAATTTTCTCTCTCTGTATCTATATCACTTTCTATCGCTGTTTATTTAGTTATTTCTATCTTGTTCTGTCCCAACCTCTATCTATTTGTAGTGTTCGCAGTCTACCTGTTTCTAGATCCAGCTCAGTTTATCTCTAATGTCCTATCTATTTCTGTCCATACGGCTTGTACGTTCTATCTTTTACTTTCTATCTCTTTCTACCACTACATTACAGTGCAATCCTAAACAGAGTTACACCAGTCTAAGCCCATTCATTCAATGGCCTTAGACTGGAGTAACTCTTCTTAGGATTGCACTGTTAATCCTTTCCTATCTCTTTCTATCTCTACCTTTCATTTTCTCTCTTTCTATCTCTATCTCTAGCGTCGTTTATTTAGTTATTTCTATCTTGTTCTGTCTGAACCTATATCTATTCGTAGCATTCGCATTCTCTATGATTCTAGATCTTGCTCGTTATAACTCTATCTGTTTCTCTCTGTGTCAGAAAGAAAAACATTTGTAATTGATAGATACACATAGATCCACATAAATGAAGATAGAGAAAGGTACGTAGGTTAAATATACATACACATAGATGGATTCAAATTGATAGCAGAGGAAAAAACAGTAAGAAAAATAGAGATAGAAAGTAACAAACAGACAGTAAGAAAAACAGTAAGAAATGGCTACACAGAGATCTAGTGTGCCAGAGCTAGAAACAAAATGCGAATGCTTCAAATAGATATACAGTCAGAACAAGATAGTTAGATAGACTGATAGAAAGAAGGAGAGAAAAGCAAAACCATTAGAAAAAGAGAAATACACATACATACACAAACAGAAACCCAGAGAAAAGTAAATAGAAAACGAGGGGGAGAGAGAGAGAGAGAAAGGTATGTGTAACTATTTTTTCCGAATGTTTTTGTTTTTCTATCATTCTTTCTGTCCAGCTATCTATCTATATCTTGTTCTGTCTGACTCTATATCTATTTGAAGCGTTTGCACTCTGCTTCTAGCACTAGCATATGGCTTTATAGCCTTTTCTGTCTGTTTCTCCGTATCTGTCTCTGTCTAATTGTTACTTTCTCTCTCTATTTGTTTCTTTCTAGGTCTTTCACCATCTTTCTGAATCTATCTCTTTCTATGTATATCTGCCCTTTCCTATCTCTTTCCTATCATTTTCTCATCGCGAGTAATGGAAAGCATGCTTGCCCTTCGGGAATAATGGGTACACCGTTTGTTCATAGGGAATAACAGAATGCATGCTTGTCCATATTTAATAAAGAAAACAGTGATTGCTCATAGGGAATAATAGAAAAAGGGATTAGTATGAGTAGATCTATCTATCTTAATGAAAACAGTGACTGCTCAAAGGGAATAATAAAAAACGTGATTGTCCGTAGGGAATAATGGGGAGAGTAAGTGGCCATAGGGAATAAAGGAAACGTCGTTGTTCATAGAGAATAACGGGGACAGCTATTGCCCAAAGGGAATAACGGAAACCATGCTTGCCCATAGAGAATAATGGAGACAGTGATTGTCCATAGGGAATAACCTTCCCCATCAGGAATAATGTAAACAGCGAATGTCCATAGGGAATAATGGAGAAAGCAATTGATCATAGCGCTTGGCCATAGGGAATAACGGGGACAGCGATTGCCCATAGGGAACATAGGAGAGAATGCTTCTCCATAGGAAATAATGAAAACAGCGATTGTCATAGGGAATAATGGAGACAGGGATTGCCCATACGGAGTAATGGAAATGATGCTTGCCCATAACTAATAATGGAGACAGCAACTGCCCATAGGGTATAATAGAAAGAACGCTTGCCCATAGGGAATAATGTAAATTGCGATTGTTCATAGGTAATAATGGAGATAAAGATTGCCCATAGGGA
Source organism: Eublepharis macularius (assembly GCF_028583425.1). NCBI lineage: Eukaryota > Metazoa > Chordata > Lepidosauria > Squamata > Eublepharidae > Eublepharis > Eublepharis macularius. Next base: position 6,181,276 of record NC_072792.1, read on the forward strand.
ATAACGGGAACAGCAATTCTCCTTAGGGAATAATGGGAACAGGGTTTATTCATAGGAAAAAATGGAAAGCATGCTTCCCCATCAGGAATAATGTAAACAGCGAATGTCTATAGGGAATATTGGAGAAAGTGATTGCTCATAGGGAATAATGGAAATGATGCCTGCCCAGAGGAATAATAGAATAATAGAGACCATGCGTGACCATAGGGAATAATGGGAAAAGCTAATGCCGAAAGGGAATAATGAAAACCGTGGGCATAGGAAACAGGGAAATAATGAATAGGGAATAGGGAATAATAATAAACAGTGGTTATCTATAGGGAATAATGGGGACAGAAATTGGCCATAGGGAATAAAGGAAACCATGCTTGCCCAAAAAGAATAATGGGGACAGAGAGTGGCCATAGGGAATAATGGAAAGCATGCTTGCACTTAGAGAATAATGAAAACAGGGATTATCTATATGGAATAATGGAGACAACGATTGTCCATAGGTAATAATAGGGACAGCTATTGCCCATAGATAATACTGGAAAGCATGCTTGTCCATTGGAAAGAATGAAAAAAGCGATTGTCTATAGGGAATAATAAAAACAGTGATTGTCCCTAGGGAATAAAGGGGAGAGTAAGTGGCCATAAGGAATAAAGCAAACCATGCTTGCCTATAGGGAATAATGGGGACAGCTATTGCCCTTAGGGAATAATGGAAACCATGCTTGCCCGAGGGGAATAATGAAAACAAGACTTGTCCATAGGGAATACTGAAGACAGCGATTGCCCATAGGCAATTATGGAAACGATGCTTGCCTTTAGGGAATAATGGAGACAGAGATTGCCCATAGGGAATAAGGCAAACCATACTTGCCGCTATGGAATACTGGAAAACATGATTGCCCATAGGAAATAGGGTGTAATGGAGACAACGATTCTGCTAGAAAATACCGGAAACCATGCTTGCCCTTAAGGAATAATGGAAACAGCGATTGCCCACAGGGAATTATGTAAACCAAGTTTGCCCGCAGTGGATAATAGGGACAGTGATTGCCCATAGGAAATAATGGAAACCAAGCTTGTCCATAGGAAATAATGGGGACAACAATTGGCCTTAGGGAATAATGGAGACCATGTTTACCCATAGAGAATAATGATAGCAATCCCCCTTAGGGAATAATGGGAACAGCGATTGTACAAAAGGAATAATTAAAGCTATGCTTGCCCATAGGGAATAATGAAAAGAGCAATTGCCCATAGGGAATAACGGAGACACAGATCGCCCCTAGGAAATAAAGGAAATCATGCTTGCCTGTAGGCCATAATAGGAACAGCGATTTCCCTTAGGAAAAAATGGAAACCATGCTTACCCATAGGGCATAATGGGGACAGCGATTCCCCGTAGGTAATAATGGAAAGCATGCTTACCCTTAAGAAACAATGGGAACAGTGATAGACCTTAGGGAATAATGCAGTCAGCGATTGCCCTTAGGGAATAATGGAAATTGTGCATGCCCCTGGGGAATAATGTAGAGAGTGATTGTCCATAGGGAATAATGAAAACTAAGTCTGCCAATAGGGAATAATGGGGACAGGGATTGCCCATAGGGAAAAATGGAAATGATGCTTGCCCTTAAGGAATAACGGAGACAGTGATTGTTCATAGGTAATAATGAAAACAGCGATTGTCTACAGGGAATAATGGAGACAATGATTGCTCACAGGAAATAATGAAAACAGAGATAGTCCATTGCAAATTATGGGGACAGCGATGGTCGATAGGGAATAAAGGAAGCCATGCATGCCCATTGGTAAGAACTGGAATAGCAATTGCCCATGGGGAATAATGGGAACAGCGATTGTTGTTAGGGAATAATGGGAACAGAGTTCGTTCATAGTGAAAAATGGAAAGAATAGGGAATAATAGAGATTGACCAAAGGGAATAACGAAAACAGCGAGTGTCCATAGGTAATAATGAAAACAACCCTTGACCATACGGAATACTGAAAACACCGATAGTCCATAGGGAATAATGGCAACAGTGAGTGGCCTTAGGGAATAAAGGAAACTCTGCTTCCCCTAGGGAATAATGGGGACAGCGATTGCCTATAGGGAATAATGGAAAAGTTGCTTGACTTAGGGCATAATCCCCATTGGGAATAATGCAAACCGTGCTTTCTCCAAGGGAATAATGGAGAGTGCGATTGCCCATAGGGCATAATAGAAATCATGCTTGCCCAAAGGGAATAATGGAGACAGCGACTCCATTAGGGACTAATGGCATAGGGACTAAAGGAGACAGTGATTGCTCACAGGGAATTAATGAAACGGCGATAGCCCCTATGCAATAATGGAAACCATGCTGGCCCTTAGGGAATACTGGGCACCATGATTGCTCATATAGAATAATGGAAAGCGTGCTTGTCCTTAGGGAATAACGGGAACAGCGATAGCCGATAGGGAACAATGGATAAAGCAATTGCCCATAGGGAATAATGGAATAGATACTTGCCCAGAGGGAAAAAATAGGGACACCGATTGTCCAGAGGGAATACTAGAAACCATGCATGCCCATAGGGAAAAATGGGGAAAGCCAATGACCATTGGAAATCATGTAAACCACAGTCATAGGGAATAGGGAAATGATGAATAAAGAAAAGGGAATAATGAAAACAGTGATTGTCTATAGGGAATATTGGTGATAGTGATTGTCCATAGGGAATAATGGAAACGACACTTGCCCATAGGCAATAATGAGAACAGTGATTGCCTGTAGGGAATAATGGAAAGAATACTTATCCTTAGGGAATAATGAGAACAGCGATTGACCCTAGAGAATAATGCAGATAGTGATTGCCCATAGGGAAGAATGGAAATCATACTTCCCCTAAGCAATAATGGGAACAGAGATTGCCCATAGGGAATAACGGGGACAGCGATTGCTCATAGGTAATAATGGAAAGCGTGCTTGCCCATAGGGTATAATGTGAACGCTGTATGTTCATAGGGAATAATGGAAAGCATGCCTGCCCATAGGGAATAATGAAAACAGCGATTGTCCCTAGGGAATAATAGGGACAGTAAGAGGCCATAGGGAATAAAGGAAACCATGCTTTCCCATAGGGAATAATGGGGACAGCTCTTGCCCATAGGGAAAAATGGAAACCATGCTTGCCCAGACGGAATAATGGAAACAAGACTTGCCCATAGGGAATAATGAAGAGAGCGGTTGCTCATAGCCAAACATGGAAATGATACTTGCCAATAGGGAATAAGGAAGTCAGAGATTGCCCATAGGGAATAATGCAAATCATGCTTGCCCCTAGGAAATAATGGATAAAGTGATAGCCCTCAGGAAATAATGGAAATTATGCTTGCCCATAGAGAATAATGGAGATAGCGATTCCGCTAGAGAATACTGGTAACCATGCTTGTCCTTAAAGAATAATAGAGACAGTGACTGCTCAGAGAGAACAATGTAAACCATGTTTGCCCATAGGGAGTACTGGAGACAGCGATTGCACATAGGGAATAACGGAAATCATGCTTGCTCATAGGGTCTAATTGGCACAGTGGCTTCTCTTAGGGAATAACAGAAAGCCCGCTTTTTCACAGGGAAATAGGGGAACAGAAATTGCTCATAGAAAAAAATGGAAAGCATGCTTTCCCATAGGAAATAATGGCGCGAACGATTGCCCATAGGTTACACTGGAAAATGGGGCCATAAACAAGGCCATAATCACTGGAGTCCAACCAGTGAAAATCTGAGAAATAATTAGAACACTAGCAAAAGGAGTTACACCAAGTTGTAGTTGTTATTCGAATTATCTGAAACACATTCAACAATATGCAGAGGACACATGTTATTATTGATTGGGCTTGCTAAACTGATAAAAGTTTCTATTAGTTCCTAGGGGAAAGCATGCTTTCCCATTGGGAAATATGTGAACAGAGATTGCTCATAGGGAATAATGGAAAGCATGCTTCTCCATAGGGTATAATGAGGACAGCGATTTCCCATAGGGAATAATGAGGGCAGTGATTGTCTGTAGCGAATAATGGAAAGAATAGTGGCCCTTAGGGAATAATGAAAACAGCGAATGTCCATAGGGAATAATGCATATAGTGATTACCCATAGGGAATAATGGAAATCATGTTTGTGCTCAGGGAATAATTGAAACAGAGATTGCCTGTAGGGTATAACGGGAACAGTGATTGCCCATAGTGAATAATGGAAAGCATGCTTGCCCATAGGGAATAATGGGAACAAGGTTTGTTCATAGGGAATAATGGAAAACTTCCTTGCCCATAGGGAATGACAACAATAATGAGTGCCCAGCCCACCACTGAGGACAAGAATGGGGGTGGGTCTTCATAGGGAGAGCTCGCCTGCCTCCTGGGGCCACTGGGCACTGCTACCGCCCTCTCCTCCCCCTCCGTCCCCTCCCCCCACACCCTCCCCTCCCCTCCCCTCCGCATGCTGGGACCGGAGCGTGTGCACTGCTCGACGCAGGAGCTTAGCCAACTGGAGGAGCTCTCCCAGCCTCATGGTTGTGCTGCCCTTCATACGCCGGTCGCATATGCAGGCCACGTTGTATGGGTCCTCTCTGCACAGAGGATGCAAGCGGGTGGCCAAGCCTGCCTGCAACCTCGCAAGCAAGTCCCAGACACAAGGGATGGCTTGAACATATAGTTGTACAGGATTGTGGGAGGAGCCCCATTCACCGGGAGAGGCTGTCTCTTCCGCGCCAGGGGGAAGGCGTTCTTTCTGTACTGCCAAATCCGGCAGGTGGGTCGTTCAGGTGACTGCCATCAGTGTTCATGACGCTGCTCTTCCATGTCTGGTCTTGTGCGGGCCAATTATTTTCTGTAGCCTGAACAGCCCGCAGGCATCCCACCATGCAAGGGAGGGGAGTGCACAATGTTGCTTTGCTGCTCTGCTCTCCCATGGGGGGAGGGCCAGGTTGCCCCCTCCTCAACACAGACCTAATGCCACGACCGGTGGGTGAGCCATGTCTGTGGCTGCATCCTATGAAGCTTCCCGTATGGTCCTGCGGTCTCCTCCCTGTTGGGGGAAGGGGTCCCTTCCTTGCCGCCATGGCTGGCTGGCAGGTGAGTGATGCTGGTACCAAACTGATAGAAAAAGATCGGTACACAGAGATACACATAGGGGAAGGTATTTCTGGGCAATCGCTGAAGATAGTGATCGCCCAGAGGAAATGAATGAGATAGCGATTCCCCTTAGGAGATAATGGAAACCATGCTTTCCCATAGGGAATAATGGGGACACGGAGTGCCCATAGGGAATAATGGAAAGCATGGAATGAAAAAAACCCAAACCACTCGGCTCATGGTTCGTTAATTTCCACGGAACACAGAACATGAACTTAATGAACTCACCCCGTTTCTCAACCAGTTCGAATTTTGGGGCTCGAGGGGCCCCAGGACGGCCGCCTTCATGCTCAGAAGCCCAAACTTGAGGAAGTTTTCAGTGGGCTATCCTCCAGCCTCCCTACAAGATTCATGAAGATTGCAAGACGTATCTCTGAGTTATAAAGCTCCAAAGCTGATGCCCCCAGGAAAGTCCCATAGAAATGGAGCCATCAGTGGCAATTGCCTTATGCCTCCATTTGAAGTGATGGACGTGCATCATTTTTGTGGGGGCCCCCTCCTCACGAGCTGGCTCAGCAAGGCGTCCCACAGTCTACCAACTCAGGGCGTGGGGTCTGGCTGCCCGGAACCAAACCCTTGTGCCCACCCACACGGCCCTAGGGGCGACTGCACGTCTGGTGTTTGGGTCATGTAGGCAGCCGCCCCATCCTTGTGGGCGGGCTCAGGTGGCGAGGCATCTGGCGGCATCCCAAATCAGGGCGAGTCACCTGGCGGCACCCCTGTGTCCTCCCACACGGCCCTAGGAGCCACCGCATGCCTGGAGTATGGGTCATGTTGGCGTCCCCCACCAGAAGTCTTGCACTGTGGGTCATGTCTGTGGCTGCCTCCCAACTTAGAACAGGGTGTCTGGCTGCCCCCTGGCAGCACCCCACTGTGCATGCCTTCATGGCCCTATGGGTTGCGGTCAGAGAAGGGGGAGACATCTTGCGTGCCCCTGCCCACAGGGAGGCGTAATGTCCCCCTGCTGGACTAGTGGCACAAGATAAGTGGCCCGGATGGGGCCGGACATGGAAGAGCAGCACACTAGTGCAGCAGCATGACACCATCAGTCACGCAGAAGAGCAGTGGCTGCAGGAATGACAAACCCGCTAGACGTGTCCTTCACAGTTAGGGAAGGGAGAGACATCATGCTCGCCCCTGCCCCGCATGGAGGGGAAACATCCGCCGGCTGCATAGGCGGCACAAAATAAGCATCCTGGATGGGGATGGACCCAGAAGAGCACCGCACTAGCGTGGCAGTATGATGCCATCCTCCGTGCAGAGGAGTGGAGGCTGAGGGCATGACCCACCCACTGGATGTGGCGTTTCATGGACAGGGAAGGGGGACACATGATGCGCATGGAAGGGAACCTTCCCCCGGCTGGAGAGGTGGCACAAACTAAGGGGCCCAGATATGGACGGACCCAGAAGTCCAGCTCACCAGTGCGGCAGCATGATGCTGTCCCTTGTGCAGAGGACTGGAGGCCACAGGCATGACCCACCCACTGGAGTGTCATGGACAGGGAAGGGGGAGAAATCATGCGCATGTAGATGAAAATTCCCTCGGCTGGACAGGTGGCACAAAATAAGCTGCCTCAACAGGGATGGACCCAGAAGAGCAGCGAACTAGCAAGGCATGACACCATCCCTCATGCAGAGGAGCGGTGGCCACGGACATGACCCACCTGCTGGACATAGCAGAAGGAAGCTGGACCCTGAGCCACCCAACAAACATGGCAGATTGCAGTCAAGGAAGGGGGAAACATTGTGCGCTCGCCTCTCTTGCATGGAGGGGCGATGGTCTGGCTGAAGGAAGAGCACCAGATGATGGGCTGGATGATGATGGACCAGGGATGATGATGATGGGCTGGATGATGATGGGCTGGATGATGAGGGACCAGGAAGAGCAGCGCAGTAGCTCAGCAGCATGATACTGTCCCTCGTGCAGAGGAGCGGAGGCCATGGACATGACACACCCGTCTGAGGTGGCGGGTCTTGGTCAGCATGGCCCTCCACCCGCATGAGAGCACCGCTGTAAAATGACATTGTGCGCTTCCCTCCCTCTCATGGAGGCAGAATGGGGCTGCACAGGTAGCACAAAATAATTGGCTCGGACTAGGCTGCCCCAGGAACAAGGAAGAAGATCATATGGCATCACGCAGGTGTGGAACAGTTGGGGCAGTCACCTGAATGTCCCACCCGCTGGAAGTGGTGGAAAGACCCTGACCTACCCGCCAGAGGTGGCGGGTCATGGTCAGGGAAGGGGGAGACCATTTCCCTCCTGCTGGCCCTGGAAGCAATGAAGGTACCACTTCCTCCTGGTGCAGGGGTGACAGTAAGTCCCATTGATCGGGGCCCCTGAAACATGTCATACAATTTTATGTGCGACACCGCCCGTTGTGTAAAGAAGTGGTGGCCACAGGCAAGACCCACCCGCCAGACGTGGCGGTAGGGACTGATGGAACCTCTTCCCCCTTGTGCAAAGGAGACAGCAGGTTTTCTCTGCAGCTCTCTGGCCTCAACGTTCCAAGTGAGCCCGGCGTCTCCGCCAGTGCCCTTTGTCCCGGCAGCCCCGCCCCTTTCTCTGTCCCCCTGCTGGATGCAGCGATTGAGTGGCAGATGTTCCTCTGAAGACCCTCTCACGTTCCTCCCCTGACTGCTGCTGCGGGGCTCAGTGGGCATTGCCAAGCAGGACTTGCAAAGAAAGGGCTGGCAGCCTTTTAGCCCGGCATGGTGGTGTGGCCCTCTTCAGGCCCCACAATGAACGTACCGCCACACCAGGGTAGGGGGTGCCAGCAGGGAGGGCTTACTTTGTGTTAGGTCTAGGCAAGTCCCTGCCCTGCATGCACTCATCGGCAGTGGTGCTGCCTGTGGAAACTCTGTCTGGCCCCTGATCTTTGGCTTCAGAGCTGCCTAGTCAACCCCTAGGCAAATGGCCCTCCTGGAGGTCAGAAGGCTTCACTCTTTTTACGGCCTCAGAATTGGGATTTACAGTACTGGGGACTCTGCCCCTCTTTTGGCCACACAACCCCTGAGAAGGCTGCCATTCACTTCTGGAAAAGCTCTCCTCCCTCCTCCAGGAAAAGGAGCCTTCTTTATATCCTCCCCTTTCCTACCAGCGCTGCCCTGGTGCCCAACCCCCAGACCTCAGAGTGAGGCCCAATGGCTTGTCCAGTGTTGGCCACAACCCTCTGGTTACACCCTGATCTTCTAGGGGAGGTTGGCTGTTCCTTCCCCCAGACTTGCCCCTTTCTGTGGGCTGCGCCTTGTGGGCTAGTTGTTGGTTGGCCCCAGCCTCCGAGGTTGGCCATTGCTTCGGGTGGCTCCAGGTGGCGGGGCCAGCCCATAGCTCCAACTGGGCTGCACATCCTCAGGTGGCCGGCCCACCCTTGTTGGGCTCATCTCCCTCCCTGCCCCCTTGTTACAGCTGTTGGGCTTCTGAGGGAGCCGCGGTGTGGGGTTCCAATACGCACACCTGTCCCTCCTGAGGATGAAGCTTATGCTGCTTGTGCTGCTTCTCCTGCCCTTTGCCAGTTTTATGTAGTGATTAAGAACGCGGGAGTCTAATCTCGAGAACCGGATTTGATTCCCCACTCCTCCACTTGAAGCCAGCCGGGTGACCTGGGCCCTTCCCCCGTCAGGGAGGAGACCGCAGGACCATACGGGAAGCTTCATAGGATGCAGCCACAGACATGGCCCACCCACTGGTCGTGGCATTAGGTCTGTGTTGAGGAGGGGGGACCTGGCCCTCCCCCCCATGGGAGAGCAGAGCAGCAAAGCAACATTGTGCGCTCCCCTCCCTCGCATGGTGGGATGCCTGCGGGCTGTTCAGGCTACAGAAAATAATTGGCCCACACAAGGCCGGACATGGAAGAGCAGCGTCATGAACACTGATGGCAGTCACCTGAACGACCCACCCGCTGGATGTGGCAGTACAGAAAGAACACCTTCCCCCTGGCGTGGAAGAGACAGCCTCTCCCGGTGAATGGGGCTCCTCCCACAATCCTGTACAACTATATGTTCAAGCCATCCTTTGTGCTGAGAACCATTGGACACGGACATCACCGACCCAACGGCCGGCCATGGCAAAGGAGAAGGATGACTCCTCCTCCATGGGGGGAGGGTGTTCAAAGTCCTGCCAGCCTTCCTGGGCATGAGCAGGGGCAGCTTCTATGCAGCAGCCAAAATTGGTCCTCAACACATGCCTTTTTGACGGCTTCCGGGACACAGCACAGAACACACTCAGAAAGGGTTCTTCCCCCATCCTTAGTTATGGCCCTGGAGTGCCTGAACCCACACACCTCTCCTCATTTTGGGCAGGCTCTGCACAGTAGAACGTATTCCTTCCAGAAGAAAGAGTAATTGAATGGCAGCGGACAGTCACCTTCGTATTCGAGAAAAGTGCTCAAAGGAAGATGCAAGGAGAAAGGAAAGGAAAACTTGCTCCAAAGAGAAGGGGAAAGAAAATCCTAACATGCAGCAAGCCCTCATTTCAGCGCCCTGGACTGGGTTCTTGGATGCGATGGCTTTCCTTTCTGGGCTAGAGCCTGAGGTTGGGTGGGCAAACAGCAAAAGAGAGGCAGGCTCAGGGCTCAGAACACTCAAGATCCACGGAAGGGTAGCCAAGCAGGGGGAGGTTGACCTTGATGAACCAGAGCTGGTCCACCTGGTCCAGCTCTTGACATGAGCATCGTGGATGGAGGAGGTCTCTAAGTGTAAGAACACCCTCTTGCTCTGGAAACTGGTAGGTGGGCAGGAGAGGATGTTGGAGGCCACCGTGGAGAGGTCTGGCCAAACAGCAGATTTTCTCACCCAATACTCCAAGAGGTTGCAGTGGGAGGTCTTGGGAGGTTCGGCTACATAATCTCTGACCATGGCCTCCACTGAATCCTCCGACGCAACGGAAGTACCGACCCCGCAGCCACTGACTGCCCAACCCACCACTGAGGACCAGAATGGGGTGGGTCTTTGTAGGGAGAGCTCGCCTGCCTCCTGGTGGTACTGGGCACTGCTACCTCCATCTCCTCCCCATCTGTCCCCTCACCGACACACTCTTCCCTCCCCTCCGCTCATTGGGACCGGAGCTTGCGCACCACTCAATGCAGGAGCTTCACCCACTGGAGGAAATCTCCCAGCCACATGGCTATGCTGCCTTTGATACGAAGGTCACATATGCAGGCCAGGTTGTCCTGGAAGAGGTGGTGCTCGTGAGTGCCCTCCCCCTGTCTCTGGAGCAGCTCAGACAAAGACTTGATGCTGCGCGAGAAGTGGGCTGTCCAGCAATGTGTGCATGGACAATGTTGATTGGTCCAGCTGTCCAGCAATGTGTGCATGGACAACGTTGATTGGTCCATGTGGCCTGGATGTAGCTCCCTAGCCCCAGAGCATTCATCGTAACTAGGTGCAGTTTGTGTGCCAGGCAGACCAAGCTGTCTAGGGATGCCTCTCTCAGGTCCGCCAGCATTTTTCTTCCCGCGTCGGTGAACATGAAGCCGCAGGAAGCCTGTCCCGTGGGAGGCCATTCCCTCAGGGCAGCCCCGATCAAGGAGCCGATGTACTTGTCCGTATGATCCTCATCCATGCCTGCAGCAGGAGCACTCTATAACCCAGCGCCAAAGGGGAGACCTCCTCCTGGGGTCTCTCCCTTGGGAAGCAGAGATCCTCCGATTGCCACCAGTGGGCATCAGTGGGATTGCCACCAATGGGCATCAGTGGGCACTACTGATCTGTCCACTGAGCATGTGTCAGAGGCAGGAGAGGTGTAGAGGCACCTGGCGCACAAACTCCACCTAGATATGATGGATGCTCAGGGGCTAGGAAGCAACATCAAGGCCACAGGGACCAATCGATGTTCTCCACGCTCGCATTGCTGGACAGTTGTCAGCGCCTCTCAGCCCAATTCTCACACAGCATCAAGTCTTCATGTGAGCTGCTCCAGAGGAAGGGGGAGGGGAATCACGAGCACCACCTCTTCCAGGACACGGGAACCTGCTGGAACTCCACCTACGACATGGTGAGTCATCTGGAGGAGCAAAAGAACCCATAATGTCCTCGGTGCCAGTCTTGCAGGGGAGAGAGGAGCTCAGCCTCAGCTCAACGGACTGGCTAGCCCTCTCTCAGAGGGTCTGTGTCCTGAGGCCATTCAATGAGACCACCGAGGTCCTGTGTGGCTACCAGTCCTCTCTGGGGCAGGTCATCCCCCTGATTCATGGCCTGGACCAGGTCCTGGCCAAAGAGATGGAAGAACAGGACCAGCTTCTCCACAGAGTCTGGGACTTGGTCGCGAGGTTGCAGGCAGGCTTGGCCACCCGCTTGCATCCTCTGTACAGGGAGGACCCATACAGCCTGGCCTGCATATGCAACCCTCGTATCAAGGGCAGCACAACCATGAGGCTGGGAGAGCTCCATCAGTTGGCGAAGCTCTTGCGTCGAGCAGTGCGCAAGCTCCAGTCTCAGCGAGTGGAGGGGAGGGCAGAGTGTGTGGATGAGGGGGCCGAGGGGGAGGAGAGGGCGGTAGCGGTGCCCAGTGGCCCCAGGAGGCAGGCGAGCTCTCCCTATGAAGACCCACCCCCATTCTGGTCCTCAGTGGTGGGCTGGGCATTCATTATTGTTGTCATTATTCCCTATGGGCAAGGAAGCTTTCCATTATTCCCTATGAACAAACGGTGTTCCCATTATACTCTATGGACAAGCATGCTTTCCATTATTCACTATGGGCAATCATTGTTCCCGTTATACCCTACAGGCAATCGCTGTTTCAATTATTCCCTGTGGACAAACATGATTTCCATTATTCCCTATGGGTAATCACTATATGCATTATTCCCTATGGACATTCGCTGTTTTCATTATTCCCTAAGGGCCACTATTCTTTCCATTATTCGCTACAGACAATCACTGCCCTCATTATTCCCTGTGGGAAATCGCTGTCCTCATTATTTCCTATGGGAAAGCATGCTTTCCATTATTCCCTATGAGCAATCTCTGTTCACACATTTCCCAATGGGAAAGCATGCTTTCCCCTAGGAACTAATAGAAACTTTTATCAGTTTAGCAAGCCAAATCAATAATAACATGTGTCCTCTGCGTATTGTTGAATGTGTTTCAGATAATTCAAATAACAACTACAACTACAACTACGCTTATGCAGACAGATTAGTGCCTCACTCAGAGCGGTGAACAAGTTAGTGTTATTATTCTCCCCACTATACATCTGGGGAGCTGGGGCTGAGAGGGGTGGATTTCCCAAGGCCATCTACTGAGTTCATGGCAGTAGTGGGATTCAAACCAGTAGATTGCTGATTCGCAGCTGAACCACCTAACCACTGTGCTACAGGAGTTGCTGAAGACACACTGCAAAGGTGGACTGCTCAAACAGTACTTTATGCTTCCCAAAAGCATCTGGCTGACCACAACTGGAAACAGAAAGCTGGTCTAATACCTTGCAGGTCCTTTGTTCCCTGAACACTCCTGCACCTTTAAGAGCTTCACAGCACAGCTGCGGCTTCGTCCCTTATTTGAAGAGCCACATAGGATGGGAGAGCTTCAGTGCCCAGCAGCTCTTAAAGATACAGGAGCCCTTGCTGAGAATTCTGCCCAAAGGTCTGTAGTTGTCCACCTCCTGACAAAGGTGCTCCGAGGCTTTCCCCCTACACCCGCCAGCCTGCAAATCTGCTCAGGGCTGTCCAATCTGCGAGAGGAGGGAAGGGAAGGCTTGACTGGGCAGGATTTGCCAGCAGTGTGCTTTGCAAGTTGCTTCCATTTCAATGCAATGCATTACAAGGCAAGGCAAAGCAAGCAAGAGATTCCCGCCACAATTTCAGGTAGGGGAGGGGGATGAGTGGACTATGAGTCCAAGGAGGAGGTGTGAGGGGGATCAGGCACGGTAGGGGGGAGTTAAGAGTGTCCAATCTCACTGCTGCACCCTCCTTCCAGCCAATGGATTCTTTGGAAGAAGATGCAGCAGGGGATTTAAAGTAGAGGCTGGACTTTCGGACAGCTTCTGTTGCTGCTGGGGAGAGAGCGTTAGAGAGACACGGCTTCTTCTCACTGTCTCTGCCTTGGCCTGACCTGGACTGGAGTGGAATGCTCTTCTTCCTGTGGACTTCTGCCTGTGGATCGACTCACTCAGGAGAGGAGTGGAAAGAGAGATTTTTAATTTAGGAGAGGAAGGGAGGGGGAAGGGAAGGGACAGAGTTTGCTTTAATAGATGCTGGGCCACTCTGCTTGCCTCTGGGTAAAAATGCTTCACTGTGGCACTGGCTTTGCCTGCAAAGTGGGCCTGGGTCTTCTTGAGGCCTGGATTATTTTCTTAATTTTTCACTTTTGGTGCCACGGCGCATGGGAAGAGCTTGTATCTGCAAGATGGGCCATGCTTGCATGTTTGCTCTGTTTTGCTCTAGGCCTACCTGTGCACAGTGGCTCTGGGCCCTACCTGATCACACCCCTGCCATGGCCTGTTGTTTTTTACCATTTGGTGCCAGGGCAGCATGGGAAGAACTTTTATCTGGAAGATGGGACACACTGCTTGCATGTTTGCTCTGTTTTGTTCTCAGGCCGACGTGTGGACAGTGGATCTGGGCCCTGTCAGATCACACCACTGCCAGAGCCTGGTGTTTTTTATCTTTTTGGTGCCAGGGCAGCAGGGGAAGGGCTTTTATCTGGGAAATGGGACACACTGCTTGAATGTTTGCTCTGTTCTGCTCTGAGGCCTACCTGTGCACAGTGGCTCTAGCCCCTGCCGGGTGACAGATGCCTGGAACTGGTGTTTTTTATATTTTGGTGCCAGGGCAGCATGGGAAGAGCTTTTATCTGGGAGGTGGGACACACTGCTTGCATATTAGCTCTGTTTTGTTCTGAGGCCGACGTGTGGACAGTGGCTCTGGGCCCTGTCGGATCACACCCCTGCCAGAACCTGGTGTTTTTTATCTATTGGTGCCAGATCAGCATGGGAAGAGCTTTTATTTGGGAGAGGGATATACTGCTTCCATGTTTGCTTTGTTTAGCTCTGAGGCCTACTTGTGCACAGTGGCTCTGGAACCTGCGTGGTCACACCACTGCCAGGGCCTGGTGTTTTTTACCTTTTGGTGCTAGGGCAGCATGGGAAGAGCTCTTATCCGGTAGATGGGACACACTGCTTGCATGTTTGCTCTGTTTTGCTCTGAGGCCTACCTGTGCACAGTGGCTGTGGGCCCTACCGGGTCACAATGATGCCTGACGCTGGTGTTTTTTACGTTTTGGTGCTTGGGAAGCACGGGAAGAGCATTTATCTGTGAGATGGGGCCTACTGCTTGCATGTTTGCTCTGTTTTGCCCTGAGGCCTGCCTGTGCACAGTGGCTCTGGGCCCTGCCATGTCACACCACTGCCACGGCCTGGTGTTTTTTACCTTTTGGTGCCAGGGCAGCGTGGGAAGAGCTTTTATCTGAGAGATGGGACACACTGCTTGCATGTTTGCTCTATTTTGGTGCTTGGGAAGCACGGGAAGAGATTTTATCTGTGAGACGGGACACACTGCTTGCATGTTTGCTCTGTTGTGCTCTGAAGCCTACCTGTGCACAGTGGCTCTCGGCCCTGCCGGGTCACAACGATGCCTGGGGCGGGTGTTTTTCATCTTTTGTTGCCAGGGCAGCATGGGAAGAGCTTTTATCGGGGAGACGGGACACACTGCTTGCATGTTTGTTCTGTTTTGCTCTGAGGCCTACCTGTGCACTATGGCTCTGGGCCCTGCCGGGTCACAACCATGTCTGGGGCTGATGTTTTTTATCTTTTCTTGCCATGGCAGCATGGGAAGAGCTTTTTTCTGGGTGATTGGACATACCGCTTGCATGTTTGCTCTGTTTTGTTCGGAGGCCTACCTGTGCACAGTGGGTGTGGGCCCTACCGGGTCACAATGATGCCTGGAGCTGGTGTTTTTTACGTTTTGGTGCTTGGGAAACACGGGAAGGGCTTTTATCTGTGAGGTGGGGCCTACTTGCATGTTTTTTATCTTTTGATGCCAGGGCAGCATGTTTGCTCTGTTTTGGTGCTTGGGAAGCACGGGAAGAGCTTTTATCTGTGAGACGGGACACACTGCTTGCATATTTGCTCTGTTTTGCTCTGAGGCCTAACTCTGCAGAGTGGCTCTATGTCCTGCCAAGTCACACCAATGCCAGGGCATGGTGTTTTTTATCTTTTGGTGCCAGGGTAGCATGGGAAGAGCTTCTATCTAAGAGATGGGACACACTGCTTGCATTTTTGCTCTGTTTTGCTCTGAGGCCTACCTGTGCACAGTGGCTCTGGGCCCTACCGGGTCACAACGATGCCTGGGGCTGGTGTTTTTTATCTTTTGGTGCCAGAGCAGCATGGGAAGAGCTTTTATTTGGGAGATGGGATGCATGTTTGCTCTGTTTTGCACTGAGGCCTACCTGTGAACAGTAGCTCTGGGTCCCTTCGGATCACACCAATTCCACGGCATGGTGTTTTTTAGCTTTTGGTATCAGGGCAGCATGGGAAGAGCTTTTATCTGGGAGACAGGACACACTGCTTGCATGTTTGCTCTCTTTTGCTGTGAGGCCTACCTGTGCTCAGTGGAGCTCAGCCCTGCCAGGTCACAGATGCCTGGAACTGGTGTTTTTTAACATTTTGGTGCCAGGGCAGCATGGGAAGAGCTTTTATCTGGTAGATGGGACTCACTGCTTGCATGTTTGCTATGTTTTGCCTTGAGGCCTACCTGTGCACAGTGGCTCTAGGCCCTGCCATGTCACACCACTGCCTGGGCCTGGTGTTTTTTATCTTTTTGTGCCAGGGGAGCATGGGGAGAGCTTTTATTTGGGAGATGGGACACACTGCTTGCATGTTTGCCCTGTTTTCCTCTGAGGCATACTTGTGCACAGTGGCTCTCGGCCCTGCAGGATCACACCACTGCCTGATCCTGTTTTTTTTTTTCCTTTTGGTGCCAGGGCAGAATGGGAAGAGCTTTTATCTGTGAAATGGGACACACTGCTTGCATGTTTGCTCTGTTTTGCTCTGAGGCCTACTTGTGCACAGTGGCTCTCGGCCCTGCAGGATCACACCACTGCCTGGTCCTGTTTTTTTGATCTTTTGGTGCCAGGGCAGCATGGGAAGAGCTTTTTTCTGGGTGATTGGACATACCGCTTGCATTTTTGCTCTGTTTTGTTCGGAGGCCTACCTGTGCACAGTGGCTCTGGCCCCTGCCGGGTCACAGATGCCTGGAACTGGTGTTTTTTATGTTTTGGTGCCAGGGCAGCATGGGAAGAGCTTTTATCTGGGAGGTGGGACACAATGCTCCCATATTTGCTATGTTTAGCTCTGAGGCCTACCTGTGCACAGTGGCTCTGGGCCTGGCCTGGTCACACCACTGCCAGGGCCTGGTGTTTTTTACCTTTTCGTGCCAGGGCAGCATGGAAAGAACTTTTATCTGGAAGATGGGACACACTGCTTGCATATTAGCTCTGTTTTGTTCTGAGGCCAACGTGTGGACCGTGGCTCTGGGCCCTGTCGGATCACACCCCTGCCAGAACCTGGTGTTTTTTATCTTTTGGTGCTTGGGCAGTACGAGAAGAGCTTTTATCTGCGAGATGGGACATACTGCTTGCATGTTTGCTCTGTTTTTCTCTAAGGCCTACCTGTCCACAGTGGCTCTAGCCCCTGCCGGGTGACAGATGCCTGGAACTGGTGTTTTTTATATTTTGGTGCCAGGGCAGCATGGGAAGAGCTTTTATCTGGGAGGTGGGACACACTGCTTGCATATTAGCTCTGTTTTGTTCTGAGGCCGACGTGTGGACAGTGGCTCTGGGCCCTGTCGGATCACACCCCTGCCAGAACCTGGTGTTTTTTATCTATTGGTGCCAGATCAGCATGGGAAGAGCTTTTATTTGGGAGAGGGATATACTGCTTCCATGTTTGCTTTGTTTAGCTCTGAGGCCTACTTGTGCACAGTGGCTCTGGAACCTGCGTGGTCACACCACTGCCAGGGCCTGGTGTTTTTTACCTTTTGGTGCTAGGGCAGCATGGGAAGAGCTCTTATCTGGTAGATGGGACACACTGCTTGCATGTTTGCTCTGTTTTGCTCTGAGGCCTACCTGTGCACACTGGCTCTGGGCCCTGCCAGGTCACAACGATGCCTGGGGCTGGTGTTTTTTATCTTTTGGTGCTAGGGTAGCATGGGAAGAGCTTTTATCTGGGAGATGGGACATACTGCTTGCATGTTTGCTCTGTTTTGCTCTGAGGCCTACCTGTGCACACTGGCTCTGGGCCCTGCCAGGTCACAACGATGCCTGGGGCTGGTGTTTTTTATCTTTTGGTGCTAGGGTAGCATGGGAAGAGCTTTTATCTGGGAGATGGGACATACTGCTTCCATGTTTGCTTTGTTTAGCTCTGAGGCCTACTTGTGCACAGTGGCTCTGGGCCCTGCGTGGTCACACCACTGCCATGGCCTGGTGTTTTTTACCTTTTGGTGCTAGGGCAGCATGGGAAGAGCTTTTATCTGGGAGATGGGACATACTGCTTGCATGTTTGCTCTGTTTTGCTCTGAGGCCTACCTGTGCACACTGGCTCTGGGCCCTGCCAGGTCACAACGATGCCTGGGGCTGGTGTTTTTTATCTTTTGGTCCTAGGGTAGCATGGGAAGAGCTTTTTTCTGGGAGATGGGACACACTGCTTGCATGTTTGCTCTGTTTTGCTATGAGGCCTACCTGTGCACAGTGGCTGTGGGCCCTACCGGGTCACAATGATGCCTGAAGCTGGTGTTTTTTACGTTTTGGTCCTTGCGAAGCACGGGAAGAGCATTTATCTGTGAGATGGGGCCTACTGCTTGCATGTTTGCTCTGTTTTGCCCTGAGGCCTGCCTTTGCACAGTGGCTCTGGGCCCTGCCATGTCACACCACTGCCACGGCCTGGTGTTTTTTACCTTTTGGTGCCAGGGCAGCGTGGGAAGAGCTTTTATCTGAGAGATGGGACACACTGATTGCATGTTTGCTCTATTTTGGTGCTTGGGAAGCACGGGAAGAGCTTTTATCTGTGAGACGGGACACACTGCTTGCATGTTTGCTCTGTTGTGCTCTGAGGCCTACCTGTGCACAGTGGCTCTCGGCCCTGCCGGGTCACAACGATGCCTGGTGCGGGTGTTTTTCATCTTTTGTTGCCAGGGCAGCACGGGAAGAGCTTTTATCGGGGAGACGGGACACACTGCTTGCATGTTTGTTCTGTTTTGCTCTGAGGCCTACCTGTGCACTATGGCTCTGGGCCCTGCCGGGTCACAACCATGTCTGGGGCTGATGTTTTTTATCTTTTCGTGCCATGGCAGCATGGGAAGAGCTTTTTTCTGGGTGATTGGACATACCGCTTGCATGTTTGCTCTGTTTTGTTCGGAGGCCTACCTGTGCACAGTGGGTGTGGGCCCTACCGGGTCATAATGATGCCTGGAGCTGGTGTTTTTTTACGTTTTGGTGCTTGGGAAACACCGGAAGGGCTTTTATCTGTGAGGTGGGGCCTACTTGCATGTTTTTTATCTTTTGATGCCAGGGCAGCATGTTTGCTCTGTTTTGGTGCTTGGGAAGCACGGGAAGAGCTTTTATCTGTGAGACGGCACACACTGCTTGCATATTTGCTCTGTTTTGCTCTGAGGCCTAACTCTGCACAGTGGCTCTAGGCCCTTTCGGATCACACCACTGCCTGAGCCTGGTGTTTTTTACCTTTTGGTGCTTGGGCAGTACGAGAAGAGCTTTTATCTGCGAGATGGGACATACTGCTTGCATGTTTGCTCTGTTTTGCTCTGAGGCCTACCTGTGCACACTGGCTCTGGGCCCTGCCAGGTCACACCGATGCCGGTGCCCGATGTTTTTTACCTCTTGGTGCCAGGGCAGCATGGGAAGAACTTTTATCTGCGAGTTGGGGTATACTTATTGCATGTTTGCTCTGTTTTGCTCTGAGGCCTACCTTTGAACAGTGGCTCTTGGCCCTGCCAGGGCAGCATGGGAAGAGCCTCTCAAAAGGTAAAAAGCACCAGGCCCAGGCAGTGGTGTGATCCAGCAGGGCCGAAAGCCACTGTGCAGAGGTAGTCCTCAGAGCAAAACAGAGCAGACATGCAAGCAGTATGTCCCATCTCCCAGATAAAAGCTCTTCCCATGCTGCCCTGGCACCAAAAGATCCGGCAGGGCCCAG
Source organism: Eublepharis macularius (assembly GCF_028583425.1). NCBI lineage: Eukaryota > Metazoa > Chordata > Lepidosauria > Squamata > Eublepharidae > Eublepharis > Eublepharis macularius. The sequence goes on from NC_072792.1 coordinate 6,200,581, forward strand.
AGCCACTGTGCCCAGGTCGGCCTTAGAACAAAACAGATGAAAACAAGAGCTTTTATCTGGGAGACGGGACACACTGCTTGCATATTTGCTCTGTTTTGCTCTGAGGTCTACCTGTGCACGGTGGCTCTGGGCTCTACCGGGTCACAACGATGCCTGGGGCTGGTGTTTTTTATCTTTTGGTGCCAGGGAAGCATGGGAAGAGGTTTTATCTGGGAGATGGGACATACTGCTTGTATGTTTGCTCTGTTTTGCTCTGAGGCCTACCTGTGCACAGTGGCTCTAGGCCCTTTCGGATCACACCACTGCCTGAGCCTGGTGTTTTTTACCTTTTGGTGCTTGGGCAGTACGAGAAGAGCTTTTATCTGCGAGATGGGACATACTGCTTGCATGTTTGCTCTGTTTTGCTCTGAGGCCTACCTGTGCACACTGGCTCTGGGCCCTGCTAGGTCACACCGATGCCGGTGCCCGATGTTTTTTACCTCTTGGTGCCAGGGCAGCATGGGAAGAACTTTTATCTGCGAGTTGGGGTATACTTATTGCATGTTTGCTCTGTTTTGCTCTGAGGCCTACCTTTGAACAGTGGCTCTTGGCCCTGCCAGGGCAGCATGGGAAGAGCCTCTCAAAAGGTAAAAAGCACCAGGCCCAGGCAGTGGTGTGATCCAGCAGGGCCGAAAGCCACTGTGCAGAGGTAGTCCTCAGAGCAAAACAGAGCAGACATGCAAGCAGTATGTCCCATCTCCCAGATAAAAGCTCTTCCCATGCTGCCCTGGCACCAAAAGATCCGGCAGGGCCCAGAGCCACTGTGCCCAGGTCGGCCTTAGAACAAAACAGATGAAAACAAGAGCTTTTATCTGGGAGACGGGACACACTGCTTGCATATTTGCTCTGTTTTGCTCTGAGGTCTACCTGTGCACGGTGGCTCTGGGCTTTGCCGGGTCACAACGATGCCTGGGGCTGGTGTTTTTTATCTTTTGGTGCCAGGGAAGCATGGGAAGAGGTTTTATCTGGGAGATGGGACATACTGCTTGTATGTTTGCTCTGTTTTGCTCTGAGGCCTACCTGTGCACAGTGGCTCTAGGCCCTTTCGGATCACACCACTGCCTGAGCCTGGTGTTTTTTACCTTTTGGTGCTTGGGCAGTACGAGAAGAGCTTTTATCTGCGAGATGGGACATACTGCTTGCATGTTTGCTCTGTTTTGCTCTGAGGCCTACCTGTGCACACTGGCTCTGGGCCCTGCCAGGTCACAACGATGCCTGGGGCTGGTGTTTTTTATCTTTTGGTGCTAGGGTAGCATGGGAAGAGCTTTTTTCTGGGAGATGGGACACACTGCTTGCATGTTTGCTCTGTTTTGCTATGAGGCCTACCTGTGCACAGTGGCTGTTGGCCCTACCGGGTCACAATGATGCCTGAAGCTGGTATTTTTTACGTTTTGGTGCTTGGGAAGCACGGGAAGAGCATTTATCTGTGAGATGGGGCCTACTGCTTGCATGTTTGCTCTGTTTTGCCCTGAGGCCTGCCTTTGCACAGTGGCTCTGGGCCCTGCCATGTCACACCACTGCCACGGCCTGGTGTTTTTTACCTTTTGGTGCCAGGGCAGCGTGGGAAGAGCTTTTATCTGAGAGATGGGACACACTGATTGCATGTTTGCTCTATTTTGGTGCTTGGGAAGCACGGGAAGAGCTTTTATCTGTGAGACGGGACACACTGCTTGCATGTTTGCTCTGTTGTGCTCTGAGGCCTACCTGTGCACAGTGGCTCTCGGCCCTGCCGGGTCACAACGATGCCTGGGGCGGGTGTTTTTCATCTTTTGTTGCCAGGGCAGCACGGGAAGAGCTTTTATCGGGGAGACGGGACACACTGCTTGCATGTTTGTTCTGTTTTTCTCTGAGGCCTACCTGTGCACTATGGCTCTGGGCCCTGCCGGGTCACAACCATGTCTGGGGCTGATGTTTTTTATCTTTTCGTGCCATGGCAGCATGGGAAGAGCTTTTTTCTGGGTGATTGGACATACCGCTTGCATGTTTGCTCTGTTTTGTTCGGAGGCCTACCTGTGCACAGTGGGTGTGGGCCCTACCGGGTCATAATGATGCCTGGAGCTGGTGTTTTTTACATTTTGGTGCTTGGGAAACACCGGAAGGGCTTTTATCTGTGAGGTGGGGCCTACTTGCATGTTTTTTATCTTTTGATGCCAGGGCAGCATGTTTGCTCTGTTTTGGTGCTTGGGAAGCACGGGAAGAGCTTTTATCTGTGAGACGGCACACACTGCTTGCATATTTGCTCTGTTTTGCTCTGAGGCCTAACTCTGCAGAGTGGCTCTACGTCCTGCCAAGTCACAACACTGCCAGGGCATGGAGTTTTTTTATCTTTTGGTGCATGGGAAGAGATTTTATCTGAGAGATGGGACACACTGCTTGCATGTTTGCTCTGTTTTGCTTTTTAGCCGACCTGTGCACAGTGGCTCTGGGCCCTGCCAGGTCACACCGATGCCGGTGCCCGATGTTTTTTACCTCTTGGTGCCAGGGCAGCATGGGAAGAACTTTTATCTGCGAGTTGGGGTATACTTATTGCATGTTTGCTCTGTTTTGCTCTGAGGCCTACCTTTGAACAGTGGCTCTTGGCCCTGCCAGGGCAGCATGGGAAGAGCCTCTCAAAAGGTAAAAAGCACCAGGCCCAGGCAGTGGTGTGATCCAGCAGGGCCGAAAGCCACTGTGCAGAGGTAGTCCTCAGAGCAAAACAGAGCAGACATGCAAGCAGTATGTCCCATCTCCCAGATAAAAGCTCTTCCCATGCTTCCCTGGCACCAAAAGATCCGGCAGGGCCCAGAGCCACTGTGCCCAGGTCGGCCTTAGAACAAAACAGATGAAAACAAGAGCTTTTATCTGGGAGACGGGACACACTGCTTGCATATTTGCTCTGTTTTGCTCTGAGGTCTACCTGTGCACGGTGGCTCTGGGCTCTGCCGGGTCACAACGATGCCTGGGGCTGGTGTTTTTTATCTTTTGGTGCCAGGGAAGCATGGGAAGAGGTTTTATCTGGGAGATGGGACATACTGCTTGTATGTTTGCTCTGTTTTGCTCTGAGGCCTACCTGTGCACAGTGGCTCTAGGCCCTTTCGGATCACACCACTGCCTGAGCCTGGTGTTTTTTACCTTTTGGTGCTTGGGCAGCACGAGAAGAGCTTTTATCTGCGAGATGGGACATACTGCTTGCATGTTTGCTCTGTTTTTCTCTAAGGCCTACCTGTGCACAGTGGCTCTGGGCCCTGCCGGGTCACAACGATGCCTGGGGCTGGTTTTTTTTATCTTTTGGTGCCAGGGCAGCATGGGAAGAGCTTTTTTCTGGGTGATTGGACATACCGCTTGCATGTTTGCTCTGTTTGGTTCGGAGGCCTACTGTGCACAGTGGTTGTGAGCCCTACTGGGTCACAGATGCCTGGAACTGGTGTTTTTTAACATTTTGGTGCCAGGGCAGCATGGGAAGACCTTTTATCTGGGAGATGGGACACACTGCTTGCATGTTTGCTCTGTTTTGCTTTGAGGCCTGCCTGTGCACAGTGGCTCCGCGCAGTGCCAGGTCACAACGATGCCTCGGGCTGATGTTTTTTATCTTTTGGTGCCAGGGCAGCATAGGAAGAGCTTTTTTCTGGGAGATTGGACATACCGCTTGCATGTTTTCTATATTTTGCTCTGAGGCCTACCTGTGCTCAGTGGCTCTGGGCCCTGCTGGGTCAGTCCACTGCCAGGGACTGGTGATTTTTTACCTTTCAGTACCAGGGCAGCATGGGAAGAGCTTTTATCTGGGAGATGGGATATTCTGCTTGCATGTTTGCTGTGTTTTGTTCTGAGGCCTACCAGGGCACAGTGCCTCTGGGCCCTGCCGGGTCACAATGATGCCTGGAGGTGGTGTTTTTTACATTTTGGTGCCAGAGCAGCATGGGAAGATCTTTTATTTGGGAGATGGGACACACTGCTTGCATGTTTGCTCTGTTTTGCACTGAGGCCTACCTGTGAATAATAGCTCTGGGTCCCTTCGGATCACACCAATTCCACGGCATGGTGTTTTATAGCTTTTGGTATCAGGGCAGCATGGGAAGAGCTTTTATCTGGGAGACAGGACACACTGCTTGCATGTTTGCTCTCTTTTGCTGTGAGGCCTACCTGTGCAGAGTGGCTCTGGGTCCTGCGATGTCACACCACTGCCAGGGCCTGGTGTTTTTTAGCTTTGATCTGGGAGATGGGACACACTGCTTGCATGTTTGCCGTGTTTTGCTCTGAGGCCTACCTGTGCACAGTGGCTCTGGGCCCTGCCGGGTCACAGACGCCTGGAACTGGTGTTTTTTAACGTTTTGGTGCCATTGCAGCATGGGAAGAGCTTTTATCTGGGAGACAGAACACACTGATTGCATGTTTGCTCTCTTTTGCTGTGAGGCCTACCTGTGCTCAGTGGAGCTCGGCCCTGCCAGGTCACAGATGCCTGGAACTGGTGTTTTTTAACATTTTGGTGCCAGGGCAGCATGGGAAGAGCTTTTATCTGGAAGATGGGACACACTGCTTGCATGTTTGGTCTGTTTTGCACTGAGGCCTACCTGTGAACAATAGCTCTGGGTCCCTTCAAATCACACCAATTCCACAGAATGGTGTTTTTAGCTTTTGGTATCAGGGCAGCATGGGAAGAGCTTTTATCTGGGAGACGGGACACACTGCTTGCATGTTTGTTCTCTTTTGCTGTGAGGCCTACCTGTGCACAGTGGCTCTCGGCCCTGCTGGGTCACAGATGCCTGGAACTGGTGTTTTTTAACGTTTTGGTGCCAGGTCAGCATGGGAAGAGCTTTTATCTGAGAGATGGGACATACTACTTGCATGTTTGCTCTGTTTTGCTCTGAGGCCTACTTGTGCACAGTGGCTCTCGGCCCTGCAGGATCACACCACTACCTGGTCCTGTTTTTTTTTATCTTTTGGTGCCAGGGCAGCATGGGAAGAGCTTTTATCTGTGAGATGGGAAACACTGCTTGGATGTTTGCTCTGTTTTGCTCTGAGGCATACCTGTGCACAGTGGCTCTGGGCCCTTCCGAGTCACAACGATGTCAGGGGCTGATGTTTTTTCTGTTTTGGTGCCTGGGTAGCATGGGAAGAGTTTTTTTCTGGGAGATTGGACATACCGCTTGCATGTTTGCTCTTTTTTGCTCTGAGGCCTACCTGTGCACAGTCGCTCTGGGCCCTGCCATGTCACACCACTTCCAGGGCCTGGTGTTTTTTACCTTTTGGTGCCAGGGCAGCATGGGAAGAGCTTTTATCTGGGAGACTGGACACACTGCTTGCATGTTTTCTATATTTTGCTCTGAGGCCTACCTGTGCTCAGAGGCTCTGGGCTCTGCCGGGTCACAACGATGTCTGGGGCTGGTGTTTTTTATCTTTTGGTGCCAGGGAAGCATGGGAAGAGCTTTTTTCTGGGAGATTGGACATACCGCTTGCATGTTTGCTCTCTTTTACTGTGAGGCCTACCTGTGCACAGCGGCTCTGGGCCCTGCCGGGTCACAGATGCCTGGAACTGGTGTTTTTTAACATTTTGGTGCTAGGGCGGCATGGGAAGAGCTTTTATCTGGGAGATGGGACACACTGCTTGCATGTTTGCTCTGTTTTGCTCTGAGACCTACTTGTGCACAGTGGCTCTCGACCCTGCAGGATCACACCACTGCCTGGTCCTGTTTTTTTTATCTTTTGGTGCTAGGGCGGCATGGGAAGAGCTTTTATCTGTGAGATGGGACACATTGCTTGCATGCTTGCTCTGTTTTGCTGTGAGGCCTACCTGTGCACAGTGGCTCAGGGCCCTTCCGGGTCACAACGATGTCAGGGGCTGATGTTTTTTATCTTTTGGTGCTAGGGTGGCATGGGAAGAGCTTTTATCTGGGAGATGGGACACACTTCTTGCATGTTTGCTCTGTTTTGCTCTGAGGCCTACCTGTGCACAGTGGCTCTGAGCCCTGCCATGGCAGTATGGGAAGAGCCTCCCGAAAGGTAAAAAACACCAGGCTCAGGCTGTGGTGTGATCCGGAAGGGCCGAAAGCCACTGTGCACAGGTAGTCCTCAGAGCAAAACAGAGCAGACATGCAAGCAGTCTGTCCCATCTCCCAGATAAAAGCTCTTCCCATGCTGCCCTGGCACCAAAAGATAAAAAACACCAGGCTCTGGAAGTGGTGTGATCCGGCAGGGCCCAGAGCCACTGTGCCCAGGTCGGCCTTAGAACAAAACAGATCAAAACAAGAGCTTTTATCTGGGAGACGGCACACACTGCTTGCATATTTGCACTGTTTTGCTCTGAGGCCTACCAGTGCACAGTGCGTCTGGGCTCTGCCGGGTCACAACGATGTCTGGGGCTGGTGTTTTTTATCTTTTGGTGCCAGGGAAGCATTGGAAGAGGTTTTATCTGGGAGATGGGACATACTGCTTGTATGTTTGCTCTGTTTTGCTCTGAGGCCTACCTGTGCAAAGTGGCTCTAGGCCCTTCCGGATCACACCACTGCCTGAGCCTGGTGTTTTTTACCTTTTGGTGCTTGGGCAGTACGAGAAGAGCTTTTATCTGCGAGATGGGACATACTGCTTGCATGTTTGCTCTGTTTTTCTCTAAGGCCTACCTGTGCACAGTGGCTCTGGGCCCTGCCGGGTCACAACGATGCCTGGGGCTGGTTTTTTTTATCTTTTGGTGCCAGGGCAGCATGGGAAGAGCTTTTTTCTGGGTGATTGGACAGACCGCTTGCATGTTTGCTCTGTTTTGTTCGGAGGCCTACCTGTGCACAGTGGGTGTGGGCCCTACCGGGTCATAATGATGCCTGGAGCTGGTGTTTTTTACGTTTTGGTGCTTGGGAAGCACGGGAAGGGCTTTTATCTGTGAGGTGGGGCCTACTTGCATGTTTTTTATCTTTTGATGCCAGGGCAGCATGTTTGCTCTGTTTTGGTGCTTGGGAAGCACGGGAAGAGCTTTTATCTGTGAGACGGGACACACTGCTTGCATATTTGCTCTGTTTTGCTCTGAGGCCTAACTCTGCAGTGGCTCTACGTCCTGCCAAGTCACACCACTGCCAGGGCATGGAGTTTTTTATCTTTTGGTGTATGGGAAGAGATTTTATCTGAGAGATGGGACACACTGCTTGCATGTTTGCTCTGTTTTGCTTTTTAGCCGACCTGTGCACAGTGGCTCTGGGCCCTGCCAGGTCACACCGATGCCGGTGCCCGATGTTTTTTACCTCTTGGTGCCAGGGCAGCATGGGAAGAACTTTTATCTGCGAGTTGGGGTATACTTATTGCATGTTTGCTCTGTTTTGCTCTGAGGCCTACCTTTGAACAGTGGCTCTTGGCCCTGCCAGGGCAGCATGGGAAGAGCCTCTCAAAAGGTAAAAAGCACCAGGCCCAGGCAGTGGTGTGATCCAGCAGGGCCGAAAGCCACTGTACAGAGGTAGTCCTCAGAGCAAAACAGAGCAGACATGCAAGCAGTATGTCCCATCTCCCAGATAAAAGCTCTTCCCATGCTGCCGTGGCACCAAAAGATAAAAAACACCAGGCACCGGCAGTGGTGTGATCTGGCAGGGCCCAGAGCCACTGTGCCCAGGTCGGCCTTAGAACAAAACAGATGAAAACAAGAGCTTTTATCTGGGAGACGGGACACACTGCTTGCATATTTGCTCTGTTTTGCTCTGAGGCCTACCTGTGCACGGTGGCTCTGGGCTCTGCCGGGTCACAACGATGCCTGGGGCTGGTGTTTTTTATCTTTTGGTGCCAGGGAAGCATGGGAAGAGGTTTTATCTGGGAGATGGGACATACTGCTTGTATGTTTGCTCTGTTTTGCTCTGAGGCCTACCTGTGCACAGTGGCTCTAGGCCCTTTCGGATCACACCACTGCCTGAGCCTGGTGTTTTTTACCTTTTGGTGCTTGGGCAGTACGAGAAGAGCTTTTATCTGCGAGATGGGACATACTGCTTGCATGTTTGCTCTGTTTTTCTCTAAGGCCTACCTGTGCACAGTGGCTCTGGGCCCTGCCAGGTCACAACGATGCCTGGGGCTGGTTTTTTTTATCTTTTGGTGCCAGGGCAGCATGGGAAGAGCTTTTTTCTGGGTGATTGGACATACCGCTTGCTTGCATGTTTGCTCTGTTTTGTTCGGAGGCCTACCTGTGCACAGTGGTTGTGGGCCCTACCGGGTCACAGATGCCTGGAACTGGTGTTTTTTAACAATTTGGTGCCAGGGCAGCTTGGGAAGACCTTTTATCTGGGAGATGGGACACACTGCTTGCATGTTTGCTCTGTTTTGCTTTGAGGCGTGCCTGTGCACAGTGGCTCCGCGCAGTGCCAGGTCACAACGATGCCTCGGGCTGATGTTTTTTATCTTTTGGTGCCAGGGCAGCATAGGAAGAGCTTTTTTCTGGGAGATTGGACATACCGCTTGCATGTTTTCTATATTTTGCTCTGAGGCCTACCTGTACTCAGTGGCTCTGGGCCCTGCCGGGTCACTCCACTGCCAGGGACTGGTGATTTTTTACATTTCAGTACCAGGGCAGCATGGGAAGAGCTTTTATCTGGGAGATGGGACATTCTGCTTGCATGTTTGCTCTGTTTTGTTCTGAGGCCTACCAGGGCACAGTGCCTCTGGGCCCTGCCGGGTCACAATGATGCCTGGAGGTGGTGTTTTTTACATTTTGGTGCCAGAGCAGCATGGGAAGACCTTTTATTTGGGAGATGGGACACACTGCTTGCATGTTTGCTCTGTTTTGCACTGAGGCCTACCTGTGAATAGTAGCTCTGGGTCCCTTCGGATCACACCAATTCCACGGCATGGTGTTTTATAGCTTTTGGTATCAGGGCAGCATGGGAAGAGCTTTTATCTGGGAGATAGGACACACTGCTTGCATGTTTGCTCTCTTTTGCTGTGAGGCCTACCTGTGCAGAGTGGCTCTGGGTCCTGCGATGTCACACCACTGCCAGGGCCTGGTGTTTTTTACCTTTTGGTGCCAGGGGAGAATGGGACACACTGCTTGCATGTTTGCCCTGTTTTGCTCTGAGGCCTACCTGTGCACAGTGGCTCTGGGCCCTGCCGGGTCACAGACGCCTGGAACTGGTGTTTTTTAATGTTTTGGTGCCATTGCAGCATGGGAAGAGGTTTTATCTGGGAGACAGAACACACTGCTTGCATGTTTGCTCTCTTTTGCTGTGAGGCCTACCTGTGCTCAGTGGAGCTCGGCCCTGCCAGGTCACAGATGCCTGGAACTGGTGTTTTTTAACATTTTGGTGCCAGGGCAGCATGGGAAGAGCTTTTATCTGGAAGATGGGACACACTGCTTGCATGTTTGTTCTGTTTTGCACTGAGGCCTACCTGTGAACAATAGCTCTGGGTCCCTTCAAATCACACCAATTCCACAGAATGGTGTTTTTAGCTTTTGGTATCAGGGCAGCATGGGAAGAGCTTTTATCTGGGAGATGGGACACACTGCTTGCATGTTTGTTCTCTTTTGCTGTGAGGCCTACCTGTGCACAGTGGCTCTCGGCCCTGCCGGGTCACAGATGCCTGGAACTGGTGTTTTTTAACGTTTTGGTGCCAGGGCAGCAAGGGAAGAGCTTTTATCTGAGAGATGGGACATACTGCTTGCATGTTTGCTCTGTTTTGCTCTGAGGCCTACTTGTGCACAGAGGCTCTGGGCCCTGCACAATCACACCACTGCTTGGTCCTGTTTCTTTTTATCTTTTGGTGCCAGGGCAGCATGGGAAGAGCTTTTATCTGTGAGATGGGAAACACTGCTTGGATGTTTGCTCTGTTTTGCTCTGAGGCGTACCTGTGCACAGTGGCTCTGGGCCCTTCCGAGTCACAACGATGTCAGGGGCTGATGTTTTTTCTCTTTTGGTGCCTGGGTAGCATGGGAAGAGTTTTTTTCTGGGAGATTGGACATACCGCTTGCATGTTTGCTCTTTTTTGCTCTGAGGCCTACCTGTGCACAGTGGCTCTGGGCCCTGCCATGTCACACCACTTCCAGGGCCTGGTGTTTTTTACCTTTTGGTGCCAGGGCAGCATGGGAAGAGCTTTTATCTGGGAGACTGGACACACTGCTTGCATGTTTGCTCTGTTTTGCTCTGAGGCCTACCTGTGCACTGTGGCTCTGGGCCCTGCCGGGTCACAACGATGCCTGGGGCTGATGTTTCTTATCTTTTTGTGCCAGGGCAGCTTGAGAAGAGCTTTTTTCTGGGAGATTGGACATACCGCTTGCATGTTTGCTCTCTTTTACTGTGAGGCCTACCTGTGCACAGCGGCTCTGGGCCCTGCCGGGTCACAGATGCCTGGAACTGGTGTTTTTTAACATTTTGGTGCTAGGGCGGCATGGGAAGAGCTTTTATCTGGGAGATGGGACACACTGCTTGCATGTTTGCTCTGTTTTGCTCTGAGGCCTACTTGTGCACAGTGGCTCTCGACCCTGCAGGATCACACCACTGCCTGGTCCTGTTTTTTTTTATCTTTTGGTGCCAGGGCAGCATGGGAAGAGCTTTTATCTGTGAAATGGGACACACTGCTTGCATGTTTGCTCTGTTTTGCTCTGAGGCGTACCTGTGCACAGTGGCTCAGGGCCCTTCCGGGTCACAACGATGTCAGGGGCTGATGTTTTTTATCTTTTGGTGCTAGGGCGGCATGGGAAGAGCTTTTATCTGGGAGATGGGACACACTTCTTGCATGTTTGCTCTGTTTTGCTCTGAGGCCTACCTGTGCACAGTGGCTCTGAGCCCTGCCATGGCAGCATGGGAAGAGCCTCCCAAAAGGTAAAAAACACCAGGCTCAGGCTGTGGTGTGATCCGGAAGGGCCGAAAGCCACTGTGCACAGGTAGTCCTCAGAGCAAAACAGAGCAGACATGCAAGCAGTCTGTCCCATCTCCCAGATAAAAACTCTTCCCATGCTGTCCTGGCACCAAAAGATAAAAAACACCAGGCTCTGGAAGTGGTGTGATCCGGCAGGGCCCAGAGCCACTGTGCCCAGGTCGGCCTTAGAACAAAACAGATCAAAACAAGAGCTTTTATCTGGGAGACGGGACACACTGCTTGCATATTTGCACTGTTTTGCTCTGAGGCCTACCAGTGCACAGTTCCTCTGGGCTCTGCCGGGTCACAACGATGTCTGGGGCTGGTGTTTTTTATCTTTTGGTGCCAGGGAAGCATGGGAAGAGGTTTTATCTGGGAGATGGGACATACTGCTTGTATGTTTGCTCTGTTTTGCTCTGAGGCCTACCTGTGCAAAGTGGCTCTAGGCCCTTCCGGATCACACCACTGCCTGAGCCTGGTGTTTTTTACCTTTTGGTGCTTGGGCAGTACGAGAAGAGCTTTTATCTGCGAGATGGGACATACTGCTTGCATGCTTGCTCTGTTTTTCTCTAAGGCCTACCTGTGCACAGTGGCTCTGGGCCCTGCCGGGTCACAACTGTAGCAGGGTTTCGTGTTCCCAAGAATTGAGACCAAACAGAATCTTCAGGAAGGAATGATGTTTATTGCCGGTAGAGCCCAGTGTGGCTATCACCACAAAGAACTGAGCTCCCGTATAAGGAAGCAACCTCTCTGATATAGCACAGCTTACAGTTACGTCACAGAAGGTGGTCATTCACTAGCTAACGGTTATAATTTGTTTATCATTATCTAGCTCCATCATCAAGATCATTGCCCCAGACATGACCTTTTCTGAGTGTGGCATAAATTCAAACAAATTCTCCTAAATCATCAGTCTTATCTTTCAAGCAGTCTATTCTGAGATACACAATGCTGTAACTTCCTCTTTTCCCGAGCTACAAGCTTCCTGTTTCAACAGTATCTAGCTGAGTCAACCTCACAGCTATATTTTACTTTGAAGAAGGATTTTATTTAATCTTTCTAAATGTTAGTTAATCAGAACAATATTATAACACTCATTAGTTAATAATCAATTTCCTCGGTCCTAAAACAACTTCCTTGGTCTACATAAATTCAATTAGCTAAGAATAACAGACAGTGTTAAATTTAAGCAAGAGACAAGCTGTTTGAAGCAAGCTGAAAGTGATTAGAGAGACCATTGTTCATAACTATTGGCTATGTGTTAAATTTACCAATTTCCTCGGCTACATTTCCCCCCTTTTCGGCCTTGATAGCGAAGCAGAAGAGGCCGAACAATAACAGTATATCTTCCCTCTAGGGTCAATACGCCCCCTCCTCCTCACCAGGTCCTGAGGACTCTAAGCTGCGCATTTTAAGTAAGCACACCCTTTCTGGGGACAGTGTCAGTAATTGGGCCGCAGGTGGGGCTCCCTTACTGGGCAGAGGCGACACTGGAGTTGCTAACATTGTCAATTTTTGAAACAGTAGACTGTATTAAGCAAATAATGCATGAAATATAATAAGGAAGAAATATAATTTCAGTTAGAGCACACCCCCACTAAGAGCAAAGCCTTTTTCTACCAGCTTTCCCTTAAGATAACACACACCAGCAAGATACTTATGATGACATTGATCAGAAATTAAGTCTGGATATAATGTTAGGATGCCTCTCTTGTGGTGGCATCTCCTGGAGTGGGAGAGCAGGAGGAGTAGACAGGAAACAACGAGGACAAGGTGTATTATTATAATGCTGACAGCCACAGTCAGGACAAACTATTTCTTGGATACCTGTCCTAAACTTATAGAAGCAATAGAAAAGGAAAACAAAACACGGGAAAAGTGCACAACCAGTAAAAGTATAGGAGAAAACACGAAAAAAACATTGTTACTGTAGTCCACCGATGATCAAAGCTTCAGCTGTGGGTAGACTAGCCAGCCCAGGAGTGGCTAGACCAGAGCTTCTTCAGAACCTGAACAGCCTTCTGGAGTGCTCAGGTACCAGGCCCCGGAACTGTTGCCTGTGAATCTCAGCCTTTTCCGGTAGGCTGAGATCCAGAGGGTAGCTTCTTCAGTCAGAGACGGAGGGCATCGTCTGGACAGATCTCTGAAACTCAAGGCGTGGCAGCAGGTTTAAAATTAGTCCAATGAACTCAAGCTGCAATGCCTTTTACCTTTACAGCAGTGGGAGTTGCTAACAGGACAGTGTATGGGCCCTTCTATTTAGGTCCCATTAGAATTACTTGCCAGTCCTTTACCCAAATCTCATCTTTTGGCTGAAACTTATGGACTGGATTAAACACTGGCAAAGGCTATTGTTTTTCTACATACTTTTGAATTTTCTGCAAAGTTTTACCCAGGGCTATAACTTGTTCCCTGAGTCTCAGATCTCCCAACTGACAAGGGTTTCCTGTAACACCTTGTAAAATAGGAGGTGGCCTACCAAACATTAACTCAAATGGGGACATTTTCAAATAACTGCTGGCAGACCCCACCGTCCTACAATTTCCTTTAAGAGACACCGAACTACCTCTTTGGCCTTTTCAGTTTTACAAGGAAATGCTTTTACTCACCCAGAATATGAGTCAACAAACACTGACAAGTATCGGAATACTTGGTACCGTGGCAATTCAGTAAAATCTACAACTAGTGACTGAAATGGCAGAGACCCCGGGGGTTGGAACTCAGGAGGTGGACCTGGTCCTTGTCGGGGGTTGTTTCTGGCACACACAACACAGCTTCTGGAAACAGCTGCACACAGTCCATGTAGTTTAGCAATGTACAAGTCCTTGTTTAGTAACTCTGCTAGTGCTGACTTTCCATAATGAGTGGCTTCACGGGCAGCTTTTACTACTGCATGAGCAATTGATTCTGGCTTAAAGAGTCTTCTATCTGGAAACTGAAGCCAGCCATCACATCTCTGGGTATTCTGGGGACTAGCCTAGTCCTCCTCCTCATGGGAATACTTTGGAGTCCAATCAGACATCTGGACTTGGAAGAGAGGGCACTGAAGACTCAACGACTGTAAATACTCTTCCCTGGCAGCCGCCTTAGCTGCTTCATCTGCCCGACGGTTCCCTTTTACCACTGGGCTCAGTGGCTTCTAGTGGGCACGGCAGTGCATAACAGCCACTTTCAGTGGGGCATTTACGGCTTGGAGCAGTTGCAAAATCTCAGGTCCATTTTTAATTCCTCTCCCTGAAGCAGTAATGAGGCCCTTTTCTTTATACAAAGCTCCATGGGCATGCAGGGTCGGAAATGCACATTTAGAGTCAGTCCAAATATTAACTTTCAATCCCTCTGCCAGCTGAAGGGCTCTGGTTAACGCAATAAGTTCAGTTTTCTGAGCAGAGGTATTAGGGGGCAGGGGTTTAGCTTCTATATTCTTAGTCCAGGTTACCACTGCATAGCCTGCCTTTCTGACCCCATTTTCAACAAAACTGCTACCATCAGTAAAATAATCAATATCTGGGTTTGGCATGGGACATCAGTCAGGTCCTTTCGGCTAGAGTAAACTTCATCAGTGGTTCGGAGACAATCAAGGGTTGGGCTCTCCTCATCTACTGGTAGTAAGGATGCTGAGTTGAGAGCACTAATTACAGTTAGCTCCACTTGTGGGTTTTCAGCAATCTCTGATACGTGGTCATGCATACATTTGTGAACAAATCTCTTCCCTGTAGTCCATCAGGGCGAGCACAGAATGTGGGACTTTAACACAGACCTTCGGTCCCAAAGTCAGCTTCTGCGAATCTTTGACTAGCTCTGCTGTGGCTGCTACTGCACAGAGACAAGCTGGCCAGCCTTTTGCTACAGCATCCAACTGCTTAGACAGGTATGCTACTGGCCTCTCCCAATTTCCCAGATGCTGGGTTAATACTCCAGCTGCTGTGCCATTCCTCTTATGCACAGAAGAGCAAAAAGGCTTCATAAGGTCTGGCAGACCCAGGGCAGGGGCTTCCAGCAACTGTCCTTTAAGAGTCTGGAATGCTTGCTTCTGCTCTTTTCCCCACAGAAAAAGGATCCCGTTCTCCCCCCTTTGTAGCTTCATAAAGGGGCTTTGCTGTTTCTGCAAAGTTGGGAATCCAAATTTGGCAATACCCTGCAGACCCCAGAAATTCACACTCGCCTTCTGGAGGAGGGCTCTGGAATGGAGCAGACTGCTTCCTTGCATTCATGGCCCAGGGACCTGATTCCTTCTGATATATCAAATCCCAAATATTTTACTTGGGGCTGACAGAGCTGTGCTTTCTTCTGTGACACTTTGTAGTCAGCTTTGTATAGCACCTTTAGCAACTTCTGGGTAGCCTCATAACAAATCCCTTTACAATGATTGTTTTATCTGTCACTGGGACTACTGGCTGAGTTACTACTGAACGTTCAGCTCCAGTGTCCGTTAAGAAAGAAATATTTTGGCTCCCCATGGAAATTTTAACCATGGGCTCCTGGGGGCCAAGATTGAAGGTGCTCAGTCTGGCCTATGCCTCCCATTCTTCATCCCATTCAGAGTTTATTTGCCACCCATATTTGTTCTTTCTTAATGCTGCTTCCATGGCTGGTCCTCATCTTTTATACATTCCATTTCGGACTTCCCCTCGGCTCTGGGGGTCCCATCTTTTCCTTCTTCTATCATCTCGTCCTCTTCCACATCCCCTGATACTCTGTAGCCTCTTTTTGCACTCATCTTTCCAATGCCCTCTTTTAAAACACCACGCACATGTTTCAAAATCTAGGGGCTGTCTGCCTCCTCTTCTCTCTCTCAGGGTACCCCCCATACGTCCCCTTCCAGGGGGGTACTGTCCCTGTTGGGGCTGCTGGGCCGGTGCTACAGCCAGCAATTCTGCCTTCTTTTTCATTTTCCTATTGGTCTCTCTTTGTGCTTCCTGTTCACAATTAGAAAAAACTTTATGGGCAATTTTAAGCAGCTGCTCTATATTCATTCCCAGGAACCCTTCTTTCTTCTGTATTTTCCTTCTAATGTCCCCTGCTGCTTGGGTGACAAAAGTGTTCAAAACCATTCTTCTATTTTCTTCTGCTTCTGGGACATAGGGAGTGTATTGACGGTAGGTCTGGTAGACCCTTTCTAGAAAAGCACCAGGAGGCTCATTTGGTCCTTGTTGACACTCTTGTATTTTTCTTTTTCCTGCAGCCTTTATCCCTTGCATCAGGGCTTGCTGGTACCTGGTTAGTTTAGCCATGCCTCCCTCTTCATTGGCATCCCGGTTCGGATTTGCCATAGGAAATGCCTCTTTCACCTTTTGTTTCTGCATCCTCCCCTTCTTTTTCTAGCTCTGGGATATCTTTATACTCATCTTCTGCCTCTGCATCTTCTTTCCGTGTCTGAGATCTGATCCCCCTACTTGCTCTTTTACAGGCCCTTCCACTCTCTCTCCTCCTCTAGGCAGTGAGGGAGCATATGGTGGTGGGGGCACCTCTTCTTCTTGGGTTTGTTTAACAGGTTTAGCCTTTGGCTGGAGTCTAGCTTCTAGAGGGGCAGTGGGGCAGGCAGTATCTCGCTTTACTGGCACCACAGGATAAATGCCTCCCTTTGGTGGTCGCCTTCTTGACTGTGGATTCATCCTCCTTCCTTTCCCTAGGGCCATAAGCTGCACCTCCTTCTTCCTAGCCCGGTACCCCGGCCAGTTCTTAACCCAGGGAGGGGGATTCAAACAAGTATCAAACCATGACTGTGCATATATAATCTGATCATCATGATACTTAAGAGTAAAGTGATAAACATCTAGGGCAGTTGTTTCATCAAAAGTCCCTTCCTTTGGCCTGCCTAAATCAAATGTAGGCCACTCTAAGGTACAGAAAATTTCCAACAGCTCAGGGGTTGGATTCTCCCCTGACTGAACCCATCCTCCACACACCTCCTGGAAATGTTTCAACATCAATGCCAGGGGGGTATTTTCTGGGGATGAGCATGAACCTCCCATTATCAACACAGAGCCCAGACAAGACAAGACAGTCTAGGGATTAATAACAGTGAGAAAGCAGTAAGGGGTCTGCTTCTCAGGAGGCCCTACGCACTCGCTTCTCGTCTTTGACGACCTGACGAAGTCGCCCAGCCAGGAACTGCGTCTCAGAGATTCAATACACCGATCGCCTTATGACGTTCCATTCATGTCATTCACACGACAAGTTTCCAACCCAGTACCTACAGCAACAGCGGGTTCGGAAGAGTCCCACCAACTCCCCTACTTGGGCCGTGCTAGGGGGTGATCAAGCCCCTCTTCGTTTCAAAAGGAAACGGTAACCCCAGTTACTCCATACTTACTTGTCCCGGGACTTTCCTGGATCACTCGTTCCTGATTCCGTCACCGGGTCGTTGACGCCCCAGTGGCGCACCGCTGACACCCGAGGAAGGCAGGGCCTGCTCCTGAAAAACTCAGGGGGCGCCCACAGGTCCACTACCAGTCTAGAACCAGCGGCCACGGACTGGGGCTCAAGGGGGCACCCCAATGGTCCCCTCAATCCCGGAAGAACGAGCCCCCAAAATGTAGCAGGGTTTCGTGTTCCCAAGAATTGAGACCAAACAGAATCTTCAGGAAGGAATGATGTTTATTGCCGGCAGAGCCCAGTGTGGCTATCACCACAAAGAACTGAGCTCCCGTATAAGGAAGCAACCTCTCTGATATAGCACAGCTTACAGTTACGTCACAGAAGGTGGTCATTCACTAGCTAACGGTTATAATTTGTTTATCATTATCTAGCTCCATCATCAAGATCATTGCCCCAGACATGACCTTTTCTGAGTGTGGCATAAATTCAAACAAATTCTCCTAAATCATCAGTCTTATCTTTCAAGCAGTCTATTCTGAGATACACAATGCTGTAACTTCCTCTTTTCCCGAGCTACAAGCTTCCTGTTTCAACAGTATCTAGCTGAGTCAACCTCACAGCTATATTTTACTTTGAAGAAGGATTTTATTTAATCTTTCTAAATGTTAATCAGAACAATATTATAACACTTATTAGTTAATAATCAATTTCCTCGGTCCTAAAACAACTTCCTTGGTCTACATAAATTCAATTAGCTAAGAATAACAGACAGTGTTAAATTTAAGCAAGAGACAAGCTGTTTGAAGCAAGCTGAAAGTGATTAGAGAGACCATTGTTCATAACTATTGGCTATGTGTTAAATTTACCAATTTCCTCGGCTACACAACGATGCCTGGTGCTGGTTTTTTTTATCTTTTGGTGCCAGGGCAGCATGGGAAGAGCTTTTTTCTGGGTGATTGGACAGACCGCTTGCATGTTTGCTCTGTTTTGTTCGGAGGCCTACCTGTGCACAGTGGGTATGGGCCCTACCGGGTCATAATGATGCCTGGAGCTGGTGTTTTTTACGTTTTGGTGCTTGGGAAGCACGGGAAGGGCTTTTATCTGTGAGGTGGGGCCTACTTGCATGTTTTTTATCTTTTGATGCCAGGGCAGCATGTTTGCTCTGTTTTGGTGCTTGGGAAGCACGGGAAGAGCTTTTATCTGTGAGACGGGACACACTGCTTGCATATTTGCTCTGTTTTGCTCTGAGGCCTAACTCTGCAGAGTGGCTCTACGTCCTGCCAAGTCACACCACTGCTAGGGCATGGAGTTTTTTATCTTTTGGTGCATGGGAAGAGATTTTATCTGAGAGATGGGACACACTGCTTGCATGTTTGCTCTGTTTTGCTTTTTAGCCGACCTGTGCACAGTGGCTCTGGGCCCTGCCAGGTCACACCGATGCCGGTGCCCGATGTTTTTTACCTCTTGGTGCCAGGGCAGCATGGGAAGAACTTTTATCTGCGAGTTGGGGTATACTTATTGCATGTTTGCTCTGTTTTGCTCTGAGGCCTACCTTTGAACAGTGGCTCTTGGCCCTGCCAGGGCAGCATGGGAAGAGCCTCTCAAAAGGTAAAAAGCACCAGGCCCAGGCAGTGGTGTGATCCAGCAGGGCCGAAAGCCACTGTGCAGAGGTAGTCCTCAGAGCAAAACAGAGCAGACATGCAAGCAGTATGTCCCATCTCCCAGATAAAAGCTCTTCCCATGCTGCCCTGGCACCAAAAGATAAAATACACCAGGCACCGGCAGTGGTGTGATCCGGCAGGGCCCAGAGCCACTGTGCCCAGGTCGGCCTTAGAACAAAACAGATGAAAACAAGAGCTTTTATCTGGGAGACAGGACACACTGCTTGCATATTTGCTCTGTTTTGCTCTGAGGCCTACCTGTGCACGGTGGCTCTGGGCTCTGCCGGGTCACAACGATGCCTGGGGCTGGTGTTTTTTATCTTTTGGTGCCAGGGAAGCATGGGAAGAGGTTTTATCTGGGAGATGGGACATACTGCTTGTATGTTTGCTCTATTTTGCTCTGAGGCCTACCTGTGCACAGTGGCTCTAGGCCCTTTCGGATCACACCACTGCCTGAGCCTGGTGTTTTTTACCTTTTGGTGCTTGGGCAGTATGAGAAGAGCTTTTATCTGCGAGATGGGACATACTGCTTGCATGTTTGCTCTGTTTTTCTCTAAGGCCTACCTGTGCACAGTGGCTCTGGGCCCTGCCGGGTCACAACGATGCCTGGGGCTGGTTTTTTTTATCTTTTGGTGCCAGGGCAGCATGGGAAGAGCTTTTTTCTGGGTGATTGGACATACCGCTTGCATGTTTGCTCTGTTTTGTTCGGAGGCCTACCTGTGCACAGTGGTTGTGGGCCCTACCTGGTCACAGATGCCTGGAACTGGTGTTTTTTAACATTTTGGTGCCAGGGCAGCATGGGAAGACCTTTTATCTGGGAGATGGGACACACTGCTTGCATGTTTGCTCTGTTTTGCTTTGAGGCCTGCCTGTGCACAGTGGCTCCGCGCAGTGCCAGGTCACAACGATGCCTCGGGCTGATGTTTTTTATCTTTTGGTGCCAGGGCAGCATAGGAAGAGCTTTTTTCTGGGAGATTGGACATACCGCTTGCATGTTTTCTATATTTTGCTCTGAGGCCTACCTGTGCTCAGTGGCTCTGGGCCCTGCCGGGTCACTCCACTGCCAGGGACTGGTGATTTTTTACCTCTGTTTTGTTCTGAGGCCTACCAGGGCACAGTGCCTCTGGGCCCTGCCGGGTCACAATGATGCCCGGAGGTGGTGTTTTTTACATTTTGGTGCCAGAGCAGCATGGGAAGACCTTTTATTTGGGAGATGGGACACACTGCTTGCATGTTTGCTCTGTTTTGCACTGAGGCCTACCTGTGAATAGTAGCTCTGGGTCCCTTCGGATCACACCAATTCCACGGCATGGTGTTTTATAGCTTTTGGTATCAGGGCAGCATGGGAAGAGCTTTTATCTGGGAGACAGGACACACTGCTTGCATGTTTGCTCTCTTTTGCTGTGAGGCCTACCTGTGCAGAGTGGCTCTGGGTCCTGCGATGTCACACCACTGCCAGGGCCTGGTGTTTTTTACCTTTTGGTGCCAGGGGAGAATGGGAAGAGCTTTTATATTGGAGATGGGACACACTGCTTGCATGTTTGCCCTGTTTTGCTCTGAGGCCTACCTGTGCACAGTGGCTCTGGGCCCTGCCGGTTCACAGATGCCTGGAAGTGGTGTTTTTTAACATTTTGGTTCTAGGGCAGCATGGGAAGAGCTTTGATCTGGGAGATGGGACACACTGCTTGCATGTTTGCTCTGTTTTGCTCTGAGGCCTACCTGTGCACAGTGGCTCTGAGCCCTGCCATGGCAGCATGGGAAGAGCCTCCCAAAAGGTAAAAAACACCAGGCTCAGGCTGTGGTGTGATCCGGAAGGGCCGAAAGCCACTGTGCACAGGTAGTCCTCAGAGCAAAACAGAGCAGACATGCAAGCAGTCTGTCCCATCTCCCAGATAAAAACTCTTCCCATGCTGTCCTGGCACCAAAAGATAAAAAACACCAGGCTCTGGAAGTGGTGTGATCCGGCAGGGCCCAGAGCCACTGTGCCCAGGTCGGCCTTAGAACAAAACAGATCAAAACAAGAGCTTTTATCTGGGAGACGGCACACACTGCTTGCATATTTGCACTGTTTTGCTCTGAGGCCTACCAGTGCACAGTGCCTCTGGGCTCTGCCGGGTCACAACGATGTCTGGGGATGGTGTTTTTTATCTTTTGGTGCCAGGGAAGCATGGGAAGAGGTTTTATCTGGGAGATGGGACATACTGCTTGTATGTTTGCTCTGTTTTGCTCTGAGGCCTACCTGTGCAAAGTGGCTCTAGGCCCTTCCGGATCACACCACTGCCTGAGCCTGGTGTTTTTTACCTTTTGGTGCTTGGGCAGTACGAGAAGAGCTTTTATCTGCGAGATAGGACATACTGCTTGCATGTTTGCCCTGTTTTGCTCTGAGGCCTACCTGTGCACAGTGGCTCTGGGCCCTGCAGGATCACACCACTGCCTGGTCCTGTTTTTTTTTATCTTTTGGTGCCAGGGCAGCATGGGAAGAGCTTTTATCTGTGAGATGGGAAACACTGCTTGCATGTTTGCTCTGTTTTGCTCTGAGGCGTACCTGTGCACAGTGGCTCTGGGCCCTTCCGAGTCACAACGATGTCAGGGGCTGATGTTTTTTCTCTTTTGGTGCCTGGGTAGCATGGGAAGAGTTTTTTTCTGGGAGATTGGACATACCGCTTGCATGTTTGCTCTTTTTTGCTCTGAGGCCTACCTGTGCACAGTGGCTCTGGGCCCTGCCATGTCACACCACTTCCAGGGCCTGGTGTTTTTTACCTTTTGGTGCCAGGGCAGCATGGGAAGAGCTTTTATCTGGGAGACTGGACACACTGCTTGCATGTTTGCTCTGTTTTGCTCTGAGGCCTACCTGTGCACTGTGGCTCTGGGCCCTGCCGGGTCACAACGATGCCTGGGGCTGATGTTTCTTATCTTTTTGTGCCAGGGCAGCTTGGGAAGAGCTTTTTTCTGGGAGATTGGACATACCGCTTGCATGTTTGCTCTCTTTTACTGTGAGGCCTACCTGTGCACAGCGGCTCTGGGCCCTGCCGGGTCACAGATGCCTGGAACTGGTGTTTTTTAACATTTTGGTGCTAGGGCGGCATGGGAAGAGCTTTTATCTGGGAGATGGGACACACTGCTTGCATGTTTGCTCTGTTTTGCTCTGAGGCGTACCTGTGCACAGTGGCTCAGGGCCCTTCCGGGTCACAACGATGTCAGGGGCTGATGTTTTTTATCTTTTGGTGCTAGGGCGGCATGGGAAGAGCTTTTATCTGGGAGATGGGACACACTTCTTGCATGTTTGCTCTGTTTTGCTCTGAGGCCTACCTGTGCACAGTGGTTCTGAGCCCTGCCATGGCAGCATGGGAAGAGCCTCCCAAAAGGTAAAAAACACCAGGCTCAGGCTGTGGTGTGATCCGGAAGGGCCGAAAGCCACTGTGCATAGGTAGTCCTCAGAGCAAAACAGAGCAGACATGCAAGCAGTCTGTCCCATCTCCCAGATAAAAACTCTTCCCATGCTGTCCTGGCACCAAAAGATAAAAAACACCAGGCTCTGGAAGTGGTGTGATCCGGCAGGGCCCAGAGCCACTGTGCCCAGGTCGGCCTTAGAACAAAACAGATCAAAACAAGAGCTTTTATCTGGGAGACGGCACACACTGCTTGCATATTTGCACTGTTTTGCTCTGAGGCCTACCAGTGCACAGTGCCTCTGGGCTCTGCCGGGTCACAACGATGTCTGGGGCTGGTGTTTTTTATCTTTTGGTGCCAGGGAAGCATGGGAAGAGGTTTTATCTGGGAGATGGGACATACTGCTTGTATGTTTGCTCTGTTTTGCTCTGAGGCCTACCTGTGCAAAGTGGCTCTAGGCCCTTCCGGATCACACCACTGCCTGAGCCTGGTGTTTTTTACCTTTTGGTGCTTGGGCAGTACGAGAAGAGCTTTTATTTGCGAGATGGGATATACTGCTTGCATGCTTGCTCTGTTTTTCTCTAAGGCCTACTTGTGCACAGTGGCTCTGGGCCCTGCCGGGTCACAACGATGCCTGGTACTGTTTTTTTTTATCTTTTGGTGCCAGGGCAGCATGGGAAGAGCTTTTGTCTGGGTGATTGGACAGACCGCTTGCATGTTTGCTGTGTTTTGTTCGGAGGCCTACCTGTGCACAGTGGGTGTGGGCCCTACCGGGTCATAATGATGCCTGGAGCTGGTGTTTTTTACGTTTTGGTGCTTGGGAAGCACGGGAAGGGCTTTTATCTGTGAGGTGGGGCCTAATTGCATGTTTTTTATCTTTTGATGCCAGGGCAGCATGTTTGCTCTGTTTTGGTGCTTGGGAAGCACGGGAAGAGCTTTTATCTGTGAGACGGGACACACTGCTTGCATATTTGCTCTGTTTTGCTCTGAGGCCTAACTATGCAGAGTGGCTCTACGTCCTGCCAAGTCACACCACTGCTAGGGCATGGAGTTTTTTATCTTTTGGTGCATGGGAAGAGATTTTATCTGAGAGATGGGACACACTGCTTGCATGTTTGCTCTGTTTTGCTTTTTAGCCGACCTGTGCACAGTGGCTCTGGGCCCTGCCAGGTCACACCGATGCCGGTGCCCGATGTTTTTTACCTCTTGGTGCCAGGGTAGCATGGGAAGAACTTTTATCTGCGAGTTGGGGTACACTTATTGCATGTTTGCTCTGTTTTGCTCTGAGGCCTACCTTTGAACAGTGGCTCTTGGCCCTGCCAGGGCAGCATGGGAAGAGCCTCTCAAAAGGTAAAAAGCACCAGGCCCAGGCAGTGGTGTGATCCAGCAGGGCCGAAAGCCACTGTGCAGAGGTAGTCCTCAGAGCAAAACAGAGCAGACATGCAAGCAGTATGTCCCATCTCCCAGATAAAAGTTCTTCCCATGCTGCCCTGGCACCAAAAGATAAAATACACCAGGCACCGGCAGTGGTGTGATCCGGCAGGGCCCAGAGCCACTGTGCCCAGGTCGGCCTTAGAACAAAACAGATGAAAACAAGAGCTTTTATCTGGGAGACGGGACACACTGCTTGCATATTTGCTCTGTTTTGCTCTGAGGCCTACCTGTGCACGGTGGCTCTGGGCTCTGCCGGGTCACAACGATGCCTGGGGCTGGTGTTTTTTATCTTTTGGTGCCAGGGAAGCATGGGAAGAGGTTTTATCTGGGAGATGGGACATACTGCTTGTATGTTTGCTCTGTTTTGCTCTGAGGCCTACCTGTGCACAGTGGCTCTAGGCCCTTTCGGATCACACCACTGCCTGAGCCTGGTGTTTTTTACCTTTTGGTGCTTGGGCAGTACGAGAAGAGCTTTTATCTGCGAGATGGGACATACTGCTTGCATGTTTGCTCTGTTTTTCTCTAAGGCCTACCTGTGCACAGTGGCTCTGGGCCCTGCCGGGTCACAACGATGCCTGGGGCTGGTTTTTTTTATCTTTTGGTGCCAGGGCAGCATGGGAAGAGCTTTTTTCTGGGTGATTGGACATACCGCTTTCATGTTTGCTCTGTTTTGTTCGGAGGCCTACCTGTGCACAGTGGTTGTGGGCCCTACCTGGTCACAGATGCCTGGAAGTGGTGTTTTTTAACATTTTGGTGCCAGGGCAGCATGGGAAGACCTTTTATCTGGGAGATGGGACACACTGCTTGCATGTTTGCTCTGTTTTGCTTTGAGGCCTGCCTGTGCACAGTGGCTCCGCGCAGTGCCAGGTCACAACGATGCCTCGGGCTGATGTTTTTTATCTTTTGGTGCCAGGGCAGCATAGGAAGAGCTTTTTTCTGGGAGATTGGACATACCGCTTGCATGTTTTCTATATTTTGCTCTGAGGCCTACCTGTGCTCAGTGGCTCTGGGCCCTGCCGGGTCACTCCACTGCCAGGGACTGGTGATTTTTTACCTTTCAGTACCAGGGCAGCATGGGAAGAGCTTTTATCTGGGAGATGGGACATTCTGCTTGCATGTTTGCTCTGTTTTGTTCTGAGGCCTACCAGGGCACAGTGCCTCTGGGCCCTGCCGGGTCACAATGATGCCCGGAGGTGGTGTTTTTTACATTTTGGTGCCAGAGCAGCATGGGAAGACCTTTTATTTAGGAGATGGGACACACTGCTTGCATGTTTGCTCTGTTTTGCACTGAGGCCTACCTGTGAATAGTAGCTCTGGGTCCCTTCGGATCACACCAATTCCACGGCATGGTGTTTTATAGCTTTTGGTATCAGGGCAGCATGGGAATAGCTTTTATCTGGCAGACAGGACACACTGCTTGCATGTTTGCTCTCTTTTGCTGTGAGGCCTACCTGTGCAGAGTGGCTCTGGGTCCTGCGATGTCACACCACTGCCAGGGCCTGGTGTTTTTTACCTTTTGGTGCCAGGGGAGAATGGGAAGACCTTTTATCCTGGAGATGGGACACACTGCTTGCATGTTTGCCCTGTTTTGCTCTGAGGCCTACCTGTGCACAGTGGCTCTGGGCTCTGCCGGGACACAGATGCCTGGAACTGGTGTTTTTTAACATTTTGGTGCCAGGGCAGCATGGGAAGAGCTTTGATCTGGGAGATGGGACACACTGCTTGCATGTTTGCCCTGTTTTGCTCTGAGGTCTTCCTGTGCACAGTGGCTCTGGGCCCTGCCGGGTCACAGACGCCTGGAACTGGTGTTTTTTAACGTTTTGGTGCCATTGCAGCATGGGAAGAGCTTTTATCTGGGAGACAGAACACACTGCTTGCATGTTTGCTCTCTTTTGCTGTGAGGCCTACCTGTGCTCAGTGGAGCTCGGCCCTGCCAGGTCACAGATGCCTGGAACTGGTGTTTTTTAACATTTTGGTGCCAGGGCAGCATGGGAAGAGCTTTTATCTGGAAGATGGGACACACTGCTTGCATGTTTGCTCTGTTTTGCACTGAGGCCTACCTGTGAACAATAGCTCTGGGTCCCTTCAAATCACACCAATTCCACAGAATGGTGTTTTTAGCTTTTGGTATCAGGGCAGCATGGGAAGAGCTTTTATCTGGGAGACGGGACACACTGCTTGCATGTTTGTTCTCTTTTGCTGTGAGGCCTACCTGTGCACAGTGGCTCTCGGCCCTGCCGGGTCACAGATGCCTGGAACTAGTGTTTTTTAACGTTTTGGTGCCAGGGTAGCATGGGAAGAGCTTTTATCTGAGAGATGGGACATACTGCTTGCATGTTTGCTCTGTTTTGCTCTGAGGCCTACCTGTGCACAGTGGCTCTCGGCCCTGCCGGTTCACAGATGCCTTGAACTGGTGTTTTTTAACGTTTTGGTGCCAGGGCAGCATGGGAAGAACTTTTATCTGAGAGATGGGACATAATGCTTGCATGTTTGCTCTGTTTTGCTCTGAGGCCTACTTGTGCACAGTGGCTCTTGGCCCTGCAGGATCACACCACTGCCTGGTCCTGTTTTTTTTATCTTTTGGTGCCAGGGCAGCATGGGAAGAGCTTTTATCTGTGAGATGGGAAACAGTGCTTGCATGTTTGCTCTGTTTTGCTCTGAGGCCTAACTCTGCAGAGTGGCTCTACGTCCTGCCAAGTCACACCACTGCTAGGGCATGGAGTTTTTTATCTTTTGGTGCATGGGAAGAGATTTTATCTGAGAGATGGGACACACTGCTTGCATGTTTGCTCTGTTTTGCTTTTTAGCCGACCTGTGCACAGTGGCTCTGGGCCCTGCCAGGTCACACCGATGCCGGTGCCCGATGTTTTTTACCTCTTGGTGCCAGGGTAGCATGGGAAGAACTTTTATCTGCGAGTTGGGGTACACTTATTGCATGTTTGCTCTGTTTTGCTCTGAGGCCTACCTTTGAACAGTGGCTCTTGGCCCTGCCAGGGCAGCATGGGAAGAGCCTCTCAAAAGGTAAAAAGCACCAGGCCCAGGCAGTGGTGTGATCCAGCAGGGCCGAAAGCCACTGTGCAGAGGTAGTCCTCAGAGCAAAACAGAGCAGACATGCAAGCAGTATGTCCCATCTCCCAGATAAAAGTTCTTCCCATGCTGCCCTGGCACCAAAAGATAAAATACACCAGGCACCGGCAGTGGTGTGATCCGGCAGGGCCCAGAGCCACTGTGCCCAGGTCGGCCTTAGAACAAAACAGATGAAAACAAGAGCTTTTATCTGGGAGACGGGACACACTGCTTGCATATTTGCTCTGTTTTGCTCTGAGGCCTACCTGTGCACGGTGGCTCTGGGCTCTGCCGGGTCACAACGATGCCTGGGGCTGGTGTTTTTTATCTTTTGGTGCCAGGGAAGCATGGGAAGAGGTTTTATCTGGGAGATGGGACATACTGCTTGTATGTTTGCTCTGTTTTGCTCTGAGGCCTACCTGTGCACAGTGGCTCTAGGCCCTTTCGGATCACACCACTGCCTGAGCCTGGTGTTTTTTACCTTTTGGTGCTTGGGCAGTACGAGAAGAGCTTTTATCTGCGAGATGGGACATACTGCTTGCATGTTTGCTCTGTTTTTCTCTAAGGCCTACCTGTGCACAGTGGCTCTGGGCCCTGCCGGGTCACAACGATGCCTGGGGCTGGTTTTTTTTATCTTTTGGTGCCAGGGCAGCATGGGAAGAGCTTTTTTCTGGGTGATTGGACATACCGCTTTCATGTTTGCTCTGTTTTGTTCGGAGGCCTACCTGTGCACAGTGGTTGTGGGCCCTACCTGGTCACAGATGCCTGGAAGTGGTGTTTTTTAACATTTTGGTGCCAGGGCAGCATGGGAAGACCTTTTATCTGGGAGATGGGACACACTGCTTGCATGTTTGCTCTGTTTTGCTTTGAGGCCTGCCTGTGCACAGTGGCTCCGCGCAGTGCCAGGTCACAACGATGCCTCGGGCTGATGTTTTTTATCTTTTGGTGCCAGGGCAGCATAGGAAGAGCTTTTTTCTGGGAGATTGGACATACCGCTTGCATGTTTTCTATATTTTGCTCTGAGGCCTACCTGTGCTCAGTGGCTCTGGGCCCTGCCGGGTCACTCCACTGCCAGGGACTGGTGATTTTTTACCTTTCAGTACCAGGGCAGCATGGGAAGAGCTTTTATCTGGGAGATGGGACATTCTGCTTGCATGTTTGCTCTGTTTTGTTCTGAGGCCTACCAGGGCACAGTGCCTCTGGGCCCTGCCGGGTCACAATGATGCCCGGAGGTGGTGTTTTTTACATTTTGGTGCCAGAGCAGCATGGGAAGACCTTTTATTTAGGAGATGGGACACACTGCTTGCATGTTTGCTCTGTTTTGCACTGAGGCCTACCTGTGAATAGTAGCTCTGGGTCCCTTCGGATCACACCAATTCCACGGCATGGTGTTTTATAGCTTTTGGTATCAGGACAGCATGGGAATAGCTTTTATCTGGCAGACAGGACACACTGCTTGCATGTTTGCTCTCTTTTGCTGTGAGGCCTACCTGTGCAGAGTGGCTCTGGGTCCTGCGATGTCACACCACTGCCAGGGCCTGGTGTTTTTTACCTTTTGATGCCAGGGGAGAATGGGAAGACCTTTTATCCCGGAGATGGGACACACTGCTTGCATGTTTGCCCTGTTTTGCTCTGAGGCCTACCTGTGCACAGTGGCTCTGGGCCCTGCCGGGACACAGATGCCTGGAACTGGTGTTTTTTAACATTTTGGTTCTAGGGCAGCATGGGAAGAGCTTTGATCTGGGAGATGGGACACACTGCTTGCATGTTTGCCCTGTTTTGCTCTGAGGTCTTCCTGTGCACAGTGGCTCTGGGCCCTGCCGGGTCACAGACGCCTGGAACTGGTGTTTTTTAACATTTTGGTGCCAGGGCAGCATGGGAAGAGCTTTTATCTGGAAGATGGGACACACTGCTTGCATGTTTGGTCTGTTTTGCACTGAGGCCTACCTGTGAACAATAGCTCTGGGTCCCTTCAAATCACACCAATTCCACAGAATGGTGTTTTTAGCTTTTGGTATCAGGGCAGCATGGGAAGAGCTTTTATCTGGGAGACGGGACACACTGCTTGCATGTTTGTTCTCTTTTGCTGTGAGGCCTACCTGTGCACAGTGGCTCTCGGCCCTGCCGGGTCACAGATGCCTGGAACTAGTGTTTTTTAACGTTTTGGTGCCAGGGCAGCATGGGAAGAGCTTTTATCTGAGAGATGGGACATACTGCTTGCATGTTTGCTCTGTTTTGCTCTGAGGCCTACCTGTGCACAGTGGCTCTCGGCCCTGCCGGTTCACAGATGCCTGGAACTGGTGTTTTTTAACGTTTTGGTGCCAGGGCAGCATGGGAAGAACTTTTATCTGAGAGATGGGACATAATGCTTGCATGTTTGCTCTGTTTTGCTCTGAGGCCTACTTGTGCACAGTGGCTCTTGGCCCTGCAGGATCACACCACTGCCTGGTCCTGTTTTTTTTATCTTTTGGTGCCAGGGCAGCATGGGAAGAGCTTTTATCTGTGAGATGGGAAACACTGCTTGCATGTTTGCTCTGTTTTGCTCTGAGGCGTACCTGTGCACAGTGGCTCTGGGCCCTTCCGAGTCACAACGATGTCAGGGGCTGATGTTTTTTCTCTTTTGGTGCCTGGGTAGCATGGGAAGAGTTTTTTTCTGGGAGATTGGACATGCCGCTTGCATGTTTGCTCTTTTTTGCTCTGAGGCCTACTTGTGCACAGTGGCTCTGGGCCCTGCCATGTCACACCACTTCCAGGGCCTGGTGTTTTTTACCTTTTGGTGCCAGGGCAGCATGGGAAGAGCTTTTATCTGGGAGACTGGACACACTGCTTGCATGTTTGCTCTGTTTTGCTCTGAGGCCTACCTGTGCACTGTGGCTCTGGGCCCTGCCGGGTCACAACGATGCCTGGGGCTGATGTTTCTTATCTTTTTGTGCCAGGGCAGCATGGGAAGAGCTTTTTTCTGCGTGATTGGACAGACCGCTTGCATGTTTGCTCTGTTTTGTTCGGAGGCCTACCTGTGCACAGTGGGTGTGGGCCCTACCGGGTCATAATGATGCCTGGAGCTGGTGTTTTTTACGTTTTGGTGCTTGGGAAGCACGGGAAGGGCTTTAACTGTGAGGTGGGGCCTACTTGCATGTTTTTTATCTTTTGATGCCAGGGCAGCATGTTTGCTCTGTTTTGGTGCTTGGGAAGCACGGGAAGAGCTTTTATCTGTGAGATGGGACACACTGCTTTCATGTTTGCTCTGTTCTGCTCTGAGGCCTAACTCTGCAGAGTGGCTCTGCGTCCTGCCAAGTCACACCAATGCCAGCTCATGGTGTTTTTTATCTTTTGGTGCCAGGGTAGCATGGGAAGAGCTTTTATCTGAGAGATGGGACATACTGCTTCCATGTTTGCTCTGTTTTGCTCTGAGGCCTACCTGTGCACAGTGGCTCTGGGCCCTGCCGGGTCACAACGATGCCTGGGGCTGGTGTTTTTTATCTTTTGGTGCCAGGGCAGCATGGGAAGAGCTTTTATTTGGGAGATGGGACACACTGCTTGCATGTTTGCTCTGTTTTGCACTGAGGCCTACCTGTGAACAGTAGCTCTGGGTCCCTTCGGATCACACCAATTCCACGGCATGGTGTTTTTTAGCTTTTTGTATCAGGGCAGCATGGGAAGAGCTTTTATCTGGGAGACAGGACACACTGCTTGCATGTTTGCTCTCTTTTGCTGTGAGGCCTACCTGTGCTCAGTGGAGCTCGGCCCTGCCAGGTCACAGATGCCTGGAACTGGTGTTTTTTAACATTTTGGTGCCAGGGCAGCATGGGAAGAGCTTTTATCTGGTAGATGGGACACACTGCTTGCATGTTTGCTATGTTTTGCCTTGAGGCCTACCTGTGCACAGTGGCTCTAGGCCCTGCCATGTCACACCACTGCCTGGGCTTGGTGTTTTTTATCTTTTTGTGCCAGGGGAGCATGAAGAGAGCTTTTATTTGGGTGATTGGACAGACCGCTTGCATGTTTGCTCTGTTTTGTTCGGAGGCCTACCTGTGCACAGTGGGTGTGGGCCCTACCGGGTCATAATGATGCCTGGAGCTGGTGTTTTTTACGTTTTGGTGCTTGGGAAGCACGGGAAGGGCTTTTATCTGTGAGGTGGGGCCTACTTGCATGTTTTTTATCTTTTGATGCCAGGGCAGCATGTTTGCTCTGTTTTGGTGCTTGGGAAGCACGGGAAGAGCTTTTATCTGTGAGACGGGACACACTGCTTGCATATTTGCTCTGTTTTGCTCTGAGGCCTAACTCTGCAGAGTGGCTCTACGTCCTGCCAAGTCACACCACTGCTAGGGCATGGAGTTTTTTATCTTTTGGTGCATGGGAAGAGATTTTATCTGAGAGATGGGACACACTGCTTGCATGTTTGCTCTGTTTTGCTTTTTAGCCGACCTGTGCACAGTGGCTCTGGGCCCTGCCAGGTCACACCGATGCCGGTGCCCGATGTTTTTTACCTCTTGGTGCCAGGGCAGCATGGGAAGAACTTTTATCTGCGAGTTGGGGTATACTTATTGCATGTTTGCTCTGTTTTGCTCTGAGGCCTACCTTTGAACAGTGGCTCTTGGCCCTGCCAGGGCAGCATGGGAAGAGCCTCTCAAAAGGTAAAAAGCACCAGGCCCAGGCAGTGGTGTGATCCAGCAGGGCCGAAAGCCACTGTGCAGAGGTAGTCCTCAGAGCAAAACAGAGCAGACATGCAAGCAGTATGTCCCATCTCCCAGATAAAAGCTCTTCCCATGCTGCCCTGGCAACAAAAGATAAAATACACCAGGCACCGGCAGTGGTGTGATCCGGCAGGGCCCAGAGCCACTGTGCCCAGGTCGGCCTTAGAACAAAACAGATGAAAACAAGAGCTTTTATCTGGGAGACGGGACACACTGCTTGCATATTTGCTCTGTTTTGCTCTGAGGCCTACCTGTGCACGGTGGCTCTGGGCTCTGCCGGGTCACAACGATGCCTGGGGCTGGTGTTTTTTATCTTTTGGTGCCAGGGAAGTATGGGAAGAGGTTTTATCTGGGAGATGGGACATACTGCTTGTATGTTTGCTCTGTTTTGCTCTGAGGCCTACCTGTGCACAGTGGCTCTAGGCCCTTTCGGATCACACCACTGCCTGAGCCTGGTGTTTTTTACCTTTTGGTGCTTGGGCAGTACGAGAAGAGCTTTTATCTGCGAGATGGGACATACTGCTTGCATGTTTGCTCTGTTTTTCTCTAAGGCCTACCTGTGCACAGTGGCTCTGGGCCCTGCCGGGTCACAACGATGCCTGGGGCTGGTTTTTTTTATCTTTTGGTGCCAGGGCAGCATGGGAAGAGCTTTTTTCTGGGTGATTGGACATACCGCTTGCATGTTTGCTCTGTTTTGTTCGGAGGCCTACCTGTGCACAGTGGTTGTGGGCCCTACCTGGTCACAGATGCCTGGAAGTGGTGTTTTTTAACATTTTGGTGCCAGGGCAGCATGGGAAGACCTTTTATCTGGGAGATGGGACACACTGCTTGCATGTTTGCTCTGTTTTGCTTTGAGGCCTGCCTGTGCACAGTGGCTCCGCGCAGTGCCAGGTCACAACGATGCCTCGGGCTGATGTTTTTTATCTTTTGGTGCCAGGGCAGCATAGGAAGAGCTTTTTTCTGCGAGATTGGACATACCGCTTGCATGTTTTCTATATTTTGCTCTGAGGCCTACCTGTGCTCAGTGGCTCTGGGCCCTGCCGGGTCACTCCACTGCCAGGGACTGGTGATTTTTTACCTTTCAGTACCAGGGCAGCATGGGAAGAGCTTTTATCTGGGAGATGGGACACACTGCTTGCATGTTTGCCCTGTTTTGCTCTGAGGCGTACTTGTGCACAGTGGCTCTCGGCGCTGCAGGATCACACCACTGCCTGATCCTGTTTTTTTTTTTCCTTTTGGTGCCAGGGCAGAATGGGAAGAGCTTTTATCTGTGAGATGGGACACACTGCTTGCATGTTTACTCTGTTTTGATCTGAGGCCTACCTGTACACAGTGGCTCTGGGCCCTGCCAGGGTCACAGATGCCTGGAAATGCTGTTTTTTAACGTTTTGGTGCCAGGGCAGCATGGGAAGAGCTTTTATCTGGGAGATGGGACACAGTGCTTGCATGTTTGCTCTGTTTTGCTCTGAGGCCTACCTGTGCACAGTGGCTCTCGGCCCTGCCGGTTCACAGATGCCTGGAACTGGTGTTTTTTAACGTTTTGGTGCCAGGGCAGCATGGGAAGAACTTTTATCTGAGAGATGGGACATAATGCTTGCATGTTTGCTCTGTTTTGCTCTGAGGCCTACTTGTGCACAGTGGCTCTTGGCCCTGCAGGATCACACCACTGCCTGGTCCTGTTTTTTTTATCTTTTGGTGCCAGGGCAGCATGGGAAGAGCTTTTATCTGTGAGATGGGAAACACTGCTTGCATGTTTGCTCTGTTTTGCTCTGAGGCGTACCTGTGCACAGTGGCTCTGGGCCCTTCCGAGTCACAACGATGTCAGGGGCTGATGTTTTTTTCTCTTTTGGTGCCTGGGTAGCATGGGAAGAGTTTTTTTCTGGGAGATTGGACATGCCGCTTGCATGTTTGCTCTTTTTTGCTCTGAGGCCTACTTGTGCACAGTGGCTCTGGGCCCTGCCATGTCACACCACTTCCAGGGCCTGGTGTTTTTTACCTTTTGGTGCCAGGGCAGCATGGGAAGAGCTTTTATCTGGGAGACTGGACACACTGCTTGCATGTTTGCTCTGTTTTGCTCTGAGGCCTACCTGTGCACTGTGGCTCTGGGCCCTGCCGGGTCACAACCATGCCTGGGGCTGATGTTTCTTATCTTTTTGTGCCAGGGCAGCATGGGAAGAGCTTTTTTCTGCGTGATTGGACAGACCGCTTGCATGTTTGCTCTGTTTTGTTCGGAGGCCTACCTGTGCACAGTGGGTGTGGGCCCTACCGGGTCATAATGATGCCTGGAGCTGGTGTTTTTTATGTTTTGGTGCTTGGGAAGCACGGGAAGGGCTTTAACTGTGAGGTGGGGCCTACTTGCATGTTTTTTATCTTTTGATGCCAGGGCAGCATGTTTGCTCTGTTTTGGTGCTTGGGAAGCACGGGAAGAGCTTTTATCTGTGAGATGGGACACACTGCTTTCATGTTTGCTCTGTTCTGCTCTGAGGCCTAACTCTGCAGAGTGGCTCTGCGTCCTGCCAAGTCACACCAATGCCAGCTCATGGTGTTTTTTATCTTTTGGTGCCAGGGTAGCATGGGAAGAGCTTTTATCTGAGAGATGGGACATACTGCTTCCATGTTTGCTCTGTTTTGCTCTGAGGCCTACCTGTGCACAGTGGCTCTGGGCCCTGCCGGGTCACAACGATGCCTGGGGCTGGTGTTTTTTATCTTTTGGTGCCAGGGCAGCATGGGAAGAGCTTTTATTTGGGAGATGGGACACACTGCTTGCATGTTTGCTCTGTTTTGCACTGAGGCCTACCTGTGAACAGTAGCTCTGGGTCCCTTCGGATCACACCAATTCCACGGCATGGTGTTTTTTAGCTTTTTGTATCAGGGCAGCATGGGAAGAGCTTTTATCTGGGAGACAGGACACACTGCTTGCATGTTTGCTCTCTTTTGCTGTGAGGCCTACCTGTGCTCAGTGGAGCTCGGCCCTGCCAGGTCACAGATGCCTGGAACTGGTGTTTTTTAACATTTTGGTGCCAGGGCAGCATGGGAAGAGCTTTTATCTGGTAGATGGGACACACTGCTTGCATGTTTGCTATATTTTGCCTTGAGGCCTACCTGTGCACAGTGGCTCTAGGCCCTGCCATGTCACACCACTGCCTGGGCTTGGTGTTTTTTATCTTTTTGTGCCAGGGGAGCATGAAGAGAGCTTTTATTTGGGTGATTGGACAGACCGCTTGCATGTTTGCTCTGTTTTGTTCGGAGGCCTACCTGTGCACAGTGGGTGTGGGCCCTACCGGGTCATAATGATGCCTGGAGCTGGTGTTTTTTACGTTTTGGTGCTTGGGAAGCACGGGAAGGGCTTTTATCTGTGAGGTGGGGCCTACTTGCATGTTTTTTATCTTTTGATGCCAGGGCAGCATGTTTGCTCTGTTTTGGTGCTTGGGAAGCACGGGAAGAGCTTTTATCTGTGAGACGGGACACACTGCTTGCATATTTGCTCTGTTTTGCTCTGAGGCCTAACTCTGCAGAGTGGCTCTACGTCCTGCCAAGTCGCACCACTGCTAGGGCATGGAGTTTTTTATCTTTTGGTGCATGGGAAGAGATTTTATCTGAGAGATGGGACACACTGCTTGCATGTTTGCTCTGTTTTGCTTTTTAGCCGACCTGTGCACAGTGGCTCTGGGCCCTGCCAGGTCACACCGATGCCGGTGCCCGATGTTTTTTACCTCTTGGTGCCAGGGCAGCATGGGAAGAACTTTTATCTGCGAGTTGGGGTATACTTATTGCATGTTTGCTCTGTTTTGCTCTGAGGCCTACCTTTGAACAGTGGCTCTTGGCCCTGCCAGGGCAGCATGGGAAGAGCCTCTCAAAAGGTAAAAAGCACCAGGCCCAGGCAGTGGTGTGATCCAGCAGGGCCGAAAGCCACTGTGCAGAGGTAGTCCTCAGAGCAAAACAGAGCAGACATGCAAGCAGTATGTCCCATCTCCCAGATAAAAGCTCTTCCCATGCTGCCCTGGCAACAAAAGATAAAATACACCAGGCACCGGCAGTGGTGTGATCCGGCAGGGCCCAGAGCCACTGTGCCCAGGTCGGCCTTAGAACAAAACAGATGAAAACAAGAGCTTTTATCTGGGAGACGGGACACACTGCTTGCATATTTGCTCTGTTTTGCTCTGAGGCCTACCTGTGCACGGTGGCTCTGGGCTCTGCCGGGTCACAACGATGCCTGGGGCTGGTGTTTTTTATCTTTTGGTGCCAGGGAAGTATGGGAAGAGGTTTTATCTGGGAGATGGGACATACTGCTTGTATGTTTGCTCTGTTTTGCTCTGAGGCCTACCTGTGCACAGTGGCTCTAGGCCCTTTCGGATCACACCACTGCCTGAGCCTGGTGTTTTTTACCTTTTGGTGCTTGGGCAGTACGAGAAGAGCTTTTATCTGCGAGATGGGACATACTGCTTGCATGTTTGCTCTGTTTTTCTCTAAGGCCTACCTGTGCACAGTGGCTCTGGGCCCTGCCGGGTCACAACGATGCCTGGGGCTGGTTTTTTTTATCTTTTGGTGCCAGGGCAGCATGGGAAGAGCTTTTTTCTGGGTGATTGGACATACCGCTTGCATGTTTGCTCTGTTTTGTTCGGAGGCCTACCTGTGCACAGTGGTTGTGGGCCCTACCTGGTCACAGATGCCTGGAAGTGGTGTTTTTTAACATTTTGGTGCCAGGGCAGCATGGGAAGACCTTTTATCTGGGAGATGGGACACACTGCTTGCATGTTTGCTCTGTTTTGCTTTGAGGCCTGCCTGTGCACAGTGGCTCCGCGCAGTGCCAGGTCACAACGATGCCTCGGGCTGATGTTTTTTATCTTTTGGTGCCAGGGCAGCATAGGAAGAGCTTTTTTCTGCGAGATTGGACATACCGCTTGCATGTTTTCTATATTTTGCTCTGAGGCCTACCTGTGCTCAGTGGCTCTGGGCCCTGCCGGGTCACTCCACTGCCAGGGACTGGTGATTTTTTACCTTTCAGTACCAGGGCAGCATGGGAAGAGCTTTTATCTGGGAGATGGGACACACTGCTTGCATGTTTGCCCTGTTTTGCTCTGAGGCGTACTTGTGCACAGTGGCTCTCGGCCCTGCAGGATCACACCACTGCCTGATCCTGTTTTTTTTTTTCCTTTTGGTGCCAGGGCAGAATGGGAAGAGCTTTTATCTGTGAGATGGGACACACTGCTTGCATGTTTACTCTGTTTTGATCTGAGGCCTACCTGTACACAGTGGCTCTGGGCCCTGCCAGGGTCACAGATGCCTGGAAATGCTGTTTTTTAACGTTTTGGTGCCAGGGCAGCATGGGAAGAGCTTTTATCTGGGAGATGGGACACAGTGCTTGCATGTTTGCTCTGTTTTGCTCTGAGGCCTACTTGTGCACAGTGGCTCTCGGCCCTGCAGGATCACACCACTGCCTGGTCCTGTTTTTTTTTTATCTTTTGGTGCCACGGCAGCATTGGAAGAGCTTTTATCTGTGAGATGGGAAACACTGCTTGCATGTTTGCTCTGTTTTGCTCTGAGGCGTACCTGTGCACAGTGGCTCTGGGCCCTTCCGAGTCACAACGATGTCAGGGGCTGATGTTTTTTCTCTTTTGGTGCCTGGGTAGCATGGGAAGAGTTTTTTTCTGGGAGATTGGACATACCGCTTGCATGTTTGCTCTTTTTTGCTCTGAGGTCTACCTGTGCACAGTGGCTCTGGGCCCTGCCATGTCACACCACTGCCTGGTCCTGGTGTTTTTTATCTTTTGGTGCCAGGGCAGCATGGGAAGAGCTTTTATCTGGGAGACTGGACACACTGCTTGCATGTTTGCTCTGTTTTGCTCTGAGGCGTACCTGTGCACAGTGGCTCTGGGCCCTGCCGGGTCACAACGATGCCTGGGGCTGATGTTTTTTATCTTTTGGTGCTAGGGCGGCATGGGAAGAGCTGTTATCTGGGAGATGGGACACACTTCTTGCATGTTTGCTCTGTTTTGCTCTGAGGCCTACCTGTCCACAGTGGCTCTGAGCCCTTCCATGGCAGCATGGGAAGAGCCTCTCAAAAGGTAAAAAACACCAGGCTCAGGCAGTGGTGTGATCCGGAAGGGCCAAAAGCCACTGTGCACAGGTAGTCCTCAGAGCAAAACAGAGCAGACATGCAAGCAGTCTGTCCCATCTCCCAGATAAAAACTCTTCCCATGCTGCCCTGGCACCAAAAGATAAAAAACACCAGGCTCTGGAAGTGGTGTGATCCGGCAGGGCCCAGAGCCACTTTGCCCAGGTCGGCCTTAGAACAAATCAGAGCAAAACAAGAGCTTTTATCTGGCAGCTGGGACACACTGCTTGCATATTTGCTTTGTTTTGCTCTTAGGCCTACCTGTGCACTGTGGCTCTGGGCCCTGCCGGGTCACAACGATGTCTGGGGCTGATGTTTTTTATCTTTTGGTGCCAGGGCAGCATGGGAAGAGCTTTTTTCTGGGAGATTGGACATACCGCTTGCATGTTTGCTCTGTTTTGCTCTGAGGCCTACCTGTGCACAGTGGGTGTGGGCCCTACTGGGTCACAATGATGCCTGGATCTGGTGTTTTTTACGTTTTAGTGTTTGGGAAGCACGGGAAGGGCTTTTATCTGTTAGAAAGGGCACTTTCGCCGAGCGGGACGGGAACCTCACCCAAGCCAGAGACGGGCTCTGCTCTTGGGTGAGGCGCAGGCAGGCCTGTCGACAGGGGGGACGCAAGAGGGGCCCTGCTGTGCGGGTCCCTCTGACACCCCCTCTGCGCAGGCCCCCCCCCCCCGTGGCCACCACCGGAGTACCGATGGAGATGGAGCTGCTCCGGTGGGCTCTCATCCCCTCTGGGGTTGTGAGGACCGTGAGAGAGGATCCGGCGGAGGTAATGGTCAGGGACTACCTCGCGGAGCCCTGCGAGTCGCTCTCCACCGATCCGCTCAGCTACTGGGCCAGGAAGGAGTCGGTCTGGCCGGACCTCTCCCTCGAGGCGCAGAGGCTGCTCTCATGCCCTCCAACGAGCATGGAGAGCGAGCGCGTCTTTTCACATGCGGGCGACATTGTCAGCCCACATCGCACTCGCCTTCTCCCATGGAGAGTCGAGCAGTTGACCTTCCTGAAGGTCAACTCTCGCCTCTTCAATTTCTCAGGACTGGACTTGCAGAGCGATTGAGGTGAGCCGTCCTTGTGGCCTGCATCCTCTGCGAGTCCAATCCTTTGGAATCACTCTCTCCCCTGCATAAAACCCTGTAGATGCAGTTAAAACTGGCCAGTAGAGGGAGGGTGGTTAGGAACCAGTGGCAAAGGGAATCCACCCAGCAATTTGAACCCCCCCCCCAAGGGAATTCAAAACCTCTCCCAGCACTGAGACAGACCCTGTGGGACCAAATTTATTCAGAAAAATAATGCCCCAGAAACATGGATTGCCACTGGAGGGAGAAATAGGTTAGATAGGGATTGCTTAGGTGGGGATTAGGGGATGGGAAAATATCAGATCCTGCTGTGACTGTTTAAAATGTTTTTCACTGTTGAAATCTTTGCTAAAAAAAAAAAAACCAAAACAAAATGTTGTGGTTATGTTTTGTCAAAGTTGATGTAATGTTCATGTTAAAAAAAAAAAACCCAAAAAAGTTGTGATTATGTTTTTTCAAAGTTGATGAAATGTTCATGTTTAAAAAAAAAATTGTTGTAATGTTAATGTTTGGTTTGCTGGGGTGGCAGATGCGGGAAGAGTTGTGGATGGGCACCAGCCAATGATGATCTCTCGCAGATGTTTCCAGGTAAATGCTGAGGCTGGGGTGGGGGTGGGGGGAAACCTCTGCAACACTGCTCTAGAAATACCACTGCTCCAGAAATACCTTGGCAGTGCCCAGTCCAGCTTTTTGTGCCTGAACTTTCATAGCCGCAGGAAATGACATAGGTTCTGCTGGACCCTGTTGCAGTGGTTTCCCCCCATTAAGTTGGGTTATGGAGGGAGAGTTGTATTAAGCTGGTAGTTATGATAATCTTGTCTAGTGTGGGCGTCTTTTTCCATGCCCAGTTGTGTCCTCCTACTATGTAACCTGAATATGTTCTAAAATCTAGAGTTCGTCCTTTAAAAAAAAATTTTCTTTAAGATTCACTGATGTGTAGTTAATTGTGTAGTGCTTTTGAGTGGGGGACAATTAGTGTGATATGTTGTGATTTGTTGACCTATTGTAATTTGATAGTGATAAAATAAAGTTTTTTTAAGCTTGAATCATTGTGTGTGTGTGTTCCCTTCTTTGATGTGAGGTTGGTTCCCATCATTGGGAACAATGGGGCAGGCTGGCCAGCCTTCTCTGTAGGTGGTGGGGGGGTCAGGGGGTGGTTGTCTTTGTGCCAGGTCAGGTGCTCTTTCCAAGGGACGAGTTGGCACTCAGGACAGGAGTGTTCCCATTGTGGCACCCCTGGCTGTGCGGAATTGCCCTGGGAAAGAGAGTTTAGAAGTTCCCAGCATAGGGAACAAAGGGGGAGGGCTGGCCAGCCTGTTCCTGGGGTTATGGGTGTGGGGCAGCTGGGGGTGGATTTGGGTCTGTGAGGGATAATGGGGGGATTTGGGTCTGTGTGTGGCAGCTGGGGGGTGGAATTGGGTTTGTGTGGGGCTGTAAGGAGTGGACTTTGGGGGATGAGAGCACCTACTTGGGGACTTTATTCCCTGGTAGCCCTTTGTTCCCAATTAGGCCCTGGCTAATGTCTTGGTGAGGGCTTCCATGCCTCTATCAGTTGCTGGCCCCCCTTTGCCATCTTTATCAGAAATTGGCCTAGGGCAGCCAAACACCAGGTAGGGCAAAAGTTGACCATGGATTCTAGGGGAAATCCCTACTCAGATTTCCCTTTCCACAAGTCCCACCCCCAAATTGCCAGGAACTTCCAAGGCCAGAGTTTGCAACCCCACAGATATCCCATTTCCACACTCATAGCCTTGGCACGGTAGGTGTAGCCCCCATGGAACACTTTCAGGTTCCTGATTCCAAGTTCGATGGTGCCAATGTAAGTCAATCCAGACCATCATCAAAAATGGGTTTTAAACAGCAGTGGCATTGGGCTGCATTTTACTCATTCACTTGTCTAGTTGTACCCAAACATTTGGCTTATGTTTTTAAAATCGAAGAATTTTAAGTGTGGCACTAAAGACATTTTTAAATGGTTTTTAAAATATCTTTTTATTTTGTAGTATTTAATGTGGCATTGCTCAAGGCCTTTTGTCCAAATGAGCAGTTTCATTAAAGTAAAAGTTAGACAAGGCTGACAGGAAGAAAATGCATTCAAACTGTAGTGTAGGAAGAAAGTTTTAATTTACATATACCATGGACTCCGAAAAAGACATGTAAGTGGCAGACCAAATCAAGCCTGAATTCTCCCTTGAAGATAAAATGATTGTGCTTTGGTCACATCATGAGAAGACAAGACTCAC
The DNA here is from genome assembly GCF_028583425.1 of Eublepharis macularius. Taxonomy (NCBI): domain Eukaryota; kingdom Metazoa; phylum Chordata; class Lepidosauria; order Squamata; family Eublepharidae; genus Eublepharis; species Eublepharis macularius. The sequence continues at coordinate 6,241,411 of NC_072792.1, forward strand.
TAGAAAAGACAATAATGCTAGGAAAAATTGAAGGCAGTAGGGAAAAGAAGAAGACCCTAAATGTGGTGGATTGACTTCAGTTTGCAATACATGAACAAGGTTGTTGGGATATTTTGGAGCTCATTAATTCTTAAGTTCACCATAAGTGATTTGAATGCATAAAACATACACACATACACATAAAATATATATCTTAGTGCATATATTACCCCCCCCCATTTATTAGTTTATCTTATGCCCTGGTTTTCTCCCCCCTGGAAACCTATAGTGGTTTACACACTATTGTTCTCCCTTGCTTTGTTTTAACATCATCATAACAAACAGGATAACAATAGACAGCCTCTCCATGCCCCACATTGGGAGTGACTTCAGCCGCCGATGGCCTTCTTAGTAGTTGAAGGGGGTGGAGGGGAGGGGAGGGAGACAACACACTCCAGCCTACTCTATCTGGGGCCTAGGTAACAAAATGGAAAATGGCGGCAGCAGGAGCTCCTGCCCACTCCACATAGGGCAAGGGCCACCCATTGCTTGGCCTTGGCAAGCAGCCAGTGGTGGGGCAGCACTGATTCTGGGGCCCCATCCTGAACATTTGTCCAGGGCCCCAGAATCACTAAGACTGCCTCTGAAAAAAACAACTCTATGCGTTACATTGGCTGAGCCAAGTATGATGCATGGGCCAGTCACTGCAAACTGGTTCTAAGGCTCAGACCGGGGGGGGGAGGGGCATTGTTCCAATGCTACCCTGGCTTTGGAAGGGTACAGCAAAATAGACGAAATAATCTAGGTTCAGTGCCTCCCTCCGTCTCTCTCTCTCTCTCTATAATGTGTGTGAAAACATTGTTAACATTACTACACCATCACTGAAGCCTAGAGGATACTTAGGGTCTGTTCACACATGCATGATCATTTCATGGCACTGCACTGGCATGATGATGTCTCTTCTAGGAAGTGATGTCATCATCACACAAGGCTGGGGAGCACACATACTTCACAGCAGGCTGATTTGGGCCACAAATGATCCTGCTTCGGCCTGTTTAGGGCCCAAATCAGCCCGCTGCAAAGCACAGGAATACTCTCAGGGCAGCCAGATGACATCAGTGACATTACTGCAGCAGCCCCAGGAGCGTACCCCGAAGGCTCATTCCCTGACTTTCCCCCTTCCAGCCAGGTAAGCAGTGACAGGGGGCGAAAGGTGGGAGTGGGGGATCCCCCACCAGGGGAAATGGATCCCTAATTGTGTCTGAGGATCAGTAGAATTCAAAGTGTGAATGGTTCACTCCATAGTGCTTCAGTCTTTGAGGGACTGACATGCACGTGATAGTAAACTCCAGAATTCATAATTGTTAATAAGGAATGCATGAGGTGAGGGGTGGGAGTAGAGGTGGGAGAAGGGCCCCTGAGACTAGGGGGGTTGTTTTTTTGTGTTTGGTCCCGTGCTTCCAAGGCTTCCCACCAGGCTCCTGAACAAGTGTGCCAGCCTCTGGCCCACACATAGGCCTGCTGCTCTGGCTTTGGTGCCTGTTTGCTGGCTGGCCTGGCACTCACAAACGCGCTTCAAAAAACTTTTTTGTGTTGTGTTTTGTTGTTATGGAGGAGGTGTCAAGGGGATGAGCAAATTAGTATTTTATTTCATGATAGTTGTATTATTTTCCGACTCAGAGTCTGAGACAATGCTGTCCTGCCTGTGGGTGTGCCCTGCTGCCATGTTGCCTACATCTGTCCAAGACAGAAAGTGTTTTTGACCCATTTTGCGCCCCCGCTGTGCAACCCACATCTTGTAATGCTGGTTACAAGTTTTACTGATTGTCTAATATTAATTGAGTTGTGTGTTATGTTTGTGTAGTGTGAATCACTGCAAGCATGCTGTTTCCATGCCCTTTTGTGCCCTGCTCCTGTGTAAATTTAAGCAGTTCATGGAATAAAGTGTTTTTGAAAGCTCTTGTTATGGTTTTGTTTAATCTGTGATTTGAAGTTCGTTGTGTTAATTTTGTCTAGGGGACTTTTATTTTCACGCCCTGTTGTGCACTCCTACTGTATAACCCAATTCAGTTCAAGAATTTTAGAGTTTGTTAAAAAAAAATTTTTTTAAGATTCTCTGATGTGTAGTTAATTGTGTAGTGCTTTTGAGTGGGGGACAATTTGTGTGATTTGTTGTGATTTTTTGACCCATTGTACTTTAAAAGTGATAAAATAAAGTTTTTTCAAACTGGAATCATTGTGTGAGTGTTCCCTTCTTTGATGTGAGGTTGGTTCCCAGCATTGAGAACAATGGGGCAGGCAGGCCAGCGTTCTATGTAGGTGGGGGGGGGGGGTGTCAGGGGGTGGTTGTGTGTCAGGTGCTCTTTCCCAGGGATAAGTTGGCACTCAGGAGTGTGCCCACCATTGTGGCACCCCTGGGCTGTGCGGAATTGCCCTGGGAAAGAGAGTTTAGGAGTTCCAAAAGGGGGAGGGCTGGCCAACCTGTTCCTGGGGTTATGGTGGGTGTGGGGCAGCTGGGGGTGGATTTGGGTCTGTGAGGGGCTACTGGGGGGATTTGGGTCTGTGTTTGGCAGATGGGGGGAATTGGGTTTGTAGGGGGCAGTAGGGGGTGGACTTTGGGGGCTGAGAGCACCTACTTGGGGAGGCCATGACATGGCCCCCCGCAAGGGGGAGCAGGCTGAGCCTTGGTGGGGGGTGGGAGTAAGGATGGGAGAAGGGCCCCTGAGGGTAGGGGGGCATTTTGCATGCAAGATGCCACCCCTGGCAAGACAAGCCTCCCCCAGCTGTAGTAGAGAACAGAGTACCTACTTGGGGAGGCCATGAAATGCCCCCCCAAGTGGGAGCAGTCTGAGCCTTGGTGGGGGGTGGGAGGAAGGGTGGGAGAAGGGCCCCAGAGGGGTCCTTCACCCCTGGCAAAGGAAGCCTGCCTCTTCATTTTTTCCCCATTGGAAATAATGAAGAAGAAGATGAGCAGCAGCAGTCTAACAATATGCTGCTCAGTGCTTCTAAATGAGAGGATAGGGGGACCTGGTTTGGGGGGCCATAACATGGCCCACCCAAAGTCCAATCGGGGGGTTGTTAGAGAGGGGTTAGAGGAAGTTCCCCACCAATTTTGGCTTGATTCCGTGGGAAAATGCCTCCCCCAGGCGTCCAGGAAGACGGAGGCATTTTCCCATTGAAAAAGCCCATTTCTCATTGAAAATTTCCATTGAATTATGGAAAGTATGCTTGCCCTTAGGGAATAATGAAAACAGTGATTGTCCTTAGGGAATTATGGGGACAGCAAATTGCTCATTTGGCCAGTATCTGTATCAGGCATCTGACGAAGAGAACTTGATTCTCGAAAGCTTATGCTACAATAAAATTGGTTTGTCTTAAAGGTGCTACTGGACTCTTTTTGATTATGCTTGGCCATAGGGAGTAATAGGGACAGTAATGGAAATGAAGCTTGTTCCTGAGGAATAATGGGGAAAGTGATTGTCCACAGGGAATAATGGAAAATATGCTTGCTCTTGGGGAATAATGGAAAGAATGTTTGCCCATAGGAAATAGTGAAAACAGCGATGGTCCATAGGGAATAGAGGAGATAGGGATTGACCATAGAGAATAATGGGGGGAGCAACTGCCCATAGAGAATAATGGCTGTTCCCATTGCCCTTGGGGTATGATGGGAACAGCAATAACGCATAGGAAATAATGGAGACAGCGATTGCCCATAGGGAATAATGGAAATAATGCTTGCCCCTAAATCATAAGAGAGACAGTGATTGTCCATAGGCAATAATGGAAACCACGCTTGCACATAGGGAATAATGTAAAGAATACTTGCCCATAGGGAATAATGAAAACAGCGATTGTCCATAGGAAATAACTGGAACACCGATTGCCCGTAGGGAATAATGGGAACCGCGATCATCCTTTGGGACTAATGGGAACAGAGATTGCTCATATGGAAAAAGGAAAAGCTTGCTTTCCCTTAAGGAATATTGAAAACAGCAAATGTCCATAGGGAATAATAGAGAGAGCGATTGACCATAGGGAATACCGAAAACAGCAATTGCCTTTAGGCTATAATGGGGACAGCGAGTAGCCATAGGGAAAAAGGAAACAATGTTTGCCCAGAGGGAATAACGGGGACACAATTGCCTGTGGGGAATAATGGAAAACAGGCTTGCCCTTAGGGAATAATGAAAACAACACTTGCCCATAGAAATTAATGCAAACCAAGCTTACCTCTAGGGAATAATGGAGACAGCGATTGCCCATAGGGAATAATGGAAAGCATGCTTGCCCATAGGGAATAATGGAGACAGCAATTCCCCTAGAGAATACTAGAAACCATGGGTGCCCTTAAGGAATAACGGAGAGAGCGATTGCCCACAGGGAATAATGTAAACCATGCTTGCCCATAAGGAATAATGGTGACAGCAATTGCCCATAGGAAATAATGGAAACCATGCTTGCCTATAGAGAACAATGGGAACTGCAATTTCCCACAGGGAATCATGGAAAGCATGCTTGCCCTTAGGGAATGCTGAAAACAGCACTTGCCCATAGGAAATAATGGAGACAGCGACTGCTCATAGGCAATAATGGAAACGATCCTTCTCAATAGAGAATAACGGAGACAGAGGTTGCCCGTAGGGAATAAGGCAAACCATGCTTGCCCCTAGGGAATAATGGATACAGCAATTGCCATAGGGAATAATGGAAATCATGCATGTCCATAAGGAATAACGGGGACAGCAATTGCCCATAGAGAATAATGAGAAGCATGCTTGCCCATAGGGAATAATAAAAACAGTGATTGTCCATAGGGAATAATGGAGACAGCGGTTGCACATAGGGAATAACGGAAATCATGCTTGCTCATAGGGTCTAATTGGCACAGTGGCTTCTCTTAGGGAATAACAGAAAGCCCGCTTTTTCACAGGGAAATATGGGAACAGAAATTGCTCATAGAAAAAAATGGAAAGCATGCTTTCCCATAGGAAATAATAGAGCGAACGATTGCCCATAGGTAACACTGGAAAATGGGGCCATAAACAAGGCCATAATCACTGGAGTCCAACCAGTGAAAATCTGAGAAATAATTAGAACACTAGCAAAAGGAGTTACACCAAGATTAGGTTTACAACAACTGGATTAAGCATTATGTTCAGAATCAAAATGGGCATGGATGGATGGGTGTTTGGTGGGTGGCTCAGGGTCCAGCTTCCTTCTGCTATGTCCAGCGGGTGGGTCACACCCGTGGCCACCGCTCCTCTGCACGAGGGATGTTGTCATGCCTTGCTAGTTCGTTGCTCTTCTGGGTCCGTCCTTGTCCAGCCGAGGGAATTTTCACCTACATGCGCATGATTTCTCCCCCTTCCCTGTCCATGACACTCCAGTGGGTGGGTCATGCCTGTGGCCTCCAGTCCTCTGCACAAGGGACAGCATCATGCTGCCGCGCTGGTGAGCTGGACTTCTGGGTCCGTCCATATCTGGGCCCCTTAGTTTGTGCCACCCCTCCAGCCGGGGGAAGGTTCCCTTCCATGCGCATCATGTGTCCCCCTTCCCTGTCCATGAAACGCCACATCCAGTGGGTGGGTCATGCCCTCAGCCTCCACTCCTCTGCACGGAGGATGGCGTCATACTGCCACACTAGTGCAGTGCTCTTCTGGGTCCATCCCCATCCAGGATGCTTATTTTGTGCCGCCTATGCAGCCGGCGGATGTTTCCCCTCCATGCGGGGCAGGGGCGAGCATGATGTCTCTCCCTTCCCTAACTGTGACCGACACGTCTAGCAGGTTTGTCATTCCTGCAGCCACTGCTCTTCTGCGTGATTGATGGTGTCATGCTGCTGCACTAGTGTGCTGCTCTTCCATGTCCGGCCCCATCCGGGCCACTTATCTTGTGCCACTAGTCCAGCAGGGGGACATTACGCCTCCCTGTGGGCAGGGGCACGCAAGATGTCTCCCCCCTCTGCTTTTTTGCAGGACCTCATGTATGTATTTCGGCGGACCATTTTTTCCTAGGATCAATTTTTGGAGGGACTCCCTCGGGAGGCCCCAATTTCATGTTAAAAGAAAGAAACACACAAAGCAAAAGCACACGGGCGTGGGTTACTTTCAGGTTGCCCTCACTTGGAAGGCCTGGCAGGGCTTCATTATAACTTCAATATGTCTCCCCCCCCCTTCTTTTCCCTTATACGGGACGGGCAAGGGAAAAGATAACATTAGGCGGGGTTGGCGACTACTGGCGGAAAGGGCCGAGTGCAGCCGAAGGTGCTCGGCAGCGTTTATCGAAAAGCAGCGGAGGCGGCCGAGATCTGCCGGCGCCACTGGGTCTGGGTTATTCGGGGGTCATCTTGGCGCGGGGGATCCTGGCTATGTAAATGAGGCACGCTGCCCCTTGTGCGTGGCGAACGCACCTCAATAACATATTCCAGAGGAAACATATTTACAAAATACTGGCGGGTCTTTTACCTTTGCACTAAAGCGTACTGACTGGTGGCGCCGTATAGCAACTCACCATGACGAATATGAACATTAGTAAAAGAGGGGCTTGACGGGCTTGACGGGGGTTTCCTTCAGGGGAGGCACGGCCCTCAAAGCCAAAGCCGACCATCATGCGAAAGCGTGGGTCTGGCAGGTGAGACCCCGAATCTACGCAGATGCGGGATCTTCACCAGCACGGCGGGTGAAATGTTTTCAAACAAAGAAATCACCTTTTTTGGTGGTTTCAATGTTGGAAGACTGCATTCACTTTTGGGCTAAAGCCTCTCCAAACACTTTCACACACAGCAAATCTCTTTTGCCTGTGCAATTTTTTTCCGAACATGCGGCTCACAATCCAATTAAGAATCACTCTCGGTGGTGGTCCTATTTGGCTTTGATTGCCGTGTTTCCCCCTAGGGTCCCAACTGTGGGGCCTGCCTAATGAAGTTAAAGAATAGAACTGAAAAAAAAACTTTTGACATTCACATCTACATCTACATATTCTGCTGTTTCTTTTATACTAAGGCTACAAAGGTCTGGTCTAAGGGGACACAGGGTATCTCTGGCCCAGGGTGAAGGGATATCTGGCGAATCACTGGGCAGAGGGGGGCTGGGCTGGCGGCGGCTCCCCCAGGGTCATACACAGGAGGGGCGGTTTGGAGCGGCTTCCCTTTCCATTCCTTTAATTGAGAGGCATGAAAGTATTTTAGCCAAGTGCCTCCTGTCTTCCTCTGGATAGCTACCTGATAGACGGCTGGGGAGACTCTTTTCGTGATGGGGACTGGGCCTTGCCATTTGGCTGCTAGTGAATGCGCCTTCTGTGAGAACTTTCTATATAAAACGAGCTGTCCTTCCTCCCACTGCCTGGGGTTCCTGATCCATCCTAATTTGCGGTCCATATCTTTCTGAGCTGTGCCTAACTTCTGGGCCACTTGCATGTGGACGGCGTGTATGGATGAGATGAGGTCCTGAACCCAGGCGTCATTAATTACTACGGGCTGCATATCAGAAGGGAGCTGCGTGTCTAGCCAGAAGGCTTCTGGGAGCTGCATTTTCCATCCTGTCATGACCATATGGGGCGTGAGCCCGTGAACTGCGGTGGTGCCTCTGATGGCCATTAGAATTATGGGGAGTTTTTCATCCCAGTCTCTCCCGGAGGAGCGAACCATCTTGCGGAGAGCCTCCTTGAGGGTCCGGTTGGTTCTTTCTATAGCGCCGGAAGCCTGGGGATGGCCTGCTATGTGAAAGCGTTGTTGGATGCCTAACGCCTTGCAAAGTTCCTGGGTTACGTCTCCAATGAAGTGTGAGCCCAAATCGGAATCCATGACTCGTACAGTACCCCATCTCGAAAACACATTATTGAACAGTAGTTTGGCCGTGGTGGCTGCGTGTTATGTTTACACGGGAATGCCTCGACCCATTTACTAAAGGGATCTATGACAGTGAGACAGTAGCGATTGCTGCGGGGAGTGGGAGGAAGGGGACCGATAAAGTCAATACGAGCCCAGGGTCCATCAATTCTCTGATGCTGGAGGGGAGCTCTGGGCCCAGTTGGGTCTGCATTGACCATAGCACAAGACAGACAGTTGTCCACCCATTGTGCTACTTCGGTGCGCATGCTAGGCCACCAACCAACCTCTTTGACCCTCTCCAGAGTCAGATCCTTGCCTCGGTGTCCCTGCTCGTGGACAAACTGAATCAGGTCGGCCCTGACTTCCAGTGGCACTACCCAGTGGCGTTCACCGGCTGCATCTACTGCCCAAACTATGCCTTCCTCTTCTCGGATCATTAGTCTTCCTGTCTGATCTCTTCCTGCGGCTAGGAGGTCAGCTACTTCTGGGTCAGATATCTGCAGTTGTGCTAGGTCTAGTGTTCCTGCGATTCCCTGAGCCTGGCTGCGGGCTTGTGCTCGAGTGGTGACAGGGTGGAGAGGACAATCGGTGGCTGGTTCCGGTAAGGGAGCATTTTCTGTGGCGGCTGCCTTGGCTGCGAGGTCTGCCTGGTCATTCCAATAAGCGGTCTCTGAGTTTGTCTTTTGGTGTCCTTTGACATGGGTAACCTGCGTTGGGCCTGTGCGGGACTGAAGGAGCGCGGCTACTTGCTGCCATAGCTGTAGGTGGGCCACGGGTTTCCCATCACTAGCTCTCCACCCCTGATTCTGCCACACCGGGAGCCAGACTGTGGCGGCTTTGGCCGTCCAATCCGAGTCTGTGTAAATGGCAAGTGGGCTCTCTGGGGGCTCAAACTCGAGCACTGCCAGAAGCGCTTGCACCTCAGCCGCTTGGCTGGAATGGGGGCGGGCTGGACCCTTTAGAGTGCATGCGTCGCTCACTCGCACGGCGCCGTAGCCTGTCCGAGGGGAGCCTCCAACGTGAAAGGAGGAGCCGTCGCAGAACCAGCATGTGAAGCCGTTCAGTCGGGCTTCCTCTAGCGGGACCTTTTGGTGCCAGGGCAGCATGTGAAGAACTTTTATCTGGAAGATGGTACACAGTGCTTGCATGTTTGCTCTGTTTTGTTCTGAGGCCGATCTGTGCACAGTTGCTGTGGGTCCTGCCAAGTCACACCACTGAGTGGGCCTCGTTTTATTTACCTTTCAGTGCCAGGGAAGCATGGGAAGAACTTGTATCTGGGAAATGGAACATACTGATTGCATGTTTGCTCTGTTTTGCTCTGCGGCCTACCAGTGCACAGTGGCACTGCTATCCGCTGGATCACACCACTGCCAGGGCATGGTATTTTTTAGCTTTTGGTGCCAGGACAGCATGGGAAGAGCTTTTATCTGGGAGTTGGGACACACTGCTTGCATGTTTGCTCTGTTTTGCTCAGAGGCCTCCCTGTGCACAGTGGCTCTGGGCCCTACCTGATCACACCACTGCCAGGGCCTGTTGTTTTTTACCTTTTGGTGCCAGGGCAGCATGGGAAGAACTTTTATCTGGAAGATGGGACACACTGCTTGCATGTTTGCTCTGTTTGCTCTGAGGCCTACCTGTGCACAGTGACTCTGGGCCCTGCCGGGTCACACCACTTCCATGGCATGGTGTTTTTTTACCTTTTGGTGCCAGGGCAGCATGGGAAGAACTTTTATCTGGAAGATGGTACACAGTGCTTGCATGTTTGCTCTGTTTTGTTCTGAGGGCGACGTGTGGACAGTGGCTGTGGGCCATGTCGGATCACACCACTGCCAGAGCCTGGTGTTTTTTACCTTTTGGAGCCAGGGCAGCATGGGAAGAGCTTTTATCTGAGAGATGGGACACACTGCTTACATATTTGCTCTGTTTTGCTCTGAGGCCTTCCTGTGCACAGTGGGTCTGGGCCCTGCTGGGTCACACCACTTACACGGCATGGTGTTATTTTACCTTTCGGTGCCAGGGCAGCATGGGAAGAACTTTTATCTGGAAGATGGTACACAGTGCTTGTGTTACCAGAACTGCTCTTTATTTATAATGGGGAATTAGCTGTAGCAGTCTGTAACTTAAAATTAAGCGCGGATCATAACCTATGTATACGGAGGTCCCGATCCCAGACACTCTAGTGAAAAAGAGGCAGACTACAAATAAGTTCCAAACACGTGTATTTAGTGTGGCGTAAGCCTAAACTTGCACAAGCATACAAGAGAACATACAAGATCTAAGACATACAGAGTAGGAAATACAGAGACGTTCGCATTAGCTGGTTCCCAACGATGATAGGGGGAATACTCACTTATCCTGGAGCGAAGCAGAGACACAGCAGCGAGGGTGGCCCAATGCCAGCACTGGGACCACAGACGGACAGCAAGGAAGTCTGGATAGGAATGGCCTAAGCACCGAGTGGTCTGGGAGACCAGCTTAAATACCCCAAAACGTACCCTGGGGCTGGTGCTGTACTTGGTGGTTCTCACAGATTAAAACAAAGGGTCTAATGGGTCACTGAATGGCTTGGATGGGCCACTTTAGTAATCAGATTGTGATAAGTGACACCTCAGGAAGAGGGGACAAAAGAGGGAGGGGGAAATCCAAGTGGGCTGAAAGGATGTTCCAGCGGACAGGGCTTGTCCTGATGTCATCAGCTTCTGGAATGCGGAGGTTTCTTTGAGATGCATTCTCTAAGTGCTTGGGATGGTCGGCACTTAGTTCTTCTCCGGGGCGGCTCCTAAGATATGCAGAGCGGGGCGAGGGGCTCTCGCTGCGGACGTGGTGTGCCCGCTTCGCCGAAATGGCTTCCCAAAGCAGTCTTCCTCTCAGGGTCTTCTGGCTGCCTGAGTACATGGATGCTGGCTGGGCATGGCTGGGGCTGGATAGCAGGCTGCCCGGTAGCGAGGGCAAGCTCGGGGACCGGCCCGCGGGAGGCTCCAGGCGGGAACTGACCAGGGAGCGCCTAGCCAGGCTCGCTGGAGGTTTCCCCGGCTGGCGCCCGGCTGCTAGCAGCGGCTTGAGCCCACATAAGGCAGGCTTCCATGGAGGCAGGGGGAACAACACTTTAAAACACAGTCCAAAGCAGGGAACAGGCATGGTCCGTGGCAGATGGCAATGCAGGCACGGGGCACACTTGTAACAGAGTCCAAACACACACTGGGAACTTCAGATACAGGTCAGGGCAGGGCTGCCCAGAAAGAGAGTCCTTTTGTGCAGTTAGCCAAACATGGAGTCAGTAAACTACACAGTCTATAGCAGCAGCAAGGCAATTGACACGCAGGCAGGAAACTGACACATGTATCAGAACACACACGTGCAAAGCAATCTTTGTGTAGCAATAAAACAGCAATATAGGAAACTTTAACACAGTTCATGGCAGGCTTTAAAGCAGGGGAGGGGGCCTGCTTGGCAACAATTCCCCCCCTCGGAGACCCCGTGGCGTCAGGCGCGTGGGTCTCCGAGCTTGACTTCAAAGGCGAGGTGGTCGGCAATGTCCGGTGGTCGAGCTTCGAGCGAAGAAGGAGGGGGAAGGGAAGGAGGGGGAGGCATCACTCAAAAATTTAGTTTGGAGAACCACCTAACCGAATAAGTGCAATTTAGATCAGCCAATGGGCTGCAGGTCTCTGGGTTCACACCAGGGGGTGTGCTAAGTGCAACCGTCAGAATAAATAGCAATAATTCATAAGTAATAGCAATTCATAGTGATATGAGCAGCAATGAGCAATTCATGCATATAAATAGCAATAATTCATGTGTGTGTACATTGATCAATTCATGGATGAAGGTAATTCATACGTAATTCATGGTGGATTAAAAGCACTAAAAACCAGGAGCAATTCATATACATGGATTAATTCATAGGCATAGGATTAAAAGCAAAGGGCAATTCATGGATACAATTCATGAATGTAAGAATAAAAGCAGGCTACTTCATAGGAAGTTAAAAAAAAGCTCATAGGTGAGGGAATAATTCATATAAGAAAGTGCAAGTCAGGCATAGATCAATTCATAGAGGGTGTAGCAATTTATAGATGGTTAAAATCATAAATACATAGATATATATGATTAAAAGCAATAAACCAGGAAGTTAAAACCAACTCATAGATAAAAGCAGCAATGATAAAAGCAAGTGCGAGGAAATAATTCATGAGGGTAAGCGGCGGAAGGGCTCATGGGGGCAGAAAAATAAACTTCGCTATTAAAAGGCTAACTCATGCAGCCAGATTAAAACCAAATTCATAGAGTCTAAAATCAGGAATAAAATAACCTTTAAAAGAGACCGTTCAGTAGGGGTCTCGGTTAAAACCAAATTCATAAAATGGTAAATAGGCTAGAATTACCTCGGCGGAGGGAGTCAGGTTAAAAAGGCAATTCAAAAGGTTAAAATCAAATTCATAGGGATAAAGTTAATAGGGGGTGATAAAAGGGTCCCAGTTCATGGGAAAATCATGGGCGCACTTGCAGTAAATAGAGGGAGGGACTAGTTCGGGGCTAAATTCATGGGAGTAAAATTCATAAAAGCAATGGAAAGAAATTCATAAATCAAAGATCACAGACGGCTCAGTCCGCAGTACAGCTGCTAGACTGGGTTGCATATTTACAGAAACAAGCAAACTTAGTCCATGTGTTCCAAAACACACTTCCACCCCCCCTTGCTGTCTGCGTCAATCCGCAGAGCAGGGTCGGCTGGCGGCAAGAAGGGCTTCAGGCACACAGTTCTAGTCCTCATGGAGGTAGTGCTGCTGGCGGTCGTTCGTAGGCGGGCCGTGTGCTGGGAGGCAGAGAAACAGGTCCCCCCCCTAGTCCACAAGAGGGCCTCGGAGCGGTGTCCGGCAGCAAAGCGTCCATGGGGCTGGTTCAGGATCCGTACACATAAAGGCACAAGCATAGTTCATAATAAACAAGGGCTAAAAACGGGGCGCCAAGAACAACCATTAAGGCAAGAGGAGGTCGGGATTGTAATGATCCAAACGGTAGGACAGCTGGAGTTGCTGGAGATGTCGGCGGCTCCAACAACCCAAATAAAGCAGTAAGGCACATAACAAAATTTGAAAGGCCAAAATAACAACGATCGGGTGCAAAGCCGAATTGTAAATTCCAGTGGCAGTGGGGCTCCAGCCAAAGACGGTTTCCCACCACGAGTGCTCACCGGTGGTCTTGATCCGCTGGGCAAGATCCAAAATCTCCTTGCCATTGTGGGACACAACCAAAGCAGTAGTATCCCCGTCCTTCTGGATGCTCTGGAGGGTGCGGTGGAGCTGGGGGTGGGTCAGGAGTTCGTGGATTAGCTCCATACCGATGCCAAGGGGAATGGGCTTCACATAACGATAGATGGAGGGTGCCACCAGGATCTCTTCTTGGGTCCAGACCGGTACCGTGTAGGTGAAGTCGCAGGCTGCCACCGAAGACAGGTTGCAAAAGCAGCGATTGACTCCCGGGATCACGGGCTTGAGCTGGAACGAGTTCAGGATCACAAAATCGCAGGCCGTACGTACGCAGGCACATCCTTTCCTAAGGTAGACCACCGCGAAGCTGTTCTCCCGGACGACCTCGAAGGAGCATTCGTTGAGGGCGTCGACTTGCGGGGCTACACAGGGGTGATGCGGTGCAAAGGCTTGGTCTTGGCAAATGAAGCCGGTCTGGTCTCGATGCTGGCATCCTTGGAGGCTGACGAGCTGCCATCCGGTCGGGGTGAAGCGGGCCCAATGGTCGGGGTGGCGGGCGTAGAGGACTTCGGTGTCGCTGACTTGGAGTCCCAGAGGCACCACTGGATACACATGGAATGACTCGTGTGCACTGGCCGTTAATAAAAATAATTTAAGCTCCTGGGTGGTCGGTGAGAATGAGGAATTTACAAGAGACCACCAGGATTCCAGCTCCAGTTCTATGGGTGACAATTTGGGCATAATCAATCTTTTAATTTCCAGGGGCAAGTGCCCATCCGTGGCTTGCCGAATTAGCCCCATGGCCACAGCCTGGTTTAATTGTTGGGCTTGCATACATGCCATGGCTATTGACACGTTGCGTTCCAAAGACTGTGTTCCCTTGAGCAGCATAGAAAAATCTCTTTCAATTTGACTCTCCCAGTTAACTAAAATGGAGCTGATCTCGTGTTACCCATTTGAAATGGAATTTAGGGACTGCACCACCGGTTTACCTAAGTCGGAGATGCTGGTCGTGACATGGGCAAACTTATTAGCGAGAGTCTCAATATTGACCGAATCCAGGATTGCTAAGCCTCCAGCTGCAGGAGCAGTCCAGTCGGCAATGCTTCGTCTGGCACGCGAGAGAGAGGGGGAGGGATTGATCCACAGTTGTAGCCATGCATTCCAACCCTTGCTACCGGCCTCCAGACAGGGAGCGCACTGCGGCAGCCTCTGGGTTACATTTAGCTCAGCTAAGTCTATGCGGATCTCTTTTAAAGACATTTGCGGGCGGACTAGAACTCTCTCTCGAATGTCAGTTTTCAAAACATGGGAGCCCACTATATGCGTTCCGCCGTGGCTCAATTGTTCATTGCTAGCAATCAAAGGGTCAATTTGGATGGTGTGGGTCTCCTGGGTCCGGATCAGCAGGGAATAATTGCCTGGTTCGTGAGTCAAATTTACAAAGAGCAGCCCAAGCCGGTGAAATTTCTCTACTAGGGGCTTGGTTTGGCATTCGGGCGTCTGTTGAACCAGTATCCAATCGGGTGGGCCGTGTTTGGCTAGGTCTTCTTCTTTCACAATCCAGGTCAGGTCCTCCCAGCGTTCTATAGCAAAGGACAGAACTGCGCCTGAAGGGGGCGTGATAGTGACTGATGCAGATTCAGTGGCAGTAGTGCCTAGTAGGATGGTCATTCTAAAGGGGTCTCCTGCCTTCCATACTGCGGCCGACACTAAAATAACTTCACAGTATGGTCCGAAAGCCTCAGTGACAAATGGCGAGGTTTCGAAATTGGCAGGGGTGGTATATTTGTCTACCACCGGGACTGCGGTGGGGGCTGGCCTGATGCGGGGAAGGAACATACATGGAATTGGAGCGAGTGGTGAAACTGTATCGGTAGGTGAATAGCATATTAATTCTTGGGACATAGTTTTGACTCCCACACATAAAATAACAAGCTCTGGGGGTCGGATCCACTGCTCTTCACAACTGCGGAAGTTTGTGCGATCCATGGGGGTGGTCATATTAATCTGCTGCACAACCTTGCAGACCATCATTTCATTTTCTGCTAGTGTATTAATACATCTCCAATGGGGGTAGGGCATTAATTTGGACGGGCGCCCCTCTATTAGGGTGCCTGCCAGCACGAGCAAACACAGAGTAGCCAGGTGCCTCATCTCCTGGCCTTCCTTTTCCTTTTTGTGCCGAAGATATCCTGGGGAGACCTGCAGATATAAGTACAGGTTCCCTGAGTTTGTTGCAGCATAATAAATGAATTGAAGCAGGGAAAAAGAAAAGGGAGAGCGTTTTTCTGCCAGCACAATATGTTAAGCGGGGTTCGAACGAGAAGTCCCAGGGGCACTAAGCGAGCCTTCCAGCTTGTTGCTCTGGGGAACTCCTGTGCGGAGGCTTCTTTCTAAAGCATGTATATTTCAGAGGGGAAACGTCTTTGCGTCGGGCAGGGGTCGGCTATGCGTTAGGCGGGATTATGCAAACTCGCCCCAGGGGTCCCTGGGTGCCTAGACTATGTGGCCTTCAGGTGCCCCTTGCTCGGCGGCGGGCTATTTTTATTTTGCGGGCTGAGAGCTGTCGGTCCGGCTCGGCCTGGCCTTGCCGTTTCAAAACGAAAAAAAACTAGCGAGCGGTTTCCAGCAACTATAAGGGTTGCTGCTTAAGGAGACCTTCATTCTATTTGCTAAAAATTATTTTTAAGTAGGGGTGGTTAGGGTTGAAGGTATGTTTTATGATGGTTTGCTTTTGCTTTGCCTTTTTCCCTCTGCTTTTTTGCAGGACCTCTTGTATGTATTTTGGCGGACCATTTTTTCCTAGGATCAATTTTTGGAGGGACTCCCTCGGGAGGCCCCAATTTCATGTTAAAAGAAAGAAACACACAAAGCAAAAGCACACGGGCGTGGGTTATTTTCAGGTTGCCCTCACTTGGAAGGCCTGGCAGGGCTTCACTATAACTTCAATATGTCTCCCCCCCTTCTTTTCCCTTATAGGGTATGGGCAAGGGAAAAGATTACATTGGACGGGGCGGGCGGTTGCTGGCGGAAAGGGCCGAAGTGGAGCCGAAGGTGCTCGGCAGCGTTTATCGAAAAGTGGCGGAGGCGGCCGAGATCTGCCGGCGCCACTGTGTCTGGGTTGTTCGGGGGTCATCTTGGCACGGGGGATTCTGGCTATGTAAATGAGGCACGCTGCTCCTTGTGCGTAGCGAACTCACCTCAATAACATATTCCAGAGGGCACATATTTACAAAATACTGGCGGGTCTTTTACTTTTGCACTAAAGCGTACTGGATGGTGGCGCCGTATAGCAACTCACCATGACGAATATGAACATTAGTAAAAGAGGGATGTTGGGCTATCTGGGGGTCCTTTTCCAGGGGAGGCACGGCCCTCAAAGCCAAAGCCGACCATCATGCGAAAGCGTGGGTCTGGCAGGTGAGACCCCGAATCTACGCAGATGCGGGATCTTCACCAGCACGGCGGGTGAAATGCTTTCAAACAAAGAAACCACCCTCTCTGGTGGTCTCACCGTTGGAAGACTGCATTCACCCCTGGGCTAAAGCCTCTCCAAACACCCCCACACACAGCAAATCTCTTTTGCCTGTGCAATTTTTCTCCGAACATGCGGCTTAAAAATCCAATCAAGAATCACTTTCGGTGGTGCTCCCACTTGGCTTTGGTTGCCGTGTTTCCCCAAGGGTCCCAACTGTGGGGCCCGCCAATAAGGTTAAAGAATAGAACTGGAAAATTTTTGACATTCACATCTACATCTACATATTCTGCTGTTTCTTTTACACTAGAGCTACAAAGGTCTGGTCTAAGGGGACACAGGGTATCTCTGGCCCAGGATGAAGGGACGTCTGGTGAATCACTGGGCAGAGGGGGGCTGGGCTGGCGGCGGCTCCCCCAGGGTCATACACAGGTGGGGCGGTTTGGAGCGGCTTCCCTTTCCATTCCTTTAATTGAGAGGCGTGGAAGTATTTTAGCCAAGTGCCTCCTGTCTTCCTCTGGATGGCTACCTGATAGACGGCTGGAGAGACTCTTTTCGTGATTGGGACGGGGCCTTGCCATTTGGCGGCTAGTGAGTGTGCCTTCTGTGAGAACTTTCTATATAAAACGAGCTGTCCTTCCTTCCACTGCCTGGGGTTCCTGACCCATCCTAGTTTGCGGTCCATATCCTTCTGAGCTGTGCCTAACTTCTGGGCTACTTGCATGTGGACGGCGTGTATGGATGAGATGAGGTCCTGAACCCAGGCGTCATTAATTCCTACGGGCTGCATATCAGAAGGGAGCTGCGTGTCTAGCCAGAAGGCTTCTGGGAGCTGCATTTTCCGTCCTGTCATGACCATATGGGGCGTGAGTCCGTGAACTGCGGTGGTGCCTCTGATGGCCATTAGAATTATGGGGAGTTTTTCATCCCAGTCTCTCCCGGAGGAGCGAACCATCTTGCGGAGAGCCTCCTTGAGGGTCCGGTTGGTTCTTTCTATGGCGCCGGAAGCCTGGGGATGGCCGGCTATGTGAAAGCGTTGTTGGATGCCTAACGCCTTGCAAAGTTTCTGGGTGACTTCTCCAATAAAATGTGAGCCCAAATTGGAATCCATGACTCGTACAGTGCCCCATCTCGAAAACACATTGTTGAACAGTAGTTTGGCCGTGGTGGCTGCAGTGTTATGCTTACACGGGAATGCCTCGACCCATTTACTAAAGGGATCTATGACAGTGAGACAGTAGCGATTGCCGCGGGGAGTGGGAGGAAGGGGACCGATAAAGTCAATCTGTATACGAGCCCAGGGTCCATCAATTCTCTGATGCTGGAGGGGAGCTCTAGGTCCAGTTGGGTCTGCATTGACCATAGCACAAGACAGACAGTTGTCCACCCATTGTGCTACTTCGGTGCGCATGCTAGGCCACCAACCAACCTCTTTGACCCTCTCCAGAGTCAGATCCTTGCCTCGGTGTCCCTGCTCGTGGACAAACTGAATCAGGTCGGCCCTAACTTCCAGTGGCACTACCCAGTGGCGTTCACAGGCTGCATCTACTTCCCAAACTATGCCTTCTTCTTCTCGGATCAATAATCTTCCTGTCTGATCTCTTCCTGCGGCTAGGAGGTCAGCTACTTCTGGGTCAGATATCTGCAGTTGTGCTAGGTCCAGTGTTCCTGCGATTCCCTGAGCCTGGCTGCGGGCTTGTGCCCGGGTGGTGACAGAGTGGAGGGGACAATCGGTGGCTGGTTCCGGTAAGGGAGCATTTTCAGTGGCGGCTGCCTTGGCTGCAAGGGCTGCCTGGTCGTTCCAATAAGCGGTTTCTCAGTTTGTCTTTTGGTGCCCTTTAACATGTGTAACTTGCGTTGGGCCTGTGCGAGACTGAAGGAGCGTGGCTACTTGCTGCCATAGCTGTAGGTGGGCTACGGGTTTCCCATCACTAGCTCTCCATCCCTGATTCTGCCATACCGGGAGCCAGACCGTGGCGGCTTTGGCCGTCCAATCCGAGTCTGTGTAAATGGCAAGTGGGCTTGCTGGGTGCTCAAACTCAAGCACTGCCAGAAGCGCTTGCACCTCAGCCGCTTGGCTGGAATGGGGGCGGGCTGGACCCTTTAGAGTGCATGCGTCGCTCACTCGCACGGCGCCGTAGCCTGTCCGAGGGGAGCCTCCAACGTGAAAGGAGGAGCCGTCGCAGAACCAGCATGTGAAGCCATTCAGTCGGGCCTCCTCTAGCGGGACTCCCCAAGTGACTGGCCAAACAACCTGCGGTGGCGGGTCCAGGGGGCACTCGTGCTCGGTCCCGGTTACTAACAGGCCATAGGGGGCTGGTGGCTCAGTGGTTTCCTTTTTGAACTCTACTCCGCGGTTGACCAGGGCCAGGGTCCACTGTGCTATGCGGGCGTTTGAGACTTGTCCATCTTGTATTTTGCCAGACAGAATATATTTGAGGGGCGTGTGGGTGGTCTGGACTATCGTGCGCGAGCCACCTATAATAAATTCCCAATGGGTCAGACTCCAAACTAGAGCAAGGCAAGTCTTTTCGCATGGGCTGAACTTGGTCTCTACTGAAGTTAGGTTACGAGAGGCATAGGCTACTACTCTAGCGGCTCCTGCTTGCTGCTGGGTGAGCGTGGCTCCTATGCTCTTGTCTGACACGGCTAGCTGAATAAAGAAAGGCTGGGTAACGTCTGGATGGGCTAGGGCCGGGGCTGCGGCCAGGCTGCGCTTCAGCTCGGCTAAGGCTGTCTGTTGATCCGGTCCCCACTCCCAGGGAGGGTTCTTCTTGAGGAGAGCATAAAGGGGGCGAGCCTTGTCTGCAAAGGACTCGATGAAGTCTCGGGAAAAGTTAAAAGTTCCTAGAAGGGCTCTGAGGGAGGGGACATCGGTGGGTGCAGGCAGCTTGGAAATGACCTCCATTCGCTGGGCATCCGGGGTGCGACCCTCGGGTCCCAGGGTCAGACCCAGGTAATTGACGCTGGTCTGAACCAATTGGGCCTTTTCCCTGCTTGCCTTGAACCCAGTCTCGCGGAGGAGTTCCAGGACTTCCCTGGTGATCTGGCAGGCTAATTCTTCCGTAGGGGCGTGGACTAAAATGTCATCCACGTAGCTCAGTACGTGGGGCCTCGAGGAGGGTTGGAGGCGTTCCCACATCTGAACTACATGGGCATGACAAATACTGGGGCTGGAGTGGAATCCCTGGGGTGTCCGCTTGAATGCGTATTGCTGGCCGCGGAAAGTGAACGCGAACTTGTACCAGCAAGACTCATGCAACCGGATGGAGTGGAAAGCGTTGGCCAGGTCTATGACCGAGTAGAACCGGGACCCAGCAGCAATGGCCGTCAGGATCTCGTTGTACTTGGCCACAACCGGGGCAACTGGAGGGGTGGTGGCATTCAGGGCCCGGAAGTCGACCGTCATTCTCCAGGTCACTCCATCTGCTTTTAGAACTGGCCACAATGGGGCGTTGCAGATGGACTGCATCGGGAGTATGACGTCCCACTCAAGGAGTCCTTCAATGGTCTTGGCTATCCCTGCCTCGGCTTCCGCTGGGTACTTGTACTGTCTCTGAGGAGGGGGGTCCTTTCCTTCTATCAGGACGCAGGCGCCCTTCACTATCCCACACTCGGCCTTGTCTGTCACCCAAACTTCGGGAAAGTCCTGAACCCAGGGGTCTCCTGTGATGGGGGCGAGAGGCAAAGGGGCCTTAAGGGCTGCACAACGATGGACTGCATTGACAACGTCTGGGCCTCCTGGGATGCGCCACAGGAGCCCATTCGCTAGGTCAATGGTCAGTCCCTCGGCTCGGAAGAACGGCATACCCAAAAGTCCATCATCTTCTCCCCGGTTTGTGCATGCTGAAATCCGGGTGGCCAGGCTCCCAACGGAGAGGGGGATATCCTGCCAAACCGGGGATTCCTGCATGCTGCCTCCAAAACCGGCGAGCTGCATGGTTGTGGGGGTCTGGGTGCCCTTCGTAACTAGGTTGGGCCGGAGTATATTAAGCGAAGCTCCGGTATCTATGAGGAGAGTGGCAGGCTTTTTCTTTTCCCCGGGAGTCCCGATCCCTGCCTTCACTGTCGGTCTCCCCCATGTGTCCGGCTTTAGTTTGGCAACTATGCCCACGGAGGGAGACTGGGACTCGGGGCGACCCTATTCTGATCCTGCACCCTGGTCGGGGGAAGCGGCGCTTCCTCTGAAGGGGTTGTTGGGGCTCGGGCGTTCCCGGACCGCAGCTATCGGGGGACTCGAGAAGGGAGGGTCTGGCGGTAAAGGGGGCGCCGACGGGGGTACTGGGGGCTGCTGCTGATCCTCCCACTCCATGATCGCCTTCATTAGAACGGACGTGGGCTTTCCATCGAATAGCTCCATGTTCGCTCCAATGTTTTTGAGACGCATCCAAAGTTCCCAACGGAGGGGGTCCCTGGACTGGGGCGTGCTGCCGCGGTCCCGGTAGCCCTCGTGGTCGCCGTGTGATGCTCCCCAAGCGTTAGACTGATCTGGAGGTGGGTAGACCTGATGGTTGTACGGGTGCGATGCTCGAGAGTGAGGAGGGGCTAGGGGCGCATCTTGCGGTCGGGGCTTGTGGGGTCCCTGCTGGGAGGAGAAACCGTAACTCGGGGTGGGTGCAAAGGAAACTCCCGGGCGGTAGTCCCTTGGCCCTCTTCCCCGGTTAAAACTGCTGCTCCTTCCCCTCAGGATTCCTCCCCTTGCCTCCGAGTACGAGTTGCGTCCCTGCGGTCGGTACTGAGAGTGGGGGCCATGGTTGGCATAAGTGACTGCACTTATCGGCTCGCTCTCCTTCCTACGAGAGGCCGGGGACTTCACATGGCGGATCGCTCCGGTCTCTCGCAATAGGCCAGCAATGCTCCTGATGCGAGCTTCCAGGTCTCCCCATGAGATGCTCCCGGGCTCTACTCCTGCCAGGGCCAGGCGAGTGGTGCTATTGAGGCCATCTATGACTGCCCTTCTGAACTCTAGCTCATCGAAGTCGGGTACATTGCTCGCGTCTAAATCTACTTCATCGGCTAGCTCAGCGAGGAGCTGCTTCCTAGCTAAGTATGCCTCCGGGTCCTCTCCGGGTTTCTGGGACTCTGCAATGTATAGGGCTTTTAAGCTCTTGGTGGGCCATTGGAATGCGCACAGTTCTTTAATGGCTCCGTACTGACTTCGGGTGGCTAGCCTTCGATTAGAAACGTAAGCATTAAGGGCTGTGACTATTTCGGGGCTGGCGCAGTGGCGGGCCAGTTGGGCCACGTCGGAACCACTAGCGGAGGGCTGGGAGGTGGTCACATGGGTGAACCACTGGATGGCCGTATCTCGGTTTAGGGGCCCCATGCGATCTGCTATGGCTTGGAGCTCGTCGGGCCTCCAATTGCGGGTTTCCTTAACGACCCGGTCTGTCTTCTTGCCGTCCTCGTCCATGGATACTATTTCTTTAGTAGCTATCGGATGGAGGGGCTGTGGGGCTTCCTCGGGCTGGGGCGACTGAGCTGCCCAGCTATCTTTACTATCTTCTGGGAGGGCCAAGAGGGCTGCGGGATGCACGGCGGAGATTACAGCCTGCTGCATCCCCAGGTGCTGCTTTAGGGCCTCTAGCTCCCTCCTACAAGCGGAGTGGTCTGCTGCGGCTATCTTTGCGACTTTCTGCTCTGCCATGAACTGGGCAGCATGGGTTAATTTTGCAATCTTCTCCTGTCCTTCAATTACTGCGTGCTCAGCCCTATCGGCACGAGCGGCGGCCACTTCAGCCTTGTGCTGAGCGTCTTGGAGGGCAGCGGCTAGACCCTTTTTTTCCATCATGAAATTAACGCGTTCTGAACGCCACTCGGCTGCTCTCTCCTCATACTCCTTCTTCTCTTTCCTTAACTGTTCTATCTCCTGTTCCTGCTCTTCTTGAGCTACCTGTAGCTTATTAATTAGGGACACGCTGTCCTGTAGGGCGGTGAAAAGTGCCCAAGCTCCATATCTATCTTTCTTGCTTGACCTAGGTTTCTCCTTTTCACAAAAATCTCGGAAGGCGCTTCTGACTATCTGGAGTGGGTCAGGTCCCTTGAAGGAACCGGCTTCCCAAGGGCAATCTCCCTTCTTAACTAGCCACTTCTCCAGGCGGGGCACGGTGGGGGCTGCCCGGTACATTTTTCTTCGTTTAAGGCTGATCTCGGAGGAGGTTAAAGAGTGGATCAGCGACACCAGGGGTGGGGCGATTAAAGCTCCCTATAAGTTTTCCCGTCTAGGGGCCGTTCAGAGGTTATTTCCCTTCGGGTCCTCGGGGATTCTTACACTGGATTCTTAGGGGTTTTTAACAACTTTCCCTCTCTATGTCCCTTTGGGAGGTTTATCCTTCCCTCCGGTTCTCAAGGGTTTTTACCAGGGGGTTTTAAGGTCCTACTTTTAGGTTCACAAGGGTATTTTTAAGGGTCCTACACTCTGTTCTTCTCTACCGGGGGAGAAGGAGAAATTCCTATTCCCGTTTCAAGCTTGCCTACAAGCCACGGGACCAGGAAAAGTTTACTGGCTCAGAAGGTGCTCTCAAGCTCTCTAAGCCCAAGAACAAAAACTTCTCAGTGCTTCCAAGCCTCTGCTCAGAAGCTAAAGCTCAGGGGTCTCCCAAGCCTATACTCGGAAACCAAAAAGTGACCCAAGCCTCTGCTCAGGAACTGCTACTAAGGGGGTCTCCCAAGCCTCTGCTCAGGCAACCAGAAATGCTCCCAAGCCTCTGCTCAGAAACTGAAGTGCTTCCAAGCCTCTGCTCAGAAGCCAAAATGCTCTCAAGCCTCTGCCCAAGATCTAAACTCAAAAAGTATCCCCAGGCCTCGTGCTCAGAGACAAACGGTTAAACTGTCTCCAAGCCTCGACCAAAAGACTAAAGCGCTCAAGGACTGCCTCTGCAAGTCCCCAAGCAAAAGTGCCCAGGAGTAAAACTACGGTACTCCCAAGCGAGGTGCGCTCAAGAGTTCTAACAACTCCCAAGCAAAAGTGTGCCCAAGAGTCCCACTGACTCCCAAGCGAGGTGCGCCCACGAGTCTGACTTAAAACTCGCAAGCGAAAAGGCGCCCAAGAGTCTACCTTAAAACTCTTAAACACGGTGCGGCCGGCTGCCGCGGGGCTTCAGGAACCTGGCTTCAGATTCCCAAAGCTAAACTGACCAAACGGACTAACGATCCCTTCACGTTTCCTCCGGAGCGGGGATTGAAGCCTAAGTGCTGGCAGGAACGGGGTTTGGATGGGCTTAGGAGAGACGGGGGAGGGCAGAAGAGAGTTTTATATGTGCTGCTTCAGGATATATATATAGAGCCTACTTCTGGGATCCCACCCACATAGACGCGTTTAGGCAGCCCGGAAGGTGGCCAGGAACTTCACCAGTTCAGAGGTCCTCACCCACAGTACACCGGTTATAACGGCTGGAGGGCCTCGCGGTGCACCACAAAAGGCAAGTAGTCCAAAGCTGGCTGAAGGAGGAAATGGGGAAAAGCCAACCCACAAGATAGAAATGCTCGCTAGAGCCACACACACTCACACTTTTAATTCCCTGAGCTAAATTGCGCTCTTTACACTGAGGTCTGGAAAATTTTCCTCTAAGTCAGTTCGCCGAAGACACGCGTGTCGACTCACGTGTATTCACACGAACTGGGTTATGCCCGCATTCTCCACCAGTAAACTGTTACCAGAACTGCTCTTTATTTATAATGGGGAATTAGCTGTAGCAGTCTGTAACTTAAAATTAAGCGCGGATCATAACCTATGTATACGGAGGTCCCGATCCCAGACACTCTAGTGAAAAAGAGGCAGACTACAAATAAGTTCCAAACACGTGTATTTAGTGTGGCGTAAGCCTAAACTTGCACAAGCATACAAGAGAACATACAAGATCTAAGACATACAGAGCAGGAAATACAGAGACGTTCGCATTAGCTGGTTCCCAACGATGATAGGGGGAATACTCACTTATCCTGGAGCGAAGCAGAGATACAGCAGCGAGGGTGGCCCAATGCCAGCACTGGAACCACAGACGGACAGCAAGGAAGTCTGGATAAGAATGGCCTAAGCACCGAGTGGTCTGGGAGACCAGCTTAAATACCCCAAAACGTACCCTGGGGCTGGTGCAGGAAACTGACACGTGTATCAGAGCACACACGTGCAAAGCAAACTTTGTGTAGCAATAAAGCAGCAGTGCAGGAAACTTTAACACAGTCCATGGCAGGCTTTAAAGCAGGGGAGGGGGCCTACTTGGCAACACTTGCATGTTTGATCTGTTTTGTTCTGAGGCCGACGTGTGGACAGTGGCTCTGGGCCATGTCGGATCACACCACTGCCAGAGCCTGGTGTATTTTATCTTTTGGTGCCAGGGCAGCATGGGAAGAGCTTTTATCTGGGAGATGGGACACACTGCTTGCATGTTTGCCCTGTTTTGTTCTGAGACCGATCTGTGCACAGTAGCTGTGGGTCCTGCCAAGTCACACCACTGAGTGGGCCTCGTTTCATTTACCTTTCAGTGCCAGGGAAGCATGGGAAGAACTTGTATCTGGGAAATGGAACATACTGATTGCATGTTTGCTCTGTTTTGCTCTGCGGCCTACCTGTGCACAGTGGCTCTGCTATCCGCTGGATCACACCACTGCCAGGGCATGGTATTTTTTAGCTTTTGGTGCCAGGGCAGCATGGGAAGAGCTTTTATCTGGGAGTTGGGACACACTGCTTGCATGTTTGCTCTGTTTTGCTCAGAGGCCTCCCTGTGCACAGTGGCTCTGGGCCCTACCTGATCACACCACTGCCAGGGCCTGTTGTTTTTTACCTTTTGGTGCCAGGGCAGCATGGGAAGAACTTTTATCTGGAAGATGGGACACACTGCTTGCATGTTAGCTCTGTTTTGTTCTGAGGCCGACGTGTGGACAGTGGCTCTGGGCCCTGTCGGATCACAGCACTGTCAGAGCCTGGTGTTTCTTATCTTTTGGTGCCAGGGCAGCATGGGAAGAGCTTTTATCTGGGAGATGGGACATACTGCTTCCGTGTTTGCTTTGTTTTGCTCTGAGGCCTACCTGTGCACAGTACCTCTGGGTCCCTTCGGGTCACACCAATTCCACGGCATGGTTGTTGCCAAGTAGGCCCCCTCCCCTGCTTTAAAGCCTGCTATGAACTGTGTTAAAGTTTCCTGCACTGCTGCTTTATTGCTACACAAAGTTTGCCTTGAACGTGTGTGCTCTGATACACGTGTCAGTTTCCTGCCTGCGTGTTAATTACCTTGCTGCTGCAATAGACTGTGTAGTTCACTGACTCCATGTTTGGATAACTGCACAAAGGACTCTCTTTCTGGGCAGCCCTGCCCTGACCTGTATCTGGACTTCCCAGTGTGTGTGTTTGGACTTTATTACAAGTGTGCCCCGTGCCTGCATTGTCATCTTCCACGGACCGTGCCTGTTCCCTGCTTTGGACTGTGTTTTAAGTGTTGTTCCCCCCTGCCTCCATGGAAGCCTGCCTCATATGGGCCCAAGCCGCTGCTAGCAGCCGGGCGCCAGCCGGGGAAACCTCCAGCGAGCCTGGCTAGGCGCTCCCTGGTCAGTTCCCACCTGGAGCCTCCCGCGGGCCGGTCCCCGAGCTTGCCCTCGCTACCGGGCAGCCTGCAAACCAGCCCCAGCTATGCCCAGCCGGCATCCATGTTCTCAGGCAGCCAGAAGACCCAGGGAAGAAGACTGCTTTGGGAAGCCATTTCGGCGAAGCGGGCACACCACGTCCGCAGCGAGAGCCCCTCGCCCCGCTCTGCATATCTTAGGAGCCGCCCCGGAGAAGGAACTAAGTGCCGACCATCCCAAGCACTTAGAGAATGCATCTCAAAGAAACCTCCGCATTCCAGAGCTGATGACATCAGGACAAGCCCTGTCCGCTGGAACATCCTTTCAGCCCACTTGGATTTCCCCCTCCCTCTTTTGTCCCCTCTTCCTGAGGTGTCACTTATCACGATCAGATTACCAAAGTGGCCCATCCAAGCCATTCAGTAGCCCATTAGACCCTTTGTTTTAATCTGTGAGAACCACCAAGTACAGCACCTGCCCCAGGGTACGTTTTGGGGTATTTAAGCTGGTCTCCCAGACCACTCGGTGCTCAGGCCATTCCCTATCCAGACCTCCTTGCTGTCCGTCTGTGGTTCCAGTGCTGGCATTGGGCCACCTCGCTGCTGTGTCTCTGCCTCGCTACAGGATTGTGAGTTTTCCCCACCATCGTTGGGAACCAGCTAATGCGAAAGTCTCTGTATTTCCTACTCTGTATTCCTTAGACCTTGTGTGTTCTCTTGTATGCTTGTGCAAGTTTAGGCTTACGCCACATTGTTAGCAAATGCACGTGTTTGGAACCTATTTGTAGTCTGCCTCTTTTTCACTAGAGCGTCTGGAATCGGGACCTCCGTAGACAGGTTAAGATCCGCGCTAATTTTAAGTTACAGACTGCTAAAGCTAATTTCCCCCTATAATAAAAAGCAGTTCTGGTAACATGGTGTTTTTTAGCTTTTGGTGTCAGGGCAGCATGGGAAGTACTTGTATCTCGGAGATGGGACACACTGCATGCATGTTTGCTCTGTTTTGCTCTGAGGCCTACCTGTGCACAGTGGCTCTGGGCCCTGCCGGGTCACAGATGCCTCGAACTGGTGTTTTTTAATGTTTTGGTGCCAGGGCAGCATGGGAAGAACTTTTATCTGGGAGATGGGAGACACTGCTTGTATGTTTGCTCTGTTTTGTTCTGAGGACAACCTGTGCACAGTTGCTCTGGGCCTGCTAGATCACACCACTGCCAGGGCCTGTTTTTTTTTAATCTTTTGGTGCCAGGGCAGCATGGGAAGAGCTTTTATCTGAGAGATGGGACATACTGCTTGCATGTTTGCTTTGTTTTGCTCTGAGGCCTACCTGTGCACAGTGGCTCTCGGCCCTGCTAGATCACACCACTGCCTGGTCCTGTTGCCAGCAAAGCTAGCAAAGCAAAGCATTTATCTGCAAGATGGGGCATACTGCTTGCATGTTTGCTCTGTTTTGCTCTGAGGCCTACCTGTGCACAGTGGCTCTGGGCCTTACCGGGTCAGAACGATGCCTGGACCTGGTGTTTTTCATGTTTTGGTGCTTGGGAAGCACGGGAAGAGCTTTTATCTGAGAGATGGGACATACTGCTTGCATGTTTGCTCTGTTTTGCTTTTTGGCCGACCTGTGCACAGTGGCTCTGGGACCTACCTGATCACACCACTGCCTTTTTTACCTTTTTACCTTTTGAGAGGCTCTTCCCATGCTGCCCTGGCAGGGGCCACACCCACTGTGCACAGGTAGGCCTCCGAGCAAAACAGAGCAAACATGCAAGTGGTATGTCCAATCTCCCAGAAAAAAAGCTCTTCCCATGCTGCCCTGGAGCCAAAAGATAAAAAACATCAGCCCCAGACATCGTTGTGACCCGGCAGGGCCCAGAGCCACAGTGCACAGGTAGGCCTCAGAGCAAAACAGAACAAACATGCAAGCAGTGTGTCCCATCTCCCAGATAAAAGCTCTTCCCATGCTGCCCCGGCACCAAAAGGTATAAAACACCAGGCCCTGGCAGTGGTGTGACATGGCAAGGCCCAGAGCCACTGTGCACAGGTAGTCCTCAGAGCAAAACAGAGCAAATATGCAAGCAGTGTGTCCAATCTCACAGATAAAAGCTCTTTCCATGCTGCCCAGGAACCAAAAGATAAAAAACACCAGCCCCAGTGATCGTTGTGACCTGGCAGGGCCGAGAGCCACCGTGCACAGGTAGGCCTCAGAGTAAAACAGAGCAAATATGCAAGCAGTGTGTCCCATCTCTCAGATAAAATCTCTTTCCATGCTGTCCTGGAACCAAAAGATAAAAAACACCAGGCTCAGGCAGTGGTGTCATCCGGAAGGGCCTAGAGCCACTGTGCACAGGTAGGCCTCAGAGGAAAACAGAACAAACATGCAAGCAGTGTGTCCCGTCTCCCAGATAAAAGCTCTTCCCATGCTGCCCTGGCACCAAAAGGTATAAAACACCAGGCCCTGGCAGTGGTGTGACATGGCAAGGCCCAGAGCCACTGTGCACAGGTAGTCCTCAGAGCAAAACAGAGCAAATATGCAAGCAGTGTGTCCAATCTCACAGATAAAAGCTCTTTCCATGCTGCCCAGGAACCAAAAGATAAAAAACATCAGCCCGAGACATCGTTGTGACCCGGCAGGGCCCAGAGCCACAGTGCACAGGTAGGCCTCAGAGCAAAACAGAACAAACATGCAAGCAGTGTGTCCCGTCTCCCAGATAAAAGCTCTTCCCATGCTGCCCTGGCACCAAAAGGTATAAAACACCAGGCCCTGGCAGTGGTGTGACATGGCAAGGCCCAGAGCTACTGTGCACAGGTAGTCCTCAGAGCAAAACAGAGCAAATATGCAAGCAGTGTGTCCCATCTCTCAGATAAAAGCTCTTTCCATGGTGTCCTGGAACCAAAAGATAAAAAACACCAGGCTCAGGCAGTGGTGTCATCCGGAAGGGCCTAGAACCACTGTGCACAGGTAGGCCTCAGAGGAAAACAGAGCAAACATACAAGCAGTATGTCCCATCTCCCCAATAAAACCTCTTCCCATGCTTCCCTGGCACCAAAAGATAAAAAACACCAGCCCCAGGCATCGTTGTGACTCGGCAGAGCCCAGAGCCACCGTGCACAGGTAGGCCTCAGAGCAAAACAGAGCAAATATGCTAGCAGTGTGTCCCAGCTCCCAGATAAAAGATCTTGTTTTGCTCTGTTTTGTTCTAAGGACGACCTGGGCACAGTGGCTCTGGGCCCTGCCGGATCACACCACTTCCAGAGCCTGGTGTTTTTTATCTTTTGGTGCCAGGGCAGCATGGGAAGAGATTTTATCTGAGAGATGGGACAGACTGCTTGCATGTCTGCTCTGTTTTGCTCTGAGGACTACCTGTGCACAGTGGCTTTCAGCCCTTCTGGATCACACCACTGCCTGAACCTGGTGTTTTTTACCTTTTGAGAGGCTCGTCCCATGCTGCCCTGGCAGGGCCCAGAGGCACTGTGCACAGGTAGGCCTCAGAGCAAAACAGAGCAAACATGCAAGCAGTGTGTCGCATCTTACAGAAAAAAGCTCTTCCCGTGCTTCCAAAGCACCAAAAGAGAGGAAACTTGCTGCCCTGGCACCAAAAGATAAAAAACACCACGCCCTGGCAGTGGTGTGATATGGCAGGGCCCAGAGCCACTGTGCACAGGTAGGCCTTAGAGCAAAACAGAGCAAACATGCAACCGGTATGTCCAATCTCCAAGAAAATACCTCTTCGCATGCTGCCCTGGCACCAAAAGATAAAAAACATCAGCCCCAGACATGGTTGCGATCCGGCAGGGCCCAGAGCCACAGTGCACAGGTAGGCCTCAGAGCAAAACAGAACAAACATGCAAGCAGTGTGTCCCGTCTCCCAGATAAAAGCTCTTCCCATGCTGCCCTGGCACCAAAAGGTAAAAAACACCAGGCCATGGCAGTGGTGTGACATGGCAGGGCCCAGAGCCACTGTGCACAGGTAGTCCTCAGAGCAAAACAGAGAAAACATGGAAGCAGTGTGTCCCATCTCACAGATAAAACCTCTTCCCATGCTGCCCTGGCACCAAAAGATTAAAAAAAACAGGACCAGGCAGTGGTGTGATCCTGCAGGGCCGAGAGCCACTGTGCACAAGTAGGCCTCAGAGCAAAACAGAGCAAACATGCAAGCACTGTGTCCCATCTCCCAGATAAAAGCTCTTCCCATGCTGCCCTGGCACCAAAACGTTAAAAAACAGCATTTCCAGGCATCTGTGACCCTGGCAGGGCCCAGAGCCACTGTGCACAGGTAGGCCTCAGATCAAAACAGAGTAAACATGCAAGCAGTGTGTCCCATCTCACAGATAAAAGCTCTTCCCATTCTGCCCTGGCACCAAAAGGAAAAGAAAACCAAGATCAGGCAGTGGTGTGATCCTGCAGGGCCGAGAACCACTGTGCACAAGTACGCCTCAGAGCAAAACAGGGCAAACATGCAAGCAGTGTGTCCCATCTCCCAGATAAAAGCTCTCCCCATGCTCCCCTGGCACAAAAAGATAAAAAACACCAGGCCCTTGCAGTGGTGTTACATGGCAGGGCCTAGAGCCACTGTGCACAGGTAGGCCTCAAGGCAAAACATAGCTAACATGCAAGAAGTGTGTCCCATCTACCAGATAAAAGCTCTTCCCATTCTGCCCTGGCACCAAAATGTTAAAAAACACCAGTTCCAGGCATCTGTGACCTGGCAGGGCCGAGCTCCACTGAGCACAGGTAGGCCTCACAGCAAAAGAGAGCAAACATGCAAGCAGTGTGTCCTGTCTCCCAGATAAAAGCTCTTCCCATGCTGCCCTGATACCAAAAGCTAAAAAACACCTCACCGTGGAATTGGTGTGATCCGAAGGGACCTAGAGCTACTGTTCACAGGTAGGCCTCAGTGCAAAACAGAGCAAACATGCAAGCAGTGTGTCCCGTCTCCCAAATAAAAGCTCTTCCCATGCTGCCCTGGCACCAAAAGATTAAAAACACCAGCCCCAGGCATCGTTGTGACCCGGCAGGGCCCAGAGCCACTGTGCACAGGTAGGCCTCAGAGAAAAACAGAGCAAACATGCAAGCAGTATGTCCCATCTCCCAGATAAAAGATCTTACCGTACTGCCCAAGCACCAAAAGTTAAAAAACACCAGGCACAGGCAGTGGTGTGATCCGGAAGAGCCTAGATCCACTGTGCACAGGTAGGCCTCAGAGCAAAACAGAGCAAACATACAAGCAATATGTCCCAACTCCCAGATAAAACCTCTTCCCATGCTGCCCTGGCACCAAAAGATAAAAAACACCAGCCCGGCATCGTTGTGACCTGGCAGAGCTCAGAGCCATCGTGCACAGGTAGGCCTCAGAGCAAAACAGAGCAAATATGCAAGCAGTGTGTCCCGTCTCCCAGATAAAAGCTCTTGTTTTGATCTGTTTTGTTCTAAGGACAACCTGGGCACAGTGGCTCTGGGCACTGCCGGATCACACCACTTCCAGAGCCTGGTGTTTTTTATCTTTTGGTGCCAGTGCAGCATGGGAAGAGTTTCTATCTGGGAGATGGGACATACTGCTTGCATGTCTGCTCTGCTTTGCTCTGAGGACTACCTGTGCACAGTGGAGCTCGGCCCTGCCAGGTCACAGATGCCTGGGCCTGGTGTTTTTTACCTTTTGAGAGGCTCTTCCCATGCTGCCGTGGCAGGGCCCAGAGCCACTGTACACAGGTAGGCCTCAGAGGAAAACAGAGCAAACATGAAAGCAGTGTGTCCCATCTCCCAGATAAAAGGTCTTCCCATGCTGCCCTGGCACCAAAACGTTAAAAAACACCAGTTCCAGGCATCTGTGAACCGGCAGGGCCCAGAGCCACTGTGCACAGGTAGGCGTCAGAGCAAAGCAGAGCAAACATGCATGCAGTGTGTCCCATATCCGAGATAAAAGTACTTCCCATGCTGCCCTGACACCAAAAGCTAAAAAACACCAAGCCGTGGAATTGGTGTGATCCGAAGGGACCCGTAGCTACTGTTCACAGGTAGGCCTCAGTACAAAACAGAGCAAATATGCAAGCAGTGTGTCCCATCTCCCAAATAAAGGCTCTTCCCAACCTGCTCTGGCACCAAAACGTAAAAAACACCACCTCCAGGCATCACTGTGACCCGGAAGGGCCCAGAGGTACTGGGGCCAAACATGTCTCCCAGATAAAAGCTCTTGTTTTGATCCGTTTTGTTCTAAGGCCGACCTGGGCACAGTGGCTCTGGGCCCTGCCGGATCACACCACTTCCAGAGCCTGGTGTTCTTTATCTTTTGGTGCCAGGGCAGCATGGGAAGAGTTTTTCTCTGGGAGATGGGACAGACTGCTTGCATATCTGCTCTGTTTTGCTCTGAGGACTACCTGTTCACAGTGGCTTTCGGCCCTGCTGGATCACACCACTGCCTGGGCCTGGTGTTTTTTACCTTTTGAGAGGCTCTTTCCATGCTGCCTTGGCAGGGCCCAGAACCACTGTGCACAGGTAGGCCTCAGAGCAAAATAGAGCAAACATGCAAGCAGTGTGTCCCATCTCCCAGATAAAAGCTCTTCCCATGCTACCTTGGAACCAAAAGGTAAAAAAAAACAGGACCAGGCAGTGGTGTGATTCTGCAGGGCCGAGAGCCACTGTGCAAAGGTAGGCCTCAGAGCAAAACAGAGCAAACATGCAAGCAGTGTGTCCCATCTCCCAAATTAAAGCTCTTCCCATGCTGCCCTGGCACCAAAAGATAAAAAACACCAGCCCCAGGCATCGTTGTGACCCGGCAGGGCACAGAGCCACTGTGCACAGGTAGGCCTCAGAGCAAAACAGAGCAAACATGCAAGCAGTGTGTCCCATCTCTCAGATAAAAGCTCTTCCCATGCTACCCTGGCACCAAAAGATAAAAAACACCATGCCCTGGCATTGGTGTGACTTGGCAGGACGCAGAGCCACTCTGCAGAGTTAGGCCTCAGAGCAAAACAGAGCAAACATGAAAGCAGTGTGTCCCATCTCACAGATAAAAGCTCTTCCCGTGCTTCCCAAGCACCAAAACAGAGCAAACATGCTGCACTGGCATCAAAAGATAAAAAACATGCAAGTACGCCCCACCTCACAGATAAAAGCCCTTCCCGTGCTTCCCAAGCCCCAAACCTAAAAAACACCAGCTCCAGGCATCATTGTGACCTGGTAGGGCCCACACCCACTGTGCACAGGTATGCCTCCGAACAAAACAGAGCAAACATGCAAGCGGTATGTCCAATCACCGAGAAAAAAGCCCTTCCCATGCTGCCCTGGCACCAAAAGATAAAAAAAACCAGCTCCAGGCATCGTTGTGACCCGGCAGGGCCCAGAGCCACTGTGCACAGGTAGGCCTTAGAAAAAAACAGAGCATACATGCAAGCAGTATGTCCCATCTCGCAGATTAAAGCTCTTCTCGTACTGCCCAAGCACCAAAAGGTAAAAAACACCAGGCTCAGGCAGTGGTGTGATCCGGAAGGGCCTAGAGCCACTGTGCACAGGTAGGCCTCAAAGGAAAGCAGAGCAAACATGCAAGCAGTGTGTCCCATCTCCCAGATAAAAGCTCTTCCAATGCTGCCTTGGCACTGAAAGTTAAAAAAACACCACTCCCTGGCAGTGGTGTGACCCGGCAGTGCCCAGAGCACTTGTTTTGATCTGTTTTGATCTGTTTTGTTCTAAGGCCGACCTGGGGACAGTGGCTCTGGGCCCTGCCGGATCACACCACTTCCAGAGCCTGGTGTTTTTTATCTTTTGGTGCCAGGGCAGCATGGGAAGAGTTTTTATCTGGGAGATGGGACATACTGCTTGCATGTCTGCTCTGTTTTGCTCTGAGGACTACCTGTGCACAGTGGCTTTCGGCCCTGCTGGATCACACCACTGCCTGGGCCTGGTGTTTTTTACCTTTTGAGAGGCTCTTCACATGCTGCCCTGGTAGGGCCCAGAGCCACTGTAGGCCTCAGTGCAAAACAGAGCAAACATGCAAGCAGTGTGTCCCATCTCCCTAATAAAAGCTCTTCCCAACCTGCTCTGGCACCAAAACGTAAAAAACAACACCTCCAGGCATCATTGTGACCCGGTAGGGCCCAGAGGTACTGTGCCAAGGTAGGCCTCAGAGCAAAACAGAGCAAACATGCAAGCAGTATGTCCCATCTCCCAGATAAAAGCTCTTCCAATGCTGCCTTGGCACTGAAAGTTAAAAAAACACCACTCCCTGGCAGTGGTGTGACCCGGCAGTGCCCAGAGCCACTGTGCACAGGCAGGCCTCAGAGCAAAAAAGAGCAAACATACAAGCGGTATGTCCCATCTCCCAGATAAAAGGTCTTCCCATGCTGCCATGACACCAAAATGTTAAAAAACACCAGTACCAAAAGCTAAAAAACACCATGCCGTGGAATTGGTGTGATTCGAAGGGACCCAGAGCTATTGTTCACAGGTAGGCCTCAGTGCAAAACAGAGCAAACATGCAAGCAGCGTGTCCCCTCTCCCAAATAAAAGCTCTTCCCATGCTGCTCTGGCACCAAAATGTAAAAAACACCACCTCCAAGCATCATTGTGACCTGGCAGGGCCCAGAGCCACTGAGCACAGGTAGGCCTCAGAGCAAAACATAGAAAACATGCAAGCGGTATGTCCAATCTCCCAGAAAAAAGCTCTTCCTATGCTGCCCTGGCACCAAAAGATAAAAAACATCAGCCCGAGGCATCGTTGTGACCTGGTACTGCGCCGAGCCACTGTGCACAGATAGGCCTCAGAGCAAAACAGAGCAAACATGTAAGCAGTGTGTCCAATCTCCCAGATAAAAGCTCTTCCCATGCTGCAGCTCTTCCCATCCCTCTTCTCAGCTTGACCTGGGCCCAGTGGCTCTCGGCCCTTCCAGATCACACCACTGCCGGTGCCTCGTGTTTTTTATCTTTTGGTGCCAGGGCAGCATGGGAAGAGCTTTTATCTGGGAGATGGGACATACTGCTTGCATGTCTGCTCTGTTTTGCTCTGAGGACCAACTGTGCACAGTGGCTTTCGGCCCTGCTGGATCACACCACTGCCTGGGCCTGGTGCTTTTTACCTTTTGAGAGGCTCTTCCCATGCTGCCCTGGCAGGGCCAAGAGCCACTGTTCAAAGGTAGGCCTCAGAGCAAAACAGAGCAAACATGCAATAAGTATATCCCAACTCGCAGATAAAAGTTCTTCCCATGCTGCCCTGGCACCAAGAGGTAAAAAACATCGGGCACCGGCATCGGTGTGACCCGGCAGGGCCCAGAACCACTGTGCACAGGTCGGCTAAAAAGCAAAACAGAGCAAACATGCAAGCAGTGTGTCCCATCTCTCAGATAAAATCTCTTCTCATGCACCAAAAGATAAAAAACTCCATGCCCTGGCAGTGGTGTGACTTGGCAGGACGTAGAGACACTCTGCAGAGTTAGGCCTCAGAGCAAAACAGAGCAAATATGCAGGCAGTGTTTCCCGTCTCACAGATAAAAGCTCTTCCCGTGCTTCCCAAGCACCAAAACACAAAAAAACACCAGCTCCAGGCATCATTGTGACCCGGTAGGGCCCAGAGCCACTGTGCACAGGTAGGCCTCATTGCAAAACAGAGCAAACATGCAAGCAGTGTGTCCCATCTCCCAGAAAAAAGCTCTTCCCATGCTACCCTAGCACCAAAAGATAAAAAACACCAGCCCCAGGCATCTTTGTGACCTGGCAGGGCCCAGAGCCACTGTGCGCAGGTAGGCCTCAGAGCAAAACAGAGCAAACATGCAAGCAGTGTGTCCCATCTCCCAGATAAAAGCTCTTCCCATGCTGCCCTAGCACCAAAAGGTAAAAAACACCAAGCCCTGGCAGTGGTTTGACCACGCAGGGCCCAGAGCCACTGTGCACAAGTAGGCCTCAGAGCTAAACAAAGCAAACATGGAAGCAGTATATCCCTCTCCCAAATAAAAGCTCTTCCCATGCTGATCTGGCACCAAAAGATAAAAAACACCAGGTTCTGGCAGGGGTGTGATCCGACAGGGCCCAGAGCCACTGTCCACACGTCAGCCTCAGAAGAAAACAGAGCTAATATGCAAGCAGTGTGTCCCATCTCACAGATAAAAGTTCTTTCCATGCTGCCCTGGCACCAAAAGGTAAAAAACACCAGGCCCTGGCAGTGGTGTGACCAGGCCGGGCCCAGAGCCACTGTGCACATGTAGGCCTCAGAGCTAAACATAGCAAATATGGGAGCATTGTGTCCCACCTCCCAGATAAAAGCTCTTCCCATGCTGCCCTGGCACCAAAACATAAAAAACACCAGTTCCAGGCATCTGTGACCCGGCAGGGGCCAGAGCCACTGTGCACAGGTAGGCCTCAGAGCAGAACAGAGCAAACATGCAAGCAGTGTGTCCCATCTTCCAGATAAAAGCTCTTCCCCTGCTGCCCTGGTACCAAAAGATGAAAAACACCATGCCCTGGCAGTGGTGTGACTTGGCAGGTGTTACCAGAACTTTTTATTATAAGGGGGAAATTAGCTTTAGCAGTCTGTAACTTAAAATTAAGCGCGGATCATAACCTATGTATACGGAGGTCCCGATCCCAGACACTCTAGTGAAAAAGAGGCAGACTACAAATAGGTTCAACACGTGTATTGTCTAACAATGTGGCGTAAGCCTGAACTTGCACAAGCATACAAGAAACACACAAGATCTAGGAAGTACAGAGTATGAAATACAGAGACGTTCGCATTAGCTGGTTCCCAACGATGATAGGGGGAATACTCACTTATCCTGAAGCGAAGCAGAGACACAGCAGCGAGGGGGGTGGCCCAATGCCAGCACTGGAACCACAGACGGACAGCAAGGAGGTCTGGATAGGGAATGGCCTGAGCACCGAGTGGTCTGGGAGACCAGCTTAAATACCCCAAAACGTACCCTGGGGCTGGTGCTGTACTTGGTGGTTCTCACAGATTAAAACAAAGGGTCTAATGGGCTACTGAATGGCTTGGATGGGCCACTTTAGTAATCAGATTGTGATAAGTGACACCTCAGGAAGAGGGGACAAAAGAGGGAGGGGGAAATCCAAGTGGGCTGAAAGGATGTTCCAGCGGACAGGGCTTGTCCTGATGTCATCAGCTCTGGAATGCGGAGGTTTCTTTGAGATGCATTCTCTAAGTGCTTGGGATGGTCGGCACTTAGTTCTTCTCCGGGGCGGTTCCTAAGATATGCAGAGCGGGGCGAGGGGCTCTCGCTGCGGACGTGGTGTGCCCGCTTCGCCGAAATGGCTTCTCAAAGCAGTCTCTTCCTCTGGGTCTTCTGGCTGCCTGAGAACATGGATGCCGGCTGGGCAT
Organism: Eublepharis macularius; assembly: GCF_028583425.1. Lineage (NCBI taxonomy): Eukaryota > Metazoa > Chordata > Lepidosauria > Squamata > Eublepharidae > Eublepharis > Eublepharis macularius. The sequence goes on from NC_072792.1 coordinate 6,278,778, forward strand.
AGCTGAGGCTGGTTTACAGGCTGCCCGGTAGCGAGGGCAAGCTCGGGGACCGGCCCGTGGGAGGCTCCAGGCGGGAACTGACCAGGGAGCGCCTAGCCAGGCTCGCTGGAGGTTTCCCCGGCAGGCGCCCGGCTGCTAGCAGCGGCTTGGGCCCATATGAGGCAGGCTTCCATGGAGGCAGGGGAACAATACTTTAAAACACAGTCCAAGGCAAGGAACAGGCACGGTCCGTGGCAGATGGCAATGCAGGCACGGGGCACACAGTCCAAACGCACACTGGGAAATCCAGATACGGGTCAGGGAATGGCTGCCCAGAAAGAGAGTCCTTTGTGCAGTTACCCAAACATGGAGTCAGTAAACTACACAGTCTATTACAGCAGCAGGGTAATTGACACACAGGCAGGAAACTGACACGTGTATTAACACACACACACGTGTAAAGCAATCTTTGTGTAGTAATAAAACAGCAATGCAGGAAGCTTTAACACAGTTCATAGCAGGCTTTAAAGCAGGGGAGGGGGCCTACTTGGCAACAATTCCCCCCCTCGGAGACCCCGTGACGTCAGGCGCGCGGGTCTCCGAACTTGACTTCAAAGGCGAGGTGGTCGGCAATGTCCGTTGGTCGAGCTTCGAGCGAAGAAGGAGTGGGAAGGGAAGGGGGAGGAGGCGTCACTCAAAAATTTAGTTTGGAGAACCACCTAACCGAATAAGTGCAATTTAGATCAGCCAATGGGCTGCAGGTCTCTGGGTTCACACCAGGAGGTGTGCTAAGTGCAACCGTCAGAATAAATAGCAATAATTCATAAGTAATAGCAATTCATAGTGATATAGGCAGCAATGAGCAATTCATGTATACAAGCAGCAATAATTCATATCTGTGTACATTGATCAATTCATACATGGGAATACTTCGTACGCAATTCATGATGGGTTAAAAGTACTAAAAACCAGGAGCAATTCATATACATGGATTAATTCATCGGCATAGGATTAAAAGCAAAGGCAATTCATGGATACAATTCATGAATGTAAGAATAAAAGCAGGCTACTTCATGGGAAGTTAAAAGCAGAATTCATAGGTGAGGGAATAATTCCTATAAGAAAGTGCAAGTGAGGCATAGACCAATTCATAGAGGGTGGAGCAATTCATAGATGGTTAAAATCATAAATACATAGATATATATGATTAAAAGCAATAAACCAGGAAGTTAAAACCAACTCATAGATAATTGCAGCAATAGTAAAAGCAAGTGCAGGGAAACAATTCATGAGGGGTAAGCGGCGGAAGGGCTCATAGGGGACAGAAAAATAAACTTCGCAATTAAAAGGCTAACTCATACAGTCAGATTAAAACCAAATTCATAGAGCTTAAAATCAGGAATAAAATAACCTTTAAAAAGGGACCGTTCAGGAGTGGTCCCGGTTAAAACCAAATTCATAAAATGATAAATAGGCTAAAATCACTTCGGCGGAGGGAGTCAGGTTAAAAAGGCAATCCATAAGGTTAAAATCAAATTCATAGGAAAGAAAAAAATGGATAGGGGATGATTAAAAGATCCCAGTTCATGCGAAGATCATGGGCGCACTTGCAGTAGATAAAGGGAGGGACTAGTTTGGGGCTAAATTCATGGGAGTAAAATTCATAAAAGCAATGGCAAGAAATTCATAGGAACCTTAAAACAATAGAGAAGCAAAGATCACAGGTGGCTCAGTCCGCAGTACAGCTGCTGGACTGGGTTGCATATATACAGGAACAAGCAAACTTAGTCCATGTGTTCCAAAACACACTTCCACCCCCTCTTGCTGTCTGCGTCAATCCGCAGGGCAGGGTCGGCAGGCGGCGAGAAGGGCTTCAGACCCACGGTTCTAGTCCTCATGGAGGTAGGGCCGCTGGCAGTCGTTCATAGGCGGGCCGTGGGCTGGGAGGCAGAGTAATATGTCCCCCCCGAGTCCACAAGAGGGCCTCGGAGCGGGGTCTGGCAGCAAATCGTCCATGGGGCTGGTTCAGGATCCGTACACATAATAAAACATAGTCATAGTTCATAACAACATAAGCAAACAAACAAGGGTTAAAGGAGGGCGCCAAGAACAACCATTAGGGCAAGAGGAGGTCGGGGTTGTAATGATCCAAGCGGTAAGACAGCTGGAGTTGCTGGAGCTGTCGGCGGCTCCAACAGCCCAGGTAAAGCAGTGAGGCACACAACAAAACTTGAAAAGCCAAAATAACGACGATCGGGTGCAAAGCCAAATTGTAAATTCCAGTGGCAGTGGGGCTCCAGCCAAAGAGGGTTTCCCACCACGAGTGCTCACCGGTGGTCTTAATCCGCTGGGCAAGATCCAAAATTTCCTTGCCGTTGTGGGACACAACCAGAGCAGTAGTGTCCCCGTCCCTTTGGATGCTCTGGAGGGTGCGGTGGAGCTGCGGGTGGGCCAGGAGCTCGTGGATTAGCTCCAGACCGATGCCAAGGGAGACTGGCTTCACATACCGATAGATGGAGGGTGCCACCAGGATCTCTTCTTGGGTCCAGACTGGTACCGTGTAGGTGAAGTCGCAGGCTGCCACCGAAGACAGGTTGCAGAAGCAGCGGTTGACTCCCGGGATCACGGGCTTGAGCTGGAACGAGTTCAGGATCACAAAGTCGCAGGCCGTTCGCACGCAGGCACATCCTTTCCCAATGTAGACGACAGCGGAGCTGTTCTCCTGGACGACCTCAAAAGGGCATTCGTTGAGGGCGTCGACTTGCGGGGCTACACAGGGGTGATGAGGTGCAAAGGCTTGGTCTTGGCAAATGAAGCCGGTCTGGTCTCGATGCTGGCACCCTTGGAGGCTGACGAGCTGCCATCCGGTCGGGGTGAAGCGGGCCCAATGGTCGGGGTGTCTGGCGTAGAGGACTTCGGTGTCACTGACTTGGAGTCCCAGAAGCACGACTGGATACACATGGAATGACTCGTGCGCACTGGCCGTTAATAAAAATAGTTTAAGCTCCTGGGTGGTCGGTGAGAATGAGGAATTTACGAGAGACCACCAGGATTCAAGCTCCAGTTCTATGGGTGACAATTTGGGCATAATCAATCTTTTAATTTCCAGGGGCAAGTGCCCGTCCGTGGCTTGCCGAATTAGCCCCATGGCCACAGCCTGATTTAATTGTTGGGCTTGCATACATGCCATGGCTATTGACACGTTGCGTTCAAAAGACTGTGTTCCTTTGAGCAGCAGAGAAAAATCTCTTTCAATTTGACTCTCCCAGTTAACTAAAATGGAGCTGATCTCGTGTTGCCCATTTGAAATGGAATTTAGGGACTGCACCACTGGTTTACCTAAGTCAGAGATGCTAGTCGTGACATGGGCAAACTTATTAGCGAGAGTCTCAATATTGACCGAATCCATGATTGCTAAGCCTCCGGCTGCAGGAGCAGTCCAGTCGGCAATGCTTCGTCTGGCACGCGACGAAGTGGTGACAGGGTGGAGGGGACAATCGGTGGCTGGTTCCGGTAAGGGAGCATTCTCCGTGGCGGCCGCCTTGGCTGCGAGGTCTGCCTGGTCATTCCAATAAGCGGTCTCTGAGTTTGTCTTTTGGTGTCCTTTAACATGGGTAACCTGCGTTGGGCCTGTGCGGGACTGAAGGAGCGCGGCTACTTGCTGCCATAGCTGTAGGTGGGCTACGGGTTTCCCATCACTAGGAAAGGGCAGATATACATAGAAAGAGATAGATTCAGAAAGATGGTGAAAGACCTAGAAAGAAACAAATAGAGAGAGAAAGTAACAATTAGACAGAGACAGATGCGGAGAAACAGACAGAAAAGGCTATAAAGCCATATGCTAGTGCTAGAAACAGAGTACAAACGCTTCAAATAGATATAGAGTCGGACAGAACAAGATATAGATAGATAGCTGGGCAGAAAGAATGATAGAAAAACAAAAACATTCGGAAAAAATAGTTACACATACCTTTCTCTCTCTCTCCCCCTCGTTTTCTATTTACTTTTCTCTGGGTTTCTGTTTGTGTATGTATGTGTATTTCTCTTTTTCTAATGGTTTTGCTTTTCTCTCCTTCTTTCTATCAGTCTATCTAACTATCTTGTTCTGACTGTATATCTATTTGAAGCGTTTGCATTTTGTTTCTAGCTCTGGCACACTAGATCTCTGTGTAGCCATTTCTTACTGTTTTTCTTACTGTCTGTTTGTTACTTTCTATCTCTATTTTTCTTACTGTTTTTTCCTCTGCTATCAATTTGAATCCATCTATGTGTATGTATATTTAACCTACGTACCTTTCTCTATCTTCATTTATGTGGATCTATGTGTATCTATCAATTACAAATGTTTTTCTTTCTGACACAGAGAGAAACAGATAGAGTTATAACAAGCAAGATCTAGAATCATAGAGAATGCGAATGCTACGAATAGATATAGGTTCAGACAGAACAAGATAGAAATAACTAAATAAACAACGCTAGAGATAGAGATAGAAAGAGAGAAAATGAAAGGTAGAGATAGAAAGAGATAGGAAAGGATTAACAGTGCAATCCTAAGAAGAGTTACTCCAGTCTAAGGCCATTGAATGAATGGGCTTAGACTGGTGTAACTCTGTTTAGGATTGCACTGTAATGTAGTGGTAGAAAGAGATAGAAAGTAAAAGATAGAACGTACAAGCCGTATGGACAGAAATAGATAGGACATTAGAGATAAACTGAGCTGGATCTAGAAACAGGTAGACTGCGAACACTACAAATAGATAGAGGTTGGGACAGAACAAGATAGAAATAACTAAATAAACAGCGATAGAAAGTGATATAGATACAGAGAGAGAAAATTAAAGCTAGAGATAGAAAGAGATAGGAAAGGGCAGCTATAAATACAAAGAGAGAGATTAAGATATATAGTTGTAGAAAGACATAGAAAGAAAAAGAGAAAGAACGTAACAAATAGAACGAGCAGTCTAGACAGAAATAGATAGAAAAATCTCCATAGAGATTAACTGAGCTAGATCTAGCAACAGATAGAATGCAAACACTAAAATTGAGGTTCGAACAGTACAAGATAGAAATAACTAAATAAACAGTGATAGAAGCCGAGAAAAACCAAATCAGATAGAAAAAGATAGATAAACATAGATGACAATAATTAGAGAAAGGAATATAGAAAGCAATTAGATACAGAAAGAGAAAATGAAAGCTAGTGATAGGAAAGGATCAGAAAGATAGGAAAGTGCACGTATGCATAGAAAGATAGCTTCAGCTAGGTAGCGGTAGAAAGACATAGAAAGAAACAGATAGAGATAGAAATTAACAAATGGACAGTAAGAGAGAGAACCGGAAGAAGCTAGAGATAATCTGAGATAGATCTAGAAACAGATAGCATGCGAACGCTACAAATAGAGGTTTGGCGAGCACAAGATAGAAATAACTAAATAAACAGAAAGAGGCTGAGAAAAACCATATCAGATAGAAAAAGATAGGTAAACATAGATACACAAAGATGAAGCTATTTAGAGAAAGGTATATAGAAAGTGATAGAGATAGAAGGAGAGAAAATGAAAGAGAGAGAAAGCGATAGGAATGTGCGGATATACATAGAAAGAGAGAGATTCAGATAGGTAGTGGTAGAAAATAAGAAACAAATATAGAAATTCACAAATGGACAGTAAGAGCCATATAGGCAGAAAGATTAAAAAAAGCTACAGAGAGATAAACTGAGCTAGAGCTAAAAACCAATAGAATCTATCTATCGTGTTCTGTCTGACTTTTTTCTATTTGAAACATTTTGCATTCTCTTTCTAATGTAGCCTTTCCTATCTGTTTCTGCCTATATGGCTCTTACTGTCCATTTGTGAATTTCTATCCCTAGCTGTTTCTTTCTATGTCTTTCTACTGCAATCTATATCATTTCCTCTTTCTATCTCTAGCTATCATTTTCTCTCTTTTTATCTCTCTCTCTCTAGTTTTCTACATAATTTTCTCTATTTTCATGTCATCATTCTACAGATCATTCTACTGTTCTAGTTTTTCTCTCCAATCTCAAATCCTTTAAATAGGAAAACGTCAGCACAAGATAGATTGGTTTTTAGCTCTAGCTCAGTTGATCTCTCTGTAGCTTTCTCTATCTGTTTCTGCCTATATAGCTCTTACTGTCCATTTGTGAATTTCTATTTCTAGTTGTTTCTTTCTCTCTTCCCACCTCTATGTATCTGAATCTCTCTCTTTCTATGCATACGTGCACTTTCCTATCTTTTTATCACTAGCTTTCATTTTCTCTTTCTGTATTGATCTTATTGCTTTCTATTTGTAGCGTTTGCATTCTATCTGTTTCTAGATCTTATCGCTATGTAGCTTTTTCTATCTATTTCTGTCTATACGGCTCTTTCTGTTATGTTCTATCTCTATCTTTTTCTCTGTATTTCCACAACTATCTATCTTAAGCTCTCTCTTTGTATGTATATCTGCCCTTTCATCTCTTTTGATCTCTACCTCTTTCTCTCTCTCTCTATCGCTTTCTATATCTATCGCTTTCTGTTATTTCTATCTTGTTTGTTTCTCTGTATCTGTATCTTACTGTCTAGTTGTTTAATTTCTAACTCCAGTCTTTCCACTACTATCTATCAGTATCTCTCTCTTTGTATATCTGCCCTTTCCTATCTCTTTCTATCTCTACCATTTTCTCTTTCTATATTTCGCTCTCATTTTCTATATACCTTTCTATATACCTTTCTTCATCTGTGTATCTATGGTGTATATAACTTCTGCTTATTTCTCTCTCTCTCTCTCTCTCTCTCTCTCTCTCTCTAGGTCTACTTTCTATAGGTATTGCAATCGTTTTCTACCCTTTAATCTAGTGATTAAAGATAGGAAAGTGCACATATGCATAGAAAGAGAGAGATTCAGATCTCGATGTAGCTATCTGTTTCTGCCTATATGGCTCTTACTGTCCAATTTCTATCCCTAGCTGTTTCTTTTTATCTTTCCACTGCAATCTATTTCAATCTCTCTCTTTCTATGAATATATTTCATTTCCTATTGCTTTCTATCTCTAGCTATCATTTTCTCTCTTTCTATATCTATCACTATTGTTGTCTACATACCTTTCTGTATTTTCATCTATGCGTATGTATGTGTACAAGTCTTTCTAATGTTCTAGTTTTTCTCTCCATTCTATCAGCCTCTCTATCTTGTTCTGCCTGGCCCTTTATTTATTTGAAGCATTTGCATTCTGTTTCTCTGTCTAGCACAGTCGATCTCTATGCAGCCTTTCCTGTTTCTCTGTATCTGTATCTTACTGTCTAGTTGTTTAATTTCTATCTCGAGCTTTCTTTCTGTCTTTGCACTAGTATCTATCAGTATCTATCTCTTGTATATCTGCCCATTCCTCTCTCTTGCTATCGCTACCATTTTCTCTCTTTCTATATTTATCTCCATTTTCGATACACTAATTTTTCTATATACATCTATAAACTTCATCTACGTATATCTATCTATCATCTATCATCTATCATCAATCATCTATCATCTATCTATCAAGTTTGTTCTGTCTGACTCTTGTATTTGAAGCATTTTTGGTTTTCTCTCTAACACAGTTGAGCCTTTTCTATCTGTTTCTCAGTATCAGTATCAGTATCTTACTGTATCAGTATCTTACTGTTTATTTGTCGCTAGCTCTTTTTATCTCTAGCTATCATTTATATATGTCTCTATATGTCTCTATATGTCTCTATATATCTCTAGCTATCTTTCTATATTTATTGGTATCATTTTCTACATTTATCTTCCTCTTTGTGTATGTGTAGCTATCTGTTCTAATGTTTTTTTCTCAGTTCTTGTTTCTTTCACCTACCTACCTACTTACCTACTTACCTTGTTCTCTCTGACTCCATATCTACTTGCATCATTCGTATTCTGCTTCTAGATCTCACACAGTTGATATCTAAGTAGGCTTTTCTATCTGTTTCTCTGTTTGTTTCTATCTCTATCTGTTACTATCAACTGTCCTAGAGCTAGAAACAGAATGTAAAGCCTTCAAAATAGATATAGAGTTGAACAGAAGAAGATAGCGAGAAAGGAGAGAAAAAAAATATCATTTGAAATAGATAGCTACACATACCGATAGAGATAAAAAGCGATAGAGAGCGATACAGAGAGAAAATGAAAACTTGAGATAGAAAGTGATAGGAAAGGGCAGATATCCATACGAAGAGAGAGATTAAGTTGTAGAAAGACATAGAAAGAAAAAGATAGAAATAGAACATAACATATAGTACGAGCCGTATAGCCAGAAATAGAAGATAAGACATAAACTGAGCTAGATCTAGAAACTGATAGAATGCAAACACTGCAAATAGATAGAGGTTCGGACAGAACAAGAAAGAAATAACTAAATAAACAGCGATGGAAGCCGAGACAAACCAAATCAGATAGAAAAAGATACAAATAGTTAGAGAAAGGTATATAGAAAGCAATAAGAAAGATACAGAAAAAGAAAGAGAAAATGAAAGCTAGTGATAAAAAGAGGAAAGTGCACATATGCATAGAAAGAGAGAGATTCAGATAGGTAGAGGTAGAAAGACATAGAAAGAAACAACTAGAGATAGAAATTCATAAATGGACAGTAAGAGCCAGATAGGCAGAAACAGATAGATCAACTGAGCTAGACCAATAGACTCTATCTTGTGCTGTCTGACTTTTTCCTATTTAAAGGATTTTGCATTCTAGTTCTAGCACAATTGATCTCGATGTAGCCTTTCCTCTCTGTTTCTGCCTATATGGCTCTTACTGTCCATTTGTGAATTTCTATCCCTACCTGTATCTTTTTATGTTTCCACCGCAATCTATTTCAATCTCTCTTTCTATGAATATATGTCGTTTCCTATCGCTTGCTATCTCTAGCTATCATTGTCTCTCTATATCTATCTCTAATGTTTTCTACATACCTTTTGCTAATTTTTTGTTTTTCTCTCCTTTCTATCTATATCTATCTATCTCTGTTGATCTCTATATAGCCTTTCCTGTCTTTCTCTGTATCTGTATCTTACTATTTAGTTTCATTTCTATTTCCAGCTTTCTTTCTCTTTCCACTACTATCAGTATCTAGCTCTTTCTTTGTAATCTGCCCTTTACTATCTCTTTCTATCTCTACCGTTTTCTCTCTTTCTATATTTATCTCCATTTTCTGTGTACATTTCTCTAACTTTCTGAATCTATCTCTTTCTATGTATATCTGCCCTTTCCTATCTCTTTCCTATCATTTTCTCATCGCGAGTAATGGAAAGCATGCTTGCCCATCGGGAATAATGGGTACACCGTTTGTTCATAGGGAATAACAGAATGCATACTTGTCCATATTTAATAAAGAAAACAGTGATTGCTCATAGGGAATAATAGAAAAAGGGATTAGTATGAGTAGATCTATCTATCTTAATGAAAACAGTGACTGTGACAGGGAATAATAAAAAACGTGATTGTCCGTAGGGAATAATGGGGAGAGTAAGTGGCCATAGGGAATAAAGGAAACGTCGTTGTTCATAGAGAATAACGGGGACAGCTATTGCCCAAAGGGAATAACGGAAACCATGCTTGCCCATAGAGAATAATGGAGACAGTGATTGTCCATAGGGAATAACCTTCCCCATCAGGAATAATGTAAACAGCGAATGTCCATAGGGAATAATGGAGAAAGCAATTGATCATAGCGCTTGGCCATAGGGAATAACGGGGACAGCGATTGCCCATAGGGAACATAGGAGAGAATGCTTCTCCATAGGGAATAATGAAAACAGCGATTGTCATAGGGAATAATGGAGACAGGGATTGCCCATACGGAGTAATGGAAATGATGCTTGCCCATAACTAATAATGGAGACAGCAACTGCCCATAGGGTATAATAGAAAGAACGCTTACCCATAGGGAATAATGTAAATTGCGATTGTTCATAGGTAATAATGGAGATAAAGATTGCCCATAGGGAATAACGGGAACAGCAATTCTCCTTAGGGAATAATGGGAACAGGGTTTATTCATAGGAAAAAATGGCAAGCATGCTTCACCATCAGGAATAATGTAAACAGCGAATGTCTATAGGGAATATTGGAGAAAGTGATTGCTCATAGGGAATAATGGAAATGATGCCTGCCCAGAGGAATAATAGAATAATAGAGACCATGCGTGACCATAGGGAATAATGGGAAAGCTAATGCCGAAAGGGAATAATGAAAACCGTGGGCATAGGAAACAGGGAAATAATGAATAGGGAATAGGGAATAATAATAAACAGTGGTTATCTATAGGGAATAATGGGGACAGAAATTGGCCATAGGGAATAAAGGAAACCATGCTTGCCCAAAAAGAATAATGGGGACAGAGAGTGGCCATAGGGAATAATGGTCACAATGCTTGCCCTTAGGGAATAATGGAGACAGAGGTTGCCCATAGAGAATTATGGAAAGCATGCTTGCACTTAGAGAATAATGAAAACAGGGATTATCAATATGGAATAATGGAGACAACGATTGTCCATAGGTAATAATAGGGACAGCTATTGCCCATAGATAATACTGGAAAGCATGCTTGTCCATTGGAAAGAATGAAAACAGCGATTGTCTATAGGGAATAATAAAAACAGTGATTGTCCCTAGGGAATAAAGGGGAGAGTAAGTGGCCATAAGGAATAAAGCAAACCATGCTCGTCCTTAGGGAATAACGGGAACAGCGATAGCTGATAGGGAACAATGGATAAAGCAATTGCCCATAGGGAATAATGGAATTGATACTTGCCCAGAGGGAAAAAATAGGGACACCGATTGTCCAGAGGGAATACTAGAAACCATGCATGCCCATAGGGAAAAATGGGGAAAGCCAATGACCATTGGAAATCATGTAAACCACGGTCATAGGGAATAGGGAAATGATGAATAAAGAAAAGGGAATAATGAAAACAGTGATTGTCTATAGGGAATATTGGTGATAGTGATTGTCCATAGGGAATAATGGAAACTACACTTGCCCATAGGCAATAATGCTCACAGTGATTGCCTGTAGGGAATAATGGAAAGAATACTTATCCTTAGGGAATAATGAGAACAGCGATTGACACTAGAGAATAATGCAGATAGTGATTGCCCATAGGGAAGAATGGAAATCATACTTCCCCTAAGCAATAATGGGAACAGAGATTGCCCATAGGGAATAATGGGGACAGCGATTGCTCATAGGTAATAATGGAAAGCGTGCTTGCCCATAGGGTATAATGTGAACGCTGTAAGTTCATAGGGAATAATGGAAAGCATGCCTGCCCATAGGGAATAATGAAAACAGCGATTGTCCCTAGGGAATAATAGGGACAGTAAGAGGCCATAGGGAATAAAGGAAACCATGCTTTCCCATAGGGAATAATGGGGACAGCTCTTGCCCATAGGGAAAAATGGAAACCATGCTTGCCCAGACGGAATAATGGAAACAAGACAATAGGGAATAATGAAGAGAGCAGTTGCTCATAGCCAAACATGGAAATGATACTTTCCAATAGGGAATAAGGAAGTCAGAGATTGCCCATAGGGAATAATGCAAATCATGCTTGCCCCTAGGAAATAATGGATAAAGTGATAGCCCTCAGGAAATAATGGAAATTATGCTTGCCCATAGAGAATAATGGAGATAGCGATTCCGCTAGAGAATACTGGTAACCATGCTTGTCCTTAAAGAATAATAGAGACAGTGACTGCTCAGAGAGAACAATGTAAACCATGTTTGCCCATAGGGAGTACTGGAGACAGCGATTGCACATAGGGAATAACGGAAATCATGCTTGCTCATAGGGTCTAATTGGCACAGTGGCTTCTCTTAGGGAATAACAGAAAGCCCGCTTTTTCACAGGGAAATATGGGAACAGAAATTGCTCATAGGAAAAAATGGAAAGCATGCTTTCCCATAGGAAATAATGGCGCGAACGATTGCCCATAGGTTACACTGGAAAATGGGGCCATAAACAAGGCCATAAACACTGGAGTCCAACCAGTGAAAGTCTGAGAAATAATTAGAACACTAGCAAAAGGAGTTACACCAAGTTGTAGTTGTTATTCGAATTATCTGAAACACATTCAACAATATGCAGAGGACACATGTTATTATTGATTGGGCTTGCTAAACTGATAAAAGTTTCTATTAGTTCCTAGGGGAAAGCATACTTTCCCATTGGGAAATATGTGAACAGAGATTGCTCATAGGGAATAATGGAAAGCATGCTTCCCCATAGGGTATAATGAGGACAGCGATTTCCCATAGGGAATAATGAGGGCAGTGATTGTCTGTAGCGAATAATGGAAAGAATAGTGGCCCTTAGGGAATAATGAAAACAGCGAATGTCCATAGGGAATAATGCATATAGTGATTACCCATAGGGAATAATGGAAATCATGTTTGTGCTCAGGGAATAATTGAAACAGAGATTGCCTGTAGGGTATAACGGGAACAGTGATTGCCCATAGTGAATAATGGAAAGCATGCTTGCCCATAGGGAATAATGGGAACACCGTTTGTTCATAGGGAATAATGGAAAACTTCCTTGCCCATAGGGAATGACAACAATAATGAGTGCCCAGCCCACCACTGAGGACCAGAACGGGGGTGGGTCTTCTTAGGGAGAGCTCGCCTGCCTCCTGGGGCCACTGGGCACTGCTACCCGCCCTCTCCTCCCCCTCCGTCCCCTCCCCCCACACCCTCCCCTCCCCTCCCCTCCGCATGCTGGGACCGGAGCGTGTGCACTGCTCGACGCAGGAGCTTAGCCAACTGGAGGAGCTCTCCCAGCCTCATGGTTGTGCTGCCCTTGATACGCCGGTCGCATATGCAGGCCACGTTGTATGGGTCCTCTCTGCACAGAGGATGCAAGCGGGTGGCCAAGCCTGCCTGCAACCTCGCAAGCAAGTCCCAGACCCTGTGGAGTCGGTGATGTCCGTGTCCAATGGTTCTCGGCACAAGGGATGGCTTGAACATATAGTTGTACAGGATTGTGGGAGGAGCCCCATTCACCGGGAGAGGCTGTCTCTTCCACGCCAGGGGGAAGGCGTTCTTTCTGTACTGCCACATCCGGCGGGTGGGTCGTTCAGGTGACTGCCATCAGTGTTCATGACGCTGCTCTTCCATGTCTGGTCTTGTGCGGGCCAATTATTTTCTGTAGCCTGAACAGCCCGCAGGCATCCCACCATGCAAGGGAGGGGAGTGCACAATGTTGCTTTGCTGCTCTGCTCTCCCATGGGGGGAGGGCCAGGTTGCCCCCTCCTCAACACAGACCTAATGCCACGACCGGTGGGTGAGCCATGTCTGTGGCTGCATCCTATGAAGCTTCCCGTATGGTCCTGCGGTCTCCTCCCTGTCGGGTGAAGGGGTCCCTTCCTTGCCGCCATGGCTGGCTGGCAGGTGAGTGATGCTGGTACCAAACTGATAGAAAAAGATCGATACACAGAGATACACATAGGGGAAGGTATTTCTGGGCAATCGCTGAAGATAGCGATTGCCCAGAGGAAATGAATGAGATAGCGATTCCCCTTAGGAGATAATGGAAACCATGCTTTCCCATAGGGAATAATGGGGACACGGAGTGCCCATAGGGAATAATGGAAAGCATGGAATGAAAAAAACCCAAACCACTCGGCTCATGGTTCGTTAATTTCCACGGAACACAGAACATGAACTTAATGAACTCACCCCGTTTCTCAACCAGTTCGAATTTTGGGGCTCGAGGGGCCCCAGGACGGCCGCCTTCATGCTCAGAAAGCCCAAACTTGCAGGAAGTTTTCAGTGGGCTATCCTCCAGCCTCCCTACAAGATTCATGAAGATTGCAAGACGTATCTCTGAGTTATAAAGCCCCAAAGCTGATGCCCCCAGGAAAGTCCCATAGAAATGGAGCCATCAATGGCAATTGCCTTATGCCTCCATTTGAAGTGATGGACGTGCATCATTTTTGTGGGGGCCCCCTCCTCACGAGCTGGCTCAGCAAGGCGTCCCACAGTCTACCAACTCAGGGCGTGGGGTCTGGCTGCCCGGAACCAAACCCTTGTGCCCACCCACACGGCCCTAGGGGCGACTGCACGTCTGGTGTTTGGGTCATGTAGGCAGCCGCCCCTTCCTTGTGGGCGGGCTCAGGTGGCGAGGCATCTGGCGGCATCCCAAATCAGGGCGAGTCACCTGGCGGAACCCCTGTGTCCTCCCACACGGCCCTAGGAGCCACCGCATGCCTGGAGTATGGGTCATGTTGGCGTCCCCCACCAGAAGTCTTGCACTGTGGGTCATGTCTGTGGCTGCCTCCCAACTTAGAACAGGGTGTCTGGCTGCCCCCTGGCAGCACCCCACTGTGCACGCCTTCATAGAGAAGGGGGAGACATCTTGCGTGCCCCTGCCCACAGGGAGGCGTAATGTCCCCCTGCTGGACTAGTGGCACAAGATAAGTGGGCCGGATGGGGCCGGACATGGAAGAGCAGCACACTAGTGCAGCAGCATGACACCATCAGTCACGCAGAAGAGCAGTGGCTGCAGGAATGACAAACCCGCTAGACGTGTCCTTCACAGTTAGGGAAGGGAGACACATCATGCTCGCCCCTGCCCCGCATGGAGGGGAAACATCCGCCGGCTGCATAGGCGGCACAAAATAAGCATCCTGGATGGGGATGGACCCAGAAGAGCACCGCACTAGCGTGGCAGTATGATGCCATCCTCCGTGCAGAGGAGTGGAGGCTGAGGGCATGACCCACCCACTGGATGTGGCGTTTCATGGACAGGGAAGGGGGACACATGATGCGCATGGAAGGGAACCTTCCCCCGGCTGGAGAGGTGGCACAAACTAAGGGGCCCAGATATGGATGGACCCAGAAGTCCAGCTCACCAGCGTGGCAGCATGATGCTGTCCCTTGTGCAGAGGACTGGAGGCCACAGGCATGACCCACCCACTGGAGTGTCATGGACAGGGAAGGGGGAGAAATCATGCGCATGTAGATGAAAATTCCCTCGGCTGGACAGGTGGCACAAAATAAGCTGCCTCAACAGGGATGGACCCAGAAGAGCAGCGAACTAGCAAGGCATGACACCATCCCTCATGCAGAGGAGCGGTGGCCACGGACGTGACCCACCTGCTGGACATAGCAGAAGGAAGCTGGACCCTGAGCCACCCAACAAACATGGCAGATTGAAGTCAAGGAAGGGGGAAACATTGTGCGCTCGCCTCTCTTGCATGGAGGGGCGATGGTCTGGCTGAAGGAAGAGCACCAGATGATGGGCTGGATGATGATGGACCAGGGATGATGATGATGGGCTGGATGATGATGGGCTGGATGATGAGGGACCAGGAAGAGCAGCGCAGTAGCTCAGCAGCATGATACTGTCCCTCGTGCAGAGGAGCGGAGGCCATGGACATGACACACCCGTCTGAGGTGGCGGGTCTTGGTCAGCATGGCCCTCCACCCGCATGAGAGCACCGCTGTAAAATGACATTGTGCGCTTCCCTCCCTCTCATGGAGGCAGAATGGGGCTGCACAGGTAGCACAAAATAATTGGCTCGGACTAGGCTGCCCCAGGAACAAGGAAGAAGATCATATGGCATCACGCAGGTGTGGAACAGTTGGGGCAGTCACCTGAATGTCCCACCCGCTGGAAGTGGTGGAAAGACCCTGACCTACCCGCCAGAGGTGGCGGGTCATGGTCAGGGAAGGGGGAGACCATTTCCCTCCCGCTGGCCCTGGAAGCAATGAAGGTACCACTTCCTCCTGGTGCAGGGGTGACAGTAAGTCCCATTGATCGGGGCCCCTGAAACATGTCATACAATTTTATGTGCGACACTGCCCGTTGTGTAAAGAAGTGGTGGCCACAGGCAAGACCCACCCGCCAGACGTGGCGGTAGGGACTGATGGAACCTCTTCCCCCTTGTGCAAAGGAGACAGCAGGTTTTCTCTGCAGCTCTCTGGCCTCAACGTTCCAAGTGAGCCCGGCGTCTCCGCCAGTGCCCTTTGTCCCGGCAGCCCCGTCCCTTTCTCTGTCCCCCTGCTGGATGCAGCGATTGAGTGGCAGATGTTCCTCTGAAGACCCTCTCACGTTCCTCCCCTGACTGCTGCTGCGGGGCTCAGTGGGCATTGCCAAGCAGGACTTGCAAAGAAAGGGCTGGCAGCCTTTTAGCCCGGCATGGTGGTGTGGCCCTCTTCAGGCCCCACAATGAACGTACCGCCACACCAGGGTAGGGGGTGCCAGCAGGGAGGGCTTACTTTGTGTTAGGTCTAGGCATGTCCCTGCCCTGCATGCACTCATCGGCAGTGGTGCTGCCTGTGGAAACTCTGTCTGGCCCCTGATCTTTGGCTTCAGAGCTGCCTAGTCAACCCCTAGGCAAATGGCCCTCCTGGAGGTCAGAAGGCTTCACTCTTTTTACGGCCTCAGAATTGGGATTTACAGTACTGGGGACTCTGCCCCTCTTTTGGCCACACAACCCCTGAGAAGGCTGCCATTCACTTCTGGAAAAGCTCTCCTCCCTCCTCCAGGAAAAGGAGCCTTCTTTATATCCTCCCCTTTCCTACCAGCGCTGCCCTGGTGCCCAACCCCCAGACCTCAGAGTGAGGCCCAATGGCTTGTCCAGTGTTGGCCACAACCCTCTGGTTACACCCTGATCTTCTAGGGGAGGTTGGCTGTTCCTTCCCCCAGACTTGCCCCTTTCTGTGGGCTGCGCCTTGTGGGCTAGTTGTTGGTTGGCCCCAGCCTCCGAGGTTGGCCATTGCTTCGGGTGGCTCCAGGTGGCGGGGCCAGCCCATAGCTCCAACTGGGCTGCACATCCTCAGGTGGCCGGCCCACCCTTGTTGGGCTCATCTCCCTCCCTGCCCCCTTGTTACAGCTGTTGGGCTTCTGAGGGAGCCGCGGTGTGGGGTTCCAATACGCACACCTGTCCCTCCTGAGGATGAAGCTTATGTTGCTTGTGCTGCTTCTCCTGCCCTTTGCCAGTTTTATGTAGTGATTAAGAACGCGGGAGTCTAATCTCGAGAACCGGATTTGATTCCCTACTCCTCCACTTGAAGCCAGCCGGGTGACCTGGGCCCTGGCCTCCCCCAATGGGGGGAGGGTGTTCAAAGTCCTGCCAGCCTTCCTGGGCATGAGCAGGGGCAGCTTCTATGCAGCAGCCAAAATTGGTCCTCAACACATGCCTTCCGGGACACAGCACAGAACACACTCAGAAAGGGTTCTTCCCCCATCCTTAGTTATGGCCCTGCAGTGCCTGAACCCACACACCTCTCCTCATTTTGGGCAGGCTCTGCACAGTAGAACGTATTCCTTCCAGAAGAAAGAGTAATTGAATGGCAGCGGACAGTCACCTTCGTATTCGAGAAAAGTGCTCAAAGGAAGATGCAAGGAGAAAGGAAAGGAAAACTTGCTCCAAAGAGAAGGGGAAAGAAAATCCTAACATGCAGCGAGCCCTCATTTCAGCGCCCTGGACTGGGTTCTTGGATGCGATGGCTTTCCTTTCTGGGCTAGAGCCTGAGGTTGGGTGGGCAAACAGCAAAAGAGAGGCAGGCTCAGGGCTCAGAACACTCAAGATCCACGGAAGGGTAGCCAAGCAGGGGGAGGTTGACCTTGATGAACCAGAGCTGGTCCACCTGGTCCAGCTCTTGACATGAGCATCGTGGATGGAGGAGGTCTCTAAGTGTAAGAACACCCTCTTGCTCTGGAAACTGGTGGGTGGGCAGGAGAGGATGTTGGAGGCCACCATGGAGAGGTCTGGCCAAACAGCAGATTTTCTCACCCAATACTCCAAGAGGTTGCAGTGGGAGGTCTTGGGAGGTTCGGCTACATAATCTCTGACCATGGCCTCCACTGAATCCTCCGACGCAACGGAAGTACCGACCCCGCAGCCGCTGACTGCCCAACCCACCACTGAGGACCAGAATGGGGTGGGTCTTTGTAGGGAGAGCTCGCCTGCCTCCTGGTGGTACTGGGCACTGCTACCTCCATCTCCTCCCCATCTGTCCCCTCACCGACACACTCATTGGGACCGGAGCTTGCGCACCACTCGATGCAGGAGCTTCACCCACTGGAGGAAATCTCCCAGCCACATGGCTATGCTGCCTTTGATACGAAGGTCACATATGCAGGCCAGGTTGTCCTGGAAGAGGTGGTGCTCGTGAGTGCCCTCCCCCTGTCTCTGGAGCAGCTCAGACAAAGACTTGATGCTGCGCGAGAAGTGGGCTGAGAGGCACTGACAGCTGTCCAGCAATGTGTGCATGGACAACGCTGATTGGTCCATGTGGCCTGGATGTAGCTCCCTAGCCCCAGAGCATTCATCGTAACTAGGTGCAGTTTGTGTGCCAGGCAGACCAAGCTGTCTAGGGATGCCTCTCTCAGGTCCGCCAGCATTTTTCTTCCCGCGTCGGTGAACATGAAGCCGCAGGAAGCCTGTCCCGTGGGAGGCCATTCCCTCAGGGCAGCCCCGATCAAGGAGCCGATGTACTTGTCCGTATGATCCTCATCCATGCCTGCAGCAGGAGCACTCTATAACCCAGCGCCAAAGGGGAGACCTCCTCCTGGGGTCTCTCCCTTGGGAAGCAGAGATCCTCCGATTGCCACCAGTGGGCATCAGTGGGATTGCCACCAATGGGCATCAGTGGGCACTACTGATCTGTCCACTGAGCATGTGTCAGAGGCAGGAGAGGTGTAGAGGCACCTGGCGCACAAACTCCACCTAGATATGATGGATGCTCAGGGGCTAGGAAGCAACATCAAGGCCACAGGGACCAATCGATGTTCTCCACGCTCGCATTGCTGGACAGTTGTCAGCGCCTCTCAGCCCAATTCTCACACAGCATCAAGTCTTCATGTGAGCTGCTCCAGAGGAAGGGGGAGGGGAATCACGAGCACCACCTCTTCCAGGACACGGGAACCTGCTGGAACTCCACCTACGACATGGTGAGTCATCTGGAGGAGCAAAAGAACCCATAATGTCCTCGGTGCCAGTCTTGCAGGGGAGAGAGGAGCTCAGCCTCAGCTCAACGGACTGGCTAGCCCTCTCTCAGAGGGTCTGTGTCCTGAGGCCATTCAATGAGACCACCGAGGTCCTGTGTGGCTACCAGTCCTCTCTGGGGCAGGTCATCCCCCTGATTCATGGCCTGGACCAGGTCCTGGCCAAAGAGATGGAAGAACAGGACCAGCTTCTCCACAGGGTCTGGGACTTGGTCGCGAGGTTGCAGGCAGGCTTGGCCACCCGCTTGCATCCTCTGTACAGGGAGGACCCATACAGCCTGGCCTGCATATGCAACCCTCGTATCAAGGGCAGCACAACCATGAGGCTGGGAGAGCTCCATCAGTTGGCGAAGCTCTTGCGTCGAGCAGTGCGCAAGCTCCAGTCCCAGCGAGTGGAGGGGAGGGCAGAGTGTGTGGATGAGGGGGCCGAGGGGGAGGAGAGGGCGGTAGCGGTGCCCAGTGGCCCCAGGAGGCAGGCGAGCTCTCCCTATGAAGACCCACCCCCATTCTGGTCCTCAGTGGTGGGCTGGGCATTCATTATTGTTGTCATTATTCCCTATGGGCAAGGAAGCTTTCCATTATTCCCTATGAACAAACGGTGTTCCCATTATACTCTATGGACAAGCATGCTTTCCATTATTCACTATGGGCAATCATTGTTCCCGTTATACCCTACAGGCAATCGCTGTTTCAATTATTCCCTGTGGACAAACATGATTTCCATTATTCCCTATGGGTAATCACTATATGCATTATTCCCTATGGACATTCGCTGTTTTCATTATTCCCTAAGGGCCACTATTCTTTCCATTATTCGCTACAGACAATCACTGCCCTCATTATTCCCTGTGGGAAATCGCTGTCCTCATTATTTCCTATGGGGAAGCATGCTTTCCATTATTCCCTATGAGCAATCTCTGTTCACACATTTCCCAATGGGAAAGCATGCTTTCCCCTAGGAACTAATAGAAACTTTTATCAGTTTAGCAAGCCCAATCAATAATAACATGTGTCCTCTGCGTATTGTTGAATGTGTTTCAGATAATTCGAATAACAACTACAACTACAACTACGCTTATGCAGACAGATTAGTGCCTCACTCAGAGCGGTGGATTTCCCAAGGCCATCTACTGAGTTCATGGCAGTAGTGGGATTCAAACCAGTAGAGTGCTGATTCGCAGCTGAACCACCTAACCACTGTGCTACAGGAGTTGCTGAAGACACACTGCAAAGGTGGACTGCTCAAACAGTACTTTATGCTTCCCAAAAGCATCTGGCTGACCACAACTGGAAACAGAAAGCTGGTCTAATACCTTGCAGGTCCTTTGTTCCCTGAACACTCCTGCACCTTTAAGAGCTTCACAGCACAGCTGCGGCTTCGTCCCTTATTTGAAGAGCCACATAGGATGGGAGAGCTTCAGTGCCCAGCAGCTCTTAAAGATACAGGAGCCCTTGCTGAGAATTCTGCCCAAAGGTCTGTAGTTGTCCACCTCCTGACAAAGGTGCTCCGAGGCTTTCCCCCTACACCCGCCAGCCTGCAAATCTGCTCAGGGCTGTCCAATCTGCGAGAGGAGGGAAGGGAAGGCTTGACTGGGCAGGATTTTCAAAGATCCAGCAAGGGGAGGGACCCACGAGGAGGCAGCTCTCTGGCCTCACCGTTCAAAGCGAGCCAGGCGCCTCCACCACTGCCCTTTGTCCAGGCAGCCCCGTCCCTTCCTCTGTTCCCCTGCTGGAAGCAGTGATTGAGTGGTGGATGTTCCTCTGAAGACCCTCTCCCCCTCCTCCCCTTACTGCTGCTGCTGGGCTCAGTGGGCACTGCCAAGCAGGACTTGCAAAGAAAGCACTCTCTGCTGGCACCCTTCTAGCCTGGCAAGATGGTGCCTCCCTCTCAAGGACCTGCAGTGGACGTGCCGCCACACCAGGGTAGGGGGTGCCAGAAGGGAGGCCTCACTTTGTGTTAGATTCAGGCATGTCCCTGCCCTGCGTGCCCCCTCCACCGTTGTGCTGCCTGTGGAAACTCTGTGTGGCCCCTGATCTTTGGCTTCAGAGCCACCTAGTCGGCTACTAGGCAAATGGCCCTCCTGGTGGTCAGTAGGCATCAGTCTTTTTAAGGCCTCAGAATTGGGATTTACCGTACTGGGGACTCTGCCCCTCTTTTGGCCACGCAACCCCTGAGGAGGCTGCCATTCACTTCAGGAAAAGCTCTCCTCCCTCCTCCAGGAAAAGGAGCCTTCTTTATATCCTCCCCTTTCCTACCAGCACTGCCCTGGTGCCCAACCCCCAGCCCTCAGGGTGAGGCCCTACATCTTGGCCAGTGTTGGCCACAACCCTCTGATTACACCCTCCCTCTGACCTTGTTTTCCACTATTCCCTAGGGGCAATCGCTCTCCCCATTATTCCCTATGGGTAATCACTGTCCTCATTATTCCCTAGGGGGAAGCATGCTTTCCATTATGCCTTATGAGCAGTCTCTGTCCACATATGTCCCAATGGGAAAGCATTCATTCCATTCTTCCCTATGAGCAATCGCTGTGCCCATTATACCCTAAGGGCAAGTATGATTTCCATTATTCCCTATGGGCAGTCTGTGAATGTCCTGTATGTCTGTACCCATCCATCCATGCCCATTTTGATTCTGAACATAATGCTTAATCCAGTTGTTGTAAACCTAATCTTGGTGTAACTCCTTTTGCTAGTGTTCTAATTATTTCTCAGATTTTCACTGGTTGGACTCCAGTGATTATGGCCTTGTTTATGGCCCCATTTTCCAGTGTTACCTATGGGCAATCGTTCGCTCTATTATTTCCTATGGGAAAGCATGCTTTCCATTTTTTTCTATGAGCAATTTCTGTTCCCATATTTCCCTGTGAAAAAGCGGGCTTTCTGTTATTCCCTAAGAGAAGCCACTGTGCCAATTAGACCCTATGAGCAAGCATGATTTCCGTTATTCCCTATGTGCAACCGCTGTCTCCATTATTCCCTATGGACAATCACTGTTTTTATTATTCCCTATGGGCAAGCATGCTTCTCATTATTCTCTATCGGCAATTGCTGTCCCCGTTATTCCTTATGGACATGCATGATTTCCATTATTCCCTATGGCAATTGCTGTATCCATTATTCCCTAGGGGCAAGCATGGTTTGCCTTATTCCCTACGGGCAACCTCTGTCTCCGTTATTCTCTATTGAGAAGGATCGTTTCCATTATTGCCTATGAGCAGTCGCTGTCTCCATTATTTCCTATGGGCAAGTGCTGTTTTCAGCATTCCCTAAGGGCAAGCATGCTTTCCATGATTCCCTGTGGGAAATTGCAGTTCCCGTTGTTCTCTATAGGCAAGCATGGTTTCCATTATTTCCTATGGGCAATTGCTGTCACCATTATTCCTTATGGGCAAGCATGGTTTACATTATTCCCTGTGGGCAATCGCTCTCTCCGTTATTCCTTAAGGGCACCCATGGTTTCTAGTATTCTCTAGGGGAATTGCTGTCTCCATTATTCCCTATGGGCAAGCATGCTTTCCATTATTCCCTATGGGCAATCGCTGTCTCCATTATTCCCTAGAGGTAAGCTTGGTTTGCATTAATTTCTATGGGCAAGTGTTGTTTTCATTATTCCCTAAGGGCAAGCCTGTTTTCCATTATTCCCCACAGGCAATTGTGTCCCCGTTATTCCCTCTGGGCAAACATTGTTTCCTTTTTCCCTATGGCTACTCGCTGTCCCCATTATAGCCTAAAGGCAATCGCTGTTTTCGGTATTCCCTATGGTCAATCGCTCTCTCTATTATTCCCTATGGACATTTGCTGTTTTCAATATTCCTTAAGGGAAAGCAAGCTTTTCCTTTTTCCATATGAGCAATCTCTGTTCCCATTATTCCCAAAGGATGATCGCGGTTCCCATTATTCCCTACGGGCAATCGGTGTTCCAGTTATTTCCTATGGACAATCGCTGTTTTCATTATTCCCTATGGGCAAGTATTCTTTACATTATTCCCTATGTGCAAGCGTGGTTTCCATTATTGCCTATGGACAATCACTGTCTCTCTTATGATTTAGGGGCAAGCATTATTTCCATTATTCCCTATGGGCAATCGCTGTCTCCATTATTTCCTATGCGTTATTGCTGTTCCCATCATACCCCAAGGGCAATGGGAACAGCCATTATTCTCTATGGGCAGTTGCTCCCCCCATTATTCTCTATGGTCAATCCCTATCTCCTCTATTCCCTATGGACCATCGCTGTTTTCACTATTTCCTATGGGCAAACATTCTTTCCATTATTCCCCAAGAGCAAGCATATTTTCCATTATTCCCTGTGGACAATCACTTTCCCCATTATTCCTCAGGAACAAGCTTCATTTCCATTACTGTCCCTATTACTCCCTATGGCCAAGCATGTTTTCCTTTATTCCTAATGAGCAATTGCTGTCCCCATAATTCCCTATGGACTACTGCTGTTTTCATTATTCCCTCTGGGCAATTGTTGTCTCCATTATTCCCTAAGGACAATCACTGTTTTCATTATTCCCTAAGGGCAAGCATACTTTCCATAATTCCCTATGTGCAGCCGCTGTCTGCATTATTCCCTATGGCTACTCGCTGTCCCCATTATAGCCTAAAGGCAATCGCTGTTTTCAGTGTTCCCTATGGTCAATCGCTCTCTCCAATATTCCCTGTGGACAATGGCTGTTTTCATTATTCCCTATGAGCAAGCATTATTTCCATTATTCCTTATGGTCAATCATGTTCCCGATTATTCCCTACGGGCAAGCGTGGTTTCCTTTATTGACTAAGGACAATCACTGTATCTATTATTCTTTAGAGGCAAGCATTATTTCCGTTATTCCCCATGGGCAATCGCAGTCTCCCTTATTCTCTATGGGTTATCAATAGGGGTGTGCAAAGGCACTCTGTTTCGTTATTCTTGTTTCGGGAAACCCGAAACAAGAATCTCTTTCAGATACAGGCAAAAGCCGAAACGGCTAGCCATTTCGGCTTTCGGCTTTCGGCTTTGTTTCGGCTTTGTTTTGGTTTTCGGCTTTCGGCTTTTTCAATGGGAAAATGCCTCCGTCTTCCCGGATGCCTGGGGGAGGCATTTTCCCACGGAATCAAGCCAAAATTGGTGGGGAACTTCCTCTAACCCCTCTCTAACAACCCCCCAAGTTTCAGACTGATGGGACTTTGGGGGGCCATGTTATGGCCCCCCAAACCAGGTCCCCCTATCCTCTCATTAAGAAGCACTGAGCAGCATATTGTTAGACTGCTGCTGCTCATCTTCTTCTTCATTATTTCCAATGGGGAAAAAATGAAGAGGCAGGCTTCCTTTGCCAGGGGTGAAGGGCCCCTCTGGGGCCCTTCTCCCACCCTTCCTCCCACCCCCCACCAAGGCTCAGACTGCTCCCACTTGGGGGGGGACATTTCATGGCCTCCCCAAGTAGGTACTCTGTTCTCTACTACAGCTGGGGGAGGCTTGTCTTGCCAGGGGTGGCATCTTGCATGCAAAATGCCCCCCTACCCTCAGGGGCCCTTCTCCCACCCTTACTCCCACCCCCCACCAAGGCTCAGCCTGCTCCCCCTTGCGGGGGGCCATTTCATGGCCTCCCCAAGTAGGTGCTCTCAGCCCCCAAAGTCCACCCCCTACTGCCCCCTACAAACCCAATTCCCCCCATCTGCCAAACACAGACCCAAATCCCCCCAATAGCCCCTCACAGACCCAAATCCACCCCCAGCTGCTCCACACCCACCATAACCCCAGGAACAGGCTGGCCAGCCCTCCCCCTTTTGGAACTCCTAAACTCTCTTTCCCAGGGCAATTCCGCACAGCCCAGGGGTGCCATAATGGTGGGCACACTCCTGAGTGCCAACTTATCCCTGGGAAAGAGCACCTGACACACAACCACCCCCTGACACCCCCCCCCACCTACATAGAAGGCTGGCCTGCCTGCCCCATTGTTCCCAATGCTGGGAACCAACCTCACATCAAAGAAGGGAACACTCACACAATGATTCCAGTTTGAAAAAACTTTATTTTATCACTTTTAAAGTACAATGGGTCAAAAAATCACAACAAATCACACAAATTGTCCCCCACTCAAAAGCACTACACAATTAACTACACATCAGAGAATCTTAAAAAAATTTTTTTAACAAACTCTAAAATTTTTGAACTGAATTGGGTTATACATGTTGCCAAGTAGGCCCCCTCCCCTGCTTTAAAGCCTGCCATGAACTGTGTTAAAGTTTCCTGCGTTGCTGAATACAGTAGGAGTGCACAACAGGGCGTGAAAACAGAAGTCCCCTAGACAAAATTAACACAACGAACTTCAAATCACAGATTAAACAAAACCATAACAAGAGCTTTCAAAAACACTTTATTCCATGAACTGCTTAAATTTACACAGCAGCAGGGCACAAAAGGGCATGGAAACAGCATGCTTGCAGTGATTCACACTACACAAACATAACACACAACTCAATTAATATTAGACAATCAGTAAAACTTGTAACCAGCATTACAAGATGTGGGTTGCACAGCGGGGGCGCAAAATGGGTCAAAAACACTTTCTGTCTTGGACAGATGTAGGCAACATGGCAGCAGGGCACACCCACAGGCAGGACAGCATTGTCTCAGACTCTGAGTCGGAAAATAATACAACTATCATGAAATAAAATACTAATTTGCTCACCCCCTTGACACCTCCTCCATAACAACAAAACACAACACATAAAAGTTTTTTGAAGCGCGCTTGTGAGTGCCAGGCCAGCCAGCAAACAGGCACCAAAGCCAGAGCAGCAGGCCTATGTGTGGGCCAGAGGCTGGCACACTTGTTCAGGAGCCTGGTGGGAAGCCTTGGAAGCACGGGACCAAACACAGAAAAACAACCCCCCTAGTCTCAGGGGCCCTTCTCCCACCTCTACTCCCACCCCTCACCTCATGCATTCCTTATTAACAATTATGAATTCTGGAGTTTACTATCACGTGCATGTCAGTCCCTCAAAGACTGAAGCACTATGGAGTGAACCATTCACACTTTGAATTCTACTGATCCTCAGACACAATTAGGGATCCATTTCCCCTGGTGGGGGATCCCCCACTCCCACCTTTCGCCCCCTGTCACTGCTTACCTGGCTGGAAGGGGGAAAGTCAGGGAATGAGCCTTCGGGGTACGCTCCTGGGGCTGCTGCAGTAATGTCACTGATGTCATCTGGCTGCCCTGAGAGTATTCCTGTGCTTTGCAGCGGGCTGATTTGGGCCCTAAACAGGCCGAAGCAGGATCATTTGTGGCCCAAATCAGCCTGCTGTGAAGTATGTGTGCTCCCCAGCCTTGTGTGATGATGACATCACTTCCTAGAAGAGACATCATCATGCCAGTGCAGTGCCATGAAATGATCATGCATGTGTGAACAGACCCTAAGTATCCTCTAGGCTTCAGTGATGGTGTAGTAATGTTAACAATGTTTTCACACACATTATAGAGAGAGAGAGACAGAGAAGGAGGGAGGCACTGAACCTAGATTATTTCGTCTATTTTGCTGTACCCTTCCAAAGCCAGGGTAGCATTGGAACAATGCCCCTCTCCCCCCCCCCCCGGTCTGAGCCTTAGAACCAGTTTGCAGTGACTGGCCCATGCATCATACTCATTTTTGAGCCACAGCCAAGTTGTGTGCCATTTGGAGAAGGATGGTTAAGTTGGTGGTGGGGTATCACCAATTTTAAGATATCCAGTGTAGTGCAATGGCTAGAGTGTTGGACTAGAATCTGGGAGACTCTGATCCTGTGCCTTGGAGGCTTGATGGATGTTCTTGGCTCAGCCAATGTAACGCATAGAGTTGTTTTTTTCAGAGGCAGTCTTAGTGATTCTGGGGCCCTGGACAAATGTTCAGGATGGGGCCCCAGAATCAGTGCTGCCCCACCACTGGCTGCTTGCCAAGGCCAAGCAATGGGTGGCCCTTGCCCTATGTGGAGTGGGCAGGAGCTCCTGCTGCCGCCATTTTCCATTTTGTTACCTAGGCCCCAGATAGAGTAGGCTGGAGTGTGTTGTCTCCCTCCCCTCCCCTCCACCCCCTTCAACTACTAAGAAGGCCATCGGCGTCTGAAGTCACTCCCAATGTGGGGCATGGAGAGCCTGTCTATTGTTATCCTGTTTGTTATGATGATGTTAAAACAAAGCAAGGGAGAACAATAGTGTGTAAACCACTATAGGTTTCCAGGGGGGAGAAAACCAGGGCATAAGATAAACTAATAAATGGGTGGGGGGGGTAATATATGCACTAAGATATATATTTTATGTGTATGTGTGTATGTTTTATGCATTCAAATCACTTATGGTGAACTTAAGAATTAATGAGCTCCAAAATATCCCAACAACCTTGTTCATGTATTGCAAACTGAAGTCAATCCACCACATTTAGGGTCTTCTTCTTTTCCCTACTGCCTTCAATTTTTCCTAGCATTATTGTCTTTTCTAGTGAGTCTTGTCTTCTCATGATGTGACCAAAGCACAATCATTTTATCTTCAAGGGAGAATTCAGGCTTGATTTGGTCTGCCACTTACATGTCTTTTTCGGAGTCCATGGTATATGTAAATTAAAACTTTCTTCCTACACTACAGTTTGAATGCATTTTCTTCCTGTCAGCCTTGTCTAACTTTTACTTTAATGAAACTGCTCATTTGGACAAAAGGCCTTGAGCAATGCCACATTAAATACTACAGAATAAAAAGATATTTTAAAAACCATTTAAAAATGTCTTTAGTGCCACACTTAAAATTCTTCGATTTTAAAAACATAAGCCAAATGTTTGGGTACAACTAGACAAGTGAATGAGTAAAATGCAGCCCAATGCCACTGCTGTTTAAAACCCATTTTTTTTTCAATAGTAATTTATTTAGGGTTTTTTTGTAACAATAAACAACAATGACAACTTCATAAAACCGTAACACATTACCAACAAGTAAACAACAAAAAGTAGGAGAACTAATAATTAGCTTTTAACCTTTATAGCTAAAGTATATAAAGTCTATTTTTGCAAAGAGAATGAGTGATGTGTACAAGTCTAAAGGTAAGCTAAAGAATAGTAGAGGTCTTGTTTTGTCTTAGCTGATGTCCATTTTTCTTCTTTGGTCAAATAATCCAAAACTGGGAGCCATTCTTCTAGAAAATATGACTTAAATTTTGAATTATCCCTTTGTGCCAGCTGGTCAGAGATTTTCTGCAAAATAAAATGGTCCCAGATACGTGATTTCCAGCTGCCCACTGATGGGGCAGATTTTTGTCTCCAATATGAGGCTATTGTTAATTTAGCTAATGCCAGAAGTAAATAGATAAGATTTAGGCGAGCTGTTGGGATCTCTGGATTTTCCCAAAGATTTAAAAGGATTATCTCTGGAGATTTTGGGATCACGTATCCTGTTATCTCCTGAATTTCTTTTATTATTTTGTCCCAAAATGAGCTAATGTGTCTGCAGCCCCACCAGCAATGGATATATGAGCCCAGATCTCCGCATTGTTTCCAGCAGTTAGCTGGATGGGAAGGATTGATGTGATTCAGTTTAACTGGTGTCATATACCAACGAGAAATAAGTTTTAGGGTTTGCATTTTTATGTTTACTATATTTGTTTGAAAGACATGTGATGTCCAAATTATATTCCATGTATTATTTGAAGGGTCCAGGTTGCACTCTCTAGCCCAGACTTTTTGGTATGGAAGAATCTTATGGTTATGTTTTTCTTCTAATAGAATTAGATAGATTTTAGACAGCAATCCTTTCTGTCTAACTGGTCTATCTTTCAAGATCTTTTCAAAATTTGTTAATGGTTTGGCCATTGAATCTTT
This sequence comes from Eublepharis macularius, assembly GCF_028583425.1. Lineage (NCBI taxonomy): Eukaryota > Metazoa > Chordata > Lepidosauria > Squamata > Eublepharidae > Eublepharis > Eublepharis macularius. Next base: position 6,307,575 of record NC_072792.1, read on the forward strand.
AAATTTTGATGATTCTATAAGGTGCTTTACCTGCAAATATTCAAACCAAGGGATACCTGAGCTTGTATTTCTTTCTAAAGTCATTTTTTCTTGAAATTTTCCTTTATCAAAAACATCTATTATTCTTGTTTTGTTATTGAGCCTCCACCACTTATATGAGTGCATGCTGAGAGCTGGGGGGAACCAAAACTGCCCCACAAAGGGTGAAATTAAGGACTGTGGCTGAATTAGTTTGCTTCTAAGTTTATCCCAAACCTTTATATCACTCTTTAAAAAAGGGTTAAGCTGTAAATTTGGTGGACGTTCATTACTCTTATTCCATAAGGAGTCACTTAAGAGTCTACCTTCTAAATAAGTTTGTTCTATATTTTTCCATTCAGGCAAAAACGACTCATTTGCTATCACAATTGTGTTTTTTAGGTGGGTAGCCTCAAAATAGGTTTTTAAATCTGGTAGATTTAATCCACCTCTAGAGGTTGGTCTTTTTAGAGTTTCCAATGATATTCTAGGCTTCCTCTTATTCCAAATGAATTTGCTAATTTTAGTTTGCCATTGATTAAAGTTTTTATCTGGAATCTGGAGGGGAATAGCACGAAACAGAAATAAAAATTTTGGAAAAATAAATGATTTTATGATGTTGATTCTTTCAATTAAAGATAAATTATGTTTTCCCCATTCCTCTAATAGGGAGTCTATTGAATGGTTTATTTCAGAGTAATTAATATTCAAAATATCTTTCAAATTGGTTGGTATTTTAATTCCCAAACATTTCCAACATTTTTAATCCATTTATAACTATAGGAGGTTTTTAAAAGATTAATAGACTCAAATGGCATATGTATTGGGTAAATTTCACTTTTAGTTTTGTTGATAGAAAGGCCCGAAGCTTTTGAAAATTCTACCATGATTGCCTCTAATTCTTTCATTGAAGATATAGGGTTAGAAAGATAAATTGCCATATCCACCCATGAGTGATCAGACCACACCATTGGGCCTATTTTAGAATTGATTATTGATTTTGTTAGGTTTGGAGATGCCAGGATGTAGTCGATTCTCGTATAAGATCCAAATCTGGGGGAAAAGTAAGTAAAATCTTTTTCATTTGGAGGATGAGTTCTCCAAATGTCTAGTAACTCAAATTGTTTCAAAGCATTAGCTAGATGGCCAATTCTTGAGGGATTAGGTGTGTTAGCCTTTGATTTTTTCTGTTTCGAATGTTTCCCATATTTTTTATGCTCTTACCGCTGCCAGGGTGATTGAAAAAAGCCACGGTGGGTGGTTAGGGTGCGGAGCAAGGTTTCTAGGCGTCTGCCATTTTCGCACGGCGCCACGGCCCCCCTCAAACCCATTTTTGATGATGGTCTGGATTGACTTACATTGGCACCATCGAACTTGGAATCAGGAACCTGAAAGTGTTCCATGGGGGCTACACCTACCGTGCCAAGGCTATGAGTGTGGAAATGGGATATCTGTGGGGTTGCAAACTCTGGCCTTGGAAGTTCCTGGCAATTTGGGGGTGGGACTTGTGGAAAGGGAAATCTGAGTAGGGATTTCCCCTAGAATCCATGGTCAACTTTTGCCCTACCTGGTGTTTGGCTGCCCTAGGCCAATTTCTGATAAAGATGGCAAAGGGGGGCCAGCAACTGATAGAGGCATGGAAGCCCTCACCAAGACATTAGCCAGGGCCTAATTGGGAACAAAGGGCTACCAGGGAATAAAGTCCCCAAGTAGGTGCTCTCATCCCCCAAAGTCCACTCCTTACAGCCCCACACAAACCCAATTCCACCCCCCAGCTGCCACACACAGACCCAAATCCCCCCATTATCCCTCACAGACCCAAATCCACCCCCAGCTGCCCCACACCCATAACCCCAGGAACAGGCTGGCCAGCCCTCCCCCTTTGTTCCCTATGCTGGGAACTTCTAAACTCTCTTTCCCAGGGCAATTCCGCACAGCCAGGGGTGCCACAATGGGAACACTCCTGTCCTGAGTGCCAACTCGTCCCTTGGAAAGAGCACCTGACCTGGCACAAAGACAACCCCCCCCCTGACCCCCCCCACCACCTACAGAGAAGGCTGGCCAGCCTGCCCCATTGTTCCCAATGATGGGAACCAACCTCACATCAAAGAAGGGAACACACACACACAATGATTCAAGCTTAAAAAAACTTTATTTTATCACTATCAAATTACAATAGGTCAACAAATCACAACATATCACACTAATTGTCCCCCACTCAAAAGCACTACACAATTAACTACACATCAGAGAATCTTAAAGAATTTTTTTTTTTAAAAGGACGAACTCTAGATTTTAGAACATATTCAGGTTACATAGTAGGAGGACACAACTGGGCATGGAAAAAGAAGCCCACACTAGACAAGATTATCATAACTACCAGCTTAATACAACTCTCCCTCCATAACCCAACTTGATGGGGGGAAACCACTGCAACAGGGTCCAGCAGAACCTATGTCATTTCCTGCGGCTATGAAAGTTCAGGCACAAAAAGCTGGACTGGGCACTGCCAAGGTATTTCTGGAGCAGTGGTATTTCTAGAGCAGTGTTGCAGAGGTTTCCCCCACCCCCACCCCAGCCTCAGCATTTACCTGGAAACATCTGCGAGAGATCATCATTGGCTGGTGCCCATCCACAACTCTTCCTGCATCTGCCACCCCAGCAAACCAAACATTAACATTACAACAATTTTTTTCTTAAACATGAACATTTCATCAACTTTGAAAAAACATAACCACAACATTTTTTTTTGGTTTTTTTTTTTAGCAAAGATTTCAACAGTGAAAAACATTTTAAACAGTCACAGCAGGATCTGATATTTTCCCATCCCCTAATCCCCACCTAAGCAATCCCTATCTAACCTATTTCTCCCTCCAGTGGCAATCCATGTTTCTGGGGCATTATTTTTCTGAATAAATTTGGTCCCACAGGGTCTGTCTCAGTGCTGGGAGAGGTTTTGAATTCCCTTGGGGGGGGTTCAAATTGCTGGGTGGATTCCCTTTGCCACTGGTTCCTAACCACCCTCCCTCTACTGGCCAGTTTTAACTGCGTCTACAGGGTTTTATGCAGGGGAGAGAGTGATTCCAAAGGATTGGACTCGCAGAGGATGCAGGCCACAAGGACGGCTCACCTCAATCGCTCTGCAAGTCCAGTCCTGAGAAATTGAAGAGGCGAGAGTTGACCTTCAGGAAGGTCAACTGCTCGACTCTCCATGGGAGAAGGCGAGTGCGATGTGGGCCGACAATGTCGCCCGCATGTGAAAAGACGCGCTCGCTCTCCATGCTCGTTGGAGGGCATGAGAGCAGCATCTGCGCCTTGAGGGAGAGGTCCGGCCAGACCGACTCCTTCCTGGCCCAGTAGCTGAGCGGATTGGTGGAGAGCGACTCGCAGGGCTCCGTGAGGTAGTCCCTGACCATTACCTCCGCCGGATCCTCTCTCACGGTCCTCACAACCCCAGAGGGGACGAGGGCCCACCGGAGCAGCTCCATCTCCATCGGTACTCCGGTGGTAGCCACGGGGGGGAGGCCTGCGCAGAGGGGGCGTCAGAGGGACCCGCACAGCAGGGCCCCTCTTGCGCCCCCCCTGTCGACAGGCGTCCCTTCGCGGCCTGCCTGCGCCTCACCCAAGAGCAGAGCCCGTCTCTGGCTTGGGTGAGGTTCCCGTCCCGCTCGGCGAAAGTGCCCTTTATGCGCGGGTCACACATGGTCGCCAACATGTATGACTCGTCCTTAGTGAGAGGAGTTAGCCTGGCAGCTATGCCAAGCTGCAGCCTTCTCACTAGTGCGCGCACCGCTGGAACAAGGTCAGCACGGGGCGCGACCAGGTCTGCAAGGGTGGCCAGATTCTTCTGGAGCGTGTGCACCAGGGGAATGACCAGACCGAGGGTCGCCTTGTCTGACGAGACCGCCACAGAGAAGTCCTTGAAGGGCTTCAGGACCTCCACTGTCTGGGTGATGGTGAGCCAATCCTCCCGGCTGAACTCACCCACCTGACTTGCACTGTGGCTCTCGGAGAGCCACGCGTGGAGTGCGGACTGCTGCGCCACCAAACGCTCAAGCATGGCGCAGGTGGAGTTCCAGCGAGTGCTAATGTCAGTGATCAGAGCGTGCTCTGGCACACCTGTCCTGACCTGTGTCTGGCGCAGTTCGTGCGTGGACTTCACGCTGCGCGAGAAGTGACCCGTGAGCCTCCGACATTGCTGGATCAGTAACTGGAGTTCACGAGTCCGGGTATCAAGGGGTTCCTTCGAGGAGCCCAACCCCAGCGCGTCTCTCACCACTAGGTGAAGCTTGTGAGCCGCACAGTATACGCACTCTCGGCTCACTAGACACGCTGCCACCCTCATGTTCTTGCCACCGTCCGTCACCATGCGTCCCACGGTGGCGGGTCCCTGGCCTACCCACTCTTCCAACTGTCTCCTTAAGGTGGCAGCGATGTTCTCTGCCATGTGGAACACGTCGAGCACCTCAGCGTGAAGCAAGGCCTTGCAGTAGCCAGCCCGGCGGTCTCCCATCCTTCCCTGGCTAGCTGTGCTAGGCACCTCCCCCCAGCCCCCACCCACAACCGCCTCAGGTTCCCACCAGTGAGCAGCAAGCGAGAGGTACGCTTGCTGCACACTTGGGCAGGTCCAGATGTCGGATGTGAAGTGCACAGTTCTCCCGGCAACCCGGGACAGCTGTGCCTTCACATGGTCCATGGCAGCCCTGTAAAACGAGGGCACCACCGATCTGCTCAACGTCGTGCGAGCAGGGACGGCGTACCAGGGAAAGAAATCGTGGAGCAGCCCTGAGAAGCTGAAGTCTTCTACTATGGAAAACGGTCTCCCATCCACCGCTACCATGTTGACGATGTGGTGCGTGATGCGCCGGCTCGCCCTCCAGATCCCCTCTCTGGGCACACTAGTGCCCTGCATACCAAGCATCTCCGGTACAGAGGCTTGGCGTCCCTTCCCTGCAGGAACCCTTGGGGGGAGAGCACCAGAGGGGCCTGCCTCCTTCTGGCTAGCTGGTGGCCGTGCGGCGCCACTTGAACCCTCCTCCCGAAGAAGCACCGCCTGGTGGTGCCTCTTCATATGGTACCTCATCCCAGACGTGGAGAGATGCTGCACATCTCTGCCATGGCTGATGCGCTGCCTACAGTGCTGGCACTGGGCTGCTCGGGATCCTCTGTTGTCTAGAAGTGCTTCCAGATTTCGGAGGAAAAGGGCATCCCACGCTTCCCAGGAGAAGCGCTTTCTGGACAACCCTGAGGCACCTCCTGTGAGGTGCTCTGGCCAGACACACCGTGTTCCACTCTTGGCCGGGCAGGTGGGGAAGGACAAGGCTGAAGGGGCAGAGATGTGGGCTCTTCCACCACAGTCTCTGCCTCTTCCTCCTGCATCCTCCCCTCCTGCACAGCCGCGAGAGGCCTGCTGCTGGCCTCAGAGGAAACTGGGGTGGACCGCCCCAGGGGGGGTCTCACGGGCAGTTCCTCCAACATCCTCTGAGTTCCTGGGGTGATCGTGAGGGATGGAAAAGTCACATGCCCCACGTCCATCCCAGGAGACACCACATGCTGCCCCTCCTCCAGCAGCTGGCTCGCAACCACTGGAGGAGGAGGAGCCTCAGCAGCAGGCCCCTGCCCAGTGCCAGCCCCTGCCTCACGCACCCAGGTTGGGGGTGGCCCTCCAGCAGCTGCCTCAGGAAAGAGAGTCTTGCGAACCCTCTTCCTGTCACCAGAAGCCAGGCTGGTGAACGGCAGCAGCACAGAGGAGGGCCTCCTCCACTCAGATGGGGGGGCTGCCGCAGCAGTCGCCCTCTCCCTCCCCTCCTCCCATCTAGATTTCTCCCTAGCCTTTCCCCCAGGGCCCCTCTCTTCTTTCCTCTCTGACATGCTTTCCCCTCCCGAAATCTACCCTAACTAATCAGAAAACCTTGGGAAAACAAAGGTTAACTTTGTTTTCGAGACCTAACTTACCGGCTCTAAATCTGTGCTTCTAGTGGCTCTGTGACTTGGAGATGAACAATCAAGTGCCCTTTTAAGCGACCCTATTTATGTCGGGGAACCTGAACCTGCCAAACAGCTGAATTCCTCCGGAACTGAGCTGGCCCTAAACCCCAGTAGGTGACAGACAGCCTTAGACACTCACACACTAGTATGCCCGGGCCGGCTTGGCACCACCACGGGTGCCAGAGATGGGCAGTGGAACCCTAGTTATGGGGGCACTAATGGGAAGCCTATTGACAGCTATTCCAAATTTATATATATATATATATATATATATATATATATATATATATATATATATATATATATATATATATAGAATTCAATCCTAACTCTCACTCACTAATGCTTTTCCTGCTGAGTCCCTATTTAATTTTTTAAAAAAACTAGGCTTGGTTTCCCTAACGATTAAGTTGAGGGCAATTAGCCACTGAATATCTACCAACTGGCCTACCTACCTAAGACACTATTTAACGGGAACAATGTTTCTGTGGTGTGTCGGTGTGGGGTGTGGATGTGGTGGTCTGAAGATGAGCCTCCCCCCTCCCAAGCTAGCAAGAACCCACCCCTAAGCCCACCCAAATATAAATCTGGACTCACACACCACCACCAGTCCTGCAGTCCAGCGATGTTCAGGCGGTCTTGCAGCTGGTCCTCCTCTCCTCCGCGATGCTGTCAAGAAAGTTGGAATGTTAACAGAGTCAATAACACACGCCGCACACGCAACCCCCAAAAGTCAAGGCCCCGATCTACAAGTCAAGTCAAGGCACCCCCCCCGAAAGGCTAGGGCCAACCAGTGGTAAAACACAACACATCCACCCTACAGAGCGGGCCTGTGTGCAGGCCCGAAGCTGGCACACTCATTTTTTAGGCCTCGGAAACAGTAGATCAAGCCCACCCCACACTCAAGCATAACAAAGGAAACATCAAAGAAAGCAAGCACAGCAATCAAGCCCCCAACCCCCAAACAATGTCCTCTTGCCCCACTATAAAATGTCCCCCCTAGCCCAAGCCATAAAGACCAAACTAAAGCATATGCTAGCAGATTGCCACAGCAGCAGCAATACGTTCAAAAAACAATTTTTTTAGCAACCCTACCAGTCCTCCTCTCCAGATGCCCAGCAGCAAAGTTGATCCTCCACACGCAGAGGTCTCCAGGCAGATGTCCTCCAAGTGCAGTCCAGTCCAGAAGAGGTCCACGAACGGTAAGCAACCTGTTTGTGGAGCATAACTGTGAGTGCCAGGCCAGCTAGCAGAGAGAGGCACCAAAGCCAGAGCAGCAGGCCTGTGTGTGGGCCACAGGCTGGCACACTTATTTGAGAGCCTGGTGGGAAGCCTTGTAAGAAGGGGACCAGACACAGCTAAGCAACCACACACCAATCCAATTTGTGGAGCATAACTGTGAGTGCCAGGCCAGCTAGCAGAGAGAGGCACCAAAGCCAGAGCAGCAGGCCTGTGTGTAGGCCAGAGGCTGGCACACTTGTTTGAGAGCCTGGTGGGAAGCCTTGGAAAAAGAGGACCAGACACAGCTAAGCAACCACACACCAATCCAATTTGTGGAGCATAACTGAGTGCCAGGCCAGCTAGCAGAGAGAGGCACCAAAGCCAGAGCGACAGACCTGTGTGTAGGCCAGAGGCTGGCACACTTGTTTGAGAGCCTGGTGGGAAGCCATGTAAGAAGGGGACCAGACACAGCTAAGCAACCTCACACCATTCCAATTTGTGGAGCATAACTGTGAGTGCCAGGCCAGCTAGCAGAGAGAGGCACCAAAGCCAGAGCAGCAGGCCTGTGTGTAGGCCAGAGACTGGCACACTTGTTTGAGAGCCTGGTGGGAAGCCTTGTAAGAAGGGGACCAGACACAGCTAAGCAACCACACACCATTCCAATTTGTGAAGCATAACTGTGAGTGCCAGGCCAGCTAGCAGAGAGAGGCACCAAAGCCAGAGCAGCAGGCCTGTGTGTAGGCCAGAGGCTGGCACACTTGTTTGAGAGCCTGGTGGGAAGCCTTGGAAGAAGGGGACCAGACACAGCTAAGCAACCTCACACCATTCCAGTTTGTGGAGCATAACTGTGAGTGCCAGGCCAGCTAGCAGAGAGAGGCACCAAAGCCAGAGCAGCAGGCCTGTGTGTAGGCCAGAGGCTGGCACACTTGTTTGAGAGCCTGGTGGGAAGCCTTGGAAGAAGGGGACCAGACACAGCTAAGCAACCTCACACCATTCCAGTTTGTGAAGCATAACTGTGAGAGCCAGCCAGAAGAAAGGCACCAAAGACACCCAGCAGAGCTTCTGGCCTGTGTAGGCCCAAAGCTGGCACACTCCTTTTAAATTCCTGTGAAACAGTAGATCAAGCCCACCCCACACTCAAGCATGAGAAATTAAACATTAAAGAAGGCAAGCACAACAACCAATGCTGAACCCCACCCCCACCCCCAAACATTGTCTGCTCAACCTGTCCCCCCAGGCCATGCCAAGACTTAACTGAAACACCTTTTTGCAGGGGCAGGCCACAGCAGCATATTGCCAAGCATCAAAAAACTTACAAAAATTTAAAAAAGGCCTACCAGGTGTCCTCTCAGGATGTCCAGCACAGTTGATCCTCCAGGCAGATGTCCTCCAGGTGCAGTCTCTCTTCTCCTCTCTCGGTCAGCAGCAGCAACAGAAGTGTTCCAGACCAGTCTTGCTCCAAATTTAAATCCCCTGCTGCAGCCTCAGCCAAAGATTTAAATCTATTGGCTGGCAGAAGGTTGCAGCAGTGGGATTGGTGACTCCTAAAGTCCCCGCTCCCCTGCCTTTCCCCACCCACACTCCAACAGTCACCCTCCTCCTGCTCCCCCTCCCCTACCTGTTAATTTTGGCGGGAATCTCTGCTTCCACTGCTTTGCAAATACAAAGTGCAATGCTAGCAGCAATGCACCTTGCATTTGCATGGCAAAGCACAGGATTCCCTATTCTCCTTTGCAAGAGGGGTGAGGGGTGACAGAAGGAGTGAGTGATTCACTCCTTCTCCCCCCTTGCAAAGGCAAATGCCTAGCAAAAACAAAATGGCGATTCTCGAATGCCGAAAGAAAGCCGAAATAAGCCGAAACGTTTCAGCTTGTTTTGTTTCGGATAACCCGAAACGTTTCGGCTTTCCCCGAAACGTTTCGGATAACTTGAAGGCGGTTCTTTCGGCTTTCTTTCGGCATTCGGAAAGCCGAAACGCACATCCCTAGTTATCAATCATCCCATTATTCCCTAAAGCAAAGCATGCTTTCCATTATTCCCTATGACCAATCGCTGTGCTTATTATTCCCTATGGACAATCATGGTTTCCATTATTTCCTAAGGGCAATCGCTGTCTCCAGTACTCCCTATGGGCAAACACAGTTTACATTGTTCCCTCTGAGCCGTCACTGTCTCCATTATTCTTTAAGGGCAAGCATGGTTTCCGGTATTCTCTAGGGGAATCGCGTCTCCATTATTCTCTATGTGCAAGCATGATTTCCATTATATCTTATGTGCTATCGCTTTATCTATTATTTCCTAGAGGCAAGCATGATTTGCACTATTCCCTAAGGGCAATCTCTGACTCCCTTATTCCCTACTGGCAAGCATCATTTCCATGATTGGCTATGGGCAATCGCTCTCTTCATTATTCCGTAAGGGCAAGAGCTGTTCCCATTACTCCCTATGGACAAGCATGGTTTCCTTTATTCTCTATGACATCTCACTGTCCCCATTATTCCCTAGGGACAATCGCTGTTTTTATTATTCCATATGGGCCATCGTTGTTTTCATTTTTCCCTATGGGCAGGCATGCTTTCCATTATTCCCTGTGAACATATGGCGTTCCCATTATACCCTATGGGCAAGCATGCTTTCCATTATTACCTATGAGCAATCGCTGTTCCCATTATTCCCTAGGGGCAATCTCTGTTCCTATTATTCCTTATGGGCAAGTAATTGCTGTTTTTATTATTCCCTATGGACAATCGCTGTTTTCATTCTTTCCAATGGGCAAGCATGCTTTTCATTATTACACACGAATAAACGCTGTTCCCATTATTCCCTATGGTCGAGCCTGCTTTCCATTATTCACTATGGGCAATCGCTGTTCCTCTTATTCCTTATGGGCAAGCGTAGTTTCAATTATTACCTATGGCCAATCACTGTCTCCATTATTCCTTAAAGCCAAGCAAGGGATTCCCTATGGGCAATCCCTGTCTCCATTATTCCCTAAGGACAATCACTGTTTTCATTATTCCCTATGGGCAAGCATTCTTTCCATTATTCCTTATGGGCAATCGCTGTCCCCATTCTTCCCTATTGGCAGACTTAGTTTTCATTATTTCTAAATTAGTTTCTAGTTTCTAAATTATTACTTAGGGGCAAGCATAATTTCCATCATTCCCTAAGGGCAATTGCTGACTGCATTATTCCCTAAGGTCTATCGCTCTTCCCATTGTTCCTTAAAGGTAAGCATGCTTTCCATTACCGACGGGGAATCACTGTCCCCATTATGCCCTATTGGCAAGCATGGTTTCCATTTTTTCGTATTGGAAAATGCTGTTCCTATTATGGCCTACAGGCAAGCAGGATTTCCATTATTCCCTATGGGCAATCCCTGTCTCCATTATTCCCTATGGGCAATAGCTGTCCCCGTTATTCTCTATGAACAAGGACGTTTCCTTTATTCCCTATGGCCACTTACTCTCCCATTATTCCCTATGGACAATCACTTTTTTAATTATTCCCTATGGGCAGTCGTTGTTTTCCTTAAGATAGATTTATCTACTTACAGTAATCGCTTTTTTATTATTTCCTATGGGCAATTGCTGTTTTCGTTATTCCCTATGGACAAGTATGCATTCCATTATTCCCTATGAACAAACTGTGTACCCATTATTCCGGAAGCATACTTTCCGTTATTCACTATGAGAAAGAGATAGGAAAGAGATAGGAAAGGGCAGATATACATAGAAAGAGATAGATTCAGATAGATGGTGGAGGAAAGACCTAGAAAGTAACAAATAGAAAGTAACAAATAGACAATATCTCTCTTTTTCTAATGGTTTTGTTTTTTCTTCTTTCTATCAGGCTATCTATCTTGTTCTGACTGTATATCTATTTGAAGTGTTTGCATTTTGTTTCTAGCGCAAGCACAGTGGATCTCTTTGTAGCCATTTCTTACTGATCTTTACCTTTTCAAACGTCTTTCTGGGTTGTAATCACTGCTTCGATTTCGAATTCTCCTCCAAAATTACTTTCCCCTGTTGAAGCTTGGGCATGAAGGTCTTATGCCAGCCGCGCTGGCCCCGGATCTGCCGCAGAGATTTATGCCGACCTGTCGTAGGGTGGGACCTCAAGGGACGGGAGAGAGTCCTTAGCGCAGAACCCCCCCTCGCCCAAGATCAACGCGCCCTGAGGTACTTGAGCGTTCCTTGCCTGTTCTCCGCCTGAGAGCAGGTGGCCGCGGGCTAAAGTTGCCCCGCCGGCCGCTAAAATGGCAGCCCGGTCAGCTCCACAATTAGAGCTGCGTTAGTCCTCCATGAATCCCAAACCGGAAGTCGGACAGAGTTTGCTTTAATAGATGCTGGGCCACTCTGCTTGCCTCTGGGTAAAAATGCTTCACTGTTGCACTGGCTTTGCCTGCAAAGTGAGCCTGGGTCTTCTTGAGGCCTGGATTATTTTCTTAATTTTTCACTTTTGGTGCCATGGCGCATGGGAAGAGCTTGTATCTGCAAGATGGGCCACACTGCTTGCATGTTTCCTCTGTTTTGCTCTGAGGCCTACCTGTGCACAGTGGCTAAGGGCACTGCCGGGTCACACCACTGCCAGAGCCTGGTGTTTTTTACCTTTTGGTGCCAGGGCAGCATGGGAAGAGCTTTTATCTGGGAGATGGGACACACTGCTTCCATGTTTGCTCTGTTTTGCTCTGAGGCCTACCTGTGCACAGTGGCTCTGGGCCCTGCCGGGTCACACCACTTCCACGGCATGGTGTTTTTTTACCTTTTGATGCTTGGGCAGCATGGGAAGAACTTTAATCTCGGAGATGGGACACACTGCTTGCATGTTTGCTCTGTTTTGCTCTGAGGCCTACCTGTGCACAGTGACTCTGGGCCCTGCCGGGTCACACCAATTCCATGGCATGGTGTTTTTTTACCTTTTGGTGCCAGGGCAGCATGGGAAGAACTTTTATCTGGAAGATGGTACACAGTGCTTGCATGTTTGCTCTGTTTTGTTCTGAGGGCGACGTGTGGACAGTGGCTCCGGGCCATGTCGGATCACACCACTGCCAGAGCCTGTTGTTTTTTACCTTTTGGAGCCAGGGCAGCATGGGAAGAGCTTTTATCTGAGAGATGGGACACACTGCTTGCATGTTTGCTCTGTTTTGTTCTGAGGCCGATCTGTGCACAGTAGCTGTGGGTCCTGCCAAGTCACACCACTGAGTGGGCCTCGTTTTATTTACCTTTCAGTGCCAGGGAAGCATGGGAAGAACTTGTATCTGGGAAATGGAACATACTGATTGCATGTTTGCTCTGTTTTGCTCTGCGGCCTACCTGTGCACAGTGGCTCTGCTATCCGCTGGATCACACCACTGCCAGGGCATGGTATTTTTTAGCTTTTGGTGCCAGGACAGCATGGGAAGAGCTGTTATCTGGGAGTTGGGACACACTGCTTGCATGTTTGCTCTGTTTTGCTCAGAGGCCTCCCTGTGCACAGTGGCTCTGGGCCCTACCCGATCACACCACTGCCAGGGCCTGTTGTTTTTTACCTTTTGGTGCCAGGGCAGCATGGGAAAAACTTTTATCTGGAAGATGGGACACACTGCTTGCATGTTAGCTCTGTTTTGTTCTGAGGCCGACGTGTGGACAGTGGCTCTGGGCCCTGTCGGATCACAGCACTGTCAGAGCCTGGTGTTTCTTATCTTTTGGTGCCAGGGGAGAACGGGAAGAGCTTTTATCTGGGAGATGGGACATACTGCTTCCGTGTTTGCTTTGTTTTGCTCTGAGTCCTACCTGTGCACAGTACCTCTGGGTCCCTTCGGGTCACACCAATTCCACGGCATGGTTGTTGCCAAGTAGGCCCCCTCCCCTGCTTTAAAGCCTGCCATGAACTGTGTTAAAGTTTCCTGCACTGCTGCTTTATTGCTACACAAAGATTGCCTTGCACGTGTGTGCTCTGATACACGTGTCAGTTTCCTGCCTGCGTGTTAATTACCTTGCTGCTGCAATAGACTGTGTAGTTCACTGACTCCATGTTTGGATAACTGCACAAAGGACTCTCTTTCTGGGCAGCCCTGCCCTGACCTGTATCTGGAGTTCCCAGTGTGTGTTTGGACTGTGTTACAAGTGTGCCCCGTGCCTGCATTGCCATCTGCCACGGACCGTGCCTGTTCTCTGCTTTGGACTGTGTTTTAAGTGTTGTTCCCCCCTGCCTCCATGGAAGCCTGCCTCATATGGGCCCAAGCCGCTGCTAGCAGCCGGGCGCCAGCCGGGGAAACCTCCAGCGAGCCTGGCTAGGTGCTCCCTGGTCAGTTCCCGCCTGGAGCCTCCCGCGGGCCGGTCCCCGAGCTTGCCCTCGCTACCGAGCAGCCTGCAATCCAGCCCCAGCTATGCCCAGCCGGCATCCATGTTCTCAGGCAGCCAGAAGACCCTGGGAAGAAGACTGCTTTGGGAAGCCATTTCGGCGAAGCGGGCACACCACGTCCGCAGTGAGAGTACCTCGCCCCGCTCTGCATATCTTAGGAGCCGCCCCGGAGAAGGAACTAAGTGCCGACCATCCCAAGCACTTAGAGAATGCATCTCAAAGAAACCTCCGCATTCCAGAGCTGATGACATCAGGACAAGCCCTGTCCGCTGGAACATCCTTTCAGCCCACTTGGATTTCCCCCTCCCTCTTTTGTCCCCTCTTCCTGAGGTGTCACTTATCACGATCAGATTACCAAAGTGGCCCATCCAAGCCATTCAGTAGCCCATTAGAACCTTTGTTTTAATCTGTGAGAACCACCAAGTACAGCACCTGCCCCAGGGTACGTTTTGGAGTATTTAAGCTGGTCTCCCAGACCACTCGGTGCTCAGGCCATTCCCTATCCAGACCTCCTTGCTGTCCGTCTGTGGTTCCAGTGCTGGCATTGGGCCACCTCGCTGCTGTGTCTCTGCCTCGCTACAGGATTGTGAGTATTCCCCACCATCGTTGGGAACCAGCTAATGCGAAAGTCTCTGTATTTCCTACTCTGTATTCCTTAGATCTTGTGTGTTCTCTTGTATGCTTGTGCAAGTTTAGGCTTACGCCACATTGTTAGCAAATACACGTGTTTGGAACCTATTTGTAGTCTGCCTCTTTTTCACTAGAGCGTCTGTAATCGGGACCTCCGTAGACATAGGTTAAGATCCGCGCTAATTTTATGTTACAGACTGCTAAAGCTAATTTCCCCCTATAATAAAAAGCAGTTCTGGTAACATGGTGTTTTTTAGCTTTTGGTGTCAGGGCAGCATGGGAAGTACTTGTATCTCGGAGATGGGACACACTGCATGCATGTTTGTTCTCTTTTGCTCTGAGGCCTACCTGTGCACAGTGGCTCTGGGCCCTGCCGGGTCCCAGATGCCTGGAACTGGTGTTTTTTAATGTTTTGGTGCCAGGGCAGCATGGGAAGAACTTTTATCTGGGAGATGGGAGACACTGCTTGTATACTTGCTCTGTTTTGTTCTGAGGACAACCTGTGCACAGTTGCTCTGGGCCTGCTGGATCACACCACTGCCAGGGCCTGTTTTTTTTAATCTTTTGGTGCCAGGGCAGCATAGGAAGAGCTTTTATCTGAGCGATGGGACATACTGCTTCCACGTTTGCTTTGTTTTGCTCTGAGGCCTACCTGTGCACAGTGGCTCTCGGCCCTACTAGATCACACCACTGCCTGGTCCTGTTGCCAGCAAAGCTGGCAAAGCAAAGCTTTTATCTGCAAGATGGGGCATACTGCTTGCATGTTTGCTCTGTTTTGCTCTGAGGCCTACCTGTGCACAGTGGCTCTGGGCCTTACCGGGTCAGAACGATGCCTGGACCTGGTGTTTTTCATGTTTTGGTGCTTGGGAAGCACGGGAAGAGCTTTTATCTGAGAGATGGGACATACTGCTTGCATGTTTGCTTTGTTTTGCTCTGAGACCTACCTGTGCACAGTGGCTCTCGGCCCTGCCAGATCACACCACTGCCTGGTCCTGTTGTTTTTAACCTTTTGGTGCCAGGGCAGCATGGGAAGAGATTTTATCTGCAAGATGGGGCATACTGCTTGCATATTTGCTCTGTTTTGCTCTGAGGCCTACCTGTGCACAGTGGCTCTGGGCCTTACCGGGTCACAACGATGCCTGGACCTGGTGTTTTTTATGTTTTGGTGCTTGGGAAGCACGGGAAAAGCTTTTATCTGTGAGATGGGGCATACTGCTTGCATGTTTGCTCTGTTTTGCTCTGAGGCCTACCTGTGCACAGTGGCTCTGGGCCCTGCCGGGACACACCACTGCCAGGGCATGGTGTTTTTTACCTTTTGGTGCCAGGGCAGCATGGGAAGAGCTTTTATCTGGGAGATGGGACATACTGCTTGCATGTTTGCTCTGTTTTGCTCTGAGGCATACCTGTGCACAGTGGCTCTGGGCCGTACCATATCACACCACTGCCAGGGCCAGGTGTATTTTACCTTTTGGGGCCAGGGCAGCATAGGAAGCGCTTTTATCTGGAAGACGGGACACACTGCTTGCATGTTTGCTCTGTTTTGCTCTGAGGCCTACCTGTGCACAGTGGCTCTAGGCCCTACTGGATCACACCACTGCCTGAACCTTCTGTTTTTTACACTATGGTGCTTGGGCAGTACGGGAAGAGCTTTTATCTGCGAGACGGGACACACTGCTTGCATGTTTGCTCTCTTTTGCTCTGAGGCCTACCTGTGCAAAATGGTTCTGGGCTGTGGCATGTCACACCACTGCCAGGGCCACGGTTTTTTTTTACCTTTTGCTGCCAGGGCGGCATAGGAAGAGATTTTATTGGGAGATGGGACACACTGCTTGCATGTTTGCTCTGTTTTGTTCTGAGGCCGACCTGTGCACAGTGGCTGTGGGCTGTGCCATGTCACACCACAGCCAGGGCCAAGATTTTTTTTACCTTTTGCTGCCAGGGCAGCATAGGAAGAGCTTTTATTGGGAGATGGGACACACTGCTTGCATGTTTGCTCTGTTTTGCTCTGCGGCCTACCTGTGCACAGTGGCTCTGCTATCCGCTGGATCACTCCACTGCCAGGGCATGGTATTTTTTATCTTTTGGTGCCAGGACAGCATGGGAAGAGCTTTTATCTGGGAGATGGGACACACTGCTTGCATTTTTGCTCTGATTTGCTCTGAGGCCTACCTGTGCACAGTGGCTCTGGGCCCTGCCAGATGACACCACTGCCTACGCCAGTTTTTTTTTTACCTTTTGGTGCCAGGGCAGCATGGGTAGAGCTTTTATCTGGGAGATGGGAAACACTGCTTGCACGTTTGCTCTGTTTTGGTGTTTGGGAAGCACGGGAAGAGCTTTTATCTGTGAGATGGGACACACTGCTTTCATGTTTGCTCTGTTTTCTCTGAGGCCTACCTGTGCACAGTGGCTCTCGGCCCTGCCGGGTCACAACGATGCCTGGGGCGGGTGTTTTTTATCTTTTGTTGCCAGGGCAGCATGGGAAGAGCTTTTATTGGGGAGACGGGACACACTGCTTGCATGTTTGTTCTGTTTTGCTCTGAGGCCTACCTGTGCAGTGTGGCTCTGGGCCCTGCCGGGGCACAACCATGTTTGGGGCTGATGTTTTTTATCTTTTGGAGCCATGGCAGCATGGGAAGAGTTTTTTTCTGGGTGATTGGACATACCGCTTGCATGTTTGCTCTGTTTTGCTCGGAGGCCTACCTGTGCACAGTGGGTGTGGGCCCCACCGGGTCACAATGATGCCTGGAGCTGGTGTTTTTTACGTTTTCGTGCTTGGGAAGCACGGGAAGGGCTTTTATCTGTGAGGTGGGGCCTACTTCCATGTTTTTTATCTTTTGGTGCCAGGGCAGCATGTTTGCTCTGTTTTGGTGCTTGGGAAGCACCGGAAGAGCTTTTATCTGTAAGATGGGACACACTGCTTTCATGTTTGCTCTGTTTTGCTCTGAGGCCTAACTCTGCAGAGTGGCTCTGCATCCTGCCAAGTCACACCAATGCCAGGTCATGGTGTTCTTTATCTTTTGGTGCCAGGGTAGCATGGGAAGAGCTTTTATCTGAGAGATGGGACACACTGCTTGCATGTTTGCTTTGTTTTGCTTTTTGGCCGACCTGTGCACAGTGGCTCTGGGCCCTACCTGATCACACCACTGCCTTTTTTACCTTTTTACCTTTTGAGAGGCTCTTCCCATGCTGCCCTTCAGGGGGCACACCCACTGTGCACAGGTAGGCCTCCGAGCAAAACAGACCAAACATGCAAGTGCTATATCCAATCTCCCAGATATAAGCTCTTCCCATGCCGCTCTAGCACCAAAAGATAAAAAACATCAGCCCCTGACATCGTTGTGACCCGGAAGGGCCCAGAGCCACTGTGAACAGGTACGCCTCAGAGCAAAACAGAGCAAACATGCAAGCAGTATTTCCCATCTCTCAGATAAAAGCTCTTCCCATGCTGCCTTGGCACCAAAAGATAAAAAACACCATGCCCTGGCATTGGTGTGACTTGGCAGGAAGCAGAGCCAATCTGCAGAGTTAGGCCTCAGAGCAAAACAGAGCAAACATGAAAGCAGTATGTCCCATCTCACAGATAAAAGCTCTTCCTGTGCTTCCCAAGCACCAAAACTTAGCAAACATGCAAGCAGTGTGTCCCATCTCTCAGATAAAAGCTCTTCCCATGCTGCCCTGGCACCAAAAGAAAAAACACCAGCCCCAGGCATTGTTGTGACCCGGCAGGGCCCAGAGCCAATGTGCACAGGTAGGCCTCAGAGCAAAACAGAGCAAACAAGGAAGCAGTATGTCCCATCTCTCAGATAAAAGCTCTTCCCATGCTGCCCTGGCACGAAAAGATAAAAAACACCATGACCTGGCATTGGTGTGACTTGGCAGGACGCAGAGTCACTCTGCAGAGTTAGGCCTCAGAGCAAAACAGAGCAAACATGAAAGCAGTGTGTCCCTTCTCACAGATAAAAGCTCTTCCCGTGCTTCCCAAGCACCAAAACAGAGCAAACATGCTGCCCTGGCACCAAAAGATAAAAAACACCATGCCCTCGCAGTGGTGTGACTTGGCAGGACGCAGAGTCACTCTGCAGAGTTAGGCCTCAGAGCAAAACAGAGCAAACATGCAAGCAGTGTGTCCCATCTCACAGAAAAAAACTCTTCCCATGCTTCCCAAGAACCAATACCGAGCAAACATGGAAACAGTGTGTCCCATCTCTCAGATAAAAGCTCTTCACGTGCTGCCCTGGCACCAAAAGGTAAATAACACCAGGCCCAGGCAGTGGTGTGACATGGCAGTGCCCAGAGCCACTGTGCACAGGCAGGCCTCAGAGCAAAACATAGCAAACATGCAAGAAGTAGGACCCATCTCACAGATAAAAGCCCTTCCCGTACTTCCCAAGCACCAAAACGTAAAAAACACCAGATCCAGGCATCATTGTGACCCAGTAGGGCCCACACCCACTGTGCACAGGTAGGCCTCAGAGCAAAACAGAGCAAACATGCAAGCGGTATGTCCAATCTCCCAGAAAAAAGTTCTTCCCATGTTGCACTGGCACCAAAAGATAAAAAACATCAGCCCCAGACATCGTTGTGAACCGGCAGGGCCCAGAGCCACAATGCACAGGTAGGCCACAGAGCAAAACAGAACAAACATGCAAGCAGTGTGTCCCATTTCACAGATAAAAGCTCTTCCCATGCTGCCTTGGAACAAAAGATAAAAAACACCAGCCCCAGGCATCGTTGTGACCTGGCAGAGCCCAGAGCCACGGTACACAGGTAGGCCTCAGAGCAAAACCGAGCGAATATGCAAGCAGTGTGTCCCAGCTCCCAGATAAAAGCTCTTGTTTTGCTCTGTTTTGTTCTAAGGACGACCTGGGCACAGTGCCTCTGGGCCCTGCCGGATCACACCACTTCCAGAGCCTGGTTTTTTTTATCTTTTGGTGCCAGGGAAGCATGGGAAGAGTTTTTATCTGGGAGATGGGACAGACTGCTTGCATGTCTGCTCTGTTTTGATCAGAGGACTACCTGTGCACAGTGGCTTTCGGCCCTTCCGGATCACACCACTGCCTGAGCCTGGTGTTTTTTACCTTTTGAGAGGCTCTTCCCATGTTGCCCTGGCAGGGCTCAGAGCCACTGTGCACAGGTAGGCCTCAGAGCAAAACAGAGCAAACATGCAAGCAGTGTGTCCCATCTCCCAGATAAAACCTCTTCCCATGCCGCCCTAGCACCAAAAGATAAAAAACATCAGCCCCTGACATCGTTGTGACCCGGAAGGGCCCAGAGCCACTGTGAACAGGTACGCCTCAGAGCAAAACAGAGCAAACATGCAAGCAGTGTGTCCCATCTCACAGATAAAAGCTCTTCCCATGCTGCCCTGGCACCAAAATATAAAAAAAAACAGGACCGGGCAGTGGTGTGATCCTGCAGGGTCGAGAGCCACTGTGCACAAGTAGGCCTCAGAGCAAAACAGAGCAAACATGCAAGCAGTGTGTCCCATCTCCCAGATAAAAGCTCTTCCCATGCCGCCCTAGTACCAAAATGTTAAAAAACACCAGTTCCAGGCATCTGTGACCCGGCAGGGCCCAGAGCCACTGTGCACAGGTAGGCCTCACAGCAAAAGAGAGCAAACATGCAAGCGGTATGTCCAATCTCCCAGAAAAAAGCTCTTCCCATGCTGCCCTGGCACCAAAAGATAAAAAACATCAGCCCCAGGCATCGTTGTGACCCGGCAGGGCCCACAGCCACAGTGCACAGGTAGACCTCAGAGCAAAACAGAGCAAACATGCAAGCAGTGTGTCCAGTCTCCCAGATAAAAGCTCTTCCCATGCTGCCCTGGCACCAAAAGGTAAAAAACACCAGGCCCTGGAAGTGGTGTGACATGGCAGGGCCCAGAGCCACTGTGCACAGGTAGGCCTCAGAGCAAAACAGAGCAAACATGCAAGCGGTATGTCCAATCTCCCAGAAAAAAACTCTTCCCATGCTGCCCTGGCACCAAAAAATAAAAAACATCAGCCCCTGACATTGTTGTGACCTGGAAGGGCCCAGAGCCACTGTGCACAGGTACGCCTCAGAGCAAAACAGAGCAAGCATGCAAGCAGTGTTTCCCATCTCACAGATAAAAGCTCTTCCCATGCTGCCCTGGCACCAAAAGATAAAAAAAACAGGACCAGGCAGTGGTGTGATCCTGCAGGGCCGAGAGCCACTGTGCACAAGTAGGCCTCAGAGCAAAACAGAGCAAACATGCAAGCAGTGTGTCCCATCGCCCACATAAAAGCTCTTCCCATGCTGCCCTGGCACCAAAACGTTAAAAAACAGCATTTCCAGGCATCTGTGACCCTGGCAGGGCCCAGAGCCACTGTGCACAGGTAGGCCTCAGATCAAAACAGAGTAAACATGCAAGCAGTGTGTCCCATCTCACAGATAAAAGCTCTTCCCATTCTGCCCTGGTAACAAAAGGAAAAAAAAAACAGGACCAGGCAGTGGTGTGATCCTGCAGGGCCGAGAGCCAGTGTGCACAAGTACGCCTCAGAGCAAAACAGGGCAAACATGCAAGCAGTGTGTCCCATCTCCCAGATAAAAGCTCTCCCCATGCTCCCCTGGCACCAAAAGATAAAAAACACCAGGCCCTGGCAGTGGTGTGACATGGCAGGGCCTAGAGCCACTGTGCACAGGTAGGCCTCAAGGCAAAACATAGCAAACATGCAAGCAGTGTGTCCCATCTACCTGATAAAAGCTCTTCCCATGCTGCCCTGGCACCAAAAGGAAAAAAAAAACAGGACCAGGCAGTGGTGTGATCCTGCAGGGCCAAGCTCCACTGAGCACAGGTAGGCCTCACAGCAAAAGAGAGCAAACATGCAAGCAGCGTGTACTGTCTCCCAGATAAAAGCTCTTCCCATGCTGCCCTGATACCAAAACCTAAAAAACACCATGCCGTGGAATTGGTGTGATCCGAAGGGACCCAGAGCTACTGTTCACAGGTAGGCCTCAGTGCAAAACAGAGCAAACATGCAAGCAGTGTGTCCCATCTCCCAAATAAAAGCTCTTCCCATGCTGCCCTGGCACCAAAAGATAAAAAACACCAGCCCCAGGCATCGTTGTGACCCGGCAGGGCCCAGAGCCACTGTGCACAGGTAGGCCTCAGAGAAAAACAGAGCAAACATGCAAGCAGTATGTCCCTTCTCCCAGATAAAAGATCTTCCCGTACTGCCCAAGCACCAAAAGGTGCTTGGGCAGTACACCAGGCTCAGGCAGTGGTGTGATCCGGAAGAGCCTAGATCCACTGTGCACAGGTAGGCCTCAGAGCAAAACAGAGCAAACATGCAAGCAGTGTTTCCCATCTCACAGATAAAAGCTCTTCCCATGCTGCCCTGGCACCAAAAGATAAAAAAAACAGGACCAGGCAGTGGTGTGATCCTGCAGGGCCGAGAGCCACTGTGCACAAGTAGGCCTCAGAGCAAAACAGAGCAAACATGCAAGCAGTGTGTCCCATCGTCCAGATAAAAGCTCTTCCCATGCTGCCCTGGCACCAAAACGTTAAAAAACAGCATTTCCAGGCATCTGTGACCCTGGCAGGGCCCAGAGCCACTGTGCACAGGTAGGCCTCAGATCAAAACAGAGTAAACATGCTGTCAGACTGTGGCTAAATAAGGCACTCACTACAGGGTTCCCTTTAGAAGCAAACACAAGTCCATTGTTTGGAAAAGGAAACTTTACTGCAGAAAAGGTCCATTATAGTCCACTGTCCTGAATAGGAGAATCAGGATGGTACATGATCATTGTTACCAATGAAGAGCAAGCATAAGGTACAGAGTAACAATACCCATTAGGATCAGCCTCCCCCCACAGTTCTCAAAACAACATCTCTCAGTCCTGGGAAGCTGCTCTCCTTCAAGGCCAATGCTTGGTGGAACGGTGCTAGACTAAACAGTCTCCTCCGGTGGGAATGCTGCCTGGGAACTGGTGCACCTGGGAAGAAAACACTCAAACACTAAAAGCATTAGAAAATGGAGTCAGTACAGTTTAGATATACACTGGACCTGACATTCTGCTCCCCTTAAAACAGATCCCCCCCTGGTTTATATGGGTAGCGAGTATGAAAAGCTTTGGTTAATCTAGGAGCATGAACATGTGCAGAGTTCACCCATTCATCGTAACCAGAATCAAAGTCCTTCCATCGAATGAGGTAAAAAAGCTGATTTCGTTTGAGTTTAGAGTCCAAGATTTGTTGTACCTCATAGTGTATTTGGTCGTCAATTAAAGTTGGAATGGGTGGAGCTTTGACGTGCCATTTGTTGTCGGTGGGAGCTCTCTTTAGAAGACTGACATGGAACGTATCATGCACATGGCGCAGGTTCTTGGGCAAAGTTACAGCAACAGTCACTTTATTTATTATCTTGCGCACAGGAAAAGGTCCTAAGAACTTCAGAGCGAGTTTGCGGCTTGTCTGAGCTAGTTTCAGATTTTTTGTGGAAATATACACATGATCTCCGGGTTGTAATTCCCATTCGGCCACACGATGGCGGTCAGCGTATTTTTTGTAATCCAGTTTGGCTTTTTCAAGGTGTTTCTTAATAAGAGTCCATTGCTGCGCCGCCTCCCCCCACCACGAAGATACATCTGGCAATTTAGAGGAATGGAGAGGGGGTGCATCCAACGGGAAGGGATTGAAGTGAGTTCCGTAGACAATTTTGAAGGGGGCCTCCCCCGTTGAAGCGTGTACACTGTTGTTATATGAGAACTCGGCCAGAGGGAGAAGGTCCACCCAATTATCTTGTTGAAAATTGATGTAGCAACGAAGAAACTGTTCTAATATTTGGTTTGTTTTTTCGGATTGCCCGTCGGTTTGTGGGTGGTGGCTTGAACTGATGCCTTGTTCAATATTCAACATTTTCAAAAGCTCCCGCCAGAAGTTGGCAACGAACTGTCCGCCGCGATCCGAAATCACCTTGGACGGAAAAGAATGTAATTTTACGATGTGTTTTAGAAACAAATCTGCTAGTTTTCGAGCGGAGGGTATAGCAGTACAGGGGATAAAATGAGCTTGTTTGGAGAACAGATCTACCACAACTAAAATACAATTATGTCCTTTTGAGATAGGTAGATCAGTGATAAAGTCCATGGATATTACTTCCCAGGGTCTGTTTGGCGTTTCCAATGGTTGCAGGAGACCCGGAGGCTTCCCTTTCCTGGTTTTGGCGCTGAGGCAAACAGGACAGGAACTAACGTATTGGGAAATGTCTTTGCGCATGCCCGGCCACCAGAATTGTCTTTGGATTAGGTGCAAAGTTTTCAGATACCCATAATGTCCAGCAGTGGGAGCATCATGACAGCGCTGCAAGACTTCCAGCCTGAGGCTGTCTGGGACATAAAACTTGCTCCCGGCTAACCAATCCCCTTGTGGGGATTGGGTCAGTTTGCTTCGCGGAGCTCTATCCCCCTCCTTCTCCACTTCAGTTTTAAGTTTCGATTTCCACTCTTGGTTGGCCGGGAGGGGCTGCTTGGCACGGCTGCGAGTAGTCACCACGCCCCCAAGTTGCGTAGGCGAGAAGACAGTGTCGACAGTCTCCTCCCGTTTGCTCTTATGTTGGGGCATGCGCGATAGGGCGTCTGCCAAAAAGTTAGTTTTGCCCGGGAGATAATTTAGAGTGAAGTTGAATTTGGAAAAGAATTCCGCCCATCGCAATTGCTTGGCATTCAGTCTGCGTGGGCTTCGGAGGGCCTCCAGATTTTTATGATCCGTCCAGACCTCGAAAGGGTATCGCGCCCCCTCCAGCCAATGTCTCCAGTTAGTAAGGGCCGCTTTTACTGCAAAGGCCTCCTTCTCCCACACATTCCAATTCCTTTCCGCCTCCGAAAATTTCCTAGACAAGAAAGCACAAGGCCGCAGCCTACCATCCTCCCCCTTCTGTAGTAAACCCCCCCCCTATCGCTGTATCGCTGGCGTCGACCTGTACTATGAAAGGGGATTGTTCGTTGGGGTGGGAGAGGATGGGTTCTGTTACAAATTGCTTTTTTAGACAATCGAAGGCCGTTTGGCAATCGGGGGTCCATTGCAGTTTGGCAGAGGGTTTTTTAGCTTGGTCCCCTTTATCTTTGGTTTTCAGCAAGTCTGTTAAGGGGAGCGTGATTTGGGCGAAATTTGCTATGAAGTCTCTATAGAAGTTGGCAAAACCCAGGAAGGATTGTAGTTCTTTACGGGTGGTGGGTGTCTGCCAGTCTTGGATCGCCTGTATTTTGGCTGGATCCATTTTCAGACCTTCTTGGGAGATACAATACCCGAGGTAAGTGAGTTCGGTTTTATGGAATTCACATTTGGACAGTTTGATGGGCAGCTTATTCTTCATCAGGGTGGCTAAGACTTTTCGTACCGTTTGAATATGTTCTTCCTCGGTGTCCGAGTAAATTAACACATCATCAAGGTACACCACCACCCCTTTGTACAGAAATTCGTGTAGAACTTCGTTTATCATGGACATGAATACAGACGGGGCTCCCGTCAAACCAAAAGGCATAACTAAGTATTCATATTGTCCGAGGGGCGTATTGAAAGCGGTTTTCCACTCATCCCCTGCCTTGATACGAACGTGGAAGTAAGCATCTTTTAGATCTAATTTCGTAAAGATCTTACCTTGGGCCACGACGTTGAGAAGGTCTCGGATGAGCGGTATAGGATAGGCGTTGTTGGTGGACACTGCATTCAAGCCTCGGAAATCTGTGCACAGTCGAAGTCCCCCATCCTTCTTTTTCACGAAGAGGACTGGAGCGGCGTGGGGGCTAGCGGCTGGGCGGATGAACCCTCGTTGGAGGTTGGTGTCAATGAATTTCCGAAGCTCTTCACGTTCATGGAGACTCATGGGATAGAGTCGTCCTTTAGGCAGTGAGGCTCCGGGTAAAATTTCTACCGCACAGTCCGTTCGTCGGTGCGGGGGTAGAGTATCTGCTTCCTCTTCAGAGAAAGCATTTAGAAAAGGCCAGTACGGTTCGGGTATGTGGTTGACTTCTTCTTGGGTGAGAAGGGCCTTTTCTTTATGAGTTGGATCTTCGCCCCAGTTTTGATTCCAACGGTGATTTTTGCAGTTGGTATGACTGAAGGTAATACATCCTTGTGCCCAGTCTATGTAGGGATTGTGATCACATAGCCATTTGCTGCCTAGAATTAACGGGTACTTGGCAGTAGAGCTGATGACAAAGGACCTCTTTTCCCAATGTTGTCCCATGCCTGTGATCACTGGGATGGTTTCAGTTGTTACAGGATTCATGTTGGTACCATCCATTTGCTCAAAGATTACTGGATTTTGTAGATCCCGAGTTGGTAGGACTACTCCATTGACTAGAGCAGGGGCGATGATGTCTCTTGAGCAGCCCGAGTCAATAAGAGCTTGCACCCGAATGTGCATCTTCCTCTCTGGGTTGATTAGAGTCACTGGCATGAATAAGATGGACCCAGGCGGCCGGTTCCGTGCAGGGACGGGCTTAGGGCGGATCTGTCGTTTGGGTCCTTTCACGACAGATCCATTTCGTTTCCCGACTGGGGACTTTCTGGATTGGCTTCTGCGGTTGGGGAAGCGGGATCGTATTCCATGACTTCTTCCGCTTCCAGCCCTCTCTCCGAGGCTGGCCTTTGGGAAGCGCCGCGGCCTCTATTTGCTCGTGGTGCTGGAGTCGGGCGTTGGAGCGTAGGAAACGGAGCAAGGGTTGGACGCCGTAATTGGAGCGGAGGTCTTTGCACAGGCCGGTAAGGGCATTGTGCTGCAAAGTGACCAGCCTGTCCGCATTGCAAACACAGCCCTTGTTGCCATCTAGCATCTCTCGCTCCACGGGGGGCGTAGCTAGCTCCCCGTGTTCCCCTCTGTAAGGTCAACGGTCTTCTTTGTCCCGTTTGTTGTTGTTGTTCAACCAAACGGACTTCCAAAATGCGATTCTCTACTTCGCAAACAAGTTGGATCCACCCTAACAGCGTGGGGGGATTGTCTTGCATGAGGGCTCTGTCCAAAAGTCTCGGGTTAAGGCCTTGTTTGAACAGAATAATCTTGGTGGACTCCTCACACCTAGGGCACTTGGCTGCTAATTGCCGGAATTTTGTGACATAGTCTCTTGCTGACAGGCTGCCTTGTTTGAGGGCTTGCAATTCTGTTCGGGCCCTGGTTTCCTCTAAGGGGTCTTCATATTGGGCACGGATAGCATCCACTAACCCCTGAAGAGTATCGAGTTCTGGGGCCCCGACATTGTATAGTCCTACATACCAGTCTGCTGCCTTGCCCTGTAGACGAGATCCAAGATGTTCGATTTGACTGGCCTCACTGCCGAACAGGTGTCCCCAACGGTTGAAAAACTGTACCACCTGTACTAAGAAAAATCCCAGTTTGGAGGGATCCCCATCGAAGGTGGCTTCCAGCTTTACCCAGCCCATCGGGAGTTCTTGTCTCGGAGCAGGCGCTGGGTAAAAGTCCATCGGCATTTCTAGTTGCCCCTGAGGCACAGGAGGAGGTAACTGGGGTCTCGGACGGGGCAACGGTGCCGGCTGTACTGGCGGCGGTTGAGCCGGCGGTGCCGGCTGGGGTTGAGCTGGTGGTGCGGGCGGAGGTTGCCGTGGTTGCGCTGTCGGGGTTGGTCTTGGTTGGGCCGGCGGCTGCAATGGCGGGCGAGCAGGCGGCGGTATTCTCGGTCTGGCGGGTAACACGGGAGGCGTTGGCGGTGGCTGTCGAGGTGGAGGAGGTTGGTGTGGTTGATCGGGGATCGGCCGCTGCGGAGGTGGTCGAAGGGGTCGTAGTGGCGCTGGCCATCCCGGTTGGTTCGGAGGTGGTAAGACGGGCTGGTCCTGGGGCTGCTGCACCGGTATGAGCTGCGGTCGAGGTAAGAGGGGCCGCAGCGGCGAGGGTTGAACAGGTGGAAGGCCGCGCGGGCTTGCCCCTCCGGGCGTTTTTAATCTGGGAAGCAGCGGCTGTCCTCTGGGCGCTATTGGACCTTCTCCCGTAGGTTGCCCGACGGGGACAGTGTCTGGCGGTTGACGAGGGGCTCCCTCTTGGTCCGGCCGGACCTCTATAGGAGAAGTAAGAGGGGGTATCACCGGTGCATCACTTGGCCTTTCTTCGCCTTCCGTAGGCTTCTCAACGGGAGTCTCATCTGGCGGCGCATCCCCTCCCTGGTTAGGAGGTTCGGTGGGGGTCTCTCCGGGTGGCTCAACCGGGTCATCCCTTCTCGGTGGAATTTCCTGCTGTGCGGGAAGTTCCTTGGGTTGTTCTCCCGATTCGCCAGGGTAGGTGCCCCCCTCGCCGGTAGGTGACGACCGCTGCTGGACATCCTCCACCGGATAGGAGATGACACTTTGGAGGGTAGCTATCTGTATCGCCATCTCTTCAGGAGACAGTCTTTCCCCTGCTCCCATTGCCGAAATTAAATGGATGGCATGAGCCAAACTTTCTTCCATATCCATCAGTTTAGCTTCTAACTGTTGCATTCGACTTGGCCCCGGTTGCTCGCTTATGGAACCTTCATTCGTTGCACTCACCGGGGAAAAGGGGCCCCAAGGAGGAGGGTCCCCTTGGATGACTCGCGATCTCGCGGCTAGAATTCCCTTGGCCATACCCGTCACGGCCGAGATGCTGGTATCCACCGCATAGGTGCGACCTTGTATCTGCTCCCAACTTTGTTCAGGGACCTCCGTTGGCTCTTTCCACGGAGCAAGTTCGGAGTAATCCCAACTCAGGGCGCCGCGGCGAGACGTGTCCCCCTCCGTCTGCTCGAACGTCCTGTTCCAATATCGCCATGGTTGGCTGCTGTCTAGCTCCGGGACGGTTCCTAGGCTTCGGCGCCCTTCCATCGAAACTCGTGGATGGAGTCCACCTGCCCGACGCTCTCTGGTTTCTCGGGGTCTGGCTCCCCACTCCGACGGGGTAGGTACCGAAATCAAGGGGAGAGCGGTCGCTTTCGGCCTTGCCCCGAGGTTGGCTTCGGTCTCGTCCCGAGTACTGAGGTCAATGAGAGGTGGGGTGGAAGTGGAGACTCCGGTTCCATTCCCGGCTGCTCCCAGCTCCTGGGAGTCTTGGGCTTGCACGGGTTGCACAGGTTGATTGTCGGGAGACACATACGGCTCAAACAAAGGATCCCTGTCCGGGACAACCTTGGATTCCGCTGGGCCCGACTCAGACATGATTGGTAACAAAATGTCAGACTGTGGCTAAATAAGGCACTCTCTACCGGGTTCCCTTTAGAGGCAAACACAAGTCCAGTGTCTGGAAAAGGAAACTTTATTGCAGAAAAGGTCCATTATAGTCCACTGTCCTGAATAGGAGACTCAGGATGGTACATGATCATTGTTACCAATGAAGGGTAAGCATAAGGTACAGAGTAACAATACCCATCTGGATCAGCCTCCCCCCACAGTTCTCAAAACAATATCTCTCAATCCTGGGAAGCTGCTCTCCCTCAAGGCCAATGCTTGGTGGAACGGCGTTAGACAAAACAGTCTCCTCCGGTGGGAATGGTGCCTGGGAACTGGTGCACCTAGGAAGAAAACACTCAAACACTAGAAGCATTAGAAAATGGAGTCAGTACAGTTTAGGTATACACTGGACCTGACATTTTGTAGAAAATAATAACTGACTGCAGGCCATTGATGCAACAGAAGAAGCCTTCAGAGTACAAGCACTAACACACACTGACACACAACAGAGAGAGAGAAAAAAAACAAGAGGTAGATTGTGTCAGACTGTGGCTAAATAAGGCACTCTCTACCGGGTTCCCTTTAGAGGCAAACACAAGTCCAGTGTCTGGAAAAGGAAACTTTATTGCAGAAAAGGTCCATTATAGTCCACTGTCCTGAATAGGAGACTCAGGATGGTACATGATCATTGTTACCAATGAAGGGTAAGCATAAGGTACAGAGTAACAATACCCATCTGGATCAGCCTCCCCCCACAGTTCTCAAAACAATATCTCTCAGTCCTGGGAAGCTGCTCTCCCTCAAGGCCAATGCTTGGTGGAACGGCGTTAGACAAAACAGTCTCCTCCGGTGGGAATGCTGCCTGGGAACTGGTGCACCTGGGAAGAAAACACTCAAACACTAAAAGCATTAGAAAATGGAGTCAGTACAGTTTAGATATACACTGGACCTGACACATGCAAGCAGTGTGTCCCATCTCACAGATAAAAGCTCTTCCCATTCTGCCCTGGTACCAAAAGGAAAAAAAAAAACAGGACCAGGTAGTGGTGTGATCCTGCAGGGCCGAGAGCCAGTGTGCACAAGTACTGTTGCCAAGTAGGCCCCCTCCCCTGCTTTAAGGCCTGCCATGAACTGTGTTAAAGTTTCCTGCATTACTGTTTCACTGCTGCACAAAGATTGCTTTGCACGTGTGTGCTCTGATACACGTGTCAGTTTCCTGCCTGCGTGTCAATTACCCTGCTGCTGTAATAGACTGTGTAGTTTACTGACTCCATGTTTGGATAACTGCACAAAGGACTCTCTTTCTGGGCAGCCCTGCCCTGACCTGTATCTGGAATTCCCAGTGTGTGTTTGGACTCTGTTACAAGTGTGCCCCGTGCCTGCATTGCCATCTGCCACGGACTGTGCCTGTTCCCTGCTTTGGACTGTGTTTTAAAGTGTTGTTCCCGCTGCCTCCATGGAAGCCTGCCTCATATGGGCCCAAGCCGCTGCTAGCAGCCGGGCGCCAGCCGGGGAAACCTCCAGCGAGCCTGGCTAGGCGCTCCCTGGTCAGTTCCCGCCTGGAGCCTCCCGCGGGCCGGTCCCCGAGCTTGCCCTCGCTACCGGGCAGCCTGCAAACCAGCCTCAGCTATGCCCAGCCGGCATCCATGTTCTCAGGCAGCCAGAAGACCCTGGGACGAAGACTGCTTTGGGAAGCCATTTTGGCGAAGCGGGCACACCACGTCCGCAGCGAGAGCCCCTCGCCCCGCTCTGCATATCTTAGGAGCCGCCCCGGAGAAGAACTAAGTGCCGACCATCCCAAGCACTTAGAGAATGCATCTCAAAGAAACCTCCGCATTCCAGAAGCTGATGACATCAGGACAAGCCCTGTCCGCTGGAACATCCTTTCAGCCCACTTGGATTTCCCCCTCCCTCTTTTGTCCCCTCTTCCTGAGGTGTCACTTATCACAATCAGATTACCAAAGTGGCCCATCCAAGCCATTCAGTAGCCCAGTAGACCCTTTGTTTTAATCTGTGAGAACCACCAAGTACAGCACCAGCCCCAGGGTACGTTTTGGGGTATTTAAGCTGGTCTCCCAGACCACTCGGTGCTTGGGCCATTCCTATCCAGACTTCCTTGCTGTCCGTCTGTGGTCCCAGTGCTGGCATTGGGCCACCCTCGCTGCTGTGTCTCTGCTTCGCTCCAGGATAAGTGAGTATTCCCCCTATCATCGTTGGGAACCAGATAATGCGAACGTCTCTGTATTTCATACTCTGTATTTCCTAGATCTTGTGTGTTTCTTGTATGCTTGTGCAAGTTCAGGCTTACGCCACATTGTTAGACAATACACGTGTTTGGAACCTATTTGTAGTCTGCCTCTTTTTCACTAGAGTATCTGGGATCGGGACCTCCGTATACATAGGTTATGATCCGCGCTTAATTTTAAGTTACAGACTGCTATAGCTAATTCCCCATTATAATAAAGAGCAGTTCTGGTAACACCGGTCCCAGCATGCGGAGGGGAGGGGAGGGGAGGGGAGGGTGTGGGGGGAGGGGACGGAGGGGGAGGAGAGGGCGGGTAGCAGTGCCCAGTGGCCCCAGGAGGCAGGCGAGCTCTCCCTATGAAGACCCACCCCCATTCTGGTCCTCAGTTGTGGGCTGGGCACTCATTATTGTTGTCATTCCCTATGGGCAAGGAAGTTTTCCATTATTCCCTATGAACAAACGGTGTTCCCATTATTCCCTATGGGCGAGCATGCTTTCCATTATTCACTATGGGCAATCACTGTTCCCGTTATACCCTACAGGCAATCTCTGTTTCAATTATTCCCTGAGCACAAACATGATTTCCATTATTCCCTATGGGTAATCACTATATGCATTATTCCCTATGGACATTCGCTGTTTTCATTATTCCCTAAGGGCCACTATTCTTTCCATTATTCGCTACAGACAATCACTGTCCTCATTATTCCCTATGGGAAATCGCTGTCCTCATTATACCCTATGGGGAAGCATGCTTTCCATTATTCCCTATGAGCAATCTCTGTTCACATATTTCCCAATGGGAAAGCATGCTTTCCCCTAGGAACTAATAGAAACTTTTATCAGTTTAGCAAGCCCAATCAATAATAACATGTGTCCTCTGCATATTGTTGAATGTGTTTCAGATAATTCGAATAACAACTACAACTTGGTGTAACTCCTTTTGCTAGTGTTCTAATTATTTCTCAGACTTTCACTGGTTGGACTCCAGTGTTTATGGCCTTGTTTATGGCCCCATTTTCCAGTGTAACCTATGGGCAATCGTTCGCGCCATTATTTCCTATGGGAAAGCATGCTTTCCATTTTTTCCTATGAGCAATTTCTGTTCCCATATTTCCCTGTGAAAAAGCGGGCTTTCTGTTATTCCCTAAGAGAAGCCACTGTGCCAATTAGACCCTATGAGCAAGCATGATTTCCGTTATTCCCTATGTGCAATCGCTGTCTCCAGTACTCCCTATGGGCAAACATGGTTTACATTGTTCTCTCTGAGCAGTCACTGTCTCTATTATTCTTTAAGGACAAGCATGGTTACCAGTATTCTCTAGCGGAATCGCTATCTCCATTATTCTCTATGGGCAAGCATAATTTCCATTATTTCCTGAGGGCTATCACTTTATCCATTATTTCCTAGGGGCAAGCATGATTTGCATTATTCCCTATGGGCAATCTCTGACTTCCTTATTCCCTATTGGAAAGTATCATTTCCATGTTTGGCTATGAGCAACCGCTCTCTTCATTATTCCCTATGGGCAAGTCTTGTTTCCATTATTCCGTCTGGGCAAGCATGGTTTCCATTTTTCCCTATGGGCAAGAGCTGTCCCCATTATTCCCTATAGGAAAGCATGGTTTCCTTTATTCCCTATGGCCTCTTACTGTCCCTATTATTCCTTAGGGACAATCTCTGTTTTCATTATTCCCTATGGGCAGGCATGCTTTCCATTATTCCCTATGAACATACAGCGTTCACATTATACCCTATGGGCAAGCACGCTTTCCATTATTACCTATGAGCAATCGCTGTCCCCGTTATTCCCTATGGGCAATCTCTGTTCCCATTATTGCTTAGGGGAAGTATGATTTCCATTCTTCCCTATGGGCAATCACTATCTGCATTATTCTCTAGGGTCAATCGCTGTTCTCATTATTCCCTAAGGATAAGTATTCTTTCCATTATTCCCTGCAGGCAATCACTGTTCTCATTATTGCCTATGGGCAAGTGTAGTTTCCATTATTCCCTATGGACAATCACTATCACCAATATTCCCTATAGACAATCACTGTTTTCATTATTCCCTTTTCTTTATTCATCATTTCCCTATTCCCTATGACCGTGGTTTACATGATTTCCAATGGTCATTGGCTTTCCCCATTTTTCCCTATGGGCATGTATGGTTTCTAGTATTCCCTCTGGACAATCGGTGTCCCTATTTTTTCCCTCTGGGCAAGTATTAATTCTATTACTCCCTATGGGCAATTGCTTTATCCATTGTTCCCTATCGGCTATCGCTGTTCCCTTTATTCCCTAAGGACAAGCACGCTTTCCATTATTCTATACGAGCAATCATGGTGCCCAGCTCACCAGCGCGGCAGCATGATGCTGTCCCTTGTGCAGAGGACTGGAGGCCACAGGCATGACCCACCCACGGGAGTGTCATGGACAGGGCCTGGTGTGAGGTGGGGCCTACTTGCATGTTTTTTATCTTTTGATGCCAGGGAAGCATGTTTGCTCTGTTTTGGTGCTTGGGAAGCACGGGAAGAGCTTTTATCTGTGAGACGGGACACACTGCTTGCATATTTGCTCTGTTTTGCTCTGAGGCCTAACTCTGCAGAGTGGCTCTACGTCCTGCCAAGTCACACCACTGCCAGGGCATGGAGTTTTTTATCTTTTGGTGCATGGGAAGAGATTTTATCTGAGAGATGGGACACACTGCTTGCATGTTTGCTCTGTTTTGCTTTTTAGCCGACCTGTGCACAGTGGCTCTGGGCCCTGCCGGGTCACACCGATGCCGGTGCCCGATGTTTTTTACCTCTTGGTGCCAGGGCAGCATAGGAAGAACTTTTATCTGCGAGTTGGGGTATACTTATTGCATGTTTGCTCTGTTTTGCTCTGAGGCCTACCTTTGAACAGTGGCTCTTGGCCCTGCCAGGGCAGCATGGGAAGAGCCTCTCAAAAGGTAAAAAGCACCAGGCCCAGGCAGTGGTGTGATCCAGCAGGGCCGAAAGCCACTGTGCACAGGTAGTCCTCAGAGCAAAACAGAGCAGACATGCAAGCAGTATGTCCCATCTCCCAGATAAAAGCTCTTCCCATGCTGCCCTGGCACCAAAAGATAAAAAACACCAGGCACCGGCAGTGGTGTGATCCGGCAGGGCCCAGAGCCACTGTGCCCAGGTCGGGCTGAGAAGAGGGATGGGAAGAGCTGCAGCATGGGAAGAGCTTTTATCTGGGAGATTGGACACACTGCTTACATGTTTGCTCTGTTTTGCTCTGAGGCCTACCTGTGCACAGTGGCTCCGCGCAGTGCCAGGTCACAACGATGCCTCGGGCTGATGTTTTTTAAATTTTGGTGCCAGGGCAGCATAGGAAGAGCTTTTTTCTGGGAGATTGGACATACCGCTTGCATGTTTTCTATGTTTTGCTCTGAGGCCTACCTGTGCTCAGTGGCTCTGGGCCCTGCCGGGTCACTCCACTGCCAGGGACTGGTGTTTTTTTACCTTTCAGTACCAGGGCAGCATGGGAAGAGCTTTTATCTGGGAGATGGGACATTCTGCTTGCATGTTTGCTCTGTTTTGTTCTGAGGCCTACCAGGGCACAGTGCCTCTGGGCCCTGCCGGGTCACAATGATGCCTGGAGGTGGTGTTTTTTACATTTTGGTGCCAGAGCAGCATGGGAAGAGCTTTTATTTGGGAGATGGGACACACTGCTTGCATGTTTGCTCTGTTTTGCACTGAGGCCTACCTGTGAACAATAGCTCTGGGTCCCTTCGAATCACACCAATTCCACGGCATGGTGTTTTTTAGCTTTTGGTATCAGGGAAGCATGGGAAGAGCTTTTATCTGGGGGACGGGACACACTGCTTGCATGTTTGTTCTCTTTTGCTGTGAGGCCTACCTGTGCACAGTGGCTCTGGGCCCTGCCGGGTCACAGATGCCTGGAACTGGTGTTTTTTAACATTTTGGTGTCAGGGCAGCATGGGAAGACCTTTTATCTGGGAGATGGGACACACTGCTTGCATGTTTGCTCTGTTTTGCTTTGAGGCCTGCCTGTGCACAGTGGCTCTGGGCACTGCTGGGTCACACCACTGCCAGGGAGTAGTGTTTTTCTAACTTTCAGTGCCAAGGCAGCATTGGAAGAGCTTTTATCTGGGAGATGGGACATACTGCTTGCATGTTTGCTCTGTTTTGCTCTGAGGCCTACCTTGGCACAGTACCTCTGGGCCCTACCGGGTCACAATGATGCCTGAAGGTGGTGTTTTTTACGTTTTGGTGCCAGAGCAGGTTGGGAAGAGCTTTTATTAGGGAGATGGGACACACTGCTTGCATGTTTGCTCTGTTTTGCTCTGAGGCCTACCTGTGCACAGTGGCTCTGGGCCCTGCCGGGTCACAACGATGCCTGGGGCTGGTGTTTTTTATCTTTTGGTGCCAGGGCAGCATGGGAAGAGCTTTTATCTGGGAGACAGGACACACTGCTTGCATGTTTGCTCTGAGGCCTACCTGTGCACGGTGGCTCTGGGCTCTGCCGGGTCACAACGATCCCTGGGGCTGGTGTTTTTTTTTCTTTTGGTGCCAGGGAAGCATGGGAAGAGGTTTTATTGGGGAGATGGGACAAACTGCTTGCATATTTGCTCTGTTTTACTCTGAGGCCTACCTGTGCACGGTGGCTCTCGGCCCTGCCGGGTCACAACGATCCCTGGGGCTGGTGTTTTTTATATTTTGGTTCCAGCTTCCCGTATGGTCCTGCGGTCTCCTCCCTGTCGGGGGAAGGGGTCCCTTCCTTGCCGCCATGGCTGGCTGACAGGTGAGTGATGCTGGTACCAAACTGATAGAAAAAGATCGATACACAGAGATACACATAGGGGAAGGTATTTCTGGGCAATCGCTGAAGATAGCGATTGCCCAGAGGAAATGAATGAGATAGCGATTCCCCTTAGGAGATAATGGAAACCATGCTTTCCCATAGGGAATAATGGGGACACGGAGTGCCCATAGGGAATAATGGAAAGCATGGAATGAAAAAAACCCAAACCACTCGGCTCATGGTTCGTTAATTTCCACGGAACACAGAACATGAACTTAATGAACTCACCCCGTTTCTCAACCAGTTCGAATTTTGGGGCTCGAGGGGCCCCAGGACGGCCGCATTCATGCTCAGAAAGCCCAAACTTGCAGGAAGTTTTCAATGGGCTATCCTCCAGCCTCCCTACAAGATTCATGAAGATTGCAAGACGTATCTCTGAGTTATAAAGCCCCAAAGCTGATGCCCCCAGGAAAGTCCCATAGAAATGGAGCCATCAATGGCAATTGCCTTATGCCTCCATTTGAAGTGATGGACATGCATCATTTTTGTGGGGGCCCCCTCCTCACGAGCTGGCTCAGCAAGGCGTCCCACAGTCTACCAACTCAGGGCGTGGGGTCTGGCTGCCCGGAACCAAACCCTTGTGCCCACCCACACGGCCCTAGGGGCGACTGCACGTCTGGTGTTTGGGTCATGTAGGCAGCCGCCCCTTCCTTGTGGGCGGGCTCAGGTGGCGAGGCATCTGGCTGCATCCCAAATCAGGGCGAGTCACCTGGCGGCCCCCAGCGGCACCCCTGTGTCCTCCCACACGGCCCTAGGAGCCACCGCATGCCTGGAGTATGGGTCATGTTGGCGTCCCCCACCAGAAGTCTTGCACTGTGGGTCATGTCTGTGGCTGCCTCCCAACTTAGAACAGGGTGTCTGGCTGCCCCCTAGCAGCACCCCACTGTGCACACCTTCATGGCCCTATGGGTTGCGGTCAGAGAAGGGGGAGACATCTCGCGTGCCCCTGCCCACAGGGAGGCGTAATGTCCCCCTGCTGGACTAGTGGCACAAGATAAGTGGCCCGGATGGGGCCGGACATGGAAGAGCAGCACACTAGTGCAGCAGCATGACACCATCAGTCACGCAGAAGAGCAGTGGCTGCAGGAATGACAAACCCGCTAGACGTGTCGGTCACAGTTAGGGAAGGGAGAGACATCATGCTCGCCCCTGCCCCGCATGGAGGGGAAACATCCGCCGGCTGCATAGGCGGCACAAAATAAGCATCCTGGATGGGGATGGACCCAGAAGAGCACTGCACTAGTGTGGCAGTATGACGCCATCCTCCGTGCAGAGGAGTGGAGGCTGAGGGCATGACCCACCCACTGGATGTGGCGTTTCATGGACAGGGAAGGGGGACACATGATGCGCATGGAAGGGAACCTTCCCCCGGCTGGAGAGGTGGCACAAACTAAGGGGCCCAGATATGGACGGACCCAGAAGTCCAGCTCACCAGCGCGGCAGCATGATGCTGTCCCTTGTGCAGAGGACTGGAGGCCACAGGCATGACCCACCCACTGGAGTGTCATGGACAGGGAAGGGGGAGAAATCATGCGCATGTAGGTGAAAATTCCCTCGGCTGGACAAGTGGCACAAAATAAGCTGCCTCAACAAGGACGGACCCAGACGAGCAACGAACTAGCAAGGCATGACAACATCCCTCGTGCAGAGGAGCGGTGGCCACGGGTGTGACCCACCCGCTGGACATAGCAGAAGGAAGCTGGACCCTGAGCCACCCACCAAACACCCATCCATCCATGCCCATTTTGATTCTGAACATAATGCTTAATCCAGTTGTTGTAAACCTAATCTTGGTGTAACTCCTTTTGCTAGTGTTCTAATTATTTCTCAGATTTTCACTGGTTGGACTCCAGTGATTATGGCCTTGTTTATGGCCCCATTTTCCAGTGTTACCTATGGGCAATCGTTCGCTCTATTATTTCCTATGGGAAAGCATGCTTTCCATTTTTTTCTATGAGCAATTTCTGTTCCCATATTTCCCTGTGAAAAAGCGGGCTTTCTGTTATTCCCTAAGAGAAGCCACTGTGCCAATTAGACCCTATGAGCAAGCATGATTTCCGTTATTCCCTATGTGCAACCGCTGTCTCCATTATTCCCTATGGACAATCACTGTTTTTATTATTCCCTATGGGCAAGCATGCTTCTCATTATTCTCTATCGGCAATTGCTGTCCCCGTTATTCCTTATGGACATGCATGATTTCCATTATTCCCTATGGCAATTGCTGTATCCATTATTCCCTAGGGGCAAGCATGGTTTGCCTTATTCCCTACGGGCAACCTCTGTCTCCGTTATTCTCTATTGAGAAGGATCGTTTCCATTATTGCCTATGAGCAGTCGCTGTCTCCATTATTTCCTATGGGCAAGTGCTGTTTTCAGCATTCCCTAAGGGCAAGCATGCTTTCCATGATTCCCTGTGGGAAATTGCAGTTCCCATTGTTCTCTATAGGCAAGCATGGTTTCCATTATTTCCTATGGGCAATTGCTGTCACCATTATTCCTTATGGGCAAGCATGGTTTACATTATTCCCTGTGGGCAATCGCTCTCTCCGTTATTCCTTAAGGGCACCCATGGTTTCTAGTATTCTCTAGGGGAATTGCTGTCTCCATTATTCCCTATGGGCAAGCATGCTTTCCATTATTCCCTATGGGCAATCGCTGTCTCCATTATTCCCTAGAGGTAAGCTTGGTTTGCATTAATTTCTATGGGCAAGTGTTGTTTTCATTATTCCCTAAGGGCAAGCCTGTTTTCCATTATTCCCCACAGGCAATTGTGTCCCCGTTATTCCCTCTGGGCAAACATTGTTTCCTTTTTCCCTATGGCTACTCGCTGTCCCCATTATAGCCTAAAGGCAATTGCTGTTTTCGGTATTCCCTATGGTCAATCGCTCTCTCTATTATTCCCTATGGACATTTGCTGTTTTCAATATTCCTTAAGGGAAAGCAAGCTTTTCCTTTTTCCATATGAGCAATCTCTGTTCCCATTAGTCCCAAAGGATGATCGCGGTTCCCATTATTCCCTACGGGCAATCGGTGTTCCAGTTATTTCCTATGGACAATCGCTGTTTTCATTATTCCCTATGGGCAAGTATTCTTTACATTATTCCCTATGTGCAAGTGTGGTTTCCATTATTGCCTATGGACAATCACTGTCTCTCTTATGATTTAGGGGCAAGCATTATTTCCATTATTCCCTATGGGCAATCGCTGTCTCCATTATTTCCTATGCGTTATTGCTGTTCCCATCATACCCCAAGGGCAATGGGAACAGCCATTATTCTCTATGGGCAGTTGCTCCCCCCATTATTCTCTATGGTCAATCCCTATCTCCTCTATTCCCTATGGACCATCGCTGTTTTCACTATTTCCTATGGGCAAACATTCTTTCCATTATTCCCCAAGAGCAAGCATATTTTCCATTATTCCCTGTGGACAATCACTTTCCCCATTATTCCTCAGGAACAAGCTTCATTTCCATTACTGTCCCTATTACTCCCTATGGCCAAGCATAATCAAAAAGAGTCCAGTAGCACCTTTAAGACAAACCAATTTTATTGTAGCATAAGCTTTCGAGAATCAAGTTCTCTTCGTCAGATGCCTGATACAGATACTGGCCAAATGAGCAATTTGCTGTCCCCATAATTCCCTAAGGACAATCACTGTTTTCATTATTCCCTAAGGGCAAGCATACTTTCCATAATTCAATGGAAATTTTCAATGAGAAATGGGCTTTTTCAATGGGAAAATGCCTCCGTCTTCCTGGACGCCTGGGGGAGGCATTTTCCCACGGAATCAAGCCAAAATTGGTGGGGAACTTCCTCTAACCCCTCTCTAACAACCCCCCGATTGGACTTTGGGTGGGCCATGTTATGGCCCCCCAAACCAGGTCCCCCTATCCTCTCATTTAGAAGCACTGAGCAGCATATTGTTAGACTGCTGCTGCTCATCTTCTTCTTCATTATTTCCAATGGGGAAAAAATGAAGAGGCAGGCTTCCTTTGCCAGGGGTGAAGGGCCCCTCTGGGGCCCTTCTCCCACCCTTCCTCCCACCCCCCACCAAGGCTCAGACTGCTCCCACTTGGGGGGGCATTTCATGGCCTCCCCAAGTAGGTACTCTGTTCTCTACTACAGCTGGGGGAGGCTTGTCTTGCCAGGGGTGGCATCTTGCATGCAAAATGCCCCCCTACCCTCAGGGGCCCTTCTCCCACCCTTACTCCCACCCCCCACCAAGGCTCAGCCTGCTCCCCCTTGCGGGGGGCCATGTCATGGCCTCCCCAAGTAGGTGCTCTCAGCCCCCAAAGTCCACCCCCTACTGCCCCCTACAAACCCAATTCCCCCCATCTGCCAAACACAGACCCAAATCCCCCCAGTAGCCCCTCACAGACCCAAATCCACCCCCAGCTGCCCCACACCCACCATAACCCCAGGAACAGGCTGGCCAGCCCTCCCCCTTTTGGAACTCCTAAACTCTCTTTCCCA
This sequence comes from Eublepharis macularius, assembly GCF_028583425.1. Taxonomy (NCBI): domain Eukaryota; kingdom Metazoa; phylum Chordata; class Lepidosauria; order Squamata; family Eublepharidae; genus Eublepharis; species Eublepharis macularius. The sequence goes on from NC_072792.1 coordinate 6,347,507, forward strand.
GGGCAATTCCGCACAGCCCAGGGGTGCCACAATGGTGGGCACACTCCTGAGTGCCAACTTATCCCTGGGAAAGAGCACCTGACACACAACCACCCCCTGACACCCCCCCCCACCTACATAGAACGCTGGCCTGCCTGCCCCATTGTTCTCAATGCTGGGAACCAACCTCACATCAAAGAAGGGAACACTCACACAATGATTCCAGTTTGAAAAAACTTTATTTTATCACTTTTAAAGTACAATGGGTCAAAAAATCACAACAAATCACACAAATTGTCCCCCACTCAAAAGCACTACACAATTAACTACACATCAGAGAATCTTAAAAAAAATTTTTTTTAACAAACTCTAAAATTCTTGAACTGAATTGGGTTATACAGCAGGAGTGCACAACAGGGCGTGAAAACAAAAGTCCCCTAGACAAAATTAACACAACGAACTTCAAATCACAGATTAAACAAAACCATAACAAGAGCTTTCAAAAACACTTTATTCCATGAACTGCTTAAATTTACACAGCAGCAGGGCACGAAAGGGCATGGAAACAGCATGCTTGCAGTGATTCACACTACACAAACATAACACACAACTCAATTAATATTAGACAATCAGTAAAACTTGTAACCAGCATTACAAGATGTGGGTTGCACAGCGGGGGCGCAAAATGGGTCAAAAACACTTTCTGTCTTGGACAGATGTAGGCAACATGGCAGCAGGGCACACCCACATGCAGGACAGCATTGTCTCAGACTCTGAGTCGGAAAATAATACAACTATCATGAAATAAAATACTAATTTGCTCATCCCCTTGACACCTCCTCCATAACAACAAAACACAACACAAAAAAGTTTTTTGAAGCGCGTTTGTGAGTGCCAGGCCAGCCAGCAAATAGGCACCAAAGCCAGAGCAGCAGGCCTATGTGTGGGCCAGAGGCTGGCACACTTGTTCAGGAGCCTGGTGGGAAGCCTTGGAAGCACGGGACCAAACACAAAAAAACAACCCCCCTAGTCTCAGGGGCCCTTCTCCCACCTCTACTCCCACCCCTCACCTCATGCATTCCTTATTAACAATTATGAATTCTGGAGTTTACTATCACGTGCATGTCAGTCCCTCAAAGACTGAAGCACTATGGAGTGAACCATTCACACTTTGAATTCTACTGATCCTCAGACACAATTAGGGATCCATTTCCCCTGGTGGGGGATCCCCCACTCCCACCTTTCGCCCCCTGTCACTGCTTACCTGGCTGGAAGGGGGAAAGTCAGGGAATGAGCCTTCGGGGTACGCTCCTGGGGCTGCTGCAGTAATGTCACTGATGTCATCTGGCTGCCCTGAGAGTATTCCTGTGCTTTGCAGCGGGCTGATTTGGGCCCTAAACAGGCCGAAGCAGGATCATTTGTGGCCCAAATCAGCCTGCTGTGAAGTATGTGTGCTCCCCAGCCTTGTGTGATGATGACATCACTTCCTAGAAGAGACATCATCATGCCAGTGCAGTGCCATGAAATGATCATGCATGTGTGAACAGACCCTAAGTATCCTCTAGGCTTCAGTGATGGTGTAGTAATGTTAACAATGTTTTCACACACATTATAGAGAGAGAGAGACAGAGAAGGAGGGAGGCACTGAACCTAGATTATTTCGTCTATTTTGCTGTACCCTTCCAAAGCCAGGGTAGCATTGGAACAATGCCCCTCCCCCCCCCGGTCTGAGCCTTAGAACCAGTTTGCAGTGACTGGCCCATGCATCATACTTGGCTCAGCCAATGTAACGCATAGAGTTGTTTTTTTCAGAGGCAGTCTTAGTGATTCTGGGGCCCTGGACAAATGTTCAGGATGGGGCCCCAGAATCAGTGCTGCCCCACCACTGGCTGCTTGCCAAGGCCAAGCAATGGGTGGCCCTTGCCCTATGTGGAGTGGGCAGGAGCTCCTGCTGCCGCCATTTTCCATTTTGTTACCTAGGCCCCAGATAGAGTAGGCTGGAGTGTGTTGTCTCCCTCCCCTCCCCTCCACCCCCTTCAACTACTAAGAAGGCCATCGGCGGCTGAAGTCACTCCCAATGTGGAGCATGGAGAGGCTGTCTATTGTTATCCTGTTTGTTATGATGATGTTAAAACAAAGCAAGGGAGAACAATAGTGTGTAAACCACTATAGGTTTCCAGGGGGGAGAAAACCAGGGCATAAGATAAACTAATAAATGGGGGGGGGTAATATATGCACTAAGATATATATTTTATGTGTATGTGTGTATGTTTTATACATTCAAATCACTTATGGTGAACTTAAGAATTAATGAGCTCCAAAATATCCCAACAACCTTGTTCATGTATTGCAAACTGAAGTCAATCCACCACATTTAGGGTCTTCTTCTTTTCCCTACTGCCTTCAATTTTTCCTAGCATTATTGTCTTTTCTAGTGAGTCTTGTCTTCTCATGATGTGACCAAAGCACAATCATTTTATCTTCAAGGGAGAATTCAGGCTTGATTTGGTCTGCCACTTACATGTCTTTTTCGGAGTCCATGGTATATGTAAATTAAAACTTTCTTCCTACACTACAGTTTGAATGCATTTTCTTCCTGTCAGCCTTGTCTAACTTTTACTTTAATGAAACTGCTCATTTGGACAAAAGGCCTTGAGCAATGCCACATTAAATACTACAGAATAAAAAGATATTTTAAAAACCATTTAAAAATGTCTTTAGTGCCACACTTAAAATTCTTCGATTTTAAAAACATAAGCCAAATGTTTGGGTACAACTAGACAAGTGAATGAGTAAAATGCAGCCCAATGCCACTGCTGTTTAAAACCCATTTTTGATGATGGTCTGGATTGACTTACATTGGCACCATCGAACTTGGAATCAGGAACCTGAAAGTGTTCCATGGGGGCTACACCTACCGTGCCAAGGCTGTGGAAATGGGATCTCTGTAGGGTTGCAAACTCTGGCCTTGGAAGTTCCTGGCAATTTGGGGGTGGGACTTGTGGAAAGGGAAATCTGAGTAGGAATTTCCCCTAGAATCCATGGTCAACTTTTGCCCTACCTGGTGTTTGGCTGCCCTAGGCCAATTTCTGATAAAGATGGCAAAGGGGGGCCAGCAACTGATAGAGGCATGGAAGCCCTCACCAAGACATTAGCCAGGGCCTAATTGGGAACAAAGGGCTACCAGGGAATAAAGTCCCCAAGTAGGTGCTCTCATCCCCCAAAGTCCACTCCTTACAGCCCCACACAAACCCAATTCCACCCCCCAGCTGCCACACACAGACCCAAATCCCCCCATTATCCCTCACAGACCCAAATCCACCCCCAGCTGCCCCACACCCATAACCCCTGGAACAGGCTGGCCAGCCCTCCCCCTTTGTTCCCTATGCTGGGAACTTCTAAACTCTCTTTCCCAGGGCAATTCCGCACAGCCAGGGGTGCCACAATGGGAACACTCCTGTCCTGAGTGCCAACTCGTCCCTTGGAAAGAGCACCTGACCTGGCACAAAGACAACCACCCCCTGACCCCCCCACCACCTACATAGAACGCTGGCCAGCCTGCCCCATTGTTCCCAATGATGGGAACCAACCCCACATCAAAGAAGGGAACACACACACACACAATGATTCAAGCTTAAAAAAACTTTATTTTATCACTATCAAATTACAATAGGTCAACAAATCACAACATATCACACTAATTGTCCCCCACTCAAAAGCACTACACAATTAACTACACATCAGAGAATCTTAAAGAAATTTTTTTTTAAAAGGACGAACTCTAGATTTTAGAACATATTCAGGTTACATAGTAGGAGGACACAACTGGGCATGGAAAAAGAAGCCCACACTAGACAAGATTATCATAACTACCAGCTTAATACAACTCTCCCTCCATAACCCAACTTAATGGGGGGAAACCACTGCAACAGGGTCCAGCAGAACCTATGTCATTTCCTGCGGCTATGAAAGTTCAGGCACAAAAAGCTGGACTGGGCACTGCCAAGGTATTTCTGGAGCAGTGGTATTTCTAGAGCAGTGTTGCAGAGGTTTCCCCCACCCCCACCCCAGCCTCAGCATTTACCTGGAAACATCTGCGAGAGATCATCATTGGCTGGTGCCCATCCACAACTCTTCCCGCATCTGCCACCCCAGCAAACCAAACATTAACATTACAACAATTTTTTTTTTAAACATGAACATTTCATCAACTTTGAAAAAACATAACCACAACATTTTTTTTTTAGCAAAGATTTCAACAGTGAAAAACATTTTAAACAGTCACAGCAGGATCTGATATTTTCCCATCCCCTAATCCCCACCTAAGCAATCCCTATCTAACCTATTTCTCCCTCCAGTGGCAATCCATGTTTCTGGGGCATTATTTTTCTGAATAAATTTGGTCCCACAGGGTCTGTCTCAGTGCTGGGAGAGGTTTTGAATTCCCTTGGGGGGGGGGTTCAAATTGCTGGGTGGATTCCCTTTGCCACTGGTTCCTAACCACCCTCCCTCTACTGGCCAGTTTTAACTGCGTCTACAGGGTTTTATGCAGGGGAGAGAGTGATTCCAAAGGATTGGACTCGCAGAGGATGCAGGCCACAAGGACGGCTCACCTCAATCGCTCTGCAAGTCCAGTCCTGAGAAATTGAAGAGGCGAGAGTTGACCTTCAGGAAGGTCAACTGCTCGACTCTCCATGGGAGAAGGCGAGTGCGATGTGGGCCGACAATGTCGCTCGCATGTGAAAAGACGCGCTCGCTCTCCATGCTCGTTGGAGGGCATGAGAGCAGCCTCTGCGCCTCGAGGGAGATGTCCGGCCAGACCTTCCTGGCCCAGTAGCTGAGCGGATCGGTGGAGAGCGACTCGCAGGGCTCCGCGAGGTAGTCCCTGACCATTACCTCCGCCGGATCCTCTCTCACGGTCCTCACAACCCCAGAGGGGATGAGAGCCCACCGGAGCAGCTCCATCTCCATTGGTACTCCGGTGGTGGCCACGGGGGGGGGGCCTGCGCAGAGGGGGTGTCAGAGGGACCCGCACAGCAGGGCCCCTCTTGCGTCCCCCCTGTCGACAGGCCTGCCTGCGCCTCACCCAAGAGCAGAGCCCGTCTCTGGCTTGGGTGAGGTTCCCGTCCCGCTCGGCGAAAGTGCCCTTTCTAACAGATAAAAGCCCTTCCCGTGCTTCCCAAACACCAAAACGTAAAAAACACCAGATCCAGGCATCATTGTGACCCAGTAGGGCCCACACCCACTGTGCACAAGTAGGCCTCAGAGCAAAACATCTGTGACCCGGCAGGGCCCAGAGCCACTGTGCACAGGTAGGCCTCACAGTAAAAGAGAGCAAACATGCAAGCGGTATGTCCAATCTCCCAGAAAAAAACTCTTCCCATGCTACCCAGGCACCAAAAGAGAAAAAACATCAGCCCCTGACATCGTTGTGACTCGGAAGGGCCCAGAGCCACTGTGTACAGGTACGCCTCAGAGCAAAACAGAGCAAACATGCAAGCAGTGTTTCCCATCTCACAGATAAAAGCTCTTCCCATTCTGCCGTGGCACCAAAAGATAAAAAAAAAACCAGGACCAGGCAGTGGTGTGATCCTGCAGGGCCGAGAGCCACCGTGCACAAGTAGGCCTCAGAGCAAAACAGAGCAAACATGCAAGCACTGTGTCCCATCTCCCAGATAAAAGCTCTTCCCATGCTGCCCTGGCACCAAAACGTTAAAAAACAGCATTTCCAGGCATCTGTGACCCTGGCAGGGCCCAGATCCACTGTGCACAGGTAGGCCTCAGATCAAAACAGAGTAAACATGCAAGCAGTGTGTCCCATCTCACAGATAAAAGCTCTTCCCATTCTGCCCTGGCACCAAAAGGAAAAAAAAAAAAACAGGATCAGGCAGTGGTGTGATCCTGCAGGGCCGAGAGCCACTGTGCACAAGTATGCCTCAGAGCAAAACAGGGCAAACATGCAAGCAGTGTGTCCCATCTCCCAAATAAAAGCTCTCCCCATGCTCCCCTGGCACAAAAAGATAAAAAACACCAGGCCCAGGCAGTGGTGTGACATGGCAGGGCCTAGAGCCACTGTGCACAGGTAGGCCTCAAGGCAAAACATAGCAAACATGCAAGCAGTGTGTCCCATCTACCAGATAAAAGCTCTTCCCATGCTGCCCTGGCACCAAAATGTTAAAAAACACCAGTTCCAGGCATCTGTGACCTGGCAGGGCCGAGCTCCACTGAGCACAGGTAGGCCTCACAGCAAAAGAGAGCAAACATGCAAGCAGTGTGTCCTGTCTCCCAGATAAAAGCTCTTCCCATGCTGCCCTGATACCAAAAGCTAAAAAACACCATGCCGTGGAATTGGTGTGATCCGAAGGGACCCAGAGCTACTGTTCACAGGTAGGCCTCATTGCAAAACAGAGCAAACATGCAAGCAGTGTGTCCCATCTCCCAAATAAAAGCTCTTCCCATGCTGCCCTGGCACCAAAAGATAAAAAACACCAGTCCCAGGCATTGTTGTGACCCGGCAGGGCCCAGAGCCACTGTGCACAGGTAGGCCTCAGAGCAAAACAGAGCAAACATGGAAGCAGTATGTCCCATCTCTCAGATAAAAGCTCTTCCCATGCTACCCTGGCACCAAAAGATAAAAAACACCATGAGCTGGCATTGGTGTGACTTGGCAGGACGCAGAGCCACTCTGCAGAGTTAGGCCTCAGAGCAGAACAGAGCAAACATGAAAGCAGTGTGTCCCATCTCACAGATAAAAGCTCTTCCCGTGCTTCCCAAGCACCAAAACATAAAAAACACCAGCTGCAGGCATCATTATGACCCGGTAGGGCCCACACCCACTGTGCACAGGTAGGCCTCCGAACAAAACAGAGCAAACATGCAAGCGGTCTGTCCCATCACCCAGAAAAAAGCTCTTCCCATGCTTCCCTGGCACCAAAAGATAAAAAAACCCAGCACCAGGCATCGTTGTGACCCAGCCACTGTGCACAGGTAGGCCTTAGAGAAAAACAGAGCAAACATGCAAACAGTTTGTCCCATCTCTCAGATAAAAGCTCTTCCCATGCTGCCCTGGCACCAAAACGTTAAAAAACACTAGTTCCAGGCATCTGTGACCTGGCAGGGCCGAGAGCCACTGTGCACAGGTAGGCCTCACAGCAAAAGAGAACAAACATGCAAGCAGTGTGTCCCGTCTCTCAGATAAAAGCTCTTCCCATGCTGCCCTGGCACCAAAACGTTAAAAAACACTAGTTCCAGGCATCTGTGACCTGGCAGGGCCGAGAGCCACTGTGCACAGGTAGGCCTCACAGCAAAAGAGAACAAACATGCAAGCAGTGTGTCCCGTCTCCCAGATAAAAGCTCTTCCCATGCTGCCCTGATACCAAAAGCTAAAAACACCATTCTGTGGAATTGGTGTGATTTGAAGGGACCCAGAGCTATTGGTCACAGGTAGGCCTCAGTGCAAAACAGTGGCTCTCGGCCCTGCCAGGTCACAGATGCCTGGAACTAGTGTTTTTTAACGTTTTGGTGCCAGGGCAGCATGGGAAGAGCTTTTATCTGAGAGATGGGACACACTGCTTGCATGTTTGCTCTGTTTTGCTTTTTAGCCGACCTGTGCACAGTGGCTCTGGGCCCTGCCAGGTCACACCGATGCCGGTGCCCGATGTTTTTTACCTCTTGGTGCCAGGTCAGCATGGGAAGAACTTTGTAAATTCCAGTGGCAGTGGGGCTCCAGCCAAAGAGGGTTTCCCACCACGAGTGCTCGCCGGTGGTCTTAATCCGCTGGACCAGATCCAAAATCTCCTTTCCGTTGTGGGACACAACCAAAGCAGTGGTGTCCCCGTCCCTCTGGATGCTCTGGAGGGTGCGGTGGAGCTGCGGGTGGGCCAGGAGCTCATGGATTAGCTCCAGACCGATGCCAAGGGAAACTGGCCTCACATAACGATAGATGGAGGGTGTCACCAGGATCTCTTCTTGGGTCCAGACCGGTACCGTGTAGGTGAAGTCGCAGGCTGCTACCGAAGACAGGTTGCAAAAGCAGCGGTTGACTCCCGGGATCACGGGCTTGAGCTGGAACGAGTTCAGGACCACAAAGTCGCAGGCCGTTCGCATGCAGGCACATCCTTTCCCAAGGTAGACCACAGCGGAGCTGTTCTCCCGGACGACCTCGAAAGGGCACTCATTGAGGGCGTCTACTTGCGGGGCTACACAGGGGTGATGAGGTGCAAAGGCTTGGTCCTGGCAAATGAAGCCGGTCTGGTCTCGATGCTGGCACCCTTGGAGGCTGACGAGCTGCCATCCGGTCGGGGTGAAGCGGGCCCAATGGTCGGGGTGGCGGGCGTAGAGGACTTCGGTGTCGCTGACTTGGAGTCCCAGAGGCACGACTGGATACACATGGAATGACTCGTGCGCACTGGCCGTTAATAAAAATAGTTTAAGCTCCTGGGTGGTCGGTGAGAATGAGGAATTTACAAGAGACCACCAGGATTCAAGCTCCAGTTCTATGGGTGACAATTTGGGCATAATCAATCTTTTAATTTCCAGGGGCAAGTGCCCGTCCGTGGCTTGCCGAATTAGCCCCATGGCCACAGCCTGATTTAATTGTTGGGCTTGCATACATGCCATGGCTATTGACATGTTGCGTTCCAAAGACTGTGTCCCTTTTAGCAGCAGAGAAAAATCTCTTTCAATTTGACTCTCCCAGTTAACTAAAATGGAGCTGATCTCGTGTTGCCCATTCGAAATGGAATTTAGGGACTGCACCACCGGTTTACCTAAGTCGGAGATGCTAGTCGTGACATGGGCAAACTTATTAGCGAGAGTCTCAATGTTGACCGAATCCAGGATTGCTAAGCCTCCGGCTGCAGGAGCAGTCCAGTCGGCAATGCTTCGTCTGGCACGCGAGAGAGAGGGGGAGGGATCGATCCACAGTTGCAGCCATGCATTCCAACCCTTGCTACCGGCCTCCAGATAGGGAGCGCACTGCGGCAGCCTCTGGGTTATATTTAGCTCAGCTAAGTCTATGCGGATCTCTTTTAAAGACATTTGCGGGCGGACTAGAACTCTCTCTCGAATGTCAGTTTTCAAAACATGGGAGCCCACTATATGCGTGCCGCCTTGGCTTAATTGATCATTGCTAGCAATCAAAGGGTCAATTTGGATGGTGTGGGTCTCCTGGGTCCGGATCAGCAGGGAATAATTGCCTGGTTCGTGAGTCAAATTTACAAAGAGCAGCCCAAGCCGGTGAAATTTCTCTACTAGGGGCTTGGTTTGGCATTCGGGCGTCTGTTGAACCAGAATCCAATCGGGTGGGCCATGTTTGGCTAGGTCTTCCTCTTTTACAATCCAGGTCAGGTTCTCCCAGCGTTCTATAGCGAAGGAGAGAGCTGTGCCTGAAGGGGGTGTGATAGTGACTGCTGCCGATTCAGTGGCAGTGGTGCCTAGTAGGATGGTCATTCTAAAGGGGTCTCCTGCCTTCCATACTGCGGCCGACACTAAAATAACTTCACAGTATGGTCCGAAAGCCTCAGTGACAAATGGCGAGGTTTCGAAATTGGCAGGGGTGGTATATTTGTCTACCACCGGGACTGCGGTGGGGGCAGGCCTGATACGGGGAAGAAAAACACATGGAATTGGAGCAAGTGGTGAAACTGTGTCGGTAGGTGAGTAACATACTAATTCTTGGGACATGGTTTTTACTCCTACACATAAAATAACAAGCTCTGGGGGCCGGATCCACTGCTCTTCGCAACTGCGGAAGTTAGTGCGGTCCGTGGGGGTGGTCATATTGCTCTGCTGCACAACCTTGCAGACCATCATTTCATTTCCTGCTAGTGTATTAATACATCTCCAGTGGGGGTAGGGCATTAATTTGGACGGGTGTCCCTCTATTAGGGTGCCTGCCAGCACGAGCAAACACAGAGTAGCCAGGTGCCTCATCTCCTGGCCTTCTTTTCCTTTCTGTAGTGGAAATATCCTGGGGAGACCTGCGGGTATAAGTACAGGTTCCCTGAGTCTCTTACAGCAAAATAAATGAAGTAAAGCAGGGAAAAAGAAGGGTGTTTTTCTGCCAGCACTCTTACTGATTGGGGCTCGAACGAGAAGTCCCAGAGCACTAAGCGAGCCTTCCAGCTTGTTGCTCTGGGGAACTCCTGTGCGAAGGTTTCTTTCTAAAGCGTGTATATTTCAGGGGGGACGTTTTTACGTCGAGCAAGGGTCGGTTGTGCGTTAGGCGGGATTATGCAAACTCGCTCCAGGGGTCCCTGGGTGCCTAGGCTATGTGGCCTTCAGGTGCCCCTTGCTCGGTGGCGGGCTACTTTTATTTTGCGGGCTGAGAGCTATCGGTCCGGCTCGGCCTGGCCTTGCCGTTTTAAAAAGAAAAAAAACTAAAGAGCGGTTTCCATTGACTATAAGGGTTGCTGCAGACGGGGGCCCTCGCTTTAATTTCCTAAAAATGGGCTTTCGTCATATGTTTGCAGGACTAGCAATTTTTGGAGGGACTCCCTCGGGAGGCCCCATTTTCTGGTTTCAAAAAAAAAGGTACACCGGGCAAAAAGAAAAATACACTGAGCAAGAAAAATATAAGGAGCAAGAAGCATACGGGTGTGGGGTACTTTCGGGTTGCCCTCACTTGGAAGGCCTGGCAGGGCTTCATTAAAACTTCAACATGTCTCCCCCCCTTCTTTTCCCTTGTATGGTACGGGCAAGGGAAAAGATTACGTGGGGCGGGCGGCTGCTGGCGGAAAGGGCCGAAGTGGAGCCGAAGGTGCTCGGCAGCGTTTATCGAAAAGCGGCGGAGGCGGCCGAGATCTGCCAGCGCCACTGGGTCTGGGTTATTCGGGGGTCATCTTGGTGCGGGGGATCCTGGCTATGTAAATGAGGTATGCTGCCCCTTGTGCGTGGCGAACGTACCCCAATAACATATTCCAGAGGGTACATATTTACAAAATACTGGCGGGTCTTTTACTTTTGCACTAAAGCATACTAAGTGGTGGCGCCGTATAGCAACTCACCATGACGAATATGAACATTAGTAAAAGAGAGGTGTTGGGCTATCTGGGGGACCTTTTCCAGGGGAGGCACGGCCCTCAAAGCCAAAGCCGACCATCATGCGAAAGCGTGGGTCTGGCAGGTGAGACCCCGAATCTACGTAGATGCGGGATCTTCACCAGCACGGCGGGTGAAATGTTTTCAAATACAGAGATCACCTTTGTTGGTGTGTCTCCAATATTGGAAACGCATTCACTTTTGGGCTAAAGCCTCTCCAAACACTTTCACACAGCAAATCTCTTTTGCCTGTGCAATTTTTTTTCCGAACATGCGGCTTACAATCCAATTAAGAATCACTTTCGGTGGTGGTCCTATTTGGCTTTGATTGCCGTGTCTTTCCCTAAGGGTCCCAACTGTAGGGCCCGCCTAATGAAGTTAAAGAATAGAACTGACAAGAAATAACAAAAACACTAAATGACTATATGAAGCCAAGTTGGCTTTTTATATCTAATTTCAAAAGGGAATTGGGCTTCAGGTTCACACACACATAAAGTTAAGACTGCACAACGAAAAGGGACGGGGGCTGCAGGGACTTGAACTCAAGTCTCCTTAAGGTGGCTTTTCCACTCCTGGTTCCAATCCCTTCCAAATTCTGACAGGGAACCAGTGATTACATTTATTTGGGCTTACTTCAGCCTGGGAGAGGACAAAAGGAAGAACTGGGAGGAGGTCAGATTCCTGGTCTGACCAGTCTTTCCATTTCAATGAGGGGTGGGGGTGTAACGCTGAGTGGGAACAGTCTGTTTTAGATGCTGCTAGCAACTGGGATTCTTTCAGGAGTCTGCTCACTTGCCTTATTACATTCCTGACTGCACTTACTGCTGGAGGCTCTACCTTTTCATTAAGTTTTGGGCTTGGGCCTTTTAAAATGAGGAAACAGCTGCACACATGTCTCTGAATTAGCTCAAGCACTACTAAACCACACAGGCCCAACATGAGGTTTTCTTCAGGGGTGTTAGTCAGGGAAGGCTGACAGAAAGCTATTTGGTGTGTAGTTGCAAGCACTGGATTTTCAAAGCATTTTAAATCTTTTAAAGGAACTGCATTTTTACTTTTATTTACCTGTTCTTCAGGGCCATTGCAAGAGGGCACAGTCACGGTGGGCTGTGTATAGCTTGGCTGGGGGCAGTCTATGGGAGCCAAGACAATTTCTTGGGGAATGACTTTTAAACTCTGCACATGCTCAGAGGCTAAAGTGAATTCTGGCTTCTTGGGCGTGGGGGCTGAGGCAGAAATTGGAGGCAAAGGTGACTGGCTACATGTTTCACTGCCTTGGGTGGGGGCTGGAGCTGATTCAATCACTGATTGTTCCTCTAAAGTCTTTAATCTGGCTTCAGTGAGTCTCTGGGATTCCAGGAGATTTTGCATCAGGGTTTTTAAAGTGGCAGTTTCATTATTCTGGTCCTCCAGCAAAGTCTGCATGTTAAGGAATTTATTGTGGAGCTGCTCTTTCTCTATTGTGCAAGCATTTAATTTTTCTTTTAATTCCTCATTCTCTTTATTAAGATCATTTATTTTTAAATTCTGTTCCCTATTTACACTTATGAGCTCCTGAATTTTATTTTGCAGCTCTGCCAGGTTTCTTTCAGAGGTGTCTGGCAGAGTTGGTGCTGGGTTCTGGGTGCGAATCACCCTTTGGAATCTTTCCTTCTCTCTTTTAAGTTTCCAGCTATTTTTAGTTCCCGGAGGTCGAAGGCTAGCCTCAACCTTTGGTTTTCTCCCACGGGCAGTTAAGTGGGGAGAAGCATGTGTGACCCCCGGGCATCCCTATTGGAAAAAGGGGTTCCCAGCTGGTGGCGGCTCTCCTCTTACTGTAGCCACTGGCTGTGCATGTTGGGGAGGGCCTTTCCCAAGGGTGTCTAGAAGGGCAGAGAGAAGAACTGAAGTGGGCTGCTGGTGGAAGAGCTCCATGTCTGCCCCATGATCCTTGAGCTGCTTCCAGAGTTCCCAGCGGAGTGAGTCCCTGGCTGGCGGCGGGCTGCCTAGGTCAGAGGGCTCCTCATGGTCCTTTGGCTGCGGTCTCCAGGAGTCAGTCTGACTTGGGGGAGGGTAGACCTGGTGATTGTAGGGGTGAGGTGCCCGAGGGGGCGGGGGTGCCGAGGGCAGCACAGGTCTCCAGGGCTCAGAGGGTCCCTGTGGGGAGGAAGGGTAGTGACTGGGGGTGGGCGCAAAGGTTACTCCTGGATGAGAGTCCCTTTGGCCGTGGCCCCGGTTGAAGCTACCACTTCTCCCACGCAAGATGCCACCTCTAGGCTCCGAGTACGAGCTATGCCCTTGGGGGCGATATTGGGAGTGGGGACTATGGTTGGCATACGTGACTGTGTTGATGGGCTCACTCTCTTTCCTATGGGGGGCCGGGGACTTCACATGGCGGATCGCTCCGGTCTCCCGCAGCAGGCCAGCAATGCTCCTGATGCGGGATTCCAGCTCTCCCCATGTAATGCTCCCGGGTTCGACTCCTGCCAGGGCCAGGCGAGTGGTGCTGTTGAGCCCATCTATGACTGCTCTCCTAAATTCTAATTCGTCAAAGTCGGGTACATCGCTTGCATCTAGGTCCACTTCGTCTGCTAGCTCAGCGAGAAGCTGCTTCCTAGCTAAGTATGCCTCTGGGTCCTCCCCGGGTTTCTGGGACTCCGCAATATACAGGGCTTTCAAGCTTTTGGTGGGCCACAGGAATGCACAGATCTCTTTAATTGCTCCATACTGGCTGCGTGTGGCTAGCCGTCGGTTAGAAATATAGGCATTGAGGGCCGAAACTATCTCAGGGGCAGCACATTGGCGGGCCAGCTGGGCCACATCGGAACCACTAGCGGAGGGCTGGGAGGTGGTCACATGGGTGAACCACTGGATGGCCGTGTCTCGGTTTAGGGGTCCCATGCGATCTGCTATGGCTTGGAGCTCATCGGGCCTCCAATTGCGAGTTTCCTTAACGACCCGGTCTGTCTTTCTGCCATCCTCGTCCATGGATACTATTTCCTTAGTAGCTATTGGGTGGAGGGGCTGTGGGGCTTCCGCAGGCTGGGGCGAAGGGGGTGACCAGTTGTCGGTACTACCTTCGGGGAGGGCCAAGAGGGCTGCGGGATGCACGGCGGAAATTACGGCCTGCTGCATTCCCAGGTGCTGTTTTAGGGCCTCTAGCTCCCTCTTACAAGCAGAGTGGTCTGCTGCGGCTATCTTTGCGACTTTCTGCTCTGCCATGAACTGGGCAGCATGGGTTAACTTTGCAATCTTCTCCTGTCCTTCAATTACTGCATGCTCAGCCATATCGGCACGAGCGGCGGCTACTTCAGCCTTGTGCTGGGCGTCCTGGAGGGCAGCGGCTAGTCCCTGCTTCTCCAGCATGAAGTTAACGCGTTCTGAACGCCACTCGGCTGCTTTTTCCTCATGTTCCTTCTTTTCTTTCCTTAGCTTTTCTATCTCCTGTTCCTGTTCTTCCTGAGCTATCTGTAGCTTATTAATTAGGGACACGCTGTCCTGTAGGGCGGTGAAAAGTGCCCAGGCTCCATACCTATCCTTCTTACTTGACCTGGGTCTCTCCTTCTCGCAAAAATCCTGGAAGGCGCTTCTAACTATTTGGAGCGGGTCAGGTCCCTTGAAGGAACCGGCTTCCCAGGGGCAATCTCCCTTCTTAACTAGCCACTTCTCCAGGCGGGGCACGGTGGGGGCTGCCCGGTACATTTTACTTTTTAGTTTAAGGCTGATCTCGGGGGAGGTTAAAGAGTAGATCAGCGACACCAGGGGTGGGGCGATTAAAGCTGCTCAAGGGTTTTAACAACTTCTTCCTCTCTATGTTCCTTTTGGGAGGTTTATCCTTCCCTCAGGTCCTCAAGGGTTTTTACCAGGGGGTTTTAAGGTTCTACTTTTAGGGTTTACAGGGTATTTTAAGGGTCCTACACTCGGTTCTTCTCCACCGGGGGAGAAGGAAGAATTCCTATTCCCGTTTCAAGCTTGCCTACAAGCCACGGGACCAGGAAAAGCTTACTGGCTCAGAGGGTGCTCTCAAGCTCTCTAAGCCCAAGAACCAAAATTCTCAGTGCTTCCAAGCCTCTGCCTAGAAGCCAAAGCTCAGGGGTCTCCCAAGCCTATGCGCTCAGAAAACCAAAAAGTGTTCCCAAGCCTCTGCTCAGAAACTGCAACTAAGGGGTCTCCTAAGCCTATACTCAGGCAACCAGAAAGGTGCTTCCAAGCCTCTGCTCAGAAGCTGCAAATGCTCTCAAGCTCTCTGCCCAAGAACCAAACTCCAAAAAGTCCCCAGGCCTCACGCTCAGAGACAAACGGTTAAACTGTCTCCAAGCCAAGACCAAAAGACTGAAAGCGCTCAAGGACTGCCTCTGCAAGTCCCCAAGCAAAATTGCTCAGGAGTAACACTTACTGTACTCCCAAGCGAGGTGCACTCAAGAGTTCTAACAACTCCCAAGCAGAAGTGTGCCCAAGAGTCCCACTGACTCCCAAGCGAGGTGCGCCCACGAGTCTGACTTAAAACTCGCAAGCGGAAAGGCGCCCAAGAGTCTAACTTAAAACTCTTAAGCACGGTGCGGCCGGCTGCCGCGGGGCTTCAGGAACCTGGCTTCAGATTCCCAAAGCTAAACTGACTGAACAACCAAACGGACTAACGATCCCTTCACGTTTCCTCCGGAGCGGGGATTGAAGCCTAAGTGCTGGCAGGAGCGGGGTTTGGACGGACTTAGGAGAGACGGGGGAGGGCGGAAAAGAATTTTATATGTGCTGCTTCAGGATATATATATAAATCTATAGAGCCTACTTCTGGGATCCCACCCACATAGACGCGTTTAGGCGGCCCGGAAGGTGGCCAGGAACTTCACCAGTTCAGAGGTCCTCACCCACAGTACACCGGTTATAACGGCTGGAGGGCCTCGCGGTGCACCACAAAAGGCAAGTAGTCCAAAGCTGGCTGAAGGAGGAAATGGGGAAAAGCCAACCCACAAGATAGAAATGCTCGCTAGAGCCACACACACTCACACTTTTAATTCCCTGAGCTAAATTGCGCTCTTTACACTGAGGTCTGGAAAATTTTCCTCTAAGTCAGTTCACTGAAGACACGCGTGTCGACACGTGTATTCACACGAACTGGGTTATGCCCGCATTCTCCACCAGTAAACTGTTACCAGAACTGCTCTTTATTATAATGGGGAATTAGCTGTAGCAGTCTGTAACTATTAATATTAAGCGAGGATCATAACCTATGTTTACGGAGGTCCCGATCCCAGACACTCTAGTGAAAAAGAGGCAGACAAGGAGTAAGGTCCAAACACGTGTATTGAGTGTAGCGTAAGCCTAGCTTGCACAATCATACAAAGAACATACAAGGTCTAAGAAATATAGAGTAGGAAATACAGAGACGTTCGCATTAGCGGGTTCCCAACGATGGTAAGGGAAATACTCACAATCCTGGAGCGAAGCAGAGACACGGCAGCGAGGGTGGCCCAATGCCAGCACTGGAACCACAGACGGACAGCAAGGAGGTCTGGATAGGGAATGGCCGAGGCACCGAGTGGTCTGAGAGACCAGCTTAAATACCCCAAAACGTACCCTGGGGCTGGTGCTGTACTTGGTGGTTCTCACAGATTAAAACAAAGGGTCTAATGGGCTACTGAATGGCTTGGATGGGCCACTTTGGTAATCAGATTGCGATAAGTGACACCTCAGGAAGAGGGGACAAAAGAGGGAGGGGGAAATCCAAGTGGGCTGAAAGGATGTTCCAGCGGACAGGGCTTGTCCTGATGTCATCAGCTTCTGGAATGCAGAGGTTTCTTTGAGATGCATTCTCTAAGTGCTTGGGATGGTCGGCACTTAGTTCTTCTCCGGGGCGGCTCCTAAGATATGCAGAGCGGGGCGAGGGGCTCTCGCTGCGGACGTGGTGTGCCCGCTTCGCCGAAATGGCTTCTCAAAGCAGTCCTCTTCCCAGGGTCTTCTGTCTGCCTGAGAACATGGATGCCGGCTGGGCATAGCTGGGGCTGGATAGCAGGCTGCCCGGTAGCGAGGGCAAGCTCGGGGACCGGCCCGTGGGAGGCTCCAGGCGGGAACTGACCAGGGAGCGCCTAGCCAGGCTCGCTGGAGGTTTCCCCGGCAGGCGCCCGGCTGCTAGCAGCGGCTTGGGCCCATATGAGGCGGGCTCCCATGGAGGCAGCGGGAACAACACTTTAAAACACAGTCCAAAGCAGGGAACAGGCACGGTCCGTGGCAGATGGCAAAGCAGGCACGGGGAACACTTGTAACACAGTCCAAACACACACTGGGAAGTCCAGATACAGGTCAGGGCAGGGCTGCCCAGAAAGAGAGTCCTTTTGTGCAGTTACCCAAACATGGAGTCAGTAAACTACACAATCTATTGCAGCAGCAGGGTAATTGACACACAGGCAGGAAACTGACACGTGTATCAGAACACACACGTGCAAAGCAGTCTTTGTGTAGCAGTGAAACAGTAATGCAGGAAACTTTAGCACAGTTCATAGCAGGCTTTAAAGCAGGGGAGGGTGCCTACTTGGCAACACAAGTGTCGTTTCCATTATTCCCTATGGACAATCACTATCACCAATATTCCCTATAGACAATCACTGTTTTCATTATTCCCTTTTCTTTATTCATCATTTCCCTATTCCCTATGACCGTGGTTTACATGATTTCCAATGGTCATTGGCTTTCCCCATTTTTCCCTATGGGCATGCATGGTTTCTAGTATTCCCTCTGGACAATCGGTGTCCCTATTTTTTCCCTCTGGGCAAGTATCAATTCCATTATTCCCTATGGGCAATTGCTTTATCCATTGTTCCCTATCGGCTATCGCTGTTCCCGTTATTCCCTAAGGACGAGCACGCTTTCCATTATTCTATATGAGCAATCATGGTGCCCAGTATTCCCTAAGGGCCAGCATGGTTTCCATTATTGCATAGGGGCTATCGCCGTTTCATTAATTCCCTGTGAGCAATCACTGTCTCCTTTAGTCCCTATGCCATTAGTCCCTAATGGAGTCGCTGTCTCCATTATTCCCTTTGGGCAAGCATGATTTCTATTATGCCCTATGGGCAATCGCACTCTCCATTATTCCCTTGGAGAAAGCACGGTTTGCATTATTCCCAATGGGGATTATGCCCTAAGTCAAGCAACTTTTCCATTATTCCCTATGGGCAATCGCTGTCCCCATTATTCCCTAGGGGAAGCAGAGTTTCCTTTATTCCCTAAGGCCACTCACTGTTGCCATTATTCCCTATGGACTATCGGTGTTTTCAGTATTCCGTATGGTCAAGGGTTGTTTTCATTATTACCTATGGACACTCGCTGTTTTCGTTATTCCCTTTGGTCAATCTCTATTATTCCCTATTCTTTCCATTTTCCACTATGAACGAACTCTGTTCCCATTATTCCCTAACAACAATCGCTGTTCCCATTATTCCCCATGGGCAATTGCTATTCCAGTTCTTACCAATGGGCATGCATGGCTTCCTTTATTCCCTATCGACCATCGCTGTCCCCATAATTCGCAATGGACTATCTCTGTTTTCATTATTTCCTGTGAGCAATCATTGTCTCCATTATGCCCTGTGGACAATCGCTGTTTTCATTATTACCTATGGACAATCACTGTCTCCGTTATTCCCCAGGGGCATGCACAATTTCCATTTTTCCCTATGGGCAATCCCTGTCCCCATTATTCCCTATTGGCAGACTTAGTTTTCATTATTCCCTATGGACAATCACTCTCTACATTATTCCCCAGGGGCATGCACAATTTCCATTATTCCCTAAGGGCAATCGCTGACTGCATTATTCCCTAAGGTCTATCACTGTTCCCATTGTCCCTTAAGGGTAAGCATGCCTTCCATTATTACCTACGGGGAATCGCTGTCCCCATTATGCCCTATGGGTAAGCATGGTTTCCATTTTTTCCTAAGGGAAATCGCTGTTCCTATTATGGCCTACAGGCAAGCATGATTTCCTTTATTTCCTAGGGGCGATCTGTGTCTCCGTTATTCCCTATGGGCAATTGCTCTTTTCATTATTCCCTATGGGCAAGCATAGCTTTCATTATTCCTTTTGTACAATCGCTGTCCCCATTATTCCCTAAGGGGGATTGCTATCATTATTCTCTATGGGTAAACATGGTCTCCATTATTCCCTAAGGCCAATTGTTGTCCCCATTATTTCCTATGGACAAGCTTGGTTTCCATTATTTCCTATGGGCAATCACTGTCCCTATTATCCACTGCGGGCAAACATGGTTTACATAATTCCCTGTGGGCAATCGCTGTTTCCATTATTCCTTAAGGGCAAGCATGGTTTCCGGTATTTTCTAGCAGAATCGTTGTTTCCATTATACCCTATTTCCTATGGGCAATCATGTTTTCCAGTATTCCATAGCGGCAAGTATGGTTTGCCTTATTCCCTATGGGCAATCTCTGTCTCCATTATTCCCTAAAGGCAAGCATCGTTTCCATAATTGCCTATGGGCAATCGCTGTCTTCAGTATTCCCTATGGACAAGTCTTGTTTTCATTATTCCCCTCGGGCAAGCATGGTTTCCATTATTCCCTAAGGGCAATAGCTGTCCCCATTATTCCCTATAGGCAAGCATGGTTTGCTTTATTCCTTATGGCCACTTACTCTCCCCTTTATTCCCTATAGACAATCGCTGTTTTCATTCTTTCCAATGGACAAGCATGCTTTCCAGTATTATCTATGGGCAATAGGTGTCCCTATTATTACCTATGGACAATCGTTGTCTCCATTATTCCAAATAGATAATCCCTGTTTTCATTATTCTTTAAGTGCAAGCATGCTTTCCATAATTCTCTATGGGCAACCTCTGTCTCCATTATTTCCTAAGGGCAAGCATTGTGACCATTATTCCCTATGGCCACTCTCTGTCCCCATTATTCTTTTTGGGCAAGCATGGTTTCCTTTATTCCCTATGGCCAATTTCTGTCCCCATTATTCCCTATAGATAACCACTGTTTATTATTATTCCCTATTCCCTATTCATTATTTCCCTGTTTCCTATGCCCACGGTTTTCATTATTCCCTTTCGGCATTAGCTTTTCCCATTATTCCCTATGGTCACGCATGGTCTCTATTATTCTATTATTCCTCTGGGCAGGCATCATTTCCATTATTCCCTATGAGCAATCACTTTCTCCAATATTCCCTATAGACATTCGCTGTTTACATTATTCCTGATGGAGAAGCATGCTTTCCATTTTTTCCTATGAATAAACCCTGTTCCCATTATTCCCTAAGGAGAATTGCTGTTCCCGTTATTCCCTATGGGCAATCTTTATCTCCATTATTACCTATGAACAATCGCAATTTACATTATTAGAGAAAGGTATATAGAAAGCAATAAGAAAGATACAGAAAGAGAAAATGAAAGCTAGTGATAAAAAGAGGAAAGTGCACATATGCATAGAAAGAGAGAGATTCAGATAGGTAGAGGTAGAAAGACATAGAAAGAAACAACTAGAGATAGAAATTCATAAATGGACAGTAAGAGCCAGATAGGCAGAAACAGATAGAGAAAGCTACAGAGAGATCAACTGGTTCAAGCCGTCCCACAGACATGGCCCACCCACCGGTCGTGGCATTAGGTCTGTGTTGAGGAGGGGGGACCTGGCCCTCCCCCCCATGGGAGAGCAGAGCAGCAAAGCAACATTGTGCGCTCCCCTCCCTCGCATGGTGGGATGCCTGCGGGCTGTTCAGGCTACAGAAAATAATTGGCCCACACAAGGCCGGACATGGAAGAGCAGCGTCATGAACACTGATGGCAGTCACCTGAACGACCCACCCGCTGGATGTGGCAGTACAGAAAGAACACCTTCCCCCTGGCGTGGAAGAGACAGCCTCTCCCGGTGAATGGGGCTCCTCCCACAATCCTGTACAACTATATGTTCAAGCCATCCTTTGTGCTGAGAACCATTGGCACCCCCTACCCTGGTGTGGCGGTACGTTCATTGTGGGGCCTGAAGAGGGCCACACCACCATGCCGGGCTAAAAGGCTGCCAGCCCTTTCTTTGCAAGTCCTGCTTGGCAATGCCCACTGAGCCCCGCAGCAGCAGTCAGGGGAGGAACGTGAGAGGGTCTTCAGAGGAACATCTGCCACTCAATCGCTGCATCCAGCAGGGGGACAGAGAAAGGGGCGGGGCTGCCGGGACAAAGGGCACTGGCGGAGACGCCGGGCTCACTTGGAACGTTGAGGCCAGAGAGCTGCAGAGAAAACCTGCTGTCTCCTTTGCACAAGGGGGAAGAGGTTCCATCAGTCCCTACCGCCACGTCTGGCGGGTGGGTCTTGCCTGTGGCCACCACTTCTTTACACAACGGGCGGTGTCGCACATAAAATTGTATGACATGTTTCAGGGGCCCCGATCAATGGGACTTACTGTCACCCCTGCACCAGGAGGAAGTGGTACCTTCATTGCTTCCAGGGCCAGCGGGAGGGAAATGGTCTCCCCCTTCCCTGACCATGACCCGCCACCTCTGGCGGGTAGGTCAGGGTCTTTCCACCACTTCCAGCGGGTGGGACATTCAGGTGACTGCCCCAACTGTTCCACACCTGCGTGATGCCATATGATCTTCTTCCTTGTTCCTGGGGCAGCCTAGTCCGAGCCAATTATTTTGTGCTACCTGTGCAGCCCCATTCTGCCTCCATGAGAGGGAGGGAAGCGCACAATGTCATTTTGCAGCGGTGCTCTCATGCGGGTGGAGGGCCATGCTGACCAAGACCCGCCACCTCAGACGGGTGTGTCATGTCCATGGCCTCCGCTCCTCTGCACGAGGGACAGTATCATGCTGCTGAGCTACTGCGCTGCTCTTCCTGGTCCCTCATCATCCAGCCCATCATCATCCAGCCCATCATCATCCCTGGTCCATCATCATCCAGCCCATCATCTGGTGCTCTTCCTTCAGCCAGACCATCGCCCCTCCATGCAAGAGAGGCGAGCGCACAATGTTTCCCCCTTCCTTGACTGCAATCTGCCATGTTTGTTGGGTGGCTCAGGGTCCAGCTTCCTTCTGCTATGTCCAGCAGGTGGGTCATGTCCGTGGCCACCGCTCCTCTGCATGAGGGATGGTGTCATGCCTTGCTAGTTCGCTGCTCTTCTGGGTCCATCCCTGTTGAGGCAGCTTATTTTGTGCCACCTGTCCAGCCGAGGGAATTTTCATCTACATGCGCATGATTTCTCCCCCTTCCCTGTCCATGACACTCCAGTGGGTGGGTCATGCCTGTGGCCTCCAGTCCTCTGCACAAGGGACAGCATCATGCTGCCACGCTGGTGAGCTGGACTTCTGGGTCCGTCCATATCTGGGCCCCTTAGTTTGTGCCACCTCTCCAGCCGGGGGAAGGTTCCCTTCCATGCGCATCATGTGTCCCCCTTCCCTGTCCATGAAACGCCACATCCAGTGGGTGGGTCATGCCCTCAGCCTCCACTCCTCTGCACGGAGGATGGCATCATACTGCCACGCTAGTGCGGTGCTCTTCTGGGTCCATCCCCATCCAGGATGCTTATTTTGTGCCGCCTATGCAGCCGGCAGATGTTTCCCCTCCATGCGGGGCAGGGGCAAGCATGATGTCTCTCCCTTCCCTAACTGTGAAGGACACGTCTAGCGGGTTTGTCATTCCTGCAGCCACTGCTCTTCTGCGTGACTGATGGTGTCATGCTGCTGCACTAGTGTGCTGCTCTTCCATGTCCGGCCCCATCCGGGCCACTTATCTTGTGCCACTAGTCCAGCAGGGGGACATTACGCCTCCCTGTGGGCAGGGGCACGCGAGATGTCTCCCCCTTCTCTGACCGCAACCCATAGGGCCATGAAGGCGTGCACAGTGGGGTGCTGCCAGGGGGCAGCCAGACACCCTGTTCTAAGTTGGGAGGCAGCCACAGACATGACCCACAGTGCAAGACTTCTGGTGGGGGACGCCAACATGACCCATACTCCAGGCATGCGGTGGCTCCTAGGGCCGTGTGGGAGGACACAGGGGTGCCGCTGGGGGCCGCCAGGTGACTCGCCCTGATTTGGGATGCAGCCAGATGCCTCACCACCTGAGCCCGCCCACATGACCCAAACACCAGACGTGCAGTCGCCCCTAGGGCCGTGTGGGTGGGCACAAGGGTTTGGTTCCGGGCAGCCAGACCCCACGCCCTGAGTTGGTAGACTGTGGGACGCCTTGCTGAGCCAGCTCGTGAGGAGGGGGCCCCCACAAAAATGATGCACGTCCATCACTTCAAATGGAGGCATAAGGCAATTGCCATTGATGGCTCCATTTCTATGGGACTTTCCTGGGGGCATCAGCTTTGGAGCTTTATAACTCAGAGATACGTCTTGCAATCTTCATGAATCTTGTAGGGAGGCTGGAGGATAGCCCACTGAAAACTTCCTGCAAGTTTGGGCTTCTGAGCATGAAGGCGGCCGTCCTGGGGCCCCTCGAGCCCCAAAATTCGAACTGGTTGAGAAACGGGGTGAGTTCATTAAGTTCATGTTCTGTGTTCCGTGGAAATTAACGAACCATGAGCCGAGTGGTTTGGGTTTTTTTCATTCCATGCTTTCCATTATTCCCTATGGGCACTCCGTGTCCCCATTATTCCCTATGGGAAAGCATGGTTTCCATTATCTCCTAAGGGGAATCGCTATCTCATTCATTTCCTCTGGGCGATCGCTATCTTCAGCGATTGCCCAGAAATACCTTCCCCTATGTGTATCTCTGTGTATCGATCTTTTTCTATCAGTTTGGTACCAGCATCACTCACCTGCCAGCCAGCCATGGCGGCAAGGAAGGGACCCCTTCCCCCGACAGGGAGGAGACCGCAGGACCATACGGGAAGCTTCATAGGATGCAGCCACAGACATGGCTCACCCACCGGTCGTGGCATTAGGTCTGTGTTGAGGAGGGGGCAACCTGGCCCTCCCCCAATGGGAGAGCAGAGCAGCAAAGCAACATTGTGCACTCCCCTCCCTTGCATGGTGGGATGCCTGCGGGCTGTTCAGGCTACAGAAAATAATTGGCCCGCACAAGACCAGACATGGAAGAGCAGCGTCATGAACACTGATGGCAGTCACCTGAACGACCCACCTGCCGGATGTGGCAGTACAGAAAGAACGCCTTCCCCCTGGCGCGGAAGAGACAGCCTCTCCCGGTGAATGGGGCTCCTCCCACAATCCTGTACAACTATATGTTCAAGCCATCCCTTGTGTCTGGGACTTGCTTGCGAGGTTGCAGGCAGGCTTGGCCACCCGCTTGCATCCTCTGTGCAGAGAGGACCCATACAACGTGGCCTGCATATGCGACCGGCGTATCAAGGGCAGCACAACCATGAGGCTGGGAGAGCTCCTCCAGTTGGCTAAGCTCCTGCGTCGAGCAGTGCACACGCTCCGGTCCCAGCATGCGGAGGGGAGGGGAGGGGAGGGTGTGGGGGGAGGGGACGGAGGGGGAGGAGAGGGCGGTAGCAGTGCCCAGTGGCCCCAGGAGGCAGGCGAGCTCTCCCTATGAAGACCCACCCCCATTCTTGTCCTCAGTGGTGGGCTGGGCACTCATTATTGTTGTCATTCCCTATGGGCAAGGAAGTTTTCCATTATTCCCTATGAACAAACGGTGTTCCCATTATTCCCTATGGGCAAGCATGCTTTCCATTATTCACTATGGGCAATCACTGTTCCCGTTATACCCTACAGGCAATCTCTGTTTCAATTATTCCCTGAGCACAAACATGATTTCCATTATTCCCTATGGGTAATCACTATATGCATTATTCCCTATGGACATTCGCTGTTTTCATTATTCCCTAAGGGCCACTATTCTTTCCATTATTCGCTACAGACAATCACTGCCCTCATTATTCCCTATGGGAAATCGCTGTCCTCATTATACCCTATGGAGAAGCATGCTTTCCATTATTCCCTATGAGCAATCTCTGTTCACATATTTCCCAATGGGAAAGCATGCTTTCCCCTAGGAACTAATAGAAACTTTTATCAGTTTAGCAAGCCCAATCAATAATAACATGTGTCCTCTGCATATTGTTGAATGTGTTTCAGATAATTCGAATAACAACTACAACTTGGTGTAACTCCTTTTGCTAGTGTTCTAATTATTTCTCAGACTTTCACTGGTTGGACTCCAGTGTTTATGGCCCCATTTTCCAGTGTAACCTATGGGCAATCGTTCGCGCCATTATTTCCTATGGGAAAGCATGCTTTCCATTTTTTCCTATGAGCAATTTCTGTTCCCCTATTTCCCTGTGAAAAAGCGGGCTTTCTGTTATTCCCTAAGAGAAGCCACTGTGCCAATTAGACCCTATGAGCAAGCATGATTTCCGTTATTCCCTATGTGCAATCGCTGTCTCCAGTACTCCCTATGGGCAAACATGGTTTACATTGTTCTCTCTGAGCAGTCACTGTCTCTATTATTCTTTAAGGACAAGCATGGTTACCAGTATTCTCTAGCGGAATCGCTATCTCCATTATTCTCTATGGGCAAGCATAATTTCCATTATTTCCTGAGGGCTATCACTTTATCCATTATTTCCTAGGGGCAAGCATGATTTGCATTATTCCCTATGGGCAATCTCTGACTTCCTTATTCCCTATTGGCAAGTATCATTTCCATGTTTGGCTATGAGCAACCGCTCTCTTCATTATTCCCTATGGGCAAGTCTTGTTTCCATTATTCCGTCTGGGCAAGCATGGTTTCCATTTTTCCCTATGGGCAAGAGCTGTCCCCATTATTCCCTATGGGAAAGCATGGTTTCCTTTATTCCCTATGGCCTCTTACTGTCCCTATTATTCCCTAGGGACAATCGCTGTTTTCATTATTCCCTATGGGCAGGCATGCTTTCCATTATTCCCTATGAACATACAGCGTTCACATTATACCCTATGGGCAAGCACGCTTTCCATTATTACCTATGAGCAATCGCTGTCCCCGTTATTCCCTATGGGCAATCTCTGTTCCCATTATTGCTTAGGGGAAGTATGATTTCCATTCTTCCCTATGGGCAATCACTATCTGCATTATTCTCTAGTGTCAATCGCTGTTCTCATTATTCCCTAAGGATAAGTATTCTTTCCATTATTCCCTGCAGGCAATCACTGTTCTCATTATTGCCTATGGGCAAGTGTCGTTTCCATTATTCCCTATGGACAATCACTATCACCAATATTCCCTATAGACAATCACTGTTTTCATTATTCCCTTTTCTTTATTCATCATTTCCCTATTCCCTATGACTGTGGTTTACATGATTTCCAATGGTCATTGGCTTTCCCCATTTTTCCCTATGGGCATGCATGGTTTCTAGTATTCCCTCTGGACAATCGGTGTCCCTATTTTTTCCCTCTGGGCAAGTATCAATTCCATTATTCCCTATGGGCAATTGCTTTATCCATTGTTCCCTATCGGCTATCGCTGTTCCCGTTATTCCCTAAGGACAAGCACGCTTTCCATTATTCTATATGAGCAATCATGGTGCCCAGTATTCCCTAAGGGCCAGCATGGTTTCCATTATTGCATAGGGGCTATCGCCGTTTCATTAATTCCCTGTGAGCAATCACTGTCTCCTTTAGTCCCTATGCCATTAGTCCCTAATGGAGTCGCTGTCTCCATTATTCCCTTTGGGCAAGCATGATTTCTATTATGCCCTATGGGCAATCGCACTCTCCATTATTCCCTTGGAGAAAGCACGGTTTGCATTATTCCCAATGGGGATTATGCCCTAAGTCAAGCAACTTTTCCATTATTCCCTATGGGCAATCGCTGTCCCCATTATTCCCTAGGGGAAGCAGAGTTTCCTTTATTCCCTAAGGCCACTCACTGTTGCCATTATTCCCTATGGACTATCGGTGTTTTCAGTATTCCGTATGGTCAAGTGTTGTTTTCATTATTACCTATGGACACTCGCTGTTTTCGTTATTCCCTTTGGTCAATCTCTATTATTCCCTATTCTTTCCATTTTTCACTATGAACGAACTCTGTTCCCATTATTCCCTAACAACAATCGCTGTTCCCATTATTCCCCATGGGCAATTGCTATTCCAGTTCTTACCAATGGGCATGCATGGCTTCCTTTATTCCCTATCGACCATCGCTGTCCCCATAATTCGCAATGGACTATCTCTGTTTTCATTATTTCCTGTGAGCAATCATTGTCTCCATTATGCCCTGTGGACAATCGCTGTTTTCATTATTACCTATGGACAATCACTGTCTCCGTTATTCCTTAAGGGCAAGCATCATTTCCATTTTTCCCTATGGGCAATCCCTGTCCCCGTTATTCCCTATTGGCAGACTTAGTTTTCATTATTCCCTATGGACAATCACTCTCTACATTATTCCCCAGGGGCATGCACAATTTCCATTATTCCCTAAGGGCAATCGCTGACTGCATTATTCCCTAAGGTCTATCACTGTTCCCATTGTTTCTTAAGGGTAAGCATGCTTTCCATTATTACCTACGGGGAATCGCTGTCCCCATTATGCCCTATGGGTAAGCATGGTTTCCATTTTTTCCTAAGGGAAATCGCTGTTCCTATTATGGCCTACAGGCAAGCATGATTTCCTTTATTTCCTAGGGGCGATCTGTGTCTCCGTTATTCCCTATGGGCAATTGCTCTTTTCATTATTCCCTATGGGCAAGCATAGCTTTCATTATTCCTTTTGTACAATCGCTGTCCCCATTATTCCCTAAGGGGGATTGCTATCATTATTCTCTATGGGTAAACATGGTCTCCATTATTCCCTAAGGCCAATTGTTGTCCCCATTATTTCCTATGGACAAGCTTGGTTTCCATTATTTCCTATGGGCAATCACTGTCCCTATTATCCACTGCGGGCATACTTGGTTTACATAATTCCCTGTGGGCAATCGCTGTTTCCATTATTCCTTAAGGGCAAGCATGGTTTCCGGTATTTTCTAGCAGAATCGTTGTCTCCATTACACCCTATTTCCTATGGGCAATCATGTTTTCCAGTATTCCATAGCGGCAAGTATGGTTTGCCTTATTCCCTATGGGCAATCTCTGTCTCCATTATTCCCTAAAGGCAAGCATCGTTTCCATAATTGCCTATGGGCAATCGCTGTCTTCAGTATTCCCTATGGACAAGTACCTTTCTCTATCTTCATTTATGTGGATCTATGTGTATCTATCAATTACAAATGTTTTTCTTTCTGACACAGAGAGAAACAGATAGAGTTATAACAAGCAAGATCTAGAATCATAGAGAATGCGAATGCTACGAATAGATATAGGTTCAGACAGAACAAGATAGAAATAACTAAATAAACGACGCTAGAGATAGAGATAGAAAGAGAGAAAATGAAAGGTAGAGATAGAAAGAGATAGGAAAGGATTAACAGTGCAATCCTAAGAAGAGTTACTCCAGTCTAAGGCCATTGAATGAATGGGCTTAGACTGGTGTAACTCTGTTTAGGATTGCACTGTAATGTAGTGGTAGAAAGAGATAGAAAGTAAAAGATAGAACGTACAAGCCGTATGGACAGAAATAGATAGGACATTAGAGATAAACTGAGCTGGATCTAGAAACAGGTAGACTGCGAACACTACAAATAGATAGAGGTTGGGACAGAACAAGATAGAAATAACTAAATAAACAGCGATAGAAAGTGATATAGATACAGAGAGAGAAAATTAAAGCTAGAGATAGAAAGAGATAGGAAAGGGCAGCTATAAATACAAAGAGAGAGATTAAGATATATAGTTGTAGAAAGACAGAAAGAAAAAGAGAAAGAACGTAACAAATAGAACGAGCAGTCTAGACAGAAATAGATAGAAAACTCTCCATAGAGATTAACTGAGCTAGATCTAGCAACAGATAGAATGCAAACACTAAAATTGAGGTTCGAACAGTACAAGATAGAAATAACTAAATAAACAGTGATAGAAGCCGAGAAAAACCAAATCAGATAGAAAAAGATAGATAAACATAGATGACAATAATTAGAGAAAGGAATATAGAAAGCAATTAGATACAGAAAGAGAAAATGAAAGCTAGTGATAGGAAAGGATCAGAAAGATAGGGAAGTGCACGTATGCATAGAAAGATAGCTTCAGCTAGGTACATAGAAAGAAACAGATAGAGATAGAAATTAACAAATGGACAGTAAGAGAGAGAACCGGAAGAAGCTAGAGATAATCTGAGATAGATCTAGAAACATGCGAACGCTACAAATAGAGGTTTGGCGAGCACGATAGAAATAACTAAATAAACAGAAAGAGGCTGAGAAAAACCATATCAGATAGAAAAAGATAGGTAAACATAGATACACAAAGATGAAGCTATTTAGAGAAAGGTATATAGAAAGTGATAGAGATAGAAGGAGAGAAAATGAAAGAGAAAGAGATAGGAATGTGCCGATATACATAGAAAGAGAGAGATTCAGATAGGTAGCGGTAGAAAATAAGAAACAAATATAGAAATTCACAAATGGACAGTAAGAGCCATATAGGCAGAAAGATAAAAAAAGCTACAGAGAGATAAACTGAGCTAGAGCTAAAAACCAATAGAATCTATCTATCGTGTTCTGTCTGACTTTTTTCTATTTGAAACATTTTGCATTCTCTTTCTAATGTAGCCTTTCCTATCTGTTTCTGCCTATATGGCTCTTACTGTCCATTTGTGAATTTCTATCCCTAGCTGTTTCTTTCTATGTCTTTCTACTGCAATCTATATCATTTCCTCTTTCTATCTCTAGCTATCATTTTCTCTCTTTTTATCTCTCTCTCTCTAGTTTTCTACATAATTTTCTCTATTTTCATGTCATCATTCTACAGATCATTCTACTGTTCTAGTTTTTCTCTCCAATCTCAAATCCTTTAAATAGGAAAACATCAGCACAAGATAGATTGGTTTTTAGCTCTAGCTCAGTTGATCTCTCTGTAGCTTTCTCTGTTTCTGCCTATATAGCTCTTACTGTCCATTTGTGAATTTCTATTTCTAGTTGTTTCTTTCTCTCTTCCCACCTCTATGTATCTGAATCTCTCTCTTTCTATGCATACGTGCACTTTCCTATCTTTTTATCACTAGCTTTCATTTTCTCTTTCTGTATTTATCTTATTGCTTTCTATTTGTAGCGTTTGCATTCTATCTGTTTCTAGATCTAGCTCATTTTATCGCTATGTAGCTTTTTCTATCTATTTCTGTCTATACGGCTCTTTCTGTTATGTTCTATCTCTATCTTTTTCTTTCTGTGTTTCCACAACTATCTATCTTAATCTCTCTCTTTGTATGTATATCTGCCCTTTCATCTCTTTCGATCTCTACCTCTTTCTCTCTTTCTCTCTCTATCGCTTTCTATATCTGTCTATCGCTTTCTGTTATTTCTATCTTGTTCTGTCTGAACCTCTATCTATTTGTAGTGTTTGCAGTCTGTTTCTAGATCTAGCTCAATTTCAGTCCTATCTAACCATTTCTGTCCATACAGCTTGTACGTTCTATCTCTTTCTTTTTCTCTTTCTACCACTATGTTAATCTCTCTTCCCTATCGCTCTCCCTTCCCTATCTCTCTGTCTCTCGCTTTCATTTTCTCTCTCTGTATCTATCTCTATCGCTTTCTATCTCTTCCTCTATCGCTATTTAGTTATATCTATCTTGTTCTGTCCAAACCGCTGTTTGTAGTGTGCGCAGTCTACCTGTTTCTAGATCTAGCTCAGTTTATCTCTATGTCCTATCTACCTATTTCTGTCTCTACGTCTCGTACGTTCTATCTCTATCTTTTTCTTTCTATCTCTTTCTACCGCTACCTATCTTAATCTCTATATCTATCGCTGTTTATTTCGTTATTTCTATCTTGTTCTGGCTGAGCCTATACCTATTTCTAGCATTGGCATTCTATATGTATCTAGCTCATTATATCTCGAGGCAGCTTTTTCTATCTCTTTCTCTCTGTGTCTTAGTGTTTATTTGTTACTTTCTATCTCTGTTTCTTTCTATCATTTCTCTCTAGCTATCATTTTCTCTCTTTTTATATCTATCTCTATTTCTATAACTATCTTCATCTATATGTAGCTATGTGTAGCTATCTATTTCAAATGATACTGTTTTTCTCTCCTTTTTATTTATCAATCTATCTTCTTCGGTCTGACTCTATATCTATTTGAAGGCTATACATTCTGATTCTAGCTCTAGGATAGTTGATAGAAACAGATAGAGATAGATAGACACAAACAGACAGTGAGAGAGATATAGAGAAAAGGCTACTAAGATATCAACTGGGTTGATATCAACTGTGTTGATTCTGCTAGACGCAGAATACGAATGACACAAGTAAATATGGAGTCAAGAGGGTACAAGGTAGTTAGGGAGAGAGAGAGAGAGAACGAACGAACGAATGAACAAAAGATGGAGAGAAAAACAAAAGTATTAGAAAAGATAAACATACACGAAGAGGAAGATAGAGAAAGGTAGAAACGATAGCAATACATATAGAAAGAGAGAAAATGATAGCTAGAGATAGAAAGAGATATAGAAAGTAATAAATAAACAATAAAAGATGCAGAGAAACAGAAAAGGCTCCATAGAAATCAACTGTTAGAGAGAGAAACAGAATACAAAATGCTTCAAATAGACCAAGAGAGAGAGAGAGACAAAAAAATTAGCAGAAGATATATACACCATAGATACACAGATGAAGAAAGGTATATAGAAAATGAGAGAGAAATATAGAAAGAGAAAATGGTAGAGATAGAAAGAGATAGGAAAGGGCAGATATACAAAGAAAGAAAGATACTGGTAGATAGTAGTGGAAAGACATAGAAAGCTGGAGTTAGAAATTAAACAACTAGACAGTAAGATACAGATACAGAGAAACCGATAGGAAATGCTACATAGAGATCAACAGTACTAGACGCAGAAACAGAATGTGAATGCTTCAAAGAGACACGAGCTATCTATCTATCTATCTATCTATCTATCTATCTATCTATCTATCTAGCTAGCTAGCTAGCTAGCTAGCTAGCTAGCTAGATAGATAGATAGATAGATAGATAGATAGATAGATAGATAGATAGATAGATGATAGATAGATAGATAGATAGATAGATAGATAGATAGATAGATAGATAGATAGATAGATAGATAGATAGATAGATAGATAGATAGATAGATAGATAGATAGATAGATAGATAGATAGATAGATAGATAGATAGATCTATCTTGTCTCTTTGAAGCATTCACATTCTGTTTCTGTGTAGAGAAAGCTACAGAGAGATCAACTGAGCTAGAGCTAAAAACCAATCTATCTTGTGCAGACGTTTTCCTATTTAAAGGATTTTGCATTCTAGCTCTTGCACAGTTGATCTCAATGTTTCCTATCTGTTTCTGCCTATATGGCTCTTACTGTCCAATTTCTATCCCTAGCTGTTTCTTTCTATCTTTCCACTGCAATCTATTTCAATCTCTCTCTTTTTATGAATATATTTCATTTCCTATTGCTTTCTATCTCTAGCTATCATTTTCTCTCTTTCTATATCTATCACTATTGTTGTCTACATACCTTTCTGTATTTTCATCTATGCGTATGTATGTGTACAAGTCTTTCTAATGTTCTAGTTTTTCTCTCCATTCTATCAGCCTCTCTATCTTGTTCTGCCTGGCCCTTTATTTATTTGAAGCATTTGCATTCTGTTTCTCTGTCTAGCACAGTCGATCTCTATGTAGCCTTTCCTGTTTCTCTGTATCTGTATCTTACTGTCTAGTTGTTTAATTTCTATCTCGAGCTTTCTGTCTTTGCACTAGTATCTATGAGTATCTATCTCTTGTATATCTGCCCATTCCTCTCTCTTGCTATCGCTACCATTTTCTCTCTTTCTATATTTATCTCCATTTTCGATACACTAATTTTTCTATATACATCTATAAACTTCTTCATCTATGTATATCTATCTATCATCTATCATCTATCATCTATCATCTATCATCAATCATCTATCATCTATCATCAATCTATCATCTATCTATCAAGTTTGTTCTGTCTGACTTGTATTTGAAGCATTTTGGTTTTCTCTCTAACACAGTTGAGTCTTTTCTATCTGTTTCTCTGTATCTGTAGGTTACTGTTTATTTGTCGCTAGCTCTTTTTATCTCTAGCTATCTTTTTATCTCTTTCTATATGTATTGGTATCATTTTCTACATTTATCTTCCTCTTGGTGTATGTGTAACTATCTGTTCTAATGTTTTTTTTTCTCAGTTCTTGTTTTCTTTCTTTCTTTCACCTACCTACCTACTTACCTACCTACCTTGTTCTCTCTGACTCCATATCTACTTGCATCATTCATATTCTGCTTCTAGATCTCACACAGTTGATATCTAAGTAGACTTTTCTATCTGTTTCTCTATATCGCTTACTGTTTGTTTCTATCTCTGTTACTATCAACTGTCCTAGAGCTAGAAACAGAATGTAAAGCCTTCAAAATAGATATAGAGTTGAACAGAAGAAGATAGCGAGAAAGGAGAGAAAAAAATATCATTTGAAATAGATAGCTACACATACCGATAGACATAGAAAGCGATAGAGAGCGATACAGAGAGAAAATGAAAACTTGAGATAGAAAGTGATAGGAAAGGGCAGATATCCATACGAAGAGAGAGATTAAGTTGTAGAAAGACATAGAAAGAAAAAGATAGAAATAGAACATAACAAATAGTACGAGCCATATAGCCAGAAATAGATAGAAGATAAGAGATAAACTGGGCTAGATCTAGAAACTGATAGAATGCAAACACTGCAAATAGATACAGGTTCGGACAGAACAAGAAAGAAATAACTAAATAAACAGCGATGGAAGCCGAGACAAACCAAATCAGATAGAAAAAGATACAAATAGTTAGAGAAAGGTATATAGAAAGCAATCAGATACAGAAAGAGAAAATGAAAGCTAGTGATAAAAAGATAGGAAAGTGCACATATGCATAGAAAGAGAGAGATTCAGAGAGGTAAAGGTAGAAAGACATAGAAAGAAACAACTAGAGATAGAAATTCATAAATGGACAGTAAGAGCCAGATAGGCAGAAACAGATAGAGAAAGCTACAGAGCTAGACCAATAGACTCTATCTTGTGGTGTCTGACTTTTTCCTATTTAAAGGATTTTGCATTCTAGTTCTAGCACAATTGATCTCGATGTAGCCTTTCCTCTCTGTTTCTGCCTATACGGCTCTTACTGTCCATTTGTGAATTTCTATCCCTACCTGTATCTTTTTATGTTTCCACCGCAATCTATTTCAATCTCTCTTTCTATGAATATATGTCGTTTCCTATCGCTTTCTATCTCTAGCTATCATTGTCTCTCTTTCTATATCTCTAATGTTTTCTACATACCTTTCTCTATTTTCATCTATGTGTATGTATGTCTTTCTAATCTTTCTAATGTTCTAGTTTTTCTCTCCATTCTATCACTCTCTCTATCTTGTTGTGCTTGACCCGTTATCTATTTGAAGCATTCGCATTCTGTTTCTGTGTCTGGCACACCTGATCTCTATGTAGCCTTTTCTGTTTCTCTGTTTCTGTATCTTGTTCTTTATTTGTCGCTAGCTCTTTCTATCTCTAGCTATAATTTTCTCTCTATATGTATTGGTATCATTTTCTACCTTTCTCTACCTCTTTGTGTATGTGTAACTATCTTTTCTAATATTTTTTCTCAGTTCTTGTTTTCTTTCTTTCACCTACCTACCTTGTTCTCTCTACTTGAATCCTTTGTATTCTGCTTCTAGATCTCACACAGTTGATATCTAAGTAGTCTTTTCTATCTAGTTTTCTATATCTCTCTCTTACTGTTCATTTGTTTCTTTCTATCACGATCTGTTTCTATCAACTGTCCTAGAGCTAGAAACAGAATGTCAAGCCTACAACTATAGAGTCCAACTATAGAGCAGTACCGAAGAAGACAGAGAGAAAAACAATATCATTTGAAATAGATAGCTACACATAGATACATATAGATGATATAGGACAGTATTGAAAAACAACAGTGATAGATATAGAAAGATAGAAAATGATAGCTAAAAGAAATGATAGCTTAGAAAGAAACAGCGATAGAAAGTAACAAATAAACACTGAGAGACACAAACAGATAGAAAAAGCTGCATAGAGGTATAATGAGCTAGATCTAGAAACATAGAATGCGAAAGCTACAAATAGAAAGACAGAAATAACTGAACAAACACTGATAGAGATAGAAAGCGATAGAGATCGATACAGAAGAAGAGAAAATGAAAGCTTGAGATAGAAAGTGCAGATATACATACAAAGAGAGAGATTAAGATAGATAGTTGTAGAAAGACAGAGAAAGAAAAGGATAGAGATAGAACATAACAAATAGTACGAGCCGTATAGACTGAAATAGAAGATAAGAAACTGAGGTAGAGCTAGAAACAGAAAGACTGCAAACACTGCAAAAAGATAAAGGTTCGGACAGAACGAGATAGAAATAACTAAATAAACAGCGATAGAAGCTGAGACAAACCAAATCAGATAGAAAAAACGCGTAGATTAAAATAATTAGAGAAAGGTATATAGAAAGTAATAAGATAGATACAGAAAGAGAAAATGAAAGCTAGTGATAAAAAGATACGAAAGAGCACGTATGCATAGAAAGAGAGCTTCAGCTAGATAGCAGTAGAAAGATGTAGAAAGAAGATGAGAAAGCAACAAATTAACAAACCAGAAAAAGCTACAAAGAGATTAACTGAGCTAATCTAGAACCAGATAGAATGCAAACACTAAAAATAGAGGTTTGGACAGTACAGGACAGAAATAACGAAATAAACAGCGATAGAAGCCGAGAACAGCCAAAGTAGATAGAAAAAGATAGATAAATATAGATGACAATAATTAGAGAAAGGAATATAGACAGCAATTTAGATACAGAAAGAGAAAATGAAAGCTAGTGATAGGAAAGGATCGGAAAGATAGGGAAGTGCACGTATGCATAGAAAGAGATAGCTTCAACTAGATAGCAGTAGAAAGACGTAGAAAGAGAAAATAACAAATGGACAGTAAGAGAGAGAGAACCAGAAAAAGCTACATAGAGCTAAACTAAGCTAATCTAGGAACAGACAGAATGCAAACAGAGACAGAAGAAAGAACTACATAAACAAATAGATAAAGGATTGGACAGAACAAGAGAAATAACTAAAACAGAAAGAGGCCGAGAAGAAACGTATCAGAACGAAAAAGATAGATAAACATAGATACACGAAGATGAAGCTATTTAGAGAAGTATCTCTCTCTCTCAATATCTCTCTCTTACTGTTTCTTTCTTTCTGTCTCTATCTGTTTCTATCAACTGCCCTAGAGCTAGAAACAGAACGTAAAGCCTTCAAATAGCTATGGAGTCAGACCAATAGAATGTATCTATCTTGTTCTGTCTGTTATATTTAAAGCATTTTGCATTCTGTTTTTAGCTCTAGCACAGTTGATCTCCATGTAGCACGTCCTATCTATTTCCGCCTCTATGGCTCTTACTGTCCATTGGGGAATTTTCTATCTGTTTCTTAATATGTCTTTCCCCTGCAATCTATTTCAAGCTATCTCTTTCCTATCTCTATCTCTAGCTATTATTTGCACTCCTTCTCTATCATTTTCTTTTCATTTTCATCTGTGTCCAAATCATTCTAATGTTCTAGTTTTTCTCTCCATTCTATCAGTCTATGAATCTTCTTCTGGCCGACTTTAGCTATTTCAAGTATTCTGTTTCTGTTTCTAGCACAGTTGGTCTTTATGTAGCCTTTACTATCTGTTTCTCTGTATCTATATCTCACCATTTAATTTCTATCTCCAGTTTTCTTCTATCTTTCCATCTGCCCTTTCCTATCTCTATCGCTACCATTTTCTCTCTTTCTATATTTATCTCTATCTTCTATTTACCTTTCTCTCTTTATATATATAAGTTTCTCTAACTTTCATCTGTGTCTTTTGCTGTGCATATACACAGATGTGTATTTCTTTTGCTGATTTCTCTCTCTCTCCCTCTCTCTCTCTGTCATCTAGTTTGTTCTGTCTGACTATTTTCTTTTTGAAGCATTTTGCATTCTGTTTCTCTCTAACACAGTTGATCTCTATGTAGCCGTTTCTGTATGTTTCTCTGTATCTCTCTTACTGTTTATTTGTTACTTTCGATCGCTAGCTCTTTCTATCTCTAAGCAGTCATTTTCTCACTTTCTATAGGTATTGCAATCGTTTTCTACCTTTCTCTATCTTCCTCTTTGTTTTTCTCTCCTTAGTTCTTTTTTACTTTCTTTTTCTTTCTTTCTTTCTTTCTTTCTTTCTTTCTTTCTTTCTTTCTTTCTCTTTCTTTCTTTCTTTCTTTCTTTTTTTCTTTCTTTCTTTCTTTCTTTCTTTCTTTCACCTACCTATCTACCTACCTTGTTCTTTTGCTAATTTTTTGTTTTTCTCTCCTTTCTATCTATATCTAGCTATCTCTGTTGATCTCTATATAGCCTTTCCTGTCTTTCTCTGTATCTGTATCTTACTATCTAGTTTCATTTCTATTTCCAGCCTTCTTTCTCGTTCCACTACTATCAGTATTTAGCTCTTTCGTTGTATCCTGCCCTTTATTATCTCTTTCTATCTCTACCGTTTTCTCTCTTTCTATATTTATCTCCATCATTTTCTGTATACATTTCTCTAACTTTCTTCATCTATATGTATCTATGTGTATATATCTTTTGAATTTTTTTGTTTTTCTATCTATCTATCTATCTATCTATCTATCTATCTATCTATCTATCTATCTATCTATCTATCTATCTATCTATCTATCTATCTATCTATCTATCTATCTATCTATCTATCTATCTATCTATCTATCTATCTATCTATCTATCTATCTATCTATCATCTAGTTTGTTCTGTCTGTTTTTCCATTTGAATCATTTTGCATTCTGTTTCTCTAACACAGTTGATATCTATGTAGCCTTTTCTATCCGTTTCTCTGTAGCTGTCTTTTTTACTTTATATCTCTTTCTATCTAGCTATCATTTTCTCTCTTCCTATATGTATTGGTATCGTTTTCTACCTTTCTCTATCTTCCTCTTTGTATATGTGTATTTATCTTTTCTAATATTTTTGTTTTTCTCTCCATCATTTGTTCATTCATTCACTCTCTCTCTCTCTCTCTCTCTCTCCCCCTAACTACCTTGTACCCTCTTGACTCCCTATCTACTTGTATCATTTGCATTCTGCTTCTAGGTCTCACGCAGTTGTGAATACGAATGATATAAGTAGATATGGAGTCAGAGAGAAGGTAGGTAGGTAGGTAGGTAGGTGAAAGAAAGAAAGAAAGAAAGAACAAATGAACAAACGAACTAAGGACAGTAAGAGGAGATATATATCAACTGTGTGAGACCTAGAAGCAGAATACGAATAATACAAGTAGATAGGGAGTCAAGAGGGTACAAGGTAGTTAGGGAGATAGAGAGAGAGAGAGAGAGAGAGAGAGAGAGTGAATGAATGAATGACAAATGATGGAGAGAAAAACAAAAATATTAGAAAAAATAAATACACATATACAAAGAGGAAGATAGAGAAAGGTAGAAAACGATACCAATACATATAGGAAGAGAGAAAATGATAGCTAGAGATAGAAAGAGTAAAAAAGTAAAAAAGAGCTACAGAGAAACAGATAGAAAAGGTTACATAGATATCAACTGTGTTAGAGAGAGAAACAGAATGCAAAATGGTTCAAATGGAAAAACAGAACAAAATAGACGATCGATGATAGATGGATAGATAGATATAGATAGAAAAACAAAAAAATTCAAAAGATATATACACATAGATACATATAGATGAAGAAAGTTAGAGAAATGTATACAGAAAATGATGGAGATAAATATAGAAAGAGAGAAAACGGTAGAGATAGAAAGAAAGGGCAGATTACAAAGAAAGAGCTAGATACTGATAGTAGTGGAAAGAGAAAGAAAGCTGGAGATAGAAATTAAACAACTAGATAGTAAGATACAGATACAGAGAAAGACAGGAAAGGCTATATAGAGATCAACAGAGATAGAGAGATAGAGAGATAGAGAGATAGAGAGATACAGATAGAAAATTAGCAAAAGAACAAGGTAGATAGGTAGATAGGTGAAAGAAAGAAAGAACGAACGAACGAACGAACGAACGAACGAACGGACGAAAGAAAGAAAGAAAGAAAGAAAGAAAGAAAGAAAGAAAGAAAAAGAAAAAAAGAAGGAGAGATCAACAGAGATAGATAGATATAGATAGAAAGGAGAGAAAAACAAAAAATTAGCAAAAGAACAAGGTAGATAGGTAGGCAGGTGAAAGAAAGAAAGAAAGAAAGAAAGAAAGAAAGAAAGAAAGAAAGAAAGAAAGAAAGAAAGAAAGAAAGAAAGAAAGAAAGAAAGAAAGAAAGAAAGAAAGAAAGAAAGAAAAAGAAAGTAAAAAAGAACTAAGGAGAGAAAAACAAAAATGTTAGAAAAGATAGATACACATACACAAAGAGGAAGATAGAGAAAGGTAGAAAACGATTGCAATACCTATAGAAAGAGAGAAAATGACTGCTTAGAGAGCTAGCGGTCGAAAGTAACAAATAAACAGTAAGAGAGATACATACAGAAACGGCTACATAGAGTTCAAATGTGTTAGAGAGAAACAGAATGCAAAATGCTTCAAAAAGAAAGTCAGACAGAACAAACTAGATGATAGAGGGAGAGAGGGAGGGAGAGAGAGAGAAATCAGCAAAAGAAATACACATCTGTGTATATGCACAGCAAAAGACACAGATGAAAGTTAGAGAAACAGAAACAGAATGCTTCAAATAGCTAAAGAGTTGGTCAGAAGAAGATTCATAGACTGATAGAATAGAGAGAGAAACTAGAACATTAGAATGATTTGGACACAGATGAAAATATGTAGAAAAGAAAGTGATAGATAAAGAAGGAGTGCAAATGATAGCTAGAGATAGAGATAGGAAAGAGATAGCTTGAAATAGATTGCAGAGGAAAGACATTAAGAAACAGAAAGTTCCCCAATGGACAGTAAGAGCCATAGAGGCAGAAGTAGATAGGACATGCTACATGGAGATCAACTGTGCTAGAGCTAAAAACAGAATGCAAAATGCTTTAAATATAACAGACAGAACAAGATAGGTAGATTCTATTGGTTTTTAGCTCTCAGTTCTAGCTAGTTGTAGCTAGCTATGTATCTTTTTCTATCTGTTTGTCCATAGGGCTCTTACCCGTGGGTGAATTTCCACGTCTAGCATTCTTTCTGTCTTTCTACCTTTCTACCTTTCTACCGCACTTTCTATGTATATCTGAACATTCCTATTTCCTATCTCTAGCTTTCTTTTTCTTTCCTTCTATATCTCTATTGCATTCTATATACCTTTCTCTAAATAGCTTCATCTTTTTGTATCTATGTTTACCTATTTTTTCTATCGGATGTTTTTTCTGGGCCTCTTTCTGTTTAGTTAGTTATTTCTATCTTGTTCAGTCCACACCTCTATCTATTTGTAGCATTTTCATTCTATTTCTAGGTCTAGCTCAGATTATTTCTATGTAGCTTTTCTGTCTATACAGCTCGTACTATTTGTTTACCTTCTATCTCTATCTTTTTCTTGTTCTGTCCGAACCTGTCTGTTTATTCAGTTATTTCTATCTTGTTCTGTCTATTTGTAGCATTGGCATTCGATATGTTTCTAGATCTAGCTTTTTCTATCTCTCTGTGCCTTAGTGTTTATTTGTTACCTTCTATCTCTGTTTCTTTCGAAGCTATCATTTCTCTCTACCTTCTATAATTTCCTATCTTTCTATATCGCTATTGTTTTTCAATAGATTTCTATAACTATCTTCATCTATGTGTATCTATGTGTAGCTATCTATTTCAAATGATACTGTTTTTCTCTCCTTTTTATTTATCAATCTATCTTCTTTGGTTGTAGCTAGCTATGTATCATTTTCTATCTGTCTATATGGCTCTTACTGTCCATTGGGGAATTTCCATGTCTAGCATTCTTTCTGTCTTTCTACCATTACCTTTCTACCGCACTTTCTATGTATATCTGAACATTCCTATTTCCTTCTATCTCTAGCTTTCTTTTTCTTTCCTTCTATATCTCTATTGCATTCTATATACCTTTCTTCATCTTTTTGCATACCTATTCCTTTCTATCGGATATATTTTTTCTCGGACTCTTTCTGTTTAGTTAGTTATTTCTATCTTGTTCAGTCCACACCTCTATTTGTAGTATTTTCATTCTATTTCTACGTCTAGCTCAGTTTATTTCTATGTAGCTTTTCTGTCCACCTCCTCTTTCTCTCTCTATCTATATCACTTTCAAATGATACTGTTTTTCTCTCCTTTTTATTTATCAATCTATCTTCTTTGGTTGTAGCTAGCTATGTATCTATCTTCTTTGGTTGTAGCTAGCTATGTATCTTTTTCTATCTGTCTATATGGCTCTTACTGTCCATTGGGGAATTTTCATGTCTAGCATTCTTTCTGTCTTTCTACCTTTCTACCGCAATCTATCTAACATTCCTATTTCCTTCTATCTCTAGCTTTCTTTTTCTTTCCTTCTATATCTCTATTGCATTCTATATACCTTTCTCTAAACAGCTTCATCTTTTTGTATACCTATTTCTTTCTATCGGATATATTTTTTCTCGGACTCTTTCTGTTTAGTTAGTTATTTCTATCTTGTTCAGTCCACACCTCTATTTGTAGTATTTTCACTCTATTTCTAGCACAGTTTAGCTCAGTCTAGCTGTTTATTTCTATGTAGCTTTTCTGTCCACCTCCTCTTTCTCTATCTATATCACTTTCTATATCTGTCTATTTGTAGCATTGGCATTCTATATGTTTCTAGATCTAGCTTTTTCTATCTGTTTCTCTCTGTGCCTTAGTGTTTATTTGTTACTGTCTATCTCTGTTTCTTTCTAAGCTATCATTTCTCTCTAGCTATCATTTCCTATCTTTCTATTTCGCTATTGTTTTTCAATAGATTTCTATAACTATCTACATAACTATAACTATGTGTATCTATGTGTAGCTATCTATTTCAAATGATACTGTTTTTCTCTCCTTTTTATTTATCAATCTATCTTCTTTGATATGACTCCATAGCTATTTGAAGGCTTTACTTTCTGTTTCTAGCTCTAGGACAGTTGATAGAAAGAGATAGAGACAGAAACAAACAAACAGACAGTAAGAGAGATATAGAGCGATATACCTTTCTCTAGAGATAGAAATATTTCTCTAAATAGCTTCATCTTCGTGTATCTATGTTTATCTATCTTTTATGTTCTGATACGTTTCTTCTCGGCCTCTTTCTGTTTATTCAGTTATTTCTCTTGTTCTGTCCAATCCTTTATCTATTTGTTTATGTAGTTCTTTCTTCGGTCTCTGTTTGCATTCCGTCTGTTTCTAGATTAGCTCAGTTTATCTATATGTAGCTTTTTCTGGTTCTCTCTCTCTTACTGTCCATTTGTTAATTTTTCTCTTTCTTTCTATGTCTTTCTACTGCTATCTAGCTGAAGCTATCTCTTTCTATGCATACGTGCACTTCCCTATCTTCCCTATCCTTTCATATCACTAGCTTTCATTTTCTCTTCCTGTATTTAATTGCTTTCTATATTCCTTTCTCTAATTATTGTCATCTATCTTTTTCTATTTGATTTGGTTGTTCCCGGCTTCTATCGCTGTTTATTTAGTTATTTCTATCTTGTACTGTCCGAACCTCTATTTGTAGTGTTTGAATTCTATCTGTTTCTAGATTAGCTCAGTTTATCTCTATGTAGCTTTTTCTGGTTCTCTCTCTCTTACTGTCCATTTGTTAATTTCTTTCTCTATCTCTGTCTTTCTACATCTTTCTACTGCTATCTAGCTGAAGCTCTCTTTCTATGCCTACGTGCACTTTCGTATCTTTTTATCACTAGCTTTCATTTTCTCTTTCTGTATCTATCTTATTGCTTTCTATATACCTTTATCTATCTATTTTAATCTACGTGTATCTATCTTTTTCTATCTGATTTGGTTTGTCTCGGCTTCTATCGCTGTTTATTTAATTATTTCTATCTTGTTCTGTCCGAACCTGTATCTATTTATAATGTTTGCAGTCTTTCTGTTTCTAGCTCTAGCTCAGTTTATCTCTTATCTTCTATTTCAGTCTATACAACTCGTACTATTTGATACATTCTATCTTTATCCTTTTCTTTCTCTGTCTTTCAAAAACTATATAGCTTAATCTCTCTCTTTGTATGTATATCTGCACTTTCTATCTCAAGCTTTCATTTTCTCTTCTTCTGTATCGATCTCTATCGCTTTCTATCTCTATCAGTGTTTGTTCAGTTATTTCTATCTTGTTCATTCTATTTGTAGCATTTGCATTCTATGTTTCTAGATCTAACGCATTATACCTCTATGCAGCTTTTTCTATCTATTTGTGTCTCTTAGTGTTTATTTGTTACTTTCTATCGCTGTTTCTTTCTAAGCTATCATTTCTTTTAGCGATCATTTTCTATCTTTCTATAGCTATCGCTATTGTTTTTCAATAGAGTCCTATAACTAGCTTCATCTATATGTATCTATTTCAAATGATATTGTTTTTCTCTCTGTCTTCTTCGGTACTGCTCTATAGTTGGACTCTATAGTTGTAGGCTTGACATTCTGTTTCTAGCTCTAGGACAGTTGATAGAAACAGATCGTGATAGAAAGAAACAAATGAACAGTAAGAGAGAGATATAGAAAACTAGATAGAAAAGACTACTTAGATATCAACTGTGTGAGATCTAGAAGCAGAATACAAATGATTCAAGTACAGAGAACAAGGTAGGTAGGTGAAAGAAAGAAAGAAAGAAAACAAGAACTGAGAAAAAATATTAGAAGAGATAGTTACACATACACAAAGAGGTAGAGAATGATACCAATACATATAGAGAGAAAATTATAGCTAGAGATAGAGAGAGCTAGCGACAAATAAAGAACAAGATACACGAAAAGAGAAACAGAAAAGGCTACATAGAGCTCAACTGTGTTAGAGAGAGAAGCAGAATGCAAAATGCTTCATATAGAAATGTCAGACAGAACAAACTTGAGACAGATAGATAGATGATAGATGATAGATAGTGGAAAGACAGAAAGAAAGCTGGAGATAGAAATTAAACAACTAGACAGTAAGGTACAGATACAGAGAAACAGGAAAGGCTACATAGAGATCAACTGTGCCAGACACAGAAACAGAATGCGAATGCTTCAAATAGATAATGGGTCAAGCACAACAAGATAGAGAGATTGATAGAATGGAAAGAAAAACTAGAACATTAGAAAGATTAGAAAGGCATACATACACATAGATGAAAATAGAAAAAGGTATGTAGAAAACATTAGAGATAGATATAGAGAGACAATGATAGCTAGAGATAGAAAGCGATAGGAAACGACATATATTCATAGAAAGAGAGATTGAAATAGATTGCGGTGGAAACATAAAAAGATACAGGTAGGGATAGAAATTCACAAATGGACAGTAAGAGCCGTATAGGCAGAAACAGAGAGGAAAGGCTACATCGAGATCAATTGTGCTAGAACTAGAATGCAAAATCCTTTAAATAGGAAAAAGTCAGACACCACAAGATAGAGTCTATTGGTCTAGCTCAGTTGATCTGTTTCTGCCTATCTGGCTCTTACTGTCCATTTATGAAT
This sequence comes from Eublepharis macularius, assembly GCF_028583425.1. Classification (NCBI taxonomy): domain Eukaryota; kingdom Metazoa; phylum Chordata; class Lepidosauria; order Squamata; family Eublepharidae; genus Eublepharis; species Eublepharis macularius. Next base: position 6,392,202 of record NC_072792.1, read on the forward strand.
TTCTATCTCTAGTTGTTTCTTTCTATGTCTTTCTACCTCTACCTATCTGGATCTCTCTCTTTCTATGTATATGTGCACTTTCCTATCTTTTTATCACTAGCTTTCATTTTCTCTTTCTGTATCTATCTTACTGCTTTCTATATACCTTTCTCCAACTATTTGTATCTTTTTCTATCTGATTTGGTTTGTCTCGGCTTCCATCGCTGTTTATTTAGTTATTTCTATCTTGTTCTGTCCGAACCTCTATCTGTTTGCAGTGTTTGCATTCTATCTGTTTCTAGATCTAGCTCAGTTTATCTCTTATCTTCTACCTATTTCTGTCTATACGGCTCATACTATTTGTTATGTTCTGTCTCTATCTTTTTCTTTTTATGTCTTTCTACAACTATCTATCTTAATCTCTCCGTATGGATATCTGCCCTTTCCTATCACTTTCTATCTCAAGTTTTCATTTTCTCTCTTTCTGTATCGCTCTCTATCACTTTTTATCTCTATTGGTATGTGTAGCTATCTATTTCAAATGATATTTTTTTCTCTCCTTTCTCGCTATCTTCTTCTGTTCAACTCTATATCTATTTTGAAGGCTTTACATTCTGTTTCTAGCTCTAGGACAGTTGATAGTAACAGAGATAGAAACAAACAGTAAGAGATATAGAGAAACAGATAGAAAAGCCTACTTAGATATCAACTGTGTGAGATCTAGAAGCAGAATACGAATGATGCAAGTAGATATGGAGTCAGAGAGAACAAGGTAGGTAGGTAAGTAGGTAGGTAGGTGAAAGAAAGAAAGAAAACAAGAACTGAGGAAAAAAACATTAGAACAGATAGTTACACATACACAAAGAGGAAGATAAATGTAGAAAATGATACCAATACATATAGAAAGAGATAAAAAGATAGCTAGAGATAAAAAGAGCTAGCGACAAATAAACAGTAAGCTACAGATACAGAGAAACAGATAGAAAAGACTCAACTGTGTTAGAGAGAAAACCAAAATGCTTCAAATACAAAAGAGTCAGACAGAACAAACTTGATAGATAGATAGATAGATAGATAGATAGATAGATAGATAGATAGATAGATAGATAGATAGATAGATAGATAGATAGATAGATAGATAGATAGATAGATAGATAGATAGATAGATAGATAGATAGACGTAGATGAAGAAGTTTATAGATGTATATAGATGAATATATAGAAGTATATAGATGAAGAAGTATATAGAAGTATATAGAAAAATTAGTATATCGAAAATGATGGAGATAAATATAGAAAGAGAGAAAATGGTAGCGATAGCAAGAGAGAGGAATGGGCAGATATACAAGAGATAGATACTCATAGATACTAGTGCAAAGACAGAAAGAAAGCTCGAGATAGAAATTAAACAACTAGACAGTAAGATACTGATACAGAGAAACAGGAAAGGCTACATAGAGATCGACTGTGCTAGACAGAGAAACAGAATGCAAATGCTTCAAATAAATAAAGGGCCAGGCAGAACAAGATAGAATGGAGAGAAAAACTAGAACACTAGAACATTAGAAAGACTTGTACACATACATACGCATAGATGAAAATACAGAACGGTATGTAGACAACAATAGTGATAGATATAGAAAGAGAGAAAATGATAGCTAGAGATAGAAAGCAATAGGAAATGAAATATATTCATAGAAAGAGAGAGATTGAAATAGATTGCAGTGGAAAGATAGAAAGAAACAGCTAGGGATAGAAATGTATATAAAGAGAGAAGAGACTCACTGGAGCCACTATTCAAAACCCATTTGAATATATAATCACAGTCAAATATATTAATGCATTTACTACTCAATGTTATTGATCACAGTCAAATATATTAATGCATTTACTACTCAATATTATAAAGCATATATGAGCTATTCAATAAAGTTAGTCCAGGGTTTCCATCGTGTGTATATGTGTGTTCTTTGGCCACGAGGAACAGCAGAGTCTTCACAAAGTGTTCTCAAACGAAAAATTACCAGGTATGGAACAGGTTCCAAAGCAAATTAGAAATTAGCCTCGCCCAATCTGGGGCCGGCTAAACTCAGATTTCGTCCCCTTCTTCAGGGGCGTGGTTCATAACTGTAATGAAAAATTAATTTTGTGTTACATTCAATGGTAACCCCACTAGTGGTTTATACAGTATCCATAAGTAAATGTATTACAAAACAGCAATGTAGGTCTTTTATACAGTGTTACAGAATGCCAAAAGTCCTTTTTTTAAATCCATAAACCCATGACAAGGCATCACAATCAAATAAATTTACACTACATTGTAAAAGACAGACCTGTTCCATTCACTATTATTCAATTTCAATTGGCAAAGACGCTTATTTTTCCCCAGCACCTGGACGGCAGCAGTTGTATCTTCTCCTGCGCGTCATCTAATTGGCCATACTGAGTTTAAATAACATCCACTGTGTGTTTAACTTACTTTAAAGTAGAGTATCTCATTAGAGAAAACAGTTTAACAATAACTCAGTGTTAAGGCCATAAGGTCTAATTGACTGTAGAGTCACAATCCAATATGCCTCCCTTTTTAATAAGTTGTTTTGATTTAGCTGACCCTTCATTAAAACTTCCAGTACCGAAACTTTAAAGGAGGTTTCCTCATGATGATATTCAAGAAAATGGGAAACTATTGGTGCCTCCAGCACTTTATGTCTAATCCTAGAGATGTGTTCTAATAGCCTTGTTTTTAATGGTCTTACTGTGCAACCAACATAAACCAGACTGCAAGGGCATTCTATCAGGTATATCACCCATGATGTGTAACATGATGCAAAATGTTTGATTGGTATCCTCCGATCCTTGACTGAAATTTCCCTTCCCTCCTGCATTAACTTACATATGCTACAATGTCCACATTTATAATTACCAACAGGTAATGATGATTGCTGTGGGGCAGATCGCATTTTAGCATGTATCAGGACATCCCTTAGGCTTTTTGATCTGCGAAGTCCGCAGAGTGGTCTTTTTTCACAGCCTTCAATATCCTGGATCAAGTGCCAGTGTCGGTTAACGATTCTCTTTATTTGGTTCGTTAAAGGTGTATAATCCAAAGCCCATCGGATGCCTGAATCCAACTGTCCTGAACAGGTTTGAAAAAGTTCAGCTCGGTCTTTAGTTTTAGCTCGGATTAATGCATTAGAAATAATTTGAGGTGGATAATTCCTGTTCAGGAAGGCTTGTCCCAATTGTTTGCTGTCCCTATCAAAATCCATGGTTGTGGTGGAGTTCCGTTTAATACGTAAAAATTGACCGTAGGGGATGTTTTCTCTCAAATGTCGAGGATGGAATGAGCTAAATTCCAGATAAGAATTCCGGTCTTTCCCCTTCGTGTATGTTCTAACTTTTATCTTATTGCTGGAGTCTCTGAACGTAACAACATCAAGAAAATTAATTCCAAAGTAGTCAGAACGCCAGGTGAACTTAACATTTGGATCCTGATTATTGAGCCAATCACAAAAATCCTGTATTTGGGCTTCTCCCTTAAATAAAAAGTATAAATCGTCAAGGTATCTACAAAAGAAGCAAATGTTGTTCCTAAAGGGATTAGTGTCATTTAAAATAAATGTTCTCTCCCAACGGGCCATAAACAGGTTTGCAATACATGGTGCCACAGATGATCCCATGGCTACACCTTTCTTCTGGAAAAAATTTTTTTCTTCAAAACAAAAAATAATTTTTCTCCAATACCAAGTCAAGTAGTTGTAATAGAAACGGTGATGGAAAGTAGTGTTCTGTTAGGTTTCCAAGGGTTTCCTCTACCACCTCATGTGCTTCTTGATGTGGAATGATGGTATAAAGGGAATTAACATCCATTGTTAGGAACATAGTGTCTTCTTCCAACTGAATAGTCTCAATCTTTTTAATAAAGTCCCGTGTGTCATGCAATAGACCATCAATTTCTGTGACTGCTGGTTGTAGTATTGAGTCTAACAAAATCGCTAAAGGTTCCAAAATGGAGCCACACCCCGAAATAATTGGTCTGCCGGGTGGGGGAAAAACTTTTTTATGAATTTTAGGCAGTATATAAAATACTGGAATCCTAGGAGAGGCAACTTATATATTGCATCATTAATCTCTCCCATCTCCCTTGCTTCATCTAAGAGAATTTTGATCAATTCCTTAATTTGGTTAGTTAGATCAGAGGAAAGCGGTGTATAAAAGGAGGTATCCTGAAGTTGTTTATATACTTCCGTTACGTACATTTCTCTATCCATAAGAACAATACCCCCACCCTTATCGGCAGATTTAACTATTATGTTGGAGTCCATTTGCAAATTCTTAAGAGCCTGTCTCTCCAGGCGTGATAAGTTTTGCCAAGTCCTGGGTGGTTTGCTCTCTAGTTGAAGAAGTTCCTTAAGAATCATGTGTTCAAACGTTTCTATACGATGGTCAGTTACAGGTGGTAGAAATGATGATGGACCCTTTAATTTCTTTGGCAATTCAAATCCCACACTAGGTGTAGACTCCGTTTGGGATCTAAATTTTTTTTTAAGTTTAATTTGACGAATCAGCTTGAATAAGTCTACCCTTGTTTGAAGTGGTTGATATAATGGGGTGGGCACAAATCCCAGTCCCTTATTTAGGACTGCAGTTTCCGAATGGCTCAAGACCCGAGAGGATAAATTAAAAATTAAACTTTCATCCGTGTTCTTGAGAAGGATTTCTTTTTGCCTCTTTCTAAAAAAGCTCTCTGGTTTGGATAAATTGTTCTAGTTCTCAAGTTCCTACCACTAGATGCCTCATCGCCAGAGCTATCTGATACCCCCGATGTTTCCAGGTCTGAAAAAGTACAAACAGGAATAGCCCAAGAAACTTTACGTTGTCCTCTAGAGTTGATCCTGGTCTGATCCCACCAAAAGTAAACCCTACTATTAGCATAGTCCAAGTTGTCACGTTTGTATTTCTTAATTTTAATCTCCTTAGTACGTGTTTCAAATTGTTGAACCTGTTGTTCTATTTCTTTAAGGCGTGCATCAAAGTCAAGGGTGGACACCGTGGCTTTAATTGAAGCTTCCATTTCTTGGATCTCAGTTGTCAGTGATTGACATTCTTTCTTGCATCTTTTAATAACTAAAAGCATGAGATCGAAGCTACACTTGTCAAGGATAGATGCTCAGTCTGATTTAAATAATTCATCTTCACCAAACATTCCCGGAGGTTTTTGAATTCTTAAGCCCCGTGGAATGATTTGGGAGGTATGATAGTTGAATAATAGACGATAGACGAAATCTGAGTTTAGCCGGCCCCAGATTGGGCGTGGCTAATTTCTAATTTGCTTTGGAACCTGTTCCATACCTGGTAATTTTTCGTTTGAGAAGACTTTGTGAAGACTCTGCTGTTCCTCGTGGCCAAAGAACACACATATACACACAATGGAAACCCTGGACTAACTTTATTGAATAGCTCATAAAGCATATGCTTTATAATATTGAGTAGTAAATGCATTAATATATTTGACTGTGATTATATATTCAAATGGGTTTTGAATAGTGGCTCCTGTGAGTCTCTTCTCTCTTTATATACAGTTTTGAACAGGAGCAGCCTCTTTTCTTTGCAGGGATAGAAATTGGACAGTAAGAGCCATATAGGCAGAAACAGATAGGAAAGGCTACATCGAGATGAACTGTGCTAGAGCTAGAATGCAAAATCCTTTAAATAGGAAAACGTCTGCACAAGATAGATTGGTTTTTAGCTGTAGCTCAGTTGATCTCTGTAGCTTTCTCTATCTGTTTCTGCCTATATAGCTCTTACTGTCCATTGGTGAATTTCTATCTCTAGTTGTTTCTTCCTCTCTTCCCACCTCTACGTATCTGAATCTCTCTCTTTCTATGCATACGTGCAACTTTCTTATCTTTTTATCACTAGCTTTCATTTTCTCTTTCTGTATCTTATTGCTTTCTATTTGTAGCGTTTGCATTCTATCAGTTTCTAGATCTAGCTCATTTTATCGCTATGTAGCTTTTTCTATCTATTTCTGTCTATATGGCTCATTCTGTTATGTTCTATCTCTATCTTTTTCTTTCTGTATTTCCACAATTATCTATCTTAATCTCTCTCTTTGTATGTATATCTGCCCTTTCATCTCTTTCAATCTCTAGCTTTCTACCTCTTTATGTTATTTCTACCTTGTTCTGTCCGAACCTCTATCTATTTGTAGTGTTTTCAGTCTGTTTCTAGATCTAGCTCAGTTTATCTCAGTCCTATCTATCCATTTCTGTCCATACGGCTTGTACGTTCTCTCTTTTTCTTTTTCTCTTTCTACCACTACGTTAATCTCTCTTTTTGTATGTATATCTGCCCTTTCCTATCTCTCTCACTTTCATTTTCTCTCTGTATCTATCTCTATCGCTTTCTATCTCTACCTCTATCACTATTTAGTTATATCTATCTTGTTCTGTCCAAACCACTGTTTGTAGTGTTCGCAGTCTACCTGTTTCTAGATCTAGCTCAGTTTATCTCTATGTCTTATTGACCTATTTCTGTCTCTACGTCTCGTATGTTCTATCTCTATCTTTTTCTTTCTCTTTCTACTGCTATCTATCTTAAACTATCTCTTAATCTCTATATCTATTGCTGTTTATTTCGTTATTTCTATCTTGTTCTGGCTGAACCTATACCTATTTCTAGCATTGGCATTCTACATGTTTCTAGATCTAGCTCATTATATCTCGAGGCAGCTTTTTCTATCTGTTTCTCTCTGTGTCTTAGTGTTTATTTGTTACTTTCTATCTCTGTTTCTTTCTATCATTTCTCTCTAGCTATCATTTTCTCTCTTTTTATATCTATCTCTATTTCTATAACTATCTTCATCTATATGTAGCTATGTGTAGCTATCTAGTTCAAATGATACTGTTTTCCTCTCCTTTTTATTCATCAATCTATCTTCTTCGGTCTGACTCTATATCTATTTGAAGGCTATACATTCTGATTCTAGCTCTAGGATAGTTGATAGAAACAGCTAGAGATAGAAAGACACAAACAAACAGACAGTAAGAGAGAGATATAGAGAAAAGGTTGATATCAACTGGATTGATATCAACTGTGGTAATTCTGCTAGAAGCAGAATACGAATGATACAAGTAGATATGGAGTCAAGAGGGTACAAGGTAGTTAGGTAGAGAGAGAGAGAGAACGAACGAATGAATGAATGAACAAAAGATGGAGAGAAAAACAAAAATATTAGAAAAGATAAACATACACAAAGAGGAAGATAAAGGTAGAAAATGATAGCAATACATATAGAAAGAGAGAAAATGATAGAGATAGAAAGAGAGAGAGATAGAAAGTAATAAATAAACAGTAAAAGACAAGCAGAGAAACAGAAAACGCTCCATAGAAATCAACTGTTAGAGAAACAGAATACAAAATAAATCAAATAGACCTAGAGAGAGAGAGAGAGAGAGAGAGAGACAAAAAAATTAGCAGAAGATATAAACACCATAGAAAGGTATATAGAAAATGAGAGAGAAATATAGAAAGAGAAAATGGTAGAGATAGAAAGAGATAGAAAAGGGCAGATATACAAAGAAAGAAAGATACTGATAGATAGTAGTGGAAAGACATAGAAAACTGGAGTTAGAAATTAAACAACTAGACAGTAAGATACAGATACAGAGAAACAGATAGGAAAGGCTACATAGAGATCAACAGTACTAGATACAGAAACAGAATGTGAATGCTTCAAATAGACAAGATAGATAGAGCTCATCTATCTATCTATCTATCTATCTATCTATCTATCTATCTATCTATCTATCTATCTATCTATCTATCTATCTATCTATCTATCTATCTTGATAGATAGATAGATAGATAGATAGATAGATAGATAGATAGATAGATAGATAGATAGATAGATAGATAGATAGATAGATAGATAGATGATAGATAGATAGATAGATAGATAGATAGATAGATAGATAGATAGATAGATAGATAGATAGATAGATAGATAGATAGATAGATAGATAGATAGATAGATAGATAGATAGATAGATAGATAGATAGATAGATCGGAGAGAAAAACTAGAACAGTAGAATGATTTGTACACATACATGAAAATAGAGAAAATTATGTAGAAAACTATAGAGAGATAAAAAGAGAGAAAATGATAGCTAGAGATAGAAAGAGAGAGGAAAATGATATAGATTGCGGTAGAAAGACATAGAAAGAAACAGCTAGGGATAGAAATTCACAAAAGGACAGTAAGAGCCATATAGGCAGAAACAGATAGGAAAGGCTACATTAGAAAGAGAATGCAAAATGTTTCAAATAGAAAAAAGTCAGACAGAACACGATAGATAGATTCTATCGGTTTTTAGCTCTAGCTCAGTTTATCTCTCTGTAGCTTTTTCTATCTTTCTGCCTATATGGCTCTTACTGTCCATTTGTGAATTTCTATATTTGTTTCTTATTTTCTACCGCTACCTATCTGAATCTCTCTCTTTCTATGTATATCCGTACATTCCTATCTCTTTCTCTCTCTTTCATTTTCTCTCCTTCTATCTCTATCGCTTTCATATACCTTTCTCTAAATAGCTTCATCTTTGTGTATCTGTGTTTACCTATCTTTTTCTATCGGATATGGTTTTTCTCAGCCTCTTTCTGTTTATTTAGTTATTTCTATCTTGTGCTCGCCAAACCTCTATTTGTAGCGTTCGCATGCTATCTGTTTCTAGATCTATCTCAGATTATCTCTAGCTTCTTCCGGTTCTCTCTCTTACTGTCCATTTGTTAATTTGTATCTCTATCTGTTTCTTTCTATGTCTTTCTACCGCTACCTAGCTGAAGCTATCTTTCTATGCATACGTGCACTTCCCTATCTTTCCGATCCTTTCCTATCACTAGCTTTCATTTTCTCTTTCTGTATCTAATTGCTTTCTATATTCCTTTCTCTAATTATTGTCATCTATGTTTATCTATCTTTTGCTATCTGATTTGGTTTTTCTCGGCTTCTATCACTGTTTATTTAGTTGTTTCTATCTTGTACTGTTCGAACCTCTATTTGTAGTGTTTGCATTCTATCTGTTGCTAGATCTAGCTCAGTTAATCTCTATGGATTTTTCTATCTATTTCTGTCTAGACTGCTCAGTCTATTTGTTATGTTCTATCTCTTTTTCTTTCTATGTTTTTCTACAACTATATATCTTAATCTCTCTCTTTGTATGTATAGCTGCCCTTTCCTATCTCTTTCTATCTCTAGCTTTAATTTTCTCTCTGTATCTATATCACTTTCTATTGCTGTTTATTTAGTTATTTCTGTCTTGTTCTGTCCCAACCTCTATCTATTTGTAGTGTTCGCAGTTTACCTGTTTCTAGCTCCAGCTCAGTTTATCTCTAATGTCCTATCTATTTCTGTCCATATGGCTTGTACGTTCTATCTTTTACTTTCTATCTCTTTCTACCACTACATTACAGTGCAATCCTAAGCAGAGTTACACCAGTCTAAGCCCATTAGAGCTTAGCCCAATGGCCTTAGAGTGGAGTAACTCTTCTGAGGATTGCACAATTCTTTCCTGTCTCTTTCTATCTCTACCTTTCATTTTCTCTCTATCTCTATCACTGTCTATCTCTATCGTCGTTTATTTAGTTATTTCTATCTTGTTCTCTCTGAACCTGTATCTATTTGTAACATTCGCATTCTCTATGATTCTAGATCTAACTCGTTATATCTCTATCTGTTTCTCTCTGTGTCAGAAAGAAAAACATTTGTAATTGATAGATACACATAGATCCACATAAATGAAGATAGAGAAAGGTACGTAGGTCAAATATACATACACATAGATGGATTCAAATTGATAGCGGAGGAAAAAACAGAAAGAAAAAATAGAGATAGAAAGTAACAAACAGACAGTAAGAGAAACAGTAAGAAATGGCTACACAGAGATCCAGTGTGCCAGAGCTAGAAACAAAATGCGAATGCTTCAAATAGATATACAGTCAGAACAAGATAGTTAGACAGACTGATAGAAAGGAGAGAAAAGCAAAACCATTAGAAAAAGAGAGATACACATACATACACAAACAGAAACCCAGAGAAAGGTATATAGAAAACGAGGGGGAGAGAGAGAGAGAAAGGTATGTGTAACTATTTTTTTCGAATGTTTTTGTTTTTCTATTATTCTTTCTGTCAAGCTATCTATATCTTGTTCTGTCCGAGTCTATATCTATTTGAAGCGTTTGCACTCTGTTTCTAGCACTAGCATATGACTATATAGCCTTTTCTGTCTGTTTCTTGGTATCTGTCTCTGTCTAATTGTTACTTTCTCTCTCTATTTGTTTCTTTCTAGGTCTTTCACCATCTATCTGAATCTATCTCTTTCTATGTATATCTGCCCTTTCCTATCTCTTTCCTATCATTTTCTCATCGCAAGTAATGGAAAGCATGCTTGCCCATCGGGAATAATGGGTACACCGTTTGTTCATAGGGAATAACAGAATGCATACTTGTCCATATTTAATAAAGAAAACAGTGATTGCTCATAGGGAATAATAGAAAAAGGGATTAGTATGAGTAGATCTATCTATCTTAATGAAAACAGTGACTGCTCAAAGGGAATAATAAAAAACGTGATTGTCCATAGGGAATAATAGGGAGAGTAAGTGGCCATAGGGAATAAAGGAAACGTCGTTGTTCATAGAGAATAACGGGGACAGCTATTGCCCAAAGGGAATAACGGAAACCATGCTTGCCCATAGAGAATAATGGAGACAGTGATTGTCCATAGGGAATAACCTTCCCCATCAGGAATAATGTAAACAGCGAATGTCCATAGGGAATAATGGAGAAAGCAATTGATCATAGCGCTTGGCCATAGGGAATAACGGGGACAGCGATTGCCCATAGGGAACATAGGAGAGAATGCTTCTCCATAGGGAATAATGAAAACAGCGATTGTCATAGGGAATAATGGAGACAGGGATTGCCCATACGGAGTAATGGAAATGATGCTTGCCCATAACTAATAATGGAGACAGCAACTGCCCATAGGGTATAATAGAAAGAACGCTTGCCCATAGGGAATAATGTAAATTGCGATTGTTCATAGGTAATAATGGAGATAAAGATTGCCCATAGGGAATAACGGGAACAGCAATTGTCCTTAGGGAATAATGGGAACAGGGTTTATTCATAGGAAAAAATGGAAAGCATGCTTCCCCATCAGGAATAATGTAAACAGCGAATGTCTATAGGGAATAATGGAGATAGCGATTGCTCATAGGGAATAATTGAAATGATGCCTGCCTAGAGGAAATAATAGAATAATAGAGACCATGCGTGACCATAGGGAATAATGGGAAAAGCTAATGCCGAAAGGGAATAATGAAAACCGTGGGCATAGGAAACAGGGAAATAATGAATAGGGAATAGGGAATAATAATAAACAGTGGTTATCTATAGGGAATAATGGGGACAGAAATTGGCCATAGGGAATAAAGGAAACCATGCTTGCCCAAAAAGAATAATGGGGACAGAGAGTGGCCATAGGGAATAATGGTCACAATGCTTGCCCTTAGGGAATAATGGAGACAGAGGTTGCCCATAGAGAATTATGGAAAGCATGCTTGCACTTAGAGAATAATGAAAACAGGGATTATCTATATGGAATAATGGAGGCAACGATTGTCCATAGGTAATAATAGGGAAAGCTATTGCCCATAGATAATACTGGAAAGCATGCTTGCCCATTGGAAAGAATGAAAACAGCGATTGTCTATAGGGAATAATAAAAACAGTGATTGTCCCTAGGGAATAAAGGGGAGAGTAAGTGGCCATAAGGAATAAAGCAAACCATGCTTGCCTATAGGGAATAATGGGGACAGCTATTGCCCTTAGGGAATAATGGAAACCATGCTTGCCCGAAGGGAATAATGAAAACAAGACTTGTCCATAGGGAATACTGAAGACAGTGATTGCCCATAGGCAATTATGGAAATGATTCCCTTTAGGGAATAATGGAGACAGAGATTGCCCATGGGGAATAAGGCAAACCATACTTGCCGCTATGAAATACTGGAAAACACGATTGCCCATAGGAAATAATGGAAATCATGCTTACCATAGGGTGTAATGGAGACAACGATTCCGCTAGAAAATACCGGAAACCATGCTTGCCCTTAAGGAATAATGGAAACAGTGATTGCCCACAGGGAATTATGTAAACCATATTTGCCTGCAGTGGATAATAGGGACAGTGATTGCCCATAGGAAATAATGGAAACCAAGCTTGTCCTAGGGAATAATGGGAACAACAATTGGCCTTAGGGAATAACGGAAACCATGTTTACCCATAGAGAATAATGATAGCGATCCCCCTTAGGGAATAATGGGGACAGCGATTGTACAAAAGGAATAATGAAAGCTATGCTTGCCCATAGGGAATAATGAAAAGAGCAAGTGCCCGTAGGGAATAACGGAGACACAGATCGCCCGTAGGAAATAATGGAATAATGGAAATTGTGCATGCCCCTGGGGAATAATGTAGAGAGTGATTGTCCATAGGGAATAATGAAAACTAAGTCTGCCAGTAGGGAATAATGGGGAAAGGGATTGCCCATAGGGAAAAATGGAAATGATGCTTGCCCTTAAGGAATAACGGAGACAGTAATTGTCCATAGGCAATAATGAAAACAGCGATTGTCCACAGGGAATAATGGAGACAATGATTGCTCACAGGAAATAATGAAAACAGAGATAGTCCATTGCGAATTATGGGGACAGCGATGGTCGATAGGGAATAAAGGAAGCCATGCATGCCCATTAGTAAGAACTAGAATAGCAATTGCCCATGGGGAATAATGGGAACAGCGATTGTTGTTAGGGAATAATGGGAACAGAGTTCGTTCATAGTGAAAAATGGAAAGAATAGGGAATAATAGAGATTGACCAAAGGGAATAACGAAAACAGCGAGTGTCCATAGGTAATAATGAAAACAGCACTTGACCATACGGAATACTGGAAACAGCGATAGTCCATAGGGAATAATGGCGACAGTGAGTGGCCTTAGGGAATAAAGGAAACTCTGCTTCCCCTAGGGAATAATGGGGACAGCGATTGCCCATAGGGAATAATGGAAAAGTTGCTTGACTTAGGACATAATCCCCATTGGGAATAATGCAAACCATGCTTTCTCCAAGGGAATAATGGAGAGTGCGATTGCCCATAGGGCATAATAGAAATCATGCTTGCCCAAAGGGAATAATGGAGACAGCGACTCCATTAGGGACCAATGCCATAGGGACTAAAGGAGACAGTGATTGCTCACAGGGAATTAATGAAACGGTGATAGCCCCTATGCAATAATGGAAACCATGCTGGCACTTAGGGAATACTGGGCACCATGATTGCTCATATAGAATAATGGAAAGCGTGCTTGTCCTTAGGGAATAACGGGAACAGCGATAGCCGATAGGGAACAATGGATAAAGCAATTGCCCATAGGGAATAATGGAATTGATACTTGCCCAGAGGAAAAAAATAGGGACACCGATTGTCCAGAGGGAATACTAGAAACCATGCATGCCCATAGGGAAAAATGGGGAAAGCCAATGACCATTGGAAATCATGTAAACCACGGTCATAGGGAATAGGGAAATGATGAATAAAGAAAAGGGAATAATGAAAACAGTGATTGTCTATAGGGAATATTGGTGACAGTGATTGTCCATAGGGAATAATGGAAACTACACTTGCCCATAGGCAATAATGAGAACAGCGATTGCCCATAGGGAATAATGGAAAGAATACTTATCCTTAGGGAATAATGAAAACAGCGATTGACCCTAGAGAATAATGCAGATAGTGATTGCCCATAGGGAAGAATGGAAATCATACTTCCCGCCAACTTTAACCCAGCTGGACTTTGAACAGCCTCCCCCCAAGGAAGAGGAGGTGTCCTTCTCCTTTGCCAATGCTGGCAAGTGGGTTGGTGATGTCCGTGTCCAACGCTTCTCGGCACAATGGATGGCTTGCAGATATAGTTGTACAGGATTGTGGGAGGAGTCCCATTCACCGGGAGAGGCTGTCTCCTCCGCGCCAGGGGAAAGGTGGTCTTTCTGTTCTGCCACATCCAGTGGGTGGGTCATTCAGGCGACTGCCATCACTGTTCATGAAGCTGCTCTTCCATGTCCGGCCTTGTCCAGGACAATTATTTTGTGTAGCCTGACCAACTGGCAGGCATCCCACCATGCGAGAGAGGGGAGCACATGTTTTTGCTTTGCTGCTCTGCTCTCCCACGGAGGGGTGCAGGTCACCCCCTCCTCGACACAGACCTAACGCCACGTCCGGTGGGTGGGCCATGTCTGTGGCTGCATCCTGTGAAGCTTCCTGTATGGTCCTGTGGTCTCCTCCCCGTCAGGGGGAAGGCGTCCTTCCTTGCTGCCATGGCTGGCTGGCAGGTGAGTGATGCTGGTACCAAACTGATAGAAAAAGATAGATACACATAGATACACATAGGGGAAGGTATTTCTGGGCAATCGCTGAAGATAGCGATTGCACGGAAGGAATTAATGAGACAGCGATTTCCCTTAGGAAATAATGGAAACCATGCTTTCCCATAGGGAATAATGGGATCAGGGAATGCCCAAAGGGAATAATGGAAAGCACGGAATGAAAAAAAGTTGGGGACTTCTGGTTTGGGATCCATGAAGGTCTAACGCAGCTCTTAAAGCTGAGCTGTCCGGTCTGCTGTTTTGAGGGCTGGAGGGGCCGAAATCGCCCGCAGCCAACTGCTCTCAGGTGGAGAGCAGGCTTAGTACGCTCAAGGACCTCAGGGCGCGTTGATCTCGGGCGAGGGGGGGTCCTACACAACGGGCTCTCTCCCATCCCTTGAGGTCCCACCCGAAGACAGGTTTTTCCAAGATCTCTGCAGTAGCTCCGGAGCCAATTCGGTTGGCATAAGACCTACATGCCCAAGCTTCAAACAGGGGCAAAGGGAACTGATGTGAATGGAAGATTGGAACAGTGACTACAATCCGAGAAATCGACTAAGAAGGTAAAGATCACTATTTCTTGAAACGGGACAGATTAACTCAATAAATGAAGTATTAAAGTTAATTTTAAAACTGCAACAGACTGAGTATAAGGAGGGGAAATCCCGGCAAGAAAATTTTTTAAAGAAGGACTAAGTATAACCAAGTTATCAAAGAAATTTGATTATTGTTTTACATACCTGCGGTGACAAAGAGATAGTGGACTGTGAGAAAGTTTCAACATCGCGAGAACTGCTGTGGGTGGCTGAGGAACAGGAAGCACGTCACAACGATAGAGAAGCTGGAGAGAAGCGGCCATCTCCGTGTTACAGGAAGTAGAAGAAAACCATTTTGGAAAGGGGAAGGGTCGCGGCTTCAGCAGAACAGGAAGTAGGCCATCTTGGATTACAAATAAAGGGGGAATAATCATAGAGGAACCATAGAGAAAAGACGCCCGACATTTTGGACTCCGTAATTGGTTTTTTTTAAGAAACAAAGTGATTTTGGGACTTTTAAAAGTAAAAGTATAGAAAGTAAAACGCCACGGAGTTGAGGAAAAGGGCGGACACGTGGGAGCGAGGCAAAGCTAGCCCCACGATGTCGAAAAAGGAGTGGCAGGCGGCAATTGAAAGTTTAGATAAAAAAGTTTCAGAAGGAATTAAGGCTTCAATGGAGTTACTAACTTGGATGAAGACAAAAAATCTGTAACTGCACAAAAGAAAAGAGGACTATTACCAAAGTCTTTTTTTGCAATAAAAGAACAAGAAACCTTAGAAGATGTATGGAGGAGCCATAACCCTAAAGGTAGACAATATACATTTTATTCGGTAAGGCACTCCACTTTGTCACGAATTGATATGATCTGGGCCTCCAAAGATTTAGTGCTTTGGACTAAGGACGTTGAAATAATGCCAATGGTAGGCTCAGATCACAATCCAATCATGTGGAGGTTTGGGAAAAGAGTAAAAAGAGAATTGGTTGGAGAATAAATGAAGATATATTGCAAGAAGAGGCAAATATCGTACTGCTGCGAAGAGAGACTAAGTTCTTTATACAGCATAACATGAACAATGAAGTATCAACAAATAAGGTATGGGACACATATAAGGCGGTGACTAGAGGCATACTAATGGACTTAAATGCTTCAGCTAGGAAGAAAAGAGAGGAGAAGAGATTGGAGATTACGGAGAAAATAAAAGCCAAGGAGAGTCAATTAAAGAAGAGACCAGGGAAAAAGAAGCTATATCAGGATATTAAAATCCTTCAAGAACAGCTGATGGCAATGAATAATAAAGAAATGGAATGGAATCTTAAGAGACAGAATCAAAAGTCGTTTGAGGGTGCAAATAAACCTGGGAAATACTTGGAATGGCAATTGAAGAAAAGAAAGGAGAAGAGAACCATAAACAAAATTTGCAAGGAGAATAAAACTTATCTGGAGCAGTCAGCCATTAGTAGAGCCTTTTATAAATTTTATGCAAAGTTGTACCAAAAAAAATAAGTTAATAAAGATTCAATAGCAAATTATCTGGGAAAGATGAGGCTCCCTGCAATCTCTGAGGGATGGAGAGAAAAATTGAATAGAGAAGTGACGGAGGAAGAAATAAAAGAGGCAATACGGTCGACAAAATTAGGAAAGGCACCAGGCCCGGATGGACTTACAGCTAAATTTTATAAAGTACTGGCAAATGAACTGGCGCCTTTTCTGAAAGAGGTGATCAATGGAGTTATGCAAGATCAAAGGACTCCAGTTACTTGGAGTGAAGCCAATATTTCATTGATTCCTAAAGAGGGACAAGACTTGACCAATGTAAAAAATTATAGGCCAATTTCGTTGCTGAATAATGACTATAAAATCTTTGCGAAGATCTTGGTGGAGAGAATAAAAGGATGGATGTCTGAATTTATTGCAGAGGAGCAAGCCGGATTTTTGCCAGACAGACAGATTAGAGATAACCTAAGGACAGTTATAAATGCTATTGAATATTATGATAAACGTTGTGATAGAGAAGTTGGTTTTTTCTTTGTGGATGCTGAAAAAGCTTTTGACAATTTGAACTGGGACTTTATGTTTGCCACTATGGAGAAGCTGCAAATGGGAGAAAAGTTCATTCGTGCTGTGAAAGAAATCTACAGAGACCAGAGTGCAGCAATTGTGGTGAATGAAGACGTAACTAAGAAATTGACAGGGTTGCCCGTTGTCACCATTGTTGTTCATCTTAGTATTGGAAATATTGATGATTCAAATTTGAGAAGATGATGCAATCCGAGGAATAAAAATAAGAGAGCATTCCTATAAGGTCAGAGCGTTCGTGGACGATATAATCCTAATTGTGGACGATCCAATTGAGAATATGCCAAAGGTGATGGAGAAAATTAAGGAATTTGGAGATTTGGCTGGATTTTATGTAAACAAAAAGATACTATGCAAGAATATGACTAAACAGAAACAACAGGAACTAGAGGAGATAACAGACTGTGAAGTAACAAATAAGGTAAAATATTTGGGAATTGAACTGACTGCGAAGAATATAGACCTATTTAAGAATAATTATGAGTAATTGTGGACTCAAACAGAGCAAGATCTGATTAAATGGAATAGGCTGAATTTGTCATGGTTGGGAAGAATTGCAGCAGTAAAGATGAATGTATTGCCGAGAGTGATGTTCCTGCTACAAACAATTCCAATCATGTGTGACACTAAACAATTTGAAAAATGGCAAAGGAAATTATCGGACTTTGTGTGGGCAGGCAAGAAACCTAGGGTGAAAATGAAAGTATTACAGGATGCTAAAGAAAGAGGTGGAATGCAGCTGCCCAATTTAAGATTATATCATGAAGCAATTTGCCTGTCTTGGATAAAAGATTGGATGACGTTGAAGGACTGCAAGCTACTGGCTTTGGAGGGATATAAAAAAACATTCGGATGGCATGCATACCTGTGGTATGATAAAGTTAAAGCTGACTCTATGTTTTTGCACCACTATATTCAGAGAAGACTTTTTGCTGTTTGGAAGAAATACAAAAACTATATGAAGGACGGAATCCCCTTGTGGGTGGTTCCGTTCGATGGTTCATTAATTTCCACGGAACACAGAACACGAAGTTAATGAACTCGCCTGATTTCTGAACCGGTTTGAGTTTTGGGGTTCGAGGGGCCCCAGGACGGCCGCCTTCATGCTCAGAAAGCCCAAACTCACAGGAAGTTTTCAGTGGGCTATCCTCCAGCCACCCTACAAGATTAATAAAGATTGCAAGACGGATCTCTGAGTTATAAAGCCCCAAATCTGGTGCCCCCAGGAAAGTCCCATAGAAATGGAACCAACAATAGCAATTGCTTTATGCCTCCATTTGAAGTGATGGACCCCCAGACGTGCGTCATGTTTGTGGCTGCCCCCTCCTCATGAGCTGGCTTGGTGAGGCGTCCCACAGCCTTCCAACTCAGGGAGGGGTGTGTGGCCACCCAGGCACCAAACCTTTGTGCCCACCCGCACGGCCCTAGAGGTGGCTGTACGTCTGGTGTTTGGGTCATATAGGCACTGCCCCTTCCTCGCGGGTGGTCTCGGGTGGGGAGGCATCCGGCTGCATCCCAGTTCTGGGCAGGGGGTCTGGCAGCCCCCCAGTCCCTCTATGCCCACCCTCATGGCATTAGGGGTAACTGGATGTCTGGTGTATGGGTCATGTCGGCTGACGCCCCTTCTCGTGGGTGGGCTCGGGTGGGGAGAGAAATTTATACACCCCTGCCGCGCATGAAGGGGAAACGTCCGCGGGCTGGATAAGCAGCACAAAATAAGCATCCTGGATGGGGATGGACCCAGAAGAGCAGCACACTAGCGCGGAAGTATGATGCCGTCCTCCGTGCAGAGGTGTGGAGACTGCGACCATGACCCACCTGCTGGACGTGGCATTTCCTGGACAGGGAAATAGGAGACATCATGCGCATGGAGGGGAACCTTCTCCCACCTGGAGAGGTGGCACAACCTAAGTGGCTCAGACAAGAATGGACTCAGAAGTGCAGTGCACTAGCGCAACAGCATGACGCTGTCCCTTGTGCAGAGGAGTGGAGGCCGTCAGCATGACCCACCCACTGGAGTGTCATGGACAGAGAAGCGGGAGACATCATGCGCATGTAGGGGAAAAATTCCCTCGGCTGGACAGGTGGCACAAAATAAGCTGCCTCGATAGGGAGGGACCCTGAAGAGCAGCAAACTAGGAAGGCATGACGCCATCCCTTGTGCAGAGGAGCGGTGGCCACATGCTTGACCCACCCACTGCTTTTGGCGGAAGGTCCCCCACCAAACGTGGCAGATTACACTCAAAGAAGGGGGAAACATTGTGCGCTCGCCTCTCTTGCATGCAGGGGCGATGGTCTGGCTGAAGGGGGAGTACCAAATATGCGAGCTGGACAAGGATGGACCAGGAAGAGCAGCGCACTAGCTCAGCAGCATGATGCCGTTCCTCGTGCAGAGGAGCAGAGGCCACGGACATGACCCACCTGTCAGAGTTGGCGGGTCGTGGTCAGCATGTGTAGTGACCTGGCCCTCCCCCCGCATGAGAGCACTGCTGCAAAGCGACATTGTGCGCTTCCCTCCCTCACACGGAGGTGAAATGGGGCTGCACAAAATAATTGGCTCGGACTCGGCTGCCCCAGGAACAAGGAAGAACAACGTATGGTGTCATGCAGGTGTGGAAGAGTTGGGGCAGTCGCCTGAATGTCCCACCTGCCAGACGTGGTGGAAAGTCCCTGACCTACCCGCCAGAGGTGGCGGGTCATGGTCAGGGAACGGGGAGACCATTTCCCTCCCACTGGCCCTGGAAGCAATGAAGGTACCACTTCCTCCTGGTGCAGGGGTGACAGTAAGTCCCATTGATCGGGGCCCCAGAAACCATGTCATACAATTTTATGTGCGACACCGCCCGTTGTGTAAAGAAGTGGTGGCCACAGGCAAGACCCTCCCGCCAGACATGGCGGTAAGGACTGATGGAACCTCTTCCCCCTTGTGCAAAGGAGACAGCAGGTTCTCACTGCAGCTCTCTGGCTTCACCGTTCAAAACCAACCCGTTGCCTCTGCCACTGCCCTTTCTCCTGGCAGCCCCGCCCCTTTCTCTGTCCCCCTGCTGGAAGCAGCAATTGAGTAGCAAATGTTCCTCTGAAGACCCTCTCTCCCTCCTCCCCTGACTGCTGCTGCTGCTGCTGGGCTCAGTGGGCATTGCCAAGCAGGACTTGCAAAGAAAGCACTCTCTGCTGGCACCCTTCTAGCCCACTTCAGGCCCTGCAATGGACATGCCGCCGCACCAGGGTATGGGGTGCCAGCAGGGAGGGCTTACTTGGTGTTAGATCTAGGCATGTGGGCTGGTTGTTGGTTGGCCCCAGCCTCCGAGATTGGCCATTGCTTTGGGTGGCTCCAGGTGGAGGGGCCAGCCCATAGCTCCAATTGGGCTGCACATCCTCAGGTGGCTGGCCCACCCTTTTTGGGCTCATCTCCGTTCCTGCCGCCTTGTTACAGCTGTTGGGCTTCTGTGGGAGCCGCGGTTTGGGCTGGCTTACTGGTGAGGATCCAATACGCACACCTCTCCATCCTGCTGATGAGGCTTTTGCTGCTCATGCTGCTTCTCTTGCCCTTTGCCAGTTTGATGTAGTGATTAAGAACGCGGGAGTGTAATCTCAAGAACCGGGTTTGATTCCCCCTAGGGGTGTGCAATTCGGTAATCTGATTCGGTTAACGTTACCAAATCAGATCCGTTTCAGATTTTTCAGTATTGCGTAAACTTTTTCTGAATACTGAAAAATTTCAGTAATATTGAATCAGAGATTGCCGAATCAATTCGGTATGTTTCGGGTTCATTCGACAATCAAACTATCACCATTTTGCTAGCCGTTTACATTTGCAAGCGGCTTGGAAAAATCAGCAGGAAGCTACAGCTTCCTGCTGGTGGTTTCAAGAGGAGAGGGGAGGGGGGAGAAGGAGTGAGTGACTCACTACCTCCTCCGCATCTCTAGCCTCTTGCTCGAAATGGCGGGAATCTTTGCTTGCTTTGCAAGTTGCTTCCATTTCAATGCAATGCATTACAAGGCAAGGCAAAGCAAGCAAGAAATTCCCGCCACAATTTCAGGTAGGGGAAGGGGATGAGTGGACTATGAGTCCAAGGAGGAGGTATGAGGGGGATCAGGCACGGTAGGGGGGAGTTAAGAGTGTCCAATCTCACTGCTGCATCCTCCTTCCAGCCAATGGATTCTTTGGAAGAAGATGCAGCAGGGGATTTAAAATAGAGGCTGGATTTTCGGACAGCTTCTGTTGCTGCTGGGGAGAGAAAGTTAGAGAGACACGGCTTCTTCTCACTGTCTCTGCCTTGGCCTGACCTGGACTGGAGTGGAATGCTCTTCTTCCTGTGGACTTCTGCCTGTGGATCGACTCACTCAAGAGAGGAGTGGAAAGAGAGATTTTTAATTTAGGAGCGGAAGGGAGGGGGAAGGGAAGGGACAGAGTTTGCTTTAATAGATGCAGGGCCACTCTGCTTGCCTCTGGGTAAAAATGCTTCACTGTGGCACTGGCTTTGCCTGCAAAGTGGGCCTGGGTCTTCTTGAGGCCTGGATTATTTTCTTAATTTTTCACTTTTGGTGCCACGGCGCATAGGAAGAGCTTGTATCTGCAAGATGGGCCACACTGCTTGCATGTTTGCTCTGTTTTCCTCTAGGCCTACCTGTGCACAGTGGCTCTGGGCCCTACCTGATCACACCCCTGCCATGGCCTGTTGTTTTTTACCTTTTGGTGCCAGGGCAGCATGGGAAGAACTTTTATCTGCAAGATGGGACACACTGCTTGCATGTTTGCTCTGTTTTGCGCTAGGCCTACCTGTGCACAGTGGCTCTGGGCCCAACCTGATCACACCACTGCCATGGCCTGTTGTTTTTTAACTTCTGGTGCCAGGGCAGCATGGGAAGAACTTTTATCTGGAAGATGGGACACACTGCTTGCATGTTTGCTCTGTTTTGTTCTCAGGCCGACGTGTGGAAAGTGGATCTGGGCCCTGTCAGATCACACCACTGCCAGAGCCTGGTGTTTTTTATTTTTCGGTGCCAGGGCATCATGGGAAGAGCTTTTATCTGGGAGATGGGACACACTGCTTGCATGTTTGCTCTGTTTTGATCTGAGGCCTAACTCTGCAGAGTGGCTCTGCGTCCTGCCAAGTCACACCACTGCCAGGGCATGGTGTTTTTTATCTTTTGGTGCCAGGGCAGAAGGGGAAGAGCTTTTATCTGGGAGATGGGACACACTGCTTGCATGTTTGCTCTGTTCTGCTCTGAGGCCTACCTGGGCACAGTGGCTCTGGCCCCTGCTGGGTCACAGATGCCTGGAACTGGTGTTTTTTATGTTTTGGTGCCAGAGCAGCATGGGAAGAGCTTTTATCTGGGAGGTGGGACACAATGCTTCCATATTTGCTATGTTTAGCTCTGAGGCCTACCTGTGCACAATGGCTCTGGGCCCGGCCTGGTCACACCACTACCATGGCCTGGTGTTTTTTACCTTTTGGTGCCAGGGCAGCATGGAAAGAACTTTTAGCTGGAAGATGGGACACACTGCTTGCATATTAGCTCTGTTTTGTTCTGAGGCCGACGTGTGGACAGTGGCTCTGGGCCCTGTCAGATCACACCCCTGCCAGAACCTGGTGTTTATTATCTTTTGGTGACAGATCAGCATGGGAAGAGCTTTTATTTGGGAGAGGGATATACTGCTTCCATGTTTGCTTTGTTTAGCTCTGAGGCCTACTTGTGCACAGTGGCTCTGGGCCCTGCGTGGTCACACCACTGACAGGGCCTGGTGTTTTTTACTTTTTGGTGCTAGGGCAGCATGGGAAGAGCTTTTATCTGGGAGATGGGACACACTGCTTGCATGTTTGCTCTGTTTTGCTCTGAGGCCTACCTGTGCACAGTGGCCTCAGAGCAACGATGCCTGGGGCTGGTGTTTTTTATCTTTTGGTGCTAGGGTAGCATGGGAAGAGCTTTTATCTGGGAGATGGGACACACTTCTTGCATGTTTGCTCTGTTTTGCAATGAGACCTACCAGGGCACAGTGCCTCTGGGCCCTGCCGGGTCACAATGATGCCTGGAGGTGGTGTTTTTTACATTTTGGTGCCAGAGCAGCATGGGAAGAGCTTTTATTTGGGAGATGGGACACACTGTTTGCATGTTTGCTCTGTTTTGCACTGAGGCCTACCTGTGAACAATAGCTCTGGGTCCCTTCGAATCACACCAATTCCACGGCATGGTGTTTTTTAGCTTTTGGTATCAGGGCAGCATGAGAAGAGCTTTTATCTGGGAGACGGGACACACTGCTTGCATGTTTGTTCTCTTTTGCTGTAAGGCCTACCTGTGCATAGTGGCTCTGGGCCCTGCCGGGTCACAGATGCCTGGAACTGGTGTTTTTTAACATTTTGGTGCCAGGGCAGCATGGGAAGAGGTTTTATCTGGAAGATGGGACACACTGCTTGCATGTTTGCTCTGTTTTGCTTTGAGGCCTAACTCTGCAGAGTGGCTCTACGTCCTGCCAAGTCACACCACTGCCAGGGCATGGAGTTTTTTATCTTTTGGTGCATGGGAAGAGATTTTATCTGAGAGATGGGACACACTGCTTGCATGTTTGCTCTGTTTTGCTTTTTAGCCGACCTGTGCACAGTGGCTCTGGGCCCTGCTGGGTCACACCGATGCCGGTGCCCGATGTTTTTTACCTTTTGGTGCCAGGGCAGCATGGGAAGAACTTTTATCTGCGAGTTGGGGTATACTTATTGCATGTTTGCTCTGTTTTGCTCTGAGGCCTACCTTTGAACAGTGGCTCTTGGCCCTGCCAGGGCAGCATGGGAAGAGCCTCTCAAAAGGTAAAAAGCACCAGGCCCAGGCAGTGGTGTGATCCAGCAGGGCCGAAAGCCAATGTGCACAGGTAATCCTCAGTGGTGGTGGATCACACCGGCAGTGGTGGATCACACCGGCAGTGGTGTGATCCGGCAGGGCCCAGAGCCACTGTGCCCAGGTCGGGCTGAGATGAGGGATGGGAAGAGCTTTTATCTGGGAGATTGGACACACTGCTTACATGTTTGCTCTGTTTTGCTCTGAGGCCTACCTGTGCACAGTGGCTCCGCGCAGTAGCAGGTCACAACGATGCCTCGGGCTGATGTTTTTTATCTTTTGGTGTCAGGGCAGCATGGGAAGAGCTTTTTTCTGGGAGATTGGACATACCACTTGCATGTTTGCTCTGTTTTGTTCTGAGGCCTACCAGGGCACAGTGCCTCTGGGCCCTGCCGGGTCACAATGATGCCTGGAGGTGGTGTTTTTTACATTTTGGTGCCAGAGCAGCATGGGAAGAGCTTTTATTTGGGAGATGGGACACACTGCTTGCATGTTTGCTCTGTTTTGCACTGAGGCCTACCTGTGAACAATAGCTCTGGGTCCCTTTGAATCACACCAATTCCACGGCATGGTGTTTTTTAGCTTTTGGTATCAGGGCAGCATGGGAAGAGCTTTTATCTGGGAGACGGGACACACTGCTTGCATGTTTGTTCTCTTTTGCTGTGGGGCCTACCTGTGCATAGTGGCTCTGGGCCCTGCCGGGTCACAGATGTCTGGAACTGGTGTTTTTTAACATTTTGGTTCCAGGGCAGCATGGGAAGAGCTTTTATCTGGAAGATGGGACACACTGCTTGCATGTTTGCTCTGTTTTGCTTTGAGGCCTAACTCTGCAGAGTGGCTCTACGTCCTGCCAAGTCACACCACTGCCAGGGCATGGAGTTTTTTATCTTTTGGTGCATGGGAAGAGATTTTATCTGAGAGATGGGACACACTGCTTGCATGTTTGCTCTGTTTTGCTTTTTAGCCGACCTGTGCACAGTGGCTCTGGGCCCTGCTGGGTCACACCGATGCCGGTGCCCGATGTTTTTTACCTTTTGGTGCCAGGGCAGCATGGGAAGAACTTTTATCTGCGAGTTGGGGTATACTTATTGCATGTTTGCTCTGTTTTGCTCTGAGGCCTACCTTTGAACAGTGGCTCTTGGCCCTGCCAGGGCAGCATGGGAAGAGCCTCTCAAAAGGTAAAAAGCACCAGGCCCAGGCAGTGGTGTGATCCAGCAGGGCCGAAAGCCAATGTGCACAGGTAATCCTCAGTGGTGGTGGATCACACCGGCAGTGGTGGATCACACCGGCAGTGGTGTGATCCGGCAGGGCCCAGAGCCACTGTGCCCAGGTCGGGCTGAGATGAGGGATGGGAAGAGCTTTTATCTGGGAGATTGGACACACTGCTTACATGTTTGCTCTGTTTTGCTCTGAGGCCTACCTGTGCACAGTGGCTCCGCGCAGTAGCAGGTCACAACGATGCCTCGGGCTGATGTTTTTTATCTTTTGGTGCCAGGGCAGCATGGGAAGAGCTTTTTTCTGGGAGATTGGACATACCGCTTGCATGTTTGCTCTGTTTTGTTCTGAGGCCTACCAGGGCACAGTGCCTCTGGGCCCTGCCGGGTCACAATGATGCCTGGAGGTGGTGTTTTTTACATTTTGGTGCCAGAGCAGCATGGGAAGAGCTTTTATTTGGGAGATGGGACACACTGCTTGCATGTTTGCTCTGTTTTGCACTGAGGCCTACCTGTGAACAATAGCTCTGGGTCCCTTTGAATCACACCAATTCCACGGCATGGTGTTTTTTAGCTTTTGGTATCAGGGCAGCATGGGAAGAGCTTTTATCTGGGAGACGGGACACACTGCTTGCATGTTTGTTCTCTTTTGCTGTGGGGCCTACCTGTGCATAGTGGCTCTGGGCCCTGCCGGGTCACAGATGTCTGGAACGGGTGTTTTTTAACATTTTGGTGCCAGGGCAGCATGGGAAGAGCTTTTATCTGGAAGATGGGACACACTGCTTGCATGTTTGCTCTGTTTTGCTCTGAGGCCTACCTTGGCACAGTACCTCTGGGCCCTATCGGGTCACAATGATGCCTGGAGGTGGTGTTTTTTACGTTTTGGTGCCAGAGCAGGTTGGGAAGAGCTTTTATCTGGGAGATGGGACGTACTGCTTGCATGTTTGCTCTGTTTTGCTCTGAGGCCTACCTTGGCACAGTACCTCTGGGCCCTACCGTCTCACAATGATGCCTGGAGGCGGTGTTTTTTACGTTTTGGTGCCAGAGCAGATTGGGAAGAGCTTTTATTAGGGAGATGGGACACACTGCTTGCATGTTTGCTCTGTTTTGCTCTGAGGCCTACCTGTGCACAGTGGCTCTGGGCCCTGCCAGGGCAGCATGGGAAGAGCCTCTGAAAAGGTAAAAAACACCAGGCCCAGGCAGTGGTGTGATCCGGCAGGGCCGAAAGCCACCGTGCACAGGTAGTCGTCAGAGCAAAACAGAGCAGACATGCAAGCAGTATGTCCCATCTCCCAGATAGAAACTCTTCCCATGCTGCCCTGGTACCAAAAGAGAAAAAACACCAGGCTCTGGAAGTGGTGTGATCCGGCAGTGCCCAGAGCCACTGTGCCCAGGTCGTCCTTAGAACAAAACAGATCAAAACAAGAGCTTTTATCTGGGAGACGGGACACACTGCTTGCATATTTGCTCTGTTTTGCTCTGAGGCCTACCTGTGCACGGTGGGTCTGGGCTCTGCCAGGTCACAACGATGCCGGGCTGGTGTTTTTTATCTTTTGGTGCCAGGGCAGCACGGGAAGAGGTTTTATCTGGGAGATGGGACATACTGCTTGTATGTTTGCTCTGTTTTGCTCTGAGGCCTACCTGTGCACAGTGGCTCTAGGCCCTTCCGGATCACACCACTGCCTGAGCCTGGTGTTTTTTACCTTTTGGTGCTTGGGCAGTACGAGAAGAGCTTTCATCTGCGAGATGGGACATACTGCTTGCATGTTTGCTCTGTTTTTCTCTAAGGCCTACCTGTGCTCAGTGGCTCTGGGCCCTGCCGGGTCACAACGATGCCTGGGGCTGGTTTTTTTAATCTTTTGGTGCCAGGGCAGCATGGGAAGAGCTTTTTTCTGGGTGATTGGACATACCACTTGCATGTTTGCTCTGTTTTGTTCGGAGGCCTACTTGTGCACAGTGGGTGTGGGCCCTACCGGATCAAAATGATGCCTGGAGCTGGTGTTTTTTACGTTTTGGTTCTTGGGAAGCACGGGAAGGGCTTTTATCTGTGAGGTGGGGCCTACTTGCATGTTTTTTATCTTTTGATGCCAGGGCAGCATGTTTGCTCTGTTTTGGTGTTTGGGAAGCACGGGAAGAGCTTTTATCTGTGAGATGGGACACATTGCTTTCATGTTTGCTCTGTTTTGCTCTGAGGCCTAACTCTGCACAGTGGGTCTGCGTCGTGCCAAGTCACACCAATGCCAGGTCATGGTGTTTTTTATCTTTTGGTGCCAGGGTAGCATGGGAAGAGCTTTTATCTGAGAGATGCGACACACTGCTTGCATGTTTGCTCTGTTTTGCTTTGAGGCGTACCTGTGCACAGTGGCTCTGGGCCCTGCCGGGTCACAACGATGCCTGGGGCTGGTGTTTTTTATCTTTTGGTGCCAGGGCAGCATGGGAAGAGCTTTTATTTGGGAGATGGGACACACTGCTTGCATGTTTGCTCTGTTTTGCACTGAGGCCTACGTGTGAATAGTAGCTCTGGGTCCCTTCGGATCACACCAATTCCACGGCATGGTGTTTTATAGCTTTTGGTATCAGGGCAGCATGGGAAGAGCTTTTATCTGGGAGACAGGACACACTGCTTGCATATTTGCTCTGTTTTGCTGTGAGGCCTACCTGTGCAGAGTGGCTCTGGGCCCTGCGATGTCACACCACTGCCAGGGCCTGATGTTTTTTACCTTTTGGTACCAGGGGAGCATGGGGAGAGCTTTTATCGTGGAGATGGGACACACTGCTTGCATGTTTGCCCTGTTTTGCTCTGAGGCCTACCTATGCACAGTGGCTCTGGGCCCTGCCGGGCCACAGATGCCTGGAACTGGTGTTTTTTATCTTTTGGTGCCAGGGCAGCATGGGAAGAGCTTTTATTTGGGAGATGGGACACACTGCTTGCATGTTTGCTCTGTTTTGCACTGAGGCCTATGTGTGAATAGTAGCTCTGGGTCCCTTCGAATCACACCAATTCCACGGCATGGTGTTTTATACCTTTTGGTATCAGGGCAGCATGGGAAGAGCTTTTATCTGGGAGACAGGACACACTGCTTGCATATTTGCTCTCTTTTGCTGTGAGGCCTACTTGTGCAGAGTGGCTCTGGGCCCTGCGATGTCACACCCCTGCCAGAGCCTGGTGTTTTTTACCTTTTGGTGCTAGGGGAGCATGGGGACAGCTTTTATCTTGGAGATGGGACACACTGCTTGCATGTTTGCCCTGTTTTGCTCTGAGGCCTACCTGTGCACAGTGGCTCTCGGCCCTGCAGGATCACACCACTGCCTGGTCCTGGTTTTTTTTACCTTTTGGTGCCAGGGCAGCATGGGAAGAGCTTTTATATGGGAGATGGGACACACTGCTTGCATGTTTGCTCCGTTTTGCTCTGAGGCCTACCTGTGCACAGTGGCTCTGGGCCCTGCTAAGGCAGCATGGAAAGAGCCTCTCAAAAGGTAAAAAACACCAGGCCCAGGCAGTGGTGTGATCCGTCAGGGCCCAAAGCCACTGTGCACAGGTAGGCCTCAGAGCAAAACAGAGCAGATATGCAAGCAGTCTGTCCCATCTCCCAGATAAAAACTCTTCCCATGCTGCCCTGGCACCAAAAGATAAAAAACACCAGGCTCTGGAAGTGGTGTGATCCAGCAGGGCCCAGAGCCACTGTGCCCAGGTCGGCCTTAGAACAAAACAGATCAAAACAAGAGCTTTTATCTGGGAGACATGTTTGGGCCCAGTACCTCTGGGCCCTTCCGGGTCACAATGATGCCTGGAGGTGGTGTTTTTTACGTTTTGGTGCCAGAGCAGATTGGGAAGAGCTTTTATTTGGGAGATGGGACACACTGCTTGAATATTTGCTCTGTTTTGCACTGAGGCCTACCTGTGAACAGTAGCTATGGGTCCCTTCGGATCACACCAATTCCACGGGTTGGTGTTTTTTAGCTTTTGGTGTCAGGGCAGCATGGGAAGTACTTTTATCTCGGATATGGGACACACTGCATGCATGTTTGCTCTGCTTTGCTCTGAGGCCTACCTGTGCACAGTGGCTCTGGGCCCTGCCGGTTCACAGATGCCTGGAACTGGTGTTTTTTAACGTTTTGGTGCCAGGGCAGCATGGGAAGAGCTTTTATCTGGGAGATGGGACACACTGCTTGAATGTTTGCTCTGTTTTGCTCTGAGGCCTGCCTGTGCACAGTGGCTCTGGGCCCTGCCAGGGCAGCATGGGAAGAGCCTCTCAAAAGGTAAAAAACACCAGGCCCAGGTAGTGGTGTGATCCGGCAGGGCCGAAAGCCACTGTGCACAGGTAGTCCTCAGAGCAAAACAGAGCAGACATGGAAGCAGTATGTCCCATTTCCCAGATAGAAACACTTCCCATGCTGCCCTGGCACCAAAAGATAAAAAACACCAGGCTCTGGAAGTGGTGTGATCCGGCAGTGCCCAGAGCCACTGTGCCCAGGTCGTCCTTAGAACAAAACAGATCAAAACAAGAGCTTTTATCTGGGAGCTGGGACACACTGCTTGCATATTTGCTCTGTTTTGCTCTGAGGCCTACCTGTGCACGGTGGCTCTGGGCTCTGCCAGGTCACAACGATGCCGGGCTGGTGTTTTTTATCTTTTGGTGCCAGGGCAGCATGGGAAGAGGTTTTATATGGGAGATGGGACACACTGCTTGCATATTTGCTCTGTTTTGCTCTGAGGCCTACCTGTGCACGGTGGCTCTGGGCTCTGCCAGGTCACAACGATGCCGGGCTGGTGTTTTTTATGTTTTGGTGCCAGGGCAGCATGGGAAGAGGTTTTATCTGGGAGATGGGACATATTGCTTGTTTGTTTGCTCTG
Source organism: Eublepharis macularius (assembly GCF_028583425.1). Lineage (NCBI taxonomy): Eukaryota > Metazoa > Chordata > Lepidosauria > Squamata > Eublepharidae > Eublepharis > Eublepharis macularius. The sequence goes on from NC_072792.1 coordinate 6,422,184, forward strand.
TTTTGCTCTGAGGCCTACATGTGCACAGTGGATCTAGGCTCTTCTGGATCACACCACTGCCTGAGCCTCGTGTTTTTTACCTTTTTGTGCTTGGGGAGTAAGGGAAGATCTTTTATCTGGGAGACAGGACACACTGCTTGCATGTTTGCTCTCTTTTGCTGTGAGGCCTACCTGTGCTCAGTGGCTCAGGGCCCTGCCAGGGTCACAGATGCCTGGAAATGCTGTTTTTTAACGTTTTGTTGCCAGGGCAGCATGGGAAGAGCTTTTATCTGGGAGATGGGACACACTGCTTGCACGTTTGCTCTGTTTTGCTCTGAGGCGTACCTGTGCACAGTGGCTCTTGGCCCTTCCGGGTCACAACGATGTCAGGGGCTGATATTTTTTATCTTTTGGTGACAGGGCAGCATGAGAAGAGCTTTTTTCTGGGAGATTGGACATACTGCTTGCATGTTTGCTCTGTTTTGCTCTGAGGCCTACCTGTGCACAGTGGCTCTGGGTCCTGCCATGTCACACCACTTCCAGGGCCTGGAGTTTTTTACCTTTTGGTGCCAGGGCAGCATGGGAAGAGCTTTTATCTGGGAGACGGGACACACTGCTTGCATGTTTGCTCTGTTTTGCTCTGAGGCCTACCTGTGCACTGTGGCTCTGGGCCCTGCCGGGTCACAACAATGCCTGGGGCTGATGTTTTTTATCTTTTGGTGCCAGGGCAGCATGGGAAGAGCTTTTTTCTGGGAGATTGGACATACCGCTTGCAGGTTTGCTCTCTTTTGCTGTGAGGCCTACCTGTGCACCGTGGCTCTGGGCCCTGCCGGGTCACAGATGCCTGGAACTGGTGTTTTTTAACATTATGGTGCTAGGGCGGCATGGGAAGAGCTTTTATCTGGGAGATGGGACACAATGTTTGCATATTTGCTCTGTTTTGCTCTGAGGCGTACCTGTGCACAGTGGCTCTGGGCCCTTCCGGGTCACAACGATGTCAGGGGCTGATGTTTTTTATCTTTTGGTGCAAGGGGGGCATGGGAAGAGCTTTTATCTGGGAGATCGGACACACTGCTTGCATGTTTGCTCTGTTTTGCTCTGAGGCCTACCTGTGCACAGTGGCTCTGGGCCCTGCCAGGGCAGCATGGGAAGAGCCTCTCAAAAGGTAAAAAACACCAGGCTCAGGCAGTGGTGTGATCCGGAAGGGCCGAAAGCCACTGTGCACAGGTAGTCCTCAGAGCAAAACAGAGCAGACATGCAAGCAGTCTGTCCCATCTCCCAGATAAAATCTCTTCTCATGCTGCCCTGGCACCAAAAGACAAAAAACACCAGGCTCTGGAAGTGGTGTGATCCGGCAGGGCCCAGAGCCACTGTGCCCAGGTCGTCCTTAGAACAAAACAGAGCAAAACAAGAGCTTTTATCTGGGAGCTGGGACACACTGCTTGCATATTTGCTCTGTTTTGCTCTGAGGCCTACCTGTGCACGGTGGCTCTGGGCTCTGCCGGGTCACAACGATGCCTGGGGCTGGTGTTTTTTATCTTTTGGTGCCAGCGCAGAATGGGAAGGGGTTTTATCAGGGAGACGGGACATACTGCTTGTATGTTTGCTCTGTTTTGCTCTGAGGCCTACCTGTGCACAGTGGCTCTAGGCCCTTCCGGATCATACCACTGCCTGAGCCTGGTGTTTTTTATCTTTTGGTTCCAGGGCAGCATGGGAAGAGCTTTTATCTGTGAGATGGGACATACTGCTTGCATGTTTGTTCTGTTTTGCTTTGAGGCCTACCTGTGCACTGTGGCTCTGGGCCCTGCCGGGTCACAACGATGTCTGGGGCTGATGTTTTTTATCTTTTGGTGCCAGGGCAGCATGGGAAGAGCTTTTTTCTGGGAGATTGGACATACCGCTGGCATGTTTGCTCTGTTTTGCTCTGAGGCCTACCTGTGCACAGTGGCTCTGGGTCCTGCCATGTCACACCACTTCCAGGGCCTGGTTTTTTTACCTTTTGGTGCCAGGGCAGCATGGGAAGAGCTTTTACCTGGGAGACGGGACACACTGCTTGCATATTTGCTCTGTTTTGCTCTTAGGCCTACTTGTGCACAGTGGCTTTCGGCCCTGCAGGATCACACCACTGCCTGGTCCTGTTTTTTTTTTATCTTTTGGTGCCAGGGCAGCATGGGAAGAGCTTTTATCTGTGAGATGGAACACACTGCTTGCATGTTTGCTCTGATTTGCTCTGAGGCGTACCTGTGCACAGTGGCTCTGGGCCCTTCCGGGTCACAACGATGTCAGGGGCTGATGTTTTTTATCTTTTGGTGCAAGGGGGGCATGGGAAGAGCTTTTATCTGGGAGATGGGACACACTGCTTGCATGTTTGCTCTGTTTTGATCTGAGGCCTAACTCTGCAGAGTGGCTCTGCGTCCTGCCAAGTCACACCACTGCCAGGGCATGGTGTTTTTTATCTTTTGGTGCCAGGGCAGAAGGGGAAGAGCTTTTATCTGGGAGATGGGACACACTGCTTGCATGTTTGCTCTGTTCTGCTCTGAGGCCTACCTGGGCACAGTGGCTCTGGCCCCTGCTGGGTCACAGATGCCTGGAACTGGTGTTTTTTATGTTTTGGTGCCAGGGCAGCATGGGAAGAGCTTTTATCTGGGAGGTGGGACACAATGCTTCCATATTTGCTATGTTTAGCTCTGAGGCCTACCTGTGCACAATGGCTCTGGGCCCGGCCTGGTCACACCACTGCCAGGGCCTGGTGTTTTTTACCTTTTGGTGCCAGGGCAGCATGGAAAGAACTTTTAGCTGGAAGATGGGACACACTGCTTGCATATTAGCTCTGTTTTGTTCTGAGGCCGACGTGTGGACAGTGGCTCTGGGCCCTGTCAGATCACACCCCTGCCAGAACCTGGTGTTTATTATCTTTTGGTGACAGATCAGCATGGGAAGAGCTTTTATTTGGGAGAGGGATATACTGCTTCCATGTTTGCTTTGTTTAGCTCTGAGGCCTACTTGTGCACAGTGGCTGTGGGCCCTGCGTGGTCACAATGATGCCTGACGCTGGTGTTTTTTATCTTTTGGTGCCAGGGAAGCATGGGAAGAGCTCTTATCCGGTAGATGGGACACACTGCTTGCATGTTTGCTCTGTTTTGCTCTGAGGCCTACCTGTGCACAGTGGCTGTGGGCCCTACCGGGTCACAATGATGCCTGACGCTGGTGTTTTTTACGTTTTGGTGCTTGGGAAGCACGGGAAGAGCATTTATCTGTGAGATGGGACATACTGCTTGCATGTTTGCTCGGTTTTGTTCTGAGGCCTACCAGGGCACAGTGCCTCTGGGCCCTGCCGGGTCACAATGATTACACAAACTCAAGGGGTAACAAGCTTCAAATGATACAACAACAAGAGCAGAAAAAAGCACGCCCCAGACGGAAAAATTACACACGAACCAATGTGAAAAATGTAATTACAATATTTCAACAAAGTTGTACGTAATTATACAAAAACGTTTAGTATATCCCAAGGACGCACAGAGTCAGAATGATGTACATATATATATCAACAGAGTCCAAAGGAAACCAGAGCAGTATTACTGAGAAGATAGTCCGTCCAATTGTAGTCAATAAACTTCCCAAGTACGTGCAAATAAGATGAAAAACACTATATAACGGGGCAATCACCCAGAAAACCGCTGAGGGTTAATGTGAGCTGCTGCGAAGAAAGGCAAGGCAACCGCTGAAGATGAACTTGAGCTGCTGCAAGGCAAGGCAAGGCGACGAGCGTCAGCCGGCCAAAAATTCTTTTTTTCTCGTTTCAGACCTGAGGGTCCTTCTTCAGGCCACCATATCTAAAAATAATATTAATATCAAACAAGGTTATCCCCGCTGGGCACATATAGGGGGCCCCGACAATTCCGCTAATACTTACATTACAGAGTCATATGAGCAATTCATTTCCCAACAAGTCATATCCATGTATGTCAGAGTGAGGAGGGTGTGTCACGCGACATAATTTATACAAAATTGAAAAGAACAATCAATTTAAAGCTGTAGGTACATAATTAGAACCGATCATTTTAAAGGTACAGACACATGATCATATACCTATACTGATTACAAGCAAATGCAAATAAATATATATACACAATTACAGTTAATCAATACAATAAGTAATATATTCTAATCCCATACCGGGGATGAAACAAAGAGAGCCAAGAACGGGAAGGGAGACAAGGACGGGAGGGGAGAGGAGGGGCGACAAAACCAGATTGCGCAGGGACGAGGACCATCTAAAGAAAAGGGGAAAATTCTATATGATGATTAAGGCCCGCTGGCATTAGTGACCCAAGTCTAAGAATCCACCTGGTTTCAGATTGTAAAAGAAACCGGTTCCTGAAGCCAGGTTTCAAAACAACTTCTAGGACCGAAAAACGAAAGGGTCTGTCGCATGAGTGCTGTGCCCTAAGATGTTCATAGAGAGGCAGATCCACTGTGTGGGCTCTGCATCTAGAGATGTGTTCCTGGATGCGGACTCGCAGCGGCCGGGAAGTGCAGCCAATATAAATTCGATTACAATCACACATCAAAAGATAAACAACATTAGTGGTGCTACAAGTAGAAAAGGATCTAGAATACAGTTGTTTCCCGGTTAGAGGATGAGTGATCCTAGACAATTCCATGCTCAAAGAGCATACGCCGCAGTGACCACAGGGGAAATGACCCTGTGGTAAATTAGAGATCGGCTTCTTGCTGCTAAAGTCTGAGTGGACTAAAAGATCCTTTAAACTCTTTGTGCGTCGGTAGCCAATCTGTGGCAGATCACTACACCCAGGCAAATCCGATATGATATGCCAGTTTCTCCTGATCACGTTGGAGATGGCGCCCGATAAAGGTGAGTAATCTAGGGCCCAGGATATTTTACTCGAAGAGGGCTCCCGGCTACGGTACTCTAAAAGTTGGGACCGGGGAGTGATGTCTGCTTTTTGTCTCGCCCTGGTAATGACCCAAGAGGGGTAACCTCGCATGGCAAACGCTGAACTCATACGGGCTGCCTCCTGGCAGTAATCTTGCCAAAATGTCGCATTTCTCTTGGCGCGTAAGAACTGGCCCACCGGGATGTTTTTCTTTAAGACAGGTCGGTGATGAGATGTGTATTCAAGATAGGCCGACCTGTCTGTCGGTTTCCGATAGGGTTTAACCCCTAATGCACCGGTGGACCGTTTAAAAATAATAACATCGAGAAAAGGAATAGTATCCAGACTACTCTGATGTGTGAACTTAATATTAGGATCCAGACCATTAGCCCACTTCATGAAGTCCATAATTGTATCAGAAGAACGCAGCATACAAAAAATGTCATCTATGTAGCGCCGATAACAAATAATATCTGAGTGAAAAGGGTTGGCTGCCAAATCAAAAATAAATTGTTCTTCTAGATGAGCCATATACAGTATCGCTATACTGGGGGCCGCAGGGCACCCCATAGCGACCCCCTTGACTTGATAAAAGAACTGTGAGTCAAATCTGAAATAGTTCTTCTCCATGATGATATCTAACAAATCAAGCAGGAAACTAGTGGGAGGAAATTGGTGAATGCGTTGATTCAAAACCCCTTCTATAACTGTTCTCGCATCGGAATGGGGGATAGAGGTATACAGGGCTTGGACATCCATAGTTAGTAATGCCGCTCCCTTTGGGACTTCCATGTCCTCAACCAAATGTATAAGGTCAGTAGTATCTTTAATAAAAGATTTGACATTAGCCACAAAGGGTTGTAATAATTGGTCTAAATAAAGCGCTAGAGGTTCGAGGAGGGAATTACAAGCCGAAATGATCGGTCGGCCAGGGGGCGAGGTCAAGGATTTATGAATCTTAGGAAGGCAATAGAAGACAGGCACCCTAGGGTCAGAGATAAGTAAAGCACGGTGGATCGACTGACTTATAAAGTTATTACTTAGGGCGTTGTCAATTACTATCTTGACCACCCGTCGGATCTCATCTGTTGGATCATGATCTATGGGGAGATAAAACTCCCTGTCTGCCAATTGTCGCAAAGCCTCCCTCTGGTAGTCTGCTCGGTCATCATATAGAATTTTCCCCTTTTCTTTAGATGGTCCTCGTCCCTGCGCAATCTGGTTTTGTCGCCCCTCCTCTCCCCTCCCGTCCTTGTCTCCCTTCCCGTTCTTGGCTCTCTTTGTTTCATCCCCGGTATGGGATTAGAATATATTACTTATTGTATTGATTAACTGTAATTGTGTATATATATTTATTTGCATTTGCTTGTAATCAGTATAGGTATATGATCATGTGTCTGTACCTTTAAAATGATCGGTTCTAATTATGTACCTACAGCTTTAAATTGATTGTTCTTTTCAATTTTGTATAAATTATGTCGCGTGACACACCCTCCTCACTCTGACATACATGGATATGACTTGTTGGGAAATGAATTGCTCATATGACTCTGTAATGTAAGTATTAGCGGAATTGTCGGGGCCCCCTATATGTGCCCAGCGGGGATAACCTTGTTTGATATTAATATTATTTTTAGATATGGTGGCCTGAAGAAGGACCCTCAGGTCTGAAACGAGAAAAAAAGAATTTTTGGCCGGCTGACGCTCGTCGCCTTGCCTTGCCTTGCAGCAGCTCAAGTTCATCTTCAGCGGTTGCCTTGCCTTTCTTCGCAGCAGCTCACATTAACCCTCAGCGGTTTTCTGGGTGATTGCCCCGTTATATAGTGTTTTTCATCTTATTTGCACGTACTTGGGAAGTTTATTGACTACAATTGGACGGACTATCTTCTCAGTAATACTGCTCTGGTTTCCTTTGGACTCTGTTGATATATATATGTACATCATTCTGACTCTGTGCGTCCTTGGGATATACTAAACGTTTTTGTATAATTACGTACAACTTTGTTGAAATATTGTAATTACATTTTTCACATTGGTTCGTGTGTAATTTTTCCGTCTGGGGCGTGCTTTTTTCTGCTCTTGTTGTTGGGTCACAATGATGCCTGGAGGTGGTGTTTTTTACATTTTGGTGCCAGAGCAGCATGGGAAGACCTTTTATCTGGGAGATGGGACACACTGCTTGCATGTTTGCTCTGTTTTGCACTGAGGCCTACCTGTGAACAATAGCTCTGGGTCCCTTCGAATCACACCAATTCCACGGCATGGTGTTTTTTAGCTTTTGGTATCAGGGCAGCATGGGAAGAGCTTTTATCTGGGAGACGGGACACACTGCTTGCATGTTTGTTCTCTTTTGCTGTGAGGCCTACCTGTGCATAGTGGCTCTGGGCCCTGCCGGGTCACAGATGCCTGGAAGTGGTGTTTTTTAACATTTTGGTGCCAGGGCAGCATGGGAAGAGGTTTTATCTGGAAGATGGGACACACTGCTTGCATGTTTGCTCTGTTTTGCTTTGAGGCCTAACTCTGCAGAGTGGCTCTACGTCCTGCCAAGTCACACCACTGCCAGGGCATGGAGTTTTTTATCTTTTGGTGCATGGGAAGAGATTTTATCTGAGAGATGGGACACACTGCTTGCATGTTTGCTCTGTTTTGCTTTTTAGCCGACCTGTGCACAGTGGCTCTGGGCCCTGCTGGGTCACACCGATGCCGGTGCCCGATGTTTTTTACCTTTTGGCTCCAGGGCAGCATGGGAAGAACTTTTATCTGCGAGTTGGGGTATACTTATTGCATGTTTGCTCTGTTTTGCTCTGAGGCCTACCTTTGAACAGTGGCTCTTGGCCCTGCCAGGGCAGCATGGGAAGAGCCTCTCAAAAGGTAAAAAGCACCAGGCCCAGGCAGTGGTGTGATCCAGCAGGGCCGAAAGCCAATGTGCACAGGTAATCCTCAGTGGTGGTGGATCACACCGGCAGTGGTGGATCACACCGGCAGTGGTGTGATCCGGCAGGGCCCAGAGCCACTGTGCCCAGGTCGGGCTGAGATGAGGGATGGGAAGAGCTTTTATCTGGGAGATTGGACACACTGCTTACATGTTTGCTCTGTTTTGCTCTGAGGCCTACCTGTGCACAGTGGCTCCGCGCAGTAGCAGGTCACAACGATGCCTCGGGCTGATGTTTTTTATCTTTTGGTGCCAGGGCAGCATGGGAAGAGCTTTTTTCTGGGAGATTGGACATACCGCTTGCATGTTTGCTCTGTTTTGTTCTGAGGCCTACCAGGGCACAGTGCCTCTGGGCCCTGCCGGGTCACAATGATGCCTGGAGGTGGTGTTTTTTACATTTTGGTTCCAGAGCAGCATGGGAAGAGCTTTTATTTGGGAGATGGGACACACTGCTTGCATGTTTGCTCTGTTTTGCACTGAGGCCTACCTGTGAACAATAGCTCTGGGTCCCTTCGAATCACACCAATTCCACGGCATGGTGTTTTTTAGCTTTTGGTATCAGGGCAGCATGGGAAGAGCTTTTATCTGGGAGACGGGACACACTGCTTGCATGTTTGTTCTCTTTTGCTGTGGGGCCTACCTGTGCATAGTGGCTCTGGGCCCTGCCGGGTCACAGATGTCTGGAACTGGTGTTTTTTAACATTTTGGTGCCAGGGCAGCATGGGAAGAGCTTTTATCTGGAAGATGGGACACACTGCTTGCATGTTTGCTCTGTTTTGCTTTGAGGCCTGCCTGTGCACAGTGGCTCTGGGCACTACCGGGTCACACCACTGCCAGGGAGTGGTGTTTTTCTAACTTTCAGTGCCAAGGCAGCATTGGAAGAGCTCTTATCTGGGAGATGGGACACACTGCTTGCATGTTTGCTCTGATTTGCTCTGAGGCGTACCTGTGCACAGTGGCTCTGGGCCCTTCCGGGTCACAACGATGTCAGGGGCTGATGTTTTTTATCTTTTGGTGCAAGGGGGGCATGGGAAGAGCTTTTATCTGGGAGATCGGACACACTGCTTGCATGTTTGCTCTGTTTTGCTCTGAGGCCTACCTGTGCACAGTGGCTCTGGGCCCTGCCAGGGCAGCATGGGAAGAGCCTCTCAAAAGGTAAAAAACACCAGGCTCAGGCAGTGGTGTGATCCGGAAGGGCCGAAAGCCACTGTGCACAGGTAGTCCTCAGAGCAAAACAGAGCAGACATGCAAGCAGTCTGTCCCATCTCCAAGATAAAATCTCTTCTCATGCTGCCCTGGCACCAAAAGATAAAAAACACCAGGCTCTGGAAGTGGTGTGATCCGGCAGGGCCCAGAGCCACTGTGCCCAGGTAGTCCTTAGAACAAAACAGAGCAAAACAAGAGCTTTTATCTGGGAGCTGGGACACACTGCTTTCATATTTGCTCTGTTTTGCTCTGAGGCCTACCTGTGCACGGTGGCTCTGGGCTCTGCCGGGTCACAACGATGCCTGGGGCTGGTGTTTTTTATCTTTTGGTGCCAGCGCAGAATGGGAAGAGGTTTTATCAGGGAGATGGGACATACTGCTTGTATATTTGCTCTGTTTTGCTCTGAGGCCTACCTGTGCACAGTGGCTCTAGGCCCTTCCGGATCATACCACTGCCTGAGCCTGGTGTTTTTTATCTTTTGGTTCCAGGGCAGCATGGGAAGAGCTTTTATCTGTGAGATGGGACACACTGCTTGCATGTTTGTTCTGTTTTGCTTTGAGGCCTATCTGTGCACTGTGGCTCTGGGCCCTGCCGGGTCACAACGATGCCTGGGGCGGATGTTTTTTATCTTTTGGTGCCAGGGCAGCATGGGAAGAGCTTTTTTCTGGGAGATTGGACATACCGCTTGCATGTTTGCTCTGTTTTGCTCTGAGGCCTACCTGTGCACAGTGGGTGTGGGCCCTACTGGGTCACAACGATGCCTGGATCTGGTGTTTTTTACGTTTTGGTGCTTGGGAAGCACGGGAAGGGCTTTTATCTGTGAGATGGGGCCTACTGCTTGCATGTTTGCTCTGTTTTGCTCTGAGGCCTACCTGTGCACAGTGGCTCTGGGCCCTGCCATGTCACACCACTGCCTGGGCCTGGTGTTATTTACCTTTTGGTGCCAGGGCAGCACGGGAAGAGCTTTTATCTGAGAGATGGGACACACTGCTTCCATGTTTGCTCAGTATTGGTTCTTGGGAAGCAAGGGAAGAGCTTTTTTCTGTGAGATGGGACGCACTGCTTGCATGTTTGCTATGTTTTGCTCTTAGGGCTAACTGTGCAGAGTGGCTCTGCGTCCTGCCAAGTCACACCACTGCGAGGGCATGGTGTTTTTTATCTTTTGGTGCCAGGGCACCATGTTTGCTCTGTTTTGGTGCTTGGGAAGCACGGGAAGAGTTTTTATCTGTGAGATGGGACACACTGCTTTCATGTTTGCTCTGTTTTGCTCTGAGTTCTAACTCTGCAGATTGGCTCTGCGTCCTGCCAAGTCACACCAATGCCAGGGCATGGTGTTTTTTATCTTTTGGTGCCAGGGCAGCATGGGAAGAGCTTTTATCTGAGAGATTGGACATACTGTTTGCATGTTTGCTCTGTTGTGCTCTGAGGCCTACCTGTGCACAGTGGCTCTCGGCCCTGCCGGGTCACAACGATGCCTGGGGCTGGTGTTTTTTATCTTTTGGTGTCAGGGCAGCATGGGAAGAGCTTTTATCTGTGAGATGGGACACACTGCTTGCATGTTTGCTTTGTTTTGCTCTGAGGACTACCTGTGCACAGTGGCTCTGAGCCCTGCCATGTCACACCACTGCCAGGGCCTGGTGTTTTTTACCTTTTGGTGCCAGGGCAGCATGGGAAGAGGTTTTATCTGGGAGACGGGACACACTGCTAGCATGTTCGTTTTGTCTTGCCTGAGGCCTTCCTGTGCACTGTGACTCTGGGCCCTGCCGGGTCACAACGATGTCTGGGGCGGATGTTTTTTATCTTTTGGTGCCAGGGCAGCATGGAAAGAGGTATTTTCTGGGAGATTGAACATACCGCTTGCATGTTTGCTCTGTTTTGCTCTAAGGCCTACCTGTGCACAGTGGGTGTGAGCCCTACCGGGTCACACTGATGCCTGGAGCTGGTGTTTTTTACGTTTTGGTGCTTGGGAAGCATGGAAAGGGCTTTTATCTTTGAGATGGGGCCTACTGCTTGCATGTTTGCTCTGTTTTGCTCTGAGGCCTGCCTGTGCACAGTGGCTCTGGGCCCTGCCATGTCACACCACTGCCAGGGCCTGGTGTTATTTACCTTTTGGTGCCAGGGCAGCACAGGAAGAGCTTTTATCTGAGAGATGGGACACACTGTTTGCATGTTTGCTCTGTTTTGCTCTGAGGGCTAACTCTGCAGAGTGGCTCTGCGTCCTGCCAAGTCACACCACTGCGAGGGCATGGTGTTTTTTATCTTTTGGTGCCAGGGCAGCATGTTTGCTCTGTTTTGGTGCTTGGGAAGCACTGGAAGATCTTTTATCTGTGAGATGGGACACACTGCTTGCATGTTTGCTCTGTTTTGCTCTGAGGGCTACCTCTGCAGAGTGGCTCTGCGTCCTGCCAAGTCACACCACTGCGAGGGCATGGTGTTTTTTATCTTTTGGTGCCAGGGCAGCATGTTTGCTCTGTTTTGGTGCTTGGGAAGCACGGGAAGAGCTTTTATCTGTGAGATGGGACACACGGCTTGCATGTTTGCTCTGTTTTGCTCTGAGGCCTACCTGTGCACTGTGCCTCTGGGCCCTGCCAGGGCAGCATGGGAAGAGCCTCTCAAAAGGTAAAAAACACCTGGCTCAGGCAGTGGTGTGATCCGGAAGGGCTGAAAGCCACTGTGCACAGGTAGTCCTCAGAGCAAAACAGAGCAGACATGCAAGCAGTCTGTCCCATCTCCCAGATAAAAACTCTTCCCATGCTGCCCTGGCACCAAAAGATAAAAAACACCAGGCTCTGGAAGTGGTGTGATCCGGCAGGGCCCAGAGCCACTGTGCCCAGGTCGTCCTTAGAACAAAACAGAGCAAAACAAGAGCTTTTATCTGGGAGCTGGGACACACTGCTTGCACATTTGCTCTGTTTTGCTCTGAGGCCTACCTGTGCACGGTGGCTCTGGGCTCTGCCGGGTCACAACGATGCCTGGGGCTGGTGTTTTTTATCTTTTGGTGCCAGGGAAGCATGGCACGAGGTTTTATTGGGGAGATGGGACATACTGCTTGTATGTTTGCTCTGTTTTGCTCTGAGGCCTACCTGTGCACAGTGGCTCTAGGCCCTTCTGGATCACACCACTGCCTGAGCCTGGTGTTTTTTATCTTTTGGTTCCAGGGCAGCATGGAAAGAGCTTTTATCTGAGAGATGGGATACACTGCTTGCATATTTGCTCTGTTTTGCTCTGAGGCCTACCTGTGCACGGTGGCTCTCGGCCCTGCCGGGTCACAACGATCCCTGGGGCTGGTGTTTTTTAACTTTTGGTGCCAGGGCAGCATGGGAAGAGCTTTTTTCTGGGAGATTGGACATAACACTTGCATGTTTGCTCTGTTTTGCTCTGAGGTCTACCTGTGCACAGTGGGTGTGGCCCCTGCCAGGGCAGCATGGGAAGAGCCTCTCAAAAGGTAAAAAGGTAAAAAAGGCAGTGGTGTGATCAGGTAGGGCCCAGAGCCATTGTGCACAGGTCGGCCAAAAAGCAAAACAGAGCAAACATGCAAGCAGTGTTGTTGCCAAGTAGGCCCCCTCCCCTGCTTTAAAGCCCTCCATGGACTGTGTTAAAGTTTCCTTCATTGCTGTTTTAAAGCTACACCAAAGACTGCCTCGCACGTGTGTGTGTTAAATACACGTGTCAGTTTCCTGCCTGCGTGTCAATTACCCTGCTGCTGCTATAGACTGTGTAGTTTACTGACTCCATGTTTGGATAACTGCACAAAGGACTCTCTTTCTGGGCAGCCCTGCCCTGACCTATAGTTGGATTTCCCAGTGTGTGTTTGGACTGTGTTACGAGTATGCCCCGTGCCTGCATTGCCATCTGCCACGGACCGTGCCTGTTCACTGCTTTGGACTGTGTTTTAAAGTGCTGTTCCCCCTGCCTCCATGGAAGCCTGCCTCATATGGGCCCAAGCCGCTGCTGGCAGCCGGGCGCCTGCCGGGGAAAACCTCCAGCGAGCCTGGCTAGGCGCTCCCTGGTCAGTTCCCGCCTGGAGCCTCCCGCGGGCCGGTCGCCGAGCTTGCCCTCGCTACCGGGCAGCCTGCTATCCAGCCCCAGCTATGCCCAGCCGGCATCCATGTTCTTAGGCAGCCAGAAGACCCAGAGGAAAAGACTGCTTTGGGAAGCCATTTCGGCGAAGCGGGCACACCACGTCCGCAGCGAGAGCCCCTCGCCCCGCTCTGCATATCTTAGGAGCCGCCCCGGAGAAGGAACTAAGTGCCGACCATCCCAAGCACTTAGAGAATGCATCTCAAAGAAACCTCCGCATTCCAGAAGCTGATGACATCAGGACAAGCCCTGTCCGCTGGAACATCCTTTCAGCCCACTTGGATTTCCCCCTCCCTCTTTTGTCCCCTCTTCCTGAGGTGTCACTTATCACAATCTGATTACCAAAGTGGCCCATCTAAGCCATTCAGTAGCCCATTAGAACCTTTGTTTTAATCTGTGAGAACCACCAAGTACAGCACCAGCCCCAGGGTACGTTTTGGGGTATTTAAGCTGGTCTCCCAGACCACTCGGTGCTCAGGCCATTCCCTATCCAGACCTCCTTGCTGTCTGTCTGTGGTCCCAGTGCTGGCATTGGGCCACCCTCGCTGCTGTGTCTCTGCTTCGCTCCAGGAGAAGTGAGTATTTCCCCTATCATCGTTGGGAACCAGCTAATGCGAACGTCTCTGTATTTCATACCCTGTATTTCTTAGGTCTTGTGTGTTCTCTGTATGCTTGTGCAAGTTTAGGCTTACGCCACACTAAATACACGTGTTTGGAACCTATTTGTAGTTTGCCTCTTTTTCACTTGAGTGTCTGGGATCGGGACCTCCGTAGACATAGGTTAAGATCCGCGCTAATTTTAAGTTACAGACTGCTACAGCTAATTCCCCATTATAATAAAGAGCAGTTCTGGTAACAGTTTACTGGTGGAGAATATGCGGGCATAACCCCGTTCGTGTGAATGCACGTGAGTCGACACGCGTGTCTTCAGCGAACTGACTTAGAGGAAAATTTTCCAGACCTCAGTGTAAGGAGCGCAATTTAGCTTAGGGAATTAAAAGTGTGAGTGTGTGTGGCTCTAGCGAGCATTTCTATCTTGTGGGTTGGCTTTTCCCCCATTTCCTCCTTCAGCCAGCTTTGGACTACTTGCCTTTTGTGGTGCACCGCGAGGCCCTCCAGCCGTTATAACCGGTGTACTGTGGGTGAGGACCTCTGAACTGGTGAAGTTCCTGGCCACCTTCCGGGCCGCCTAAACGCGTCTATGTGGGGGGATCCCAGAAGTAGGCTGTAGATATATACGCATATATACTTCCTGAAGCAGCACATATAAAACTCTTTTCCGCCCTCCCCCGTCTCTCCTAAGTCCGTCCAAACCCCGTTCCTGCCAGCACTTAGGCTTCAATCCCCGCTCCAGAGGAAACGTGAAGGGATCGTTAGTCCATTCGTTTTAGTTTAGCTTTGGGAATCTAAAGCCAGGTTCCTGAAGCCCCGCGGCAGCCGGCCGCACCGTGCTTGCGAGTTTTAAGTCAGACTCGTGGGCGCACCTCGCTTGGGAGTTGTTAGAACTCTTGAGCGCACCTCGCTTGGGAGTACAGTAAGCTTTACTCCTGGGCACTTTTGCTTGGGGACTTGCAGAGGCAGTCCTTGAGCGCTTTTAGTCTTTTGGTCAAGGCTTGGAGACAGTTTAACCGTTTGTCTCTGAGCACGAGGCCTGGGGACACTTTGAGTTTAGTTCTTGGGCAGAGAGCTTGAGAGCATTTGTAGCTTCTGAGCAGAGGCTTGGGAGCATTTCTGGTTGCCTGAGCATAGGCTTGGGAGACCCCCTTAGTAGCAGTTCCTGAGCAGAGGCTTGGGGACACTTTTTGGTTTCCGAGTATAGGCTTGGGAGACCCCTGAGCTTTAGCTTCTGAGCAGAGGCTTGGAAGCACTGAGAAGTTTTGTTCTTGGGCTTAGAGAGCTTGGGAGCACCTTCTGTGCCAGTAAACTTTTCCTGGTCCCGTGGCTTGTAGGCAAGCTTGAAACGGGAATAGGAATTTTCCCCTCTCCCCTGGTGGAGAAGGATTGAGTGTAGAACCCTTAAAAATACCCTGGTAAACCTAAAAGTAGGACCCTTTAAATCACCCCCTGGTAAAAACCCTGTGTAGTACCCAGTTTAAAAATCCTTGAGGACCGAGGGGAAGGATAAACCTCCCAAAGGAACATAGAGAGGAAGAAGTTGTTAAAACCCCTGAGGAGCTTTAATCGCCCCGCCCCTGGTGTCGCTGATCCACTCTTTAACCTCCCCCGAGATCAGCCTTAAACAAAAGGAAAAATGTACCGGGCAGCCCCCACCGTGCCCCGCCTGGAGAAGTGGCTAGTTAAGAAGGGAGATTGCCCTTGGGAAGCCGGTTCCTTCAAGGGACCTGACCCGCTCCAGATAGTTAGAAGCGCCTTCCAGGACTTCTGTGAGAAGGAGAAACCTAGGTCAAGTAAGAAAGATAGATATGGAACTTGGGCACTTTTTACCGCCCTACAGGACAGCGTGTCCCTAATTAATAAGCTACAGGCAGCCCAAGAAGAACAGGAACAGGAGATAGAGCAGTTAAGGAAGGAGAAGAAAGAGTATGAGGAAAAGGCAGCTGAGTGGCGTTCAGAACGCGTTAATTTCATGCTGGAGAAGCAGGGACTAACCACTGCCCTCCAGGACGCTCAGCACAAGGCTGAAGTAGCCACCGCTCGTGCCGATATGGCTGAGCACGCAGTAATTGAAGGACAGGAGAAGATTGCCAAATTAACCCATGCTGCCCAGTTCATGGCAGAGCAGAAAGTCGCAAAGATAGCCGCAGCAGACCTCTCCGCTTGTAAGAGGGAGCTAGAGGCCCTAAAGCAGCACCTGGGGATGCAGCAGGCCGTAATCTACGCCGTGCATCCCGCAGCCCTCTTGGCCCTCCCCGAAGGTAGTACCGACAGCTGGTCATCCCCTTCGTCCCAGCCCGAGGAAGCTCCACAGCCCCTCCATCCAATAGCTACCAAGGAAATCGTCTCCATGGACGAAGATGGCAAGAAGACGGACCGGGTAGTTAAGGAAACCCGCAATTGGAGGCCCGATGAACTCCAAGCCATAGCAGATCGTATGGGGCCCTTGAACCGAGACACGGCCATCCAATGGTTCACGCACGTAACCACCTCCCAGCCCTCCGCTAGTGGTTCCGATGTGGCCCAACTGGCCCGCCACTGCGCCAGCCCCGAAATAGTCACAGCCCTTAATGCCTGCGTGTCCAACCGAAGGCTAGCCACCCGCAGTCAGTATGGGTCCATCAAAGAGTTGTGCGCATTCCTGTGGCCCACCAAGAGTTTAAAGGCCCTGTATATTGCAGAGTCTCAAAAACCCGGAGAGGACCCAGAGGCATACTTAGCTAGGAAGCAGCTTCTCGCTGAGCTAGCAGACGAAGTGGACCTGGATGCAAGCGATATACCCGACTTCGATGAGTTAGAATTCAGAAGGGCAGTCATAGATGGTCTCAACAGTACTACCCGCCTAGCTCTGGCAGGAGTTGAACCTGGGAGCATCTCATGGGGAGACCTGGAAGCTCGCATCAGGAGCATTGCTGGCCTGTTGCGAGAAACCGGAGCGATCCGCCATGTGAAGTCCCCGGCCCCCCATAGGAAAGACAGTGAGCCCATCAACACAGTCACGTATGCCAACCATGGTCCCCACTCCCAATATCGGCCTCAAGGGCATAGCTCATACTCAGAGCCTAGAGGTGGAATCTTGCGTGGGAGAAGCGGTAGCTTCACTTGGGGCCGCAGCCAGAGGGACTCCCGTCCAGGAGTAACCTTTGTGCCCACCCCCAGTCACTACCCTTCCTCCCCACAGGTACCCTCTGAGCCCTGGAGACCTGCGCTGCCCTCGGCACCCCTGCCCCCTCGGGCACCTCACCCCTACAATCACCAGGTCTACCCTCCCCCAAGTCAGGTTGACTCCTGGAGACCGCAGCCAAAGGACCATGAGGAGCCCTCTGACCTAGGAGAGCCGCCACCAGCTGGGAACCCCTTTTCCCAATAGGGATGCCCGGGGGTCACACATGCTTCTCCCCACTTAACTGCCCGTGGGAGAAAACCAAAGGTTGAGGCTAGCCTTCGACCTCCGGGAACTAAAAATAGCTTGGAACTTAAAAGAGAGAAGGAAAGATTCCAAAGGGTGATTCGCACCCAGAACCCAGCACCAACTTTGCCAGACACCTCTGAAGGAAATCTGGCAGAGCTGCAAAATAAAATTCAGGAGCTCATAAGTGTAAATAGGGAACAGAATTTAAAAATAAATGATCTTAATAAAGAGAATGAGGAATTAAAAGAAAAATTAAATGCTTGCACAATAGAGAAAGAGCAGCTCCACAATAAATTCCTTAACATGCAGACTTTGCTGGAGAACCAGAATAATGAAACTGCCACTTTAAAAACCCTGATGCAAAATCTCCTGGAATCCCAGAGACTCACTGAGGCAAGATTAAAGACTTTAGAGGAACAATCAGTGATTGAATCAGCACCCCGCCCCGCCAAAGGCAGTGAAACATGTAGCCAGTCACCTCTGCCTTCAATTTCTGCCTCCACCCCCATGCCCAAGAAGCCAGAATTCACTTTAGCCTCTGAGCATGTACAGAGTTTAAAAGTCATTCCCCAAGAAATTGTCTTGGCTCCCATAGACTGCCCCCAGCCAAGCTATACACAGCCCACCATGACTGTGCCCTCTTGCAATGATCCTGAAGAACAGGTAAACAAAAGTAAAAATGCAGTTCCTTTAAAAGATTTAAAATGCCTTGAGAATCCAGTGCTTGCAACTACACACCAAATAGCTCTCTCTCAGCCTTCCCTGACTAACACCCCTGAAGAAAACCTTATGTTGTGCTTGTGTGGTTTAGTAGTGCTTGAGCTAATTCAGAGACATTTGTGTATCTGTTTCCACATTTTAAAATGCTCAAGCCCAAAACTTAGTGAAAAGGTAGAGCCTCCAGCAGTAAGTGCAGTCAGGAATGTAATAATGCAAGTGAGCAGACTCCAGAAAGAATCCCAGTTGCTAGCAGCATCTGAAACAAACTGTTCCCACTCAGCGCTACACCCCCACCCCTCATTGAAATGGAAAAACTGGC
This sequence comes from Eublepharis macularius, assembly GCF_028583425.1. NCBI lineage: Eukaryota > Metazoa > Chordata > Lepidosauria > Squamata > Eublepharidae > Eublepharis > Eublepharis macularius. Next base: position 6,440,348 of record NC_072792.1, read on the forward strand.
CAGACCAGGATTCTGACCTCCTCCCCATTCTTCCTTTTGTCCTCTCCCAGGCTGAAGTAAGCCCAAATAAATGTAATCACTGGTTCCCTGTCAGAATTTGGAAGGGATTGGAACCAGGAGTGGAGAAGCCACCTTGAGGAGACTTGAGTTCAAGTCCCCGCAGCCCCCTTCCCTTTTCGTTGTGCAGTCTTAACTTTATGTGTGTGTGAACCTGAAGCCCAATTCCCTTTTGAATTTAGATGTAAAAAGCCAACTTAGCTTCCTATAATCATTTAGTGTTTTTGTTATTTCTTGTCAGTTCTATTCTTTAACCTTCTTAGGCGGGCCCCACAGTTGGGACCCTAGGGGGAAACACGGCAACCAAAGCCAAATAGGACCACCACCGAGAGTGATTCTTAATTGGATTTTAAGCCGCGTGTTCGGGAAAAAAATTGCACAGGCAAAAGAGATTTGCTGTGTGTGAAAGTGTTTGGAGAGGTTTTAGCCCAAAGGTGATTTCCAATACTGTAGATGCACCAATAAAGGTGATGTCTGTGTTTGAAAATGTTTCACCCGCCGTGCTGGTGAGGATCCCGCATCTACGTAGATTCGGGGTCTCACCTGCCAGACCCACGCTTTCGCATGATGGTCGGCTTTGGCTTTGAGGGCCGTGCCTCCCCTGGAAAAGGACCCCCCCGAAGACCCAACATCCCTCTTTTACTAATGTTCATATTCGTCATGGTGAGTTGCTATATGGCGCCACCATCCAGTACGCTTTAGTGCAAAAGTAAAAGACCCGCCAGTATTTTGTAAATATGTGCCCTCTGGAATATGTTATTGAGGTGAGTTCGCTACGCACAAGGAGCAGCGTGCCTCATTTACATAGCCAGGATCTCCCGCGCCAAGATGACCCCCGAATAACCCAGACCCAGTGGCGCCGGCAGATCTCGGCCGCCTCCGCCGCTTTTCTTTTTTTTTTTTGAAAAATTTTTATTGGGTTAGAATCCATTATTTCCACATTTACATTCAATTTTCCCCAATTTTTTCATCTCTAACCCCCTCCCTTTCCCCCCCCTTTTTGTTGACTTCCAACAGCTTTCCAACCCTTTGTCCCCTTTCCCTTACTTTTATTAGCTTCCTCTATCTAAAACAAATATATATTCTCCATTATTCTAAGCAGTACATCCTTAACTATTTTTAACATTATATGCCCAAACTGTAAGCCTTTGTTTCCATCTTAGATAAACAATTTATCCCAATTTTTCAATTTCAGGTATTTCTATATATCATAAACCATATAGATCATACATTCGTTTATATCAAACAATTTGACTTATTCTCTATATATATTACTCATTCTATCTTTTTATAATAGTTCTATATATCTCTCCTCACGTAGTCAATCAATTTGACCCATCTATATCTTCAGACATTCAGTTTGGTACAAAACTTGTCAGAAAAAAAAGAAAATATTGTTAGTTAATCGCTCCTTATATTTAGTCCTTATAATTAATTATTTTCTCTATGTTCTGTTTGTTAACCTATGTATATCTATATATATGTCAATCTATTAATCTGACTGCTTATTAATTCACATTTATCTCTTCTCCCCCCGGTAAAGTCTCCCCCCTCTACTTCAATACTTCAGTAGTTCTCAAACTGCCACAGTTTTCCTCCCACCTCCCATTTCTTCTCCAGGTATTGTTTCAGCTTCTCCCAGTCTGTGTTGAACTGCCCTGAGTCCAGATCTCTCAATTTTCTTGTCATCTTGTCCATTTCAGCCATATACAGCAATTTGTAAGTCCAATCTTCAATAGTTGGCACTTCTTGTACTTTCCATTTTTGCGCATTTGTCTAGCTGCTGCTGTCATATAAAATATCAACATCCTGTGTTGGGCTGGAATTCCCTCCATTCCCAAGTTCAGTAGCAGGAGTTCTGGGTTCTTATTAATTTGAAATTGTAAAATTTCACTCATTTCTCTTATTATTTCCCCCCAGTACTGCCTGGCTACCTCACACGACCACCACATATGATAGAGGGAGCCCTCATGCTTCTTACATTTCCAGCATTTATTAGAAGTATTCAAATTCCCTAGCGCAATCTTCTTTGGTGTCATGTACCAACGATAGATCATTTTATAAATGTTCTCTTTGATATTAATACATGTCGTTGTCTTCATTGTAGTTTTCCACAAGTATTCCCATGCCTCCATTGTTATTTCTTTATTAAAGTTTATAGCCCATTTCACCATTTGTGTTTTAACTATCTCATCCTCGGTATACCACTTCAACAGTACTTGGTATACCTTGGATATTCTTTTCTTATCTTCTTTAAGAAGGGTCTGCTCTAGTTCCGAATTCTCTATTCGTATACCTCCCTTTACAGAGTCCGAATTATATAAGTCTCTGATCTGTCTATACTGGAACCAATCGTAGTTAGGTGATAGTTCCTCTTGTGTCTTTATTCTAAGTTTGGATGCTTCAGTTTTAGTTATTTCTTTATACGTTAAACATTGTTGTTCATTATCAACAGCTCTCGGGTCTATCACCTCATATGGAACCACCCACAAAGGGGTTCCTTCTTGTAGATAAATTCTGTACTTCTTCCAGATTATGTATAAACTTCTCCGAACAAAGTGATGCAGGAACATCGAGTTGACCTTTACTTTGTCATGCCATAAATATGCGTGCCATCCAAATATTTTTTTATATCCCTCTAGGGCTAATAGTTTCTTGTTCTTTAATGTCATCCATTCTTTCAACCAAACTAGGCAGATTGCATCATGATAAAGTCTCAGATTGGGCAGTTGCATTCCGCCTCTTTCCTTTGCATCTTGTAAAACTTTCACTTTCACTCGAGGCTTCTTGCCTGCCCAAACAAAATCTGATATTTTCCTCTGCCATTTTTCAAATTGTTTGGAGTCTCTGATGATTGGTATTGTCTGTAGCAAAAACATTACTCTTGGTAACACATTCATCTTAACTGCTGCAATCCTGCCCAACCATGACAAATTCAATCTATTCCATTTAATCAAGTCTCTCTCTATCTGAGTCCATAGTTTTTCATAATTGTTTTTGAATAGATCTATGTTCTTTGCAGTTAATTCGACTCCCAAATATTTCACTTTACTTGTTACTTCACAATCCGTTGTTTCCATTAACAATTGTTGTTTCTGCTTAGTCATATTTTTGCATAATATCTTTGACTTCTTTTTGTTAATGAAGAAACCTGCCAAGTCTCCAAACTCCTTGATCTTATCTATCACTCTTGGCATGTTCTCCGATGGGTCCTCTACAATTAACATTATGTCATCCGCAAATGCTCTGACCTTGTATGAATAGTCCTTTATTTTTATTCCACGAATTTCATCATCTTGACGTATTTGTATCATCAGAATCTCCAATACTAAAATGAACAACAATGGAGATAACGGGCAACCTTGTCTTGTTCCTTTACTTATCGTCAATTTCTTGGTCAATTCATCATTCACCACAATTGCTGCAGTCTGGTCTCTATAAATTTCCTTAATTGCTCTGATGAATCTTTCTCCCAATTGTAGCTTTTCCATAGTGGCAAACATAAAGTCCCAGTTTAAATTGTCAAACGCTTTTTCAGCGTCAACAAAGAAGAAACCAACCTCTTTGTCACAACGCTTGTCATAATATTCAATAGCATTGATCACTGTCCTTAAGTTGTCTCTTATTTGTCTGTCTGGCAAAAAGCCTGCTTGTTCCTCCTCTATGACTTCCGAGAGCCACCCCTTCAATCTCTCCGCCAATATCTTCGCAAAAATTTTATAGTCATTGTTGAGTAGCGATATAGGTCTATAATTTTTCACATTAGTCAGGTCTTGGCCCTCTTTTGGGATCAACGATATATTCGCTTCACTCCAAGTTTCTGGAGTCCTTTGATCCCTTAAAACCCCATTCATCACCTCTTTTAGGAATGGTGCCAGTTCATTAGCCATTGTCTTATAGAATTTAGCCGTAAGTCCATCTGGCCCTGGCGCCTTTCCTAGATTTGCAGATTGTATTGCCTTACTTATTTCCTCGTCAGTTACTTCACTATTCAACTTATTTCTCCAAGCTTCCGAGATTTCTGGAAGTTTGGTTTTCTCCAAATATGACGCTATTGATTCTTTGTTTACTTCTTTTTTATTATACAGCTTAGCGTAAAATTTATAAAAGGCTCTACTAATGGTATCCTGCTCCAAATACGTTTTGTTATCTTCGCAAATTTTATTTATTATCTTCTTTTCCCTTTTCTTCTTCAATTGCCATGCCAGGTACTTCCCAGGTTTATTAGCACCCTCAAACGCTTTTTGATTCAGTCTTTTGAGATTCCACTCCAATTCTTTATTGCTCATTGCTGTTAGCTGTTCTTGAAGTATTTTAATTTCCTGGTATACCTTCTTTTTCCCTGGTCTCTTTTTTAGCTGTATTTCTTTGGCTTTTATTTTCTCCTCAATCTCTTGTCTTTTCTCCTCTTTCTTCTTTCTTGCTCTACCATTTAAGTCCATTAGTATGCCCCTTACAACCGCCTTGTAAGCATCCCAAACTTTATTGGTTGGCACTTCTTTATTCACGTTGTATTGTATAAAAAACTTTGTCTCTCTTCTCAGTATTTCCATATTCTCTCTTTCCTGTAACAAGTCCTCATTTATTCTCCATGCTTTCCTTTTTCTCTTTTTTCCAAATTTCCACATAATTGGGTTGTGATCTGAGCCTACCATAGGCATTATTTCTACCTCCTTAGTCCATAATGCTAAGTCTTTTGAGGCCCAGATCATATCAATTCTTGATAATGTAGAATGCCTTGCAGAATAAAAAGTAAACTGTCTGCTTTTAGGATATTCTCTCCTCCATACATCTTCAAGAGTCTCTTGTTGAATCAACTCAAAAAAAAGCTTTGGTAATAGTCCTCTTTTCTTTTGTGCCGTTGTAGTCTTTTTGTCTAGTTCCAAGTCTGTCACTCCATTGAAGTCTCCAGCAAGAATTATCTGGTCGTATACAAGATCGTCTAAATGCTTCCTTAAATCCTCAAAGAAGCTTTCTTTTGCACCGTTAGGTGCATAAAGTCCGACTACCAACACTCTCTTTAAATTCCAAATACATTCCACTGCTACAAATCTAGCTTCCACATCTCTCATAACAAATTTTGGCTGTAGCTCCTCTTTTATGTACAACACCACTCCTCTTTTTTTCTTGTTGGAGGCCGCTACATATTCTTTGCCCAATTTTCCAGATTTTAAATATTTTACATCCTGCTTTCTGATATGGGTCTCTTGCAAACAAACAATGTCACATTTTTGTTTTAGTAGCCAGTGAAAAGTATTTTTCCTCTTATTCGGTGAGTTTAGTCCATTTACATTCCAAGATAATACTTTACACTCCATACTCATGATCTTGTTGGTAAGTCTTTTTCATTGTCCTTAATAAATCGCTCCATCTCTCGCTCAGATCTGATGCGTTTTTTGGCCCCTCCAAACTCAAAGGACACTCCTTCCGGTAACTCCCATCTGTACCTGATTTTCATGTCCTTCAAAATCTGAATTAGCACTTTATATTTTTTCCGGTCCAGTAACACTGATCTGGGCAGTTCCTTCATTATAATAATCGTCTTGCCATCAATCTCCAATGGATCTTGAAACTGTTTTGTCACAATCCTCTCTTTCATATTTCGTGTTGTAAACTGCACAATCACATCTCTTGGTAGTTTCCTCTGGGTTGCTATTCTCGAATTCACACGGTATGCCACATCTAGGATAGCCACAACTTCCTCCTCCTCCTTCCCCAGGTACTCAGCCAACACCTCAGTCATCTGTTCTTGCGCTGACTTTCCTTCCACTTCTGGCAAGCCACGAAAACGTAGCTGCTTCTCCATATGTTTAGTTTCTGCAACTGACATTCTCCCCTTCACCAATCTCATCTCTGTTTGTTGCGTGTCTGCTAAATTCTCCATCGCGTCTTCTACTGTTTTAACTCTCTGCTGCGTTCCTTGTAATTCACTTCGTATTGTTTCCATACCTTTTTTCACTTCTGACAGCTCCGATTTTACTGTCTGTGTAACCTCTTTAACCTCTTTTATCAGCTCCAATTTCGTGTCCTTAAGTTCTTTAATCATATCTAAAAGTTTTTTGTCCAGGTTTTTATCCAGGTTTTCTATTGCCGATTGCCACTCTTTTTTTGACATCGTGGGGCTTGCTTTAGCTCGCTCCCACGAATCCGCTCTCTTCCTTAACTCCGTGGCATAAAATTTAACGTTTTTCTATTTTAAATGTCCCGGTCTTCTTATAGAAATTAAATTTTAAAGAGTCCAAAATGTCGGGCGTCTTTTCTCTATGGTTTCTCTATGATTTTGTAATCCAAGATGGCCTACTTCCTCTTCCGCTGAAGCCGCGACCCTTCCCCTTTCAAAAATGGCGATTCCCTACTTCCTGCCCTTTAGCAAGGGCCGCTTCTCTCCAGCCACTCTATTGTTATTACGCACTTCCTGTCTCCCGTCTTCCCACAGCAGATCTCGCGATGGTGTCTTTTTCTCACAGCTCCAAAGCCACAGGTATTCAAAACAATAGTCCCATTTCTTTAATAACTTCTTTAAACTTAGTCTCTTTTCAAATACAATTCCTGCCGAGTCTTCCCCTCCTTTTCACTAGTCTGTTGCAGTTTAAAAATCTCCTTTTTTTCCTCTCTGTTTTTATCAATCTGTCCCGTCTCAGAAGATAATGATCTTTACCTTCTCTTCACTTTTCTCGGGTTGTAATCGTTGTTTCGATTTTAAGTTCTCCTCTCAGCTTCTTCCCCCAATCGATGCTTGGGTATGTAGGTCTTATGCCAGCCGAATTGGCCCCAAAACTGCCGCAGAGATTATAGCCGACCCGTCGCAAGGTGGGACCTCAAGGATCGGGGGGAGACTCGTTGTGTAGAGCCCCCCCTCGTCCGAGATCTAGCTCACCCTAGGGTCTTGAGCGTTCTTTGCCTGCTCCCCGCCTGAGAGCAGTCGGCCGCGGGCTATTTTCACCCCGCCGGCCGGTTAAAACGGCAGTCCGGTCAGCTCCGCAAGTGGAGCTGCGTTAGACCTCCATGGATCCCAAACAGGAAGTCCACCGCCTCCGCCGCTTTTCGATAAACGCTGCCGAGCACCTTCGGCTCCACTTCGGCCCTTTCCGCCAGCAGCCGCCCGCCCCATCTAATGTAATCTTTTCCCTTGCCCGTACCGTATAAGGGAAAAGAAGGGGGGGAGACATATTGAAGTTATAATGAAGCCCTGCCAGGCCTTCCAAGTGAGGGCAACCTGAAAGTAACCCACGCCCGTGTGCTTTTGCTTTGTGTGTTTCTTTCTTTTAACATGAAATTGGGGCCTCCCGAGGGAGTCCCTCCAAAAATTGATCCTAGGAAAAAATGGTCCGCTGAAATACATACATGAGGTCCTGCAAAAAAGCAGAGGGAAAAAGGCAAAGCAAAAGCAAACCATCACAAAACATACCTTCAACCCTAACCTCATCTACTTAAAAATTATTTTAGAAAAATAGAACAAAGGTCTCCGTTAGCAGCAACCCTTATAGTTGCTGGAAACCGCTCTCTAGTTTTTTTCTTTTTAAAGCGACAAGGCCAGGCTGAGCCGGACCGATAGCTCTCAGCCCGCAAAATAAAAACAGCCCGCCACCGAGCGAGGGGCACCTGAAGGCCACATAGTCTAGGCACCCAGGGACCCCTGGGGCGAGTTTGCATAATCCCGCCTAACGTACAGCCAACCCTCGCTCGACGTAAAGACGTCCCCCCTGAAATATACATGCTTTAGGAAGAAACCTCCGCACAGGAGTTCCCCAGAGCAACAAGCTGAAAGGCTCGCTTAGTGCCCCTGGGACTTCTCGTTCGAACCCCGCTTAACATATTGTGCTGGCAGAAAAACACCCTCCTCTTTTTTTTTTCTTCCCTCGCTTTACTTCATTCATTTTGTTGCAAGAAACTCAGGGAACCTGTACTTATATCCGCAGGTCTCCCCAGGATATTTTCAGCACAAAAAGGAAAAGGAAGGCCAGGAGATGAGGCACCTGGCTACCCTGTGTTTGCTCGTGCTGGCAGGCACCCTAATAGAGGGACGCCCGTCCAAATTAATGCCCAACCCCCACTGGAGATGTATCAATACCCTGGCAGGGAATGAAATGATGGTCTGCAAGGTTGTGCAGCAGAGTAATATGACCACCCCTATGGAGCGCACAAACTTCCGCAGTTGTGAAGAGCAGTGGATCCGACCCCCAGAGCTTGTTATTTTATGTGTGGGAGTGAAAACTATGTCCCAAGAGCTAGTGTGCTACTCGCCTACTGATACGGTTTCACCACTTGCTCCAATTCCATGTATGTTCCTTCCCCGTATCAGGCCAGCCCCCACCGCAGTCCCGGTGGTAGACAAATATACCACCCCTGCCAACTTCGAAACCTCGCCATTTGTCACTGAGGCTTTCGGACCATACTGTGAAGTTATTTTAGTGTTGGCCGCAGTATGGAAGGCAGGAGACCCCTTTAGAATGACCATCCTACTAGGCACCACTGCCACTGAGTCTGCATCTGTCACTATCACGCCCCCTTCAGGCACAGTTCTCTCCTTTGCTATAGAACGCTGGGAGAACCTGACCTGGATTGTAAAAGAAGAAGACCTAGCCAAACATGGCCCACCCGATTGGATACTGGTTCAACAGACGCCTGAATGCCAAACCAAGCCCCTAGTAGAGAAGTTTCACCGGCTTGGACTGCTCTTTGTAAATTTGACTCACGAACCAGGCAATTATTCCCTGCTGATCCGGACCCAGGAGACCCACACCATCCAAATTGACCCTTTGATTGCCAGCAATGAACAATTGAGCCAAGGCGGCACACATATAGTGGGCTCCCATGTTTTGAAAACTGACATTCGAGAGAGAGTTCTAGTCCGCCCGCAAATGTCTTTAAAAGAGATCCGCATAGACTTAGCTGAGCTAAATATAACCCAGAGGCTGCCGCAGTGCGCTCCCTATCTGGAGGCTGGTAGCAAGGGTTGGAATGCATGGCTACAACTGTGGATCGATCCCCCTCCCTCTCTCTCGCGTGCCAGACGAAGCATTGCCGACTGGACTGCTCCTGCAGCCGGAGGCTTAGCAATCCTGGATTCGGTCAACATTGAGACTCTCGCTAATAAGTTTGCCCATGTCACGACTAGCATCTCCGACTTAGGTAAACCGGTGGTGCAGTCCCTAAATTCCATTTCGAATGGGCAACACGAGATCAGCTCCATTTTAGTTAACTGGGAGAGTCAAATTGAAAGAGATTTTTCTCTGCTGCTCAAAGGAACACAGTCTTTTGAACGCAACGTGTCAATAGCCATGGCATGTATGCAAGCCCAACAATTAAACCAGGCTGTGGCCATGGGGCTAATTCGGCAAGCCACCGACGGGCACTTGCCCCTGGAAATTAAAAGACTGATTATGCCCAAATTGTCACCCATAGAACTGGAGCTTGAATCCTGGTGGTCTCTCGTAAATTCCTCATTCTCACCGACCACCCAGGAGCTTAAATTATTTTTATTAACGGCCAGTGCGCACGAGTCATCCCATGTGTATCCAGTCGTGCCTCTGGGACTCCAAGTCAGCGACACCGAAGTCCTCTACGCCCGCCACCCCGACCATTGGGCTCGCTTCACCCCGACCGGATGGCAGCTCGTCAGCCTCCAAGGGTGCCAGCATCGAGACCAGACCGGCTTCATTTGCCAGGACCAAGCCTTTGCACCTCATCACCCCTGTGTAGCCCCGCAAGTCGACGCCCTCAACGAGTGCTCCTTTGAGGTCGTCCGGGAGAACAGCTCCGCTGTCGTCTACCTTGGGAAAGGATGTGCCTGCGTGCGAACGGCCTGCGACTTTGTGATCCTGAACTCGTTCCAGCTCAAGCCCGTGATCCCGGGAGTCAACCGCTGCTTCTGCAACCTGTCTTCGGTGGCAGCCTGCGACTTCACCTACACAGTACCGGTCTGTACCCAAGAAGAGATCCTGGTGGCGCCCTCCATCTATCGCTATGTGAAGCCCATCTCCCTTGGCATCGGTTTGGAGCTAATCCATGAGCTCCTGGCCCACCCGCAGCTCCACCGCACCCTCCAGAGCATCCAGAGAGATGGGGATACTACTGCTTTGGTTGTGTCCCACAACGGAAAGGAGATTTTGGATCTTGCCCAACGGATCAAGACCACCCGTGAGCACTCGTGGTGGGAAACCGTCTTTGGCTGGAGCCCCACTGCCACTGGAATTTACAATTTGGCTTTGCACCCAATCGTTGTTATTTTGGCCTTCCAAGTTTTGTTGTGCGCCTCACTACTTTATTTGGGCTGTTGGAGCCGCCGACAGCTCCAGCAACTCCAGATGTCCCACCGCTTGGATCGCTATAATCCCGACCTCCTTCTGCCTTAAAGGTCGTTCTTGGCGCCCCATTTTGATCCCTTGCTTGTGTTATTATTTATGGTGTTATGAACTATGATTATGTTTTATTATGTGTACGGATCCTGAACCAGCTCCATGGACGCTCTGCTTGTGGACACCGCTCCGAGGCCCTCTTGTGGACTAGGGGAGGAACATATTTCTCTGCCTCCCAGCCCACGGCCTGCCTACGAACGACTGCCAGCGGCACCACCTCCATGAGGACTAGAACTGTGTGCCTGAAGCCCTTCTCGCCGCCTGCCGACCCTGCCCTGCGGATTGACGCAGACAGCAAGGGCGGGTGGAAGTGTGTTTTGGAACACATGGATTAAGTTTGCTTGTTCCTGTATATATGCAACCCAGTCCAGCAGCTGTCCTGCGGACTGAGCCGTCTGTGATCTGTGCCACCCTGTTGTTTTAAGTCTCTATGAATTTCTTGCTATTGCTTTCATGAATTTCCCCCTATGAATTTAGCCCCGAATTAACCCCTCACTCTATCTATTGCAAGTGCGCCCATGATCTTCCCATGAACTGGGATCTTTTAATCACCCCCTATCAATTTTTGCTCCTATGAATTTTCTTTTAAGCTCTATGAATTGCCTTTTAACCTGACTCCCCCCACCGAAGTGATTTTAGCCTATTTATCACCCTATGAATTTGGTTTTAACTGAGACCCCTCCTGAACGGTCTCTTTTATTGGGTATTTAAACATTGGTTTTAGCCTGTATGAATTTGGTTTTAATCTGACTGTATGAGTTGGTCTTTTAATTGCAAAATTTATTTTTCTGCCCCCATGAGCCCTTCCGCCACTTACCCTCATGAATTGTTTCCTCGCACTTGCTTTTATTGCTGCTATCTCTATGAATTGGTTTTAACTCCCTAGATCATTGCTTTTATCCTATATAGATACATGTATTTATGTTTTTAACCATCTATGAATTGCTCCACCCTCTATGAGTTGATCTATGCCTGACTTGCACTTCTTCACCTTATATGAATTGTTCCCTCACCTATGAGCTTTGTTTTAACTTCCTATGAAGTAGCCTGCTTTTACTCTTGCATTCGTGAATGTACCAATGAATTACCTCTGCTTTTAATCCTATGCCTATAAATTAATCCATGTATATGAATTGCTCCTGGTTTTTTAGTGTTTTTAACCACTCATGAATTACGAATGAATTTCCTCCAACTATGAATTGATCTATGTACGCAAAATATGAATTGTTGCTGCTTATATACATGAATTACTCATTGCTGCTTATATCACTATGAATTACTATTGCTATGAATTATTGCTATTTATTCTGACGGTTGCACTTAGCACACCTCCTGGTGTGAACCCAGAGACCTGCAGCCCATTGGCTGATCCAGATTGCACTTATTCGGTTAGGTGGTTCTCCAAACTAAATTTTTGAGTGACGCCTCCCCCTCCTTCCCTTCCCCCTCCTTCCTCGCTCGAAGCTCGACCACCGGACATTGCCGACCACCTCGCCTTTGAAGTCAAGTTCGGGGACCGCCGTGCCTGACGTCCCAAAGTCCCCGAGGGGGGAAATTGTTGCCAAGTAGGCCCCCTCCCCTGCTTTAAAGCCCGCCATGGACTGTGTTAAAGTTTCCTGCATTGCTGTTTTACTGCTACACCAACGACTGCCTCGCACGTGTGTGTGTTAAATACACGTGTCAGTTTCCTGCCTACTGTTTAATTGTCTTGCTGCTGCAATAGACTGTGTAGTTTACTGACTCCATGTTTGGATAACTGCACAAAGGACTCTCTTCCTGGGCAGCCCTGCCCTGACCTATATCTGGATTTCCCAGTGTGTGTTTGGACTGTGTTACGAGTATGCCCCGTGCCTGCATTGCCATCTGCCACGGACCGTGCCTGTTCCCTGCTTTGGACTGTGTTTGAAGTACTGTTCCCCCTGCCTCCATGGAGACCTGCCTCATATGGGCCCAAGCCGCTGCTGGCAGCCGGGCGCCTGCCGGGGAAAACCTCCAGCGAGCCTGGCTAGGCGCTCCCTGGTCAGTTCCCGCCTGGAGCCTCCCGCGGGCCGGTCGCCGAGCTTGCCCTCGCTACCGGGCAGCCTGCTATCCAGCCCCAGCTATGCCCAGCCGGCATCCATGTTCTTAGGCAGCCAGAAGACCCAGAGGAAAAGACTGCTTTGGGAAGCCATTTCGGCGAAGCGGGCACACCACGTCCGCAGCGAGAGCCCCTCGCCCCGCTCTGCATATCTTAGGAGCCGCCCCGGAGAAGGAACTAAGTGCCGACCATCCCAAGCACTTAGAGAATGCATCTCAAAGAAACCTCCGCATTCCAGAGCTGATGACATCAGGACAAGCCTTGTCCGCTGGAACATCCATTCAGCCCACTTGGATTTCCCCCTCCCTCTTTTGTCCGCTCTTCCTGAGGTGTCACTTATCGCAATCAGATTACCAAAGTGGCCCATCTAAGCCATTCAGTAACCCATTAGAACCTTTGTTTTAAACTGTGAGAACCACCAAGTACAGCACCAGCCCCAGGGTACGTTTTGGGGTATTTAAGCTGGTCTCCCAGACCACTCGGTGCTCAGGCCATTCCCTATCCAGACCTCCTTGCTGTCTGTCTGTGGTCCCAGTGCTGGCATTGGGCCACCCTCGCTGCTGTGTCTCTGCTTCGCTCCAGGAGAAGTGAGTATTTCCCCTATCATCGTTGGGAACCAGCTAATGCGAATGTCTCTGTATTTCATACCCTGTATTTCTTAGGTCTTGTGTGTTCTCTGTATGCTTGTGCAAGTTTAGGCTTACGCCACACTAAATACACGTGTTTGGAACCTATTTGTAGTTTGCCTCTTTTTCACTTGAGTGTCTGGGATCGGGACCTCCGTAGACATAGGTTAAGATCCGTGCTAATTTTAAGTTACAGACTGCTACAGCTAATTCCCCATTATAATAAAGAGCAGTTCTGGTAACAGTGTGTCCCATCTCTCAGATAAAAGTTCTTCCCATGCTACCCTGGCACCAAAAGATAAAAAACATGACCTGGCATTGGTGTGACTTGGCAGGACGCAGAGCCACTGTGCAGACTTAGGCCTCAGAGCAAAACATAGCAAACATGAAATCAGTGTGTCCCATTTCACAGATAAAAGCTCTTCCCGTGCTTCCCAAGCACCAAAACAGAGCAAACTTGCTGCCCAGCACCAAAAGATAAAAAACATGCAAATAGGCCCCACCTCACAGATAAAAGCCCTTCCCGTGCTTCCCAAGAACCAAAACGTAAAAAACACCAGCTCCAGGCATCATTGTGACCCGGTGTGGCCAGCACCCACTGTGCACAGGTAGGCCTCCGAGCGAAACAGAGCAAACATGCAAGCGGTATGTCCAATCACCCAGAAAAAAGCTCTTCCCATGCTGCCATGGCACCAAAAGATAAAAAACATCAGCCCCAGACGTCGTTGTGACCTGGCAGGGCCCACAGCCACAGTGCACAGGTAGGCCTCAGAGCAAAACAGAACAAACATGCAAGCAGTGTGTCCCGTCTCCCAGATAAAAGCTCTTTCCATGCTGCCCTGGCAACAAAAGATAAAAAACACCAGCCCCAGGCATCGTTTTGACCCGGCAGGGCCGAGAGCCACTGTGCACAGGTAGGCCTCAGAGCACAACAGAGCAAACATGCAAGCAGTATGTCCCATCTCTCAGATAAAAGCTCTTCCCATGCTGCCATGGCACCAAAAGATAAAAAACACCATGCCCTGGCATTGGTGTGACTTGGAAGGACGCAGAGCCACTCTGCAGAGTTAGGCCTCAGAGCAAAACAGAGCAAACATGAAAGCAGTGTGTCCCATCTCACAGATAAAAGCTCTTCCCGTGCTTCCCAAACACCAAAACAGAGCAAACGTGCAAGCAGTGTGTCCCATCTCTCAGATAAATGCTCTTCCCATGCTGCCCTGGCACCAAAAGATAAAAAACACCAGCCCCAGGTATCGTTGTGACCCGGCGGGGCCCAGAGCCACTGTGCACAGGTAGGCCTCAGAGCAAAACAGATCAAATCTGCCAGCAACGTGTCCCATCTCCCAGATAAAAGCTCTACCCATGCTGCCCTGGCACCAAAAGGTAAAAAAAAAACTGGCGTAGGCAGTGGTGTCATCTGGCAGGGGCCAGAGCCACTGTGCACAGGTAGGCCTCCCAGCAAATCAGAGCAAACATGCAATCAGTGTGTCCCATCTCCCAGATAAAAGCTCTTCCCATGCTGTTCTGGCACCAAAAGCTAAAAAATACCATGCCCTGGCAGTGGAGTGATCCAGCGGATAGCAGAGTCACTGTGCACAGGTAGGCCGCAGAGCAAAACAAAAGAAACATGCAATCAGTGTGTTCCATTTCCCAGATACAAATTATTCCTATGCTTCCCTGGCATAGGAACGAGGCCCAGTCAGTGGTGTGACTTGGTATGACCCACAGCCACTGTGCAAATGTAGTCCTCAGAACAAAACAGAGCAAACATGCAAGCAGTGTGTCCCATCTTCCAGATAAAAGCTCTTCCTATACTGCCCTGGCACCAAAAGGTAAAAAATACCTGGCCCTGGCTGTGGTGTGACATGGCACAGCCCACAGCCACTGTGCACAGGTCGGCCTCAGAACAAAACAGAGCAAACATGCAAGCAGTGTGTCCCGTCTCCCAGATAAAAGCGCTTCCTATGCTGCCCTGGCCCCAAAAGGTAAAATACACCTGGCCCTGTCAGTGGTGTGATATGGTACGGCCCAGAGCCACTGTGCACAGGTAGGTCTGAGAGCAAAACAGAGCAAACATGCATGCAGTATGTCCTATCTCCCAGATAAAAGCTCTTCCCATGCTGCCCTGGCACCAAAAGGTAAAAAACACCATGCCCTGGCAGTGGTGTGTCCCGGCAGGGCCCAGAGCCACTGTGCACAGGTAGGCCTCAGAGCAAAACAGAGCAAACATGCAAGCAGTATGCCCCATCTCACAGATAAAAGCTCTTCCCGTGCTTCCCATCACCAAAACATAAAAAACACCAGGTCCAGGAATCGTTGTGACCCGGTAAGGCCCAGAGCCACTGTGCACAGGTAGGCCTCAGAGCAAAACAGAGCAAATATGCAAGCAGTATGCCCCATCTTGCAGATAAAATCTCTTCCCATGCTGCCCTGGCACCAAAAGGTTAAAAACAACAGGACCAGGCAGTGGTGTGATCTGGCAGGGCCGAGAGCCACTGTGCACAGGTAGGTCTCAGAGCAAAACAAAGCAAACATGCAAGCAGTATGTCCCATCTCTCAGATAAAAGCTCTTCCCGTGCTTCCCAAGCACCAAAACATGAAAAACACCAAGTCCAGGCATTGTTCTGACCCGGTAAGGCCCAGAGCCACTGTGCACAGGTAGGGCTCAGAGCAAAACAGAGCAAACATGCAAGCAGTATGCCCCATCTTGCAGATAAAAGCTTTGCTTTGCCAACTTTGCTGGCAACAGGACCAGGCAGTGGTGTGATCTAGCAGGGCCTAGAGCCACTGTGCACAGGTAGGCCTCAGAGCAAAACAAAACAAACATGCAAGCAGTATGTCCCATCTCTCAGATAAAAGCTCTTCCCATGCTGCCCTGGCACCAAAAGATAAAAAAAAACACGCCCTGGCAGTGGTGTGATCCAGCAGGCCCAGAGCAACTGTGCACAGGTTGTCCTCAGAACAAAACAGAGCAAACATAGAAGCAGTGTCTCCCATCTCCCAGATAAAAGTTCTTCCCATGCTGCCCTGGCACCAAAACATTAAAAAACACCAGTTCCAGGCATCTGGGACCCGGCAGGGCCCAGAGCCACTGTGCACAGGTAGGCCTCAGAGCAAAACAAAGCAAACATGGAAGCAGTATGTCCCATCTCCCAGATAAAAGCTCTTCCCATGCTGTCCTGGCACCAAAAGCTAAAAAATACCATGCCCTGGCAGTGGTGTGATCCAGCAGATAGCAGAGCCACTGTGCACAGGTAGGCCGCAGAGCAAAACAGAGCAAACATGCAATCAGTATGTTCCATTTCCCAGATACAAGTTCTTCCCATGCTTCCCTGGCACTGAAAGGTAAATAAAACGAGGCCCACTCAGTGGTGTGACTTGGCAAGACCCACAGCTACTGTGCACAGATCGGCCTCAGAACAAAACAGGGCAAACATGCATGCAGTGTGTCCCATCTCCCAGATCAAAGCTCTTCCCATGCTGCCCTGGCACGAAAAGATAAAATACACCAGGCTCTGGCAGTGGTGTGATCCGACATGGCCCAGAGCCACTGTCCACACGTCGCCCTCAGAACAAAACAGATCAAACATGCAAGCACTGTGTACCATCTTCCAGATAAAAGTTCTTCCCATGCTGCCCTGGCACCGAAAGGTAAAATAACACCATGCCGTGTAAGTGGTGTGACCCAGCAGGGCCCAGAGCCACTGTGCAGAGGAAGGCCTCAGAGCAAAACAGAGCAAACGTGCAAGCAGTGTGTCCCATCTCTCAGATAAAAGCTGCCCTCTCAGATAAAAGCTGCCCATGCTGCCCTGGCTCCAAAAGGTAAAAAACAACAGGCACTGACAGTGGTGTGATCAGGTAGGGCCCAGAGCCACTGTGCACAGGGAGGCCTCAGAGCAAAACAAAGCAAACATGGAAGCAGTATGTCCCATCTCCCAGATAAAAGGTCTTCCCATGCTGCCCTGGCACCAAAAGATAAAAAACACCAGGCTCTGGCACTGTCCACACGTTGCCCTCAGAACAAAACAGAGCAAACACGCAAGCACTGTGTACCATCTTCCAGATAAAAGTTCTTCCCATGCTGCCCTGGCACCAAAAGGTAAAAAAACACCATGCCATGGAAGTGGTGTGACCCGGCAGGGCCCAGAGTCACTGTGCACAGGTAGGCCTCATTGCAAAACAGAGCAAACATGCAAGCAGTGTGTCCCATCTCTGAGATTAAAGTTCTTCCCATGCTGCCCAAGCATCAAAAGGTAAAAAAACACCATGCCATGGAAATCGTGTGACCCGGCAGGGCCCAGAGCCACTGTGCACAGGTAGGCCTCAGAGCAAAACAGCAAACATGCAAGCAGTGTGTCCCATCTCCCAGATAAAAGCTCTTCCCATGCTGCCCTGGCACCAAAAGGTAAAAAACACCAGGCTCTGGCAGTGGTGTGACCCGGCAGTGCCCTCAGCCACTGTGCACAGGTAGGCCTCAGAGCAAAACAGAGCAAACATGCAAGCAGTGTGGCCCATCTTGCAGATACAAGCTCTTCCCATGCGCCATGGCACCAAAAGTGAAAAATTAAGAAAATAATCCATGCCTCAAGAAGACCCAGGCTCACTTTGCAGGCAAAGCCAGTGCAACAGTGAAGCATTTTTACCCAGAGGCAAGCAGAGTGGCCCAGCATCTATTAAAGCAAACTCTGTCCGACTTCCGGTTTGGGATTCATGGAGGACTAACGCAGCTCTAATTGTGGAGCTGACCGGGCTGCCGTTTTAGCGGCCGGCGGGGCAACTTTAGCCCGCGGCCACCTGCTCTCAGGCGGAGAACAGGCAAGGAACGCTCAAGTACCTCAGGGCGCGTTGATCTCGGGCGAGGGGGGGTTCTGCGCTAAGGACTCTCTCCCGTCCCTTGAGGTCCCACCCTACAACAGGTCGGCATAAATCTCTGCGGCAGATCCGGGGCCAGCGCGGCTGGCATAAGACCTTCATGCCCAAGCTTCAACAGGGGAAAGTAATTTTGGAGGAGAATTCGAAATCGAAGCAGTGATTACAACCCAGAAAGACGTTTGAAAAGGTAAAGATCAGTAAGAAATGGCAACTAAGAGATCCACTGTGCTTGCGCTAGAAACAAAATGCAAACACTTCAAATAGATATACAGTCAGAACAAGATAGATAGCCTGATAGAAAGAAGAAAAAACAAAACCATTAGAAAAAGAGAGATATTGTCTATTTGTTACTTTCTAGGTCTTTCCTCCACCATCTATCTGAATCTATCTCTTTCTATGTATATCTGCCCTTTCCTATCTCTTTCCTATCTCTTTCTCATAGTGAATAACGGAAAGTATGCTTCCGGAATAATGGGTACACAGTTTGTTCATAGGGAATAATGGAATGCATACTTGTCCATAGGGAATAACGAAAACAGCAATTGCCCATAGGAAATAATAAAAAAGCGATTACTGTAAGTAGATAAATCTATCTTAAGGAAAACAACGACTGCCCATAGGGAATAATTAAAAAAGTGATTGTCCGTAGGGAATAATGGGGAGAGTAAGTGGCCATAGGGAATAAAGGAAACGTCCTTGTTCATAGAGAATAACGGGGACAGCTATTGCCCATAGGGAATAATGGAGACAGCGATGTCCCATAGGGAATAATGGAGACAGGGATTGCCCATAGGGAATAATGGAAATCCTGCTTGCCTGTAGGCCATAATAGGAACAGCATTTTCCAATACGAAAAAATGGAAACCATGCTTGCCAATAGGGCATAATGGGGACAGTGATTCCCCGTCGGTAATAATGGAAAGCATGCTTACCTTTAAGGAACAATGGGAAGAGCGATAGACCTTAGGGAATAATGCAGTCAGCAATTGCCCTTAGGGAATGATGGAAATTATGGTTGCCCCTAAGTAATAATTTAGAAACTAGAAACTAATTTAGAAATAATGAAAACTAAGTCTGCCAATAGGGAAGAATGGGGCCAGCGATTGCCCATAAGGAATAATGGAAAGAATGCTTGCCCATAGGGAATAATGAAAACAGTGATTGTCCTTAGGGAATAATGGAGACAGGGATTGCCCATAGGGAATCCCTTGCTTGCCTTTAAGGAATAATGGAGACAGTGATTGGCCATAGGTAATAATTGAAACTACGCTTGCCCATAAGGAATAAGAGGAACAGCGATTGCCCATAGTGAATAATGGAAAGCAGGCTCGACCATAGGGAATAATGGGAACAGCGTTTGTTCGTGTGTAATAATGAAAAGCATGCTTGCCCATTGGAAAGAATGAAAACAGCGATTGTCCATAGGGAATAATAAAAACAGCAATTACTTGCCCATAAGGAATAATAGGAACAGAGATTGCCCCTAGGGAATAATGGGAACAGCGATTGCTCATAGGTAATAATGGAAAGCATGCTTGCCCATAGGGTATAATGGGAACGCCGTATGTTCACAGGGAATAATGGAAAGCATGCCTGCCCATAGGGAAAAATGAAAACAACGATGGCCCATAGGGAATAATAAAAACAGCGATTGTCCCTAGGGAATAATGGGGACAGTGAGATGTCATAGAGAATAAAGGAAACCATGCTTGTCCATAGGGAGTAATGGGGACAGCTCTTGCCCTTACGGAATAATGAAGAGAGCGATTGCCCATAGCCAATCATGGAAATGATGCTTGCCAATAGGGAATAAGGGAGTCAGAGATTGCCCTTAGGGAATAGTGCAAATCATGCTTGCCTCTAGGAAATAATAGATAAAGCGATAGCACATAAGAAATAATGGAAATCATGCTTGCACATAGAGAATAATGGAGACGCGATTCCCCTAGAGAATACCGGAAACCATGCTTGCCCTTAAAGAATAATGGAGACAGTGACAGCTCAGAGGGAACAATGTAAACCGTGTTTGCCCATAGGGAATACTGGAGACAGCGATTGCCCTTAGGAAATAATGGAAACCATGATTGTCCATAGGGAATAATAGGCACAGCGATTGGTCATAGGAAATAATGGAAAGCATGCTTTGCTTTAGGGAATAATGGGATGATTGATAACTAGGGATGTGCGTTTCGGCTTTCCGAATGCCGAAATAAAGCCGAAAGAACCGTCTTTCGGCTTATTTCAAGTTATCCGAAACGTTTCGGGGAAAGCCGAAACGTTTCGGGTTATCCGAAACAAAACAAGCTGAAACGTTTCGGCTTATTTCGGCTTTCATTCGACATTCGAGAATCGCCATTTTGTTTTTGCTAGGCGTTTGCCTTTGCAAGCGTCTAGCAAAATCCTGCTGGAAGCTAAGGCTTCCTGCAGGCTCTAAGAAGAGGGGAGGGGGGAGAAGGAGTGAATCACTCACTCCTTCTGTCACCCCCCCACCCCTCTTACAAAGGAGAATAGGGAATCCTGTGCTTTGCCATGCAAATGCAAGGTGCATTGCTGCTAGCATTGCACTTTGTATTTGCAAAGCAGTGGAAGCAGAGATTCCCGCCAAAATTAACAGGTAGGGGAGGGGAAGCAGGAGGAGGGTGACTGTTGGAGTGTGGGTGGGGAAAGGCAGGGGAGCGGGGACTTTAGGAGTCACCAATCCCACTGCTGCAACCTTCTGCCAGCCAATAGATTTAAATCTTTGGCTGAGGCTGCAGCAGGGGATTTAAATTTGGAGCAAGACTGGTCTGGAACACTTCTGTTACTGCTGCTGACCGAGAGAGGAGAAGAGAGATTGCACCTGGAGGACATCTGCCTGGAGGATCAACTGTGCTGGACATCCTGAGAGGACACCTGGTAGGCCTTTTTTAAATTTTTGTAAGTTTTTTGATGCTGGGCAATATGCTGCTGTGGCCTGCCCCTGCAAAAAGGTGTTTCAGTTAAGTCTTGGCATGGCCTGGGGGGACAGGTTGAGCAGACAATGTTTGGGGGTGGGGGTGGGGTTCAGCATTGGTTGTTGTGCTTGCCTTCTTTAATGTTTAATTTCTCATGCTTGAGTGTGGGGTGGGGTTCCTTCGAGGAGCCCAACCCCAGCGCGTCTCTCACCACTAGGTGAAGCTTGTGAGCCGCACAGTAGATGCACTCTCGGCTCACTAGACACGCTGCCACCCTCATGTTCTTGCCACCGTCCGTCACCATGTGTCCCACGGTGGCGGGTCCCTGGCCTACCCACTCTTCCAACTGTCTCCTTAAGGTGGCAGCGATGTTCTCTGCCACGTGGAACACGTCGAGCACCTCAGCGTGAAGCAAGGCCTTGCAGTAGCCAGCCCGGCGGTCTCCCATCCTTCCCTGGCTAGCTGTGCTAGGCACCTCCCCCCAGCCCCCACCCACAACCGCCTCAGGTTCCCACCAGTGAGCAGCAAGCGAGAGGTACGCTTGCTGCACCCTTGGGCAGGTCCAGATGTCGGATGTGAAGTGCACAGTTCTCCCGGCAACCTGGGACAGCTGTGCCTTCACATGGTCCATGGCAGCCCTGTAAAACGAGGGCACCACTGATCTGCTCAACGTCGTGCGAGCAGGGACGGCGTACCAGGGAAAGAAATCGTGGAGCAGCCCTGAGAAGCTGAAGTCTTCTACTATGGAAAACGGTCTCCCATCCACCGCTACCATGTTGACGATGTGGTGCATGATGCGCCGGCTCACCCTCCAGATCCCCTCTCTGGGCACACTAGTGCCCTGCATACCAAGCATCTCCGGGAGAGAGGCTTGGCGTCCCTTCCCTGCAGGTACCCTTGGGGGGAGAGCACCAGAGGAGCCTGCCTCCTTCTGGCTAGCTGGTGGCCGTGCGGCGCCACTTGAACCCTCCTCCCGAAGAAGCACCGCCTGGTGGTGCCTCTTCATATGGTACCTCATCCCAGACGTGGAGAGATGCTGCACATCTCTGCCATGGCTGACGCGCTGCCTACAATGCTGGCACTGGGCTGCTCGGGGATCCTCCGTTGTCTAGAAGTGCTTCCAGATTTCGGAGGAAAAGGGCATCCCACGCTTCCCAGGAGATGCGCTTTCGGGACAACCCTGAGGCACCTCCTGTGAGGTGATCTGGCCAGACACACCGTGTTCCACTCTCGGCCGGGCAGGTGGGGAAGGACAAGGCTGAAGGGGCAGAGATGTGGGCTCTTCCACCACAGTCTCTGCCTCTTCCTCCTGCATCCTCCCCTCCTGCACAGCCGCGAGAGGCCTGCTGCTGGCCTCAGAGGAAACTGGGGTGGACCGCCCCAGGGGGGATCTCACGGGCAGTTCCTCCAACATCCTCTGGGTTCCTGGGGTGATCGTGAGGGATGGAAAAGTCACATGCCCCACGTCCATCCCCGGAGCCACCACATGCTGCCCCTCCTCCAGCAGCTGGCTCGCAACCACTGGAGGAGGAGGAGCCTCAGCAGCAGGCCCCTGCCCAGTGCCAGCCCCTGCCTCACGCACCCAGGTTGGGGGTGGCCCTCCAGCAGCTGCCTCAGGAAAGAGAGTCTTGCGAACCCTCTTCCTGTCACCAGAAGCCAGGCTGGTGAACGGCAGCAGCACAGAGGAGGGCCTCCTCCACTCAGATGGGGGGGCTGCCGCAGCAGTCCCCCTCTCCCTCCCCTCCTCCCATCTAGATTTCTCCCTAGCCTTTCCCCCAGGGCCCCTCTCTTCTTTCCTCTCTGACATGCTTTCCCCTCCCGAAATCTACCCTAACTAATCAGAAAACCTTGGGAAAACAAAGGTTAACTTTGTTTTCGAGACCTAACTTACCTGCTCTAAATCTGTGCTTCTAGTGGCTCTGTGACTTGGAGATGAACAATCAAGTGCCCTTTTAAGCGACCCTATTTATGTCGGGGAACCTGACATTCGGGACTCTAAAAAATTCGAAAAATGGCAGAGGAAAATATCGGAGTTTGTGTGGGCAGGCAGGAAGCCTAGGGTGAAAATGAAAGTGTTGCAGGATGCAAAAGAAAGAGGTGGAATGCAACTGCCCAATCTGAGACTTTATTATGATGCAATCTGTTTGGTATGGTTGAAAGATTGGATGACGCTGAAAAACCGCAAATTGCTGGCCTTAGAGGGATACAAAAAATTATTTGGATGGCATGCATATTTATGGTATGACAAAGTGAAAGCTGATTCTATGTTTTTGCACCATTACATTCGGAGAAGCCTCTTCACAGTTTGGAAGAAACACAAAGATTACCTACAGGAAGGAATTCCCTCCTGGGTGGTTCCATACGAAGTAATAGATCCAAGAACGGTTGATAATGAACAACAGTGCTTAACGTACAAGGAGATAACCCAAATAGAATTTTCTAAAATAAGAATAATGACACAACAAGAGTTGTCTCCAAATTACGTTTGGTTTCAATATAGACAAGTTAGAGATCTTTATTATTCGGACTGTGCGAAGGGAGGGATAAGAATGGAGAATTCAGAATTAGAGAAAGTAATTTTACAAGAAGATAATAAGGAAATCTCTAAGGTTTATAAAGGGTTGTTAAAATGGTATACGGAAGATGAGACAGTCAAAGTGCAAATGGTGAAGTGGGCTATAAACTTTAATAAAGAAATAACAATGGAGGCGTGGGAATACCTGTGGAAAAATACGTTGAAGATCACGACATGTACTAGTATCAAAGAGAATGTCTACAAAATGATTTGCCGCTGGTACCTGACGCCAAAGAAAATTGCGCTAGGGAATTTGAATATGTCTAACAAATGTTGGAAGTGTAGAAAGCATGAGGGATCTCTGTATCATATGTGGTGGACTTGTGAGGTAGCTAGGCAGTACTGGGGGGAAATAATAAAGGTAATGAGTGAGATTTTACAATTTCAAGTTAATAAGAACCCAGAACTCCTGCTACTGAACTTGGGAATGGAGGATTTACCAGCACAATATAGGACATTGCTATTTTATATGACCGCAGCAGCCAGACTTTTGTACGCGCAGAAGTGGAAAGTACAAGAGGTGCCAACTATTGAGGATTGGACTTACAAATTGCTGTACATGGCGGAGATGGACAAAATGACAAGAAAACTGAGAGACCTTGATCCAGGGCAGTTTAACATGGACTGGGAGAAGCTTGAACAATATCTGGTGAAAAAATGGGAGGTGGGAGGAGAACTGTGGCAGTTTGAAAATTATTGAAACATAATAAAAGAAGAGGGAAGTGACTATACCGGGGGGTGGAGAGTTAATTGAAAAATTCTAAGCAAATATTTTATTTGAGTATTATGTAGAATATTGGGTATTAATAGTGTTATTAGTATAAGAAATATAAGGACAGAAACTAACTATCTTTCTGATGGTAGATAATTGTACGATGGAGAATGAATATGTATTAGCATACGGAATGTGGGTCTAACTGATTGACTTATGCTAAATGGGTATATGAATTTATTTTTGCTAGATAGTTTTATAATGGAGAAATTAGATAAGTTAAGTTTGAAATGAGTAAAGGGAAAATAGATAAGGGGTTGGAAAACTGTTGGAAGTCATTAAAAGGGGGGGAAAGGAAGGGGGTTAGAATTGGAAAATTTAAGGGAATGTGATTGCAAATGATATGATATGTTTCTAATCCAATAAAATTTTTATTAAAAAAAAAAAAGCAAACTCTGTCCTTTCCCTTCCCCCTCCCTTCCTCTCCTAAATTAAAAATCTCTCTTTCCACTCCTCTCCTGAGTGAGTCGATCCACAGGCAGAAGTCCACAGGAAGAAGAGCATTCCACTCCAGTCCAGGTCAGGCCAAGGCAGAGACAGTGAGAAGAAGCCGTGTCTCTCTAACTCTCTCTCCCCAGCAGCAACAGAAGCTGTCCGAAAGTCCAGCCTCTATTTTAAATCCCCTGCTGCATCTTCTTCCAAAGAATCCATTGGCTGGAAGGAGGATGCAGCAGTGAGATTGGACACTCTTAACTCCCCCCTACCGTGCCTGATCCCCCTCACACCTCCTCCTTGGACTCATAGTCCACTCATCCCCCTCCCCTACCTGAAATTGTGGCGGGAATCTCTTGCTTGCTTTGCCTTGCCTTGTAATGCATTGCATTGAAATGGAAGCAACTTGCAAAGCAAGCAAAGATTCCCGCCATTTCGAGCAAGAGGCTAGAGGTGCGGAGGAGGTAGTGAGTCACTCACTCCTTCTCCCCCCTCCCCTCTCCTCTTGAAACCACCAGCAGGAAGCTGTAGCTTCCTGCTGATTTTTCCAAGCTGCTTGCAAATGTAAACGGCTAGCAAAATGGTGATAGTTTGATTGCTGAATGAACCCGAAACATACCGAATTGATTCGGCAATCCCTGAGTCAATATTACTGAAATTTTTCAGTATTCAAAAAATTTTTAGGCAATACTGAAAAATCCGAAACGGATCTTATTTGGTAATTGCCCTTAGGGTATAATGGGCACAGCGATTGCTCATAGGGAAGAATGGAATGAATGCTTTCCCATTGGGACATATGTGGACAGAGACTGCTCATAAGGCATAATGGAAAGCATGCTTCCCCCTAGGGAATAATGAGGACAGTGATTACCCATAGGGAATAATGGGGAGAGCGATTGCCCCTAGGGAATAGTGGAAAACAAGGTCAGAGGGAGGGTGTAATCAGAGGGTTGTGGCCAACACTGGCCAAGATGTAGGGCCTCACCCTGAGGGCTGGGGGTTGGGCACCAGGGCAGTGCTGGTAGGAAAGGGGAGGATATAAAGAAGGCTCCTTTTCCTGGAGGAGGGAGGAGAGCTTTTCCTGAAGTGAATGGCAGCCTCCTCAGGGGTTGTGTGGCCAAAAGAGGGGCAGAGTCCTCAGTACGGTAAATCCCAATTCTGAGGCCTTAAAAAGACTGATGCCTACTGACCACCAGGAGGGCCATTTGCCTAGTAGCCGACTAGGTGGCTCTGAAGCCAAAGATCAGGGGCCACACAGAGTTTCCACAGGCAGCACAACGGTGGAGGGGGGCACGCAGGGCAGGGACATGCCTGAATCTAACACAAAGTGAGCCCTCCCTTCTGGCACCCCCTACCCTGGTGTGGCGGCATGTCCACTGCAGGTCCTTGAGAGGGAGGCACCATCTTGCCAGGCTAGAAGGGTGCCAGCAGAGAGTGCTTTCTTTGCAAGTCCTGCTTGGCAGGACTCAAAGGCCTGCTTGGCAGTTTCATTAAAGTAAAAGTTAGACAAGGCTGACAGGAATGGCAATTGAAGAAAAGAAAGGAGAAGAGAACCATAAACAAAATTTGCAAGGAGAATAAAACTTATCTGGAGCAGTCAGCCATTAGTAGAGCCTTTTATAAATTTTATGCAAAGTTGCACCAAAAAAAATAAGTTAATAAAGATTCAATAGCGAATTATCTGGGAAAGATGAGGCTCCCTGCAATCTCTGAGGGATGGAGAGAAAAATTGAATATAGAAGTGATGGAGGAAGAAATAAAAGAGGCAATACGGTCGACAAAATTAGGAAAGGCACCAGGCCCGGATGGACTTACAGCTAAATTTTATAAAGTACTGGCAAATGAACTGGCGCCTTTTCTGAAAGAGGTGATCGATGGAGTTATGCAAGATCAAAGGACTCCAGTTACTTGGAGTGAAGCCAATATTTCATTGATTCCTAAAGAGGGACAAGACTTGACCAATGTAAAAAAATATAGGCCAATTTCGTTGCTGAATAATGACTATAAAATCTTTGCGAAGATCTTGGCGGAGAGAATAAAAGGATGGATGTCTGAATTTATTGCAGAGGAGCAAGCCGGATTTTTGCCAGACGGACAGATTAGAGATAACCTAAGGACAGTTATAAATGCTATTGAATATTATGATAAACGTTGTGATAGAGAAGTTGGTTTTTTCTTTGTGGATGCTGAAAAAGCTTTTGACAATTTGAACTGGGACTTTATGTTTGCCACTATGGAGAAGCTGCAAATGGGAGAAAAGTTAATTCGTGCTGTGAAAGAAATCTACAGAGACCAGAGTGCAGCAATTGTGGTGAATGAAGACGTAACTAAGAAATTGACAGGGTTGCCCGTTGTCACCATTGTTGTTCATCTTAGTATTGGAAATATTGATGATTCAAATTCGAGAAGATGATGCAATCCGAGGAATAAAAATAAGAGAGCATTCCTATAAGGTCAGAGCGTTCGTGGACGATATAATGCTAATTGTGGACGATCCAATTGAGAATATGCCAAAGGTGATGGAGAAAATTAAGGAATTTGGAGATTTGGCTGGATTTTATGTAAACAAAAAGAAGTCCAAGATACTATGCAAGAATATGACTAAACAGAAACAACAGGAACTAGAGGAGATAACAGACTGTGAAGTAACAAATAAGGTAAAATATTTGGGAATTGAACTGACTGCGAAGAATATAGACCTATTTAAGAATAATTATGAGAAATTGTGGACTCAAACAGAGCAAGATCTGATTAAATGGAATAGGCTGAATTTGTCATGGTTGGGAAGAATTGCAGCAGTAAAGATGAATGTATTGCCGAGAGTGATGTTCCTGCTACAAACAATTCCAATCATGCGTGACACTAAACAATTTGAAAAATGGCAAAGGAAATTATCGGACTTTGTGTGGGCAGGCAAGAAACCTAGGGTGAAAATGAAAGTATTACAGGATGCTAAAGAAAGAGGTGGAAAGCAGCTGCCCAATTTAAGGTTATATCACGAAGCAATTTGCCTGTCTTGGATAAAAGATTGGATGACGTTGAAGGACTGCAAGCTACTGGCTTTGGAGGGATATAAAAAACATTCGGATGGCATGCATACCTGTGGTATGATAAAGTTAAAGCTGACTCTATGTTTTTGCACCACTATATTCAGAGAAGACTTTTTGCTGTTTGGAAGAAATACAAAAACTATATGAAGGACGGAATCCCCTTGTGGGTGGTTCCGTTCGATGGTTCATTAATTTCCACGGAACACAGAACACGAAGTTAATGAACTCGCCTGATTTCTGAACCGGTTTGAGTTTTGGGATTCGAGGGGCCCCAGGACGGCCGCCTTCATGCTCAGAAAGCCCAAACTCACAGGACGTTTTCAGTGGGCTATCCTCCAGCCACCCTACAAGATTAATAAAGATTGCAAGACGGATTGCAAGACAACGGGGAGACCAGGACAAAGGGCAGTGGCAGAGGCAACGGGTTGGCTTTGAACGGTGAAGCCAGAGAGCTGCAGCGAGAACCTGCTGTCTCCTTTGCACAAGGGGGAAGAGGTTCCATCAGTCCTTACCGCCATGTCTGGCGGGTGGGTCTTGCCTGTGGCCACCACTTCTTTACACAACGGGCGGTGTCGCACATAAAATTGTATGACATGGTTTCTGGGGCCCCAATCAATGGGACTTACTGTCACCCCTGCACCAGGAGGAAGTGGTACCTTCATTGCTTCCAGGGGCCAGCGGATGGGAAATGGCCTCCCCCTTCCCTGATCATGACCCGCCACCTCTGGCGGGTAGGTCATGGACTTTCCACCACGTCTGGCAGGTGGGACATTCAGGTGACTGCCCCAACTCTTCCACACCTGCGTGACACCATACGTTCTTCTTCCTTGTTCCTGGGGCAGCCTAGTCCGAGCCAATTATTTTGTGCTGCCCGTGCAGCCCCATTTCACCTCCGTGTGAGGGAGGGAAGCACACAATGTCACTTTGCAGTGGTGCTCTCACGCGGGGGGAGGGCCAGGTCGAGACACATGCTGACCATGACCCGCCAACTCTGACAGGTGGGTCATGTTCGTGGCCTCTGCTCCTCTGCACGAGGAACGGCATCATGCTGCTGAGCTAGTGCGCTGCTCTTCCTGGTCCATCCCTGTCCAGCTCTCATATTTGGTACTCCCCCTTCAGCCAGACCATCGCCCCTGCATGCAAGAGAGGCGAGCGCACAATGTTTCCCCCTTCTTTTAGTGTAATCTGCCACGTTTGGTGGGGGACCTTCCACCAAGAGCAGTGAGTGGGTCAAGCATGTGGCCACCGCTCCTCTGCACAAGGGATGGCGTCATGCCTTCCCAGTTTGCTGCTTTTCAGGGTCCCTCCCTATCGAGGCAGCTTATTTTGTGCCACCTGTCCAGCCGAGGGAATTTTTCCCCTACATGCGCATGATGTCTCCCGCTTCTCTGTCCATGACACTCCAGTGGGTGGGTCATGCTGACGGCCTCCACTCCTCTGCACAAGGGACAGCGTCATGCTGTTGCGCTAGTGCACTGCACTTCTGAGTCCATTCTTGTCTGGGCCACTTAGTTTGTGCCACCTCTCCAGCTGGGAGAAGGTTCCCCTCCATGCGCATGATGTCTCCTATTTCCCTGTCCATGAAACACCACGTCCAGCAGGTGGGTCATGGTCGCAGTCTCCACTCCTCTGCATGGAGGACAGCATCATACTTCCACGCTAGTGTGCTGCTCTTCTGGGTCCATCCCCATCCAGGATGCTTATTTTGTGCTGCTTATCCAGCCCGCGGACGTTTCCCCTCCATGCGTGGCAGGGGTGTGTAAATGTCTCTCCCAACCCGAGCCCACCTACGAGAATGGGCGTCAGCTGACATGACCCATACACCAGACATCCAGTTACCCCTAATGCCATGAGGGTGGGCATAGGGGAACTGGTGGGCCGCCAGACCCCCTGCCCAGAACTGGGATGCAGCCAGATGCCTCCCCATCCGAGCCCACCCGCGAGGAAGGGGCAGTGCCTACATGACCCAAACACCAGACGTACAGCCACCTCTAGGGCCGTGCGGGTGGGCACAAGGGTTTGGTGCCTGGGTGGCCACACACCCCTCCCTGAGTTGGGAGGCTGTGGGACGCTTCACCAAGCCAGCTCGTGAGAAGGGGGCGGCCACAAATATGACGCACGTCTGGGGGTCCATCACTTCAAATGGAGGCATAAAGCAATTGCTATTGATGGTTCCATTTCTATGGGACTTTCCTGGGGGCACCAGCTTTGAGGCTTTATAACTCAGAGATCCGTCTTGCAATCTTTATTAATCTTGTAGGGTGGCTGGAGGATAGCCCACTGAAAACTTCCTGTGAGTTTGGGCTTTCTGAGCATGAAGGCGGCCGACCTGGGGCCCCTCGAACCCCAAAACTCAAACCAGTTGAGAAATCAGGTGAGTTCATTAAGTTCGTGTTCTGTGTTCCGTGGAAATTAACGAACCATGAGCTGAGCGGAATGGGTTTTTTTCATTCCGTGCTTTCCATTATTCCCTTTGGGCATTCCCTGACCCCATTATTCCCTATGGGAAAGCATAGTTTCCATTATTTCCAAAGGGGAATCGCTGTCTCATTAATTCCCTCCGTGCAATCGCTATCTTCAGCGATTGCCCAGAAATACCTTCCCCTATGTGTATCTATGTGTATCGATCTTTTTCTATCAGTTTGGTACCAGCATCACTCACCTGCCAGCCAGCCATGGCAGTAAGGAAGGACGCCTTCCCCCTGACGGGGAGGAGACCACAGGACCATACAGGAAGCTTCACAGGATGCAGCCACAGACATGGCCCACCCGCCGGACATGGCGTTAGGTCTGTGTCGAGGAGGGGGTGACCTGCACCCCTCCGTGGGAGAGCAGAGCAGCAAAGCAAAAACGTGTGCTCCCCCCTCTCTCGCATGGTGGGATGCCTGCCAGTTGGTCAGGCTACACTAAATAATTGTCCCGGACAAGGCCGGACATGGAAGAGCAGCTTCATGAACAGTGATGGCAGTCGCCTGAATGACCCACCCACTGGATGTGGCAGAACAGAAAGACCACCTTTCCCCTGGCACGGAGGAGACAGCCTCTCCCGGTGAATGGGACTCCTCCCACAATCCTGTACAACTATATCTGCAAGCCATCCCTTGTGCCGAGAAGCGTTGGACACGGACATCACCAACCCACCTGCCGGCCTTGGCAAAGGAGAAGGACACCTCCTCCTCCTTGGGGGGAGGCTGTTCAAAGTCCAGCTGGGTTAAAGTTGGCGGGTGGGCATTGCCAACTTCCCGCTCCTGATCCTAACTGGTTCAAAGGGGGGTGGACATTGTATGCTGTTCCACTGCTGATACCAGCTGGTTTAATGCGGGATTTAGTCATTGACACCTGCTCCACTTCTAATACCAGCTGGGTTAAGGCAGGGGGTGGGCATTGCCATCACCTTTGCTCCTAATGCTAGCTGGCATAAGGTGAGCAGAGGGCATTTCCACTTGATCCGCTTCTAATACCAACTGGGTTAAAGCAGAGTGTGTGTGTGGCAATGCCACCTGCTCTGCTCCTAATACCAGCTGTCTTAAGGTGGGGGTGGGCATTGCCACCTGCTCTACTCCTAATATCACCTGGATGAAGGTGGAAGGTGGGCATTGCCATCTGCTCCCATCCTGCTCCCAGGCCTGGGCTTCCCACCATGGCATGCTTTCTGAAGGGAAATGGTGCCTTGCCTAGGCTTCTCTCCATGTCCGCGCCCTCTGGTGGTGCACCAGGGTATAAAGTGAGTTGTCTGAAACACGCTTACTCAATTATATAGTAAGGTTTGACCTATCTGGTTAAGGATAGTGAAAATGGGTGCTAAAATATCGCACCACCAATCGAGTTTAGGTGAGAAAAATTCCAGTGGAACTAAATCCAGCCCAGGGGTTCTTCCAGACTTCATTCCCCTAATAATTCCTCCCACTTCCTCTTTTATTATCGGTGACCAGGATGGTAAATTCTCAGGCTGTTTTGGTGTAGTATTCACTGGATCATTAGATGAATATAGTGCCGAGAAATATCGTTCCCATACTGGAGGAGGAATACAGAAAGTAGCTAGCTTGACTGTGGGTTGAAAGAAGTGTCCAAAATTGTTTGGAATTACTATTCCTTGAGTCACTAATTAAGGCACTCTATCAATTATAGATAGCCTTGTACTTTTTCCTATGGATCATGGTTTTTTTGTTAGGAGAAACTCTTGGAGCAATAGAGGGTTACGATATTCAATGTTTACTTTGAGTAAGTTTTTTCATTTCCTTCTTCAAACGGAAGAATGGAAAAAATGCATTCCCATTGGGATGTATGTGGACAGAGATTGCTCATAGGGAATAATGGAAAGCATGCTTCCCCCTAGGGAATAATGAGGACAGTGATTACCTATAGGGAATAATGGGGAGAGCGATTGCCCCTAGGGAATACTGGAAAACAAGGTCAGAGGGAGGGTGTAATCAGAGGATTTTGGCCAACACTGGCCAAGGTGTTGGGCCTCACCCTGAGGGCTGGGGGTTGGGCACCAGGGCAGTGCTGGTAGGAGAGGGGAGGATATAAAGAAGGCTCCTTTTCCTGAAGGAGGGAGGAGATCTTTTCCAGAAGTGAATGGCAGCCTCCTCAGGGGTTGTGTGGCCAAAAGAGGGGCAGAGTCCCCAGTACGGTAAATCCCAATTCTGAGGCCTGAAAAAGAGGGAAGCCGCAGCTGTGCTGTGAAGCTCTTAAAGGTGCAGGAGTGTTCAGGGAACAAAGGACCTGCAAGC
This sequence comes from Eublepharis macularius, assembly GCF_028583425.1. Classification (NCBI taxonomy): domain Eukaryota; kingdom Metazoa; phylum Chordata; class Lepidosauria; order Squamata; family Eublepharidae; genus Eublepharis; species Eublepharis macularius. The sequence continues at coordinate 6,472,833 of NC_072792.1, forward strand.
TGTTGGACCAGTTGGGCCACAGGGCTACAGAAACCAATTGACGTTGTCCATGTTCACAAAGCTGGACAATTGTCGGCACCTCTCAGCCCACTTCTCGCGCAACATCAGGTCTTCGTACGAGCTGCTCCAGAGGGAGTAGGAGCGGAATCACGAGCACCACCTCTTCCAGGACACGGCCACCTGCTGGAACTCAACCTACGACATGGTGAGTCATCTGGAGGAGCAAAAGAACCCTGTTCAGGACATAATGTCCTCGGTGCCAGTCTTGCAGGGGAGAGAGGAGCTCAGCCTCAGCTCAACGGACTGGCTAGCCCTCTCTCAGAGGGTCCGTGTCCTGAGGCCATTCAATGAGACCACCGAGGTCCTGTGTGGCTACCAGTCCCCTCTGGGGCAGGTCATCCCCCTGATTCATGGCCTGGACCAGGTCCTGGCCAAAGAGATGGAAGAACAGGACCAGCTTCTCCACAGGGTCCGGGACTTGGTCGCGAGTTTGCAAGCAGGCTTGGCCACCCGCTTGCATCCTCTGTACAGGGAGGACCCATACAACCTGGCCTGCATATGCAACCCTCGTATCAAGGGCAGCACAACCATGAGGCTGGGAGAGCTCCATCAGTTGGCGAAACTCCTGCGTCGATCAGTGCGCAAGCTCCAGTCCCAGCGAGTGGAGGGGAGGGCAGAGTGTGTGGATGAGGGGGCCGAGGGGGAGGAGAGGGCGGTAGCGGTGCCCAGTGGCCCCAGGAGGCAGGCGAGCTCTCCCCATGAAGACGCACCCCCATTCTGGTCCTCAGTGGTGGGCTGGGCAGTCACTATTGTTTTCGATATTCCCTATGAGAAAGCATGCTTTCCATTATTCACCATGGGTAATCGCTGTTCCCGTTATTCCCTACAGGCAATCGCTGTTCCAATTATTCCCTAACGGCAAGCATGAGTTCCATTATTCCCTATGGGCAATCACTATATGCATTATTCCCTATGGATAATCTCTATTTTCATTATTCCCTAAGGCCAAGGATTCTTTCTATTATTCTCTATGGGCAATCACTCTCCCCATTATTCCCTATGGGAAGTCGCTGTCCTGCAACTTTACTGCCTGCAGGCTCCCCACTTGCACGCATTGACAGTGCAACTCACCTTTACTGTGCGCAGGCACGCCGCCAAGGCACACACATACTTGCATGCTTCACCAGTACAGCTCAACTGAGCTGTACTGAGCCTGCGAAAGCGGGGAGGGTGGAATATAAATATAATAAATTAAATTAAATTAAATTATAATAAATTAACTTTGCTGTGCACATACACACCATCAGCGCACACACTGTTTTATTTATTTGGAGCCCCTTTCCAGCTGGGGATAGTGTCTGTTGGAGGTGCTTTGGGGGGTCAGGGGTCTTGCCCGCTTGAAATTCACGCACCTGCATTGTGTCACTCCACTGTCTCCGCTGCGCTCACCATCAGCACCCACACTGTTGTTTTTTTATTTAGAGCCTCTGTCCAGCTGGTGACAGGGACTGGAGGAAGGTGGTTTTCTGGCTCAAAACACCCAACCCCAATGTCATGGCCGCTTCTTATCGCCTCACTCCCTCACTGTCGAGTTTATCCTCTATTGTCCTCAGTGGTTCCTCTCCGTTTTGGCCTTTGTTTTACTACACCACTATGAAGTTTTCCTTGTTAGGCAAGACTAATCATGGCGGGAAAAGGGCAGAATGTGTAGCCTGTTGGAGGCCGGAAACAGCAGTCCTGGAGGAGGGGGTGAGTCTGTCCGGCAGCAGAGTCTCGCACTACTGATCCGTCCATGGAGGCTGTGGCGGAGGCAGAAGTGGTCTCTCCTACACTGCCAGGAGTGGACCTGGTAAGGCTCTTTGCGGAGGAGGTGGGATCTGAGGAAGAATGGGTGGGGTTTGGACCATCGTCCCAGTCCTCTGCCTCAGAAACTCCAGGGACACCCCTGTCTGCAGCACAATCCCTACTCCCTCTTTACGGTCTAGCTGCACACCGCAGCAGTCATCCCTTCGATCTCCTCCTGAAACACCTCCTGCCCGCGCCTGTTTCAACAACTCAATTTGGAGGCACTTTCAAGTCCTTCTCCATGACCCTTGCTCAGCACGGCGCTGTCACTGTGAGGTGACGGCGCATAGGGGCACTGACCCCAAGCACCTGTCTTCCTCTGCTCTCCGCAAGCATGTATAGAGGCACCACCCAGTCATCTCTCTTCCACCGCTGCACGAACCACCTGGCGGGCAGTTGAGAAGTCTAGAGCAGAGAGAAGGGCGAGCAGGACATGTGTTGATGGCCAGCAAGAAGACCCCATGAGGGTATTGTGAGTGGGAGTGGTACGACCAAGCAGGGTACCTTCCAGGAGGCCTTTGAAATGGCGGAGGACAGTCACCTTCCTATTCAAGAAAGGTGCTCAAGGAAAGATGCAAGGAGAAAGGAAAGGAAAACTTGCACCAAAGAGAAGGAGAAAGAAAATCCTTACATGCAGCTCTACGTTGAAGGGGGAAGAGAAGCCGGGCAAGCATGCTTTCCACTATTCCCTATGGACCATCGCTGTTTTCATTATTTCCTGTGGACAATCAATGTCTCCATTATTCCTTAAGGGCAAGGATCATTTCCAGTATTCCCTAAGGGCAATCACTGCCTCCGTTACTCCCTATGGGCTATCGCTGTTCCCATTATTGCTTAAGGGAAAGCATGGTTTCCATTATTTCCAATGGGCAATTGCTATCACTGATTAATTCCCTGTGGGCAATCACTGTCTCCATTATTCAGTATAAGCAATCGTGGACTCCATTACTCCCTATGGGCAAGCATGGTTGCCAGTATTCCCTATGGGCAATCGCTGTCTTTATTATTCCCTAAAGGCAAGCAGGATTTCTATTATTCCCTATGGGCAATCACTATGGGCAATTACTCCCTATGGGCAAGCATGGTTTCCTTTATTCCTAATGGACGATCGTTGTCCCCATAATTCCCTAAGGATTACCACTGTTTTCATTATTCCTTCTGGGCAAGCGTTGTCTCCATTATTCCCTATGGACAATCGCTGTTTTCATTATTCCCTGAGTGCAAGTTTGCTTTCCATAATTCCCTATGGGCAACCACTGTTCTCATTATTCCTTATTGACAATTGCTCTTCCTATTATGGCCTATAGGTAAGCATGATTTCCATTATTTCCTATGGGTAATCCGTGTCTCCATTATCCCCTAAGTCCAATTGCCCTTTTCATTATTCCCTGTGGGCAAGCATGCTTTTCATTATTCCCTGTGTGTAATCGCTGTCCGTATTATTCCCCATAGATAATCGCTGTCTCCATTATTCCCTATAGGCAACTACGGTTTCCATTATTCCCTATGTCCAATCGCTGTCCCCATTATTCCTTAAGGACAATGGCTGTTTTCATTATTCCCTATGACCAAGCATTATTTCCATTATTTCCTATGGTCAATTGTGTTCCTGATTCTTCCCTACGGGCAAGTGTGGTTTCCTTTATTGCCTAAGAACAATCACTGTATCTATTATTCTTTAGAGGCAAGCATTATTTCCGTCATTCCCTATGGGCAATCGCAATCTCCCTTATTCCCCATGGGTTATCACTCATCCCATTATTCCCTAAAGGGAAGCATGCTTTCCATTATTCCCTATGGTCAATCACTGTGCCTATTATTTGCTATGGACAATCATGGTTTCCATTATTCCTAAGGGCAATCGCTGTCTCCAGTACTCCCTATGGGCAAACATGGTTTACATTGTTCTCTCTGAGCAGTCACTGTCTCTATTATTCTTTAAGGACAAGCATGGTTACCAGTATTCTCTAGTGGAATCGCTATCTCCATTATTCTCTATGGGAAAGCATGATTTCCATTATTTCCTGTGGGCTATCGCTTTATCCATTATTTCCTAGGGGCAAGCATGATTTGCATTATTCCCTATGGGCAATCTCTGACTTCCTTATTCCCTATTGGCAAGCATCATTTCCATGTTTGGCTATGAGCAACCGCTCTCTTCATTATTCCCTATGGGCAAGTCTTGTTTCCATTATTCCGTCTGGGCAAGCATGGTTTCCATTATTCCCTATGGGCAAGAGCTGTCCCCATTATTCCCTATGGGAAAGCATGGTTTCCTTTATTCCCTATGGCCTCTTACTGTCCCTATTATTCCCTAGGGACAATTGCTGTTTTTATTATTCCCTATGGGCAATCGCTGTTTTCATTTTTCCCTATGGGCAAGCACGCTTTCCATTATGACCTATGAGCAATCGCTGTCCCCGTTATTCCCTATGGACAATCTCTGTTCCTATTATTGCTTAGGGGAAGTATGATTTCCATTCTTCCCTATGGGCAATCACTATCTGCATTATTCTCTAGGGTCAATCGCTGTTTTCATTATTCCCTAAGGATAAGTATTCTTTCCATTATTCCCTATGGGCAATCGCTGTTCTCATTATTGCCTATGGGCAAGTGTAGTTTCCATTATTCCCTATGGACAGTCACTGTCACCAATATTCCCTATAGACAATCACTGTTTTCATTATTCCCTTTTCTTTATTCATCATTTCCCTATTCCCTATGACCGTGGTTTACATGATTTCCAATGGTCATTGGCTTTCCCCATTTTCCCTATGGGCATGCATGGTTTCTAGTATTCCCTCTGGACAATCGGTGTACCTATTTTTTCCCTCTGGGCAAGTATCAATTCCATTATTCCCTATGGGCAATTGCTTTATCCATTGTTCCCTATCGGCTATCGCTGTTCCCGTTATTCCCTAAGGACAAGCACACTTTCCATTATTCTATATGAGCAATCATGGTGCCCAGTATTCCCTAAGGGCCAGCGTGGTTTCCATTATTGCATAGGTGCTATCGCCATTTCATTAATTCCCTGTGAGCAATCACTGTCTCCTTTAGTCCCTATGGCATTAGTCCCTAATGGAGTCGCTGTCTCCATTATTCCCTTTGGGCAAGCATGATTTCTATTATGCCCTATGGGCAATCGCACTCTCCATTATTCCCTTGGAGAAAGCATGGTTTGCATTATTCCCAATGGGGATTATGTCCTAAGTCAAGCAACTTTTCCATTATTCCCTATGGGCAATCGCTGTCCCCATTATTCCCTAGGGGAAGCAGAGTTTCCTTTATTCCCTAAGGCCACTCACTGTCGCCATTATTCCCTATGGACTATCGCTGTTTCCAGTATTCCGTATGGTCAAGTGCTGTTTTCATTATTACCTATGGACACTCGCTGTTTTCGTTATTCCCTTTGGTCAATCTCTATTATTCCCTATTCTTTCCATTTTTCACTATGAACGAACTCTGTTCCCATTATTCCCTAACAACAATCGCTGTTCCCATTATTCCCCATGGGCAATTGCTATTCCAGTTCTTACCAATGGGCATGCATGGCTTCCTTTATTCCCTATCGACCATCGCTGTCCCCATAATTCGCAATGGACTATCTCTGTTTTCATTATTTCCTGTGAGCAATCATTGTCTCCATTATGCCCTGTGGACAATCGCTGTTTTCATTATTACCTATGGACAATCACTGTCTCCGTTATTCCTTAAGGGCAAGCATCATTTCCATTTTTCCCTATGGGCAATCCCTGTCCCCATTATTCCCTATTGGCAGACTTAGTTTTCATTATTCCCTATGGACAATCACTCTCTACATTATTCCCCAGGGGCTTGCACAATTTCCAGTATTCCCTAAGGGCAATCGCTGACTGCATTATTCCCTAAGGTCTATCACTGTTCCCATTGTTTCTTAAGGGTAAGCATGCTTTCCATTATTACCTACGGGGAATCGCTGTCCCCATTATGCCCTATGGGTAAGCATGGTTTCCATTTTTTCCTAAGGGAAATCGCTGTTCCTATTATGGCCTACAGGCAAGCATGATTTCCTTTATTTCCTAGGGGCGATCTGTGTCTCCGTTATTCCCTACGAGCAATTGCTCTTTTCATTGATGTATTGTCGAAGGCTTTCACGGCCGGAGAACGATGGTTGTTGTGGGTTTTCCGGGCTGTATTGCCGTGATCTTGGCATTGTAGTTCCTGACGTTTTGCCAGCAGCTGTGGCTGGCATCTTCAGAGGTGTAGCTGCTTTCTTGTTCCGAAGTGTTTCCAATCTCCGGGTCTGTTGGAATGTTTCCTCCCCGTAGAGGTGTTCAATGTATTGTCGAAGGCTTTCACGGCCGGAGAACGATGGTTGTTGTGGGTTTTCCGGGCTGTATTGCCGTGGTCTTGGCATTGTAGTTCCTGACGTTTCGCCAGCAGCTGTGGCTGGCATCTTCAGAGGTGTAGCTACATCTCTGAAGATGCCAGCCACAGCTGCTGGCGAAACGTCAGGAACTACAATTCCAAGACCACGGCAATACAGCCCGGAAAACCCACAACAACCATCGCTCTTTTCATTATTCCCTACGGGCAAGCATAGCTTTCATTATTCCTTTTGTACAATCGCTGTCCCCATTATTCCCTAAGAGGGATCGCTATCATTATTCTCTGTGGGTAAACATGGTTTCCATTATTCCCTAAGGCCAATTGTTGTCCCCATTATTCCCTAGGACAAGCTTGGCTTCCATTATTTCCTATGGGCAATCACTGTCCCTATTATCCACTGCGGGCAAACATGGTTTACATAATTTCCTGTGGGCAATCGCTGTTTCCATTATTCCTTAAGGGCAAGCATGGTATTTTCTAGCGGAATCGTTGTCTCCATTACACCCGATGGTAAGCATGATTTCCATTATTTCCTATGGGCAATCGTGTTTTCCAGTATTCCATAGCGGCAAGTATGGTTTGCCTTATTCCCTATGGGCAATCTCTGTCTCCATTATTCCCTAAAGGCAAGCATCGTTTTCATAATTGCCTATGGGCAATCTCTGTCTTCAGTATTCCCTATGGACAAGTCTTGTTTTCATTATTCCCTTCGGGCAAGCATGGTTTCCATTATTCCCTAAGGGCAATAGTTGTCCCCATTATGCCCTCTAGGCAAGCATGGTTTGCTTTATTCCTTATGGCCACTTCCTCTCCCCTTTATTCCCTATGGCCAATTTCTGTCCCCATTATTCCCTATAGATAACCACTGTTTATTATTATTCCCTATTCATTATTTCCCTGTTTCCTATGCCCACGGTTTTCATTATTCCCTTTTGGCATTAGCTTTTCTCATTATTCCCTATGGTCACGCATGGTCTCTATTATTCTATTATTTCCTCTGGGCAGGCATCAGTTCCATTATTCCCTATGAGCAATCGCTTTCTTCATTATTCCCTATGGTCATTCGCTGTTTACATTATTCCTGCTGGGGAAGCATGCTTTCCATTTTTTACTATGAATAAACCCTGTTCCCATTATTCCCTAAGGACAATTGCTGTTCCCGTTATTCCCTATGGGCAATCCTTATCTCCATTATTACCTATGAACAATCGCAATTTACATTATTCCCTATGGGCAAGCGTTCTTTCTATTATACCCTACGGGCAGTTCCTGTCTCCAATATTAGTTATGGGCAAGCGTCATTTCCATTACTCGGTATGGGCAGTCCCTGTCTCCATTATTCCCTATGACAATCGCTGTTTTCATTATTCCCTATGGACAAGCATTCTCTCCTGTGTTCCCTATGGGCAATCGCTGTTCCCATTATTCCCTATGGGCAAGCGCTAGGATCAATCGCTTTCTCCATTATTCCCTATGGACATTCGCTGTTTACATTATTCCTGATGGGCAAGAATTATTCCCTATGGACAATCAGTGTCTCCATTATTCTCTATGGGCAAGCATGGTTTTCGTTATTCCCTTTGGGCAATAGCTGTCCCCATTATTCTCTATGAACAACGACGTTTCCTTTATTCCCTATGACCACTTACTCTCCCCATTATTCCCTATGGACAATCACGTTTTTTATTATTCCCTTTGGGCAGTCACTGTTTTCATTAAGATAGATAGAGCTACTCATACTAATCCCTTTTTCTATTATTCCCTATGGGCAATCACTGTTTTCTTTATTCCCTATGGACAAGTATGCATTCCATTATTCCCTATGAACAAACAGTGTACCCATTATTTCCGATGGGCAAGCATGCTTTCCATTACTCGCAATGAGAAAATGATAGGAAAGAGATAGGAAAGGGCAGATATACATAGAAAGAGATAGATTCATATAGATGGTGAAAGACCTAGAAAGAAACAAATAGAGAAAGTAACAATTGGACAGCGATACGGAGAAACAGACGGAAAAGGCTATATAGCCATATGCTAGTGCTAGAAACAGAATGCAAACGCTTCAAATAGATATAGAGTCGGACAGAACAAGATACATGGACAGAAAGAATGATAGAAAAACAAAAACATTCGAAAAAATAGTTACAAATACCTTTCTCTCTTTCTCTCTCCCTCGTTTTCTATATACCTTTCTCTGCGTTTCTGTTTGTGTATGTAAGTGTATCTCTCTTTTTCTAATGGTTTTGCTTTTCTCTCCTTTCTATCAGTCTATCTAACTATCTATCTTGTTCTGACTGTATATCTATTTGAAGTGTTCGCATTTTGTTTCTAGCTCTGGCACACTGGATCTCTGTGTAGCCATTTCTTACTGTTTCTCTTACTGTCTGTTTGTTACTTTCTATCTCTATTTTTTCTTTCTATTTTTTTCCTTCACTATCAATTTGAATCTATCTATATGTATGTATATTTGACCTACGTACCTTTCTCTATCTTCATTTATGTGGATCTATCAATTACAAATGTTTTTCTTTCCGACACAGAGAGAAACAGATAGAGATATAATGAGCTAGATCTAGAAACATAGAGAATGCGAATGCTACAAATAGATATAAGGTTCAGACAGAACAAGATAGAAATAACTAAATAAACGACGATAGAGATAGACAGTGATAGAGATAGAAAGAGAGAAAATGAAAGGTAGAGATAGAAAGAGATAGGAAAGGATTAACAGTGCAATCCTAAGAAGAGTTACTCCAGTCTAAGGCCATTGAAATGAATGGGCTTGGACTGGTGTAACTCTGCTTAGGATTGCACTGTAATGTAGTGGTAGGAAGAGATAGAAAGTAAAAGATAGAACGTACAAGCCGTATGAACAGAAATAGATAGGACATTAGAGATAAACTGAGCTGGATCTAGAAGCAGGTAAACTGCGAACACTACAAATAGATAGAGGTTGAGACAGAACAAGATAGAAATAACTAAATGAACAGCGATAGAAAGTGATATAGATACAGAGAGAGAAAATGAAAGCTAGAGATAGAAAAAGATAGGAAAGGGCAGCTATACATACAAAGAGAGAGATTAAGATACATAGTTGTAGAAAGACATAGAAAGAAAAAGAGATAGAACGCAACAAATAGGACGAGCAGTCTAGACAGAAATAGATAGAGAAATCTCCATAGAGATTAACTGAGCTAGATCTAGCAACAGATAGAATGCAAACACTACAAATAGAGGTTCGGACAGTACAAGATAGAAATAACTAACTAAACAGCGATAGAAGCCGAGAAAAACCAAATCAGATAGAAAAAGATAAACATAGATGACAAATAGAGAAAGGAATATAGAAAGCAATTAGATACAGAAAGAGAAAATGAAAGCTAGTGATAGGAAAGGATCGGAAAAATAGGGAAGTGCACGTATGCATAGAAAGAGAGAACTTCAGCTAGGTAGCGGTAGAAAGACATAGAAAGAAACAGATAGAGATAGAAATTAACAAATGGGCAGTAAGAGAGAGAACCGGAAGAAGCTAGAGATAATCTGAGCTAGATCTAGAAACAGATAGCATGCGAACGCTACAAATAGACAGAGGTTTGGCGAGCACAAGATAGAAATAACTAAATAAACAGAAAGAGGCTGAGAAAAACCATATCAGATAGAAAAAGATAGGTAAACATAGATACACAAAGATGAAGCTATTTAGAGAAAGGTATATAGAAAGCAATAGAGATAGATATAGAAGGAGAGAAAATGAAAGAGAGAGAAAGAGATAGGAATGTGCGGATATACATAGAAAGAGATAGATTCAGATAGGTAGCGGTAGAAAGTAAGAAACAGATAGAGATAAAAATTCACAAATGGACAGTAAGAGCCATATAGGCAGAAAGATAGAAAAAGCTACAGAGAGATAAACTGAGCTAGAGCTAAAAACCGATAGAATCTATCTATCGTGTTCTGTCTGACTTTTTTCTATTTGAAACATTTTGCATTCTGTTTCTAATGTAGCCTTTCCTATCTGTTTCTGCCTATATGGCTCTTACTGTCCATTTGAGAATTTCTAACCCTAGCTGTTTCTTTCTATGTCTTTCTACCGCAATCTATTTCAATCTCTTTCTATGAATATATCCTTTCCTCTCTCTTTCTATCTCTAGCTATCATTTTCTCTCTTTTTATCTCTCTCTCTCTAGTTTTCTACATAATTTTCTCTCTTTTCATCTACGTGTATGTGTGTACAAATCATTCTACTGTTCTAGTTTTTCTCTCCAATCTATCGATTGATCGATCGATCGATAGATAGATAGATCTATCTTGTCTATTTGAAGCATTCACATTCTGTTTCTGTGTCTAGTACTGTTGATCTCTATGTAGCCTTTCCTATCTGTTTCTCTGTATCTGTATCTTACTGTCTAGTTGTTTAATTTATAACTCCAGATCTCTATGTCTTTCCACTACTATCTATCAGTATCTCTCTTTCTTTGTATATCTGCCCTTTCCTATCTCTTTCTATCTCTACCATTTTCTCTTTCTATATTTCGCTCTCATTTTCTATATACCTTTCTATATACCTTTCTTCATCTGTGTATCTATGGTGTATATAACTTCTGCTAATTTCTCTCTCTCTCTCTCTCTCTCTCTCTCTCTCTCTCTCTCTAGGTCTATTTGAAACATTTTGTATTCTGTTTCTCTCTCTAACAGTTGATTTGTATGGAGCCTTTTCTGTTTCTCTGCATGTCTTTTACTGTTTATTTATTACTTTCTATCTCTATCTCTTTCTATCTCTAGCTATCATTTTCTCACTTTCTATATGTATTGCTATCGTTTTCTACCTTTCTCTATCTTCCTCTTTGTGTATGTTTATCTACCTTTTCTAATACTTTTGTTTTTCTCTCCTTCATTCATTTGATCGTTTGTTCATTTGTAATTTCTTTCATCTATCTATCTGTCTGTCTGTCTGTCTGTCTGTCTGTCTGTCTGTCTAGTTCTCTCTGACTTGTATCATTTGTATTCTGCTTCTAGGTCTCACGGAGTTGGTATCTAAGTAGCCTTTTCTATCTGTTTCTCTAGATCTGTCTCTTACTGTCTGTTATTTTGTTTCCTTCTATATCTGTTTCTATCAACTGTCCTAGAGCTAGAAACAAGATGTAAAGCCTTCAAATAGATATAGAGTCAGACCAAAATAGATAGATTGATTAATAAAACAATATCATTTGAAATACACATTGATACTTAAAGATGAAGATAGTTATAGAAATCTATGGAAAAACAATAGAAATAGATATAAAAAGATAGAAAATGAAATGATAGCTTAGAAAGAAAGAGAGCTAGAAAGTAACAAATAAACTCAGAAACACGTACAAAAAGCTGCATAGAGATATAGTGAGCTAGATCTAGAAACATATAGAATGCCAATGCTAGAAATAGATATAGGTTCAGTCATAAAAGGATAGAAATAGCAATAGAGATAGAGCTAGAAAGCGATAGTGATAGAGAGAGAAAGAGAGAAAATGAAAGCAAGAGCTTGAAAGAGAGCTCTGTCCCTCCCCAAACCTTCATTAAACAGCATACAACAAAGCAGAATTGACAAAAAAATATGCATAAGCCATCACATAAAAAGAGGAAAAACAACTCCAAAGTGACAAGGAACGTACAGACGTTCTTTTCAACTGTTAAAGAGCCAGTGCTAGCAGACGGCAGTGGGGAAGAAACATCCAAAATGGTGGACAATCTTTTTAACGACGCCACAGAAAAGGTAAATCAAAACGAAATAGCTTTAAACCCGCAGCTAGCAAAACTGAGACAGGACATTATTCTGCATATGACTAATCTAATCAACCCGATAACTAAACAGCATGCTGAAATAAAGCTTGACTTTCAAACTGTTAAGCAAAAAGCCGAGAAAGTTTGCAGTCTCAGAAGGATGTAATTGTTATGCAAAAAACAATTGAAATTCAACAGGACAGAATCCTTAAGCTCGAGGTTGCAGCCAGGAAAAATTGCCTTAAGCTAAAGGGGCTTGATATATCAAGTACCCATAATGAAGATCTCACAATGCTCCTTTCAAAGTGGCTTGCAAAATATTTTAAGCTGGAAAATGAAACAGCCCTGTTCATAACTAATGCTTACCAACTTGGCAGAGTACTACAAGCTAAAAGTAAAATGACTCCAAGAGACGTTATTATTGAAATACCAAATCAAAGTGTAAGAAGGAAAATAATGGAAGAAGCAAGATTAAAAGGATCAATACCCTATGAAGGCATGCCACTCTATGTATTTGTGGATCTCCCAAAAGAAGCTCTTGCCTATAACTGAAGTGCTACGAAAGACCAATAAATGGCTAAACTATACTAAGCTTTTGGTGATATATCATGGAAAGCATTATGTTGCTACAGACACAGACACAGGAATGGATCTTTTAAATTCTATTGATCTGGAAATTCCCATGGAAAGAGAAATGAATAAATCCAATCAGAAAAGGAAATCAGTTGACCTGCTTTCACCACAGAAAGGAAGTAAGATTCCTATCAGACATATTTGATGTTCCCTTTTATGTCTGCAAGAACTTTAGGAAGAAGTTTATCATATTTTTTATATAAATTTAGTTCGTTGTAATACTCATTGATTGCCTTACAACAAACGAAGGTTTGGGGGAAGGGAGGTTACAGGCCTCTCAGCATATCTCCCCCTGTTTTATACCTCTACCTTTTTGGGGGGGTGGTTTGTGTAGTGTACCCAACATTGGTGTGTTAAGTAACACACTAATTCAGTAGAGCTAATAGATATTAATATATTAAGATTATATACTTTAATTATCAATCAAGATGCAAGGTTTACTTTTGTGCAAAGGGTAGTGGGGGTTAGGGAGGGGGAGGGTAGGTGGTTTAGGAAGTACATAATTAGTATTATAATTCAATCAATAAACATCTGAATAAAATATTTACAAGTTAAGTGGTTAAAGTAGATTTAAAAGGGTAAAGAGGTAAAAAGATTGGTTTCAATATAAATCATTGTTGGTATTGTTAACAGTCAAAGACAACATAGAAACTTAATTTGGGAAAAATAAACAATGATCTGTATAATAAGGAATTTTTTTTTAAATATGCCATTCATCTATTTGTTAAATCTATCTTCAGATGTAATGTGGAAAATGTCTCTCATCGTTGTTATGGTTAAAATACTATTGTTAAATGTTAGTTTATTTGCTTAATACTAATAAAATTATTTTTAAAAAAGAGATAGATTAAGATAGTTGTAGAAAGACAGAAAGAAAAAGATAGAGAAAGAACGTACAGACAGAAATAGATAAAAAAGCTACATAGAGATAAACTGAGCTCGATCTAGAAACAGGTAGACTGCGAACGCTACAACTAGACGTTCAGACAGAACAAGATAGAAATAACTAAATAAACAGCAATAGAAGCCGAGAAAAACCAAATCAGATAGAAAAAAATAATCATAGATACACAAAATCGAGCCATTTAGAGAAAGGACTACAGAAAGCAATAGAGATATTGAAAGAGAGAAAACAAAACCTAGAAAGAACCAAATAGACAGTAAGAGACAGATATAGAGAAACAGAAAAGGCTACTTTGGTATCAACTGTACTAGACGTAGGAGCAGAATGCGAATGATACAGGTAGATATGGAGTCACAGAGAACAAGGTAGGTAGTTAGGTAGGTAGGTACGTTGGTAGGAAGGTAGGTAAAGAGATACAGTGAGAGAGAATGGAAAGAAAGAAAAACATTAGAAAAAGATAAATACACATACATATACATTAGTGAAGATAGAGAAAGGTAGATAGAAAAATAGAGCTTGATATAGAGAGAAAATGAAAGCTAGTGATACAGACTGGAAAGGACAGCTATACATAGAAAGAGAAATTCAGAAAGATAGTGGTGGAAAAACATAGAAAGAAACAGAGATAGAAACTAACAAATAGCTAGAGCTAGAAATAGAAATGCTTCAAATAAATACAGATAGGTAGATGATGATAGATAGATAGATAGATAGATAGATAGATAGATAGATAGATAGATAGATAGATAGATAGATAGATATAGAAAGGACAGAAAAAAACATTAGCAAAATATTTATACACATACATACATATAGATGAAAATAGAGAAAGGTATGTAGAAAATGATAGTGATAAATATAGAGAGAAAATGATAGCTAGAGATAGAAAGAGATAGGATAGGGCAGATATTCATAGAAAGATATAGATTCAGACAGATGGTGGTAGAAAGACAGAAAGATAGAAAGTAAGATAGAAAGTAAGACAGACACGGAGAAACAGAAAAGGCTACATAGAGGTCAACTGTGCTAGTGCTAGAAACTGAATGCGAATGCTTCAAAGATATAGAGTCGGAAAGGACAATTGAGAGAGATGGATAAATAGAAAGGAGAGAAAAACAAAAACATTAGAAATAGATACACGTAGATAAACATCGATGAAGATAGTTACAAAAATCTATATAGAAAACTACAGAGATAGATAAAGAAAATAATGGCTAGAGATAGAAAGAGATAGGAAATGGCAGAAATACACAGAAAGAGAGATTCAGATAGATAGTGGTGGAAAGACATAGAAAGAAATAGAGATGGAAAGTAACAAATAAAGAGTAAGAGATAGATACTGAGAAACAGATAGAAAAGGCTACATAGAGATCAACTATCCTAGAGGTAGAAACAGAATGCAAACGCTTCAAATAGATATACAGTCGGACCGATCAGAAAGAAAAACAAAAACATTTGAAATTGATAGATACACATAGATACACATAAATGAAGATAGTTAGAGAAAGGTATGTAGGTCAAATATACATGCACATAGAGAGATTCAGATTGATAATGGTGGAAAGAAATACAAAGAAAAAATAGAGATAGAAAGTAACAGAGAGTAAGAGAAACAGAAAGAAACAGTAAGACATGGCTACAAAGAGATCCACTGTGCTAGCGCTAGAAACAAAATGCAAACACTTCAAATAGATATACAGTCAGAACAAGATAGCCTGATAGAAGGAAAAACAAAACCATTAGAAAAAAAGAGATACACTCTACTGTCTATTTGTTACTTTCCATTTGTTACTTTCTAGGTCTTTCCTCCACCATCTATCTGAATCTATCTCTTTCAATGTGTATCTGCCATTTCCTATCTCTTTCCTATCTCTTTCTCATAGTGAATAACGGAAAGTATGCTTCCGGAATAATGGGTACACGGTTTGTTCATAGGGAATAATGGAACGCATACTTGTCCATAGGGAATAACGAAAACAGCAATTGTCCATAGGGAATAATAAAAAAAGCGATTACTGTAAGTAGATAAATCTATCTTAAGGAAAACAACGACTGCCCATAGGGAATAATTAAAAAAGTGATTGTCCATAGGGAATAATAGGGAGAGTAAGTGGCCATAGGGAATAAATGAAACGTCGTTGTTCATAGAGAATAACGGGGACAGCTATTGCCCATAGGGAATAATGGAGACAGGGATTGCCCATAGGGAATAATGGAAATCCTGCTTGCCTGTAGGCCATAATAGGAACAGCATTTTCCAATACGAAAAAATGGAAACCATGCTTGCCAATAGGGCATAATGGGGTCAGTGATTCCCCGTAGGTAATAATGGAAAGCATGCTTACCTTTAAGGAACAACGGGAAGAGCGATAGACCTTAGGGAATAATGCAGTCAGCGTTTGCCCTCAGGAAATGAAGGAAATTATGCTTGCTCCTAAGGAATAATTTAGAAACTAGAAACTAATTTAGAAATAATGAAAACTAAGTCTGCCAATAGGGAAGAATGGGGACAGTGATTGCCCTTAAGGAATAATGGAAAGAATGCTTGCCCATAGGGAATAATGAAAACAGTGATTGTCCTTAGGGAATAATGGAGACAGGGATTGCCCATAAGGAATCCCTTGCTTGCCTTTAAGGAATAATGGAGACAGTGATTGTCCATAGGTAATAATTGAAACTACGGTTGCCCATAAGGAATAAGAGGAACAGCAATTGCCCATAGTGAATAATGGAAAGCAGGCTCGAACATAGGGAATAATGGGAACAGCGTTTGTTCGTGTGTAATAATGAAAAGCATGCTTGCCCATTGGAAAGAATGAAAACAGCGATTGTCCATAGGGAATAATAAAAACAGCAATTACTTGCCCATAAGGAATAATAGGAACAGAGATTGCCCCTAGGGAATAATGGGAACAGCGATTGCTCATAGGTAATAATGGAAAGCATGCTTGCCCATAGGGTATAATGGGAACGCCGTATGTTCACAGGGAATAATGGAAAGCATGCCTGCCCATAGGGAAAAATGAAAACAACGATGGCCCATAGGGAATAATAAAAACAGCGATTGTCCCTAGGGAATAATGGGGACAGTGAGATGTCATAGAGAATAAAGGAAACCATGCTTGTCCATAGGGAGTAATGGGGACAGCTCTTGCCCTTACGGAATAATGAAGAGAGCGATTGCCCATAGCCAATCATGGAAATGATGCTTGCCAATAGGGAATAAGGGAGTCAGAGATTGCCCTTAGGGAATAGTGCAAATCATGCTTGCCTCTAGGAAATAATAGATAAAGCGATAGCACATAAGAAATAATGGAAATCATGCTTGCACATAGAGAATAATGGAGACGCGATTCCCCTAGAGAATACCGGAAACCATGCTTGCCCTTAAAGAATAATGGAGACAGTGACGGCTCAGAGGGAACAATGTAAACCGTGTTTGCCCATAGGGAATACTGGAGACAGCGATTGCCCTTAGGAAATAATGGAAACCATGATTGTCCATAGGGAATAATAGGCACAGCGATTGGTCATAGGGAATAATGGAAAGCACGCTTTGCTTTAGGGAATAATGGGATGATTGATAACTAGGGATGTGCGTTTCGGCTTTCCGAATGCCGAAAGAAAGCCGAAAGAACCGTCTTTCGGCTTATTTCGGGTTATCCGAAATATTTCGGGGAAAGCCGAAACGTTTCGGGTTATCCGAAACAAAACAAGCCGAAACGTTTCGGCTTGGTTCGGCTTTCTTTCGGCATTCGAGATTCGCCATTTTGTTTTTGCTAGGCATTTGCCTTTGCAAGCGTCTAGCAAAATCCTGCTGGAAGCTAAGGCTTCCTGCAGGCTCTAAGAAAAGGGGGGGGGGGGAGAAGGAGTGAATCACTCACTCCTTCTGTCACCCCCCCACCCCTCTTGCAAAGGAGGATAGGGAATCCTGTGCTTTGCCAGGCAAATGCAAGGTGCATTGCTGCTAGCATTGCACTTTGCATTTGCAAAGCAGTGGAAGCAGAGATTCCCGCCAAAATTAACAGGTAGGGGAGGGGGAGCAGGAGGAGGGCGACTCTTGGAGTGTGGGTGGGGAAAGGCACGGAAGGGGGGACTTTAGGAGTCACCAATCCCACTGCTGCGTTCTTATGCCAGTCAATAGGTTTAAATCTTTGGCTGAGGCTGCAGCAGGGGATTTAAATTTGGAGCAAGACTGGTCTGGAACACTTCTGTTGCTGCTGCTGACCGAGAGAGGAGAAGAGAGACTGCACCTGGAGGACATCTGCCTGGAGGATCAACTGTGCTGGACATCCTGAGAGGACACCTGGTAGGCCTTTTTTAAATTTTTGTAAGTTTTTTGATGCTGGGCAATGTGCTGTTGTGGCCTGCCTCTGCAAAAAGGTGTTTCAGTTAAGTCTTGGCATGGCCTGGGGGGACAGGTTGAGCAGACAATGTTTGGGGGTGGGGGTGGGGTTCAGCATTGGTTGTTGTGCTTGCCTTCTTTAATGTTTAATTTCTCATGCTTGAGTGTGGGGTGGGCTTAAATTCACAGGAATTTAAAAGGAGTGTGCCAGCTTTGGGCCTACACAGGCCAGAAGCTCTGCTGGGTGTCTTTGGTGCCTTTCTTCTGGCTGGCTCTCACAGTTACGCTTCACAAACTGGAATGGTGTGAGGTTGCTTAGCTGTGTCTGGTCCCCTTCTTCCAAGGCTTCCCACCAGGCTCTCAAACAAGTGTGCCAGCCTCTGGCCTACACACAGGCCTGCTGCTCTGGCTTTGGTGCCTCTCTCTGCTAGCTGGCCTGGCACTCACAGTTATGCTCCACAAACAGGTTGCTGACTGTTTGTGGACCTCTTCTGGACTGGACTGCACTTGTAGGACATCTGCCTGGAGACCTCTGCGTGTGGAGGATCAACTTTGCTGCTGGGCATCTGGAGAGGAGGACTGGTAGAGTTGTTAAAAAATTGTTTTTTGAACTTATTGCTGCTGCTGTGGCAATCTGCTAGCATATGCTTTAGTTTGGTCTTTATGGCTTGGGCTAGGGGGGACATTTTATAGTTGGGCAAAAGGACATTGTTTGGGGGTTGGGGGGTTCAGTATTGATTGCTGTGCTTGCTTTCTTTGATGTTTCCTTTGTTATGCTTGAGTGTGGGGTGGGCTTGATCTACTGTTTCCCAGGCCTAAAAAATGAGTGTGCCAGCTTCGGGCCTGCACACAGGCCCGCTCTGCAGGGTGGATATGTTGTGTTTTACCACTGGTTGGCCCTAGCCTTTCGGGGGGGGTGCCTTGACTTGACTTGTAGATCGGGGCCTTGACTTTTGGGGGTTGCGTGTGCGTCTTATTGCGTCTTATTGCGTCTTATTGCGTCTTATTGCGTCTTATTGCGTCTTATTGCGTCTTATTGATTCTGTTAACATTCCAACTGTCTTGACAGCATCACGGAGGAGAGGAGGACCAGCTGCAAGACCGCCTGAACATCGCTGGACTGCAGGACTGGTGGTGGTGTGTGAGTCCAGGTTTATATTTGGGTGGGCTTAGGGGTGGGTTCTTGCTAGCTTGGGAGGGGGGAGGCTCATCTTCAGACCACCACATCCACACCCCACACCGACACACCACAGAAACATTGTTCCCGCTAAATAGTGTCTTAGGTAGGTAGGCCAGTTGGTAGGTATTCAGTGGCTAATTGCCCTCAATCGTTAGGGAAACCAAGCCTAGTTTTTAAAAAAAATTAAATAGGGACTCAGCAGGAAAAGCATTAGCGAGTGAGAGTTAGGATTGAATTATATTTATATATATAAATTTGGAATAGCTGTCAATAGGCTTCCCATTAGTGCCCCCATAACTAGGGTTCCACTGCCCATCTCTGGCACCCGTGGTGGTGCCAGGCCGGCCTGGGCATACTAGTGTGTGAGTGTCTAAGGCTGTCTGTCACCTACTGGGGTTTAGGACCAGCTCAATTCCGGAGGAATTCAGCTGTTTGGCAGGTTCAGGTTCCCCGACATAAATAGGGTCGCTTAAAAGGGCACTTGATTGTTCATCTCCAAGTCACAGAGCCACTAGAAGCACAGATTTAGAGCAGGTAAGTTAGGTCTCGAAAACAAAGTTAACCTTTGTTTTCCCAAGGTTTTCTGATTAGTTAGGGTAGATTTCGGGAGGGGAAAGCATGTCAGAGAGGAAAGAAGAGAGGGGCCCTGGGGGAAAGGCTAGGGAGAAATCTAGACGGGAGGAGGGGAGGGAGAGGGGGACTGCTGCGGCAGCCCCCCCATCTGAGTGGAGGAGGCCCTCCTCTGTGCTGCTGCCGTTCACCAGCCTGGCTTCTGGTGACAGGAAGAGGGTTCGCAAGACTCTCTTTCCTGAGGCAGCTGCTGGACAGCCACCCCCAACCCGGGTGCATGAGGCAGGGGCTGGCACTGGGTAGGGGCCTGCTGCTGAGGCTCCTCCTCCTCCAGTGGTTGCGAGCCAGCTGCTGGAGGAGGGGCAGCATGTGGTGTCTCCTGCGATGGACGTGGGGCATGTGACTTTTCCATCCCTCACGATCACCCCAGGAACCCAGAGGATGTTGGAGGAACTGCCCGTGAGACCCCCCCTGGGGCGGTCCACCCCAGTTTCCTCTGAGGCCAGCAGCAGGCCTCTCGTGGCTGTGCAGGAGGGGAGGATGCAGGAGGAAGAGGCAGAGACTGTGGTGGAAGAGCCCACATCTCTGCCCCTTCAGCCTCGTCCTTCCCCACCTGCCCGGCCGAGAGTGGGACACGGTGTGTCTGGCCAGAGCACCTCACAGGAGGTGCCTCAGGGTTGTCCCGAAAGCGCTTCTCCTGGGAAGCGTGGGATGCCCTTTTCCTTCAAAATCTGGAAGCACTTCCAGACAACAGAGGATCCCCGAGTAGCCCAGTGCCAGCATTGTAGGCAGCGCGTCAGCCGTGGCAGAGATGTGCGGCATCTCTCCACATCTGAGATGAGGTACCATATGAAGAGGCACCACAAGGTGGTGCTTCTTCGGGAGGAGGGTTCAAGTGGCGCCGCACGGCTGCCAGCTAGCTGGAAGGAGGCAGGCTCCTCTGGTGCTCTCCCCCCAAGGGTACCTGCAGGGAAGGGACGCCAAGCCTCTCTCCCGGAGATGCTTGGTATGCAGGGCACTAGTGTGCCCAGAGAGGGGATCCGGAGGGCGAGCCGGCACATCACGCACCACATCGTCAACATGGTAGCGGTGGATGGGAGACCGTTTTCCATAGTAGAAGACTTCAGCTTCTCAGGGCTGCTCCACGATTTCTTTCCCTGGTACACCGTCCCTGCTCGCACGACGTTGAGCAGATCGGTGGTGCCCTCGTTTTACAGGGCTGCCATGGACCATGTGAAGGCACAGCTGTCCCGGGTTGCTGGGAGAACTGTGCACTTCACATCCAACATCTGGACCTGCCCAAGTGTGCAGCAAGCGTACCTCTCGCTTACTGCTCACTGGTGGGAACCTGAGGCGGTTGTGGGTTGGGGTTGGGGGGAGGTGCCTAGCACAGCTAGCCAGGGAAGGATAGGAGACCGCTGGGCCGGCTACTGCAAGGCCTTGCTTCACGCCAAGGTGCTCAACGTGTCCCACACGGCGGAGAACATCGCTGCCACCTTAAGGAGACAGTTGGAAGAGTGGGTAGGCCAGGGACCCGCCACCGTGAGATGCATGGTGACGGACGGTGGCAAGAACATGAGGGCGGCGGCGTGTCTAGTGAGCCGAGAGTGCGTCTACTGTGCGGCTCACAAGCTTCACCTAGTGGTGAGAGACGCGCTGGGGTTGGGCTCCTCGAAGGAACCCCTTGATACCCGGACTTGTGAACTCCAGTTACTGATCCAGAAATGTCGGAGGCTCACGGGTCACTTCTCGCGCAGCGTGAAGTCTACGCACGAACTGCGCCAGACACAGGTCAGGACAGGTGTGCCAGAGCACGCTCTGATCACTGACGTTAGCACTCGCTGGAACTCCACCTGCGCCATGCTTGAGCGCTTGGTGGAGCAGCAGGCCTCACTCCACGCGTGGCTCTCCGAGAGCCACAGTGCGAGTCAGGTGGGTGAGTTCAGCCGGGAGGATTGGCTCACCGTCACCCAGACAGTGGAGGTCCTGAAGCCCTTCAAGGACTTCACTGTGGCGGTCTCGTCAGACACGGCGACCCTCAGTCTGGTCATTCCCCTGGTGCACACGCTCCAGAGGAATCTGGCCACCCTTGCAGACCGGGTCGCGCCCCGTGCTGACCTTGTTCCAGCGGTGCGCGCACTAGTGAGAAGGCTGCAGCTTGGCATAGCTGCCAGGCTAACTCCTCTCACTAAGGATGAGTCATACATGTTGGCGACCATGTGTGACCCGCGCATAAAGGGCACTTTCGCCGAGCAGGACGGGAACCTCACCCTATGTAGTTAATTGTGTAGTGCTTTTGAGTGGGGGACAATTAGTGTGATATGTTGTGATTTGTTGACCTATTGTAATTTGATAGTGATAAAATAAAGTTTTTTTAAGCTTGAATCATTGTGTGTGTGTTCCCTTCTTTGATGTGAGGTTGGTTCCCATCATTGGGAACAATGGGGCAGGCTGGCCAGCCTTCTCTGTAGGTGGTGGTGGGGGGGGTCAGGGGGGGGTTGTCTTTGTGCCAGGTCAGGTGCTCTTTCCAAGGGACGAGTTGGCACTCAGGACAGGAGTGTTCCCATTGTGGCACCCCTGGCTGTGCGGAATTGCCCTGGGAAAGAGAGTTTAGAAGTTCCCAGCATAGGGAACAAAGGGGGAGGGCTGGCCAGCCTGTTCCTGGGGTTATGGGTGTGGGGCAGCTGGGGGTGGATTTGGGTCTGTGAGGGATAATGGGGGGATTTGGGTCTGTGTGTGGCAGCTGGGGGGTGGAATTGGGTTTGTGTGGGGCTGTAAGGAGTGGACTTTGGGGGATGAGAGCACCTACTTGGGGACTTTATTCCCTGGTAGCCCTTTGTTCCCAATTAGGCCCTGGCTAATGTCTTGGTGAGGGCTTCCATGCCTCTATCAGTTGCTGGCCCCCCTTTGCCATCTTTATCAGAAATTGGCCTAGGGCAGCCAAACACCAGGTAGGGCAAAAGTTGACCATGGATTCTAGGGGAAATTCCTACTCAGATTTCCCTTTCCACAAGTCCCACCCCCAAATTGCCAGGAACTTCCAAGGCCAGAGTTTGCAACCCTACAGAGATCCCATTTCCACAGCCTTGGCACGGTAGGTGTAGCCCCCATGGAACACTTTCAGGTTCCTGATTCCAAGTTCGATGGTGCCAATGTAAGTCAATCCAGACCATCATCAAAAATGGGTTTTAAACAGCAGTGGCATTGGGCTGCATTTTACTCATTCACTTGTCTAATTGTACCCAAACATTTGGCTTATGTTTTTAAAATCGAAGAATTTTAAGTGTGGCACTAAAGACATTTTAAAATGGTTTTTAAAATATCTTTTTATTTTGTAGTATTTAATGTGGCATTGCTCAAGGCCTTTTGTCCAAATGAGCAGTTTCATTAAAGTAAAAGTTAGACAAGGCTGACAGGAAGAAAATGCATTCAAACTGTAGTGTAGGAAGAAAGTTTTAATTTACATATACCATGGACTCCGAAAAAGACATGTAAGTGGCAGACCAAATCAAGCCTGAATTCTCCCTTGAAGATAAAATGATTGTGCTTTGGTCACATCATGAGAAGACAAGACTCACTAGAAAAGACAATAATGCTAGGAAAAATTGAAGGCAGTAGGGAAAAGAAGAAGACCCTAAATGTGGTGGATTGACTTCAGTTTGCAATACATGAACAAGGTTGTTGGGATATTTTGGAGCTCATTAATTCTTAAGTTCACCATAAGTGATTTGAATGCATAAAACATACACACATACACATAAAATATATATCTTAGTGCATATATTACCCCCCCACCCATTTATTAGTTTATCTTATGCCCTGATTTTCTCCCCCCTGGAAACCTATAGTGGTTTACACACTATTGTTCTCCCTTGCTTTGTTTTAACATCATCATAACAAACAGGATAACAATAGACAGGCTCTCCATGCCCCACATTGGGAGTGACTTCAGACGCCGATGGCCTTCTTAGTAGTTGAAGGGGGTGGAGGGGAGGGGAGGGAGACAACACACTCCAGCCTACTCTATCTGGGGCCTAGGTAACAAAATGGAAAATGGCGGCAGCAGGAGCTCCTGCCCACTCCACATAGGGCAAGGGCCACCCATTGCTTGGCCTTGGCAAGCAGCCAGTGGTGGGGCAGCACTGATTCTGGGGCCCCATCCTGAACATTTGTCCAGGGCCCCAGAATCACTAAGACTGCCTCTGAAAAAAACAACTCTATGCGTTACATTGGCTGAGCCAAGAACATCCATCAAGCCTCCAAGGCACAGGATCAGAGTCTCCCAGATTCTAGTCCAACACTCTAGCCATTGCACTACACTGGATATCTTAAAATTGGTGATACCCCACCACCAACTTAACCATCCTTCTCCAAAAGGCACACAACTTGGCTGTGGCTCAAAAATGAGTATGATGCATGGGCCAGTCACTGCAAACTGGTTCTAAGGCTCAGACCGGGGGGGGGGGGGAGAGGGGCATTGTTCCAATGCTACCCTGGCTTTGGAAGGGTACAGCAAAATAGACGAAATAATCTAGGTTCAGTGCCTCCCTCCTTCTCTGTCTCTCTCTCTCTATAATGTGTGTGAAAACATTGTTAACATTACTACACCATCACTGAAGCCTAGAGGATACTTAGGGTCTGTTCACACATGCATGATCATTTCATGGCACTGCACTGGCATGATGATGTCTCTTCTAGGAAGTGATGTCATCATCACACAAGGCTGGGGAGCACACATACTTCACAGCAGGCTGATTTGGGCCACAAATGATCCTGCTTCGGCCTGTTTAGGGCCCAAATCAGCCCGCTGCAAAGCACAGGAATACTCTCAGGGCAGCCAGATGACATCAGTGACATTACTGCAGCAGCCCCAGGAGCGTACCCCGAAGGCTCATTCCCTGACTTTCCCCCTTCCAGCCAGGTAAGCAGTGACAGGGGGCGAAAGGTGGGAGTGGGGGATCCCCCACCAGGGGAAATGGATCCCTAATTGTGTCTGAGGATCAGTAGAATTCAAAGTGTGAATGGTTCACTCCATAGTGCTTCAGTCTTTGAGGGACTGACATGCACGTGATAGTAAACTCCAGAATTCATAATTGTTAATAAGGAATGCATGAGGTGAGGGGTGGGAGTAGAGGTGGGAGAAGGGCCCCTGAGACTAGGGGGGTTGTTTTTCTGTGTTTGGTCCCGTGCTTCCAAGGCTTCCCACCAGGCTCCTGAACAAGTGTGCCAGCCTCTGGCCCACACATAGGCCTGCTGCTCTGGCTTTGGTGCCTGTTTGCTGGCTGGCCTGGCACTCACAAGCGCGCTTCAAAAAACTTTTATGTGTTGTGTTTTGTTGTTATGGAGGAGGTGTCAAGGGGGTGAGCAAATTAGTATTTTATTTCATGATAGTTGTATTATTTTCCGACTCAGAGTCTGAGACAATGCTGTCCTGCCTGTGGGTGTGCCCTGCTGCCATGTTGCCTACATCTGTCCAAGACAGAAAGTGTTTTTGACCCATTTTGCGCCCCCGCTGTGCAACCCACATCTTGTAATGCTGGTTACAAGTTTTACTGATTGTCTAATATTAATTGAGTTGTGTGTTATGTTTGTGTAGTGTGAATCACTGCAAGCATGCTGTTTCCATGCCCTTTTGTGCCCTGCTGCTGTGTAAATTTAAGCAGTTCATGGAATAAAGTGTTTTTGAAAGCTCTTGTTATGGTTTTGTTTAATCTGTGATTTGAAGTTCGTTGTGTTAATTTTGTCTAGGGGACTTCTGTTTTCACGCCCTGTTGTGCACTCCTACTGTATAACCCAATTCAGTTCAAAAATTTTAGAGTTTGTTAAAAAAAATTTTTTTTAAGATTCTCTGATGTGTAGTTAATTGTGTAGTGCTTTTGCGTGGGGGACAATTTGTGTGATTTGTTGTGATTTTTTGACCCATTGTACTTTAAAAGTGATAAAATAAAGTTTTTTCAAACTTGAATCATTGTGTGAGTGTTCCCTTCTTCGATGTGAGGTTGGTTCCCAGCATTGGGAACAATGGGGCAGGCAGGCCAGCCTTCTATGTAGGTGGGGGGGAGAGTGTCAGGGGGTGGTTGTGTGTCAGGTGCTCTTTCCCAGGGATAAGTTGGCACTCAGGAGTGTGCCCACCATTGTGGCACCCCTGGGCTGTGCGGAATTGCCCTGGGAAAGAGAGTTTAGGAGTTCCAAAAGGGGGAGGGCTGGCCAGCCTGTTCCTGGGGTTATGGTGGGTGTGGGGCAGCTGGGGGTGGATTTGGGTCTGTGAGGGGCTACTGGGGGGATTTGGGTCTGTGTTTGGCAGATGGGGGGAATTGGGTTTGTAGGGGGCAGTAGGGGGTGGACTTTGGGGGCTGAGAGCACCTACTTGGGGAGGCCATGAAATGGCCCCCCGCAAGGGGGAGCAGGCTGAGCCTTGGTGGGGGGTGGGAGTAAGGGTGGGAGAAGGGCTCCTGAGGGTAGGGGGGCATTTTGCATGCAAGATGCCACCCCTGGCAAGACAAACCTCCCCCAGCTGTAGTAGAGAACAGAGCACCTACTTGGGGAGGCCATGGAATGGCCCCTTGCAAGGGGGAGCAGTCTGAGCCTTGGTGCGGGGTGGGAGGAAGGGTGGGAGAAGGGCCCCAGAGGGTTGGGGGGCATTTTGCATGCAAAATGTCACCCCGGCAAAGGAAGCCTGCCTCTTCATTTTTTCCCCTTAGGAAAAAAGAAGAAGATGAGCAGCAGCAGTCTAACAATATGCTGCTCAGTGCTTCTTAAAGAGAGGATAGGGGGACCTGGTTTAGGGGGCCATAACATGGCTCCCTAAAGCCCAATCAGTCTGAAACTTGGGGGGTTGTTAGAGAGGGGTTAGAGGAAGGTCCCCACCAATTTTGGCTTGATTCGGTGGGAAAATGCCTCCCCCAGGCGTCCGGGAAGACGGAGGCATATTCCCATTGAAAAAGCCGAAAGCCGAAAGCCGAAAGCGGAAACAAAGCTGAAACAAAGCCGAAAGCCGAAAGCCGAAACGACTAGCCGTTTCGGCTTTTGCCTGTATCCGAAAGAGATTCTTGTTTCGGGTTTCCCGAAACAAGGATAACGAAACAGAGTGCCTTTGCACACCCCTATTGATAACCCATAGAGATTAAGGGAGACTGCGATTGCCCATGGGGAATAACAGAAATAATGCTTGCCTCTAAAGAATAATAGATACAGTGATTGTCCTTAGTTAATAAAGGAAACCACGCTTGCCCATAGGGAATAATCGGGAACATGATTGACCATAAGAAATAATGGAAATAATGCTTGCTCATAGGGAATAATGAACACAGCCATTGTCCATAGGGAATATTGGAGAGAGCGATTGACCATAGGGAACACTGAAAACAGCTATTGCCTTTAGGCTATAATGGGGACAGCGAGTAGCCATAGGGAATAATGCGGACAGTGACTGCACATAGGGAATTATGGAAAGTATGCTTGCCCTTAGGGAATAATGAAAACAGTGATTGTCCTTCTTGTCTCCATTATTTCCTAAGGACAATCACTGTTTTCATTATTCCCTAAGGGCAAGCATACTTTCCATTCCCAGAGGGAATAATGAAAACAGCAGTAGTCCATAGGGAATTATGGGGACAGCAATTGCTCATTAGGAATAAAGGAAAACATGCTTGGCCATAGGGAGTAATAGGGACAGTAATGGAAATGATGCTTGTTCCTGAGGAATAATGGGGACAGTGATTGTCCACAGGGAATAATGGAAAATATGCTTGCTCTTGGGGAATAATGGAAAGAATGTTTGCCCATAGGAAATAGTGAAAACAGCGATGGTCCATAGGGAATAGAGGAGATAGGGATTGACCATAGAGAATAATGGGGGGAGCAACTGCCCATAGAGAATAATGGCTGTTCCCATTGCCCTTAGGGTATGATGGGAAAAGCGATAGCGCATAGGAAATAATGGAGACAGCGATTGCCCATAGGGAATAATGGAAATAATGCTTGCCCCTAAATCATAAGAGAGACAGTGATTGTCCATAGGCAATAATGGAAACCACGCTTGCACATAGGGAATAATGTAAAGAATACTTGCCCATAGGGAATAATGAAAACAGCGATTGTCCATAGGAAATAACTGGAACACCGATTGCCCGTAGGGAATAATGGGAACCGCGATTATCCTTTGGGAATAATGGGAACAGAGATTGCTCATATGGAAAAAGGAAAAGCTTGCTTTCCCTTAAGGAATATTGAAAACAGCAAATGTCCATAGGGAATAATAGAGAGAGCGATTGACCATAGGGAATACCGAAAACAGCGATTGCCTTTAGGCTATAATGGGGACAGCGAGTAGCCATAGGGAAAAAAGGAAACAATGTTTGCCCAGAGGGAATAACGGGGACACAATTGCCTGTGGGGAATAATGGAAAACAGGCTTGCCCTTAGGGAATAATGAAAACAACACTTGCCCATAGAAATTAATGCAAACCAAGCTTACCTCTAGGGAATAATGGAGACAGCGATTGCCCATAGGGAATAATGGAAAGCATGCTTGCCCATAGGGAATAATGGAGACAGCGATTCCCCTAGAGAATACTAAAAACCATGGGTGCCCTTAAGGGATAATGGAGAGAGCGATTGCCCACAGGGAATAATGTAAACCATGCTTGCCCATAGAGAATAATGGGGACAGCAATTTCCCACAGGGAATCATGGAAAGCATGCTTGCCCTTAGGGAATACTGAAAACAGCACTTGCGCATAGGAAATAATGGAGACAGCGACTGCTCATAGGCAATAATGGAAACGATCCTTCTCAATAGAGAATAACGGAGACAGAGGTTGCCGGTAGGGAATAAGGAAAACGATGCTTGCCCCTAGGGAATAATGGATACAGCAATTGCCATAGGGAATAATGGAAATCATGCATGTCCATAAGGAATAACAGGGACAGCGATTGCCCATAGAGAATAATGAGAAGCATGCTTGCCCATAGGGAATAATAAAAACAGTGATTGTCCATAGGGAATAATGGAGACAGCAATTGCACATAGGGAATAACGGAAATCATGCTTGGCCATAGGGAGTAATAGGGACAGTAATGGAAATGATGCTTGTTTCTGAGAAATAATGGAGACAGCGATTGCACATAGGGAATAACGGAAATCATGCTTACTCATAGGGTCTAATTGGCACAGTGGCTTCTCTTAGGGAATAATGGAAAGCCTGCTTTTTCACAGGGAAATATGGGAACAGAAATTGCTCATAGGAAAAAAATGGAAAGCATGCTTTACCATAGGAAATAATAGAATGAACGATTGCCCATAGGTAACACTGGAAAATGGGGCCATAAACAAGGCCATAAACACTGGAGTCCAACCAGTGAAAGTCGGAGAAATAATTAGAACACTAGCAAAAGGAGTTACACCAAGATTAGGTTTACAACAACTGGATGAAGCATTATGTTCAGAATCAAAATGGGCATGGATGGATGGGGACAGACATACAGGACATTCACAGACTGCCCATAGGGAATAATGGAAATCATACTTGCCCTTAGGGTATAATGGGCACAGCGATTGCTCATAGGGAAGAATGGAATGAATGTGATTGCCCCTAGGGAATAGTGGAAAACAAGGCCAGAGGGAGGGTGTAATCAGAGGGTTGTGGCCAACACTGGCCAAGATGTAGGGCCTCACTCTGAGGGCTGGGGGTTGGGCACCAGGGCAGTGCTGGTAGGAAAGGGGAGGATATAAATAAGGCTCCTTTTCCTGGAGGAGGGAGGAGAGCTTTTCCTGAAGTGAATGGCAGCCTCCTCAGGGGTTGTGTGGCCAAAAGAGGGGCAGAGTCCCCAGTACGGTAAATCCCAATTCTGAGGCCTTAAAAAGACTGATGCCTACTGACCACCAGGAGGGCCATTTGCCTAGTAGCCGACTAGGTGGCTCTGAAGCCAAAGATCAGGGGCCACACAGAGTTTCCACAGGCAGCACAACGGTGGAGGGGGGCACGTGTCAGCTTGTGGCTAGATAAGGCTCTTCCTACAGGTTCCCTTTCAAAAGCAAACAAGAGTCCATTGATTGAATAAGGAAACTTTACTGCAGAAAAGGTCCATTATAGTCCACTGTCCTGAATAGGAGACTCAGGATGGTACACAGTCATTGTTACCAATGAAGGGCAAAGCATGAGGTACAGAGTAACAGTTCCCATCTGCATCAGCCTCCCCCCACAGTTCTCAAAACAACATCTTTCAGTCTTGGGAAGCTGCTCTCCTTCAAGGCCAATGCCTGGTGGAACGGTGTTAGACAAAACAGTCTCCTCCGGTGGGAAAGCTGCCTGGGAACTGGTGCACCTGCGGGGAAAGCACTTAGACACTAGAAACATTAGAAAATGGAGTCAGTACAGTTTAAATATACACTGGACCTGACATTCTGCCCCCCTTAAAATAGATACCCCTGGCTTATATGGGTAACGAGTATGAAAAGCTTTGGTTAATCTAGGAGCATGAACATGGACAGAGTTCACCCACTCATCGTATCCAGAATCAAAGTCCTTCCACCTAATGAGGTAAAAAAGCTGATTCCGTTTGATCTTAGAGTCCAAAATTTGTTGCACTTCGTAGTGTATTTGGTCGTCTATCAAAGTTGGAATGGGTGGAGCTTTGATGTGCCACTTGTCGTCGGTGGGAGCTCTTTTAAGGAGACTGACATGGAACGTATCATGAACATGGCGTAAGTTCTTGGGTAAATTTATAGCAACAGTCACTTTATTAATTACTTTGCGCACAGGGAAAGGCCCAAGGAACTTTAATGCTAGTTTGCGGCTTGTCTGAGCTAATTTCAGGTTCTTGGTGGAAATATAAATGATCTCCAGGTTGTAAATCCCATTCGGCCACACGATGGCGATCTGCGTACTTTTTGTAATCCAATTTGGCTTTCTCGAGGTGTTTTTTAATAAGAGTCCATTGCTGCTTGGCCTCCCCCCACCAGGAAGATACATCAGGTGAATTAGAGGCAAAGGGGGGGGGGAGTGTCCAACGGGAAGGGATTGAAGTGAGTTCCATATACAATTTTGAAAGGGGCTTCCCCAGTGGAAGCATGCACACTGTTGTTGTATGAGAACTCGGCTAAAGGAAGAAGGTTCACCCAATTATCTTGTTGGAAATTAATGTAGCAACGAAGGAACTGTTCTAAAATCTGATTAGTTTTTTCGGATTGTCCGTCGGTTTGTGGGTGGTGGCTTGAACTGATTCCTTGCTCAATATTCAACATTCGCAAAAGCTCCCGCCAGAAGTTGGCAACGAACTGTCCGCCGCGATCCGAAATCACCTTGGACGGAAAAGAATGTAATTTTACGATGTGTTTTAAGAATAAATCTGCCAGTTTTCGAGCGGTGGGTATAGCAGTACATGGAATAAAATGAGCTTGTTTGGAGAACAGATCTACCACGACTAAAATGCAATTATGTCCTTTCGAAAGGGGTAAATCAGTGATAAAGTCCATAGATATTATTTCCCAAGGTCTGTTAGGTGTTTCCAATGGTTGTAGGAGGCCTGGAGGTTTCCCTTTCTGGGTTTTGGCGCTGAGGCAAATGGGGCAGGAGCTAACGTATTGGGAAATGTCTTTGCGCATGCCCGGCCACCAGAATTGCCGTTGTATTAGATGCAACGTTTTCAGATACCCATAATGACCAGCAGTGGGGGCATCGTGACATCGTTGTAATACCTCCCGTCGGAGGCTGTCTGGGACATAAAATTTGCTTCCAGCTAGCCAGTCTCCCTGTGAGGATTGGGCCAATTTGCTTTTAGGCGCTTTACCCCCCTCCTTTTCCACCTCAGCTTTAAGTTTCAATTTCCACTCTTGGTTATGCGGGAGGGGCTGTCTTGCGCGGCTGCGAGTAGTTACCACGCCTCCCAATTGCGTAGGTGAGAAGACCGTGTCTACAGTCTCCTCCCGTTTGCTCTTGTGCTGGGGCATGCGCGATAGGGCGTCTGCAAGAAAGTTAGTTTTGCCCGGGAGGTAATTTAAAGTGAAGTTGAATTTGGAAAAGAATTCTGCCCATCGCAATTGTTTGGCATTCAGTCTGCGAGGGCTGCGAAGGGCCTCCAAATTTCTATGATCTGTCCAGACCTCGAAGGGATATCGCGCCCCCTCCAGCAAATGTCTCCAGTTAGTGAGGGCCGCTTTCACTGCAAAAGCTTCCTTCTCCCACACATTCCAATTCCTTTCAGCCTCTGAAAATTTCCTTGACAGGAATGCACAAGGCCGTAACTTCCCATCCTCCCCCTTCTGCAATAATACCCCTCCTATCGCCGCATCGCTGGCGTCGACTTGCACTACGAAAGGGTAATTTTCGTTGGGGTGGCAGAGGATGGGTTCTGTTACGAATTGTTCTTTTAGGCATTCGAAAGCAGTTTGGCAGTCGGATGTCCACTGTATTTTGGAGGAGGGTTTTTTAGCCTGGTCCCCTTTATTTTTCGTCCTTAACAATTCGGTTAAGGGGAGCGTGATTTGAGCAAAGTTTGCTATAAAGTCTCTATAGAAGTTGGCAAAGCCCAGGAAGGACTGCACTTCTTTGCGGGTGGTGGGAGTTTGCCATTCTTGGATCGCTTGTATTTTGGCTGGATCCATTTTTAACCCCTCTTGGGAGATACAGTACCCAAGGTAAGTGAGTTCAGTTTTGTGGAATTCACATTTGGACAGCTTAATGGGAAGTTTATTGTTCATCAAAGTGGACAGGACTTTTTGCACCATTTGAACGTGTTCCTCCTCCGAGTCTGAATAAATTAATACGTCATCAAGGTACACCACTACACCTTTATAGAGGAATTCGTGTAGAACTTCATTTATCATGGACATGAATACAGACGGGGCTCCCGCCAATCCAAAGGGCATAACTAAATATTCATACTGTCCGAGGGGTGTATTAAATGCGGTTTTCCACTCATCCCCTGCCCTAATACGAACGTGGAAGTAAGCATCTTTTAAGTCTAATTTTGTAAAGATCTTACCTTGGGCCACGACGTTGAGAAGATCTCGGATGAGTGGGATGGGATAGGCGTTGTTGGTAGACACAGCATTAAGTCCTCTAAAGTCCGTGCACAGTCGAAGTCCCCCATCTTTTTTCTTCACGAAGAGTACCGGAGCGGCATGGGGGCTATTGGCTGGGCGGATGAACCCTCTTTGAAGATTGGTGTCGATGAATTTTCGGAGCTCCTCTCGTTCATGGAGACTCATGGGATAGAGTCGTCCTTTGGGCAATGAGGCTCCACGTACAATTTCCACCGCACAGTCAGTTCGTCGGTGCGGGGGTAGAGTATCAGCTTCCTCTTCGGAGAAGGCATTCAGAAAGGGCCAGTACGGTTCGGGAATTTGGTTTATTTCTTCTTGGGTGAGAAGAGCCTTCTCGGTGTGAGTTGGATCACTACCCCAGTTTTGGTTCCAGCGATGGTTTTTACAGTTGGAGTGAGTGAAGGTGATGCACCCCTCTGCCCAATTTATGTAGGGATTGTGATCACATAGCCACTTGCTGCCCAAAATTAACGGGTATTTGGCAGTGGAGCTGATGACAAAAGACCTTTTCTCCCAGTGTTGGCCCATGCCGGTGATTATTGGGATGGTTTCCGTGGTAACAGGGTTCATATTGGTGCCATCCATTTGTTCAAAAATCACTGGGTTTTGCAATTCACGAGTTGGTAGCACTAGTCCGTTGACTAGGGCCGGGGCAATAATGTCTCTCGAGCAACCCGAGTCGATGAGGGCTTGTACTCGGATGTGCATCTTCCTCTCCGGGTTAAGTAAAGTCACTGGCATGAATAAGATGGACCCAGGTGGCCGGTTCCGTGCAGGGACGGGCTTGGGGCGGATCTGTCGTTTGGGCCCTTTTACGACAGATCCATCTCGTTTCCTGACTGGGGGCTTTCTGGATTTACCTCTGCGTTTGGGGAAGCGGGGTCGTATTCCATAACTTCTTCCGCTTCCAGTCCTCTCTCTGAGGCGGGCCTTTGGGAAGCGCCGCGGTCTCTGTTTGCGCGTGGCGCGGGAATCGGGCGTTGGAGAGTAGGAAATGGAGCAAGGGTTGGACGCCGTAGTTGAAGCGGAGGTCTTTGCACAGGCCGGTAGGGGCATTGTGCTGCAAAGTGACCGGCTTGTCCGCATTGCAAACACAGCCCTTGTTGCCATCTAGCATCTCTCGCTCCACGGGTGGCATACCCAGCTCCCCGTCCTCCCTTCTGTAAAGTCAAGGGTCTTCTTTGTCCCGTTTGTTGTTGTTGTTCAACCAAACGGACTTCCAAGATGCGATTTTCAACTTCGCATGCAAGTTGGATCCAACCTAACAACGTAGGGGGATTGTCCTGCATAAGGGCTCTGTCCAGAAGTCTCGGGTTTAGCCCTTGCTTAAACAGGATGATTTTGGTGGACTCCTCACACCTAGGGCATTTGGCAGCTTTTACAGAGTCCAAATTATATAAGTCTCTGATCTGTCTATACTGGAACCAGTCGTAATTGGGTGATAGTTCCTCTTGCGTCTTTATTCTAAGTTTAGATGCTTCAGTTTTAGTTATTTCTTTGTACGTTAAACATTGTTGTTCATTATCAACAGCTCTCAGATCTATCACCTCATATGGAACCACCCACAAGGGGGTTCCTTCTTGTAAGTAAATTCTGTACTTCTTCCAAATTATATATAGACTTCTCCGTACAAAATGGTGCAGGAACATCGAGTTGACCTTTACTTTGTCATGCCATAGGTATGCGTGCCATCCAAAAAATTTTTTATATCCCTCTAGGGCTAATAGTTTCTTGTTCTTTAGTGTCATCCACTCTTTCAACCAAACTAGGCAGATTGCATCATGGTAAAGTCTCAGATTGGGCAGTTGCATTCCGCCTCTTTCCTTTGCATCTTGTAAAACTTTTACTTTCACTCGAGGCTTCTTGCCTGCCCAAACAAAATCTGATATTTTCCTCTGCCATTTTTCAAATTGTTTAGAGTCTCTGATGATTGGTATTGTCTGTAGCAAAAACATTACTCTTGGTAACACATTCATCTTAACTGCTGCAATCCTGCCCAACCATGACAAATTCAGTCTATTCCATTTGATCAAGTCTCTCTCTATCTGAGTCCATAGTTTTTCATAGTTGTTTTTGAATAAGTCTATATTCTTTGCAGTCAGTTCAACTCCCAAATATTTCACTTTGCTTGTTACTTCACAATCCGTTGTTTCCGTTAACAATTGTTGTTTCTGCTTAGTCATATTTTTACATAATATCTTTGACTTCTTTTTGTTGATATAAAAACCTGCCAAGTCTCCAAACTCCTTAGAGCTAGAGCTAAAAACAGAATGCAAAATGCTTTAAATATAACAGACACAACAAGATAGATAGATTCTATTGGTTTTTAGCTCTAGCTCAGTTCTAGCTAGTTGTAGCTAGCTATGTATCTTTTTCTATCTGTTTCTGTCTATATGCCCTTAGGGAATAATGGAAACCATGCTTGCCCGAAGGGAATAATGAAAACAAGTCTTGTCCATAGGGAATACTGAAGACAGCGATTGCCCATAGGCAATTATGAAAACGATGCCTGCCTTTAGGGAATAATGGAGACAGAGATTGCCCATAGGGAATAAGGCAAACCATACTTGCCGCTATGGAATACTGGAAAACATGATCGCCCATAGGAAATAATGGAAATCATGCTTACCATAGGGTGTAATGGAGACAACGATTCCACTAGAAAATACCGGAAACCATGCTTGCCCTTAAGGAATAATGGAAACAGCGATTGCCCACAGGAAATTATGTAAACCATGTTTGCCCGCAGTGGATAATAGGGACAGTGATTGCCCATAGGAAATAATGGAAACCAAGCTTGTCCTAGGGAATAATGGGGACAACAATTGGCCTTAGGGAATAATGGAAACCATGTTTACCCATAGAGAATAATGATAGTGATCCCCCTTAGGGAATAATGGGGACAGCGATTGTACAAAAGGAATAATGAAAAGAGCAATTGCCCGTAGGGAATAACGGAGACACAGATCGCCCCTAGGAAATAAAGGAAATCATGCTTGCCTGTAGGCCATAATAGGAACAGCGATTTCCCTTAGGAAAAAATGGAAACCATGCTTACCCATAGGGCATAATGGGGACAGCGATTCCCCGTAGGTAATAATGGAAAGCATGCTTACCCTTAAGGGACAATGGGAACAGTGATAGACCTTAGGGAATAATGCAGTCAGCGATTGTCCTTAGGGAATAATGGAAATTGTGCATGCCCCTGGGGTATAATGTAGAGAGTGATTGTCCATAGGGAATAATGAAAACTAAGTCTGCCAATAGGGAATAATGGGGACAGGGATTGCCCATAGGGAAAAATGGAAATGATGCTTGCCCTTAAGGAATAACGGAGACAGTATTGTCGAAGGCTTTCACGGCCGGAGAACGATGGTTGTTGGGGGTTTTCCGGGCTGTCTTGCCGTGGTCTTGGCATTGTAGTTCCTGACGTTTCGCCAGCAGCTGTGGCTGGCATCTTCAGAGGTGTAGCACCAAAAGACAGAGATCTCTCAGTGTCACAGTGTGGAAAAGATGTAGGTCATTTGTATCTACTCAGGAGGGGTGGGGTTGAGCTGAGTCATTCTGTAAGAGTTTCCCAGGGTGTGGAATGCTAATGGCGAGAGGCTTCACTGTATCCTGAGGCGGTTCTTTTGCATATGGATTGGTGCTTGATGTGCTAATCTTCTCTGCAGGGCTATTGTCGGGTGTGGAGTGTTTTGTTGGCCTGGTGTTTTTCAGAACTGGAGCCCATGCTCTGTTCATTCTTAAGGTTTCTTCTTTCCTGTTGAAGTTTTGCTTATGCTTGTGAATTTCAATGGCTTCCCTATGCAGTCTGACAAAGTAGTTGGAAGTGTTGTCCAGTATTTTGGTGTCCTGGAATAAGATACTGTGCCCTGTTTGAGTTAGGCTATGTTCAGCCACTGCTGATTTTTCAGGCTGTCCAAGTCTGCAGTGTCTTTCATGTTCTTTTATTCTTGTCTGGATGCTACGCTTTGTGGTCCCGATGTAAACTTGTCCACAGCTGCAGGGTATACGGTATACTCCTGCAGAGGTGAGGGGATCTCTGCTGTCTTTTGCTGATCGTAGCATCTGTTGTATTTTTCGGGTGGGTCTGAATACTGCTTGAAGGTTATGCTTTTTCATAAGCTTTCCCATCTGATCAGTAATTCCTTTGATATATGGCAAAAACACTTTTCCTGTGGGAGACTGTTTTTCTTTGGTTGTTTGATTCATCCTGGGTTTGATTGCTCTTCGGATTTCATTTCTGGAGTAGCCATTTGCCTGAAGTGCGTGGTTTAGATGATTAATTTCCTCATTGAGAAAGCGCGGCTCACATATCCGTCTTGCACGATCCACTAATGTTTTCATTATGCCTCTTTTCTGTCGGGGGTGGTGATTGGAGTTTTTGTGTAAGTACCGATCAGTGTGAGTTGGTTTCCTGTAGACCTTGTGACCTAACTGAAAGTTTGCTTTGCGGATGACCAAGGTATCCAGGAATGAGAGTTTTCCCTCACTTTCTTTCTCCATTGTGAATTGTATGTTCAGGTGGATGTTGTTGAGATGATTCAAAAACTCCATCAATTCTTCCTCCCCATGGCTCCAAATGATGAATGTATCATCCACAAACCGGAACCATACACTGGGTTTGTGGGGTGCTGATTCCAGAGCTGTTTTTTCAAAATGTTCCATGTAGAAGTTTGCTATAACTGGGCTGAGTGGGCTCCCCATGGCCACCCCATCCATCTGTTCATAGAATTCGTTGTCCCATTGGAAGTAACTGGTTGTCAGACAATGATGGAATAAGGCTGTTACATCCTCTGGGAAAATCTGATTAATCAGTGCAATAGTGTCTTTTACTGGAACCTTGGTAAACAGGGATACAACATCAAAACTGACAAGTATGTCTTGTGGATTGAGTTTCAGAGAACTGATTTTGTTGATGAAATCTGCTGAATCTTTGATGTAAGACGAGGTTTTCCCGATGTGGTCCTGCAGGAGATCTGCCAGATGTCTAGCTAATTCATATGTTGGTGAACCAATGGCACTCACAATGGGTCGGAGTGGGACTGAATCTTTATGTATTTTGGGGAGTCCATATAGTCTAGGTGGCTGTGCTTCTGTCTTGCATAGTTTGCTGTGCGTGTCGGGATGTAGTGAGGAATTCTCCCCAAAATACATAAAGATTCAGTCCCACTCCGACCCATTGTGAGTGCCATTGGTTCACCGACATATGAATTAGCTAGACATCTGGCAGATCTCCTGCAGGACCACATCGGGAAAACCTCGTCTTACATCAAAGATTCAGCAGATTTCATCAACAAAATCAGTTCTCTGAAACTCAATCCACAAGACATACTTGTCAGTTTTGATGTTGTATCCCTGTTTACCAAGGTTCCAGTAAAAGACACTATTGCACTGATTAATCAGATTTTCCCAGAGGATGTAACAGCCTTATTCCATCATTGTCTGACAACCAGTTACTTCCAATGGGACAACGAATTCTATGAACAGATGGATGGGGTGGCCATGGGGAGCCCACTCAGCCCAGTTATAGCAAACTTCTACATGGAACATTTTGAAAAAACAGCTCTAGAATCAGCACCCCACAAACCCAGTGTATGGTTCCGGTTTGTGGATGATACATTCATCATTTGGAGCCATGGGGAGGAAGAATTGATGGAGTTTTTGAATCATCTCAACAACATCCACCTGAACATACAATTCACAATGGAGAAAGAAAGTGAGGGAAAACTCTCATTCCTGGATACCTTGGTCATCCGCAAAGCAAACTTTCAGTTAGGTCACAAGGTCTACAGGAAACCAACTCACACTGATCGGTACTTACACAAAAACTCCAATCACCACCCCCGACAGAAAAGAGGCATAATGAAAACATTAGTGGATCGTGCAAGACGGATATGTGAGCCGCGCTTTCTCAATGAGGAAATTAATCATCTAAACCACGCACTTCAGGCAAATGGCTACTCCAGAAATGAAATCCGAAGAGCAATCAAACCCAGGATGAATCAAACAACCAAAGAAAAACAGTCTCCCACAGGAAAAGTGTTTTTGCCATATATCAAAGGAATTACTGATCAGATGGGAAAGCTTATGAAAAAGCATAACCTTCAAGCAGTATTCAGACCCACCCGAAAAATACAACAGATGCTACGATCAGCAAAAGACAGCAGAGATCCCCTCACCTCTGCAGGAGTATACCGTATACCCTGCAGCTGTGGACAAGTTTACATCGGGACCACAAAGCGTAGCATCCAGACAAGAATAAAAGAACATGAAAGACACTGCAGACTTGGACAGCCTGAAAAATCAGCAGTGGCTGAACATAGCCTAACTCAAACAGGGCACAGTATCTTATTCCAGGACACCAAAATACTGGACAACACTTCCAACTACTTTGTCAGACTGCATAGGGAAGCCATTGAAATTC
Source organism: Eublepharis macularius (assembly GCF_028583425.1). NCBI lineage: Eukaryota > Metazoa > Chordata > Lepidosauria > Squamata > Eublepharidae > Eublepharis > Eublepharis macularius. The sequence continues at coordinate 6,511,916 of NC_072792.1, forward strand.
ACAAGCATAAGCAAAACTTCAACAGGAAAGAAGAAACCTTAAGAATGAACAGAGCATGGGCTCCAGTTCTGAAAAACACCAGGCCAACAAAACACTCCACACCCGACAATAGCCCTGCAGAGAAGATTAGCACATCAAGCACCAATCCATATGCAAAAGAACCGCCTCAGGATACAGTGAAGCCTCTCGCCATTAGCATTCCACACCCTGGGAAACTCTTACAGAATGACTCAGCTCAACCCCACCCCTCCTGAGTAGATACAAATGACCTACATCTTTTCCACACTGTGACACTGAGAGATCTCTGTCTTTTGGTGCTACACCTCTGAAGATGCCAGCCACAGCTGCTGGCGAAACGTCAGGAACTACAATGCCAAGACCACGGCAAGACAGCCCGGAAAACCCCCAACAACCAACGGAGACAGTGATTGTCCATAGGTAATAATGAAAACAGCGATTGTCCACAGGGCATAATGGAGACAATGATTGCTCACAGGAAATAATGAAAACAGAGATAGTCCATTGCGAATTATGGGGACAGCGATGGTCGATAGGAAATAAAGGAAGGCATGCATGCCCATTGGTAAGAACTGGAATAGCAATTGCCCATGGGGAATAATGGGAACAGCGATTGTTGTTAGGGAATAATGGGAACAGAGTTCGTTCATAGTGAAAAATGGAAAGAATAGGGAATAATAGAGATTGACCAAAGGGAATAACGAAAACAGCGAGTGTCCATAGGTAATAATGAAAACAGCACTTGACCATACGGAATACTGGAAACAGCGATAGTCCATAGGGAATAATGGCGACAGTGAGTGGCCTTAGGGAATAAAGGAAACTCTGCTTCCCCTAGGGAATAATGGGGACAGCGATTGCCCATAGGGAATAATGGAAAATTTGCTTGACTTAGGACATAATCCCCATTGGGAATAATGCAAACCATGCTTTCTCCAAGGGAATAATGGAGAGTGCGATTGCCCATAGGGCATAATAGAAATCATGGTTGCCCAAAGGGAATAATGGAGACAGCGACTCCATTAGGAACTAATGCCATAGGGACTAAAGGAGACAGTGATTGCTCACAGGGAATTAATGAAACGGCGATAGCCCCTATGCAATAATGGAAACCATGCTGGCCCTTAGGGAATAATGGGCACCATGATTGTTCATATAGAATAATGGAAAGCGTGCTTGTCCTTAGGGAATAACGGGAACAGCGATAGCCGATAGGGAACAATGGATAAAGCAATTGCCCATAGGGAATAATGGAATTGATACTTTCCCAGAGGGAAAAAAGAAAGACACCGATTGTCCAGAGGGAATACTAGAAACCATGCATGCCCATAGGGAAAAATGGGGAAAGCCAATGACCATTGGGAATCATGTAAACCACGGTCATAGGGAATAGGGAAATGATGAATAAAGAAAAGGGAATAATGAAAACAGTAATTGTCTATAGGGAATATTGGTGACAGTAATTGTCCATAGGGAATAATGGAAACTACACTTGCCCATAGGCAATAATAAGAACAGCGATTGCCCATAGGGAATAATGGAAAGAATACTTATCCTTAGGGAATAATGAAAACAGCAATTGACCCTAGAGAATAATGCAGATAGTGATTGCCCATAGGGCAACCATGTTTGCCCATAGGGAGTAATGGAGACCGCGATTGCTTATACTGAATAATGGAGACGGCGACTGCCCACAGGGAGTTAATCAGTGATAGCCATTGCCCATTGGAAATAATGGAAACCATGCTTTCCCTTAAGCAATAATGGGAACAGCGATAGCCCATAGAGAGTAACGGAGGCAGTGATTGCCCTTAGGGAATACTGGAAATGATGCTTGCCCTTAAGGAATAATGGAGACATTGATTGTCCATAGGAAATAATGAAAACAGCGATGGTCCATAGGGAATAGTGGAAAGCATGCTTGCCCGGCTTCTCTTCCCCCTTTGACGTAGAGCTGCATGTAAGGATTTTCTTTCCCCTTCTCTTTGGAGCAAGTTTTCCTTTCCTTTCTCTTTCCATCTTTTCTTGAGCACCTTTCTTGAATAGGAAGGTGACTGTCCTCCGCCATTTCAAAGGCCTCCTGGAAGGTACCCTGCTTGGTCGTACCACTCCCACTCACAATACCCTCATGGGGTCTTCTTGCTGGCCATCAACACATGTCCTCCTCGCCCTTCTCTCTGCTCTACACTTCTCAACTGCCCGCCAGGTGGTTCGTGCAGCGGCGGAAGAGAGATGACTGGGTGGTGCCTCTATACATGCTTGCGGAGAGCAGAGGAAGACAGGTGCTTGGGGTCAGTGCCCCTATGCGCTGTCACCTCGCAGTGACAGCACCATGCTGAGCAAGGGTCATGGGAAAGGACTTGAAAGTTCCTCCAAATTGTTGAAACGGGCGCGGGCAGGAGGTGTTTCAGGAGGAGATCGAAGGGATGACTGCTGCGGTGTGCAGCTAGACCGTAAAGAGGGAGTAGGGATTGTGCTGCAGACAGGGGTGTCCCTGGAGTTTCTGAGGCAGAGGACTGGGACGATGGTCCAAACCCCACCCATTCTTCCTCAGATCCCACCTCCTCTGCAAACAGCCTTAACCAGGTCCACTCCTGGCAGTGTAGGAGAGACCACTTCTGCCTCCGCCACAGCCTCAGTAGTGCGAGACTCTGCTGCCGGACAGACTCACCCCCTCCTCCAGGACTGCTGTTTCCAGCCTCCAACAGGCTACACATTCTGCCCTTTTTCCCGCCACGATTAGTCTTGCCTAGCAAGGAAAACGTCATAGTGGTGTAGTAAAACAAAGGCCAAAACGGAGAGGAACCACTGAGGACAATAGAGGACAAACTCGACAGTGAGGGAGTGAGGCGATAAGAAGCGGCCATGACACTGGGGTTGGGTGTTTTGAGCCTTTTCTATCTGTTTCTCTATACCTCTTACTGTTTGTTTGGACAGAAGAAAATAGAAAGGAGAGAAAAACAATATCATTTGAAATAGATAGCTACACATACCGATAGAGATAGAAAGCGATAGGAAAGGGCAGATATCCATACGAAGAGAGAGATTAAGATAGATAGTTGTAATATTTTGGTTTTTTCTCAGTTCTTTTTTTCTTTCTTTCTTTCACCTACCTACTTACCTACCTACCTTGTTCTCTCTGACTCCATATCTACTTGTATCATTCGTATGCTGTTTCTAGATCTCACACAGTCCTAGAGCTTGAAACAGAATGTAAAGACTACAACTATAGAGTCCAACTATAGAGTTGGACCGAAGAAGACAGAGAGAAAAAAAAATCATTTGAAATAGATAGCTACACATAGATACATATAGATGAAGCTAGTTATAGGACTCTATTGAAAAACAATAGCAATAGATATAGATAGAAAATGATAGCTAAAAAAATGATAGAAAGAAACAGTAGTAGAAAGTAACAAATAAACACTAAGACACAAACAGATAGAAAAAGCTGCATAGATCTAGAAACATAGAATGCGAATGCTACAAATAGAAAGAACAAGATAACTGAACAAACACTGATAGAGATAGAAAGCGATAGAGATCGATACAGAAAAAGAGAAAATGAAAGCTTGAGATAGAAAGTGCAGCTATACATACAAAGAGAGATTAAGATAGATAGTTGTAGAAAGACAGAGAAAGAAAAGGATAGAGATAGAACGTAACAAATAGTACGAGCCGTATAGACTGAAATAGAAGATAAGAGATAAACTGAGCTAGAGCTAGAAACAGAAAGACTGCAAACACTACAAATAGATACAGGTTCGGACAGAACAAGATAGAAATAACTAAATAAACAGCGATAGAAGCTGAGACAAATCAGATAGAAAAAGATAGATACACGTAGATTAAAATAATTAGAGAAAGGTATATAGAAAGCAATAAGATAGATACAGAAAGAGAAAATGAAAGCTAGTGAGAAAAAGATACGAAAGTGCACGTATGCATAGAAAGAGAGCTTCAGCTAGATAGCAGTAGAAAGATGTAGAAAGAAACAGACAGAGAAAGAAATTAACAAATGGACAGTAAGAGAGAACCAGAAAAAGCTACAAAGAGATAAACTGAGCTAATCTAGAAACAGATAGAATGCAAACACTACAAATAGAGGTTTGGACAGTACAAGATAGAAATAACTAAATAAACAGCGATAGAACCCGAGAAAAACCAAATCAGATAGAAAAAGATAGATAAACATAGATGACAATAATTAGAGAAAGGAATATAGAAAGCAATTAGATACCGAAAAATCTATTGAAATCTATTGAAAAACAATAGCGATATAGAAAGATAGGAAATGATAGCTAGAGAGAAATGATAGTTTAGAAAGAAACAGAGATAGAAGGTAACACATAAACACTGAGAGAAACAGATAGAAAAAGCTAGATCTAGAGACATATCGAATGCTAATGCTACAAATAGAACAAGATAGAAATAACTGAATAAACAGAGGTTCAGACAGAACAAGAAAAAGATAGAGATAGAAGGTAACAAATAGTACGAGCTGTATAGACAGAAAAGCTACATAGAAAGAAACTGAGCTAGACCTAGAAATAGATAGAATGAAAATGCTACAAATAGATAGAGGTGTGGACTGAACAAGATAGAAATAACTAACTAAACAGAAAGAGGCCGAGAAAAAACATATCTGATAGAAAAAAATAGGTAAACATAGATACAAAAAGATGAAGCTATTTAGAGAAAGGTATATAAAATGCAATAGAGATATAGAAGGAAAGAAAAAGAAAGCTAGAGATAGAAGGAAATAGGAACGGTTCAGATATACATAGAAAGTGCGGTAGAAAGGTAGAAAGGTAGAAAGACAGAAAGAATGCTAGACATGGAAATTCCCCAATGGACAGTAAGAGCCATATAGACAGAAACAGATAGAAAAAGATACATAGCTAGCTACAACTAGCTAGAACTGAGCTAGAGCTAAAAACCAATAGAATCTATCTATCTTGTTGTGTCTGTTATATTTAAAGCATTTTGCATTCTGTGTTTAGCTCTAGCACAGTTGATCTCCATGTAGCATGTCCTATCTATTTCTGCCTCTATGGCTCTTACTGTCCATTGGGGAATTTTCTATCTGTTTCTGTCTTTCCACTAGTATCAGTATCGATCCGCCCTTTCATATCTATTGCTACCGTTTTCTCTCTTTCTATATTTATCTCTATCATTTTATATATACCTTTCTCTAGAGAAAGATATATAGTTCTATATATATATATATACTTATATATATAAACTTATATATATAAACTTGTATATAACTTGTAAATATATATAAACTTGTATATAACTTGTATATAACTTGTGTATCTATGTGTATATACCTTTTGCTAATTTCTCTCCCTCTCTCTCTCTCTTATTCTGTCTGACTTTTTCTATTTGAAGCATTTTGCATTCTGTTTCTCTAACACAGTTGATCTCTATGTAGACGTTTCTGTATGTTTCTCTTTATCTGTCTCTTACTGTTTGTTACTTTCAATCGCTAGCTCTATCTCGAGCAGTCATTTTCTCTCTTTCTATATGTATGCGGTTTTCTACCTTTCTCTATCTTCCTCTTTGTGTATGTGTATCTATCTTTTCTAACTTTTGTTTTTCTCCTTGATTCTTTCTTTCTTTCTTTCTTTCTTTCTTTCTTTCTTTCTTTCTTTCTTTCTTTCTTTCTTCTTTCTTTCTTTCTTTCGTTCTTTCTTTCTTTCTTTCACCTATCTACCTATCTACCTTGTTCTTTTGCTAATTTTTTGTTTTTCTCTCCTTTCTATCTGTATCTATCTATCTCTCTATCTCTCTATCTATCTATCTCTGTTGATCTCTATATAGCCTTTCCTGTCTTTCTCTGTATCTGTATCTTACTATCTAGTTGTTTAATTTCTATCTCCAGCTTTCTTTCTCTTTCCACTACTATCAGTATCTAGCTCTTTCTTTGTAATCTGCCCTTTCTTTCTATCTCTACCGTTTTCTCTCTTTGTATATTTATCTCCATCATTTTCTGTATACATTTCTCTAACTTTCTTCATCTATATGTATCTATGTGTATATATCTTTTGAATTTTTTGTTTTTCTATATCTATCTATCCATCTATCATCGATCGTCTAGTTTGTTCTGTTTTTCCATTTGAACCATTTTGCATTCTGTTTCTCTCTCTAACACAGTTGATATCTATGTAGCCTTTTCTATCTGTTTCTCTGTAGATGTCTTTTTTAATTTATATCTCTTTCTATCTCTAGCTATCATTTTCTCTCTTCCTATATGTATCGGTATCGTTTTCTACCCTTATCTTCCTCTTTGTATATGTGTATATGTGTATTTATCTTTTCTAATATTTTTGTTTTTCTCTCCATCATTCGTTCATTCATTCATTCATTCTCTCTCTCTCCCTCTCTCTCTCTCTCTCCCTAACTACCTTGTACCCTCTTGACGCCATATCTACTTGTATCATCCGTATTCTGCTTCTAGGTCTCACACGGTTGATATCTAAGTAGACTTTTCTCTATATCTCTCTCTTACTGTCCTTAGTTCATTTGTTCATTTGTTCTTTCTTTCACCTACCTACCTACGTACCTACCTTGTTCTCTCTGACTCCATATCTACTTATATCATTCGCATTCACCACTGCATGAGACCTAGAAGCAGAATGCGAATGATACAAGTAGATATAGAGTCAGAGAGACTATCTTTCTATATTGATCTCTATCACTTCCTATATACCTTTCTCTAATTTTCATCTATGTGTATCTATGTTTATCTTTTGCTAATTTGTTTGTTTCTCTCTCTCTCTTTCTCTCTCTCTCTCTCTTGTTCTGTCTGACTGTTTTATTTGAAGCATTTTGCATTCTGTTTCTCTCTAACACAGTTGATCTCTCTGTAGCCGTTTCTATCTGTTTCTCTGTATCCATCTCTTACTGTTTATTTGTTACTTTCTATCTCTCTCTCTGTTTCTATCTCTAGCTATATTTTCTCTCTTTATATATGTATTGGTATGGTTTATCTACCTTGCTCTCGCTTCCTCTTTGTGTATGTTTATCTAGCTTTTCTAATACTTTTGTTTTTCTTTCCTTCGTTCATTTGTTTGTTTGTTTGTTCGTTATTTCTTTCAGCTATCTGTCTGTCTATCTATCTATCTATCTATCTATCTATCTATCTATCTATCTATCTATCTATCTATCTATCTATCTATCTATCTATCTATCTATCTATCTATCTATCTATCTATCTATCTATCTATCTATCTATCTATCTATCTATCTATCTAGTTCTCTCTGACTTGTATTATTTGTATTCTGCTTCTAGGTATCACGGAGTAGCCTTTTCTATCTTTTCTAAGTAGCCTTTTCTATCTGTTTCTCTATATCTGTCTCTTACTGTCTGTTATTTTGTTTCCTTCTATATCTGTTTCTATCAACTGTCCTAGAGCTAGAAACAGGATGTAAAGCCTTCAAATAGATATAGAGTCAGACCAAAATAGATAGATTGATCAATAAAAAGGAGAGAAAAACAATATCATTTGAAATACACATTGATACTTAAAGATGAAGATAGTTATAGAAATCTATGGAAAAACAAACAACAAATAGTATCAGTACCTATCTGAATCTCTCTCTTTCTATGCATACGTGCACTTTCCTATCTTTTTATCACTAGCTTTCATTTTCTCTTTCTGTATCTATCTTATTGCTTTCTATTTGTAGCGTTTGCAATTCTGTTTCTAGATCTAGGTCATTTTACCTCTGTGTAGCTTTTTCTATCTATTTCTGTCTATACGGCTTGCACAGCTCTTTCTGTATCAATCTTATTGCTTTCTATATAACTTTCTCTAACTATTTGTATCTTTTTCTATCTGATTTGGTTTGTCGGCTTCCATCGCTATTTAGTTATTTCTATCTTGTTCTGTTCAAACCTCTATCTATTTGCAGTGTTTGCATTCTGTTTCTAGATCTAGCTCAGTTTATCTCTTATCTTCTATCTATTTCTGTCTATACGGCTCAGTAAACAGTAAAAGATGCAGAGAAACAGAAAAGGCTCCATAGAAATCAACTGTTAGAGAGAGAAACAGAATACAAAATGCTTCAAATAGAAAAAAGTCAAACAGAGAGAGAGAGAGAGAGAGAGAGAGACAAAAATTAGCAGAAGATATAAACACCATAGATACACAGGATGAAGGAAGGTATATAGAAAGGTATATAGAAAATGAGACATATATATAGAAAGAGAAAATGGTAGAGATAGAAAGAGATAGAAAGGGCAGATATACAAAGAAAGAGAGATACTGATAGATAGTAGTGGAAAGACATAGAAATCTGGAGTTAGAAATTAAACAACTAGACAGTAAGATACAGATACAGAGAAACAGATAGGAAAGGCTAGAGATCAACAGTACTAGACACAGAAACAGAATGTGAATGCTTCAAATAGACAAGATAGATCTTGTCTATCTATCTTGATGATAGATAGATAGATAGATAGATAGATAGATAGATAGATAGATAGATAGATAGATAGATAGATAGATAGATAGATAGATAGATAGATAGATAGATAGATAGATAGATAGATAGATAGATAGATAGATAGAGTGGAGGGAAAAAAGAGAGAAAATGATAGCTAGAGATAGAAAGAGAGAGGAAAGGATATATTCATAGAAAGAGATTGAAATAGATTGCGGTAGAAAGACATAGAAAGAAACAGCTAGGGATAGAAATTCACAAATGGACATATAGGCAGAAACAGATAGGAAAGGCTACATTAGAAACAGAATGCAAAATGTTTCAAATAGAAAAAAGTCAGACAGAACACGATAGATAGATTCTATCGGTTATTAGTTCTAGCTCAGTTTATCTCTCTGTAGCTTTTTCTATCTTTCTGCCTATATGGCTCTTACTGTCCATTTCTGAATTTCTATATCTGTTTCTTACTTTCTACCTATCTGAATCTATCTATCTGAATCTATCTCTTTCTATGTATATCCGCACATGTATATCTCTTTCTCTCTCTTTCATTTTCTCTCCTTCTATCTCTATCGCTTTCTATATACCTTTCTCTAAATAGCTTCATCTTTGTGTATCTATGTTTACCTATCTTTTTCTATCTGATATGGTTTTTCTCAACCTCTTTCTTTTATTTAGTTATTTCTATCTTGTGCTCGCCAAACCTCTGTCTATTTGTAGCGTTCGCATTCTATCTGTTTCTAGATCTAGCTCAGATTATCTGTAGCTTCTTCCGGTTCTCTCTCTTACTGTCCATTTGTTAATTTCTATCTCTATCTCTTTCTTTCTACGTCTTTCTACTGCTATCTAGCTGAAGCTATCTCTTTCTATGCATACATGCACTTCCCTATCTTCCCTATCCTTTCATATCACTAGCTTTCATTTTCTCTTCCTGTATTTAATTGCTTTCTATATTCCTTTCTCTAATTATTGTCATCTATGTTTATCTATCTTTTTCTATCTGATTTGGTTTTTCTTGGCTTCTATCGCTGTTTATTTAGTTATTTCTATCTTGTACTGTCCGAACCTCTATTTGTAGTGTTTGCATTCTATCTGTTACTAGATCTAGCTCAGTTAATCTCTATGGAGATTTTTCTATCTATTTCTGTCTAGACTGCTCATCCTATTTGTTACGTTCTATCTCTTTTTCTTTCTATGTCTTTGTACAACTATCTATCTTAATCTCTCTCTTTGTATGTATAGCTGTCCTTTCCTATCTCTTTCTATCTCTAGCTTTCATTTTCTCTCTCTGTATCTATCACTTTCTATCGCTGTTTATTTAGTTATTTCTATCTTGTTCTGTCTCAACCTCTATCTATTTGTAGTGTTCGCAGTCTACCTGTTTCTCGATCCGGCTTGTACGTTCTATCTTTTACTTCCTATCGCTTTCTGCCACTACATTACAGTGTAATCCTAAAGATTACAATTACAAATTGCAAATAAAGCCAAGTTCAAATGTTGGGGGGGGGGAGGATAAGCACGCTTTCCATTATTACCTACAGGGAATCGCTGTCTCCATTATGCCCTATGGGCAAGCATGGTTTCCATTTTTTCCTATGGGAAATCGCTGTTCCTATTATGGCCTACAGGCAAGCATGATTTCCATTATTTCCTATGGGCAATCCGTGTGTTCATTATTCCCTAAGGGCAATTGCTCTTTTCATTTTTCCCTATGGGCAAGCATAGCTTTCATTATTCCTTTTGTACAATCACTGTCTCCATTATTCCCTAAGGGGGATCACTATCTTCATTATTCTCCATGGGTAAACATAGTTTCCATTATTCCCTAAGGCCAATTGTTGTCCCCGTTATTCCCTAAGTACAGGCTTGGTTTCCGTTATTTGCTTTTTTTCCCCAAAATTTTATTAGATGAGAATATTAATACATACAACTTTCAAATAACATCTCAATATCATTTCCCCCACCCTTTCCCTCCCCCCCTTTTCCAGGACTTCCAACAGCTTTCCCGCCCTATATCCAGCCCTATATCCTAATCTATCCCCTTTTTCTATAATTCATTATATCATGTTTACATTCTACTTTGTTCTGCTAAGCCCTATCTATTAACGTCAGAACTATTATTATTAACTTAAAATCTATTATCTATTACTTTCTGTTAACTTCAAATATATTTAAGTTTAAGCTAACAATTAAATAAAATATCTACTTTATTAATTCTACCAATATCTATTAACTCCAAATCCACTTAAATTTAGGCTAACAATTAGCTAATACTTCACTTCATATGGTAAAGATTCTGTCTCTTCTAATAAAAAAAAACATTCTAATAATTTTCAAATTGCCATAATTCCCCTTTCACATCCCACTTCTTTTCTAAATGTTTTCAATCTTCCCCAATCAGTAAAAAATTCTACTAAATTCTGATCTTTCTTTCTTGTCATTTTATCCATTTCCACCATGTACAGCAATTTATACATCCAATCTTCAATAGTTGGTATTTCTTGCACCTTCCATTTCTGCGCATATAAAAGTCTTGCTGCCGTCATCATGTAAAATAGTAATGTTCTGTATTGCATAGGAACATCTTCCATACTTAAATTCAGTAGCAATAGCTCTGGGTTCTTCTTTATTTGGGTCTGCAAAATCTCATTTATTACTTCTATAATATCTCCCCAGAACTGTCTGCTTACTTCACACGTCCACCACATATGATACAATGATCCTTCATGCTTTTTACATTTCCAGCATTTATCTGACATGTTTGCATTTCCAAGCGCAATTTTCTTAGGCGTTAAATACCATCTATAGATCATCTTATGAACATTCTCTTTGATACTGGTACAAGTTGAAATCTTCAATGTAGTTTTCCATAAATATTCCCATGACTCCATTGTTATTTCTTTGTGACAATTAATTGCCCACTTCACCATCTGTACTTTGACTGTCTCATCCTCTGTATACCACTTCAAAAGTATTTTATAAATTTTAGATATCTTCTTTTTACTTTCTTGTAGTATAGTCTCTTCCAGCTCTGAGTTTTTCCATTTGATTCCTTCTTTTGAACAATCCGAGTTATAAAGGTCTCTAATCCGTCTATATTGGAACCATCTATAACAAGAAGATAACTCTTCCTCCGTTTTGATTCTTATCATTTTTTGTTCCATAATCAATATCTCTTTATATGGTAGACATTGTTCTTCATTATAGACAGCTCTCGGATCGATCACTTCAAACGGTACCACCCAAGAGGGGATACCTTCACCCAGATATTTTTTATATTTTTTCCAGATCGTGAAGAGGCTCCTTCTGATATAGTGGTGCAAAAACATAGAATCGGCTTTTATTTTATCCTGCCACAAGTAGGCATGCCATCCAAACAACTTCTTATAACCTTCCAATGTTAAGAGCTTGCGATCTTTCAGTGACATCCACTCTTTTAACCAAACTAAACATATTGCTTCATAATATAGTCTAATATTTGGCAACTGCAGTCCACCTCTTTCTTTAGCATCACACAAGACTTTCAATTTTAATCGAGGTTTCTTGCCTGCCCACACAAAGTCAGAAATCTTCCTCTGCCATTTTTCAAATTGTTTAGTGTCTCTAATAATTGGAATTGTTTGTAATAGAAACATGATCCATGGTAACACATTCATCTTAACTGCCACTATTCTTCCCAGCCATGACAAATTTAATTTATTCCATTTAATCAAGTCTCTATCAATCTGTTGCCATAGCTTTTCATAGTTATTCTTGAATATCTCTGTTGGTATGTGTAGCTATCTATTTCAAATGATATTGTTTTTCTCTCCTTTCTCTCTATCTTCTTCTGTCCAACTCTATATCTATTTTGAAGGCTTTACATTCTGTTTCTAGCTCTAGGACAGTTGATAGTAACAGATAGAGATAGAAAGAAACAAACAGTAAGAGATATAGAGAAACAGATAGAAAAGGCTACTTAGATATCAACTGTGTGGGATCTAGAAGCAGCATATGAATGATACAAGTAGATATGGAGTCAGAGAGTCTTCCAGTTCGGGGTAATGGAGAGACCGACGTGATTCAGAGCTCCGGATCATCTGAGGTGCTGTTTTTTGGGCTGGTGGGGCTTCCAGATTGCCCACAACCCCCGGGGTTTAGTCAGAAATCCGGCAAGAACGCTTTTAGCCCAGAGAGTGAAGGGTCTCGGCAGGTGGGAGGCTCTGAATTAAGGGCTTCTCTCCCAAGCCTTGAGATCCTCCTCGGAGAAGGGCGGCCAAAATCTCTGCAGCAGCTTCAGGAGTCATTAAATTGACATAGGCTCTTTGTTCCCCAAGCCTCGGGAACGGATTTGAATAGATTTGGACGTTTGAAGCAGTGAGTACATCCCAAGAAGTCTGTATTAAGTTAAGATTACTATCTCCCCCAACGGACCATTTTACTGAATAAAGACTTAAATTTTAAAAGAACTAAAGACTGAGTTACCAAGCTGAAAAAGTATATTAAAAGACTGAGCAACTTAATTGGAGTTTTGAGAATGAGAAAAAGTTAAAAAGAGCTAAAAAGAATATTGTTTTGCATACCTGTGGTTGGGGAGATAGCGATGTGGTGGGTGGATTGTGGGAACTGGAAGGCGTGCCGCGAGACAGGAAGTGGAGAACAATAGATGGAGAGGAGATAGAGAGAAAGAGCGGCGAGGGAGGTCAGGAGGACCCGGTAGAAAAACAAAGCTGGAAGAGGAAGTGAAGTACCTGTCAGATCTGTGGCTAAATAATAGTTGTAATCCAGACTACCTTCTGCAATCAGACAAGAGTCTGTTGTTTTCAAAAGATTTACTGAAAAAGGCAACCATTATAGTCCACTGGCCCAGATGCAATATCTGGGCTGGTACACGTGTATTGTTACGAATGATAGGCAAAGAACAAGGTACAAAGTATCAAATCCCAGCAGGCCCAACCTCCCCCCATAGTTCTCAAAACAAGTTGCTTGAGGCTGAGAAAGTGAAAGTTTCCCAAGGCTGGAAAAGCTGTAGTCAAAACATTCCTCTTCTGTGAGATAGCTGCTAGGGAATGTCTTGGCACCTGTAGAAGAAGCACCCAGAACACTTAGAAGAATTGAAATGGAGTCTCTTTGGTTACAACATAGGAGAAAGCATTCTGAACCTGACAGTACCCACCACTGAAAGTAAGGGAAAGGAAACGGAAGTAGAGGATTCACCATTGAAAGTGAGGGAAGATTATTGGTGTGACTATATTACCATAGAGAAAGATCGCCCGACATTTTGAACCATAGAAAAACATCGCCCGACATTTTAAGGGTAAGGGAAGCCTCAATTGCCATTTTAACTGAGGGCAAATGTCAAAAATTTTTGACATATAAAAAATAGAGACTTGAATTAAAAAGAAGACGGAGCTAAGAAAGAGAGCTGATTTGTGGGGACCTAAGGTAAGTCCGATGGCCTCCAAAAAAGAAAAGGACTGGCAGGCTGCTATTGAAAATTTGGATAAGAAAATAACAGATGGAAATAAAGAGATTCGGGAGATGATACAAAAATTACAGCAAAATCTAATGACTGAAATGAAAGAAGCAATCAAATCGGAAATTATGGAAGTTAAAAAGGAGATGGAGGCAATAAAAACAGATTTACAGAATACTCAACAAAAGGTGCAAGAAACGCAGCAGTTGGTGCAGGATGGGGAGAAAAGAACAGAGGCTATACAGAATGAGACCATAGGTATGGGCGAAAGAATAGTGATGATGGAATGCAAAGCAATGGACAGACAGATTCGCATGAGGGCGGTTCCGGAAAAAATGGATGGATCTGCCCTTAAACAAGTAGCTGAAATATTGGCAAAATTTTGGGGGCAAACAGAGGAGGAAATGATGACTCATTTGGATATCGCGTATAGAGTCAATTCAAAATATGCGGAACAAAAGAACTTACCAAGACATATTATTGTCCAATTGACCACAAGGAGAATGAAGGAGGAAATTATTAGAAGACACTTTGAAACTCCACTGGAGGTAGCCAGGACACGGATTCAAATTATGAAAGAAGTACCATGTAAAGTACTCCAGGATCGAAAAAAGTACAGAGACTTAACACAAAAGCTAAGGGCAGAGGAAATCAGATATAGATGGGAGCTACCGGAAGGAGTGACTTTTGAATTTCAATCAGGGAGACAAGTGATTAAATCAAAGTATGCAATGGATGTTTTTCTGATGGAAAATGGAAAAGACTTTCCTAGCTCATCCAGATTATAATTATGGAGTACAAATTAATTTCATGGAATGTTAATGGACTTAATTCACCCTCTAAACGTAAAGCTGTGTTACATTGGTTAGCTAAACAAAGAAGTAATTCGATTTGTCTACAAGAAACTCATATTAGGGATCAAGATGTTAAATATTTGATTAACAAAAAGTTAGGAAAACAATTTGTCTCGGCAACAAAGCAAAAAAAGAGGGGAATTGTTATATATATAAAGGACAACCCAAATTAATTGTGTCTGACAAAAATGGAAGATACCTGGTTGTGGAATGTTTATGTAATGCAAAGAAAACTATGGTACTTGGACTATATGCGCCAAATGGCTCCAAAGATATATTTTTCAAAGACTTACAAAAACAAATGGAGCAGTGTACTTATGACCAGGTAATTATAGCTGGAGACTTTAATGGAGTGGTAGATTTGCAATTGGATAAAAGTCTATCAACAAGTAAAGTAAGGACGGGGAAATTACCGAAGTCTTTTTTTGAAATTCAGGAACAAGAAAATTTAGATGTCTGGAGAAAATATAATCCTAAATTGAAGCAGTATACTTTTTTTTCATCTAGTCACCAATCTTTTTCGAGAATAGATATGATCTGGGCGTCTAAAGAACTGGTAGTGTTTACAAAAGAGACTGATATATTACCAAAAGTTAGCTCGGATCATAATCCAGTGATGTGGAGATTTGGAATGAAACACAAGAAAAGGAGATGGAGAATTAATGAGGATCTTTTGAGTGACCCAGAATGTGTTGAGGTGTTGAGAAAAGAAACGAAGTTTTTTATTCAGTCTAACGTGGATAAAGAGGTGCCAATGCATATGGTCTGGGACACATATAAAGCCGTAATTAGAGGTGTTTTGATGGACTTAAATGGCAGAGAGAGACGGAAAAAAGAAGTGAAATTAAAAGAGATACAGGAAAAAATTATTCAAGTTGAACAACAATTGAAAAAACCAGGTAAAAAGAAATTGTTGTATGAAATAAAGTTACTGCAAGAACAGATTAGAGCCATGGAAAATAAAGAAGTGGAGTGGGAGCTGAAGAAAATGAAGCAAAGAACATTTGAAGGAGCTAATAAACCAGGGAGATATTTGGCGTGGCAATTGAAGAAAAAGAGAGAGAAAAGAGTAATAAGTAAGATTACAGAAGAGGGAAAGGAACTATATGATCAAGGATTGAGAGAGCATTCTATAAATATTATGCCAAGTTATATCAGAAAAAAATAGGTAACTCAATCCTGTCAAAGTAGTCTCTTATCTTTTCATGATCCACTATTTTTTTACCGGAGAAGTTGAAAGAGAAGCTTAGTGCTGAGATACCAATAATGGAAGCGTTACAAGCAATACAAGCTACTACAGTTGGTAAAGCGCCGGGACCAGATGGAATTACTGCAAAATTCTATAAAGTGATGGCAGAGGACTTGAAACAACTGATGCAAAAGATGATGAATGGGATATTGGAAGGGGTCGAGATGCCAGATACATGGAATGAGGCTAATATTACATTGATACCGAAGGAGACATTAGACTTAAGTAATGTTAAGAATTAAAGATTATCTTTAACTAATAATGACTATAAAATATTTGCAAAGATACTAGCAGAAAGACTTAAGACTTGGCTAGTGGAATTTATTGGAGAAGATCAAGCCGGCTTTTTACCGGAAAGGCAAATAAAAGATAACTTACGAGTGTTGTTGAATGCTATTGAGTATTATGATAAAAATCCAGGGAAGCAGGTTCGTTTTTTCTTTGTGGATGCGGAGAAAGCGTTCAACAATTTGAACTGGGAGTTTATGTTTGCAACAATGGAGAAGATGCAGTTGGGAGAGAAATTTATACAAGCAATAAAGGCAATATATAAAAACCAATCTGCAAATATAATTGTTAACTCGGATCTAACCAAAAAGTTGGAAATGGGTTTGTAAACCCATCCAATTAAAAAAAAATTAAAAAAGATATGGAGTCAGAGAGAACAAGGTAGGTAGGTAAGTAGGTAGGTAGGTAGGTGAAAGAAAGAAAGAAAGAAAACAAGAACTGAGAAAAAACAAAACATTAGAAAAGATAGTTACACATACACAAAGAGGAAGATAAAGGTAGAAAATGATACCAATACATATAGAAAGAGATAAAATGATAGCTAGAGATAAAAAGAGCTAGCGACAAATAAACAGTAAGATACAGATACAGAGAAACAGATAGAAAAGGCTACTTATAGCTCAACTGTGTTAGAGAGAAAAACAAAATGCTTCAAATACAAAAGAGTCAGACAGAACAAACTTATAGATAGATAGATAGATAGATAGATAGATAGATAGATAGATAGATAGATAGATAGATAGATAGATAGATAGATAGATAGATAGATAGATAGATAGATAGATAGATAGATAGATAGATAGATAGATAGATAGATAGATAGATAGATAGATAGATAGAGGGGAAAATTGCAAAAGATATATGTACGTAGATGAAGAAGTTTATAAAGAAGTATATAAAGGAATATATAGACGTATATAGATGAAGAAGTATATAGAAAATATAGTATATCGAAAATGATGGAGATAAATATAGAAAGAGAGAAAATGGTAGAGATAGCAAGAGACAGGACTGGGCAGATATAAAAGAGATAGATACTGATAGATACTAGTGCAAAGACAGATAGAAAGCTCGAGATAGAAATTAAACAACTAGACGGTAAGATACAGAAACAGAGAAACAGGAAAGGCTACATAGAGATCAACTGTGCTAGACACAGAAACAGAATGCAAATGCTTCAAATAAATAAGGGGCCAGGCAGAACAAGATAGAGAGGCTGATAGAATGGAGAGAAGAAATAGAACATTAGAAAGACTTGTGCACATACATACGCATAGATGAAAATAGAGAAAAGTATGTAGACAACCATAGTGATAGATATAGAGAGAAAATGATAGCTAGAGATATAAAGCAATATTCATAGAAAGAGAGAGATTGAAATAGATTGCAGTGGAAAGATAGAAAGATAGAAAGCTAGGGATAGAAATTGGACAGTAAGAGCCATATAGGCAGAAACAGATCAACTGTGCTAGAGCTAGAATGCAAAATCCTTTAAATAGGAAAACGTCAGCACAAGATTGGTTTTTAGCTCTAGCTCAGTTGATCTCTCTGTAGCTTTCTCTATCTGTTTCTGCCTATATAGCTCTTACTGTCCATTGGTGAATTTCTATCTCTAGTTGTTTCTTTCTCTCTTCCCACCTCTACCTATCTGAATCTCTCTCTTTCTATGCATATGTGCACTTTCCTATCTATCTATCTTCTTCGGTCTGACTCTATCTATTTGAAGGCTTTACATTCTGCTTCTAGCTCTAGGATAGTTGATAGAAACAGATATAGAAAGACACAAACAGATAGTGAGAGAGAGATATAGAGAAAAGGCTACATAGATATCAACTGGGTTGATATCAACTGTGTCAATTCTGCTAGAAGCAGAATACGAATGATACAAGCAGATATGGAGCCAAGAGGGTACAAGGTAGTTAGGGGGGGGGAGAGAGAGAGAGAGAGAGAGAGAGAGAGAGAGAGAGAGAGAGAACGAACGAACGAACGAACGAACGAACGAACGAATGAATGAATGATCAAAAGATGGAGAGAAAAACAAAAATATTAGAAAAGATAAACATACACAAAGAGGAAGATAAAGGTAGAAAACGATAGCAATACATATAGAAAGAGAGAAAATGATAGCTAGAGCTAGAAAGAGATAGAGATAGAAAGTAATAAATAAACAGTAAAAGACATGCAGAGAAACAGAAAAGGCTCCATAGAAATCAACTGTTAGAGAGAGAAACAGAATACAAAATGCTTCAAATAGAAAAAAGTCAAACAGACCGAGAGAGAGAGAGAGAGACAAAAAAAATTAGCAGAAGATATATACACCATAGATACACAGATGAAGAAAGGTATATAGAAAGGTATATAGAAAATGAGAGAGAAATATAGAAAGAGAAAATGGTAGAGATAGAAAGGGCAGATATACAAAGAAAGAGAGATACTGATAAATAGTAGTGGAAAGACAGAAATCTGGAGTTAGAAATTAAACAACTAGACAGTAAGATACAGATACAGAGAAACAGATAGGAAAGACTACATAGAGATCAACAGTACTAGACACAGAAACAGAATGTGAATGCTTCAAATAGACAAGATAGATAGATCTTGTCTATCTATCTCAAGATAGATAGATAGATAGATAGATAGATAGATAGATAGATAGATAGATAGATAGATAGATAGATAGATAGATAGATAGATAGATAGATAGATAGATAGATAGATAGATGAGAGAAAAACTAGAACAGTAGAATGATTTGTACACATACATACACATAGATGAAAATAGAGAAAATTATGTAGAAAACTAGAGAGAGAGATAAAAAGAGAGAAAATGATAGCTAGAGAGAGGACAGGATATATTCATAGAAAGAGATTGAAATAGATTGCGGTAGAAAGACAGAAAGAAACAGCTAGGGATAGAAATTCACAAATGGACAGTAAGAGCCATATAGGCAGAAACAGATAGGAAAGGCTACATTAGAAACAGAATGCAAAATGTTTCAAATAGAAAAAAGTCAGACACAACACAATAGATAGATTCTATCGGTTTTTAGCTCTAGCTCAGTTTATCTTTCTGTAGCTTTTTCTATCTTTCTGCCTATATGGCTCTTACTGTCCATTTGTGAATTTCTATCTCTATCTGTTTCTTACTTTCTACTGCTACCTATCTGAATCTATCTCTATGTATATCCACACATTCCTATCTCTTTCTCTCTCTTTCATTTTCTCTCCTATATCTATCTCTATCGCTTTCTATATACCTTTCTCTAAATAGCTTCATCTTTGTGCATCTGTTTATCTATCTTCTGTTTTTTCTCAGCCTCTTTCTGTTTAGTTATTTCTATCTTATTCTGTCTTTCTACCGCTACCTATCTCTTTCTATGCATACGTGTGCTTTCCTATCTTTTTATCACTAGCTCTTTCTGTATCTATCTTTCTGTATCTACTTTCTCTTTCTGTATCTATCTTATTGCTTTCTATATACCTTTCTCTATTTTCACCTATATGTATCTACATTATTTCTATCCTGTTCTGTCCGAACCTATTTGTAGTGTTTGCATTCTATCTTTCTAGATCTAGCTCAGTTTTTCTGTATGTGGCTTTTTCTATTTCTGTCTATACGGCTCGTACTTTCCTATCTCTTTCTATCTCTAGCTTTCATTTTCTCTCCTTCTATATCTATCTCTGTTGCTTTTTCTTTTTCTTATATCTTTTTCTATCTGATATGTTTCTTCTCGGCCTCTTTCTGTTTATTTAGTTATTTCCCTTGTCCTGTACAATCCTTTATCTGTTTATGTAGTTCTTTCTTCTGTCTCTGTTTGCATTCTGTCTGTTTCTAGATTAGCTCAGTTTATCTCTATGTAGCTTTTTCTGGTTCTCTCTCTCTTACTGTCCATTTGTTAATTTCTTTCTCCGTCTGTTTCTTTCTACATCTTTCTACTGCTATCTAGCTGAAGCTCTCTTTCTATGCATATGTGCCCTTTCCTATCTTTTTATCACTAGCTTTCATTTTCTTTCTGTATCTTATTGTTTTCTATATACCTTTCTCTAACTATTTTCATCTATGTGTATCTAACATTTTCTATCAGATTTGGTTTTTCTCAGCATCTATCGCTGTTTATTTAGTTATGTCTATCTTGTTCTTTCCGAACCACTATTTGTAGCGTTTGCCTTCTATCTGTTTCTAGATCTAGCTCAGTTTATCTCTATGCAGTTTCTCTCTGTCTTCGTGTTTATTTGTTACTTTCTATCTGTTTCTTTCTAAGCTATCGTTTCTAGCTATCATTTTCTATTTTTTATATCTATCTCTATTGTTTTTCAAAAGCTTTCATAACTGTCTTCATCTATATGTATCTGTGTAGCTATCTACGTCAAATGATATTGTTTTGCTTCTCCTTTTTATTTACTCAAGCTTTCTCCTTCAGTCCCACTCTATATCTATTTGAGGGCTTTACATTCTGTTTCTAGCTCTAGAACAGTTGATAGAAACAGATAGAGATAGAAACAAACAGTGAGAACGATATAAAGAAACAGAAAGTGCTAGTTAGATATCAACTGCGTGCGACCGAGAAGCAGAATGCGAATGATACAAGTAGATATGGAGTCAGAGAGAACAAGGTTGGTAGGCAGGTAGGTAGAAAGAATGAACGAACAAACAAAGGAGAGAAAAACAGAAATAAGATATAGAAATATACACATACACAAAGAGGAAGATAGAGGAAGGTTGAAAATGAAAGCAATACATATAGAAAGAGAGAAAATGATAGCTAGAAATAGAAAGAGATAGGAACGGAAAGAGATAAACTCAGATTGATAGTGGTGGAAAGACAGAAAGAGATAAGAGACAGAAAGTTAAATAGAAAGTAAGAGACAGATACAGAGAAAGAGCTAGAAAATGCTACATAGAGATCAACTGTGCTAGAGCAAGAAACAGAATGCAAAATCAACTGTGCAAGACCTAGAAGCAGAATGTGAATGATACAAGTAGATATGGAGTCAGAGAGAACAAGGTTCGTAGGTAGGTAGGTGGGTGGGTAGGTAGGTAGAACCAACCAACCAACCAACTAAGGAGAGGAAAACAAAAATATTAGAAAGATAGATACACATACACAAAGAGGAAGATAGAAAAAAGTAGAAAATGATAACAATACATAAGGGCCGATTCCAGACGGCCCCCCGCCTTGCGAAACGTTGCGCGTCGTCGCGCGTCGTCGCGCAGAAAACGCGAAATATCGCGTTTTCTCGCGCGAGTTTTGCGCGACGTCGCGCAAAACTCGCGCGAGAAAACGTGATATTTCGCATTTTCTGCGCGACGACGCGCAACGTTTCGCAAGGCGGGGGGCCGTCTGGAATCGGCCACAGAGAGAAAATGAAAGCTAGAGATAGAAAGACATAAGAGATAGAAAGAACAAATAGACAGTAAGAGACAAATACAGAGAAAGAGCTAGAAAAGGCTACATAGAGATCAACTGTGCTAGAGTGGGAAACAGAATGCAAAATGTTTCAAATAGAAAGAAGTCCGACAGAAGATAGATAGATAGATAGATAGATAGATAGATAGATAGATAGATAGATAGATAGATAGATAGATAGATAGATAGATAGATAGATAGATAGATAGATAGATAGATAGATAGATAGATAGATAGATAGATAGATAGACAGACAGACAGACAGACAGAAAATAGCAAAACATATACAAATACATGAAGAAAGTTAGAGGAAAGTATGTAGAAAATGATAGAGATAAATATAGAAAGAGAGAAGACGGTAGAGATAGAAAGAGAGGAAAGGGCATATATACAAAGAAAGAAAGAGATTCTGATAGTGGTGGAAAGACATGGAAAGAAAGATATAGAAATGAAACAACTGGACAGTAAGATACAGATACAGAGAAACATAAAGGAAAGGTTACATAGAAATCAACTGGGCGTGACCAAGAAACAATGCGAAAGCTTCAAATAGATAAAGAGTCGGACAGAACAAGATAGATAGACTGATAGAATAGAGAGAAAAACTAGAACATTAGAAAGATTTGTACATGTGTACACATAGATGAAAATAGAGACAGATATGTAGAAAACGATATATAGAAAGAGAGAAAATGATAGCGAGAGATAGAGATATGTCTCTCTTTCATAGAAAGAGATTGTGGTGGAAAGACATGGAAAGAAACAGCTAGGGATAGTAATTCAGAAATGGACAGTAAGAGCCATATAGGCAGAAACAGATAAGGCTACATCGAGATCAACAGCTAGAAATGCAAAATGCTTCAAAGAGAAAAAAGTCAGACAGAACAAGACAGATTCTATCGGTTTTTAGCTCCAGCTCAGTTTATCTCTATGTAGCTTTTTCTATCTGTTTCTGCGTACATGGCTCTTATTTGTGACTTTCTATCTCTAGCTGTTTCTTTGACTTTCTACTGCTACCTATCTGAATCTCTCTCTTTCAATGTATATCTGCAAGTTCCTATCTCTTTCTATCTCTAGCTTTCATTTTCTCTCATCTTTCTCTAAATAGCTTCTACCTTTCTCTAAATAGCTTCATCTGTTTATCTCCTGATTCTTCCAACTGTATATCTATTTGAAGCGTTCGCATTCTGTTTCTACCTCTAGGATAGTTGATCTCTATGTAGCCTTTTCTATGTTTCTCAGTATCTTACTCTTTATTTGTTACTTTCCTTCCTTCTCAATTTCTTTCTCCTTCCACCACTATCTATGTGATAGAGTATTTCTGTGTATTTCTGCCATTCCCTATCTCTTTCTATCTCTAGCTATTATTTTCTTTATCAATCTCTATAGTTTTCTATATAGATTTTTATAACTATCTTCATCTATGTTTATCTATCTATTACTAATGTATTTGTTTTTCTCTCCTTTCTATTTATCCATCTCTCTCTTGTCCTTTCCAACTATCTATTTGAAGCATTCTCATTCAGTTTCTAGTACAGGTTGATCTCTATGTACCCTGTTCTATCTGTTTCTCTGTATCGGACCTACTTTCTATCTCTGTATCTTTCTGTCTTTCCACCACTGTCTGAATCTTTCTATGAATATCTGCCCTATCCAATCTCTTTCTATCTCTGGCTATCATTTTCTGTCTTTCTATATCACTATCGTTTTCTACATACCTTTCTCTTTCATCTATGTATATGTATGAGTATATTTTCCTAATGTTTTCTCTCTCTCTCTCTCTCTCTCTCTTCCTTCTTCCGTCCAACTGTATTTATTTGAAGCATTCATATTTCTAGCTCTAGCTCAGTGGATCTCTATGTAGCTTTTTCAATCTCTCTGCCTATATTCAATCTCTCTGCCTCTGCCCTCTCCAGTCTCTATCACTAGCCTTCATTTTCTCTCTATATCAAGCTCTATTTTTCTATATACCTTTCTCTAATTATTTTCACAAATGTGTGTATCTATCTTTTGCTAATGTTTTTCTTTCTTTCTATTCTCTCTCTCTTTACCTACCTACCTACCTACCTACCTACCTACCAACCTACCTACCTACCTTGTTCTCTCTGACTCCATATCTACCTGTATCATTCGCATTCTGCTTTAGGTCTAGCACAGTTAATATCTAAGTAGCCTTTTCTATCGGTTTCTCTATATCTGTCTGTCTGTTTGTTTGTTCCTATCTCTATCAACTGTCCAAGCCTTCAAATAAATACAGAGTTGAACTGAAGAAGATAGCTGGATAAATAAAAAGGAGAGAAAAACAATATCATTTGAAATAGCACACTATTGAAAAACAGATATAGAAAGATAGAAAATGATAGCTAGAAAGAAATGATAGCTTAAAAAGATAGAAAGTAACAAATAAACACTAAGACACAGAGAGAAACACAGAAAAAGCTGCATAGAGCTAGAGATAGAAAGCAATAGAGATCAACACAGAAAGAGAGAAAATTAAAGCAAGAGCTAGAAAGAGACAGGAAAGGGCAGATATACATACAAAGAAAGAGATTAAGATAGATCGTTGTAGAAAGACATAGAAAGAAAAAGATAGAGATAGAACGTAACAAATAGGACGAGCCGTATAGTCAAAAATAGATAGAAGATAAGAGAGCAACTGAACTAGATCTAGAAACAGATAGAATGCAAACACTACAAATAGATAGAGGTTCAGACAGAACAAGAGAGAACTAAATAAACAGTGATAGAAGCCGAGAAAAACCAAATCAAAAAGAAAAATATAGATACACATAGAGAAAGGTATATAGAAAGCAATAAGATAGATACAGAAAGAGAAAATGAAAGCTAGTGATAAAAAAGATCAGAAAGTGCACGTATGCATAGAAAGATAGCTTCAGCTAGGTAGCGGTAGAAAGATGTAGAAAGAAATAGATAGAGATAGAAATTAACAAATGGTAGAGAGAGAACCAGAAAAAGCTACATAGAGAGAAGCTGAGCTAGACCTAGAAACAGATAGAATGCAAACGCGGACAGAATAAAGAACAAAATAAAAAGATCAATAGAAAGAAGCCGAGAAAAAACAAATCAGAAAAAGATAAACATAGATAGATAGATAGATAGATAGATAGATAGATAGATAGATAGATAGATAGATAGATAGATAGATAGATAGATAGATAGATAGATAGATAGATAGATAGAAAATGAAAGCTAGAGAGAGAAAGAGATAGGAACGTGCAGGGATACATAGAGAGAGATTCAGATAGGTAGCAGTAGAAAGCCATAGAAAGAAAGAGCTAGAGATAGAAATTCACAAATGGACAGTAAGAGCCACATAGGCAGAAACAGATAAAGCTACATAGAGATAAACTGAGCTAGTGCTAAAAACCGAGACTCTATCTTGTTCTGTCTTACTTCTTTCTATTTGAAGCATTTTGCATTCTGTTTCTAGCTCTAGCACAGTTGATCTCGGTGTAGCCTTTCCTATCTGCACACTTGACCTTTTCTATCTGTTTCTCTGTAGCTAGACAGTAAGCTGTCTATTCGGTACTTTCTAGCTTTCATTTTCTCTCTTTCAATATCTCTATCACTTTCTGTATACCTTTCTCTAAATAGCTGGATACAGACAATCGCTATCTACTGTGCTAGAGAATGCAAACAGAATGGCAAAATGCTTCAAATAGGAAGAATTCAGACAGAACAAGATAGAGTCTATCGGTTTTTAGCACTAGCTAAGTATATCTCTGTGTAGCTTTATCTGTTTCTGCCTATGTGGCTCTTACTGTCCATTTGTGAATTTCTGTCTTTCTTCTGCTACCTATCTGAATCTATCTCTTTCCATGTATATCTGCATATTCCTATCTCTTTCTCTCTCTAGCTTTCATTTTCTCGCTATATCTATATCACTTTCTCTAAATAGCTCTGTTTTTGTGTATCTATGTTTATCTATCTTTTTCTATTGAATTTGTTTTTTCTCGGCCTCTTTCTATCGATCTATTTAGTTCTTTGTTCCGTCCGTGTTTGCTTTTTATCTGATTCTAGCTTTAGCTCAGCTTCTCTCTATGTAGCTTTTTCTGGCTCTCTCTCTCTTACTGTCAATTTGTTAATTTCTATATCTATTTCTTTCTACGTCTTTCTAACGCTACCTCTCTTTCCATGCATACGTGCCCTTTCCTATCTTTTTAACACTAGCTTTCATTTGCTCTTTCTGTATCTATCTTATTGCTTTCTCTAACTTTCTCTAACTATTTCTATGTGTGATTTGGTTTTGTGTGATTTGGTTTTTCTCAGCTTCTATCGCTGTTTTATTTAGTTATTTCTCTCTTGTTCTGTCCGAACCTCTATCTATTTGTAGTGTTTGCATTCTGTTTCTAGATTTAGCTCAGTTTATCTCTTATCTTTTATCTATGTCTATACGGCTCGTACTTCTTGCTACGTTCTATCTATCTTTTTCTATGTCTTTCTACAACTATCTACCTTAATCTCTCTCTTTGTATGTATATTTGCCCTTTCCTATCTCTTTCAATCTCTTGCTTTCTCTTTATGTATCGATCTCTATTGCTTTCTATCTCTCTATCAGCGTTTATTTAGTTATTTCTATCTTGTACTGTCTATTTGTAGCGTTTGCAGTCTATTATGTTTCTAAATCTAGCTCTATGCAGATTTTTTTATCTGTTGCTGTGTCTCTTAGTGCTTATTTGTATTACAATACATATAGAAAGAGAGAAAATGATAGCTAGAGATAGAAAGAGATTGAGATAGAAAGTAATAAATAAACAGTAAAAGATGCAGAGAAACAGAAAAGGCTCCATAGAAATCAACTGTTAGAGAGAGAAACAGAATACAAAATGCTTCAAATAGAAAAAAGTCAAACAGAGAGAGAGAGAGACAAAAATTAGCAGAAGATATAAACACCATAGATACACAGGATGAAGGAAGGTATATAGAAAGGTATATAGAAAATGAGACATATATATAGAAAGAGAAAATGGTAGAGATAGAAAGAGATAGAAAGGGCAGATATACAAAGAAAGAGAGATACTGATAGATAGTAGTGGAAAGACATAGAAATCTGGAGTTAGAAATTAAACAACTAGACAGTAAGATACAGATACAGAGAAACAGATAGGAAAGGCTAGAGATCAACAGTACTAGACACAGAAACAGAATGTGAATGCTTCAAATAGACAAGATAGATCTTGTCTATCTATCTTGATGATAGATAGATAGATAGATAGATAGATAGATAGATAGATAGATAGATAGATAGATAGATAGATAGATAGATAGATAGATAGATAGATAGATAGATAGATAGATAGATAGATGATAGATAGATAGATAGATAGATAGATAGAGTGGAGGGAAAAAAGAGAGAAAATGATAGCTAGAGATAGAGAGAGGAAAGGATATATTCATAGAAAGAGATTGAAATAGATTGCGGTAGAAAGACATAGAAACAAACAGCTAGGGATAGAAATTCACAAATGGACATATAGGCAGAAAGATAGGAAAGGCTACATTAGAAACAGAATGCAAAAAGTTTCAAATAGAAAAAAGTAAGACAGAACACGATAGATAGATTCTATCGGTTATTAGTTCTAGCTCAGTTTATCTCTCTGTAGCTTTTTCTATCTTTCTGCCTATATGGCTCTTACTGTCCATTTCTGAATTTCTATATCTGTTTCTTACTTTCTACCTATCTGAATCTATCTATCTGAATCTATCTCTTTCTATGTATATCCGCACATGTATATCTCTTTCTCTTTCATTTTCTCTCCTTCTATCTCTATCGCTTTCTATATACCTTTCTCTAAATAGCTTCATCTTTGTGTATCTATGTTTACCTATCTTTTTCTATCTGATATGGTTTTTCTCAACCTCTTTCTTTTATTTAGTTATTTCTATCTTGTGCTCGCCAAACCTCTGTCTATTTGTAGCGTTCGCATTCTATCTGTTTCTAGATCTAGCTCAGATTATCTGTAGCTTCTTCCGGTTCTCTCTCTTACTGTCCATTTGTTAATTTCTATCTCTATCTCTTTCTTTCTACGTCTTTCTACTGCTATCTAGCTGAAGCTATCTCTTTCTATGCATACGTGCACTTCCCTATCTTCCCTATCCTTTCATATCACTAGCTTTCATTTTCTCTTCCTGTATTTAATTGCTTTCTATATTCCTTTCTCTAATTATTGTCATCTATGTTTATCTATCTTTTTCTATCTGATTTGGTTTTTCTTGGCTTCTATCGCTGTTTATTTAGTTATTTCTATCTTGTACTGTCCGAACCTCTATTTGTAGTGTTTGCATTCTATCTGTTACTAGATCTAGCTCAGTTAATCTCTATGGAGATTTTTCTATCTATTTCTGTCTAGACTGCTCATCCTATTTGTTACGTTCTATCTCTTTTTCTTTCTATGTCTTTGTACAACTATCTATCTTAATCTCTCTCTTTGTATGTATAGCTGTCCTTTCCTATCTCTTTCTATCTCTAGCGATTGTCAAAGGGAACAATGGAGACAGGGATTGCCCATACAGAGTAATGGAAATGACACTTGCCCATAACTAATAATGGAGACAGCAGCTGCGCGTAGGGTATAATAGAAAGAACGCTTGCCCATAGGGAATAATGTAAATTGCGATTGTTCATAGGTAATAATGGAGATAAGGAATGCCCATAGGGAATAACGTATTTCTAGCTCTAGCTCAGTGGATCTCTATGTAGCTTTTTCAATCTCTCTCTGCCTATATGTCTCTTACTGTCTGTTAATTTCTATCTCTGTTTCTTTCTATGTTTTTCCACCACTATCTTTCTGAATCTCTCTGTGTATTTCTGCCATTTCCTATCTCTTTCTATCTCTAGCCATTATTTTATCTATCTCTATAGTTTTCTAAATATTTTATAACTATATAAAAATGTTTATCTATTGCAAATGTTTTTGTTTTTCTCTCCTTTCTATTTATCCATTTATCTTTCTTGTCCTTTTTGACTCTATTTGAAGCATTCGCATTCAGTTTCTAGCTCTAGCACAGTTGACCTCTAAATAGACTTTTCTATCTGTATCTCCATATCACTCTTACTCTTTTTGTTAATTTCCATCTCTGTTTCTTTCTGTTTTTTTCACCACTATCTTTCTATGTATATCTGCCCTTTCCAGTCTCTATCACTAGCTTTCATTTTCTCTCTTTAGCAAGCACTATTTTTCTATATACCTTTCTCTAACTATCTTCACCCATGTGTATGTGTGTGCATCTATCTTTTTCTAATGTTTTTCTTTCTTTCTTTCTATTCTCTCTCTCTTTACCTACCTACCTACCTACCTACCTACCTTGTTCTCTCTGACTCCAGATCTACCTGTATCATTCAAATTCTGCTTCTAGGTCTAGCACAGTTGATATCTAAGTAGCCTTTTCTATCTGTTTCTCTATATCTGTCTCTTACTGTCTGTCTGCTTGTCTGTCTGTCTGTCTGTCTGTTTCTATCTCTAGCTGTTTCTATCAACTGTCCTAGAGCTAGAAACAGAATGTAAAGCCTTCAAATAGATACTGAGTTGGACCGAAGAAGATAGCTTGATAAATAAAAAGGAGAGAAAAACAATATCATTTGAAATAGATAGCTACACATAGATACATATAGATGAAGATAGTTATAGGAATCTATTGAAAAACAATAGCAATAGATATAGAAAGAAAATAATAGCTAGAAAGAAATGATAGCTTAGAAAGAAACAGATAGAAAGTAACAAATAAACACTAAGAGACACAGCAACAGATAAAAAAATCTGCATAGAGCTAGATTTAGAAATAATAGACTGCAAACGCTACAAATAGACAGTACAAGATAGAAATAACTAAATAAACGCTGATAGAGAGATAGAAAGCAATAGAGATCGATACATAAAGAGAAAGCAAGAGATTGAAAGAGATAGGAAAGGGCAAATATACATACAAAGAGAGAGATTAAGATAGATAGTTGTAGAAAGACATAGAAAAAGATAGATAGAACGTAGCAAGAAGTACGAGCCGTATAGACATAGATAAAAGATAAGAGATAAACTGAGCTAAATCTAGAAACAATGCAAACACTACAAATAGATAGAGGTTCGGACAGAACAAGAGAGAAATAACTAAATAAAACAGCGATAGAAGCTGAGAAAAACCAAATCACACAAAACCAAATCACACATAGAAATAGTTAGAGAAAGTTAGAGAAAGCAATAAGATAGATACAGAAAGAGCAAATGAAAGCTAGTGTTAAAAAGATAGGAAAGGGCACGTATGCATGGAAAGAGAGGTAGCGTTAGAAAGACGTAGAAAGAAATAGATATAGAAATTAACAAATTGACAGTAAGAGAGAGAGAGCCAGAAAAAGCTACATAGAGAGAAGCTGAGCTAAAGCTAGAATCAGATAAAAAGCAAACACGGACGGAACAAAGAACTAAATAGATCGATAGAAAGAGGCCGAGAAAAAACAAATTCAATAGAAAAAGATAGATAAACATAGATACACAAAAACAGAGCTATTTAGAGAAAGTGATATAGATATAGCGAGAAAATGAAAGCTAGAGAGAGAAAGAGATAGGAATATGCAGATATACATGGAAAGAGATAGATTCAGATAGGTAGCAGAAGAAAGACAGAAATTCACAAATGGACAGTAAGAGCCACATAGGCAGAAACAGATAAAGCTACACAGAGATATACTTAGCTAGTGCTAAAAACCGATCTTGTTCTGTCTGAATTCTTCCTATTTGAAGCATTTTGCCATTCTGTTTGCATTCTCTAGCACAGTAGATAGCGATTGTCTGTATCCAGCTATTTAGAGAAAGGTATACAGAAAGTGATAGAGATATTGAAAGAGAGAAAATGAAAGCTAGAAAGTACCGAATAGACAGCTTACTGTCTAGCTACAGAGAAACAGATAGAAAAGGTCAAGTGTGCAGATAGGAAAGGCTACACCGAGATCAACTGTGCTAGAGCTAGAAACAGAATGCAAAATGCTTCAAATAGAAAGAAGTAAGACAGAACAAGATAGAGTCTCGGTTTTTAGCACTAGCTCAGTTTATCTCTATGTAGCTTTATCTGTTTCTGCCTATGTGGCTCTTACTGTCCATTTGTGAATTTCTATCTCTAGCTCTTTCTTTCTATGGCTTTCTACTGCTACCTATCTAAATCTCTCTCTATGTATCCCTGCACGTTCCTATCTCTTTCTCTCTCTAGCTTTCATTTTCTATCTATCTATCTATCTATCTATCTATCTATCTATCTATCTATCTATCTATCTATCTATCTATCTATCTATCTATCTATCTATCTATCTATCTATCTATCTATCTATCTATCTATCTATCTATCTATCTATCTATCTATCTATGTTTATCTTTTTCTGATTTGTTTTTTCTCGGCTTCTTTCTATTGATCTTTTTATTTTGTTCTTTATTCTGTCCGCGTTTGCATTCTATCTGTTTCTAGGTCTAGCTCAGCTTCTCTCTATGTAGCTTTTTCTGGTTCTCTCTCTACCATTTGTTAATTTCTATCTCTATCTATTTCTTTCTACATCTTTCTACCGCTACCTAGCTGAAGCTATCTTTCTATGCATACGTGCACTTTCTGATCTTTTTTATCACTAGCTTTCATTTTCTCTTTCTGTATCTATCTTATTGCTTTCTATATACCTTTCTCTATGTGTATCTATATTTTTCTTTTTGATTTGGTTTTTCTCGGCTTCTATCACTGTTTATTTAGTTCTCTCTTGTTCTGTCTGAACCTCTATCTATTTGTAGTGTTTGCATTCTATCTGTTTCTAGATCTAGTTCAGTTGCTCTCTTATCTTCTATCTATTTTTGACTATACGGCTCGTCCTATTTGTTACGTTCTATCTCTATCTTTTTCTTTCTATGTCTTTCTACAACGATCTATCTTAATCTCTTTCTTTGTATGTATATCTGCCCTTTCCTGTCTCTTTCTAGCTCTTGCTTTAATTTTCTCTCTTTCTGTGTTGATCTCTATTGCTTTCTATCTCTAGCTCTATGCAGCTTTTTCTATGTTTCTCTCTGTGTCTTAGTGTTTATTTGTTACTTTCTATCTTTTTAAGCTATCATTTCTTTCTAGCTATCATTTTCTATCTTTCTATATCTGTTTTTCAATAGTGTGCTATTTCAAATGATATTGTTTTTCTCTCCTTTTTATTTATCCAGCTATCTTCTTCAGTTCAACTCTGTATTTATTTGAAGGCTTGGACAGTTGATAGAGATAGGAACAAACAAACAGACAGACAGATATAGAGAAACCGATAGAAAAGGCTACTTAGATATTAACTGTGCTAGACCTAAAGCAGAATGCGAATGATACAGGTAGATATGGAGTCAGAGAGAACAAGGTAGGTAGGTAGGTTGGTAGGTAGGTAGGTAGGTAGGTAGGTAGGTAAAGAGAGAGAGAATAGAAAGAAAGAAAAACATTAGCAAAAGATAGATACACACATTTGTGAAAATAATTAGAGAAAGGTATATAGAAAAATAGAGCTTGATATAGAGAGAAAATGAAGGCTAGTGATAGAGACTGGAGAGGGCAGAGGCAGAGAGATTGAATATAGGCAGAGAGATTGAAAAAGCTACATAGAGATCCACTGAGCTAGAGCTAGAAATATGAATGCTTCAAATAAATACAGTTGGACGGAAGAAGGAAGAGAGAGAGAGAGAGAGAGAGAGAAAACATTAGGAAAATATACTCATACATATACATAGATGAAAGAGAAAGGTATGTAGAAAACGATAGTGATATAGAAAGACAGAAAATGATAGCCAGAGATAGAAAGAGATTGGATAGGGCAGATATTCATAGAAAGATTCAGACAGTGGTGGAAAGACAGAAAGATACAGAGATAGAAAGTAGGTCCGATACAGAGAAACAGATAGAACAGGGTACATAGAGATCAACCTGTACTAGAGTAGAAACTGAATGAGAATGCTTCAAATAGATAGTTGGAAAGGACAAGAGAGAGATGGATAAATAGAAAGGAGAGAAAAACAAATACATTAGTAATAGATAGATAAACATAGATGAAGATAGTTATAAAAATCTATATAGAAAACTATAGAGATTGATAAAGAAAATAATAGCTAGAGATAGAAAGAGATAGGGAATGGCAGAAATACACAGAAATACTCTATCACATAGATAGTGGTGGAAGGAGAAAGAAATTGAGAAGGAAGGAAAGTAACAAATAAAGAGTAAGATACTGAGAAACATAGAAAAGGCTACATAGAGATCAACTATCCTAGAGGTAGAAACAGAATGCGAACGCTTCAAATAGATATACAGTTGGAAGAATCAGGAGATAAACAGATGAAGCTATTTAGAGAAAGGTAGAAGCTATTTAGAGAAAGATGAGAGAAAATGAAAGCTAGAGATAGAAAGAGATAGGAACTTGCAGATATACATTGAAAGAGAGAGATTCAGATAGGTAGCAGTAGAAAGTCAAAGAAACAGCTAGAGATAGAAAGTCACAAATAAGAGCCATGTACGCAGAAACAGATAGAAAAAGCTACATAGAGATAAACTGAGCTGGAGCTAAAAACCGATAGAATCTGTCTTGTTCTGTCTGACTTTTTTCTCTTTGAAGCATTTTGCATTTCTAGCTGTTGATCTCGATGTAGCCTTATCTGTTTCTGCCTATATGGCTCTTACTGTCCATTTCTGAATTACTATCCCTAGCTGTTTCTTTCCATGTCTTTCCACCACAATCTCTTTCTATGAAAGAGAGACATATCTCTATCTCTCGCTATCATTTTCTCTCTTTCTATATATCGTTTTCTACATATCTGTCTCTATTTTCATCTATGTGTACACATGTACAAATCTTTCTAATGTTCTAGTTTTTCTCTCTATTCTATCAGTCTATCTATCTTGTTCTGTCCGACTCTTTATCTATTTGAAGCTTTCGCATTGTTTCTTGGTCACGCCCAGTTGATTTCTATGTAACCTTTCCTTTATGTTTCTCTGTATCTGTATCTTACTGTCCAGTTGTTTCATTTCTATATCTTTCTTTCCATGTCTTTCCACCACTATCAGAATCTCTTTCTTTCTTTGTATATATGCCCTTTCCTCTCTTTCTATCTCTACCGTCTTCTCTCTTTCTATATTTATCTCTATCATTTTCTACATACTTTCCTCTAACTTTCTTCATGTATTTGTATATGTTTTGCTATTTTCTGTCTGTCTGTCTGTCTGTCTGTCTGTCTGTCTGTCTATCTATCTATCTATCTATCTATCTATCTATCTATCTATCTATCTATCTATCTATCTATCTATCTATCTATCTATCTATCTATCTATCTATCTATCTATCTATCTATCTATCTATCTATCTTCTGTCGGACTTTTTTCTATTTGAAACATTTTGCATTCTGTTTCCCACTCTAGCACAGTTGATCTCTATGTAGCCTTTTCTAGCTCTTTCTCTGTATTTGTCTCTTACTGTCTATTTGTTCTTTCTATCTCTTATGTCTTTCTGTCTCTAGCTTTCATTTTCTCTCTGTGGCCGATTCCAGACGGCCCCCCGCCTTGCGAAACGTTGCGCGTCGTCGCGCAGAAAATGCGAAATATCACGTTTTCTCGCGCGAGTTTTGCGCGTCGTCGCGCGTCGTCGCGCAGAAAACGCGAAATATCGCGTTTTCTCGCGCGAGTTTTGCGCGACGTCGCGCAAAACTCGCGCGAGAAAACGTGATATTTCGCATTTTCTGCGCGACGACGCGCAACGTTTCGCAAGGCGGGGGGCCGTCTGGAATCGGCCCTTATGTATTGTTATCATTTTCTACTTTTTTCTATCTTCCTCTTTGTGTATGTGTATCTATCTTTCTAATATTTTTGTTTTCCTCTCCTTAGTTGGTTGGTTGGTTGGTTCTACCTACCTACCCACCCACCTACCTACCTACGAACCTTGTTCTCTCTGACTCCATATCTACTTGTATCATTCACATTCTGCTTCTAGGTCTTGCACAGTTGATTTTGCATTCTGTTTCTTGCTCTAGCACAGTTGATCTCTATGTAGCATTTTCTAGCTCTTTCTCTGTATCTGTCTCTTACTTTCTATTTAACTTTCTGTCTCTTATCTCTTTCTGTCTTTCCACCACTATCAATCTGAGTTTATCTCTTTCCGTTCCTATCTCTTTCTATTTCTAGCTATCATTTTCTCTCTTTCTATATGTATTGCTTTCATTTTCAACCTTCCTCTATCTTCCTCTTTGTGTATGTGTATATTTCTATATCTTATTTCTGTTTTTCTCTCCTTTGTTTGTTCGTTCATTCTTTCTACCTACCTGCCTACCAACCTTGTTCTCTCTGACTCCATATCTACTTGTATCATTCGCATTCTGCTTCTCGGTCGCACGCAGTTGATATCTAACTAGCACTTTCTGTTTCTTTATATCGTTCTCACTGTTTGTTTCTATCTCTATCTGTTTCTATCAACTGTTCTAGAGCTAGAAACAGAATGTAAAGCCCTCAAATAGATATAGAGTGGGACTGAAGGAGAAAGCTTGAGTAAATAAAAAGGAGAAGCAAAACAATATCATTTGACGTAGATAGCTACACAGATACATATAGATGAAGACAGTTATGAAAGCTTTTGAAAAACAATAGAGATAGATATAAAAAAATAGAAAATGATAGCTAGAAACGATAGCTTAGAAAGAAACAGATAGAAAGTAACAAATAAACACGAAGACAGAGAGAAACTGCATAGAGATAAACTGAGCTAGATCTAGAAACAGATAGAAGGCAAACGCTACAAATAGTGGTTCGGAAAGAACAAGATAGACATAACTAAATAAACAGTGATAGATGCTGAGAAAAACCAAATCTGATAGAAAATGTTAGATACACATAGATGAAAATAGTTAGAGAAAGGTATATAGAAAACAATAAGATACAGAAAGAAAATGAAAGCTAGTGATAAAAAGATAGGAAAGGGCACATATGCATAGAAAGAGAGCTTCAGCTAGATAGCAGTAGAAAGATGTAGAAAGAAACAGACGGAGAAAGAAATTAACAAATGGACAGTAAGAGAGAGAGAACCAGAAAAAGCTACATAGAGATAAACTGAGCTAATCTAGAAACAGACAGAATGCAAACAGAGACAGAAGAAAGAACTACATAAACAGATAAAGGATTGTACAGGACAAGGGAAATAACTAAATAAACAGAAAGAGGCCGAGAAGAAACATATCAGATAGAAAAAGATATAAGAAAAAGAAAAAGCAACAGAGATAGATATAGAAGGAGAGAAAATGAAAGCTAGAGATAGAAAGAGATAGGAAAGTACGAGCCGTATAGACAGAAATAGAAAAAGCCACATACAGAAAAACTGAGCTAGATCTAGAAAGATAGAATGCAAACACTACAAATAGGTTCGGACAGAACAGGATAGAAATAATGTAGATACATATAGGTGAAAATAGAGAAAGGTATATAGAAAGCAATAAGATAGATACAGAAAGAGAAAGTAGATACAGAAAGATAGATACAGAAAGAGCTAGTGATAAAAAGATAGGAAAGCACACGTATGCATAGAAAGAGATAGGTAGCGGTAGAAAGACAGAATAAGATAGAAATAACTAAACAGAAAGAGGCTGAGAAAAAACAGAAGATAGATAAACAGATGCACAAAGATGAAGCTATTTAGAGAAAGGTATATAGAAAGCGATAGAGATAGATATAGGAGAGAAAATGAAAGAGAGAGAAAGAGATAGGAATGTGTGGATATACATAGAGATAGATTCAGATAGGTAGCAGTAGAAAGTAAGAAACAGATAGAGATAGAAATTCACAAATGGACAGTAAGAGCCATATAGGCAGAAAGATAGAAAAAGCTACAGAAAGATAAACTGAGCTAGAGCTAAAAACCGATAGAATCTATCTATTGTGTTGTGTCTGACTTTTTTCTATTTGAAACATTTTGCATTCTGTTTCTAATGTAGCCTTTCCTATCTGTTTCTGCCTATATGGCTCTTACTGTCCATTTGTGAATTTCTATCCCTAGCTGTTTCTTTCTGTCTTTCTACCGCAATCTATTTCAATCTCTTTCTATGAATATATCCTGTCCTCTCTCTAGCTATCATTTTCTCTCTTTTTATCTCTCTCTCTAGTTTTCTACATAATTTTCTCTATTTTCATCTATGTGTATGTATGTGTACAAATCATTCTACTGTTCTAGTTTTTCTCTCATCTATCTATCTATCTATCTATCTATCTATCTATCTATCTATCTATCTATCTATCTATCTATCTATCTATCTATCTATCTATCTATCTATCTATCTATCTATCTATCTATCTATCTATCTATCTATCTATCTATCTATCTATCTATCTATCTATCTATCTATCTATCTATCTATCTATCTATCTATCTATCTATCTATCTATCTATCTATCTATCTATCTATCTATCTATCTTGAGATAGATAGACAAGATCTATCTATCTTGTCTATTTGAAGCATTCACATTCTGTTTCTGTGTCTAGTACTGTTGATCTCTATGTAGTCTTTCCTATCTGTTTCTCTGTATCTGTATCTTACTGTCTAGTTGTTTAATTTCTAACTCCAGATTTCTGTCTTTCCACTACTATTTATCAGTATCTCTCTTTCTTTGTATATCTGCCCTTTCTATCTCTACCATTTTCTCTTTCTATATTTCTCTCTCATTTTCTATATACCTTTCTATATACCTTTCTTCATCTGTGTATCTATGGTGTATATATCTTCTGCTATTTTTTTTTGTCTCTCTCTCTCTCTCTCGGTCTGTTTGACTTTTTTCTATTTGAAGCATTTTGTATTCTGTTTCTCTCTCTAACAGTTGATTTCTATGGAGCCTTTTCTGTTTCTCTGAATGTCTTTTACTGTTTATTTATTACTTTCTATCTCTATCTCTTTCTAGCTCTAGCTATCATTTTCTCTCTTTCTATATGTATTGCTATCGTTTTCTACCTTTATCTTCCTCTTTGTGTATGTTTATCTTTTCTAATATTTTTGTTTTTCTCTCCATCTTTTGATCATTCATTCATTCGTTCGTTCGTTCGTTCGTTCGTTCTCTCTCTCTCTCTCTCTCTCTCTCTCTCTCTCTCTCTCCCCCCCTAACTACCTTGTACCCTCTTGGCTCCATATCTGCTTGTATCATTCGTATTCTGCTTCTAGCAGAATTGACACAGTTGATATCAACCCAGTTGATATCTATGTAGCCTTTTCTCTATATATCTCTCTCACTATCTGTTTGTGTCTTTCTATCTCTATCTGTTTCTATCAACTATCCTAGAGCTAGAAGCA
The DNA here is from genome assembly GCF_028583425.1 of Eublepharis macularius. Classification (NCBI taxonomy): domain Eukaryota; kingdom Metazoa; phylum Chordata; class Lepidosauria; order Squamata; family Eublepharidae; genus Eublepharis; species Eublepharis macularius. Next base: position 6,549,956 of record NC_072792.1, read on the forward strand.
GAATGTAAAGCCTTCAAATAGATAGAGTCAGACCGAAGAAGATAGATAGATAGGAAAGTGCACATATGCATAGAAAGAGAGAGATTCAGATAGGTAGAGGTGGGAAGAGAGAAAGAAACAACTAGAGATAGAAATTCACCAATGGACAGTAAGAGCTATATAGGCAGAAACAGATAGAGAAAGCTACAGAGAGATCAACTGAGCTAGAGCTAAAAACCAATCTTGTGCTGACGTTTTCCTATTTAAAGGATTTTGCATTCTAGCTCTAGCACAGTTGATCTGTTTCTGCCTATATGGCTCTTACTGTCCAATTTCTATCCCTAGCTTTCTATCTTTCTATCTTTCCACTGCAATCTATTTCAATCTCTCTCTTTCTATGAATATATGTCATTTCCTATTGCTTTATATCTCTAGCTATCATTTTCTCTCTATATCTATCACTATGGTTGTCTACATACTTTTCTCTATTTTCATCTATGCGTATGTATGTGTACAAGTCTTTCTAATGTTCTATTTCTTCTCTCCATTCTATCAGCCTCTCTATCTTGTTCTGCCTGGCCCCTTATTTATTTGAAGCATTTGCATTCTGTTTCTGTGTCTAGCACAGTTGATCTCTATGTAGCCTTTCCTGTTTCTCTGTTTCTGTATCTTACCGTCTAGTTGTTTAATTTCTATCTCGAGCTTTCTATCTGTCTTTGCACTAGTATCTATCAGTATCTATCTCTTTTATATCTGCCCAGTCCTGTCTCTTGCTATCTCTACCATTTTCTCTCTTTCTATATTTATCTCCATCATTTTCGATATACTATATTTTCTATATACTTCTTCATCTATATACGTCTATATATTCCTTTATATACTTCTTTATAAACTTCTTCATCTACGTACATATATCTTTTGCAATTTTCCCCTCTATCTATCTATCTATCTATCTATCTATCTATCTATCTATCTATCTATCTATCTATCTATCTATCTATCTATCTATCTATCTATCTATCTATCTATCTATCTATCTATCTATCTATCTATCTATCTATCTATCTATCTATCTATCTATCTATCTATCTATCTATCTATCTATCTATCTATCTATCTATCTATCTATCTATCTATCTATCTATCTATCAAGTTTGTTCTGTCTGACTCTTTTGTATTTGAAGCATTTTGTTTTTCTCTCTAACACAGTTGAGCTATAAGTAGCCTTTTCTATCTGTTTCTCTGTATCTGTATCTTACTGTTTATTTGTCGCTAGCTCTTTTTATCTCTAGCTATTATTTTATCTCTTTCTATATGTATTGGTATCATTTTCTACCTTTATCTTCCTCTTTGTGTATGTGTAACTATCTTTTCTAATGTTTTGTTTTTTCTCAGTTCTTGTTTTCTTTCTTTCTTTCTTTCACCTACCTACCTACCTACTTACCTACCTACCTTGTTCTCTCTGACTCCATATCTTTTTAATTTTTTTTTAATTGGATGGGTTTACAAACCCATTTCCAACTTTTTGGTTAGATCCGAGTTAACAATTATATTTGCAGATTGGTTTTTATATATTGCCTTTATTGCTTGTATAAATTTCTCTCCCAACTGCATCTTCTCCATTGTTGCAAACATAAACTCCCAGTTCAAATTGTTGAACGCTTTCTCCGCATCCACAAAGAAAAAACGAACCTGCTTCCCTGGATTTTTATCATAATACTCAATAGCATTCAACAACACTCGTAAGTTATCTTTTATTTGCCTTTCCGGTAAAAAGCCGGCTTGATCTTCTCCAATAAATTCCACTAGCCAAGTCTTAAGTCTTTCTGCTAGTATCTTTGCAAATATTTTATAGTCATTATTAGTTAAAGATAATCTTTAATTCTTAACATTACTTAAGTCTAATGTCTCCTTCGGTATCAATGTAATATTAGCCTCATTCCATGTATCTGGCATCTCGACCCCTTCCAATATCCCATTCATCATCTTTTGCATCAGTTGTTTCAAGTCCTCTGCCATCACTTTATAGAATTTTGCAGTAATTCCATCTGGTCCCGGCGCTTTACCAACTGTAGTAGCTTGTATTGCTTGTAACGCTTCCATTATTGGTATCTCAGCACTAAGCTTCTCTTTCAACTTCTCCGGTAAAAAAATAGTGGATCATGAAAAGATAAGAGACTACTTTGACAGGATTGAGTTACCTATTTTTTTCTGATATAACTTGGCATAATATTTATAGAATGCTCTCTCAATCCTTGATCATATAGTTCCTTTCCCTCTTCTGTAATCTTACTTATTACTCTTTTCTCTCTCTTTTTCTTCAATTGCCACGCCAAATATCTCCCTGGTTTATTAGCTCCTTCAAATGTTCTTTGCTTCATTTTCTTCAGCTCCCACTCCACTTCTTTATTTTCCATGGCTCTAATCTGTTCTTGCAGTAACTTTATTTCATACAACAATTTCTTTTTACCTGGTTTTTTCAATTGTTGTTCAACTTGAATAATTTTTTCCTGTATCTCTTTTAATTTCACTTCTTTTTTCCTTCTCTCTCTGCCATTTAAGTCCATCAAAACACCTCTAATTACGGCTTTATATGTGTCCCAGACCATATGCATTGGCACCTCTTTATCCACGTTAGACTGAATAAAAAACTTCGTTTCTTTTCTCAACACCTCAACACATTCTGGGTCACTCAAAAGATCCTCATTAATTCTCCATCTCCTTTTCTTGTGTTTCATTCCAAATCTCCACATCACTGGATTATGATCCGAGCTAACTTTTGGTAATATATCAGTCTCTTTTGTAAACACTACCAGTTCTTTAGACGCCCAGATCATATCTATTCTCGAAAAAGATTGGTGACTAGATGAAAAAAAAGTATACTGCTTCAATTTAGGATTATATTTTCTCCAGACATCTAAATTTTCTTGTTCCTGAATTTCAAAAAAAGACTTCGGTAATTTCCCCGTCCTTACTTTACTTGTTGATAGACTTTTATCCAATTGCAAATCTACCACTCCATTAAAGTCTCCAGCTATAATTACCTGGTCATAAGTACACTGCTCCATTTGTTTTCGTAAGTCTTTGAAAAATATATCTTTGGAGCCATTTGGCGCATATAGTCCAAGTACCATAGTTTTCTTTGCATTACATAAACATTCCACAACCAGGTATCTTCCATTTTTGTCAGACACAATTAATTTGGGTTGTCCTTTATATATATAACAATTCCCCTCTTTTTTTGCTTTGTTGCCGAGACAAATTGTTTTCCTAACTTTTTGTTAATCAAATATTTAACATCTTGATCCCTAATATGAGTTTCTTGTAGACAAATCGAATTACTTCTTTGTTTAGCTAACCAATGTAACACAGCTTTACGTTTAGAGGGTGAATTAAGTCCATTAACATTCCATGAAATTAATTTGTACTCCATAATTATAATCTGGATGAGCTAGGAAAGTCTTTTCCATTTTCCATCAGAAAAACATCCATTGCATACTTTGATTTAATCACTTGTCTCCCTGATTGAAATTCAAAAGTCACTCCTTCCGGTAGCTCCCATCTATATCTGATTTCCTCTGCCCTTAGCTTTTGTGTTAAGTCTCTGTACTTTTTTCGATCCTTTTTTCGATACTTTACATGGTACTTCTTTCATAATTTGAATCCGTGTCCTGGCTACCTCCAGTGGAGTTTCAAAGTGTCTTCTAATAATTTCCTCCTTCATTCTCCTTGTGGTCAATTGGACAATAATATGTCTTGGTAAGTTCTTTTGTTCCGCATATTTTGAATTGACTCTATACGCGATATCCAAATGAGTCATCATTTCCTCCTCTGTTTGCCCCCAAAATTTTGCCAATATTTCAGCTACTTGTTTAAGGGCAGATCCATCCATTTTTTCCGGAACCGCCCTCATGCGAATCTGTCTGTCCATTGCTTTGCATTCCATCATCACTATTCTTTCGCCCATACCTATGATCGCCTGGAATTACAACTGATCTCCGGGTGACAGAGATCAGTTCCCCTGGAGAAATGGCAGCTTTAGAGGCTGGACTCTATAGTATTGGGATTTTTTTTTATTTGCACAAAGCAAAAAAGAAAAAGAAGAAAAATGCTGGCAAATCTATACATAAGTTTCTATAAAAGGTCTCCAAATATCAAAAAGTCCATACGCAATTGCCAACTTGTTTGTTTGTTTGTTTGTTTGTTTGTTTGTTTGTTTTAGACTTTTATTCCACCCTCTCCACAAGCGGGCTCAGGGCAGATTGCATCAGATAAAAACATTTCTTAAAATTTTCATATCATAAATGCAATAAGACTTTTAAAAAATTTCAGAAAAAAACATCCTAATAAATATAATGGCTAATATGCCAGACAGCAGCATCTGTATGCCATATCTTCAAATGTTGATAAGTTCATAAGGTCCTCAATCCGATGAGTTACAGGAAGGGGGCTTTTGTCTTTCTAATACTATAGTACAATATTTTAGCACTTGTAAGGGCATGGAGGGTCCATTTCCATTGACTCTATGGCATTGTACAGCACTAAAGTCCCTCTTCTCCCTAAATTCTTCCCTCCCCAAGCTCTTTCCTCAAATCTCTAGGAATTTTCCAACCTGGAATTGGCAACCCTATGCGTAATGTTGACATCACTTTTACTTTTTACCCAGTGAAGTCACAGCACTCAAAGAATTTACTCAGCCCTATGTTTTTTTTACCATAGAGATGTGGAAGTTCCTAAAGTAATGTGATGTCACTTCCAGCCACAACCCAGAAGTGACTGACGTGCAAGTCATCTTGGGAATAGCAAATATATACCTAACAATAACTATTTGGAATTAGTCAGGTATATCCAGAAATATCCAGCATATTCTGATATGTCTGGATAAACCAATATTTTTTCAGATATATTTGAGGATGTCTGGGAATCACAATTTAAAGGTTGCAGTAGCTTGTTTTCTCCCCTTTGCAGGCTTCCCAGGTTTTCCAGGCAGGAGGAGGAGGGAGGCAGCATTACTCTGTGTGTCTGTGTCAGTGTTGCTTGTTTGCCATGTCCCATTGCCAGGTCAGGCTACTGCTCTGGTATTACAGGGTTGCTAGGTTGGATGCTGGGGTTCTCAGGTTTGATGTTGGTTTTGTTGGGCTTGCCACAGTGTCCCTTATTTCCATTTGGTTCTGCAGGGATTCTCTGATTTGACATTTGTTCTGGAGGGATTCTCTGGTTAGACGTTGGTTCTGATGGGCTTGCATTCATCCTGAGTTCTGCCAGGCATATCTGAATGCCACTGGTTCTGTTGGGCTTGTAACAGTGTCCCTTGCTACAGTTTAGTTCTGCTGGGATTCTCTGGTGTGGCATTGGTTCTGTTGGGCTTTGTTGGGTAAGCTGGCATTAGGATTGGCTTTTGGCTAGGGATTTCCACTGTGTGTTTCATTAAGGTCTATTTGCTCTGGAAAGCCCTGGAATTTTTCCCCCCTTAGGAAACAATGGAGAGTGGCTGAGGGCACCTTGTTCGGGGGCTTGTTCAGAATTTGAATCCCTTGGTCCAATCTTCTTGAAACTTGTGTGGTCTTTAGTAAACAGGAAGGACTAGGTTCCCTACAGTTTTGATGGAGTTCGGTTAGATAGTTCCCTCCATAGGGAATAATGGTCCAAATAGATTTGAGATTACTGAATAAAACTGGATCTGAATACTAAATTGGACCCGAATATCAGGAATACCGAATATTTCTGATATTCTTGATACCTGGATCTGAATTAAAAAAATTTTTGCTGCACATGCCGAGAAGTGACATCATGGTGCTGTGCCTCGTCATGCAACATTATTCCGCACCACCACCCCTTGCTTCTACTAGAGTGAAGAGGCCCAACAGGGCCTGGATCCTTGGAGCTGGAGCTTGCCTGCTGGCCCTGGGAGAATGGTGACCCTAGTTTAGCTTCCAATCTGATTTGCTGTGCCAGCCTAAGGAGGTCTCCCAAAAATCCTGCTCAAGTCTTCTCAGTGAGATTTCCTCCCAGGAAAGAATGTGTTCTTGTGATTGCACTTGTTCCTCATGCTACTATTAGGGTTACCAATTCTCTGGCGAGGTGAAGGGATCCCCTTCTCCCATCCTCTGCCCCCTGCCACCTGCCTCCTGGCTGGTGGAGAAGAAAAGCACAGGAACATAACTCAAAACCCCCACAGGGCATGCTCACGTGCTCTGGCACACTTCCTTGCCATGCTGGGAATGATCTTGCACCAGGCTTGGTTGTCCCAGTCTGATTCCAACAGGTAACCGCTCATATTGGTAATCCCAAGCTGTCTTGCTCTCCCTTCTGCCTCCAAGAAGGAAGAAAAAAACCCTATCTAAATCTTATGGATTCCATTCTCTCCATGCTAGACAAGCTCATCCAGCTACAACAGTAAACCCTCCTCCTTCTGTGTATCTCTATTGAGAACCAGCCCTCAGCAGGGAAAACACATCAAGCAGAGAACTACAGTAATGTCCCACCTCTTCAGTCTTTTCGATAGCCTAACAATTCATCCATCCCCTCAGGAAATTGTACAGTTGTAAACAGAAGATACAACTGTCCTGAAAGCTGTAAGAAGAAAACATAAATTTAAAAGAAAGCCTCCTTCAGTTTGCTTAGAGACATGTTGTCGCAGACAAACTGTGTGAAGTGGAAATCTCTCTGTGCTAGGGGAAACATTACAGGCTTCACAGGGAGAATTTAAAATATTGGCTAACAGTGTTTAAAGTTCTCAGCTGGATTTTAATCATTTTATTTATTTATTTATTTTATTTCAAATTTGTATTCCGCCCTCCCCGCAAGCAGGCTCAGGGCGGATAACAACATATTAAAATACAATTAAAATACAGTTAAAAATTCATATTCATTAAAAACAACACATTTAAAACAAGATGGTGGACTGCCTTCACAGGGAGGGTTTTATACACCCCTTTTTTTTCCAGGCCGGCAGAGGCCCAGCCTCAGCCATATGTCTGGCAGAACAACTCCGTCTTGCAGGCCCGGCGAAAAGATAGTAAGTCCTGCTGGGCCCTGATTTCAGCAGACAGAGCATTCCACCAGGTGAGAGCCAGGACCAAAAAGACCCTGGCTCTAGTCGAGGCTAGGCTAGGCGGGCCTCCTTGGGGCCAGGGACCATCAACAGCTGTTTGTCCCCTGATTGGAGTGTCCTCTGGGGAATATGTGGGGAGAGACGGTCCCTTAGATATGCTGGTCCCAGTCCACACAGGGCCTTATAGGTCAATACCAGAACCTTGAATCATAATGCAGTAGTCCGAAGAGTGGATGTTACCTAGGGGAAATAAAGTTTAATAGAGGACTGAACTTTTGCTATTCAATGGACGTTGCAAAGTTGTGGGGGAGGGGAGTTCTTTTTATGGCTTTGACACTCTTTCATTCTATGTATGCCCAGATGGAAAGGGATTCAACAACCTCATGCAAATTCATGTCAAAACAAAGTCTATCAATTGCTTTTAGATAGGATAGCCAAATAGAACCCCCATGTTCAGAGACATGGTTACCTCTGAATGCCAGCTGCTTGGGGGAGGACAGGAAGTGGGGTGTGTGGCCTTTCCGCCCTGCTTGTAAGCTTCACAGAACTATCTGCTGGCAAATGCCATCCACTATGTGTATATAATTAGACAGGCCTTTGAGTTGAAGCAAAGTGCTTCTTCTGTTCTAATTTTTTTAACATGGTTCTTTGCTGCTTCATCCATTGGTTTTTCAGGGTTTATGGGCCTTCTTGCAAATCCAGCAGATTATGGGGAATTCACTATCTACTTCAAACACATTCATACAACACCTTTTTCAATTGTTTTGACTGTTTTCTCTAAAAATGCTTAGCATAATTTATAAAAAAATTAAATATAAAAACACAAACATATTGAAATCATGGTCTACTGAAAGTGGTCTAAAACCAACACATCTAGCCATCCAATGTTAATTCAACCATAGCTATTAATGAAAGCCTAGAAGAATAAAATTAAGTCTCAACCTAGAAAGAGAAGCAGGTAAAGACCCTCTTTGGGAAAGATTCATTCGTAACTGTGCTGCTGCTGTCCTACTTGAAAGAGATATAGATTTTACTATTTTAAAAAAGGCACTAAGAGCTGAGCTTTCCCTTTTCAGGGTATGGGAAAGCTTTTGGGGGAGAAGGTGCTCTCCAAGGTTCATATTTTGTTCTAAGCCTTGCAAGAAGAAGCAATCACATTTCATATTTCCAGAGTGCTCACTGACAAAGAATGGTTGTAGTGTTTGCAATTTTACCTCCAGACAGGCTGCGATGATTTCTAGTGGTTGCTTTACTTCTTCATTCACTTCCATGGGATGAACAATTTCACATGAAAGGTAAGATTTGCTGGTTCAGAGTTATAGTATATATTGATTTGGATATTTCTATCCCACTTTTCTCCCCAATAGAAATCCAAGTGGCTTGCCACATCAGCTTCGTCTCCATTTTATCCTGACAATAACACCTTGTGAGGTAATTAGGTTGAGTAAGATAGTGACTGGCCCATGGCCTCCCAGTGAGCTTTATCACTGAGAGTGTCTCTACATGATGATCCTCTACAAGGATGCTCAAGTGTAGGGAGATGCAATGTTAGCCGGGAAGCATAGTTTAGAAAGACAGAGCCAAAGGCTCTGTCAATTTCACCTCTCTATGTGAGGGCAGTTTAAAAACACAGAGCTGGAGATGGCGCCTCAAAGGGATTGTTAATTTCTTCACCTCCCCAAAACTGCCAGAGCCTTCAAGAAGGCAACGATGAAATTAAAAAACCCTTTGAGAAGCGATCTCTGCCAGCTCTGTCTTTTAAAACTACCCTGGTGTAGAGAGGTGAGCCTTTTTAAACTATGCTTCCCAGCTAACATTGTGTCTCCCTACACTTGAGTGTCCTTGTGTAAGATGTCTCGTGTAGACAGACTCTGAGTAGGAATTTATACATGGGTAGCACAGACCCTAGTCAACACCTTAACCGCTGCACCACATTGGCTTTCACTATACGTAATCCAGGGTGAAATTCTAACTCAAAAAGGAGGTATGCCCTCAGAGATTATATAAACCACCAATAACAATCTACCATAATCCATTGAACCATATTAGTACAATGTGTCCCAAACACATATATTCCTCTTAAATAATGTAGCAGAAACAAAGGAAGACATGAAGGAACTGTCAGGCATAAGAATCCTGTAAGCATTCCCTTTTCATGTACCTAATCTTTATTCTCAGAGCATCTGTAATAATTTCCTAGGACCTGATGTAATTTTGTCAGTTAACGATAACTGATGAAAGAAACATTTTTTTCACCCAAGTAGTTTGGACTAAAATTTTCCACCCAGATCTAGTGCGCTGGCTAAACATCATAATACAAATGTTAAGTGAATAATGTGATGAAAAATGTGGCACAAATGTGTTGGAACAAATAATATCTGATTAGTACCAAGTAGCAAGGCAGAATGTTCTTCTTGAGGGCTCTTTCACATCTCAGGATGTTTTAATATATAATGTTATTATCACTATCTGTAGTTTACAGTGAAAGTTCTACAATTAAATCCCCATTCAATGTGATTTCAAAAAGCTGTGTTAATGGTTATAACTAGACATGGGCACGAACAGGAAAAAAACAACAGGCTGTTCGTTGTTCATTGCCGGCAGGCTAGGGGAGGCAGCAGGGGGTCTTCCCACTCACCGGCGGCACCCCCAATGTGCCCAGCCACAAGGACTAACCTTATTCCCGGCGGAGGCTGGAAAGTGTCATGTCAGCAGCCGCCGGGCCTGGCGGGCTAGGGGAGGTGGCATGGGGCCACCTCCCCTAGAGGGGGCTGGGTGTCTGGCCGCTCACCAGCAGCACCCCCCATGTGAATGCCCACCAGGCCTAACCGCTTGTCATTCCTGGCGGAGGCCGGAAGATGGGTAATGAGTGCGGCCTCTGGGCCTGGTGGGCTAGGGGAGGCGGTGTGGGGCTGCCTCCCCCAGAGGGGGCGGGGGTCTAGCCACTCACTGGTGGCACCCCCCATATGCCCTCCCACCAGGCCTAACTGTTTGTTATTCCCGGCGAAGGCTGGAAAGTGGGTGATGAGTGCAGCCACCTGGCCTGGCGGGCTAGGGCAGGCTGTATGGGGCTGCCTCCCCCAGAGGGGGCGGAGGGTCTGGTTGCTCACTGGTGGCACCCCCCATGTGCCGCCCGCCAGGCATCCAAGACGGTACCTTCTGGAAGGTATAAAAGGTGGGTGATGTTATTGGCCACCGCAGACCAAAATGACCCAGCCACAATCTGCTAAGAAATTCCTCCAACAAGACAAGTTGGCATATGTGGAGGCCTCGTAAACACAAATACACAACCTGGCAGGTCAGACAGTGACGTAGGTTCACCAGATGGGGTTCTTCATGGCATTGGGTTTGATGGTGTTGTCCGCACCTCATGTGGTTTGGAGTCTGGACAAAACACACCAGCTGGACATGCATGGAAAAATGAACGCCCCTCCAGTGTCGAAGCATAGGCTGCCTCCAAGATGACCCACCATCCTGCCTTCACAGAAAGGATGGCATTGCAGGACAAGTCATTGGGAAGGGTTGTGGCAGCTCCTGAGAGGGAAAGGAGGAAAGAGGGAAGATGAGGTGTTCAGGGAGAAGGGGACCAAGGGATTCCAGCCGCAGTAAGGAGCCGGACCCAGAAGACTGGTTGACAGGAACGGGTGGACCCCAATCCGACAGCTGCAGCTGACATGATCCACCTTCCTGCCTTCGCAGAAAGGAGAGGACGGGGTGGGTCAAGTCATTGGGAAGGGTAGTCAAAACAACCAAAAGGGCACACCGGATACAGAACTGTCAACAACACAAAGCAAAACCGGTGTAGAGAAACAACTCAGAACAATTTTTACAAATGCATACAAAAAAATTTACTAGTTATATAAACTGCAATAGTAGAAGTGCTCAAACGAGTATATACAATAGATATCAAAGTGGACCTATATATGTGCTCAGATACAAAATAGCAGTATAATATAGTCCTCTATTACATGCACAGAGTTCATAAATCAATTGATTCCTTTTGCTGCAATCATATAGTACGTGGGTCAATAGACTCTTATTTCTTCAGTCGTATTGCACAATGACCAGAAGGGTGGTACTAAATTCAGAACACTTATTCAGATGTATAGCTGGGCATATTCCTCAGCTACTGGTTGCAGCCAGCAATATTTCCAATACCCGTTTCGTGGTCAGGACTTCATCAGGCAATAAAGTGTAATCTGGACTGAAAGAAATATATTCAATACAATCACAACTATAAAGATAATATATATAATAAAATATTTGCTATATAAATTCCCAGAACTTACTGTTCACCACATCAATAATTCACGACCCAAACGAATCAGAAAATACAGAGCAATGCCGGTAAAGGACTACAAACCAGTTACACTCTACAAACACCAATAGTGATTGCAATAGTGATTGCAATGTCAGCTGCGGCGCTCCTGATGGCTGGCAGGTCCGGCTTGGGCTGCGTTGCCCTCGGGCGCCTTCCCAGGAGCCCTGCCGCCCAAGATGCGCCCTTGGTTCTGCCAGAAGGAGGCAAGTATTACAAGCTGAGAGAGACAGATTAGTCTCACTTCCGCTCAGAAGCAAGCAGCATTCTGTACGCCTCTAAAAGATAATATTTCAAGGTGTACCAAGTGTACAGCTTTACACCATGGGCTGTATTAAAACTAAAGGCACCTTATCGGGCTCAAACACCATTTTGGACGATGGAAGCAAAGCCCTTGGAGCCTATAACGGGGGCTACGGTGGAGATGCCCCTCTTATCCATGGAAAGCCTGTGGTGACTTCTTCCATGAGCACGGTCATCCTGGACTTCGCTCACCGCCTCTCCCAAGAGATTCTGGATCAGGCCATGACGCGGTGGGCAGTGACTGAAAGCAAATACAGTGACATCCCCTTCATCGAAAGTGACATGCCATGAAGGGCCGTGCCAGGCCGTGCAGGACATCTGACAGCTGTCTCGTGTTTTGGTGCTAGTGCAAATAAAGCCAAGTTCAAATGTTGGGGGGGGGGAGGATAAGCACGCTTTCCATTATTACCTACAGGGAATCGCTGTCCCCATTATGCCCTATGGGCAAGCATGGTTTCCATTTTTTCCTATGGGAAATCGCTGTTCCTATTATGGCCTACAGGCAAGCATGATTTCCATTATTTCCTATGGGCAATCCGTGTGTTCATTATTCCCTAAGGGCAATTGCTCTTTTCATTTTTCCCTATGGGCAAGCATAGCTTTCATTATTCCTTTTGTACAATCACTGTCTCCATTATTCCCTAAGGGGGATCACTATCTTCATTATTCTCCATGGGTAAACATAGTTTCCATTATTCCCTAAGGCCAATTGTTGTCCCCGTTATTCCCTAAGTACAGGCTTGGTTTCCGTTATTTGCTTTTTTTCCCCAAAATTTTATTAGATGAGAATATTAATACATACAACTTTCAAATAACATCTCAATATCATTTCCCCCACCCTTTCCCTCCCCCCCTTTTCCAGGACTTCCAACAGCTTTCCCGCCCTATATCCAGCCCTATATCCTAATCTATCCCCTTTTTCTATAATTCATTATATCATGTTTACATTCTACTTTGTTCTGCTAAGCCCTATCTATTAACGTCAGAACTATTATTATTAACTTAAAATCTATTATCTATTACTTTCTGTTAACTTCAAATATATTTAAGTTTAAGCTAACAATTAAATAAAATATCTACTTTATTAATTCTACCAATATCTATTAACTCCAAATCCACTTAAATTTAGGCTAACAATTAGCTAATACTTCACTTCATATGGTAAAGATTCTGTCTCTTCTAATAAAAAAAACATTCTAATAATTTTCAAATTGCCATAATTCCCCTTTCACGTCCCACTTCTTTTCTAAATGTTTTCAATCTTCCCCAATCAGTAAAAAATTCTACTAAATTCTGATCTTTCTTTCTTGTCATTTTATCCATTTCCACCATGTACAGCAATTTATACATCCAATCTTCAATAGTTGGTATTTCTTGCACCTTCCATTTCTGCGCATATAAAAGTCTTGCTGCCGTCATCATGTAAAATAGTAATGTTCTGTATTGCATAGGAACATCTTCCATACTTAAATTCAGTAGCAATAGCTCTGGGTTCTTCTTTATTTGGGTCTGCAAAATCTCATTTATTACTTCTATAATATCTCCCCAGAACTGTCTGCTTACTTCACACGTCCACCACATATGATACAATGATCCTTCATGCTTTTTACATTTCCAGCATTTATCTGACATGTTTGCATTTCCAAGCGCAATTTTCTTAGGCGTTAAATACCATCTATAGATCATCTTATGAACATTCTCTTTGATACTGGTACAAGTTGAAATCTTCAATGTAGTTTTCCATAAATATTCCCATGACTCCATTGTTATTTCTTTGTGACAATTAATTGCCCACTTCACCATCTGTACTTTGACTGTCTCATCCTCTGTATACCACTTCAAAAGTATTTTATAAATTTTAGATATCTTCTTTTTACTTTCTTGTAGTATAGTCTCTTCCAGCTCTGAGTTTTTCCATTTGATTCCTTCTTTTGAACAATCCGAGTTATAAAGGTCTCTAATCCGTCTATATTGGAACCATCTATAACAAGAAGATAACTCTTCCTCCGTTTTGATTCTTATCATTTTTTGTTCCATAATCAATATCTCTTTATATGGTAGACATTGTTCTTCATTATAGACAGCTCTCGGATCGATCACTTCAAACGGTACCACCCAAGAGGGGATACCTTCACCCAGATATTTTTTATATTTTTTCCAGATCGTGAAGAGGCTCCTTCTGATATAGTGGTGCAAAAACATAGAATCGGCTTTTATTTTATCCTGCCACAAGTAGGCATGCCATCCAAACAACTTCTTATAACCTTCCAATGTTAAGAGCTTGCGATCTTTCAGTGACATCCACTCTTTTAACCAAACTAAACATATTGCTTCATAATATAGTCTAATATTTGGCAACTGCAGTCCACCTCTTTCTTTAGCATCACACAAGACTTTCAATTTTAATCGAGGTTTCTTGCCTGCCCACACAAAGTCAGAAATCTTCCTCTGCCATTTTTCAAATTGTTTAGTGTCTCTAATAATTGGAATTGTTTGTAATAGAAACATGATCCATGGTAACACATTCATCTTAACTGCCGCTATTCTTAAACCTGCCTGTTTAATAAACCTGCTGTTTTCTTTTGAACTTTACTCAGCCTCTAGTGCCATTTCATTCAGACATGGGCTTTTGCTTGTCCCCTACCAAATATTTAGGCTTGAATATAAGCCAAAAATATACATGTTTTAACTGTGGGACAGAAGGAAGTTAAGACATACTACCAGAGGCTGCCCAAGCAAGCTCGATCATTTTGGATGGGAAATTTGCCTCACAATGGGGGAGTGGGGCTTATGTCGTAGCATCTGACAGACAACATTGTGATATAAGGAAGTCAGCATAAATTTGTCCCCAACAGGTCCTTCGACACCAACTTCATCTCCTACGACTGAGTGACAGGCTTCCTGGATTACCTGAATGCTGTCGATGTAGTTTATCTGTATTTTAGTAAAGCTTTTGACAAAGTTCCTCATGCTGTTTGGATGGGTAAACTGGAGGATTGTGGACTGGGGTCTAAGATGGTTAGATGGATAGGGAACTGGTTGGATAACTGCACCCAAAGAGTAGTTGTCAAGGGCATCACATCTGATTGGAAGGAGGTGTCCAGTGGAGTGCCACAGAGTTCAGTACTGGGCCCAGCGCTTTTCAACATTTTTATAAATGATCTGGGCAAGGGTGTGAAGGGATTCCTCATTAAATTTGCAGATGACACCAAACTGGGAGGTGTTTGAAGGTAGGGATGTAATTCAACGAGATCTGAACATACTGGAAAAGAAGGCAGATTTGAATAAGATGCTATTTAACAAGGATGGATGGGAAGCTAAATGTAAGCAGTCAGTGTGATGTAGCAGCAAAAAAGACTAAAGCAATCTTGGGATGTGTCGCGCACAGGGCTGGGCACAGCAGGCAGGAGGCTCACTGGTACTGCAGGGCTGAACACAGCAGGCAGGAGTTCAGTATTGCAAGACAGCAAACCAGGGTCCAGGAGTCAGGCCAGGTGCCAGGGTCAGGCTATCAGTCAGGGAGTGAGAGAGCGGCAGGCAGAAGAGTAGTCAATAGGCAGGCCAAGGTCAAGTCCAAACAAGCAGTAGAGCAAGGTACACGAACGTCCAGGTAGCAGGGAGTGGCGAGCTGAGTTGCTTCCACGCTTGGTCTTCTCAGCGTCTTCCTTTATTGCTGTTCTAATGAGGGCCAGCTGTTGCCTCTCCCTCGAACAGCTCTGCCCGGCGTTGTGCTAATAGCCGGCTACTCCTCCGCCTTTCCAGAAACGCTGCCTTATCTCTAAGTTTCCTCCTTTCAGCTGGCCCCAGAGGCTCGGATTTCGCTCTAGTCCTGGGGGAGTCTTTGTCTCTTACAGCCTCTGTGGAGGTTTCTGGCTGTTCCTCGTCCCTGACAGTCTCTGCAGAAGCTCCAGGCTGTTCCTGCTGAATTCCCTCTGGAGCAGCAGCAGTAGTTTCTGACTGCTCCTCCTCTCCCATAGCTTCTGCAGGGGCTTCCGACTCCAGAGGAGATTCTGCTGGCCCTTCCTGCTCATCCTCTGAGGAGGACTCTGAGGCAGTAGGTAAGGTGGCCAGTCGGGGCTGGGGCTGACTCATGACAGGATGTATCAACAAAGGCATAGGATGTCATTGTCCCATTTTATACCACTATATGACCACATTGGTCAGGATCCAATTGTGTGAAGTTCTGGAGGCATCATTTCAAAAAGGATGTGGACAACTAGAAACCCCAGTTCAAAATTGTCAATTTATTTTTATTATTATTATTTTTTCTCACTATACCATTGTTTTTGTTTGTTTGCACACTATTTAAACGATTGGCTGTGGGGCAGCAAGCAACAATGAACGTTCTGGGGGGTAACTGGCGCTTCCATTGGGCTGTGTAAGGTGTGTGTATGTGCAATTACACTGCACTGTACTGCATGCTTGAACCTGTGGAAAAGTAACCCAGTGAACAGCTCAACTGCCCAATGAAAAGCTGATTTCCCACTCATGACCAGTGAGTAGAATGTGAGCTAAATTGGGACATGCAGAAACATTCCTATCTGTACCTGCTTTACTGCAGCCACTTACTTCTAAAAGGGGAAGGAAGGTCTCTTCAAGGTTGCTCTTGGAAGCCTTCAGGGAAGAAGGAGAGGGGTGGTTGTTTCAAGGAGGACCGACCTCGTGGAGATAAGTTGAGTACGTCCATTTTCATCAGGCAACTGAACATACCATTTACTGTCATTTTCTGCCTGTAAGGTGATTACTTTCCTCCCAGAGCCAAAAAGTGCTTTCCTGTCTCTTATGCCACCATGAAATCAAAATGCAGAGATAACTGTAGTCTCTGTCCTCAGATCACACGGTCTCCACATCTCAGCCTTAATCTTGCTCAATGTGGTTAAATGTTCTTAAACACAATCTTGTTAACACTACTTCTTCATTATGAGTGGCTTGAAACTGTTCCTGATCCTTTAACTAGAATGAGATTAATGCAATTAGAAGCCAATTGTGACAAGAATGGCAATAAAGATGCACTAGGGCTGAGGGAGATGATAGACTCCCACGGCAAAAACAAAGGTACATTCATTGTGGGGTGAACTCCAGACATTACTGGGCAGTTGGCTCAGGACAATAAATCCACTTATCTACAGGACTAGCCTAGCCAGTTGAAGAACTCCGTTTCTTATCAAATATGCTAAAAACATACAAGTAGCCAACAATTCTCTGTACGAAGATGCTCTGGAGGGAGAAGGAGCACTTCTACAACACAGAGAAATCAGAAAACTGGTACATAATCCAATGCTCAGTGATAGCTGGAGAAATCAGAAAGCAGGATATTTTTAATTCTCACCCTCAAAAGATGTCAGATGAAAGAATGTCAGATGAAAGAATCATATATTTCCTCCTCTCATATAGCTCAACCCTAACTCTTTACATTTTGAGAGAAAGTAACTTTCTCTTTTCTCTCTCTCTCTCTCTCTCTCTCTCTCTCTCTCACTTTCCACCTCCTGTCTGCCCTCTTCTTCCAAGTTGTCTTTTCTTTTCTGCAGGAAAAAGTCCAAGAGGTTTCAGACTAAGATCTGGGAAAGCCCGGTTCGAACCCCCATTCTGCCAAGGAAAGTTGGTGGGTAACCTTGGGCCATTCCAACACTTTGACCCTAATCTACTTCACAGGGTTGTTGTAAGGTTAAACCAGAGGCCACTCAAATAACCGAATAATGAATAAGGTAGGATTAATAAATAAATGTAAGACCTTATTTATATAGAAACAACCAACACTGTCAGGCTATGGATGACAGGATACAGCAGACAGATCTCTGACCCATTTGCAGTAAGACACAGGTACTTAGTCAAATGGCTTTTATTCAGAAATCAGATCATTTCCATATGCAGGTCCATAGGACTACTTAGAAGCAAGGCATCTAAGCAGCATGAGCAGAAGTTGACAGGAATGACATCATGTGAGAGAGACTTTTCTTTTGCCTTTCTGGTTTACTCCTTTCTCCCCCCTCCCAACTGTAAACAATACTTTGGCGCTCTCTTTGTGTGAGAACATTTCACATATTAGTGATATCACGATGAGTTACTAGGAGGCAAGACACAGCACTGTCTGGGAATGAGCACAAAGTCATAAACACTGGAAGCTGCTACAGTTCAACAGATAACCAACCACCTGTGAAAGCCTGAGGAAGAATAGTTATGACACTAGCAAAGTGACATTTAGCTATAGCTAGATACATTGTATTCAGCAGAACAGAATCAAAATTGGCTTGGATGGGGCTCAGACATGACAAACACAACGTTCCATGCCTGAAACAACATCCTACAAATGATTGGATGATACAACTGGATGATATAATAACAAAATGGTAATTAAATAATCCCATGAATTTTATTTGTGCTGAAAAGACTACTGTGCACCCAAAGATATTTGGAGATAACAAACAGATCTTTCTGTTTTTAAAAAGAGTCTGAAACTTTCTAGCACCATTTCAATATTTAATGCTCCTGGCAAATTATTGTTTTTATTTTTAGACACAATTCTTTTTGACCTACTTGAAGAGCTCATTCTGGGAGGTGTGCTGTGTGTTCTTTGTGTCATCCATGGATGATATCTTAGCGGGCAGAGCACTATGGAGCTGTCTGCATGCTGGCGAGGCCTCATCTCCAGCAGTCGGATGTCATCTTGGGATTACCGTCAGGTTGCCTCACACGATTCATGTGCCGGGTCTGAAAAAAATCCATTGTG
This sequence comes from Eublepharis macularius, assembly GCF_028583425.1. Taxonomy (NCBI): domain Eukaryota; kingdom Metazoa; phylum Chordata; class Lepidosauria; order Squamata; family Eublepharidae; genus Eublepharis; species Eublepharis macularius. The sequence goes on from NC_072792.1 coordinate 6,568,337, forward strand.
ACTTTTGTCTTTCTCTTTAAACCATGCACCTTCCCCTTGCTTTCAACTGCAAGAGGGAAGGTACCAGCTAGACATTATGAAAAATGTCTTTACAATAAGAGCAATTCAGCAGTGAAATTGGCTGCCTAGGGGTGTGGTGGGTTCCCCCTCATTGGCAGTCTTCAAGGAGTGGCTGGACAAATACTTGTCGGGGATGCTTTAGGCTGTTCCTGCATTGGACAGGTGTCTGTAAGGCCCCATCTAACTCTATGATTATATTCTATGATTCAAACTAGTCATTTCTACCTTACAAGGAAGAGGCTAATCAGAATCTCAGGCCTAGTTTTTCCAACTGCCCTGCTGTTGGTCCTTAACTATCAAGCTTGTGCTTTGGCACTGAACTGCGGCTACTCCTGAGTTCTGCTAGATAGAGTCCCACATTAAGTCCTTGATTTAGAATAGTTATAAATAATGGATCTCTTTTACTGTAAACATTTTTATTCTTCTCAGAAATCCTATTAATAAGTGACCCAATTCATTATTTATATCAGCAGCAATTAGTGAATTTGCAAAATACAACTGCAGCATTTCACTGATTTTTTTATTATTGCTTTTCTTAAGACTAGTATATTTTCATGGCATTAAAAATCCAAAAAGAAATAGGACTTAATTTGTCGTTTGAAGTTTTACAAAACTTTTAAAATGTTTCTCTTTCTATGTTGTGATTTTGACAGGCTCAAAGAAGTCAATCGGCTCAGAATGATTCTTTGCTTTCAACTACTTTTCTGATTTTTCTTTCTTTTTATTATTCTCAGAAACTGCAGGGTCTTAAAAATGTTTCCCTGGGTGTCAACTTCTTTTTTATCTGCTGTAATTATTTATTGCTGTGCATTTGGTTTATTAGGAAATCTGTTTATTATGGTTTAATGTTTTGGGAAACATACCGTAGAAACCAGCTAGCATTTAGCTGTTTATACATCTTTTTAATATTCCTGTGAAATATTTACTTATTCTCTTGCAAGATGGTCATAAAGGCAGCTTGCATTCTGCTAGATTGCCAACAAGGTCTCTTTTTAATGTTTTGAGATCTTCCATGGAGATAGAAAGGCAGAGATATGTAGTGGCCTTGTGCCAGTCAGTTTTTCTCAGCATAATATATCTCATAGGTTTGTTGTTAGGGTAACATATAGGAGGACCATACGTCCTGAGCCACTTTAGCACTGCCAGTTGCATGCCTGGCATTCTGGGAGACTTGGGGGGGGGCAGGGCATGGGAAAAGGTCTTCCTCAACATGGTAATGTCACGTTCAGGTGACGACCTGGAAATGATGTTGCTGCATTGAGTGATGCTCTAAGAATATCCTAAATAGTAAAGAGTCCAGTAGCACCTTTAAGACTAACCAACTTTACTGTAGCATAAGTTTTGAGAACCACAGTCACAGTTGGTGACTCTGCTAGCTGATTCATGGTTGTTAGTGTTAGTTACTGCTGTCAGTAGATACCAAGGCTGCTTAATATGTTCCCTGCAAGCCTAAATGCACCCTGAGGTTAGGTCAGAAGCCATAGCCTTGCAGTACCAAATTTATAACGACAGACTGACAAAGAATTATCCAGTCGGTGTTCACCCACCAGGACACGGTTGCCAGAATGGATTCAGCTTGCAGGGTTCAAGTCATGCAAGTGTAGGCACAACAGAGCTTGAACTGGATTTAGGTTCATATAGTTGCCCTCCCACCCCTTCTCTAAGGTGCTTAGAGTGACATATAGGGTTTCGCCTTCCTAGAGTGTCAACTCTGGGTTGGGAAATTCCTGGAGATTCCTCAGAGGACAGGGTTTGGGGAAGGGAGGGACCTAATTGGAGAACAAAGCCATAGAGTCCACCCTCCAGAGCAGCCATTTCCTCCAGGCTAACTGTTTGGATTTTAGCAAGTGTGCTACGTTCAGTCATGAAAGAGTTAGATTGTTATTCTATTTGTTTAGTCAGATAGCTAGTTAGCACAGGACCACTTAGGCATCAATATGTAGTAAAAGCATTTTTCTAGAGCTGAAACCACAGAAATCTGTCTACTTATTTCCAGTGTTCTAATATTAAACTCTGCAACTCCTTCTTTATTTATTTCACACCAAAAGGAACTGATCCCTGTAGTTTGGAGATCAGCCGTAATTCTGGGAGATCTCCAGGCCATACCTGGAGGTTGGCAATCCTAGCTCTTCCCATATTATCCTTACAACAGCCCTCTTAGGTAGATGGGGCTGAATAAATATGCCTGGCCCAGGGCACCCTTGTTAAATACCATAATACAGCTGGCATCATGCATCTGTTAAAAATGGAACTATTATGGAGCACAATGCAATGAGGGATATGAAACAGTGGCCTCTGCCATTTCTAACAATACATTTCTTTCTCTTGATTGACTTCTGGAGCTACAAGTGAGTAAGCAACTAAAGCAAAATCAATGCAGTGATCCAAATCAGGAGCAGAACAGTTCACTAACAGAAGGCAGCAGCAGTTTGTGGATTTATATAACTCAGACAGGGATTTACACCAAACGCTGACAGGCTGCCAAAGAATGTGTGTGACGTGGGGCTCTGGAATAGAGCACCAGCAACAAAAAGTGCGAGTGGAACGACAGCTTCATGACCAGAATAGCACTCACCAGCTCTTAGGCCTTTTAAGAAGATTATACAGCTCCTCCATAAGGACTCACTTAAAACACAGGATTTAGCGCCATGGCCATGTCATAAAAATGAATGACGGCGCTTGGAATACAGAGCAAGGCCAGGCCCCAGAGCTGGGCAGCTTGCCACAAAAAAGGTAACAAACAGAGCAAGGGAAAGATTTGAAGCTCTTAACAGTCTATTTTACTGTCTTATTATGACATAAAGTGGAAAATTATGACAAGGCAAACGTACACTGTAGCTAAAAATCTACTCTCCTGTAGACTACTTGCTGAAAGTAGGGTTGCCAACCTCCAGGTTCTCCTGGAATTGCAACTGATCTCCAGATCACAAAAACCAGTTCCCCTGGAAGAAATGGCAACTTCAGAGGGTGAATTCGATGGCATTCCATCCTGCCAAACTCCCTCTTCTTCCAAACTCTGCCTCCTCAGGCGCCACCCCCAAATCTGCAGGAATTTCTCATTTATCGGGATCAAGAGCAGGCCAAAGTGCACCTGACGAGGACACTACTGCTGCTGCTAGGGTTACTTGCACACTAAGACAACCCAAATTCTGCTTCCCTGAAAGCTTAACTCTGCAATCTGTATACATCATACAACTGAAGAACTTTAATATCAGTTCTTTAATTTGGCATAATTTATTCTTCAGCTTCTAAAATATTGCAAGGACTGACACAGATGTCTTCCAATCAGTCTACCTGAGATTCTTTTTACCATGGATACCAAGGACTAGACCATGAATTTTCTGCATCCAAGCTATATGCCTCTCCCTTCCCTTGCTGCTGGGACCCATTCCTGTTCTTCAACATGTCCAACAAATCTTCTCCTGTGGAGGGTGGCTAGAATGAGTAGAAGCAGGTGGCAGTGATCCACCTGGTCTATCCAACAGAAGGATGGTGAGAAGGTACTAGGCAAGATGACCAGAATCTGAGGCAGCCGATCAGCCAAGATCTGATGGTACAAAATCTTCCTTCCAGGCCTCCCCATGCCGAGGCTGAACAAAGCCCTTAGGCCAACAAAGGCAAATGTGGCAGATTTCTACCCAGGGATTCTAGGTGCACCATGAAGGGTCTTTTTCTTGTTGGGGGTGTCGTTACAGGAATGGTCTGCAGCATACCAAGGGCAGCTGTAGTCGTCTCTCCTCCTATTTTGTAGCTTTCTGCCAATGCAGGAACATCTTCTACCATTGCAAGAGCATCTTGCAAGAGTGGAAAGCTCCATGCCCTTCTGGGATGCACTGGCATCAGCAGAAAAAAATGGCAGGATCCAACTCATTGATATTGTTCTTTTGCTTTCATTCAACATTATTTAATGATAAACGTATATAGTATTGTTCAAGATGTTTATAAACAAGAAGAATACAAGAAACTGCCTCATACCACCAGTCCATCAGGGTCAGTATTGTCTACTCAAATTTGGCAGCAGCTCTCCAGGGCCTCAGGAAGAAGCCTTTCACATCACCTGCTGCCTGGTCCTTTTAACAGGAGAGGCTGTGGACTGAACTTGGGACCTTCTGCATGCCAAGGAGATGCTCTACCTTTGACTAGACATGGGCATGAAGGGAAAAAAACCCCACGAACATGCTGTTTGTTGTTCATTGCTGCCGCCGAACACCAACAGACGAATGGAAACGAACATGTCCCGTTAATGAACGTGTTCGGTGTCTGTAGTTCGTTGGCACCAGAGCGGCCCCCGTTAGACTTAGAGAGCCCATATTCACAGGGAGTGTTCAGTAGGCTCCCCTCCAGCCATCACCCAAGTTTGGTCAAGATTGCAATGCAGATCTTGGAGTTATACATCCTCAAATCCGATGCCCCAGGAAACTCCCATTCGACACAATGGGAGCCACCAATTGTCTTTTGCCCTGTGTACAAGCAGTGGACTCTAGGGGGCGGGGGCTTTGGCCGCTCGCCGGCAGCACCCTCCATGTGCCTGCCCACCAGGCCTAACTTCTTTTATTCCCAGTGGAGGCCAGAAGGTGGGTTATGTCAGAGGTCACCGGGCCTGGTGGGCTAGGGGAGGCAGCGGGGGGGTCTGGCCACTTGCCAATGGCACCCTCCATGTGCCCGCCCACCAGGCCTAACTTTTTTTATTCCTGGCAGAGGCTGGAAGGTGGGTGATGAGTGCGGCTGCTGGGCCTGGCAGGCTTGGGGAGGCAGCGTGGGGCTGCCTCCCCTGGAGGGGGTGGGGGGTCTGGCTACTCGCCAGTGGCACCCCCATGTGCCTGCCTGCCAGGCCTAACTTTTGTTATTCTCGGTGGAGGCCGGGTGATGAGTGCGGCTGCAAGGCCTGGCGGGCTCGGGGAGGTGGTGTGGGGCTGCCTCCGCAGGAGGGGGTGGGGCTTTGGTCACTCGCTGGTGGCACCTTCCTGCCTTTGCGGAAAGGATGGGATAGAAAGGACAGGAGAGGTCGCTAGGAAGGGTCAGAGTGGAAGCAGCCCTGAGAACTGAGTGGGGTTAGTGCATTTACCCACCAATCAGACACCTAACCTGAGCAGGCACTACTCACTACTGAGAGCCTTTCCTGCTTTTGCAGAGAGGACAGTAGTTGAGGGACCCATTTCCCCCTGCTCAGAGGGCACAGCGGTTGCAATGTGCAACAGCTCCTGAGCTGTTACACAAATGCCCAAAGGAGGCTGCCACCAGCATCACCCAACTTCCTGCCTTTGCAGAAAGGGGGGGATGGACGGGACAGAAGAGGTCGCTGGGATGAGTCAGAGTGGTTCCAGAGAGGGAGAGAAAGAAACGGGGCAGCAGCAGCAGTTTGTGCAACAGCAGTTGAGCTGTTCCTTGTGGCCCAAACTGGCAGCAGCCAACAGCACCCACCTTCCTGCCTTTGCAGAAAGGACAGAATTGCAGAACCCATCCCCCACTGCTTGGAGAGGACAGAGGCTGCCTTGGATAGGGGGTACTGTAATGTTTAACCTCATGTGCAACAGCAGTTGAAAAGTTCCTCGTGGCCCAAAGTGGCAGCAGTCGACAGCACCCACCTTCATGCCATTGAGTAAAGGATGGAGTTGCAGGACCTATTCCCCCCTGCTCAGAGAGCACAGCGGTTTCAATAGATAGGGGCACCATGCAGCTCAACTACATGTGCAACAGCTCAGGAGCTGTTGCACAAATGCCCAAAGGAGGCTGCCGCCAGCATCACCCAACTTCCTGCCTTTGCAGAAAAGAGGGGATGGGCGGGACAGGAGAGGTCATAGGGAAGGGTCAGAGTTGTTCCATCCAGAGAGGTAGAGGTAGAAAGAGTGATGTTGAACTTTTCAGGGACAAAGGGTTACCCAGAGGAACAAGAAGGATTGAGAAGACCCAAACTTATGAGAGCCATCAGCCGAGAAACCCACTGAGTTTGCCTCTGGACCTTTGCATCCCCGGGATCTGAGGGGGGCTAGAGCACAACACCAACACTCCAAGATATCTGACCTGCTCAGGCACTAATAATTATTTAGGTGAGCCCTCAGCAGAGGTGCCCCCCCAAGCTTGGCCCCTGGCCTGGGAAGCCATGGTGGTACAAATGCCTGCGTCTTGATGAGTCCTCCTGAGCCCTCAACCTCACCGTTCTAAATGGCACTGTCCCCGACCCCGAGGGAACAACCTCCGCAAGGGTGGCCTGCCTGACTGTGCCACTCCCACCTGACCCAAATGTGCCAGCCCTCATTTGAGATACCCGCTGGACTCAACGGGCAAGGGTGCATGGTGATGGCATGGAGAACCAAGGGGAAAGATGCTTTAGTAGCCTGCAGAAGCCCACGCACTCCATGATGGATAGGGGCAAGCCATGTAGAGCCATCGTCTCTGCCAAGATGCGATGGCCCACCTCCTGTGCCCTCAACCTCGCTGTTCTAAGCAGCACTGTCCCAGACCCTGAGGGAACAACTTCCGTGAGCGCGGCCTGCCTGAGTGCTTCGCTCTAACCAGTGACCCCCTCAGGGCAAGGATTCTTGCTTGGGGTGGATTCTGGTGACCCTCCCACTGATCCCTGCTCAGAAGATCTGGTAGCCCTCTTCCCCCCCCCAAAGGATGTTTTGCTGGGTGAAGACAGAGACCACAGGCTTGGGTGGTACTTCTTCAGGTGCCTAGTTGGCAATGCCCACCCCCCACCTTAACCCAGCTGGTATTAGGAGTGGAGCAGGTGGCAATGCTCACCCCGCCTTAATTCAGCTGGTAATAGGAGCAGCACAGATGGCAATGCCCACCCCTGCCTTAACGCAGCTGGTATTAGGAGTGGAGCAGGTGGCAACGTCCACTCCCTGCCCCAAGCCAACTGGTATTAGGAGCAGGTGGTAATGCCCACTACCCCTTCAGAAAGCTGAGATCAGGAGTGGAGAAGGTGGCAATACCTGCCCCCTTCATTAACCCATCTGATATTAGTGGCAGAGCAGGTGGCAGTGCCCACCCCCCACCTTAACCCAGCTGGTATAAGGAGCAGAGCAGGTGGCAGTGCCTACCTCCTGCCTTCACCCAGCTGATATTAGGAACTGAGCAGGTGATAACACCTGCTGGTATTAGGAGCAGAGAAGGTGGCAATGCCCTCACACCACCACCTTAATCCAGCTGGTATTATGAGGAATTCCAGAAATATGGGTCCTAAGACCAACGGGAAAACAATTAGTTATCAATCATATATTACATATACATAATCATTCTTTTAATATCGCATATCACAATATTGCAGCCAATTTTTATCTCCGTTTTACAGGTTTCAGCATATAACTTATATAACATATATAACATTCAAGAATCCTCCCCAGGAGGATTAAGGGGTACAGCGGCAAATTAATGACTTGTACTATATCAAAGTCCTTGAAACATTTTAAAGTGACATAAATCTTCTTATTTGTTTCAGGAGCCGGTTAGACAAGTTCATGGTTTGTTCCAAGATGAAAAGTGGAACCTTTAATGGTGCCCGGAACTAAGGCCGGCAATTTCCAATTAATTCTTCGTCCTCACAGACTTCCTCAGGAGCAACCATTTACAACTACATAAAAATGAATACATATTACATAGATTCATTTTGGCTCATTTATATATTCTCTAATAGTACATTGATTGATTATTTTTTATATATATTACAAAATACCAATGGTCTTACTAAAGCATCTACATATGCTCACCCATCCAAAGTCATTTAACAGGCACACCGTCAGTTCACCCAATGTCATGGAAAACTCCTACGTGATGTGGTTCCTGGCGTTCACATTTTTATACTATCATTGATAGAAAAAAAGATTTACAATACAGGGAGATGCCAATAACATCCATGATCTCATCACAAATCAGTGACACCTGCAAGTTACAACCTCAATTTCTTAGTGTGTCCTGGAACAACTTACAACCTGCAATGACATAATGCCTATACGGGTTACTAAAAGCAATGTGGATTCCATTCTTCAAAGGCACTACACTCAAACCAAAAAGCTCTTCAGTGGTAATTCATTATTAAGTCCCTGTGGTGATAAGGTTTTTAGCATATGAATCCACCTCGCCTCCTTTCTCAATAGAGTTAGTTGCGAGTCCGATTCTTTGGTGGTAGTAAAAAGTCCTGCTACTTTTATCTCCTCTGCCTTATGTTTCTCATCTAAAAAATGTTGTGTTAAAGGGGCTTCCTTCACCCCATTACGTATTCTGGATACGTGTTCCAGAATACATACTCTCAGTGGTCAGGTTGTGCTACCCACATATAATTTTGGGCAAGGGCATATTATTAAGTACACCTCTCCCACAGTTTGACACGTTATGAATTGTTTCAAATTAATTACAGTCTTTTTGCTTGATAAATCCACTGTCTCCCCCTGCAGCATGAATTTACAAGCTGCACAATGAGCGCAGTTAAAAGTCCCCCGGGGGAGGGGTGGCAACATACCCAACAAGCAATCCTCTCTTTCAATCTCCTGTAACCCAGAGTGGACCAACATATCCTTAATATTTTTTGTATGCCTATATCCAATATTTGGTGTCATTTCACATCCTGGGATGTCATTAATGATGGGTCAGTGTTTATTAATTATTTTCCTAATTTGCCTTGATAGTGGAGTATAATCCATTGCCCATGTGAGCTGGTCTGTTAAATCCTCACTTTTCCTACAAAATAGTGAGTCCCTAGGAGTATCATTAGATCTTTGTACAGCTTCATTAATGATTCTAAGTGGGTATCCCCTCTGGCTGAAACGTTCAGCCATCCCTACACAACCTTTATGAAACTCCTCCAAGGAAGTGGAATTCCTCTTGATCCTCAGCATCTGGCTGTAGGGAATGTTTCTAATTAGGTGGGGCAGATGAAAGGAATGATATTCCAGGTAAGGATGACAATCTGTGGGTTTGCTAAAGGGTCGTATATTTAGCTTATTGCAATGATTCCTATACACAATTACATCTAGATAATCTATTAAGTTTTTATCATATTTCCACGTGAACTGGATGTTAGTGTCCTGGCTATTAAGCCAGGAACAAAAATCGTTTACTATGTCCACATTTGTAAACTAAAAGAACAGGTCATCCAAATATCTTCAAAAAAAAGTAATGTTTTTTAAGTAGGGGTTTTCCTGACTAAGAATGTGAGTCCCTTCCCATTTGGCCATAAATAAATTTGCAATACTTGGTGCTGCCGTGCAGCCCATGGCCACCCCCTTAATTTGATAATAATAATTCCTTAGGAAACAAAAATAATTCTTCTCCAATATTAATTCAGCCAATTGAATGAGGAATTCTGTTGGTGGCTGTGAGTCTGCTCTCCTGATTAGTGTTGCCTCTATGATTTCCCTGGCTTGTTTATGGGGAATTGAAGTGTACAATGAGTTTACATCCATAGTTAGAAGGATTTGATCCTCTCCAATATCCATTCCCTCCACTAATCTTATGAAATCGGCAGTATCCTTAACATAGGTGTTAATGTTTTTCACTTCTGATTGTAAAAAGCTGTCCAAATAAATTGATAATGGCTCCAATACTGATCCAGACCCCAAAACTATGGGGCGTCCCGGAGGGGGTTGGATACCCTTATGAATTTTTGGTAACACATAAAATGTTGGAACTCTTGCTTTAATTTTATAAAGAGCCTCCTTAGTGGCATCTGATATGATGGACATAGCCACAGCTTCATTAAGTACCGTTCTTATTAGGTTCTGAATGTGGGGAGTAGGGTCCCCCGAAATCCTTTTGTAGCTGCTGTTGTCATTCAGCTGTCTCATAATTTCCCCAACATATGTGGCTCTATCCAATATTACTATGCCTCCCCCTTAATCCGCTGGTTTAATAACGATGTTCCTATCCCTTTGCAAGGTTTCCAGCACTAGCTGCTCTGATCTGGAGAGGTTTCTCCAACCCCTAATTGGTTTGGTTTCCAATAGTTCCAAATCCTCATGTATCAAATACTCAAAAGTTTCAATCCTATGATCCACTATAGGGGGAATGAAAGATGATTTACTTTTCAATTTACTAGGTAAATGATCAGCTGCAGGGGGAGATTCTCTGGTATCACCAGAAAAAAATCTCTTTAGTTTTATTTGTCTAAATTAATTTAAATAAGTCAATTCTTGTTTGAAACGAGTCATAACAGGGGGTTGGCACAAAAGTCAAGCCCTTGTTCAAAGCTTGATCTTAACCCAGCTGGTATTAGGAACAGAGCAGGTGGCAATGCCCACTCCCTGCCTTAACCCAGTCGGTATACGGAGCGGAGAAGGTAGCAATGCCCACCCCCACCTTAACCCAGCTGGTCTTAGGAGTGGAGTAGGTAGCAATACCTTCCCCCTGCCATAATCCATCTGGTAATAGGAGTGGAATAGATGGCAATGCCTACTCCCTGCCTTAATCCAACTGGTATTAGGAGAGAAGCAGGTGGTAATGCCCACTCCCCCTTCAGGAAGCTGGGATTAGGAGCGGAGCAGGAGGCAACACCTGCCCCCTGCCTTAACCCAGTCGGTATACGGAGCGGAGCAGGTAGCAATGCCCACCCCCACCTTAACCCAGCTGCTATTAGGAGTGGAGTAGGGGGCAATACCCTCCCCCTGCCATAATCCATCTGGTAACAGGAGTGGAATAGATGGCAATGCCTACTCCCTGCCTTAATCCAACTGGTATTAGGAGCAGAGCAGGTGGCAACACCTGCCCCCTGCCTTAACCCAGTCGGTATACGGAGCGGAGCAGGTAGCAATGCCCACCCCCGCCTTAACCCAGCTGGTATTAGGAGTGGAGTAGGGGGCAATACCCTCCCCCTGCCATAGTCCATCTGGTAACAGGAGTGGAATAGATGGCGATGCCTACTCCCTGCCTTAATCCAACTGGTACTAGGAGCGGAGCAGGTGGTAATGCCCACTCCCCCTTCAGCAAGCTGGGATCAAGAGCGGAGCAGGGGGTGGTACCCACCCTCCACCTTAACCCAGCTGCTATAAGGAGCAGTCCAGCAAAGGAGAGAGTCACGAGAGAAACAGTAGCCAAAACAAAAAGTCGTGACGACCTAACTAACAAGTACAATAACAATTACTCCCACAACCAATTATTACAATATCCCAGCATGCATTTTATAAACAGTATTCAAGATAACCAATTGCACACAGACACACAAAAACCTTGCCACGGCAGCTGCAAAATGCAGTACAATAAGTTGAGTTCATACAGGGTTTTTTTTAACATAAAGTGCTAGTGCCAATTCCAATATTTATACAACACTCATTGCATAATTAAAGTGCAAATGCTACAATGATTATGATTCATAGAGCACAATGTGCCACCCCACAGTCATAACATTGCATAGAAATTCTGCAAGCAGACAGCTCGTGGATATAAGTGGAGGGGCCTCCCTCTAGGCCCAGGTGGTGCCCAGGCCACATATATACATGGGAGTAAAGAATTCTTATCAGCCCATTCCGGCCAAAGACCTTGACGTCCTCGTCTTCCCATGCCTTTGCAGACAGGGGGAGGCTGGGAATGGGTGTTTGAAATGTTGTTACTTTCATTTCATGTGTCATTCTCAACAAAGCTCTTGTTCAGCCAAGAGTCGCAAACCCTTGGAATGTGGACACCTGTATCCTGAGCGTAATCTTCCAATAAACCTCTTGAAACCAAGAAACTTTGTGCTTCTTGCAGAGGCGGGGAGACGAACTCTGGATAACTGGGATTCCATAGTCTGACATTTTGTTGAGAATCCCCTTACTCCCCCAACCCCTCACCTGGGAAGGATGGATACCGGATTTACTCCGACAGACCCGTCTGATCCTGGCATGGAGGGTGCGGGGCCACCTACTTTGCCTGCCAGTGGGACTGGTCAGGTGCGAGTGAGTGGCGAAGGTGCCCAGCTGAAAGTCAGCGTAGGACGGGGCATCCAAGCGCTGTCGTCGGTGCCAACAACCCAAATGTCAGACTATGGAATCCCAGTTATCTAGAGTTCGTCTCCCCCCTTCTGCAAGAAGCACAAAGTTTCTTGATTCCAAAAGGTTTATTGAAAGATACAGGATACAAGTGACCATATTCCAAGGACTAGGAAAGCCTTGGCTGAATGAAAGCTTTGTTGAGAATGGCACACAAAATGAAAGTAGCAACATTTCAAACACCCATTCCCAGCCTCCCCACTTAGTTCTGTCTAGAAAGCCTGGGAAGGCGAGGACATCAAGGTCGGCCGGAACAGGTTGATAAGAATTCTTCGCTCCCATGGATATATGCAGCTTGGGCAGCACCTGGGCCTGGAGGGAGAGAACTAAACAACTACAGATTATAACAAGAGAACATGGCGTAGCTTTGGCTTGAGAACTGACTAGCAAACTGACGCTCCGATATTCTGCCCCCCTTAAGACCTCTCCCCTCATCCTTCTGCTTTCTCTGGGTACTTTTTATGGAACTTAGCAATCAGTCTGGGAGCATTTACATGAGAAGCTTCTACCCACTCACGAAACCCCTCCTCAAAGTCCTCCCACCTAACTAGGTAAAAGAGCTTATTGTGTCTGCGTTTGGAATCCAGGACTTCTTCAATTTCATAGTGAACTTGATCTTTGATCATGGTTGGGTGTGGCACCAATCTGCTGGGATGCCACTCATCTGGGGGAGGTGCTTTCTTGAGCAGGCTGATGTGGAAAGTTGGGTGGACCTGGCATAGATTCTTTGGTAATTCCAGTTCTAGTCAAATCATTGATTACTTTCTTTATTGGGAAGAGTCCCAGGTATTTCAGGCCCAATTTTTTACTGAGTTGTTCCGTTCTGAAGTTTTTGGTGGAGACATTCATTTTATCTCCGGGGTGTAATTTCCACTGTGCCACACGATGGTGATCTGCATACTTCTTGTAGTCAGCTTTGGCTTTATTCAAAGTTTTGTGGATTTCCGCCCACTGTTTTGCCAGGGCGGTCCACCATTCGTCTAAGTCCCCCGAATGTGTGCTGGGGGTAGCATCTCAAAGGGGAATGCTACTCCTTCATAGCCATGGACAATTTTAAAAGGAGTCTCTCCTGTTGAGCTGTGCACTGCGTTGTTGTAAGCGTACTCGGCAAGATGCAAGAGCTGGTCCAATTATCCTGTTCAACATTAATATAGCATCGGAGGAACTGCTCTAGTACTTGATTAGTTCTTTCGGACTGCCCATCGCTCTGGGGATGGTGGACGGAGCTTATTCCTTGTTCAATGCCCGCCACTTGTAAAAGCTCCTGCCAGAACTCCCCGATCCAATATTACCTTGGAAGGGAAAGAATGCAGTCTTACAATATGTTTCATGAATAAACTGGCCAACTTTTTAGCTGATGGAATACTGGAGCATGGGATGAAGTGGGCTTGTTTGGAGAATAGATCCACCACTACTAGAATACAGGAGCAACCCTTAGATGGGGGAAGATCAGTAATAAAGTCCATGGAAACTACTTCCCAGGGCCTGTTGGGAGTTTCTAAGGGTTGTAGTAGTCCCGGGGGCTTCCCCCTCCTGGGTTTCACCATAACACACGTGGGGCAGGAAGCTACATATTGAGACACATCCCTTCGGATACTGGGCCACCAAAACTGTCTCTGTATCAAATGTAAGGTTTTCAGGTATCCGAAATGGCCGGCGGTCCGGGCATCGTGGCGCCATTCGTCTCAAACTAGCAGGGATGTACAGCCGGTTTCCTTTAAACCACTCTCCACCCGCCGTTTGTGTCATTTTTCCCGTGGGTGCTTGCTCCCCCTCATTTTCCACTTTGCTTTTCACTTTAGCTCTCCACCCCTTTTGGTTATCTGGCTGTCTGGTTGCCTGGCTACGAGTAGAAACCACTCCCCCCAATTGAGTGGGGGAAAACACTGTGTCAATAGTCTCCTCCTTCCTGCTCTGGTGTTGGGGCATGTGCGAAAGGGCGCCCGCCAGGAAATTAGATTTGCCCGGTAAAAAATTCAGAGTGAAATCAAATTTAGAAAAGAATTCTGCCCAACGGAGTTGTTTAGCATTAAGGCGTTGGGACGTTCGGAGCACTTCTAAGTTTTTGTGATCAGTCCAGACCTGAAATGGGTGACGCGCTCCCTCCAACCAGTAGCGCCAGGAGTCAAGAGCAATTTTAACAGCAAACGCTTCCTTTTCCCACACACTTCAATTCTGTTCTGCTTCTATAAATTTTCTGGACAAATATGCACAGGGTCGCACCTGACCATCCTCCCCTTTCTGCATGAGGACACCCCCAATGGCTGAATCACTGGCATCCACTTGTACTATGAAGGCTCTGTTCTCATCGGGGTGCTGTAGGACCGGCTTGGTAGTGAACCGATCCTTCAGTGTTTTGAACACTAGCTGACAGCTTGGGCTCCACCGGAGTTGGGCTGTAGGCTTGGCGGCTTGCTCTCCTTTCCCTTTTGTCTTAAGCAACTCTGTTAGGGGGAGGGCTATCTGTGAGAAGCCTTCAATGAACTGCCTGTAAAAGTTAGCAAACCCCAGGAATGACTGTAATTGTTTGCGTGTGGTGGGCGCCTGCCATTTTTGCACTGCTTTTACTTTAGCCGGGTCCATTTTTAGTCTTTGCCCCGAAATACGGTAGCCTAAATAGTCCAATTACTCTTTGTGAAACTCACATTTGGATAGCTTGATTGGAAGTTTATGGTGCATTAGGGTGGCTAGGACTTTTCAGACTAATTTTACATGTGCCTCTTTATTTTCTGAATAAATAAGCACATCATCAAGGTAAACAACGACCCCTTTGTACAAAAATTCATGTAGAACCTCGTTTATCATTGACACGTATACTGAAGGGGCCCCAGATAAGCCAAACGGCATGACCAGGTATTCGAATTGGCCTAGGGGGTATTGAACGCGGTTTTCCATTCATCCCCCTCCCTTATTCTGACATGAAAATATGCATATTTGAGCTCTAATTTCGAAAAGATCTTACCCTGCGCCACTACACTTAGCAGGTTTCGGATTAGTGGAATCAGGTAGGCGTTGGTCATAGACACAGCATTGATGCCTCGGAAGTCTGTACAAAGTCTGAGTCCTCCATCCTTTTTCTTCACGAACAACACAGGGGCGGCATGTGGGGAGCTAGCCGGGTGAATGAAACCTCTCTCCAGATTCTTATCTATGAATTACCTGAGTTCCTGCCTCTCCGCCGGACTCATGGAATACAATTTTCCTTTGGGGAGCTTTTCTCCTGGAATTAATTCAATAGCACAGTCCGTGTTCCAGTGCGGCTGCAGGCTATCCGCCTCCTCCTCACTAAAGGCTTGAGCCATGTCTCGATATTCTGGAGGGATTAGACTTAGTTCCTCAGCAGTTAACAGGGCGACTTCCGAATCTGTGGGGGCTACTCCACCCCATTCTGCCTTCCAACGGTGTTTGTGGCAGTATTCTTGATTAAACACTATCATCCCTTTGGCCCAGTTGATGTAGGGGTTATGATCATCTACTGCCTAAGATGAGCGGATATTTGGCGGTTCGGCTTACAATAAACGGATGCATTTCCTAATGTTGGAACATGTCTGTGGGCACTTGCTCTGTCTCTAAGACAGCTGGGTTCATATTAGAGCCATCCATTTGCTCAAAGATGATTGGGACTTTTAGTTCATGCATTTCTAGCCCCAGTCCGTTTACTAGCGCTGGTGCTATAATATCTCGGGAGCATCCGGAGCCAATTAATGCTTGGACTCGAATGTGGGTCCCCCTCTTAGGGTTTACTAGTATAACGGGGATGAATAATATGGCTCCTCTTTCTCTCATCTCCTCCGGGGTGGTCTTCTCCTCGATCTGCTGTTGGGGCCTCCTCACAACAGATCCATCTCATTTCCTGATGGCAGGCTGAGCTCATCGGCCTCTGGGACCTGGGCTTCGAACTCCATGCACACTTCATCCGCCTCCAAGCCCATCTTGTTGCACCCTTTTTTAGCCATACCCCGGACCCTGCTGGATCGTGGGTCGGAGTGGGACGCGCCGGGGGCGCCGGCGCCTGCACCCGGAGAGGGCATTGGGATGCGAAATGCCCACTGTTTCTGCATTGGAGGCACAGTCCTTGTCTCCATCTCATCTCCCGGGCTCCTCTCGCAGCGGAAGTGCCCCGTCCTCCCCGCTGACCTGGTGGGGCTCGTCGGGTCCCCATGGCTTGTTCTTGCTCAACCATTGGGAAGACTTGAGTGCAATTCTCCACTTCACAGGCCAGTTGTATCCACCCCAGAAGCATTGGTGGATCATCTTGCATTAGCGCCCTGTCCAGCAACATGGGGTTCATCCCATTCCGAAACAGTACAATTTTGGTTCCTTCCTCCTGATGTGGGCACTTGGCTGCCAGCTGACGGAACTTGGCTGCATAGTCTCTCACTGACTGGGACCCTTGCCGCAAGGTTTGTCGTTCCGTGCAGGCCCATTCCCCTTCTAGAGGGTCTTCATACTGGGCTCTGAGCATGGCAATAAAGGCTTGCAGACTTCCCAGCTCTGGGGCCCCCGTGTAGTAGAGGGTTACATACCATTCAGCTTCTATGCCTTCCAGGCGGGCTGTGAGATGCATCACTCGGCTCTCTTCATTGGGGAACAGGTAACCCCACTGATTGAAGAACTGCAAGGCTTGTATGACAAAGAACCCTAACTTACGGGGGTCACTGTCAAAGGTAGCTTCCATCTTAATCCATCCCATCGGTAGTTTGCCCTCACCAGCTCCTCCCATGTCGACAGGTTGGACAGGTGGCCATTGTGGTGCAGAGCCTCTAAGAAGTATGCCTTGGGGTCGCGGCTGAACCAGCACAGGCCTCAGCAGCCTTGGTCTTGGTAGCACTCCTGGAGCACCCGGACACAGTTGAGGGGGAGGTGGAACTGGGAGTCATCCAGGTGGCCCAGGTCCCCCTGGTCTCAATTGTGGCCTTGGCTGTGGCGGTGGCGCCGGCTCCTGAGGTTGAGGCACGGCTGCTGCAGGAGTAGCAGGTCCTGGACCTGCAGAGGCCGCTCCTCTGATGGTAGTGCTGCCCCCCCCACTGAAGGGAGTCCTGGCATTGGTCCTTGGGGCGCTACCCCCCTTGTGACCATCTCTTGCGGGTGCGGCTCCTCTTGACCTGGCGGGGCCAGCCGTTCCCAGCAGTGGTGGTAACGGGAGTGGTGGGCCTTGTGTGGGTGGGGCTGCCGGTCTTGTGCTACCTCTGGCCACCACCAACTCAAGCAACTGTTGTAGTCCCGCTGGGGCCTGGGCCCCAGCTTGCCCCGCACCTTCCTCTCCCTGGACCAGCAATGCAATCAAATAGGTGGCTTGTGCTAAATATGCTTGCATCACCTCCATTTGCGCTTCCAGGGCTTGGTAGCGGTTCTCTTCCTCCATGTTTGGGGTCGGGCTCCATATCTTCCTCTCCGTGTGGCTGGAGCAAGCTCTCTTCCCAAGCTCTCTGTTGGTGATCGGCTCTCACCACCGCCTCCTCCGTGGGCTGAGCCTCTTGGACTTGAGCTTGGGGACCAGATGCGGCAGCCACCCCCGAAGCGACCTGGTCTTACATCTCGGTTGCACTGGCCACCCAAACTTTGGCAATTCCAGTCACAGCTAAAACACCATACTGTAGCACTTGGGCCTGCCCCTGCAGGGTAGCCAACCGTCCCTGTCCTTCAGGGACTCCTGTCTCACTCTCCCAAGTCCCGATTGAACCGACATCTGCATAGTCCCAGCTCATGAGCTCTGTGCGCGGCATAGTCCAATCCGGGAGACTTCCTGTCTCTTCGGGCGGATTCACCTCCACCAGACACCTCGCCGCCTCATCCCATCGATACCATGACTGGATGCTGTTCCGGGCATCTCTGGCGGAGAGAGTGGACATCCGGCCGGTTTTCCAAACCTGGCCTCCTGTTGCTCCCAGGTCCTCCGACACCGGAGCTAAGTCCATCATAGAGCTGGAAAACATAGTGCTGGCACGTCTTTCCCTGGTATCCTGTGGCCGTGGGGCCCACTGCCGTGGTGTAGGCACGGACGTCAGAGGGGTAAATCCTCATCCCATGGTGATCCGGGGCCTGGTGCCTTCCCTGCTTGCTCACGCCTGATCAGTCCCACTGTCAGGCTGTGAAAACAGCCCCTCACTCTCCGTGCCTGGATCAGACGGGTCTGTTGGATGTAATCCGGTATCCATCCCTCCCAGTTGAGGGGTCGGGGGAGTTAAAAGAGATTCTCAACAAAATGTCAGACTATGGAATCCCAGTTATCTAGAGTTCGTCTCCCCCCTTCTGCAAGAAGCACAAAGTTTCTTGATTCCAAAAGGTATATTGAAAGACAGTGCTCAGGATACAAGTGACCATATTCCAAGGACTAGGAAAGCCTTGGCTGAATGAATGCTTTGTTGAGAATGACACACAAAATGAAAGTAGCAACACTTCAAACACCCATTCCCAGCCTTCCCCCCCTTAGTCCTGTCTAGAAAGCTTGGGAAAGCGAGGACATCAAGGTCGGCTGGAACGGGTTGATAAGAATTCTTCAC
The DNA here is from genome assembly GCF_028583425.1 of Eublepharis macularius. Lineage (NCBI taxonomy): Eukaryota > Metazoa > Chordata > Lepidosauria > Squamata > Eublepharidae > Eublepharis > Eublepharis macularius. Next base: position 6,586,860 of record NC_072792.1, read on the forward strand.
TCCCATGGATATATGCGGCTTGGGCAGCACCTGGGCCTGGAGGGAGAGAACTAAACAACTACAGATTATAACATGAGAACATGGCGTAGCTTTGGCTTGAGAACTGACTAGCAAACTGACGCTCTGACACTGACAGTGGGTTTCGAGGCCCTGACACACCAGGGAGAGGCGGGCCGGCACCATGTTTTCATGCTCCATGATCTATTCGAATTTAGCCCCGGTAGCGGAGGACCTGTGGCCAACCAGAGGCCACGACTGGGAAACTGTACGAGTATCCACGCTCTCAGCGGGACTGACCAGAGCCAGCACTCAGCCCTGGTACCGCTGGGATGAGGGAACAGGTTGCCTTGTGGAGTGGATTCTGCCGGAGGAGACTGGCAGTCTCCCGGACTGGAATACACCACAAACAGAGTTAATGAGCTGGGACTATGCCGAGGTAGGTTCAGTCGGAACCTGGGAGAACGAGACTGGAATCCCGGCGGGAGAGGGTCATTGGACTAATCTACAGGATCAAGCCCAAGTGTTGTGGTAGAGAATACTGGCTATGATGGGAATGGTCAAGGGCTGGGTCGCAAGTGCCTCGGAGATGCCGGGCCCACCGGCTTCAGGGACAGCCGTGGCCTCGGGGCCCCAAACGTGTGGGGCCGGTTTCTTGGAGGAGGCGGTGGAGAGGGTTGATCGCTGCCAGCAAGCCTGGGAGGAGAGCCTTCTCCAACAAACCCAGGAGGAAGAGACCGAACCAGACCCCAGTGACCAAGCAGAAGAGCACTACCAAGTCCTGGAGGAGCAGATGTCAGCAATGAGAGAGGACTTAGCGTAAGCCACCAATCTCATAGGGCTGATGGTGCAAGGGGAGTCGGGTGCGACACATGCAGGCGGTCCAACCTGGAGGCCAGGCCCAACCAGGACCCCGGCCACTTCTTGCATTGCCGGCTCCTAAGGTTCGTCCACCACGACCTGCCCCGCCGGCCCCAGGGCCACCAATTCCATTGCCACCACCAATGGGACCCGCCGGCCCCGCTGCGCCTGGGGGGGGCGCTCTCCCAGACCAGCACCGGGGGGGCCAGTGGTACCTCCAGCTGGCCCCGTAATACTGGCTGGCCCTATAGTTCCGGGTGGGCCAGCTGCACCAGCAGGACCAGGACCCGCTGCCCCAGGTGAGGGGTCGCGCATCAGCCACAAGGCTCACTACCACCACCACCTCAGCTGCAAGGCCCGCTACCACCACCATCTCAACCACGGCCACAGCTGGTTCCCGGAGGAGCTGGACCACCAGGTCGACCACAAGCCCTGTTCCGTCCACAACTGTGTCCTGGAGGACAAGGGGTGCCGTTGAGACCCGTGCCAGGCACAAGAGTGCAACAACCGCCTTGACTGAGGGGTTCCTCACCGCAAATGCCGCCTTTGCAACCAATCCAAGCCGCAGACACGATAGCCGGCGGTGGGGCCGAGCTGCCTATGGTATGGATTAAACCAGAAGCAACGTTCGACGGGGACCCACGTAAATTGGGATTCTTTGTAGTTCAGGCACTACAATTCTTTAACCAGTGGGGCTACCGTTTCCCAAATAAAGAAAGCCGAGTAATGCATTTAGCAGCCCGCCTAGAGGGCATCGCAGCAGAATGGTATGTAATTCTTTATTATTCGGGGCCCCCCGAATTGGAAAGTTTGCAAGCCTTCATCGCCGCACTGAGAGCCCAGTATGAGGATCTGCTGGAAGGGGACAGGGCCCGCACTGAACTTCAAACCTTGCGACAGGGATCTCAATCCGTGAGAGACTATGCAGCCAAATTCCGCCAGCTGGCCGCTAAGTGTCCGCATTACGAAGAGGGAATGAAAATGGTACTGTTCCGTAATGGGATGAATCCCAGGCTGCTCGATAGAGCTCTGATGCAGGATGACCCCCCAACACTCCTGGGTTGGATACAACTAGCGTGTGAAGAGGAAAACCGTACTCAAGTTGTCCAGCTAGTAGAACAGCAGCAAACCACGGGAATTCGAAGAGCCCCACCAGCTCCCAGAGGGGGTTGATGTACCTCAGTAGCAAGGGGGGGCAGAGAAATGCGCTGGAGACAAGGTCTATGTCTTCAATGTGGAAGTAGTGGGCATTTTGCAGCGCAATGCTCTTAGCCGGGTGCAAGCTCAATCACAGCCACTGGCTTGTCCCGTTCTGGCCCCGCGAGCCAACAGAGGTCGAGGAGAGACTAAGAGGGGGCGTCCGGAGATGGGATTAGAAGCGGAGGAAGTTTTGATGGAGTTTGATGCTCAGCTTCAGGATCCTGAAGCCACCAGCCCGCCGTCGGGAAACGAGATGGATCTGTTGTGAGGAGGCCCCAACGGCAGATCAAAGAGAAGACCACCCCGGAGGAGGTGAGAGAAAGAGGGGCCATATTATTCATTCCAGTTACACTAGTGAACCCAAAAAGAGGGACCCATGTCCGAGTGCAAGCTTTAATTGACTCAGGGTGCTCCCGGGACATTATTGCACCAGCGTTAGTAAATGGACTGGGGTTAGAAACCCATGAGCTGAAAGTCCCAATTATTGAGCAAATGGACAGCTCTAACATGAATCCAGCCGTTTTGGAAACAGAGTGGATACCTACGGGGATGGGCAAGCATTGGGAAAGTTGTCCTTACGTAGTAAGCCAAGCAGCCAAGTATCCACTCATCCTGGGGAGTAGATGGCTTTGGGACCATAACCCCTATATTAATTGGGCCAAAGGAATAATTGTTTTCAATCGAGAATATTGCCAGAAACACCATTGGAGTTTGGAATGGGGCGGGGAGGCCCCGGTGAATTTGGAGGTGGCCCTTTTATCTACAGAGGAGCTGAATCTCATTCCTCTGGAATACCGAGACATGGCTCAAGCCTTTAGTGAAGAGGAGGCGGATAGCCTGCCACCTCATCAAAATACAGACTGCTCCATTGAATTGATCCTGGGTGAACAACTCCCCAAAGGGAAATTATATACCATGAGCCCGGCAGAGAGACAAGAGCTCAGGAAGTTCATAGACAAGAATTTGGAGAGAGGCTTCATCTGTCCTGCCAGCTCCCTGCATGCGCCCCCCGTGCTGTTTGTGAAGAAAAAGGACGGGGGGGGGGGTTCAGGTTGTGCACAGACTTTCGGGGTCTCAGTGCTGTGTCTATGATCAATGCATATCCGATCCCTTTGATTCAAGACCTGCTTAGTGTGGTGGCGCAGGGTAAGATCTTTTCAAAATTGTATCTCAAGGATGCTTATTTTCATGTCAGAATAAGGGAAGGGGATGAATGGAAAACCGTGTTCAATACCCCCTTAGGCTAATATGAATATCTCGTAATGCCGTTTGGCTTAAAAGGGGCCCCTTCGGTTTACATGATGATGATCAATGAAGTTCTGCATGAATTTTTATACAAGGGAGTTTTTGTTTACCTAGATGATATGTTAATTTATTCAGAAAATAAAGAAGCGCATGTAAAATTGGCCCGGAAAGTGTTGGCTGCCCTAAGGCGTCACCAGCTCTCAATCAAACTGTACAAGTGTGAATTTCATAAAAAGGAATTGGATTATCTGGGCTATTGTATTTCAGGGCAAGGACTAAAAATGGATCCTGCTAAAGTTAAAGCTGTGTGAGACTGGCAAGTGCCCACCACCCTAAAGCAATTACAATCATTCCTGGGCTTTGCTAATTTTTCAGACAGTTCATTGAAGGTTTCGCCCAAATTGTTCTCCTTTTAATGGACTTGCTCAAAACAAAAGGGAAGGGGGAGCAAGCCAATAAGCCGATGGCTAAGCTCGGATGGGGGTCAAATTGTCAGTTAGCTTTCGAAACACTAAAGGATCGTTTTTACCACAGAGCTGGTCCTGCAGCATCCCGATGAAAACCGGGCTTTCATAGTGCAGGTGGATGCCAGTGACTCAGCCATTGGGGGGGGGGTCCTCATGCAAAAAGGGGATGATAACAAGGTGCGGCCGTGTGCATATTTATCCTGGAAATTTACGGAGGCGGAACGCAATTGGAGTGTGTGGGAGAAAGAAGTGTTTGTGGTAAAGGTAGCTCTCACAACCTGGTGTCACTGGCTGGAGGGAGCACGTCACCCGTTTCAGGTGTGGATGGATCACAAAAATTTAGAAGCGCTCTGCACGCCCCGGCATCTCAATGCCAAGCAACTCTGCTGGGCTGAGTTCTTGTCAAAATTTGATTTCACCTTAAACTTCTTACCAAGCAAGTCCAACTTCCTGGCGGATGCCCTGTCGCACATGACCCAACACTAGAGTAGAAGGGAGGAGACTACTGACACAGTATTTTCCCCCAGCCAATTGGGAGCCGTAGTTACTACACATAGCCAAACAACCAAAAAGCAAAATAATCTCGAGGGGTGGAGAGATAAAGTGAAAAACGAGGTGGAAAAGGAGGGGGAGCGAGCGCCCTCAGGAAAAATGACACACACGACTACGGGAGAGTGGGTGAAGGGAGACAAGCTATACATCCCAGCTAGTTTAAGGAAAGAAGTGCTGCAACAATGCCACAACGCTCGGACTGTCAGCCATTTCGGATACCTAATGACCTTGCATTTAATACAAAGACAGTTCTGGTGTCCCAGTATCAGGAAGGATGTGTCCCAGTACGTAGCTTCCTGCCCTAATTGTATAATGGCGAAGCCTAGGACGGGGAAGCTCCCGGGACTTTTGCAACCACTGAAAACCCCTCCAGGCCGTGGGAAGTCATTTCCATGGACTTTATCACTGAGCTACCCCCCTCTAAAGGCTGCACATGCATTCTGGTAGTGGTGGACTTGTTCTCAAAACAAGCGCACTTTGTTCCTTTCACCACTATACCGTCAGCAAAGAAACTTGCCAGTTTGTTCATGAAACACTTTGTAAAGCTGCACTCTTTTCCTTCCAAGGTGATATCGGATTGGGGAGTACAATTTGTTGCCAACTTCTGGCGGGAGCTTCTGCAGGTGGCGGGCATTGAACAAGGATTAAGCTCTGCCTATAATCCCGAGAGCGATGGACAGTCAGAAAGAACTAATCAAGTATTAGAACAATTTCTCAGATGTTATATTAATTTCCAACAAGATAATTGGACTCAAATTCTTCATCTGGCCGAGTACGCCTATAACAACTCGATTCACAGCTCCACAGGTGAAACCCCATTTAAAGTGGTACATGGTTATGAGGGATTGGTGTTCCCCTTCGAAGTGCAGCCAGAATCCAAACACTCGGGGGACTTAGGGGAATGGTGGACCTCCCTCACAGAGCAATGGACTGTAATTCAAAAGACTGTGACTAAAGCAAAAGCGGACTACAAAAAGTATGCCGATCGCCATCGTGTGGCGCAATGGGAATTACACCCCAGAGATAAAGTTTATGTCTCTACAAAAAATTTCAGATCAGAGCAATTCAGCAAAAAACTGGGGTTAAAGTATTTAGGGCCCTTCCCAATTAAACGAGTAATCAACAATGTAACCATAGAATTGGAATTGCCAAAGAATCTGCACCAGGTCCACCGTACCTTTCACATTAGTCTACTCAAAAAGGCACCTTCCCCAGATGAATGGCATCCAGAAAAACCACTGCCCCACCCAACGGTGATAGACGGCCAAATCCACTACGAAACAGAAGAAATCTTGGATTCCAAGCGTAGACACAAGACTTTTTACCTGGTTAGGTGGAAGGACTTTGAGAAGGGGTTTCATGAGTGGGTGGAGGCTTCTCATGTAAATGCCCCTAAGCTCCTCACTAAGTTTCATAAACGCTATCCTGAGAAAGCAGGAGCTAAGGGGGAAGGGGAGGGGTCTTAAGGGAGGCAGAATGTCAGAGTGTCAGTTTCCTTGTCAGTTCTCGAGCCAGAGCCACGCTATTTTACCTTGCTATAATCTATTGTTGTTTAGTTTTCCTCCCTCTAGGCCCAGGTGGTGCCCAGGCCGCATATATCCATGGGAGCGAAGAATTCTTATCAGCCCGTTCCGGCCAAAGACCTTGACGTCCTCGTCTTCCCATGCCTTCGCAGACAGGACTAAGGGGGGAGGCTGGGAATGGGTGTTTGAAGTGTTGTTACTTTCATTTCATGTGTCATTCTCAACAAAGCTTTTGTTCAGCCAAGGGCCTCAAGTCCTTGGATTGTGAACACCTGTATTCTGAGCATATTCTTCCAATAAACCTTTGAAACCAAGAAACTTTGTGCTTCTCGCAGAGGGGGGGAGACGAACTCTGGATAACTGGGATTCCATAGTCTGACACGTGCCTTAATCCAGCTGGTATTAGGAGCAGAACAGGTGTCAATGCCCACCCCTGCCTTAACCCAGATGATATTAGGAGTGGAGCAGGTGAAATTTCTGCTCACACCTTAACAGAGCTGTTATTAGGAGCAGAGCAGGCACCAATGCCACCCCCACCTTAACCCAGCTGGTATTAAGAGCAGAGCACTTGGCAATGCCCTCCCCCTTTCACCCTGCTGGGATCAGAAGCAGAGCAGGTAGCCATGCCCACCACCGAACTTAACCCAGCTGGGATCAGGCACAGAGCAGGTGACAAAATCCACCCCCTTCACCCAGCTGAGATCAGGAGCAGATCAGATGGCAATGCCCACCCCCTTCCCCCAGCTGGAATCAGAAGTGGAGGAGGTGGCAATGCCCACTCCCCACTTAACCCAACTGGTATTCGGAACAGAGCAGGAAGCAATGCCCTCGCCCCGCCTTAACCCAACTGGAATTAGGAGCAGAGCACTTGGCAATGCCCAACCCCTTCACCCAGCTGGAATCAGAAGCAGAGTAAGTTGCTTTGCCCACCCACTGCCTTAACCCAGCAGGTATTAGGAGCAGGTATTAGGATATCTCAGTGACACTGAGAGATCTCTGTCTTTTCGTGCTACACCTCTGAAGATGCCAGCCACAGCTGCTGGCGAAACATCAGGAACTACAATGCCAAGACCACGGCGATACAGCCCGGAAAATCCACAACAACCAAGAATGTTAATGATTGGATGTTTTGGAGTTGGTTAATTCATAGGGTCACCATAAGTTGGAAGCAATTTGACAGCTCTTAACACACAGATAAAACATATGCCTTTAATGTACAGCACTCCCTTAAAAAAAAAATGACCTGAGCCAACGATGAGGGTGGGAAATAGGAAGCTCAACCTGCAGGGATTCTGGTGCTAGGAGTATCAATTGCCTACTTTGGACAGGCATTCTATGGCCAATGGCCTCTTTCACTTGCCCTTGCCTCTGGGGCCAGTGGGAGAAACAGCAGCAGTAATATATGATGTTGTGCTACTTGCTGATGTCACACTCAGATTTGATTCTACCGTTGCTCTAGAAACTCTATGGTATTATCTTAGAATTTCTGGAGAGTTGGACAATGCATCAGCAGGTAGTGCAAAATCATGTCTGCCCCTTGCCCTGTCCACAAAGCACCCAGGGGTGCCAAATGGCAGGTTGGCATCCCTATCACGTGTAGTCCTGACAAAGGTTTTGCAGAAGGCCCATATTCAGAGGCAGAAAGAGCTTCAGTGTGATGTTGCAGGCACAGGGGGAATGATGCCTCTGTCTGGTCATCTGTCCTTTCTAAGCCTCACAGCAAGCTAGCATCTGCCTCCCTTACCTACTGTTTCAGAACCGGGCCTTCTTTTTCATGCTGAAAAGAAAATATTGCATTATTTAAATAATAATACACATCAGTATATTACACAGCTTTTGTCCCCCCCACTCCCCGTTCAGGTGTCTTCACCCTGGTTATACTGCTGGAGAGCACGAGGCACCAAAGCAAAATCTCTGTTTATGGATCTGCACACATAAGAGGTTTTTTTTGTGAGTGTGTAAAAATTGCTTATTTATTCTGGTATCTAAAGGAATTTGATACTGTTTTCTTTCACAATGCTGACTTCATTGCCTTCCAATATATATGCTCTTCCCACTTCCACTCTCAGTATTTATTAGCAACACAATCAATCTCTACCATATAGCCAGTGCCATGATTGAAGATCTACAGATTCTCAGGTGGATCATAAAACAAATATCTTTTTAAGAGTCTCAGGACAGCCAGCAAGTAGTATTGGACTCATTATTCCTGTTTAGAGTTTTGAGAAATGGTTATAATTCCATTTATTATCGGTCTTTGGAATGAAAACATTGTGGTTTATTTTTGAAATGCTGTAAAACCCTTAATGGAATTGTGGGAAATGGATTTAATGAAAGAGATGTTATATAACTTTATGTGCCTTCTATTACTGTTAGGCACTTTTACTATTCTCAGGAGCTAATGTAGTATTTGTAACGCAACTTGCAAGAAAATGAGACTTGAAACAAAAGACCAAAACAGGATGTATGTTATACATGTAAATCACTGTGAGAAGTAAGATCAAAGTACTGTGAAGCTTGCTACCAGGTAGACAGCAATTAATAAGCACCTGCTTGTCCCTTGACACCTGTTTCTTATTTGATACAGAAACCCCTTTGTGAAACTTCCTATGCAAAATGTTGCAATGAAAGCTAACTAGATTAGCAGAACCTTTCAAGGCTGAGAGAAAACCACAAAGCAGAGGAATGAGTGCTGAATGCAATTTTAAGCAAATTCCTAGGGACGGGAGAGTACTTCTGTCCCACGGAACCCAGAGAAATATTCTCCGCTTGAAGCCCACAAGGTCAGAAGTGACAATGGGGTGCCTTTACTAAATGTTACATAGACCAAAAGAATGGACATGAATGAGAAGCCTATGAAGGAGATGTGTGGGAAAGGAAGAAAGATGTTCCTTTCTGAGATAGAATCAAGGACAGATAAGATAAAGAAATAGCAATTGGGTAATGCTGTAACTATGCTGTTGACCTAAGTGGTTTCTTCCAATCATAATACCCTTAGACACTTGTATCATGAGAGGTGGTCGCCCACTTGAGCCAATGGGGGCCACTGTGTTTTCTGAGCCAATAGAATAACAAATATTATAATTAAGAAAAAGGTATTAATTGCTTTGTACTGCTATTGTAGCTTTGATGAGCATTGGACACAAGGGGACCTTTTACTCTTTGTGTAACCATTGTCCCTCCATCATTTAATAAACGGTTATAGGTTGCTTCATCCTCAGGACTCCGCATCTGTCTCTTATTATGATCGGCTAAAGGGACATTCAGGACACCAGTTGTGTCCAACAAACCTGGGGGCTTGTCCTCAGTTGCTACCCCCCGATGGGCATCGCTGGTGGAAGGACATTGACATCTCCCTGGATAGGTGCAGCCTGGCCCAGTTTGGCCAGCTGGCAGACTTCGATGCTGCCTGCATGACGGTGCCCTGAAGAACTGCAGCATACCTGTTGAAAGTTACCGGAGTCCTGTTTGGGATCCATGGAGGTCTAATGCAGCTCTAAGAGCTGAGCTGTCTGTGCCGCTGTTTGGAAGGCTGGGGGGGCGAAAAATAGCCCACCTCCACCTGTTCTCAGGTGGAGAACAGGCGAGTATGCTCGTGCACCTGAGGGTGCATTGATCTCGGGTGAGGAGGGGGTTCCACGCAACGAACTCCCACCCACCCTTGAGGTCCCACCCGAAGAAAGGTTGCCTTGATCTCTGCAGTGGCTCTGGAGTCAAATTTTTGGCATAAGACCTTCATGCCCAAGCTTCAATGAAACAGCAAGGGGCTTTGGACTTAATTGAATAAAAGAAGCAGTGATTACAACCCAAGAAAAATGCTTAAGAAGGTAAAGATCGCTATCTCTCAGTACGGGACAGATTTTAAAAAGAATTAAGTGGTTAAAGTGGATTTTAGAACTGCTACAGATTGGGAATGTAAGGGGGAAGACTCCGGCAAGAAAAATTTTGAAAAAGTAATTTTGCAAAAGAAGTTAGCGTGGAAATTGGACTATTGTTTACATACCTGCGGCTGGGAAGAGATAATGGACTGTGAGAAAGTTTAAAAAATCGCGAGAACTGCTGTGTAAAATAGGGGAACAGGAAGTACGTCAAAACCATAAAGAGACTGGTGAGAAGGGTTCATGTTTGGACGCCGGAAGAAGGGCGACGCCATTTTGGAATAGGGCAAGGGAAGTAGGCCATCTTTGAAGAAGGTAAGGGCAAATATTTCAGCATAAAACCATAGAGAAAAAACGCCCGACATTTTGAACACTTTGAAATAGCACTTAGCTAAAATAAACTGGATTTGGACTTTTAAAAACACCAGAAAGCAATAAATCAGCACCACGGAGTTAAGGAAACGGGCAGACTCGTGGGAGCGGAGCAGAGCAAGCCCCACAATGTCGAAGAAAGAGTGGCAAACCACGATGGATAACTTGGACACAAAAGTTTCAGAGGGGAATAAAGAGCTTAAAGACATGATATTAGAGATGGCGAAAGAATTAAAAGACTTTAAAGAGACACTTAAATTAGAAATGGCAGAACTGACGAAAGGTATGGATAAAATACAGAATGACCTACAAGTTACACAGCAGAGAGTTAATGCAGTTGAGTGAACGGTAGAGACGATAGCAGACGTGCACAAGACCAAGATGAGGGGAATGAGAGGAAGAATGGCCATTGCGGAATGTAAACAGATGGAAAAGCAATTAAGGTTTCATGCGATCCCAGAAGTGGAGGGAAAAACACCCAGAGATCAGATTACAGAAACTTTGGCAGGCTACCTGGGGAAGGAGGAGGAAGAGATTGCAGCTCTTCTGGACGTGGTGTACAGAATTAATTCCAGATTTGCAGCCCAGAGGAAATTACCAAGGGACATGATTGTGCAATTTACGACCAGAAACACAAGAGAATTAATTGTGAGCAAACAATTTCAGGATCCATTAGAAGTCGATGGAAAAGAGGTGAGAATCATGAAAGAGTTGCCCAGATTGGTGTTGTTGGAGTGGAAAAAATACAGAGATCTGGTCCAGATGTTAAAGGAGCTGAAAATCAGGTACAGATGGGAAATACCAGAAGGACTGACATTTGAGTTTGGTGGAGCAAGAAAGAGCATCAGATCTGGTCAGGAGATGGAGACTTTTATTAGGGAAAATGAAAAGGACTTACCAAAAACCACAAGAAAGTGATCATGGAGTGTAAAATCATATCTTGGAATGTTAATGGACTAAATTCACCCTGTAAACGTAGAGCTACTTTCCACTGGCTGTTAAAACAAAAATGTAATATAGTCTGTCTGCAGGAGACACATATTAGAAAGCAAGACGTAAAATATTTGAAATTTGCTAAACTGGGAAAAGAATTTGTTGCTGCTTCTAAAAAGAAAAAGAGAGGTGTTGTAAATAAAAGATGAATTGCAGCCCAGACTAGTGTTAAACGACGTAGAAGCCAGATATGTAGCAGTGGAAATTACATGGAATTCTAAGAAGACATTGCTGATTGGGATTTATGCACCAAATGGTGCAAAAAAGAATTTTTTTATGGACTTAGAGAAACAATTAGATGACCTGTCCTATGATCACATAATCTTGGCAGGTGACTTCAATGGAGTTACAAACTTGGAAGATGATAAGCAGTCTAAAGCAGCTCACAAAAAAGAGGACTATTGCCAAAGACTTTTTTTGCGATTAAGGAACAAGAAAACCTAGAGGATGTATGGAGGAGACAATATCCTAAAAACAGACAATATACATTTTACTCTGCGAGACATTCGACACTATCAAGAATTGACATGATCTGGGCCTCCAAATTATGTGGAGATTTGGGAAAAATCTCAAAAGGAAAGGATGGAGAATAAACGAAGATTTGTTACAAATAGAAGAAAACATTGCGTTGCTATGAAGAGAGACCAAGTTTTTTATACAATACAATTTGAATAAAGAAGTGCCGACTAACAAGGTATGGGACACTTATAAAGCAGTGACAAGAGGCGTACTAATGGACTTGATGCAAGGAGCAGGAGGAAAAAGGAGGAAAAGAGATCTGAAATTCTGGATAAAATAAAAGCCAAAGAGATACAGCTTAAGAAAAGACCGGGGAAAAAATATATCAGGACATTAAAATCTTGCAGGAGCAATTGACGGCAATGGACAACAAAGAACTAGAATGGAATCTTAAGAAGATGAACCAGAGGTCGTTTGAACGTGCTAACAAGCCCGGGAAGTATTTGGCATGGCAATTGAAAAAAAGGAAGAAGAAAATTATAAGTAAAATTCTGGAAGACGATAAGGTGTTGATGGATCAAGCTGCCATTAGTAGAGCCTTCTTTAAATTCTATGCAAAACTGTACCAAAAAAGAGAAGTGAGCGAGAGTTCAATAGCGGAATATTTAGAGAAGATCAAAATTCCGACAATCCCCGAAAAATGGAAAGAGAAATTAAATAAGGAAGTGACAGAAGAAGAAATAAGAGATGCTATACAATCAACCAAATTAGGGAAGGCACCAGGACCAGATGGCCTAACGGCAAAGTTCTACAAAGTGATGGTTAATGAACTGGCGCCCTTCCTGAAAGAGGCAATGAACGGAGCAATGCAAGACAAAAGAGTTCCTGATTCATGGAATGAAGCCAACATATCACTGATTCCGAAGGAGAGTCAAGATTTGATGAATGTTAAGAATTATAGACCAATCTCCTTGTTGAATAATGATTATAAAATATTTGCAAAGGTTTGGGCAGAGAGATTGAAAGGATGGATGTCTGAGTTCATTGCTGAGGAACAGGCGGGATTTTTACCTAACAGACAAATTAAAGATAATTTGAGAACAGTGATAAACGCTATTGAATACTATAACAAGCACTGTGACAGAGAGGTCGTTTTTTTCTTCGTGGACGCGGAAAAAGCATTTGACAATCTGAACTGGGACTTTATGTTTGCCACTATGGAAAAGCTGCAAATGGGAGAAAAGTTCGTGCAAGCGGTTAAGGAAATTTACAGAGACCAAAGTGCAGCAATTATAGTGAATGAGGACTTGACTAAAAAATTGAAAATAAGTAAAGGAACAAGACAGGGGTGCCCTTTGTCACCATTGCTATTTATCTTGATCTTGGAAATATTGATGATTCAAATAAGAGAGGATGATACAATTCGAGGCATGAAAATAAAAGAGTTCTCCTACAAGGTCAGGGCCTTTGCGGATGATATAATGTTAATAGTAGCTAATGGAGATAACAAACTGTGAGGTAACTAATAAAGTAAAATATTTGGGCATTGAACTGACTGCGAAAAATATAGATCTGTTTAAAAATAATTATGAGAAACTATGGATACAAATAGAGAGAGACTTAATAAAATGGAACAAATTGAACCTATCCTGGTTGGGAAGAATAGCAGCAGTAAAAATGAATGTTCTACCAGGAGTAATGTTCTTGTTGCAAACTATTCCAATCATCCGAGACTCCAAACAATTTGATAAATGGCAAAGGAAAATTTCAGACTTTGTGTGGGCAGGCAAGAAACCTCGAGTGAAAATGAAGGTATTACAAGATGCGAAGGAAAGAGGCGGTCTGCAACTGCCCAACATAAGGTTATACCATGAAGCAATATGTCTGGTATGGCTGAAAGATTGGATAATGTTAAAAAACCATAAGCTTCTGGCCTTGGAAGGACATACAAAATTATTTGGATGGCATGCATACATGTGGTATGATAAAGTAAAAGCAGACTCTATGTTTTTGCACCATTACATCCAAAGAAGCCTCTTCACGGTCTGGAGGAAATACAAAGCATACATGGAGGATGGAATTCCTTCATGGGTGGTTCCGTATGAAATAATAGATCCGAGAACTGTTGATAATGAACAGCAATGTTTAACGTACAAGGAGATTACACAAATACAATATTCAAAGCTGAGAATAAAGACAGAAGAAGAATTGTCTCCTCGCTATGGATGGTTTCAGTACAGACAGATCAGAGATCTTTATAATGCGGACTACCTGAGAGGAGGTATAAGATTGGAAAAATCGGAGTTGGAGGAAGTGTTACTACAAGAAGGCAAGAAAGAAATATCTAAAATTTATAAATTACTGCTGAAATGGTACACAGAGGACAAAACAGTAAAAGTCCAGATGGTGAAGTGGGCAATAAATTTTCATAAAGAGATAACGATGGAGGCATGGGAGCATCTATGGAAAAATACATTGAAGATTTCAACGTGTACGAACGTCAAAGAAAATGTGTACAAAATGATCTACAGATGGTATCTAACACCAAAGAAAATTGCGCTTGGAAATACCAATATTTCGGACAAATGCTGGAAATGCAGAAAGCACGAAGGTTCACTATATCACATGTGGTGGACCTGTGAAGTAGCCAAGCAGTACTGGGGAGAAATAATTGAAGTAATTAATGAGATTTTGCAAATCCAAATTAATAAGAACCCAGAACTGTTGCTACTGAACCTTGGAATGGAGACTGTTCCAGTGCAGTATAGAACATTGTTATTTTATATGACTGCTGCGGCAAGACTTTTGTATGCGCAGAAATGGAAGACACAAGAAATACCAACTGTAGAAGACTGGATTTATAAATTGCTGTACATGGCAGAAATGGACAAAATGGCAAGGAAACTTAAAGATCTTGACCTAGGGCAATATATTACTGATTGGGGGAAAGTGAAACAATTTTTGGAGAAAAAATGGGATGTAAAAGGAGAACTGTGGCAGTTTGAGAACTTTTAAAGAAAAATAAGGATAAGAGAGAGAGAGAGGGGATCTTACCATATAGGGGAAATGTAACTATAATCTAAGCTAGTATAAGGGAATGAAGAGTATATGAACAAGGGTATAGTTAAATAAATATACTAATGGGGTATACTATATATACTATATATAATATATTATGTTAGTGGATCAGATTGTATATTATATAATGACTGTGTAATATGGTGTTGTGTGCTGTGCCACATTGGTGGCAGGGCACACAGTTAGGGGTTTTAATACATATTATATTGACAGTAGTATATTTGATAGAATATATGTTTAAAAGAAATAGAATATGTTTAAACTAAGATTTTTGCTATATATTACATTATATTATACTGATCTGCTATATTGAGGGGTATGGGATGTATACTATATTGACAGTATAACCGATAGATGTATATTATATTGACAGAATATTTGATAGTATAATTGATAGAAGTATACTACATTGATAGGATATATGATAGAATATGTGAAAAAAATAAATTTAGAATGTGCTTAGAGTAAGGGACTTTACTAAGTAAAAAGAGGGGTTAAGGGTTGGAAAGCTGTTGGAAGTCGATAGGGAGGGGGGAGGAAAAGGGTGGGGGATAGGGTTATTTAGATACCAAGGGAATGTATGTATTAAATTTGACAAGTATACTCACCAATAAAAAATTAAAAAAAAAAAGAAAGTTACCGGAGTCCTGGGACGGAAGCCAGAGTGTGTGTGTGATTAAAGCTGCAGGAGAGAATAAGGTAGGGCGCGTAAGTCCTTGTTAAGTCCTGGGAAAACGGGCAGGGGCACCGTTCACACGAGGGAGGAGGTGGGACCCACATAAAGAAGTACAATAAAGGAAATGAGAAGAGAATAGAGAACCTAGGTGTGGAAATATTGGCACCAATAAAAGTGTGTGCAGTGCTCAGTGAAGTGAGACCGCAAGAAAAGACTCCAGGGAGCGAGTCTAGTGAAGAGGCACACATCTCAATAAGGCGAGAGCATGGACAGGCTCGAGGGTGTGAGCCTGGAGGAGTTTGTATAGGTACCTCGACCAGGTGAGGAAGGGGCCACCATTCCTGAGCGGACGAAGCCTGGGGGAGAGGCGACTCATGGGGCAAGCCCCATGCCAGGCTTGATGTTGCAGGAACGAGGAAGGGACTGCCTTGGTGGTGCAAGGGCACCAAGAGACCTGAATGAGGGTCAGGGAATTTAGCACATCAACCGCACGAGGGTACACCAGACCTGGCAGTGTGGGTCTGAGGAGCAAGCACCTCGGCAGGGTGATGGTGTGCCAAACTTGGCAGAGCAAGTTTGGGAGGAGCGAGAAGAGACTCTCCGTATGTGTTCTTGTGGAATAATTAAAAGTTGCTTACGGTTGTCATGAATCTATGTTTGTTTGTCCAGTCCGCCAACCTTGCAGGAGTGGAGAGCAAATGTTTTTGTGTATGTAAGAGTGCAAGCGGGTGTATGTGTGTATAATCGCCCCAGCTGTGCAGGTGTGTGGCCAGGCCAGGAGGGTTGGCCTGAGGGAAAAAGCACCTTGGCAGCATGGGAGTGTGCCCAGACCTGGAAGCGCAGGTCTGGGGAGGGAGGCATGCCAGCAGGGTGAGAAACAGAAATAAATGAATGGACAATCATTCTTATTAATACAGCTACATATATAGTCACAAATTCATATATTTCAATCAACAGCAGCAGCCGTCCTCCATTCTAGGCATGCATATTACGCATTGCAATCTCCATTATAAAGGGTAAGTAATCCTTAAAGTGCTAGTATCATAAAGCAAAAACACCCTTACAAGTATGATGAAAAATCCATATTTATATTCAGCCCCACTGGGCTAACTGTATTTAGTTTAAAAATCCACCAAGTTTCCTTTTGATTTAACTCCCTCCGTACAAAGTCTGGCTCCTTCTGTCTGCTAATGAAAACAATTGTATAGCGTAAGTCTTTCCATGTTCGGCTTGCAGAAAGTGTTCAACTAAGGGGGTATCTAAAACTCCACAATGGATTCACAAGAGATGTTCTTGTATCCGTACTTTAATAGTTCTGGTTGTATTGCCGATATAAAGTTTGTTACAAGGACATTGAATTAAGTGCATCACATTTTTGGTATTACAGTTAGTAAAATTCAGTATAGGCAGACCCAGATTTTCCACTTGAGCCTTAGGCATAATCAAACTGCACAATTTGCACAATTATGATGTCCCCTTGAAAGATCTTTAATGGGGACCTCTTTTCGTAAATCAGAACATATCAGCCAATCCCGTATGCTCTTGGTTCTACATAACGCTACAAGTGGAGGATTCTAACAGCCCGGTAAATCCTGAATCAAAGGCCAATATTTTAATATTATTTTCCTAATAGGATTGACTAGAGGAGAATGATCCAATGCAAACGTCAATCTATTTTCCTTCACACGCTGTTTGTCAAAATATCCCGTCTATCCCTTGTCTCTGCTTGTATTTTGCAGTCCCTGATGATTGCATGGGGATAACCCTTATTCAAAAAATCTTCCTCTAGTTTCCTACTATTGGTCAAAAAATCTTGTGTTCGAGTCGAGTTTTGTTTCAGCCTCAAAAATGGGCTATATGGTAAATCGCGTTGCAAGTGGATGGGGTGAAAGGACTTAAAGTGCAAGTAAGCATTTGATCTATCTCCTTACGATAGGGTCTAAATCCTAAAGTGTCTTCATAGTTACATCTAGATAATTAATTTCAACCAACGAGATCGTCCGGAACAAACTAAAATGGTGGAATGTCATTGATTGCATTGATTGTAGCAGTTGCTATGTTTTGCCTGTAAAGAAGCTATTTGTATGAAATGGGACTGGACTCCCAATATTTTGGCAAGCTTCTGTTCCTTTATGGACATCTTTCAAGCAGTCTGAATTTTTGCATTGTATTTAATTGAATCTATGTACTCTTATGTACTTTAATTGTATTTATGTACTCTTGGAATATTGCTCTTGAATATTGAACTTTGCCTGTGATCCCGCCATTTGGTATTGTCATATATGGAATGATTTTGTATATCTATAAATTGAATTAGTTTCATTGAGCACTTTTGCACTTTAAATATACAAACAATTGTTTACATTTGGTGACTGTATGCTTCGGGGGTTTTCTGTATTTTGTAGGAAGTTAGATTTGCCAGGGAGGTGCTTCAGTGTGAGATTAAATTTGGAAAAGAACTCCACCCACCAGAGATGCTTGGCACCTAATTTTCACGGGGTGCACAACGCTTCTAAATTTTTATGATCAGTCCAGATTTCAAATGACACCTTTGCCCCCTCCAGCCAATGTCTCCAAATACATAATGCCAGTTTAACTGCTGAAGCTTCTTTGTCCCACACCGACCAGTGCTGTTCAGCCTCAGAGAATTTTTTTGATACATAGGCACAAGGGTGCAGCTTCCCCTCCTCATCTGCCTGTAAGATAACTCCTCCCATGGCAACATCGCTAGCATCTACTTGTACAACGAACTTTCAATTCTCATCGGGATGACATAGGACAGGTTCAGAAGTGAATAAAGTCTTTAAATGCTCAAAAGCCTTTTGGCACTCTGTAGTCCAATTTAATTTAGCACTGGGCTTCACCCCTTGTGGTCCTTTACCCTTGGTTTTCAACTAATCAGTTAAGGGTAAGAAGATTTGAGCAAAGTTTTTTATGGATGGTCTATAGAAGTTGGCAAACCCCAGGAATGATTGTAATTGTCTCTTCACTGCTTGAATTTTCTCAGGGTCCATTTTTAACCCTGGCTTTGATAGTCTGTATCCCTGGAAATCCAACTCTTCTTTATGGAATTCACATTTAGATAATTTCAATGTCATGCGGTTGTCCCAGAGAGTCTTTAGTACTTGACATACTAGTTTTACATGGGACTCATAATCTTCCGAATAAATCAACACGTCATCAAGATAAACAACCATGCCCTTATACAAATGTTGGTGTAGGACTTCATTCATTAGATTCATAAACACCTCTGGAGCCCCTTGCGGTATTAAAAGCGGCCTTCCATTCACCCCCTTCCTTTATTCTCACTTGGAAATGTGTGTCTCATAAATCCAGTTTCAAAAAGATTTTCCCTTGAGATATCACTCCCAAGAGGTCTCTAATCGGGGGATGGGGTAAACGTTGGACATTGACACAGCATTAATTCCCCTATAGTCAGTACATACTCTTAGTCCCTGTCCTTTTTTTTCCAGAACAGTACTGGCGCAGCATGAGGGGAGCTAGCCAGCGGATGAATCCTCTGGCTAGATTTTTGTTAATTCCTCCCGTTCCCCTGGGCTCACTGAGTAAAGTTTCCCCTTCGGCAGTTTCTGACCTGGGATTAGCTCTATGGCACAGTCAGTAGCCTGGGGGGGGGGGAGTTGGTCAGCTTCCTCCTCTTCAAACGCATGGCTCAAATCCTGGTATTCTGGGGGGATTTGCTCAACCTCCTCCTGGGTTAGTAGAGCAGTCTGGGGGGGGGGTTAGGAATCCCCTCTGGATTCCATATATGACTTTGACAATCCTCCCCCGCAAAATATAGTTCTCTGGTTTTCCACTTTACGCACAGGTCATGGTCCCATAGCCACCTTATTCCCAACACCTAAGGGATTTTGGTGGCATCAGTTACTACAAAAGTACTGGCTTCCCAATGGCTCCCCATCCCCACTGGGACCATTTCAGTTTCTACATTGGCCGGGGCTCCTTTCATTCAAGACCCGTATATCTGTTCAAATACAATGGGGTGGTTCAATTTACACACTTTCAGCCCCAATCCTGTGACTAGAGCTGGGGCAATCAAATCCCAAGTGCATCCAGAGTCAATTAAGGCCTGTACTCGAATATGGGTCCCCCGCTGGGGATTAACTGTAGTCACTGGCATGTAAAGTAAGGCCCCTTTCAGTCTCACCTCAGGCAGTGGTGGCTCCTGCGGGACCTGTCACCGGGGCCTCCTCACGACAGGTCGCTGGTATTTCCCACTGCCGGGTCCTGAGTTTCATCTTCTTC
The DNA here is from genome assembly GCF_028583425.1 of Eublepharis macularius. NCBI lineage: Eukaryota > Metazoa > Chordata > Lepidosauria > Squamata > Eublepharidae > Eublepharis > Eublepharis macularius. Next base: position 6,606,427 of record NC_072792.1, read on the forward strand.
CGAGGGTTCCTATTGCGACTCGTCCATTGTGTTGAGGCCAGTTGCCACTTCGCCATACTTGAGGTGAATCGTTGGCTGAGATGGTGGTGCCGGCAGAAGCGCTTTGGGTTCTGGGACCATGGGATAGGTTTTCTTAGAGAAGGCCTTCTAGCACAATGGGCTTCACCTCTCAAGGGCAGGGAAGAAAATGTTTGGAACAAACCTGGAGAACTTCATCAGGAGAGCTTTAAACTGATGCCGCAAGGGGAAGGGGATGATCGACGTGGGGATTTCAATTATGAAGTGAAAACAGTGGGGACCCACCTGGGTAGGACAGGTCAAACAAAGGTACAAGGCTACAAATGTCTATATACCAATGCCCAACGTATGGGTAATAAGAAAGAAGAGCATGAGCTTCTATTGCAAACAGAGGGCTACGATATAGTAGGAATTACTGAGACTTGGTGGGATGATTCCCATGACTGGAATGTGCTAGTGGATGGGTATGAGTTGTTCAAGAAAAACCGGAAGGGTAGAAGAGGAGGTGGAGTGGCGTTGTATGTGAGGAGATTGTCAAGAAATTATGGAGAATGGGGTGGACAGCCCGGTGGAAAGCATATGGGTAGAAATAAGGGGAGGAAGGACATTGTTGGAGTCTGCTACAGACCACCTGACCAGCGAGAAGAAACGGATGCTGCCCTCTTTGAACAGATTGGTAGAGTATCCAGACATCAGAACTTTGGGTGACTTCAACTTCCCCGAGTGGCTAATTGACATTGACAGAGAGATTGTGGAGAGGCATCTGGCTGCACTGGATGAATACAAATCCCCTGGGCCAGATGGGGTGCACCCAAGAGTGCTGAAAGAACTTTCTAGAGAACTTGCAGAACTCCTGTCCATCATCTTCAAGGCCTCCTGGAGGACTGGGGATGTGCCACAAGATTGGAGAAGAGCGAATGTTATCCCAATCTTTAAGAAAGGGAGGAAGGATGACCCGAGAAACTACAGGCCGGTCAGTCTGACTTCTGTTGCTGGGAAGATATTAGAACAGATTTTAAAGGGATCAATCGGTAAGCATCTGAAGGACCACTCAGTGATCCGGGGAAGTCAGCATGGTTTTGTCCCTAAGAGATCTTTCCAGACCAACCTTATTTCCTTCTTTGATCGAGTGACCAGCTTATTGGATCGGGGGAACTCTGTTGAAGTGATTTATCTGGATTTCAGTAAATCTTTTGATAAGGTCCCCCATGACATTCTGATGGCTAAACTGGAAGACTGATGGGCAAACTGGAAGAGTATAGGACAGTTTGGTGGATAGGGAGCTGGTTAGAGGACCAGTTGAGTGGTGCTCAACGGTGTTTCATCAGATTGGAGGGAGGTGTTCAGTGGGGTGCTGGAGGGCTCAGTTTTGGGCCCGGTACTTTTCAATATTTTTATCAATGATCTGGATGAAGGAGTGGAAGGGCTGCTCATTAAATATGATGATGATACCAAATTGAGAGGAGTAGCAAACACCCAAGAAGGTAGAATTAAAATTCAACAAGACCTGAATAGTCTGGAGAAGTGGGCAGCTGTGAATAGGATACAATTCAACAAAGACAAGTGCACAGTATTAAATCTGGGCCACAAAAATGGGAAGCACAAATACTGGATGGGGGATATACTTCTGGGCAGTAGTATATGTGAAAGGGATCTTGGGGTAAGAGTGGACTGTAAACTAAATATGAGCAGTCAGTGTGATGCAGTGGCAAAAAAGGCTAATTCAATCTTGAGTTGTATCAAAAGGGCCATAGCCTTGAAATCGCAGGAGGTCATAGCCCCTCTCTATACTGCCTTGGTAAGGCCGCACCTGAAGTATTGTGTGCAGTTCTGGAGGCCTCACTTCAAAAAGAATGTGGACAAAATCGAAAGGGAGCAGAGGAGAGCAACGAGGATGATCAGGGGTCTGGAGACTGAGCTCTAAGAGGAAAGGCTGAGGGCCTTGGGAATGTTTAGTTTGGAGAAGCGGAGATTGAGGGGGGACATGATTGGTCTCTTTAAATATTTGAAAGGCTGTCATTTGGAGGAGGGCAAGGAGTTGTTCCACTTGGCAGCAGAGGGTAGGACCTGAAGCAATGGGCTTAAATTAAATGCAGAAAGGTACCAGCTGGATATTAGGAAAAACTTTTTTACGGTCAGAGTAGTTCAAAAGTGGAACCAGCTGCCTAGGGAGGTGGTGAGGTCCCCCTCACTGGCAGTTTTCAAGAAGAGGCTGGATGAATCTTTGTCAGAGATGCTTTAGGCTGATCCTGCACTGGGCAGGGGGTTGGACTACATGGTCTGTATGGCCCCTTCGAACTCTATGATTCTATGATTCTATGATTCTATTGGTGCTCTCATCGGTGCACCTCTGAGTGGTGGGAATGGTCAGGCCTCTGGCTGGTGGCTGAGGATGCTGGGGAAGCCTTGCGGGCTGTGCTGGTGCTCTTGGCTGCAGTGGGATCACTAGGCCATGGTAGGGGAGCAACTGGCTGGCCAGCCATGGGTTTAATCAGGCCCTTCTGCGGAGGGATGGATGGGAAGGGGTCCCTGTAGACTATTCTCTTGGCCCGTCCCCATTCCATCTCCATTGGGCTTCGGCCCCTGGGGCACCCCATCATCTGCATACGACCAATCATGTCTTGTATTTCCTGCATCACTTGCGCCATGTCCCTCTTTAGTTCAGTCATTTCCCCCGATACAGCTTGTAACTGCTCGGAATCAGTCCCTGAGCGTTCTTTCTAGGTAATTCCTGATTTATCCTCCAGCCTTGGAGATTTCATCAGATTGGCAGGAGCTTCTTCTAATTTGAGGAGCTCCTCTAGATCCACCATACTGTGACTAAACCCCATGTCCTGGTGCTACAATTTCTGTTCTCAGGTTGGCTGACCTGTCGACTTTCAGAGCACCCACTGTCGTGGGGTAGCCACTAGGCAGCTCAGATGGTTGGCCCCCTTCTTCAGGGTGGCCCCTAATTCTCTCACATGCGTGGATACGCCTGCATGTTTTCCAGCCACCCCATCTCCATGGAGTCACCCTAATTCCAGGTTAATTACTTGTTCCTTTGGTAATTCCACTCCTGTGGACCCTTTAGGGATCACTTCAGCTTTTGTCAGTGCTGCAGCTGTTGCACGGAGCCCATACCATCCGGTCTTTAGGGTAGGTTGTTGGGTCCTCTGGGTTATGGGGTTTCCTGCATTCAAATAACTCGCCGTCATGCAAGTGGTCTCATTCGCGGTTCCAGTTCCAGAGGAAAATAGGGACTTCTGCCAAATTTCTACAACCCCTGCTGGGGCATTATTGTATGAGGGACCCCTCCTGGTGTGGCTGGCATTCCTATTAGTGGCCAAGTTGGGAGGAGGAGAGCAGGCAGAAAAGAGTTCATGCAAAAATCTGCTCACTGGAGATTGATTACTAAAGTAACAACTTTCTCATGGGGTTTCAGTTAACATGGCCTGGGAGAGTCTCTTCCAGATGGATAAGTATTTAGATGCTGATTAGAAGTTTGTTCCAAAATAGTAAAGACTCTTGTCTCCCATCAATTTTTACCTATTTCCCTTCAGAAAACAGAAGGATGCCTTCAGCATATTGAAAAGAAGAACGGAATGCATGTGCCCCATTCCTTTAATTGCTTTCTACAATAGAAACGAATAGGGGGAAATGAAATGAAGGTGGAAGAAATGAAAAATCTCATTTGTTTAGTCTTTCCTTCATTTTCAAGTGGTTTACTTTGGCAATGCAAATCAATGGAGCCGTATGTAAAGTTCACAGTCAGCTTTTAGGGGTTGAGAGCCATCATAAAGAAATTGGAAAGTTCTCTAGGTTGCAGTGAAGGAACATAGATCCAGAGGAGTTAGCTGTGTTAGTCTGTAGTAGCAAAATAGAAAAGAGTCCAGTAGCACCTTTAAGATTAACCAACTTAAAAAAAAACAAAACCCAAACTGACTTCCGGTTTGGGATCCATGGAGGTCTAACGCAGCTCCAATAGTGGAGCTGACCGGGCTGCCGTTTCCAGCGGCCGGTGGGGCAAATTCAGCCCACGGCCACCTGCTCCCAGGCGGGGAACAGGCAAAGAACGCTCAAGTACCTCAGGGCGCATCGATCTCGGGCGAGGGGGGGTTCTGCGCTAAGGATTCTCTCTCGTCCCTTGAGGTCCCACCCTAAGACAGGTCGGCATAAATCTCTGCGGCAGATCCGGGGCCAGTGCGACTGGCATAAGATCTCCATGCCCAAGCTTCAGCAGGGGAAATTAATTTCGGAAGAAAATTTGGAATCGAAGCAGTGATTACAACCCAGAAAGACTTGTGAAAAGGTAAAGATCACTATCTCTCAAACCGGGACAGACTGTTTAAAGTAATGAGGCTTTAAAGTGCACTTTTAAACTGCAACAGTTGGACTATATTGAGAAAAAGATCCGGCAAGAATTTGATTAGAAAAAGGACTAAGTTAAAGAAAGTTATTGAAGAAAATAGATAATTGTTTACCATACCTGTGGTTATAAAGTGATAGCAAGCTGTGAGAAAACTTCTACCATCGCGAGAGCTGCAGTGGAGAGTCGGCAAACAGGAAGTGCGTAACAGCGATAGAGGTGCCTGTGAGAGAAGGTCCCCATCAAAGAACAGGAAGAAGGGAATCGCCATTTTTGAAAAGGGAAGGGCATTTTTTTATAATATTTTTTATTTTTCAATATCTAACATACAAAACTACTACATACATACATACCCTACAAAACAGTAACTACAAAAGACTACAATAGCACAAGGGATGGGAAGGAAAGGAGAAAAAAAAAAGAAAGGGAAGGGGGGGAAAGGGGAAGGTAATCTACAAACACTAAACACTACGTTTCATGTTTTCCCTTCATACTGCCATTATTCAAAAGTTAAAGCTTTATATTATATTGATGGAGTGGTTGACCTTACTAAATGCAAATTACAATTTAAATTCAAATTAAATTTTTCTTCCCCTCCTGGGTCCCAGACGCAATTCTCTCTGAGCAGCTGCAGCCGCAGTGCTCATTTCCTCCCCCTCCCCCTCAGACTTCTCCTTTTCGTCTTGCTTGGTGCACTGAAATTCCGGATTTTTATCCTCAAAATCCCTTAGTTGATCTTCTGATAATAACTTGAAAGCTTGATCTTTGTGACTGAACCAGATTCCTTCCGGAAATAACCATTTGTACTTTATTCCACGTTCTCTCAGAAGAGCTGCGAACTTTTTATACTTAAAACGTCTTTTCCGAACTAGAAATGGGACGTCTTTCAATATCTTAACTTTATTACCCAAAAAGTCCAAATCCGCATTGTATGAATTATATAGGATAGTGTCCCGGATCCTCTTAGATGAAAAATCAATGATGATCTCGCGAGGCAACTGACGCTTCATTGCATATTTTGAAGTAGCCCGACGGACTTCCAAAATGGCGCTTTTTACTTCTTCTTTAGTTGCCCTCGCGGGTGTCGCCAATAGCTCCGAGACAAGACCCCGTAAATCCTCATTTTCCTCCTCTTTCACAATCTGGAGACGCAAAATTGTCTGTGTTCGTTCCACTTGTAGCCCGATCAGCTGATTCTCCACCAGTTTGAGCTCTTTATTCGTAGCCTTCACGAGTGACGCACTTTCCCGAGCAGACTTCTCTGCCCCCCCCGCTGCTTCCTTAATGGTTTTCACTTCGCTCTCAATTAAGCCCACCCTTTGATCTGTTTCATTCAGCTTGTCAACAAAGGGTTTTATAGCTTCACCAACCACCCTCCGCACTACCTCCTCCAACGACTCTCCCTTTAGGGCAGCCGAAACTGACTTGCCCAGGGCAGGACTTTGTTTTTTTGTTGCCATTTTAGGGGGGGGGAACCGCCAGCCGGATTCTGAGACTCAGCAAAGGGGAAGAACAAGCCTTCTTAGCTTCAGATCCCACCACTCCTTCACGTACGCTTGTAGTATCAGAAGGGATTCGCTTACTTGCAGGCTCTCGCCTAATTCTGCTCTTTGCCATTTTCCATGGCCCGGCAGCACTCGAGGCGCCGCGCACGTCCGCCGGCCTCTGTAGGGACAAACGGGCAATTAACCCCCCGCATTGATTCCGGGGGTCTCTTCCCGCAGCGTCCCGGACCCAGCCTCCCTCACTGGGAGTTTTGGGGGCTAATCTTCGCAGATCAGCCGCCCGGACAGGGTGCTCGGGCGCTTCCTCTCGAGCCCGCGAAGAGGAGCGTCTGACATGGCTGAGAAAATGAAACCGAATCGAAAAGGGAAGGGCATTGACTTCAATAGGAGCGGAAGTAGGACATCTTGGATTATAAAAAGACTATAGAAAAACCATAGAGAAAAGACGCCCGACATTTTGGATTTTGTAAGTGTCTCTTGTTTATTTTAAGAACCGGGACATTTAAATTATTTCAAAGGGACATTAATTTAGACGCCACGGAGCTAAGGAAACGTGCAGACTCGTGGGAGCGAGGTAAATCAAGCCCCACGATGTCGAAGAAAGAGTGGCAAACAGCTATTGAGAATTTGGACAAAAAATTCCTGGAAATGTTAAAGGAACTGAAGGAGACAAAACAGGAGTTGGTGAGAGAAGTTAAAGATGTTAAAGAGACAGTAAAAAACGAATTGGCAGAGGTGAAGAAGGGAATGGAAACAATACAAACTGATTTACAGGCAGCGCAGCAGAAAGTTAATGTTGTGGAAAAAGCGATGGAGAATCTTACAGAGACGCAACGAACAGATATGAGAGTGATAAGGGGGAGAATGGCGGTTGCGGAGAGTAAATATATGGAGAAACAGCTGAGGTTTCGAGGTCTGCCGGAAATAGAGACAAAGACAGCACAAGAACAGGTGACTGAAGTGTTAGCTGAATACCTGGGAAAGGAGGAGGAGGAAGTTGTGGCTATCCTGGATGTTGTGTACCGAATAAACTCCAGATTCGCGGCCCAGAGGAAATTACCAAGGGACATGATTGTGCAATTCACGACAAGGAATATAAGAGAAATGATAGTGAGTAAACAGTTTCAAGATCCATTGGTAGTCAATGGCAAGACGATTATCATCATGAAGGAGCTACCCAGATCGGTGTTGCTTGATCGGAAAAAATATAAAGTGCTTGTGCAGAATTTGAAGGATATGAAAATAAGATATAGATGGGAATTACCGGAAGGGATATCTTTTGAATTTGGAGGAATGAAAAAGCGCATCAGATCTGAATTTGAGATGGAAAAGTTTATGAGGGACAATGAAAAGGACTTACCAACAACAAGGCTATGAATATGGAGTGTAAAGTTTTATCTTGGAATGTAAATGGACTTAATTCACCCCAAAAGAGAAAAAGTACTTTCCACTGGCTAGTAAAACAAAAATGTGACATTGTATGTTTGCAAGAGACCCATATCAGAAATCAGGATGTAAAATATCTTAAAGTGAGTAAGTTGGGCATTGATTTTGTAGCGGCCTCAAAAAAGAAAAAAAAGGGAGTGGTACTATATATTAAAGAGGAGCTACAGCCAAAATTAATGATTAGAGATGTGGAAGCCAGATTTATAGCAGTGGAATGTACATGGAATTTAAAAAAAGTGTCGGTTATTGGAATTTATGCACCAAACGGTGCTAAAGAAAGCTTCTTTGAGGATTTAAGGAAGCAACTAGATGAACTTACATATGATCAGATAATCCTTGCAGGAGACTTCAATGGAATTACAAATTTGGAACAGGACAAAAAATCAGTAACTGCACAAAAGAAAAGAGGACTTTTGCCAAAGACGTTCTTTGCATTAGTGCAGCAGGAAACTTTGGAAGATGTATGGAGAACGTGGAATCCCACAAGTAGACAGTATACATTTTTCTCCGCAAGACACTCTATCACGTATTGATATGATCTGGGCCTCAAAGGATTTAGCGCTTTGGACTAAGGATGTTGAAATAATGCCCATGGTAGGCTCAGATCATAATCCAATTATGTGGAAGTTCGGGAAAAGAAATAAGAGGAAAGGATGGAGAATAAATGAGGATTTGCTACAGGAGGGAGAAAATATGGAGATGCTGAGAAGGGAAACTAAGTTCTTCATACAACATAATATGAATCGAGAAGTACCAACCAATAAGGTCTAGGATGCATATAAAGCAGTGATTAGAGGCATACTAATGGATTTAAATGGAAGAGCACGAAAGAAACGAGAGGAGAAGAGACAGGAGATTATGGAGAAAATAAAAGCCAAAGAAATACAATTAAAGAAAAGACCAGGTAAGAAGAAAATTTATCAGGATATTAAAATTTTACAAGAGCAGTTGATGGCAATGAACAATAGAGAATTGGAATGGAATTTGAAAAGAATGAATCAAAAGTCGTTTGAAGGTGCAAATAAACCTGGGAAATATTTGGCATGGCAAGAAGAGAAAAGAAAAAAAGATAATAAATAAAATATGTGAGGACAATAAAGTGCATCTGGAACAGACTGCCATTAGTAGAGCCTTTTACAAATTTTACGCCAAATTGTATGGGAAAAAAGAAGTGAAAAAAGACTCAATAGCGACATATTTGGGAAAAGTAAAACTCCCAATAATCTCGGAAGACTGGAGAGTTAAATTAAATAGTGAAATAACAGAGGAAGAAATAAAGAAAGCAATACAGTCAACAAACTTGGGGAAAGCGCCAGGGCCTGATGGACTTACAGCAAAATTTTATAAGGTAATGGCCAATGAGCTGGCGCCATTTCTAAAAGAGGTGAGGTGATCAATGGGGTTTTGAGAGACCAAAGAACTCCAGATACTTGGAGTGAAGCTAATATATCATTGATCCCTAAAGAGGGACAGGACTTGACAAATGTTAAAAATTACAGACCTATTTCGTTACTTAATAATGATTACAAGATCTTTGCGAAGATCTTGGCAGAGAGGCTAAAGGGATGGCTAGCTGAGGCTATTGGGGAAGAACAAGCAGGTTTTCTTCCAAACAGACAAATTAGAGACAATGGTTGTTGGGGGTTTTCCGGGCTGTATTGCCGTGGTCTTGGCATTGTAGTTCCTGACGTTTCGCCAGCAGCTGTGGCTGGCATCTTCAGAGGTGTAGCACCAAAAGGCAGAGATCTCTCAGTGGAAAACTGTTGGAAGTCAACAAAAGGGGGGGAATGGGAGGGGGTTAGAATTGGAAATTTAAAGGAATGTGAGTGTAAATGATATGATATGATATATTTCTAATCCAATAAAAATTTTTACAAAAAAAAAAAAGTTAAAAAACCCCCCAAACTAACCAACTTTACTGTAGCATAAGCTTTTGAGAATCGCAGGATGCATCTTTAGCCAAGTCAACAATAAATTTCTTCTCAGATAGTGGTGCTGAAACATTGCATCCATTTTGTACTTATCGTACCACATATACACATGCCATCCAAAAAGTTTGTTATAGCCTTCCAAAGTTAACAATTTATGATTGGCTAAAGACACCCATTCTTTTAACCAGACTAGACATGTCGCCTCATGGTAAAGTCGAAGATCAGGTAATTGCATTCCACCTCTTTCCTTAGCATCACAAAGTACTTTCATCTTTACTCTTGGTTTCTTCCCTGCCCACACGAATTCCAATATTTTCTTCTGCCATTTTTCAAATTGTTTGTTGTCTTTTATGATTGGTGTTGTTTGCATTAGGAACATAATTCTAGGCAGCACATTCATTTTAACTGTGGCAATCTGTCCAAGCCACGATAAGTTTAATTTATTCCATTTTGTCATATCTCTTTCAATTTGTGTCCAGAGCTTTTCATAATTATTCTTGAATAAATCAATATTTTTAGCTGTCAGCTCTATTCCCAAATATTTAGTCTTGTGTACCACTTCACAATTTGTTAATTCACTCAGTTCCTGTTGCTTCTTCTTGGTCATATTCTTGGTTATTATTTTTGACTTCTTTTTGTTTATAAAAAAGCCTGCCAAATCTCCAAATTCCTTAATTTTATGCAGTAGTCTTGGCAAAGTTTGTAGTGAATCTTCTGCTATAAACATCACATCATATGCAAAAGCTCTCAACTTGTATGAAGATCCCTTTATTTTTATTCATTTTATGTTGTCATCTTCTCTAATCTGCCTTAGTAATATTTCTAAGACCATAACAAATAACAATGGTGATAGTGGACATCCTTGTCTTGTACCTTTCCTTATTTCAAACTTCTCTGTCAAGTCGTCATTGACACAGATTGTCGCTCTTTGTTCCTTATATATTGTTTTTACTGCTTCTATAAATTCTTTACCTAAGTCCATCTTTTCCATTGATGCGAACATAAAGTCCCAGTTCAAGTTGTCAAAGGCCTTCTCTGCATCTGCAAAGAAAAAGCCAACTTCTTTATCTGGTCGCTTGTCAAAATATTCAATGGCATTTATAACCACTCTCAAGTTGTCTTTTAGCTGTCTGTTTGGTAGGAATCCAGCCTGGTCCTCTCCTATAAAGTCCATTAGCCATATTTTAAGTCTGTCTGCTAATATTCTTGCCAATATTTTATAGTCATTATTTATAAGCGAAATTTCACATCTGTCAAATCTTGTGATTCTTTCGGGATCAAAGCAATGCTTGCTTCATTCCATGTATCTGGAAGCCCTTTTCCTAGAAGTATATCATTCATTATATTTTTAATATTGGTACAAGGTCTTCCTTCATTACTTTATAAAATTCAGCTGTGATCCCATCCAGTTCTGGTGCTTTTCCAATCTTTGCTACTTCTAATGCTTGTATAATTTCTTCCTCTGTTACTGGAGCATTCAGTCTCTGCTTCATTTTTTCTGATATCCTTGGTAAATCCATTTTTTGTAAATATCAGTCTATTTCTTCCAAGTTTACTGCCTTTCTTTGAAATAATTTCACATAATATTTGTAAAAGTATAAAAAATTTATAGATCAGAAGAAACCACTGTGGATTATACCAACTGAGGTGATCAACCCAAATCTAGAATATAAAGGAAAAGAATGGCTTACCCTCAAGGACTTAACAGAAGTAGTAGATAAGGAGATAAAACTCAAACCAAATGAGGAGTTGCCATTTAAATATGGTTGGTTACACTATAGACAAATTAAAGACCTATTTGATACAGATCAAAGGAAGACAGGTTTTAGAATTAAGAATTCAGAATTTGAGGAACTTTTGTTAGGAGACAGTAATGAAGCATAGATCCAGAGGAGTTAGCCGTGTTAGTCTGTAGTCAGAGAAACAACAACGGGCGGCCCCGGTACCAATATAAAGCAAAACAACCAAACCGGGCCTCTACAATCTTAAGAGCCAAAATATACTCTAATTTTCTGTATTATAAAGTGCAAGCAGTGTAATAAATATAAACATGGATACAGAATGCGTTATACAAATTATGGAAGTGCACAAATACAAAAATACAAAGTCCAAGCATATATACATATATCACAGTATTTTGTTGTCCGGAATCATCAAGAAAGTTCTTTATAAAGTGCCAGTTGCCAGTTGCCAGTACATCAAAGGGAGCCGGTAGGTAGGGAGTTGTGCACAGTACTTATATATTCACAGTCCATAAATATGAATATAATTAGACGAACGCCGATGGGAGTTTGCTGGCAAATATCATTAACCCATTTCGTGAGTGACACGACTCACTTCCTCTTGGGCTTAAGGCAATTCGGACTGGTCATAAGTATGTTACAAGCACAAGGCATACTCTCCTACCACTCCACATATTCCACGGACTGTTCTCTTTGTCAGATGCAGCTGGCAGGGAGAGCTGTGGTTATCGAAGGCTTATACTACATAGGAATTGGATACTTTCACTGCTACAAACTAATATGTCAAACTGCACACCAAAAGGAGATGTTTACATTTCCAAGCAAAGGAATGTTTTGATTGCCTCTACGCTAATTGCATTCTGTCTCTTTGTGATATATGTCCCCTTCTTTCCTCTCTCTCTCCCTTCTCCCCTCCTCTTCTGTATCTGCCCAGTTTTGATCAGGCATCTGATGAAGAGAACTTGATTCTCGAAAGCTTATGCTACAATAAAATTGGTTAGTCTTAAAGGTGCTACTGGACTCTTTTTGATTTTAGTAATGAAGCAATTTCTAAAATGTATAAATTGTTATTGAAATGGTTCACAGAAGATGAAACAGTCAAGGTACAAATGGTAAAGTGGGCAATAAAATGTAATAATGAAATAAGGATGGAAGCATGGGAACAATTGTGGAAAAATATGTTAAACATATCAACATGTACCAGTATTAGAGAAAATGGCTATAAAATGTTATATAGATGGTATTTAACAGCGAAAAAATTAGCCATAGCCAATAAGCAGCTATCTAATAAGTGTTGGAAATGTAAGGAGCATGAAGGTTCTCTATTTCATATGTGGTGGACATGCCGTAGGGCTAGAGACTTTTGGGCTAAAATATGTGCTGAGATGTCTTTGATACTCCAGTATAATGTGGTTAAAAATCCAGAAATGCTGTTGTTGTCTTTGCATTTAGAAGATTCTAAAGATGTTAATAGAAATGATAGGACATTGCTATATTATATGATAACAGCAGAAAAATATTATATGCTCAATACTGGAAGAAAGAAGAAATACCTGAAATTGAAGAATGGAGAAGCAAATTGTTGTACATGGCTGAAATGGACAAATTAACAAGAAACTCGAAGGATCAAGAACCAAAAACATTTTTGGAAGATTGGAAAAAGCTGAAAAAATATATGGAAAAGAAATGGGATGTTACCAATAACAAGATAAGCACAATTATAATATAGAAATAATGTGATATTAATAGCGGGGGGTTCGAGTGCTGTTGGAAGTCAACACTGAAAAGGGACAGGGGAGGGGGTGGGGAAATATAATTGTGGGAATTGAATTGGATTGTATTTGTGTTTTAATCTGAATATATATTGACCCATCCAATAAAAATTTATTAACTAAAAAAAAAGAGAATCACGGGATGCATCTGACGAGAACTGATTCTTGAATGCTTATGCTACAGTAAAGTTGGTTAGTCTTAAAGGTGCTACTGGACTCTTTTCTATAGTGAAGGAACATGTGACCAATATCTATTTCTCACCACCTGTGCCAGACTGCCAAGTTGAAGGTGATAGGAAGCAACTTTGTAGCACAGGGAAGGATGCAGGCGGCAGCTAGGATCACCCAGCACATTGGATAGAGGATTTCCCTAGATGGTGCCTTTTTTTACCAGGAGAAGGAGTGAGCTTCAAGTGCCTGATGGACCTGGCCTTCCACAGTTACACAACACCTGCACATAACTGTGAGTCTCTCTACAGTTCACTAAGTACCTAGGGATGCTGAAATGCAGGATTGTATATCTAGCCCTCAATTCACGTGCAGGCTGTTCTTGCTCAATGCACATGAATGCCGGATTTCGCGGGAGCTCCCTTTGTGTGACTGCCAATTCTGTTTTTGCTGGGAGAACAAGTACTGTAGGCTCCTCTGAATTGCCAATTTGCATTTCTTTAGGGTGTGAGAAAGTGTCAAGATCTTCATTTCAATGAATGGATGTGGGGGAAACTGGGATACTTTTAGCAATTGAGGAGGATGGAGTGCATGGAAAGTTGGAGGGGGGGAGGACACATGAAATTAGGTTCACTTGAGCATCCCTAGGTACTTAGTAACATGTAGAGAGACTCTATGTTTAGTGGAAAAGTACTGCCATCCCAGGCTTGTATGAGGCAAGAAGAAGAGGTAGTTTCAGAGAAGGGAATTAGGTAGTGCAGTTCACCTCAAACCTCTGGACCAGACCAAGGGCACAGCAGGTCTCCCTGTCTCTGACTGCTGGCTGGCAGCCGCTGAAGGAGGCTGTAGGGTAGAGGGAGCAGAGCTGGAAGACTTAGGGAAATGCTTCAGGGAAATGACTTAGGGAAATGCTGCCACAGTCCTGCTGTGTGCCCAGGTAGGAGGCTTACCTTTGTGTACATCCTTCAGGACATCAATAGCATATTGCAGAGTTGATAGGGTGGGGCTCCATGAAGAATGTGACAAAAGACAGTCGCTTTGTGGAAATCCACTGCTACATTTGCCAGCCTCCAGGTGGGGCTGGGAAATGTCCTGGAAGTACAACATCTCTAGACTACAGAGGGCAGTTGTCTTGGAGAAAATGGCAACTATGATGCTATACCTCACCGAAGTCCCTCTTCTCTCCCAACTCCATGCTCCCCAGACTATCTCCATGTCTCAGGGAATTTCCCAACCTACAGTTAGCAACCCTATCGACTGCACTGCCTGCGTCATGGCACCAAGGAATCATACTGAATCCATCACTGATGACAGAGAAGCCAATTAATGCAGCTGCAAAAGATGCCTTCTTCCAACTTAGTCTAGCTAGAGGATGGCCCACTACCAAAACACAGCCAGTCTAAGAGATGCAGAAGATGGTCAAGCTCAGGTTTGAGCTAAATGTGAAAAATATGCTGTTAAATATTTTAAATATTTTACTAAATAATATTTAATATGCTCTTAAATATTTTAAATATTTTACTAAATAATGTTTAGGGAGACCTTTTCCGGGACATGGTGACAGCAGCAAGAGTGCTATATGCAGCGAAATGGAAAACAGATCTGTGCCCCGACACATCAGAGTGTATAGAGAAGATCTACGAATATGTATCTATGGCCAAATTAACTTCATATGTGCATAACACGCCAATAGCCGAATTTTGGAGAAAAAATGGAAAGATTTCTTTGAATACTTAGGTTAAAACTAACATAAATTAAGGTAACTTGATACAAAGATAAAAAGATAAAAAACAAGAGAAATAATTAATTAAACATTATTGATACTAAAGTTTGGGAAAGAGAGCTATTATACAATTTAGTTGTGCTGTTACATATTCTGAATGTATCTTATTAGTTTGATTTAACTTTGAATATAGTGCCTGTATAAGTTTTTATGCACTATCTACAGTTATATCTTTTTAAGTAAAAATTTTAAACATTTTTTAAAAAAACCCACAGCCAATCTGGCCATCTGGATCCAGGCTGTGGCATCATCAAAACTAGTTTACCCCCTACGTAGATCTCCCCAGACTCCCCTCTAACTCAATTTGGAGACTCCAGTTGGAGCAGAATACTGAAGCTCAATTATTATCAGGAACTAGGTGGAACATGCATATTACTCCCATTCTGCAGTCACTTGTTGGCTACCCATCAGTTACCGGGCTCCATTCAAGGTTTTGGTGATCACATATCGAGTCCTTCATGGCCTTGATCTCTCATATTTACAGGTCTGCCCCACCACAGCAACTTCGCTCATCTGATCAGGGCCTTCTATTTTTATTTTATTTATACCCTCCCTTTCTTTTCAAAGAACATTCATGGCAGCTAACAAATATAGCAAGCATGAGAGTACCAAGAAGAAAAATATCATGAAACCTGACTAAGCATAACATTCAAGGAACAAGATATGAGTACATATGATTTTAAAAGGACTTGTTTTGTGATAGCTAAATTAAATTATTTGTACTCATAGTTCCTTGATTGTTATGCTTAATTAGCTAACAAATATAAGCATCCTTTTATAATACAAGCCAATATTAACCAGCCATGAATAAACAAAGCAGTATTAGTGTTTTTTTTCCAGGTGGCATCTAAGGGTGGAAACACTTCATCTCCCCAGGTTAAATGCAGCAGCAGGTTGCAGTTACTTTTCAAGGCTTGAGCAGCCAAGGTGGGGCTGGCAGGAGAAAACACTCGGCCTCGGTGGCAGGTTCTCCCCTGGTGAAAGGCGGAACCCAGTTGCAGCAGTGCCTTTTCAAGGCTTCTTCAGGTGCCACCTTACATATGGACAAAATCAACAACTGCCCCTACATTTACCTTCTCTATGGGTTCAGATTTGGGTTATGGAATGTCCTGCGTGATGAGGTTAGGAGGTTCCCATGCTTTTGGCTTTCTACAAACTATGCAAAACTGAATTATTCAGAAGGGTTTGTTTTAAATGCAGGTAGGAAGGCTATACTGTAAGAAAATGGTTCTGTCCTTTGGTTGGGACAGTAGACTATACTGCTGTGCGCTGGCTGTTGCTGACAGCTGCTGTAGCATAGTGGTTAAGTGGCTGGGGTCTGAGCTAGCACTCTGCTGGTTCAACTCCCACTACTGCCATTAACTCTGCAGGTGGCCTTGGATAAACCATTCCTCTCAGCCCCAGCTACCCAGCTGTATTGTGGGGATAATAATAAAACTGACTGCTCTGAGTGTGGCACTAATCTGTACAGAAGAGTGGTATATAAGCACATGTGTCAGAGTGTCAGTTTGCTAGTCAGTTCTCAAGCCAAAGCTACGCCATGTTCTCATGTTATAATCTGTAGTTGTTTAGTTCTCTCCCTCCAGGCCCAGGTGCTGCCCAGGCCACATATATCCATGGGAGTGAAGAATTCTTATCAACCCGTTCCAGCCGACCTTGACGTCCTCGCCTTCCCAGGCCTTCTAGACAGGACTAAGGGGGGAGGCTGGGAATGGGTGTTTGAAGTGCTGTTACTTTCATTTTGTGTGTCATTCTCAACAAAGCTTTCGTTCAGCCAAGGCTTTTCTAGTCCTTGGAATATGGCTACTTGTATCCTGAGCATTGTCTTTCAATAAACCTTTTGGAATCAAGAAACTTTGTGCTTCTTGCAGAAGGGGGGGGGGGAGACGCACTCTAGATAACTGGGATTCCATAGTCTGACATTTTGTTGAGAATCCCTTTTAACTTCCCCGACCCCTCAACTGGGAGGGATGGATACCGGATTACATCTGACAGACCCATCTGATCCAGGCACGGAGAGTGAGGGGCTGTTTTCACAGCCTGATGGTGGGACCGATCAGGCGCAAGCGAGCAGGGAAGGCGCCAGGCCCCGGACCAGCGTGGGACGAGGATTTACCCCTCTGACATCCATGCCTACACCCCGGCAGTGGGCCCCGCGGCCCCGGGATACCAGGGAAAGACGTGCCGGCACTATGTTTTCCTGCTCTATGATGGACTTAGCTCCAGTGTCGGAGGACCTGGGAGAAACAGGAGGCCAGGTTTGGGAAACCGTCCAGATGTCCACTCTCTCCGCCAGAGACGGCCGGGACAGCACTCAGCCGTGGTATCGATGGGATGAGGCGGCGAGGTGTCTGGTGGAGGTGAATCCACCCGAAGAGACAGGCAGTCTCCTGGATTGGACTTCGCTGTGCGCAGAGCTCATGAGCTGGGACTATGCAGATGTTGGCTTGATTGGGACTTGGGGGAGTGAGACAGGAGTCCCTGAGGGACAGGGACGGTTGGCTACCCTGCAGGGGCAGGCCCAAGTGCTACAGTATGGAGTTCTAGCTGTGACTGGAATTGCCAAAGGTTAGGTGGCCAGTGCAACTGAGATGTCGGACCAGGTTGCTTTGAGGGTGGCTGCCCAAGCTCAAGTTCAAGAGGCTCAGGCCATGGAGGAGGCGGTGGAGAGAGCCAATCGGCAACAGAGAGCTTGGGAAGAGAGCTTGCTCCAGCCACCCGGAGAGGAAGAGATGGAGCCTGACCTTAACATAGAGGAGGAGAATCGTTGCCAAGCCCTGGAAGCACAAATGGAGGTGATGCGAGCAGATCTAGCGCAAGCTACCTATTTGATTGCGTTGCTGGTCCAGGGAGAGGAAGGTGCGGGGCGAGCCGGGGCCCAGGCACCAGTGGGACTACAACAGTTGCTTGAGTTGGCGGTGGCCAGAGGCAGCGCAAGACCGGCCGCCCCACCCGTGCAAGGCCCACCACTCCCGTTGCCACCGCCGCCGGGAACGGCTGACCCCGCCGGGTCGGGAGGAGCTGCACCTGCAAGAAATGGTGCGCAAGGGGGGTAGCGCCCCAGGGACCAGCACCAGGAGGCCCTCCAGCGGGGGGCCCCCCAGCACCTATTGTCAGAGGAGTGGCCCCTGTGGGTCCAGGACCTGCTACCCCCTGCAGCAGCCGTGCCTCAACCTCATGGGCCGGCGCCACCGCCGCAGCTGAGGCCGCAACCGGGACGAGGGGGAGCTGGGCCACTAGGATGACTCCCAGTTCCACCTCCACCTCAACTGCCATCTGGGTGCTCCAGGAGTGCTTCCAAGATCAAGGCTGCTGAGACCTGCACCGGTTCAGCCGCGTCCCCAAGGCATACCTCCTACAGCCCTTCACCGCGATGGCCACCTGTCCAACCTGTCGACGTGGGAGGAGCCGGTGAGGGCTTCTTTGTTTAATGCATCATGTTTAAATTGCTTCTGCTTTGTTTCTGTACCAGATTTTTGTACCAGATTTTTACTTGCTTATACTTTGTTGTCAGCATTGTTTTAGCTCTGTACCAATTTCTGCTTATTTTTAAATTCTCTGCTGTCCAATACCTTATTGCATTATTTATTGAATGTCACAGCCATAGAGCATATTGACTTACACTATGTAATCCACCTAGAGTCTCAGTAAGAAAGGCTGACTATAAATAACACACACAAAAAAATTAAAAGTGAAAGATACTCTAGGCTTGGGCTGGGCTGGGGGAGCAAAATTGATCACTGTGAACTTCATGGCCTGATTAATAAATGCATAAAGATAACTGTTGGAGGGCCATTTAGCTGCTGCAGGAGAAGCAGGCTCAAGTAGGCATGCCAGAATATTGCCTTTAAAGATTCAGAAAAAGATTCCAGTAGTCTGCAAGGTTGACTCAAAGATTGGTGGCTTGCATAGATCCTTTTCACTTGTCAGCCAAAATCACAGCTGCTGGACATGTTTGATTTATACCAAAAGTGACATGGATACCTCTTGTTCAAGGATTTGAGGAGCAAAACGTAACATTTCCCCCCAGGACCACAGCTCTGTTGTCTGACCATTTGTTTTGTTGATTACTCAGAATAGTCAATTTAATTGGTGCTAATTGTTAGCCAATTCCTTGATTGCTAAGAGGTTTGAGTAATTTTGGGAAGCGTTTAGGGCTTTTGAGAGGAAAGGGATTCAACCGTTTCGAAATGTGAAGGGAAAACACTGTGCAGTCAGCTAAGGACTTTCTGTCCTAAGAATTTGCTGTCGTTTGCAAACTTTGCAATCTTGGTGTTTTCAGCTGACTTCTTTAAATGAAACAAATTAATGAGCGTAGCTCCTAGTATGAATACTGGGGCCTCCTCTATTTACTTCCTTCCACTGTAGAAACTACCATTTAATTCCTCTCTGTTGACTCCGCAAACCGAGGTTTGCCATTGTGTAACATGTGAAATGGTCCTGAGTCAATGGGAAAAATACCATGCATTTAAAGAGAAACGCAATTTCACCCCTTGCCTGTCTGCATTCATATTGTGTTATAAATACAACTTTAAGTGCGATAAAATAGCAATAATCATGGGCAAAATCCTTAGAAGTAATCAGCAACTGTAACTGCCATTGCCATCAACAGTCTTCAGGAATTGGCTTATTAATGTTAAAGAGCATTTCCTTCATTAATGTAAACATCAAACAGTAATGTAATACTGTTCCTTTCTCTTTTCTATGCTTAGGACATGCATATACATCAAGGTGTATTTAGGCATGCGCAACGCACTGCTTCTGCATGCAGACATAACCATTAAGCACTTGCACAAAGTCTGTGTATTTTCCTTCAAGAACTCCTGGAGAATCAATCCAATATTCCCTCTACAATAGAATAATTTTTAACTGGGAACATTTATCCAATTATTCATGTTACAGTGAAATAGTATACATTAAACAGAGCATTTTATATTCAGGCAGTAAGAGAAAAAAATCCAAGCTAATGCATGAGAAACTAGAAAGCTCTCAAGTTCCACAGAACACTTCCTCAGGCCAGTATTGCAGGGAAAAGATTTGATTTTTCAAATATCAGCTTTTTAAGTAACACAAAGTTCTTCCTGAAACTACTATGTGAAGTTTTCCCAGTTATTATCTATTATGCAGGTGTCCAATGTCAAAATATGGCCCCCCTCCTTGGAGATGTTGCAGCACCTCAGAGGAAGGCTCAGCTATCATGTAAATGGGGGAATGGACTGGTTACACTTTGGTTAAGATTGTGTTACAGAAGTTATCAGGTCTTGATCTGAGATACACAGATTTTCCTTAGGGCTATAATACATAGGCCCTATACAACCAGGCTAGTTCCAAGTCAAACTGGGGTCTTGCCTGTTTTGTGGGGCCAACTTGGTTAGTAGAATTACAGATTCCACAGCTGTCATCTTTCCATAGCCCCTCTTCATAACAACTTGCTTATAATTCCAAACAACAACACAGAGTATGGTGCAATGGTTACAATTTTGGACTTGGAGTAGGAAATCTTAGGTTCAACTCCATTCTGTGATGGTCAAGAAGTCTTCTAGTCTTGCCTACTTTACAAGGTTGTTATGAAGATAAAAAGGAAACATCTATATGTCTAATACCCTAAGCACCTGGAGGCAGAGTGAGATAAAAGCATGATAAATTGACATGTTTTTGCCCACCCCATATGAATTCATCCATACCTGAGGCAAGGGTTGTCTTGCTGCCAGAAGACGGCCTGCTAACAAGGGTAGTCATAGGGTTGCCAGTCCACTTATCCTTCTGGAGGGAGAGAGAGAAACCTGGCTCTTACTATCTTCTTTCCCTCTTCCTCATTCCTGGTGGTGTCACTTCCGGTAACAACACTGTGTAGACATAGGAGTGTGTGTGGGCCTCCAATGGGCCCAATTTGGCCCATTTGGGGCCCAAATTGGCCTGCGGTGAAGCGTTGCGATGATGTCACTCCCAGCACTGACATTGCCATGCCACCCTGGGAGAGCACCTGGGAGGCCTGTTCCCGTGCTTTCCTCTCCTGTTGGCCAGGTAAGTGAAGGTGGGGTGAAAGTGGGTGATCCTCCTAGGTAGTCGGGATGGGATGGGGCTGTATTCTGTTCTTCTCGAAGCAAAAGGGGGAGGAGGAGGAGGGACCTGTACTTCTCATTAAGGAGGGGCAAAGGTCCAGGCTGAGCTCATGAGATGAATGCAATCTGAACCATGCAGAACTCTGGAACCTTCATGGAGCAGCTCTACACCTGAGGGAACCATGTTAATCCTCCCCCACACTAACACAGGATCCAGCAAGGTGAGTCCAGTCTTTCATCTTTATTCATGTTTTGTCCCTTTCTTCCTTTACGTCTTGCAAAATTGCATGTCTATACCCATTACACATATATTGAAATGTCCTTGAAATTGATTGTATGATGCACATTGTGTAATCCACCTTGAGGCTTAGGGAGAAAGGTAGACTATAAATGACGTAAATAAATAAATGAACAAATAAATACAGATTTGTTGCCTGCCATCCCTTCTCCACTCTCTGTGTCAGGGTGGGGTCATGAGGAATTCTCCTTTAACTAAAGGGACTAGGTCCCCCCACCCCTTGGTCAGATGTATTTCTTTTGTGATAGCTCCGTCAAATGTTCTTACTCCAGAGCTTCCTAGAAGAGGGAGCTCCATTTTCTCAGCTGGCTCCAGAACAGGGCAAAAAAAGAACATGATGTTCGTTGTTTGTTGCAATCCACGAACAGCAATTCATGAACATCGACGGACATGACATGTTCACGATCATGTTCGTAGTTGGAGGTTTGTGGGAGCCAGAATGGCCCGCTTAGCTGAACTTGAGCTGGGGATTCCATGCGTTACCCCTTTCATGTTATTTTCTGTTTACAGTGGCAAAACCTGGACTGTCTGTGGAAAGCAACTTTGAGGGGTTATAAACTGACCTTCCCAATGTTCCAATACCCACCACATTTTCAGGGGACATAGTCTTCACTGTCCTCTGAAGACCCCCCAAATTTCAGAGAGTTTGGACCCTGGGAAAGACATATTCCATGGGTCTCCCCTTTCCGTGTCATTTTCTCTTCACAGTGGCAAAAACTGGACTGTCTGCTGGAAGCTACTTTGAGGGGTCACCAACTGACCTTCTCAATGTCCAATGCCCACCAAATGTGCAGGGGACATAGTCCTCACTGAAGACCCCCCAAGTTTCAGAGAGATTTCACCCCGGGAAAGGCATGATCCATGGGTCTCCCCCTTTCATGTCCTGGGTCCTTTTCACACTGCCCGATATCACGCGAAATAAGTGCCACGAGTCGATATTGACGATCCTGCTATCAGGTCGGTTGTTTTTGCAATTTGACGAGTTGTTGCGTTTCCTTGTGTTTCCAGATGTTCTCATTCATGAGCGCCAGAAGGCGGAGGATGTACTTGCGTCATGGGTGACGACAGCATATTCCCGCCCAAATCCTTTTTTTTAAAAAAACTGGTGCCATATTTTGCGCTGTTGCGCAATCTCGCCCTTTCCAAAATCCAAATCTTGCTGGGCACACAGTAAATTAGAGCCTGCTTTGCACTGCGAACTTCTAGGAAAGAATCTGCTATGGCACCTGTGAGAGAGATTTATTTTCTGATCGTGCAGGTTCTTTCTTTCTGCAGAGCTCACTATCTTTGTGTCAGGCATACCTCTGCCATCTCCTTTGGCAGAGAAGGGCCACTGCCATGATGTTGTGCAGTTCTGCCATGTTAATGACTTTGAGATTGCGCTTGGGGAGAACACGCAGAAGGAGGCTTCGTGAGCGATGGTATGCCCTGGCAGCTGTGGAGGGGCCAAGGAATTGCTGGGTCTACCCGACCAGCAGGGACTGGTGGGAGAGGATAGTTCTGCAAACATGGAACGGCAGGCAATGGATCCAGTGCTTCTGGGTGAGCTGGGAGACCTTCAGGGAGCTTATCAGTGTGCTTCATCCGCGCCTGGAATGGCAGAGCACCTCTTTTCGAGAACTGGTGTCTGTGGAGAAGCAAGTGGCTGTGGCACTATGGTGCCTGGCCTCCGGTGCGTGCTACAGAGGTGCAGATGACCACTTCGGCCTGAGGATGTCCACAGTAGCAACAGCTGTGTTGGAGGTCTGTTTCTCACTCAAGAAAGAGCTTCTTGTGAAGAGTGTGTGCCTGGGAACAGAGGACGGGAAGGTGAGCGAACTATTTAAATTTTTTTTTTTTAAAACTCTGCTTTGCAATATAGTGCAAGTGCAAATTATCAAGAAATATTACGTGCCCTCAAAGAGTTCCACAGTACCAGTAGTGGATGTGGGGAACGAGTGCTTTGCCTGGTTCGGGGTGCATGCGTGGGGATTGTGAGTGAGGCCATGGCTACATTGTTGTGATGTTTCTTTTGTGTACTGCAGATTATGGATGGTTTTGCTGCCCTGGGCTTCCCCCACTGCACTGGGGCCATCAATGGCACCCACATCCCCATAAATGCTCCAGGAGGTAAGCCTGATCAATATGGGAATAGGCAGAGTTTCTCCTCGATGTTACTGCAGGGCACTGTGAACCACATCGGCCATTGGCTGGAGCGGCAAGAATCATGATGCTTTTGTTTTTCGCATTTTTCCATGGCATTTTCCCATGGCATTTGCACAGCCATGGATGTGGGCAGCTTTGTGCCTGGGAATCCAATGCTGCATGTTAATGGTGTTTCCGTGCCACCTGTGATCATTTCTGACGGGGCATATCCAATGAGATGGTGGCTAATGAAGCTGTATGGCAAAGGTGCCTTGACCTCACAGAAACGCCATTTTGATAAATGCCTTTCACAGGTGAGAAATCGGGTGGAGTGTGCTTTCAGCTGTCTGAAGGCATGCTGGCGTGTTCTGCTACATAGTTTGAAGGTCAGGGAGGAGAACCTTGTGAGTGTCATCACAGCCTGCACAATACTACACAAAATATGTGAGTCCAAGGGACACAATGCTCTGGGACACCCGAGGGATCCAACACCTGTCATCCTGCCGCCAGAGGGGCTGGAGCTACTGGAGAACAATTCAATACATAGGGATGAGGGAAAGAAAGTCCGTGATGCGCTGGCCTCTTTCATGGCCACACAGATGCTGAACTGCTGCCTGTGACCTTGGTTCCAGACACGTGGATAAGCCACTTGTCAACTGCGTGGCCACACATTGCCACACTGGTTGTTAATGCTTCTGTTCCTGTTCTTGCTCTTATTCTTGCTATTTCCGTGTTATTCATGAGCTGTCACATCAATAAAGTCTCACTGATGAAAGTGAGGTGAAAAAGATGGTGTTCGCTGCTGTTGGTGCATGATCCATTTCTGAGAAGGGCTTCTTGGGTTGGGAAGTAGCGGTCTGCCCCCACCAGGCCTGACACTTTGACCAGGGGGCACGACTCATTTGGTGTGGCAGGCAGCTGTGTCACCAAGCAGTTCCCTGCCCCCACCAGGAGTATGACAAGCTGGGCACCGGCGAGTGCCTCCCAAGTGCTCTCAATGACCGGCCCTGTTTTCTGCCGCTTGAGCGCATAGGTGCTTTTCTGGGCCACCAGTGAGAGCGCTGGGGATGTCGCTATCTGCCCCTGCCAGGGCATGACCTGTTTGGTGTGGCAGGCAGCCATGCCACCAAACAGTCACCTGCCCCCACTGGGAGACTGGCAAGCTGGGCACCAGTGAATGCCTCCCAAGTGCTCTCAATGGCCAGCCCTGTTTTCTGCCGCTTGAGCACATAGGCCCTTTTCTGGGCCACCAGCAAGGCTCGGGCCGCATTGTACCACACATTGAGGATTGGATTTTATTAGATGGATAATAAGGTGCCAAGACGTTCCCTAGCAGCTATCTCACAGAAGAGGAATGTTTTGACTACAGCTTTTCCAGCCTTGGGAAACTTTCACTTTCTCAGCTTCGAGGGGATTGTTTTGAGAACTATGGGGGGAGGTTGGGCCTGCTGGGGTTTGATACTTTGTACCTTGTTCTTTGCCTAACATTCGTAACAATACACGTGTACCAGCCCAGATATTGCATCTGGGCCCGTGGACTATAATGGTTGCTTTTTCAGTAAATCTTTTGAAAACAACGGTGTCATAGCCCAGTCTGAGAGTGAGGTCTCCTTTGGAGGAGAGGAGCCTCGTGTAGCCAGCCAGGACTCCTCAGGAGAAGAAGAGTTCTGTGTAGCCAGCCCTAGCCCTGACTCAGCAGAAGCCAGCAATCATGAGCAGCAGCTGCTGGCTGATCAAGGCTCACAGCTAGCAGCTGAGACACCAGCACCTTCTAGCCCCAATACCACAGGGGAAGCCCAGCCAGGAACTTCCACAGGGGAGGCTCAGTCAGGGACTGCCAGCACCACAGGGGAAGCCCAGCCAGGGGCTTCCACCCCCCCAGGCTCACCCACACCTAGAGAGCGCCGCAGGCAGCGCCCAAGACTGGAACTGCAGGAGAGACGGCGCAGTGCTCGTCTCCTGAGCCAACGCCAGCTGCTGGAGAGTGATGATGAGTAGCATCAGGATGGAGCCCCAGCAGCTGGCTGAAAACCACGCCTGGCTATAAAAGCCAGTCAGGAGCAACTGCCAGGCGTGGAAGCAACGTGTCAGCTACCTGCAACCACTCCCTGGTACCTTGTGTCTTGCTCTTGCCTGCACCTTGACTTGATACCCTCGTGCTCTGACTTACGGACTGGACTTGGCTTGGCTTTTTGGATTCTGGAGGCAACCCTGGCATTAACCTTGTGCTCTGACTACGGACTGGACCTGGCTTGTGACTTTTGAACACCCCTTGGCTTCGTGCTAATACCTGGACTACCAGCTTGGGCCCAGCCCATGACAAACGGACTCTTGTCTGACTGCAGAAGGTAGTCTGGATACAACTATTATTTAGCCACAGATCTGACATTTTGTTACGAATCATATCTGTTCCAATGCCTAAGCCGGGGCAGCCGGATACCAAAGTCGTTCCCGACAGGGACCCTTTGTTCGATCCCTATGCCTCCCCCGGTTCAGAAGGACTGGAACCTCAAGGACCCGTTCAAAGGGGAACAGGGTCCTCTGTTACTACGATATATACCCTCACTCCTAGCAGAATGGATACCCGGCCCACAGCAGCAGCTGACCCACTGATATCCTTACCGACGCTGACACAGTGGGGATTGAGGCCTAGAGACGCGAGGGAAAGGAGAGCGAGTACTGTGTTCGTGCAGCCCCCAATGGAAGGCCGACGGAGCTTGGGTGTGATTGCAGAGCATTCCAGTAGCCAACCTTGGTATTATTGGAACCGTGAGGCCGACCAGTTGGAATGGGATCGAAGAGGTTCGGAGAGTACCCAAACATGGGAAACATCCCGCCATGATGTGATGAGTTGGGACTATGCGGAAGTCGCTCCGTGGACGGGACAACAGGAACCGAATGAGCACACGTGGATACAATTACAAAGCCGGACCATAGCAGTAGATGCTGGAATTTCGGCAGTCACAGGATTAGCGAAAGGAATCCTGGTGGGGAGATCGCATGAAGAGCAAGGTACCGGGACCCAGGGCATGGGAGAAATAAGACCTTGGCCTGGGGCAGCCTACGCAGAATCCTATGCAGAATACTTAGAGACTACGCAAGTCCCTAATGAACCTCCCCAGAAGTATGCAGAAACCGAAACCACCGCGGTGGACTCGAGTCGGGTACAGGTCCTAGAAGAGAGACTGTCTAGTATGGAAGAGAGTTTGGCCCATGCAGTCCATTTGCTCTCCGTGCTAGTGGTCGGGGGTTCGGATGGGAGCCAAGAGACAGCTTCAGGCGTACAGAGCATCAGTCAGAGCTTGTCAACTTTACAAAGAATCATTCCGCGGACAGAAACCATGGTACAAGATCAGCAACTTCCATTAGCTGACGCTTCGCAACAACCTGTACAGCCACTGAACCCCACACCAGGGCCAATCAATGAGAAATCGGATGATACCGAAGAAGAAGAAGAAGAAGAAGAAGAAGAAGAAGAGGAAGTAGCAGGAGAAGGGGGGCAACTGCGAGAGGAGCCTATGGGAACCCCGCCGCAAGCCGGGGGTACACCACAGCACCCACAGGGGGAAGCTCCGGTCCTCACGCCTACACCAATTCTGCTGCAAGGACAACTAATTGCCCCACCGACCACGACCCAGCAGCAAGGACAGCCGTTCCTGCCGAGACTTGTGGCACCGATTCCACGGGGCACCACTCCTCGGCAATACCCACTGCCGGGACTGATAGGACGGGGCACCACACCCCAGCCAATACTACAGCCGGGACCGAGGGGACCCCCTCCACCAATACAGCCTATTCCGAGAGGACCTCCTCCGCCGCTACAGCCAGTTCCGAGAGGACCTCCTCCGCCACTACAGCCAGTGCCGAGAGGACCCCCTCCTCCATTACAACCTCAACCAAGGCCCCAGCAACCTCCGGTACAACCTCCTCCGCAGTACCCTGATGGGAGACCTCAACAAGTGCCTATAGAATATTATCCACTGCCTGCGCTGGTCGCTAGACCCCAAGAATTGCCGATAGGGTGGGTAAAACTGGAAGCCACGTTTGACGGAGACCCCTCCAAATTAGGATTTTTCCTAGTACAAGCCTTACAATTCTTTAACCGTTGGGGACATTTGTTCAGAGATGAAGCCAGCCAGATTGAACACTTGGGGTCTTGCCTACAAGGAAAAGCAGCAGAATGGTATGTAGCCCTTTACGAATTGGGGGCCCCTGAATTAATCACATTACAAGGTCTTGTAGATGCGCTTCGCGCCCAATACGAAGACCCCTTGGAAGAAAGTAGAGCTCGGACCGAATTACAATCCATTAGACAAGGCAGCATGTCGGCTAGAGACTATGTTACAAAATTCCGACAGCTGGTCGCCAAATGCCCAAGGTGTGAGGAGTCCACCAAAATAATTCTGTTCAAACAGGGCATGAATCCCAGACTATTGGACAGGGCCCTTATGCAAGATAATCCCCCCACACTTTTGGGGTGGATTCAGTTATCTTGTGAAGTGGAAAATCGTATACAAGAAGTACGCTTGGTCGAACAGCAACAAACCGCTGGGCACCGGCGCTCATCTGTACTTGTGAGAGGGAGCAGGGGTGCTGGATATGCAACTAGAGGAGCGAGAGATGCTAGATGGCAACAAGGATTGTGTCTACAGTGTGGCCAAAGTGGTCACTTTGCGGCACAATTTCCGTTCCGGCCTGTGCAAAGAAATCCATTCCTACCAAGGTGTCCAGCTCCCACCTCTCAGCCCATGCCAGCCTGCCCGACACCCGCTCCCAGAGCGACGAGAGGCATAGGGACTTTCCGCAGAAATCCTCCCGAGAAAGGGTTAGAGCTAGAAGAAATTATGGACTATGATTCAACAGCTCTAATCGGTGAGGAAAACCCCGAAAGTCCTGCATTGGGAAACG
This sequence comes from Eublepharis macularius, assembly GCF_028583425.1. Classification (NCBI taxonomy): domain Eukaryota; kingdom Metazoa; phylum Chordata; class Lepidosauria; order Squamata; family Eublepharidae; genus Eublepharis; species Eublepharis macularius. The sequence continues at coordinate 6,634,532 of NC_072792.1, forward strand.
AGATGGATCTGTCGTAAAAGGACCCAAGCGGGGAGACTTCCGATTTGGGATTCATGGAGGTCTGAAGCAGCTCCATTCGCGGAGCTGACCGGACTGCCGTTTTAAGCGGCCGGCGGGGGAAATCTAGCCTGCGGCCGACTGCTCTCAGGTGGAGAGCAGGCAAAGAACGCTCAAGACCCTAGGGTGTGCTAGATCTCGGACGAGGGGGGGCTCTGCGCAACGGGTCCCCTCCCGATCCTTGAGGTCCCACCCTGCGACAGGTCGGCTACGATCTCTGCGGCAGTTCTGGGGCCAATTCGGCTGGCATAAGACCTACATACCCAAGCTTCGATTGGGGAAAGAAGTGGAGAGGAGAAGTTATAATCGAAACAGCGATTACAGCCCGAGAAAAGTGAAAGAGAAGGTAAAGATCACTATCTTCTGATACGGGATAGATTGATAAAAGCAGAGAGGAAGAAAAGTAGATTTTCAAACTGCAACAGGCTAATAATAAGGAGGGGAAGACTCGGCAAGAGTTGTATTTGAAAAGAGACTAAGTTTAAAGAAGTTATTAAAGAAATTGGACTATTGTTTCGAATACTTGCGGTTATGGAGCTGTGAGAAAAAGATACCATCGCGAGACCTACAGTGGGAAGTCGGGAGGCAGGAAGTACGTAATAACAATAGAGTTGCTGGAGAGAAGCGGCCCTTGCCGGAGGGCAGGAAGAAGGGAATCGCCGTTTTTGAAAGGGGAAGGGTCGCGGCTTCAGCAGAAAAGGAAGTAAGCCATCTTGGATTACAAAATCATAGAGGAACCATAGAGAAAAGATGCCCGACATTTTGGACTCTTTAAAAATTAATTTTTGCAAGAAGACCGGGACATTTGAAATAAAAAGACATTTAAATTTTACGCCACGGAGTTAAGGAAGAGAGCGGACTCGTGGGAGCGAGCCAAAGCAAGCCCCACGATGTCAAAAAAAGAGTGGCAATCGGCAATAGAAAACCTGGACAAAAAACTTTTAGATGTGATTAAAGAACTTAAAGACACGAAATTGGAGTTGATTGTCCGGGGTCTGAGCCCCAGCCCCCAGACTTGACAAGAGGGAACAGCAGGGGACAAAAGGGTGGCAGCAACTCCACCCCCCAAGCCGGCAACCAGGGCCAGAACCTACCTACTCCATGGGGAAGGGGCAAAAGGCCAGTACCTCAGAGGGGTGGAGGGGGCAAGGAGAAACCAGCCAGCCCCACCCCGCAGGCCTCCACTGGCTTCAGCCCATTCGAGCTGCTATATGGGCGCAAGCCACGAGGGATGCTCTCCCGGCTGACAGAACGCTGGGGGCCCCAGGCCAGCAACCCTGCGCCCACCCCACAGGAGTACGTGAGCCAGCTCCGTGATCGGGTGCAACAGTCCCAAGCCGAGGCGAACCGCAGACTGACTTGCACCCAGGCGAAGCAGAAAGCCGCCTACGACCGGGGTGCACGGATGAGGACTTTCCAGGCTGGAGAGAAGGTCCTGGTGCACCACTCGGCATTTCCCAGAGAGGGAGGGGACGCTTGGAGGGGTCCCTACCCGATTCGAAGGGTGCTGGGCCCCACTACCTATGAAGTCCAGTGCGGGGTCAGCTGACGTCGGCGGAAGACCCTGCATGTGAATCTCCTGAAGCAGTGGCACGAGCGCCCCGAAGAGGAGTGTGGCATGGCTGAGGACCCATTGGAGCTTCCTGACAGTGAGCTGCCGTGGACCTCTGAAGCCCCGGAGTTTGAGGCGCCCAAGGTGGACCCCCAGCTTGATCCAGCTCAACGGGCCCAGCTACGAGACCTCTGCGCACGGGTTCCCGGGGTCTTCTCCCGCAGGCCAGGCAGCACCAGCCTGATTCAACATGCCATCCCAACCAGCCCGGGGCAGACAGCCCGGGCTACCTGGCGCCCCATCCCCAGGAAGCGGTGGGAGGCAGTGGAGAAGGAGACAAATGAGATGCTCCGGCTGGGTGTAATCGAACCCTCACGGAGTGCCTGGAGGAGCCCGATAGTCCTGGTGCCCAAGACAGATGGGACCACCCGGTTTTGCATTGACTATCGCGAACTGAATAAGGTGGCCCAGTTCGACGCCTACCCCATGCCCCGAGCAGACGTGCTGGTGGACCACCTGGGGTCCGCCCGCTACCTGTCGGCCCTGGACTTAACAAAGGGCTACTGGCAGGTGCCCGTATGGCCGGAGGACCGGGAGAAGACGGCCTTTGCCACCCCCCAAGGCCTCTTCCAATTCAAGAAGATGCCGTTTGGCCTGCATGGGGCGGCGGCCACCTTTCAGCGGCTGGTGGACCAGGTGCTGGGAGAGTGCCGGGCGTACGCCATGGCGTACATTGATGATATTATTATCTTCAGCCCCGACTGGCCCACCCACCTCCAACACCTGGAAGCCGTCTTAAGGGCCCTCCAACGAGCTGGGCTAAGGGCGAACCCAAAAAAGAGCCACCTGGGGTTCCAGGAACTCCAATACCTGGGCTTCGTGGTCGGGGGAGGACAAGTCAGGCCACCACCGGACAAGGTGGCCTCAATAGCCGACGCCCCACAGCCCAAGACCAAGAAGCAGGTTCGGAGATTCCTAGGACTGCTGGGGTATTATGGGCGGTTCATCCCCCACTTTGCCTCCCGAGCGGCGCCCCTGACGGACAGCTTAAGGAAGGGGCTGCCCAACCAAGTCCGGTGGACCCCAGAACTAGAGGCAGCTTTCAAAGACCTGCGGTCCGCCCTCTCTAACGCCACTGCCCTGTGGAACCCGGACTTTGACCGGCCCTTCACACTGGCCACAGACGCTTCGGACACCGGCCTCGGGGCTGTGCTGACCCAGGAACGTGACGGAGCAGACGTCCCGATTCTCTTCCTGAGTCGGAAGCTACAGCCCGCCGAGAAGCGCTATGCTACGGTGGAGCGGGAGGCCCTAGCGGTCAAGTGGGCAGTGGGGGCCCTGCAGTACTACCTGGCCAACAACCCCTTTATACTGCTGACGGACCATGCACCCCTGCAGTGGCTCCATCGCATGAAGGCGCACAACCCCAGGGTGCTACGCTGGTACCTCTCCCTTCTACCCTTCCAATTTACCATCAAATACCGCCGGGGGGCACGGCATGTGGACGCGGACTATATGTCCCGCATGTTTGAGACTGAGCCGGACCCCCACAACTCAAAGCCAAGCGGGGGTGTGTGTCCGGGGTCTGAGCCCCAGCCCCCAGACTTGACAAGAGGGAACAGCAGGGGACAAAAGGGTGGCAGCAACTCCACCCCCCAAGCCGGCAACCAGGGCCAGAACCTACCTACTCCATGGGGAAGGGGCAAAAGGCCAGTACCTCAGAGGGGTGGAGGGGGCAAGGAGAAACCAGCCAGCCCCACCCTCCAGGGGGAAGAGAGGGGGCTAAGCAGGCCGGAGGGAAAGGGACACAGCAGGGAGAAGGTGGGTCCAGCAGCAGCAGCAGCAACCCAAGCAGAGCCCTTACCTGGCAGGGAGAGGACGCCGCCGCTGCAGCCCAGAGCCACACCATGGCTAGAAGACAGCAGCCTGGCTCAGGAGTTGCTAGAAGCCAAGCCTCTCCAGGGGGGGCTGCCACAGGCATTCTGGGGGAGGAGATGGGTAACCCCGCCCAGCATTGCTGAGCAGGCAGTGCAGAAGCTGGCTAAGGCAGCTCCTCGTGAGCAGGGCCAGGCAAGCCCAATAGCACAGAGGCTGGCTGGGGCAGCTCCTCGTGAGCAAGGCCAGGCAAGCTCAATAGCACAAGGGCTGGCTGGGGCAGCTCCTCGTGAGCAGGGCCAGGCAAGCTCAGTAGCTCAGAGGCTGGCTGGGGCAGCTCCTCGTGAGCAAGGCCAGGCAAGCTCAATAGCACAAGGGCTGGCTGGGGCAGCTCCTCGTGAGCAAGGCCAAGGAGCCCTCAGCTGGGGATGGCTCGCACTCAACCCCACCCTGCCAGCATGGCAAAAGGGCCCAGGAGGGATTAGTGGTTGGAGGGAAACACCTGGAGGAATGCACAGCTGGGCCCAGTCAGGAGAGGGAACAAGCCTGGAAGGAGGGCGGGGTGGAGAAAGGAAACCCTATAAAGAGTGGCTGGGAAGAGCTCTGCGGTGGTGGGTGTGAGTGAGGAGTGATGATGTGGAGTGAGAGCAGTAGGATGCAAGGGTGGAGGCTTGGAGGAGAGTTCTGGAAGGAGGAGATGGAGGACACAGAGGGTAAGCAGGCCAGGTTGAGCAGGCCAGCGAGTGGACTGAGAGGGAGTCTGGGTGAGGTATACCGCCCCTCCTTCCACAGAGCAGGGTCCTGCAGAGTCCCTGGCCCCCCTGTGACGTCAGGAGCAGACCGCCCAGTGCCACGCCCAGCGGCAGCCGCGGCAAGCCCTGACATTGATTAAAGAGGTTAAAGAGGTCAAACAGACAGTAAAATCGGAGCTGTCAGAAGTGAAAAAAGGTATGGAAACAATACAAAGTGAACTACAAGGAACGCAGCAGAGAGTTAAAACAGTAGAAGACGCGATGGAGAACTTAGCAGACACGCAACAAACAGAGATGAGACTGATGAGGGGAAGAATGTCGGTTGCAGAAACTAAACACATGGAGAAGCAGCTACGGTTTCGAGGCTTGCCAGAAGTGGAAGGAAAGTCAGCGCAAGAACAGATGACTGAGGTGTTAGCTGAATACCTGGGGAAGGAGGAGGAGGAAGTTGTGGCTATCCTAGATGTGGCATACCGTGTAAATTCGAGAATTGCAACCCAGAGGAAACTACCAAGAGACGTGATTGTGCAGTTTACGACACGAAATATGAAAGAGAAGATTGTGACAAAACAGTTTCAAGATCCATTGGAGATTGATGGCAAGACGATTATTATAGTGAAGGAATTACCCAGGTCAGTGTTATTAGATCGGAAAAAATATAAAGTGCTAATTCAGATCTTGAAGGACATGAAAATCAGGTACGGATGGGAGTTACCAGAAGGTGTGTCCTTTGAGTTTGGAGGGGCCAAAAAGCGTATCAGATCTGAGCGAGAGATGGAGCGATTTATAAGGGACAATGAAAAGGACTTACCAATAAGATTATGAGTATGGAGTGTAAAGTTTTATCTTGGAATGTAAATGGACTAAACTCACCAAACAAGAAAAAAAGTATTTTCCGCTGGCTATTAAAACAAAAATGTGACATTGTTTGCTTGCAAGAAACCCATATTCGAAAGCAGGATGCAAAATATTTAAAAATGGGGAAACTGGGCAATGAATTTGTAGCGGCCTCTAATAAGAAAAAAAGAGGAGTGGTGTTGTATATAAAAGAGGAGCTACAGCCAAAATTTGTAATAAAAGACGTGGAAGCCAGATTTATAGCAGTGGAATGTACATGGAACTTAAAAAAAATATTGGTAGTCGGAATTTATGCACCTAACGGTGCAAAAGAGTGCTTCCTTGAGGATTTGAGGAAGCAATTAGATGATCTTTCATACGACCAGATAATTCTTGCTGGAGACTTCAATGGAGTGACGAATTTGGAACTAGATAAAAAGACATCAACTGTACAAAAGAAAAGAGGATTGTTACCAAAGCTTTTTTTTGAGCTGATACAACAGGAGACTTTAGAAGATGTATGGAGAAGAGAAAATCCTAAAAGTAGACAATTTACTTTTTACTCTTCAAGACACTGTACATTATCGAGAATTGATATGATCTGGGCCTCAAAAGACTTAGCGTTATGGACTAAGGAGGTAGAAATAATGCCGATGGTAGGCTCAGATCATAATCCAATCATGTGGAAATTAGGGAGGAGGAGAAAAAGGAAAGCATGGAGAATAAATGAGGACTTGTTACAGGAAGGAGAGAATGTGGAGATGTTGAGAAGAGAGACAAAGTTCTTCATACAATATAACGTGAATAAAGAAGTACCAACTGACAAAGTTTGGGATGCCTACAAGGCGGTAATAAGGGGCATACTAATGGACTTAAATAGCAGAGTGAGAAAAAAGAAAGAGGAGAGGAGACTAGAGATTGAGGAGAAAATAAAAGCCAAAGAAATACAGTTAAAAAAGAGACCAGGGAAAAAGAAATTATATCAGGAAATTAAAATACTTCAAGAACAGCGGACAGCGACTTCCGGTTTGGGATTTATGGAGGTCTAACGCAGCTCCATTTGCGGAGCTGACCGGACTGCCGTTTTAACCGGCCGGTGGGGTGAAAATAGCCCGTGGCCGACTGCTCTCAGGCGGGGAGCAGGCAAAGAACGCTCAAGACCCTAGGGTGAGCTAGATCTCGGACGAGGGGGGGCTCTACACAACGGGTCCCCTCCCGATCCTTGAGGTCCCACCTTGCGACGGGTCGGCTATAATCTCTGCGGCAGTTTTGGGGCCAATTCGGCTGGCATAAGACCTACATACCCAAGCTTCGATTGGGGGAAGAAGCTGAGAGGAGAACTTAAAATCGAAACAGCGATTACAACCCGAGAAAAGTGAAGAGAAGGTAAAGATCATTATCTTCTGATACGGGACAGATTGATAAAAACAGAGAAGAAAAAAAGTAGATTTTTAAACTGCAACAGACTAGTGAAAAGGAGGGGAAGACTCGGCAGGAATTGTATTTGAAAAGAGACTAAGTTTAAAGAAGTTATTAAAGAAATCGGACTATTGTTTTGAATACCTGTGGCTTTGGAGCTGTGAGAAAAAGACACCATCGCGAGATCTGCTGTGGGAAGACGGGAGACAGGAAGTGCGTAATAACAATAGAGTGGCTGGAGAGAAGCGGCCCTTGCTGGAGGACAGGAAGTAGGGAATCGCCATTTTTGAAAGGGGAAGGGTCGCGGCTTCAGCGGAAGAGGAAGTAGGCCATCTTGGATTACAAAATCATAGAGAAACCATAGAGAAAAGACGCCCGACATTTTGGACTCTTTAAAATTTAATTTTTACAAGAAGATTGGGACATTTAAAACAGAAAAACGTTAAATTTTACGCCACGGAGTTAAGGAAGAGAGCGGATTCGTGGGAGCGAGCTAAAGCAAGCCCCACGATGTCAAAAAAAGAGTGGCAATCGGCAATAGAAAACCTGGATAAAAACTTGGATAAAAAACTTTTAGATATGATTAAAGAACTTAAGGACACGAAATTGGAGCTGATAAAAGAGGTTAAAGAGGTTACACAGACAGTAAAATCGGAGCTGTCAGAAGTGAAAAAAGGTATGGAAACAATACGAAGTGAACTACAAGGAACGCAGCAGAGAGTTAAAACAGTAGAAGACGCGATGGAGAATTTAGCAGACATGCAACAAACAGAGATGAGATTGGTGAAGGGGAGAATGTCAGTTGCAGAAACTAAACACATGGAGAAGCAGCTACGTTTTCGTGGCCTGCCAGAAGTGGAAGGGAAGTCAGCGCAAGAACAGATGACTGAGGTGTTGGCTGAATACCTGGGGAAGGAGGAGGAGGAAGTTGTGGCTATCCTAGATGTGGCATACCATGTGAATTCGAGAATTGCAACCCAGAGGAAATTACCAAGGGATGTGATTGTGCAGTTTACAACACGAAATATGAAAGAGAGGATTGTGACAAAACAGTTTCAAGATCCATTGGAGATTGATGGCAAGACGATCATTATAATGAAGGAACTGCCCACATCAGTGTTATTGGACCGGAAAAAATACAAAGTGCTAATTCAGATTTTGAAGGACATGAAAATCAGGTACAGATGGGAGCTACCGGAAGGAGTGTCCTTTGAGTTTGGAGGGGCAAAAAAACGCATCAGATCTGAGCGAGAGATGGAGCGATTTATTAAGGACAATGAAAAAGACTTACCAACAAGATCATGAGTATGGAGTGTAAAGTATTATCTTGGAATGTAAATGGACTAAACTCACCGAATAAGAGGAAAAATATTTTTCATTGGCTACTAAAACAAAAATGTGATATTGTTTGTTTGCAAGAGACCCATATTAGAAAACAGGATGTAAAATATTTAAAATCTGGAAAACTGGGCAAAGAATTTGTAGCGGCCTCTAACAAGAAAAAAAGAGGAGTGGTGTTGTATATAAAAGAGGAGCTACAGCCAAAATTTGTTATGAGAGATGTGGAAGCTAGATTTGTAGCAGTGGAATGCATTTGGAATTTAAAGAGAGTGTTGGTAGTCGGACTTTATGCACCTAACGGTGCAAAAGAAAGCTTCTTTGAGGATTTAAGGAAGCATTTAGACGATCTTGTATATGACCAGATAATTCTTGCTGGAGACTTCAATGGAGTGACAGACTTGGAGCTAGACAAAAAGACTACAATGGCACAAAAGAAAAGAGGACTACTACCAAAGCTTTTTTTTGAGTTGATTCAACAAGAGACTCTCGAAGATGTATGGAGGAGAGAATATCCTAAATGCAGACAGTTTACTTTCTATTCTGCAAGGCATTCTACATTATCAAGAATTGATATGATCTGGGCCTCAAAAGACTTAGCGTTATGGACTAAGGAGGTAGAAATAATGCCGATGGTAGGCTCAGATCACAACCCAATTATGTGGAAATTTGGAAAAAGGAGAAAAAGGAAAGCATGGAGAATAAATGAGGACTTGTTACAGGAAAGAGAGAATATGGAAATACTGAGAAGAGAGACAAAGTTTTTTATACAATACAACGTGAATAAAGAAGTACCAACCAACAAAGTTTGGGATGCGTACAAGGCGGTTGTAAGGGGCATACTAATGGATTTAAATGGTAGAGCAAGAAAGAAGAAAGAGGAGAAAAGACAAGAGATTGACAGACAGTAAAATAGTAAAATAAAAGCCAAAGAAATACAGCTAAAAAAGAGACCAGGGAAAAAGAAGGTATACCAGGAAATCAAAATACTTCAAGAACAGCTAACAGTAATGAGCAATAAAGAATTGGAGTGGAATCTTAAAAGACTGAATCAAAAAGCGTTTGAGGGTGCTAATAAACCTGGGAAATATCTGGCATGGCAATTGAAGAAGAAAAGGGAAAAGAAAATAATAAATAAAATCTGTGAAGATAACAAAACGTATTTGGAGCAGACTACCATTAGTAGAGCCTTTTATAAATTCTACGCTAAGCTGTATAATAAAAAAGAAGTAAACAAAGAATCAATAGCATCATATCTGGAGAAAACCAAACTTCCAGAAATCTCGGAAGCTTGGAGAAATAAGTTGAACAGTGAAGTAACTGATGAGGAAATAAGTAAGGCAATACAATCTGCAAATCTAGGAAAGGCGCCAGGGCCAGATGGACTTACGGCTAAATTTTATAAGACAATGGCTAATGAACTGGCACCATTCCTAAAAGAGGTGATGAATGGGGTTTTAAGGGATCAAAGGATTCCAGACACTTGGAGTGAAGCAAATATATCATTGATCCCAAAAGAGGGCCAAGACCTGACTAACGTGAAAAATTATAGACCTATATCACTACTCAATAATGACTATAAAATTTTTGCGAAGATATTGGCGGAGAGATTGAAGGGGTGGCTCTCGGAAGTCATAGAGGAGGAACAAGCAGGCTTTTTGCCAGACAGACAAATAAGAGACAATTTAAGGACAGTGATCAATGCTATTGAATATTATGATAAGTGTTGTGACAAAGAGGTTGGTTTCTTCTTTGTAGACGCTGAAAAAGCGTTTGACAATTTAAACTGGGACTTTATGTTTGCCACTATGGAAAAGCTACAATTGGGAGAAAGATTCATCAGAGCAATTAAGGAAATTTACAGAGACCAGACTGCAGCAATTGTAGTGAATGATGAATTGACCAAGAAATTGACGATAAGTAAAGGAACAAGACAAGGTTGCCCGTTATCTCCATTGTTGTTCATTTTAGTATTGGAGATCCTGATGATACAAATACGTCAAGATGAGGAAATTCGTGGAATAAAAATAAAGGATCATTCATACAAGGTCAGAGCATTTGCGGATGACATAATGTTAATTGTAGAGGACCCATTGGAGAACATGCCAAGAGTGATAGATAAGATTAGGGAGTTTGGAGACTTGGCAGGTTTCTTCATCAATAAAAAGAAGTCAAAGATACTATGCAAAAACATGACTAAGCAGAAACAACAATTGTTAATGGAAACGACGGATTGTGAAGTAACAAGTAAAGTGAAATATTTGGGAGTCGAATTAACTGCAAAGAACATAGATCTATTCAAAAACAATTATGAAAAACTATGGACTCAGATAGAGAGAGACTTGATTAAATGGAATAGACTGAATTTGTCATGGTTGGGCAGGATTGCAGCAGTTAAGATGAATGTGTTACCAAGAGTAATGTTTTTGCTACAGACAATACCAATCATCAGAGACTCTAAACAATTTGAAAAATGGCAGAGGAAAATATCAGATTTTGTTTGGGCAGGCAAGAAGCCTCGAGTGAAAATGAAAGTTTTACAAGATGCAAAGGAAAGAGGCGGAATGCAACTGCCCAATCTGAGACTTTATCATGATGCAATCTGCCTAGTTTGGTTGAAAGAATGGATGACATTAAAGAACAAGAAACTACTAGCCCTAGAGGGATATAAAAAAATATTTGGATGGCACGCATATTTATGGCATGACAAAGTAAAGGTCAACTCGATGTTCCTGCATCACTTTGTACGGAGAAGTCTATACATAACCTGGAAGAAGTACAGAATTTATCTACAAGAAGGAACTCCCTTGTGGGTGGTTCCGTATGAGGTGATAGACCCGAGAGCTGTTGATAATGAACAACAATGTTTAACGTACAAAGAAATAACTAAAACTGACGCATCCAAACTAAGAATAAAGACACAAGAGGAACTATCACCTAATTACGACTGGTTCCAGTATAGACAGATCAGAGACTTATATAATTCGGACTCTGTAAAGGGAGGTATACGAACAGAGAACTCGGAACTAGAGCAGACCCTTCTTAAAGAAGATAAGAAAAGAATATCCAAGGTATACCAAGTACTGCTGAAGTGGTATACCGAGGATGAGACAGTTAAAACACAAATGGTGAAATGGGCTATAAACTTTAATAAAGAAATAACAATGGAGGCATGGGAATACTTGTGGAAGACTACAATGAAGACAACGACATGCACTAGTATTAAAGAGAACATTTACAAAATGATTTATCGTTGGTACATGACACCAAAGAAGATTGCGCTAGGGAATTTGAACACTTCTAATAAATGCTGGAAATGCAGGAAGCATGAGGGCTCCCTCTACCACATGTGGTGGACGTGTGAGGTAGCTAGGCAGTACTGGGGGGAAATAATAAGAGAAATGAGTGAAATTTTACAATTTCAAATTAATAAGAACCCAGAACTCCTGCTACTGAACTTGGGAATGGAGGGAATTCCAGCCCAATACAGGACGTTGATATTTTATATGACAGCAGCAGCTAGACTTTTGTATGCGCAAAAATGGAAAGTACAAGAAGTGCCAACTATTGAAGATTGGATTTATAAATTGCTGTATATGGCTGAAATGGATAAGATGACAAGAAAACTGAGAGATCTGGACTCAGGGCAGTTCAACACAGACTGGGAGAAGCTGAAACAACACCTGGAGAAGAAATGGGAGGTGGGAGGAAAACTGTGGCAGTTTGAGAACTACTGAAGTACTGAAGTAGAGGGGGGAGACTTTACCGGGGGGAGAAGAGATAAATGTGAATTAATAAGCAGTCAGATTAATAGATTGATATACATATAGAGATATAGAGATATATCTCTATAGAGATATATAGGTTAACAAACAGAATATAGATAGAAAATAATTAACTATAAGGATTAAATATAAGGATTGATTAACTAACAATACTTTCTTTCTTTTTGGTAAGTTTTGTACCAAACTGAATGTCTGAAGATATAGATGAGTCAAATTGGTTGACTACGTGATGAGAGATATATAGAATTATTACAAAAAGATAGAATGAGCAATATATAGAGAATAAGTCAAATTGTTTGATATAATGAATGTATGATCTATATGGTTTATGATATATAGAAATATTTGAAGTTGAAAAATGGGATAAATTGTTTATCTAAGATGGAAACAAAGACTTACAGTTTGGGCATACAATGTCAAAAATAGTTAAGGATGTACTGCTTAGAATAATGGAGAATATATATTTGTTTTAGATAGAGGAAGCTAATAAAAGTAAGGGAAAGGGGACAAAGGGTTGGAAAGCTGTTGGAAGTCAACAAAAAGGGGGGGAAAGGGAGGGGGTTAGAGATGAAAAAATTGGGGAAAATTGAATGTAAATGTAAAAATATGGATTCTAACCCAATAAAAATTTTTCAAAAAAAAAAAAAAGAACAGCTGACAGCAATGAATAATAAAGAATTGGAGTGGAACCTTAAAAGACTGAATCAGAAAGTGTTTGAAGGAGCAAATAAACCTGGGAAGTATTTGGCATGGCAACTAAAAAAGAGAAGGGAAAAGAAAATAATAAACAAAATATGTGAGGACAATAAAACGTATCTGGAACAGACTACCATTAGTAGAGCCTTTTACAATTTTTACGCTAAGTTATACAATAAGAAAGAGGTGAATAAAGAATCAATAGCGACATATTTGGAGAAAGTGAAACTCCCAGTAATTTCGGAAGCTTGGAGAAATAGGCTGAATAATGAAGTAACGGATGAGGAAATAAGTAAGGCAATACAATCTGCAAATCTGGGAAAGGCGCCAGGGCCAGATGGACTTACGGCCAAATTTTACAAGACAATGGCCAATGAACTGGCACCATTCCTAAAAGAGGTGATCAACGGAGTTTTAAAGGATCAACGGATTCCAGGTACCTGGAATGAAGCGAATTTATCACTGATCCCTAAAGAAGGCCAAGACTTGACAAACGTGAAAAATTATAGACCTATATCGCTACTTAATAATGACTATAAAATTTTTGCGAAGATACTGGCAGAGAGACTGAAGGGGTGGCTTTCGGAAGTTATTGAGGAGGAACAAGCAGGCTTTTTGCCAGACAGACAAATCAGAGACAACTTGAGGGCAGTGATAAATGCTATTGAATACTATGATAAGCGTTGTGATAAGGAGGTTGGTTTCTTCTTTGTTGATGCTGAAAAAGCATTTGATAATTTAAACTGGGACTTTATGTTTGCCACTATGGAAAAGCTACAAATGGGAGAAAGATTCATTAGAGCAATTAAGGAAATTTACAGAGACCAGAATGCAGCAATTGTGGTGAATGATGAAGTGACTAAGAAATTAGCTATAAGTAAAGGAACAAGACAAGGTTGCCCGCTGTCTCCGCTGTTGTTCATTTTGGTATTGGAGATCCTGATGATACAAATACGACAAGATGAAGAAATCCATGGAATAAAAATAAAGGATTATTCTTATAAGGTCAGAGCATTTGTGGATGACATAATGCTAATTGTAGAAGACCCAATGGAGAACATGCCAAAAGTGATAGATAAGATTAAGGAGTTTGGGGATTTGGCAGGTTTTTATATTAATAAAAAGAAATCAAAGGTATTATGCAAAAACATGACTAAGCAAAAACAACAATCGCTAATGGAAATAACGGAATGTGAAGTAACAAATAAGGTGAAATATTTGGGAATTGAACTGACTGCAAAGAACATAGACTTATTTAAAAACAACTATGAAAAACTATGGACTCAGAGAGAGATTTGATCAAATGGAAGAGACTGAATTTGTCATGGTTGGGAAGGATTGCAGCAGTGAAGATGAATGTGTTACCAAGAGTAATGTTTTTGCTACAGACAATACCAATCATCAGAGACTCTAAGCAATTCGAAAAATGGCAGAGGAAAATATCAGACTTTGTATGGGCAGGCAAGAAGCCCCGAGTGAAAATGAAAGTTTTACAAGATGCAAAAGAAAGAGGCGGAATGCAACTGCCCAATCTAAGACTTTACCATGACGCAATTTGCCCAGTGTGGTTGAAAGAGTGGATGACGTTAAAGAATAAGAAACTACTAGCTCTAGAGGGATATAAAAAAATATTTGGATGGCACGCATACCTATGGCATGATAAAGTAAAGGCGAACTCGATGTTCCTGCATCATTATATACGGAGAAGTTTATATACAATCTGGAAGAAGTACAGAATCTATTTACAAGAAGGAACCCCTTTGTGGGTAGTTCCATATGAGGTGATAGACCCGAGCGCTGTTGATAATGAGCAACAATGTTTAACTTACAAAGAAATAACTAGAATTGAAGCATCTAAACTCAGAATAAAGACTCAGGAGGAACTATCACCTTATTACGACTGGTTCCAGTACAGACAGATTAGAGATTTATATAACTCGGACTCTGTAAAGGGAGGTATATGAACAGAGAATTTGGAACTAGAGCAGACCCTTCTTAAAGAGGACAAGAAAAGAATATCCAAGGTATACCAAGTACTGTTGAAATGGTATACTGAGGATGAAATAGTCAAAGTACAAATGGTGAAATGGGCCATAAACTTCAACAAAGAAATAACAATAGAGGCATGGGAATACTTGTGGAAGACTACAATGAAGATAACGACATGCACTAATATTAAAGAGAACATTTACAAAATGATTTATCGTTGGTACATGACACCAAAGAAGATTGCGCTAGGGAATTTGAATACTTCTAATAAATGCTGGAAATGCAGGAAGCACGAGGGCTCCCTCTATCATATGTGGTGGACGTGTGAGGTAGCTAGGCAGTACTGGGGGGAAATAATAAGAGAAATGAGTGAGATTTTACAATTTCAAATTAATAAGAACCCAGAACTCCTGCTACTAAACCTGGGAATGGAGGGAATTCCAGCCCATCATAGGACGTTGATATTTTACATGACGGCTGCAGCTAGACTTTTGTATGCGCAAAAATGGAAAGTACAAGAAGTGCCAACTATTGAAGATTGGATTTACAAATTGCTGTATATGGCAGAAATGGATAAAATGACAAGAAAACTGAGAAATCTGGACCCAGGACAGTTTAACACAGACTGGGAGAAGCTGAAACAATATTTGGAGAAGAAATGGGAGGTGGGAGGAGGACTGTGGCAGTTTGAGAACTATTGAAGTATAATAAAATGCAGAGGGGGGTGACTTTACCGGGGGGGAGAAGAGGTAAAAATGAATCTCTAAGCAGTTATGTTATCAGATTGATATATATAGAATAATAAATAGAATATTGATAGAAAATAACTAATCATAAGGGTTAACTATAAGGATTGACTAACTAATAATATTTTCTTTTTGATTTTGTACAATGTACCAAACTGAATATGTTTATATGAAGGTATATATGAGTCAAATTGATTGATATCATATATAAAATATCAATGTAAACAAATATAACTAAAACAGAAAGAAGAGGATAGAATGAATAATATATAGAGTATAAGTTAAGTTGGTTGATTTATATGATTGTATGGCTTATATAGTTTATATAGTTTACGTTATACAGAAATATTTGAAAACGGAATTATGGGATAAATTGTTTATCCATTATGGGTACAGAACATTAAAAATAGTTAAAAAAGTATTGCTTAGAATAAAAGGAGAATATACATTTGATTAGATAGAGGAATATATAAAGAGTAAGGGAAAAGGGACAAAGGGTTGGAAAACTGTTGGAAGTCAACAAAAAAGGGGGGGAAAGGGAGGGGGTTAGAAATTGGGAAATGGGAAAATTGACTGTGATGTGCAAATATATGATCCTAACCCAATAAAAAAAAATTTCAAAAAAAAAAAGTAAAAGGACCCAAGCGGCAGATCAAAAATCAGTCAGTTCCAATTCCGGAAAGACCTCATGGGTCCATACTATTCATACCAGAAACATTAGTTAATCCAGAAAGAAAAACACATATCCGTGTGCAAGCCCTCATAGACTCTGGCTGTTCTAGAGACATCATTGCACCAGCCTTAGTAAATGGATTAGTACTCCCTATAAAAGATCTGGAAACTCCAGTCATTTTTGAACAAATGGATGGCACCAATATGAATCCTGTCATTACGGAAATGATACCTGTCATCACAGGTATGGGACAACATTGGGAGACGAGATCGTTCGTAATTAGTACTACCGCCAAATACCCGTTAATCTTGGAAAGCAGATGGTTGTGGGATCACAACCCCTATATAGACTGGATGGTAGGAAGCATTACCTTTTCCCATGATAAATGTAAAAATCATCGTTGGAATCAAAATTGGGGTAACAACCCTACCCTCGTTGAACAAGCCCTGTTAACTCAAGAGGAACTTAACCAAATACCTAAACAATACAGAGCCTATGTCCAAGCCTTCACCGAAGAAGAAGCCAATTCCTTACCTCCCCACCGGAGGATGGACTGTGCCGTGGAAATTTTATTGGGTGCATCTTTACCCAAAGGCAGACTGTATCCCATGAGCCCAAACGAGCGGGAGGAGCTCCGCAAATTAATTGACACTAATCTTCAAAGAGGATTCATCCGACCCGCAAATAGCCCGCATGCTGCTCCAGTGCTATTTGTCAAAAAAAAAAGATGGGGGATTGAGACTTTGCACAGACTTTAGAGGACTTAATGCAGTCTCCTCCAGCAACGCCTACCCCATACCACTCATCCGGGATCTACTCAACGTCGTGGCACAAGGTAAGATCTTTACAAAATTGGATTTAAAAGATGCTTACTTCCACGTTCGTATAAGGGAAGGCGATGAATGGAAAACCGCATTCAATACGCCCCTCGGCCAGTACGAATATTTGTCATGCCTTTTGGCTTGGCCGGGGCACCTTCGGTTTTCATGTCCATGATCAATGAAGTATTGCATGACTTTTTGTACAAAGGAGTAGTGGTGTATCTAGATGATGTTTTAATTTATTCAGAATCTGAAGAAGAACACATAGATCTTGTGAAGAAAGTCTTAACTACTCTGATGTGTAACAAATTGCCCATTAAACTGTCCAAATGTGAATTTCATAAGATAGAACTCACTTATCTAGGATATTGCATCTCCAAAGATGATTTAAAAATGGACCCGGGCAAAGTGCAAGCTGTCCAGGAATGGCAAACGCCCACTACTCGCAAAGAACTACAATCCTTTCTGGGGTTTGCCAACTTGTATAGAGAATTTATAGCGAACTTTGCTCAAATAACACTTCCCCTGACTGAACTGTTAAAAACCAAAGACAAAGGGGAACAAGCTAAAAAACCAAGTGCTAAATTGTCATGGATACCCCAGTGCCAAACAGCATTCGATCAGCTCAAAAACCAATTTATTTCTGAACCAGTTCTGCAACACCCTGACGAAAATCACCCATTTGTAATACAAGTGGACACCAGCGATACTGCGATTGGAGGCGTCCTCTTGCAGTGTGGGGAGGACGGTGTGCTTAAACCCTGTGCCTTCCTATCCTGCAAATTTTCTGAGCCCATCCGTTTGAAGTATGGACGGATCACAAAAAATTAGAAGCCTTACGCAGCCCCAGGAGGCTGAATGCCAAGCAACTACGATGGGCGGAATACTTTTCTAAATTCAATTTCACTTTAAACTTTTTGCCCGTCAAAACTAACTTCCTTGCCGACGCCCTATCGCGCATGCCCCAACATGAGCAAGCGGGAGGAGACAATAGACACTGTCTTTTCACCTACGCAATTAGGGGGAGTGGTTACGACGTGCAGTCGCGCAGACCAACCTTCTCAACCAGACCAAGGGTGGAGACTAAAACTAAAAGCTGAAGTGGAAAAGGAGGGGGGGAATGTACCCAAGGAAAAGTTACAACAATCCGAGCAAGGAGAGTGGCTTTGGGGGGACCGCTTTTATGTACCCAACAGTTTAAGAAAAGAAGTGTTACAATGCTGTCACAACGCCCCCACGGCTGGCCACTACGGGTACTTAAAAACACTCCATCTAGTGCAACGGCAATTTTGGTGGCCAGGCATGCGCAAGGACATTTCCCAGTACGTAGCGTCATGCCCCATCTGTCTCAGTGTCAAGTCATGCAAAGGCAAGCCACCCGGACTTTTACAACCTTTAGAAACGCCAAGCAGACCATGGGAAACCATATCCATGGATTTTATTACAGACTTCCCCCCCTCCAAGGGCCACACTTGCATTTTGGTCGTAGTGGATCTGTTCTTCAAACAAGCTCATTTCATACCTTGCACCACTATACCTTCGGCCCGAAAACTAGCAGATATCTTCCTAAAACACATTGTTAAACTGCATTCTTTTCCGTCAAAGGTGATTTTGGACCGCGGCAGACAGTTTGTTGCCAACTTCTGGCGGGAGCTTCTACAAATTATGGGAATTGAGCAAGGTTTAAGTTCCAGCCATCATCCTCAAACTGATGGGCAGTCTGAAAAAACTAATCAAATACTGGAACAATTCCTCCGCTGTTATATCAACTTTCAACAAGACAACTGGATTGATTTGCTTCCCTTAGCAGAATTCTCATATAATAACAGTGTGCATGCCTCCACTGGAGAAACTCCCTTCAAAGTAGTATATGGCTCCCACTTCAAACCCTTCCTGTTTGAAGCGCTCCCCCCTCCTACTTCAGCGTCCAGAGATATTTCAGAATGGTGGGGGGAAGCAGCTCAACAATGGACTCTAATTAAAAAACATCTCGACAAAGCCAAACAGGACTACAAAAAATACGCTGATCGCCATCGTGTGGCCGAATGGGACTTACAACCTGGAGACCTTGTTTATCTATCTACAAAAAATTTGTAAGTTACTCAAACCAGCCGAAAACTAGCATTGAAATTTCTAGGACCTTTTCCTGTTCGTAAAGTAATCAATAAAGTGACTGTAGCCCTGGATTTACCGAAAAATCTGCGCCATGTACATGATACATTCCATGTCAGCCTCTTAAAAAAAGTTCCCCCAGCGAATCAATGGCACACCCGTGCCCCTCCTATCCCAACTTTGATTGATGATCAGACCCATTATGAAGTACAACAAATTTTGGACTCCAAACTTAAAAGAAATCAGCTGTTTTATCTTATCAGATGGAAAGACTTTGACTCTGGGTTCGATGAGTGGGTGAACTCTGTGCATGTTCATGCTCCTAGATTAGTTAAAGCGTTCCATACCCGTTATCCGCATAAACCAGGGGGAGGAGCATTTTAGAGGGGGCAGAAATGTCAGGTTCAGAATGCTTTCCTTTATGTTATAACCAAAGAGACTCCATTTTAATTCTTTTGGTGTTCTGAGTGCTTTGTTCACAGGTGCCAAGACGTTCCCTAGCAGCTATCTCACGGAAGAGGATTGTTTTGACTACAGCTTTTCCAGCCTTGGGAAACTTTCACTTTCTCAGCTTCGAGGGGATTGTTTTGAGAACTATGGGCGGAGGTTGGACCTGCTGGGGTTTGATACTTTGTACCTTGTTCTTTGCCTAACATGCGTAACAATACACGTGTACCAGCCCAGATATTGCATCTGGGCCCGTGGACTATAATGGTTGCTTTTTTCAGGAAATCTTTTGAAAACAACGGACTCTTGTCTGATTGCAGAAGGTAGTCTGGATACAACTATTATTTAGCCACAGATCTGACATAGGGTAGGATTGTGCTTCTCCTCCTGCCCCTCCCCAGATGGTGTGCAGAGACAGCAAAGCAGATGGCAAGCTCATCCTGTTGGGGGAGGACGGTTAGCAACCCCTGATTGGGAACTTTTTTTGGGGGGGGGGCTGGAGAGCACGGTTGCCAACCTCCTGGTGATCTAACACAACAAAGTCGCCCTGAACAAAAACATGTAACCAAAATAGAAACCTATGGTCCTGGAGAAGATATATAGCAACTATTTATACACATAATTATAATTATATAAAAATGATATTACAAGTGTGAAGTGTTCAAGTGCTATACACAATAAGAGATGGGTGATAATAAATAGTGATTTCCAACAGTAAACAGGGAATATCCCGATATGAAAATATATTTCTATAAAAAAATCTTTGGTGCAAGCAGTGGCCAAGAATGGTTGTTGGGGGTTTTCCGGGCTGTATTGCCGTGGTCTTGGCATTGTAGTTCCTGTCGTTTCGCCAGCAGCTGTGGCTGGCATCTTCAGAGGTGTAGCACCAAAAGACAGAGATCTCTCAGTGTCACCAAAAGACTGAGAGATCTCTGTCTTTTGGTGCTACACCTCTGAAGATGCCAGCCACAGCTGCTGGCGAAACGTCAGGAACTACAATGCCAAGACCACGGCAATACAGCCCGGAAAACCCCCAACAACCATCGTTCTCCGGCCGTGAAAGCCTTCGACAATACAGTGGCCAAGAAGTCCAAACGAAATAGTGCATTGGATGCAAGCAGCGGCCAGGAGGTCAAAACACAGTGGTGTTTTCTCGAAGTAGTCCAGATTTCGATACGTGCTTTTTGAAGCTTCCTGCACCATCTCCTCTCCCTGGAAATGCAAGAGATCCACAATTTCTTGGTGCTGCCAGGAAACCCCTCTCTTGCCATAACTCCCACTTGTGCCGGCCATATTCCTGGAGAGCTGCCATCGTGTCGGGTCAGGTTGTGGCGACTGAAATGGCGCAGGGGCGGAAGAGAGATTTTGTTACCAGAACTGCTCTTTATTATAATGGGGAATTAGCTGTAGCAGTCTGTAACTATTAATATTAAGCGAGGATCATAACCTATGTATACGGAGGTCCCGATCCCAGACACTCTAGTGAAAAAGAGGCAGACAAGGAGTAAGGTCCAAACACGTGTATTGAGTGTAGCGTAAGCCTAGCTTGCACAATCATACAAGGAACACACAAGGTCTAAGAAATATAGCGTAGGAAATACAGAGACGTTCGCATTAGCGGGTTCCCAACGATGATAAGGGAAATACTCACAATCCTGGAGCGAAGCAGAGACACAGCAGCGAGGGTGGCCCAATGCCAGCACTGGAACCACAGACGGACAGCAAGGAGGTCTGGATAGGGAATGGCCGAGGCACCGAGTGGTCTGAGAGACCAGCTTAAATACCCCAAAACGTACCCTGGGGCTGGTGCTGTACTTGGTGGTTCTCACAGATTAAAACAAAGGGTCTAATGGGTCACTGAATGGCTTGGATGGGCCACTTTGGTAATCAGATTGTGATAAGTGACACCTCAGGAAGAGGGGACAAAAGAGGAAGGGGGAAATCCAAGTGGGCTGAAAGGATGTTCCAGCGGACAGGGCTTGTCCTGATGTCATCAGCTTCTGGAATGCGGAGGTTTCTTTGAGATGCATTCTCTAAGTGCTTGGGATGGTCGGCACTTAGTTCCTTCTCCGGGGCGGCTCCTAAGATATGCAGAGCGGGGCGAGGGGCTCTCACTGCGGACGTGGTGTGCCCGCTTCGCCGAAATGGCTTCTCAAAGCAGTCTTCTTCCCAGGGTCTTCTGGCTGCCTGAGAACATGGATGCCGGCTGGGCATAGCTGGGGCTGGATAGCAGGCTGCCCGGTAGCGAGGGCAAGCTCGGGGACCGGCCCGCGGGAGGCTCCAGGCGGGAACTGACCAGGGAGCGCCTAGCCAGGCTCGCTGGAGGTTTCCCCGGCTGGCGCCCGGCTGCTAGCAGCGGCTTGGGCCCATGTGAGGCAGGCTTCCATGGAGGCAGGGGAGCAACACTTTAAAAACACAGTCCAAAGCAGGGAACAGGCACGGTCCGTGGCAGATGGCAATGCAGGCACGGGGCACACTTGTAGCAAAGTCCAAACGCACACTGGGAAGTCCGGATATAGGTCAGGGCAGGGCTGCCCAGAAAAAGAGTCCTTTGTGCAGTTATCCAAACATGGAGTCAGGGAACTACACAGTCTATTGTAGCAGCAAGGTAATTAACACGCAGGCAGGAAACTGACACGTGTATCAGAACACACACGTGCAAAGCAATCTTTGTGCAGCAGTGAAACAGTAATGCAGGAAACTTTAACACAGTTCATAGCAGGCTTTAAAGCAGGGGAGGGGGCCTACTTGGCAACAATTCCCCCCCTCGGAGACCCCGTGACGTCAGGCGCGCGGGTCTCCGAACTTGACTTCAAAGGCGAGGTGGTCGGCAATGTCCGGTGGTCGAGCTTCGAGCGAAGAAGGAGTGGGAAGGGAAGGAGGGAAGGCGTCACTCAAAAATTTAGTTTGGAGAACCACCTAACCGAATAAGTGCAATTTAGATCAGCAAATGGGCTGCAGGTCTCTGGGTTCACACCAGGGGGTGTGCTAAGTGCAATCGTCAGAATAAATAGCAATAATTCATAGGTAGGGAGCAATGAGCAATTCATGCATATAAATAGCAATAATTCATATTTGTGTACATTGATTAATTCATGGATGAGGGTGATTCATACGTAATTCATGGTGGATTAAAAGCACTAAAAACCAGGAACAATTCATATACATGGATTAATTCATAAGCATAGGATTTAAAAGCAAAGACAATTCATGGTTCAATTCATGAATGTAGGAGTAAAAGCAATTCATACAGGATAAAAGTGAAATGTGCAAGCAAGGCATAGGTCAATTCATCGATACAACATTGGAGTAATTCATGGGTGGTTAAAATAATAAATATATATGTATATATGAGGTTAAAACAATAATTCAGGAAGTTAAAACCAATTTCATAGATAAAAGCAGCAATGATAAAAGCAAGTGCAAGGAAATAATTCATGAGGGGTAAGCGGCGGAAGGGCTCATAGGGGGTCAGAAAAATAAACTCTGCAATTAAAAAACCAATTCATACAGTCAAATTAAAACCAAATTCATACAGGCTAAAACCAATGTTTAAATACCCAGTAAAAGAGACCGTTCAGGAGGGGTCTCATTTAAAACCAAATTCATAAAACGATAAATAGGCTAGAATTACCTCGGCGGAGGGAGTCAGGTTAAAAAGGCAATTCAAAAGGTTAAAATCAAATTCATCGGGATAAAGTTCATGGGCGCACTTGCAGTAGCTGGAGGGAGGGACTAGTTCGGGGCTAAATTCATGGGAGTAAAATTCATAAAAAGCAATGGCAAGAAATTCATAAGACCATAGAGTAACAAAGATCACAGATGGCTCAGTCCGCAGTACAGCTGCTAGACTGGGTTACATATATATACAGGAACAGGCAAACTTAGTCCATGTGTTCCAAAACACACTTCCACCCCCCCTTGCTGTCTGCGTCAATCTGCAGAGCAGGGTCGGCAGGCGGCGAGAAGGGCTTCAGGCACACAGTTCTAGTCCTCATGGCGGTGGCGTTGCTGGCGGTCGTTTGGAGACGGGCCGTGGGCTGGGAGGCAGAGAAACACGTCCCCCCCTAGTCCACAAGAGGGCCTCGGAGCGGTGTCCGGCAGCAAAGCGTCCATGGGGCTGGTTCAGGATCCGTACACATAATAAAATACAAGCATAGTTCATACCAGCACAAGCAATAAAACAAACAAGGGTTAAACGGGGCGCCAAGGACAACCATTAAGGCAAGAGGAGGTCTGGATTGTAATGATCCAAACGGTGGGACAGTTGGAGTTGCTGGAGCTGTCGGCGGCTCCAACAGCCCAAATAAAGCAGTGAGGCGCATAACAAAACTTGGAAGGCCAAAATAACGATGATTGGGTGCAAAGCCAAATTGTAAATTCCAGTGGCAGTGGGGCTCCAGCCAAAGAGGGTCTCCCACCACGAGTGCTCACCGGTGGTCTTAATCCGCTGGACAAGATCCAAAATCTCCTTTCCGTTGTGGGACACAACCAAAGCAGTAGTGTCCCCGTCCCTCTGGATGCTCTGGAGGGTGCGGTGGAGCTGCGGGTGGGCCAGGAGCTCGTGGATTAGCTCCAGACCGATGCCAAGGGGAATGGGCTTCACATAACGATAGATGGAGGGTGCCACCAGGATCTCTTCTTGGGTCCAGACCGGTACCGTGTAGGTGAAGTCGCAGGCTGCCACCGAAGACAGGTTGCAGAAGCAGCGGTTGACTCCCGGGATCACGGGCTTAAGCTGGAACGAGTTCAGGATCACAAAATCGCAGGCCGTTCGCACGCAGGCACATCCTTTCCCAAGGTAGACCACAGCGGAGCTGTTCTCCCGGACGACCTCGAAAGAGCACTCATTGAGGGCGTCGACTTGCGGGGCTACACAGGGGTGATGCAGTGCAAAGGCTTGGTCTTGGCAAATGAAGCCGGTCTGGTCTCGATGCTGGCACCCTTGGAGGCTGACGAGCTGCCATCCGGTCGGGGTGAAGCGGGCCCAATGGTCGGGGTGGCGGGCGTAGAGGACTTCGGTATCGCTGACTTGGAGTCCCAGAGGCACGACTGG
This sequence comes from Eublepharis macularius, assembly GCF_028583425.1. Classification (NCBI taxonomy): domain Eukaryota; kingdom Metazoa; phylum Chordata; class Lepidosauria; order Squamata; family Eublepharidae; genus Eublepharis; species Eublepharis macularius. The sequence goes on from NC_072792.1 coordinate 6,658,687, forward strand.
ATACACATGGAATGACTCGTGCGCACTGGCCGTTAATAAAAATAGTTTAAGCTCCTGGGTGGTCGGTGAGAATGAGGAATTTACGAGAGACCACCAGGATTCAAGCTCCAGTTCAATGGGTGACAATTTGGGCATAATCAATCTTTTAATTTCCGGGGCAAATGCCCATCCATGGCTTGCCGAATTAGCCCCATGGCCACAGCCTGGTTTAATTGTTGGGCTTGCATACATGCCATGGCTATTCACACGTTGCGTTCCACAGACTGTGTTCCTTTGAGCAGCAGAGAAAAATCTCTTTCAATTTGACTCTCCCAGTTAACTAAAATGGAGCTGATCTCGTGTTGCCCATTTGAAATGGAATTTAGGGACTGCACCACCGGTTTACCTAAGTCGGAGATGCTAGTCGTGACATGGGCAAACTTATTAGCGAGAGTCTCAATGTTGACCGAATCCATGATTGCTAAGCCTCCGGCTGCAGGAGCAGTCCAGTCGGCGATGCTTCGTCTGGCACGCGAGAGAGAAGGAGAGGGATCGATCCACAGTTGCAGCCATGCATTCCAACCCTTGCTACCGGCCTCCAGATAGGGAGCGCACTGCGGCAGCCTCTGGGTTATATTTAGCTCAGCTAAGTCTATGCGGATCTCTTTTAAAGACATTTGCGGGCGGACTAGAACTCTCTCTCGAATGTCAGTTTTCAAAACATGGGAGCCCACTATATGCGTGCCGCCTTGGCTTAATTGATCATTGCTAGCAATCAAAGGGTCAATTTGGATGGTGTGGGTCTCCTGGGTCCGGATCAGCAGGGAATAATTGCCTGGTTCGTGAGTCAAATTTACAAAGAGCAGCCCAAGCCGGTGAAATTTCTCTACTAGGGGCTTGGTTTGGCATTCGGGCGTCTGTTGAACCAGTATCCAATCGGGTGGGCCATGTTTGGCTAGGTCTTCTTCTTTTACAATCCAGGTCAGGTTCTCCCAGCGTTCTATAGCAAAGGAGAGAACTGTGCCTGAAGGGGGCGTGATAGTGACAGATGCAGACTCAGTGGCAGTGGTGCCTAGTAGGATGGTCATTCTAAAGGGGTCTCCTGCCTTCCATACTGCGGCCAACACTAAAATAACTTCACAGTATGGTCCGAAAGCCTCAGTGACAAATGGCGAGGTTTCGAAGTTGGCAGGGGTGGTATATTTGTCTACCACCGGGACTGCGGTGGGGGCTGGCCTGATACGGGGAAGGAACATACATGGAATCGGAGCAAGTGGTGACACTGTGTCAGTAGGCGAGTAGCATACTAATTCTTGGGACATGGTTTTTACTCCCACACATAAAATAACAAGCTCTGGGGGTCGGATCCACTGCTCTTCGCAACTGCGGAAGTTAGTGCGATCCGTGGGGGTGGTCATATTGCTCTGCTGTACAACCTTGCAGACCATCATTTCATTCCCTGCCAGGGTATTGATGCATCTCCAGTGGGGGTAGGGCATTAATTTGGACGGGCGTCCCTCTATTAGGGTGGCTGCCAGCACGAGCAAACACAGAGTAGCCAGGTGCCTCATCTCCTGGCCTTCCTTTTCCTTTTGTGGTGAAAATATCCTGGGGAGACCTGCGGATATAAGTACAGGTTCCCTGAGTTTCTTGCAACAAAATGAATGAAGTAAAGCGAGGGAGAAAGAAAAGGGAGGGCGTTTTTCTGCCAGCACTGTATGTTAGGTGGGGCTCGAACGAGAAGTCCCGGAGCACTAAGCGAGCCTTCCAGCTTGTTGCTCTGGGGAACTCCTGTGCGAAGGTTTCTTTCTAAAGCGTGTATATTTCAGGGGGGACGTTTTTACGTCGAGCAAGGGTCGGCTATGCGTTAGGCGGGATTATGCAAACTCGCTCCAGGGGTCCCTGGGTGCCTAGGCTATGTGGCCTTCAGGTGCCCCTTGCTCGGTGGCGGGCTATTTTTATTTTGCGGGCTGAGAGGTGTCGGTCCGGCTCGGCCTGGCCTTGCCGTTTTGAAAAGGAAAGAAAACTAAAGAGCGGTTTCCATTAACTATAAGGGTTGCTGCTAAAGGAGACCTTCGTTCTATTTTTCTAAAATAATTTTTAAGTAGGGGTGGTTAGGGTTGAAGGTATGTTTTATGATGGTTTGCTTTTGCTTTGCCTTTTTCCCTCTGCTTTTTTTGCAGGACCTCATGTATGTATTTCAGCGGACCATATTTTTTCCTAGGATCAATTTTTGGAGGGACTCCCTCGGGAGGCCCCAATTTCATGTTAAAAGAAAGAAACACACAAAGCAAAAGCACACGGGCGTGGGTTACTTTCAGGTTGCCCTCACTTGGAAGGCCTGGCAGGGCTTCATTATAACTTCAATATGTCTCCCCCCCTTCTTTTCCCTTATACGGTACGGGCAAGGGAAAAGATTACGTGGGGCGGGCGGCTGCTGGCGGAAAGGGCCGAAATGGAGCCGAAGGCGCTCGGCGGCGTTTATCGAAAAGCGGCGGAGGCGGCCGAGATCTGCGCCACTGGGTCTGGGTTATTCGGGGGTCATCTTGGCGCGGGGGATTCTGGCTATGTAAATGAGGTACGCTGCCCCTTGTGCGTGGCGAACGCACCCCAATAACACATTCCAGGGGTAACATATTTACAAAATACTGGCGGGTCTTTTACTTTTGCACTAAAGCGTACTAGATGGTGGCGCCGTACAGCAACTCACCATGACGGATATGAACATTAGTAAAAGAGGGATGTTGGGCTATCTGGGGGTCCTTTTCCAGGGGAGGCACGGCCCTCAAAGCCAAAGCCGACCATCATGCGAAAGCGTGGGTCTGGCAGGTGAGACCCCGAATCTACGTAGATGCGGGATCTTCACCAGCACGGCGGGTGAAATGTTTTCAAATACAGAGATCACCTTTATTGGTGTGTCTCCAATATTGGAAATGCATTCACTCTTGGGCTAAAGCCTCTCCAACCACTTTCACACAGCAAATCTCTTTTGCCTGTGTAATTTTTTCCGAACATGCGGCTCTAAAATCCAATTAAGAATCACTCTCGGTGGTGGTCCTATTTGGCTTTGATTGCCGTGTCTTTCCCTAAGGGTCCCAACTGTGGGGCCCGCCTAATGAAGTTAAAGAATAGAACTGACAAGAAATAACAAAAACACTAAATGACTATATGAAGCCAAGTTGGCTTTTTATATCTAATTTCAAAAGGGAATTGGGCTTCAGGTTCACACACACATAAAGTTAAGACTGCACAACAAAAAGGGACGGGGGCTGCGGGGACTTGAACTCAAGTCTCCTTAAGGTGGCTTTTCCACTCCTGGTTCCAATCCCTTCCAAATTCTGACAGGGAACCAGTGATTACATTTACTTAGGCTTACTTCAGCCTGGGAGAGGACAAAAGGAAGAACTGGGAGGAGGTCAGAATCCTGGTCTGGCCAGTATTTCCATTTCAATGAGGGGTGGGGGTGTAGCACTGAGTGGGAACAGTTTGTTTTAGACGCTGCTAGCAACTGGGATTCTTTCTGGAGTCTGCTCACTTGCATTATTACATTCCTGACTGCACTTACTGCTGGAGGCTCTACCTTTTCATTAAGTTTTGGGCTTGAGCCTTTTAAAATGAGGAAACAGATACACAAATGCCTCTGAATTAGTTCAAGCACTACTAAACCACACAGGCCCAACCTGAGATTTTCTTCAGGGGTGTTAGTCAGGGAAGGCTGAGAGAAAGCTATTTGGTGTGTAGTTGCAAGCGCTGGATTCCCAAAGCAATTTAATTCTTTTAAAGGAACTGCATTTTTACTTTTGTTTACCTGTTCTTCAGGATCATTGCAAGAGGGCACAGTCACGGTGGGCTGTGTATAGCTTGGCTGGGGGCAGTCTATGGGAGCCAAGACAATTTCTTGGGGAATGACTTTTAAACTCTGCACATGCTCAGAGGCTAAAGTGAATTCTGGCTTCTTGGGCATGGGGGCTGAGGCAGAAATTGGAGGACTACTCATTTCACTGCCTTTGGCGGGGCGGGGTGCTGATTCAATCACTGATTGTTCCTCTAAGGTCTTTAATCTGGCCTCAGTGAGTCTCTGGGATTCCAGGAGATTTTGCATCAGGGTTTTTAAAGTGGCGGTTTCATTATTCTGGTTCTCCAGCAAAGTCTGCATGCTAAGGAATTTATTGTGGAGCTGCTCTTTCTCTATTGTGCAAGCATTTAATTTTTCTTTTAATTCCTCATTCTCTTTATTAAGACCATTTATTTTTAAATTCTGTTCCCTATTTACACTTATGAGCTCCTGAATTTTATTTTGCAGCTCTGCCAGGTTTCTTTCAGAGGTGTCTGGCAAAGTTGGTGCTGGGTTCTGGGTGCGAATCACCCTTTGGAATCTTTCCTTCTCTCTTTTAAGTTCCAAGCTATTTTTAGTTCCCGGAGGTCGAAGGCTAGCCTCAACCTTTGGTTTTCTCCCATGGGCAGTTAAGTGGGGAGAATAATGTGTGACCCCCGGGCATCCCTATTGGAAAAAGGGGTTCCCAGCTGGTGGTGGCTCTCCTCTGTCAGAGGGCTCCTCATGGTCCTTTGGCCGCAGTCTCCAGGAGTCAGCCTGACTTGGGGGAGGGTAGACCTGGTGGTTGTAGGGGTGAGGTGCCCAAGGGGGCGGGGGCGCCGAGGGCAGCGCAGATCTCCAGGGCTCAGAGGGTCCCTGCGGGGAGGAAGGGTAGTGACTGGGGGTGAGCGCAAAGGTTACTCCTGGACGGGAGTCCCTCTGGCTGCGGCCCCAAGTGAAGCTACCGCTTTTCCCACGCAAGATGCCACCTCTAGGCTCCGAGTACGAGCTATGCCCTTGGGGCCGATATTGGGAGTGGGGACCATGGTTGGCATACGTGACTGTGTTGATGGGCTCACTCTCTTTCCTATGGGGGGCCGGGGACTTCACATGGCGGATGGCTCCGGTTTCTCGCAACAGGCCAGCAATGCTCCTGATGCGAGCTTCCAGGTCTCCCCATGAGATGCTCCCGGGTTCGACTCCTGCTAGGGCTAGGCGAGTGGTGCTGTTGAGTCCATCTATAACTGCCCTCCTAAACTCTAAGTCATCGAAGTCAGGCATGTCGCTCAAGTCTAAGTCTACCTCGTCTGCTAGTTCGGCTAGGAGCTGCTTCCTGGCTAAATATGCCTCTGGGTCCTCTCCGGGTTTTTGAGATTCTGCAATATACAGGGCCTTTAAACTCTTGGTGGGCCATAGGAATGCGCACAACTCTTTCATGGCACCATACTGACTGCGAGTGGCTAGTCTCCGGTTAGAAATATATGCGTTAAGAGAGGTGACTATTTCGGGGCTGGCACAATGGCGAGCCAGCTGAGCTACATCGGAGCCACTGGCGGAGGGCTGGGACATGGTCACGTCTGCAAACCATTGTATAGCTGAGTCTCGGTTCAGGGGTCCCATTCGGTCCGCTATGGCTTGGAGCTCATCGGGCCTCCAATTGCGGGTCTCCTTAATGACCCGGTCTGTCTTCCTGCCATCCTCGTCTGTGGTGACAATTTCTTTGGTAGCTATCGGATGGAGGGGCTGTGGAGCTTCCTCGGGCTGGGGCGAAGGAGGTGACCAACTGTCGGTACTACCTTCGGGGAGGGCCAAGAGGGCTGCGGGATGCACGGCGGAGATTACGGCCTGCTGCATCCCCAGGTGCTGTTTTAGGGCCTCTAGCTCCCTCTTACAGGGAAGCTACCTTGGAGTGATTGTGCTCTGCCATGAACTGGGCGGCATGGGTTAGCTTAGCGATTCTTTCCTGTCCCTCGATTACTGCATGCTCAGCCATATCGACACGAGCGGAGGCCGCTTCAGCCTTGTGCTGGGCGTCCTGAAGGGCAGTGGTTAATCCTTGTTTTTCCAATATGAAATTGATGCGTTCAGCGCGCCACTCAACTGCTTTCTCCTCATGGTCTCTCTCCTGTTCGACTAGTTTGGCCCTGAGACTCTGGATTTCTAGGTGCAGGGCGTCCTGTTCTCTCTTTGCTTTTTCCTCTAGCTCCTTCCTTTCTTTGTCTTGGGCCAATCTGAGCCTCTCTATTTCCTGCTCACTATCTTCCTGCGCAATATGTAATTTATTTATCAGGGACACGCTGTCCTGTAAGGCAGTAAAAAGTGCCCAAGCTCCGTATCTGTCCTTCTTGCTCGACTTGGGTTTCTCTTTCTCACAAAAATCTTGGAAGGCACTTCTAACTATCTGGAGTGGGTCGGGTCCCTTGAAGGAACCTGCTTCCCAAGGGCAATCTCCCTTTTTGACTAGCCACTTCTCCAGGCGGGGCACGGTGGGGTTTGCCCGGTACATTTTTCTTTTTCTTTTTAGTTTAAGGCTGATCTCGGGGGAGGTTAAAGAGTGGATCAGCGACACCAGGGGTGGGGTGATTAAAGCTGCTCAAGGGTTTTAACAACTTCTTCCTCTCTATGTTCCTTTTGGGAGGTTTATCCTTCCCTCGGGTCCTCAAGGGTTTTTACCAGGGGGTTTTAAGGTCCTACTTTTAGGGTTAAAGGGTATTTCAGGGTCCTACACTCGGCTCTTCTCCACCGGGGGAGAAGGAAAATTCCTATTCCCGTTTTAAGCTTACCTACAAGCCACGGGACCAGGAAAAGTTTACTGGCTCAGAAGGTGCTCTCAAGCTCTCTAAGCACAAGAACAAAAACGCTCAGTGCTTCCAAGCCTCTGCTCAGAAGCCAAAGCTCAGGGGTCTCCCAAGCCTATACTTGGAAACCAAAAGGTGTCCCCAAGCCTCTGCTCAGGAACTGCTACTAAAGGGGTCTCCCAAGCCTCTGCTCAGGCAACCAGAAATGCTCCCAAGCCTCTGCTCAGAAGCTACAACTGCTCTCAAGCTCTCTGCCCAAGAACTAAACTCAAAGTGTCCCCAGGCCTCGTGCTCAGAGACAAACGGTTAAACTGTCTCCAAGCCAAGACCAAAAGACTAAATGCGCTCAAGGACTGCCTCTGCAAGTCCCCAAGCAAAAGTGCCCAGGAGTAAAACTACGGTACTCCTAAGCAGAAAAAGCGCTCAAGAGTTCAAACAACTCCCAAGCAGGGTGCGCCCACGAGTCTGACTTACAACTCGCAAGCGGAAAGGTGCCTAAGAGTCTAACATAAAACTCTCAAGCACGGTGCGGCCGGCTGCCGCGGGGCTTCAGGAACCTGGCTTTAGATTCCCAAAGCTAACTAACCAAACAGACTATCGATCCCTTCACGTTTCCTCCGGAGTGGGGATTGAAGCCTAAGTGCTGGCAGGAACGGGGTTTGGACGGACTTAGGAGAGACGGGGGAGGGCGGAAGAGAATTTTATATGTGCTGCTTCAGGAAGTATATAAATCTATAGAGCCTACTTCTGGGATCCCACCCACATAGACGCGTTTAGGCGGCCCGGAAGGTGGCCAGGAACTTCACCAGTTCAGAGGTCCTCACCCACAGTACACCGGTTATAACGGCTGGAGGGCCTCGCGGTGCACCACAAAAGGCAAGTAGTCCAAAGCTGGCTGAAGGAGGAAATGGGGGAAAAGCCAACCCACAAGATAGAAATGCTCACTAGAGCCACACACACTCACACTTTTAATTCCCTGAGCTAAATTGCACTCTTTACACTGAGGTCTGGAAAATTTTCCTCTAAGTCAGTTCGCTGAAAACACGCGTGTCGACTCACGTGTATTCACACGAACTGGGTTATGCCCGCATTCTCCACCAGTAAACTGTTACCAGAACTGCTCTTTATTATAATGGGGAATTAGCTGTAGCAGTCTGTAACTATTAATATTAAGCGAGGATCATAACCTATGTATACGGAGGTTCCGATCCCAGACACTCTAGTGAAAAAGAGGCAGACAAGGAGTAAGGTCCAAACACGTGTATTGAGTGTAGCGTAAGCCTAGCTTGCACAATCATATAAGGAACATACAAGGTCTAAGAAATATAGAGTAGGAAATACAGAGACGTTCGCATTAGCGGGTTCCCAACGATGATAAGGGAAATACTCACAATCCTGGAGCGAAGCAGAGACACAGCAGCGAGGGTGGCCCAATGCCAGCACTGGAACCACAGACGGACAGCAAGGAGGTCTGGATAGGGAATGGCCGAGGCACCGAGTGGTCTGAGAGACCAGCTTAAATACCCCAAAACGTACCCTGGGGCTGGTGCTGTACTTGGTGGTTCTCACAGATTAAAACAAAGGGTCTAATGGGTCACTGAATGGCTTGGATGGGCCACTTTGGTAATCAGATTGTGATAAGTGACACCTCAGGAAGAGGGGACAAAAGAGGAAGGGGGAAATCCAAGTGGGCTGAAAGGATGTTCCAGCGGACAGGGCTTGTCCTGATATCATCAGCTTCTGGAATGCGGAGGTTTCTTTGAGATGCATTCTCTAAGTGCTTGGGATGGTCGGCACTTAGTTCCTTCTCCGGGGCGGCTCCTAAGATATGCAGAGCGGGGCGAGGGGCTCTCGCTGCGGACGTGGTGTGCCCGCTTCGCCGAAATGGCTTCTCAAAGCAGTCTTCTTCCCAGGGTCTTCTGGCTGCCTGAGAACATGGATGCCGGCTGGGCATAGCTGGGGCTGGATAGCAGGCTGCCCGGTAGCGAGGGCAAGCTCGGGGACCGGCCCGCGGGAGGCTCCAGGCGGGAACTGACCAGGGAGCACCTAGCCAGGCTCGCTGGAGGTTTCCCCGGCTGGCGCCCGGCTGCTAGCAGCGGCTTGGGCCCATGTGAGGCAGGCTTCCATGGAGGCAGGGGAGCAACACTTTAAAAACACAGTCCAAAGCAGGGAACAGGCACGGTCCGTGGCAGATGGCAATGCAGGCACGGGGCACACTTGTAGCAAAGTCCAAACGCACACTGGGAAGTCCGGATATAGGTCAGGGCAGGGCTGCCCAGAAAAAGAGTCCTTTGTGCAGTTATCCAAACATGGAGTCAGGGAACTACACAGTCTATTGTAGCAGCAAGGTAATTAACACTCAGGCAGGAAACTGACACGTGTATCAGAACACACACGTGCAAAGCAATCTTTGTGCAGCAGTGAAACAGTAATGCAGGAAACTTTAACACAGTTCATAGCAGGCTTTAAAGCAGGGGAGGGGGCCTACTTGGCAACAATTTCCCACTTCCCTTTGGCTGGGGTCAAAGACCACGGGTATCAGAGGTCAAGGTCCTGTCGGATCACAGGTGCCCACCTCAGGAAAATTGTCTGCACAATCACCCTCACCAACCCCCAGCGGCCATTATTTTTCATAGCCAAGAACCTTAAACGATTAAGAGTTGTGCAATCACTCAGTTAAATAATCATGCACATAAGAGTTTCCCGGGTAAGAAGGTAGTGACCGCTGCACGCCATTGTGCACTTCATTGCCAAAATCCAAGGTGGGCTGAGTAGCAATTTTTGCACAGCCATCGAACCACCACCACAGAGTATATTGTAAGCATATTCCACCCAAAGATTGCTAGGTTGGAAAGACGCCAGTGGACTCACGTAAAATGGGAACCACAGAGGTGTTTTGGCCCAGGTTAGGGTGCATGGACACATCACTGGGAAAACATGAGCACGCAAGATGTGTCCGCATGCAGCTGCACTTTCGCGGAAGCGCTAAAACAGTGTGAAATATGTGAATATGTGAAAAAAAACATTAATGTAGCATTGCAATTGTGCAATACTTTTGTGAATTTTTTTTTTAAAAAAGGGGTCCACAAGAGGCACACAAAGTCTTGCGTGACCCCTTGCACTTGGTGGGAAATCACCACCAAAAGGCTAGAAGAAGGGGGGGCAGAAGTGGGAAGGCCCAAGCACAGGAGGCGCCATAAAGCGTTACTGTATGTTCTCACGCTGGTGAAAAATGCGCAAAAAGTGGAACAACAAGTGGGATAAGGGCTGTACAATGATCACGGGTATGCATGGGTATTTACTGTTGTTGTTTCGACATGAGGCGCTATCATGGCGATATGGTGGAATTTTGGGGAGGCAGTGTGAAAAGGGCCATGTTGTTTGCATAGTAGCGAAAACTGGACTGTCTGCTGGAAGCTACTTTGAGGGGTTACAAACTGACCTTCCCAAAGTCCAATGCCCACCACATTTTCAGGGGACATAGTCTTCACTGTCCTCTGAAGACCCCCCAAATTTCAGAGAGTTTGGACCCTGGGAAAGACATATTCCATGGGTCTCCCCTTTCCGTGTCATTTTCTCTTCACAGTGGCAAAAACTGGACTGTCTGCTGGAAGCTACTTTGAGGGGTCACCAACTGACCTTCTCAATGTCCAATGCCCACCAAATGTGCAGGGGACATAGTCCTCACTGAAGACCCCCCAAGTTTCAGAGAGATTTCACTCTGGGCAAAGCATGATTCATGGGTCTCCCCCTTTCATGTCATTTTCTCTTCACAGCGGCAAAAAAACTAGACTGTTTGCTGGAAGCTACTTTGAGAGGTTACAAACTGACCTTCCCAATGCCCAATACCCACCTAATTTGCAGGGGACATAGTCTTCACTGTCCTCTGAAGACCCCCCAAGTTTGAGAAATATTGCACCCATGGAAAGGCATGATCCATGGGTGCATGTCATGTTCTGTCATTTTCTGTTTACAGTGGCAAAAACTGGACTTTCTGCTGGAAGCCACTCTTATTTATTTATTTACTTAAATTTATAGTCTGCCCTCCCCAACCAAGTGGGCTCAGGGTGGATCACAACAATTTAAAAACACATTACAAAGTTCACCAGCAGTAGCTATTAAAAATATAAATAATACATATAATTCATTTAAAACATATATTAGCACCATGTAAATACAGCTATAAAAAATAAAAACATAGCAGCACGTTATACATTCACCTATCACTGTCTATAGAGCAAATTACAGCGATCATATAAAGGTGTGAGATGACTTTGGGCAGGAGGGCACAGAATCTCACCCCCCCACTAGGGGGGAGGGGCACTGCCCAGCATCACCCCTATACCTGGTGGAACAGCTCCGTCTTGCAGGCCCAGCGAAATTATAACAAGTCCTGCCGGGCCCTGGTCTCGCAAGACAGAGCTTTCCACCAGGTTGGGGCCAGGGCCGAAAATGCCCTGGCCCTGGTCGATGCTAGGCAGGCCTCCCTAGGGCCAGGGATCTTTAACAGATGTTTGTTGCTCGAGTGAAGAGTCCTCTGAGGCTCATATGGGGAGAGGCGGTCCCACAGGTACGATGGTCCCAGTCCACTTAGGGCTTTATAGGTTAGTACCAAAACCTTGAACCTGATTCGGTACTCCACCGGTAGCCAATGCAGCTGACGCAGTACCGGTGTTATATGTTCCCATATTGGTGTTCTGGTAATAACTCGCGCCACTGCATTCTGCTCCAGTTGTAACTGCTGGATCAGGCTCAAGGGAAGCCCAGCGTAGAGTGCGTTACAGTAGTCCAGTCTAGAGGTGACCATTGCTTGGACAGCTGTAGTCGTTGCGAGGTGACAGATAGGGGGCAAGCTGCCTGGCCTGGTGAAGATAGTAAAAAGAGGACCTGGCAACGGCCAAGACCTGATCATTGTTAAGGAGGAATCAAGAATCACCCCCAGGCTCCTAACAGAGCCAGTGTAAGCACTGCCCCATTGAGCACATGAAGCCGGGGTCCCGAATCCACATTTCCACAACTCAAGAACATGATCTCCTTCTTCGTAGGGCTCAATTTCAGCCGACTTTGTCTCAACCATCCAGCCACAGCTTCAAAAACACGCTCCAGGACATCTGGGGCTGATCTGGGTCAGCCGTCCATCAACAGATAAAGTTGGGTGTCATCTGCATATTGGTGACACCCAAGCCCGAAACTCTGCACCAGCTGGCTGAGGGGGTGCATATAGATATTGAACAATAACGTGGAGAGTATCACTCCTTGTGGCACACCACATTCTAGTGGTCTACGAGACAATAACCTCTCCCCTAGCGCCACCCTCTGTCCCCGATCGTGGAGAAAGGAGATTAGCCACTGCAGTACTGTCCCCCATATCCCCACATCGGTGAGGTGGTGGGTCAGAAGGTAGACCGTATCGAATGCTGCTGACAGATCCAATAAAATCAGCAGTGCCGATCTGCCCCGATCCAGCTGCCTGCGGAGATCGTCTGTGAGGGCGACCAACAGCATCTCCACCCCATGTCCTGGGCGGAAACCGGACTGGAAGGGGTCTAGGGCCGAGGTCTCCTTCAGAAAATTCTTTGACAGGTTACAAACTGACCTTCCCAATGTCCAATACCCACCAAATTTGCAGGGGACATAGTCCTCACTGTCCTCTGAAAACCCCCACGTTTCAGAGAGATTGGACCCTGGGAAAGCCATGATCCATGTGTCCCCCCTTTTCCTGTCATTTTTTTTTCACAGTGGCAAAAACTGGACTGTCTTCTGGAAGCTACTTTGATGGTTTATAAGCCAGAAGGAAAGCCACAAGGAGTTCAGACAGAGTTCAGACAGTCCATGCCTATGTTGCCAAGGGAAATGACTGAAAGGCACCAGACTGTCTCGCTTTACGAATGACTGACGAACGTCACGAAGAGGGCTTGGAACAAACACATGTTCACTGAGAATGGGGCCTCATGAACAGGTTGTTTGCGAACAGCAGATTGGGCTGTTTGTATTGCTGTTCATGCCCATCTCTACTTCAGAATCTGTATTAGTCTCCAAGCTCAGTACCCATCTTTTCTTCCCTGTGGTCCATTGCATAGACTTTCATGGCCATCACTCCAACTCCTGGACTCTTAGCCACATGGAGCTGGCATCTGGACTCTTAGCCTCCATGGATGTAGAGGCTTTATACACCAATATCCCACATGCAGATGGACTGCAAGCCATAAAGAATATTATCCCGGACAAAACCACAGCACACCTCGCCACTGAACTTTGTCACTTCGTACCCACTCACAATTACTTCGAATTTGGTGACAGCTTATATCTACAGGTTAATGGCACAGCCATGGGCACACGCATGGCACCACAATATGCTAACATATTCATGGCTGACTTGGAGCAACGCTTCCTCCACTGGAACCACTACTATACTTAAGATTCTTGGATGACATCTTCATCATTTGGACCCATGGGAAGGAAGCCCTTGAGAGATTTCATCAGGACTTCAACAACTTTCACCCTACTATCAACCTGAGCCTGGACCACTCTACACAACAGGTACACTTCCTGGACACCACTGTACAACTACATAATGGACGGATAAATACAACTTTATACTGGAAACCCACAGACCGATACTCATATCTACATGCCTCCAGCCACCACCCTAAACATACCACTCGGTCAATTGTCTATAGCCAAGCCTTACGTTACAACCATATCTGCTCCAATGCTCTTGATCGGAACTCTCACTTAAGAGATTTACAACAAGCATTTTGGGGGCTACAGTACCCACCAAATGAAGTGAGGAAACAAATCAACAGGGCCAAACTAGTACCCAGAAACAGCCTGCTCCAGGACAAACCTAAAGGAACTAACAACAGAACACCACTGGTTGTCACCTATAGCTCCCAGCTCAAACCTATCCAACGTATCATCAGTGAGCTACAACCCATCCTGGAAAATAATACCTCTCTCTCAGAAGCCCTGGGTGGAAGACCTTTCCTTGCCTACAGACAGCCCCCCAACCTTAAACAACTTCTCACTTACAATCATGAATTGGCTAGCAGAGTCACCAGCACAGTACCAGGCCCTGCAACAGACCCAGATGCCAGCTCTGCCTTTATATCTACCCAGGGAATACAAATACAGGACCCAATGGCATCAACTACACTGTCTCTGGCTCTTACAGCTGCTCATCCTCCAATCTGATATATGCCCTCATGTGCCAACAATGTCCATCTGCTCTGTACATTGGACAAACCAGCCAACCTCTACGCAAAAGAATAAATGGACACAAATCTGACATTAGAAATGGCAACGTCCAGAAACCAGTGGGAGAACACTTCAATCTACCAGGACATTCCATCAAAGACTTAAAGGTCACTGTAGTTCAACAGAAACCTTTCAAAAACAAAATCCAACGGGAAGCTGCTGAATTGGAATTCATATGTAAATTAGACTCTGTCAAGCTGGGACTGAATAGGGACTATGAATGGTTATCTCATTATCACAGGTAACTGATTTCCTCTACAGAAGCAAACTGATCTCCATATCAGAAGGAGCTGTTTGCATCTACTCCGCCCTCCCCTCTCCTCCTCTATATCTGACCAGTTTCTTTTGGCCCTCCATGCATCTGGCGAAGAGAACTGTGATTCTCGAAAGCTCATGCTACAATAAAATTGGTTAGTCTTAAAGGTGCTACTGGACTCTTTTTGATTTTGCTACAACAGACTAACACGGCTAACTCCTCTGGATCTATGATAATGATTACATTTCACTATTTTTATTTATTTATTTTTAAATCCATGCTGCTATTCCACCCAAATAAAGTCCCCAAGGTGGAAAACATTGTATGATTGAGCAATACAAAACATTTCCTGCACGTAGGAAACTGTCAAAGAGGACTGCTTAGATATTGAACAAGTAAAATATAGATCTTATGCCCTTTCCTAAGTATGGCATGGAAACATAGCGAAGATTGCAGGGAACCTTCTGGGAACTCACTGGCAATTCCCCTCAGGAAGGATTCGAAACAATTGATGAGGTGTTGGACAGAATCTCTGCACTTTGCTGTGGGGAGAAGAGAGGATCCTTTGGTGAATGAGGAGAGCCAGACCTTGAGGAGAATGTGGTAAGATTACCAGCATTCACATGGGACATAAATAGAGCAAGAGGCTCAAAGGTACTGTGAGTGTGGTTGTACAGTTACAAGCTGATTGGTGCTCTTTGTCTCCAGATAGTTTCACATGTTCTTCTGCAGTAGAATAGCAAGATGTAAATTCAGTAGACTTAAAGACCAACAAAATTTCCAGGGCATCTTGTTTGTCTTTATGTAACTACTAGCAATAAAGCCCTTTGTGGTAAAAAATACAGCAGGTTCTAGAAAGGGGAGGGCGGGCAGACAGGCATTACCTCCTCCTCCTCACCTGATCCCAGCCGGGTGAAGGGGGGGCATTGCTTCCTGCTCCGCGTCTGATACTGGCCAGGTAAAGGGGAGTGGGAATTGCCACCTGATCCTATCCTGGGCTTCCTGCCATGGCACACTCTCTGGAGGTGCACCAGGGTAATAGGTGAGTTGTCATTAATACAGCTTGCCTTTCATATAATGTCAGGCTATGGATGACAGGATACAGCAGACAGATCTCTGACCCATTTTCAGTAAGACACAAGTATTTATTTATTTATTTTTATTTTATCGTATTTATATTCTGCCCTCCCCGCAAGCAGGCTCAGGTACTTACTCTTTTATTCAGAAATCAGATCACTTCCATATGCAGGTCCATAGAGCTGCTTAGAAGCAAGGTAGGCATCTAAGCAGCATGAGCAGAAGTTGACAGGGATAACAACATGTGAGAGACACTTCTCTTTTCTAGTTTGCTCTTTTCTCCCCCTTCCAATTATAATCAATACTTTGCCGCTCTTTCTGTGTGAGAACATTTGTGATATCACAATGAGTTGCTAGGAAGAAAGACATATCATAGTCTGAGAGAAAATACAAGGCCATAAACACTGGAAGCCGTTACAGTCCAACAGACACCTGTGAAAGCCTGAGAAAAGAATAGGCATGACACTAGCAAAATGATATTGAGCTATGGCAAGATACACAGTGTTCATCAGAACAGAACCAAAATTGGAATGTATGAGGCTCAGACATGAGATATAATAGGATTTCTAAAACCATTAACATTTTGTTACAGAGATGGCCTCTTTGTAACCTTTCTCATACTAAAAAAGACAATTTGGAGTCCACTTCTTCCTCATGACAATTTCAGCAAGAGGTGGTGCATTTTCCTCAGTGTGAAAAGAAGGCATACATTTTTGTTCTTTCTTCCTGTCTTGGCCCTTTCTCACTCTCTTTCTCTGAACACTGCTCAAAGTCAAAAGTGTAAACTTTTGAAGAGAAACTAATTAGTAGCTTTCACTCCAAAGTGGAACAAAAGTTGAAGGGAATGGTAGAAAGGGTAAGTGCGGGCAATGACATGGGCTGGGCTGGCAAACTTCCTGGTAGCACAAATGCCATTGAAGCCCCCTTTGAGTTTCTCCTTTGAATCAAGGATCAAGTTGGCTCACAAGCTCAGATCTTTTGTGTTCGCTCTTTTTCCTTTCATACTGCCTGAGTACAACTTGTGAGACTTCAGCCAGCATAACTGCTGCCGCTTGTGCATCAAATGAACCAAAGCTATGCTTTGCACCATCTTTTGTGGAACACCTACATTCAGCAATGGAAAAGGAGTATAATATTGTTGAGTGTTCTATTGTTAATACATTTAATTCTCAGTATAGCTATATGTGTGGACGCTTAATTCCATAGACAAATCTTTCTACAAAGCTGAAAAGGCCCAAGGTTTGCAGAAAAATCTGCAATAAAACAGCGAGGTTAACCCCTCCCAGATAATGGAAGCAGTACCTGTTGTTTTATGAAACAAATGCCCTCTTGGTGTCTGTTGTGGGGGTTGCAGTATTGTCAGCCTTCAAGACATGGTTTCTGTCAGTAAAAGGCAGGGAGAGGGGCAAAGCCCTTTCCAGGGCTGTTTTAAGGGAGGACTAATTGGGCAACTCGCTACTATATGGATTGCATGACTCACCAAGAACTAGTTTCTTGCCACTGTTCGACAGCAGCCGCCCTGCAGAAACTAGTGTGGTGTAGTGGTTCAGAGTTCCAGACTAGGATCTGGGAGGCTCAGGTTCAAATCTCTACATTGCAGTAGAAGTTCAATAAGTGATGTTGGGCCAGTCATACCCTCTCAGGCTAACATCCCTCACAGGGTTGTAATTGTAAGGATAAAATGAAGGAGAGGAGAAAGATGTGAGCCTCTTTTGGTCTACAGTGTGGAGGAATGTGGGAAATGAAGTAAATGAAATAAAGAATAAACAATAAAAATAGCTGAAGATGGGGAGGGGCAGATAAAAGCTTTGATGGTTGGCAAGTGGAAAGGAGAGAAGAACCATGGTAAGGTGAGGATATGGGAGATGCCAGGAGACGGCAACTAGGAAATAATGTGGCAAGGGAGAGAAGGGAAAATGAGGTGCCCCCTGCAAGTCCCCATGGGTTCCCGCACTGTTCAACTGGGCTGTGTGGCTATCACTAAGCAAATGGGACATAGTTCTCCTGGAAGAGTTATAACCCTACAAAATAATAGAAGCAGTGCCTGTACTTTGAAGGAAGGAAGCAGGCAAAGTAGAGAAGTTATGGGGTTATAGTTATAAGTTATAGGAGGAGGGAAAGTGGACATAGTGTGGAGAATGGAATACAAGGGAAAATGAAGTGACCCCTGCAAGTCCTTGCAGGTAAGCCACCTGTAGAATATAAAACAGGTCTACAAAACACTGTGTTCATTTATATCTTCAAGAAAACATTGGTTTGAAAGGTCTAATCATAATCTGCATGTGCTTTTCTCTACCTGCTGTGCCGCTAGTACTTGTGTTTCCTTACTGAAGACCATTGGATCTTGTGGAAATGAAAGTCCTAGTGGAAGTGAACTGTGAAGTGCATGTGGAACATGGTCATTGCACCCAAGCCATGGTCTTACATGCACAATTACATGTTACAGCAAGCAGCTGTGCCCCTTCAGGTGTAATGATGATATTCAGTTATTGGGTGTAGTTTGGGAAGAAACAGCATCCTTGTCACCTGGTGGATCCAAACCTGTCTTGCCAAAATCCATAGCAAGAAGTTGAGCCCTTTATTGCCATCTTAGGATCTTTACAGAGTAGCCTTAAGATTGCTCTGTGAATTACCTTTCTTTCTTGTTCTTTGTTTACCTCAGTGTGTGTGAATACTTTGTAAATGTGAAGCGATACATGAAAAATGTAAGTGCTGTATTTATGACTAGTCAGAGGAAATATGATGTAGGAGGGACAACAGAAAATGTTTCAGATAAAACTGAAGGTTCTGGGAGAAAACACTGTTGGAACTGTTGAAGGATGCTTGAAACATCTAGCCAGACATTGACAATAGCTTTCTGGTCCAACATGTAAATTTTCTTTCTGCTAGGATGCATGGTTTCTGATATACATTTAAAAAAGAGAAGAATTCTCTTGCTAAGGGGAGAACATTTGTTTGTCTTTACCTCTTTCTTTCCTCAGAAGAGGAGAGAAGCCATGAGGAGAATGATGGAGCAACCTCCCAATACTTTCCTCATAACCAGGTCAAAAGATTGAGACTGAAATTTGGCTAGCCAGCTGAGGTCTTTCCTGGGCAGAAAAGATCTGGCCCCTGTGGCACATGCCCTGACTACATCTAAGTTAGATTACTGCAATGTGCTCTATGTAGGGATGCCCATGAAAAGTGTTTAGAATTGTGTACCTGGATTGGTACAGAACATTGCAGAATTTTGACTGGAGTGGGTTGTAGGGACCACATCACTCCAGTCTTGGCCCATCTATATTGGATCCCAATCTTTTTTAGCACAATTCAAGGTGCTGGTATTGACCTTTAAAGCCAACATACTTGAAGGACCACCGACTCCATTACGAACCTACCTGAACACTGTGGTGATCTTCAAAGGACCTGCTCTGGGTGTCCCTCTGCCTTCAAAGAGTAGGCAGCGAGCAACTCAGAAGAAGCCCTGCTCAGCTGTGGCACCCAAACTATGGAATTCTCCCCAGAGAGACTTGCCTCGGTCTTAAGGACAGAGGTTTTATTAAATGATGAATGGCATGGAGGAAATGAAGGGAGAGACTGAAGTCCTTCTCATAATATTGACCTCAGAATAATCCGATGAATTTAGTTTACTGTAGATTCAGACTAAACTAAAGGAAAAAGAACTTCATTAATCAAATCATCCACTTGTTGGAACTCACTGCCACATGACATGATGATGGTCATTAGCTCAGCTGGCATTAAAAAGGATTAGACAAATTCGTGGAAAATGGGTTAATCAGGATTATTTGCCAGGATAGCTGAATCTGCCTCCAGGTACACAAGCTGTTTACCTCTGAGAGCTAAAATACACGAGATGAATTACATGAGGACGCTCAAGTGAATGGAGATGCAATGTTAGCCGGGAAGCATAGTTTGAATTTCACCTCTTTCTACAGGGCCAGCAATGATCGCTCCTCAGAGGGTTTGTTAATTTCCTCTTTGTTTCCCCGAAGGCTCTATCAATTATTTACAAATCCTCTGAGAAGTGATCTTTACTGGCTCTGTAGAGAGAGGTAAAATTCAATCTACACTTCCCGGCTAACATTGCATCTCCCTTCACTTGAGCATCCTCGTGCAATTCATCTCATGTAGTTTAGTTCTAAGAGTCAAGTGTTAGGAGGCCCTTATTTGTGGCTCAACAGTATAAGAAAGAGAATATTGAGTGACCTGATCCTTGGTCTCATCCAACCAGGCTGTCATGGCCCAGTCTGGGCTCAGTGAGAATGAGGACTCCTCAGGAGGAGAGGGGCTTTGTGTAGGCAGCCAGGACTTCTCAGGAGAAGAGGAGCTCCATGTAGCTGGCCCTGACTCAGCAGAGGCTGTTAATCAGGAGCCACAGCTGCTGGCTAATTGGAGCTTACAGCCAGCAGCTGAGGCAGAGCCACCAGTACTCTCCAGCCCCAGCACCACAGGGAAAGCTCAGCCAGGGACTTCCACAGGGGAAGCTCAGTCAGGGACTGCCAAGACCATAGGGGAAGCCCAGCCAGGGGCTTCCACCCCCCTTGGGCTCGCCCACACCTAAAGAATGCCGCAGACAAAGGCAGAGGCTGGAGCTGCCGGAGAGGTGGTACAGTGCTCATCTCCTGAACTGACACCAGCTGCTGGAGAGTGATGATGAGTAGCAGCAGTAGGATGGAGCCCCAGCAGCTGGCTGTAATCCATGCCTTGCTAGAAAAGCTGAGCTGAGGGTACTGCCAGGCATGGAAGCAAAAGGTCAAACTATGTGCAACCACTCAGTGTACCATGCACCTTGCGTGTGCCTGTCTTTGGATCTGATGCTATTGGTAACTGACCTTGGACTGGACCTGACCTGGCTTTTGGACTCTGGACTCACTCCTGGTGTTTATGTCGTGCTCTGACCATGGACTGGACTTGGCTTTTGTACCTTAGATGCCACCTGGGCTTTTGTGTAAGGGCTTAGATTTGGGACTACCAGCTTGGGCGAGCCTGGCCCGTGACACAGGCACTTCTGTTTTTTTTAATGTTTTTAATTTTGTCATGCATATTATACTAATCTCAGCCCTTGTTATCTAGCATGGGAATATTTATGGCTTTATCTTTTTTAAAAAATTGGCACTTAGGAAGAAAAATACCTGCTGCAAAACAAATCCTCGTATTTACCCCTTGGAATGACAAGTTCACTGCTGATTTGCTTCATCTGACATGTGTTTCTGTTCTTTAGAAATGCAGTTCTGATCTGAAGGTGATGAACACCACTGCTTACTCCAAAGGGAGGCACCTGAAGTGACAGCCTTGGAATCAACTCTCTTTTTATACATCAAGTCAGTCTCTGCATAGCTGGCTGTCAGCTGACACCATTACATCAGTCAGTTTACAAAGGATTTGTACCCTTCACTACAAATGACAACTCCTTAATTTTTGTTTTATCTGCTCACTGTTGTCAGACTACTCTGTTGCTTTAATTTTAGGGAGCTGGCAGTGGGGGAGCAACAAACAAGATGAAGAACACAAAGCTTCACTTTGGAGAGGCTCAGGATAGTTCCCTCATTGACGACAGATCCACAGGCAGTAAATAGAAAGCTCAGAAATAGCATTTGCTCATTTTGGATTATTTTCCTTAGAGAAATGCATTTACAAAATGTAACAGTTCCCCTCTGCTGAGCTTTCTAAGTAAATTAAGCATGATAAAAGCAGAGGGGGGAGAGTTTTAATACATATCCTGAAATCAGACTGCATTGTAAGCGAAGAATAATAAAATTTATTCGACACAGCATACAGTACTATACTATTAGGAGAGGGGAGACAAAAAGGGGTCATGGAGAACATTTTGATTAGTGAGCTGCATGCAGACCTGAGAATGCCTATGTTAGGGTTGGAACTTGTTACCGGAACTGCTCTTTTGAATGGGGAATTAGCTTAGCAGTCCAGAACTAAATTCAGTGCGGATCTAACCATCTATACCAAGGTCCCTTCTCCAGATGCTCACGTAATAAAGAGGCAGACTAAATCACAATATAACGTGTCTTTACTAGTAATGTGGCGTATGCCTGAACTTGCACACACATACAAGGTTACATACAAGAACTAGGAAACATAGAGGTAAGAAAATAGAGACGGTCGCATTAGCAGGTACCTAGGATAAGGGATATACTTACAATCCTGAAGCGGAGCAGAGACACAGCAGCGAGGTGGTCCAATGCCAGCACTGGATCCACAGAGAGACAGCAAGGGGTCTGGACAGGGAAGGCGTACGCACCATGTGGCCGGGGCGGCCAGCTTAAATACCCCAAAACGTACCCTGGTGCTGGTGCTGTACCTTGTGGTTCTCACGGGTTGGAACAAAGGTCTTAATGGCTTTCTGAATGTCTTAGATGGGCCACTTTAGTAATCTGATTGTGTTATAGTGACACCTTAGGAAGAGGGGACAAAGGAGGGAGGGGGAGATCCAGGCGTGTTGAAAGGATGTTCCAGCAGACAGGGCTTGCCCTGATGTCATCAGCTCTGGAATGCGGAGGCTTCTTTGAGAAGGAAGCTCTTACCAGCTCGCTCCAGGCACAACACTCCTGGGAGTCCGGAGAAGCAGCCGAATGCCACTGCCCACCCACCGCACCACCAGGCAGCTGTTCTGCGACGGGCAGCCCTGTGCGAGCAGCAAACGGTGGAGCCACCACGGCGCAAGCCCTCCTCACCCTCAGCTTTGGGCCCAGCCCAACCGGGCCGTACCCAGTCACTATCGGGGCCAGGGACAGCCGCCGCCCAGGGGAGGGCAAAGGGCATGCCGGCCAGGATGGCGGCTGCCGGGGAGGAGGGTGGAGTATTGGAGAAGGGGGCGGAGAGGGGCAGAGTGAAAGGCAGGATCAGGAAGGCAGCGGGGAATCCCCATGGGGGGGCGAATAGGAAAGGGCACCGGAGTGGGTGGAGGGGCTAGAGGCAGAGGAGCCGATCAGGGAAGGAGAGCACAGATTGGGGAATGCAGGGAAAAGGGAAGGGAAATAGAGTATAAAGGGAAGCAACTCAATGAAGCCGGGGAGGAAGTGGTTGACGTGGCCTGGGAGGAAGGCGAGGCACGTGCAGCCGAGGGAGGGGAAGGACGCTGGTGCTGCAACCACCTTCCCCTATACCCGTTCTGAGGCTGAGAGAGGCCATGTGCTGGAATCCAGGTGGGGAATCAGCCGCAAGCTTCACAAGAGTCCAGAGTTCAACCAAGTTGGGCGGGGAGCAAGTAGGGAGCATAGTCCAGGGAGCCGAATTCAAAGGTCAGAGCCAAGAAAGCAGTCAGAGCAGAGCTGGGTCGCAGTAGAGCCAGGCGTGTCTGTGCGCAGGTGCGTCTGCAATGAGGGAAAGGGCGTCCTGGCTTAAGAGCAATCACCTCCAGGGCAGTGCTGCATCCTGCTAAGACTCAAGGTCACTAAGCCGCTGCTTGAGTGCCTGAAGCCTCGCACTTCGTCTCCTTTCCTGTGCAACAAAACGCTGCTGCACCCTAAGCTGCCTTTCAGGCTCAGGGGAGCTTGGTGGGGATGTTGCCCTGGTCTCAACTGCTGGTGCAGGTAAGGGAACAGCTTCTGTCTTTGAGTCTGCCAAGGATTCCCCAGCCTGCTCTGGCAAGGGTTCCTGCTTGTCTTCCAAGCGGCTGACTCTGGAGGGGCTTGGCATACTCTCTCCCCTGTCATCCTCCCTGAGGTCTTCATCCTCTGAGGACTCAGAGCCCATGACAGGCCACCCCCTGTGGTGGGGTGTGTGTGAAGCAAACGGCAAGGATGCAAAGGAGCCACGGACCCGATGCAGAGGGCTGCTGATGCGGGGGGAGCCCACAAAGTGGTGGAGAATGCCGGCACGGCGGTAACGCCAGGGCACCCCCTACCGCGACTGCCTGTACTGGTGGATTGGACGATCAGCTCCGTGCACCATTGCTCAAGCTGGCAGAAACAGCCAGCGCGCTCCCCAAAGAATCCCAACTGGGTCTCGATGCTGTCACGATGGAGCCGTCGCCCGGCTCGGCAACACCCACCATGGACCTAGCTCAGTTTGGACAATTGCTGACTGAACACCAGAGCCAGCTACTCCGGGAAGTCACGCTGCAGCAGCGGGAGGCATAGGCCGCCCTCTTCCGCGACCTCCATAGGAACCGGAACATCAGCGGGGTGGGAGGCGGTGGCAGGGGGTCCGACCCACTGTGGCCACCCCCCTTTCAGCTGGCCAAGTTAGGGATGGAGGACCATGTCGATGCCTAATTAGAGGCGTTTGAGAGGACCACTGAGGCCTCTAGGTGGCCAAAGGAACAGTGGGCCTTCATCCTGGGCCCATACCTAACGGGCGAGGCACAGTCCGTGCTGAAGGCGCTTTCCAAGAGGGAGGGTGCAGACTATGACCGCCTGAAAGTGGCTGTCCTCGACAGGTATGCGATTACTCCTGAGACCTACCGGCAAAAGTTCAGAGCCATCGTCTTTAAACGAATGGATCACCCCCGCGCCTTAGTGGCCAAACTCCAGGACATGGCATGCCACTGGCTGAAGCCAACCACCAATGACGGACGATGGGTGGCAGAGCTTGTGGTATTAGAACAACTGCTTCAAGTGATGCCGCCGCGAGCCCGCAGCTGGGTGGCATGCAGCAAGCCTGAGTCCCTGAAGGACGCCACAACCTTGTGGGAGAACTATATGGCCTCTGAGGTCCCGGAGGCTCCCCGGGAAGCCCCAAAGGGGGGGCAGGGGGCTGCCTGGACCCAGCAACCCCAAGGAGTGCACTCTTTCAGGAAGGCACGCCCGGCTGGGGGGGGCAGGCACCGGGCGCTGGAGGCCCTGGCCAGGGATGGCCAGGCCCCCAAACGTCGGAACACTTTGCCCCAGGCTTGCTGCCTGCCCACCTCTCGGGGGCTGACCCCACCCAACCCAGGGAGCCTGAGCGGGGACCCTGCTTCATGTGCGGGAAGTGGGGGCTCTGGAAGAATGAGTGCCCCCTGATGGAAATGACCTTGGCTGGGACCTCTCTATGCAGGTCACCTCCCTGAAGAACCTGGCCCAGCCCCCGCCCTTGCTGGTGCTCATGCATGTGGCCAACCGGCGACTGTCTGCCCTCGTCAATAGCGGGAGTTCAGTATCAATCATTAGGACCCACCTGCTACCCCCACACCTCCCCATGGTGTGCCAGGCAACCATCGGGTGCTTCCACTGGCACGTAGAACAGTGCCCGGTGGTAAGGGTACCGATGACCTATCAAGGCCAGACCTGGAAGGTTGAACTGGCCTGGGTGCAGGCCCTCCCCTACCCCATGCTCCTAGGGTGGGATGCTCCTTTTTTCCAGACAGCGCTCCAGCACCTGTCCACGACCCTGCCGGTGGGGCGAGATCAGACCTGTTTGGCGGCCGGAGAAGAGGAGCTGCAGGATGCTGGGGAGGGCCCCAGCCTTGCGTTCGAGGGACCATGGCAGACTGACCCCCTTTTTGGGAGAGCACAGCAAGAGGACGAGGCCCTGGAGCACCTATGAGGATCGACTGCGGTGAGTGAAGGGGAGGTGGTAGAGCTCACTGCTTGCCGCGGATAGTCCAGAAGGGGGGATTGTGGTACCGTTTGGCCCCAGGGGTGTTGAACAACAGGGGTGATCTTCCAGCCCTACCGCCAGAAAGTCCTGGAGTTCACCCACAACCATCCTTGGGTGGGGCACCAGGGGGCTAAGAACAACCTCGCCCGAATCATGGCCCACTTCTTCTGGCCCTCAGTGGGCAAGGATGTCCAGGACTTTTGTCAAACCTGCCCCATCTGTCAGAGGGGAAACACCAGGCCCCCGCCCAAGGCGCCCCTGATGCCACTGCCCATCATGCAAGAACCTTTTTCCCGGGTGGCTATGGACTTTGTGGGACCCCTGCCTTGGACCCCCCGGGGCCACTGGTACCTGTTGGTCCTGATGGATTATGTGACCAGGTACCCGGAGGCCATCCCCAGGAGGGATATGAAGGTGCCTGGGGGTCGCCTGGGTACTAGTCCGTTTCTTCGCACAAGTGGGGCTCCCGCGAGAGTTACTAACAGACTGCGGGAAACCGTTCACAGCATCTGTGACCTGGCAATTTTGCTGCACCCTCCAAGTGCGGCAGATCTTCACCAGCGTTTACCACCCCCAGACAGATGGGCTGGTGGAATGTTTCAATCAAACACTGAAGGCAATGCTGCGCAAACTGGCCCGAGACTGCCCAGGCCAGTGGGACCTCTTCATGGATCCCTTGCTATTTGCGGTCCAGGAGACGCCGCAGGCCTCCACGGGGTTTGCCCCCTTTGAACTATTGTACGGGTGAAAGCCCCAGGGGATCCTAAGCCTGGTGGAGGAGGGTTGGGATTCCTGCCCCCCCGAAGCTCGCCCCATTGCCGAGTATGTGCAGGCGCTGCGTGATCGGTTGGAAACCGCCAGAGCTGAAGCCACCCGACACCTTGCGGCCGCTCAAAGTAACCAGAAAGACCAGTATGACCACAGTGCCAAGGCCCGCGTCTTGAAAGTCGGGGACCATGTCCTAGTGAGCCGAAGAGTGATGCCTGGGGGGCATGGAGACCCGTGGCTAGGGCTCTTCGAAGTTACCCGGGTGCTCGGCCCCGTGACCTACAAAGTCCAGTGTGGGTCCCGACCCCAGCAGCGGAAGCAACTTCATATAAATGACCTGAAGGCCTGGCAGGACTGGGGAAAGTTAGCCTGCCAACTCACTGACGACTCGCTGGATTTGCTGGAAGGCAAGCTGCCTTGGTGGGTAGACCCTCTGAGAGGCCGGACCCCATACTTGATGCCGGCCTGATGATGGAGCAGAAGGCGCAGGTCCAGGCACTCCTCCGATGGAACCCGGGTGTTTTCTCACAGAGGCCCGGGCGCACCTCTGTCATCGAACACCCCATCAAGACCCCTCTGGGACAGGTTGCCAGGGCCCCCTGGTGGCCCCTTCTGCAGAAGTGCTGGGAAGCGGTGACCAAGGAAGTGGCTGACATGCTGCAGCTGGACGTCATAAAGCCCTCCTGCAGCACCTGGCACAGCCCCATTATACTGGAGCTCAAGCCCAACGGCAGCGTGCGATTCTGCGTCAACTATAGGCAGGTCAATGACATCGCCAAATTTGATGCCCCGCGCCGACATTCTCATCAGCCAGCTAGGCACGGACCAGTATCTCACTGCCATTGACTTAACGAAGGGTTACTGGTAAGTACCCATGGTGCCAGCTGACCACGAGAAGACCACATTTGCTACGCCGCAGGGCTTGTTCCAGTTTAAGGTCATGCCGTTCGAGCTGCATGGCGCGGCAGTGACCTTCCAGAGACTGGTCGACACGGTTTTGGCGCAGTGCCAGGACTTCGCCTGAGCATACATTGATGACTTTATCGTCTTCAGCCCAGACTGGGCCACCCACCTCCATCACCTCGAGCAGGTCCTGCAAGACTTGCATGCTGCCGGCCTCCCAGCCAATCCACGGAAAAGCCGTGTCGGATTCCGGGAGCTCACGCACCTCGGATACGTGGTGGGAAAGGGACAGCTTCGGCCAGTTCCAGACAAGGTGACGACATTGGAGCAGAGCCCCCACCACACACCAAAAAGTCAGATACAGCGCTTTCTGGGACTGGTCGGCTACGACGGCAAGTTCATTCCACATTATGCCAGCCTGGCCAGCTCCCTCTCTGACTGCCTCAGAAAGGACCAGCCTAATGCCGTGCAGTGGACCCCACAATGCCAGCTAGCGTTTGAAAGACTCCGGACGGCCCTGTCTCAGGATACAGTGTTACACAACCCCGACTTCTCCCGGCCATTCATGGTCCACACAGACGCTTTGGATACCGGCCTGGGAGCGGTGTTGTCTCAGATAATTGATGGGGCCGAGCAGCCCATCCTTTTCATCAGCTGCAAGCTCCAGCCTGCCGAAACACGCTATGCTACTGTGGAGAAGGAGGCCCTGCCCCTGAAGTGGGCGGTGGGGGCGTTTCAATTCTATTTGGCCAACAATCCATTTACCCTGGTGACAGACCATGCCCCTCTACTGTGGATGTCCCAGATGAAAGAACACAATGCCAGGGTGTTACATTGATATCTTTCTCTTCTGCCTTTCAGCTTCATGTTGCAGCACCGACCTGGGCATGCACATGCCAATGTGGACTACATGTTGCGGATCTTCGAGCTGGAGGACCCCAGCTGGAAGACTCCACACGCCAGGGGTGTGTGTGTCCGGCAGGGGCAGCCATGCCGCACTTGGGGGGGGGTCCACCTGCTCCCCAGACACAGGAGAACGCCGCTGGAACCCCGGGGAAGCTCTTACCAGCTCGCTCCAGGCACAACACTCCTGGGAGTCCGGAGAAGCAGCCGAATGCTGCCGCCCGCCCGCTGCACCACCAGCCAGTTGTTCTACGACGGGCGGCCCTGTGCGAGCAGCAAGTGGTGGAGCCACCACGGCGCAAGCCCTCCTTGCCCTCAGCTTTGGGCCCAGCCCGACCAGGCCGTACCCAGTCACTACCGGGGCCAGGGACAGCCACTGCACAGGCGAGGGCAAGGGACACGCCGGCCAGGATGGCGGCCACCGGGGAGGAGGGTGGAGTATTGGAGAAGGGGGCGGGGAGGGGCAGGAGTAAAAGGCAGGATCAGGAAGGCAGTGGGGAATCCCCATTGGGGGGGCAAATAGGAGAGGGCACCGGAGTGGGTGGAGGGGCTAGAGGCAGAGGAGCTGATCAGGAAAGGAGAGCACAGATTGGGGAAGGCGGGTAAAAGGGAAGGGAAATAGAGTATAAAGGGAAGCCTCTCAATGAAGCCGGGGAGGAAGTGGTTGACGTGGCCTGGGTGGAAGGCGAGGCACGTGCAGCCGAGGGACGGGAAGGACGCTGGTGCTGCAACCACTTTCCCCTATACCTGTTCTGTGGCTGAGAGAGGCCACCCCCCGTGGCGGGGTGTGTGAAACAGATGGCAAGGATGCAAAGGAGCCATGGACCCGACGCAGAGGGCGGCTGACACGGGGGAAGCCCACGCATGCATTGTAACTACATAGATCATTAAAGGAGAGCATACAATGTCATAATTGCCCTCTTGCCAGGTTTCTCTCTTCCACTGTATGCTTTTTCTCAAACTTGATTTATTTTTATTTTTTCGAAAAGAGTGCAGTCCAAGAATATCAGCATGTCATCTGAAAGCAACACAGCACATTCTCATGCCCTGGAAAAGTCCTGTTCAAAATGGACTGTTCTTTTTCTCAGGAAGTTGTTATGGCAGCTATATGCACTTGAAACTCAAGGTGGAACCATTGTGGAGTGCATGTGAAAAGGAAAAGAGGGGGAAAAAAAAGTGAAACGAGTGCGTTAGTTTTTCTCCCGGGCGCTGCTGCGTTGGGCACCAGGGTTCCTGGCTTTGGCACTGGGATGCCGCTAGGGATGCTGCAGGGTCCCACTTTGTGGAAGGAGGGGAGATGTACCTCACCCATGCACCCTCTCAAGCCACCAGCAAGCCCGCTCAACCTAGCTCCTGTGTCTGCCTTCCTCCTTCACCTCCTTCGCCGTCTTCTTTCCTTGATCGCTCATTTTCTCCATCCAACCTCCAACCACTCATACTCCACTCCTCCTACACAACCCGCCACAACCTGTGCGTGGACTTTCCTTATATCCTTTCCCTCTTTCCTGGCCCCACCTGCCAGCCACACCCCTCTTTGACCCTCTAGCATTGGCCCTGGCTGCCTCAAGCAGTTGCTTCTGGAGGTAGCTAGTTTGGCTGCTTTGGATAGCCCCAAGCAGTTGCACCTGTGGTAGCTCATTGGGCTGTGTTGGACCGCTATAGGTGTGCCCTCTTGGCTGGCTGCCAAGCCTCCTCTGTTCTGAGCTTCCAGCAGCCCCAGCTGGTCCCTATTATCCCCTTCCTCCCTGTTTGCAGCTTGAGGCGTGACTCTGTGCTGCTTCTGTCGTCCTACCAGTAAGGTAGCTGTGTGCTGCTTCTGCTGTCCTGCTGGTAAGGTAGCTGCCTGGCTGGCTGAGGGCTGGCTGTTCCTAACTCTTGTGCCTCCTTCCTCTGCCCTGGCCCTCTCCTGGCTGTCCTTCCTGCCCCTGGTAGGGCTCTTAGTCTCCCACTGGAGGGCGGGGCTGTCTGGCTTCCACCTGCTCCTTCTGACCCTCTGGGGCTTGGGGGCTGCTCCACCTTCCTGTGGCTGGGTGGCCTCTTTCTCCCCCTCTCCTGCTGGTCTGTGCCAGCCCAGGGTGGCCATTGGGGTGGCTGGGTAGTGGTCCCCCAACTGCCTCCCACCCCCACCTCCTGGTAAGTCCGGGGGATGAGCCTCAGACTCTGGACAGCGTGCACTACAGAAAACCATAGTGTGAGGCAGTCCCATTGCTAACATGCATACCTTGACATTCACAGCAGCTATGAGCACAACATAGAGAACCATCATGGTGTGGAATCAGCCAGAGCCTTTGTTATGGTTAACAACATGCCAGGATTTGTGTTTCCTCTTCTGCCCTGGCCAAATGTCTACAATTCTGAGAAGCCACAGTATTCTAACTGACACCTGCTCACTTAAGGCTTGACAATTCCTGGGTAGGCAATACTGAATCCCAAAGTGAAGCAAGATGTCGGCTGAGGCATGAAGATCAAACAGAGACTGAGCTAGGGAAAATGAGAAATCACAGAGGTAGCCTATGGAGATGGATGACAGGCTGGTCTGCAGAGCATTGGCCTTTAGGATTGGCCTGTTGGAGCAGTAAGTGGACATAAAGTGCGGCAACACCAGGAGATGAACAGAGGGGTAGGTGCACAGAGTGACACAGGCACATCATTTCAATAAAGTAATTGTTGAATGGCCACTTACATCTTCTCCTACTTCCTTTTGCAGGATGTCCAAACTAGTGAGGTCCCCCACAGCTCTTCATGTTCAGGGTTTCTTTGCATGGACATGGAGCACCTACCACATTTAATGTGACCCTTAGGTAAGTCCCTGTCTGATTTTCTAGCCAGTATGTCAGTACGTGTCAGATGGTCCCTAAAACTCCTAGTAACGCCACTCTTGGAGTGTTATTGCAGCCAGGAAGATCTTGTACCAATGGCCAGTACTTAAGTACCACCTGTCTAATAGATCGCACTAGAGGTGTGTAATCTAAAGCAAAAGTAAATCTTTCCTCTGCGGTTCTGTGTTGTTTTTTTAAGAGTAACTCCTGTCTGTTACATTGGAGCGCCTGGTCCCTACAATTTCTGATAATATGTTCTGGATAGCCTTTAAAGGAAAACTGCCTAGCCAGGCGTTTGCTACTAGAACAAAAATCTTGTGGCAAAGTTGAATTCTGTCTTAAATGCAAAAACTGACTAAATGGCAAGTTGCAATGTAAGCGAGGGGGGTGGAATGACTGGAAGTGTAAAAAAGCATTTCTATCTGTCATCTTACAAAAAGGACGAACTCCCACCACCCCCTCATTGGTGCGAAGGACAATATCGTCTAGATAATTAATGGAAGTACTGTTGGATGTTCAGGTGAACCATATATTGCTATTGATGGTATCCATCCAGTTACAAAAATCCTGGACTATTGAGCTGTTGGTCAAAATGAAAAATAAATCATCAATAAATCTTTTGTAAATCAAAACCCCAGAGAAGAAAGGATCCATATCTTCCTTATAAAGAAATTGCTTCTCCAACCGGGCCATGGACAAATTGGCCATATGCTCGGTGTGCCACAGAACAGCCGGTGGCTACTCCATGGACCTGCAAAAAGAAATTGTCCTGGAATCTAAAGTAATTATGGCTTAACACAATGTCCAAAAGCTCTAATAGAAACCAGGTAGGAGGTACCAAAGTATTACGCTGCTCCGAAACCTGTCCAATAGTATCCACGGCTTCCTCATGAGGTATATTGGGAGACCACATCCAATGTAACAAAAACAGCCCTGTTGGGGAATCACCATTCCCTCCACTGCGTTAATAAATGCACGTGTGTCCTGAATGTAAGAATCCATCTGTTGTACAAAAGGTTGGAGGAAAGAATCCAAGTATTTTGCTATAGGCTCTAGTATGGAATTAGAACCAGAGATAATTGGACGGCCAGGAGGGGGAAACCCAGGCTTGTGTATTTTTGGCAGGGTATAAAATATCGGCACCCTAGGGTAGGGATTAATTAGTGCTCCATGTGTTCTGTCATTAATAATACTCATAGCCAAGGCTTCATCCAAAGAGTTTTTAATAATGCTGGTAATATGCTTGGTGGGATCAGAAGCAATAACCTTATAGTTGTTCGTATCAGACAACTGGTGGTCAATTTCCTCTAAATAATCAGTCCTGTTCAAAATCACAATGGCTCTGCCTTTGTCCGCCTCCTTAATAACTATAGTGGTGTCAGACATAAGAGTTTTAAGAGCTTCATATTCGTCCCACTAAAGGTTATAACATCTCGGGCGAGAAACTTTTTCCAAAGTCTCTATTTCCTTCAGGATCATTGTCTCAAAAGTCTGTATCCTGTGATTAGTGCACGGTGGAACAAAGGGGGAGCGAGGGTGCAACGTGGTGGGGACGTTCTGTGCTGGCAGTGTAGCACCAAAAAAATCCCTAAGTTTCAACAGCCTCACCATTTTGTATACATCTATCCGGGCCTGAAATGTCCCCTCAACAAGTTAAAGATCTAGGTTTACATTGTGAGGTTTTTTCAAATTGCAATACTCAGAATGTGGTGTATGTAATTGCATGTCCATGTAAGAAATCGTATGTTGGAAACACCAGTAGAATGATTAAGGTTCGTATACAGGAACATCGATCTAGACTAGGCCAAAAGGTAGAAGAAGTGCCGATGGTGGTTCACTTTTCAGAGAAAGAACACAGGGACGGGGACTTTTTATATTCAGTTCTGTACGTCAGCAAATACAAGGAAGAGCTGCTGGCATGGAGGGACTTATCAAGAAGAGAGGCTTGGTGGATTTATAAATTGAACTTGGTGGAGCCCAATGGACTAAATATTAATTGCGACTTTTCGGCTTATCTATGAATTTTTGTTGGTATTCTGGCTCTTTAACATCTGTTTGACTGATTGCTATTTAAGACATATTGAGTTGTGCTGAGCATGCACCATTGAGCAAACCGCCTCTGTGCATGAAAACTGATATGTAACTGACCTTGATTCTTCTCTGTAAGTATGTTTCAGATACAAATATGTTTTTAAGTTCTGATTATTAGATTACTAATGAACTGTATATTATTTTTACAGTTGGTAACTGCCAAGAGGAAGGGGTTATTGGAAACGGGACTCCTCGCTAGCAAACCCATTGCAGTTGCTATTCTTTCATTGGGAAATTCTTGATGTATGAATTGCTATAAGCCTTGTGCTACTAACTGAAACTGACTTATATTTTGTTTTTGTTTTTTTAAAGAATTTTTATTGGATGGGTCACTATATATAAATCACCATACATACTTCTTAACAACCATCATATTATACTATTCCCACCCATTTCCCCCCCCCCCTTTTCAGTTGACTTCCCACAGTTTTCCATTCCCTTAATTTATACTATATTATCATTTATACTAAATCACTATCTCCTACTATATAAACTTAAATATTTCTACATTATAATATATACTATATAATATAACCTAACCTAACCTCTAATATAATAAAACCATAGTATACTCATCTCTATCTATCATATTCCATATTCTAATATTTATTTCAATATTACTATATTCTTCTTAACATATACTACCATATTTCTGTCACTAATTACAAACCAGTAAAGATCTATTCTCCCCTTCTAACAATTATCCAAAGACCACATTTTTCCTTTCATGTCCCACTTTTTTTCCACATAATTCCTAAATTTCTCCCAATTCGTAACATAGTCCAAAGTATCTTGTTCTTTTAACTTGTCCATTTCTGCCATATTCATTACTTTCAAAATCCAGTCTTCCACTGATGGTATTTCTTGAGTCTTCCATAGTTGTGCATAACACATTCTAGCTGCAGTAATCATATAGAACACCATTATTCTGTCCATTTTATCAAATTCTTCTAGGTTCATACACAATAGCATCAATTGTGGGGATTTATTCACAATTTTCTGTAAAATATCTTTTTTTTTTTTTGTAAAATTTTTATTGGGTTAGAACATTAATATTTTTACATTACATTGCATTCAATTATCCCCTAATTTTTCGTTTCTAACCCCCTCCCTTTCCCCTCCTTTTGTTGACTTCCAACAGCTTTCCCACCCTCTGTCCCTTTTCCCTTACTTCTATTAATTTCCTCTATCTAAAACAAATATATATTCTCCATTATATTAAGCAGTACATCTTTAACTCTTTTACTTACTAAACATCCAAACTATACTTCTTTAGATAAACAATTTATCCCATTTTCCCGTTTTGAATATTTCTGTATGTCATAAACCATAAAAATTTCCCACATTTAAATCAAACAATTTGATTTGTTCTCTCTATATTAATCATTTCTTCTTTTTATAGTATTTCTATATAACTCATCACATAGTCAGTCATTTTAACTCTTCTATACATTCAGTTTGGTGCATATAAGTCTTATCAAGTAAAAAAAAAATATTGTTAATTACTCAATCCTCATGTTTAAACCGTTAATTATTCTCTATCAATATTCTATCAATTAACCTTTACATATCTATATATATCTCAATCAATTAATTAATCTAACTGCTTATAAATTCACATTTCTCTTCCTCCCCCGGTAAAGTCACCCCTCTCTTTTATACTTTTATTGTACTTCAGTAGTTCTCAAACTGCCACAGTTTTCCTCCCACCTCCCACTTCTTCTCCAGATATTGTTTCAGCTTCTCCCAGTCTGTGTTAAACTGCCCTGAGTCCAGATCTCTCAGTTTTCTTGTCATCTTGTCCATTTCAGCCATATACAGCAATTTGTAGATCCAATCTTCAATAGTTGGCACTTCTTGTACTTTCCATTTCTGCGCATACAAAAGTCTAGCTGCTGCAGTCATATAAAATATCAACGTCCTATGGTGGGCTGGGATTCCCTCCATTCCCAAGTTTAGCAGCAGGAGTTCTGGGTTCTTATTTATTTGAAACTGTAAAATTTCACTCATTTCTCTTATTATTTCCCCCCAGAACTGCCTAGCTACCTCACACGACCACCACATATGATAGAGGGAGCCCTCATGCTTTCTACATTTCCAGCATTTATTAGAAGTGTTCAAGTTTCCTAGCGCAATCTTCTTTGGTGTCATGTACCAACGATAGATCATTTTGAAAATGTTCTCTTTAATATTAATACATGTCGTTGTCTTCATTGTAGTTTTCCACAAGTATTCCCATGCCTCCATTGTTATTTCTTTATTAAAATTTATAGCCCATTTCACCATTTGTGTTTTAACTGTCTCATCCTCGGTATACCATTTCAACAGTACTTGGTATACCTTGGATATTCTTTTCTTGTCCTCTTTAAAAAGGGTCTGCTCTAGTTCCGAATTCTCTGTTCGTATACCTCCCTTTACAGAGTCCGAGTTATACAAATCTCTGATCTGTCTATACTGGAACCAATCGTAGTTCGGTGATAGTTCCTCTTGCGTCTTTATTCTAAGTTTAGACACTTCAGTTTTAGTTATTTCTTTGTACGTTAAACATTGTTGTTCATTATCAACAGCTCTCGGATCTATCACCTCGTATGGAACCACCCACAAAGGGGTTCCTTCTTGTAGGTAAATTCTGTACTTCTTCCAGATTGTATATAAACTTCTCCTTACAAAATGATGCAGGAACATCGAGTTGACCTTTACTTTGTCATGCCATAGGTATGCGTGCCATCCAAAAATTTTTTTATATCCCTCTAGGGCTAATAGTTTCTTATTCTTTAATGTCATCCACTCTTTTAACCAAACTAGGCAGATTGCATCATGGTAAAGTCTCAGGTTGGGCAGTTGCATTCCGCCTCTTTCCTTTGCATCTTGTAGAACTTTTACTTTCACTCGAGGCTTCTTGCCTGCCCAAACAAAATCTGATATTTTCCTCTGCCATTTTTCAAATTGTTTAGAGTCTCTGATGATTGGTATTGTCTGTAGCAAAAACATTACTCTTGGTAACACATTCATCTTAACTGCTGCAATCCTGCCCAACCATGACAAATTCAGTCTATTCCATTTGATCAAGTCTCTCTCTATCTGAGTCCATAATTTTTCATAATTATTCTTGAACAAATCTATATTTTTTGCAGTCAGCTCAACTCCCAAATATTTCACCTTACTAGTTACTTCACAGTCCGTTGTTTCCATTAACAATTGTTGTTTCTGCTTAGTCATGTTTTTACATAATATCTTTGACTTCTTTTTGTTAATGAAGAAACCTGCCAAGTCACCAAACTCCTTGATCTTGTCTATCACTTTTGGCATGTTCTCCAATGGATCTTCTACAATTAACATTATGTCATCTGCAAATGCTCTAACCTTGTATGAATAGTCCTTTATTTTTATTCCTCGTATTTCCTCGTCTTGTCGTATTTGTATCATCAGAATCTCCAATACTAAAATGAACAACAATGGAGATAACGGGCAACCTTGTCTTGTTCCTTTACTAATCGTCAATTTCTTGGTCAGTTCATCATTCACTACAATTGCTGCAGTCTGGTCTCTATAAATTTCTTTAATTGCTCTGATGAATCTTTCTCCCAATTGTAGCTTTTCCATAGTGGCAAACAAAAAATCCCAGTTTAAATTGTCAAACGCTTTTTCAGCGTCTACAAAGAAGAAACCAACCTCTTTGTCACAACGCTTATCATAATATTCAATAGCATTGATCACTGTCCTTAAATTGTCTCTTATTTGTCTGTCTGGCAAAAAGCCTGCTTGTTCCTCCTCTATGACTTCCGAGAGCCACCCCTTCAGTCTCTCCGCCAATATCTTCGTAAAAATTTTATAATCATTGTTAAGTAGTGATATAGGTCTGTAATTTTTCACGTTAGTCAAATCTTGGCCCTCTTTTGGGATCAATGATATATTCGCTTCGCTCCAAGTGTCTGGAATTCTTTGATCCCTAAAAACTCCGTTCATCACCTCTTTTAGGAATGGTGCCAGTTCGTTGGCCATTGTCTTATAAAATTTAGCCGTAAGTCCATCTGGCCCTGGCGCCTTTCCTAAATTTGCAGATTGTATTGCCTTACTTATTTCCTCATCAGTTACTTCACTATTCAACTTATTTCTCCAAGCTTCCGAGATCTCTGGAAGTTTGGTTTTCTCCAAATATGATGCTATTGATTCTTTGGTTACTTCTTTTTTATTATACAGCTTAGCATAAAATTTATAAAAGGCTCTACTAATGGTAGTCTGCTCCAGGTACGTTTTATTTTCTTCACAGATTTTATTTATTATTTTCTTTTCCCTTTTCTTCTTCAATTGCCATGCCAAATATTTCCCAGGTTTATTAGCACCCTCAAAAGCTTTTTGATTCAGTCTTTTAAGGTTCCACTCCAAGTCTTTATTACTCATTGCTGTTAACTGTTCTTGAAGAATTTTAATTTCCTGATGTATTTTCTTTTTCCCTGGTCTCTTTTTTAACTGTATTTCTTTGGCCTTTATTTTCTCCTCAATCTCTTGTCTTTTCTCCTCTTTCTTTTTCCTTGCTCTGCCATTTAAGTCCATTAGTATGCCCCTTACAACCGCCTTGTACGCGTCCCAAACTTTACTGGTTGGTACTTCTTTATTCACGTTATATTGTATAAAAAACTTTGTCTCTCTTCTCAATATTTCCATATTTTCACTTTCCTGTAGCAAGTCCTCATTTATTCTCCAGGCTTTCCTTTTTCTCCTTTTTCCAAATTTCCACATAATTGGATTGTGATCTGAGCCTACCATCGGCATTATTTCTACCTCCTTAGTCCATAATGCTAAGTCCTTTGAGGCCCAGATCATATCAATTCTTGATAATGTAAGATGCCTTGCAGAATAAAAAGTAAACTGTTTGGTTTTAGGATATTCTCTCCTCCATACATCTTCGAGAGTCTCTTGTTGAATCAACTCAAAAAAAAGCTTTGGCAATAGTCCTCTTTTCTTTTGTGTTGTTGTAGTCTTTTTATCTAGTTCCAAATCTGTCACTCCATTAAAATCTCCAGCAAGAATTATCTGGTCATATACAAGATCGTCTAAATGCTTCCTTAAATCCTCAAAGAAGCTTTCCTTTGCACCGTTAGGTGCATAAAGTCCGACTACCAACACTCTCTTTAAATTCCAATTACATTCCACCGCTACAAATCTAGCTTCCACATCTCTCATAACAAATTTTGGCTGCAGCTCCTCTTTTATGTACAACACCACTCCTCTTTTTTTCTTGTTAGAGGCCGCTACAAATTCTTTGCCCAATTTTCCAGATTTTAAATATTTTACATCCTGTTTTCTAATATGGGTCTCCTGCAAACAAACAATATCACATTTTTGTTTTAGTAGCCAATGAAAAATATTTTTCCTCTTATTCGGTGAGTTTAGTCCATTTACATTCCAAGATAATACATTACACTCCATATTCATGGTTTTGTTGGTAAGTCTTTTTCATTGTCCTTGATAAATCTCTCCATCTCCCGCTCAGATCTGATGCGTTTTTTTGCCCCTCCAAACTCAAAGGACACTCCTTCCGGTAACTCCCATCTGTATCTGATATTCATGTCCTTCAAAGTTTGAATTAGCACTCTATATTTTTTCCTGTCCAGTAACACTGATCTGGGCAGTTCCTTCATTATGATAATCGTCTTGCCATCAATCTCCAATGGATCTTGAAATTGTTTTGTCACAATCCTCTCTTTCATGTTTCTAGTTGTAAACTGCACAATCACATCCCTTGGTAGTTTCCTCTGGGTTGCAATTCTCGAGTTCACACGGTACGCCACATCTAGGATAGCCACAATTTCCTCCTCCTCCTTCCCCAGGTAATCAGCCAACACCTCAGTCATCTGTTCTTGCGCTGACTTCCCTTCCACTTCTGGCAGACCACGAAAACGAAGCTGCTTCTCCATGTGTTTAGTTTCTGCAACTGACATCCTCCCCTTCACCAGTCTCATCTCTGTTTGTTGCGTTTCTATTAAATTCTCCATCGCGTCTTCTACTGTTTTAACTCTCTGCTGCGTTCCTTGTAATTCACTACTAATCGTTTCCACGCCTTTTTTCACTTCTGACAGCTCCGACTTTACTGTCTGTGTAACTTCTTTGACCTCTTTAATAAGCTCCAATTTCGTGTCCTTAAGTTCTTTCATCATGTCTATAAGCTTTTTGTCCAAATTTTCTATTGCCGATTGCCACTCTTTTTTCGACATCGTGGGGCTTGCTTTAGCTCGCTCCCACGAATCTGCTCTCTTCCTTAGCTCCGTGGCGTATGTTTAAACGTTTTCCTTTTTTTCAAATGTCCCAATCTTTGCCAAAATTAATTTTTTGTATCCAAAATGTCGGGCGTCTTTTCTCTATGGTTTCTCTATGTTATTGTAATCCAAGATGGCCTACTTCCTCTTCCGCTGAAGCCGCGACCCTTCCCTTTTCAAAAATGGCGATTCCCTACTTCCTGTCCGTCGGCAAGGGCCGCTTCCCTCCAGCAACTCTATTGTTGTTACGCACTTCCTGTCTCCCGTCTTCCCACAGCAGGTCTCGCGATGGTGTCTTTTTCCCACAGCTCCAAAACCACAGGTATTCAAAACAATAGTCCGATTTTTGCAATAACTTCTTTAAATTTAGTCTCTTTTAAAATACAACTCCTGCCGAGTCTTCACCTCCTTTTCACTAGTCTGTTGCAGTTTAAAAATCTACTTTCTTTCCTCTCTGTTTTTATCAATCTGTCCCGTTTCAAGAGATAGCGATCTTTACCTTCTCTTCAACTTTCTCGGGTTGTAATCGCTGTTTCGATCTTAAATTCTCCTCTCGACTTCCCTCCCCGATCGAAGCTTGGGTATGTAGGTCTTATGCCAGCTGAATTGGCCCCAGAACTGCCGCAGAGATTATAGCCGACCCGTCGCAAGGTGGGACCTCAAGGATTGGGGGGAGACTCCTTGAGTAGAGCCCCCCCTCATCCGAGATCTAGCTCACCCTAGGGTCTTGAGCGTTCTTTGCCTGCTCCCCGCCTGAGAGCAGTCGGCCGCGGGTTATTTTCACCCCTCCGGCCGGTTAAAACGGCAGTCCGGTCAGCTCCGCAAATGGAGCTGCGTTAGACCTCCATGAATCCCAAACCGGAAGTCCTACCCAATCTTCTTTCCAATGCCTCAACCGGATCAAACGGACTCCAAAGCTGTCCCGCCCCGGGACCCTTTGTTCGATCCGTATGTCTCTCCCGGTCCTCGAGGCTCGGAATCGTCTCAAGTTGTGCCAAGGAGACAAGGGTCCACGGTTACAACTATTTTTACCCTCGCTCCCAGTATGGAGAGAACGAGGCCCAGCGCATCAGCCGTTCCATTGTTCAGCGTGCCGACCCCGACGCAGTGGGGCGCCCGGCCCAGAGAAACGAGGGAGCGGAGGATCAGCACGATGTTTACCCAAATACAGTTGGATAGCCGGCGTAGCCTGGGATCTATACCGGAGCAAGCTGCGGGCCGTCCATGGCTGTTCTGGAACCGGACGGTCGAGCGAACGGAAGGGGATACTTCCCAACGAAGTGCTCTGAGCTGGGACTATTCCGAAGTCACCCCGAGAGCGGGGGAGGCAGATGTTGGAGAGCATCAATGGGCACAGCTCCAGAGTAGAACCATTGCCATTGATTCTGGGATTTCAGCAATCACTGGATTAACCAAAGGTGTACTTGCTGCGCGGTCGCAGGAGGAAAAAGGGGTGGAAGCACCCCTGCCGTGGCAACAGACGCTGAGCACGGACCACCCGACAACCCCTCCAACTCCTGGGGATACGGGGGATCCGCAGCAGTCCACAGACAGAGTACAGAGATTGGAGAATAGACTACAGAATATGGAAGAGAGTCTAGCCAACGCTGTACATCTGCTTTCAGTTTTAGTGGCGGGAGACAGAGACCGGCCCCCGCCAACGGGCCTGTCTGGAATTAGCCAGAGTCTGGCTAACTTGCAAGAACAGATATGGCCGCAGCAACCGTCGGAAACGGGTGAGGAGATTGGGGCCACTGGAGGGGAATCCCTCTTGACGGGAGAAGGTGGTGAACCGTGTCCGGATGACCGGTACCCAGACCAGCCCGCAACCACTGATACCAGCAGCAGCGAGGAGACGGAGGAGGAGGAGGAAGAACCGCCACGCAGACCGGCTTCCCCTATAATTCCTCCACCAACCACCCAAGCGAGTCAGCCCACCACACCGACGGTGGTTCCAGGAACTTTGCCGACACAACCATGCGGGCCGACCTCCCCTATAGTTTACCCACCGACAACTCAAGCAAGTCAACCAATTACGCCGCGGGTGGTTCAAGGAACGCAGACCTCGCCGAGGGGACCTCGCCCCACCCGACCAGCGCCAACCCGACCGACGCCGCGCCAGCCGACACCGAGGGGACTCCTGCCATCTCCGGGGTCGATACCGCTAACGGGGCCGGTGGCCCCTCCGCCTCTACAACCTCTGCACCCGCAGCCAACACCAAGGCAACCGGTCCCCCAACCTCAACCGCATTCCCACCCGCGCCAGCCTCCGCTGCAACTGGGGCCAATGGACGTTTATCCCATGCCAGACCAAACCCCCAGACAGGATTTACCCATGGGATGGGTCAAACTGGGCGCTACTTTTGATGGAGACCCTTCCAAATTGGGATTTTTCCTGGTACAAGTGGTGCAATTTTTCAATCGTTGGGGACACCTGTTTGGAAGCGAAGCCAGCCAGATAGAGCATCTGGGATCGCGTCTCCAAGGTAAAGCGGCTGACTGGTACGTGGGACTATATAATGTGGGGGCCCCCGAGTTAGAAACTCTCCAAGGGCTAGTGGATGCTATTCGGGCGCAATATGAAGATCCCTTGGAGGAAACTCGGGCTAGAACGGAGTTGCAAGCAATTAGGCAAGGCAGCATGTCGGCTAGAGACTATGCCACACAATTCCGACAGCTCGCTGCCAAATGCCCGAGGTGCGAGGAGTCCACCAAGATCATCTTGTATAAACAAGGATTGAATCCAAAATTACTAGACCGAGCGCTCATGCAAGACAATCCGCCTACACTCTTAGGATGGATACAGTTGACTTGCGAAGTGGAAAATAGACTCCTGGAAGTTCACCTAGCGGAACAACATCAGCAACCCCCGAGTCAAAGACGCTCCTCCACACCTTTGTCTCTGAGAGGGAGCAGGGGAACTGGGTATGCCACCCGGGGAGCGCGAGATGCTAGATGGCAACAGGGATTGTGCTTACAGTGCGGCCAGGGTGGCCATTTCGCAGCGCAATGCCCATATCGGCCTGTCCAAAGACCTCCGCTCCAATTATGACGCCCAGCTACCCTAACCAGCCCGGCGCTGCCGCGTCCTTCTCCGGTACCCAGAGCTGCCCCGAGGAGTAGGGGAGCGCCCAGAAAAAGTTTCCCAGATAGAGGACTGGAGTTGGAGGAGATCACCGAAGACGATCAAACAGCCCTGATCGGGGAAGGAAATCCCGAGAGCCCGGAGTCGGGAAACGAAATGGATCTGTCGTAAAAGGACCCAAACGGCAGATCACACGTAAGTCTGGTCCGGTGTTAAACCGACCCCCGGGGTCCATACTGTTCATTCCTGTAACGTTAGTAAATGCGGACAAGAAGATGCACATCCGTGTGCAAGCCCTTATTGATTCGGGCTGTTCTAGAGATATTATTGCACCTGCCTTAGTTAATGGACTAGTACTTCCAGTGAAAGATTTGGATATACCTGTCATTTTTGAACAAATGGATGGCACTAACATGAATCCAGTTACCACAGAGACTGCTCCGATCATAACCGGCATGGGATCACATTGGGAAATCAGATCCTTTGTCATTAGTGCCACAGCTAAATATCCCCTGATACTGGGAAGCCGATGGTTGTGTGATCACAACCCCCACATCGATTGGGCAGAAGGGAGTATTACTTTCACCCATGAATCTTGCAAAAATCATCGTTGGGATCAAAACTGGGGAAGGAATCCCACTATATCTGATTCAGCTCTACTCACCCAAGAAGAAATTAACCAAATACCTAAACAATATAGGGCATTCACTCAAGCCTTCACAGAAGAGGAGGCCAATACTCTCCCTCCGCATAGGAG
The DNA here is from genome assembly GCF_028583425.1 of Eublepharis macularius. NCBI lineage: Eukaryota > Metazoa > Chordata > Lepidosauria > Squamata > Eublepharidae > Eublepharis > Eublepharis macularius. The sequence continues at coordinate 6,700,988 of NC_072792.1, forward strand.
GACAGACTGTGCTGTGGAAATTTTACCAGGGGCTTCACTACCAAAGGGTCGGTTATACCCTATGAGCCCCAATGAAAGAGACGAACTTCGGAAGTTCATTGATCTCAATTTGCAAAGGGGGTTCATCCACCCAGCTAATAGTCCCCATGCAGCCCCAGTTTTGTTCGTGAAAAAGAAGGACGGGGGCTTGAGACTGTGTACTGATTTTCGGGGACTGAACGCTGTGTCCGCTAGCAACGCCTACCCCATTCCACTCATCAAAGATCTACTCAACGTCGTGGCCCAAGGTAAGATCTTTACTAAATTGGATTTAAAAGATGCTTACTTCCATGTCCGTATCCGAGAAGGGGATGAATGGAAAACCGCGTTTAATACCCCACTCGGACAATATGAATATTTAGTAATGCCTTTCGGCTTGACTGGCGCCCCGTCAGTTTTCATGTCCATGATCAATGAAGTCCTACATGAATTTCTGTACCAGGGTGCAGTGGTGTATCTTGATGATGTGTTGATTTACTCGCAAACGGAGGAGGAACATGTGGAACTTGTACAAAAGGTCCTAACTACACTCATGAATAACAAACTGCCTATTAAACTTTCCAAATGTGAGTTCCACAAAACAAAACTCAATTATCTGGGCTATTGTATATCGTCAGAGGGCTTGAAAATGGACCCAGAAAAAATACAAGCGGTATTAAATTGGCAAGTCGCCTCCACCAGAAAAGAATTGCAGTCGTTTCTAGGGTTTGCCAATTTCTATAGAGAATTCATTGCTAATTTTGCCCAGACCACGCTCCCCTTAACTGAACTGTTAAAAACGAGACAAGGGGGAGCAAGCAAAGAAACCTGGTGCAAAGCTTTCATGGACACCCGAATGCGAGGCAGCATTCAATCAGTTAAAAGAGCAATTTGTCTCAGAACCCGTCCTACAACACCCCGATGAAAACCGCCCCTTCATAGTACAGGTCGATGCCAGCGATATGGCAATTGGGGGTGTGTTATTGCAACGAGGAGAGGACGGGAATCTCAAACCTTGCGCCTTCCTTTCTAGAAAGTTTTCTGAAGCAGAGAGAAATTGGAATGTGTGGGAGAAGGAAGCCTTCGCTGTTAAAGCGGCGCTCACAAATTGGAGACATTGGCTAGAAGGAGCCCGACATCCGTTCGAAGTCTGGACGGATCACAAAAATTTAGAGGCCCTGCGCAGCCCTCGCAGACTAAACGCCAAGCAATTGCGATGGGCGGAATTCTTCTCGAAGTTCAATTTTACATTAAACTTCCTACCAGGCAAAACTAACTTCCTCGCTGACACTCTATCACGCATGCCCCAACATAAAAGCAAAAGGGAGGAGACAGTCGACACGGTGTTTTCGCCTACGCAATTAGGGGGTGTGATGACTACGCGCAGCCGCGCTAAGCCCTCCCCGTCACCCGATCAGGGGTGGAGAGAAAAGCAGAAAGCCGAAGTGGAGAAGGAGGGGGGGAGGCACCCAAAGACAAACTACAACAATCCGCCACGGGGGAATGGCTTTGGGGAAACCGTTTTTATGTGCCTAAATGTCTGAGAAAGGATGTTTTACAACGATGTCACGATGCCCCCACAGCGGGACACTACGGTTACCTAAAAACGCTGCACTTGGTGCAACGCCAATTCTGGTGGCCAGGCATGCGCAAAGACATTTCCCAATACGTAGCCTCTTGCCCCATCTGTCTCAGCGCCAAATCCCGAAAAGGCAAACCGCCGGGGCTTTTGCAACCCTTAGAGACGCCAAGTCGACCGTGGGAAATTATTTCTATGGACTTTATTACTGACCTACCTCCCTCTAAAGGACATAATTGTATTTTGGTCGTGGTCGATTTGTTTTCCAAGCAAGCACACTTTATACCGTGTACCACCATTCCCTCCGCTAGAAAACTAGCTGATATTTTTATGAAAAACATTGTGAAAATACATTCTTTTCCATCCAAGGTGATTTCGGATCGCGGCGGGCAATTCGTTGCCAACTTCTGGCGGGAGCTTTTGCAACTACTGGGAATTGAACAAGGGCTCAGCTCAAGCCACCACCCAGAAACAGACGGACAATCCGAAAAAACTAACCAGATATTAGAACAATTTCTAAGATGTTACATCAACTTCCAACAAGACAATTGGATTGATTTGCTCCCGTTAGCAGAGTTCTCCTATAATAACAGTGTACACGCGTCTACCGGAGAAACTCCTTTCAAAGTAATTTATGGCTTCCACTTCAAGCCGTTCCCGTTCGAAGCGCTCCCCCCTCCTATTACAGCTTCTCAAGACGTTACCAAGTGGTGGGGGGAAGCAGCTCAGCAATGGGCTCAAATCAAAAAACACCTCGACAAAGCCAAACAGGACTACAAGAAATATGCAGACCGCCACCGTGCGGCGGAATGGGATTTACAACCTGGTGATCTTGTCTATCTGTCCACAAAAAACCTAAAATTATCCCAAACCAGCAGAAAACTAGCTCTGAAGTTCTTAGGACCTTTCCCAGTGCGTAAAGTAATCAACAAAGTGACTGTTGCTTTAGATTTGCCAAAGAACCTACGCTACGTGCATGATACTTTCCATGTCAGCCTCCTAAAAAAGGCTCCAACAGATAACCAGTGGCACATCAAAGGCCCCCCTATTCCAACGTTAATCGATGACCAGACCCACTACGAAGTACAACAAATACTGGACTCAAAAATTAAATGAAACCAGCTGTTTTACCTAATTAGGTGGAAGGACTTTGATTCTGGGTTTGATGAGTGGGTCAGTGCTGTACATGTTCATGCCCCTAGACTAGTGAAAGCGTTCCACTCTCGCTATCCACATAAACCGGGGGGGGCTTCTTAGGGGGGGCAGAATGTCAGGATCAGAACGCTCTTTTGTATACCTATGCTTAACCGACTCCATATTTAATCCTTTCAGTGTTCAGTGCTTTTTTCCCCAGGTGCAGAGGTTCCCAGGCAGCTATCTCACAGACCCGCATTGTTTTGGCTACCGACGTTCCACCAAGAACCGGCCTTGGGGAAGCTTTCGCTTTTGCAGCTTCAAAGGGAATATTATGAGAACTGTGGGGGGAGGATGGGTCAGCTATGATATTTAATATGTATCTCTTGCTTTGCCTGGCATTGGTCACAATGCATATGTACCAACCTGGATATTGCATTCAGGCCAGTGGACTATAATAATCTTTTTCTTCATTAAATGCTTTTTGGAAACAATGGACTTTTGTCTAATTGCAGAAGGCAGACTGGAGTAAGGATTTTATCTAGCCACAGTTCTGACAAAAGGATTGAAGATGGGAGGATTTTCATATAAAGTGAGAGCTTTTGCAGACGATGTGATGGTTATAGTAGAAGATCCGACTCAGAAAATGTTAAAATTAATGGAAAAAATAAAAGAATTTGGAGATCTAGCAGGATTTTATATAAATAAAGATAAATCCAAGATACTATGTAAAAATATGACTAAACAACAACAGCAAGAATTGATGGAGAAGACAAAGTGTGAAGTTGTGCACAAGGTTAAATGGTTAGGTATTGAACTGACAGCTAAAAATATTGATATATTTAAGAATAACTATGATAAATTATGGCAACAAATAGATAAAGACATGGTGAAATGGAATAAGTTGAATCTTTCATGGTTAGGGTGTATTGCAGTAATTAAAATGAATATACTTCCAAGGATAATATTTCTACTACAAACAATACCAATTGTTAAAGATAATAAGCAATTTGAAAAATGGCAAAGAAAGATTTTGAAGTTTGTATGGGCCGGGAAAAAACCTAGAGTGAAAATGAAGGTACTATATGATGCCAAAGAAAGAGGTGGATTACAATTACCAAATTTAAAATTATATCACGAAGCTATATGTTTGGTCTGGTTGAAGGAATGGATGGTGCTGAAAAACTATAAGCTTTTGGCTTTAGAAGGTTATAACAAGCTTTTTGGATGGCATGCTTATTTATGGTATGATAAGGTGAAAGCAGATGCCATGTTTTTGCATCATTTTGTAAGATGAAATTTATTTATGGTATGGACAAAATATAAGAAATACTTGGAAGAGAAAACACCAGTGTGGATTATACCTGCAGAAGCTGTAAATCCAAAGACAGAATATGCTGGGGAGGAGTGGTTGATGTACAAAGAAATTTTAGAGGTTAATCAGAATGTATATACTCTTAAAAATAATGAAGAATTGCCATTTCAGTATGGTTGGTTTCAATATAGACAAATAAAAGATTTGTATGATGTAGATCGTAGAAAAGTAGGATTCAAGATGGTAAATTTGGAATTAGAAGAATGTTTACTCCAAGGGGGGGGGATGATATCTAAAGTATATAAGATTTTGTTGAAATGGTTTACAGAAGAGGAAGTTGTTAAAGTTCAAATGGTAAAATGGGCAATAAATTGTAACAAAGATATACCAATGGAAGCATGGGAGAAGTTGTAGAAAAATACAGTTAAAATTTCAGCATGTACCACTGTAAGAGAGAATGTATATAAAATGATGTATAGATGGTATTTAACACCAAAGAAGCTAGCCAACGGAAATAGTCAAATGTCAGATAAATGTTGGAAATGTAAGAAACATGAAGGTTCATTTTACCATATGTGGTGGACATGTGAGAAAGCTAAATAGTTCTGGGGAGAAATCATAGAAGTTATGTCAGATATTTTACAGAAAATTGGGGACTTTTGGGATTCATGGAGGTCTAACGCAGCTCCATTTGCGGAGCTGACCGGACTGCCGTTTTAACCGGCCGGAGGGGTGAAAATAACCCGCGGCCGACTGCTCTCAGGCGGGGAGCAGGCAAAGAACGCTCAAGACCCTAGGGTGAGCTAGATCGGGGAGGGAAGTCGAGAGGAGAATTTAAGATCGAAACAGCGATTACAACCCGAGAAAGTTGAAGAGAAGGTAAAGATCGCTATCTCTTGAAACGGGACAGATTGATAAAAACAGAGAGGAAAGAAAGTAGATTTTTAAACTGCAACAGACTAGTGAAAAGGAGGTGAAGACTCGGCAGGAGTTGTATTTTAAAAGAGACTAAATTTAAAGAAGTTATTGCAAAAATCGGACTATTGTTTTGAATACCTGTGGTTTTGGAGCTGTGGGAAAAAGACACCATCGCGAGACCTGCTGTGGGAAGACGGGAGACAGGAAGTGCGTAACAACAATAGAGTGGCTGGAGGGAAGCGGCCCTTGCCGACGGACAGGAAGTAGGGAATTGCCATTTTTGAAAAGGGAAGGGTCGCGGCTTCAGCGGAAGAGGAAGTAGGCCATCTTGGATTACAATAACATAGAGAAACCATAGAGAAAAGACGCCCGACATTTTGGATACAAAAAATTAATTTTGGCAAAGATTGGGACATTTGAAAAAAAGGAAAACGTTTAAACATACGCCACGGAGCTAAGGAAGAGAGCAGATTCGTGGGAGCGAGCTAAAGCAAGCCCCACGATGTCGAAAAAAGAGTGGCAATCGGCAATAGAAAATTTGGACAAAAAGCTTATAGACATGATGAAAGAACTTAAGGACACGAAATTGGAGCTTATTAAAGAGGTCAAAGAAGTTACACAGACAGTAAAGTCGGAGCTGTCAGAAGTGAAAAAAGGCGTGGAAACGATTAGTAGTGAATTACAAGGAACGCAGCAGAGAGTTAAAACAGTAGAAGACGCGATGGAGAATTTAATAGAAACGCAACAAACAGAGATGAGACTGGTGAAGGGGAGGATGTCAGTTGCAGAAACTAAACACATGGAGAAGCAGCTTCGTTTTCGTGGTCTGCCAGAAGTGGAAGGGAAGTCAGCGCAAGAACAGATGACTGAGGTGTTGGCTGATTACCTGGGGAAGGAGGAGGAGGAAATTGTGGCTATCCTAGATGTGGCGTACCATGTGAACTCGAGAATTGCAACCCAGAGGAAACTACCAAGGGATGTGATTGTGCAGTTTACAACTAGAAACATGAAAGAGAGGATTGTGACAAAACAATTTCAAGATCCATTGGAGATTGATGGCAAGACGATTATCATAATGAAGGAACTGCTCAGATCAGTGTTACTGGACAGGAAAAAATATAGAGTGCTAATTCAAACTTTGAAGGACATGAATATCAGATACAGATGGGAGTTACCGGAAGGAGTGTCCTTTGAGTTTGGAGGGGCAAAAAAACGCATCAGATCTGAGCGGGAGATGGAGAGATTTATCAAGGACAATGAAAAAGACTTACCAACAAAACCATGAATATGGAGTGTAATGTATTATCTTGGAATGTAAATGGACTAAACTCACCGAATAAGAGGAAAAATATTTTTCATTGGCTACTAAAACAAAAATGTGATATTGTTTGTTTGCAGGAGACCCATATTAGAAAACAGGATGTAAAATATTTAAAATCTGGAAAATTGGGCAAAGAATTTGTAGCGGCCTCTAACAAGAAAAAAAGAGGAGTGGTGTTGTACATAAAAGAGGAGCTGCAGCCAAAATTTGTTATGAGAGATGTGGAAGCTAGATTTGTAGCGGTGGAATGTAATTGGAATTTAAAGAGAGTGTTGGTAGTCGGACTTTATGCACCTAACGGTGCAAAGGAAAGCTTCTTTGAGGATTTAAGGAAGCATTTAGACGATCTTGTATATGACCAGATAATTCTTGCTGGAGATTTTAATGGAGTGACAGATTTGGAACTAGATAAAAAGACTACAACAGCACAAAAGAAAAGAGGACTATTGCCAAAGCTTTTTTTTGAGTTGATTCAACAAGAGACTCTCGAAGATGTATGGAGGAGAGAATATCCTAAAACCAAACAGTTTACTTTTTATTCTGCAAGGCATCTTACATTATCAAGAATTGATATGATCTGGGCCTCAAAGGACTTAGCGTTATGGACTAAGGAGGTAGAAATAATGCCGATGGTAGGCTCAGATCACAATCCAATTATGTGGAAATTTGGAAAAAGGAGAAAAAGGAAAGCCTGGAGAATAAATGAGGACTTGCTACAGGAAAGTGAAAATATGGAAATATTGAGAAGAGAGACAAAGTTTTTTATACAATATAACGTGAATAAAGAAGTACCAACCAGTAAAGTTTGGGACGCGTACAAGGCGGTTGTAAGGGGCATACTAATGGACTTAAATGGCAGAGCAAGGAAAAAGAAAGAGGAGAAAAGACAAGAGATTGAGGAGAAAATAAAGGCCAAAGAAATACAGTTAAAAAAGAGACCAGGGAAAAAGAAAATACATCAGGAAATTAAAATTCTTCAAGAACAGTTAACAGCAATGAGTAATAAAGAATTGGAGTGGAACCTTAAAAGACTGAATCAAAAAGCTTTTGAGGGTGCTAATAAACCTGGGAAATATTTGGCATGGCAATTGAAGAAGAAAAGGGAAAAGAAAATAATAAATAAAATCTGTGAAGAAAATAAAACGTACCTGGAGCAGACTACCATTAGTAGAGCCTTTTATAAATTTTATGCTAAGCTGTATAATAAAAAAGAAGTAACCAAAGAATCAATAGCATCATATTTGGAGAAAACCAAACTTCCAGAGATCTCGGAAGCTTGGAGAAATAAGTTGAATAGTGAAGTAACTGATGAGGAAATAAGTAAGGCAATACAATCTGCAAATCTAGGAAAGGCGCCAGGGCCAGATGGACTTACGGCTAAATTTTATAAGACAATGGCCAACGAACTGGCACCATTCCTAAAAGAGGTGATGAACGGAGTTTTTAGGGATCAAAGAATTCCAGACACTTGGAGCGAAGCGAATATATCATTGATCCCAAAAGAGGGCCAAGATTTGACTAACGTGAAAAATTACAGACCTATATCACTACTTAACAATGATTATAAAATTTTTACGAAGATATTGGCGGAGAGACTGAAGGGGTGGCTCTCGGAAGTCATAGAGGAGGAACAAGCAGGCTTTTTGCCAGACAGACAAATAAGAGACAATTTAAGGACAGTGATCAATGCTATTGAATATTATGATAAGCGTTGTGACAAAGAGGTTGGTTTCTTCTTTGTAGACGCTGAAAAAGCGTTTGACAATTTAAACTGGGATTTTTTGTTTGCCACTATGGAAAAGCTACAATTGGGAGAAAGATTCATCAGAGCAATTAAAGAAATTTATAGAGACCAGACTGCAGCAATTGTAGTGAATGATGAACTGACCAAGAAATTGACGATTAGTAAAGGAACAAGACAAGGTTGCCCGTTATCTCCATTGTTGTTCATTTTAGTATTGGAGATTCTGATGATACAAATACGACAAGACGAGGAAATACGAGGAATAAAAATAAAGGACTATTCATACAAGGTTAGAGCATTTGCAGATGACATAATGTTAATTGTAGAAGATCCATTGGAGAACATGCCAAAAGTGATAGACAAGATCAAGGAGTTTGGTGACTTGGCAGGTTTCTTCATTAACAAAAAGAAGTCAAAGATATTATGTAAAAACATGACTAAGCAGAAACAACAATTGTTAATGGAAACAACGGACTGTGAAGTAACTAGTAAGGTGAAATATTTGGGAGTTGAGCTGACTGCAAAAAATATAGATTTGTTCAAGAATAATTATGAAAAATTATGGACTCAGATAGAGAGAGACTTGATCAAATGGAATAGACTGAATTTGTCATGGTTGGGCAGGATTGCAGCAGTTAAGATGAATGTGTTACCAAGAGTAATGTTTTTGCTACAGACAATACCAATCATCAGAGACTCTAAACAATTTGAAAAATGGCAGAGGAAAATATCAGATTTTGTTTGGGCAGGCAAGAAGCCTCGAGTGAAAGTAAAAGTTCTACAAGATGCAAAGGAAAGAGGCGGAATGCAACTGCCCAACCTGAGACTTTACCATGATGCAATCTGCCTAGTTTGGTTAAAAGAGTGGATGACATTAAAGAATAAGAAACTATTAGCCCTAGAGGGATATAAAAAAATTTTTGGATGGCACGCATACCTATGGCATGACAAAGTAAAGGTCAACTCGATGTTCCTGCATCATTTTGTAAGGAGAAGTTTATATACAATCTGGAAGAAGTACAGAATTTACCTACAAGAAGGAACCCCTTTGTGGGTGGTTCCATACGAGGTGATAGATCCGAGAGCTGTTGATAATGAACAACAATGTTTAACGTACAAAGAAATAACTAAAACTGAAGTGTCTAAACTTAGAATAAAGACGCAAGAGGAACTATCACCGAACTACGATTGGTTCCAGTATAGACAGATCAGAGATTTGTATAACTCGGACTCTGTAAAGGGAGGTATACGAACAGAGAATTCGGAACTAGAGCAGACCCTTTTTAAAGAGGACAAGAAAAGAATATCCAAGGTATACCAAGTACTGTTGAAATGGTATACCGAGGATGAGACAGTTAAAACACAAATGGTGAAATGGGCTATAAATTTTAATAAAGAAATAACAATGGAGGCATGGGAATACTTGTGGAAAACTACAATGAAGACAACGACATGTATTAATATTAAAGAGAACATTTTCAAAATGATCTATCGTTGGTACATGACACCAAAGAAGATTGCGCTAGGAAACTTGAACACTTCTAATAAATGCTGGAAATGTAGAAAGCATGAGGGCTCCCTCTATCATATGTGGTGGTCGTGTGAGGTAGCTAGGCAGTTCTGGGGGGAAATAATAAGAGAAATGAGTGAAATTTTACAGTTTCAAATAAATAAGAACCCAGAACTCCTGCTGCTAAACTTGGGAATGGAGGGAATCCCAGCCCACCACAGGACGTTGATATTTTATATGACTGCAGCAGCTAGACTTTTGTATGCGCAGAAATGGAAAGTACAAGAAGTGCCAACTATTGAAGATTGGATCTACAAATTGCTGTATATGGCTGAAATGGACAAGATGACAAGAAAACTGAGATCTGGACTCAGGGCAGTTTAACACAGACTGGGAGAAGCTGAAACAATATCTGGAGAAGAAGTGGGAGGTGGGAGGAAAACTGTGGCAGTTTGAGAACTACTGAAGTACAATAAAAGTATAAAAGAGAGGGGTGACTTTACCGGGGGAGGAAGAGAAATGTGAATTTATAAGCAGTTAGATTAATTAATTGATTGAGATATATATAGATATGTAAAGGTTAATTGATAGAATATTGATAGAGAATAATTAACGGTTTAAACATGAGGATTGAGTAATTAACAATATTTTTTTTTTACTTGATAAGACTTATATGCACCAAACTGAATGTATAGAAGAGTTAAAATGACTGACTATGTGATGAGTTATATAGAAATACTATAAAAAGAAGAAATGATTAATATAGAGAGAACAAATCAAATTGTTTGATTTAAATGTGGGAAATTTTTATGGTTTATGACATACAGAAATATTCAAAACTGGAAAATGGGATAAATTGTTTATCTAAAGAAGTATAGTTTGGATGTTTAGTAAGTAAAAGAGTTAAAGATGTACTGCTTAATATAATGGAGAATATATATTTGTTTTAGATAGAGGAAATTAATAGAAGTAAGGGAAAAGGGACAGAGGGTGGGAAAGCTGTTGGAAGTCAACAAAAGGGGGGGAAAGGGAGGGGGTTAGAAACGAAAAATTAGGGGATAATTGAATGCAATGTAATGTAAAAATATTAATGTTCTAACCCAATAAAAATTTTACAAAAAAAAAAAAAAGGAAAGAAGATTGGTAACAAAATGTCAGAACTGTGGCTAGATAAAATCCTTACTCCAGTCTGCCTTCTGCAATTAGACAAAAGTCCATTGTTTCCAAAAAGCATTTAATGAAGAAAAAGATTATTATAGTCCACTGGCCTGAATGCAATATCCAGGTTGGTACATATGCATTGTTACCAATGCCAGGCAAAGCAAGAGATACATATTAAATATCATAGCTGACCCATCCTCCCCCCACAGTTCTCATAATATTCCCTTTGAAGCTGCAAAAGCGAAAGCTTCCCCAAGGCCGGTTCTTGGTGGAACGTCGGTAGCCAAAACAATGCGGGTCTGTGAGATAGCTGCCTGGGAACCTCTGCACCTGGGGAAAAAAGCATTGAACACTGAAAGGATTAAATATGGAGTCGGTTAAGCATAGGTATACAAAAGAGCGTTCTGATCCTGACACCTTTTATCATATCCTCTTCTCGTATTTGTCTAAGTAGAACTTCCAAAACCATTACAAATAATAATGGGGAGAGTGGACATCCCTGTCTCATTCCTTTTCTTATTTCCAATTTTTTTGTTGTCTCAGAATTAACAACTATCGTTGCAAATTGATTTTTATATATTGCTTTAATTGCTTGCATAAATTTCTCTCCGATCTGCATTCTTTCCATCGTAGCAAACATGAAATCCCAATTCAAATTATCAAACGCTTTTTTGGCATCTACAAAGAAAAAACCAACCTGTTTACCTGGATTCTTATCATAATATTCAATGGTGTTAAATACTATTCTCAAATTGTCTTTTATTTGTCTATCAGGTAAAAAGCCAGCTTGTTCGTCTGCTATAAATTCCATCAACCACACTTTGAGTCTTTCCGCTAATATCTTTGCAAAAATCTTATAGTCATTATTGGTTAATGATATGGGTCTGTAATTTTTTACATTACTTAAATCTAAAACTTCTTTTGGTAATATAATACAATATAATATTTGCTTCATTCCATGTTTCCGGTATCTCCTGTCCTTACAATATCGCGTTCATTACTTTCTGCATCAATTGTTTTAAATCTTCAGCCATTACTTTGTAAAATTTAGCTGGAAGTCCATCTGGTCCTGGCGCCTTTCCCACCTTTGTGGTCTGTATCGCTTCCAAAATTTCCATTGTTGTAATTTCAGCATTTAATTTCTCCTTCAAGTTTATAGACACAGCTGGCATTTTCAGTTTGTCAAAGTACTCTTTTATTGATTTATAATCCACTAATTTTTTCTGGTATAATTTTGCATAATATTTATAAAATGCTCTCTCTATTGAACTTTGGTCATACAACTCTTTTCCACCTTCCTTTATTTTACTTATTATTTTCTTCTCTCTTCTCTTTTTCAACTGCCTTGCTAAGTACTTCCCTGGTTTGTTGGCTCCTTCAAATGACTTTTGTTGCAGTCTTTTCAATTCTCACTCCACTTCTTTATTTTCCATTATTTTTATTTGTTCCTGCAATATTTTAATTTCATGTATCAGTTTCTTTTTACCTGGTCTTTTGTTTAATTGCTGCTCTATTTGCACTATTTTCTCTTGTATTTCCTTTAATTTCCTTTATTTTTCTTGTCTCTCCCGTTTAAATCCATCAAAACCCCTTGAATTACTGCTTTGTATGCATCCTAAACTTTATATATTGGAACTCCTTTATCCATGTTGTCTTGAATAAAACATTTAGTCTCTTTTTTTAATACCTCCAAACTTCCTTGGTCTCCCAACAAATCTTCATTTATTCTCCACCTCCATTTTCTACATTTCATTCCAAATCTCCACATCACTGGATTATGATCTGAGCTAATTTTTGGTAAAATATCTATCTCCTTTGTGGCTACTGCGAACTCTTTAGATGCCCAGATCATATCTATTCTTGAAAACGACCGGTGGCTCGCTGAAAAGTAAGTATATTGTTGAGTTTTGGGATTATATTTCCTCCAAACATCTTCCAGATTTTCTTGCTTTTGTAATTAAAAAAAAAGACTTTGGCAATTTCCCCATTTTATTTTTACTCACAGCTGTTTTTTTATCCATCTGTAAATCCACAACTCCATTCAAATCTCCAGTCAAAATTATTAGTTCATAAGTCCATTGTTCCATTTGACTCATTACTTCCGTAAAAAATTGCTCTTTAGATCCATTTGGTGCATAAATTCCCACTATCAGCGCTTTCTTAGCATTATATTGAAATTCTACTGCCAGGTATCTACCATCTTTATCAGAAACAATTAATTTTGGTTGCAGGTCTTCTCAAATATAAATTACAATTTCCCTCTTTTTTTGCTTTGTTGCCGCAGCAAATTGTTTTCCCAATTTCTTATTTAATAAATATTTTACATCTTGATCTCTTATATGGGTTTCTTGTAAACAAATCAAATTACATCTTTGCTTGGCCAACCAATGAAATATTGCTTTTCTTTTAGAGGGTGAATTTAGTCCATTAACATTCCACGATATTAATTTGTATTCCATATTTAGGATTTACTTGTACTTGGAAAGTCTTTTTCATTGTCCATCAAAAACATATCCATTGCATATTTTGATTTAATCACCTGTCTCGCAGATTGAAATTCAAAACTCAAACCTTCAGGTAACTCCCATCTATATCTGATATTCATAGATTTCAACTTCTGCATTAAATCCCTATATTTTTTCTGCTCTTGCAAGACCTTCCTCAGTAACTCTTTCATTATTCGAATCTTTGTCCCTCCAATCTCCAATGGGGACTGTAACGAAATGGTTTCCAGGGGTGAAATGAGTACCAGTTGATGTTAATCTGTCTTTAAAGAAAGGGGAGGAAATGTTCCCCCTGAGGGTTGATGGGCTGTGGGGCCAGGGAGAGGCCTGCAGGAGTCTTGGTGTGGGACGCCCTTCTTCCTGGACTACAACTCCCAGCTGCCCCGGGCCAAGAAAGGGCGGGAAAAATAAGGGGTGGAGCTGGAATTGAGAGACTCAGCTGATCCTGAGGGAAAAGAGTAAATTAGGCTCCTTCTTGGTTGAAGAAGGAGAGGCTCCTGCTGCTGGGTGAAACCCGGGTGCCTGGGCCCTAAATGTGGAGGGCCTGGGAGGCAGCAGAAAGGAAACAAAAGGTGAACTTTCCCTCAGACCACCAGCCTCTTAAGGTAGAGTAGGGAACAGTGTGGTAGGGAAAGTAGACAGCGGTTCTCTTCAGTTTGATTTTCTGCCCTAAGAGTTCTGAACAGGGGGTCTACCCCTATGTGTTGTGCCTTTACCTGCTTTGTATATAGTGCTCTGTATATAGTTATTAAATTATACTTTTTTGGAATATAAAGGACCTTGTGGTGCTCTGACTACGTAAGCTCCCCCACTTGGCACGCTACAGGAAGGGAGGGAGCCCAGGAGAACTGATCAGGCCAGACCTTGGTGGGTTACCAATTCTCCAGGGCCCACCCAAAGATTGGGGAATTCACTTCCCAGTAGGGAAATTCAGCCAGAGGGGTCTCACTGCCCCTCAGTCAGGCGGTGTACAATTCAGTGAGTGGTGGCAGTGACAAAGAGTGTGAGCCACGCCCACCAGGGACGGTGGGAGGCAGATAGCAGGACTAGCAGGCCATTGACGGCGCCTCAGTTGCCCGGACTGAGAGCCAGCGACCGTTCCGCCACAGGGACTCAAAATGCTTTCTAATAATTTCGTCTTTCATTCTCTTTGTCGTCAGCTGGACAATAATATCCCTTGGCAAGTCCTTTTGTTGTGCATATTTTGAATTAACTCTGTAAGCTATATCCAAATATGTCATCACATCCTCTTCCTTTTGATCCAGCAATTCCGCTATTATTTCTGCCATTTGCTTCAAGGTTGCACCGCCCATTTTTTCCGGGACACCCCTAAAACGCAGTTGTTTTTCCATTGCTTTGCATTCCATCACCACCATCTTATCACACATGCCGGTCGCATCCACTTTTAACCCTTCCGTCTTTTTTTCTACATCTTGTACCTTTTGCTGTGTCACTTGAAGCTCCATCCTTAATTCATCCTTCTGCTTTTTCCTGACCTGTCTCCTGCCGCTCTAGTCACTTCTCACTAATGCTGTAAACAAGCTGCTTCTCGCGATTCTTCAGCTGCTTCCCACGTTCCTCCCCTTCTCGTTGCTATCTCCCCAACCGCAGGTATGCAAAACAATATTCTCTTTTCAATCTTTTTAGCCTTTTCCAAGTTCAAAAGTCACAAATTTACTTCCCACCTCTTTGTAGATTCTTTCCGCTTTAGGTCTCTGTCTCTTAAACTCCTTAGTTTTCGGTCTTTGATTAATAATTCAGTCCGGTAGGGGAGATAGTAATCTCTACTTCTTATTTATAAATTTTTTTATTGGAATTAGAAATATTTTGTCATTTATAACAATCAAATTACTTTAATATTCCAGTTCTAACCCCCTCCCTTCCCCCCCCGTTTGTTGACTTCCAACAGTTTTCCAACCCTTTGTCTATTCTTCCCCTACTCATTTCAACTTATTTTGTCAATTAAACATATACTTTCACACTCTTCTAAGCTAGTCTATTATAACACAGTGCTAAGTCAATTTCCCTTCACTTATCAACTAACTAATACATTCCTGGCATGTTATTCAATAGTAATAATACTGGTAATATTCTCAATATCCTGTACTCTAACTTATTCATTCTAATGTCATCAATAGGGGACAAACAATTTATCCCTCCCTATACATAACTTGAGTACTCATAAGTGATGAATACATTTATAAGTCAACCAATTTAACTTATACTCTATATGTTACTCTTTACTTCCTCTTATATCTCTTATCTTTATAACATAAAGTCAATCAATTTGACTCGTATTCTACACATTTCTAAATATACCTATAAACACAATATACATTCGACATAAGTCAATCAATTTGACCCATGTTCTGCACATTTCTAAATATCGCTATAACCAAAAATACCTTCAGCATAAGTCAATCAATTTAACCTATATTCTATATGCTACTTCTCATTCCCCCCCTTCTTGTATTCATGAATTTTAATTCTGTTAATTCTCAATTACACCCCTATCCGCCAGCAACATAATTAATTGATTAATTTCTATTCTTATATATCACATAATAACTATTACTTAATACTGTATAGAATAATCAAATAGAATAATTGCTTAGTAATTCTTCTTTAACTCTCCTCCCCCCGGTATAGTCACTTCTCTCTTCTTTTGTTTTTCTTCAATAATTTTCATACTGCCACAGTTCTCCTCCCACCTCCCATTTTTTCACCAAATATTGTTTCAGCTTCTCCCAATCTGTGTTAAACTGTCCTGGATCAAGGTCTCTTAGTTTTCTTGTCAGTTTATCCATCTCCGCCATGTACAGCAATTTGTGAATCCAGTCCTCGATAGTTGGCACTTCTTGTACTTTCCACTTTTGCGCATACAAAAGTCTAGCCGCTGCTGTCATGTAAAAAAGCAATGTCCTATGTTGTGCTGGAATATCTTCCATTCCCAAGTTCAGTAGCAAGAGTTCTGGGTTCTTATTAACTTGAAACTGTAAAATCTCACTTATTACTCTTATTATTTCCCCCCAGTACTGCCTGACTACCTCACAAGTCCACCACATATGGTACAAAGATCCTTCATGCTTTTTACATTTCCAGCATTTATTAGACGTATTCACATTCCCTAGCGCAATTTTCTTTGGTGTCAGGTACCAACGATAGATCATTTTATAGACATTCTCTTTAATGTTAGTGCATGTCGTAATCTTCAAAGTATTTTTCCACAAATATTCCCACGCCTCCATTGTTATTTCTTTATTAAAATTTATAGCCCACTTCACCATTTGCACCTTAACTACCTCTTCTTCAGTATACCATTTTAACAACACTTTATAGACTTTTGAAATTTCCTTTTTGTCTTCTTGTAAAATTACTTCCTCCAAGTCCGAGTTCTCCATTCTTATCCCTCCCTTGGCACAATCCGATTTATAAAGGTCTCTGAGCTGTCTATATTGAAACCAGTCATAATTTGGAGACAACTCTTCTTGCGTCTTTATTCTTAATTTAGAAAATTCTATTCGTGTTATCTCCTTATACGTTAAACACTGTTGTTCATTATCAATAGTTCTCGGATCTATCGCTTCATAAGGAACCACCCAGGAGGGAATTCCTTCTTGTAGGTAATCTCTGTACTTTTTCCATATTGTGAAGAGGCTTCTCCGAATGTAATGGTGTAAAAACATAGAGTCCGCTTTTACTTTATCATACCATAAGTATGCATGCCATCCAAATATGTTTTTGTATCCCTCTAAGGCCAGCAATTTGCGATTTTTAAGCATCATCCAGTCCTTCAGCCAAACCAAGCAGATTGCCTCATAGTAAAGTCTTAGGTTGGGCAGTTGCATTCCGCCTCTCTCTTTTGCGTCCTGTAACACTTTCATTTTCACTCGAGGCTTTTTGCCTGCCCAAACAAAGTCCGATATCTTTCTCTGCTATTTCTCAAACTGCTTGGAATCCCGAATAACTGGTATTGTCTGTAACAAAAACATCACTCTTGGCAGCACATTCATCTTGACTGCTGCAATTCTTCCCAACCATGACAAATTCAATCTATTCCATTTAATCAAGTCTCACTCTATTTGAGTCCACAATTTCTCATAATTGTTCTTGAATAGATCTATATTCTTTGCAGTCAGTTCAATTCCCAAATATTTCACCTTATTTGTTACTTCACAGTCTGTTATTTCCATAAGTTGCTGTTGTTTTGGTTTAGTCATATTTTTACACAGTATCTTTGACTTCTTTTTGTTTACAAAAAAACCTGCCAAATCTCCAAATTCTGTGATTTTTTCTATTACCCTTGGCATGTTTTCAATTGGATCTTCCACAATTAACATTATATCGTCTGCAAATGCTCTGACCTTATAGGAAAAGTCTTTTATCTTTATTCCACGGATTGCATTATCTTCTCGGATCTGTATCATCAAAATTTCCAAAACCATTATAAACAACAGTGGAGACAACGGGCAACCTTGTCTTGTACCTTTGCCTATAGTCAATTTCTTAGTCACCTCGTCATTCACCACAATTGCTGCACTCTGGTCTCTGTAGATTTATTTTACTGCTCTCATAAATCTTTCTCCCAACTGTAGCTGTTCCATAGTGGCGAACATAAAATCCCAGTTCAAATTGTCAAATGCTTTTTCAGCGTCCACATAGAAGAACCCAACCTCCTTATCACAACGCCTATCATAATATTCAATAGCATTTATAACTGTCCTTAAATTGTCTCTGATTTGTCTATTCGGTAAAAAACCAGCTTGTTCTTCCCCAATAACTTCGGATAGCCATCCCTTTACTCTTTCCGCTAAGATCTTCGCAAAGATCTTATAGTCATTGTTAAGTAAGGAAATAGGTCTGTAATTTTTGACGTTAGTCAAGTTCTGTCCTTCTTTAGGGATCAATGATATATTAGCTTCACTCCAAGTATCTGGAATTCTTTGGTCTCTCATAACACCATTGATCACTTCTTTTAGGAATGACACCAGTTCATTGACCATTACCTTATAAAATTTAGCTGTGAGTCCATCAGGCCCTGGCGCCTTACCCAGATTTGTTGACTGTATTGCCTTCCTTATCTCTTCCTCTGTCACTTCACTATTCAGTTTATTTCTCCAATCTTCCAAGATCACTGGGAGCCTCATTTTCCCCAGATATGTCGCTATTGAATCTTTATTCACCTCTTTTTTATTATACAATTTAGCGTAAAATTTGTAGAAGGCTCTACTAATAGCAGTCTGTTCCAGATATACTTTATTATCCTCACATATTTTATTTATTGCCTTCTTCTCCTTTCTCTTCTTCAATTGCCATGCCAAATATTTCCCAGGTTTATTTGCTCCTTCAAACGACTTTTGATTCATTCTCTTCAGATTCCATTCCAGTTCTTTATTATTCATTGCTGTCAACTGTTCTTGTAAAATTTTAATGTCTTGGTAAACTTTCTTCTTCCCTGGTCTTTTCTTTAGTAGTATTTCTTTGGCTTTTATTTTCTCTGTAATCTCCTGTCTCTTCTCCTCTTGTTTTTTCCTGGTTCTTCCGTTTAAGTCCATTAGTATGCCTCTAATTACTGCCTTATAGGTATCCCATACCTTGTTGATTGGTACTTCTCGATTCATGTTGTATTGTATGAAGAACTTAGTTTCCCTTCTCAACATCTCCAAGTTTTCTCCCTCTTGCAACAAGTCCTCATTTATTCTCCATCCTTTCCTCTTAGTTCTTTTCCCAAACTTCCACATAATTGGATTGTGATCTGAGCCTACCATAGGCATTATTTCCACCTCTTTAGTCCATAACACTAAGTCCTTTGAGGCCCAGATCATGTCGATTCGTGATAAAGTAGAGTGTCTTGCGGAGAAAAATGTGAATTGTCTGCCCTTGGGATTCTGTATTCTCCATACATCTTCCAAAGTTTCCTGCTGCATTAATGCAAAAAAAGTTTTTGGTAGTAGTCCTCTTTTCTTTTGTGCAGTTGCTGATTTCTTGTCCTGCTCCAAATTTGTAACTCCATTGAAGTCTCCTGCAAGAATTATCTGGTCGTAAGAAAGTTCATCTAATTGCTTCCTCAAATCCTCAAAGAAGCTTTCTTTTGCTCCATTAGGTGCATAGATTCCAATCACCAGCACTTTCTTTAAATTCCATGTACATTCCACCGCTAAAAATCTGGCTTCTGGGTCCTTAAACACTAACTTTGGCTGCAGCTCCTCTCTAATATACAAGACCACTCCCCTTTTTTTCTTTTTTGTGGCCGCTGCAAAATGAGTGCCCAATTTGCTCAGTTTTAGATATTTTACATCCTGTTTTCTAATATGAGTCTCTTGTAAACAAACAATATCACATTTCTGTTTTAATAGCCAGTGAAAAGTACTTTTTCTCTTATTGGGTGAATTAAGTCCATTTACATTCCAAGATATAACCTTACATTCCATATTCATAGCCTTGTTGCTGGTAAGTCCTTTTCATTGCCCCTCATAAACTTTTCCATTTCAAATTCAGATCTGATGCGCTTTTTCACTCCTCCAAACTCAAATGCCAGTCCTTCCGGTAATTCCCATCTATACCTTATTTTCATGTCCTTCAAAATTTGGACTAAGGCTTTATATTTTTTCCGATCAAGCAACACCGATCTAGGTAACTCCTTCATAATAATCACCGTCTTGTCATCAACCTCCAATGGGTCTTGGAATTGCTTGCTCACAATCATTTCTTTCATATTTCTGGTTGTAAATTGCACAATCACGTCTCTTGGTAACTTCCTCTGGGTCGCAAGTCTTGAGTTTATACGATACACCACATCTAGGATAGCCACGATTTCTTCTTCTTCCTTCCCCAGGTATCCAGCTAACACTTCAGCAACTTGCTCTTGAGCTGTCTTCCCCCCCATCTCCGGCAAACCGCGAAACCTTAGCTGCTTTTCCATATACTTGCTCTCCGCAATAGCCATTCTGCCCCTCATCGTCCTCATATCTGTCTGTTGCGTGTCTGAGAGATTCTCCATTGCCTTCTCCACCACGTTAACTTTTTGCTGTGTTGCTTCCATTCCCTTTTTCATTTCTGCCAATTCACTTTTAACTGTCTCTTTAACTTCTTTGATCTCTTTCACCAGCTCCTGCTGGACCTTTAACATTTCCAAAAATCTTTTGTCTAAATTTTCCATAGCCGTCTGCCACTCTTTTTTCGACATCGTGGGGCTTGACTTGCCTCGCTCCCACGAGTCTGCTCGTTTCCTTAACTCCGTGGCGCTTGGCTAAGTGTCCCTTTAATTTAATTTAATTCAAATGTCCCGGTTTCAAAAGGAAAAAAAAAGCACTTACAAAGTCCAAAATGCCGGGCGTCTTTTCTCTATGGTTTTTCTATATTTTTGTAATCCAATATGGCATACTTCCTCTTCTGCTGAAGCCCGTGCCCTTCCCTCTTCAAAGATGGCGATTGCCCTCTTCCTGTCTGCCTTAGGGCCGTCTCTCTCCAGCAGCTCTATCACAATTACGTACTTCCTGTTTCCCGTCTCCTCACAGCAGCTCTCGCGATGGTAGAAGCTTTCTCACAGTCTATTATCTCCTCACAACCACAGGTATGAACAACAATCCTCCAATTTCTCTAATTACTTCTTTTAGCTTAGTCCTTTTACTAATCTGTTTCTTGCCGAGTCTTCCTCTACTTTTAATCAAACTGTTGCAGTTTAAAAGTCCCCTTTAATGCTTCTTTACTTTAAGTAATTTGTCCCATTTCAAGAGATAGTGATCTTTACCTTTTCAAACGTCTTTCTGGGTTGTAATCACTGCTTCAAACTCAGGTTCTCTTTCACCTTCTTTCCTCCTGTTGATGCTTGGGCATGTAGATCTTATGCCAGCCGTCACTGGCCCCAGAACTGCCGCAGAGATATAGGCCAACCTGTCTTAGGGTGGGACCTCAAGGGACAGGGGAGAGTCCGTTGCGCAGAACCCCCCCTCGCCCGAGATCAACGCGCCCTGAGGTACTTGAGCGTTCAAAGCCTGTTCTCTGCCTGAGGACAGGGGACCGCGGGCTTGTTTGCCCCTGCCGGTCACTAAAAACGGCAGCCCGGTCAGCTCTGCTCCCAGAGCTGTGTTAGACCTCCATGGATCCCAAACAGGAAGTCTCAGTAATCTCTACTTCTTATACTCCTTTTGGGTTGTACTCACTGTTTCTTTTGTTCAAATCTGCTAAAATCCATTTCTGAGGCTTGGGGCATGACAGTCCTGTGCCAATTAAATGACTCCAAAAGCTGCTGCAGAGATATTAGCCGCCCTTCTAGGAGGGGACCTCAAGGCTGAGAGGAGAATCCTTAATTCAGAAACCCCCCTCGCCAAGATCACTCACTCTTAGGGCCACAAAGCGTTCTTGCCTGATTCTTGCCTGAAATCAGGGGGCTGTGGGTGATCAAGGCACCTCGCCAGCCAAAAAACAGCACCTCGGTTGATCCAGCTCCCTGGATCACGTCAGACTGCCATAATCCCCAACCGAAGTCTGAAACTGACTTATATTTTGTATCTTGGTTTGTTACTCATTAAGTTGGGTGTTTACTCTGTGGTTTAAAGAGGTGTGATTTGTTGAAGCTAGCCCTTGCACTTTAGAATTCAAAATTGACTAAGCATTTTTGCACCTTGTGTATTGTTTTTGTATGATGCTGCTAGCTGCTTCACATACTGCACCTTCTATGTATTGACTGTTGCCAGCTTTATAAACATTTAGAGTTTGTTTTGAATTGACTTTGAGTCTTGTATAAAGACTGCTTGATAATTTGTTACATTGTATCTTTAATTAGAATAGTAAGTAAGTCACGGTTTACTTTTATTTCGGATATGCTTCTCCCATGACTCTTTCTGTATTGGGAAAATTAAACTAACAGCAGTGGCAGCGAGCCATGCTGAGGACAAGGTAATGAATTATTAAGCTGCAAAGGAATGCAGATGTGCTCCTCCCTAGAGCCCACCGCAGGCTAATTAAACCAAAGGGCCATTCTCCCCAAGAATTTTGGAGCCTTTCCCCTGAATAATCTGACCTTAATGAATGACCCAGTTGCCAAGACAATCAGCAATAGGCTGACCCCAGCTAGTTCCTCCCCTTATCTTAGTGACTGTACAGGAAGGTTTCTGCCCTCTCCTTAAACTTGTTATTCACCCAGCCTTAGCACTCTGTTTCTCCAAACCTCCTCCAGGAAGCATTTTTAATGTTGATACAAACCAGGAAAACTCCCCATTTCAATATCAGCCTCCTCCTCACTTTAAACTTTGGTGATTCTCCAGAATTAGAGTTTCTGATAGCCTTAATGCAAAGCAGGATCTATCAGGTGATCAGCTTTATCACAGATCCATCACCCTCCCGGAGACAGCCATTGTTCCTCCTGGTCTTTTGTTTGTCAGACTATGGCATCCCAGTTAGCCAGAGTCTGTCTTCCTCCCTTCTGCAAGAAGCCAAGGTCTCTTGATTTCAAAAGGTTTATTTGAAAGACAGCATACAGGCCCAGATGTCCACATTCCAGGACCAGGGAGATCCTGGCTGAGCACAAACTTTGTTAGGAATGAGTTACAAAATGAAAGTTGTTACAGATCAAAACCTCCGTTCCCAGCCTCCCCCCAGAGTTCACATTGCTGGGTGCTCTTCTGTGGGAAAGCTGGTCCGTCAAGGTCGACTTTGGAGAAAAACAGATAGGACGCAGTATCCTCTCCCATGGAAAGTGCGGTCACGGCTTGCTAGACCTGGAGGGAGAGAGAGACTGAACAACTACCTAAATTAACATGGTGTGACTTAGGTTAAGTTCTCTTAGCATGACAGATCCTGACATTGTTCACTCATCGTTGTCCCACCTTATGACCAGCACAATCCAGATCATGAACATCTGGGCCATAAATATTGCCACCAAATCCCCAACAGTTTGCAGCAGTTTTTCCAGCTGTGTGGCACAGGTTCCTTGGAGCTGCAAGCTGGTCTCTGTCTCTATGTTCCTTTTTTCTGCTCTCCACATCAGGACTCTACAGGATTTCCACCCTCTGCAGGACAAGTTGTAAGGTTGTATGCTTTCATCCCCCACCCTGTTTATTGTTTAGGTGTTAGATGTTAAGTCTAGCATTTTTATTCTGTGTGTGTTTGTAGGCGTGTTTGGATTCTTGTGGGCCTCTTGCCATTCCCCTGTTCTATTAGTTTCTCAATAAAGATTTAAATTTTATTCTATTTTTTGCCTACTTATTTCTGGGAACCTCTCCACTCTACCCAGATCTGACAACCTGGTATACCTAGGCAGGATCCTATAATTTGCCCAGCTGCATATGTCCATACTCGAAATACTGAAAAGGAGGATGCTCCAATTGTCGAGGAGCAGACACATGTAGACTATTTGGGTAACATATACCACCTGTTCTATAATCCATCTATCTGGTAATTGCCCCCCCCCGCTTCATCCAAAGAGCTCAAGGGAAACAGCATTGTTTTTCCTTTCCAGATATATCCTCACAACAACCCTGTGAGGTAAGTTGGACTGAGAGTGCATGAGTCACAGAGCAAGCATCATGGCAGAGTGGGTATTTGAAACTGGGTCGCCTAGTCCCCAGCTCGATACTCAAACCCTTACTCTCCAGAGTATCATGTTCTTCTGAATGCATGAACTTCCTGAAGTCAATTGCTACTCAGGAGCAGGGACATGGTAAGATGGGCAGTGCTTACTGTGTTTACAGCAAGAGCCTTTTACTCCAGAGAGATCTCGAAAGGCATGCCAAATTGTATGCACGCTCTCTGAATATAAAAATTGAACTCTAATTGTTGGATGTAAGCTCGACTGGGTTTGGATTAACAGTTAGAGTTATATTCATTAATCTGGATGGGGGGAGAAGAGACAGAATGTCACAACACACCCCAGTTCAGTAGTCAAGCAGAACAGGTGAGAGTATGGCAGCCATTTAGAAAGCACAGCAGCTGATCCCCGTCACTTAGCAGCGAAGAAAAAGGCAATGCAACCAACTGCAGCAGACGCGAGAGCAAGAGAGGCAATGATTGATCCCAAAGTCAGGGTCCCAAAGGACAATGTAGAACCTGCAATTATACAGAATGATTAAACTTAAAGCTTGATCATATTTTAACAGCTCAACTACTACTAAAGACACCATCCATAAATGTATTATGGTCCATTTGCTGTACATACAGCTTCTGGGATGAAAATATTTCCTAAGGGAAATAAGCCTGAAATTCATGACTTTTGAATCAGGCAAAAGACAAGTCAAATAAAGCACAGAAGTAGAGCTGGGGCAAAGGCAAATATCATGCTTAGGCTTTCAGGGAGAGAATAAGGGGCAGATCTTAGTGGTCAAGTACCGATACAGGCCTTGTTTCTACCCATAATTCTCAAATGAGACAATATGTTTTAAGAGACAAAAGAGTGAGCTACAGTAATTGGGATGACTATGGCCATTTCCACACAGCCCGTCGTTCCTGCCCTTTTTCTGCTTTAGGTGTGTGTTTTGCTGAGTCACTCTGAAAACTCATCCGCCACACACACTCCCCACAAGCACTTACCTTGTGCTGTGAGGTTGCAGGACAGCCCCCAAACAGTCCCTGACAAAAGCATTGTAGCCTGAAATCGCCCGCTTCCCTTTCAATTTTTTTTTTAACTAGGTACATGTACAATTGCATTCAGCTTGTTTTGCAAGGAGGCTCCCATGGCAGAACAGAAAGGGAAAGAGCTTCAGGGGAAGAACTGGGCAGACTTGGGAGGATTTTTCAGAGTGCTTTAAGTGTTCTGTGATGGATTCGGCTTAAAAATGCTGGGATTGCCGGGTACTACATCCAGTGGGAGACCAGTGGATGCTTAAACAGCAGCAAGGAGGGGAGAAAGATTGACATGTTCCTTCTCCCTTCTGTGGCAAGCCTGAAATGGCAGTTGGTATTGGAATGATGAGCTGACAGTTGGTGTTAACAGAATGAGGGGCTGATAATTGGAGCAAACTGAAGAGTAGGGAGTTGCAGCCTGGCATCTAACTTTTGCTGAGACAGAAGAGATCTGGGAGCTTGCAGTGTGCTAAAGAGTAGAAAGGAGGAGTAGGAGTAGGAGTCTCCCCTTTGAACAGGGGTATAGCTTTGGTATAACTCCTGCCCAGTATCTGAAAGGGTTTTGACTCAGTGGAGCACCCTGAGATCTGCAATAAAAGGGCGAATGTGCTGTGAATGTGTGCAAAATTGGAGCACCTAATTGTGAAGGAGTATCAAACAAGGAAAGAACTCGCTTTAAAGATTTTAAGTCTGATAACACTAACCTCTCTCATCCCAGTCAACAGTAAAGATGGGCATAAGCCAAAATACAAACAAAATTCGTGATGAACCAGGCCAGTTTGTGGTTTGTGAATCAGTGGTTCATCAGATCCCATTTCTGACAAACCGCCACGAACTTTAGGCTAGTTCATTTGGTTCGTTTTTCAGTTCATCACTGCAGACACCTGGTCCCGATTATTTATTTATTTATTTATTTGATTTATACCCCGCCCTCCCCACAGATGGGCTCAAAGCGGCTAACAACATTAAAAATCACAAAAACATAAAATCAATAATATATTTTTTTAAATCATTAAAATAGTCCAGGAGCAGGCTATTTAAACAAATATTGGGAGTCTGTATACGGGCATAGCAGATGGCTGAGGGCAGCCCCAGAAGAAGCGGTGGTCTTAGATGGAAGAAGGAGGATACCTGCTGGCACTCAGCCAAAGGCCTGGAGGAACATCTCCGTTTTACAGGCCCTGCGAAACTGTAATAGGTCCCGCAGGGCCCGGATCTCCAGTGAGAGAGCATTCCATCAGGCCGGGACCAGGGCAGAAAAAGCCTTGGTCCTGGTTGAGGCCAGATGGATGTCCTTCAGGCCGGAGAACACCAGGAGTTGCTTGTTTGCAGAGCGCAACACCCTGCAGGTGATGTAATGGAAGAGGTGGTCCCGCAGGCATGCAGGTCCCAGTCCATGAAGGGCTTTAAACACCAAGGTTAACACCTTGAACCGGATCTGGAACTCCACTGGGAGCCAGTGCGGCTGGCACAGCACAGGATGAATGTGCGTTTGGATTGGCGTTCCAGTAAGGACATGTGCCGCTGCATTTTGGACCAGCTGTAACTTCTGGGTCAGGCCCAAGGGCAGCCCAGCATAGAGTGAATTGCAGTAGTCTAGCCTGGAGATGACCGTTGCATGGATTACTGTGGCCAGGTCCCGGGGCGAAAGATAGGGCACCAGTTGCCTGGCCTGTCAAAGATGAAAAAGGCAGACCTGGCAATGGTCGTGACCTGGGCCTCCACTGAAAGTGTGGCATCCAATGTCACACCCAGGCTCCTCACCATCAGTGAAGGTTTCAATTGTACCCCATCAAGGGCTGGGAGCTGGGTCCCCAGCTCGATTGCCCCACGACCCAGACATAGAACCTCCGTCTTCAGGGGATTCAATTTCAGACGACTCTGATGTAACCATGCCGTCACAGCCTCAAGACCCTTGGCCAAAGTATCCAGAGCGAGATCAGACTGGCCATCCATCAGCAGATAGAGCTGAGTGTCATCCGCATACTGGTGACAACCCAGCCCAAAGCTGCGGGCTAACCGGGTGAGGGGGCACATATATATGTTAAATATCATCAGGGAAAGAATCGCCCCCTGAGGGATGCCGCATACCAAAGAATGGTGAACGGACATCTGTTCCCCATGTGCCACCTTCTGACCTGGTTGCGAAGGAAGGAGTTCAGCCATTGCAGGGCTGTTCCACGAATCCCCACATCGGCAAGGTGGTGGGTCAGAAGATTATGATCAACCATGTTGAATGCTGCTGTAAAATGTAAAAGTATCAGCAGGGCCAACCCGCCCTGGTCCAGGTGTCGTTACAGATCATCTGTGAGGGCAACCAGAGCTGTCTCTGTACCATGGCCAGGCCTGAAGCCTGGAATGGATCCAGGATAGAGGCATCATCCAGGAATACCTGTAGCTGTTCCGCTACCGTCCTCTCAATTACCTTACCCAGGAACGGAAGATTTTAAACTGGGCAGTAATTGGCTGGATCAACAGGATCCAGTGATGGTTTCTTTAATAAGGGCCAATCAGTTTCAATCAGTTTCCTAGGAAACAGGGGATGGACTTCCTGCAGACCTTCTGCTGACTTGGAAGTAACCGTCTGCTGGCCCGGAAGTGGTGATTTGCTGGCCCAGAAGTGACATTTTCACGAACCAAAATGAACTAATTCGTGAATCGGGGCAGGTTTGTGAAAGTTCATGATTTGTGAAACATGACAAACCACGAACCACACGGTTTGGTTTTTTTCTGGTTTGTGCCCTAAGAAACCATACTAAGTGTTTTGTGCCTTACACCAATGAAGTAATCTGTGCAAAAACCTCTAAGTTACTTCAGTTTTAAAGTACCTGCCTACATTCCTACCTATCCAGCCTACTTGTAAATAAAACTTCTGTTTCCTTTTAAAATTCCATAAGACTTGTGTACCAGTTTCTTTTTAAGGGAAATGCAAACCCCTGGGCCGATTCCAGACAGCCCTCCCCATGCCGAAACGTTGCGCGTCGTCGCGTGGAAAACACGAAATATTTTACGTTTTCCGCGCGACGACGCGTGACGTTTCGGCATGGGGAGGGCCGTCTGGAATCGGCCCTGATCTTCCCTCTACTTAGACTTGGCTGGGTAACATCACAACCTAAACGTTCCTTTTGAGTGGGACAATAATGAAAGTTGAAGCTACAAACACAACCACTCTTGTAAAGTCTTCCCAGCCCAGGAAACAGCTTCATACGCTTTTGGAGGAGAATTTTACCTCAGAGTAGGGGAAGGTCAGCCCAAGCTTGAATTAGCCAAGGATGTGTGACAAAGATGACAAGGAATGCAAAAGATCTGCACTGTCAACCCACAGCAAGAGAAAACATCAATGAAAGTGCAGTCCCAGAAAAAATGCTGAAAAAACGGTTACAAAACAATATGCAAACGTTTTGCAAACATAGACATGAAGAAGCCTGGGGAAAAGTTGCCAGAATACTGAGGGTGGACTGTACCTGAAAGGACATATGGAAATAGCCTATTTCTAATCTAGTCCTTATTTTCCTTTTGCATTTAGCAAGGGTTAATTCCTACTTGCTGTCCAGTAGTGGAGGAGGAGGGCCTTAGGAGCAAGTGGAGATTCCAACAGGCTAGCAGAAGAGTCGTAATCATGCAGAGGGGCCATTGAGGCAAATTGGCCTCTTCGCATCAGGGTGTCTATATAACCACCATGGTTACTGTGCCCATGGGGACACTCTTGCAAGTTGGCACCATCACAGGAATTACAGCAGATGAGTATACATCCCACGCATAGGCCAGTGACCCCAGATACTTCTGAGGCACTTGGTTTGTAGTTCTGTAGATTAGAATGCCCAATGCAACATGGTGATCATCAGGTGTTCTGATCAGGGCATGCTCTGGGGTTGTATGGTTGCTTAATTCCTCCTGATGTGGCATGTGAAGGCCAAGGGGGGAACAGAAAGGGAAAAGACTAGTTTTATGTTTGCCTCTCTAACTGGCAGCAATGGAAGGAACACACAGAAGGGAAGTCTTGGAGAGCTGATTACTTAAACTGCCTAATATAAAATAATGGAATAGGAACAAATGTTTTTCATGTGCACCATTATGTTTACGCAGGTAAGCACTAATTTATGGCAGTTTTTACACTGCTTACAGGCCATGGAACATCGCACCAAGCTCCCGGAACGACAGCTTCTTCCTGGCGCGATTTCGCAGTTCTCACGTGAAATCGCACCAGGAAGATGCTGTCGTTCCGGGAGCTTGGCGCGATGTTCCGTGGCTGGTAAGCAGTGTGAAAATGGCTTATGTGAATTATTAAAAAGGGGTAAAACCCATTGCCATGGAAAAGTGGCACTTTATTGTATAATTAAGTCAATGGAATGGGGATACTATAATGATTAATTAGACCGTACACATGCATAGTAGCTAGTCAGTCTGACAGTGAGCGCTCGGGAGACTGGATAGCTCCACAATAGCTATCTGGTCATAGCTTTGAGAGAAGAACACTAGTTAGATGAGTTGGGTTTACAATAACTGACCTGGAAGTTGTTGTGATAGGGGGAAATCTTAGATTGGATGGAATGTGGGTAGCCTCTACCAGGCCTGTTTTTGTTGATGAGTTTTAGAAGGGAGGACTGATGTGCAGAAATTATTTGGACCATTGTTGGAATGGAAACAGTAGATGGGGTGGCAGAGCAATAGCTGGTTGGCCTGGGCTGTGAATGGGAAACAGGATGCACAATACATGGAATTAATTGAGCTTCTTGTTGGAACAAGGACCATTGGACTCCACTTAAGCTCTCACGATGGCTATCTGGGTTTTGTGCCTTTCAATGAATAACTGTGCACAGTTTAAGCCAGGGTTCAGCATTTTTAAAGATGTGCCAATAATGTTAGGATTTAAACTAACATCTGAACTAGTGATTTCAAAGACCCAACCCTTGTGAAATCTTCACAGATGCTTCTGCGGAGAAGTACCCCCAATGATACATTAGCTTTTTGAAAAGGAAATAATTGGGGAAAGTTAGCACATCTTTCGTTATTTACCAGAACTGGCAGGACTTGTGAAATATTACTTATATCAGTGCATGGGTCCCACTACTCTGCTTTTAAAATACATTCTAAAGAAAAAGAACAACTTCTGAAACACAGTTTTATCTTTACTTATGTTGCTTAAATTCCTTTTGCTCATTTGCCTCTGAATAAATAAGACAAGTTTGGCTAGTCATCTGCATCTTCTTGACTTCTGATGTACCTCCTGAGAATGCCAAATGAGCAGAACATTTTTCTGCCTGCCACCTGGAGCTTTATCCAAGAAAAAAAAATGTGCATAGTTTCTAAAGAAAGCTGAATTATTTAGAAAAGTGAGAAACTACACAAGTCTGTGCAGTTGGTCAAAGTTTTTCAGTGCTGAAGAAACAACACAAGGAAGCATGTTTGAATATATTGTTTTCCCCAAAAATGAAGATCTGTACTTAGCAATTCTCTTGTAGATTCAGACTCTGTCCATGTATCAGCCATCAGGTAATGCGATTTCTATAGCAATAGGAAACGCCACGATGCCAGGAACTCATGAGACATCTGGAAAGTCCATTTCATTATTGCTAGCATGATGGTCAAGACACTAGGTTTCAGCAATGGCACATTTGTTTCCCAAATGTTCCAGCTGAGAAACATACTTGGGACAATCCCACCAAACACCAAACGGTTGGCTGGGTGGCCAATGTTTTATACAGACATAGCAGCTTCCTCCTCTATCATTAGGCACCCTTCTGCAATACAGTGAATAAACATGCTTTCATGACAGCCACTCTTTTTGCTTGCTGTACAATGTGTGTACAAATATACACAGTCATCTCAGATTCTGTATATGCAACACTACAGAGCTCTTTTACCTCCTCTCAATGCTCCCTGGCAGAGCATGCATTGTCTTTGTATACGGGAGCATTATATTTTTCATCTGGCTCTCGGCCTGGTTTTGGGGCTCAGTCAGCATTGGCCAGTGTGATAGACCGTACCTTCTTTCAGCTGAAGATGGATAATGCAGCCTTTCTCATTCTGTTCGATTTATCTTCAGTTTTCAGTCTATCTTCAGATCTATCTTCTGTCCACCATGCAGTTGTATGAAACGCCTAGAAACAACAGTGAGGAGTGAAGGGAGTTGGGCTCTGGTGGATTCGGTTACTTTTGCCAAACCAGACTCAACATAGAAAAGAAATCAACGGCTTCATGGTTTATACGTTGGAGTGCTGCAGGGCTTTGTCATTTCACAGTTGCTTCTAGGTATCTATGGTAGGCTGCTAGAAGAGATCATCTGTAATGTTGGGGTTGGGTGTCATTGATATGCTTATATTCCATTGACTAAACCTCTTGAAGTGGCTGATTCCATCGTGGGCTTGATGCTGTGGTTAAGTAGCTAAAGGAGAAAATACTAGAGGTTAATTGTTGTGTTTCAATAGTTGTAGTTTGTTCATTGTTGATGTTTAGAAGTTTGTCCCATTAGGAAGACTGTAGTCTGTTGCTGGGCAGACGAGAGTCTTTGTTACTGAAAGGAAAAAGGAGAATAGACAAAGATACAGAAGACGGAAGAAAAAGTAGGGCAGGGCTAAAAGTAGGGGGAACAGGTTTCCCACTTCAGTGGCACTGCATTGGCCCACCAAGAGCCAGTGAGGGGGGGGGGGAATGTTAAAAAAGAGACTTTGTACCAAGAGTGCAACATCACTTCCTGTGAATACCTGGAAGTAACATCCTGTGCCAGCATGACACCTGTGTGACTCTAAGATTCATGCAACTGTCTATGCTATTACCATAGAATTTTATCTGAATCCTACAGCATCGTGTAAATGTAGTTTTACCACAGAGTTTTGTCTGAATTCTAGAATGTAGTGATGTGATTTTTATCATAGAGTTTTGTTTGAATTCTAAAGCATCACATAAATGTCATGCCAGAAATATGAAGTCGCATCTGGATATTTACCTAAAGGGACATCATGCCTTCTTCCCTTCCATGTCCCTCAGTCTTTTGCTGGTTGATAGCTGGCAACTCTAGTGGTAATGGGGATTGAAGAATAAAACCATGTGTTATGAATCCTGTATTATGAATCCTATCTTGTATTGTCTCCTAGCATACATCAAACTACACAAGATTAATCTAGTCTCATTGGAGGTTGATGCTGAGAAGGGTTCTCTAGAAGGCATCCCTGTGGGTGTGTGATCTCCCACCCCAACTCCTGATTGCCTGCTTGTCATGTCTGAGCCCCATCCATGCCAATTTTGATTCTGTTCTGCTGAACTAGCAAAGAGATATTGAGCTATAGCAAGATACACTATCTTGCTATAGCTCAATATCTCTTTGCTAGTGTCATAACTACTCTTTTCTCAGGCTTTCACAGGTGTTTATCTGTTGGACTGTAACAGCTTCCAGTGTTTATGACCTTGTGCTCATTCCTAGACAATGCTGTGTCTTGCTTCCTTGTAACTCAACGTGATATCACAAATATGTGAAACGTTCTCACACCAAGAGAATGCCAAAGTATTGTTTACAGTTGGGAGGGAGGAGAAAGGAGTACACTAGAATGTTAAAAGAGAATTTTCTCTCACATGATGTCATTCCTATCAACCTCTATTCTTGCTACTTTGATGTCTATCTTGCTTCTAAGTAGTCCTATGGACCTGTATATGGAAATGATCTGATTTCTGAATAAAAGCCATTTTGACCAAGCTCTTGTGTCTTGCTGCAAAGGTCCAGAGATCTATCTGCTGTATCCTGTCATCTATAGCCTGACATTTTAATAGGAATCCTCATTTTCTTCTGTACCTGTAACCTCTGGAGAATGGCTACCGGATTCCAGCCGTTGGAGCTAGTCCCAGGATTAACAGTGCCAGGAGACTCTTCTTCTCACCCAGCCCTGCATCTGGGATCAGGTGCAGATGCTGGAAAGACTCCTACAGAACTGGGGGTGATCCATAGGAAAGGGGTCACCCATCTTACATGGACTACTTTACCAACTCCCAGAAAATGGGAGGGCTTCATCCACCCTGGGGAGGGCTTCATCTGCCCTGGGGAGGGCTTCATCCACCCTGCTAGCTCTGCTCATGCGGCGCCTTTGTTGTTTTGGAAAAAGAAAGATGGGGGGCTAAGGCTGTGTACTGACTACTGAGGGATAAATGCTGTATCAATGTCAAATGCATCCCCCATTCCCTTGATTAGAGACTTGCTCAGCATAGTGGCGCAAGGTAAAATCTTTTCAAAACTGGACTTAAAATATGCTTATTTCTCAGTGAGGATAAGGGAGGGGAACGAGTGGAAAACAGCATTCAGTACCCCCCTAGGCCAGTTGGAATACCGCGTCATGCCTTTTGGCCTACAGGGGGTGCCAGGTGTGTTCATGAACCTAATCAACGAGGTGCTGCATGAATACCTGTACAATTGTGTAGTTGATTATCTGGATGACATGTTGATTTATTCTGCTGACAAAGAATCGCATGTGGAACTGGTCAGAAAGGTACTGACCACTCTAAAGAAACACAAACTGCCAGTGAAATTGTCTAAATGTGAATTTCATAAAGAGGAGCTGGATATTTTGGGGTACCGAATCTCTCACCAAGGGCTGAAAATGGACCTAGCAAAAATCCAAGCCATAGTGGGGTGAGAGGCCCCCAGAACAAGAAGACAATTGCAATCGTTTCTAGGATTTGCTAACTTTTACCGACCCTTCGTAAAGAACTTTGCTCAAATTTCCCTCCCCTTAACAGACTTGTTAAAAACGAAGGGGAAGGGGCTGCAAGGGGAAAAACCCCAGTGCCAAATTGAATTGGACGGCAGAATTTGCATCCACAGGCCGGGCCCTAATTGTCCTGTGAAGGCTGTGATCATAACTTTTTATTTATTTATTTATTATATTAGATTTTTAGTCCGCCCTCCCCTCAGGGTGGAGTACAACATTTCAGTTTACAGAAATACAGTTAAAAACCGATAAAACAGTATACAAAAAAACATTAAAACAGTATACAAATAACATTAAATATAAAAAACATTAAAACAACTTTATACAATACAGCTTCTCTTCAGATGGCAATGATAAAATACTGCTTTTCGAGCGCTGGCTCATATGTAGGGTGGTGGACAGATCTTTAGTGTGGCCAGTGGGAGCCCAGCCTAGCCTCCACCATATGCCTGGCGGAACATCTCTGTCTTACAGGCCCGGTGGAAAGATAATAAATCCCACCAGGCCCTGGTTTCCTCAGACAGAGAGTTCCACCAGGTCGGTGCCAGGACCGAAAAGGCCCTGGCTCTGGTCGAGGCCAGGTGGGCCTCCCTTGGCCCAGGGACCACCAACAGTTGTTTATTTGTTGAACGAAGCATCCTCTGGGGTACATATGGGGAGAGGCGGTCCTGCAGATATGCTGGGTCCAGTCCACATAGGGCTTTATAGGTCAACACCAAAACCTTGAACCGGACCCAGTACTCAACTGGTAACCAGTGCAGCTGGCGTAGTATAGGTGTTATATGTTCCCTAATTGGGACCCTTGCAATTACTTGCACAGCTGCATTTTGGACCAGCTGTAGCCTCCGGATCAGGCCCAGGGGAAGCCCTGCATAGAGCGAGTTGCAGTAGTCTAATCTAGAGGTGACCGTTGCTTGGATCACTGCAGTTAAGTCATGGGTTGATAGGTAGGGGACAAGCTGCCGGGCCTGTCTTAGATAGAAAAATGAAGAACGGGCAACTGCTGCGACCTGTGCCTCCATAGTCAGGGAGGCATCCAGGATCACTCCCAGGCTCCTAACTCTTGAAACTGGTGCAAGTGGCGCTCCATCAAGAGCAGGGAGCTGGAGTCCCGTGCCCATGGCCCCCAGACCCACATGCAGGACCTCCATCTTTGTGGGATTTAATTTCAGCCGACTCTGCTTCAACCATCCAGTCACAGCTTCGAAGGCATGCTCTAAGACATCTCGGGCAGAGTCGGGCCGGCCATCCATTGTCAGATATAGTTGGGTGTCATCAGCATATTGATGACATCCAAGTCCAAAACTCCACACCAGCTGGGTGAGGGGGCACATATAAACATTAAACAGTAAGGGGGAGAGTATTGACCCCTGAGGGACACCGCACACCAATGGGTGGTGGGATGACAATTTCTCCCCAAGTGCCACCCTCTGTCCCCGACCGTGGAGAAAAGAGACAAGCCACTGTAAGGCAGTCCCTCGTAGCCCCACATCGGCAAGTCCCTCGTAGCCCCACATCGGCAAGGTCAGTAGATTGTAATTGGGCGTATTGAATGCTGCTGACAAATCCAGTAGTATCAGCAGTGCTGATCTGCTGCGATCCAGCTGCCTGCGGAGATCATCTGTGAGGGCAACCAGCAACGTCTCCACCCCATGTCCCAGGCGGGAGCCAGACTGGAAGGGATCTAGGGATGAGGAATCATTCAGGAAACCCTGTAGCTGCTCCACCACCACCCACTCAATCACCTTACCCAGAAATGGGAGGTTTGAAACTGGGTGATAACTGACTGGGTCGGTGGGGTCCAAGGATAGCTTCTTCAAGAGAGGCCTAACCACGGCTTCCTTTAAGGCTTCGGGAAAAATCCTGGAGCTCAAGGACATGTTGACAATGGCCTCCAGAGTAGTCCATAGCCTATCTATGCTGGCCTTCACCAGCCATGATGGGCACGGGTCTAAGGAGCATGTGGTAGGTCTCACTGCTTGCAGGGTCCTTCAATCTCATCCCCAGAGAGTGGGTTGAAATGATTTAATATCATCCCAGTAGATGGCCAAGGGGCCTCTAGTTCACATACTGTGTCAATTGTGGCTGGCAAGTCAAGGCAGAGAGACAAGATTTTATCAGCAAAAAAGCTCCGAAAAGCCTCACAGCTGATGTCCGAATTCAAAATTTGACCGTCTCCCCCTGATAGGGAGACCAGTGACCGAACCACATTAAACAATTTTGCTGGGCATGAGCTAGCTGATGCAATGGAAGCTGCATAGAAATCTTTCTTTGCAGCCTTCACCGCCATTTCATAGGCTTTCATAAACGTCCTATAAGATGATCTTACTTTTTCATTGCGAGATCACTGCCAACCTCGCTCAAGCCGTCTCAGCTCCTGCTTCATCCATCGTAGCTCCTCAGTATACCAGGGAGCCAATCTGGTGCAGGGGTGAAGAGGGCGATGGGAGGCGATTTTGTCAATGGCTTCAGAAAGACGGACTTTCCAGTCTTCCACCAGCTCATCCAATGAACTACCAGGGAGTATCAGATCCTGCAGAGCATTCTGGAAACCAATTGGATCCATACGTCTCCACGGGCGAGCATAAATAAGCTCACCGCCCTTGCAGGGTGGGGGCGGCATATCCAGGCGAGCCTTCAGAACCAAGTGGTCTGACTATGGCACCAGTTCAACTGCTTCCAGATCCACATTTATCCCCACCCTGAAGATCAGATTCAGTGTGTGGCCTACTTGATGCGTGGGGGTCGAAACAATCTGGGAGAGTCTCAGTGCGGCCATGGAGGATACCAGATCCCCAGCCCGAGTAGAGGTGGCCTCATTGGCATGGACGTTGAAGTCTCCAAGCACTATCAGTCTTGGATATTCCAAGGCCCAGCCCGCTACCACCTCCAACAGGTGCAACATGGTATCTGCTGGTGTGCTAGGTGGTTGGGACACCACATAGATAGCCAAACTCTCCTCGGCACCCCACACTAGGCCCACACAATCTATTCCAGAGATCTCTAGGGCAGGGAGCGGTCTGAAGGAGAAAGACTCTCGAACAAGGATTGCCACTCCTCCCCCCCTGGCCACCCATTCGGGACTGATGGAGGACCGAAAACCCGGAGGGGATCAGTGCTTTCAAGGCGACTGGTTCGCCCTCCCTTACCCAGGTCTCGGTCACACACACCAGGTCCATATCATTCACTGCAAAATAATCACGCAGCATTCTAGTTTTATTATTTATGGACCTGGTGTTGCACAACATCAGTATTGAAGGGGCGCTAAATTTCCTAACTCCACACCCAGCATTTCTCAGGAAGGGATGCAGGTTGGAAGGACTCCGAGCTCTGCCATATCTCCGTGTCTGTGCACATCTTGGCCCGAGTCCCACCGCCATACCTCCCTCGCCCCCAGAGGACTGGGATCCCTGACTCCATACTGGCCAATCCTTCATCCACCACCCTTTGGCTTGCTGTATCTGCCCAAGCTACCAGCTCTTAAAAAATTACAGCTTAAAAATTCCCAGGCATACAATCAATCATTAAACATCTCTGACTTATAGGCATTTCAGACCTATTTAATTTCTATAGGCACTTCAGGCCTGTTAGGCTCTGTTAAATACAGGCCCAATTAAATTCTCTAGTGATTGGTACAGATGACAATTTCAACACAACCGGCATGCAAAAATAAATCCTCAACTTGTGTGGCAATGACTGGTAAACAGGAAGGCAATTAAATTTTAAACTGGCAAGTGCGGCTGCAAGCGATCCCACTCGCACCACCATCTTAGAAACTCTTAAATGTTCTGATACTGCCCCAGGCGCAGAGGAGGGTGGGGCCGAGCAGCTGGCTCACTCACCACGAGGAGGCAGGAGCTTGCTCTTCTTCGCTCTCTCCCTCCCTCTCTGGCAGCACAAGGCTCCTGGGCAGTGTTCTTAAAGTGCCCCAGGCGCAGAGGAGGGTGGGGCCGAGCAGCTGGCTCACTCACCACGAGGAGGCAGGAGCTTGCTCTTCTTCGCTCTCTCCCTCCCTCTCTGGCAGCACAAGGCTCCTGGGCAGTGTTCTTAAAGTGCCCCAGGCGCAGAGGAGGGTGGGGCCGAGCAGCTGGCTCACTCACCACGAGGAGGCAGGAGCTTGCTCTTCTTCGCTCTCTCCCTCCCTCTCTGGCAGCACAAGGCTCCTGGGCAGTGTTCTTAAAGTGCCCCAGGCGCAGAGGAGGGTGGGGCCGAGCAGCTGGCTCACTCACCACGAGGAGGCAGGAGCTTGCTCTTCTTCGCTCTCTCCCTCCCTCTCTGGCAGCACAAGGCTCCTGGGCAGTGTTCTTAAAGTGCCCCAGGCGCAGAGGAGGGTGGGGCCGAGCAGCTGGCTCACTCACCACGAGGAGGCAGGAGCTTGCTCTTCTTCGCTCTCTCCCTCCCTCTCTGGCAGCACAAGGCTCCTGGGCAGTGTTCTTAAAGTGCCCCAGGCGCAGAGGAGGGTGGGGCCGAGCAGCTGGCTCACTCACCACGAGGAGGCAGGAGCTTGCTCTTCTTCGCTCTCTCCCTCCCTCTCTGGCAGCACAAGGCTCCTGGGCAGTGTTCTTAAAGTGCCCCAGGCGCAGAGGAGGGTGGGGCCGAGCAGCTGGCTCACTCACCACGAGGAGGCAGGAGCTTGCTCTTCTTCGCTCTCTCCCTCCCTCTCTGGCAGCACAAGGCTCCTGGGCAGTGTTCTTAAAGTGCCCCAGGCGCAGAGGAGGGTGGGGCCGAGCAGCTGGCTCACTCACCACGAGGAGGCAGGAGCTTGCTCTTCTTCGCTCTCTCCCTCCCTCTCTGGCAGCACAAGGCTCCTGGGCAGTGTTCTTAAAGTGCCCCAGGCGCAGAGGAGGGTGGGGCCGAGCAGCTGGCTCACTCACCACGAGGAGGCAGGAGCTTGCTCTTCTTCGCTCTCTCCCTCCCTCTCTGGCAGCACAAGGCTCCTGGGCAGTGTTCTTAAAGTGCCCCAGGCGCAGAGGAGGGTGGGGCCGAGCAGCTGGCTCACTCACCACGAGGAGGCAGGAGCTTGCTCTTCTTCGCTCTCTCCCTCCCTCTCTGGCAGCACAAGGCTCCTGGGCAGTGTTCTTAAAGTGCCCCAGGCGCAGAGGAGGGTGGGGCCGAGCAGCTGGCTCACTCACCACGAGGAGGCAGGAGCTTGCTCTTCTTCGCTCTCTGTCTCCCTCTCTGGCAGCACAAGGCTCCTGGGCAGTGTTCTTAAAGTGCCCCAGGCGCAGAGGAGGGTGGGGCCGAGCAGCTGGCTCACTCACCACGAGGAGGCAGGAGCTTGCTCTTCTTCGCTCTCTCCCTCCCTCTCTGGCAGCACAAGGCTCCTGGGCAGTGTTCTTAAAGTGCCCCAGGCGCAGAGGAGGGTGGGGCCGAGCAGCTGGCTCACTCACCACGAGGAGGCAGGAGCTTGCTCTTCTTCGCTCTCTCCCTCCCTCTCTGGCAGCACAAGGCTCCTGGGCAGTGTTCTTAAAGTGCCCCAGGCGCAGAGGAGGGTGGGGCCGAGCAGCTGGCTCACTCACCACGAGGAGGCAGGAGCTTGCTCTTCTTCGCTCTCTCTCTCCCTCTCTGGCAGCACAAGGCTCCTGGGCAGTGTTCTTAAAGTGCCCCAGGCGCAGAGGAGGGTGGGGGCCGAGCAGCTGGCTCACTCACCACGAGGAGGCAGGAGCTTGCTCTTCTTCGCTCTCTCCCTCCCTCTCTGGCAGCACAAGGCTCCTGGGCAGTGTTCTTAAAGTGCCCCAGGCGCAGAGGAGGGT
Organism: Eublepharis macularius; assembly: GCF_028583425.1. Classification (NCBI taxonomy): domain Eukaryota; kingdom Metazoa; phylum Chordata; class Lepidosauria; order Squamata; family Eublepharidae; genus Eublepharis; species Eublepharis macularius. Next base: position 6,740,200 of record NC_072792.1, read on the forward strand.
GGGGCCGAGCAGCTGGCTCACTCACCACAAGGAGCAGAGGCAACACGTCAATATACCTGAATGTATTGTTGGCTGTAAAATACCTCCACATTTTTGTTTTTAAGGTTCTGTTGAAGTGCTCCACAATGGCAGCTTTGACTTCACTATTGGTGACAAAGTATTAACTCCATGCTGCTTTAACACACTGCGTACAGACTTGCTTAAAAACTCTTTGCCATGATCAGTCTGAAGCTTGGCGGGTTTTCTGCCTTGCCGGAAAATATCGTTAAAGGCTTTTGACATCCCTCCCCCTGTTTTGTCTGTTAGGACTGAAGCCCAGGCATATTTAGACAGGATGTCCACCACTGTTAAAATGTACTTGTACCCCTCATTGTATTTGGAAAACTGCTGCATATCCACTAAATCAGCCTGCCACTGGGCATCCAGACCAGAAACTGTGGTCTTGTTTCTCTTAAAATGGACCCTGGCTTGCTTGTACAATGTGTAAGCATCTTGCTCTGAAAGCCAGGTGGTAACATTGTTTCAAGTTAGAGTTTTAGATTGCTTTTTGGCTGCCTGGAAGAGAGGGGTCACCCCACCAAAACTACCTGTTTCTCCAGGTGTATAATATATGTTTTTTAAGATCTCCTCCTCCGGCATCTCTACCACCACCCCGCTTAACACAGGTATGACCATTCAAGGTTAAAAATAAAATGTTTTATTGTAACAAAACTAACTTCTTTTCTGCTCTTCACTCTGCTTAAGGCTGGGACAAAAGCATGACATGCAGGAGATGTTCATATCCACATGGCTGCCAATGTGCAGATTCTCGAAAGCCTGGATAATGTCCTCATCAAACTAGTGTAACAGAATTTTTTAAAAAGGACATAGTTCAATGAAAGGCCCCACAGATGCCACCCCCAACTTCATTAACCACCCCATTTACAAACATTGTTTTACCTCGTTACCAGTGAATGTTGAACTGTGCTTTCTATATTCATAGATTCATTTAAAGCTCCTTGCTCCTCCTGGTCATCTGTCACATCCTCGAACTCCTCAACGGGGGTCCAGAAAGCACACCAGAGAGGGTTGGATATCCCCAAATCCATTTCATCTGCAGGGTGGCCGGTGAACTCTGTCTGTATTCCATGCTGGTTTTTCCATGTTTGTAGCATGGGATTTTCTATGCTTGCGGGGGCATTTAGATCCAGCTTGAGTCTTGGGCTGCTCACATGTCTCAAGCTTCCTGTTGCGGATCCGGTAAGTACAATGCATAGGAAGGAGCCCTCCAAAGTACATCTTAGACGCTGATGGTGTCTTAAATTCCAGGGGCTTCACAGGAGTATCCATGTTCTCAGCAAGATCCCAAGTGCGTGTCTGCTAGCGCAAAATGGCTTCTTTCCTAAAACCCACCTTCTATGGGCATGTCTAAGAGCATCTTATTGGTCAGGGGTGAATGGGTGTGTTGATAGAGGGGTCACATCGCCATACTCAGCCAATAACAGTGGCGGTTACCCCATTTCTGGGGTGGGGTGCAGCAGGCGGAAGTTCACTGACATGGCAGTGGGTGGTGTTTGAGAAAGGAGAGCTGGTGACGTTGCAGGGGTTGTGGCCTACCATGTCACTTCCTCTGAGTTCACAGGGGAGGGGGTGGCCTGCTCACGTCACTTCCTGTGATGCAGCAAATATGCAAAATACCTAATTAATATGCAAAGTATACCTGTCACTTCTGACAATGTCATGGGTGCGGGTGGCCAGCTTATGTCACTTCTGGTGATGTAGCAGGGGGAGTGGCCTGCTGACATCACTTCCGATGGAGGGAGGGGATATGGTGCAGCTTGCTCATGTCATTTCCGTCGACGTGGCTTGATGGCATCATTTCCGGCGACATCACAGGGGTGTGTGCATTTGCCTATGTCACTTCTGGTGACGCAATATGTTAATTGCCTCATTAATTATTCATGGTATACCCTTTTACGACTCATCAATCTTACTGGATTAAAAAAACTTTAAAAAAACAAGTGGGAAGGAAAATGGAGAGGAAAGAGGGGAGGAGGGAGGAATGGAAAGAGGGGAAGGGAGTGGCTGGATAGACAACAGGTGCCAAACGCAATGAAGTGGGCTAGCAGAAGGTGGAAGCAGGGGCATAAGAGGTTGGAATGCTAAAAGACGGAATAAAGAGTGTGCATAGGGAAACAACCGACAGGAAAACGGATTTTTTAAAAAAAGTCAGGGTATAAGTGTTCCCAGGAAAGCTGCAGAAAAGCCACATCGTAGCTGGCATGACTACTCATGGCAGCAAATTGGGTGCAGATGATCACCGGGAAACCCCCCCCCCCACAACAACGCTGCAATGTGGGAACTGAACTGGCAAAATTGGCCTGTGCAGAAGAGGTTTCAGTCTGGTTGTATGTCGTCTCGGTCCTTGCTGACTCTCTGGAATGGTGCAGCACAGGAGGTCAGGAAGTCAACATCTTTGCTGGTTTTTAGAAGGTATTGCTTGTTGCTTCACTTTATTCCTGGAAATACTAGTCTGTTGCTTGAAGGCATGTGGGGCCCTTTCATACTCTTTGGGAATTATGATAGAATGACATTTTAGAAAAATTATGAAAGAACGACATTGTAGAAGAATTATGAAAGAATGACATTTTAGAAAATGGTTTACATGTTTTTAGATGTTTGTGTGCATTTGTGTATAAGTTGCCTTAGGCGCCTTTTTAGGAGAAAAATGGGAATAGAAATATTACAGATAAATAGATACCTGAAGGGTCCTTACAGTAATCAAGCCTGCCAGTCAACACACAAACCAATGTGCAAGCACACACCACCTGTCATAGTGATGGGAATTCTGAGACTGATGATCGTCCCCCGGGCACAGCAAACCTGTAGGTTATTGTATGCTGTTTTGTTTTCAGTGTTTTGTTGAATTGGGTCTTTACAAAGCGTTCAAACATCCCAGTGCAGGTGAGGATTAATGATTCTTATGTGTGAAGTCATCACATCCCGGCGTCTGGCATTTGGAATCTGAGCTGATGTTGCCTGTAACGTTGAAAAGTTGGAATGGTACAAAACAACTAGGAAATCCACTAGCAGCACGTGGGAAAGGAAACACTGTTTAAAATGTTCATGCCCATGGGCATCTCAAGCCTGCCAAACCTATTTTGTTGGGCATATGTCAGAAACAGAATGTGTATCTTTCAAATTCTCTTGTTCCAAAATCAATTATTAATTTTTGTGGGAGTTTGCCCCTTGACCCTATTCTCAGTAGTGATTAATACCAATAAATCATGCTTTAATTTAAAAAATGAAGTTTATATTTAGATTTTTCAGTTTTGTGGCAAGATGCTTTACAGAACTGTTTAGTGGTGACTGTGATTATTATGTACTGCCATGTAGTTTAGCTTTGCATTCACCTAATTTTGGCTAGAAGATCTGGAAGCCGTTTTCCCTCAGAGCATCAGCTGTAATAGACCTCCACATTGCATCATAAAAGTGCATCACAGGGATAATAAAAACATGAATGGTGGTGGGGACATGTTAATGTTTTTATTATGCAGCCACAGATTAGACTGAGGATAGTAGGCAGGCATAATTTAACTGTAGCAGTGCTCTACTCCTGACAGGACAGACTACAATGAATAAGAAGTTTCAGGCAGGTTGCCATGTTGGTCTGTAGCAGAACAGCAGAATTTGAGTCCAGTGGCACTTTGGAGACCAACAAGATTTTCAGGATATAAGATTTCAAGAGTCAAAGCTCTCTTCTTCAGATACATGAAGATGTTGGGTATCTGTTTTCCTAGACTGCTGCAAATTGGAGCTTTAAAAGTTGATGAGGGGAGGGGAGCTAAACTACATGGTTAGGGTTATGCTACTGGGGATTGTGTTCAAATACATTGACTCAAGAGTAAATTGTATTTGATAGGAATGTTTCATAAGGTCTGAGATGTGCATATGGCTAGGTCTTTGCTATATGATATGTGGTTAATATCAGTGTCATAGGTCACTGTTGTTTGGACTGGCATTGAGCTTGTCCTCTGCTGCTGGTCCAAACGAGAAGTGAACTGGATAGTGGTGGGCATAGGGAGGGGGGCCAGTATGGAGTCAGAGATCCCAGTCCTCTGGGGATATGGGAGGTATGGCGGTGGGAGCTGGTCTCGGCTGAGAAGGGCACGGAGATATGGTTTAGCTCGGTGCCCTTCTAACCTGCATCCCATCCTGAAATACGCTGGGGATGGAGCTAGGAGAAGGAACCCCCCTTCGACACTGATGTTGTGCAATGCCAGGTCCATAAATAACAAGACTGCTACATTGCAAGACTTTTTTGCGGTGAGCAATATGGACCTGGTATGCGTGACTGAAACCTGGGTGAGGGAGGGCAAAATGGTTGCCCTGGGACAACTGACCCCCCCCCAGGGTATTCGGTCCTTCATCAGTCCCGAATAGGAGGCTGGGGGGGAGGGGTGGCAATCCTCGCTCAAGAGTCTTTCTCCTTCAAGACGCTCCCCACCCCTGAGATCTCTGGCATTGAATGTGTAGGCCTGGTGTGGGGTGCCGAGGAGAGTTTGGCCATCTGTCTGGTGTACCATCCGCCTAGCGCACCAGCAGATACCCTGTTGCGCCTGCTAGAGGTGGTAGCCGGGTGGGCCTTGGAGTTCTCCAGAGTGTTGGTCTTGGGGGACTTCAACGTCCACACTGAAGATGCCTCCTCGGTGCAGGCCGTGGACCTAGTAGCTTCCATGGCAGCACTGGGACTCTCCCAATTTGTATCGACCCCCACACACAGAGCAAGCCACATGCTAGACTTGATCTTCGGGATGGGGCTTGATGTGGATCTAGAGGCAATAGAACCAGTGCCATGGTGGTTTTGAGGGTTCGACTGGAGATGCCACCCCCCCTCGCAAGGGCGGTGAGCTAATTTATGCTCGCCTGCAGAGACTTATGGATCCAATTGGTTTCCAGAATGCTCTGCGGGATAACGGCGGTTCGTTAGATGAGCTGGTGGAGGACTGGCAATGCCGGCTCTCCAAAGCCATTGATGAAATTGCTCCCCGTCGCCCTCTTTGCCCCCGTGTAAGACGGGCTCCCTGGTATACAGAGGAGCTTCGAGAAAAGAAGCGGGAGCTAAGACGGCTTGAGCAAGTGTGGTGGCGATCTCGTGATGAAGAGGCAAGATCATCTTATAGGACGTTTATGAAAGCCTATGAGATGGCGGTGAAGGCTTGAAGGAGTTTTATACAGCCTCCATCGCATCAGCTAGCTCACGCCCAGCAAAATTGTTCAATGTGGTTCGATCAGTAGTCTCCCTCCCAGGGGGAGACTGCCAAATTCAGAATTCGGACATCAGCTGTGAGGCTTTTGGGAGCTTTTTTGCTGAAAAAAATTTGTCTCTCCGCCGTGACCTGCCAGCCACAGTTGATACAGTGAAGGAACTAGAGACCCCTTGGCCATCTTTAGGGTCAATATTTAATCAGTTCAGTCCACTCTCCGGGGAAGAGATTGACAGGGCCCTGCAATCTGTTAGGCCCATGATGTGCCCCCTGGACCCTTGCCCTTCGTGGCTGGTAACTTGTCCATTTCAGCCAAATGTAGTAATTTTTGTATCCAATTCTCTACAGATGGCACTTCTTGTGTCTTCCACACTTGAGCATACAGTATTCTTGCTGCCGTTGTCATGTAAAATACTAATGTTCTGTCCTGTGGAATAATTCCATCTAAGTTTCTTTTGGATTTTTTAATAGCCCAGCTGGTTTCAGTAAGATCTTATAGGTGGGAGTTTTCCCCTCTTTTTTCAATGAAGGATGTGTAAAGGTTTCAACCGGGGAAACCCACAAAGGGATTTTCTCATAAAAAGTAGATCTCATTCTTTCCCAGACCAGTACTAGTGCTTTCCTTATCCAGTGATTTTTGAAATATTTATGGTTTTCTCATTTTTATACCAAAGAAACGCATGCCAGCCCATCAATAGGTCATGTCCTTCCAAGTTTAAAAACCTTTCATTTTCTAAAGTAATCCACTCTTTCAACCAGGTCAGCACACAAGCCTTATAGTATAGGGTCCAATCTGGTTAGGGCAAAGCCTGCTTTTTCCTTAATATCTTGTAGGGCTTTCAGTTTAATTTGTGGTTTTTTGTTCTGCCAAATAAAAAATTGTACAGCCTGACGAAGGTCTTTAAAGAATACTTGAGGTAATTCTAATGGAATATTTTGAAACAAAAATAGAACTCTTGGGAGAACATTCATTTTTATCGCTGCTATTCTTCCCGTCAATGATATCTGAAGATCTTTCCATCTTTCCAGGTCTTTTTTGATTGTTTTTATCAATATCCCATAATTGTCTTCATATAAGGAGCTACATCTGTTGGTCATCCAAATTCCTAGATATTTTATCTTCTTTTCGATTGGGATTTCTGAGTTAATTCTTCCATCTGTTGTTTTTGGATGTTTTTAGTAATCAACTTTATCTTTTGAGTATTTATTTTTAATCCTGCCATAGTTTCATATTCTTTGATTTCCTGTAAGAGCTTCTGTATTGACGTTAAAATAAAAACTAAGTCATCTGCGAATGCTTGTACTTTGTATTCTTGCTTCCTAATTTTGGCTCCTCTGATCTCATCTGAGTTCCGGATCTTGTCCATAAGTGGTTCCAGCATCAGTATAAATAAGAGAGGGAATAATGGACAGCCTTGTCTTGTTCCTTTTTCAATTTCTATTGGTTCTGTTAGTTGGCCATTAATTGAAATTCTAGTCCTTTGTTTGTCATAAATTCCTTGAATTATTCTAAGAATTTTTTTCCCACACTGCATCTCATCTAGTTGTTTAAACATAAATTGCCAATTGAGGTTGTCAAATGCCTTCTCTGCATCAAGAAACATCAGAGCCATTTGTTTTTCTGGATGGGCTTCGTAGTACTCCAAAATATTTAATATTTTTCTTATATTGTGGCTAGTCTGTCGTCCTGCTAGAAAGCCGGCCTGGTCTTGGTGGATTATCTGGTCCATTAGTTTCCTCATTCTCCTTGATAATATAGTTGCAAAGATTTTATAATCTACATTCAACAGAAAGATTGGTCTATAGTTTTTGATTTCCTCCAAATCTGATCCATCCTTTGGTATTAAGGATATTGTAGCTTCTTTCCATATTTCTGGTATGGATTCTGTAACCCACATTTCTTCCATCAGCTTCTTAAAGGGTAGAATTAAGATTTCTTCAAAGCGTTGATAATATTTGGATGGTATGCCATCTGGGCCTGGAGATTTACCCTTGTTTTGCTTTTTAAAGGCCTGTATTATTTCATTCATAGTGATTGGGTCATTTAAAATTTTCCTCTGTTAGTCACTGAATTTCTTTAATCTCATTTTTTTCAAATAGCCATCTTGTTGTTCTAGTTGGACAGTCATTTTTCTATAGAGCTTCTTATAGTAGGATTCAACCACCTTCTTTATTTCTTCCTGGAGAACTTTCTCCTCTCCTTTTTCATCATTCAGTGACATTATTTGTCTTTTAGTATTTTCTTTCCTTAGCTTGTAAGATAGCCATCTTGTAGGCTTGTTTGCATTTTCAAAATAATTTAATTTGGCATATTTAATTTTCTTCTCCATCTCCTCCGTTAACATTAAATTAAGTTTATGTTGAAGTATCTTTATCTTCATTTTTGGTGTACTATTTTCAGGAGCATTTTTTAAGTTGTCTTCTTGATTTTTTAGGTTTATTTCCAAATTTTGATATTCTTTGTTTCTCTTTCTTTTTACTTGCCACATATCTGATTGCCAGTAGGGGTGTGCAATTCAGTATTCTGATTAGGTTAAAGTTACCGAATCAGGGACGTTTAGGTTTTTTTCAGTATTACCGAAACTTTTTCTGAATACCAAAAAATTTCGGTAATACTGAATCAGAGATTGCCCAATCGATTCGGTCATTGTTTTCAAAGAGAAAACATTCTCCCAGCTTTCCGGGAGTCTAGGGGGGCATTTTCTGTCCAAATTACACCAAACTTGGTGGAGACCTTCTCCTAACTCTCCTCTAACTACCCCCCAAGTTTCAGAAAGATTGGACTTCACTGTTTTTTTTTTCAATTTTTTTTTTATTGGATTAGATTATAATATCATTCAGTACATTCATTACCCCCTTGTAAGTCTATTTCTAACCCCCTCCCTTTCCTCCCCCCTTTTTAGTTGACTTCCAACAGTTTTCCAACCCTTAGTCTATTTTATTACTTAATTACTTAATATCTCATATACCCTGTTAAACACACACTTAATACTCTTTTCTCTAAGCTTATTAAATCTCTACTAAAAATATCTCTATATCTCTATGGTACAAGTTTCCCTTTAAATACCTCAGGTAAACCATATATTCTACCTAAAATAATGCTAGCATAATCATATATATTAGCAATCAAGATATTAAAAATAACATTACATCCATTTTACTTTCCGATTATCTAAACTCTTTACTTTCCACAATCCTCCTGATTCTAATATTAACTTAAACTCTAATATTCTATTACACACCCATCTTTTACTTTTTCTTGTTCTGAGCTTATTTTATTTTAAGTCTATAAGGTAACTGTTATACTCAAATATCTATTATATACTCTTTACTTAAACTATATATTGTACATAATATCTAGCTAGCTTAATCTTATATATCTTATGTATCCATAGTAAAACATCTATTATTTAATACTCTATAATTTTTACTTTTATCATAACCCCAATAGTAGCTTAGATTTCTATAATTATATTCCCCCTTTCCCAGTAAAGTCACTTCTCTCTTCTTCTTCTATTACATTTCAATAATTCTCGAACTGCCACAGTTCCCCTTTCACGTCCCATTTTTTTTCTAGATATTGTTTCAATTTCTCCCAATCTGCATTAAATTGTCCTGGATCAAGATCTTTAAGTTTTCTTGTCATTTTGTCCATCTCAGCCATGTACAGCAATTTATAAATCCAATCTTCTGTAGTTGGTATTTCTTGTACTTTCCATTTCTGTGCATATAAAAGTCTTGCTGCTGTAATCATGTAAAATAACAATGTTCTATACTGCATTGGAACATCTTCCATTCCCAAGTTCAGTAGCAGCAATTCTGGGTTCTTATTTATTTGGGTTTGCAAAACCCCATTAATTACTTCAATTATATCTCCCCAGTATTGCTTCACTACCTCACAAGTCCACCACATGTGGTATAATGATCCTTCATGTTTTTTACATTTCCAGCATTTATTATTATATTTCCTAGCGCAATTTTCTTTGGTGTCAAGTACCAACGATAAATCATTTTGTAGACATTCTCTTTAATACTTGTACATGTTGTAATCTTCAAAGTCGTTTTCCACAGGTATTCCCATGCCTCCATTGTTATTTCTTTGTGAAAATTTATAGCCCACTTCACCATCTGGACTTTTACTGTTTCATCCTCTGTAAACCATTTTAAAAGTACTTTATAAATCCTTGAAATTTCCTTTTTACCTTCTTGAAAAGTTACATCTTCTAATTCTGAATTCTCCATTCTTATTCCTCCTTTCAAACAGTCCGAATCGTAAAGATCTCTGATCTGTCTATATTGAAACCATCCATAACATGGAGACAGCTCTTCTTCTGTTTTTATTCTCAATTTTGAAAATTCTACTCGAGTTATCTCCTTATCTCCTTGTAGGTTAAACATTGCTGCTCATTATCAACAGCTCTCGGATCTATTACTTCATACAGAACCACCCAAGAAGGAATTCCATTGTGTAGGTAATTTTTATACTTCTTCCAAATTGTGAAGAGGCTTCTCCGGATATAGTGGTGTGTAAACATAGAGTCTGCTTTTACTTTATCGTACCACAAATATGCATGCCATCCAAATGTTTTTTTGTATCCCTCCAAAGCCAATAACATCCATTCTTTTATCCATGCCAAACATATTGCTTCGTGATATAGTCTTAGATTGGGCAGCTGCATTCCACCTCTCTCTTTAGCGTCCTGCAATACTTTCATTTTCACACGAGGTTTCTTGCCTGCCCACACAAAGTCCGATATTTTCCTTTGCCATTTTTCGAATTGTTTGGAGTCTCGGATAATTGGAATTGTTTGTAACAAGAACATCACTCTTGGCAATACATTCATCTTTACTGCTGCAATTCTTCCCAACCATGACAAATTCAACTTATTCCATTTTATCAAGTCTCGCTCTATTTGTATCCACAATTTCTCATAGTTATTCTTAAATAAGTCTATGTTTTTCACAGTTAGTTCAATACTAAGATATTTCACCTTATTTGTTACTTCACAGTCCGTTATTTCCATTAGTTCTTGTTGTTTCTGTTTAGTCATATTCTTACATAGTATCTTTGACTTCCTTTTATTTACATAAAATCCTGCCAAATCTCCAAATTCCTTTATTTTCTCCATTACCTTTGGCATGTTCTCAATTGGGTCGTCCACAATTAACATTATATCATCCGTAAATGCTCTGACCTTGTAGGAAATGTCTTTTATTTTTATTCCTCGGATTGCATCATCTTCCCGTATCTGAATCATCAATATTTCCAAAACCAAAATAAACAACAATGGTGACAAAGGGCAACCCTGTTTTGTACCTTTACCTATTGTTAATTTTTTAGTCACATCATCATTCACCACAATTGCTGCACTCTGGTCCCTATAAATTTCTTTCACTTCTCGTATGAACTTTTCTCCCATTTGCAGCTTCTCCATAGTGGCAAACATAAAGTCCCAGTTCAAGTTGTCAAATGCTTTTTCAGCGTCCGCAAAGAAGAAACCAACTTCTCTATCACAACGCTTGTCATAGTATTCAATAGCATTTATAACTGTCCTTAAGTTGTCTTTGATTTGTCTATTTGGCAAAAATCCAGCTTGCTCCTCCGCAATAAATTCAGACATCCATCCTTTTATTCTCTCAGCCAAAATCTTCGCAAAGATTTTGTAATCATTATTCAGCAACGAAATTGGTCTATAATTTTTAACATTGGTCAAATCCTGTCCCTCCTTAGGAATCAATGATATATTAGCTTCTCCCCAAGTATTGGGGATCCTCTGATCTCTCATGACTCCATTAATCACTTCTTTCAGGAAAGGCGCCAGTTCATTAGCCATTACTTTATAGAATTTAGCTGTTAGTCCATCCGGACCTGGTGCCTTTCCTAATTTTGTTGACTGAATTGCCTCTTTTATTTCCTCCTCCGTCACTTCCCTATTCAATTTTTCTCTCCAGCTTTCAGAAATTGCAGGGAGCTTCATCTTTTCCAAATACCTCGTTATAGATTCTTTATTCATTTCCTTTTTTTGGTACAGCTTTGCATAAAATTTAAAAAAAGCTCTACTAATGGCTGCCTGTTCCAAATATGTCTTATTCTCCTCACAAATTTTATTTATGATTCTCTTCTCTTTTCTTTTCTTCAGTTGCCATGCCAAATATTTCCCAGGCTTATTTGCACCCTCAAACGACTTCTGGTTCATTCTCTTAAGATTCCATTCCAATTCCTTGTTATTCATTGCCATCAATTGTTCTTGTAGGATTTTAATATCCTGATATATCTTCTTTTTTCCCGGTCTCTTCTTAAGTTGAATCTCTTTGGCTTTTATTTTCTCCATAATCTCTAACCTCTTCTCCTCTTTTTTCCTTCTAACTCTTTCATTTAAATCCATTAGTATGCCTCTAGTCACTGCTTTATAAGTGTCCCATACCTTATTAGTCGAAACTTCCTTATTCATATTATGTTGTATAAAGAATCTGGTCTCTCTTCGTAACAACTCAATGTTTTCTTCTTCATGCAAAAGATCTTCATTTATTCTCCATCCTTTTCTTTTATTTCTTTTCCCAAATCTCCACATAATTGGGTTGTGATCTGAGCCTACCATAGGCATTATTTTCACATCTTTAGTCCATAACGCTAAGTCTTTGGAGGCCCAGATCATGTCAATTCGTGATAAAGTAAAATGTCTTGCAGAATAAAATGTATATTGTCTAGTTTTGGGGTTCTGTCTCCTCCACATGTCTTCTAAAGTCTCTTGTTCCTTTATTGCAAAAAAAGACTTTGGTAGTAATCCTCTTTTCTTTTGTGCAGTTCCTGATTTCTTATCTTCATCCAAGTTGGTAACTCCATTGAAGTCTCCAGCTAAAATTATCTGATCATAAGATAGTTCATCCAGTTGTTTTCCCAAGTCCTCAAAATTTTTTTCTTTTGCTCCATTAGGTGCATATATTCCAATCACCAACACCTTTTTTAAATTCCACATAATTTCCACTGCTAAATATCTGGCTTCCACATCGCTCACTACTAATTTTGGCTGTAATTCTTCTTTTATATACAACACCACACCTTTTTTCTTTTTTTTTGAAGCAGACACAAATTCACTTCCCAATTTTGCAAACTTTAAATACTTTATATCTTGCTTTTTAATATGGGTTTCTTGCAAACATACAATGTCACATTTTTGTTTTAATAGCCAGTGGAAGATATTTTTCCTCTTATTAGGCGAGTTAAGGCCATTTACATTCCAAGATATTATTTTGCACTCCATAATCATAATCTTGTTGTTGGTAAGTCCTTTACATTGTCCCTAATGAACTTTTCCATCTCCAATTCAGATCTGATGCACTTTTTAGCTCCTCCAAATTCGAAGGACAGTCCTTCTGGTATTTCCCATCTATATCTTATCTTCATGTCCTTCAAAATCTGGACTAAATCTTTATATTTTTTGCGATCTAACAGCACCGATCTGGGCAATTACTTCATAATAATCACCACCTTGCCGTCGACCTCCAATGGGTCCTGGAATTGTTTACTCACAATCATTTCTCTTGTGTTTCTAGTAGTGAATTGCACAATCATGTCTCTTGGTAATTTCCTCTGGGTCGCAAATCTTGAATTTATTCTGTATACCACATCTAGGAAAGCCACAATTTCTTCTTCCTCTTTCCCCAGGTATCCAGCCAAAACTTCTGTAATCTGTTCTTGGGCAGATTTTCCTTCACTTTCCGGCAAACCACGAAATCTCAGTTGTTTCTCCATATGTTTACTTTCTGCTACAGCCATTCTGCCTCTCATCGCCCTCATCTCAGTTCGTTGCATGTCTGTTAAAGTGTCCATTGCATTAACTCTTTGCTGTGTGGCTTGCAAATCATTTTGTATTTTTTCCATACCTTTCGTCAGTTCCGCCAATTCCTTCTTAAGTGTCTCTTTTGCCATCTCTTGTATCATATCTTTAACTTCTTTGTTTCCTTCTGAAACTTTTTTATCCAAACTTTCAATTGCTGCTTGCCACTCCTTTTTCGACATCGTGGGGCTAGCTTTGCCTCACTCCCACGAGTCCGCTCTTTTTCTTAACTCCGTGGCGTTTAACTTTATATACTTTTACTTTTAAAAGTCCCAAATTTGATCTATTCCTTTAAGAAAAAAAAACACATTTACACAGTCCAAAATGTCGGGCATCTTTTCTCTATGGTTATTTCAACTATACTTCTAATCCAAGATGGCCTACTTCCTCTTCTGCTGAAGCCACGACCTTTCCCTTCTTCAAAATGGCGATCTTTTACTTCCTGCCGCTTCTCTCCAGCTTCTCTATTGTTCTGACGTATTTCCTGTTCCTCTGCCACACACAGCAGTTCTCGTGATGTTGAGACTTTCCCACAGTCCACTATCTCTTACTCTCCGCAGGTATGTAAACAATAATCAGCTTTCTCTACTAACTCCGTTATACATAGTCCTTTTTAAAAAAAAATTCTTACCAGAACTTCCCCTCGTTATAATCAATCTGTGGCAGTTTTTAAATTTCCTTTAGTACTTTATTTCTTAAAGCAATCTGTCCCGTTTCAAGAGATAGTAATCTTTACCTTCTTAGTCATTTTCGCAGGTTGTAATCACTGTTTCTATATTCAATTCACTTCAAGTCCCCTTGTCCCTGTATGAAGCTTGGGCATGCAGGTCTTATGCCAACCAAATTGGCTCCAAAACTGCTGTAGAGATCTTGGCAAAACCTTTCTTCGGGTGGGACCTCAAGGGACAGGAGAGAGTCCATTGCGCAGGACCCCCCTCACCCAAGATCAACGCGCCCTCAGGTTCTTGAGCGTTCTATGCCTGTTCTCCGCTTGAGAACAGTTGGCTACGGGCAAATCCTCGCCCCTCTAGCCTCCAAAACAGCAGCCCGGACAGCTCAGCTCTTAGAGCTGCGTTAGACCTTCATGGATCCCAAACCGGAAGTCGGACTTCACTGTTTTTGACAGCAATTGTGTTTGGGGTGACTCTCTGATGTGAAGTGAGTTGTGTTATTTTTGTGTAGTAGACTGCTTTTATGCCCTGTTGTGCCCTCCTACTGTGTAACCTAAAGCAGTTAAAGAAATAAAGTGTTTTTGAAAGGAATTGTGTTTTGGGTGATTCTTTAATGTGAAGTGAGTTGTGTTATTTTTGTGTAAGATACTGCTGGCATGCCCTTTGGTGTGCCCCCTGCTGTGTAACCTAAAGCTGTTCAAGAAATAAAGTGTTTTTGACAGGAATTGTGTTTTTGTGATTCTCTGATGTTAAGCGAATTGTGTTATTTTTCTGTGTGGGGGACTGCTGGTGTAATGTGTCACAATGCTTTGCCTACTTGTACTTTGAAAGTGAGAAAATATTTTTTTAAAAACTTTATTCAGTGTGTGTTTGTGTTTTATTCTTTGTTGCGCAGTTGATTCCCATCATAGGGAACAATGGGGCTGGCTGGCCAGCCATCTCTGTAGGTGGTGGGGGAATTTGGGGGGGGTGTCTGTGGTTCAGGTGCTCTTTCACAGGGACAAGCTTGCACTCAGGACTGTGCCCACTATTGTGGCACCCCTGGGCTGTGCATAATTGCCCTGGGAAAGAGAGTTTAAAAGTTCCCACCACAGGGAACAATGTGGGACGGCTGGCCAGCCTGCTTCTGGGGTAGTGGCCGGTGTGGGAATGTTGGGGAGGGTGTCTTTGGGTCAGTGTGGAGCTGTGGGGGGTGGATTTAAAAGGGGGACTGTACCTGTGGCCATAGATGCCACATTCTGTGGGTTCCTGCTGTGGGAGATTTTCCCATAACAGGAATCAATAGAAAGTGGCTGGCCACAGGACAGGGGAGGTTATGTTTTGGGGAGGGTGTGTGTGGTATTTGGCAGTGCCAAGACCTGCGCTGAGACCGGGGGCACCATTTCAACCACCACAGCCCGCTCCGCCACGAGCTCGAGGCCCTGCACCCCAGTTGCTGTCCCATCAACCAGCCCAACCTCTCGAAGCAGTAGCCACTGGTGGGACAGAGCTACTCATGGGTTGGATAAAGCTGGAAGCTACATTTGATGGGGAGCAGCATAAGCTGGGATTCTTCGTGGTACAAGCCTTGCAGTTCTTCAATCAATGGGGCCATCTCTTCCCGAATGAGGAAAGTCGAATCATGCATCTGGCGGCCCGCCTGGAAGGCATAGTTTCAGAATGGTATGTAACTCTCTACGATATGGGGCCACTGGAACTGGGAAGCTTACAAGCCTTCATAGCAGCACTGAGAGCCCAATACAAAGACCTGCTGGAGGGCGAGAGGGCCTGCACTGAACTCCAAACCATTCGACAAGGGTTTCAATCTGTAAGAGAGTAAGCAGCTAAGTTCTGACTGAAGAAGCAGTGAAAGTCAAACTGTTTCATAACGGAATGAATCCTAAACGTCTAGATCGGGTGCTGTCTTTGTGACAGCCAGGGTGTGACATCTGTATGCTGACTCTCTACTCCTCCACCCCAAAATCTAGGATATTTATGTACTTTGCTCTTGTCTGTCTAATGGAGTCATTGTACTTCAATGCAAACTCAAGACAGGGCAGCCCTTTTTCTCTCTAAAACAGATGGATCTTTCCCTAATACCCTCATCATAAAAAGGCAAGAGGGAAAAGGGAATAATAATCTGCCCTGTTGCTCATCGAGCGGTTCCTGATTTTTGCCCATTAGTAAGGCAGATGTACTCCATTTTGTAAAATCAACATTATTTTTGGCTTCATATAATATATAATACTTTAGTATATCATCATTTTCTGGTTGTTGTTATTATCAAGCTGAGTCATGGCCTAATAACGACAATGACAACAACAACAATGACAACAACACTATTAATAAGCGGTGATTTTGGTTCTGTCTGGGAGGGAAATTGTGGGATTTTGCAAAGGGTGACTGATATTAAAGTGTGTGTTCCTTCTGCTGTGTGCAGTTGTTATAGGGGAAGGCTGAGCAAGTTTCTGATGCAACAGCCCTTCTGCTCTTGCCTTTGAAACGCAGCCTGCCTGCCTGCCTACGTATGAAGTTTCTCACTACTGGTGGGTGCTTTGCAAGAGCGAGTCTCTGAGGAAAAGATTTCCTTCATCCCTCTAGCCCCTCATTATGGAAGCTTCACTTCTCCCCAGGAAAAAGGCAATATTTTGTATCTTTGAACTTGAAAACATACCTAGCTTTTGCATGAAAAAAAAAGACCATCTTGTGGGATTCCTTTTCTCTGAGAAAATCTACTGAAAGAATCTCTTAGAAGCAGGCGTCTTTGTCTGTAGATCTGGTTATATCAGATAATTTACTAGTATCCAGGAGGACTGCATCCACCTTCTGAGTACTTCTTCATTGCTGCAGACATTGCCATGAGTGCTCTAAAGCGCACTTTGGTCCTCTTTACATATTATACAAAATGTGAGCAAACATGAGTTTGGTTGTAGAAGACACCAGCTCAACTCACATTCAACATGTGACACAATGCACACCTTCAAAGCAGGGGTCAGGGGGCTCCCATGCATGTGTGGAGGCAGGGGGAGTGTCTTCGTTTCTTCCTTTGCACCCTGTGCTCTTCAGCCAGCAGAGAAGGGCATTGGGGGGAGGGCTGTTTGTTTTGCTGCCAGTTCCACGTGTCTGCCCAGGAGCGATTAGCACACATCCCTCATTGAACACTCTGCATCATGTCACCCATTAAACACAAGTTGAGCTGGAGTTGCCCCAAAACAAACTCACGTTTGCTCACATTTTGTGTAACATGTAAAGAGGCCCTGGTGAGTCTTCCTGCATCAATGATTTTTCAGAAGCTGCGAGAATATATCTAACAAGCAAAAGCAGCATCGGGAAGGGATTTGAGGACTCCCGATGAAAAATCTCAGTCCATTGAACTTGCCCTGGAACAGCACTGTATAGTTTGTCCCTGTTCTGCCTTTGAACAAGTACTGTGGTTACGCTACAAGAGTTTACTTGTACAAAGAATCCATGCTATCAAATGTAAAAGAAAAAAACCCACCTGAAGTCTCATTTGCAATGTCCGTGTTATTTTAATAGGCTTGTTTCATAGTCAAGATTGAAATGTTCTATGCTAATAAGCTAATTGGTTTAGCCTAGTAGGGTGGAGTAAGTATCTAGAGCCAGGCAGCTGAGGAAGAGGCTGCTTGCTAGGGACTGAGATAAAATGTCATACATCTCTAGGAATCACTGGAAACTCTATGGTTAAACCATAAATTTTTCCTGTGAGTCCTAAAGCAAATGTAACCCCATTAGTTAATTGGTTTAGCCCAGTTGGGTGGAGTCAGTATTTACAGCCATACAGCTGTGGAAGAGGCTGCTTGCTGGGGACTGAGATAAAATTTTAAGTGCTCTTACCATATTGAATAACGTAACTGGACTCACACAATGTGAAAATGTATGAGTAAATGTGGTGTGTGTGTGTTATGTTTAGTTTGCTGTTATTACTGGAATCATATTACTATTATTACAGGGATGTAATTTCTGAGTTGAAGACTGAAGTCTGGGCTCCAGTTTATTTTGGAAATCAAGAGTACTGTGTCAAGGGATTCTGACACTTGGTGGACCTAAAAAGGTAGACTTTGCTCAACCTTAAGTGGTGCCAAGAGACAAGACGCTATAAGGCTGAAGTTAAAAGCATTATTTGCTGCAAGTTCTGTTTTCTGTTACACCTGAGTGTTTGGTTTAGGATTGCCATTCCCCTGGTGGGGGTGGGGGATCCCCTGCCCTTGGCCTCCTCTCCCCACCACCACTCACCTGGCTGGCAGGGGGAAAGGCATGGGAACAAGCCTCCCGGGGCATGCTCCCAGGGCAGCACAAGCTTCGTACTGGCTGATCCCGGGGCCTGTGTGATGATGTCACTCCCAGAAGTGATGTCATCGCACAAGCATTGGGATTGTGTACATGCAAGTCTCAGAGGAATGCAAGGTAAGTGCCAGGTCGCCCCATGTCGGAAGAGTATAGGGACTTGGCAACACTAGTTTGGTTATAAAAACCTAGTTGTATTGTTCTGTCTATTGAAAGGTTTTGATTCAAAGAAATTTCTTAACTTACGTTGTCTTGCAAATTTGATTCCTAATTTTGCTCCATAGAACCCATACAGAAAGGGGTTACACTAACAGATGCTAACTAGAAAAAAATGTTGAATTTACTCCAAATAATTCTCAAAATTATTTTCTGCACTTTAATGCCAAATATTCTCTAGTTATTCCTGGAACGGTAAAATATTTATAAACAGCCACTTAGTTTTGATATACCTAATCATTATATCTGATTGGCCATTGATCACCAGATCAGCAAAATGGAGCTCAGGTCAGACAAGGGGTTCTATACAAACCTGAAGGAAGTCTCTGGTTTGCAGAAAAATCTAACATGTGAAAAAAGGGGGGAAATTAAAACTCACCCATATAACAGAAATGCCACCTATAACTTAAAGAAAAGAATGCCCACTGAGCTATCAGTAAGCCATTTGAGGGCCTTCTAAGCAACCACAACAATATTGCTGATCAGCTTTCTACACCTTGATTTTTATTAAGCAAAACTTTGGGTGGGGTGCAGCAGTAGACTCAGAGGCCAACACAGTCCTGGAAAAGGCCCTGCTTCCCATCATATCATTGATAGCTAGAAATAGTCTACATTTTGTTATAGAAATTTCATGTACCTCTCTTTAAGTCTGTATCTGTATTCAGTGCCAAAGGGGTACCATTGCGTGTATATACTCAATACACCTGGAAGAGGATGTCAGATCCAGTGTATATCTAAACTGTACTGACTCCATTTTCTAATGCTTCTAGTGTTTAAGTGCTTTCTTCCCAGGTGCACCAGTTCCCAGGCAGCATTCCCACCGGAGGAGACTGTTTTGTCTAACACCGTTCCACCAAGCATTGGCCTTGAAGGAGAGCAGCTTCCCAGGACTGAGAGATGTTGTTTTGAGAACTGTGGGGGGAGGCTGATCCAGATGGGTATTGTTACTCTGTGTCCTATGCTTGCTCTTCATTGGTAACAATGATCATGTACCATCCTGAGTCTCCTATTCAGGACAGTGGACTATAATGGACCTTTTCTGCAATAAAGCTTCCTTTGCCAGACACTGGACTTATTCTTGCTTCTAAAGGGAACCTTGCAGAGAGTGCCTTATCTAGCCACAGTCTGACATTTTTGTTACCAATCATGTCTGAGTCGGGCCCAGCGGAATCCAAGGTTGTCCCGGACAGGGATCCTTTGTTTGATCCGTATGCGTCTCCCGACAATCAACCTGTGCAAGCCCAAGACTCCCAGGAGCTGGGAGCAACCGGGAACGGAACCGGAGCTTCCACTTCCACCCCGCCTCTCATCGACCTCAGTACTCGGGACGAGACCGAAGGCGACCTCGGGGCAAGGCCGAAAGCAACCGCTCTCCCCTTGATCTCGGTACCCACCCCGTCGGAGTGGGGAGCCAGACCCCGAGAAACGAGAGAGCGCCGGGCAGGTGGACTCCATCCACGAGTTTCGATGGACGGGCGCCGAAGCCTAGAAACCGTCCCGGAGCTAGATAGCAGCCAACCATGGCGATATTGGAACAGGACGTTTGAGCAGACGGAGGGGGACACGTCTCGCCGCGGCGCCCTGAGTTGGGATTATTCCGAACTTGCTCCGTGGAAAGAGCCAACGGAAGTCCCTGAACAAAGTTGGGAGCAGATACAAGGTCGCACCTATGCGGTAGATACCAGCATCTCGGCCGTGACAGGTATGGCCAAGGGAATTCTAGCCGCGAGGTCGCGAGTCGTCCAAGGGGACCCTCCTCCTTGGGGCCCTTTCTCCCCGGTGAGTACAACGAATGAAGGTTCCATGAGTGAACAACCGGGGCCAAGTCGAATGCAACAGTTAGAAGCTAAGCTGATGGATATGGAAGAAAGTTTGGCTCATGCCATTCATTTAATTTCCTCAATGGGAGCAGGAGAAAGACTGTCTCCTGAAGAGATGGCGATACAGATAGCTACCCTCCAAAGTGTCATCTCCTATCCAGTGGAAGAAGTTCAGCAGCGGTCGTCACCTACAGGCGAGGGGGGCACCTATCCTGGCGAATCGGGAGAACAACCCAAGGAACTTCCCACACAGCAGGAAGTTCCACCGAGAAGGGATAACCCGGTTGAGCCACCCGGAGAGACTCCCACCGAACCTCCTAACGCGGGAGGGGATGTGCCGCCAGACGAGACTCCCGTTGAGAGGCCTACGGAAGGGGAGGAAAAGCCAAGTGATACACCGGTGATACCCCCCCATACTTCTCCTATAACGGTCCGGCCGGACCAAGCGGGAGCACACACGGCTCCATCCGAGGGGGGAGCCCCTGGTCAACCGCGAGAAACTGTTCCCGTCGGGCAACCTTCGAGAGATGGTCTACCAGCGCCACGAGGCCAGCCGTTGCTTCCCAGAATAACAACGCCTGGAGGGGCAAGCCCGCGCGGCCTTCCGCCCGTTCGACCCTCGCCGCTGCGGCCCCTCTCACCTCGACCGCAGCTCATACCGTTGCAGCAGCCCCAGGACCAGCCCGCCTTACCACCTCCGAATCAACCGGGAAGGCCTGCACCACTACGGCACCTCCAACCCCCTCCTCAGCGGCCGATCTCCACTCAACCACCCCAGCCTCCTCCACCTCGACAGCTGCCGCCAACGCCTCCCGTGTTACCAGCCAGGCCAAGACTGCCGCCACCTACTCGCCCGCCACTGCAGCCTCCGGCCCAACCGAGACCACCCCCGGCAGCTCAACCACGGCAACCTCCGCCGGCGCTGCCGGTTCAACCGCCGCCAGTACAGCCGCCACCGTTGCCCCGACCGAGGCTCCAGTTACCTCCTCCCGCGCCCCAGGCGCAATTAAGACTGCCGATGGACTTCTACCCAGCGCCTGCTCCAAGACAAGAACTCCCGATGGGCTGGGTGAAGCTGGAAGCCACTTTCGATGGGGATCCCTCCAAACTGGGATTTTTCCTGGTGCAAGTGGTACAGTTTTTCAACCGGTGGGGGCACCTTTTCGGCAGTGAGGCTAGCCAAATTGAACATCTTGGATCTCGTTTACAGGGCAAGGCAGCAGATTGGTATGTAGGACTATACAATGTTGGGGCCCCGGAACTCGATACTCTCCAGGGGTTAGTGGATGCTATCCGAGCACAATATGAAGACCCCTTAGAAGAAACCCGGGCCCGAACAGAATTGCAAGCCATCAAACAGGGCAGCATGTCAGCAAGAGACTATGTCACAAAATTCCGGCAATTAGCAGCCAAGTGCCCTAGGTGTGAGGAGTCCACCAAGATTATTCTGTTCAAACAAGGACTTAACCCGAGACTTTTGGACAGAGCCCTCATGCAAGACAATCCCCCTACACTGTTAGGTTGGATCCAACTTGTTTGCGAAGTGGAGAATCGCATTTTGGAAGTCCGTTTGGTTGAACAACAACAACAAACGGGACAAAGAAGACCATTGACCTTACAGAGGGGAGCACGGGGAGCTGGCTACGCCACCCGTGGAGCGAGAGATGCTAGATGGCAACAAGGGCTGTGTTTGCAATGCGGACAGGCTGGTCACTTTGCAGCACAATGCCCCTACCGGCCTGTGCAAAGACCTCCGCTTCAATTACGGCGTCCAACCCTTGCTCCGTTTCCTACGCTCCAACGCCCGACTCCCGCTCCACGAGCGAATAGAGGCCGCGGCGCTTCCCAAAGGCCAGCCTCCGAGAGAGGGCTGGAAGCGGAAGAAGTTATGGAATACGATCCCGCTTCCCCAACTTCAGAAGTCAATCCAGAAAGTCCCCAGTCGGGAAACGAGATGGATCTGTCGTAAAAGGGCCCAAACGACAGATCCGCCCCAAGCCCGTCCCTGCTCGGAACCGGCCACCTGGGTCCATCTTATTCATGCCAGTGACTCTAATCAACCCAGAGAGGAAAATGCACATTCGGGTGCAAGCTCTTATTGACTCGGGCTGCTCGAGAGACATCATAGCCCCAGCTCTAGTCAATGGACTGGTCTTACCAACTCGGGATTTACAAAATCCAGTAATCTTTGAACAAATGGATGGTACCAACATGAATCCTGTCACAACTGAAACCATCCCGGTGATCACAGGCATGGGACAACATTGGGAGAAGAGGTCCTTTGTCATCAGCTCTACTGCCAAGTACCCGTTAATTCTAGGCAGCAAATGGCTATGTGATCACAATCCCTACATAGACTGGGCACAAGGATGTATTACCTTCAGTCATGCCAACTGTAAAAATCACCGTTGGAATCAAAACTGGGGCGAAGATCCAACTCATAAGGAAAAAGCCCTTCTCACCCAAGAAGAAGTCAACCAAATACCCGAACCGTACTGGCCTTTTCTAAATGCTTTCTCTGAGGAGGAAGCTGATACACTACCCCCACACCGACGAACGGACTGTGCGGTGGAAATTTTACCCGGAGCCTCACTGCCCAAAGGACGACTCTATCCCATGAGTCTCCATGAACGCGAAGAGCTCCGGAAATTCATCGACACCAACCTCCAACGAGGGTTCATCCGCCCAGCCTCTAGCCCCCACGCCGCTCCAGTCCTCTTCGTGAAAAAGAAGGATGGGGGACTCCGACTGTGCACGGATTTCCGAGGACTGAATGCAGTATCCACCAACAACGCCTATCCTATACCGCTCATCCGAGACCTTCTCAACGTCGTGGCTCAAGGTAAGATCTTTACGAAATTAGATCTAAAAGATGCTTACTTCCACGTTCGTATCAAGGCAGGGGATGAGTGGAAAACCGCGTTTAATACGCCCCTCGGACAATATGAATACTTAGTTATGCCTTTTGGATTGACGGGAGCCCCGTCTGTATTCATGTCCATGATAAACGAAGTTCTACACGAATTTCTGTACAAAGGGGTGGTGGTGTACCTTGATGATGTTTTAATTTATTCGGACACCGAGGAAGAACATATTCAAATGGTACAAAAAGTCCTAGCCACCTTGATGAAGAATAAACTGCCCATCAAGTTGTCCAAATGCGAATTCCATAAAACCGAACTCACTTACCTCGGGTATTGTATCTCCCAAGAGGGTCTGAAAATGGATCCAGCCAAAATACAGGCGATCCAAGACTGGCAGAAACCCACCACCCGTAAAGAACTACAATCCTTCCTGGGTTTTGCCAACTTCTATAGAGACTTCATAGCAAATTTCGCCCAAATCACACTCCCCTTAACAGAGTTGCTGAAAACCAAAGATAAAAGGGACCAGGCTAAAAGACCCTCTTCCAAACTACAATGGACCCCCGATTGCCAAACAGCCTTCGAATGCCTAAAAAAGCAATTTGTAACGGAACCCATCCTCTCCCACCCCAACGAACAATCCCCCTTCATAGTACAGGTCGACGCCAGCGATACGGCGATAGGGGGGGTTTTGCTACAGAAGGGGGAGGATGGGAAATTGCGGCCTTGTGCTTTCTTGTCTAGAAAATTTTCGGAGGCGGAAAGGAATTGGAATGTGTGGGAGAAGGAGGCCTTTGCAGTAAAAGCAGCCCTTACTAACTGGAGACATTGGCTGGAGGGGGCGCGATACCCTTTCGAGGTCTGGACAGATCAAAAAAATTTGGAGGCCCTCCGAAGCCCACGCAGACTGAATGCCAAGCAATTGCGATGGGCGGAATTCTTTTCCAAATTCAACTTCACTCTAAATTATCTCCCGGGCAAAACTAACTTTTTGGCGGACGCCCTGTCGCGCATGCCCCAACATAAGAGCAAACGGGAGGAGACTGTCGACACGGTCTTCTCGCCTACACAACTTGGGGGCGTGGTGACTACTCGCAGCCGTGCCAAGCAGCCCCTCCCGGCCAACCAAGAGTGGAAATCGAAACTTAAAACTGAAGTGGAGAAGGAGGGGGATAAAGCTCCGCGAAACAAACTAACCCAATCCCCACACGGGGATTGGCTAGCTGGGAGCAAGTTTTATGTCCCAGACAGCCTCAAGCTGGAGGTCTTGCAGCGCTGTCATGATGCTCCCACTGCTGGACATTATGGGTACTTGAAAACTTTGCACCTAATTCAAAGGCAATTCTGGTGGCCGGGCATGCGCAAAGACATTTCCCAATACGTTAGTTCCTGCCCTGTTTGCCTCAGCGCAAAAACCAGGAAAGGGAAACCTCCGGGTCTCCTGCAACCATTGGAAACGCCGAACAGACCCTGGGAAATAATATCTATGGACTTTATCACTGATCTACCTATTTCAAAAGGACATAATTGTATTTTAGTTGTGGTAGATCTGTTCTCCAAACAAGCTCATTTTATCCCCTGTACTGCTATACCCTCCGCTCGAAAACTAGCGGATCTGTTTCTAAAACACATCGTAAAATTACATTCTTTTCCGTCCAAGGTGATTTCGGATCGCGGCGGACAGTTCGTTGCCAACTTCTGGCGGGAGCTTTTGAAAATGTTGAATATTGAGCAAGGCATCAGTTCAAGCCACCACCCACAAACCGACGGGCAATCCGAAAAAACAAACCAAATATTAGAACAGTTCCTTCGTTGCTACATCAATTTTCAACAAGATAATTGGGTGGACCTTCTCCCTCTAGCCGAATTCTCCTATAACAACAGTGTACACGCTTCAACGGGAGAGGCCCCATTCAAAATTGTCTACGGGACTCACTTCAATCCCTTCCCGTTGGACGCACCCCCTCTCCATTCCTCTAAATTGCCAGATGTATCTTCATGGTGGGGGGAGGCGGCGCAGCAGTGGACTCTTATTAAGAAACACCTTGAAAAAGCCAAACTGGATTATAAAAAATACGCAGATCGCCATCGTGTGGCCGAATGGGAATTACAACCCGGAGATCATGTGTATATTTCCACAAAAAACCTGAAACTAGCTCAGACAAGCCGCAAACTCGCTCTGAAATTCCTGGGACCTTTTCCTGTGCGCAAGATAATAAATAAAGTGACCGTTGCTGTAACTTTGCCCAAGAACCTGCGCCATGTGCATGATACGTTCCATGTCAGCCTTTTAAAGAGAGCCCCCACCGACAACAACTGGCACATCAAAGCTCCACCCATTCCAACTTTAATTGACGACCAAATACACTATGAGGTGCAACAAATTTTGGACTCTAAACTCAAGCGAAATCAGCTTTTTTACCTCATTAGATGGAAGGACTTTGATTCTGGTTACGATGAATGGGTGGACTCTGCACATGTTCATGCTCCTAGATTAACCAAAGCTTTTCATACTCGCTACCCATATAAACCAGGGGGGGATCTGTTTTAAGGGGGGCAGAATGTCAGATCCAGTGTATATCTAAACTGTACTGACTCCATTTTCTAATGCTTCTAGTGTTTAAGTGCTTTCTTCCCAGGTGCACCAGTTCCCAGGCAGCATTCCCACCGGAGGAGACTGTTTTGTCTAACACCGTTCCACCAAGCATTGGCCTTGAAGGAGAGCAGCTTCCCAGGACTGAGAGATGTTGTTTTGAGAACTGTGGGGGGAGGCTGATCCAGATGGGTATTGTTACTCTGTGTCCTATGCTTGCTCTTCATTGGTAACAATGATCATGTACCATCCTGAGTCTCCTATTCAGGACAGTGGACTATAATGGACCTTTTCTGCAATAAAGCTTCCTTTGCCAGACACTGGACTTATTCTTGCTTCTAAAGGGAACCTTGCAGAAAGTGCCTTATCTAGCCACAGTCTGACAGAGGACACCCCCAAATTGTCGTTGACCAGCCCATGTTTGTCATGCCCTATATATACCATAGAGTCATGCCAGTTATGCTAGGACTCAATTTCACACCAAGCCTTTTATTTAGAAAATGACCATGATGCTTAGAAGTATGCAGATTTTCTTTTCTTTTACTGTTACAGAATTCCATTGTTAGATGGCAAGATTCCTAAAATTATCAGAATGGAACATGCACAGTTTGCTGTAGCTTCCCTCATTTCATTGGCAATGTTCAGTGCAGTCAGTAATGTAAGGAGGGAGCTCCTTACATTACTGATGTGCATGTATGAATTGATTTAAAAAACCTGCAAGAAAGCAATCTTGATGTGATTTCCTCCATATGATGTTCAACGGATATGCCCCTGTGGCTTTGAGCACTGCTAAAATATACACAATAAAAAAAATCTTGATATAATTAAGGAAACTCATGGATGCTTGATGGTAGAATAGCAATCTTTACATTTATAAAGTTGGAGACCGTGTGACATGAGCATCTCTGCAGTCAGCATCTGTGTGTGCATCTGTTTGTGTTTGTGGAGGTATGTGGAATGGGGCATACTTTCCCATTATATAAAGGCTTTTCATTGACCGCTTGTTCCTTCACTCATGGTGAGAAAGTTCTGTGGACGGAAACCTTCAGGGTTTGACTCTTGGCACGATCAATTTGTAACCATTTCTCACTTTGTTAAGGAAGATTCTTCCTATATATATTTTGTTGAATTCCATTTATTTTCTGCTGAGAAAGGCAACAAAGCAGAAATATGTAACAGAAAGTGACTGTTTATGCTTGAACTTCCTACCAATGAATAAGGAGATCTGGCTTTACTGTTAGCATAACTACAACTTTGCTAAACATTATTATTATTTTATTAAATCTGAACCTTAATTTTGAAAGTCAATTCTGAAAGGTCTAGTTCATTCATTTCAGCTACTCAGAAAACCTTTGGCTGTTTCCTGAGATTTGTCCATCAATATTAATGTTCCAGTGGGCAGAAAGGTCTTTGTTCATATTTTAGCTGTTCTTCTCTTATTCTTGGTACTTTGATAAATTTCCGGCCATAGCAACCTTGCATGATTCCGTAAGGGGGAAGCTTCCTTTCCGTTTGTTCTGTTGTCTTTTGCTGTCTGTATTCAGCAGAATTGTAAATTGCCTTTTAATAACAAAACAAAATCATTACAGTCCTACTGTATCCAGAAGTCAAGATTCACAACTCAGTTGTCTGCAATATAGATTTCTATGTGAGTGAGGACCCTAATACAGATTTGATTGTGGGGATGGATTAAATATTCTGCAGTGTGTGATGTGGAATACTTAATAGTATCGTCCTCTGAGAGAACCTTTGAAACAAGAACATGCTAGACCCATTTTCAATGCTAAGTTTCTTTTAAAAATGTCCATAGTTCAGAACATGCAGATACTGCAGAAGGGTGTTGCTGGGCAGTATTTTCACTCCTCATTTCCCACCCACCGTGTGAAACCAGGCAATGCTCTATAAATGCAATCCAATCCCACATGGCTACCCAAATACATGGGGAGAGTCTGAATGGATGTAGCTGGACATTGATTGCTTTGGTCTGATTAAGGCTCGCCCCTCCTGAGGCAGAAGCAAGGAGCATTTTTGCAAATTTACTGTG
Organism: Eublepharis macularius; assembly: GCF_028583425.1. Classification (NCBI taxonomy): domain Eukaryota; kingdom Metazoa; phylum Chordata; class Lepidosauria; order Squamata; family Eublepharidae; genus Eublepharis; species Eublepharis macularius. The sequence goes on from NC_072792.1 coordinate 6,767,776, forward strand.
AAACAAGTCCCACTAAGTTCAAGGGGGTTTACTCCCAGGTCAATATATAGGTTTGGGCTGCACGATTTCAACCCCAATTTTGTGCATTCTTACTTGGAGGAAAATCCCATTGAAATTAATAGGACTCTCCCCCAATAAAGTTGCATAGAATTAGGCTGGAGGTATTAAAACTACAAGTATAATGTTTGTAAAGATATGATAGGTGTAGAGAAAATTGAAAATGATTTCTTATACATGTATTATTTTTCTTTGTTCTCTTCTTTTTCTTTTTCTCCTTTACTTCTTTTTCGTTTCTCTCTTTTCCCTTTTTAATGAGATTTTAATGTATCAATAAAATGACATTTACTAGGTCTATCCGCACTGAAGTATATTTTTGTGATTTATAGTACAGATGCGTATGCATTCCCTATTGCTGTGAATTTTACCTTAATTGAGAAGGAAAATACTCATTAGTGAACTGAGAACAGAATGTGCTAATTGGGAGCACATAAACACATCTCACCACCCTTCTGTGTTTTTCTTTAGAAAAGAGACATAGATCTACTTTCTTTTATTGTTTAATGGCATCTAAGTAAAAGAAAAATTCTCAGCCCCAGTATCATCAAAGATAGTAAAATGGCCAGGAGAATGAATTCCAACACTAAAGCTTGCATTTATTGGTGTTCTGGAAAATTGAAACTGACCTTTTAGTTTCTTAATGATAGCAACTACCTTTGCGATCAGAGTACCAACTAAGGAACAAAAAGAAATGAAGATTTTGTTAAGTTAAAAATCCTGAGAAATCCCAAAATAAAATCACTTGCAGAGGATAACTATCTACCTCTGAGGAATCTGATACTACTAAGTGCTGTGCAAAAGAAGGAACGGATCCACCCACAGGAATGGGCACACTTAGGGAGAACCGTACAACAGAACCCCCCTCACCTTGTGTCAGAGCATGGATTCCTCAGAAGCATCCTATTTATGTTGGTTGTGAGGCGGGAAATATGACAACAACACATGCTATTAGAAGGCTGCAATTTAATCTTGAATACATCCAGCTGTAAGTTTGACTCTTGCTCTTGCTGAGAATTCGATAGGAGGGCTGGATTGTATGGTGATGATCTCAAAGAGATACTACACTAACAAGTTAGGGACCATAGACTTCACCACTATGTTGCCATACGTACGGTCTGTTGCTTTAGGTACGCGCTCCTATGTACTACCCTATTGCTTTAAGAATGACCCTACTGGGTAGTTCTATGTTGTCTAATGTCAGTCCTAGAATTGCTTCTGCTCTGTTTCAGCATTTCTTCAACTCTGTATTGTATGTTTGCTAATGTTATGTTTTTGTAAACTGGCATTTATTTACCCTATGGCATTGTTTATGGACATTTTCTTGATATTAACTGTGCTAATATCACCCTTTGTAATTCACCTTGAGTCTCAGTGAGAAAGGCAGACTATAAATGACATAAACAACAACAGTAGCAGCAGCAGCAGTAACAGCAACAACAAAAACAATCTTGTTTTCTCCCACCCAGCCCCAAATTCCTACCAACCCCTGAAATGCTGGCCTTTTTTTGGACAGGCAGTTTTTGCTGCTTTTAGCCCCATACCTCTTAGGGTTTTCTTCCAAATTCTGGATGCTTAACTCTCCCTCCAGATTTCAATCAGGTGTTTCAAGGGTTCTCTTCCAAAGTTTCTGCCTGCAATTCTTCTGCATGTCTTCTAAGTGTATGTGTCATAAAGCTAGGGAGTAGAGGTGGGCACGGTTCGCGTAATGGACCTAATTTTGCCACGAATTTACCCAGTTGTCATTCGCGAACACGTGGGTCGTGGGCATGTGTTTTACTCACGAAAGCGCCGAACTTTGGGGCTTTCTGTCCGTCTGTCCGTTGGCCCGTCATGCCAGGATTCCTGCCGTCCCCGCTCAAACAATTTCCTAGGCAATGGTGTGGAGCCACCTTCCCCGTTTGGAACACACCAATCTTAGCCCAGGAAACCTTGATTGGCAGCTCTGTCAGCCAAACAGAGATCACCAGTGTTTCTGCATAAAAGACAAAGTGCACGAAGCCCTGCTTCATTTTGCTGGTGTGGGGATGCGAGTTAGCTTAGAAACTGCTTGCTGCAGGGAAGTTTTTTTTTTTGTGAGAGCGCGGCTTGTGCCTTAGGGCTTTGGGGCTTCGGTTGCAAGACAGCTTACTCTATTCTCCATTCCTGTTTAATTTTTTTCTCCGTTCAATTCTGGTTTTCTTGAGAGCACATTTAAAAAATCCTTTTACCGCTCTATCGGGTTACTCTGATTTCTTTCTTCTTTCGAGTCCTTGGGTTCTTCTGGGACTTAATCCCCCCTCCCCCCCAAAATCTCTTCCTTTTTTCTGGGTTGCCGGTGAGTTCTATTGTGCTTTGACCCCACCCACTCGCAGACCCACAGTAGGTGCAAGGCAGCTTTGGGCGCTGTCTGCTTGAGTTCTTGCCTTCTTTCCCCCACGTTCTTTCTTGGCTGCTGATGAGATGCAAGGGGAGCCTGCTACTGGCCTCTGTGAAACACTCACTCTTTGACGACTGGCAGCACGCTTTGGGGGGGCTCTCTGCTTCACTTCTTTCTAAGCCTTTTACTCCCTAAATAGTGGGTGACTTGGGGGGAGCTTTCCTGCCTGGCTTTTGAGGTGCAAGGGGGGGCTGCTACTGGCCTCTGTGAAACACCCGCTCTCTGAAAACCGGCAGCACACTTTGGGGGGCTCTCTGCTTCACTTCTTTCTAAACCTTTCACACTTGGGGGGCTCGCTGCATTGTCTCCCCCCTTTGCATGGGCACCTGCTGTCCCCTCTGGCCAGAGGGGAATGGGTCCCCTGAATCATGCCTGCCCCGCGAAGGCAGGAAGGTGGTTGAGTTCTGTTGCTGATGCTGCTGTCATGTTTCTGTCCCCCCTTCTCAGGAACCATGCTGACCCACCCAAGCAATGTCTCCTGTCCTGCCCATCCCCCACATTCCGCAAAGGCAGGACGGCAGATCCGGTCTGCCTTCCACTTCACGAGGGACTCTCCTGTTACTGCTCTCTCCTTGGTTACATACACGGTTGCAATTGAGCAGCTGATTGTACCATATAGGGGTGGAGTCGGTTGTCGATGTGGCAGCTCCCCTGTCAACGGGACTGACGGGACCTCTTTCAGCTGGGTGGGAAAGTGTCATGCTGCAACTGAGGACCTCGGTGGTGAAGCAGGAAGGTGGGTGGGTGCAGTCGGGTGATGTCGGCTACTGTGCTGCTCTCTCTTTGATTAGCCTGGTTGTGTGATCCCGCAGCCGAAGGATACAGTCGGTTAACAATGTGGAGGATCCATGACAGGACCTCTTTCAGCTGTGTGGGAATGTGTCATGCTGCAACTGTGTGTGGACCTTTCCGGTGAGGCAGGAAGGTGTGTGGGTGCAGTTGGCTGCTTTCAGCCATTGTGCTGCTCTCTCTTTGGTTTTACAGCAGCCGACTGCATTGTGTGAGGATACATTTGGTTGACAATGTGGAGGCTCCCCGACGGGACCTCTTTCAGTTGGGTGGGGATGTGTCCTGCAACGCTGGTCCTTTCTGGCGAGGCAGGAAGGTGGATCTGTTGCCGCTGCTGCAATGTCCCTCAGTGGGACCCTCGGCTAAGGAGGACAGTCAGTAGCTGTGGGACTTTCCCCCTCCTCCCCCTCCTCATGACGACACGTAGTGTCCCTCATGTCCTCATGATGACACGTCCTGTCCCTTCCATCCTTTCTGGTATGGCAGGAAGGTGGGTGAGGTCGGCTGCCACCAAGTTTACACTAAGATGGAGCTTCAGGTGCAGTCACCTGGTAGCTGTGGGATCAGGCTTTCCCCGGGTGAATGCGGCCTCCTTCCCCCCCCCTCGGTGAGAATACCAGCACGCTCTATTTTGGCCTGTTGGGAACAGGGGGAACCTCCCCCTCCCCCTCCTCATGATGACAAGTCCTGTCCCGGTATCCTCCTCCTGACGACAAGCCCTGTCCCTCGTATCCTCCTCCTGATGACACGTCCTGTCCCTGGTATCCTCCTCATGATGAAAAGTCCTGTCTCTCGTATCCTCCTCCTGACGACAAGCCCTGTCCCTGGTATCCTCCTCTTAATGACATGCCCTGTCCCTCGTATCCTCCTCCGATGACACGTCCTGTCCCTCGTATCCTCCTCCTGACAACAAGCCCTGTCTCTCGTATCCTCCTCCTGACAACAAGCCCTGTCCCTTGTATCCTCCTCCTGACGACAAGCCCTGTCCCTCGTACCTTCTAAGTACCTCCTCTTATTCTTTATAAACTCAACTACTTCCATTATAATTTGTATGTTGACAAAACAGTCTAAGGCACGACTGTTGTCCCTCCCATCCTTTCTGGTGAGGCAGGAAGGTGGATATGCTGTGGGGGAAGGGGCTGCTGTGCCCACATGTCCTTCCTTTGCCGATGCCGCCACATTTGGGGAAGTGGGTATCATCAGCGACCGTCCTGCTCCTGCAAGCACAAGGGCCCCTCCGAGTGGGGAGGCTGCTTCCACGCCCTCCCCCAGGCATGGGGGAGGGGGCTGCAGTGTCCACATGTCCTTCTTTTGCTGACACTGCCACATTCGGTTCAGTGAAGTGGGTGTTGTTGGTGACTTTCCTGCTCCTGTGAGCACAAGGGCCCCTCCAACTGGGGAGTCCGCTTCTGCTCCCTTCCCCCAGGTGTGGGGGAGAGGTCTGCAGTGCCCACATGTCCTTCCTTTGTTGATGCCACTATGTTCGGTGAAGTGGGTGTCATCAGCAACCATCCTGCTCCTGCGAGCACAAGGGCCCCTCTGAGGCTCAATCCTCAAAGTCCAGTGACAAGTAGGACAGCGGCCCAGGTCAGAGCCCTGCCCCTAACCCAAGCAAACAGACACACCACATCACTGAGGTGGGACTCGTTGTCCACTGCCCAAAGAGGCTCCCTCTGAACAGGGTAGCATAAGTCTCCTTTCCTCAAGGTGTGGAAGACATCCTTTCCATCCCTCCCATGCCTTCCATTCCAGCAAGGGGCCTTTGAATTGGTACATGATCTCCTGTTGAGGAGTTGGCTTTCACTCAAGTACATCCATTCATTTCCCATCATGGGGAGTTGGTCTCCCCCCCCCCAATCAATCTATTGTTGATGCAGCCCCATGTAGGTGGGTTTTGTGGGCAGCCACTTCTCCTGGACAGGAGCACAAGTCTCCCTTCTTCCACCAAGGGCAGGTAAGGGTCAGTCAGAATAGGGGAGGGGAAGTTGTTGTTTGTCTCTTTGGAAAAGTGATGATCGAGGAGTGTTACATGAGAACCTTTGGTGGGGGAAAGTCTACTCAAGTGAAAATCTGTGGGAAAAACAAGGCCTTTCTGAATCGAACTGGTTCTCGAACTGGTTCTCGAACCAGGCCGGTCCGTTTAAAAGTTCGTGGTCCGTGGAAGTCCATGAACCCCGAACCGGCAGTCCATGGCCACCTCCCGGTCCATGCCCATCTGTACTAGGGAGACATCGCATATTATCTGAGCTGTTGATGCCTAGCAGCAGTGGAGGTCCATTAGGGCTTCAGCCCCCTCCTACCTGCCCCCTCAATGCCTTTAGCAAACAGTCACGGGGTGGCAGAAGAGCAGCAAAGTCAACCCTTGTCTTGTTGAACTCAAACAAGCAATGCAATGGCTTTTCTTCTCCTCAGAGCCATGACTGCCCACAGCAGGGCTTTAGTTCATTTGGCAGGGAACTGTCCTTATGAGTCCTTGATTGGTCAAAAGATCCATATGAATCCACTGACCAGACCTGCCAATCTTTCTTCTTTCCCAAGGAAGACGGAAGGGGGAAAAATGGAAAAATCAGGGAATCTCTTGGATGGAGAGCTGTTATGGCTATCAAAGCCCCAGGGAACTTGTTAGCAGTCTCTTTAAAGCCTCCATTTCTCTGCTATTTATAATTTCAGAACCAGGTTTATGCAGTGGAATGAATCCAGGGTGAGGACTATTTTTTAAAAAAATAAATGTGCATTTTGCTCAAGGCATTTAGTTCTGCTGATTTGAAATGGCAGCCTTTTTCTGTTAGTAAGGGGGCATTCTGGTAGGGTTGCCTTCCTCCCACCCACCCCACCTGACTGGCAGGGGGAACCAAGGGGAAATGGGGGGAGGCAAGCCAGGAGGTAGGGTAGGGAGGGCATACCTACATCCCCCAATGATGATATCATTTTGGCATGACTCAGAAAAAATGGATCATGTCATGGCCAGTGTAGTAAAAAACAGCCCAAACATTATTGAATCAGCCCTGGTGTGACTTGTTATTCTCAGATCCTGCTTGAAATGACATTATCACTGAAGGACATGAGCATGCATGCACAGGCGAGTACTGGTTGCCCCCGTACCCCCCTGCCATCCAGTTTGGACATGAGGGGACTTGAACCCTGAATTTTGAAGAGGTAGATTCAAATATGTGTCTCTCAGAATGAAATTTTGTTGTAAGAGCAGCTTTTTTCTTAGTGTGTGTGTGTGTGTGTGGGGGGGAGATATTGTCAAGCCTTTCCCCTTGCTCTGTGAAGCTGGAGGGCAAGTGAGATGGAAGGCAACTCCTTCAGTGGTTGAACACTGAACAGGGAAAACTTGGAGCTCCCCCACCCCCATCATAATCTTTCTTGCCTGAGAAAACCAACTCTCCTTCAGGCTGCTGTCCTATACACATTTGGGTTTGGGTTAATCCTAATGAATTGAAAAGGATTGACTTTCAATTAAATGTCCACCGAATTTCACAACCAATCCTACTATATAAAAGGCTAACCGTGGTCCTGACAACTCACTTCCTCCCCTGGTGCGCCTCCATCAAGCAATGGAGGTAAGTATCCACAAACTAGGAGTGAATCAAGTGTAGTCTTTTTTTTTTTAAAAAAAAGTTTTTATTGGGTTAGAACATTATTATTTTTACATTACATTCAATTTTCCCCTAATTTTTCGTTTCTAACCCCCTCCCTTTCCCCCCCTTTTGTTGACTTCCAACAGCTTTCCCACCCTCTGTCCCTTTTCCCTTACTTCTATTAAATTCCTCTGTCTAAAACAAATATACATTCTCCATTATATTAAGCAGTACCTCTTTAACTCCTTTACTTATTATACACCCAAACTGTACGTCTTTAGATAAACAATTTATCCCATTTTCCAGTTTTGAATATTTCTATATATCATAAACCTATATATCATAAACCATAAAAATTTCCCACATTTAAATCAAACAATTTGATTTGTTCTCTATATATTACTCATTTCATCTTTTTATGGTAATTCTATATAACTCATCACATAATCAATCAATTTAACTCTTCTATGCATTCAGTTTGGTGCATATAAATCTTATCAAAGAAAGAAAATATTGTTAATTACTCAATCCTCATGTTTAAACCTTACCATTAATTATTCTCTATCAATATTCTATCAATTAACCTTTACATATCTATATATATCTCAATCAATTAATCTAACTGCTTATAAATTCACATTTCTCTTCCTCCCCCGGTAAAGTCACCCCTCTCTTTTATACTTTTATTATACTTCAGTAGTTCTCAAACTGCCACAGTTTTCCTCCCACCTCCCACTTCTTCTCCAGATATTGTTTCAGCTTCTCCCAGTCTGTGTTAAACTGCCCTGAGTCCAGATCTCTCAGTTTTCTTGTCATCTTGTCCATTTCAGCCATATACAGCAATTTGTAGATCCAATCTTCGATAGTTGGCACTTCTTGTACTTTCCATTTCTGCGCATACAAAAGTCTAGCTGCTGCAGTCATATAAAATATCAACGTCCTATGATGGGCTGGAATTCCCTCCATTCCCAAGTTTAGCAGCAGGAGTTCTGGGTTCTTATTTATTTGAAACTGTAAAATTTCACTCATTTCTCTTATTATTTCCCCCCAGAACTGCCTAGCTACCTCACACGACCACCACATGTGATAGAGGGAGCCCTCATGCTTCCTACATTTCCAGCATTTATTAGAAGTGTTCAAGTTCCCTAGCGCAATCTTCTTTGGTGTCATGTACCAACGATAGATCATTTTGTAAATGTTCTCTTTAATATTAGTACATGTCGTTGTCTTCATTGTAGTTTTCCACAAGTATTCCCATGCCTCCATTGTTATTTCTTTATTGAAATTTATAGCCCATTTCACCATCTGTGTTTTAACTATCTCATCCTCAGTATACCATTTCAGCAGTACTTGGTATACCTTGGATATTCTTTTCTTGTCTTCTTTAAGAAGGGTCTGCTCTAGTTCCGAGTTCTCTGTTCGTATGCCCCCTTTTGCAGAGTCCGAGTTGTATAAGTCTCTAATCTGTCTATACTGGAACCAATCATAGTTAGGTGATAGTTCCTCTTGCGTCTTTATTCTAAGTTTAGATACTTCAATTTTAGTTATATCTTTGTATGTTAAACATTGTTGTTCATTATCAACAGCTCTCGGGTCTATCACCTCATACGGAACCACCCACAAGGGAGTTCCTTCTTGTAGGTAAGTTCTATACTTCTTCCAGATTGTATATAAACTTCTCCTTACAAAATGATGCAGGAACATCGAGTTGACCTTTACTTTGTCATGCCATAGGTATGCGTGCCATCCAAAAATTTTTTTATATCCCTCTAGGGCTAATAGTTTCTTATTCTTTAGTGTCATCCACTCTTTTAACCAAACTAGGCAGATTGCATCATGATAAAGTCTCAGGTTGGGCAGTTGCATTCCGCCTCTTTCCTTTGCATCTTGTAAAACTTTCACTTTCACTCGAGGCTTCTTGCCTGCCCAAACAAAATCTGATATTTTCCTCTGCCATTTTTCAAATTGTTTAGAGTCTCTGATGATTGGTATTGTCTGTAGCAAAAACATTACTCTTGGTAACACATTCATCTTAACTGCTGCAATCCTGCCCAACCATGACAAGTTCAATCTATTCCATTTGATCAAGTCTCTCTCTATCTGAGTCCATAATTTTTCATAATTATTCTTGAACAAATCTATATTTTTTGCAGTCAGCTCAACTCCCAAGTATTTCACCTTACTAGTTACTTCACAATCCGTTGTTTCCATTAACAATTGTTGTTTCTGCTTAGTCATGTTTTTGCATAATATCTTTGACTTCTTTTTGTTAATGAAAAAACCTGCCAAGTCACCAAACTCCTTGATCTTATCTATCACTTTTGGCATGTTCTCCAATGGATCTTCTACAATTAACATTATGTCATCTGCAAATACTCTGACCTTATATGAATAGTCCTTTATTTTTATTCCTCGTATTTCCTCATCTTGTCGTATTTGTATCATCAGAATCTCCAATACTAAAATGAACAACAATGGAGATAGCGGGCAACCTTGTCTTGTTCCTTTACTAATCGTCAATTTCTTGGTCAGTTCATCATTCACTACAATTGCTGCAGTCTGGTCTCTATAAATTTCTTTAATTGCTCTGATGAATCTTTCTCCCAGTTGTAGCTTTTCCATAGTGGCAAACAAAAAGTCCCAGTTTAAATTGTCAAACGCTTTTTCAGCGTCTACAAAGAAGAAACCAACCTCTTTATCACAACGCTTGTCATAGTATTCAATAGCATTGATCACTGTCCTTAAATTGTCTCTTATTTGTCTGTCTGGCAAAAAGCCTGCTTGTTCCTCCTCTATGACTTCCGAGAGCCACCCCTTCAGTCTCTCCGCCAATATCTTCGCAAAAATTTTATAATCGTTGTTAAGTAATGATAAAGGTCTGTAATTTTTCACGTTAGTCAGATCTTGGCCCTCTTTTGGGATCAATGATATATTCGCTTCACTCCAAGTGTCTGGAATCCTTTGATCCCTAAAAACTCCATTCATCACCTCTTTTAGGAATGGTGCCAGTTCATTGGCCATTGTCTTATAAAATTTAGCCGTAAATCCATCTGGCCCTGGCGCCTTTCCTAGATTTGCGGATTGTATTGCCTTACTTATTTCCTCATCAGTTACTTCACTGTTCAACTTGTTTCTCCAAGCTTCCGAGATTTCTAGAAGTTTGGTTTTCTCCAAATATGATGCTATTGATTCTTTGTTTACTTCTTTTTTATTATACAGCTTAGCATAGAATTTATAAAAGGCTCTACTAATGGTAGTCTGCTCCAGGTACGTTTTATTTTCTTCACAGATTTTATTTATTATTTTCTTTTCCCTTTTCTTCTTCAATTGCCATGCCAAATATTTCCCAGGTTTATTAGCGCCCTCAAACGCTTTTTGATTCAGTCTTTTAAGGTTCCACTCTAATTCTTTATTACTCATTGCTGTTAGCTGTTCTTGAAGAATTTTGATTTCCTGGTGTATTTTCTTTTTTCCTGGTCTCTTTTTTAACTGTGCTTCTTTGGCTTTTATTTTCTCCTCAATCTCTTGTCTTTTCTCCTCTTTCTTTTTCCTTGCTCTGCCATTTAAGTCCATTAGTATGCCCCTTACAACCGCCTTGTACGCGTCCCAAACTTTGCTGGTTGGTACTTCTTTATTCACGTTGTATTGTATGAAAAACTTTGTCTCTCTTCTCAATATTTCCATATTCTCACTTTCCTGTAACAAGTCCTCATTTATTCTCCAGGCTTTCCTTTTTCTCCTTTTTCCAAATTTCCACATAATTGGGTTGTGATCTGAGCCTACCATCGGCATTATTTCTACCTCCTTAGTCCATAACGCTAAGTCTTTTGAGGCCCAGATCATATCAATTCTTGATAATGTAAGATGCCTTGCAGAATAAAAAGTAAACTGTCTGGTTTTAGGATATTCTCTCCTCCATACGTCTTCGAGAGTCTCTTGTTGAATCAACTAAAAAAAAAGCTTTGGCAATAGTCCTCTTTTCTTTTGTGCTGTTGTAGTCTTTTTGTCTAGTTCCAAATCTGTCACTCCATTGAAGTCTCCAGCAAGAATTATCTGGTCATATACAAGATCGTCTAAATGCTTCCTTAAATCCTCAAAGAAGCTTTCCTTTGCACCGTTAGGTGCATAAAGTCCGACTACCAACACTCTCTTTAAATTCCAATTGCATTCCACTGCTACAAATCTAGCTTCCACATCTCTCATAACAAATTTTGGCTGCAGCTCCTCTTTTATGTACAACACCACTCCTCTTTTTTTCTTGTTGGAGGCCGCTACAAATTCTTTGCCCAATTTTCCAGATTTTAAATATTTTACATCCTGTTTTCTGATATGGGTCTCCTGCAAACAAACAATATCACATTTTTGTTTTAGTAGCCAATGAAAAATATTTTTCCTCTTATTCGGTGAGTTTAGTCCATTTACATTCCAAGATAATACTTTACACTCCATATTCATGATTTTGTTGGTAAGTCTTTTTCATTGTCCTTAATAAATCTCTCCATCTCCCGCTCAGATCTGATACGTTTTTTTGCCCCTCCAAACTCAAAGGACACTCCTTCCGGTAACTCCCATCTGTACCTGATATTCATGTCCTTCAAAATCTGAATTAGCACTTTATATTTTTTCCTGTCCAATAACACTGATCTGGGCAGTTCCTTCATTATGATAATCGTCTTGCCATCAATCTCCAATGGATCTTGAAATTGTTTTGTCACAATCCTCTCTTTCATGTTTCTAGTTGTAAACTGCACAATCACATCCCTTGGTAATTTCCTCTGGGTTGCAATTCTCGAGTTCACACGGTACGCCACATCTAGGATAGCCACAATTTCCTCCTCCTCCTTCCCCAGGTATTCAGCCAACACCTCAGTCATCTGTTCTTGCGCTGACTTCCCTTCCACTTCTGGCAGACCACGAAAACGAAGCTGCTTCTCCATGTGTTTAGTTTCTGCAACTGACATCCTCCCCTTCACCAGTCTCATCTCTGTTTGTTGCGTGTCTATTAAATTCTCCATCGCGTCTTCTACTGTTTTAACTCTCTGCTGCGTTCCTTGTAATTCACTACTAATCGTTTCCACGCCTTTTTTCACTTCTGACAGCTCCGACTTTACTGTCTGTGTAACTTCTTTGACCTCTTTAATAAGCTCCAATTTCGTGTCCTTAAGTTCTTTCATCATGTCTACAAGTTTTTTGTCCAGATTTTCTATTGCCGATTGCCACTCTTTTTTCGACATCGTGGGGCTTGCTTTAGCTCGCTCCCACGAATCTGCTCTCTTCCTTAGCTCCGTGGCGTATAATTAAACGTTTTCCTTTTTTTCAAATGTCCCAATCTTTGCCAAAATTAAATTTTTAAATATCCAAAATGTCGGGCGTCTTTTCTCTATGGTTTCTCTATGTTGTTGTAATCCAAAATGGCCTACTTCCTCTTCCGCTGAAGCCGCGACCCTTCCCCTTTCAAAAATGGCGATTCCCTACTTCCTGTCCGTCGGCAAGGGCCGCTTCTCTCCAGCCGCTCTATTGTTGTTACGCACTTCCTGTCTCCCGTCTTCCCACAGCAGGTCTCGCGATGGTGTCTTTTTCCCACAGCTCCAAAACCACAGGTATTCAAAACAATAGTCCGATTTTTGTAATAACTTCTTTAAACTTAGTCTCTTTTAAAATACAACTCCTGCCGAGTCTTCACCTCCTTTTCACTAGTCTGTTGCAGTTTAAAAATCTACTTTCTTTCCTCTCTATTTTTGTCAATCTGTCCCGTTTCAAGAGATAGCGATCTTTACCTTCTCTTCAACTTTCTCGGGTTGTAATCGCTGTTTCGATCTTGAATTCTCCTCTCGACTTCCCTCCCCGATCGAAGCTTGGGTATGTAGGTCTTATGCCAGCCGAATTGGCCCCAAAACTGCCGCAGAGATTATAGCCGACCCGTCGCAAGGTGGGACCTCAAGGATCGGGGGGGAGACTCATTGAGTAGAGCCCCCCCTCGTCCGAGATCTAGCTCACCCTAGGGTCTTGAGCGTTCTTTGCCTGCTCCCCGCCTGAGAGCAGTCGGCCGCGGGTTATTTTCACCCCTCCGGCCGGTTAAAACGGCAGTCCGGTCAGCTCCGCAAATGGAGCTGCATTAGACCTCCATGAATCCCAAACCGGAAGTCTCCTCAAGTGTAGTCTTTTTAATATGATCCTCTTTGTTTTTTCTTTGTCAGGTGCTGTTAATGGGGTACAAGGACCCATAGCTGGCGACTCAACAAAGAGCCAGCTAATAACTTGTTTCGTGACTCTTCCTCAGGAGTTGCTCAACAAAAACACCCAAGCTGAAAATAAAGATGTAAATTTAAACAATTGTCTCTTGTTGTTAATAAATGCTACTGACCTCAAATACATTAAAGCATAACAATAGCAATATATCACAGACATGAATACTCACTCATAAATTCCACCGTGAAGCTCTCTGGTGGTACATCTCATGTAGCAGAAACGCAGACTCTGACAATAAATGCCCTTCAGCACATCTAATTTGACTACCAATCTTAAAGGCACATTCCACCCTCAACATTTAAAGGAACTATTAGTGATACATTAGAGATTCCATAGGCAGAAAACTGAAAAAACATCAGTATCAGTAACAAATTTACAAAATTCCAGGGTCTCCAGTAATAAAATTACAAGAAACAAGCAAACGACAGTTCTGCATTTAACCCCATAGGTTTGAGAGTCTTTAAATGGTGGATCCAAATGGACTCCTTACATGCAAGTTCTTTACGCTTCTTTGCTGGGTCCTTCTGTTGTGCCACATGTTAAACTGAAAATGTAAACGCCGTCTCTTTTGAATGGTATTGGCAAAAATGTTCTGTTAGAAGACTTAGAAGAATCAATAACTTTGTTGCTGATTCTTGATATGTGCTCCAAAATCCGAACACATAAAGGTTGACTGGTGTTACCAACTTATAGCATATTACAAATAATTAAAAAAAACCACACCTGAAGTTTTACACGTTGAGAATGCTTTTAAGGAGATATGCAAGCTACCATTATTTAACATAATATCTGTGCCATTCAAGAAAATAGGACATATAGTGTAGTTGTCACATTTGTAATATCCTCTAATAGGAGCAGTGTTGGACTGATTTACCAAATCTGTATGCACTATATTGTCCCTAATACTACGGGTACGACAAAAGCCAATAGTTGGTAAGTTCTCACAGCCTGGAATTTCAGAAATTAAGTGCCAATGTTTATATACAATGTTTTTGATCTTAAAAGCCAAAGCAGTGTATTCAATGGCCCAAGATATTCCAGTATAGTTCTTTTCAGATTTATGTGAACAATTCAAATCTAGGGACTGCGTCAGCTTTAAGTATAGCTTTATTGATAATCTCCTTGGGGCAGCTCTCCGTTATTTTAGAACACGGAAAACAAGTTCTTGAGCTCCGGATCTGGGAAGTCAATCAAATGGAGTCCTACAGTGCTCATCGCCTCCTTTGTCTCACAAGCTTTTCTCCTCTGACTATTGCGTTGAGTAGTGGGTTTGAGGAAGGGCAGGATTTCTCTCCTGCACGGAGTATTCTTCCTGTTATTGTAGCACAGAGAGATGGCAGTAGATTGGCAGCTGCATAGAGATCAGTTACACGTTAAGGAACCTCACTGCATTGCTTATTTTTTTTTAAAGTATCATTGCAAGGGAGGACGATGGAGAAAAACCCAGAACTAGTTGGCTCTGCCTACCCAGTGCTGGCTCAAGGGTTTTTGGCACCCTATGGCTTTGGTGCACCCCTCTCCCATACAACAAAGAGAAAAGTGAGAAGTCTCTCTCTCTCAGAGTAAGCTACCTCACAAGATTGTTGTGAGGATAAAATGGAAAGAAATAATTATGTTTGCTATTCTGGGCTCCTTTGGTAAAGTTGGGGTAAAATGTACTAAACAAACAGAGGCAGAACATGCAAAGGAAACTCCCAACCAGGCACCCGCCAGAGTGGATCTACTTAGCCTGGTGATCTCCTGAAATTACAACTGCTCTTCAGACTATAGAGATCAGTTCCCCTGGAGGAAATGGCTGCTTCGGAAGGTGGACTCTATGGCATCATACCCTGCTGAGGTCCCTCTCCTCCAGAGGATCCACTCCCAAATCTCTAGGAATTTCCCAACCCAGAGGTGGCAAAAACAATAAATATACAAAAAAGTCACAGCAACACATGAGGGCAGGAATTAAAATCACCCAGCTGCAAGGCTCTCTAAAATAAACAGGTTGAAGAGTCCAGAAGTTCTAAAGAGGGGGGTCCCAAACTATTGGCAAAAGTTTCGAAGAAATAGGCTATTCCTGAGGGATTGCCAATCAAACCTCACAACTCTCAGAGTAGACACACAAAGCCAGCACCGTCAACTATTATCAAAGCCTGAGCAGGTCCATATGGTAGAGGTATTTCGAGTTTCTTTAAAAGAATAGCTTTAAATAAAGTACAAAATAACCAACAATTGGATTGAGCCTGGAAACAAGTTGACGTAGTAGTGGACAAATATATTCATCCCAGTTAGGGACCTAGCTGCCACCTCTTATAAGCAGTCAGCCTGGCCTCTGCCATCTTTGATAGCTGCTTATGATATAAAAATCATAAGCCCCTTGAATTTGATGCACCTTAATTCACATTAGAGAACTAGTCAGCTGAGCAAAGTGTCGCCAGACCTCACCTGGGGGAATGAGTCATGCATGGAAGGAATGCATAGCTGAGTGACTGTGTCAGGCTATGGATGACAGGCTATGGCAGATAGACCCCTGTACCGTTACAGCAAGAATCCAGGTTCTTAGTTAAAAGGTTTTATTCAGGAATCAGATCATTTCCACAGATATGTCCATAGGATTACATAGAAGCAAGGTAAGCAACTAAGCAGTAACAGCAAAGTTGACAGGAATACTCAAGGCCTGTGAAAATCATTCTATTATAGAGCACAATTACTCCTCTCCCCCTCCCAATAGTAAAACACAACTTTTGGCGCAAACCAGTCCTGAGAACTTCTCACATATTTTACCTATCAAGTCTAGACACTAAAAAGGCATGACATTAAAATTGAAACACAGTAATTCATGGGAGCAAGCAGAGTACAAGGTCATAAGTACTGAGAGCTTCAAAGTGTTAGATAAGACACCTGAAGCTTCAGAGGGCCTGTGAAAGCTATGGTATTAGCAATATGACATCAGGGTACAAAAACAGCAATGGTTTAACATATCAGGCCAACATTAAACAATGGCATGGATGTATGGATACAGACATGACAGACTGGGTATGTTTGGCTCCTGCGGAATGTGTTATCTTGACAATAGAGGTGCTCATGAGTCACCACCCTGGACACTCCAATCTCCCCTCTTCCCATTGATTGAATCGTATTGTATGATCAAGGGCCATCAAGCAGCTCTGATAAGTTGTAACTCCCTCCTGGGAACATCTAATCAAGACTAAACTCATTAGCAAAGCCCCAGGAACATTTAATTAGCAGCCATTTCTTTGTGAAACACCAGGAGTAACCAGTCTGATTTCTTTGTCACACCCCAGTAGCACCAACCACGGGTAATCAAACCTTTGTCATTTCCAGGAGGTGACCTTTAAGGTCTTTGTCCTAGTGGCTGAGGAGCTTCCCAGCCTTAGGGCTTGATTTGCCCTGTAAGAATCTGGTTTTACCCCCCTCAAATTGTACACGCTTCCCTGATCCAAGAGCTGTACCCTCAGGGCCAAGCTACACATGACGAATGACACTTGAATGGCAAGTGTATTTCTCCCTGTTCACTTGCCCTCCACTCAATCCACTTGCCGTTCAAGTGTCATTCGTCATGTGTAGCTTGGCCCTCAGAGTCTCCTTCTCTGAGCCTCTCCTGGTCGAGAATGCTGGCCTTTTGAAGCCCTCTTCCCTTGTGGCTGACTCTGCTCTTTGGATAGGTAATTATCACCTGAAAATCCCTCAAATCTATTCCAATTTCACCACTGCTTTCTTGGGAATCTTGTGTGCTTGTGAGTTACTTCTTGTATGTGTGAGTTTCCCCTTTTAAATAAAAATTACTATTTGTTTTCGAAGAAGGCCTTCAATAGTGTGGTTGTGTGGGTAGAGCTTTCATTTTCTTTATTGTTCCATCCTTAAGGAACATATATGTTGTGATGTTACCCAGCCACATTTAAGCAGAGGGAAGAACAAGGATTTATATTTCCCTTAGAAATGAAACTGGCACACAAGGCTTATTGAAGTTTAAAATACAACAGATGGTTTATTCACAGGTAGAATGCATTGGTAGAAGTGTAGGCAGGTACTTAAAAGCTTCAGTAAGTGGGTGGTCTTTACACAGATTACTTTACTTGTGTGAGGCACAAAATGGACTGGTTGAGTTTATTATGTTGGCTGACTTAGGTGAGAGAGGTTGGTGTTGTCAGACTCGATCTCTTTGCAGTACAGTTCCTCCTTTTTTAGCCCTTCACAGATTAGGTGCTCCAATTTATGCACCCACAGCACTCCTTCTCTTTTACTGCAGATCTCAAGGTACTCCAATGAGTTAAAACCCTCTTCAGATACTGGCAGGAGTTATACACTTTTCCCTTTCTTCCTCACACAGTGGATTCTCTGGCTGACTCTCTCTGGTCAGAGCGAGGTCAGGCTCCAACTCCTTAACTCTTCAGTTTGCTCCAGTTGTCATCCCCTCCTTCTGTTAGCACCAACTGTCAACTCATCATTCTAACACCAACTGGCATTCTCTCTCTGGCTAGCCACAGAAGTGGGAAGAGACCTGTCAATAATTTCCCCTTCCTGCAGCTGTTTCAAGCCTTTACCTGCCTGTTGCTGGATGCAGCATTTGGCAATCCTGACATTTTCATGTGGATTCTGTCACAGCCCCTGATTCAGATTGTGCACATGGTGTCTTGGCCCCAGAAGCTCTTGTCCCCTCATGCCTTTTCAGGTCCCAAAACAGCAGTGGTGTATGTGTTTTGGCACCTGAAAAGGTGAGCCAGGAGGAACCAGAGCTTCTGGGGCCGCTATACCAAGTACATTCTGGACAGGGGTCCTGCAGCAATTTTTAAAGAACTATAACTGTTTTTAAAATTGTGTTGATGGCCATGGGATGGACTCGTGGCTGCTGTAACTTGTACTTTAGTGCTTTGAAACCCATGGAAGTGTCCACACATTCTTCAGAGTTGGCATGAAGTAGAGAGTGTTAATTGGCTGCTAAAAACACTGGTCTGAAAAATTCCTGGAGGTTTGGTGCTTTGGAAGGGAGGAACTCTGTGGGGTGTGGCATTGTAGAATCTGCTCTTTGAAGCTGCCAGGGGAATTGACTCTATAGTTTGGAGATCTGTTGTAATTATGAGCCAGGTTGGTACATATAATAGTGGGCTCAGATCTACCCTCACTCTAGCTAGTGAATCATTTGAGTTTCTGCTCATCAGACATCGTGATTTTAAAGGCACCCTGTAATGCACCACTGGTCATTTCACAAGCTGTAGTCAGTCAAGTTCACTGTTAAGATGCACTATAGGACAATGAATTTCCCCCCAGGATGTGTTTAGTAAAGTAACAACATAAAACCCCTATTTACTTTAAAATCAGTGTAGGACAAACGATTGCAGTTAAATGAATTCAGAACATAGCAAGTCTCAGAGCCTTTAGCAGAGTTAAATGAATTCAGAACATAGCAAGTCTCAGAGCCTTTAGCAAAGCTGGTGCAGCATAGTTGCTAAGAGACTGAGCTCTGAGTTGAGAAGTCAGTGGTTTAAGTAGCTCCATGTTATGTCTGATGAGGCGGCCTTGGGCAAGCCGTTCTCTCCCAGCCTTAACTCCTCCACCTGTAACACGAGTATAACAATGTTGTTGTAAGCATCAGAACAAGTTAATCTATCTGAAGGGCTTCAGACACAAGAAAACAGGTAAGTATTATTGTTTGTTTATTTGGTGTAGTTCTGTCCACCTTTTCATCCATGTATAGCTCCAAAGGAATTAGTGTGTTTGGAGATGTGGGAAGAGCAAAGGCCATGGCCCGGGCTGATCCTTCCACAGAGGCTCGGCTAATTCCCAGCCATCTGTGGCACAGGAGGGGATTAGCATCTCCTCCTGTATTTGGATGCTGGTGGTAATATGTGCTTAGGAGGGGACATGCGTATGTTGCTTGATTGGGCCAACAAAATACCTTCAGCTAACCCAGGCCATGATCTTTGCAATGAAAACTGGCGTGGGAAAAGCACAGACGACTTCCCCTGTTTTCATCAGTGACATATGGGAGTTAAAAGAGAACAAAGTTGCATGGAAATCCATTGCACAAGACAAACCTGATGGAAGTGTAATATTGTTCGGGAAGTGGTAGAAGTGGTGCATTTCATCTTGACTAACGTGTTGGCTCTGGAGTCTCATGAAATACCCAGAGAATTAAAGTATGTGAGTATATAGCTTGAAAGAATGTATAAACAACCGATGTAGTACATTATAGTAATTTGTGTCAAAGTTTTCACAGTAGGGATTGGTGTTAATTCAATCTTTTAAAAATGCAATTCCATATTTAGCAACATGAATATGCATTATGTTAATAAAATGTACAGAAGGAGCATGGGAGCAGAGAGAAATAAATTATATGTTTCCTGTACAAGGAGAATATGATGACAAAATGGTGGCTTTGACACCATGACATTGGCACTCTGATAGGCTCCATCTTTTCCCCTGTGAGGCTGCTTATTACATTAAATTTGGCATAAATTGGGAATCCAGAAAATATTCTATGTATATGTACTCTTGGGAGATTTTCAGTAGCACTTTATCCTCACCATGCAGATACCACTGGAAACCTTTGCTGGCTTTTCTTTCTTTGTCAGACCTCACCTGTTGGAGGCTAAAGTCTGAGGGAAGCACATCGTCCAGTGTCTCCCTTTCTCCAAGCCAGTCTGGAGCAAAGCCTCAGTAAGGGTGGCCGGGGGTGGTGGTAATCTCACACCCTGTTCCCTCCCTCCCTGGTTTTCCCAGTATCTTCAAGGGCATGGCACGGCAAGACACAGCCCCTTCCTGCCCAGCTTCCTTCCTAGAACAGCTTAAGAAAGGGAGGAAGAAACCCCCAAATTCACGCCAAACTCATGCCAATTGCTTCAAGGCCTGGGCTGTACCCCTCTGCCTGACATGCCTCCCAGCTGAAGGTCTCCTAATATGTGCCTCACATTTTTCTAGGTGTTTCTCCTCCTCTGGAGGTTTCAACTTCTCTGTGTGCTGAGCTGTCTGGAAGCATCCTGTTGTTGGTGTGGTTGTGCTGGGCCTGTTGGATCCCATGTGAGCCAGCAAGCATGCAGCAGGCATGGCCCCACATGGGACATTCTTATTAGATGTTACTCTGTGGCCTGTGCCTTCTGAAGAACATGGATGCAGAGGAGTTAGCCGTGTTAGTCTGTAGTAGCAAAATCAAAAAGAGTCCAATAAAGTTGGTTAGTCTTAAAGGTGCTACTGGACTCTTTTTGATTTTGCTAAAGAACATGGTTACTTACAAAGGATGAAGAAAACCACTGAGTCCTCAAGTAGGCATTGTCTAGATCAGGGCCCCCCAAATTTGACCCTGCAGGTACTTTTGAAATTTTAGGAAATGGTGCCCCACCACAAAATGGCTGCCATGGGGAAGGTTCCACAAAATGATGAGAGGTTCCAAGGCTGCAAAAGACAAAGCAGCTTCTACAGCTAGAACAGATGTACAACAGACATAGTTGCTTCTGAATGAGTGCTCCTTCCATATGTAAAGAAGATGCCTCTTCTTGAGTTCTTTTCATTCATTCATTCATTCATTCATTCATTCATTCATTCATTCATTCATTCATTCATTCATTCATTCATTTATATCGTATTTGTATTCCGCCCTCCCCGCGAGCGGGCTCAGGGCGGATAACAACATTAAGAACATTTAAAACGTTCCATATTAAAACATTTAAAAGCATTTCCTGCACCAAGTAGTTTAGAATTGCCACCCAACGACTGGCAACCCTTGGGATCATTGAGGAGTAGAGGTTGTCATAAAAACCATTGAGATTTGAACATTCCTAAAGTGTCATGATGACATCAATTCTTGTTCCAAAATTAGTAGTGATGTCCCAGCATTGATCAATAGCACTTCCCCCTCATTCCCCTCTGCCACTTCAGTGAGTGAGGCCAGGGGATGGCGAGCAAGAGGTTGGGCAAGTGGCAATCCTAAAGTAGGTAGAGGAAAATCAGCAGTGGCTCTTGCCTTGCGTGAAGAGTTGGTGTTTGGTTTCAGTTTCCAGTGCATGCTCTGTGCATGGAACCTGGAAGAAGTTGCCAAGCCCAGAGCCAAAAGGAAGCCTGTCTCTCTGGACAAGCTGGGAGTACAAGGAGAGGCCCACCTGCCCAGGACAAGCTCTGTACTTTGCTAGTTTGCCAGCTGGCATAGAATGACCCAAAGCTTCCTGTTTTATTTCCGACCCACTACTGGGTTGTTTCTCAAGAAGCTAGCAGGCACCAGGAAACACGTCAGAGCGCCATGCCGGTGATCTCTGAGCTACATTGATGGTTCTCCTGTTTAGATAAAGATTATCTTAGGTAAAAGCTACAACAGAATCAGAAGTAATAAAATATTCCTGGACTATCACTTGTGTCTCACATTCTTCCTGTATCACTATTCTGAACAGCTTCCCACACACATTCTTATGCAGATTAAAGTATCTGACCCAATGTAAAACGCAAGAAGGAAGATCCATAATTGATGCCATATTAATAAAAGCTGGTTTAAAAACCCTCTCACTTACAGGCTTGGTTTAATTAACATTTTCAAAGTTAGGAGCCCATTCAATGATTCATGTGTTTCCTGAAAAAAGAAAAGGAGCTCTTAATGAAACCCAGCTGTCAATCTGCAGTTGGCTTTCCCGCGTTTTTTTCTCCTGGAATTTTCCCTACATATCTGCTCCTGTTGTGTGACTCCCAAGGCACCAGAACACAAGAAAACAGATAAAAGATGTATGAGGAAGGGATGTGAGGAAAGCACCACCACAGGTGAGTTGTAACAAACTTCCTCTCGTATACAGGGAACAATTCAATTGCTTTCCTGTTGTAAAACAAAGCCCTCAATTTATTTATTTAGTTCTTTTTGATTTTTCTATCTCTCACACACAAAAACACACAAATTTTAACATATTCAGTGAAAACAGAATATTGCTCTAACCTTCCACTTTAAACTTCTATAACAATGTGGAACTGAGTGGGGGTTTGTTTTATTGTATTTCAAAGCATAGAGAACTCACAATGTACACATTCATTCACCAATATAAAGTTTGCTGTGAATGAAGCATCATTCATTGCTTTTGTGATGTGCTTTGCTCCCACAAAACTCCTGCCTTTGGCTAAACACAAGAGCAGTACCCAAGAACACTGCACTCCATTCCGTTAAACCGTCCGCAGCCTTCAAGGCTAAGCAGAAACGTAGGGTAGAAATAAGCAAACTAATTCATTTCAGTGGGGCTTGTGTGGGAGAACTTTCAGCAGGGTTGTGCCCGTATACCTATTTGCATTCCAGTCACACTCTTATCTGTGTACCATCTAGAGATGTGAAGGCCCAGAAAAAAATGGGGAAAACCTTTTATTTCCCGTTTTTACTGACGACTTGGAAATTCTGGGAAACAATGGAATAAAAACTCCTATGAAAAACTTCAATGAAATATCTTCATTTTTAGAGTGAGATGCTTCTTAAGGCAAAGTTTTTCTAACTCAAAATATATAGCATGAAAAAGTTTGAGGACTTTTCCAGATTTTCCAAGCCATTGGAAAAACTCCCTGTTTTTTCCCCTTTTAGAATGAGTGAAATAAAATACAATTTTTTACTCAGAATGTATAATACGAACATTTTTTGTGCAAGACCATCCTTTTTGGCCAATCAGAACACAGGGGGCTAGTGCTATATAAGTCTGGGAGGGGAAAAGCCTGCATTCTTCTTTCTCCCGGGGAGCAGGCCAGAGGAGGTTTCTGCTAGGGGGAGAGGCCCTCATCCAGGCAGGGTGAGAAGGCAGGCCTGGCAGACAGAGGGACAGGGAGTTCAGTTGCGCTAGGGCCTTTTATTTTGCTTTCACCCATCTATTGTTGCTAATGCACCTTGCTTGTTTATCATTCCTATGTACATTGTAGACATAGAAACAGTAACATAGAAGTGCAAGGGATCCCAAGGGGCATCTAGTCCAACCCTCTGCACAATGAAGGAAATTCACAGCTCTCTCTCTCCCCCAACCTTCCCCAGTGACCCCTGCTGTATGCCCAGAGGAAGGCAAAATACCTCTAGGATCCCTGGCCAATATTCTTTCCTGACCCCAAAGTGGCAATCAGCGTAACCCTGGGCATACAAGAAAGGGCCACCGGCTCATCCCTTCACGCCCTCCCTCTCCCAATCTGTGTCCATTCATATTGAGGTATAGAATCATCATTGCTGTCAGGTGGCCATTGGTAATGCACTGTCTTTGGCTTATTATATATATTTTTTTCTGGCCTCAACCTTTATTTTTTTCCCTACCTCTCAGATGGCAAAAATTAAGTTACATGTGCTGCAGTAGCATAGAGTACAGAAGTCTGCAACTCTTTCTCCAGTTTGGGAGTATGGGATATACTTGCAATTTTTCTTATAGAAAAATGAAGACATTTATTCTTTGAAATTCTATAAATATGCCAAATAATACAGTTTTATTTATGAACTAAGTTATAAATGATACATTTTAAAGTTTTTTAAATCAGTAAAATGAGTTTAGATTTGATAGGTAAGTAAGGATTGCATATATTTCACCCCCCCCATTTCCTTTTTAAAAAAATGGTGGTGGAGGAACATTTTTTCCACTGAGGCTTCATAATTTCTGAAGATTTTGCATCTCTTGTTCCATCACCCACCAATAATAATATCTGAGCCCTTGCTTAGGAAGCCCCTGATTTGAATCTCATCTTAGGCATGAATTCTTTAGGGAAGTCACAGATTCCCTTATCGCCAATAGAAGGAACCACTGAAGGAGTCCAGAGGAAGTTTTAGGGTTGTGGGTTTCCAGGTCCCCTTAACCACCCAGTGGGAGAGGAGAGGACCTGGTACTTGCCAGCAAGATTATCCTAGTGCTTCTCGAATGGCTGTAGGAATGCTTCCATGCTTCTTTTGGAGCCAATTCGTTATCAAGTGAAGTGCAGGAGCCGCAGCCAGCATGATGATGTCACTCTTGGAAATGATGTCATCATACCCTTCCAAAAGCATGCCAGCTGCAGGCTTGCACGGGAGGTATTTTCTCTTCAAAGCCCATTCCCCCAGCCAGGTGAGCGGTAGTGGCCGTGGAGGCTGGGAGAGGAGATCCCCTACCCCCACTGAGGAACTGGCAGCCCTAGAAGGCTATATCTCACCCCCAGTACAATTTTCAGGGCTTTTTCTTAGTCTTAGATGATGTCAGAGTCAAATTTGACTGCAACTTTTAAAGGGGTCAGTACATTCGAGATGACAAGTGGGTGGAAAGAGAGAGTGTAAAGTTCAGGGCCACTTGAGGGCTTTATTGCTGCAGGCACAGTTGCTGCACAGAAAGAGACCAAGGAGAAGGTGGAGTGGGGGTGGCAGGGGGTGGCTATTTCTGAAAAACCCAACTAAAGCTTGAGTCCGAACTAGCTGCTAACACTTTGATCTGCAGTATCAGACATCCTTCCCTCATCCTATTTCCAAGTGGTTTTCATTTTTGCAGAGCAAACAGTGCTACAATTCCAGAAGCCAAATGCACTATGTAAAATAATAAAATTCACTTGCAATTAAATTGAGCTTGGAGGTGAGTTTATCAAGCATATCTAAAGCAGCTTCATAGTTGAGATGACAACCTACCCTGGGTCTGATCATGCTTTGTTCCTGAATTTCTCTCTGTTCCATATTTCATCCCAGATCCGCACAGAGAATTTCTAAAAATAATTATAGAGCTGGATTATGTACACTTTGTAGTTTCTTTTGTTTATTTGTACCTTTTTAAACTGGAACATTTATGAGGTATACAAAAGCAATTTTGATTTGCTTGTATGTGTGATTTCATTCTTTTTGTGTGGTGTTTCAGTAACATGCACATGTATTCCTGTGCACTGATAAACATGCAAACATGCTTGAAAAAGCATATTGGCAGTTCACATGTAGCTCTTTTGCAATGTTTTACCAATGTGAATGTTCGTACAGAAGGGGGGAGGAGGGAGAGAAGCAAATAAAATCAGAAGTTTGAAAACTTCAGTAGATAGATATGTTTAATGTATACTATAAACAGATTTTTTTAAAAAATAAGAAACAATGGAGAATTCCTATTGCCTTTAAAAACAAGACCAAGTAATTTTGAACTACAACTTCCATAACAGATTAGGTTAATTTCAGGAAGAAAATCTAGGGTCTAGACAGCTCAGAATTAGATCTCAAGTCTTGCATATAATTATTTTCTGGTCCATCCTATGGCATCCATGCTGAAAATCTTCATCAGAGTTGTGCCGCTGAGAGAGTGGTGCCTTTCAGCAGGGTCAAAATGGCAACATAGACCAGTTATTCATCTCAGCCTAAGGGAGGCTGACAGGTTCTCTCTTTGTGCTTTTTGGATCTAAATGTGCTTGGAGACCTAGGAATGGTGAAATACTGGCATTACCTTTCCATCAGGTGTGTTGGAAAAACAGCACTGAAGTAAATTACTTAGGTTTAATAACAAAGATACCTGAAGATATTAAGGCATCTTTACTGTATCATGAGTAGACATGGGCATGAACGGGAAAAGAAAACGAACATGCTGTTCGTAGTTCATTGCCATCGATGAACACGAACAAACAGTAATGAAGATGTCCCGTTAACGAACATGTTCGGTGTTCATTGTTCGTGGGGGCCAGAACGGCCCCCGTTGGACTTAGAGACCCCATATTCACAGGGAGTGTTCAACAGGCTCACCTCCAGTTATCACCCAAGTTTGGTCAAGATTGCAATATGGATCTTGGACTTATACATTCCCAAATCCGACGCCCCCAGGAAACTCCCATTTGATACAATTGGAGTCATCAGTTGACTTTGGCCTCGTTTGCAAGTGGAGGACTCGAAGGCGGTCCACCTCCCCTCTAGGGGCTGGGGGTTCAACCACTCGCTGGTGGCACCCCCCATGTGCCCTTCTGCCAGGCCTCAGAGTATTGTACTGTACTTTCCTGTGCAGACAAGGACGTGGGTAATGAGTGCAGCCACCAGGGAGGCGGCGGCAAGCTGCCTCCCCTCTAGAGGGCAGGGGGGTCTGGCCACTTGCTGGCAGCACCCCCCATGTGCCTGCCTGCCCACCAGGCCTGCGCAGACAGGGACGTGGGTGATGAGTGTGGCTGCTGGGCCTGGTGGGCTTGGGGAGGCAGTGGTGGGCCGCCTCCCCTCTAGGGGCGGGGGCCTGTACACTCACCAGTGGCACCCCCCATGTGCCCGCCCGCCTGCCAGGTCTCAGAGTACTGCACTGTACTTTCCTGCGCAGACAGGGACATGGGTGATGAGTGCGGCCACCGGGCCTGGTGGGCTCAGGGAGGCAGTGGTGGGCTGCCTCCCCTCTAGGGGGCAGGGGGGTCTGGCTGCTCACCGGCTGACATCACCCACCTTCCTGCTTTCGCAGAAAGGACGGGATGGAGAGGAGATGTCATTTGGAGGGGTTGGAGTGTTCCAAAGAGGGAGAGGTTGAAAGAGGGAACAGGAACTGGGAAGATCCCAACAGTTGCAAGGCCTCATCCAAGGATTCCACTGAGGTACTCAGTGGCGGCAGCTAACACCACCCACCTTCCTGCTTTCACGTTAAGGACGGGATGGACAGGATGGGAGAGGTTGTTTGGAGAGGTTGGAGTATTCCAGAGAGGGAGAGGTTGGACTGGGAACTGGGAAGATCCCAACAGTTGCAAGGCCTCATCCGAGGATCTCACTGAGATACTCAGTGGCAGCAGCTAACACCACCCACCTCCCTGCTTTCGCGGAAAGGACGGGATGGACAGGACAGGAGAAGTCAATGAGAGGGGTTGGGAGTGGTTCCAGAGAGGGAGAGGTTCAAAGAGGGATGGGGAGCTTGAAAGGGAGAGGAGGACAAAGAGGACCCCAACATCCACCGCGTTGGATTGCGCTGACTGCTCCGGCAGAGGCTTGTCCGCCCCTCCTGTGTCACAGTGGAGGCTGTCGCCAGCATCCCTTATCTTCCTGCCTTCATGAAAAGGATGGGATGGACAGGGCAGGAGAGGACGTTGGGAGGTGTCAGAGTGGTCATGCACACCTTTCTGCCTTCACGGAAAGGACAGGATGGACAGGACAGAAGAGGTTGTTGAGAGGTGTTGGAGTGGTTCCAGAGAAGAAGAGGTTGAAAGAGGGACCGGGTACTTGTCTGGGAGAGGACAGAGGCTTCTTGGCCGCATTGCACAGCAGGACCAGGAAACACCCAAACATTTGTGAGCCTTCATCTTTGAAACTCACTGATCTTGTCAGCAGTGGAAGCAGCCATCAACCACCTTCCTGCCTTCATGGAAAGGACAGGATGGACAGGACAGGAGAGGTTGATGGGAAGGGTCGGAGTGGTTCCAGAAAGGGCGAAGTTCAAAGAGGGACAGGGAGCTTGAGAGGGAGAGGAGGACAAAGAGGACCCCAACATCCACCGTGTCAGATTGCGCTGACTGCTCCGGCAGAGCCTTGTCCGCCCCTCTTGTGTCACAGTGGAGGCTGTCGCCAGCATCCCTTATCTTCCTGCCTTCATGAAAAGGATGGGATGGACAGGGCAGGAGAGGACGTTGGGAGGTGTCAGAGCAGGTCCAGAGAGGGAGAGGTCAAAAGAGGGGCCGGGTATTTGTCTGGGAGAGGAGGACCCCAACATCCACCCTGAAGGAGTGCACAGACTGCTGCTGGAGAGGCTTGTCCACCACTCCTGTGTCGAACTGGAAGCTGCCACCAACAGCACTCACCTTCCTGCCTTTGTGGAAAGGAAGAGAGTTGTGGGACCCATTTCTCCCATTCACAGGGGCAACAGCAGGTGCCCATGGATAGGGGTGCACCATGCAGCACAACCATATCAGAAAAAGTTTTTGAGCTGTCCCTCATGCCCAAAAGCAGCAGCAGCACAGCACCCAACTTCCTGCCTTCACAGAAAGGGTAGGAGGGACCCATTCCCCCCTGCTCAGAGGGGACAGCAGGAGCACACCTGCTCAGAGGGGACAGCAGGGTTACACCGTGAGGTGTAACCCTATCAGCAACAGTAGCAGAGCTGTCCCTCATGGCCAAAAGCAGCAGCAGCAGACAGCACCCACCTTCCTGCCTTTGCAGAGCGGACTGGATGGGCAGGACAGGAGAGGTTGGGAGGCATCTGAGCTGTTTGCAAAAGGGAGAGGTTGAAAGGAGGACCATCAGGGAACATGTCAGGGAGACAGGGACAAAGGGTTACCACTGGTATCATGGAGCAGGACCTGGAAGACCGCTTCGTTTGTGAGTCATGAGCCAAGAAACCCACTGAGTTGCGGGGCAGCGGCAGCAGATGACATGACACACCTTCCTGCCTTTGCGGAAAGGACGTGAGTTGTGGCATGGGACCCATTTCCCCCCTGCTCAGTGTGGACAGAAGGCACCACAGATAGGGGGAACCGTGTGGTACTGTACAACCACCTGTGCAAGAGCAGCAGAGCTGTCTCTTGTGGCCAAAAGTGGCGGCAGCTGACATCACCCACCTTCCTGCCTTCGCGGAAAGGATGGGATGGGCAGGACAAGAGAGGTTGTTGGGAGGGGTCATACTGGTTCCATCCAGAGGGGGAGAGGTTGAAAGAGGGAACGTCCAGGACCTTGTTGGGGAGAGGAGGACAAAGGATTGTTTGTCACAGCCTCATTGCAGAGCAGGACTGGGAAGGCCCAAAGGCAGTGGCAGTGCCATGGTAGTCCCCCATGTTCAAAGGCGGTGGCAGCTGACATGACCCACCTTCCCACTTTTGCGGACAAGACGGGATGGGCAGGACAGGAGAGGTCATTGTGAAGGGTCGTTCTGGTTCCATGCATAGAGGGCGACGATGAAAGAGGGACTGTCTGGGAACTTGTCAGGGAGAGGATGCGATGGGCAGAACAAGTTGTGGGGAAGGGTCATATTGTTGCCATCCAGAGAGGGAGAGGTTGAAAGAGGGAGCATCCTGGAACTTGTCTGGGAGAGGAGGAGAACAGGTTACCAGTGGTGGAAGCAGCCTCAAGAACCGGGGAAGGCTGGAGCCCGCTGCACAGGAGCTTGGCCAAGAACCACAGTAGACTTGGAGAGGCTCAGAGCCCAGGTAGGTTCAGGTCCAAGGAGGGATACCCAAGGAGGCTGAGGTTGACCTTGACGAAGGTCAACATGTCCACCAGGTCCGGGTGCAGATGTGCGCGGCAGGGACAGAGGAGGTCTCCCAAGTGGGAGGACACCCGCTCACTCTGCACACTGGTGGAAGGGCAAGACAGGATGTTGGTTGCCACAATGGACAGGGTCCAGCCATATGGCAGATTTACTTGCCCAATATGCCAAGGGGTTGGAGTTAGGGGGGCTAGATGGGCTCCGCAAGGCTATGGGCTCTCGCACCATAGCCCCTGCTGAGTCCTCCACAGTGAGAGTTGTGCCCACTGTGCTGCGGCCAACCACATAGCCCACCGACAAGGCCCAGAGATCAAGTGGGGCCATTTGGGTGGGTATCTCCTGGCGAGGCTCTCTTCCCAATTCCCTCCCCTCCCTCTTCTCCTTCTCCACCGCCTGCCCCTTGCCCCTGCCCGGTTCCCTCAGGCCGGCCTTCTCTTTCTGGAAAAGGAGCACAGCTGTGCGGAGCTCCTTTTTCCAGTGCTGCATATGACCCACCTGCATGGTGATGCTGCCCTTGATCCGGGGGTCACAGAGGGAGGCCATTTGGTACAGCACCTTGTTGCACAGAGGATGCAAGCACTTGGCCACGCATGCCTGGATCCTTCGCACACAGTCGTGGACCCTGGGGAGCAGGTTTTTCTTGTGCTCGAGCTCCTTGGCCAAGAACTGGTCGAGCCTTTGGAATAGGGGGATGAGCAGACCCAGGCTGGCCTCGTATGAGCAAAAATACTCAGTGGCCTCCTTAAAGGGTTTCAGCTTCCGGGACATCTGGCCAAGGACTCTCCATTCCATGGAGCTGAAGCTCAGCTCCTCTCCCCTCCTCAGAACGTCCGTGGATGACAGGATGTCCTGCAACAGGCCCCTCTGCTTCACCAGATGATATATCATGTCATAGGGGGAGTTCCAGCGGGTGGGCAGGTCCAGAAAGAGTTGGTGCTCGGGGTCTCCCCTCCCCTGCCTCTGGAACAGCTCATGGGAAGAGTTGATGCTGCGGGAGAAGTGGGAAGCAGTACAGCGGTAGCTCTCCAGCAGATTGCGCATCCACAATGTTCCCTCATCCCAGCTGTCCCTTGGCTTGCTCCCCAGCCCGAGCACGTCTCTCATCACCAGGTGCACCTTGTGAGTCATGCACACCAGGCCCGGGAGGGATGCCTCTTTCAGGGCTGCCAACATGTTGCTTCCCGCGTCTTGTCACCATGAAGCCACGGACAAACCCTTCCACCCCCGGCCGTCCACTCCCTCAGTGGAACACTAGGTGGATTTGTTTTAAGTTCTTTGGAAGTTCAATTTCTAAAGTCACATCATTGATTAACCTCTTTACAGGAAAAGGGCCTAGATATTTCCGTCCTAGTTTTTTACTAGGTTGCTCTCCTTTTATGTTTTTGGTGGAGATATACACAAAATCTCCTGGTTTTAGTTCCCATTGCTCTGAGCGCTTTTTGTCAGCAAATTTTTTGTAATCCTCTTTGACTTTGTCCAAAGTCTTTTGAATGATTCCTCATTGGGAAGTTACATTAGTTCACCATTCTTCCAGGTCTCTTCCCAGTGAAGATTCTGGGGCTGTAGCAAAAGGCAGAGCGTTTCCTTCATATCCATGTACGATTTTGAATGGTGTGGCCCCTGTTGCAGAGTGTACTGAATTGTTATACGCATATTCAGCAAAATCAAGAAAATCCAACCAATCATCTTGTTGGTAGTTAATGTAGCATCTTAGAAAGTTCAAGCACTTGATTTGTGCGTTCTGATTGTCTGTTGCTTTGTGGATGATAGGCAAAGTTAAGTCCTTGTTCCATCCCTGCGAGTTTAAGAAGCTCCTGCCAGAAGTTGGCAATGAACTGTGGACCTCGGTCTGATATTACTTTATTAGGAAACGAGTGCAGTTTCACTATATGCTTCAGGAACAGGCTGGCTAGTTTCTTAGCTGTAGGCATTGTAGTACAAGGAATGAAATGAGTGTGTTTTGAAAAGAGATCCACTACTACTAAAATGACTGTGTGTCCTTTTGAGGGGGAAAAATCAGTAATAAAGTCCATTGAAATCGCAGCCCATGGTCTAGGGGGAGTTTCCAGTGGTTGTAATAGTCCAGGGGGTTTCCCCTTCTTTGACTTTCCCATTATACACACTGGGCAGGAGGATACGTACTGAGACACGTCTTTTCTCATTGCTGGCCACCAACATTGTCTTTGTATTACGTGTAAAGTTTTAAGATATCCAAAATGTCCAGCAGTTTTTGCATCATGATGCTGGTGCAGGATTTCTTTTCTTAAGCTGACTGGGATATAAAGTTTGCTTCCTTTCAGTTCAGCTTTGGGCACATTTCCCCCCTCCTTTGCAGTTTCCGCTTTTACTCTCTCTCCTCTCTGAGAGATCAGGTTTCAGGCTGCTCTGCATTTTTGCAGCTTGGCTGCATGTTGTCACCGCTCCTCCCAACTGAGCTGGTGAGAAAATTGTATCAATTATCTCCTTCCTCTGGCTGTCATGTTGGGGCATGCGCGAAAGCACATCCACTTGGAAATTTGACTGCCCAGGGAGGTATTTCAACGTGAAATTGGAGAAATTGTTTGCCATTCAGTTTCCGGTGTGTGTGTAGTGCCTCTAAGTTTTTATGATCAGTCCATACTTCAAAAGGCACTTTAGCCCCCTCTAGCCAATGCCGCCAGGTTTCAAGGGCTAGTTTTACTGCAAATGATTCTTTTCCCCACATGCTCCAATTACGTTCAGTCACAGAGAATTTCTTAGAAATGTATGCGCAGGGGTGCAATTTCCCCTTATCATTGGGTTGTAAGAGTACTTCGCCTACTGCCGTGTCACTAGCATCTACTTGGACTATGAATTGTTGGTTCTCATCAGGGTGCTGTAGAACCGGTTCAGAAATAAATAGCTTTTTTAGGTTCTCAATGTCAGGTCCAGTGTATATCTAAACTGTACTGACTCCATTTTCTAATGCTTCTAGTGTTTAAGTGCTTTCTTCCCAGGTGCACCAGTTCCCAGGCAGCATTCCCACCGGAGGAGACTGTTTTGTCTAACACCGTTCCACCAAGCATTGGCCTTGAAGGAGAGCAGCTTCCCAGGACTGAGAGATGTTGTTTTGAGAACTGTGGGGGGAGGCTGATCCAGATGGGTATTGTTACTCTGTGTCCTATGCTTGCTCTTCATTGGTAACAATGATCATGTACCATCCTGAGTCTCCTATTCAGGACAGTGGACTATAATGGACCTTTTCTGCAATAAAGCTTCCTTTGCCAGACACTGGACTTATTCTTGCTTCTAAAGGGAACCTTGCAGAGAGTGCCTTATCTAGCCACAGTCTGACATTTTGTTACCAATCATGTCTGAGTCGGGCCCAGCGGAATCCAAGGTTGTCCCGGACAGGGATCCTTTGTTTGATCCGTATGCGTCTCCCGACAATCAACCTGTGCAAGCCCAAGACTCCCAGGAGCTGGGAGCAACCGGGAACGGAACCGGAGCTTCCACTTCCACCCCGCCTCTCATCGACCTCAGTACTCGGGACGAGACCGAAGGCGACCTCGGGGCAAGGCCGAAAGCAACCGCTCTCCCCTTGATCTCGGTACCCACCCCGTCGGAGTGGGGAGCCAGACCCCGAGAAACGAGAGAGCGCCGGGCAGGTGGACTCCATCCACGAGTTTCGATGGACGGGCGCCGAAGCCTAGAAACCGTCCCGGAGCTAGATAGCAGCCAACCATGGCGATATTGGAACAGGACGTTTGAGCAGACGGAGGGGGACACGTCTCGCCGCGGCGCCCTGAGTTGGGATTATTCCGAACTTGCTCCGTGGAAAGAGCCAACGGAAGTCCCTGAACAAAGTTGGGAGCAGATACAAGGTCGCACCTATGCGGTAGATACCAGCATCTCGGCCGTGACAGGTATGGCCAAGGGAATTCTAGCCGCGAGGTCGCGAGTCGTCCAAGGGGACCCTCCTCCTTGGGGCCCTTTCTCCCCGGTGAGTACAACGAATGAAGGTTCCATGAGTGAACAACCGGGGCCAAGTCGAATGCAACAGTTAGAAGCTAAGCTGATGGATATGGAAGAAAGTTTGGCTCATGCCATTCATTTAATTTCCTCAATGGGAGCAGGAGAAAGACTGTCTCCTGAAGAGATGGCGATACAGATAGCTACCCTCCAAAGTGTCATCTCCTATCCAGTGGAGGAAGTTCAGCAGCGGTCGTCACCTACAGGCGAGGGGGGCACCTATCCTGGCGAATCGGGAGAACAACCCAAGGAACTTCCCACACAGCAGGAAGTTCCACCGAGAAGGGATAACCCGGTTGAGCCACCCGGAGAGACTCCCACCGAACCTCCTAACGCGGGAGGGGATGTGCCGCCAGACGAGACTCCCGTTGAGAGGCCTACGGAAGGGGAGGAAAAGCCAAGTGATACACCGGTGATACCCCCCCATACTTCTCCTATAACGGTCCGGCCGGACCAAGCGGGAGCACACGCGGCTCCATCCGAGGGGGGAGCCCCTGGTCAACCGCGAGAAACTGTTCCCGTCGGGCAACCTTCGAGAGATGGTCTACCAGCGCCACGAGGCCAGCCGTTGCTTCCCAGAATAACAACGCCTGGAGGGGCAAGCCCGCGCGGCCTTCCGCCCGTTCGACCCTCGCCGCTGCGGCCCCTCTCACCTCGACCGCAGCTCATACCGTTGCAGCAGCCCCAGGACCAGCCCGCCTTACCACCTCCGAATCAACCGGGAAGGCCTGCACCACTACGGCACCTCCAACCCCCTCCTCAGCGGCCGATCTCCACTCAACCACCCCAGCCTCCTCCACCTCGACAGCTGCCGCCAACGCCTCCCGTGTTACCAGCCAGGCCAAGACTGCCGCCACCTACTCGCCCGCCACTGCAGCCTCCGGCCCAACCGAGACCACCCCCGGCAGCTCAACCACGGCAACCTCCGCCGGCGCTGCCGGTTCAACCGCCGCCAGTACAGCCGCCACCGTTGCCCCGACCGAGGCTCCAGTTATCTCCTCCCGCGCCCCAGGCGCAATTAAGACTGCCGATGGACTTCTACCCAGCGCCTGCTCCAAGACAAGAACTCCCGATGGGCTGGGTGAAGCTGGAAGCCACTTTCGATGGGGATCCCTCCAAACTGGGATTTTTCCTGGTGCAAGTGGTACAGTTTTTCAACCGGTGGGGGCACCTTTTCGGCAGTGAGGCTAGCCAAATTGAACATCTTGGATCTCGTTTACAGGGCAAGGCAGCAGATTGGTATGTAGGACTATACAATGTTGGGGCCCCGGAACTCGATACTCTCCAGGGGTTAGTGGATGCTATCCGAGCACAATATGAAGACCCCTTAGAAGAAACCCGGGCCCGAACAGAATTGCAAGCCATCAAACAGGGCAGCATGTCAGCAAGAGACTATGTCACAAAATTCCGGCAATTAGCAGCCAAGTGCCCTAGGTGTGAGGAGTCCACCAAGATTATTCTGTTCAAACAAGGACTTAACCCGAGACTTTTGGACAGAGCCCTCATGCAAGACAATCCCCCTACACTGTTAGGTTGGATCCAACTTGTTTGCGAAGTGGAGAATCGCATTTTGGAAGTCCGTTTGGTTGAACAACAACAACAAACGGGACAAAGAAGACCATTGACCTTACAGAGGGGAGCACGGGGAGCTGGCTACGCCACCCGTGGAGCGAGAGATGCTAGATGGCAACAAGGGCTGTGTTTGCAATGCGGACAGGCTGGTCACTTTGCAGCACAATGCCCCTACCGGCCTGTGCAAAGACCTCCGCTTCAATTACGGCGTCCAACCCTTGCTCCGTTTCCTACGCTCCAACGCCCGACTCCCGCTCCACGAGCGAATAGAGGCCGCGGCGCTTCCCAAAGGCCAGCCTCAGAGAGAGGGCTGGAAGCGGAAGAAGTTATGGAATACGATCCCGCTTCCCCAACTTCAGAAGTCAATCCAGAAAGTCCCCAGTCGGGAAACGAGATGGATCTGTCGTAAAAGGGCCCAAACGACAGATCCGCCCCAAGCCCGTCCCTGCTCGGAACCGGCCACCTGGGTCCATCTTATTCATGCCAGTGACTCTAATCAACCCAGAGAGGAAAATGCACATTCGGGTGCAAGCTCTTATTGACTCGGGCTGCTCGAGAGACATCATAGCCCCAGCTCTAGTCAATGGACTGGTCTTACCAGCTCGGGATTTACAAAATCCAGTAATCTTTGAACAAATGGATGGTACCAACATGAATCCTGTCACAACTGAAACCATCCCGGTGATCACAGGCATGGGACAACATTGGGAGAAGAGGTCCTTTGTCATCAGCTCTACTGCCAAGTACCCGTTAATTCTAGGCAGCAAATGGCTATGTGATCACAATCCCTACATAGACTGGGCACAAGGATGTATTACCTTCAGTCATGCCAACTGTAAAAATCACCGTTGGAATCAAAACTGGGGCGAAGATCCAACTCATAAGGAAAAAGCCCTTCTCACCCAAGAAGAAGTCAACCAAATACCCGAACCGTACTGGCCTTTTCTAAATGCTTTCTCTGAGGAGGAAGCTGATACTCTACCCCCACACCGACGAACGGACTGTGCGGTGGAAATTTTACCCGGAGCCTCACTGCCCAAAGGACGACTCTATCCCATGAGTCTCCATGAACGCGAAGAGCTCCGGAAATTCATCGACACCAACCTCCAACGAGGGTTCATCCGCCCAGCCTCTAGCCCCCACGCCGCTCCAGTCCTCTTCGTGAAAAAGAAGGATGGGGGACTCCGACTGTGCACGGATTTCCGAGGACTGAATGCAGTATCCACCAACAACGCCTATCCTATACCGCTCATCCGAGACCTTCTCAACGTCGTGGCCCAAGGTGATTTCGGATCGCGGCGGACAGTTCGTTGCCAACTTCTGGCGGGAGCTTTTGAAAATGTTGAATATTGAGCAAGGCATCAGTTCAAGCCACCACCCACAAACCGACGGGCAATCCGAAAAAACAAACCAAATATTAGAACAGTTCCTTCGTTGCTACATCAATTTTCAACAAGATAATTGGGTGGACCTTCTCCCTCTAGCCGAATTCTCCTATAACAACAGTGTACACGCTTCAACGGGAGAGGCCCCATTCAAAATTGTCTACGGGACTCACTTCAATCCCTTCCCGTTGGACACACCCCCTCTCCATTCCTCTAAATTGCCAGATGTATCTTCATGGTGGGGGGAGGCGGCGCAGCAGTGGACTCTTATTAAGAAACACCTTGAAAAAGCCAAACTGGATTATAAAAAATACGCAGATCGCCATCGTGTGGCCGAATGGGAATTACAACCCGGAGATCATGTGTATATTTCCACAAAAAACCTGAAACTAGCTCAGACAAGCCGCAAACTCGCTCTGAAATTCCTGGGACCTTTTCCTGTGCGCAAGATAATAAATAAAGTGACCGTTGCTGTAACTTTGCCCAAGAACCTGCGCCATGTGCATGATACGTTCCATGTCAGCCTTTTAAAGAGAGCCCCCACCGACAACAAATGGCACATCAAAGCTCCACCCATTCCAACTTTAATTGACGACCAAATACACTATGAGGTGCAACAAATTTTGGACTCTAAACTCAAGCGAAATCAGCTTTTTTACCTCATTAGATGGAAGGACTTTGATTCTGGTTACGATGAATGGGTGGACTCTGCACATGTTCATGCTCCTAGATTAACCAAAGCTTTTCATACTCGCTACCCATATAAACCAGGGGGGGGATCTGTTTTAAGGGGGGCAGAATGTCAGGTCCAGTGTATATCTAAACTGTACTGACTCCATTTTCTAATGCTTCTAGTGTTTAAGTGCTTTCTTCCCAGGTGCACCAGTTCCCAGGCAGCATTCCCACCGGAGGAGACTGTTTTGTCTAACACCGTTCCACCAAGCATTGGCCTTGAAGGAGAGCAGCTTCCCAGGACTGAGAGATGTTGTTTTGAGAACTGTGGGGGGAGGCTGATCCAGATGGGTATTGTTACTCTGTGTCCTATGCTTGCTCTTCATTGGTAACAATGATCATGTACCATCCTGAGTCTCCTATTCAGGACAGTGGACTATAATGGACCTTTTCTGCAATAAAGCTTCCTTTGCCAGACACTGGACTTATTCTTGCTTCTAAAGGGAACCTTGCAGAGAGTGCCTTATCTAGCCACAGTCTGACACTCAAAGGCTTCTTGGCACTCTGTTGTTCAGGTCAATTTAGCACTGGGTTTTTCCCCTTGCAGCCCTTTCCCCCTTGTTTTTAACAAGTCTCTCAAGGGGAGGGCAATTTGAGCAAAGTTCTTAATGAAGGGTCTGTAAAAGTTAGCAAACCCTAGAAATGACTGCAATTATCTCCTTGTTTTGGTGGCTTCCCACCCCACTACACCTTGGATTTTTGCCTGGTCCATTTTCAGCTCTTGGTGAGAGATTCGGTACTCCCAAAAATCCAGTTCCTCTTTATGGAATTCACATTTAGACCATTTCACTGGCAGTTTGTGTTTCTTTAGAGCGGTCAGTACCTTTCTGACCAATTCCACATTCGATTCTTTATCAGCAGAATAAATCCATCATCTAGATAAACATCTACACCTTTGTACAGGTACTCATGCAGCACCTTTTTGATTAAGTTCATGAACACACCTGGTGTCCCTTGTAGGCCAAAAGGCATGACGAGGTACTCGAATTGGCCTAGGGGCATATTGAATGCTGTTTTCCATTCATCCCCCTCCCTTATTCTCACTGAGAAATAAGCATCTTTTAAGTCCAGTTTTGAAAAGATTTTACCTTGGTGGGTACTGCACCCTGCTCTGCTCTTGATCCCAGCTTGGTGAAGGGGGAGTGGGCATTACCACCTGCTCTGCTCCTAATACCAGTTGGATTAAGGCCGGGAGTAGGCATTGCCATCTATTCCTCTCCTATTACCAGATGATGGCAGGAGGAGGGTATTGCCACCTACTCCACTCCTAATACCAGCTGGGTTAAGGCAGGGGTGGGCATTGCTACCTGCTCCGCTCTGTATACTAGCTGAGTTAAGGCAGGGAGCAAGCATTGCCACATGCTCTGCTCCTGATCCCAGCTTCCTGAAGGGGGAGTGGGCATTACCACCTGCTTCTCTCCTAATACCAGTTGGATTAAGGCAGGGAGTGGGCATTGCCACCTGCTCTGCTCCTAATACCTGCTGGGTTAACGTGGGGGGTGGGTGGGCATTGCCACCTGCTCTGTTCCTAATACCAGGTGGGTTAAGACCAGGGGGCTGGCATTGTCAACTGCTATGCTCCTATTCCCAACTGGTTCAAAAGGGAAGCGGGCATGGCCACCTGTTCCACTGCTGATACCAGCTAGGTTAAGGCAGGGGGTGGGCATTGCCACCTGCTTTGCTCCTAAAGGCAGCTGGGTTAAGGTGAGCAGAGGGCATTGCCACATGCTCTGCTCCTAATACCAGCTGTGTTAAGGTGGTGGTGTGTGGGCATTGCCACCTTCTCTGCTCCTAATACCAGCTGTGTTAAGGTAGGGGTGGGCATTGTCACCTGCTCCACCCCTAATATCAGCTGGGTGAAGGCAGGAGGTAGGCACTGACACCTGCTCCAATCCTTATACCAGCTGGGTTAAGGTGGGGGGTGGGCACTGCCACCTGTTCCGCCACTAAAATCAGCTGGGTTAATGAAAGGGGCAGGTATTGTCACCTTCTCCACTCCTGATCTCAGCTTTCTGAAGGGGTAGTGGGCATTACTACCTGCTCCTAATACCAGTTGGATTAGGGCAGGGAGTGGACATTGCCACCTTCTCCACTCCTAATACCAGCTGGGTTAAGGTGGGGGGGGGCGGGCATTGCCAACTTCTCTGCTCCTGATCCTAACTGGTTCAAAGGGGGTGGACATGGTATGCTGTTCCACTGCTGATACCAGCTGGGTTTACGTGGGGTTTAGGCATTTACATCTGCTCCGCTTCTTATACCAGCTGGGTTAAGGCAGGGGGTAGGCATTGCCACCACCTTTGCTCCTAATGCTAGCTGGCTTAAGGTGGGCAGAGGGCATTACCACTTGCTCCGCTCCTAATACCAACTGGGTTAAAGCAGGGTGTGTGTATGGCAATGCCACCTGCTCTGCTCCTAATACCAGCTGTGTTAAGGTGGGGTGGGCATTGCCACCTGCTCTACTCCTACTATCAGCTGGGTGAAGGCAGAAGGTGGGCATTGCCATCTGCTCCCATCCTGCTCCCTGTCTTGGCTTCCTACCATGGCATGCTTTCTGGAGGAAAATGGTGCCTCGCCTAGGCTTCTCTCTGTATCAGCGCCCTCTGGTGGTGCACCAGGGTATAAAGTAAGTTGTCTGAAATACACTTACTTAGTAAGATGGGGTGACTTTGCTAGCAAGGAAGACAGCTATGCCATAGCCTGACATTTTCCCAGGAATCCTATTTTTCCTCTGTACTTGCAACCCTGGGATAATGGCTACCGTCTTTACATCGTCAGAGCCTGACCTGGGGCTATCAATGCTAGAGAAGCCCGTAAATCAATTGGGACCAGGTGCAACCCTGGAAGGGAGTTGGTACCTGTGACCCATACTCATTTGGACTATTTAATGGACCATAATATTGATTTGAAGCACCAGACTCACTTGGCTTATTGGGATTGGGACTCCGTTGACACAGGTGATTCGATTCCAGTTGCTGCCTCTTGCATAGCTGTCTTCCTTGCTAGCTAATTCCCCCCATAAATCATATTTAATGCAAGGAGACCACTTCCGGTAACACCAGAGGTCTCATAGAGAAAAGCAGGAGGTCTGTTGTTGGCAGCCAGAACTGCCTATCAGGGTTTGCAGGGATGAGTTTGGAGTGCTCATAGCCACAGAACACCCCCTCCCTCTCCCTCCCCCCTGGTCTCTGGTCCCATGTAACCAATCATAACCAGTTTGGAGCACTACACTTGGAAGGAAGACGTGCCCATCAAGCTAAGTTGGGCTTAGATTGGGGTTTCCAGGGTGAGAGGAGTGCAGACAATGTTCAGGCAGTGCCTGCCTATGTTGCCAAGGGAATTGATTGAAGGTGCCTTACTGTCTAGCTTCATGAACAGTGGACGAATGCAACTAACGAGGCTTGTTACGACCATTTGTTCATTTACAATGGGGCCTCACGAACAACTTGTTCGCGAACAGACGAATGGGCTGTTTGTGGTTTTTTTTGCGTTCATAATGCTGTTTGTGCCCATGTCTAATCGTGAGTGAAGCAGTTTACTTGTGTGCTTTATGTGAAAGTTGAATATTCCAATCCTTGAAGTCAACTATGTGAGTTTAAGGACCATTGAACACTATAAATTTCCTCAATGCATCACAGTTACAGAAACACCTGTGCTAAGTAACTTTCTGCTACTCCACTGTAAAAATCCACAGAGTTCAATAGCCCTCAAAATTTCTCATTTCTTTCCTGTGGTGAGGTACTTTAGTACTTCCACATTGGACTGCAATATAAAGCATTTGAGGTCAGCAGTTCAATACCTCTCAAAGCCCCCGCCCCTGCTTTAAGCAATGCCTGCAAGGTATGCGTGTGCCTCTTGACTTACATGTGCCTGCGTCTTTGTTTCTTTGCTTCTCCTTCAGCATGGAGGAAAAACAGACAGAAAAGAGGAAGTAAAGAGCTTACTGATGTCCCCTGTTTATAAAAATACACAAGGCATGAAATGTCAGGATAAAACTCCTGTGAGGGAATAAAAAAGGGGGATGTCGTACATGCTCAGAAATTTCAAAGCAGTTGTGAGGCACAGAGAACTAGCAATTCCTTTTGCAGTTGTCAGGAGCTCAGCCACAACCTTCTCCTCTGTCCCCAAGGCAGTGTTTAGGCCCACTTCCTTTTGTTTGCCCATCTGCTACCAGTCACAGTTGATAAGCTTGCCACAGTGCCAGCATCCTGACGCACTTCAGGGCAGTACTGGCACTCTAGGGAAGGTCTGTCGATGTTGTGACTCACCACGCTGAATACAGCCCCTGCCCTTCACTGTCAATGTCAGCCCACCAGGAGAATGCTAAGTCTTCTGTTAATGCTGCTTGATGGGAAGAGCAGAAACTTAGGGGTTATCAGTCATATGGATAACCACGCAGTAGGTGGCCTGTGACTTGGTGGTTGCCAGATCTGGGTAGGAAAATTCCTGGAGATTTTGGGGGTGGAGCTTGGGGAGGGCAGGGTTTGGGGAGGGGAGGAATCTCAGCTTGGTACAATACAATGGGGTCCACCTTCCAAACCAGGCATCTCTTCCAAGGAAACTGATCTCTGTCAGCTGGACAGCAGTTGTGATTTCAGGAGATCTCCAGCTGCCACCTGGAGGCTGGCAACCCTAGGTTATACACTATGTAGGCCAAGGTGAAATAGATTGTGGCCAGACAGAAAAAGGATAGCTCTGGTACAATAGTTGTCCTTTCTCTAAAGGCAGCCTCCCATTGTGTGTTAAGATGTTGCAGCAAGAAAATTAGTAATTAAAGGTTTTGGAAAAAAATAACATTCCAGGTAAGATCAGAGTCTATTCTTATCAGAGCAAACATCTCTGGGCATAGGGAAGGGGTGAGCGTGACTTACCAGTCAATGTCCCTTTGGCACCACACCTTTTACTACTTGAGACTGGCCATATGGCAAGGATGGAGGCATCACAGTGAAGCCGTAAGACTGCATGCAGAGAAAGCTGGCCTGCAGTTAGCCTCTGTGTGTGGTGTGCTTAGCACCCTGGGATTCTCATTTTATTGTGGCGTGCAGAGAGATGGTGTTCTGACGTAAAAAGCAACATCAACTATGCAAAGTCCTCCTTGTTAGCATGCAGCTTACCACTGAGGCATTCATGAGGATAATAACCATTTCCTGGATATTCCTGAAAACAAGAACAAAAAATTCCTTTCTGAGCGTGTGTGGCCAAGCAAATAAGTGGGTTGTGAGCACAGGTGAGTAACAAACTAGCCAGGGTAGAACAGTATGTCTTAGGGCTGAACACATCCCTTCCTTATAACTAGGTCTAATAAAACCAGTCATTTCTATAATGTTTTTGTGACAAAATGCTCCTCCACATTTTATATTTGTAAAAAATTATAAGGAGGAATGAAAGTTTAAAATGAAAAGGAGATGTATCTTAAAGCACCATTATTAATTTGTAAGTAAATGTGGAAATTGTGTAACCAATAAAAAAAGGCAGGCAAATGTCTTCTAAATACCAGTGTTTAATAGTAGAATTCTTTTGATCTGGCTGCAAAAAGCGGCTTGATGTTGTATACCTGGATCTACACAAACCAGAAAATCAGCAGTATTTGGATTCAACCAACTGATCATTCAGCTCCACGTCAGGGACCCTTAAAGCTCAAGCCAGTAACAGGGAACTAGCAAAGATGTTTTTGGTTTCCACCTGCTATTGTGTTCACAAAATACTCTGTTCAACGGAGCTTTTACAGTTGGCAGATTGCCAGCCATTGCTGGGCTCTGTGTGCACCAAGGCATGTCTGCTGCGATGTGTTTCTCACAGATTTTGCAGGCCAGAGTTCTCGGTTTTGGCTCAGCCTGGAGGTGGCCATTTTAAAATGCCAAACAAGAGTCAAGAAGACTTCGAACTCCAAGTGATGTTTTTTCCCCTTCAAAAGGTGCTAGATCTTAAAACAGATTCCCCACTTCCATTTTTTGAATATAATAAATTTTAAGAGTTTGCAATTCAAATATGAACCCAGAATTTGAAGTGTGTGTCCCCCTGCCCCTGCCACTGATATTCTGTGATTGGTTAAATGAATGAATAATGTTAATATAAAATTTACTAATTTCTGTACAACTATCTGTACAACTAATTTCTTTACAACTATCACACATTTTCAG
Source organism: Eublepharis macularius (assembly GCF_028583425.1). Taxonomy (NCBI): domain Eukaryota; kingdom Metazoa; phylum Chordata; class Lepidosauria; order Squamata; family Eublepharidae; genus Eublepharis; species Eublepharis macularius. The sequence goes on from NC_072792.1 coordinate 6,810,751, forward strand.
ATACTCATGCCTGATGTCAAATTCTGACTAACAAATATTCATAGTAATAGAGTGTTTGGAGCATTGCAATAGAGCATTGCCCGTCTGTCTGTCTATTTGTGTAGCCTATATTTATCCCATCCTTTCTCCAAGTTTACATAATTCTGCCCCCTCTTTCCATTTTGTCCTGATCAATCCAGTGGGGCAGGTTAGGCTGAGAGAGACTAATGGCCCAGTGTCGCTTAGTGAGCTTCCATGGCAGAAAAGGGTCTTCCCACTCAAGTTTTCCAGGTTCTAGTAGGATGCCCTAACCACTATACCACACGGGCTTTCACTGATTGATATTTATTTATTTATTTATGTTTCTCACTGAGACTCAAGGTGGATTACATAGTGTGTGATTAGTACAATTAGTGGCAAGGACGAGGGCAGGCATTTCCATACAGTGTCAAGAACATTTCCATAAACAATGTCATGGGGTAAAAGAATATAAGTTTACAAAGATATAGCATTAGCAAGGATCCAGTATGGGGTTGAGGAATTGCTGAAACAGAACATAATCAATTCTAGGACTTACATTGAACAACATAAAGCACAGGTAGGATATAAGAGTACATATTTAAAACAACAGATAATATGTAAGGCAACACAATGGTGAAATCTATGGTTTCTAACTCATTAGTGAGACATCTGGGATCCTGTTCCTACAATACCACCCTCTTAGCTGAGAAAAAAGGCCTTTTTGAATAATTTAATTCTGCATTGTTTGCGGAAAGCCAGGAGCATGGGGGCTCTCCTGACATCCTCAGGCAGGCCATTCCACAGGGTAGGGGCCACCACAGAGAAAGCCCATATATGGGCTGCTGTTGATTTCGCCCATGTACAGGCTGGCACCTGCAAGAGACCCTGTTCAGATGAGCAAAGCTGCCATGGAGAGACATAGGGAGAGAAGCGGTCCCATAAGTATCCCAAGGACGTGAAGGGCTTCGTATGTAATAACCATAACCTTGAACAGAGCACAGTAACTGATAGTGAATGGAGTGACTGTAGGATGGAAGTGATGTTCAAGCTCCTGCTCGTTCCTAATAATAGTTGAGCTGCAGCATTTTGAACCAATTGGAGCCTCCTAGTTAACTTAGATGGGAGACCAATGTATAATGCATTACAATAGTCAAGTTTTGATGTTACCATAGCATGGATCCAGGTGGCCAGGTCTGCCGTGTTGAGATAAGAAGCCATTTTCCAGGCTAGAGTGAGATTGTAGTAAGTGTTTTTTGCAGCTGCCTTAACTTGTTTTTCTAGTAGTAGTGCTGGATCCAGCATAACCCCTTGGCTCTTAACCAAGTCTGTAAGGGTCAAACGAACTCCATCGAATGTGGGGAGTACAATGCTTTTCAACTTCTCTGATTTCCCAACAAGCATCACTTCAGTCTTGTCTGGGTTCAATTTTAATTTATTTTTCAGCCATTTTACTACGGCTGTCAGGCAGAGATCTAAGATTTCTACTGCATCTTCCAGGGATCTGGATAGCGAGATATAGAGTTGGGTATCATCTGCATATTGATGACATCCAACTTCATAGCTGCGAATGAGTTCTTCTAAGGGTTTTACATAGAGGTTGAATAACATGAGAGATAAGATTGCACCCTGCGGGACCCCACAAAATAATTCCCATTCTGGAGATAGCTGATCTCCGATGGCAACATTTTGAGTTTGTTCCATGAGAAATGATTTAAACCAGTCCAAGGCACATCTGTTGATGCCCACTTCTGTTTCTAAATGCCTCAACAGGATGGCATGGTCTACTGTGTTAAAGGCTGCAGACAGATCCAGGAGGAGCAACAAGGAGGCACGGCCTTTGTCTATATTTAGATGGAGATCATCCACTAACTCTACTAGTGCTGTCTCTTTCCCATGCCCTAGTCTGAATCCAGACTGGAAGGGGTCTAGAGTTCTAGAGTTTTCCAAGAAGGTCTGGAGTTGGTCAGCTACTGCCCTCTCAACCACTTTGCGCAGAAAGGGAAAATTAGAGACTGGACAATAATTAGCCACATCAGCTTTGTCTAGAGATGGCTTTTTAATTAGCGGATGGATAACTGCCTGCTTGAGCAGCCGGGGGAAGGTGCCCTGAGTTAGTGACTAATTTACAGTAGACCATCCCAAGGGCTGGAGGGGTCGACAAGGAGCAATAGTCTCAATAGCTTCATAGACTCATTGTTTACCGCAATAATACTGAAGACAGTGGTCCCTCCTTATACCTTTACTGATGGAACTCCTGAGACCACTTCCTTACAGTACATTCCTCCTATCTGAATAAAAGGTCCTCTTTAATAATTCAGTTTTGCATCATTTACAGGCCAGGAGAGCGCGAGCTTTCCTGACCTCTTCAGGTAGGCCATTCCATACGGTGGAGGCCACCACAGAGAATGCCTGTGTAGAGGCAGCTGTTGCTTTTGCCCATGTGCAAGGTGGAACCTACAGAAGGCCCTATGCAGCTTAGCCAAGTTGCCTTGGTGGAATATAGGGAGAGACGTGGTTTTGTAGATATGATAGACCAAGGCCATGGAGAGCTTTGTAGGTGATATCTAAGCAATAGAGTTGCCAAGTCCCCTTCCCCTTGCAGTGGGAGGGTGGGGGACTCAGCGCTTACCTTCCCAATGCTCCTGTGATTGTTCTCCCCAGTGCAATGATGTTACTTCTGGGAAGTGATGTCATCACACAAGACTGAGGAGCATGCGTGAGCTTTGCAGTGGGCCGATTTGGGCCTCAAACTGGATCCCAATTGGCCCTGTGTTTTAATGTTTGGATGATATGTAGTTTAATGCTTGGGTGATGTGCAATATGGGCACGACGGTCTGAGACTTTGACTGAAATACTTTAATCTAATTTATGCCATTTGATTTTATTGTATTTATTACCGCCTGTGATCCTCTCAGAGCCTGCTTGAGGGGAGAGCGGAATATAAATTGAATAAAATGAAAATAAAAAATAAATAAGCAACCATAACCAACAGTCTGTGTAGGGTTGCTAGGTCCCCCATGGCAACTGGTGAGACGTTTGGGAATGGGAAGGTGGGAACTTACCAGGCTGTGCAAATGTCTATCATTGCCGCACAATGGCCTCACTTCTGGCATGACGTTGCATATGGGTCTTGCTGGACATGTTGTCATTGCACAGGGATGATGAGTGTGAATCTCCCTTTTCCTGCCTGCCTCCTCCCATCTGTCAGCTGGTGATTTGTAGGGGTGTGCAAGCCAAAAATTTTCGGCTATAGCCGAAAGTAGAAAGCCGAAAGAAGATTCTCTATCGTTAAAGCCGAAAGCCGAAACAAGAATCTCTTTCGGCTTTCGACTTTCGGGATTCTTTCGGCATTATTTCGGCATTCTTTCGGCTTTTTTCTATGGGAAAATGCCTCCGTCTTCCAGGACGCCTGGAGGAGGCATTTTCCCACCGAATAAGCCCAAAATTGGTGGGGACCTTCCTCTAACCCTTCTCTAACAACCACCCAAGTTTCAGACAGATTGGACTTTGGGGGGCCATGTTATGGCCCCCCAAAGCAGGTCCCCCCATCCTCCCATAAGAAAGCGAAGGAGCAGCATATTGTTAGCATGCTGCTGCTGATCTTTCTTCATTATTTCCTATGGGGAAAAAATGAAGAGGCAGGCTTCCTTTGCCAGGGGTGGCATTTTGCATGCAAAATGCCCCCCAGCCCTCAGGGGCCCTTCTCCCACCCCTCCTCCCACCCCCACCAAGGCTCAGCCTGCTCCCACTTGGGGGGGGCATTTCATGGCCTCCCCAAGTAGTTGCTCTAATCTCTACCACTGACAGCTGGGGGAGGCTTGTGTTGCCAGGGGTGGCATTTTGCATGCAAAATGCCCCCCAACCCTCTGGGGCCCTTCTCCCACCCCTCCTCCCACCCCCCACCAAGGCTCAGCCTGCTCCCACTTGGGGGGGCATTTCATGGCCTCCCCAAGTAGGTGCTCTGCTCTCATCTCTACCACTGACAGCTGGGGGAGGCTTGTGTTGCCAGGGGTGGCATTTTGCATGCAAAATGCCCCCCAGCCCTCTGGGGCCCTTCTCCCACCCTTCCTCCCACCCCCCACCAAGGCTCAGACTGCTCCCACTTGGGGGGGCCATTTCATGGCATCCCCAAGTAGGTCCTCTCAGCCCCTAAAGTCCACCCCTTACAGCCCCACACAAACCCAATTCCCCCCCAGCTGCCACACACAGACCCAAATCCCCACATTAGCCCCTCACAGACCCAAATCCACCCCCACCTGCCCTACACCCATAACCCCAGGAACAGGCTGACAAAGGCCAGCCCTCTCCCTTTGTTCCCTATGCTGGGAACTTCTAAACTCTCTTTCTCTGGGCAATTCTGCACAGCCCAGGGGTGCCACAATGGTGGGCACACTTCTGAGTGCCAGCTGGTCCCTGTGAAAGAGCACCTGAACCACAGACACCCTCCCTCAAATTCCCCCACCACCTACAGAGATGGCTGGCCAGCCAGCCCCATTGTTCCCTATGATGGGAACCAACTGCACAACAAAGAATAAAACAAGAACAACACAAAATAAAGTTTTAAAAAAATTATTTTCTCCCTTCCAAAGTACAAGTAGGCAAAGCATTATGACACATTACACCAGCAGTCCCCCACACAGAAAAATTAAAACAAAACTCACTTAACATCAGAGAATCACAAAGCATGATTCCTGTCAAAAACACTTTATTTCTTGAACAGCTTTAGGTTACACAGCAGGGGGGAACACCAAAGGGCATGGCAGCACTATCTTACACAAAAATAACACAACTCACTTAACATCAGAGAATCACAAAAACACAATTCCTGGCAAAAACACTTTATTTCTTGAACAGCTTTAGGTTACACAGTAGGAGGGCACAACAGGGCATGATAGCAATGTACTACAAAAAATAATACAACCCACTTCACCGTTTTTGACAGCAATTGTGTTTGTGTGATTCTCTGATGTGAAGTGAGTTGTGTTATTTTTGCGTAGTACACTGCTTTCCTGCTCTGCGGTGCCTTCCTACTGTTTAACCTAAAGCAGTTACAGAAATAAAGTGCTTTTGACAGCTATTTTTTGGGGTGATTCTTTAATGTGAAGTGAGTTGTGTTATTTTTGTGTAAGATACTGCTTCCATGCCCTTTGGTGTCCCCCCCCTGCTGTGTAGCCTAAAGCTCTTCAAGAAATAAAGTGTTTTTGACAGGAATTGTGCTTTTGTGATTCTCTGATGTTAAGTGAGTTGTGTTATTTTTGTGTAAGATAGTGCTGCCATGCCCTTTGGTGTTCCCCCCTGCTGTGTAACCTAAAGCTGTTCAAGAAATAAAGTGTTTTTGACAGGAATCGTGCTTTGTGATTCTCTGATGTTAAGTGAGTTGCGTTATTTTTGTGTAAGATAGTGCTGCCATGCCCTTTGGTGTTCCCCCCTGCTGTGTAACCTAAAGCTGTTCAAGAAATAAAGTGTTTTTGACAGGAATCATGCTTTGTGATTCTCTGATGTTAAGTGAGTTGTGTTATTTTTGTGTAAGATAGTGCTGCCATGCCCTTTGGTGTTCCCCCCTGCTGTGTAACCTAAAGCTGTTCAAGAAATAAAGTGTTTTTGACAGGTATCATGCTTTGTGATTCTCTGATGTTAAGTGAGTTGTGTTATTTTTCTGTGTGGGGGACTGCTGGTGTAATGTGTCATAATGCTTTGCCTACTTGTACTTTGGAAGGGAGAAAAAAAATTTAAAACTTTATTTTGTGTTGTTCTTGTTTTATTCTTTGTTGTGCAGTTGGTTCCCATCATAGGGAACAATGGGGCTGGCTGGCCAGCCATCTCTGTAGGTGGTGGGGGAATTTGAGGGAGGGTGTCTGTGGTTCAGGTGCTCTTTCACAGGGACCAGCTGGCACTCAGAAGTGTGCCCACCATTGTGGCACCCCTGGGCTGTGCAGAATTGCCTAGGGAAAGAGAGTTTAGAAGTTCCCAGCATAGGGAACAAAGGGAGAGGGCTGGCCTTTGCCAGCCTGTTCCTGGGGTTATGGGTGTGGGGCAGGTGGGGGTGGATTTGGGTCTGTGAGGGGCTAATGTGGGGATTTGGGTCTGTGTGTGGCAGCTGGGGGGAATTGGGTTTGTGTGGGGCTGTAAGGGGTGGACTTTAGGGGCTGAGAGGACCTACTTGGGGATGCCATGAAATGGCCCCCCCAAGTGGGAGCAGTCTGAGCCTTGGTGGGGGGTGGGAGGAAGGGTGGGAGAAGGGCCCCAGAGGGCTGGGGGGCATTTTGCATGCAAAATGCCACCCCTGGCAACACAAGCCTCCCCCAGCTGTCAGTGGTAGAGATGAGAGCAGAGCACCTACTTGGGGAGGCCATGAAATGCCCCCCCAAGTGGGAGCAGGCTGAGCCTTGGTGGGGGGTGGGAGGAGGGGTGGGAGAAGGGCCCCAGAGGGTTGGGGGGCATTTTGCATGCAAAATGCCACCCCTGGCAACACAAGCCTCCCCCAGCTGTCAGTGGTAGAGATTAGAGCACCTACTTGGGGAGGCCATGAAATGGCCCCCCCAAGTGGGAGCAGGCTGAGCCTTGGTGGGGGGGTGGGAGGAGGGGTGGGAGAAGGGCCCCTGAGGGCTGGGGGGCATTTTGCATGCAAAATGCCACCCCTGGCAAAGGAAGCCTGCCTCTTCATTTTTTCCCCATAGGAAATAATGAAGAAAGATCAGCAGCAGCATGCTAACAATATGCTGCTCCTTCGCTTTCTTATGGGAGGATGGGGGACCTGCTTTGGGGGGCCATAACATGGCCCCCCAAAGTCCAATCTGTCTGAAACTTGGGTGGTTGTTAGAGAAGGGTTAGAGGAAGGTCCCTACCAATTTTGGGCTTATTCGGTGGGAAAATGCCTCCTCCAGGCGTCCTGGAAGACGGAGGCATTTTCCCTTAGGAAAGCCGAAAGAATCCCGAAACGTTTCGGCTTTTTTCTTTCGGCTACCCGAAACGTTTCGGCATTCCCCGAAACGTTTCGGCATTCCCCGAAAGAAGCCGAAACACTTTTGTTTCGGCATTCTTTCGGCATTCTGAATGCCGAAACGCACATCCCTAGTGATTTGTGGGCAGAGGCACCAACTGGTGGGAGATAAATGAGCATCTATTAAAGCTATGACTATGTTTGTCTACATAATACAAAATGGCTGCTGCAGTTTTCTTTTAAAACCTGAGGTGAGTTTAGGAGGAGGGGGAGATGGAGAGGACAGAAAAGAAAGGATGGGGTATGGGGGAAAGGATGATAAATGAGGGGCAGAAGGAAAGACAAGCAGGAAGGGGTAGAGGGAGGGAAGGAAGCAGGGAAAGGAGAGAAGCTTCAAGGTGGAAGGAGGGAAAAGCTGGAGTGAAACTGGCAGTTGAGTGGGAAAACAGAAAGGCAGGTGAGAGGGAAAGAAGGAAGCAAGGAAAGGAGGAAAGCTGCAGGGACTATGAGGGAGAAGAAAGGAGGAAAAGTAGAGATAATAGGGAAGGGATCAGTTAGTGGGGTGAGATCCCTCCCATTAGTCCTCATGGGCCCCCTGCTTGTTTTATTTGTTTGTTTATTACCCCAACTTTCTCCCCAAGGTGGCTTACATAATTCTCCTCTCCTCCATTTTATCCCCACAATCACTCTGTGAGATAAGTTACTCTGAGAGTGTGTGACTGGCCCGAAGGCACCCATGAGCTTCCATGGCAGAATGGGCATGGTGTTTGTCTTATTATAATTTCCAGGATTCTTCAGGAGAAGCCATGACAGAGGTAAAATCAATAAAAGTCTGGCAACAAGTCACACTTTCTTCCATATATCTTCTATAGATGTTTGTTTTATGAGACACAGAACTAGTGGTGTGTGTGTTTAAAATTTTGCAAAACGGGCATTCAAAATCTCATGCCCTGTATGCATGTAGAAGAGAGTGGATTGTTTCCCCTCCTATATGCAGCATTCCCTATTTCACGGAACAGCCTCCACACAAAAACGTTTAGGTACTTGCAGATGTTCACTTGTGCATGTGGATGTCTGGTTGCAAGATCTGCAGGTACAATCATGCACAGAAGGAATGGGGAATTCCTAGTGCCCAAACTGGGAAGATACCTTGGTTAATAAACTGTAGGAAGAAACCCTGAAGGAAAAAAATTGACCAGAGGCCATATTTGAGGTTATATGTGATTCCTGGTGATAGGCTCATGGTGGTGGTGGAAGAGAAATGCCTCTTTTGTCTCCAGAGCTGTACATTGAAAACTGACAGCTCTGTGGAATCTTTAGCAGGCATTTCCAATAGTCTAAAACGGATTGTTTTAACAGTCAGTCTGAGGCAGAAAACACGTTCTTTAGGAAATGCTAATGCCTGGGATTCTGCTAGTGGCTAAAGACTCACTGACTACTCGCAGAGAGTCTGTGATGAATGATCAGAAGGCCAGACGTTGGGTGAGGCAAAACATCTCCCCGGGGCAGCCTATTCTGCTATGGTTAGCCTGATGATGATGACAGGCACAGTTCTACTCCTACTCTCTTCTCTACTTTCTCAGAAATGGCTAGAAATTCTAGCTATGAGCCTAATGAGACATGATGAAAGGAGGTGACCCCAGTCTTTAGATGGGATGTGGGAAAGAAGGACAGAACAGTGTCACCCCAAGCAGAAGATACCCTTGTAAGTCCAGACTTCTGCTGAGGATGGCACTGCTAATCATCCACCTTGCAGACTTACTTGGGATAGATCAGATACAGGCTTACCAATCAAGTGAGTATGGGGACGAATATGTACATAATTCGGGCAAATACTTAAGTGCCCTCATAGTGTCATGGGACAATTTCTCAGCTATTGCTAAATGTTATATTTGCAATAGTGCAGTTGGTTCTGAGCAGAATACAATGAGCATTGTATTATCTGAATACCTTTCACATAACAAATTGAGTGAGCAGATACTATGATTGTCCACAGTGTCTAGAATGAAAAGGCCTTGAAAACGACTTTTGATAAGGTCCCCCGTGACATTCTGACTTTTGATAAGGTCCCCTGTGACATTCTGATGGGCAAACTGGAAGACTGTGGAGTAGACTATAGGACAGTTCGGTGGATAGGGAACTGGTTGGAGGACTGCACTCAAAGAGTGGTGGTCAACGGCGTTTCATCAGAGGGAGGTGTCCAGTGGGGTGCTGCAGGGCTCGGTTTTGGGCCCGGTACTTTTCAATGTTTTTATCAATGATCTGGATGAAGGAGTGGAAGGGCTGCTCATTAAATTTGCTGATGATACCAAATTGGGAGGAGTGGCAAACACCCAAGAAGATAGAATTAAAATTCAACAAGACCTGAATACTCTGGAGAAGTGGGCAGCTGTGAATAGGATGCAATTCAACAAAGACAAGTGCACAGTATTACATCTGGGCCACAAAAATGGGAAGCACAAATACTGGATGGGGGATACACGTCTGGGCAGTAGTATATGTGAAAGGGATCTTGGGGTAAGAGTGGACTGTAAACTGAATATGAGCAGTCAGTGTGATGCAGTGGCAAAAAAGGCTAATTCAGTCCTGGGTTGTATCAAAGGGGCCATAGCATCGAAATCGCAGGAGGTCATAGCCCCTCTCTATACTGCTTTGGTCAGGCCACACCTGGAGTATTGTGTGCAGTTCTGGAGGCCTCACTTCAAAAAGGATGTGGACAAAATCGAGAGGGTGCAGAGGAGAGCGACAAGAATGATCAGGGGTCTGGAGACTGAGCCCTACGAGGAAAGGCTGAGGGCCTTGGGAATGTTTAGTTTGGAGAAGAGGAGGTTGAGGGGGGACATGATTGCTCTCTTTAAATATTTGAAAGGCTGTCATTTGGAGGAGGGCAAAGAGCTGTTCCAGTTGGCAGCAGAGGGTAGGACGCGAAGCAATGGGCTAAAACTACACGCACAAAGGTATCGGCTGCATATTAGGAAAAACTTTTTCACGGTCAGAGTAGTTCAAAAGTGGAATCAGCTGCCTGGGGAGGTGGTGAGGTCCCCCTCACTGGCAGTTTTCAAGAAGAGGCTGGATGAATACTTGTCAGAGATGCTTTAGGCTGATCCTGCACTGGGCAGGGGGTTGGACTAGATGGTCTGTATGGCCCCTTCCAACTCTATGATTCTATGATTCTATATAACATTGAACTGAACTAGAAATGTGTGAGTTTTTTTGTTTCCAGTGTTGCTTCTAATTATCAGGTCTTGCCAGGTAATTCCCCAGACACTTCACTGCATGACTCAGGTGTATGAGTAGTTTTTATTAAAGAAAGATACAAGTATCAAGATACTACGACAGTGGAATTGGTTGGAATGCCTAAAGGTACTAAAGCAAGGTTAATTATAGGTGGATGCCCCCGACCCCAGTGGGAGAGTCCGTTAGGATTTTTGGCACATAGAGCCTGGGAAGAAGGGAGGAGGGGAGAGATGAGCTCAGTTCAGTCTCTGTGTAGTTTGGTGTAGAGATGGGCACGAACAGAAAGAAAATGGACATGATGTTTGCTGTTCATTGCCATCCATGAACAGGGACTCATGAAGAACCATGAACATGGCCCTGTTCATGAACGTGTTTGTGGTTGGCTTTTTGGGGGGCCAGCAGGCTCTCCTCCAGCCATCATCCAAGTCAAGATCCCTACTGCACCACTCCCAGAAACCTGACCTGTGCAGGCAGCAGGAAAGGTACCAATAATAAATAACAGCTTGGCCCCAGAGCCTGGCAGCAGCCCTGGAACTTGAAGGGGTAGATCCCTATCCCACCACACACACACAAAATTCAAGCTCCAATGCACTCTATCAAAATGCCAACAGCAACTGTCTCTCCACTGTCTGCAGAGTCAGAACTAGGGGTGTGCAAGGCCAGCCTGATTTGGTAAACCTTATTCGGTTTTAACTGAATCAGGAAACTGTTTTGATATTCGTGTTTCGGTATTGATTTGGCTTTTCGGCTTGATTCGGCCATTGATTTCAATGGGAAAACCTGCTCCCGGCTTTCCAGGAGCCTGGGGGGGCATTTTCTCACCGAATCAAGCCAAACTTGGTGGGGACCTTTTCCTAACTCTCCTCTAACTACCTCACAAGTTTTAGAAAGATTGGACTTTGGGGAGCCATGTTATGCCCCCCCAAAGGAGGTGCCCCATCCTCCTACACTCTCCATTGTTCTCTACGGGGAAAAACAAGTCATCTTTCTAGGTGGCTTGGGGTGACATTTTGCAAGTAAAATGCACTCAACTTTCAGTGGACCTGCTCCCACCTGTCCTCCCACCCACCACCAAGTTTCAGGCAGATTCCACTTTGGGGGGTGCATTTTATGGCCTCCCAAAGAAGGTGCCCCTATCCACCTCCTCTCCACTATTCCATATGGGGAAAAATGCCCCCAACCTTCAGGGGCCCATCTCCCACCTGTCCTCCCACCCTCCACCAAAGCTCAAGCTGATCCTACTTTGGGGGGCCATTTTATACCCCCAAAGATGCTGCTCTTAGCCCCCCCTCTCCATTATTTCTTATGGGAGGGGAAGAGGCTTGTCTGGCTAGGGGTGGCATTTTGCATGCAAAATGCCCCCAACCTTCAGGGGCCCATCTCCCACCTGTCCTCCCTCCCTCCACCAAGGGTCAAGCAGATCCCACTTAGGGGGGCCATTTTATGCCCCCCCAGGTGGTTCTCCTGCCACACCACTTTGTCTTTCTACTGTGGGGAAGACTTCCACACAGCAGAAACACATGGGATTGGGGCTGCCAATGGCCACAGCCACAGTCCACCTGCACCCAAATTTCCAAAGACCGCACATCCCCTCCCCAAAACCTAACCTCCCCTGTCCTGTGGCCAGCCACTTTCTACTGATTCCTGTTATGGGAAAATCTCCCACAGCAGGAACCCACGGAATGTGGCATTTATGGCCACAGGCACAGTCCCCCTTTTAAACCCACCCCCACAGCCCCACACTGACCCAAACACACCCTCCCCAATATTCCCACAACAGCCACTACCCCAAGAGCAGGCTGGCCAGCCGTCCCCCATTGTTCCCTATGATGGGAACTTTTAAACTCTCTTTCCCAGGGGAATTATGCACAGCCCAGGGGTGCCACAATGGTGGGCACAGTCCTGAGTGTGAGCTTGTCCCTGTGAAAGCACACCTGAACCACAGACACCCTCCCCCAAATTCCCCTACCACCTACATTGAATAAAGTTTAAAAAAATATTTTCTCACTTTCAAAGTACAAGTAGGCAAAGTATTGTTACACATTACACCAGCAGTCTCCCACACAGAAAAATAACACAACTCATTTAACAACAGAGAATCACAAAAACACAATTGCAGTCAAAAACTCTTTATTTCTTTAACAGCTTTAGGTAACACAGCAGGGGGGCACACCAAAGGGCATGTCAGCAGTCTCCTACACAAAAAATAACACAACTCACTTAACATCAAAGAAGCACAAAAACACAATTCCTGTCAAAAACACTTTATTTCTTGAACAGCTATAGGTTACACAGCCTCCATTGCAGAAACCAAGGACAGAGTAACAGAAACCACACACACACACACACACACAGAGTTTTTCCCCAAACCACTTTATTTCTTGGCACGTGAGGCCATGAGGGCAATCACCCATCCCTCCCAGACCAAACTCAATAGGGGGAAGCCATTGCAACAAGGTCCAGCAGAGCCATTGTCATTTCCTGCAGCTGAGCTTTCAGTTCAGCCAGTGGGGAAACAACATAAAGCAGAACCACGCACAGCCACAGGCACAACACAATGGTATTTTTGGAGCAGTGTTGCAGAGGTCCCCCCCCCCAGCCTCAGCCTGTACCTGGAAACATCTGCGAGACACAGACATTTCCTTCATCATCAGCTGGCCACCTGCATCATCCCCAACTGTCCCCAACCCCACCAAGCCCACCCACCCAACAGTAACATTTCAACGGCATGCAAATGCGAAAACATTAGAACACTTAAAACAACAGTAAAACATTTTAAAAAAGTAAACAGTAAACATCAGCACAATAAGCATCCCTAACCTAACCAGTCCCTATCTAACCTATTTCTCCCTCCAGTGGCAATCAACATTTCTGGGGCATGTCATTATTTTTCAGAATAAATTTGGTCCCACAGGGTCTGTCACAGTTTTGGTTCAGTGTTTTAATTTCTTTAGGGGGGGAACAAATTGCAGGGTGCATTCCCATTGCCACTGGTACCCACACTTCTTCTGCTGGCCAGTTTTAACTGCGTCTATCAAGTTTAATGCAGGGGAGAGCTTGATTCCAAAGGACTGGACTTGCAGAGGATGCAGGCCACAAGGAGGGCTCACCTCAATCGCTCTGCAAGTCCAGTCCTGAGAAATCAAAGAGATGAGAGTTGACCTACAGGAAGGTCAACTGCTCGACTCTCCATGGGAGAAGGCGACAGTGATGTGGGCTGACAATGTTGCCTGCATGGGAAAAGACGTGCTCGCTCTCCACGCTCGTCAGAGGGCATGAGAGCAGCCGCTGCGCCTCGAGGGAGAGGTCCGGCCAGACCGACTCCTTCTTGGCCCAGTAGCTGAGCAGATTGGTGGAGAGCAACTTGCAGGGCTCCGCAAGGTAGTCCCTGACCACTGCCTCTGCTGAATCCTCTCTCACGTTCCTCACGATCCCAGAGGGGACGAGGGCCCACCAGAGCATCTCCATCTACATGGACACTCCGGTGGTGGCCACTGGGGGAGCCCGCTCAGAGGGGCCGTGAGAGGGACCCGCACGGCAGGGCCCCTCTCCCGGCCCCTCTGGTGACAGGTGTCCCCTCTTGGCTTGCCTGTGCCTCACCCAAGCACAGAGGCTGTCTCTGCCTTGTGTGAGGTTCCCGTCCCACTCGGCAAAAGTGCCATTGATGCGTTGGTCGTACATGGTCGCCAACATGTACGACTCATTCTGAGTGAGAGGCATTAGCTTGGCAACTATGCCACGCTGCAGCCTTCTCACCAGCACGCACACCGCTGGAACAATGTCAGCACGAGGTGCGTCTAGGTCCACAAAGGTGGCCAGATTCCTCTGGAGCATGTGCACCAGGGGAATGACCAGACCCAGGGTCACTGTGTCTGACGAGACTGCCCCAGAGAAGTCCTTGAAGGGCTTCAGGACCTCCACTGTCTGGGTGACGGTGAGCCAATCCTCCCGGCTGAACTCACCCACCTGACTCATGCCGCCGCTCTCAGCGAGCCACGTGCGGAGTGAGGCCTGCTGCTCCACCAAGCGCTCAAGCATGGCACAGGTGGAGTTCCAGCGAGTGCTGACGTCAGAGAACAGTACGTGCTCCGGCACACCTGCCCTGCCCTGCTTCTGGTGCAGTTCGTGAGTGGCTGTCACGCTGCACGAGAAGTGACTAGTGAGCCTCCGACATTTCTGGAGCAGCAACTGGAATTCACAAGTCCGAGCATCACAGGGTTCCTTGGAGGAGCCCGACCCAAGCGCATCTCTCACCACTAGGTGAAGCTTGTGGGCCACACAGTAAATGCACTCTTGGCTCACTTGATCTGCTGCTGCCTTCATGTTGCTGCCACCGTCCGTCACCATGCATCCCACAGTGGTGGGTCCCTGGCCTATCCACTCTTCCAACTGTCTCCTCAGGGTGGCAGCGATGTTCTCCGCCATGTGCACCATGTCGAGAACCTCAGTGTGGAGCAAGGCCTTGCGGTAGCCTGCCCGGCGGTCTCCCATCCTTCCCTGCCTAACTGTAGGCACCTCCCCCCCACCCAGAAGCTCTTCGGGTTCCCACCAGTGTGCAGTAAGTGAGAGCTATGCTTGCTGCACACTTGGGAAGGTCCAGATGTTGGACATGAAGTGCACAGTTCTCCTGGCAACCTGTGCCACTATGGTAAATGGTCTACCATCCACAGCTATTATGTTGACGATGTGGCGCGTGAGGCGCTGGCTCGCCTTCTGGATCCCATCTCTGTGCACACTAGGGCCCTGCCTACCAAGCATCTCCGTCAGAGAGGCTTGGGCATCCCTGCCCTACAGGAGCCCGTGGCAGGAGAGCACCAGAGGAGCCTGCCTCCTTCTGGCTAGCTGGTAGCCGTGTGGTGCCACTCAAACTCTCCCCCCGAAGAAGCAGCACCTGGTGATGCCTCTTCATGTGGCTCCGTATCCCAGATGTGGAGAGATGGTTCACATCTCTGCCACGGCTGACGTGCTTCCTAAAATGCCAGCACTGGGCAATGTGGGGGTCCTCTGTTCTCTGGAAGTGACTCCAGATTTCGGAAGTGAAGAGTTGCTCATGCTTCCCAGGGGAAGCGCCCACAGGCCCACCCTGAGACACCTCCTGTGAGGTGCTCTGGCCGGACACACCGTGTCCCACTCTCGGCTGGGCAGTTGGGGATGGATGAGGCCGAAGAGGCAGAGATGTGGGCTCTTCCACCACAGTCTCTTCCTCTTTCTCCAGCACCCTCTCCTTATGCACAGCTGCGAGAGGCCTGCTGCTGGCCTCAGAAGAAACAGAGGTGGACCGCCCAGCAGTCCCACCGGCAGTTCCTCCAACATCCTACAGGTTCCTGGGGTGAGTGTGAGGGATGGAAAAGTCACATGCCTCACGTCCATCCCAGGAGACACCACATGCTGCCCCTCCTCCAGCAGCTGGGTCTCAACCACTGGAGGAGGTGGAGCCTCAGCAGCAGGCCCCCTCCCAGTACCGGCGAAGAAAAACTGCCGGCTCGTACTCGTTGCCATCTACCTACTTCACCACTTATCTGCTTTGAGCGCTGTCTCCTTGGAAACGCGTTCACGCCACAATTTGAACTCTTAGAAATTGTACAATTACCCATTGTGGCCAAAGATTGTTTTCAATTGGAATCTTGGCTGGTGCCTCTACACAGCTAATTGCTTCGAGTGCTTAATATGTATTATACCATGGCTTGAATCTCTATGAACCATATTCACCCATTGTAGTGAAAGATTGACCTTGACTGGGATTCTGGACGCTCATGTTGCAGCGATCATGGAGTTTGTACTTGTAATATTGTGAAATATATATGTAAATTGCGAGTACTATTACGATTGTGCTTCTTTCACTTCTTTCCTTCTTTTGTTGCATCTGTGACTTGGAAGTGAAATCCCCCCTCCTTTCTGTTGTTAGTTGAAGTGGGACCATTATGGCAGATTATAGAGACACTTTTGCCTTTTCTCTGACTGAAAGAGACAGAATTTTGTCTATCATTCCCTCCCTGTCCACCAATAGAGGTGGAGTTCCAGCCCAGGATTGGGATTTATTAACGGAGCAATTGACTAAGTCTACCAAACTAACTTTACATGCCGCTTCTCTTACAGAATACTGTAAAGAATTTATCATCCCGAGGGGGCTTCATATGCATAAGCCCCCCGAGATGTATAAAACGGATGAGTAAAAAAAGATGGGCGTCGATCCTAAATAAGTGCTCCTTTGATTTAATGTTGCTATTGATTGAACGCATAGCTCAGGAGAAGGAGGAGGTAGAAAAGGGAATTGAAGACTTAAAGACACAGTTAAAGTCCGATTACTCAGAAGAGGACTTCAAGAAGAGATTGGAGGAGACTAATAGACTTATTAAAGACTGTGAAACAAGATTGAAGGACTTGAAAATGAGGAAACTTAACCGGGATAAGCAAGATTACTCTAGTGGGAACATCTACAACTGGAAGGAGCAAGTCCCTAGAAAAAGGGTTACTTGGGCACCAACGACATCTGGGGGCCTGGATTTCGATACTACAGATCCCTCAGATACAGAATTATCAGGGGATGAGGGGGGCTGCACCCTTAGAAATCATGTGGTACCCACCCAACAACCCCGATGTCCTTTTTTGGCACGGGTACGGCTGTCCCGTCGGGGGAGACACAGAATATAGTGTTTAATTTATCTTCTCGATCTCTCTCCAAAGTAGAACTTGATGTACTTAACAAAGGACTAGGATTTGTACCAACCCCCCGATATGATCGTTTGAGTACCCATGTGGATTTATTTAAACTGTTTAGACAAATAAAACTTAAAAAGCATTTTGGTAACACCGTTTCAGCTCCTCCCTTTGACGGTTTGAGATCTAGATCGACCTTTACACCTCGTGTATCAGATATACAAATAGAGACTTTTGAAAAATTGGTCCTAAAAGAGGTAGGGAAGTTAGAGACAGAAGAGCTGCACACTTGGCATAATATGACCAACCAGGAAATGACGGCGATACGGGATTTACAAAATGATACCAACATTATCATTAAGCCAGCCGACAAAGGGGGGGGGATCGTAGTTTTGAATAGAACAGATTATAAGGAAGAGGTTTTAAGACAATTAGAGGACTGTGAATTCTACCGCCCTATAGATCGTGATCCAACACAGGAAATTACAAGGGTCATTAGAATAGTGCTCGACAACGCTTTGAGTAGTAATTTTATTGATCAATCTCTACATCGAGCACGGTTGAATTTAGATCCTAGAGTCCCAGTCTTCTATTGCTTACCAAAAATTCATAAATCCTTACAATCTCCCCCCGGGAGACCTATAATATCAGCCTGTAATTCGGTTTTAGAACCGTTGGCTATTTACATCGACCGCCTGTTACAACCTGCCGTTAAAGGGGTAAAATCCTTTATTCAGGACACTACAGATTTCATCCAACTAATAGAAAGCATGGATGTCCCAGAGGGGGTTCAGTTACTTACTATGGACGTCCAGTCATTATATACATCCATCCCCCATCAAGATGCTCGGACAGTAATTGATAAAGTGCTTGACTCACGCCTCAAGAAGTCCCCTCCTACTAGTTTCCTTCTAGATTTGTTAGATCTTATCATGGAAAGGAACTATTTTAGGTTTGATTCCCAATTTTTTTTATCAGATTAAGGGAGTCGCTATGGGGTGCCCGGCGGCTCCCAGCATTGCGGTTCTGTACATGGCGAATTTAGAGAAACAGTTCATTTATAATGAGACATCTAATCCCTTTCATGAGAAGTTGATTTGCTTTAGGAGATATATTGACGACATTTTTTGCATTATTCGACATAAGGATCAAGTAGAGGGGTTCATGAGTTGGATCAACGGGATTGATCCTAACATTAGATTTACACATCAAAGCAGTTCGGAACATCTTCCCTTCTTGGATGTGGTTGTGTTTAAACAATCAGCGCGATCGCTCAGGGTTAAGCCCTATAGAAAACCCACGGATAGGCGACACCCGCGAGGGCAACTAAAGAAGAGGTAAAAAGCGCCATTTTGGAAGTCCGTCGGGCTTCTTCAAAATATGCAACGAAGCGTCAGCTGCCTCGTGAGATCATCATCGAGTTTTCATCTAAAAGGATCCAAGACATAATCCTATACAACTCATATAATGCGGATCTGGATTTTCTGGGTAATAAAGTCAAGATACTGAAGGACGTTCCATTTTTAGTTCGGAAAAGAAGATTTAAGTATAAAAAGCTCGCAGGTCTTCTGAGGGAACGTGGAATAAAGTACAAATGGCTATTTCCGGAAGGTATTTGGTTCAGTTTCAAAGATCAAGCTTACAAGATAACATCAGAAGATCAATTAAGGGATTTTGAGGACAAAAATCAAGAATTTCAGCAAGACACCAAGCAAGAAGAAAAGGCGAAGTCTGAAGGGGGGGGAACGAGCACTGCGGCTGCAGTTGCTCAGAGAGAATTGCGTCCGAGGCCCGGGGGGGGGGGAGGAAGACTTAATTTGAATTGTAATTTGTATTTTGCAAGGTCAGCCACTCCATCAATATTATACAAAGTTTTAATTTTTTAATAATGGCAGTATGAAGGGAAAGCATTATGTGTAGTGTAGTGTTGTTATATGTTGCTGTTTTTTTTCTTTCCTTCCCCTGCCCCCCTTCTCTCCCTTTGTATTGTTAATCAATGTAGTTAATAAAAAAATAAAAAATCTTTAAAAAAAAAGAAAAGAAAAGAAAACCCACGGATAGAGCTACATACTTGGAATATACGTCCCATCATAGATCAGTCTTAAAGAAAAACATACCAGTGGGAGAGTTCCTTCATATTAAAAGGAACGCGACGGCCCAGCAAGACTTTCAGAAAGAAGCAGCGCGAATGGGGGCAGCTTTCAGGGCACGTAATTATCCTAGCTGGGTTGTGAATCGGGCTATTAGAAGAGCCGAATTAACGCCTCGACCCCGTTTACTTACTTATAGACCCCGAGATCAGAGCCCTAACAGGATCACCTGGGCCATTGACTTCACCCCTATATCAGGAGCTATTACTAAGGTCATTAGGAAGTACTGGAACATACTTAAAAACCTACCCGGATGTGATGATCCACCCCAAATCGGTTACCGGAGAACTAAGAGCCTGCGGGACCTGTTGGTACATTCCGACTTCAGGAGAGGGATGGAAAAGAATTATCTTCCTACGGGGCACTTCTCCTGTGGTCACTGCAGTGTATGTAAATTTTGCATCGACTTGAAACAGATTCGTCATCCGCTTACTGGCAAACCGCTCTTCTCCAGGTCATTTTCCACATGCAGTACCCCAAACGTCATTTATCTCCTTCAGTGCAATTGTGGTCTCCTGTATGTGGGATGTACCATCCGCCCAGTCCGCCTTCGTATTCAGGAGCACATCTCAAGAATTAAAAATCACAATCTGGATACACCTCTGTACCAACATTTCCATTCAGTACATTTAAATGACAGAACCTTTAACTTCTCGGTTTTAGAAACGATACTGAAACCAGAACACCATCTCAAGTCCCTTCCCCAAGCAGAAATCAGATGGATCTTTCGGTTAAACACTATGATTCCTCATGGTCTTAACCATGATATTGATTTTTCATCCTTCTTATGAATACGTGAATGGAATTTAATTAGTCCCCCTTAAAGATCACTTCGTATAATCCCTTCTCCTCCTCCCCCCCTCCCCCCTCTTCTCCCTTCTCCCCTCCCCTAGACCCTGGTTCCCAATTGTTGCTCTCCTTGTTAAGAGATATTACATTTTAAAAGAGAGATTATGTTTTAAAAGACTATTTAAAACTTTATAAAAATATTTATTAAAAATACATGTATCGTTTGTAATTGAAAAATGGGAATAAGTGCAATGGGACATTAATTAAATTGGGCGTGTTTCAATTAACTACTTAAGAAGCGTATTTAAATAGAAAGGGAGAGGTTGAGATTACACTGGATAATTTATGGAGCTATGGATGCGGTATGCTGATGGAATTGAATTAATTTTCCTTTGATGTAAATAAATGAATGGCATGTGATTCTGCAACATTCTTGTGCTAGTGGAGCGATATTTGTAGCATTACTGTGTATTGTTAATTTCAGAAATGGTGGCCTGAAGAAAGATATTTTGGTCTGAAACGAGTGAAGAAAAACTGCCGGCTCGTACTCATTGCCATCTACCTACTTCACCACTTATCTGCTTTGAGCGCTGTCTCCTTGGAAACGCGTTCACGCCACAATTTGAACTCTTAGAAATTGTACAATTACCCATTGTGGCCAAAGATTGTTTTCAATTGGAATCTTGGCTGGTGCCTCTACACAGCTAATTGCTCCGAGTGCTTAACATGTATTATACCACGGCTTGAATCTCTATGAACCATATTCACCCATTGTAGTGAAAGATTGACCTTGACTGGGATTCTGGACACTCATGTTGTAGCGATCGTGGAGTTTGTACTTGTAATATTGTGAAATATATATGTAAATTGCGAGTACTATTACGATTGTGCTTCTTTCACTTCTTTCCTTCTTTTGTTGCATCAGTGCCAGCCCCTGCCTGAGACACCTGGGTTGGGGGTGTCCCTCCAGCAGCTGCCTCAGGAAAGAGGGCCTTGTGAGCCCTCTTCCTGTCACCAGAAGCCAGGCTGGTGAACATCAGGAGCATAGGGGAGGGCCTCCTCTGCTCAGATGGGGGGGGCTGCTGCAGCAGTCCCCTCCCTCTCCCCTCCACCCCTCTAGATTTCTCTCTGGCCTTTCCCCAGGGCCCCTCTCAGCTTTCCTTTCTGACATCCTTTCCCCTCACGAAAGCTACACTGACTATTCAGAAACAAAAGGAAAACAAAGGTGAACTTTGTTTTCAAGCGCTATCTACCTACTTCTAAATCTGTTCTTCTTATAGAATCATAGAATCATAAAATCATAGAATCAAGGGGCCATACAGACCATCTAGTCCAACCCCCTGCCCAGTGCAGGATCAGCCTAAAGCATCTCTGACAAGTATTCATCCAGCCTCTTCTTGAAAACTGCCAGTGAGGGGGAGCTCACCACCTCCCTAGGCAGCTGATTCCACTTTTGAACTACTCTGACCGTGAAAAAGTTTTTCCTAATATCCAGTCGGTACCTTTGTGCATGTAGTTTTAGCCCATTGCTTCGCGTCCTACCCTCTGCTGCTAACTGGAACAGCTCCCTACCCTCCTCCAAATGACAACCTTTCAAATATTTAAAGAGAGCAATCATGTCCCCCCTCAACCTCCTCTTCTCCAAACTAAACATTCCCAAGGCCCTCAGCCTTTCCTTGTAGGGCTCAGTCTCCAGACCCCTGATCATCCTCGTCGCTCTCCTCTGCACCCTCTCAATTTTGTCCACATCCTTTTTGAAGTGAGGCCTCCAGAACTGCACACAGTACTCCAGGTGTGGCCTGACCAAGGCAGTATAGAGAGGGGCTATGACCTCCTGCAATTTCGATGCTATGGCCCCTTTGATACAACCCAGGATTGAATTAGACTTTTTTGCCACCGCATCACACAGACTGCTCATATTCAGTTTACAGTCCACTCTTACCCCAAGATCCCTTTCACATATACTACTGCCCAGAAGTGTATCCCCCATCCAGTATTTGTGCTTCTCATTTTTGTGGCCCAGATGTAATACTGTGCACTTGTCTTTGTTGAATTGCATCCTATTCACAGCTGCCCACAGCTTCTTGTGTCTCTGTCACTCGGAGATGGTCAATCAAATGTCTTTTTAGACAATCCTATTTATGTTGGGGGGCCTGAACCTGCCAAACAGCTGAATTCCTCTTCAGGAATTGAGCTAGCCCTAAACCCCAATAATAAGGGAAAGCCTTAGCCACTAACAAGACTAGTTTGCCCAGGCTGGTCTGGCTCCACGGGTTCCAGACATGGGCAGTGAAACCCTAGTTATGGGAGTACTAATGGGAAGCCTATTTATGACTATACTGATATGTATATATGTATATAAATCGAATGTAACCTAACTCTAACTACTGCTTGTCCTACTGATCCCTATTTACTATGTTAAACAAACTATCCTTGGTTCCCTATCAATTAAGTTGAGGGCAAGTAGCCACTGAACGCCTACAAACTGGCCTACCTTCTAAAGACACTATTTTAAAGGGAAACTCTTCTGTTGTATGTCTGTGTGGGGTGTGGATGTGGTGTTTGGAAAATGTAACTCCCCCCCACCCAGGCAAGCAAGGACCCACCCCTATTCCCAGCCAAATGTAAAACCCAGCGAGTCACAGACTCACTCACCAGTCCTGCAGTCCAGCGATGGTCAGGCAGACAGGCGGGCGGGAAGTCCTCTCCTCCTCAGCAGCAGGCAAGACAAGGCCCTGCAAGCCACCGGAGGGCCGAGAGTCAAGTCTCTCTAGGCCAGGAACAGAATGGTGGAAGGTTAGCAGAGATCCATAAACTGCACTCCCCCCAAAATTTAAGGCCCTGGCATAGGTGTGGCCTGGCTAGGCCCAGAGCCACAGTGCCCAGGCAGGCTACAGAGTTAAAGAGAGCAAATATGCAAGCAGTGAGGCCAATCCCCCAGTAAAAATGCTTCCCTTTTCCTTCCCTGGCACCAAAAGTTAAAAGACATCAGGCCCTGGCATAGGTGTGGCCAGGCCAGGCCCGGAGCCACTGTGCACAGGCAGGCCACAGAGTTACAGAGAGCAAACATGCAAGCAAGCAGTGAGGCCAATCTACCAGTAAAAATGCTCCCACTTTGGTTCCCTGGCACCAAAATTTAAAAGACATCAGGCCCTGGCATAGGTGTGGCCTGGCCAGGCCCAGAGCCACTGTGCACAGGCAGGCCACAAAGAGAGCACACATGCAAGCAGTGTGGCAATCTCCCAGTAAAAATGCTTCCATTTTCCTTCCCTGGCACCAAAAGATAAAACAGGGGACAATAATCCAGGCCTCAAGAAGACCCAGTGAAGCATTTTTAACCAGAGGCAAGCAGAGTGGCCCAGCATCAATTTAAACAAACTCTGTCCCATCCCTTCCTCCCATCTCTCCCCTAAATAAAAAAATCTCTCCTACCAGTCCTCTCCTGATGTCCAGCCCTGAGTTGATCCACAGGCAGAAGTCCACTCCACTGTTACTCCAGTCCAGAAGGTCAGGCCAAGGCAGAGACAGTGAGAAGAAGCAGTGTCTCTCTCACTATCTCTCTCCAGCATCAACAGAAGCTGTCCCAAAGTCCAGCCTCTATTTTAAATCCCCTGCTGCATCTTCTTCCAGAGAATTCATTGGCTGGAAGGAGGATGCAGCAGTGGAATTGGACACTCCTAACTCCCCCCTCCCTTGCCTGATCCCCCTCCCTCTTCCCCCTTGTACTCCTACTCTTATCACTCTTTCCTGCTCACCCCTCCCCTACCTGAAATTTCTAGGTGGGAATCTCTTGCTGCTTGCTTTGCATTGCATTTTGCAAATGCAATGCTAGTAGCAAGCAACTTGCAAAGCAAAGATTCCCACCTTTTCTAGCAAGAGGGGAGGGGTGAGGAGGAGGTAGTGAGTCACTCACTCCTTCCCCCCCTCCCCTCTTCAAAGAGCCTGCAGGAACCTACAGCTTCCTGCAGAATTTTGCTAGCTGCTTGCAAATGCAAATGGATAGCAAAATGGCGATTCTTTGATTGCTGAATCAAACCGAAACATACTGAATCGATTCAGCAATCCCCATTTCGGTGTTACTGAAATTTTTTCAGTATTCAGAAAAAGTTTCGGTAATACTGAAACATACCGAAACGGTCCTGATTTGGTAATTTTACCAAATCAGATTACTGAATTGCTCACCCCTACTCAGAACTGGGAGCTCCCCTCCCCCCTGGTCTTTGATTCCTTGTTGTAACAAATTTGGAGCTCCACATTTGAAAGGAAGACCTGCCTATCAAGCTAAATTGGTCTTAGATTGGGGTTTCCCGGGCAACAGCAGGAGTTCAGACAGAGTTCAGACAATCCCTGCTTAAGTTGCCAAGGGAATTGATTGCAGGTGCCAGACTGTCTGGCTTGATGAACAGCAACGAATGAGGCTTGCAATGACCACCTGTTCATTTAGAATGGGGCTTCACAAACAGCTTGTTCACGAACAGCTGATTGGGCTGTTCATGGTGTTTTTTTATTCGTATTGCTGTTCATGCCCATCTCTAGTTTGCTGCAGTCTCTGCGTTGACTTCAAGGTCGAGTTCCCAAGCTTGTCGGGAACTCCTAACCAAAACACCTTGCCTGCGAGATAAGCAATTAGCAGCAATGCACCAGAGAACAGGTTTTACTCTGCATGTACTCATGTTACCAGAACTGCTCTTTATTATAATGGGGAATTAGCTGTAGCAGTCTGTAACTATTAATATTAAGCGAGGATCATAACCTATGTTTACGGAGGTCCCGATCCCAGACACTCTAGTGAAAAAGAGGCAGACAAGGAGTAAGGTCCAAACACGTGTATTGAGTGTAGCGTAAGCCTAGCTTGCACAATCATACAAAGAACATACAAGGTCTAAGAAACATAGAGTATGAAATACAGAGACGTTCGCATTAGCTGGTTCCCAACGATGATAGGGGGAATACTCACTTATCCTGAAGCGAAGCAGAGACACAACAGCGAGGTGGCCCAATGCCAGCACTGGGACCACAGACGGACAGCAAGGAAGTCTGGATAGGAATGGCCTAAGCACCGAGTGGTCTGAGAGACCAGCTTAAATACCCCAAAACGTACCCTGGGGCTGGTGCTGTACTTGGTGGTTCTCACAGATTAAAACAAAGGGTCTAATGGGCTACTGAATGGCTTGGATGGGCCACTTTGGTAATCAGATTGTGATAAGTGACACCTCAGGAAGAGGGGACAAAAGAGGGAGGGGGAAATCCAAGTGGGCTGAAAGGATGTTCCAGCGGACAGGGCTTGTCCTGATGTCATCAGCTTTGGAATGCGGAGGTTTCTTTGAGATGCATTCTTTAAGTGCTTGGGATGGTCGGCACTTAGTTCCTTCTCCGGGGCGGCTCCTAAGATATGCAGAGCGGAGCGAGGGGCTCTCGCTGCGGACGTGGTGTGCCCGCTTCGCCGAAATGGCTTCTCAAAGCAGTCTCTTCCTCTGGGTCTTCTGGGTGCCTGAGAACATGGATGCCGGCTGGGCATAGCTGGGGCTGGATAGCAGGCTGCCCGGTAGCGAGGGCAAGCTCGGCGACCGGCCCGCGGGAGGCTCCAGGCGGGAACTGACCAGGGAGCGCCTAGCCAGGCTCGCTGGAGGTTTCCCCGGCAGGCGCCCGGCTGCTAGCAGCGGCTTGGGCCCATATGAGGCAGGCTCCCATGGAGGCAGCGGGGACAACACTTTAAAACACAGTCCAAGGCAGGGAACAGGCACGGTCCATGGCAGATGGCAATGCAGGCACGGGGAACACTAGTAACACAGTCCAAACACACACTGGGAAGTCCAGATACAGGTCAGGGCAGGGCTGCCCAGAGAAAGAGTCCTTTGTGCAGTTACCCAAACATGGAGTCAGTAAACTACACAGTCTATAGCAGAAGCAAGGTAATTGACACGCAGGCAGGAAACTGACACGTGTATCAGAACACACGCGTGCAAAGCAGTCTTTGTGTAGCAGTGAAACAGCAACGCAGGAAACTTTAGCACAGTTCATAGCAGGCTTCAAAGCAGGGGAGGGGGCCTACTTGGCAACAATTCCCCCCCTCGGAGACCCCGGGACGTCCGGCGCGCGGGTCTCCGAACTTGACCTCAAAGGCGAGGTGGTCGGCAATGTCCGGTGGTCGAGCTTCGAGCGGAAGAGGAGTGGGAAGGGAAGGAGGGGGAGGCGTCACTCAAAAATTTAGTTTGGAGAACCACCTAACCGAATAAGTGCAATTTAGATCAGCCAATGGGCTGCAGGTCTCTGGGTTCACACCAGGGGGTGTGCTAAGTGCAACCGTCAGAATAAATAGTAATAATTCATAGCAATAGTAATTCATAGTAATAGGCAGCAATGATCAATTCATGCATATAAATAGCAATAATTCATAATTGTGTACATTGATTAATTCATGGATGAGGGTAATTCATACGGAATTCATGATGGGTTAAAGCATTAAAAACCAGGAGCAATTAATATACATGGATCAATTCATGGATAGTTAAAATCATAAATAGGTACATAGGATTAAAAGCAGGGACAATTAAAAGCAATTCATACAGGGTAAAGTGAAATGTGCAAGCATGGCATAATTCATCAAGGGTAGAATAATTCATAACTGGCTAAAATCATAAATATATATATGTGATTAAAAGCAACAGTTCATGAAGTTAAAAGCAGCAAGAATAAAAGCAAGTGCGTGGAAACAATTCATGAGGGGGGGTAAGCGGCGGAAGGGTTCATGGGGGCCAGAAAAATAAACTCTGTAATTAAAAGACCAACTCATATAGTCAGATTAAAACCAAATTCATCGAGCTTAAAATTAGAAATAAAATAACCTTTAAAAGGGACCGTTCAGAAGGGGTCCCGGTTAAAACCAAATTCATAAAATAATAGATATGCTAGAATTACCTCGGCAGAGGGAGTCAGGTTAAAAAGGCAATTCCTAAGGTTAAAATCAAATTCATCGGGAGGAAGTTCATGGGCGCACTTGCGATAGATAGAGGGGGGGGACTAGTTCGGGGCTAAATTCATGGGAGTAAAATTCATAAAAGCAATGGCGGGAAATTCATAAGACCATAGAGTAACAAAGATCACAGACGGCTCAGTCCGCAGTACAGCTGCTGGACTGGGTTACATATATACAAGAACAAGCAAGCTTAGTTCATGTGCTCCAAAACACACTTCCACCCCCCCTTGCTGTCTGTGTCAATCCGCAGAGCAGGGTCGGCAGGCGGCGAGAAGGGCCTCAGGCACACAGTTCTAGTCCTCATGGCGGTGGCATTGCTGGCGGTCGCTTGGAGAAGGGCCGTGGGCTGGGAGGCAGAGAAATATGTCCCCCCCTAGTCCACAAGAGGGCCTCGGAGCGGAGTCCGGCAGCAGAGCGTCCATGGGGCCGGTGCAGGATCCGTACACATAATAAAACATAGTCATAGTTTATAACAACATAAGCAATAAAACAAACAAGGTTTAAAGGAGGGCGCCAAGAACGACCCTTAAGGCAAAAGAAGGTTGGGGTTATAGTGATCCAAGTGGTAAGACAGCTGGAGTTGCTGGAGCTGTCGGCGGCTCCAACAGCCCAAATAAAGTAATGAGGCACATAATAAAACTTGGAAGGCCAGAATCACAACGATCGGGTGCAAAGCCAAATTGTAAATTCCAGTGGCAGTGGGGCTCCAGCCAAAGAGGGTTTCCCACCACGAATGCTCGCCGGTGGTCTTAATCCGCTGGACCAGATCCAAAATCTCCTTTCCGTTGTGGGACACAACCAAAGCAGTAGTGTCCCCGTCCCTCTGGATGCTCTGGAGGGTGCGGTGGAGCTGCGGGTGGGCCAGGAGCTCGTGGATTAATTCCAGACCGATGCCAAGGGAAACTGGCTTCACATAACGATAGATGGAGGGTGCTACCAGGATCTCTTCTTGGGTCCAGACCGGTACCGTGTAGGTGAAGTCGCAGGCTGCCACCGAGGACAGGTTGCAAAAGCAGCGATTGACTCCCGGGATCACGGGCTTGAGCTGGAACGAGTTCAGGATCACAAAGTCGCAGGCCGTTCGCACGCAGGCACATCCTTTCCCAAGGTAGACCACAGCGGAGCTGTTCTCCCGGACGACCTCGAAAGGGCATTCGTTGAGGGCGTCGACTTGCGGGGCTACACAGGGGTGATGAGGTGCAAAGGCTTGGTCCTGGCAAATGAAGCCAGTCTGGTCTCGATGCTGGCACCCTTGGAGGCTGACGAGCTGCCATCCGGTCGGGGTGAAGCGGGCCCAATGGTCGGGGTGGCGGGCGTAGAGGACTTCGGTGTCGCTGACTTGGAGTCCCAGAGGCACGACTGGATACACGTGGAATGACTCGTGCGCACTGGCCGTTAATAAAAATAATTTAAGCTCCTGGGTGGTCGGTGAGAATGAGGAATTTACGAGAGACCACCAGGATTCAAGCTCCAGTTCTATGGGTGACAATTTGGGCATAATCAATCTTTTAATTTCCAGGGGCAAGTGCCCATCCGTGGCTTGCCGAATTAGCCCCATGGCCACAGCCTGATTTAATTGTTGGGCTTGCATACATGCCATGGCTATTGACATGTTGCGTTCCAAAGACTGTGTCCCTTTGAGCAGCAGAGAAAAATCTCTTTCAATTTGACTCTCCCAGTTAACTAAAATGGAGCTGATCTCGTGTTGCCCATTCGAAATGGAATTTAGGGACTGCACCACCGGTTTACCTAAGTCGGAGATGCTAGTCGTGACATGGGCAAACTTATTAGCGAGAGTCTCTATGTTGACCGAATCCATGATTGCTAAGCCTCTGGCTGCAGGAGCAGTCCAGTCGGCAATGCTTCGTCTGGCACGCGAGAGAGAGGGGGAGGGATCGATCCACAGTTGTAGCCATGCATTCCAACCCTTGCTACCGGCCTCCAGATAGGGAGCGCACTGCGGCAGCCTCTGGGTTATATTTAGCTCAGCTAAGTCTATGCGGATCTCTTTTAAAGACATTTGCGGGCGGACTAGAACTCTCTCTCGAATGTCAGTTTTCAAAACATGGGAGCCCACTATATGCGTGCCGCCTTGGCTTAATTGTTCATTGCTAGCAATCAAAGGGTCAATTTGGATGGTGTGGGTCTCCTGGGTCCGGATCAGCAGGGAATAATTGCCTGGTTCGTGAGTCAAATTTACAAAGAGCAGCCCAAGCCGGTGAAATTTCTCTACTAGGGGCTTGGTTTGGCATTCGGGCGTCTGTTGAACCAGAATCCAATCGGGTGGGCCATGTTTGGCTAGGTCTTCCTCTTTTACAATCCAGGTCAGGTTCTCCCAGCGTTCTATAGCAAAGGAGAGAACTGCGCCTGAAGGGGGCGTGATAGTGACTGATGCAGACTCAGTGGCAGTGGTGCCTAGTAGGATGGTCATTCTAAAGGGGTCTCCTGCCTTCCATACTGCGGCCGACACTAAAATAACTTCACAGTATGGTCCGAAAGCCTCAGTGACAAATGGCGAGGTTTCGAAGTTGGCAGGGGTGGTATATTTGTCTACCACCGGGACTGCGGTGGGGGCAGGCCTGATACGGGGAAGAAACACACATGGAATTGGAGCAAGTGGTGAAACTGTATCAGTAGGCGAGTAACATACTAATTCTTGGGACAGAGTCTTTACTCCCAAACATAAAATAACAAGCTCTGGGGGTCGGATCCACTGCTCTTCACAACTGCGGAAGTTAGTGCGATCCGTCGGGGTGGTCATATTAATCTGCTGCACAACCTTGCAGACCATCATTTCATTTCCTGCCAGGGTATTAATACATCTCCAGTGGGGGTAGGGCATTAATTTGGACGGGCGTCCCTCTATTAGGGTGGCTGCCAGCACGAGCAAACACAGAGTAGCCAGGTGCCTCATCTCCTGGCCTTCCTTTTCCTTTTGTGGTGAAAATATCCTGGGGAGACCTGCGGATATAAGTACAGGTTCCCTGAGTTTCTTGCAACAAAATGAATGAAGTAAAGCGAGGGAGAAAGAAAAGGGAGGGCGTTTTTCTGCCAGCACTGTATGTTAGGTGGGGTTCGAACGAGAAGTCCCAGGGGCACTAAGCGAGCCTTCCAGCTTGTTGCTCTGGGGAACTCCTGTGCGAAGGTTTCTTTCTAAAGCGTGTATATTTCAGAGGGGAAACGTCTTTGTGTCGGGCAAGGGTCGGCTGTGCGTTAGGCGGGATTATGCAAACTCGCCCCAGGGGTCCCTGGGTGCCTGGACTATGTGGCCTTCAGGTGCCCCTTGCTTGGCGGCGGGCTATTTTTATTTTGCGGGCTGAGAGCTATCGGTCCGGCTCGGCCTGGCCTTGCCGCTTTAAAAGGAAGAAAAAACTAAAGAGCGGCTTCCATTAACTATAAGGGTTGCTGCAGACGGGGGCCCTCGTTTTAATTTTTCAAAAATAGGCCTTCGTCATATGTTTGCAGGACAACCAATTTTTGGGGGGGACTCCCTCGGGAGGCCCCAACTTCTGGTTTTAAAAAAAAAAGGTACACTGGGCAAAAAGAAAAAAAAAATACACTGAGCAAAAGAAAAATGCACTGAGCAAAAAGAAAAATACACGGAGCAAGAGGCATACGGGTGTGGGGCATTTTTAGGTTGCCCTTACTTGGGAGGCCTGGCAGGGCTTCCGTAAAACTTCAACATGTCTCCCCCCCTTCTTTTCCCTTATACGGTACGGGCAAGGGAAAAGATTACGTGGGGCGGGCGGCTGCTGGCGGAAAGGGCCGAAGTGGAGCCGAGGGCGCTCGGCGGCGTTTATCGAAAAGCGGCGGAGGCGGCCGAGATCTGTCGGCGCCGCTGAGTCTGGGTGAATCGGGGGTCATCTTGGCGCGGGGGATCCTGGCTATGTAAATGAGGTATGCTGCCCCTTGTGCGTAGCGAACGCACCTCAATAACATATTCCAGAGGTCACATATTTACAAAATACTGGCGGGACTTTTACTTTTGCACTAAAGCGTACTAGATGGTGGCGCCGTACAGCAACTCACCATGACGGGTATGAACATTATTAAAAGAGGGATGTTGGGCTATCTGGGGGACCTTTTCCAGGGGAGGCACGGCCCTCAAAGCCAAAGCCGACCATCATGCGAAAGCGTGGGTCTGGCAGGTGAGACCCCGAATCTACGTAGATGCGGGATCTTCACCAGCACGGCGGGTGATATATTTTCGAATACAGGGATCACCTTATTTGGTGGTTCCACTATGTTCGAAGGAATGTATGCACCTCTGGGCTAAAGCCTCTCCAACCACTTTCACACACAGCAAATCTCTTTTGCCTGTGCAATTTTTTCCCGAACATGCGGCTTACAATCCAATTAAGAATCACTTTCGGTGGTGGTCCTATTTGGCTTTGATTGCCGTGTCTTCTCCTAAGGGTCCCAACTGTGGGGCCCGCCTAATGAGGTCAAAGAATAGAACTGGAAAAACTTTTACATCTACATATCCTACGGTTTCTTTTATACTAAAGCTACAAAGGTCTTATCCAAGGGGACACAGGGTATCTCTGGCCCAGGGTGAAGGGATATCTGGCGAATCACTGGGCAGAGGGGGGCTGGGCTGGTGGAGGTTCCCCCAGGGTCATACACAGGAGGGGCGTTTTGCAGCGGCTTCCCTTTCCATTCTTTTAATTGAGAGGCGCGAAAGTATTTTAGCCACGTTCCTCCTGTCTTTCTCTGGATGGCTACCTGATAGACAGCTGGGGAGACTCTTTTTGTGATAGGGACTGGGCCTTGCCATTTGGCTGCTAGTGAGTGCGCCTTTTGCGAAAACTTCCTGTACAGAACGAGCTGTCCTTCTTCCCACTGTCTGGGGTTCCTGACCCATCCTAATTTGCGGTCCATATCCTTCTGAGCTGTGCCCAACTTCTGGGCCACTTGCATGTGGACAGCGTGTATGGATGAGAGCAGATCCTGGACCCAAGCATCATTAATCACTACAGGCTGCATGTCGGAAGGGAGCTGCGTATCTAGCCAGAAGGCTTCCGGGAGCTGCATTCTTCGCCCTGTCATTACCATATGGGGTGTGAGCCCGTGAACTGCGGTAGTGCCTCTAATGGCCATTAGGATTATGGGGAGTTTTTCATCCCAGTCTCTCCCGGAGGAGCGAACCATCTTGCGGAGAGCCTCCTTGAGGGTCCGGTTGGTTCTTTCTATGGCGCCTGAAGCCTGAGGGTGGCCGGCTATGTGGAACCGTTGCTGGATGCCCAGTGCTTTACAAAGCTCCAGTGTAACTTCTCCGATAAAGTGTGAGCCTAAATCGGAGTCCATGACTCGCACAATGCCCCATCTTGAAAAGACATTGTTGAACAGTAGTTTGGCTGTGGTGGCTGCATTGTTGCGCTTGCACGGAAACGCTTCGACCCATTTGCTAAAGGGGTCAATGACAGTGAGGCAGTAGCGATTGCCGCGAGCAGTGGGGGGAAGGGGGCCGATAAAGTCGATTTGTATGCGAGCCCAGGGTCCATCAATTCTCTGATGCTGGAGGGGAGCCTTAGGTCCGGTGGGGTCTGCATTGACCATAGCGCAGGACAGACAGTTGTCTACCCATTGCGCTACTTCGGTGCGCATGCCAGGCCACCAACCAACCTCTTTTACCCTTTCCAGAGTCAGATCCTTGCCTCGGTGTCCCTGCTCGTGGACAAACTGAATTAAGTCAGCCCTAACTTCCAATGGCACTACCCAATGGCGTTCGCCGGCTGCATCTACTGCCCAAACTATGCCTTCCTCTTCTCTGACCATGAGTCTCCCTGTCTGATCCCTTCCTGCGGCTAGGAGGTCAGTTATTTCTGGGTCAGATTGCTGCAGTTGTGCTAGGTCTAGTGTTCCTGCGGTTCCCTGAGCTTGGCTGCGGGCTTGTGCCCGAGTGGTGACAGGGCGGAGGGGACAATCGGTGGCAGATTCTGGTAGGGGAGCATTTTCAGTGGCGGCTGCCTTGGCTGCAAGGTCTGCCTGGTCATTCCAATAAGCGGTCTCTGAATTCGTCTTCTGGTGTCCCTTGACATGGGTCACCTGCGTTGGGCCTGAGCGGGACTGAAGGAGTGCTGCTACTTGCTGCCATAGCTGTAGGTGGGCTACGGGTTTCCCATCGCTAGCTCTCCATCCCTGATTCTGCCACACCGGGAGCCAGACCGTGGCGGCTTTGGCCGTCCAATCCGAGTCTGTGTAAATGGCAAGTGGGCTTTCTGGGGGCTCAAACTCAAGCACTGCCAGAAGCGCTTGCACCTCAGCCGCTTGGCTGGAATGGGGGCGGGCTGGACCTTTGAGAGTATGGGCGTCGCTCACTCGCACGGCGCCGTAGCCTGTCCGAGGGGAGCCTCCAACGTGAAAGGAGGAGCCGTCACAGAACCAGCATGTGAAGCCGTTCTGTCGGGCTTCCTCTAGCGGGACTCCCCAAGTGACTGGCCAAACAACCTGCGGTGGCGGGTCCAGGGGGCATTCGTGCTCGGTCCCGGTTACCAATAGGCCATAGGGGGCTGGTGGCTCAGTGGTCTCCCTTTTGAATTCTACTCCGCGGTTGACCAGGGCCAGGGTCCACTGGGCTATGCGGGCGTTTGAAACTTGTCCGTCTTGTATCTTGCCAGACAGAATATATTTGAGGGGCGTGTGAGTAGTTTGAACTATTGTGCGGGAGCCTCCTATGATAAATTCCCAATGGGTCAGACTCCAAACTAGGGCAAGGCACGTCTTCTCGCACGGGCTGAACTTAGTTTCTACTGCGGTTAGGTTGCGAGAGGCATAGGCTACTACTCTAGCGGTTCCCGCCTGCTGCTGGGTGAGCGTGGCTCCTATGCTCTTGTCTGATACTGCCAGCTGAATAAAGAATGGCTGGGTAACATCTGGATGGGCTAGGGCCGGGGCTGCGGCCAGGCTACGCTTTAGCTCGGCTAAGGCTGTCTGTTGCTCCGGTCCCCACTCCCAGGGAGTGTTCTTCTTGAGGAGAGCATAAAGGGGGCGAGCTTTGTCTGCAAAGGACTCGATGAAGTCTCGGGAAAAGTTAAAAGTTCCTAGAAGGGCTCTGAGGGAGGGGACATCGGTGGGTGCAGGCAGCTTGGAAATGACCTCCATTCGCTGGGCGTCCGGGGTGCGACCCTCGGGTCCCAGGGTCAGACCCAGGTACTTGACGCTGGTCTGAACCAATTGGGCCTTTTCCCTGCTTGCCTTGAACCCAGTCTCGCGGAGGAGTTCCAGGACTTCCCTGGTGATTTGGCGGGCTAATTCTTCCGTGGGGGCGTGGACTAAAATGTCATCCACGTAGCTCAGTACGTGGGGCCTCGAGGAGGGTTGGAGGCGTTCCCACATCTGAACTACATGGGCATGACAAATGCTGGGGCTGGAGTGGAATCCCTGGGGTGTCCGCTTGAATGCGTATTGCTGGCCGCGGAAAGTGAACGCGAACTTGTACCAGCAAGACTCATGCAACCAGATGGAGTGGAAAGCGTTGGCCAGGTCTATGACCGAGTAGAACCGGGACCCAGCGGCAATGGCCGTTAGGATCTCATTATACTTGGCCACAACCGGGGCAACTGGAGGGGTGGTGGCATTCAGGGCACGGAAGTCGACCGTCATTCTCCAGGTCACTCCATCTGCTTTCAGAACTGGCCACAATGGGGCGTTGCAGATGGACTGCATCGGGAGTATGACGTCCCACTCAAGGAGTCCTTCTATAGTCTTGGCTATCCCTGCCTCAGCTTCTGCTGGGTACTTGTACTGTCTTTGGGGAGGGGGGTCCTTTCCTTCAATTAGGACGCAGGCGCCCTTCACTATCCCACACTCGGCCTTATCTGTCACCCACACTTCGGGAAAGTCCTGAACCCAGGGGTCTCCTGTGATGGGGGCGAGAGGAAGGGGGGCCTTGAGGGCTGCGCATCGATGGACCGCATTAACAAAGTCTGGGCCTCCCGGGATGCGCCACAGGAGCCCGTTTGCTAAGTCAATGGTCAGTCCCTCGGCACGGAAAAATGGCATGCCCAAAAGTCCATCGTCTTCTCCCCGGTTTGCGCATGCCGAAATCCGGGTAGCCAGGTTCCCAACGGAGAGGGGGATATCCTGCCAGACCGGGGATTCCTGCGTGCCGCCTCCAAAACCGGCGAGCTGCATGGTTGTGGGGGTCTGAGTTCCCTTTGTGACTAAGGTGGGCCGGAGTATATTAAGTGAAGCTCCGGTATCTATGAGGAGGGTGGCAGGCTTCTTAATTTCCCCGGGAGTCCCGATCCCTGCCTTCACTGTCGGTCTCCCCCATGTGTCCGGCTTTAGTTTGGCAACTATGCCCACGGAGGGAGACTGGGACTCGGGGCAACCCTATTCTGATCCTGCACTCTGGTCGGTGGAAGCGGCGCTTCCTCTAAAGGGGTTGTTGGGGCTCGGGCGTTCCCGAACCGCAGCTATCGGGGGACTCGAGAAGGGAGGGTCTGGCGGCAAAGGGGGCGCCGACGGAGGTACTGGGGGTTGCTGCTGGTCTTCCCACTCCATGATCGCCTTCATTAGAACGGACGTGGGCTTTCCGTCGAAGAGCTCCATGTTCGCTCCAATGTTTTTGAGGCGCATCCAAAGTTCCCAACGGAGGGAGTCCCTGGACTGGGGTGTGCTGCCGCGGTCCCGGTAGCCCTCGTGGTCGCCCTGCGATGCTCCCCAAGCGTTAGACTGATCTGGAGGCGGGTAGACCTGATGGTGGTACGGGTGCGATGCTCGCGAGTGGGAAGGGGCTATGGGTGCATCCTGTAGTTGGGGCTCGTGGGGTCCTTGCTGGGAGGAGGAGGAACTGTAACTCGGGGCGGGCGCAAAGGAGACTCCCGGGCGGTAGTCCCTCGGTCCCCTTCCCCGGTTAAAGCTGCCGCTCCTTCCCCTCAGGATTCCTCCCCTTGCCTCCGGATACGGGCTGCGTCCCTGTGGTCGGTATTGAGAGTGGGGGCCATGATTGGCATAGGTGACTGCACTTATCGGCTCGCTCTCCTTCCTACGAGAGGCCGGGGGCTTCACATGGCGGATGGCGCCGGTTTCTCGCAACAGGCCAGCAATGCTTCTGATGCGAGCTTCCAGGTCTCCCCATGAGATGCTCCCGGGCTCCACTCCTGCCAGGGCTAGGCGGGTGGTACTATTGAGTCCATCTAAGACTGCTCTCCTGAATTCTAATTCGTCAAAGTCGGGTACATCGCTTGCATCTAAATCTACTTCGTCTGCCAGCTCGGCGAGAAGCTGCTTTCTAGCTAAATATGCTTCTGGGTCCTCTCCAGGTTTTTGAGACTCTGCGATGTATAGGGCTTTCAAACTCTTGGTGGGCCACAGGAATGCACAAATTTCTTTAATTGCTCCGTACTGACTGCGGGTGGCTAACCTTCGGTTAGAGATATAGGCATTCAGGGCCGAGACTATTTCAGGGGCAGCGCATTGGCGGGCCAGCTGGGCCACATCGGAACCACTAGCGGAGGGCTGGGAGGTGGTCACATGGGTGAACCACTGGATGGCCGTGTCTCGGTTTAGGGGTCCCATACGGTTGGCTATGGCTTGGAGCTCATCGGGCCTCCAATTGCGGGTTTCTTTAACGACCCGGTCTGTCTTCCTGCCATCCTCGTCCATGGATACAATTTCCTTGGTGGCTATTGGGTGGAGGGGCTGTGGGGCTTCCGCAGGCTGGGGCGAAGGGGGTGACCAGTTGTCGGTACTACCTTTGGGGAGGGCCAAGAGGGCTGCGGGATGCACGGCGGAGATTACGGCCTGCTGCATCCCCAGGTGCTGTTTTAGGGCCTCTAGCTCCCTCTTACAAGCGGAGTGGTCAGCGGAGGTTACCTTGGAGTGGTTATGCTCTGCCATGAACTGGGCGGCATGGGTTAGCTTAGCGATTCTTTCTTGTCCCTCGATTACTGCATGCTCAGCCATGTCGGCACGAGCGGTGGCCGCTTCAGCCTTGTGCTGGGCGTCCTGAAGGGCAGTGGTTAATCCTTGTTTTTCCAATATGAAATTGACGCGTTCAGCGCGCCACTCAACTGCTTTCTCCTCACGGTCTCTCTCCTGTTCGACTAGTTTGGCCCTGAGACTCTGGATTTCTAGGTGCAGGGCGTCCTGTTCTCGCTTTGCTTTTTCCTCTAGCTCCTTCCTCTCTTTGTCCTGGGCTATTCTGAGCCTCTCTATCTCCTGCTCACTATCTTCCTGCGCTATATGTAATTTATTTATCAGGGACACGCTGTCCTGTAAGGCAGTGAAAAGTGCCCAGGCTCCATACCTATCCTTCTTACTGGACCTAGGTTTCTCTTTTTCGCAAAAATCTTGGAAGGCACTTCTGACTATCTGGAGCGGGTCGGGTCCCTTGAAGGAACCGGCTTCCCAAGGGCAATCTCCCTTCTTAACTAGCCACTTCTCCAGGCGGGGCACGGTGGGGTTTGCCCGGTACATTTTCCTTTTTAGTTTAAGGCTGATCTCGAGGGAGGTTAAAGAGTAGATCAGCGACACCGGGGGTGGGGCGATTAAAGCTGCTCAAGGGTTTTAACAACTTCTTCCTCTCTATGTTCCTTTTGGGAGGTTTATCCTTCCCTCAGGTCCTCAAGGGTTTTTACCAGGGGGTTTTAAGGTTCTACTTTTAGGTTCACAAGGGGATTTTCAAGGGTTCTACACTCGGCTCTTCTCCACCGGGGGAGAAGGAAAATTCCTATTCCCGTTTTAAGCTTGCCTACAAGCCACGGGACCAGGAAAAGTTTACTGGCTTAGAGGGTGCTCTCAAGCTCTCTAAGCCCAAGAACCAAAACTTCTCAGTGCTCCCAAGCCTCTGCCTAGAAGCCAAAGCTCAGGGGTCTCCCAAGCCTATACTCGGAAACCAAAAAGGGTTCCCAAGCCTCTGCTCGGAAACTGAAGTGCTCCCAAGCCTCTGCTCAGAAGCTGCAATTAAGGGGTCTCCCAAGCCTCTGCTTAGGCAACCCGAAATGCTCCCAAGCCTCTGCTTAGAAGCTACAACTGCTCTCAAGCTCTCTGCCCAAGAACTATACTCAAAGTGTCCCCAGGCCTCGTGCTCAGAGACAAACGGTTAAACTGTCTCCAAGCCTCGACCAAAAGACTGAAAGCGCTCAAGGACTGCCTCTGCAAGTCCCCAAGCAAAAGTGCTCAGGAGTAAAGCTACGGTACTCCCAAGCGGAAAAAGCGCTCAAGAGTCCTAACAACTCCCAAGCAAAAGTGTGCCCAAGAGTCCCACTGACTCCCAAGCGAGGTGCGCCCACGAGTCTGACTTAAAACTCGCAAGCGGAAAGGCGCCCAAGAGTCTAACTTAAAACTCTCAAGCACGGTGCGGCAGGCTGCCGCGGGGCTTCAGGAACCTGGCTTCAGATTCCCAAAGCTAAACTGACCAAACGGACTATCGATCCCTTCACGTTTCCTCCGGAGCGGGGACTGAAGCCTAAGTGCTGGCAGGAACGGGGGTTTGGACGGACTTAGGAGAGACGGGGGAGGGCGGAAGAGAATTTTATATGTGCTGCTTCAGGATATATATAAATCTATAGAGCCTACTTCTGGGATCCCACCCACATAGACGCGTTTAGGCGGCCCGGAAAGTGGCCAGGAACTTCACCAGTTCAGAGGTCCTCACCCACAGTACACCGGTTATAACGGCTGGAGGGCCTCGCGGTGCACCACAAAAGGCAAGTAGTCCAAAGCTGGCTGAAGGAGGAAATGGGGGAAAAGCCAACCCACAAGATAGAAATGCTCGCTAGAGCCACACACACTCACACTTTTAATTCCCTGAGCTAAATTGCGCTCTTTACACTGAGGTCTGGAAAATTTTCCTCTAAGTCAGTTCGCTGATGACACGCGTGTCGACTCACGTGTATTCACACGAACTGGGTTATGCCCGCATTCTCCACCAGTAAACTGTTACCAGAACTGCTCTTTATTATAATGGGGAATTAGCTGTAGCAGTCTGTAACTATTAATATTAAGCGAGGATCATAACCTATGTTTACGGCGGTCCCGATCCCAGACACTCTAGTGAAAAAGAGGCAGACAAGGAGTAAGGTCCAAACACGTGTATTGAGTGTAGCGTAAGCCTAGCTTGCACAATCATACAAAGAACATACAAGGTCTAAGAAACATAGAGTATGAAATACAGAGACGTTCGCATTAGCTGGTTCCCAACGATGATAGGGGGAATACTCACTTATCCTGAAGCGAAGCAGAGACACAACAGCGAGGTGGCCCAATGCCAGCACTGGGACCACAGACGGACAGCAAGGAAGTCTGGATAGGAATGGCCTAAGCACCGAGTGGTCTGAGAGACCAGCTTAAATACCCCAAAACGTACCCTGGGGCTGGTGCTGTACTTGGTGGTTCTCACAGATTAAAACAAAGGGTCTAATGGGCTACTGAATGGCTTGGATGGGCCACTTTGGTAATCAGATTGTGATAAGTGACACCTCAGGAAGAGGGGACAAAAGAGGGAGGGGGAAATCCAAGTGGGCTGAAAGGATGTTCCAGCGGACAGGGCTTGTCCTGATGTCATCAGCTTTGGAATGCGGAGGTTTCTTTGAGATGCATTCTTTAAGTGCTTGGGATGGTCGGCACTTAGTTCCTTCTCCGGGGCGGCTCCTAAGATATGCAGAGCGGGGCGAGGGGCTCTCGCTGCGGACGTGGTGTGCCCACTTCGCCGAAATGGCTTCTCAAAGCAGTCTCTTCCTCTGGGTCTTCTGGGTGCCTGAGAACATGGATGCCGGCTGGGCATAGCTGGGGCTGGATAGCAGGCTGCCCGGTAGCGAGGGCAAGCTCGGCGACCGGCCCGCGGGAGGCTCCAGGCGGGAACTGACCAGGGAGCGCCTAGCCAGGCTCGCTGGAGGTTTCCCCGGCAGGCGCCCGGCTGCTAGCAGCGGCTTGGGCCCATATGAGGCAGGCTCCCATGGAGGCAGCGGGGACAACACTTTAAAACACAGTCCAAGGCAGGGAACAGGCACGGTCCGTGGCAGATGGCAATGCAGGCACGGGGAACACTAGTAACACAGTCCAAACACACACTGGGAAGTCCAGATACAGGTCAGGGCAGGGCTGCCCAGAGAAAGAGTCCTTTGTGCAGTTACCCAAACATGGAGTCAGTAAACTACACAGTCTATAGCAGAAGCAAGGTAATTGACACGCAGGCAGGAAACTGACACGTGTATCAGAACACACGCGTGCAAAGCAGTCTTTGTGTAGCAGTGAAACAGCAACGCAGGAAACTTTAGCACAGTTCATAGCAGGCTTCAAAGCAGGGGAGGGGGCCTACTTGGCAACACTCAGAGGCACATTACTTTGTAAGAAACACTTAATACATGGCAGATATGCTGGGACTTATCTGACACTAAGGCATCACCTCCCTCCTGTCTTCCTGTATTCTTTCCCTACCAATCCTCCTGCTGTCATATAACCCTTTTAAAAATAAGAAACAAATAAGAAGAGAGAGAGAAAAAAACTTGAATTGCAAAAACTTTCCTCTTTCTCTGGGGAGAACCTGAAACTTGTGGCATGTTGGATATTGATACTGAGTTTCCTGAGGGGAGAGAATTGTCTCTCGGCTCAAATTAGTGCTACAAGTGGAAGGGAAGATACAGCTCAGCTGTTTATAAACTAATATGCAGCAATTATGATAAAAACAAAACTCATTCTGAAATTCTGTCGTAACTATGACAACCTGCACTTAAGGTATTCTTATAAAAAGCCATCCAGTAGGAATGAATAAATAGTAGGTATTATTGATTTATGAAAATTCCAAACAGTGGAAATTGGTTAATATATTTTTGTCACGAAATATTTTTGCGCAACCTTCATGTTGATTGATAAAGCCGTAGTCTATTTAAATGACATCAGCCAGATAGAAGTGATTTCTACATTTATTTAAATCATTCCTCATCTTTCTTATAGACGCCATCCTCCCCCACCACCCCAAGAGACTTTAAAACGTATCCTTGATTAGTTCTGTTATTTTGACACTTAACATTTTGTCTGGGAAATTGTGGCACATGAACGATGGCTGCAAATACATTGTGCCTCTCCATCTGTGTATGATGGTGTAGGTGTATTTGTCTCTCTTTCAGGGCACAAAGATTGCAAACAAATTTTAGGTGAGGGAACAAGTCCTGATCTTGGATGTGTTCATGATTAAACTGGTTCAGTTCAATTTATTCATGGAACGGGTCCAGAAAATCCATTGGCTGTTGGAATTCCATTGAGTCTCTGTTACAAAATGAGGTTATAAAACTATGTTAACATGTAAAATACATTAATATAAGAAGAATTAAAACATATGGAACAACATATATACAAAATGTATATATAAAACTGTATATATAAAACTGAGATTATATTTTGTATATTTTGTATATATTTTGTATATATAAAACTGAGATTAAAATTAAAATTAGACTTGAGATAAGAAAACTTGGCCTGAATGCTCAAATTGGCTGAGAAGTAATCAGGTTAAACTACAAAAAAAGTGAATTTCAAAAAGCATTTGTTGTTTATGATCATTTTATTTCATTCCTCAAAGTAACAATAACTAATTCATCAGTAAATAATAGACAGTTCCCACTCATCAGTTTCTCCTTCTCACAATAGGGTCTTCTGACTTCAGTATAAACACCTACTACTTATGCATTGCTCTGTAGAAGTCACAGAGCCTGGACTGAGGCCATTCAATGTGAGCAACGAACAGTCCGCACCTGGAGGCAAAAGGCCAGGGGCTGCTAATCAAGATAGTCCACAAGGCACTTGCAGGCACAGCTCACTGAAGTCTCGGCTCACAGGTGTGCACACCAAGAAAGTTTCTATTTCAGTTTTGGTTCCCAGAGGTTCCAAAATAATTCTGTTTCATTACTGGTTTGTTCCAGGTCAGCCAGTGCCGGTTCAGAACTGATCAATTTGGTTTTTTTATTTTCATGAGTTTCAGCCTGTTGCACACATGTTGGCAGAGCATGAGCAAATAATAGAATAAATAAATAAATCAATGAGCAGGGCTTTTTTGTGATGCTACTCATCAGTACTGAGTACCACTGCCTTGCCTGGGGGGGGGTGGGCTTCCCAAATCTTGATCCTTATTTGCTGGCCTGCTCCACTCAGCCAGAGAAAGAGTGGACCTCCAGGAAGAGCCTAGTTTGCATGTGCAGAGGAAGGGGGGAATTGCTTGAAATTCACTCAACCTTATATATGAGTACTGGCACTTTTTAAACAAATGTATTTATTTATTTACGTCATTTCTAGTTCACCTTTCTCACTGAGATTCAAGGTGGATTACATGATGTGAGCCAGTACAATCAATATCAGAGATTTTGCCAGATTTTAAGAAAGAGAAAGAAAGAGAAGCAATAGTTAAATATTTAACAATGTTGGAACAGAGGATCTACCCAATAGTATCATACTTACAGCAATAGTAGTGAAATCTGTGGTCCCTCATTGTTTACAGCAATAATACTGAAGACTGTGGTCCGTCGTTATACCTTTACTGATGGAACTCTTGAGGATTTGGGGGTGATAATTACCTGTCAGATGAGTAGAGTAGTCTGCAGAGGAAGAAGGCTTCAAATGGCCAGTGTTCTCGACCAAAGAAGCTCAGAAATTTCTGAGGGCACAGTGTGTGGATCCAAGTCAGCATGTACAATTTGGCTGGGGCAAAGCCAGAGTACTTGTAAGGCAAACTGTGCCTTGAGGCTGGAGAGTGACTTCAGTCCATGAAACAAAGACCTAAGTAGTTGTCTCTTGGGATGGACAAAAGGCTTGAGTAACTTTGATTGGCCTGCCAGGGTGGGACAAAGGAGTTAGCTTGCCTGTTCTCGGTGCCTCACAAAAACCCTGTAAATTTAATTAAGCATCTCCGGAGCTGGCTTATGAATTTAGAGTTGTGATTAAATGTCCCTAGGAAGAACTTAAACTTATGAGAGCTGATTGTTGGCCCTCGATTGAGGGATAGGCTTTTAGCTGGGGTGATGATCAATGGAAAGAAAGGAGACTGGAATGTCTAAAAGGAGTTGTCTTAAGCACCTTTCTTGTCAAGGAACAGCACATTCCGCAGCATGGGTGCGTTGGAGTCAATAACATCTAATCACTGTGCATTCTAGTCTCCCGGGCAGGAGCTGGCAACATTTTGTCCTACTTGGCAGCTGGCTTACTGTGGCATGAAGTACATTAGTTAAGGCTTTATGATTGCTTTCAATCATAAGCAGATACTAAAATGGTGGAGAGCTAGGTGGACTGCTCACAT
The DNA here is from genome assembly GCF_028583425.1 of Eublepharis macularius. Taxonomy (NCBI): domain Eukaryota; kingdom Metazoa; phylum Chordata; class Lepidosauria; order Squamata; family Eublepharidae; genus Eublepharis; species Eublepharis macularius. The sequence continues at coordinate 6,853,734 of NC_072792.1, forward strand.
TGCAGGAAGCCCAGCTCTGCCCGACATCTTCCTGCTTGTGCCTAGAAGAACTCGCAGGGCACTGGGCCCCCCTTCTCCTGCGGGTTTATCACTGCCATGTGAAGGATGCAGCAGAGATCCCCACAGGTGTCTCCCTCTCACTCATTTCGCATTTTAGCTTAAAAGGTCTCAGATCTGAAGGATGCTTCGCCTGAAGTTTTGCAAAATGCATACCTCTTTTAATGTAATTAATTCCAATAAGAAAGGAGGATGTTCTTTTTCTTAAAATCTTAAATGGTTGAGCATTGTCCTCATGATAATTTACTCATGCACTTTACTAAGCCTGGGAATTGAATGGAAGCCGCCAAGAACATCAGATGCATGTTCTTGATCCTTCCTTTGGCTACAGAGATGGGAGACTTGCCATGTGATGATGTCATGTGTTCTGTATTGCTAGATGCTATGTGAGAGGACAGAGAAGGGCAAGCACCAGCCATGCTTCAGTATGCTGTCCAGTTCTATCTGAATACCCTTTTCACACATTCTTCTTTAGTAAATCCCTTTATAGTCCATTTAAATAGATCACTACAGGACTTTCCCAAGGTAATGTCTTATCTGAGGGAGTTTTCATGGTCAGTCACAGAATGAAACACGGCTCACAGTTAAGTTTCCATTTACCAGACCCAAGAGAGAAACCAAATTTTAAAAGGCAAGATATTTAGAGTATAATCCTAAAACCAGATGGTAAACTGTCAAGAATATCAGCACTGGTATAGCAGGAGATATGCTTTAGACCCTGCTAATGTAGCACAGGTGTGAACACAGTTTCTGTGAACGTGCAGTTATGTGTTCTTGTATTGCTGTTTTAGTGTCTGTGGCCCCCTTGTGTTTGCTGAGAAGCCTGGTCCTTGGGACATGGTCTCTCCATGGACCTGAACCCTCTTGAAAGGTTGTGACTTTTTCATGGGGGAAGCGGGGGTTCCTCTTTCAACTTACCTATGTAGGGGTCTGGATGACATGGTTGGATTAGCTGTGCTTCCTTTTGCCTGTCAAAAGGGTGTTTGCATACAGGATAGACATGCCATTTCCCTGCCCTTGGCCTCAATTCGCCACCCTCAAGAAACTGAGAAGTCGGAGAAAAAATGGCCAGAACACAGCCTCTGTAGTGATGCTCTAGGGATATCCCCAGGTTGTTTTGGTCCTTATCACAGAGATTTGGGGAAATTCCTAGAGTGTCAACTGAGTATGATGTCATGTTATCCCTGGACTCCATCCTCCCAGGCACCACCCTCAAAATCTCCTGGCATTTGATGAGGCAGAGCTGGCAATTCTTTTGCAGGAGGAGATTCAAAGCACCCGTCTGCAGAGATCCCAAGAATGTGAAACTTACAGGGCTCTTTCTGGATCTTGGGGAGGATCCTGTCTTTCTGTTGTCCCTTCCCTTGTTCTGTGTGTTTGAGCAGGTTGGGGGGTGGGCAGTGACATCAACAGGTGGGGGTTGACTCCTTCCATATAACATCTATATGGGGGCCTTGACGACATGTTGCCACTCTGGTCTCCAGGGCAGTTGCTGCGCTTTCAGTCTCTTGGGACTGGATTATTTTGGCATTTCTTTTCTCCAGTGGGAGAGCATATGGCATCAAATAGCCATGCCAGTGCTATAGGGTTTAGGATTGGGCTGTCTGCCTCACTAAGGCAGACCGCCTTATTAGATGTATTGTTATAATTCATTATCATTTATTGTTATAATTTATTCATTACTGATATAAGCATTCTTAGAAGATGGAAGTATAGGACAGTGATTCAACCGTTCTTTCCTTCTCTAATAATAAAATTTGTCTCACCTGTGAGGAGTGATAATGATATTTCTATCACTCATGTGCAAGACCTTGGTAACTTTTGTGTCTGGGGACTTCTGAGTTATGGTTCTTTCACCTCCCTGACAGAAACCTAATAGCCAGGCGTCACTGGTGAGATGTTTGGCAGCTGCTGAGTTGTGAGATATATTACAGTCAACTACAAGCTGCCTGGAAGTCTTGAAATATCAGATCCAAGTTAGAATTTCATCTCTAAATCATTCGTATAATGTAACACTTATGATGTGATTCATTTCTCTTGTGTTAAACTTTGTATTTGTTCCTCAATTATCTGGGCTTCTCATCTCACTTCTGTGTTAAATATATGCAGCTCAATCTGAATGTTTGTTGCTGGTTATAGATAAATATCAGTGGTACTAAAACATGAACAGGAGTGTCTGATGTGCTATAAAGATGGATATTTGGAGATATTTCTTTGAGGTATATTGTCTCTTGTACTGAAAAGTTCTGTTAGCAATCTTATGAACAACTATTTTCAAAGAAACCCAATGAAGTCTGTGGAAGTATTATTTAGCTGGGAAAGGATTAGACATGGGCACGAACAGCATTATGAATGGAAAAAACAAACAAATAGGCTGCTCGGCTGCTTGTGAATGGGCTGTTCAGGAAGCGCCATTCCAGCTGAACAGGTGGTCAGCGCAAGCCTCGTTTGTTGCACTTGGCCGCTGTTCAGGAAGCCAGACACTCAGGAACCTTCAATCAATTGCCTTGGCAATGGAGGGAGGGAGGGAGGGCCTGAACTCTGTCTGCACTCCCTCTGTCTCCCCAGACACCCCAATCAAAGCTCAACTTAGCTTGATGGGCAGGTCTTCCTGGAGCTGCAAATTGGTAACAATTGGTAACTTGGGAGCAGACACGGAGGTGAGGGGGAGGGACGGGGTGTTCTGTGACCATGGGAACTCCAATCTCATCCCTGCAAACTCTGTTAGGCAGTTCTGACTGCCAACCACAGACCTGTCTTTCTTCATGAGACCTCTGCTTATAAAATGGCACTGCGCTCCCAGTTCTGGCTTTCACTTTTAGCAAGCAGTGGAGTGGGAGAGAGCTGTTAATAGTGTTTTGGGAGAGAGACAGGGAGAGTGCATTAGAGCTGGGATTTTTTCTGTGTGGTTAGATAAGGATCAATCTCTCCACTGGTTCCAGGGCTGCTGCCAGGCCCTGGGGCCAAGCTCAGTGGGCACCTCAGCTGAGGGTTCACATTATTATCAGTGCCTGATCTGATAAGGCTTCTGGGAGTGCTGCTGGGCTAGGGATCTAGCCCCTCCCTCTGCTTCCAGGGCTGCTGCCAGGCCCTGGGGCCAAGCTCAGTGGGCACCTCGGCTGAGGGCTCACCCTGATTATTAGTGCCTGATCTGGTCAGGTCTCTGGGAGTGTTGGGCTAGGGCTCTACCCCCTCCCTCTGGTTCCAGGGCTGCTGCCAGGCCCTGGGGCCAAGCTCAGTGGGCACCTCAGCTGAGGGTTCACATTATTATCAGTGCCTGATCTGATAAGGCTTCTGGGAGTGCTGCTGGGCTAGGGATCTAGCCCCTCCCTCTGCTTCCAGGGCTGCTGCTAGGCTCTGGGGCCAAGATCAGTGGGCACCTCGGCTGAGGGCTCACCCTGATTATTAGTGCCTGATCTGGTCAGGTCTCTGGGAGTGTTGGGCTAGGGCTCTACCCCCTCCCTTTGGTTCCAGGGCTGCTGCCAGGCCCTGGGGCCAAGCTCAGTGGGCACCTCTGCTGAGGGTTCACAGTGTTGTCATCTTTTCTTTCCTCCTTCTTGTTTGCTGGCACAATGAGGCTTCGGGTGGGGGCAAAGGGTGGTCATGGGGAGAAGTGCAAAGATTGTCCCGGTTGCACCGTGGGAAGCAGCACTGGGCAGGGCTTTGTGGCAGCAGAAACTCCCGCTCCCCAAAAATCACCTTTGGGGGCTGTGGAGGAGGCCAAAGAGCTCTTGCCACCGGGGGAAGAGGACCTCTTTAAAATTTTTGAGGAGGAGAAGGCTGAGGGATCCATTGAGGAATGGTTTGGGTTCGATGAAACATCCATTCTATCCCCATCCCAAACTCCTGGCGCGGTTCCTGTCTGCAGTCCACCCCTTACTCCATCTTTCTTTTTTTTTTTTTTATAAAAATTTTATTGGATTAGAAACATATCATATCATTTGCAATCACATTCCCTTACATTTTCCAATTCTAACCCCCTCCCCCCCCGTTTTAATGACTTCCAACAGTTTTCCAACCCCTTATCTATTTTCCCTTTACTCATTTCAAACTTAATATATTTATTATAATATACTTTCAAATTCTTCTAAGCTTATCTATAATGATAGTGCTATTTCTAATTTCTTTCCATATAAATTATCACATGAGTGGAACCCTCTTAACATATCTTCTCCAATAATACTAATAATAATCATTTTAATAACCTGTACTCTATCTTGCTCTTTCTATTCTCTTCAATATGGGACAAACAATATGCCCCCCTTTATACCTCACTTCTAGTACTTCTATAACATTGCATACATTCACTATAAATCAATCAATTTGACTTATACTCTATATATTGCTCTTTACTTCCTTTTGCATATCTTATCCATTTTAATTATCTAATTTCTCCATTATAAAACTATCTAGCAAAAATAAATTCATATACCCATTTAGCATAAATCAATCAGTTAGGCCCACATTCCATATGCTAATATATATTCATTCTCCATCGTACAATTATCTACCATCAGAAAGATAGTTAGTTTCTATCCTTATATTTCTTATAATAATAACACTACTAATACCCAATATTCTACATAATACTCAAATAAAATATTTGCTTAGAATTTTTCAATTAACTCTCCACCCCCCGGTATAGTCACTTCCCTCTTCTTTTATTATGTTTCAATAATTTTCAAACTGCCACAGTTCTCCTCCCACCTCCCATTTTTTCACCAGATATTGTTTCAGCTTCTCCCAGTCCGTGTTAAACTGCCCTGGATCAAGGTCTCTCAGTTTTCTTGTCATTTTGTCCATCTCCGCCATGTACAGCAATTTGTAAATCCAATCCTCAATAGTTGGCACCTCTTGTACTTTCCACTTCTGCGCATACAAAAGTCTGGCTGCTGCCGTCATATAAAATAGCAATGTCCTATATTATGCTGGAATATCCTCCATTCCCAAGTTCAGTAGCAGGAGTTCTGGGTTCTTATTAACTTGACATTGTAAAATCTCACTCATTACCTTTATTATTTCCCCCCAGTACTGCCTAGCTACCTCACAAGTCCACCACATATGATACAGAGATCCCTCATGCTTTCTACACTTCCAGCATTTGTTAGACATATTCAAATTCCCTAGCGCAATTTTCTTTGGCGTCAGGTACCAGCGGTAAATCATTTTGTAGACATTCTCTTTGATATTAGTACATGTCATGATCTTCAACGTGTTTTTCCACAAGTATTCCCACGCCTCCATTGTTATTTCTTTATTAATGTTTATAGCCCACTTCACCATTTGCACTTTGACTGTCTCATCTTCCGTATACCATTTTAACAACACTTTATAAACCTTAGAGATTTCCTTTTTATCTTCTTGTAAAATTACTTTCTCTAATTCTGAATTCTCCATTCTTATCCCTCCCTTCGCACAGTCCGAGTAATAACGATCTCTAACTTGTCTATATTGAAACCAATCATAATTTGGAGACAACTCTTGTTGTGTCATTATTCTTATTTTAGAAAATTCTATTTGGGTTATCTCCTTGTACGTTAAGCACTGTTGTTCATTATCAACCGTTCTTGGATCTATTACTTCGTATGGAACCACCCAGGAGGGAACTCCTTCCTGTAGGTAATCTTTGTGTTTCTTCCAAACTGTGAAGAGGCTTCTCCGAATGTAGTGGTGCAAAAACATAGAATCGGCTTTCACTTTATCATACCATAAATATGCATGCCATCCAAATAATTTTTTATATCCCTCTAAGGCCAGCAATTTGCGATTTTTCAGCGTCATCCAATCTTTCAACCATACCAAACAGATTGCATCATAATAAAGTCTCAGATTGGGCAGTTGCATTCCACCTCTGTCTTTTGCATCCTGTAATACTTTCATTTTCACTCGAGGCTTCCTGCCTGCCCACACAAACTCCGATATTTTTCTCTGCCATTTTTCAAATTGTTTAGAGTCCCGAATAATTGGTATTGTCTGTAACAAAAACATCACTCTTGGCAAAACATTCATCTTAACTACTGCAATTCTTCCCAACCATGACAAATTCAATCTATTCCATTTAATCAAGTCCTGCTCTATTTGAGTCCATAGTTTCTCATAATTATTCTTGAATAGATCTATATTTTTTGCAGTCAGTTCAATTCCCAAATATTTTACCTTACTTGTTACTTCACAGTCTGTTATTTCCGTTAATAACTGTTGTTTTTGTTTAGTAATATTTTTGCATAATAATTATTTGATGTTTCTGTTCTTGTAAAATTACGTTCTCTAAGTCTGAATTCTCCATTCTTATCCCTCCCTTCGCACAGTCCGAGTAGTAATTTTTAACATTAGTCAAGTCCTGTCCCTCTTTGGGGATCAATGATATGTTAGCTTCACTCCAGGTGTCTGGAACTCTTTGATCTCTCAAAACGCCATTGATCACCTCTTTTAAAAATGGCACCAGCTCATTGGCCATTACCTTGTAAAATTTAGCTGTAAGTCCATCAGGCCCTGGCGCTTTTCCCAGATTTGTTGACTGTATTGCTTTCCTTATCTCTTCCTCTGTTATTTCACAATTTAGTTTAACTCTCCAATCTTCCGAAATTACTGGGAGCTTTACTTTTCCCAAATATGTCTCTATTGAATCTTTATTCACTTCTTTTTTCCCATACAATTTGGCATAGAATTAGACTCTTCCATGAAAAACACTCCCTCTGCACAGACCGGGAACTGGGAGATGTTTACCACAACCAGAGAAACTATTTATTGCAATCTATTCACTGAATTACAGAACAAGAAGGAGAAGAAATTCTCAAAACTCCTGCCTGCAACAGAGAGCAAAAACACTTTGGATCCAAGCAACATCATCAATCTTTCCAGTTACAAGCTGAGCCCAGCAGAGGAATCAGTCCTCTCACGTGGACTATCTTTTTGCCCAGCCAGACCCACACAAACCATACAACTTTGTGGAGACCTGGAGGCCTATTTTAGACGCCTAAGACTGAAAGAATTCTTCAACTATTTTGCCATAAAATCAGTTTCCCTTGGGTAATGTTCAGTTTGATATAATTTATCATATATTTTTTCTTGTACATAGTGATCCCAAATTTTTTCTAACCATTTATCTTTTGTGGGGATTATTTTGGATTTCCAATATAAAGCCAGCAAGTTCTTTGCCACAACCAAGAGATTGCCAATGAGGTCTTTTCTGATTTGTGGGATTTCAATTGTATCCCATAAATTTAAAACAATGATCTTTGGGTCTAAAGGAATTTTATAGCCTGTTATTTCTTTAATATAATCTAAAATTTCATTCCAAAAAGATTCTATTTTAGGGCATCCCCACCAGCAATGTTTGAACATTCCTATTTCACCGCACTCCTTCCAACAAAGTGGGGAGTTTGTTTTGGTTATAAGTGAAAGTTTTCTTGGCATTAAATGCCACCTGTGAATTATTTTGTAATTTTGAATTCGAGATGTAATCGTTTTGGTGTTTAATATATTTGAAGTCCAAATTTCCCCCCCATTGTTCTTGTGTTAAGTCTATGTTGCAATCTGAGTGCCAGTTTGTTTGACATTTTAAAGTGTCAGTTGGGTTAAGGGATAATAGGATGTTGTAAATTTTAGAGATTAAACCTTTTTGTTTAAATGATTTGGTGTCTAGTAAAAGTTCAAATTTGGTCAGGTTTTGTTTGAATATTTCCTGTATTTTCAGTTGTTGGAGCATGCTGGAAAGTTGAAAGTAAGTGAACCAGTGGATCTTATGTTTTGTTTTCTGTTCAATTTCTGTTTTGTTTATGATTCCTTGTTTTGTTATTATATCTATAATGCGGGTCACGTTTGACTGAAGCCATATGTTTTTGAAGGTTTTAGTTTGCCCTGGCGGGAACCATTGTTGTTCTATAAAGGAAGAAAATCTTGAAACCTGTGGCAGAAGTTTGAGTCTGGTGTGGTCCCAAACATTGATTATTGACTCTAAGAAGGGGTTATTTATTTTATGGGCCCGGTCCTTTTTTTTGTTCCAAAACAGATTTTGAATGTTGCTGTATACAGTTTCTGGTTCCAAGATAGTAATCCAATCAATTTTGTTTGCTGTAGTTAAAATTTGTATTGTATTGGACAGCCTGATGGCTGTCTGGTAAAGTTCTAGGTCAGGGTATTTAAAACCTCCTTGCTGTTTTCTGAGTTTAAGAACTTTAAAGGCAATTCTTGGGTGTTTCTTCTCCCATAGAAATTGGTTTAGTATATTTTGCCATGATTTAATTGTCTTTTGTGGAATTGCCACTGGTATTGCTCTTAAGAAAAAGAGTAATTTTGGTAGGGCGAATGATTTAACCAGATGGTAACGTTCAAACCATGAGTGGGCAATTTCCCCCCATTTATGTAAGTCTGCTTTGATTTGGTTGATTGCTTTAATATGATTTTGATCTATTAGGTGTTTAAGATCATTTGGAATGGTTATTCCTAGATATGACATTTGCTTATTATTCCAGTGGTATTGGCTGATTTGTTTGATGTTTGTTATAGTGTTTGGGTTGACAAATATTGGAAAGAGCTGTGATTTTAATTGATTAACTGTAAGACCTGAAGTTGAGCCGAATTCCGTTAATTTGTTTTGGAGTGAGTATAAAGAAGTTATAGGATCTGTAATATAAACAATCATATTGTCTGCGAAAAGACTTAATTTATGTTGCTTGTTTCCTATGTTAATCCCTTGAATTTTTGGGTCTTCTCTAATAGCTATGGCTAGTGGCTCTATAGCCAACGCAAATAAAGTTGGCGAAAGGGGGCACCCTTGCCTTGTGCCTCTTTGGATCAGTATTTTATTGGATGTTTGGTTATTGATGATGATCTGGGCTGTTGCTTGTGAATATATAGAATTTAGGATTTTTAAAAATGTTTCACCAAATCCCATGTGATGTAAGACTTGTTTTAAATATGGTATTTCTATGGAATCAAATGCTTTCTCTATGTCCAGAGATAAAATAATTGATTCTAATTGTTTCTTTTGACTGTATGAAATTAAATTGAGTGTTTTATAAATGTTGTTGATTATGTCCCTGTGTGGAATGAAGCCTGATTGATCTTTGTGTATGTAGTGTGAAATGAATGAATTCAACCTTTTAGTTAAGATAGCTGTGAAGATTTTATAATCTTGATTTAATTACGAGATAGGTCTGTAAGAGGTGGTTTTTGATATATCTTTGCCTGGTTTGGGGATTACTATAATTGATGCTGTAAGCCAGGATGGGGGTATTTGACCAGTGTTTAGGACTGTATTACAAGCTTGCATCAATAGATTAATGAGTAGTGTAGTGAACTTTTTATAGAATTCTGATGGGTAGCCATCTGGACCTGGTGTTTTATTGTTTTTAAGAGATTTGATTACTGCTAGTATTTCTTGTTTTTTTTAAATTTTTTATTGGATTAGACACATATAATATTTATTACAATCGCATTCCCTTAGATTTTCCAATTCTAACCCCCTCCCTTTCCCCCCCTTTTGTTGACTTCCAACAGTTTTCCAACCCCTTATCTATTCTCCCTCTACTCATTTCAAACTTATTTTGCTTATTGTAATATACTTTCAAACTCTTCTAAGCTTATCTGTAGTAACATAGTGCTATCTCTAATTCCCTTCCCAAATAAGTAAAAGTAAAACACTCTTAACTTATCTTCTTCAATAGTAATAATAATAATCATTTTGATAACCTGTACTCTATCTTACTCTTTCTAATTACTTCAAAATAGGACAAACAATTTGTCCCTCCTTATACATAACTTCAAATACTTCTATAAACATTGCATACATTTATTATAAATCAATCAATTTGACTTATACTCCATATGTTACTCTTTGCTTTCTTTTACATATCTTATCCATTTTAATTAACTAATTTCTCCATTATAAAGCTATCTAACAAAAATAAACAATTCATGTACACGTTTAGCATAAGTCTATCAATTAGGCCCACATTCTGTATGCTAATATATATTCATTCTCTATTGTACAGTTATCTACCAGCAAAAAAAAAAAAATAAATTCTATCCTTATAATCCTTATAATAATAACACTATTAATACCCAACTATACATACTAATCAAATAAAGTAATTGCTTAGAATTTTTCACTTAACTCTCCCCCCCCCGGTATAGTCACTCCCCTCTCCTTTTGTTATATTTCAGTAATTTTCGAACTGCCACAGTCCTCCCACCTCCCATTTTTTCACCAAATATTGTTTCAGCTTCTCCCAGTCCATGTTAAACTGTCCTGGATCAAGGTCTCTCAATTTTCTTGTCATTTTATCCATCTCCGCCATGTACAGCAATTTATAAATCCAGTCCTCAATAGTTGGCACTTCTTGTACTTTCCATTTCTGCGCGTACAAAAGTCTAGCTGCTGCTGTCATGTAAAATAACAATGTCCTGTATTGTGCTGGAATGTCCTCCATTCCCAAGTTCAGTAGCAGGAGTTCTGGGTTCTTGTTAACTTGAAATTGTAAAATCTCACTCATTACTCTTATTATTTCCCCCCAGTACTGCCTAGCTACCTCACAAGTCCACCACATGTGATACAAAGATCCCTCATGCTTTTTACATTTCCAGCATTTATTAGACGTATTCAAATTCCCTAGCGCAATTTTCTTTGGTGTCAAATACCAACGGTAAATCATTTTGTAGAGATTCTCTTTAATATTGGTGCATGTCGTAATCTTCAATGTATTTTTCCACAAGTATTCCCACGCCTCCATTGATATTTCTTTATTAAAGTTTATAGCCCACTTCACCATTTGCACTTTAACTACTTCATCTTCCATGTACCATTTTAACAACACTTTGTAAATCTTAGAGATTTCCTTTTTATCTTCTTGTAAAATTACGTTCTCTAAGTCTGAATTCTCCATTCTTATCCCTCCCTTCGCACAGTCCGAGTAGTAAAGATCTCTGACTTGTCTATATTGAAACCAATCATAATTTGGAGACAACTCTTGTTGCGACTTTATTCTTATTTTAGAAGATTCTATTCGCGTTATCTCCTTATACGTTAAGCACTGTTGTTCATTGTCAACCGTTCTCGGATCTATTACTTCATATGGAACCACCCAGGAGGGAATTCCTTCTTGTAGGTAATCTTTGTACTTCTTCCAAATTGTGAAGAGGCTTCTCCGAATGTAGTGGTGCAAAAACATAGAGTCTGCTTTTACTTTGTCGTACCATAGGTATGCATGCCATCCAAATAATTTTTTATATCCCTCTAAGGCCAGCAATTTGCGATTTTTCAACGTCATCCAATCTTTCAACCATACCAAACAGATTGCATCATAATAAAGTCTCAGGTTGGGCAGTTGCATTCCACCTCTGTCTTTTGCATCCTGTAATACTTTCATTTTCACTCGAGGCTTCCTGCCTGCCCACACAAACTCCGATATTTTCCTCTGCCATTTGTCAAACTGCTTAGAGTCCCTGATAATTGGTATTGTCTGTAACAGAAACATCACTCTTGGCAACACATTCATCTTAACTACTGCAATTCTTCCCAGCCATGACAAGTTCAATCTATTCCATTTAATCAAATCTTGCTCTATTTGAGTCCATAGTTTCTCATAGTTATTCTTGAATAGATCTATATTTTTTGCAATCAGTTCAATTCCCAAATATTTCACCTTATTTGTTACTTCACAGTCTGTTACTTCCATCAGTTGCTGCTGTTTTAACTTAGTCATATTTTTGCATAGTATCTTTGATTTCTTTTTGTTTACATAAAAACCTGCCAAATATCCAAATTCTTTAATTTTTTCTATTACCTTAGGCATGTTTTCAATTGGATCTTCCACAATTAACATTATACCATCTGCAAATGCTCTGACCTTGTAGGAAAAGTCTTTTATCTTTATTCCACGGTTTGCATTATCTTCTCGAATCTGTATCATTAGAATTTCCAAGACCAAAATAAACAACAGTGGAGACAACAGGCAACCTTGTCTTGTACCTTTACCTATAGTCAGTTTCTTAGTCACCTCGTCATTCACCACAATTGCTGCACTCTGGTCTCTATAAATTTCTTTAACTGCTCTTATGAATCTTTCTCCCATTTGTAGCTGTTCCATAGTGGCAAACATAAAGTCCCAGTTCAAATTGTCAAATGCTTTTTCCGCGTCTACAAAGAAGAAGCCAACCTCCTTATTACAACGCCTATCATAGTATTCAATAGCATTTATAACTGTCCTTAGATTATCTCTGATTTGTCTGTTTGGTAAAAAACCTGCTTGTTCTTCCCCAATAACTTCGGATAACCATCCCTTTAGTCTCTCTGCCAAGATCTTCGCAAAGATCTTGTAGTCATTGTTAAGTAAGGAAATAGGTCTATAGTTTTTAACATTAGTCAAGTCCTGTCCTTCTTTAGGGATCAATGATATATTAGCTTCACTCCAAGTGTCTGGAATTCTTTGATCTATCAACACACCATTGATCACTTCTTTTAAAAATGATGCCAGCTCATTAACCATTACCTTGTAAAATTTAGCTGTAAGTCTGTCAGGTCCCGGCGCTTTTCCCAAATTGGTTGACTGTATTGCTTTCCTTATCTCTTCCTCTGTTACTTCACTGTTCAATTTAGCTCTCCAATCATCCGAAATTACTGGAAGCTTAATTTTCCCCAGATATGTCGCTATTGAATCTTTATTCACTTCTTTTTTATCATACAGTTTAGCATAAAATTTGTAAAAAGCTCTACTAATAGCAGTCTGTTCCAGATGCACTTTGTTGTCCTCACATATTTTGTTAATTGTCTTTTTCTCCTTTCTCTTCTTCAGTTGCCATGCCAAATATTTCCCAGGTTTATTTGCACCTTCAAACGACTTTTGATTCATTCTCTTAAGATTCCATTCCAATTCTTTATTATTCATTGCCGTCAACTGCTCTTGAAGGATTTTAGTATCTTGATAGATTTTCTTTTTCCCTGGTCTTTTCTTTAATTGTATTTCTTTTGCTTTTATTTTTTCCATAATCTCCTGTCTCTTCTCCTCTCTTTTCTTTCGAGCTCTTCCATTTAAGTCCATTAGTATGCCTCTGATTACTGCTTTGTATGTGTCCCATACCTTATTGGTTGGTACTTCTCGATTCATATTGTACTGTATGAAGAACTTAGTTTCCCTTCTCAACATCTCCATATTTTCTCCCTCTTGTAACAAATCCTCATTTATTCTCCATCCTTTCCTCTTAGTTCTTTTTCCAAGCTTCCACATTATTGGGTTATGATCTGAGCCTACCATAGGCATTATTTCTACATCCTTAGTCCAAAGCACTAAGTCCTTTGAGGCCCAGATCATATCAATTCGTGATAGAGTAGAATGCCTTGCGGAGAAAAATGTATATTGTCTACCTGTGGGATTCTGCATTCTCCACACATCTTCCAAAGTTTCCTGTTGCATTAATGCGAAAAAAGTCTTTGGTAATAGTCCTCTTTTCTTTTGTGCAGTTACTGATTTTTTATCTTGTTCTAAATTTGTAACTCCATTGAAGTCCCCTGCAAGGATTATCTGATCATAGGAAAGTTCATCTAATTGCTTCCTTAAATCCTCAAAGAAGCTCTCTTTTGCTCCATTTGGTGCATAGATTCCAATCACCAACACTTTCTTTAAATTCCATGTACATTCCACTGCTATAAATCTGGCTTCCACATCTCTAATCATTAGCTTTGGCTGTAGGTCCTCTCTTATGTATAATACCACTCCCCTTTTTTTCTTTTTTGAGGCCGCTACAAACTCGTTGCCCAACTTGCCCGATTTAAGATATTTTACATCCTGATTTCTAATATGGGTCTCTTGCAAACACACAATGTCACATTTTTGTTTTAATAGCCAGTGGAAAATACTTTTTCTCTTATTAGGTGAATTAAGTCCATTTACATTCCAAGATAATACTTTACACTCCATATTCATAGCCCTGTTGTTGGTAAGTCTTTTTCATTGTCCCTCATAAACTTTTCCATCTCAAATTCAGATCTGATGCGCTTTTTCACTCCTCCAAATTCAAAGGATATCCCTTCCAGTAATTCCCATCTGTATCTTACTTTCATGTCCTTCAGATTCTGGATTAAGACTTTGTATTTTTTCCGATCAAGCAGCACCGATCTGGGTAACTCTTTCATGATGATAATCGTCTTGCCATCAACTACCAATGGATCTTGAAACTGCTTACTCACTATCATTTCTCTTGAATTCCTTGTCGTAAATTGCACAATCACATCCCTTGGTAATTTCCTCTGGGTCGCAAATCTGGAATTTATTCGATACACCACATCAAGAATAGCCACAACCTCCTCCTCCTCCTTTCCCAGATATTAGCTAACACCTCTATAACCTGTTCTTGTGCTGTCTTTCCGTCTACCTCCGGCAAACCTCGAAACCTCAGCTGCTTCTCCATGTACTTGCTCTCCGCAACTACCATCCTTCCCCTCATCGCTCTCATATCCGTTCGTTGCGTCTCTGTGAGATTCTCCACCACCTTCTCGACAACTTTAACTTTTTGCTGCGCTGCCTGCAAGTCATTTTGTATTGTTTCCATTCCCTTCTTTACTTCTGCCAGTTCATTTTTTACTGTCTCTTTAACATCTTTAACTTCCCTCACCAACTCCTGTTTTGTCTCCTTCAATTCCTTTAACATTTCAAAAATTTTTTTATCCAGATTCTCTATAGCCGTTTGCCACTCTTTTTTCGACATCGTGGGGCTTGATTTACCTCGCTCCCACGAGTCTGCACGTTTCCTTAACTCTGTGGCGTTTGAATTAGTATCCCTTTAAGTTAATTTAAATGTCCCGATTCTTAAAAAAAAACAAAAGATGTTTAAAGAGTCCAAAATGTCGGGCGTCTTTTCTCTATGGTTTTTCTATAGTCTTTTTGTAATCCAAAATGTCCTACTTCCGCTCCTGTTGAAGTCAAAGTCCTTCCCTTTTCGAAAATGGCAATTCCCTTCTTCCTGTCCTCCGATAAGGGCCGTCTCTCTCCAGCAGCTCTATCACTATAACGCACTTCCTGTTTCCCGACTCTCCACTGCAGCTCTCGCGATGATGGAAATTTTCTCACAGCCTGCTATCACTTTCTAACCACAGGTATGAAAAACAATTGTCCAGTTTCTTTAATAACTTCGTTTAACTTAGTCCTTTTTCTAAACTATTTCTTGCCGAGTCTTCCCGTCATTATACTCCATCTGTTGCAGTTTAAAAGTTCACTTTAAAAGTTCATTACTTTAAGCAATCCATCCCGATTCGAGAGATAATGATCTTTACCTTTTCAAGCGTCTTTCTGGGTTGTAATCACTGCTTCGATCTCAAATTCTTTTCCACCTTCCTTTCCCCTGTTGAAGCTTGGGCATGTAGGTCTTATGCCAGCCGCACTGGCCCCGGTTCTGCCGCAGAGATTTTAGCCGACCTGTCTTAGGGTGGGACCTCAAGGGACGAGAGAGAGTCCTTAGCGCAGAACCCCCCCTCGCCCGATATCAACGCGCCCTGAGGTTCTTGAGCGTTCTTTGCCTGTTCTCCGCCTGAGAGCAGGTGGCCGCGGGCTAGTTTTGCACCGCCGGCCGCTGAAACGGCAGTCCGGTCAGCTCTGCACTTAGAGCTGCGTTAGACCTCCATGGATCCCAAACCGGAAGTCTCTGCTAGTATTTCTTGTGTGATAGGGCTGTTTAATATTATGCGATGTTTATCTTCCAATCTATTTAAGCTTTTAAGCGATTTTAAAAAGAGTGTGATTCTCTCTTCGTTTGGTGTTTTAGACGAATAGAGTTTTTTTTGTAATATTGTACAAAAGTATCGAGAATTTCTTTTGTTTTAAATTGTAATTTCCCTTTTGCGTCATATATCTGTTTAATGATTTTGGATGATTTTTTCTCTTTTATTTTATGGGATAACAACTTAAGTGATTTGGGGTTATTGAACCAATAGTTTTGCTTGACATATTGAAGGTTCTTCAAAATTCTGTTGGTTTCCAGAGATTCTAGCAATTTACGTTGAATCAATAAGTTTTTATATGCCTTTTTACTACCAGTTTTTTGTGCTTGAGTTCTAGCAATTTGATGTTATCAATTAATTCTTGTTTTATAGCATTTCTTTTCTTATTTAATTGTGATGATGAGGAAATTATATGACCTCTAGTAACAGTTTTAATTGTATCCCAAATGATGCATGGATTTACATCATTTGTTGTGTTTTCTTTTATACACTAAAACCAAAGAGCCGCGGGGCTCGAGGAAGAACACCAAGGGGCACCAGTCTAAATAATATCGTTATTAATACCCAATGCCAATACAATACAACAGTGCTGATCAAATTGGATACAATACAAAATTAGCCAAAATTAGGCAAAATTAATCCATCCGTTAATCCATTCAGAAGTACTTCTGTAACGAGTAGTGAACAGGTCGACCCAGCTCGTTGTCCACTTTTTTCTGCACTTCAGTTTGGCAGACTCATCGTGTCATCTGCCTTTCCCCCGGTTTAGCCGGTTGGACTCATTCACGAACTGCCGGCGTGTTTGGGCTTATTCAAGCCACTTCACGGATGGATTAATTTTGCCTAATTTTGGCTAATTTTGTATTGTATCCAATTTGATCGGCACTGTTGTATTGTATTGGCATTGGGTATTAATAACAATATTATTTAGACTGGTGCCCCTTGGTGTTCTTCCTCGAGCCCCGCGGCTCTTTGGTTTTAGTGTGTCTTTGAGAGGAAGACTTTCCTGTTTGTTTGTGTTTTCTTTTATAGCCAATTCAATGTTGCTACTGATCTCTTTAATGGCGCTTTGGTTGTTTATGAGTGTCTTATTTAATAACCAGTGCCTTTGCCTCAATGATTCTTGGGAAGACATTAGATCACAGCTAACCCAGGCATGGTCTGATATTGCTATGTTACCTATTTCAGATGAAAGTAACCTGTTTGAGCTAGCAATTTTTGATTAGCTAAGTTCACCCATTCCTTCATCCATGTTAAACATACTGCATTGTGATATAGCTTTAAATTTGGTAATTGTAAACCACCCCTTTCTTTTGCGTCACACAGTACTTTTATCTTTACTCTCGGTTTTTTCCCCACCCAGACAAAGTCCGATATTTTCTTTTGCCACTTATCAAATTGTTTTTTCCCCTTAACAATTGGCATAGTTTGTAATAGGAACATCACTCTAGGTAACACATTCGTTTTAACAACTGATATTCGTCCCATCAGTGATAGATTCAGTCTATTCCACTTCACCATATCTTTTTTCAATTGCATCCACAATTTTTCATAATTATTTTTATATAGATCAATGTTCTTCATTGTAATGTCTAATGGTGTTATTATTCCAGAGATGGACAAACAAATGAAGATAAGATGGAGTAAAACAGGGAAGCTACCAAAATCCTTTTTTGACCTGATAAAGCAAGAGAATCTAGAGGATGTATGGAGAAAATACAACCCAGATGTTAAAGACTTTACATATTATTTGGCTAGACATCAATCTCTCTCTAGAATTGATATGATATGGGCAACAAAGGAAGTTACTTTGTTGACAAAGAGAACTGAGTTGTTACCGAGAATAAGTTCAGATCATAGCCCAATAATGTGGGAAGCCTCAATGGGAAGGAAAAAATTTAGATGGAGATTAAATGAGGATCTCCTCCAGGATCAGGAAAATTTGGAATTTTTACAAATAGAAATGAAATTCTTTTTCCAATCGAATCTGGAAAAGGAAGTGCCAATAAGTATAGTTTGGGATGCATTTAAAGTGGTGATGAGAGGGAACCTAATTACTTTGAATAGCAAAGAAAAGAAAAGAAGGAAAGATGCGAGAAATTCAAGATAAAATAAAACAGAAGGAGCAGGAATTAAAAAAGAAACCAGGAAAGAAAAAATTGTTACAAGAAATAAAGATACTACAGGAACAGTTCATAGAATCATAGAATCATAGAGTTGGAAGGGGCCATACAGACCATCTAGTCCAACCCCCTGCCCAATGCAGGATCAGCCTAAAGCATCTCTGACAAGTATTCACCCAGCCTCTTCTTGAAAACTGCCAGTGAGGGGGAGCTCACTACCTCCCTAGGCAGCTGATTCTACTTTTGAACTACTCTGACCGTGAAAAGGTTTTTCCTAATATCCAGTCGGTACCTTTGTGCATGTAGTTTTAGCCCATTGCTTCACGTCCTACCCTCTGCAGCCAACTGGAACAGCTCTTTGCCCTCCTCCAAATGACAGCCTTTCAAATATTTAAAGAGAGCAATCATGTCCCCCCTCAACCTCCTCTTCTCCAAACTAAACATTCCCAAGGCCCTCAGCCTTTCCTCGTAGGGCTCAGTCTCCAGACCCCTGATCATGCTCGTCGCTCTCCTCTGCACCCTCTCAATTTTGTCCACATCCTTTTTGAAGTGAGGCCTCCAGAATTGCACACAATACTCCAGGTGTGGCCTGACCAAGGCAGTATAGAGAGGGGCTATGACCTCCTGCGATTTCGATGCTATGGCCCCTTTGATACAACCCCGGATTGAATTAGCCTTTTTTGCCACCGCATCACACTGACTGCTCATATTCAGTTTACAGTCCACTCTTACCCCAAGATCCCTTTCACATATACTACTGCCCAGAAGTGTATCCCCCATCCAGTATTTGTGCTTCTCATTTTTGTAGCCCAGATGTAATACTGTACACTTGTCTTTGTTGAATTGCATCCTATTCACAGCTGCCCACTTCTCCAGAGTATTCAGGTCTTGTTGAATTTTAATTCTATCTTCTTGGGTGTTTGCTACTGCTCCCAATTTGGTATCGTCAGCAAATTTAATGAGCAGCCCTTCCACTCCTTCATCCATATCTTTGATAAAAATATTGAAAAGTACCGGGCCCAAAGTTGAAGGCTTTTATAAATAAAGAATTGGAATGGAACCTAAAAAGTTTGCAACAAATGCATTTTGAAGGAACAAACAAGCCAGGAAAGTATTTAGCATGGCAACTGAAGAAGAAAAGGGCGAAAAAATCAATTGTTAAAATAGTGGAACAGGGAAAAGAAATAATAAACCACAGATGTATAAAGAGAGCATTTTATAAATATTATGCTACATTATTCCAAAAGAAGGCAATAGAAACAAAAGTAATAGAAGAATACCTATGGAAAATAAAGTTACCTAAAATTTCAGAGACAATGAAAAATACTTTAAATACTTCAATTACAGGAAAGGAAATTATAGATGCTATTGAATCAATGAAGGTGGGGAAAGCACCAGGTCCGGATGGAATATCGGCAAAATTTTATAAAATATTTAAAAAGGTCCTGGTGCAAGTACTACTAAAGTTGATGAATGAGATATTGGAGAGCAAAACAATGTCAAAAATGTGGAATGAAGCAAATATTTAATTGATCCCGAAGGAACTACAAGACTTAACAGATGTTAAAAATTATAGGCCTATATCTCTGTTGAATAATGACTATAAAATTTTTGCCAAAATTTTGGCGGAAAGGTTGAAGGGATTTTTGATGGAGTTTATAGCTGAAGAACAAGCAGGATTTTTGCCCAGCAGGCAAATTAGGGACAATTTGAGAACGATGTTAGATGCCATTGAATACTATGATAAACGAATTGACAAGGAGGTAGGGTTTTTCTTTGCAGATGCAGAGAAAGCCTTTGACAATTTGAACTGGGATTTTATGTTTCAAATAATGGAAAAAATGGAATTAGGCCAAGGATTTATAAATGCTATTAAAGCAATATTCAATGACCAGAAAGCGGCACTATGTATAAACAATGATTTGACAAAGAACTTGGAAGTGAGAAAAGGAACAAGACAAGAATGTCCGCTCTCACCTTTATTGTTCATTATGGTATTGGAAATACTGTTAAGACAAATAAGAGAAGATGAGAACATCAGAGGTATAAAGCTTAGAGGTTTTCCCTTCAAATTTAGAGCATTTGCAGACGATGTTGTGTTTATAGTGGAAGACCCAATTCAGACGTTGCCAATTTTATTAGGGAAAATTAAAGAATTTCGAGAATTGGCATGCTGGAAGGAACATGTTGACAGCCCTGAAAGAGGCATCCCTTCCTGACCTACACTGGTGATGATGGATGTGCTTGGGCCGGGGAGCAAGCCAAGGGACAGCTGGGACGAGAGAACCTTGTGGACACGCAATCTGCTGGAGGGCTGCTGTTGCATCGCTTTCCAATTCTCCCACAGCATCAATTCTTCACACAAGCTGTTCCAGAGGCGGGGGGGGGGGGTGCGCGAGTACCAACTCTTTCAGGACTTGCTCACCCGCTAGAACTCCACCTATGACATGATATGTCATCTGGTGGAGCAGAGGGGCCCGTTGCAGGACATCTGGTCATCCATGGACATTCTGAGGAGGGGAGAGGAGCTAAGCCTCAGCTGCATGGAATGGAGAGTCCTTGGCCAGATGTCCCAGATGCTGAAACCCTTTAAGGAGGCCCCCAAGCTCCTGTGCTCCTATGATGTCAGCCTGGGTCACGTCATCCCCCTGATCCACGGGCTCAACCAGTTCCTGGCCAAGGAGCTCGAGCACGAGAAAGAGCTGCTTCCCAAGGTCCGTGACTTTGTGAGGAGGATCCAGGCATGCATGGCTGAGTGCTTGCATCCTCTGTGCCATGAGGCACCATACCAAATGGCCTCTCTCTGTGACCTCCGGATCAAGGGCAGCATCGCCATGCGGGCGAGTCAGATGCTTTGCTGGAAAAAGGAGCTCCGGAGCTCCATTACCAGAAAGAGAAGGCCAGCCTGAGGGAACCGGGCAGGGGCAGGTGGTGGTGGTGGAGGAGGAGGAGCAGGATCAGCAGGAGGAGGAGGGGTGGGGGGAGTTGGGAAGAGAGCCATGCCAGGAGAGACCCGCCCACGCTGTCCCATTTGATCTCTGGGCCTCATCGGTGGGCTGCGTGGTTGGCCAACCCCCCCCCACTCTTATCCCTTGGAGTATTGGGTGAGAAAATCTTCCGTTTGGCTGGACCTGTCCATCGTGGCAACCAATGTCCTGTACTGCCCTCCCACCAGTGTGCAGAGCAAGTGGGTGTTCCCCCACCTGGGAGACCTCCTCCGTCCCCACCGTGCACATATGCACCCGGATCTGGTGGACATGTTGACCTTTGTGAAGGTCGACCTCAACCTCCTAGGGCATCCCTCCTTGGACCTGGACTTATTAACCCTCTGAGCCTCCACAAGTCTACTGTGGCTCTCAGCCAAGGTGCTGTGCAGTGGGCTCCAGGACTCCTCGGTTCTCGGGACTGCCTCTATGGCTGGCAACCTCTTGTCCTCCTCTCCAAGACAAGTTCCCCGACGGTCCCTTTGTCTACCTCTCCCTCTCTTGATGGCCACTCTACGACCCTTCCCCACAACCTGTCCTGCCCATCCTGTCCTCTAGCTGACAATTCCCTGAACATTCCCTCTTTCATCTTCGCTGTCTGCGGTTGCAACCACTCCAACCCCTCCCAACAACCTCTCCTCTCCTGCCCACCCCATCCTTTCTGCGAAGGCCAGACGGTGGGTTATGTCAGCTGCCACCGCTTTTGGCCACTGGAAACAGCTCAGCTGCTGCTGCTGGTGGTGGTAGGGCAACTCAGCCTGGGGCCCCCTATCTATGGGCTCCCACTGACCCCTCTGGGTGTGTGTGGGGGAATGGGGCCCTCCCACCTACCCTTTCTGTGAAGGCAGGAGAATAGGTGCTGTCTGCTGCTGCTGCTCTTGTCCACGAGGGGGAGATCAGGAACAGTTGCACATGTAGTTGTGGAGAACGGGGTCCCCCATCCATGGGCACTTGCTGTCCCCTCCCCTCTGAGTAGGGGTGGGTGGGTCCTGGCCTCAATGCCTGTCCTTTCCATGAAGGCAGGAAGGTTGGTTATGCTGTTAACAGCCTGCCTGAACTGCCTTGACAGGTAAGCTGTCTCTGATTGGAGCAGATTCTGTGGAACTGCAGTCCTCTGTTGGGGAAACCGTTCCCCTTCCCTCTCTCAACCTCTCCCTCTCTGTATGGCGCCAATACCACCCCACCCCACAACTTGCCCTGCCCATCCCATCCTCTCCACGACAGCAGGAGTGTGGGTGATGTCAGCTGCCACCGCCTTTGGCCACGGGGGACTAGCATGGTACTGCCGCAGCCTCTGGCCTTCCCAGTCCCACCCTGTGATGTGGCTGTGACTAGCAACCCGTTGTGCTCCTCTGCCTGGCAAGGTCCTGGACGTTCCCTCTTTTGACCTCTCCCTCTCTGGAACCCTTGGGCCCCTCCCAGTCTCTCCTTTCCTGCCCACCCCGTTCTTTCTACGAAGGCAGGAAGGTGGGTGCTGCCAGCGACAGCCTCCACTGTGACACAGGAGGGGTGGACAAGCCTATGCCGCAGCAATCTGCGCAATCCAACACATTGGATGTTGAGGTCCTCCTTGTCCTCCTCTCCCCGTTAAGCTCCCCCTCCCTCCATGAAAATGACCCTCTCTGGAACCACTCTGATCCTCCAAAACAACCTCTCCTGACCTGTCCATAGCATTCTTTCCATGAAGGCCGGAGGGTTGGTGATGGCTGCTTCCACCACTGACAAGTGGGTTTCAAAGATGAAAGCTCCCAAATCTTTGGGTGTTTCCCAGTCCTGCTCTGCAAGGCAGCCAGGAAGTGGTAACCCTCTGTCCCTGTCTCACTGAAAAGTTCACCATCCATCTTCGAACCTCGCCTGCTCTTGAACTGCTCCAACCCCTCCAAAGGACATCTCCTCTCCCTCCCATCCTCCCCGCGAAAGCAGGAAGGTGGGTGATGTGAGCTGCTGCTGCTGAGCACATCAGTGGGTTGCTTGGAGGAGGCCTCACAACTGTCGGGATCTCCCAGCTCCCGGTCCCTCTTTCAACCTATCCCTCTCTGGAACCAGTCCAACCCTTCCCAAAGACCTCTCCTGTCCTGTCCCTCCCATCCTGTCCACGAAGGCACGATGGTGGGTGATGTCAGCTGCCGCTGGTTTTGGCTCTGCTGCCGATGCTGATACTGCCCTGTGTTGCCCTATCTATGGGCTCCTGCTGACTCCTCTGGGCATGTGGAGGAATGGGTCCCTCCCACCCTTTCTGCAAAGGCAGGAAGGTGGGTGCTGCCAGCAACAGCCTCCACTGTGACACAGGAGGGGCAGATAAGCCTATGCCACAGCAGTCTGCACAATCTGACATGAGATGTTGGGGTCCTCCTCATCCTCCTCTCCCCATCAAGTCCCCCTCCCTCGATGAAAACAACCCTCCCTAATGACCTCTCCTGTCCTGCCCATCCCCATCCCATCCTTTCTGTGAAGGCAGGAAGGTGGGTCAGGTTTGCTGCACCCGCTTTTGGCCATGAGGGACAGCTTGCATGCTGTTGCACATAAAATTGTACATTGCGGTGGCCCCTGTCAACGGCAGCGGCTGTCCCCTCTGGGCAGGGAGGAATGGGTACTGCCACGACCAGTCACATCCTTTCCGTGAAGGCAGGAAGGTGGGTGATGCTGGCGACAGCCTCCACTGTGACACAGGAGGGGCAGACAAGCCTCTCCAGCAGAAGTCTGTGCAATACAACACGGTGGATGTTGCGGTCCTCCCAGTCCTGCTGCGCAATGCGGCTATTAAGGTCATCCTTTCCTTGTCGAGCTAAGGTCCCTCTTTCAACCTCTCCCTCTCTGGAACCACCCCGACCATTCTCATTGACCTCTCCTCTAAACCTGTGACCATTCCATCCTTTCCGCGTAGGCAGGACAGTGGGTGATGCCGGTGGGAGCCTACACCACTTATTTGAAGTTCTTGTCCTGCCTGCGCAGGAAAGGTGTCTCTGAGTGGTGTGGACTGCTCTATCACCACCTCATGGGGCTGCTGGTCCCTCTTTCAACCTCTCCCTGTCTGGAACCACTCTGACCCTTCCCGACCTCTCCTGTCCTGCACATCCAGCCCTTTCCGTCAAGGCAGGAAGGTGGGTGCTGCTGGTTTTGGCCACGAGGGGCAGCTCTTGAGCAGTTGCTGTATGTGCTGAGCAGGGGGGAATGGGTTCCATGCTGCCACTCCCATCCTTTCCACAAAGGCAGGAAGGTGGGACATGTCCGCTGCCACCACCAGCCTGCAACTCAGTGGCTTTCTTGGCTGATGGCTCTCCAATGAAGGGGTATTCCCACTCCTGCACCATGATGCAGCCAGCGGCAACCCATTGTCCTCTCCCCGGCAAGGTCCTGGACGTTCCCTCTTTCGACCTCTCCCTCTCTGGAACCGCTCCAACTCCTCCCAACAACCTCTCCTCTCCTGCCCACCCCATCCTTTCCTCGAAGGCAGGAAGGTGGGTGATGCCAGCTGCTGCCGCTACCTGGCTCTGCTGCTGCTGCTGATGGTGGTACAACAGACAAAGCGGAACAGCCCTCAAGAGAGAAAGCCAAAAAGCACAATAAAAGAGCTAACCAATCAAGAAATATAAATGTATTTCAATTCAATTTTGTCAAGGAATAAAGTGCATAAGAGTGCAAATTGCTATAGAGACATACAGTCAAAATTTACAGTCAAAATTTACAGCATAGCAGGAACAGCAGCAACCAACAGTAGCAGCACAGGGAAACAGTCAAGAAATTCACACAAAGGCTCAACCACTAAAGCCCAATGGTGCAACAATGAGAAGTACATGTATACAAAAATATCTCTAAACCATTTTTCTTATCAAACTGTTATAATTGCAGGTGCAGACAGGTATGAAAAGGGGAACACGAGAACCCGCTCCCCAACTCAACAAGATGCCAGCAAAGAGCTTGTTTCGAACTCTCTTCCTCAGGAGTCGTGATTACAATTATACCTGAACTGTAAAATAAAATAAAACATAATTATATAATACAATGTTAACAGCTCTTCCTTGTATACATACCAACATACCCTCAGGAATTACTCACATGCAACACACCACCGTGAAGCTCTTTGGTGGAAAGGTCAGCACCTCACAGGGTACGGCCACTGACAAGCAAACACCCGTTAAACCCACATTGTATATCAAGGTCTTAAAGAGGCAGGACAATACAGTTGTAAATCCTTACAAAGAACAAGAGAAAGTAATTTCAGAATTAAGTCCAATAGGTTTCAAACAACCCAATCTGTGAATCCAAAAAGTCTCTTTTCGGGCTAGTTCTTTACACATACGCTCAGAGTCCTTTTCACAAGATACATGTAGAACTGAAAAACGCAATTCGGTCTCCTTTGTATGATGACATAAAAATGTTCCCTCAAAGGTGCTTCTGCTACTCGATGGCGTGTTCTAAATAGATGTTCCATGATTCTGGTACACAGGGAATGGGTGGTATATCCAACATACACCTTGTTACAATTACAGATAATGATATAGACCACACCTGAAGTCGTGCATGTAGAAAAAAAGTTTAAAGAAATAGTCCTATTGGGCAGGACAATTTGATTACCATTCAAGGACAACGGGCACACAGGACAATGACCTCACTGATAATGTCCTACTACCCCCCCAGATTTACGAGTCACCTGCAGGCCACTATGTCCCAGATAGTCCTTAATGCTCCTGGTGCAGCGAAAACCCACTTTAGGGGGCGTCTCACAGCCTGGCATGTCCGAAATGAGATGCCAGTGTTTATATACAACTGACTTGATTTTGTGGGCTAGCGGAGAAAACTCAAGTGCCCAAGCTAGTCCAGTTGTCTTAGATTTGGGTTTGTATACTAGCAATTCAGATCTCGGAATCCCCTCAGCTCTAGACAAAGCCTTGTGAACTATAGCTGGGGGGGGGGATGTATCCTCTGTCTACAAAAGCACGTCCCAATCTGTGTTTTTTGTGATCATAGTCCAGATACAGAGATGAATTTCCCTCATATGTTGTGGATGAGATGATGAATAATCTTAATATGCAAACCGACAAGGGGCGAACCTGAATGGTGTTATGCAAACTGCGGAACACAGTCACATCCAGAAAACTGAAAACAATTTTTATGGAATTGCCAGGTGAACTTTATACATGGGTCCAGGGAGTTTAGCCAGGCACCAAAGGCAGGCACTGTATTTTGGTGGTCCAAAATGGCAAAAAGATCATCAATATAATGAAAATACATCTTTACTTGATCAAAAAATGGGTTATTATCACTGTTGTAGACAAACCAGGACTCCCGATCAGACATGTGCAGATTTGCAATAGATGGGGCCACTGGGCTACCCATCGCTACCCCCCTTTAACTGATTGAAAAATTGTGTCCCAAAATGAAAATAGTTTTTATCCAAAATAAGGTCCAACAACCCTAACAAAAAAGGAGTGGATGGGTGTTGATCCTGACAAATAAAGAATTTTCTCAATGACAGATGTAGCCCCTTCGTAGGGGATACTGGTATAAAGAGACTCAACGTCTAATGCAACAAAAACATCTTCACTGTCTAGGTGGTTGCCCTCCACTGAAGTGATAAAGGAGCACGTATCCTTAATAAATGATGGCATTTTTACTACAAAAGGATTTAAGAAGGAATCCAAATAAGCAGCCAAATGCTCCAGAATGGAATTGGTGCCCGAGATGATCAGATGGCCAGGAGGATGTACAATGTTCTTATGAACTTTGGGAAGTAGATAGAACATGGGGACTCTTGGGGAATCATTTATAAGTGCTTTGTAAACAAAATCTGTGATCTCCCCAAAGTTAACCCCTTCATTCAGGACCATAGTAATAAGGGACTTGATCTGTGAGGTGGGATCCAAAGCAATAGGTGAATAATTAATGGGATCCGACAGTTGTCTATTGGCCTCAGCTAGATACATGTCCCGGTCCCTGAGAGCAATCCCCCCACCTTTGTCTGCTGGCTTAATAATCAGAGACTGATCAAGATTTAATTTATGTAGGCACTCTCTTTCCTCTTTTGTCAAATTTTGTCTAGTAAAGGACTGATTGGATTCCAAAAGACAAAGGTCTCTTTGAAGGAAAAATTCAAAAGATTCTATTTTCGGATCTGACACCCGTGGAATAAAGGAGGAAGCAGTCTTGACTGGGCTGTACTCCCAGGCAGTGGGTGGATTAACAGAAAAAAACTGCTTTAATTTAATAAGTCTCATTAGTTTAAATATATCTATCTGTCTTTGGTGCCGTACTGTTGCTGCTGCTTCTTGGCACGAGGGGCGGCTCAAAAGCTTTTGCAGATACCGTTTTGTGGAAAGGTAAGGTGCACCCCCATCCATGGGCACGTGCTATTGACCCTGTGCATGGGGAGAATGGATCCTACAACTCACTTCCCTTCCACGAAGGCAGGAAGGTGAGTGATGCTGGTGACAGCCTCCACTGCAACACAGGAGGGGCGGACAAGCCTCTCCAGCAGAAGTCTGAGCAATCCTTCAGAGTGGATGTTGGGGTCATCCGTCCTGGTCATGCTGTGCAATGCGGCCAGGAAGTCTTTGTCCTTTTCTCCATGTCAACTCTCACGTTCCCTCTTTCAACCCCGCCTCTCTGGAACTGCTCCGACCCCTCCCAACCACCTCTCCTGTCCTGTCTATCCCATCCTTTCTGTGTAGGCAGGAATGTGGGTGATGCCAGTGGGAGCCTACACCACTTATTTGAAGTTCTTGTCCTGCCTGCACAGGAAAGGTGTCTCTGAGTGGTGTGGACTGCTCTATCACCACCTCATGGGGCTGCTGGTCCCTCTTTCAACCTCTCCCTGTCCGGAACCACTCTGACCCTTCCCAACCTCTCCTGTCCTGCACATCCAGCCCTTTCCATCAAGGCAGGAAGGTGGGTGCTGCACTGCTGCCTGTGGGTTTTGGCCACGAGAGGCAACTCAGAAGCAGTTGCTGTCCCTTCTGAGCAGGGGGGAATGGGTCCCATGACTCCCAACCTTTCCATAAAGGCAGGAAGGTGGGTGATCAGGGGTCTGGAGACTGAGCCCTACGAGGAAAGGCTGAGGGCCTTGAAAATGTTTAGTTTGGAGAAGAGGTGGTTGAGGGGGGACATGATTGCTCTCTTTAAATATTTGAAAGGCTGTCATTTGGAGGAGGGCAAAGAGCTGTCCCAATTGGCAGCAGAGGGTAGGACCGAAAGCAATGGGCTTAAATTACATGCACAAAGGTACCGACTGGATATTAGGAAAAACTTTTTCACCGTCAGAGTAGTTCAAAAGTGGAATCAGCTGCCTAGGGAGGTGGTGAGGTCCCCCTCACTGGCAGTTTTCAAGAAGAGGCTGGATGAATACTTGTCAGAGATGCTTTAGGCTGATCCTGCACTGGGCAGGGGGTTGGACTAGAAGGTCTGGATGGCCCCTTCCAACTCTATGATTCTATGATTTCTTGCAGTATATTTACCAAGAATCCACCTTAATTTCTTTACCTCCCTCCTGTTGAATGCTATAAAACTGAATAGAGGTACAGGTATCCAATGTAAACATGCACCAGTCTACTGTTTTCTCCTGCTAAACCAAAGAACCAAATTTTCCCTGATGGTTGTGGCATCTATCAAGATCCAGCTTTCACCTTTCCTTTCTTAGATATTAAGATGGATTTTCGTTCATAATGATACACTATAATTGAATTTTAATGGTAAGGGACATTTTATACAGAAAATGTCCCAATGAAATGTCACCAAATACTAAGGGATTCAAAGAGTCTTTATAGGTACATACAAAATGCATGTGATAGATCAGAACCACAATTTTATCTCTTGAAAAGTATATTTTGGGATATTGAATGAGACTTTTGTAGCCCAGAAACAAACTACTGCTAAATATCATACTGGTTGTTTAAGGCCTGAAAATGCACGGTCTAAAGAGGGCAGGAAAAGGTAGCCAGTGCTAGAGGGCACACAATGAGTGAGCTTTTTGAGACTTGTGAATAGTTTAAATTCTCTCTATGGGATATCAATATGATTTACATTCATGTCTATCTAAAATACATTTGTACATAATAATCTGAGCTATGCTTAGCAAATACATAGACAACAAAAAGGTCTAGTGCATACGAAATGAGTGAAGAGACGAGCGTGAATCTGTGGCCCAAATTATCCATTATGGGATGTAGAGTTGGTGCCACCAACCCACATCTCCTCTCACATGCAGGAAAGAGCAGCAAAAGGATCAGGGGGACAGAACAACTGCCCTATGAGAACCCAATAAAAAGCTGAGAAAAAAGGTGAGTAAAGGAAGGAATGATAAAGATCTATAAAATTGTACTTGTTTGTTTCCAGTCAAATTAGTTCTTTCTGTTGGCTTTGTCCCTGGCCCCCTTAGCTCAGTCCTTTGACATGGCCTTTGAATTCCACCCAGGAGGAAGTGAGTCCTGGCCGGGCCTACTCATACCAGCCTACTGGCAGAAGCAGGGGTAGGGGGCAGTGGTAGGGTGGCTGACCTCCTGGTGGAGCTTGGAGTTCTCCCAGAATTTCAACATCTGATCTTCAGACTATAGAGAACAATCCCCCTGGAGGAAATGGCAGTTTCAGAGGGGAAACTATATCATAGATTCTAGACAAAACCACTCCTCAAATTTGCCCCTCCAAAGGCACTGCTAGGATTCATCCTTTATCTTAATCCCCGCCCCACCCAATCTGCCCCGTAAGAAGGATTCTAAATTTGATTTCTGCAATAAGAAAGGGGGAAGGAAATTTTGGCTGTCAGTTTAATACAGGGTCAAGTTACAAATTAAAGTACAAATATTCCAAGTAAGTATTTATTATGAGTGTACACAAGGTTGTAATTAAAAACAAGTTTAAAACATAGGGCCTAAATTACAGGCTATATGAATATGCTAAAAGTAACTAAAACATTCTCCTTCTACAGATGATGCTACAGTCGAATGACCAACACAAAGACAGATCAAACACATTTTGGCCCTCAGGCCTTCCTCAGTGGTCAATTGTACAATATTTATGTTAAACAAACACACGAACACATTTAGAAACCAATATAAAAATGCTCCCGATGATGCTCTTGTCTAAAATGCAAAAAGAGAAAGGAAGGAGGGGAAAAAAAAGTTTTTAGCATTTGCCACCACTATAGAAATATTTTTTTAAAAAAAACACCTGACCAGTTTTACCTCTTGTATTGCATGGTATAATTCAAATGGTTGTAGCAGGCTGTAGACTGTACTTACACAATGATCATCATTTGATATGGTATTCTATAGAAAACATTTGTTAAAAATGAACTAGATATTCCATAGGAACCAGGCAACTTATTGAACTTTCATGTTATTCAACACCTGACATTTAACAGCCTTTGCTGTTAACATAAACATCCTACCACATGTATAATAATGAGAAAAACATGAAATAAAGCCTTGTCACTGGTTTTGAATCAGAAAGTTAATATATTTTTTAAAAGGATAATCGTTCATAAAAATCCTTTAAAAGAAAAATATGTCATAGAAATGCTACTCATTTAATTCTATACTATTTTGAAATTCTGTGTTATTTTGAAGGAGCTACCCTGCAAATGGGTGAGATTGGCAGCTGCAGGTACTTGGGCATTCCCTGTGGTGGTGAAAAGGCCTGGTGGAATGGCTGGCCTAACAAGTATGCAAAGTATGTAAAGTGGAATTGTTCAGAAAAAAAACATTTTTATAAAGGGAATAGGTAAAATTGAAAAATTCAGTACTGTTCAAGAGGGGTCTTTCAATACACAGAACAGTTTGAGGACGGGTTTTTATTCTGACACTGTGTGGAAAGGAGTTCTTCAGGAGGGTACTCTTATTAGAAGAATAGGGTAGAATTTAAGAGAGTATTAACATGGGACATGGAATTGTTTATTGGGCATATTCCACTGTTTTTTAATCAGTGTTTTCTAATTCTGTAATCCATCTTTATTGCTCTATTGTATGTATTATATTGGCCTTCATTGCATTGTTTTTAACTCTGTACTCTGCTTGGAAACTCAACAAGAAAGGCAGACTATAAATGAAGCCTCTCCCTATATATACCCCAGAGGACACTTTGTTCTACACACAAAAAACTTTTGGTGGTCCCTGGTCCTAGGGAGGCTCGCCTGGCCTCGACCAGAGCCAGGGCCTTTTTGGTCCTGGCACCGGCCTGGTAGAACCAGGCCCCAGCAGGATTTATTATCCTTCCACTGGGCCTGTAAGACAGAGATGTTCCGCCAGGCATATGGCAGAGGCTAGGCTGGGCCCCCGCTGGCCATACTTGACTTGACATGAAAAGATCTGTCCACCACCATATATATAACTATAGATATGGATATATGGGCCATGTCTGAAATGAAGTAACTCTTCCATCACCATCTGAAAAGTTTTCATTGTATGTAGTGTTTTAAATTTTATTGTAATGTTTTATCTGCTTTTATGTGTTTTTATGTAAATCAACATGTTGTGCTCCACCCTGAGCCCGCTTGGTGGAGAGGGCAGACTAAAAATCTAATCTAATCTAATCTAATCTAATCTAATCTAATCTAATCTAATCTAATCTAATCTAATCTAATCTAATCTAATCAATCAATCAATCAATCAATCAATCAATCAATCAATCAATCAATCAATCAATCAATCTTACTATATAATTGAGTAAGCGTATTTCAGACAACTCACTTTATACCCTGGGGCACCACCAGAGGGCGCTGCCATGGAGGGACGCTTAGGCAAGGCACCATGTCCCTCCAGAAAATGTGCCATGATGGGAAGTCCAGGCCAGCAGCAGGTGGCAATGCCTGCCTCCCGCTTTCACCCAGCTGGTATTAGAAGTGAGGCAGGTGGCAATGCTCACCACCCAACTTAACCCAGCTGATATTAGGAGCGGAGAAGGTGGCAATGCCCATGCTCCCGCCTTAACTCAGTTGTTATTAGGAGCAGAGCAAGTGGCAATGCCCTCTCCCTGCCTTAACCCAGGTGGTATTAGGAGTGGAGCAGGTGGCAATGCCTAACCCCCGCCTTAACCCAGCTGGTATCAGCAGCGGAGCAGGTGGCAATGCCCTCCCCCCCTTTGAACCAGTTGGGATCAGGAGCAGAGTAATTGGCCATGCCCCCCCACCTTAACCCAGCTGGTATTAGGAGTGGGCAAATCACAAGCTTGATATCCAGTGCAAGCTGGAACACACAGAGTGAAAATCACCCGGATATCCCACAAGAATTCTATATCCACTTCTCAAAACGAACTTCTTATGAAAAGATGCAAATATATTTTTCTGTGTGCAAACAGTGCAATCTTACTAATAGATACAATCATTATACAAAACACTAATACATCTCATGTATCTTTAACACATATCTAGTGAGTTCTCCAAAACTTCTTTGAATAGATCAGTAGTTGCAGGGGGCTCCACACCCCACTCCGTTTCTTCTTTGAGCAAAGTAAGAACTCCGAGGGTGGAAAAGGCGCTGAGTATATCAGAAAACTAATTCTTCTGTAATTTTTGTTGTTTCTTTTCAATTACAGATGTGGGGTGTGGAGCCCCCTGCAACTACTGAACTATTCAAATAAGTTTTGGAGAACTCACTAGATACGTGTTAAAGATACATGAGATGTATTAGTGTTTTGTATAATGATTGTACCTATTAGTAAGATTGCACTGTTTGCACAAAAAATATATATATTTGCATCTTTTCATAAGACGTTCATTTTGAGAAGTGGATATAGAATTCTTGTAGGTATTAGGAGTGGAGCAGGTGGCAATGCCCACCCCCTGCCTTAATCCAGCTGGTATTAGGAGTGGAGCAGGTGGCAATGCCTAACCCCCACCTTAACCCAGCCAGTATTAGGAGTGGAGCAGGTGGCAATGCCTACCCCCTGCCTTAACCCAGCTGGTAATAGGAGCAGAGCAGATGGCAATGCCCACCCACCCCATCTTAACCCAGCTGGTATTAGGAGTGGAGAAGGTGGCAATGCCTGCCTGCCACCACCTTGCTGGGATCAGGAGCGGAGCAAGTGGCAATGCCTGACCTCTTCCTTAACTCAGCTGTCATTAGGAGTGGAACAGATGGCAATGGCCATCCCCCACCTTAACCCAGCTGGTATTAGGAGTGGAGCAGGTGGCAATGCACTCCCCTGCCTTAACCCAGCTGGTATTAGGAACGGGTGGAAAGAAGAAGGGAAAATTCCCTGCAGGAAGCAACAACACTCAATGTGCAAAATCTCTCTTATAATAATAAATATTTGATTTACAAAGTGCACGTGCCTCTTACTTCTTCAAACAGTGTTACAAATCCATTCATAACTACAATTCCTAAACATACAATAATCCAAAGACGGCGCAGTATACTAATGGACTTAGGTTTGGTAGAAACTCAGTCCAGCTCTAGTCCTTCAAATACTTCCTTTAGTTAGTTTATTCATTCTTCTCATGCTGTTATTTCAATCCCGGGTTCTTCCAGGTAGGTGATACCGTTCTCAATGTAAAGGGGAAAGAAGGACCGCCACGCTCAATCTGGGGCTGGCTACGAACACAGATTTCGTGCCACCTTCTTCAGGAGCGTGTCGCCTGTGGTTAACAAGGATCTATGAGTCTAATACCAGCTATAAACACTTCTCCCACATTTATACTTGTCATTTTGTACTCACACTCCCCCTCCGAGGAACCATCACCACTTCATATCTCTCCCGTCCTGGACAATGGCTAGACCTGCGCTCTCTTGCGTATTCACCCCTGCGAACTGCACCCTTATCTTCTACACCAGTTGATTGGGAACACTCCTTCTTAAAAAGACAGCACATAATTTTCACATCACTTAGCATAATCACTGTTCTACGTGGGCCACTCACAAAAAACAACTCAAGGACAGTTCATTGTTCAGTTCCTTGGGCCTGACGGTATCAAGTCTGTGTATCCAAAAGGCTTCTCGGCGGAGAAGCCAAGTTTGTAATGTATCAGCACTACTCCTATTGACGACCTCCAGGACCATTACCTTAAAGGCATTCTCTACATGACTATACTCCTTGTAATGTTGTGTAAGGGGGGCTTCCTGAATGTTGTTGTGGATGCGTGATATGTGTTCTAATATTCTCACTTTCACAGGTCTTAACGTGCACCCCACATACAACAATCCACAGGGGCACTCTAAAGCATATATGACCCCTTTAGTGTTGCAATTTGCAAAATGGTCAATGGTCACCCTAAATCCTCTTATCATAATTTCCTTCCCCTCACAAAATACATTACATATTTGGCAGTGGCCACATCTGAAATTCCCCCGTGGTAAGTTGTGTAACCTGTCTCCGTCTTTAATATCTGCCCGTATCAGATCATCTCTCAAGCTTTTAGTTTTACGAAAGCCTATTCTGGGTTTCAATTCACAGCCTTCTATGCCTTCTAACAGCGTCCAATGTTGATACACTATCCTTTTGATCTGATTGGCTCTCGGGGTATAATCCAAAGCCCAGACCATTCTTTTTTCCTGGTCCCTAACAGCTGGTTTAAAGAGCGACTCCCTTCCTACACTGTTTGCTCTCTCCCAGGCTGTCTGTACAACCTTTTGAGGATAGCTCCTTCTACTGAACTGATTGCATAGCTTCCTCCCGTCCGTCTCAAAATCAATTGTGGAAGAGGAGTTGCGCTTAATTCTTAGTAACTGGCTGAAGGGAATGTTCACACGTAGGTGCCGGGGATGGAAGGACTTAAAGTGCAAGTATGAGTTCTTGTCAGTTTCCTTGTTGTAAGTCTTTACCTTAAGCTCATTTCCCACCCCCCTGAACGTAATCACGTCCAAATAATTGATTTCATTTCTATTATATTGCCAAGTAAATTTCACATTGGGGTCTCTAGTATTAAGCCACCCACAAAACTCCTCCACTTATTCCATTTGTATACTGCGCCGTCTTTGGATTATTGTATGTTTAGGAATTGTAGTTATGAATGGATTTGTAACACTGCTTGAAGAAGTAAGAGGCACGTGCACTTTGTAAATCAAATATTTATTATTATAAGAGAGATTTTGCACATTGAGTGTTGTTGCTTCCTGCAGGGAATTTTCCCTTCTTCTTTTGAACCGGTATTGTTGCAGGAACAGCCATTTTTGGGTATTAGGAGCGGAGCAGGTGGTAATGCCCACCGCCCGCCTTAACCCAGCTGGTATTAGGAATGGAGCAGGTGGAATTTCCCCTCCCACCTTAACACAGCTGTTATTAGGAGCAGAGAAGGTGGCAATGCAACCCCTGACATTAACCCAGCTAGAATTAGGAACGGAACACTTGGCAATGCCCAACCACCCTTCACCCAGCTGGGATCAGAAGCAGAGCAGGTGGCTTTGCCCACCCACTGCCTTAAGCCAGCAGGTATTAGGAGCAGACTGAGCAATGCTCATTCACCACCTTAACTCAGCTGGGATCAGGAGCAGTTCAGATGGCAATGCCCACTTTCCTTCACCTGACTGAGATCTGGAGTGGAGCAGGTGACAAGGCCCTCCCCTGTCTTAACCCAGCTGGTATTAGGAGTGGAGCAGGTGGCAATGCCCACTCCCACCTTAACCCCGCTAGTATTAGGAGCGGTATAATACTCACACTATACTGTTTTTAGAAAACTTTTTTATCGAAGTGCAAAGTGCTAATTATATGCAATTTCCAAGCAATATTATACAACAATAGTAAGTCACTCTAAATATCAGTACAGAGAGCCAACAGGTTTTTGCTAGCAGATTTCCAATTCCCGTTTCATACTAATACTTCCTCACGGGAATAATTTTTATAGACTAAAATAAAATTAATATAATATGCAATGACTATGTATTTACTTCCATAAATAGTAATAGCACAAACGAAACAGGAATTGGAAATCTGCTAGCAAAAACCCGTCGGCTCTCTGTTTGAAGAAACGTTCAGCTCCCGTTCTTCTCCACCTGACTGATGGCCGTCTTTAGGAAAATAACATCTATCCAAGAAAAGGAAGGATTATTAGCATTTGAGTTCTCACCAGTGGGACTATTTTCATGTTATTGATTGAAGGACTATGTTATTGATTGTGCTATTTATTGTCTTTGCTGGATATACTGACATTTAGAGTGACTTACTATTGTTGTATAATATTGCTTGGAAGTTGCACATAATTAGCACTTTGCACTTTGATAAAAAAGTTTTCTAAAAACAGTATAGTGTGGGTATTATAGTTCTCCTCCAGAGTTTTTTGTAGTTGCAGCTTTGTCTTTTGGAGGTGCCCCAGTTGGTTCGGGTATTAGGAGTGGAGCAAGTGGCAATGCCCATCTCCCAACTTAACTAAGCTGGTATTAGGAGTGGAGCAGGTGGCAATGCCCACCCTCCGCCATCACCCATTTAGGACCAGGAGTGGGACAGGAGGCAATGCCCACCTCGCACCTTCACCTGGCTGGGATCAGGTGCAGAGCAGAAGGCAATGCCCTTCTTCCCTTCACCCAGCTGGGATAAGGAGCAGAGCAGGTGGCAATGCCCACCCTCTTCAAGCTACTGGAATAAGCCACTGAGCAGGTGGCAATGCCCACCTTTTTTTCACCCTGCCAGAGTCAAGAGCCAAGCATGTAGCAATGCCTGCCCCCCCTTCAACCTGCTGGAATCAGGAGCAGGGCAGGTGGCAATGCCTGCACCCCCTTCACCCAGCTGGGATCAGGAGCAGAGCAGGTAGTAAAGCCCGCAGCCCACCTTCACCTGTCAGGATCAGGTACAAAGCAGGAGGCAATGCCTGTTCACCCAGTGGAAAGCAGGTGGTAATGCCCACCCCAGTTGGGATTAGGCTCAGAGCAGGCGGCAATGCCTGCCCCCCTTCACCCAGCCATAGTCAGGTGCAGAACAGGAGGCCATGCCCCCCCTTTACCTGGCATGTATCATGTATGGAGCAGGTAACAAAGCCCACCACCCCTTCACATGGCCAAGATCAGGTAGATCAGGTGTGGAGCAGAAGACAATGCCCACCCCCCTCCTTCACCAGCTATAATCAGTGACGGAGGAGGAGCCAATGCCTGCCTGCTTGCCCTCTCCTTTCTAGAGCCCGTTGTGTTTTTTCCCCTACAACGGGCTTTGTTGCTAGTAAATAAAGTAATAAAAGTAGATTTTGCAACTTTAAGTCATTTCTTGTCTTCATTATATCAGTGTTGTTAACTTGTTCCCTCTTTTTAATGATGTTTTAACATCATTGTCAAATTTAAATGTTTATTTAAAACATTTATATGCCACCTTTCCATCCAAACAGGACCCCCAAAGTTAATCATGCCAAATTATAACTAGGATAACATTCAGAAATACATTCTCAAAATAATGTAATTCAATACAGGAAATTCAACCCACGATAGTGCAATAAGCAAAAAAAAAAAAAAGAAAAAAAGAGAATATAAAACAAAACTTTGGTTTTATGATGCCCCCCTCTCCTTTTTATTTAACTTTGGGATAAACTGAAACCTAATGTCCTGCTTTGATCCTCCTGAGCCATGCCCGACTTAGTCCCAGAAGGGCCTTTACCACTTTGTCCTTCCCACTGGATCTCCCTCACCGCCTACCCCCCTCTGGAGGGTCAGTGGATGAGGGATGTAGAACTGGGAGGGGGGGGGCGGCTGTTGGGAGGGAATTTTCCCTCCTTTGCATGAGGTCCATTCACCCCAAAACTGATGCTAGATTGAGGGTGAGGATTTCTGCTGATTTCTCCTCACAAACTGCAGATCTTCATGGCATCTCCAAGAATCTGCCAAGCCTCAGGACTGGCTTTGTCGAACTCAAGGGACGTCAATGGGGAAGGAAGGATGGCAAAAACCCTTGCAATAAATTCTCCTGTATTCATCATTCATAGGATCCAAGCTGCTGGCATGAATTCAGCTTTTTAAAAATATTGCTGTGTGTTGACGTATAATGAAATCATGCCAGAGAATCAGCCCATCACTGAGGCACCTGGGACCAATTTTTGTCAATAGGCCAAATGAGCAATTGGATGGTTAATGGCTGCCTACATTCATAGAGGATTTTTCATCAACTTCTAAAAGGTTTCCTGATTTTCCACATAACAAAATGAGTGTGTGATATCTGTGGGTACCTAGAAGAAGACAGGCGTGGCTGACCTTTGTGCAGCTCCCTTAGCTTTTTATAATGTTCTTGTCAATAGGAGCACATTTCATTATGACTGTTATGGTTTCTTTCATCCAGACTTCCAATGTTTTGTATTCTGGCATGAAAACCAATTTCAATAACTGTATCCTCAACTGTTTCTTAAATATTCTATTTCTTGCTACTTGTTGGATGACTCATACATTATAGAACACCAATCAAGAATTTCTTAGGGCATTTAGAATAGTTTCTGAAGACCTCTTTCCCAAAGCCAGAAAGACTTCTGGGACACGACATCCCTTCACAGGGCCTTCAGATTAAATGATGGGTTGATAACTAGATTGGAAAAGTTCTCTCTCTCATATTTAATTTCTCCTACTTGCCTTGCTTTTTAGGAATTGTCCAGAAGAGTGTTTGTCACAGAACCCAGTCAATGCATGTCAGAAATGAAGACAAGTTGTAATCAGGGAAATGCAGCTTTAAGAACATTCCTATTAATCAATATCCATCCATATCAGTATACATTTAAAAAAATGTCTTGTTCACAAGTGAGTCTTACATCTAAAGGGATGTAATATTCTACTGTCCTGTATCCTCTTACAATTAGGTTTGCCATTACTGAAGTGAGGAAGAAAAATATTCTAGTGTGTGTGTGAGAAGAGGAGAAGCAAGGAATAATTATCTTTGATATAATTATTATTAGTAACGTTACCAACACCATTCAGACACTTTGAAGAAAAGGTATTTGTAGCTTTGGCCTTCATATCTCGTACACAGGCCCATTTAATTTTTCCAAACAACACTTTTTCAAAAGACATAAGCCTCATCACTTGGCTGAAGGGGGGGTTTCCTATCACAACCCACTTTCCACTACCCACTTCCTCTGCCAACAACACACTCCCAGTTCTATCTCATCTGAGTAAAATCAGTGCTGGCTTCCACACTTAAGTACTTTAACTAAAAGTCTTCTTTCAACCTAAAGCTGTCCCAGTTAGGGCAAGCTTTTCTTTTTTCCTCACACAGAGGGTTACTAGACTGACCCTCCTTGTCAGACTCCAAATCCTCCAATGATCCTCCAACAATTGTTACCTTCTCACTGGCCACGGGGGTGGGTGGGGTGGGGGGTGGGGGGACAATCTGTCAATCAACTCCCTTCTGGCAGGTTTTTTAACCCTTCCCCTTCCACTCTTTAGGTGCTGCACTTAGTAAACCTTTCATGTAAAAGGCCAGTCTGTCACTAGCTTGGTTACTTGGAGCTCAAGCTCTGCTGTCTTAGCTTTAGATTCAGCTTACTGGGTTTCACTTCTCTAGGCAGCTGACACAAAGGCATTTTCATCTACCAGGAGGTCAATTTTTTCTGATCTTAATTTATTCAATTCCTGAGCCTGAAACTCAACTGTTTCCTGGGCTTCCTGAGCTATGCTTGCACAGTCATTTAGGGCAATCATAAGCCCCACACTACACAAGCATCTTTCTTCAACTTCCTAAGTTTCTTTTCCTCACACTGGGTTTTAAAAGCATCTCTTAATGTCTGAACAGGATCTGGGTACCTGAAAGAGCCCACCTCTGAGGGATTCTGACCCTGTTGTACAATTCACCACTCGGTCTTGTTGAGATTTGGACTTGATTTGAACATTTTCTTAGCTATAGAATGGCAGCCAAGAGGATTCTAGATGAAGGAGGATTCCCACGGCTTGGCCAAGAAACTCCTAATTACTCTACACAGTCGCTCAGCCCCAGAGCCCTTAGCAATTTGTACACTGCAGCTGGTTTTCCTCCCAGCTGTGGATCTAGATTAAATGGACTGGGTCCCAGGGATAGGGTGGCTTATTCTAGCCTTTTAAAATGTTGGTCCTGCTATCCTACAGGATTATAAGAGGGAGAATGAACTTGATGGAACTTAATTCTGCAGCTGAGCTGAGGTTTGCAGAGTACAGGGGAGAGAGGTTTTCGAAGAACCAATCTAAGCCAACTAGTCAAATGTATCCATTCTAGCTGATTCTAGCTGATGAACCTATCTCCCTTCCAACCCATCTCCAGAATCAGGATAATTGCTAACCCAATTAAATCAAGCGATATGGCACGGCAGCCAAAAGTTGAACCATTAGCAAAGCCTATCCTGACCTCTATATGGCTGAGAGGGGCCTATCCTGACCCCTGACAGCTAGTGCTTTAGTCTCAACAAAGAAGGGAGTGGGAAGAGCGTGTTCTAACTTTTTCCTCCCAGAAGATAGACCAGAAGAGTTGCAGGAACAATTCCCAGGGAGTAAAAAGATCAGAAAATAATGGGTAAAGGTTCCAACCCGGGGCTCCAAACACTAAAGGATTCAAATGCACAAGAGTCACAGTTACACAAACACATCCGTTCTTGGGAGCACCTCTGTAGTTTCTAGAACATGTGTTTGTGACACACACGTGCCAGAAAGTACAGGGTAGTGCCTGCATTTCTGCACCATTAATTTATTACCAGAACGAGCTCCTTGTGATTTGAGGAAATTAGCAAAACAAGGAGACGGCTTAGTGAGAGGTGGTAACTTAGTGAGATCTCCCACCAGTGTTTACAGGGTCCCTCTCAAGACAGAGGATGCCAACAAGGAGGGGATTTTTCCGAAACAAAGGCAGCTTTTATTGAAGAGGAATTTTGTCATATACACAGATAGATAACTGCAAACATATATGTTGGCAAGCACACAAGAGTCCTAAGAATATAGCTAGAAAATGGGGAATAGTGTAGAGTTTTTCAAAAATGTTTACCTATCACAGGAGTAGAAAGGTCTGCGGAGAAGGAGTTAATGACCTGCATTTCTTGAAGGAAGGCTCAGAATAAGATTTGAGGGAACACCCATGGAGCCAGGTGGGTATGCACACTTTGGCTGGGGAAGACCCCTAATATTTATAGGGCCAACTGGATCCTAAAGCTGAGTGGTTCTCACAAAAAGAGACGTTGATATTTGTTTTCCTGGGAAGAACCAGGACTTTGATCAGTTTTGATCAGCATTCCAACAAGAGTCAAAAGGAAATGATTGCTTATTCCTGGGTCTGACCATAAAACTGTAATTTACATTAAGGGTCTTCTGTGAAAGAGTGATGGACTTCAAGATTCAGGGTCAGAACACACGAGACAAACTTCACGTGAAGAGCACTTGATTGGTCCCACAATCTCTGCTAGGAATGGTAGTCTACCCCCCCCTCCAAGTGAAGTGGAATTTCTTGCAAAGAATGCCGCTCAACTGAAGAGATTGTCTTTCAAAGAGATTCTCTCAAAGAGAGACTGAGTCTCTTTCAAAAATCCAGTCAGCTGGTTTTGCTTCAGCTCAGAAATGGCAGTGGGGTGGGGGGAATCCCTGCAATTCCCTGCTGCGAGGAACGAATTTCATTCTTGCTCTCAGTCTTGTTGCATCATCCCCCCCCCCTCCATCCCAGGTTCTCAGAGGATTTTTGAAAGAGAGAGTGTATGTGTGAGTGAAACTCTCCTGTCCCTCCCCAGCTGACAATCACGCCAAGCAGACGGTTTTTTAAACTACAATTCTCAGGGATCATTGCAGGATCCAACACTTGCCCATGAATATTGTGTGTTTTGACCCTCAGATTAAGTGTCCCTAGGAAGGAATAAAACCTTCCAGAGATGACTGATGGCTCTTGATTGCCAGATGAGTTTAAAGTGGAGTTCTGATTAAAAGGGGATGAAAGGGGAAGGGAATGTTTGGAGGGTGTGAAAGGAGAAGTTTCTCAGGTGACTTTCTTGTTCAAAGGGCTATAATCTGAGGCTCAGGTGGGAGGAGGTAATAATGGCTAATCGCTTGGCATTTCCCTTGCATTGTATATGCATTCCAGTCTCCCGGGCAGCAGCTGGTAATGTTCTGTCCTACTGGACACATTTGCTTGTGTGATATGAAATACATCAGACTGAGAGGCTCATGTTTTCATATCATAAGCAGCTATTGCAGCGGAGGCTAGACACATTACTCACACACTCTCATGGCTTTCTGCAAACTATGCAAAACTGAGTTATTCAGGAGGGCGTTCTACTCAGATTATAGGACTGTATCATTAGAAATAGCTCAGAGAGATGCATTGATAGGAACAGGGACTATATGCTACACTATTGGATACTGTCTGCTGATGCAGATGTGCACCACTAGGGACTTTGCACATTGCTTAACATGCCATAAAAATTAGTTATGACTTGATTTGGAAAGATTTCATGTCCGTGTTTGACTTTATGCTTTTTTCCAATTTTTTCTACTGCTATACCTTATTGCATGTTTTTCACTGAATGTCCTAACTGTTGTTCATTTTTGTACTTGCTCAGTGAATGTCTTACTTGATGATTATATTGTATTTCAGTTGCACTGTGTAATCTGTCTTGGATCTCAGTGGGAAAGGCATAACAAACAAACAAACAAACAAACAAACAAACAAACAAACAAACAAACAAACAAACAAACAAACAAACAAACAAACAAACAAACAAACAAACAAACAAACAAACAAACAAACAAACAAACAAACAAACAAATGTTTACTGCTACTCTCTGCTTCTTGTGATTTCACCAGTTTCTAAACCCATCATCTTTCCCTAAAACTTCTACATTGCTTTTTTTTTTTAAAAAAATTTATTTAAAGAAATGAAAGTAAGCCAAAAACAGAGTAAAGTAAGTGCATAATATAAAAGTTATGCAAAATTTAAAAGAGTCCAGTAGCACCTTTAAGAATAACCAACTTTACTGTAGCATAAGCTTTCGAGAATCACTGTTCTTTTCGTCAGATGCATGGACGAAGAGAGATAAAGAGCCAAACTACAAGTGACGCCTGACACAGGTTGGACACTAGTCGGCTTCCCTCAAGTTTTGATGGGAAACGTAGGCATCCTGGTCTTGCAGCTGTAATGGAGAGCCAAGCTGTAAAACCAGGGTGCCTACATTTCCCATCAAAACTTGAGGGAAGCCGACTAGTGTCCAACCTGTGTAAGACGTCACTTGTAGTTTGGCTCAAAGAGAACTGTGATTCTCGAAAGCTTATCCTACAGTAAAGTTGGTTAGTCTTAAAGGTGCTACTGGACTCTTCCATTTTGCTACTACAGAGTAACACGGCTAACTCCTCTTGATTTATGCAAAATTTAGACAGTAAATTGAAAATTATACAATCTTATACCACCAATAAGTATATAAATAGTGCAGATATAAAAATCTTAGGAATAAAACAAGCAGAACATTTGTTTCTTTAAACTAAAAAGGTAATTATTAAGTATTTAGGTTCTTTGAACCTAGCTACATGACATTTCTCCTTATCTCTTCTTCCCTCCCTCCCTCTAAGCTACTATATCAATTA
Organism: Eublepharis macularius; assembly: GCF_028583425.1. Taxonomy (NCBI): domain Eukaryota; kingdom Metazoa; phylum Chordata; class Lepidosauria; order Squamata; family Eublepharidae; genus Eublepharis; species Eublepharis macularius. The sequence continues at coordinate 6,897,014 of NC_072792.1, forward strand.
GTTTAACCTAAATAATCAAAGAAATCCTTCCATTTTTTCGAGAAGTCAGTTATCAACCTATTTTGTAAGTAGGTAGTCAGTTTGGCCATTGAGGCATGTTCGTGAACCTTATCTCTCCACTCTGGGAGACTAGGACAGGCATCAGTTTTCCATTTTCTGGCAAATAATACTCTTGCTGCTGCCACCATATAATGGAAGAGATCTCCTTGTTCTTTTCTCAGATTTGTTGGTAAAATATTTAAGAGCATGCTTTTTGGATTTAATTCAAATCTGAGTTTGAGGATCTTTTGCATCTCTTCATGTATTTTTATCCAATATTTTCGTGCACGAAAACTTCTACATTTCTTTGGAGTCTTTGATGAAGTATATCCTAATCTACCAGATCTCCCTTATCTACATGCCTGCTAACAATCTTAAAGAACCACAAAATATTGGTGAGGAAGCACATCCCCTTACTGAAGTCCTGCTGATTCTTCCTCAATAGGACTTGTTCTTCTATCTGCTTAATTATTCTGTTTTTACTAACAGTGTTCAGCAATCTACTTTAAACTGTGAACATGACTGTAATTTCATGGACTGCTTTTCAGTCCCTTTTTAAAAATGGACCATTTCCCCCATTTCTGCAGTAGGATGGCTGATTTGCATATTTTTTGTTGTTGTTATTGTTGTTGCATTAAGAAGCCTTAGATCTGCTACCTGAACAATGTGTTTCCAAACAGGAACCTGGTGTTTTTGGGTGGGTCAGAGAGAGCAGTCTGGTAACCTCTGCAAGGTGAGAAGCTTTTAAAATAATAGCCTTCCCCCCAAAAAAACATCCACTGCAAAAGACCTCCTTTATTTAACAAAATACACATTAACAAACCTGTAGACAGTAATGCCTAACAAAGTAAAATACCTTGACAGCTGTCAGTGCCATTTCAGGTGTGCATTTTCTAACTGTTACTATAAGGCTCATAATGAAGTTTTAAAAAGATATTTTCTTGGCTCAGTGTTCTGTCAAGCAAGACAGGAACCATAAATTTGGTGTTTGTGGGGCCAAATGTAATATTATTGTGTTTTTCTGTTTAAATATTTATGTCTTATCGAAGTTGAAAATAAAATTAGAACACCTTGTGAACTCTCCTGTAGAAAAGTGTTTGCCTGTCTTCTAGAAACTAAGAGAGAAGGCAGAAAGCAGACTTCTATAACAACATCGTCAACAACATTTGATTTATATACCTCCCTTCAGGATGACTTAACACCCACTCAGAGCGGTTTACAAAGTGTGTTACTATTATCCCCACAACAAAACACCCTGTGAGGTGGGTGGGGGCTGAGAGAGTTCTGAGAGAACTGTGACTAGCCCAAGGTCACTTAGCTGGCTCCAAGTGGAGGAGTGAGGACTCAAACCCAGTTCTTCTGATTAGAGTCCTGCGCTCTTAACCACTACACCAAACTGGCTCTCTATATCAGGGGAGTCCACAGTTTTGGTGGCATTTCAGAGAAGGTCCTGTCCTGAGTATAAAATGCTACCTAGACACTCCCCAGACAACTGATGGAGAGGATCTCTGGAGGAAGGTTTTAATGTGCAGAAGATTGTGTGAATAGGGTTGCCAGATGGGGTCTGGAATTATACCAGACCCCAGGGAGAGGGGACCAGTAGCACTAATCTCTCTTGTTCAATATTTGTGAGTGCACATAGCACACACACACACACACACACCTGTCTGGCACAATGTCACTCCTGGAAGTGATGCCATCTGCCAATCCACTTCCTTCCCACCCCCCCCCAGCTGGCTGGCCACTACTAGGTGGTGCCGCACAGCCACAGGAGGCTATCAGGGTGCCTGAGCTGGCTGGCCATTTCTCCAGCCAGGCAGTGCTTCCACGCAGCTTCAAGAGGGCAGCTGGGTGCCCAAGCTGGCTGGCCACTTCCCTGGGTGGGCAGTGATGCCATGCAGCCACAGGAGGCTGGGAGACTGGACTGACGGCTGGGTAATGGAGCAAGGGAAGGGGAGTGGCCAGGTGTCCAGTATTTGGACAATGTGTGCCTTGGACAGTCACCCCAAATACTGGGCTGTCTGGATGAAAACTGCACACCTGGCCACTCTATGTGTGGAGAATTAGATCAGCTGGTAAAATGAGTACTTTGTGCTCTCAGCAACAGGCTCAATAAACACTCAGATGACCACATTCAGAATCAGTTTTAGTTTCTAGGCTCTTTCTAAAGCAAAGTATTCTAGTCCGGCTCTCACTAGAGTTAGTGATCTCAGTTGATCAATTAAAATCTGTTTCTGCTGAGGTTTTGAAGGAATCTGCATTAAGTATTGTCCCTGAAATAACACCCTGTTTTGCCTATGGCTTCCAGACAACATGTTAACTTTCTCAAATAATATTGGATATGTCTTTTCCTTTATTTCAAGCTGCCTATAAAATGCCATGTTTGATTCTGCTGTGTCACTTATTGGTCATCTTTAGTGTTCTCAACTTTTCCAGGATATAAAATAGCTTAATAGGGTTGGACTTGGTACCATTGATCAAATAGACAGAGACTTCCACCACTCCAGGCTGGGGATATGTTACTCATTAGCCACCAAGTAACCATCCTTGATTTACAGGATCGTATCCAAGAAAAAGCTCTTCCACTGCTGCCTGTCCTCAAACCAAGAATGGAAATGAAACCTGCTAGAAATAGCAGGGGGTTGTGTGGGATCACAAAGGGAGAGACTGTTCTTCAAATCCGTATAGTTCCCAGGCCAAGAATGGCTTCAAAGGACAAAACTAGTTCCTCTAACTGAATTCAGATACAAACCATCAGCCAATGTAATTAATCAGATGCAGGTGTAATATATCAGAGATTACTAGCTCCCATGGGCTGCTGTATTTTGGATGATCTGCAGTTTCCAAGTTGTCTTCAAGGGCAGCCTGATGGAGAGTAGAGTTCAGCTGGAGGTTACAGCAGCATGGATCAGCGCGATGAAATCAGCTAAGTCCAAGAGTTGATGCTGTTTATAAGCCAGATGTAACTGCGAAACAACATCAACAACACTCTTGGAAACAGTAAAGATTTTTCCATTTTCAAAGTCACTCAGGAAGTACTTGTGGGTTCTTGACCAAGTCTGCTAAAGCCAGAACCACCCTGTTTAAAGTTTGCAAAGCATCCTCCCCAAGACACTAACCTCACTAACCAACCAGAGGAGTTAGCCATGTTAGTCTGTAGCAGCAAAATCTTAAGACTAACCAATTTTATTGTAGCATAAGCTTTCGAGAATCAAGTTCTCTTCGTCAGATGCCTGATCTGACGAAGAGAACTTGATTCTCGAAAGCTTATGCTACAATAAAATTGGTTAGTCTTAAAGGTGCTACTGGACTCTTTTTGATTTTGCTCACTAACCAACGGATCTTTTCTTGGTTGGGATGTTCAGCCTTCTGCAAAAGACTGGCTCGTACATGATCGCAAGGTATTTCATTCCACATCTGCCTTGGGCTCAGAGCCTTTGACACAGGCTCTTAATATGCTGGAGTTACCTTCTATCACAGCCTGTTTGCACTTGGCCTTTCTGGAGAAAGCAAAGGAATCTTTCCGCTAGTCCCCTGTTAAGGCAAAGCAATGAGCTGCGGCATTCAGATGCCGTCTACACAGCTGGCTTTAACCACATCTTCTGCCATTATTCTCTGGTGAATGACTTTCGGGGTGTCGCTTAGCCTGGTCTCAGTATAAAAGACTGGATCTTTAGGACCAATGTTTCATTGGAAAGAAGTATGATTTTTTCCCTGGTTCAAGTTGTTCAAAAAGAACCATGGCATAGCCTCTTATCTGACCAGTATCACCTTCCCTTAGTCTTAGAATGGCTTTAACCTCTCTAGTTTCAAACCATGCCCTCAGCCATTCTAGACAGTCATTATACACAAATATCAGTTGCTGCCTTTCGAGGTAGTCGGGCAGCTTCAATCCCAGAAGACCTTCCACACTGTAATGTGTTCTGCCCTTTGTATATAAAGTCCAGAAATAAATTTCTTGCTGAGATCCTGAAAGGTGTAATGTAGAAATTATGTTTTCTTTTTTTGAAGTTGGATCATAAAATTTGGGCTCAAGCTGTGCTTAATGGCTGATAATGAAGGTGTTATGTATTTTAATGTACTTTTAGCTACTTTTAGCATTATAGTTTATCATTGGTTGCTCTCTGCTCATGTTTTCCTTGTGCGTTTTAATTGTTCAATTGTAATGGTTTTTGGCTTCACAAAATAAACGTTTTCTGGCACTAACCAATCCTGCTGCCATTTTCTCTAGAATCAGTTGTAGCTTATTTGCCCTTAGCCACTTGACTGTGGCATCCAGGGATTGTGGCCCAGGGCTGTGGCAGCCTCTTCCACTAGCTTAGACAAATATCTGGGTGTCATCAGTATATTGACAACTCTAAAATCCAAAGTTATGCATGATCTACCAAAGCAGTTTTATGTAAATACATTAAGTAACACAGGGGTGAAAGGAGAGTCTTGGGTAGAGGTGGGCACGAATTGAACTATGACGCAAAAAATGCACAGAACAGGTCGATTCGTGGTTCATAAGATGCGATTCGTGGTGCTGCATGTTACTGAAACCCCACGACTTTTTCAGGCCTGATTCGTCATGTTGTGAGCGCTTTGTGAGCACAGACAGCCTGGTGCCAATCCATTGATTTCTCGGGCAATGGAGGCCTGCAATGTCCGTTGCTGTGAAGACCCCAATCTTAGCCCAGCTTACCTTGGTAGGCAGGTCTCCCTTCCAACCGTGGAGCTCGCAGTCTGTATCCTGGTAGCCATAAAAATGGAAACCACAAATACTGGATGGGGGATACACTTCTGGGCAGTAGTATATGTGAAAGAGATCTTGGGGTAAGAGTGGACTGTAAACTAAATATGAGCAGTCAGTGTGATGCGGTGGCAAAAAAGGCCAATTCAATCCTGGGTTGTATCAGAAAGGCCATTGCATCGAAATCGCAGGAGGTCATAGCCCCTCTCTATACTGCCTTGGTCAGGTCACACCTGGAGTATTGTGTGCAGTTCTGGAGGCCTCACTTCAAAAAGAATGTGGACAAAATCGAGAGGGTGCAGAGGAGAGTGACGAGGATGATCAGGGGTCTGGAGCTGTTCCAGTTGGCAGCAGAGGGTAGGACCCGAAACAATGGGCTTAAATTACAAGCAGAAAAGTTGGATATTAGGAAGCTGGATATTAGGAAGAACTTTTTCACAGTCAGAGTAGTTCAAAAGTGGAATCAGCTGCCTAGGGAGGTGGTGAGCTCCCCCTCACTGACAGTTTTCAAGAAGAGGCTGGATGAATACTTGTCAGAGATGCTTTAGGCTGATCCTGCACTGGGCAGGTGGTTGGACTAGATGGTCTGTATCGCCCCTTCCAACTCTATGATTCTATGAATTATGTTACCTAAAAAAATGTAGATTTGAAACTGGCCTATAGAAAGATAGGTTATCTACTGGCAGCAAAATTCTGCCCCCCCCCCAGCAGAAGTCTAAAAATAGTTTCCTTTAAAGGGTTTGGAGAAGTTCTCCTCTGTCTATAATCAGGGCTAATGATGCCTTAATTTTGTAAAGCCAAGATTTCAATGACCAAGAGGGGCAGGGATCTGACTGGTTGGCCTTCTCTATCCAAACTCTGTCCATCCAGATGTGCCAATATGGAGTTCCTGACACCTCTGCTCCATGTGGACAGAAGGCTAAGCCTGACTGGCGAGAGACATTTTATTGGCAAAGAATCTGGCAAAATTAACACTGCTTAGTGCTGAATCCCATTCAATATATCACAATCAAAGTTGCTTTGGTGGAGTTTTTTTTAATCAATTGACACACAGAGAATGTAGAGAAGGGTAAATGCAAGGACAAATTGAAAATTGCATCCAACCTGCGTTTCTCATTATACAGTTCAGAAATTAAAAAAGAAAAACAAGACAGAACAATGGGGAAGTCGTGATACATCATTTCCATTTCAGAAACAAGACCAGATAATTCCTAAACTCCAAAATCCAGGGGAAAATTTGGATGAGGAGAATTTGCAAAGCATCCTAAATACCAAATTCTGCACAAGGAAAACTGCTTTCTTCAGCATGGCTATTGCTTTAGACTGCATTTTCAGGCAGATACATCCATCTTCATATTTTTGGATAGGAAGGGGCAGAAATCTGAAAATGTCATCTTAATGGATTTGGAAAAGTTTGTAAGACATCCTGTTATTTTTGTATTGATCGATATCACACATTTTACATGGTGTACGAAAGGTGCTACCCCGAGCTGCCCTCCAAAGTCTCTTTCTGTTTGACACTTATCAGGTGGCGTCTATTAACCTGTCACATTCATTGATCTTTCTGAGAAAATAATCCCGTCTCTCTCATTCTCCTGTCTGATCTCCTATTGTCACCATAGAATGCTGAGCATTCATACCAAAAGTGGTTACTATTCTTTTGAGCCCTAATGACTTGAAGTATTTTACAATCAATACGTTCCCTTACATACATTTCTAGCTCTACAGAGTCATCCAAATTTGCAGCCACTCAAAAATATTTTTTTGATTCAAGAACAGGAAGGAAACAACATTTTTGATAAAGGAAACTTTGGGGAATGGTTTGAAGGCTCCTGACATTTTGTTCTTTCCCCTCCATTTAAAATAAAACACAAAGAAGTAGACTTATTTTTGTAGCTCTGACACTTTCAAAAGTACAAAAGTAAATAACTGACTTCAATTCCAAAACAAATTGGAGAAACTATTGTTTTAAATGGAAATAGTCTGAATGGAGTTCTTATGTTGTTCAGTGAAAAATGGATAATAATGAGTTTCATTTACTTTATTTATAAACTTCACTCCAACAGAGATAGCTCCATAGTTGAATACACACATTGATTGCAGAAGGTCTCAGATTCAATTCAAAATATCTCCAACTAATGGAACTCTAAAAGTCAGTGTCTGAACCAGGATTGAGCTAGATACTTAAAAATTACTGATGAAACTGAATCAGAATTAATCTTCTATAATAATAAAAGGATGTATCCATCCATCCATCTGTGGCAGGCACAACTCATCAGAAAATAAAGCTAGGAGTCTCAAAATTGGCCACCCGCTTCAGGATGATTGCGAAAGTTGCAGTGCCAAAAATTTGGAACTGGAACCTGGGGAAGGGGATTGGAACTGGAAGTGAAGAGGTTTCAAACATCCTGGCACAGATGGGGTGAAAGGTTTACTCAAGAACAGCCAGGAAAGGCAGGCAGCATAGACAGGGAGGGTGGAAAATATCTTCTCCTTCATAAAAGAAAGGGGTTATAAGAAGTTTTCTGAGCTATCAGAGCCAGTGTGGTATACTGGTTAGAGTGTTGGTCTAGGATCTGGGAGATCCAAGTTGAATCCCCGCTCTGACACAGAAGGCTGCTGGCTGACCTTGGGCTAATCACACCCCCCCCCCTCCAGTCCAGACCTACCTCACAGGGCGGTTGCTGTGAGGATAAAACTGAGGTGATGAAAATGATGGGTCCCCATTGGGCAGAAAGATGGGATGGTATAGATCTAATTTTGGTTACAGTTCCCCAAAAAAGGATGGTTCCTCTTGCTGTTGCTTCATCCAGTATTTCTGCAGCTCTTTTGGCAGGAGGCCAAAGAGCTGCATTGCTCATTCAGTGCTCAAACTACTATGGGATATCTTGAGCGCAGCAAGCTGTGGGGATGGAGAGAGCTACTGGCAGGCGTACCGCCCGTTTTGAAATAGTGGAAGGTTGATAAGTTTCTTTATACTAATTATTAAGGCCACATGTTTATTTCATAAAGATACTTTCAGGTGGATAAAGAGTTGGATTTGAGTCCAGTAACACCTTAAAGACCAACTAGAGCAGCTGTTTATTCCAAGACTGACAACAATTTTACGACTAAGGGCCAAGCTACACATGACGAATGACACTTGAACAGCAAGTGTATTTCTCCCTGTTCACTTGCCCTCCACTAAATCCACTTGCCGTTCAGGTGTCATTTGTCATGTGTAGCTTGGCCCTAAGAAAAAGAAAAAAATATTGCCAAGCAAGTTCTGCTGGACCTGGGAAAGGCTTCTTGTATTCAGGTTCATTTGGGTTCATGTTCATCGCCTTGCTGTCCTTCAGAAATGTCTGAACTAAACCCAAAAGGTAAACAAACATTCATCTGCAGATTGCATTTCAGGGTAGTCTATCACTCCTGATGTCACTACCCAATGTGGAGCCCTGACAAAAAGATGCATAGTTCTTCCCTCTTCCATAATGTCCCCATTGACCCATATAGGTTCAAACTTCAAACTTTTTATAGCAAGTAGACTAATTGTCTTCCGCAGAGCTGCTTTGGAGTAAGCGCTCTGAAGCATCACACTTTATGGGATAGACTGGAATGACTATACTATATGACAGTATCATGTGTCATATAGTAGCACTGTCACTTAGTAATAACGCAGCCATATTTAGCAAACAGACTGCAAAAACAGAGACTTTTAATAAATAAATATGTTAACAGTAGAGGACAGAAGATGCATTTGCTTCCAAAGGACTTTTTGTTCACCAGTTGAACTTACTGTGATCAAATTCCTCTTATACAAATCCTCCTCTGGATCTACAAATCAGTTGGACTCCTTCACCGGATCTCTTTGAGTTTTTTGTTTAAAGATCAGCTTGAACACCGTGCTGATTAGTTTTGTGCCTGTGCAGAAACCACTTGGGCTACAGGATCGTGGCCATGTTCTGCCTTAGTTAAATACACAATATTTGTAATTTATGTATTGCACTTTGAGGTGAGTTTTGCACCTGTGCCTGTTGAAATCAATGGGCGTCAACTGGAGTAACTCTGCTTAGGATTTCATTGTAAATCTTCTTGATTGCTGGTGGAGGCCTGTGCCTCCTGTATCTGCCAGGGTCCTAGTCAAGTGATCTACTTGTCAAGCATAGAATCACTCACCGTTTGGCCTTTCTTTGCAAATGCACATCATTGTTTAAATGGAAGTGGGATACATTTTTTGGACATTGGCAAGAAAACTGAGAGCAGCTATCAAGGAATTTTGAAGATGCATATTGAAGTTTGTTTCATAAAGATTGATTGGTGTTCCTGCCAGTGTAACCTCTTTTCATGGGTTCTGTGGGGCTTAGGGGTTACACCAGCAATATCAGGAATGGAAATATTGCAGAACTGGAAGGGCGCTAACAGGCTGGATATTCATTTAACTGCTTTTAAAGGTTTTAGGATAAGGTTATCATGGAGAAATTGAAGTTCCAGCTATGACAGTCAAAAAGACAATGAATGCCATTTTCTAAACTAAGTGGTGCCCTTTTATTTCATATATATTGAAGAAGCTATCTTTGTACAAGTTCCCGTGAAATATAAATTCTTATGGATGTTGTAACTTATATTGACAAGACTCCCTCATTCCTACAGTCCTGGAAGATTTTCATGAACTGGAAGAAAAGATCATGTTAAAGGGTTTTGATTCCTGGTGCTTTATTTTCTAGCTGAAGTATGCTGCACAGGTTAAGGGGGGAGAGACAGGAAACCTTTGTGGAAATTATTAGTTATGTTCATACTTCTTAGAAAAAATCTTTGTTTTGTCTGCTTGCTCAAAAATTTCAATTCAGAATTTAAAATTTTGATAAACAGAGATCTGAAGACTAATTAAAGTAACAATTTCGTTAATGCTAAGCTGAATGGCAAATGCTTGATTGACAGACCACTGGAGGCTGGAGCAGGCCACACAAAGGTGACCTGGACCCCAACAAATTGAGGAGAGAGGGAAGCCTTCCTGACCCCTCCCCCCACCATAGCTGTCCCACCCCTGAATGTCCACATGGGGACTTAATGTCTGAATCAGACATCGGTACACGTTGAATGTGCAGTTCAGTTCACAATAAAATCCACTGATGCCGGGAAGTTGGGTATTGGTGCCAGGTGGAAGGGTGCAGACAGAAGTGCCTTCCTTCTCCCACCATGCCCTGGGCTCCAGACCACCTATGAATAACCAAAACCTGCCCTTGGAGACCACATAGATGCTGCTTTTATGTGCAGTTGCCAACTTTAGGGATCCTATTTCAGGTGGGAAAAGAAGCATACAAATGTTTTAAATAAATAATCTGGAGATATGGGGATAGAATCTGTGAAGGCAGGGTTTAGGGATGCAGTGAGGTACAATGCCTTAGAGTCCACCCTCTGAAGCAGATGTTTGCTCCATGGGAATTGATCTCTGTAGGCTGAAGATCAGTTGTAATTCTGGGAGGTCTCCAGCCCCACCTGGAGGTTGGCAAGCTTACTTTTAGGATATAGGAAACATGGATGATAAGGAATGCATTTTGTAATGCATTAAAAAAGCATATATGATTATTATATCTTTATTAAAATGAGGATGGTGAACCAATATAGCATGGCATGGCCTTTTTGTGTTTTGCTGTGTTTACTGTGAAGGAAAAGCAATTGGTATGAAAGGAAGAATTCTTTAATAGTTAGTAACCCCTACGCGTTTCACATCAGCTTCATCAGGGGGATTTTCAGAATTCCTTTTAACATCTATTCCGTATGTGCACTTATTCACTGTGTTTACTGTGCCAATCCTTCCTGCTGTGCATGTAACCTCTTGAGTTGCCAGTTGCCCAGCAGTGATGGGCAAACTCTTGGCATTTTGCCCCTCTGCCTGCTGATTGCTGATGAGCAGTGGGAGGTGGCTAGGCATCTGGTGATCACCCACCACCAGCAGGCAGGCCAGACAAAGGGGCATGTGTGTTTCCATGCACCACTGCAGTGATGTCACTTCTGGAATGATGTTGTCACGTGGGGACGACTGCATGCGCTGATCCAGCCAGCTGATTCTTAAGGAATCAGCCCTGGTGTGACGTGTACATGTGCCCCTGCCCCCTATGTGATGACGCCACTGCCAGAGGTGATGGCATTGTGGCAGGACACAGAGGCGCATGTGCTTGACATGTGCAGGGGCTACAAAAGTAAGTACTGCACCCCCTGCCCTCCCAATCTCCCACCGCTTGCCAGGGGAGTAACCCCTGCGAGCTGGTTGGTTTAGCCCAGTAGGTTGGAGTTCGTGTCTGGAGCTGAGCAGCTGAGGTTGGCTGGATGAGCTTGGTAAGATCCTTCCTTCCTTTTTCTTTTTTTTTCTTTTCTTTTCTTTTAATACTCCTATTACTTATAGATCTTAATTAGTATTTATCAAATGTAACTGGGATTTTGATAAGATTTTCGATGCTCTTATCACCTTGAATGTATGTGAAAATTAATTAGTAAAAGGAAGAGGGTTAGATTTAACCGAACTGGTATTATTATTGGAGTACTATTACTAGTGCAGTGCTGTATTTTTTCAAGTTGAAGACAGAGGCCTATCTTCTCCCCATCATAGTTATCTCTCCTCTCAAATCCCTCCCCCTTTTTCATGTAAAAGGAATTCTTAGTTTGTTCTCAAACATGGTTCAAGAAATGAAAAATGCTCCAAGGTTGGGAATTTAATCTCAAGAATAGGAAGGTTTGTGTTTGAACTAAACAGTTCCTTTACATTAAAAAAATGTTGAGAGTTGTGTAGTGCTGTTTTCTGTGATGGGTCTTCAAGTGGTCAATATAGGATGAAGGACAAAAGGGCTGGGAAGATACTGAAAAGGATGCATTATCTAGGTATCTCAGATCCAAGGCGCTTGTGCCATTGACATCCCCTACCTGGAATTTTAGACATGCAGTTTGGCACTGGGGAAGGGTAGGTTGAACACTTCCACCATACCATTGCCTTAATCCAAATGATCCTCCTCAGATTGCTTTAAGCCCTGGTAGGAGAGGGAAAAGGCAAGCACAGAACAGACGTTTCCCCGAAAAGACCCTCAGAAGTTCATTTCTGACTGGGGAAACAGCCTATCCTTCCTGTCGCCATAGTCCTAATCCAAATTGTGCTACTATTACTGCTGTTTTGGGGTGTCAAATCATAATTATACTGTAGAACATACCCTGGGGCAGTATTGTGTCTTCTGCGCCAAAACAATGACTTAATGGCCATCTCTGGGGCGAGACAAAGAACTGGGAAAGCTTTGATTAAGCTTTCCTGGGCAAAACTTATGTTATCAATGATGACTTATGACTTGCAGTGGCTGGATGAGGCAGCTATCAGAACTCTGAATAGCCTGGAATGGGAGAGCAGATAAGGAGAAAATCAACATGGTGTGTTGTGGGGATTAACTCTGGAACTGCTGGGACATCCTATTGTCTTAGGATCTGTGCACATCTCTGGGGGAGTAGGAGCGGAAAGCTAGTCTGTCTGATGAATCACATGTCAGTAATTTTCCAGCTCCCAGCTGGGAATTGGCAGCCTTTTCCTGCTTTGCTTAGGCCGTGTTTCTGTGTTTAAAACAGATGAGGAGAGGGGCTTATGATATTGCCATATTCATAATGCTTCTATTAACACGAGGGCAGGTCTGACTACTAACACCACACAGCCACCAGTTTGCAGCAGCAGGTTTGCCAGTCCTCTGATAGGGGTGAGGGATCCCCTAGGCTCAACCTCTGCTACCTCACACCTGGCCGGTGTGTGTGTGTGGGGGGGGGAAGAAGATGCAGGAACAAGAGAGTGGGGGCAAAGCATGCTACCATGCACACCAGAGTACCCCCATGCTGTGCATATTAGGAAAGATTAAATAGGAATGATGTCATTTGTGGTGTGACACAGAAGTGATGGATCGTGCCAGGGGCTGACTGAATAAAAACTGACCCCCAATTTAGTGTCTGCAATCAACGCTGTGTGTGCATGCAAGGTGAGTTCCTCCGCAGTGCTACTCCCCCTGCAACCCCTCGTTCCCTGCTTTCACCCTCATGCTACCTGGCAATCCTATGCAGGAGGTGGCTATGGGTGACTTAATGTCCACTGTTTAGCATCACAAAGGCTGTTTATCTTGGCTTAGGGTTGCCAGGCCACAGCCGGCAACCCCCGGAAGAACGGGTGCCAGTGGGCGATCAGCTTGAATGCCAGGAGGCATGCTTGGCTTGCTCCAATTCCATTTTCACTTCCCAATCCACTTCTGGGACCTGTCCCACTTGGGCTTTAATTTCCTAGCATATCTGCTCGACTGTCCGCCTCACAGATGGATTTACTGGCACAGGCACTCCCTGAAGTTGTGCTGCTGACTGCCCCATCCCTTCGGCACAGGCTGCCAGCTTGGCTGGGCCCTCCTGCTTCTGACCCTTCCATTTGTACTACAGCTGTCCCTTTGGACACTCTGTTCAGTGCCGAATCTGCTCCTGCCAGCACTTCCATCTGTTCTTGTTCCTGTAGGAAACTCTCTGTGCCACAGCGGTGCCAGGAGGGTCTACGGTGCTTTCCAGGAGTAAGCCACGGCTGTTGGGGCTTTGATTTTGTGCTGTGTAATGGAACAGCCTTTATCCTCATCCTTCTGATACAGGTCTCTGTTTAAAAAAATTTAATTTGGCAAGGATTAAATGTTGCCGGCTACTGTACTGTAAGAGAAACTGCTGAGACACCAATTAACATTTCATTGCTAAGAGTCATCCATTTGTTATTTGTAGCTGTGGCCAAATTTGGGTATTTGAACTTTAAAGGCTTTGTTTGCATGGTCTGCAGCACATCAGAAAATGACAAAAACAGCTAAATCCTCTTTAAATAATATGGGCTAGAAATTGTCGGCCTGCTCCTCAGCTAATTTGAAGTTTCAGTCATGAGGGTGAACTGGAGACTAGAAATATCTTAAGTGAACTGCTCTAATAATTTCTACAAAATTAAATTTTGTGGATGGTACTAAGGGAACAAAGGAGAAATAAAATGGATACCTTTCAAAAACTGAAAATGTATGAGTAATATTCTTTCAAAACAGAAAAGTAAACGAAGCTGATTTGGCTCTATTAGTGATTTTAATTTGCAGATTTAATTTGCTTTTAATTTTTACAAAACAACAACAAAATGGCACTATATCTCATCCATCTGAAAACTCTCTCAAGAGCTAACAACAAGTAAATTGTAAAGAAAGGCAAAGAAGGAAAGAAACGTAGGGAAGGCAGATCAGTATGAACAAAAAAGGGGGAAAAGGAACACAAAAACCTGTCTCTTCTCCTCTGCTGTTCTATTTTTGAGTTAATGTTTTCTTTCTCATTTGTGTGTGTACTCTGCCTTCCATTTCAGCTAGAAAAATGTAAATCAGCTTGCATTTCTTATTTAAAAGATGCATTTTCTTTAATCCTTGAGTTTGGCGAGGCACATTGCTGCACTCAGGATCCATCAAATGCTGACCTGATGACATGGAAAATTCACGGTGACTGTTTTCATTTTACCAAGAATATATTTATTTTTGGATTCTGTGCTACATGCCCAGGAACACTGTCCACATTCATCAAAACAGTTGTAGGTATTTGAAGAGCTGCACATGCAACAGCAAGGTGTATATACTGAAAAAGAAGAAATGCAATTGCTACTCCTGTTTTCTACTATCAGTCATATTACTCCAGCTTGCCTACTAGCTGTACTACACCCTTAGACACATACATCCATAGCTAAAAAAATGGGCCAGCTCTACCATGAGGCAGACAATTCTCAGATTTTGGATGCCATTAAAGATGTGGATAATTTGGGTGCTGCCAGTTTAAATGGGAAGAGAAGGCATCATGGTATAGCCTGAACTAGATATGGGCACGAATGGGAAAAAAAACCCCAAACGCTGTTCGTAGTTCTTTGCCGTCAACGAATACAAACAGACGAACAGTAACAAACAAGTCTCATTAATTAACATGTTCGATGTCTGTTGTTTGTGGGGGCCAGAATGGCCCCCGTTGGACTTAGAGAGCTCATATGCACCGGGAGTGATCAGCAGGATCTCCCCCAGCCATCACCCATGTTTGGTCAAGATTGCAATATGGATCTTGGACTTATACATTCCCAAATCCAATGCCCTCAGGAAACTCCCACTTGATATAATTGGGGCCACCAGTTGACTTTGGCCCCGTGTACAAGCGGTGGACTCAAAGGCGGGCTGGCTCCCCTCTAGGGGGCAGTTAGTGTTGCCACTCACTGGCAGCACCCCCCATGTGCCCGCCCACCAGGCCTCCCAGAAGCTACTTTCCGCCTCAGTATAGAGGTGGTTGATGTTTGCGGCTGCTGGCCCTGGTGGGCTGGGGGAGACAGTGGCGTGCCACCTCCCCTCTAGGGGGCAGGGTGTGTAGCTGCTCACCGGTGGCACCCCCCATGTGCCCGCCCGCCAGGCCTCAGAGAACTTGATATTTCCAGCGTAGGCCAGAAGGTGGGTCATGTCGGCAGCCACTGGGCCTGGTGGGCTCGGGGAGGCAGAGGCATGCCGCCTCCCCTCTAATGGGTGGGGTGTGTGGCTGCTCGCTGGTGGCACCCACTATGTGCCTGCCTGCCAGGCCTCAGAGAATTTGATATTTCTGGCATAGGCCGGAAGGAGGGTGATGTCGGTGGCTGCTGGGCCTGGTGGGCTGAGGGAGGCAGTGGCATGCTGCCTCCCCTCTAGGGGGCAGGGTATGTGGCCACTTTCCAGTGGCACCTCCCATGTGCCCACCTGCCAGGCATCAGAGAACTTGATATTTCTGGCATAGGCTGGAAGGAGGGAGATGTAGGTGGCTGATGGGTCTGGCGGGCTAGTGGTGGTGTGCCATCTCCCCTCTAGGCAGTAGGGTGTATGGCCACTCGATGGTGGCACACCTCATGAGCCCGCCTGCCAGGCCTCCCAGAAGCTACTTTCCACCTTGGTAGAGAGGTGGGTGATGTTTGTGGCTGCTGGTCCTGGCGGGCTGAGGGAGGCGGTGGCATGCTGCCTCCCCTCTAGGGGGCAGGGTATGTGGCCACTCGCCGGTGGCACCTCCCATGTGCCCACCCACCAGGCCTCAGAGAACTTGATATTTCTGGTGTATGCCAGAAGGAGGGAGATGCAGACGGCTGATGGATCTGGCGGGCCATCTCCCCTCTAGGCAGTGGGTTTGTGGCCACTCGATGGTGGCACACCTCATGAGCCCACCTGCCAGGCCTCCCAGAAGCTTCTTTCTGCCTTGGTATAGAGGTGGGTGATGTTTCTGGCTGCTGGCCCTGGCGGGCTGGGGGAGGCGGTGGTGTGCCGCTTCCCCTCTAGAGGGCGGGGTGTGTGGTGGCTCGCTGGCAGCACCCCCCATGTGCCCGCCCACCAGCCCTCAGAGAACTTGATATTTCCAGTGTAGGCTGGAAGGAGGGTGATGTCAGCAGACAGAGGCTTCCTGGCCACATTGTGGAGCAAAACCGGGAGGACCCCAACACTTATGAGGCATGAGCCAAGAAACCCACTGATCTTCTCTTCAGGGCCAGCGAACATCATGCACCTTCTTGCCTTCATGGAAAGGACAGGATGGACAGGACAGGAGAGGAGAGGTCGCAGGGCGGGGTTGGGGCAGTTCCAGAGAGGGAGAGGTCGAAAGAGGGACTGGGTACTTGTATGGGAGAGGAGGTCAGAGGCTCTGGGAGGACGGAGGACTGGGAGGACCCCAACATCTACTGTGTTGGATTGTGCAGACTGCTCCGGGAGAGGCTTGTCCACCCCTCCTGTGTCGAACTGGAGGCTGCCACCAACATCACCCACCTTCCTGCCTTCGCAGAAAGGAAGTGAGTTGCGGAACCCATTCCCCCCATGCACAGGAGGAACAGCAGGTGCCCATGGACAGGGGTGCGCCATGCAGCACAACCATGTCAGCAAAAGTTTTTGAGGTGCCCTTTGTGCCCCAAAGTGGTGGTAGCGGAACCCACCTTTCTGCCTTTGTGGAAAGGATGGGATGGGCAGGACAGGAGAGGTCGTTGGAAAGCATCGTACTAGTTCCATCCAGAGGGGGCAAGGTTGAAAGAGGGACTGGGAACTTGTCTGGGAGAAGACGCAATGGGCTGGACAAGTTTGAAGAAGGAGCAAGGATGAAAAAAGGGGGTGGGGGGAAAACCCCCACAAACTCAACCCTCTGTCTGTCTGTCTGTCTGTCTGTCTGTCTGTCTGTCTCTCTCTCTCTCTCTCTACGTGTATATATACGTGTGTGTGTGTATATATATATACATACGTGTATACATACACGTGTATAGATAGATAGATAGATAGATAGATAGATAGATAGATAGATAGATAGATAGATAGATAGATAGATAGATATAAAGGAGTATTTATTATAGATGTGCACCAATATAGATTAAAAACAAGTTTAAAACATAAGGCCTGAATGGCAGGCTACATATAGATACACAAGTTTGCTAAAACATCTCAAAATACAGATGATGGTACAGTGCAATGACCAACACAAATAGACCAAGGTACAGTATAAACTGACCAGATGCGTTTCGGCCCTAAGGCCTTCCTCCGTGGTCAATTGTAAACAGTTTATGATCAAACACACCCACACATATAGAAACCAATCATGCAATGCTCCCAGTGTTTTATCTAGAGCTGTAACAACAGAAGAAAGGGTGGGGGAGGAAAATTTGTAATATAATATAGTCCATTATTCCGTGCTAGAATTATTCTAGGTCAAATACTGGATCAGAATTTACCTCTAGTATTGTGTAATAAACTACAAATATTGCAGTAGATCCAGGACTGCATTTACACACTGCTCTTCGTTTATTGTTGCACTCTAAAGAAAAAATGTCCCAAATTAGAAAATTATACCCTAACATGCTCTTAATTGACCCTCCAGGTTCTCCAAACCCAATCGCAAAACAACATGGATTCCAATGTATAGGAGTGTGTTATATCAATCTGCAGTAAAGATAAAATGGCACTTTAACCTAAGAAGGTTCAGCTATATGAAAAGGTAGGTGATGCAATGTCTCCCATGTGATAAGAAGATAAGCTCTCAAAGGAGGTGGAGGGGAGTGGGGGAAGGAAGAGAGAGAAGGAAGGGAACTCTGGAATGGCAAAGACACAGCACCTATTCAGTTAGGGCAATAGTCCAAGTTTGGAGAAGGGTCATATTGGGGCCATTCAGAGAGGGAGAGATTGAAAGATGGAACAGGAACTTGTTTGGGAGAGGAGGGCAAATGGTTACCAGCCATGGAAGCAGCCCTGAGAACTGAGGGGGCTAGACCCTGCTGCAGAGAAGCTTGGCCTAGAACCACAGTAGACTAGAGTGGCTCAGAGCCCAGGTAGGTCTAGGTCCATGGAGGATTACTTGTCAGAACTGTGGCTAGATAATGTCCTCACTCCAGACTACCTTCTGCAATCAGACAAAAGCCCGTTGTTTTCAAAAGTTTACTGAAGAAAGAATTCATTATAGTCCACGGGCCTAGATACAATATCCAGGCTGGTACACGTGTATTGTTACGAACGACAGGCAAAGCATGAGTTACAAAGTATCAGAACCCCGCAGGCCCAACCTCCCCCCATAGTTCTCAAAACAATCCCTTTGAAGCTGAGAAAGCGAAAGTTTCCCAAGGCTGGAGAAGCGATAGCCAAAACAATCCTCTTCTGTGAGATAGCTGCTGGGAACATCTTGGCACCTGGGAACAAAGCACTAGAATACTGAAAGAATTAAAATGGAGTCCCTTCGGTTACATACATATACTTCAACCCTGACATTCTGCCTCCCATAAGATGCCCCTCCCCCAGGTTTGAGCGGATACCGGGTGTGAAATGTTCTGACAAGTCTGGGTGCATGTACATGCGAAGAGTGCACCCATTCATCAAACCCAGAGTCAAAGTCCTTCCATCTGATAAGGTAAAATAATTGGTTTCTTTTAAGTTTTGAGTCCAAAATTTGCTGGACTTCGTAATGGGTTTGATCATCAATTAAAGTTGGTATGGGAGGGGCCCGAGCATGCCAGTGGTCTGCTGCTGGTGCTTTTTTCAGAAGACTGACGTGGAAGGTATCATGAATGTGGCGCAAATTCTTTGGTAAATCCAATGCAACAGTCACTTTGTTGATTACTTTTCTAACAGGAAAGGGTCCCAAAAATTTCAAAGCTAGCTTGCGGCTGGTTTGCGTTACTTTCAAGTTTTTTGTGGACAGGTAAACAAGGTCTCCCGGTTGCAAGTCCCATTCGGCCGCACGATGGCGGTCTGCGTATTTTTTGTAATCCTGTTTGGCTTTGTCTAGATGCTGTTTAATTAGAGTCCATTGTTGAGTAGCTTCCCCCCACCAATCTGAGACGTCTTTGGCTGTGGAAGTAGGAGGGGGAAGCGCTTCAAATGGGAAGGGTTTGAAGTGAAAACCATAAACGACCTTAAAAGGAGTCTCTCCAGTAAATGCATGTACACTGTTCTTATAGGAAAATTCTGCGAGGGGAAGCAAATCGATTCAGTTGTCTTGTTGAAAGTTAATATAGCAGCGGAGGAACTGTTCTAGTATTTGGTTAGTCTTTTCCGACTGCCCGTTGGTTTGTGAGTGATGGCTTGAACTTAAACCTTGTTCAATGCCCAGAATTTGTAAAAGCTCCCGCCAGAAGTTGGCAACGAATTGTCCGCCGCGATCCGAAATCACCTTCGATGCAAAAGAATGTAGTTTTACAATATGTTTTAGAAAGATATCTGCTAGTTTTCTAGCGGAAGGTATAGTGGTGCAGGGTATAAAATGGGCTTGCTTGGAGAATAAATCCACGACAACCAAAATACAGTTGTGCCCTTTGGAGGGGGGTAGATCAGTGATAAAGTCCATGGATATTATGTCCCATGGTCTGCTTGGTGTTTCTAGCGGTTGCAATAGTCCTGGTGGTTTGCCTTTGCGGGATTTGGCACTGAGGCAAATGGGGCAGGATGCTACATATTGGGAAATGTCTTTGCGCATGCCCGGCCACCAGAATTGGCGTTGTACTAAATGAAGTGTTTTCAAGTACCCATAGTGTCCTGCCGTAGGGGCATCGTGACAGCGTTGTAAAACTTCCTTTCTTGGACTTTTGGGTACATAGAAGCGATCTCCCCAAAGCCATTCTCCTTGTTCAGACTGTTGCAGTTTGTCTTTGGGTACATTTCCCCCCTCCTTTTCCACTTCAGCTTTCAGTTTTAGTCTCCACCCCTGATCGGGTTTAGGGGGTTGGGTTGAGCGGCTGCGCGTGGTCACCACACCCCCTAATTGCGTAGGCAAAAAGACGGTGTCTATTGTCTCCTCCCTTTTGCTTTTGTGCTGGGGCATGCGTGATAGAGCATCAGTGAGAAAGTTAGTTTTGCCCAGTAAAAAATTCAAAGTGAAATTAAATTTAGAAAAGTATTCCGCCCACCGCAGCTGTTTAGCATTTAGTCACCGGGGGCTGCGTAAGGCTTCTAAATTCTTGTGGTCCGTCCATACCTCAAAGGGATGACGGGCTCCCTTCCAACCAGTGTCTCCCGGCAGCAAGTGCTGCTTTTACAGCGAAAGCTTCCTTCTCCCACACATTCCAATTTCTTTCTGCTTCAGAAAATTTTTGGGACAGGAAGGCACATGGCTTAAGTTTTCCATCCTCCCCCCTCTGCAAAAGTTCGCCTCCAATCGCGGTGTCGCTGGCATCGACCTGCACCACGAAGGGGCGATTTTCATCGGGGTGTTGTAGGACGGGTTCAGAAACAAACTGCGTTTTTAGGTGGCTGAACGCCGTCTGGCACTCTGGCGTCCAGCGTAATTTGGCACCAGGTTTTTTGGCTTGCTTTCCCTTGTCTTTAGTTTTCAGTAGTTCAGTCAGGGGAAGCGAGATTTGGTCAAAGTTCGCTATGAATTCTCTGTAAAAGTTGGCAAAGCCCCAAAAGGATTGCAATTCCTTACGGGTAGAGGGTGTTTGCCAGTTTTGGACTGCTTGTACTTTGCCCGGGTCCATTTTTAGACCCTCTTTGGAGATGCAATAGCCTAGATAAGTGAGTTCTGTTTTATGAAACTCACATTTAGATAATTTGATGGGCAACTTGTTACACATTAGAGTGGTCAGAACCTTTTTTACAAGTTCCACATGTTCTTCTTCCGATTCTGAATAAATTAACACATCATCCAGGTACACTACTACACCTTGGTATAAGAATTCATGCAGTACTTCATTGATCATGGACATGAAAACCGAAGGGGCCCCAGCCAGGCCAAAAGGCATAACTAAATATTCAAATTGGCCGAGGGGCGTGTTAAAAGTGGTTTTCCATTCATCACCTGCTTTGATACGAACGTGGAAGTAAGCATCTTTTAAATCCAATTTTGTAAAGATCTTACCTTGTGCCACGACGTTGAGCAAATCTCTGATGAGGGGGATGGGGTAGGCGTTGCTGGAGGATACTGCGTTAAGTCCTCTAAAATCCGTACAAAGTCTTAATCCCCCATCCTTCTTTTTTACGAAAAGTACTGGAGCCGCATGCGGACTGTTAGCGGGTCTAATAAATCCTCTTTGAAGATTGGTGTCAATGAATTTTCGAAGTTCTTCCCTCTCGTTAGGGCTCATGGGATATAGTCTGCCCTTGGGCAAAGAGGCGCCCGGTAATATCTCCACTGCACAGTCCGTCCTTCTATGGGGAGGTAAGGAATTAGCTTCTTCTTCAGTGAAGGCTTGAGTGTAAGCTCTGTATTGTTTGGGTATTTGGTTGATTTCTTCTTGAGTGAGAAGAGCGTGTTCAGTGAGGGTAGGATTGGTACCCCAGTTTTGATTCCACCGGTGACTTTTACAAGTATCATGGGTGAACGTGATACTCCCAGCTGCCCAGTCTATGTAGGGGTTGTGATCCCACAACCATCTGCTTCCCAGAATCAATGGATATTTGGCGGTGGCACTAATTACAAAAGATCTCACTTCCCAGTGTTGCCCCATGCCTGTTATGACTGGTGCCGTTTCGGTAGTAACCAGATTCATGTTAGTGCCATCCATTTGTTCAAAAATAACTGGAGTTTCCAATTCTTTAATGGGAAGTACTAATCCATTCACTAGGGCCGGTGCAATAATGTCTCTAGAGCAGCCCGAGTCTATGAGAGCTTGAACACGGATGTGCATTTTTCTATCTGGATTCACTAACGTTACTGGAATGAAGAGTATGGACCCTTGCGGTCTGTTCAAAGTGGGAACTGACTGAGGTTTGATCTGCCGTTTGGGTCCTTTCACGACAGATCCATTTCGTTTCCCGAGGTAGGACTCTCTGGATTTTCCTCCCCGGTTAGAGCTGTTGAATCATAGTCCATAATTTCTTCTAGCTCTAACCCTCTTTCGGGAGGATTTCTACGAGAAGCTCCTCTGCCTCTTGTTGTTCTAGGAGCTGGTGTCGGGCGTTGTGGCGCCGGGTAGGCTGCGGGGGCTGGACGTCTTAGTTGGAGCGGAGGTCGTTGCACAGGCCGGTACGGACATTGCGCCGCAAAGTGACCGCTTTGGCCACATTTGCATGAGGGCTCTATCCAACAACTTGGGATTCATGCCTTGTTTGAACAGAATTATTTTGGTCGATTCCTCACACCTTGGGCATTTGGCGGCAAGCTGTCGGAATTTTGTAACATAGTCTCTGGCCGACATGTTGCCTTGCCTAATGGACTGCAGTTCTGTTCGAGCTCTTGTCTCCTCTAAAGGGTCTTGCGTGTTGGTTGCCACGATGGACAGATCCAGCCAAATGGCAGATTTACTCGCCCAATACTCCAACAGGTTGGAATGGAGGGGGGCTTGGTAGGCTCCGCAAGGTACTCACGCACCATGGTCCCTGCAGAGTCCTCCACTGTGAGAGACATGCCCACCGTGCTGCGGTCAACCACACAGTCCACCGACGAGGCCCAGAGATCAAGTGAGGCCATTTGGGTGGCTCTCTCCTGGCTTGGCTCTCTTCTCACTTCCTCCTCCTCCTCCTCCTCCTCTGCTGCCTGCCCCTTGCCCCTGCCTGGTTCCCTCCATCCTACCTTCTCTGCCTGGAAATGGAGGAGTGCTGTGCGTAGCTCCTTTTTCCAGCACTGCATCTGACCCACCCACATGGTGATGCTGCCCTTGATTTGGGGGTCACAGAGGGAGGCCATTTGGTATGGCACCTCATGGCGCAGAAGATGCAAGTGCTTGCCCATGCATGCCTGCATCCTCCTCACAAATTCCCTGACCCTGGGGAGCAGCTCTTGCTCGAGCTCCTTGGCCATGAACTGGTCGAGCCTATGGATCAGGGGGATGACCTGACCCAGGCTGGCCTTGTACAAGCTCAAGATCTTGGTGGCATCCTTAAAGGGTATCAGCTTCTGGGACATCTGGGCAAGGACTCTTCATTCCATGGAGCTGAGGCTCAGCTCCTCTCCCCTCCTCAGAACATCAGAAGATGACAGGATGTTCTGCAACTGGCCCTTCTGCTTCACTAGAAGACATACCATGTCGTAGGTGGAGTTCCAGCGGGTGGGCAGGTCCTGGAAGAGTTGGGGCTCGGGGTCCCCCCTCCCCCTACCTCTGGAACAGCTCGCATGTAGAGTTTATGCTGCGGGAGAAGTGGAAAGCGATGCGCCGGCAGCTGTCCAGCAGATTGCGCATCCACAAAGTTCCCTTGTCCCAGCTGTCCCTTGGCAGCCCAAGCACATCATGAGGAGCAGCTAGTGCTCCATGCACACCAGGCCCGGGAGGCATGCCTCTTTCATTGATGCCAACATGTTGCTTCCCGCATCCGTCACCATGAAGCCACAGACAAACCCTCCCCCCCGTCCATCAACTCCCTCAGTGCCACTTTTATGGTGGTGTCAATGTTCTTCCCAGTATGGACATCATCCACCCCCTGGGCCTGGAAAAGAACTGCCCTGTAGCCCGGTGTCAAGCATGGCACCTTTTTCTGGGTGCCAGATCTTGGCCTGGGGCAGCGGAGGTCCTTTGATTGCCACCAGTGGGTGGTGATGGCAAGGTAGTTGTGATGGCAGCCACTCCAGAGGTCTGCCGTGAAGTGTACTGTATGGCCTGTGGTGGCCAACAGCTCCCTGAGCACCATGTTTTGCACAGACTGGTAGAGGGCAGGCAGGACTTGACGCCCAACGGTGTGCCATGATGGCACAGAGAACCATTAGGCAAAGTGCTGGAGCAGCCTTTGGAAGCCCACACACTCCACAATGAATAGGAGGAATCCTTGTAGGGAAATCATTTCTACCACAACGCGAATGCCCGCCTCCTGAGCCCTTGACCTCACCCTTTTCAGCAGCACTATCCCTGACCCCGATGGAACAACCTCCCAAAGGGTGGCCTGCCTGACCATTCCGCTCCCATCAGCAGCACCCTCGGGGCAAGGTTTCTTGCTTGGGGTGGATTCCGGTGATCCTCCCATTGATCCCTGCTCAGAGGAGCAGGTGGCTTTCTGTCTTCCCCTGCCTGATGTTCCACTGGCTGAAGATGGAGACCACAGGCTCGGGGGGTGCATCTTCAGGTGCCTAGTCAGGACCGTTGATGACAGGTGCTTCGGGTCATTGCCTCTATGCACCAGGCCATCACAGACACAGCACCGCACCACACGGGGGTCATTTGGAAGTACCCCAAAGTGCCTCTATACAGAGAGTTTGAACCGTGGCCCACTAACTGTTCCAGGAGATGGATGACGAAGGGTTACTGGCTGCGCTGTGGAGCTGGCAATGGAAGATGGAGTGAGGGGTGGACTTCAGGCAGGAACAGCACCGGGAGTTTGGGATGGGTACGGGATGGATGTTTCATCGAACCCCAACCATTCCTCCATAGATCCCTCACCCTCTTCCTCCTCAAACAGTTTAAAGAGTTCCTCTTCCCCTGGAGGCAAGAGCTCTTCGACCTCCTCCACAGCCCTCACAGGTGATTTTTGGGGAGCGGGAGTTTCTGCTGCCCCAGAGCCCTGCCCTGCTTCCCGTGGAGCAACCGGGACAATTTTTGCACTTCCCCCCATGACCACACTTAGCCCCCGGCCGAAGCCTCATTGTGCCAGCAAAGAAGAATTAAGGAGGAAAGAAAATGAGAGAACATTGTGAGCCCTCAGCTGAGGCACCCACTGAGCTTGGCTCCATGGCCTGGCAGCAGCCCTGGAACCAGAGAGAGGGGGTTGAGCCCTAGCCCAGCACTCCCAGAGATGTGACCAGATCAGGCACTAATAATCAGGGTGAGCCCTCAGCCGAGATGTCCACTGAGCTTGGCCCCAGGGCCTGACAGCAGCCCTGGAACCAGAGGGGATAGATCCCTATCCCACCCACCACAGACAGAAAAAATCCCAGCTCCAATGCACTCTCCCTGTCTATCTTCCAAAATGCTAGCAACAGCTCTGTCCCGCTCCACTGCCTTCTGAAACTTAAAAGCCAGAGCTTGGAGCATGCTTCCTTTTATAACCAGAGGTCTCGTAGATAAAAGCAGGAGGACTGTGGTTGGCAGTAAGAACTGCCTAACAGGGTTTGCCGGAAGACCTGCCCATCAAGCTAAATTGAGCTTAGATTGGGGTTTCCAGGGCGACAGAAGGAGTGCAGAGTTCAGGCAGTCCCTGCCTCTGTTGGCAAGGGAATTGATTGAAGGTGCCTGACTGTCTGGCTTCACGAACAGCAGACGAACACAACGAATGATGCTTCCGACAACCACTTGTTCGTTTAGAATGGGGTGTCACAATTTCACAAACAGCTTGTTCGCGAACCACAGAACGGGCTGTTCGTGGCTTTTTTGCATTCATAATGCTGTTCATGCCCATGTCTAGCCTGACCTCATCAGATCTTGGAAGCTAAGCAGAGTTGGTACTTGGATGGGCAACCACCAAGGAAGACTGCAGAGGAAGGCACTGACAAACCTCCTCTGCTTCTCACTTGCTTTGAAAGCTTCTTGCGGTGGTCGCCATAAGTTGACTGCGACTTGATACACACACCCATGGCTTAAATGATGCTTTTGATTTGCACGAAAGGGATTTCCAGGGGCGGGCAACTCCCACAATCAGCACTGTGCTTGTGGTGGGGACCAGGGAGGGCAAGCAAGCCAGTTTCCCTCTAGAAGAAAAGAGCCAAAACTTTTCAGAAGGCTCTGGGGTCATGTATGACTGTACCCATTCATCCATGCCAATGTTAATTCTGATGCTTATGTTCTAATGCCAGTTATTGTAAACATAATCCTAGTGTAACCCAATTTCCTGTTGCTAGTATTCCGACAGTTCCTCAGGCTTTCACAGGTGGCTATCTGTTGAACTCAACTATTTACGACCTTGGACTATGATATGTCTCTCTTCTTAGTGGCACAGCATGATAGCACAAATATTCACAATGTTCTCACACCGAAAAAGTGGCAAGGGATTGTTTGGGAACTGGGAGGGGGAAGAAAAGCAGGGTAGAAAAGAGATGTAATTTTCCCATGTTGCCATTCTTGTCAAACTTCTTCTAGAACTACTTAGCTGCTTACTTTACTCCTAAGTAGACCTTTGGCTCTGAATCTGGAAAAGATCTGATTTCTGAATAAAAGTCATTTAACCAAGGACCTGTGTCTTGCTATAATGATCCAGGGATCTGTCTGCCATGTCCTGTCATCCAGAGCCTGACAGCTGGAAGGAAGTGAGGGTGTTCATCCAAATTCAGGTGATTTTGACGAACAAAATCACCATGTTCCACCCGTTGCTGAGTGCAGTCCTGTGCTGGAGCAGTTTCTCGTCTTTGTTTTCCTGCTCCACAGAATCAGTCAATCAATCAGCCCACTGCAACATGCAGAAGCACTTCTGGGGTGGCACAATGGGTGCTGGAATGCTCCCGTGCTTTACAGTGGGCCGATTTAGGCCCTGAATGGGCACTATTTGGCCCATTTGAGGCCAAAATTGGTACACTGCAGAGTGCGGGAGTGCGCTATGCCACCTGGGAGCACACCCTTCGAGGTGCAGTCCCCTACCTTTCCCCCAATCAGCCTGGTAAGCAGGGGTGGGGGGTGGAGGGTGGGAGCAGCAGGGGGGGGGACTGGCAACTCTAGTCAGCAATCAAGTAGTGACAGGGGGTCCAGTTTGCTGCATCTTCCCTGACACCATGTGGTCTCCCCCCTCCCATAATATATCTTCCTGTCACAACAGACATTTTTTTGCTAGTATATGTTAAAAAAGAACCTAGAACAACAAGCTCAGTAAGCACAGTGGCATCGGCACTAACTAGAGAACCCACCCCCCTCCCCGCAGCTCCTTTTGACCACAGCCACTCCAGGCCTTAGGCAGAAGGAAGGTTCCTGTTCTTTTGTTTTTTCAGTCTCTGGGTTCTCTCTGAGGGTGTATCCACATGCAACTCATGAATCCAGACCCAGGCTTAAATAAAACTTATTTATTTACAGTGTGTTGCTGAGCATAAAGCACTTGAATTCAGGCAACAGACCAAACAAATAATCTGTCTGTTGCTAGATAAAACCTGCCTATCTAAAACTTCTAAAGCTTGCTACTTTTGCATCTCTGAACAGCTTCTTAGCTGGTTCTTTCTCACTGGCTTCTTTAGCAGGGGTGCCCTCTCCCATGCCATGCTGCACGGGGCATGCTGAAGCACTGAGGAATGTGGAGCCTGCAGCTTCTCTCTCATATGATGGTAAAGGAATGATAGCTAGAGAAAAGAACTGGGTGAGCTGGGAGTAGGGTTGCCAGGTCCAATTCGGTAAATACCTGGAGAATTTGGGGGTGGTGCTTATGCTTAGCAAAGGATGAGATGGCACTTCGTGTGATGTCACTTCTGGACTGCCAACCCTAGCCCGGGAGGCCATCTTTTCAGGACTCCAGCCATCAGTCTACCAACCAACAGCTTACCATATGAAAACTCGGGAGCGTAGATTTGAGCTGTGAGAGCCAGTCTCTCCAGGTTGAATCTCTGGGGAACAGAGACTGGCCTGCAGGTGTTAGAATCAGCAGAGCCAGAACATTTTTGAGCTAGGCTGAAGCCTGGGCCTGCCTGCAAACATTTGCACCACTGAATTGAAGTCCAGCCATTCTGGATAAAAACCTGGCTTTAACTGACAACTTCCTTCCAGCATCATAGAAGACAATTGAATTAAAGACATCACATCTTCAGCATAAAAGATCAGCTTCCAGGTTTCTCACAGAATGCAAATCAGAGTGAGACACAATATCTGCCACTAACCAAAGGCAGAGCTTATGCCTGGTAAATACAAGGTAAGAAAGAGACAGGAGGGAGTCGGGAAAAGGTAGACTCTGAATCTAATGCAGCCCATTTCTGCGCAGGATCCTCTCTCCAGCCCTGTAGGTACTCTTAAATGCTCTGATCTAGGGCCTGGCAATGCCTTTTAGCCTGTCCCTGACGCGCATTAATCAAAGAGCAGCAGGATGTTTGCCTTAGGGGCAACAGGCAATGGTGCTGTCAATCTCCTGTTTCTCTTGATATAGATTCTGCTCTGTGTTTTAAATAGGATACCTTGGATCACAGTGCTTGAAATCAAGACAGGAAGTGCTTTATCATTTTATGTGGGAATCCAGAATGTGCTGTCAAAGGCAGGAGGTGGGGACTGACGTGTGGGCTCCTGACGAACAAGGATCAGAACCAGAGTGCTCAACAGTGCAGAAGATGCCACTTGTTCTCTTTGACTTTATTCCCTGAAGCACACCTTTAAGGTTGGCTTCATCCTCCGTCTTAAGGGCAACTGTTTATGTTGCAGCGGAAACAAGTCACCAAGTGATAATGAATGCAATCAGTAGAAATGATCAGTCATTACTCAGTGGCAGTGAATGCCATCAGAAGTGAAGCTGGCTTTCTTTTCTGTTTTGAAATGTCTTCATTTAAAAAAAATGTGTATGCCACCTGTCAGATGAGGCAGTTAAGAAGAGATGTAAGACAATCCACTACAACATCCACAGTTAAGGAGGGGGGGGGCGGAGAAAAGGAGACAGCAAGTAATATTTGGTGTAGTGGTTAAGAATGGTGGGGCTCTAATCTGGAGAACCGGGTTTGATTCCTCACTCCTGCGCTTGAAGCCAGCTGGGTGACCTTGGGTCAGTTACAGCTCTCTCAGAGCTCTCTCAGCCCTGCCCACCTAACAGGGTGATTGTTGTGGGGATAATAATAATGTATTTTGTAAACTGCTTTGAGTGGGTGTTAAGTTGTCCTGAAGGGTAGCATATAAATCAAAAGTTGTTGTTGTTGTTGTTGTTATTAGGAGGAGGAGGAAGAGGAGGAGGAGGTTGAGTAGCTTCCCACAGCCAACTCACAAAGTTGTGCTTTGCTTTTTCCCCAAAGATCAGGATACCTGAGGATAGCAGCATGTTCTTTGGCAGACTGTCCCACAGGCCTGAGGGAATTTGTTGTCTCCTGTTCCGACTCACCTCAGGAGTCTGCCTTAGAAACACCCTAAAGTCCAAGCCCACCCTAGGCCTGTCCTGAGTAAGAACATTCTATGGGCCACTCAGAGGAAAACAACTTGACACAATTTCCTGTCGTTTAATCCAGGGGTTCTTCTGACCAAGCGTGTGCATCATGAAAGTTTTTGTTTCTGTTTTGGTTTTGTGGGTTCTAGAATAATTCTGTTCCATTACTAGTTTGTTCTGGAATAGCCAGTGGTGGCTCAGAACTGATCCGTTTGTTTTTTTTAAGTTTTGGTTTGTTGCTTGCACGTTGGCTGCACATGCACAGATGCATGCTGTTCTTTTCAAGGGGGTGGGTGGGAAAAAGAGGCTCTGGGGCAGCTGTTTTCAGGCTTAATCAACATTACCAAACATTAGTCCCCTTTCTCGTCTAAACCATTGATCCACTGAGTTTTTCCACAAGTACAGTAACACACACATAACAACAGACACGTAGAAGGTGAGTAGATGCAGAGGAGTTAGCCGTGTTAGTCTGTGGTAGCAAAATCAAAAAGAGTCCAGTAGCACCTTTAAGACTAACCAATTTTATTTTAGCATAAGCTTTCGAGAATCAAGTTCTCTTTGTCAGATGCCTGATACAGAGACTGGTCAAACACAGAAGAGCAGGAGAGGGAAGAGGCAATTCGGGGGGGAGGGGGAGGGAGCAATCAAAACATTCCTTTGCTAGTATATGTAAACATCTCCTTTTGGTGTGTGTATCAGTTGGCTTCAAAGGAGTTTGCCCTGTTAGTTTGTAGAAGCCAAACAGCTAGACCATCCAATTCCAAAGCAGTATGGGCCTTCGATAACCACAGCTCTCACTGCCAGATGCATCTGACAAAGAGATCTGTGGTTCCCGAAAGCCCACGCCAGGTGCCACTGAGCTCCCCCAGACCCCACCTCTGTAAAGGAAATCTGTTACCTGTGGTAATGTGATAACCATTCATAGTCCCTATTCAGTCCCAGCTTGACAGAGTCAAATTTGCATATGAATTCCAGTTCAGCAGCCTCCCGTTGGATTTTGTTTTTGAAAGGTTTCTGTTGAACTACAGTGACCTTTAAGTCTTTGATGGAATGTCCTGGTAGATTGAAGTGTTCTCCCACTGGTTTCTGGACGTTTCCATTTCTAATGTCAGATATGTTTCCATTTATTCTTTTGCGTAGAGGTTGGCTGGTTTGTCCAATGTACAGAGCAGAAGGACATTGTTGGCACATGAGGGCATATATCAGATTGGAGGATGAGCAGCTGTAAGAGCCAGAGACAGTGTAGTTGATGCCATTGGGTCCTGTAATTGTATTCCCTGGGTAGATATAGGGGCAGAGCTGGCATCTGGGTCTGTTGCAGGGCCTGGTACCTGTGCTGTTGACTCTGCTGGCCGATTCATGGTTGTGAGTGAGAAGTCGTTTAAGGTTGGGGGGCTGTCTGTAGGCAAGGAAAGGTCTTCCACCCAGGGCTTCTGAGAGAGAGGTATCATTTTCCAGGATGGGTTGTAGTTCACTGATGATACGTTGGATGGGTTTGAGCTGGGAGCTATAGGTGACAACCAGTGGTGTTCTGTTGTTAGTTCCTTTAGGTTTGTCCTGGAGTAGGCTGTTTCTGGGTACTAGTCTGGCCCTGTTGATTTGTTTCTTCACTTCATTTGGTGGGTACTGTAGTCCCAATAATGCTTGTTGTAAATCTCTTAAGTGTGAGTCTCGGTCGAGAGCATTGGAGCAGATACGGTTGTAATGTAAGGCTTGGCTGTAGACAATAGACCGAGTGGTATGTTTAGGGTGGTAGCTGGAGGCATGTAGATATGAGTATCGGTCTGTTGGTTTCCGGTATAAGGTGGTATTTATTCGTCTATTATGTAGTCATACAGTGGTGTCCAGGAAGTGTACCTGTTGTGTAGAGTGGTCCAGGCTTAGGTTGATAGTAGGGTGAAAGTTATTGAAGTCTTGATGAAATCTCTCAAGAGCTTCCTTCCCATGGGTCCAAATGATGAAGATGTCATCCAGGAATCTTAAGTATAGTAGTGGTTCCAGTGGATGGGAGCTGAGGAAGCGTTGTTCCAAGTCCGCCATGAATATGTTAGCATATTGTGGTGCCATGCGTGTGCCCATGGCTGTGCCATTAATCTGTAGATATAAGTTGTCACCAAATTTGAAGTAATTGTGAGTGAGTACGAAGTGACAAAGTTCAGTGGCGAGGTGTGCTGTGGTTTTGTCCAGGATAATATTCCGTATGGCTTGCAGTCCATCCGTATGTGGGATATTGGTGTATAAAGCCTCCACATCCTTTACAGAGGTGGGGTCTGGGGGAGCTCAGTGGCACCTGGCGTGGGCTTTCGGGAACCACAGATCTCTTTGTCAGATGCATCTGGCAGGGAGAGCTGTGGTTATCGAAGGCCCATACTGCATTGGAATTGGATGGTCTAGCTGTTTGGCTTCTACAAACTAACAGGGCAAACTCCTTTGAAGCCAACTGATACACACACCAAAAGGAGGTTTACATATACTAGCAAAGGAATGTTTTGATTGCTCCCTCCCCCTCCCCCCCTAATTGCCTCTTCCCTCTCCTGCTCTTCTGTGTTTGACCAGTCTCTGTATCAGGCATCTGAGGAAGAGAACTTGATTCTCGAAAGCTTATGCTACAATAAAATTGGTTAGTCTTAAAGGTGCTACTGGACTCTTTTTGGTAGAAGGTGAGTGTTAATGGATGGAGTAGTGGGACATTCCCAAGTAGGCTATTGCCCCACCCAATGCAGTCCAGCATCATTAAAAACAAGCCTACTTTATGTTCACTTTTTTCTTTTCTATAATGCTAATAATTTATTACCTTTGTATTCTGCTGTTGCTTTTAGCTTCATGTTTCCTTGTGTTTTGCTCCTGCAATGAGGGGTGAATCCAAATCCCTCCGTTTGATGTGCAGCATTCTGCTGCAAAATGGAGCATTCTCACTGCCAATTTTCTCCATCACCCAAGTGCAGGCAGGCAAGTAGGTGGAATGATTGGCTGAATTCTGCCCCCCCCCCAACAGATCTAAGTTTTCCTTTTGTTGTGGGGGGGGGCAGGCAGGTTTTTGAAAGGGAGGAGTAGGTACATGTTTGCTAATTGACTCAGGAAAAAAGAGCCCTGAAAGACTATAGAAGCAATTTTAAACAGGTCTACTCAGATGTAAGTCTCATGTTATTCAATAGTGCTTGCTCTCAGGGAAATGTCTTTTGAATTGCAGCCTATGAGTGAAGTCACTCTTGCAAATGTTTTCAAAGCTGATAGAAGGGGAGGTGAGGGGTCTCCCCTTGTGAGGACTAGATTGGGAGGGAGGGAAACCCATTTCCTGGGAAACAACAGGGGAGGTGCACTCATGCTGTTGTTCACCGCTCTGAGTAATACACTAATCTGTCGAGAAGAGTGGTATATAAGCACAATTGTTGTTGTTGTTATTAATCTAATTCCCCCTTCATGCCAGCAGACTTAATTGATAATGAAAGGTCTCTCTTCCCTTGGGATTTCACTGGACTTGTTCAGGAAAGAAAGCAAGCCCAGTGCCTGCCTGCTGCTGGAAGGCATGAACTGAAAAGAAACACACAAACTTTTTGGTAGGACAGTCTCGTTACAGTTTAGTTTCCCGGATTTGGTCCAATGTTCCAAAAGCTGCTTTAACAAGCTGAACCACAATTATACAGGGAAACTCCCCTCCGCAAGCCAAATTACTACCCAAATTTAACAAACTTAACAATTCTTCAAAGAGAAATTTTCAGAAGCAGTATTATATATAGCAATTCCAATTTCAACCTCCATAAAGTGAATAAGTGTAAACAAGGATAAACAAGAATAACGTGCAAAATGGCAAGTCGATATACAGATAGAGGTTAGTATAAACCATAGAGAGTCTCAAAGTATATTCTTTAGAAGGTGCAGAAAGTGCTGCAGTGCCTTAATCAATTTTGTCCAGAACTGATCATTTCCTTGGATATTCCTTCCAGATGAAAGAAGGTAAAAGGATGTTAAATGGCTCTGTTCAATGAGAAGTCTGGCATTTCTACTCGTTTGACTGTTCTTTCTAAGGAATGTGCCAAACGATAAAGAAACATATTCCCAACACTGCAGAAATACAATTCATTTAGCTATCATTTAGAGCATAAAAAACCAGCCGAACCAGCAAGTTCTGAGTGTAATTCTGGCTAATTTTTTCCCTTGGTGCTGACTCCTCAAGCAAAGTAATTCCACCACTGCCCCTCACTCCTCTTCAGCAGCTGGCATACAAGACAAGAAGGTTCCCTTTGACTCTCAAAACTCATCCCCTGGAAATCTAGTTGGTCTTTAAGGTGCTACTGGACCCAAATCTTGCTCTTCTACTACAGACCAACACGGCTCCTCACCTGGAACTATCTTCATGTAGGAGTCAAGAAGACTCCATGACAGGGTTCAGTCACTTTAAATATTTGTAGAGTATGTGTGTGTGTGGATGGTTGAACTCAGAAAACCTGCTTTGCTATTGAAGTTAAACTGGCAACTTTCGAATTGAGATCTTTTGTGCCAAGAGCCCTCAGTCAGATCTCTCCCAGGTCCTACAAAGCTTGATATCTTTTACCAATCTGGATCTTTGGGATCTGAAATTTGCACAATGCTGGACTGACCCAGATTCATCTGAGTCACATTTGAATCCTCACATCCCCTGGACTTTGAGCTTGTCTCTTACTGGGCATTAACCCCTGAAAAGAGTCAGCTTCTCCTCACAGATCTCTCTCTCACAATAGGGACTGTAATCCCAGATTGGTATGTGTTGGGTCATAGAATAGAAATTTTATGTTAAAACCAGCATAGTTATCCTTATGTTGTTATTCAGTGAGGGGCTGAGGCAGAGAGAACAGTGGTTTTCCAAGTGCCACCAGAGGTGAGACCTGACCCAGGGATCCATTTTGGTTGCATTGAGATTTGACCCAGAGATCTGGCTATTGCTCCCACTCCCAGAGCTGCTACAGCTCAATATTTGATGTTTTTCTTACCTTTGCTATCCCAAACTTTCTTATTCTCCTATAACCACCATCTGTCCTTGAATTTGAAAACATTGTGAATGTTCAGGAGAGTTAATGCCCAGGAGTAATCAGTATGCTGTGGTGATGAAGGCTATTGAGAAGCGTGTTACTTGCTTCAGTGCACAGGGAACACCAAATACTCCAAGGCTAAACGGTTTTTTTTATCTTTGCAAATTTACTTTCATAGAGAAATGGAAAGGGATCAAGGCAACATGTTGCAATCCACATCTACGAAAATATGCTAATATTCTTTACTGTTTTGGGCACAATCTAAACTGTTACACAATATCCAGTAGAAAATACAAACAAATTATAAACAGGGTAAAGATGACGCACACCTTCTCTCTCCACATTGATATAATAATTACTAGGGAAGAATGACGGAGCTTTCTAACCTTGGGCCTTGACAGCTCTGTAACAAATGAACCCAGCTCACCTTCCATTAAACTGCACTCAAGCTTCACACTTGTGCTGATGTGACCTTTCTGCTGCATTTTGCCTGCGCAGTTCCGTTCCATGAATCATAGGGATTCTTAAACCTGACATTGTAGCCTTGCATTGCATGCATGGGAGGGGAGCTGGGTTATCCTCCACTCTTGAATGAAGACATGAGAGAAAGTAAATTAATTTAATACATTTTTAGCCTGCCCTCCCCTCAAGTGGGCTCAGGGCCATTAACAACATTGATGATATTAGAATAACATAAAATACAATATAAAACCAATGCTATAATACAAGATATAAAAATTCAAACCAAATCCAAGTGGCAGTGTGTGATGTTAATACACATCAGGAATTCATTAGGGTAGAGAGGGCAGGTTGCAGATGTCTCAGCTAAACAGAGAACCAAGGCCACAGCAGAGAGGCTGACCAAGTAACCTGCCCAAGTCTCAACCACTACCATAGGCATGGCAGAACATCTCCATCTTACAGGCCCATCGGAACTGTAACAAGTCCCGCAGAGCCCTAGTCTCGACACAGAAGGAATTCCACCAGGCTGGTGCCAGGGCTGAAAAGGCCCTGGCCCTGGTTAAAGCTAGGTGAACATCCTTGGGGCCAGGGACCTCCAGAAGATTTGCTCATTAAATTTGCTGATGATACCAAATTGGGAGCGGTAGCAAACACCCAAGAAGATAGAATTAAAATTCAACAAGACCTGAATACTCCGGAGAAGTGGGCAACTGTGAATAGGATGCAATTCAACAAAGAAAAGTGCACAGTATTACATCTGGGCCACAAAAATGGGAAGCACAAATACTGGATGGGGGATACACTTCTGGGCAGTAGTATATGTGAAAGGGATCTTGGGGTAAGAGTGGACTGTAAACTGAATATGAGCAGTCAGTGTGATGCAGTGGCAAAAAAGGCTAATTCAATCCTGGGTTGTATCAAAGGGGCCATAGCATCGAAACTGCAGGAGGTCATAGCCCCTCTCTATACTGCCTTGGTCAGGCCACACCTGGAGTATTGTGTGCAGTTCTGGAGGCCTCACTTCAAAAAGGATGTGGACAAAATCGAGAGGGTGCAGAGGAGAGCGACAAGGATGATCAGGGGTCTGGGGACTGAGCCCTACGAGGAAAGGCTGAGGGCCTTGGGAATGTTTAGTTTGGAGAAGAGGAGGTTGAGGGGGGACATGATTGCTCTCTTTAAATATTTGAAAGGCTGTCATTTGGAGGAGGGCAGGGAGCTGTTCCAGTTGGCAGCAGAGGGTAGGACCCAAAGCAATGGGCTAAAACTACATGCACAAAGGTACCGGCTGGATATTAGGAAAAACCTTTTCATGGTCAGAGTAGTTCAAAAGTGGAATCAGCTGCCTAGGGAGGTGGTGAGCTCCTCTTCACTGGCAGTTTTCAAGAAGAGGCTGGATGAATACTTGTCAGAGATGCTTTAGGCTGATCCTGCACTGGGCAGGGGGTTGGACTAGATGGTCTGTATGGCCCCTTCCAACTCTATGATTCTATGAAGATGTTGGTCGGCTGAATGAAGGGCCCTTTGGGGAGTATATAGTGAGAGGCTGTCCCGTAGGTATTGATTGAACTTGTAATGGATTGAACTGTCTCGTATATTTATGAACAATTTATTTCTTTATTAATAATTGATCTGCAGACGCTTGCTAGAAGATGTCCTTAAAGCTGGTTCTTGCTCACCCTTGAATGGTGGACTGAGGAATACTTGGGGAACATGGACAACACACCCCTTCCCACTGATAAATCATCTACATCATGTGTTCATTTTAGGCCTATCCCAAGCCCCCTTGACCTGGTAAGCTGAGAGAGCAGGGTCAAAATCCATCTTCTTTCACCATTGCCAGGGCTGGCAGAAAGGGTCAGCATCACTGGGCAGCTCCTACGGCCCAGGCATTGAAATATGCTAAATGATGCTAAATAAATAATGCTTCTCCTCCCATTCAACCAGCAATGAACCCACCTGGTGAGATCTGACGAAGTGACCAAAACGGACTGGACAGCATTTGATTACCAATGCAGAAAAGGCTTCAAAAGCACCTCTGCCTCAGCCAGTAAAGGAACAGGCCTAAAAACCACTCATTCTAGGCTTGCCATTTGCCCATCTGCAATGGATAATGCCTCCTCACCAGCCCCAACAGAAGAAAATTTTGTTAGAAAAATGCCATAGTGACATTCCAGGAATATCCCTATGTCTCTATGGTCTTGCCATAGAGATTAGGAGAAACTCCTAGAGCTTCACCCAGAAATGATGTCATACCCCAAACTTCATCTTAATCAGGCACTGTCCTCAAAATCTCCTGGCATTTACTGAGGCAATTGTACCCTGCCTGAAAGCTGGTTGGGCAAATGTGCCCTCCGAAAGAAAGTATGGCTGTCACCCCCTTTTTGACATTTTGCTGTGAGGCAGTAGTCTCGTGTTCCCAGCTATCTCTGTGGGGCAATCCATTGCTCACCATTCTGACCTGGGAATTTTCTCCATACCTTTGTAAACCAACTTCTATTTTCCTTGGAAACCCTATGGGGGTGACCACAACCTGGCTGCAACTTAATTGCACTTCCCATCCCCAGTTGTATAATGCTGGTAGACCCATAAAGGGAAAAAGAATAGTTGAGAATATTTGTGCAGTTATCTCCAATTTTGAGTTCCTTTTGGTAAGCCCAGTCACTGAAAGATACTCAAATAGAAAAGGAGTAGATAATTAAGAGCATCTGGTGCACGAGAAAATTGAGACATTTCACTTGAAAAGAGGTAATAAAAGGATATAATTACTTGGAACAGGTTCGAAAGGGATGTAATTAGAGTTATATAAAATAATGCAGGATGTATTTGAAAACAGCTTCCATTGCCATTCACACTGCACAACTGCCAAGCCACTTGCAACCCTATAACTTACTGTAAAAAACGATCACCATTGAACGTTGTATCCTAGTAAAATTTTGACTAGTGGTAGGGAGTATATGTGGATGCAGTCTTTCTGTATCGCATGCTTCTTGTTCTATTGTTTAAAGGTACAGTGAGGTACTTAAAGAAAAGTGTGGGTTAGGAAAGGAATCCACTTGCTCTTTTCTCCTGATGAGAACCAGATTTTGTCCTCTCCTGATAGCATTGGAGAATGCAACCAGTGGTTGACAATTTTCCCCAGCTCAACATTCACCCCCTCCCCTTCCTTAAAGAATTCTCAGGGGAAACCCCTTGGATAATTTCCTGCTACCAAGAGGCAGAGGCAAGTGCTACTCCTGCACTTCTGAGCAAGTAATGACTTCCAGAACTTGCTCAAGAGTGAGATAAAGGGGGAGCCTTTGGTATCTCTGTCAAGTTCTCCCCACTGCCAGTCCTGCTTTGAGAGGCCTGGCAGAGAGGGCTAACTGTGAGGGTGGCCCCATGGCAAGATGAGGCCAAATTCAGAAGAACATAAGAAGAGCTCTGTGGGATCAGGCCAATGGCATGGCTCACCCAGCAAGGCCTTCCTCTGATATTGCACTGGTCTTCAGAGGTTTACTGCTTCCGCATATGGAGTCACCATAGCTGGTAGCCATTGGTATACATCTGCATGAATCTGACTAGAGATGGGCACGAACAGCAATACAAACTGAAAAAACCCACGAACACTCCAATCGGCTGTTTTCGAACAATCCATTTGTGAGGCGCCACTGTAAATGAACAACTGGTCGTTGCAAACCTCGTTCATTGCATTCGTCTGCTGTTCGTGAAGCCAGACAGTCAGGCACCTTCAATCAATTCCCTTGCCAACGGAGGCAGGGACTGCCTGAATCTGCACTCCTTCTGTTGCCCTGGAAACCCCAATCAAAGCCCAACTTAGCTTGATAGGCAAGTCTTCCTTCCAAGTGTGGAGCTCCAAATTGGTTAGAATTGGTTACGTGGGAGCAGAGACCAGAGGGGAGGGAGCGGGGGGGGGGATGGTCTGTAGCCATGGGCACTCCAATCTTATCCTTGCAAACCCTGTTAGGCAGTTCTGACTGCCAACCACAGACCTCCTGCTTTTCTCTATAGGACCTCTGGTTATAAAAGGAAACATGCTCCAAGCTCTGGCTTTCAGTTTCAGCAAGCGGTGGAATGGGAGAGAGCTGTTGCTAGCATTTTGGGAGAGAGACAGGGAGAGTGCATTAGAGCTTGAATTTTTTGTGTGTGGTGGGCTAGGGATCTATCTCCTCTGGTTCCAGGGCTGCTGCCAGGCCCTGGGTCCAAGCTCAGTAGGCACCTCGGCTGAGGGCTCACACTGATTACTGTCAGTGCCTGATCTGGTCAGGTTTCTGGGAGTGCCAAGCTAGGGCTCTACCTCCTTCCTCTGGTTCCAGGGCTCCTGCCAGGCCCTGGGGCCAAGCTCAGTGGGCACCTCGGCTGAGGGCTCACACTGATTATTAGTGCCTGATCCTGTCAGGATTATCGGAGTGCTGGGCTAGGTCTCTACCCCCTCCCTCTGGTTCTAGAGCTGCTGCCAGGCCCTGGGTTCAAGCTCAGTGGGCACCTCGGCTGAGGGCTCACACTGATTATTAGTGCCTGATCCTGTCAGGATTATCGGAGTGCTGGGCTAGGTCTCTACCCCCTCCCTCTGGTTCTAGAGCTGCTGCCAGGCCCTTGGTCCAAGCTCAGTGGGCATCTCGACTGAGGGCTCACAGTGTTCACTCCTCATTCCTCCTTAATTCTTGTTTGCTGGCACAATGAGGCTTTGGGCAGGGGCCAAGGGTGGTCGTGGGGTGTCCCCAGTTGTTTGCTGGCACAATGAGGCTTTGGGCAGGGGCCAAGGGTGTCCCTGTTGCCACACGGGAAGCAGTACTGGGTGGGGCTCGGGGGCAGCAGGACCTCCTGCAACCCAACATTCAGCTGTGGGGGCTGTGGCTGAAAAGCTCTTGCCTCTGGGGGAAGAGGATCTCCTTAAACTTTTTGAGGAAGAGGAGGAGGGCCAGGGGTCTGTGGAGGAATGGTAGGGGTTCGATGAAACATCTATCCCGTCCCCATCCCAAAATCCCGGTGCTGTCCCTGCCTGCAGTCCACTGCTCACTCCATCTTCTAGTGCAGCTCTGCAGCACTGCTTGTTAGCCTTCGTCCTCCTTCCCCTGGAACAGTTAGTGGGCCACATTTGAAGTTCTCCATGTGGAGCCATTTTCGGGCCCTTCTGAATGACCCCATGTGGTGTGGTGCCATTTCTGCATTGGCCTGGTACGCAGGGGCAAAGACCTGAAGCTCCTGTCATCAACGGTCCTGAACAGGCACCTGAAGATGCACCACTCGAGTCTGTGGTCTCTGTCCTCACCCAGCGAAACATCCGGTGGGGGGGGAAAGAGGGTTACCAGCTCTTCTGAGCAGGGATTAGTGGGAGGGTCACTGGAATCCACCACAAGCAAGAAGCTTTGCCCAGATGAGGCTGCTGGTGGTGGGAGTGGAACGGTCAGGCAGGCCGCCCTTGTGGAGGTTGTTCCCTTGGGGTCAGGGACAGTACCACTGGAAAGGGTGAGGTCGAAGGCTCAGTAGGCAGGCATTCGCGTCATGGCAGAGATGATTGCCTTACAAGGATTACCCCTATCCGTTGTGGAGGGTGTGGGCTTCCGCAGGCGGCTTCAGCATTTCACCCTATGTTTCTCCATGCTGTCACAGTGCACTGTTGGCTGTCGAGTCCTGCCTGCCCTCTACCAGTGCATGCGAGACATGGTGCTCAGGGAGCTGTTGGCCCCAAAGGCTGTATCATACACTTCACGGCAGACCTCTGGAGCAGCTGCCATCACGGCTACTTTGGCATCACTGTCCACTGGTGGCAATCAGAGGACCTCCACCGCCCCAGGCCAACAACTGGCCCCTGGAAACAGGTGCCATGCTTGACACCGGGCTACAGGGCAGTTCTTCTCCAGGCCCGGGGGATGGACAATGTTCATACTGGGAAGAACATCGCCACAATGATAAAGGCGTCACTGAGGGGGTGGACGGCCAGGGGCGGAAGGGTTTCTCCGTGGCTTCAGGGTGACAGATGCGGGAAGCAACATGTTGGCAGCCCCGAAAGAGGCATCCCTCCCGGGCCTGGTGTGCATGGCACACGAGCTGTACCTGGTGATGAGGGATGTTGTCAGGCTAGGGAGCAAGCCGAGGTACAGCTGGGACAAGGGAATGTTGTGGATGCGCAAACTGCTGCACAGCTGCCGGCGCATCACTTCCCACTTCTCCTGCAGCATCAACTCTTCCCGTGAGCTGCTCCAGAGGCAGGGGGAGAGGGGGGACCCCAAGCACCACCTCTATCAGGACCAGCCCACCCACTGGAATTCCACCTATGACATGATAAGTCGTCTGGTGGAGCAGAAGGGCCCGTTGCAGGACATCCTGTCATCCACGGATGTTCTGAGGAAGGGAGAGGAGCTCAGCCTCAGCTCCGTGGAATGCGGAGTCCTTGCCCAGATGTCCCAGATGCTGAAACCCTTTAAGGAGGCCACAGAGCTCTTGTGTTCATACAAGGCCAGCCTGAGTCAGGTCATTCCCCTGATCCACGGGCTTGAACAGTTCCTGGCCAAGGAGCTCGAGCACAAGCAAGAGCTGCTCCCCAGGGTCTGGGACTTTGTGAGGAGGATGCAGGCATGCGTGGCTGAACGCTTGAATTCCCCGGCGCCATGAGGTGCTGTATCAAATGGCCTCCCTCTATGACCCCCGTATCAAGGGCAACATCGCCATGCCAGGAGGGTGGGGGGTGAGATGCAGTGCTGGAAAAAGGAGTTCCGCAGAGCAGTGCTCCGTTTCCAGGCAGAGAAGGCAGGATGGAGGGAACTGTTCAGGGGCGATGGGCAGGCTGTGGAGAAGGAGGAGGTGCAGAGGAGGTGGGAAGAGAGCCTCAGCAGGAGAGACCCACCCAAACGGGCCCACTCGATCTTTGAGCCTCGTCGGTGGGCTGTGTGGTTGGCTGCAGCACAGAGTGCACATCTCTCACAGTGAAGGACTCAGCGGGGGCCATGGTGCGAGAGTACCTTGCGGAGCCCACCGAGCCCCCCCCATTCCAACCCCTTGGAGTATTGGGTGAGTAAATCTGCCATGTGGCCAGACCTGTCCATCGTGGCAACCACCATCCTGTCCTGCCCTCGAACCAGCATGCAGAGCAAGCAAGTGTTCTCCCACCTGGGAGACCTCCTCTGTCCCCGCCATGCTCGTCTGCACCCAGACCTGGTGGACATGTTGACCTTCATTAAGATCAACCTCAACCTTCTGGGATATCCCTCCGTGGGTCCTTGACCTAGCTGGGCTCTGAGCCACCCCGTCTACTGTGGTTCTAGACCAAGCCTCTCTGCAGCATGTTCAAGATCTCTGGCCCGCTGACTGGCTCCATGGCCAAAGCTACTTACTGATATCACCTGTCCCGCAGCGGCTTTTGTGAGTGGTTGGGTACTGCTCTATACCCTCTCAGTTGTCGGGGCCGCTTCCAAGGTCCGGTGCCAAACTCTGTGGGTTTCTCGGCTCATGGCTCACAAATGAAAGGGTTTTCCCAGTCCTGCGCCTCGATGCAGCCGGTATCCCTTTGTCCTCCTCTCCCTGACAAGTTCCCCATCCCTTTTTCAACCTCTCCCTCTCCAGAACCGCTCAGATGCCTCCCAACCTCTCCTGTCCTGCCCATCCCATCCTTTCCGCAAAGGCAGGAAGGTGTGTCATGTTAGCTGCTGCCGCTGTCCCACAACTCAGTGGGTTTCTCGGTTCATGGCTCGCAAATGAAGGGGTCTTCCTGGTCCTGCTCCGCAATGCAGCTGGTAACCCTTTGTCCTCATCTCCCTGACAAGTTTCTGGTCCCTCCTTCAACCTCTCTCTCCTTGGATGGTGCCAAAATGAACCTTCCCCATGACTTGTCCTGCCCATCATGTCCTCTTCCTGACAAGTTCCTGGTCCCTCTTGCAACCTTGCCCTCTCTGGATGGAACTACTACAATGCTTCCTGACAACTTCTCCTGCCCATCCCGACCTTTCCCCGAAGGCGGGAAGGTGGGTCATGTCTGCAGCCACCTCTTTTTGGCATGATGGGCAGCTCAAAAGCTGTTGCAGATACGATTGTACCATGTGGTGCCCCCTATCCATGACACCTGCTGTCCCCTCTGAGCAGGAGGGAATGGGTCCCATGACTCCTGTCCTTTCCACAAAGGCAGGAAGGTGGGTGATGCTGGCGGCAGCCTACACTACTTATTAGTAGTGCCTGTACTGCCTGCTCAGGTAAGTGGTGTGGAACTTCTCTAGCCCCCCTCAGTTCTCAGGGCTGCTGGTCCCTCTTTCAACCTCTCCCTGTCCGGAACCACTCCGACCTTTCCCAATGACCTCTCCTGTCCTGTTCATCCCATCCTTTCCACGAAGGCAGGAAGGTGCGTCTTGTCTGCAGCCGTTGCTTTTGGGCACGAAGGACACCTCAGCTGCTGTCACATATATGGTTGTACAGCACAGTGCCTCCTATCCATGGGCACCTGCTGTCACCTCTGAGCAGGGGGGAATGGATCCTGGCTATGACTCCTGTCCTTTCCGTGAAGGCAGGAAGGTGGCTCATGTCAGCGACAGCCTCTGCTTCAACACAGGAGGGGCAGACAAGTGTCTCTCTAGCAGCAGTCTGTGCATTCCTTCAAGGTGTGTCCCATCACCCGGGGTGCTTAGTTTGGGCTGACCATCCTCCCGGCTCCACCGTATCTGGCTGGAGGGACCCACAACAGCATTAGCCTTCACTGCAATGCCATCTACTGAAGGGTGCTGAATAGACTGCCACATCCATGATGGCAAGCTGGTGGGTGATGCTGGGGGCAGCCCACAGCTCCCCACATGGGCACCTATCTGTCTACCCACAATCCCCTTTCCTAGGGGCACTGATGCCTCTCCCATGACGGGGGGAAGGCATCCTCCTCCGCCTCAACGGCCAGCTCGTGAGCCTCTGCTTCTACATGTTAGGGGCGGGCCCCACCTCCCACCCTTGATTCTTTCCTTCCAACTTTCTAATGATGGGATAACCGAGATATTTATACAATCCACCTGTCTCTCTAATATCCCTGACAAGTAGAGAGCTCACACTCAGGGAGGTACAGTAAGGAGTGGAGTTAACACACCTTCCATTTTTAAAATTAGTCAGTTAATTTTATAGGTGAAATACTCAAACATATCATGTTTGATATCAATAAAGTACAACGTCCCAATCACAAAATACATTCAGCATATCATTATATAAAGTCAAGTCCCATTTTCTTGTAGTCCAAGATATGAATGGCCAGGTAGCCCACCACGGAGCATATGCAGTCAACGGACTGTTTGTTAATGAACACCACTTGTTCCTCTGCAGGTGAGAAGAACACAGGCGGCAATTCCAAGCTGATGGCTACGAGCTTCGCTGGCCCCATCACTTTCAGCTCATTTCGAGAATCTCTTCTTCCGGCCAATTTCTCTACAAATAACCACAATAATTTTTTACTTCGAGGCATTCCTTTTGTGTAGTATACTGGAATAAAAGGCTTTGAACTTACAGTTTTTCACAATAAATCGTCTCTAAATATCCGTCTCCAGTTTTGTCAATATCAGTGGGGTGAGGCACTTCCCGCTGCAACCGGTACACGGTACACAGTATCTATTTCTCCTGTCAATCCAATACAGGTATTCCATGTAGCCATGCATACCTCTGTCCTATACACCTATCCCATACAGCTATGCACCTGTCTATTGAGAAACCTATCTATCCCATGTACCTAACCGCGTGAGGTGTGGACAACAGCATTGGCCCCTATGCCATGAAGTCCCAATCTGGTGGTGTCTCTGACCCACAAGGGTGTGTGTTTGTGTGTGCAAGGCCTCCACGTATGCCACCATGTCTTGCTGGAGGATGTTCTTGGCTGACTGTTGCCGGGTCAATTGGTTATGTGGTGGCCGCCAGCATCACCCACTTTTCAGCCTTGTGGTGGAAAGTAGCCTCTGGGAGGTCTGGCGGGTGGGCACATGGGGGGTGCCACCGGCGAGTGGCCAACCCCCGCCCCCTAGAGGGGAGGTGGCCCACCACCACCTCCCTGAGCCCGCCAGGCTCGGCGGCCACCGACATGACCCACATTAATGCCTTGGCTGAAAGTAGCCTCTGGGAGTCCTGGTGGGCAGGCACATGGGGGGTGCCACTGGCGAATGGCCACACACCCCATCCCCTAGAGGGGAGGTGGCCCACCACTGCCTCCCTGAGCCTGCCAGGCCCAGCAGCTGCCGACATAACCCACTTTAATGCCTTGGCAGAGAGTAGCCTCTGGGAGGCCTGGTGAGTGGGCA
Organism: Eublepharis macularius; assembly: GCF_028583425.1. Classification (NCBI taxonomy): domain Eukaryota; kingdom Metazoa; phylum Chordata; class Lepidosauria; order Squamata; family Eublepharidae; genus Eublepharis; species Eublepharis macularius. The sequence goes on from NC_072792.1 coordinate 6,941,886, forward strand.
CATGGGGGTGCTGTCGGCGAGCGGCCAAACCCACCACTCCCTAGAGGGGAGGTGGCCCACCTTCAAGTCCACCACTTGTACATGGGGCCAAACTCAACTGGTTGCTCCAATTGTATCGAATGGGAGTTTCCTGGGGGCGTCATATTTGGGAATGTGTAACTCCAAGATCCGTATTGCAGTCTTGACCAAACGTGGCTGGAGGAGAGCCTGCTGAACACTCACTGTGAATATGGGCTCTCTGAGTCCGAAGAGGGCTGTTCTGGCTCCAACGAACAACGAACATGTTAGTTAACGGGACATGTTCGTTACTGTTTGTCTGTTCATGTTTGTCGACGGCAACGAACAATGAACAGCATGTTCATTCCCCCCCCCCATTCGTGCCCATGTCTAAATTTGACCCCATTTTAGAGCCATCTAAGCTTGTAGCCTTCACTACCTCCCCTGGCCACGAATTCCACAATTTAATTACTCATTGAGTAAAAAAAAAGTATTTCCTTTTTTCCTGTCCTGTACTCATTGCCCATTCACTTCATTGGGTCCCCCAATAGCTAGTATTATGGGAGACAGAGAAAAAGTTCTTTCTATCCACTTTCACCACCATATTCATAATTTTATAAATGTCTCTCATGTCCCTCCCTCAGTCATATCTTTTCTAAACTGAAAAGCCTCAGACTCTTTAGCTTCCTTATGGGGGTTGTGGGCCAGTTCGGAAGAGCTGTGACCTCGTTTTTAAAGGAGGTGAATTTTCCAAACTGGTGGAGCACATGTTCAAACACCACCAATTTTGAATTCACTCATTCTCTAATTGCAGTCTTGTTTACCTGAGCAAGGGGATTGATTCAGAATTTAACACACAAGCTTCTTCCTGCCTGCTTCTCAGCGATTTAACTATAACATACCTTGGTACTTTACTGTATCCTAAACTGCAACTGTTTTTGTCCAATACAACTAATAGAACTCAGTATTCATTTTAAACGTGTCACGTACTTTCTAGCTTCACCTGTCTGCTCTTGTGCTGTAGTTCAGGACCAGTAAGCTAGCCAGACAGAATGACATGCAAGACACGTTGATCATTGTAGAAGATGACATTTTAGGGAGGAAAAACCTCCCTCTGTTCTTTTGGATTAGGTCAGTGCCAGATGCAGGATATCTGAACAAGATGCTGTATTGACAGTTGGCTTCATATGAGAGGCCTTAAATTGTCAACAAATGACTGATGATACTAGAGTATATTTTGGGAGGACACAGATTGTCAGTCTGGCATTTCCTTAGGTTCCCAAAAGTAGCAGTCCAGTAAACAGAATCCATGTTCAGAGTCTGGAATAGTTCATTGTGCAGCCCTTTCACACTCAAAGGAACATCTAGAGTGTTATCATACTCTTCAAAATGGGTCTCTCTCATGTTTTCTCCCCAGCAACTTGGTTGACTGTCCACTTTCAGCTTTGTTTCCAGCAACATTTGACACATTTGTCTAAGGCAGAATGAAATCCAGGATGGATTCTGAAGCACCAGGCAGTGGGAACATCCCTTGGAAATGAGTGGGAGTGACTCTTAAACACATCCAGTTTGTGGAATGTCCCATTCATTTAAATGGGACGTATGAAAGACACAGCTTCCTGGTGTGCTCAAGAAGTCTAGATTATAAATTCACATCATAGCAAAAGGATGAGGCTGATATTGTCTCATTTGCATTTTGTAGACCCAAATTTTATAGATTGCAGAAATGGAAAGAGCAGGGCATTGGAGGAAGACGCTGTGCTGTGGCCATATTCCTCTCTCTCTCTCTCTTGTTTTGCTGATCCATTGAGGTGTTTCACACAGAACCAAACCCCTCCCCAGTGGAATGAAGTGGACACTCTCTTCTCTCTGCCTTCCGTCACTTGCCTGCAGAAGAAGTCCCTTATGATGAAAGTTCTTTAGATGCCACCACAAGCAGTTTTTCTTAACAATTTGAAATGGAAATAGGGGCTGACCTAATAGCAGGCACTTTACTAGTTTCTTATAAAGACTAAAGATCAAAGAAGAAACAAGCTTCTAATGTTTCATGCCTAAACAGTCTATAGCAGATGAAGGCTGTTTTGCAGGGAACAGATTGGGTTACCAAGTAAATGCTGATTGATTGAGGCACCAATCTGAATATTAGCACTAATAGGAGAATGCAACCATGCTTTAATTAACAGAGGGTGAAAGAACAGGATGAAACGGCATTGCGCAAATTGCGTTGTAACAAAATGTCTGATGAAAGGATTATGTAAAAGAAAAAGGCATATCCAATTAGACTGGAAGCACAATCAACCAATACAACTGAGCAATCAAAGAACTCTGACTTTGCCCCCATAGGACTGAACAATTCCTTCTGCTCCATCCCAATTAGGATCAGTTCCACCTTGGTCCAGAGGTTTCACTTTGACAATCTCCCATCACATTTTGAAGAACCGTGAGGAACGGATCCCAATGATTAAAGAGAGAACATTCTCCCCATTTTCTGGGACATAGGGGAGGATGCAACTCGCATGCATGCATAATTCCAGAAACTCAAGAACTGGGATCATAGGAAAAGTAAACCTAAGTGTTGCAATATGAAAACCACAGCAACAGCAACAGTACAACACACACGCCTTTCCATGCTGAAAGATGATCAAGATTTTGATATCAATATTGTTGTTTTCTGACTCAGATCATGCTACCATGTGCCTTTTTCAGCCTTTTTCTGAACACACAGATGTGCTTTTCTTAGGATTTCTGACTCTCAGGTAATAGATGTGTGCATCTATGAGACTTTAAAGAATCTCCCCCTCTCTACCAGTGTCTGCAGACTCCATGGACAATAACGGTAGTTTTTTGAGAGGAGAAAACAAAAGTCAATCAATCAATCGATTCATTGATTGGAAAACAAAAGTGTGAAATTGTCCCATAGTGTTCACTGGTTCTCCCACAGATGGGGAATTAAAAAAAAAATTATTTGTGAGCAATATTAATGAATAATAATAACAATAACAGTAATAACACATTATAAAGAACATGAATATGAAGGACTAATTGTAACAATGACGATTACCAGTAGTGTTCTGTAACAGACGTACTTGAATCAGTGAGAATTTATATAATCACATCGTATAGAAAATGGGTGGCCAGTAAAATATTTAAAATACTCTAGATTTGACTACTTAATAAACTAGAATGGAGCTGTAATTCGAAGGCATTTTTTATAGATTTTCTGCTTAGATTTTCCAAAGAATTCAAAAAAGATAGTCATCTGTTTGTACAATTGGTTGCTTATGAAGGGTTGTTAATAAATTAAAGCTGGAAAGAGATTTTGTCCAAGAGCAAGAGATTCCAAATCTTAAGATATCATTTTCTAATAAAAGTTTTTTTAAAAAAATCTTTTCCCAAAATGCTGCAACTAGGAATTTAGCAGCCACGAAAAGCAATGAAATGACCTCCAATCTTATTTGGAATATTGTACAGTTTAGGGATCTTGCCCCTTTGCTTTAAAGACCTGGAATTGTTTCTTTTTCTCAATCTGAACTTCCTAGAATTCAGTGCCATCCTAAACACGCTTTCCTGGGATTAAGTCCCATTGAATAGACCTGAGTTGTCAGGTCTTGCCAGGTAATTCCCCCAAGCACTTCACTGCACAATAAAGTTACTTTATTGAAGAAGAATACCAGTACCAAGATGGTCAGACAGAATCATTGGCTGAAGTGACTCAATGTAGCAAAGCAAGGTTAATTATAGGACTAAGTCCCCGCCCCCGCCCCCGGTGGGAAAGAAAGTCCATTGGGATTTTGGCGCACTGAGCCAGGGAGCCAGGGAAGAGGGGAGAAGGGAAAGGAGGAACTCTGCTCAGTCTCTTAGGCGGTTGCTGCAGTCTCTGCTGAAATGTCAAGGCTACGTTTTCAGGCCTGCCAGGAAATTGTAACCCAAACACCTGCAAGATAAGCAGCTAGCAACCAGTCAGCAAAACATGTTCCCTCTGCATGTTCTCAGAGGTACACTACACACTGCAGCAAGGAATCCATAACACATGACAGATATGCTGGAGTCGTATCTGACACTGAGAAGGTTTCTGAGCAGACCTGCATAGGATTGCTCTCATTGCTCCACAGGTGGAATGAAGAGGCAAACACAAGCTTTGAAACTAAAGAGCCACTTTATTAATATAACATCGACCACTAAATATGGCAAGGGCCAACTAGCAGAACAGGTCAAGCCATGGGGTCACCCTTGGACCACTGCCTTGACCTGTCTGGGTGAGCTCCACAGCCCCGGGTGGGAGCCATCCATGTAATGGCTTTACCCTGGTCATCCAGGCAAGATGGATCCCCCTTCAAGCTCCTAAAGCCTCAGCCATACAGCATGAGGGAAGGACTTGCACATGGGGTTCACTGCAAGTCCTCCAGGTGGTGGTAGCTGTCACAAGCATACCATCCGCTCCTGGTAGACCCCATTTCCCCACCAATAGGGAAGTGCCAAAGGATTGCTCACTGGCCTGCTCCCTATCCCCAAACTCTTCTGCCAGTGACCTACAAAACAACGCACCACCATAGCCAATTACCTCAAATCTCTGCCTGCAGTGCAAGGTTTGCAAAAAAACATCTATTCCCAAGGTACTGTCCCTGGTTCAAGCCACTGTTCAGCAGCCAGGAGTGCCGCATTATCACCAAAATTCTTCTGTGCTCTTATAATCACTGCTATTCTTTCTTGTTAATTCAGTCTCTTCAGACTACGAACCAGGTAAGCAAATCATAGAGACTGAGGGCCAAACTACAAGTGACGAATGGCACAGGTTGGACACTTGTCAGCTTCCCTCAAGTTTTGATGGGAAACGTAGGCAGCTTGGCAGAACGTTGGACAAATGACAGTTGAAAAGTCCATTGGACAGCAGTCAGAGAGCCAAGCTGCAAGACCAGGACGCCTACATTTCCCATCAAAACTTGAGGGAAGCTCACAAGTGTCCAACCTGTGTAGGGTTGTCACTTGTAGCTTGGCCCTAAGTTCTACCCCAACTGTAATTCCAATCTCACATTTACAAACTAGAAGGACGTATTTTCTAAATGGATAACAAACCAAATAAATGTGGAGAGTAGACTGCCCTGGTGTGGCGATAGGGTTGTCATATGCCCAGTGCAAGCAGGGGAACCCCTGCCAGTGCTCCCCAATGGGGTGGCAGAAGGGGAAATGGGGGGGCAGCATTGTGTAATGCTGCAACATCACTTCTGGCAGGGTACGCAGAAGTAACATTGCTGTGACAAGTGCCTCTCTAGGAATTTCCCCAGTCTGTATGGTTTTTACCATAGACATTTGGGGGAACCCTAAAGCATCACTTGATGTGGTAATGTCACTTCTGGTTACACAGCTCAAAGTGGTGTTGCAGAATCATAGGACCCCATTCCTGCTTATCTCCATCCCCAAGACCTCCTGTCCTTTTCAGGAAAAGATACATTCATAAGCCCTTGGCTGGCAACACTTTCTAGTGAGGTGACTGCCTCAAAGTATGTGAGAGGGGGGCCTGGTACTACCCAGAGGCCTTTTGCTTGTCTTGAAGTTCCTAGTACGAGAAGAGAGGACAGTGTCACTGTCTAGTTAGATGCTGTCCTGGGATGGCTGTGGCTCCGCCTGCCGCTCCGCAGACGAGCAGCCACCCCAAGCCCACCCCACTCGACCCACTCGCCATGGGTACATACTGGGCGGAGGAGGTGTCTCGCCACCCAAAGCAGCACCCGGAGCTGGGCAGGTGACCAGTGACCCTGAGAATGGCAACCTTGCCCCTCCAGCATGCGGCTGCGAGCCCATCCCGCCCAGCCGGCTGCACGAATGGCCGCATCTGGGCTTGAGGAGCCTGCTGCATGGGCAGGCCCGCCCTCTGGGTCACAGCAGCGAGGGGTGGTTCACCCAGGGCTGAGTGGGCCCAGGCCAACCCGGCAGGGGAGAGGGGACAACCGGGAAAGGCGGGGACTAGGTCCAATCAGGAGCAAAGGCAGGGGTCGGTCCACGGGCTATGGTGACAACTGGCCCAAGTGTTGGGTATCACAATGGGGGTGGGAATGTGGGAGGTAGGGTGGGGCTGGCAGTAGGGGATATAAGGAGGGATCCAGACCCCGGCCAGGGAGGAGAGAAAGCTGAGCTCTGTCCCTGAAGTCCAGGGTAGACTCAGCGGGGACCTGGTGGAGATCCTAGGAGCTTGTGCCTACTCCGAAGGGGACCCTTTCTGAGGCCAGTGGGGAAACCCTTGCTCTCCACTGGCAGCTGATAAGCTACCCAGAGGCACCAACTAGGCAGTGGCCAGTTAGGCTAGAAGGCAGGACCCGTTGGTAGTGTGGTCAGTATGACCACTTCCATGTCGACCACACCCACGGACCCGTCGGGATGTGAGAGATGCGTTAGGGTGTTTTATTTTGTTGTTCACCTACCTTTACTGTTCTCTTTATTCTACAAAGTTTTGAACACCAGTTATTACTAAATCTTTTACATACATTTGCTTATTAGTCTGGCAGGGTCCTCACACCTCATTCAGTCACATATGAAGTAAAACCTACTAGGAAAGAGTGGACTAAAGCAGTCAGTTGGGTGCTCTGAGCCCTTCCAAGGAGACCCGTACCAGAGTGGTGGCAGCCTACAGAGAGCTTCCCTGCCTGCTATGACACAGGGCAATAAAGGTATGGTTTTCAAACACTTGACATGAGTTATGAGACCATGATAATATGAGACCAGAGAAGTCTGTCTGCCTGCCTTATCTATAAATTAGCATTTTTGAGAGTCTTGTATGTGTGTTATATGCCATCAAGTTGCCTCCGACCTATGGCAACCCTATGAAAGAAAGATCTCCAAAATGTCCTATCATTAACAGACTTGCTCAGATATTGCAAACTGGAGGTGGTGGATTCTTTTACTGTCAAGCCATCTCATTTTAGGTCTTCCTCTTTTCCTACTGCCTTCCACTTTCCCTAGCATTACTGACTTTTCCAGAGAATCTGGTCTTCTCATGATGTGACCAAAGGACAATAGCCTCAGTTTTGTCATTTTAGCTTCCAGGGAGAATTCAGGCTTGATTTGATCTGGTACCCACTTTTTTTTTTGCTGTCCATGGTATCCACAAAATTCTCTTCCAGCACCACATTTCAAATGAATCAATTTTCTTCCTATCAGCTTCCTTCACTGTCCAACTTTCCCATCCATACATCGTAATGGGGAATGCCATAGTTTGGATTATCTTGATCTTGGTTCCTAGAGAGACATTTTTATCTCTAAGGATCTTCTCTAGCTCCCTCACGGCTGCTCTTCCAAGTATCAATCTTCTTCTGATTTCTTCATTACAGTTTCCCTTTTGGTTGATGATTGAGTCAAGGGTCTTACCAATAAAAAATAATGAAAATTTATTTAAAGGAGTTACCCTATTTAAAATTTATATCTTTAGTTTAGTGAGCATATACCCAGCCCATAGCCATTAACAACAACAGCTTCTGTATCATTTTACTATTTGTTAGCTTTTCCAACAAGAAATGCCATTTTTCAGAGCAGCCCATATAATTTACTTAGTAACAGTGACACCACCTAATCTTTGTCTAATAAAAGTTGTTTTGGAACTTAAGAAGATTATTTAGAGAACATGTGAGAATAGTATATGGATGCGGTCTCTTTTTTTTTAAAAATAAAAAGTTATATTTTCCCTTGATTCTAATTTATTATACTACATTTATTGCCTTGCGATGATTTTGGTCGGAGACTATTAGACTTCAGTCAGAATTATGAGAAGTTTTAAGCTGCCCAAGTTGATGTTATCTGTCTAGGAGGAAAGGGGATAATTAATGTAATGATTCTGGTTAGGATTTAAAATGCTTGGTGTGGAGTTAAAGGCCAAGAGATGCAATGTGTAGTCTTAGATCCAGAGGAGTTAGCCGTGTCAGTCTGTAGCTGCAAAATAGTAAAGAGACCAGTAGCCCCTTTAAGACTAACCAACTTTATTGTAGCATAAGCTTTTGAGAACCACAGCTCTCTTCATCAGAGGCATCGACAGCTTTCGAGAACCACAGCTCTCTTCATCAGATGCATTGACAGCTTTCGAGAACCACAGTTCTCTTCATCACATGCATCTGATGAAGAGAGCTGTGGTTCTTGAAGGCTTATGCTATAATAAAGTTGGTTAGTCTTAAAGGTGCTACTGGACTCTTTACTGATTTGTAGTCCGAAATGGTTAGGAATCCGGAAAGGGATCCTGCTTACACTAAGGACAAACATACTTGTGTCTATTGATATGCGGTGCCTGGAAAACTTATGGGGGTATATTTTTTCATAGTAATATATGACTCGACTACAGGAAAGCACCTGATTAAGAAAGCAGATCAATTCTTGAAATTTACTTTGGACTATAAGGAACAAAAGCTAATAATAAATAAGTAAATATATAAATCTCAACATACTGGCCTTTGGGGGAGAAAGAGATGAAAGTAAAAGAAAAGAATAATAGTGAAGAGAATGCAGCTGCTACCAAATAAAAAAGAAAAACTTTTTATGGCTGAGAAAACAAGGTTGTACCAGATGTTCTCTTTTCACTTACAAAAACCAGTCCTGGTCCATTAACACGCAAGAGTTGCTGATGGTCTGTTGTGGATTTTGATACCTAAAGAGTGCCCAAAACGATTTGTGCTGAACTAATATTCCAACTACACACATAATTTGTCATAAACCTTATTGCTCAGTTTGCAGATATTTTTATTTAGTTATTTACCCCCCATACATCTATTCTATTCTATTCTATTCTATTCTATTCTATTCTATTCTATTCTATTCTATTCTATTCTATTCTATTCTATTCTATTCTCAGGAACTAGACAAACCTTGCATATCACTCCATTTTGCAGCCACTCCATTGGCTTCCCATCAGTTACTGGGCTCAGTTCAGGTCTCATGAGTCATGACTATCATAGTCAAAGCCCTTCATGGTCTTCGCCTCTCATATCTATACGACCACCTCTCCCTCTATGTTCCATCATGGCAGCTTCGCTCATATGGATGGGTGGTATATGGATTCCGCCCTGCAGTTGGGCAAAATCAACAGCTGCCAGCACACGTGCTTTCTCTATGGTAGCCCCTGCACTTAATGGAACGGCCTGCCTGAGGAGGTCAGGAAAGCTCCCACTTTCCTGGCTTTCCACGAACTATGCAAAACTGGAATATTCAGGAGTGCTTTCTACCCAGATTATAGGGCTCTGTCGTAAGTAGAGGTGGGCACGATAAAAAAAAAATCCAAACTAGCCGTTCGTGGATCCGGGCCACCGCCGAACCCAGGTCACCGATTCTAACTGATCAAGTCCCGTTTCCGATCCGGAATCGGGAATCGGGGAGGCCAAAGCAGTAGGCGCTCCGCTGTTTCCAGCGATATAGGAATGGCGGTTGGTGGCAGTGGCCGCCAGGCCTGGTGGGCATGGGGAGGCGGCGATGAGCCGCCTCCCGTCAGGGAGGGAGGGGACGTTCACACACACACACACACACACACACACACACACACACACACACACACACACACACACACACACACACACACATAAAGCAGAGGGGGGAACAGGTTTTTAACCCGGCAACGAGCCACCTCCCCTCAGGGAGGGTACATTCACACCAGGGCCGGATCTACAGTTGCCAGCGCCCAGGGCAACCATAGTCAAGCTCTTGCATGCGAGCGCTCCTGGGTTGCCCCGCCCACGCAGCAAGCTGGCTGTCCCGGTGTGCTGTGGAGCCGGTGGCAGCGTGAGTGGCTCGGAGGCTGCCCGCGCCATTCACCTGCTCCACAAGACAAGGGGCGGCCGGCTTGCCCATGCACCCCTTGTCCTGGGGAAAGGCGAATGGTGCAGGCGGCCTCCCAGCTTCCCGCGCTACCTTTTGCCTTTCCCCAGGACAAGGGGTGGCCGGCTTTCCCGCACACCCCTTGTCCTGGGGAAAGGTGAACGCGCAGGCAGCCTCCCGCGCTGCCTTTTGCCTTTCCCTACGACAAGGGGCGGCCGGCTTGCCTGCGCGCCGCTTGCCCTGGGGAAAGACAAACGGTGCGGGCGGCCTCCCAGCCACCGGCACTGCCTTTTGCTTTTCCCGCAAGCCGGCTGCCCCTTGTCCTGCGGGAAAGGCAAAAGGCAGCGTGGGTGGCTGGGAGGCCGCCCGCGCCATTCAACTTGCCCCAGGCGCGCTCCTGGGGCTGGCAACTGCGCCCGGTGCCCCCTCTTTGGCGGCACTGGGGGCAGACTACCCCCCTGCCTCCCCTTCGATCTGGCCCTGATTCACACACACACACACACACACACACACACACACACACACACACACACACACACACACACACACACACACACACACACACACACACACACTTAGAGCCGAGGGGGGGAATCTATCCCTGCCTCTCCAAATAGAGAGAGAGAGAGACACCCCGTCAACATGTTTCAGCCAGTTTTTTTAAAAAAGCAGGGACAGAATCCTCTGTTCCTCCCCTCCCGATTTTAAACACAAGCAGCCAGTCTTAAAAAAGAACAGAACACCCCCTTCCCCCTCCCTCCCCTGGGTTGCTGCTCTGTGGTTGGAAGGAAGTCTGCTAATCAAGGAAAGCTGGGCTTCCATTCGGTTTTCTAGGGTGACAGAAGGAGGGCAAACACAGCTCAGGCATTCCCCTGGCTCTGTTGCTAGGGGAATAGATTATTGGAGCCTGAGTGTCTGGCTCTCCGATTAGATCACGATGGCCCCCCAATCAAGCCCCCCCCCGAACGCTGGATCGGTCACCGTGGATGGAACCAATTAGCTGAGTCCCAATGGTGCAAACACCATTATCGGGTTTTTTTTCACATCGTGAGTCCGATCATGCCCATCTCTAGTCGTAAGAAATAGCTCAGAGGGATGCTTTGATAGGGACAGAGACTATATGCTATGCTATTGGATATTGTCTGCTAATACAGGTATGTGCCGCTAGGGAGTTTCCATGTTGCTTAACATGCCATGTAAATTAGTTATGCATCTCTATTGCATCTCTATTTTTGACTTTATGCTTATTTTCAATTCTCTCCTACTGTACTCAGTACTGTACATGTTTCACTGAACGCCCTAACTGTTGCTCATTATTGTACTTGCTCAGTGAATGTTCTACCTGTTCATTGTATTGTATTTCAGTTGCAGTGTGTAATTCATCTTGTATCTCAGTGAGAAAGATGAACAATAAATACATAAAAATAAATAAATAAATAGCAGAAAGCAAGCACAAACACTATGGGCTCTACCTCTTGGCCCTTGTAACTGATGGAACTTTATATTTATTTATTTACTTCATTGATACCCTGTCTTTCCTCCCAGTGGGGACACAATAGAACTCACATCATTCTCTTTTGCTCTCCATTTTCTCCTAACAACCACCATGTGAAGTAGGTTAGGACAGCCTAAGTTCACCCTGCAAGCTTCGATGGCAAAGTGTATATTCGAACCTGAGTCTCTCAGATCCTAGTTTAACTACTTCAGTACAGTGTGTCATATAAGCCATCCTGCATATCTGCCATGCATGTATTCTGTGATATGTGCTGATCCTCTGAGGGTATGGGAAGTTTCTTATTGATGCTAAGCCAGTGGGTTATCTTACAAGTATTTACTTTCTCTTTCCCTGCTGCTTCGAGCAAGTGTCCTTGAAGGCCGGCTGCAGCTAGCTCGAATTGTATCCTTCTTGGGAACTGAGATGATTTCATTCTTTGCTCTGTCTAGTCTAAACTTATTTTCTCCCCTTCTGCCTCCCTACTCCTTCGCACCAGAACTTTAACGGTTACTGTCCTGAAGGAGGGAATCTTTCCTATAACTAACCCTACCAACCCCATTTACATCACTTCTGCCAATCCCATTGTCTGAGCACCTTGAACTTGATGGATCTCTAATAAAGTTACTTCAACCAATACACCTGTGTGATTGCTGTAGAGAACTTGGCGGATCTACCTGCCAGGGACTGTCACAGTGGCTCTCTCACTAGCTTTGTGGAAAACCACAAGGTTTGCCATTTTGAACAAGTGTTCTATGGCTCTGATGACCCTTTTATAGAAACTGCAGTGGAGGAAAGCTCCAAATTGAATCAGGAAATACCACAACTTAGAGAAAAGATACAGGAAACTATAAGTAATACTAGTTTTACAGAAAAAGAAGTCATCTTTGCATATAGAAATGGAAAAATAATTTTTAGAATTGAGGGAGCTGAAATTCAAAAAGTTTCAAAGGGATCTTAAGGACTATGAAAATAACAGGGTTTATGATTGTCGTCACATAAAGATAAAGTCCCCGAGAAGAAATCAGTATTCTTCAGTGCTACTGTTGATACTAGCTACGATAACAGTAGGACCAATCCAACACGACAGAACATCAGAAGACTCGCTGAATTCATCTCCCAACAGGAAAAAAATGAATAAATGCAAAAACAGAGAAAAGATGCAGAACAGATTATGCTTACACCCCTATATTGTTGTTGGGAACCCCTGGAGATGACAACGGGTGGACCCCTGTTCTGGTCGTTTCGCAGAGTGCTGCTCTGCAGTTCAGCCCATATTGAGATTCTGCAGGTGAGAGGGTTTCTAAGACATACAGATATATAGTTGCATCTGGTACTTGCTTTCTCCTTACTGTCTTCAGAAAGACATGATGTATTCAAGGCCAACTGATAAGCAGTATGTCTGGCAAATGTCCAAGATGCTTGTGCCAGGTTCCTAGTTTAAATACCTCACTCCTAAATGTAACAACAATAATAATATAGATAAATTGACATTAGAATGAAAAACAAGATCTTTAAGAGGAAAAGACTTCATATTGCCAAAAAGGAAAGTTCAGACCTGGGCTGTTTTCAACTGTCTTTAAAATAGTGCAAGACTTACCAAATGCTGGCAACTTCATAGTGCGATTTTTGATGTCTCCTGGATGTAGGCAGTTATGAGAGCACCATGGAAATGGCATGATGATGCCGTGACGTCAGAAATCATGCGATGGACCCACCAGCATTCAGTGAGTCTTGTGCTATTTTAAAGACAAGTGAAGACGTCCCTGATCTGTAACTGGGGCACAAGATGGAGGAACTGGGGCACACCACTAAACTCCTCGAGATGACAATATTCTGTGTTTACCACTACAGAGTCCGGGGGGCTCTTTCCTCCACCTCTGGACATATACCGGTTGCTCCTGCTAGCTGGCTGAGGCTGCTGTGTTCAGCTGGACGCACCAGATGTTTGAGCATCTGTGCTACTATTTCCTGGATGTCCCTCAAAGGCTTCTGGCAGCCACCTCAAGGACTTTTGTGTATCTCTTGCCTCTGGTGATCCCAGTGTGTCAGGTGACAACGAGTTGGTTTCCCCCCATGTCAGCTGTCTCACAGAATTCATTGGGAGCCATTAAGAACAGGATTAGCCCCTCTGTGCATATTGGCTCCCTCCCACACAACTCTGTTTCTTGCTATGGGTGAAATCCAGCCTGGAATCTGGCTTTATATAATACACTCTCATTGCTATAATGATCTTAGAGGATTAAGCTATCACCCCCTGAGATGTCAAACAAGCTGTAGCAGCAACACTTCAATTGTTTGTGGATCAGAAAGTCCATTTTTTTAAAAAAATGTGTGTACCATCTGGAAGAGAGGCATTATTTTCATTGTCTTCATATATATGGTGTGATCTCCATGACACTGAAGACTATGCCATAGTTCCTGATAAATGCTACAGCCCTGGCTGGCAACCACTATCTGTCTATTTTCACATTCATTTAGCCATTTTGCATGGGTGCATTTTTGTCTTCCAATGGCTTTGCGTACAGATGTAGGAAACTGATTGTCTTCAATTGGATTTTATTTTGCTTTTACATTTCACTGTGAGCAGCTTGAGGACCACCAGTGACAAACAACACAGCATATACATAGCATGCAAGTACACATGCCACAAACAAACAAACAAACAAACAAACAAACAAACAAACAAACAAACAAACAAACAAACAAACAAACAAACAAACAAACAAACAAACAAACAAACAAACAAACACCTCCCTTTATCACTCTGTGCCTCATTTTGAGTCTAGTAGTACAAAGAAAACAAGAGGAAATGGAAAAAGAGCTTTTTCCCTGCATGAAAAAATGACTTCGATTTGTAATATCCTATAGTGTTTAGATTTAAACATGGGAAGATTCATGAAGAAATAAAGTTGCCATAAAAATCATTAAAAATGAAAATACTAGAAACAAAATAAAAATGAAATGTTAGACCCAGGGGCTGATAAAACATCTCAAATAAAATGTTAAAACATTTTTCTTAGCTTTGACAGCTTGATTTCATTTTTACTTTGTGCAATTTTCTTTTTGTCTACAGGTACAGCTTGTGGGTCTTCTAACGGCCAGCAGTTTAAAACATCTACAAGAGTACACCCACCTAAAAGACATCATAAGCCATGCCCAGTTTCATAACAATTGGAGGAAGACTGGGTTTTCATAATCGGGCTTCTCTGCTATGCCCTGCCCTAGAATAACTCTTCTGTGGCATGGATCACCATCTTTTTTCTGATGTTTAATTTTGGTTCCCCAACAGTGCGTAATGGGAGTGCATGCTGTGCACAATCCCCCCACTATGTGCAGTTGTCATGTTGTGTGAATGGGGCAACCCATGTTTTTTTTCTGTGTGTGTCTATCTTGGTACGTCCAAATGCATTCTCTCAAAAATCTCAGGTGCAGTTCATATGGGCTGAAACTGTCCATGGAAAATGCCTGCATTACCCGGCTCGTGTAACATGTCAGCTACTTGTATTGCATGTATTGCTTGTGGGCTGTGCTCCCATTATATACAATAGGACAGCCAAAATGGAAGCTGGAAGAGGAAGCCCTAGCCTTAAATATTGCTTCTTACTGGGTATTATTCTGGACTGCTTTCCCATGGTATTCTCCAGCTGCTGAAGTTCGGCGAGCAAGGGAGGAGCAATGCACAGCCACGTTGAGCCTGCTGTTTGTGCTGTTTGTGAAGAATGTCCTTTAGGTTTACCTGAACAGAAAAAATGAAAGTTCCTTGCTTTAGAGCATTCCCAGTTCTGTACAGTGTGCCCCATACTTGAAACTTCTTGCTTTGCCACCAAAACTCATCCCAAGTATCTGCCATCCACTGTCTCATCTCTTTCATCTAGAGTTGCCCAGCAGAAGGATTGTGGGCCACGTTAGGCGGCACAACGCTATCTGTGGTGCTACGTCACTTCCAGTAAAACTTGGGAGGTGCAATAGGGTAATTCTAGGAATTGCCAGAAACTCTATGATAACTATAGATTCCTAGAGCTGTCCTATGTCACTTCGGGTTTTTCCCCCAGAAGTGACATAACACAACACACAATGCCACTAGTTCTTTAAAAAAAATTAAACAGTGAGATTTCACCAGACAGTTTGTTTCTCTCGTGGAAGACCGGTTTGCTTTGAACCGGTAGATGGAGAGTGCAAGAAAGTTTTGCTCCCCTTCCCCACATAATGTGGGGTCTCAGGGCACTTCACTGTCTTCTTCTTTCTTTGCGTGGCCAAATCAATTAGTTTCTTGCTTGATTCAGATTCTGACATTGAATTACAAATTTTGTTATGGTCCATTTTTTAACTTTTCTACATCTATATTTTGACAACTAGAAGAGGTCCCCCTGCTAGAACTCTGTGTTACAACTTCTGTGAACAGTGCAAGTGGTAACATTTCACATTGTCTCCTCTGCTCATTTTGTTTTGGATTAATCTGAGTATTTATTTCCCTAAAGGAATATTTTATTGCCATTGCGTTTTCCCATTGAAAGGTTTGCTTCTGAGTGAGCTTCATATTTCCACCATTAACAATCAAGGCTGAGACAAATGTTCTCCAGTGAATGTTTTTGGTACAAAAAACCTGGTCTTTCAAGGGGAAGGCATTATCTGGAATAGGACTACTTACGAGTAAGAAAGTGAGAGGGACTTAGCGGCAAGGAGTAAGGCTATACGAGAGGGGTAACTGTGGGATAACTCCACCAATTTTTATGGTGTCCTTTCCCCAAGGTAGCAGACAAGAATTGGTGCTTTTAAGGTCAAATAGTATTTTTATTTAAAGAGGAAAAACCAACATATACACAGGAGGCAATTAAAAATGGTTGATGGACTTAAATTACATCCTTTAGGCTCATCCTGCATTGGTCAGGGGGTTGGACTAGATGGTCTGTATGGCCCCTTCCAACTCTATGATTCTATGACTCTATGATGTGCGCACGCACGCACGCACGCACGCACGCACGCACGCACGCACGCACACACACACACACACACAGAGTCCTAGGAAGCTAGCCAGAAATTAAAAGAGGGAGGGAGGTGGGAAGTATATTTACCAATCTTGAAGAGTCGAGTAGTCTGCGGAGGAAGAGAGCTTCAAACGTCCAGTGTTCTCAGCCAGAGCGAGACTTAGAGAAGTGGCCCTAAAGGAACAGTGCTTGGATTAAGAAAACATGCACAATTTGGATGGGGCAAGAACCCTGGTTCTTATAGGGCAAACTGTGTCCTGAGGCTGGGGAGTCCACTCAGCCGTTGGAACAAAGACTTACAGTCTCTGGGAATTACAAAGGTTTGATTACTTTGATTACTTGCTGCCGGAGTGTGTGAAGGGAAATGCAAAGTCTCTCCTGCTACCTCACAAATGGGGCAGTTTGCTAATGAATCTCCTAGGAGCTGCATTGATGAATTTAGATCTGAAGATGCATATTCCCAGAGCCAAATCAAACTTATCAGTGCTGGTTGATTGATCTTCAGTCTTAGTGTGGGGATTCCATCATGGAAGGAGGGTATTGGAATGTGCTAAATGGGGTGACACAACAAAACCCCATCTTATCACAGCTCACACTTGTAGCTAGAAGGGCAGTAAATACAATCATCACCAGTCACTCTGCATTAGCATGAACATTCCTTTCATGCCTTAGTCTCCTGGGTGGGTCTTAGCAACGCTCTTGCCCAGCTGGCTGGAATTCCTCCTGCTGCAGGGGCCCTATGATTTTATATCATAGGCATGTATATTAAATATCATGGAGGCTGGGGCTGACTACTTATAAAGGTAAGTGTCAGAGTGTCAGTTTGCTAGTCAGTTCTCAAGCCATAGCTACGCCATGTTCTCATGTTATAATCTGTAGCTGTTTAGTTCTCTCCCTCCAGGCCCAGGTGCTGCCCAGGCCTCATATATCCATGGGAACGAAGAATTCTTATCAACCCGTTCTGGCCAACCTTGACGTCCTCGCCTTCCCAGGCCTTCTAGACAGGACTAAGGGGGGAGGCTGGGAATGGGTGTTTGAAGTGCTGTTACTTTCATTTTGCGTGTCATTCTCAACAAAGCTTTCGTTCAGCCAAGGCTTTCCTAGTCCTTGGATCATGGACACTTGTATCCTGAGCATTGTCTTTCAATAAACCTTTTGGAATCAAGAGACCTTGTGCTTCTTGCAGAAGGGGGGAGACGAACTCTAGATAACTGGGATTCCGTAGTCTGACAGTAAGGCTTTGAACAGTTTTCTGAAAGGACCAGAAAAACTGGCTCTTTTCTTTTTTTGTTTTTGTTTGCCATCCTAGTAGTCTGACAGTAAGGCTTTGAACAGTTTTCTGAAAGGACCAGAAAAACTGGCTCTTTTCTTTTTTTGTTTTTGTTTGCCATCCTAGTTTTGCCCCCCTTTTTTGGTCTTAAAAATCACCTTTCAGCGAATTGTGTCAACTCTTAGCTCATCAGATTTACTTATTGTTTGTTTGGCTATTAATGCCCTCTTTCTCCTTCATGTAGCTCTAAAGCAGCTTCCAACATACTCTTCTCCTCGATTTTATCCTTGCAAAAGCACTTTGAGGTGAGTTAGGCTTAGAAGCTGTGGCTGGCCCGAGGTCACCCAGCCTAGCTTCCATGGTAGAGTGGGCATTTGGACCTGGGTTTTCCACATCCTACTCTGGCATTGTAACCACTATGTAATGACACCACTGATGGAAATTAAACTTATTCAGAGTGAGGGCTATTGATGAAGCACTGTTTCACTGGCCTTCAGTGATGTCATCCTATAACTAGATTTGCTTGACTGCAGCTTTTCACACACACACACACACACACACACACACACACACACACACACACACACACACACACACCCTTTAAACCATTGTCTATATAGAAACAGTGACATCATAATTTAGCCAATGAGATTTGGCAAGATGATGACATCTCAAAAGGCAAATGGATCTATTTCCATATGAGGCTAATAGTTCAACTGCCCTCACTCTGCATTAGCTTCACTTGCTGGCAGTGATGTCATCAGGCAGCTCAAAAATGGATTGTCATGTGAACACCAGGAATGAGGCGAGGGTGTGCAGAGGCGAAGGCTTACTCTATAGTCCTCTCCTCATCAAGAAAACAACTGAAGAAAATCTGAAGGAAAAAATAATCAAATGGGGCACTTCTTGCAAGGGCAGGGGAAAAAAACAGTTAAAAGCACCACCAGCCCACATTTCATATCATCGACGTCTCAAGCAATTTCTGTTGACATTCTTTCCACAAATTGCCCTTGGTGCAAACCATTGAATTTGGAAACCTTATCAGAGAATATTCACATTATTACATATCAAGGTTTTTCTGGTACTTCCTTCATCATATTAATATTAATAAAGTACTGCAGCTGTTGGTTTTTTACTAGCAAAATAATTGCATTAATATTACTGTCAGAAAGCTCATCAACAATAATCTCATTTCAATTAATTTTTCATGATTTTTAATTACTTTGAACAATTGAGTAGACATGCAAGCTGCAAAAAACAACAGAAAAGAGAAGCTAGCTGTGCATAATCTTTTAATTCTTCTTAAGGAAAAAATGGGAATGTACAAAGTGGAGAATGATGATGCTTTCCTTGATGCTCAGGAGAGTCAGAGAGGGATCTTCGGGATTAGAACTGAAATACAGAGAATGAACCTCAAATTTGAAGTTGGGCCACTTATGCCACTAGCCCAGAGGATTATGCACTGTGAACCTTTGGTAAAATGAGGTATGGGTACTCCATGCAGAGGAAAATATGCAATATTTTCCTATTTTGCTTAGGACATACATCCCGAAAATAGTGGAAGGGGTAGAATAATAGAATCATAGAGTTGGAAGGGGCCACACAGACCATCTAATTCAACCTCCTGCCCAGTGCAGGATCAGCCTAAAGCATCTCTGACAAATATTCATCCAGCCTCTTCTTGAAAACTGCCATTGCTTCGGGTTGTACCCTCTGCTGCCAACTGGAACAGCTCCTTGCCCTCCTCCAAATGACTGCCTTTCAAATATTTAAAGAGAGCAATCATGTCCCCCCTCAACCTCCTCTTCTCCAAACTAAATATTCCCAAGGCCCTCAGCCTTTCCTCGTAGGGCTCAGTCTCCAGACCCCTGATTATGCTCGTCGCTTTCCTCTGCACCCTCTCGATTTTGTCCACATCCTTTTTGAAGTGAGGCCTCCAGAACTGCACACAATACTCCAGGTGCGGCCTGACCAAGGCAGTATAGAGAGGGGCTATGACCTCCTGCGATTTTGATGCTATGGCCCCTTTGACACAACCCAAGACTGAATTAGCCTTTTTTGCCACCGCATCACACTGACTGCTTATATTTACTTTACAGGCCACTCTTACCCCAAGATCCCTTTCACATATACTACTGCCCAGAAGTGTATCCCCCATCCAGTATTTGTGCTTCCCATTTTTGTGGCCCAGATGTAATACTGTGCACTTGTCTTTGTTGAATTGCTTCCTATTCACAGCTGCCCACTTCTCCAGAGTATTCAGGTCTTGTTGAATTTTAATTCTATCTTCTTGGGTGTTTGCTACTCCTCCCAATTTGGTATCATCAGCAAATTTAATGAGTAGCCCTTCCACTCCTTCATCCAGATCAGTGATAAAAATATTGAAAAGTACTGGGCCCAAAACCGAGCCCTGTGGCACCCCACTGGACACCTCCCTCCAATCTGATGAAACGCCGTTGACCACCACTCTTTGAGTGCATTCCTCTAACCAGTTCCCTATCCACCGAACTGTCTTATAGTCCAGTCCACAGTCTTCCAGTTTGCCCATCGGAATGTCATGGGGGACCTTATCAAAAGCTTTACTGAAATCCAGATAAATCACGTCAACAGAGTTCCCCCGATCCAGTAAGCTGGTCACTCGATCAAAGAAGGAAACTAGGTCCTTGTCCCATTAGCGAGACTCCCTCCCCTCCATGGTGGGATGGGGGGTCTTTCTTACTCCTTGCTAGTTCCAGTTATCGACCTTGCCAGTTCCTCTGATGCACTTGATTTTTTTCATTCGTTGAGGAGGTGCCGTTCCCATTCCTTCATGGCATGAGCTAGTTCCTCTCAAGTTGGATGCATCCCATATCTCTCAATGTGTGGCGTCTGGCCCCTGATAGGGTTTTCTGGCCCGGCTGCTCCCTCTAAGTCGCTTGATTCCTGGGATCCCATCTCATCCTTGACAGAGTAATCCACCAAAGCATATCTGTTATCAGGGGTTAATCCACTGTCCCCCTGCCTTTGTACATTTGGCAACACTGATTGTGTTGCGTTATCCTGAGGCTCCAGTAGCTGTGGTGTCTGGCCCTAATCCTGGTGTGTTGGCCTGGCTGCAGCCCCCAACTCAGAGGTATCCAAAAGATCTGTTCTTGGGTTGATAGCACTCCCATGATATTCCACAGTGTTACCAGGGCGTAATCCAGGGTCCCCTAATATTTGTAATTTCTCCGATGTCTCTTGTAGGAAGCAGGACCCTTCAACTCCCTCAATTGGTGGTGGCCTCAAGCTCCATCCCAAGTGGTTTGCTGAAGCGGCAGCCATCCTTGCCATCGGCTCTCCAACATCAGTTTCTACTTCAAGGGAACGCTGAAAATATACCGTTCCACAGCATTGCATCCCTTCCTCTGCCATTATGGATCTGCAAGGGTTCCATTGATAGTAGGTAGACCAGGCTTTGAGGATTGCTCCCAGTTCATGATACATCGGGAGCATTCCTGCTGTGTTAAGTCCCCTCATGGCAGAAATATTATGGTCCATTAAATAGTTCAAATGTGTATGGGTCACAGGTACCAGCTCCCTAGAAGTCCCTTCCAGGGTTGCACCTGGCCCCAGTTGATTTGAAGAATCCTCTGGCACTGATAGCCCCAGGATTGGCTCTGATGACGTGAAGAAATGCCATTATCCCAGGGTTGCAGGTACAAAGGAGAAAAAGGATTCCTGTCAAAATGTCAGGCTATGTATGACAGGATACAGCAGATAGATCTCTGGTGAATTTGCAGAAAGTTCTTGGTCAAAATGGCTTTTATTCAGAATTCAAATCATTTCCATATACAGGTCCATAGGACTACTTAGAAGCAAGGTCTAAGCAGCATGAGTAGAAGTTGACAGGAATGAACCTTCTCTTTTAACATTCTAGTTTACTCCTTTCTCCCCCCTCCCAACTGTAAACAATACTTTGGTGCTCTCTTGGTGTGAGAACATTTCACATATTTGTGGTATCACGTTGAGTTGCTAGGAAGCAAGACATAGCACTGTCTGGCAATGAGCACAAGGTCATAAACACTGGAAGCTGTTACAGTCCAATAGATAAACACCTGTGAAAGCCTGAGAAAAGAATAGTTATGTCACTAGCAAAGTGATATTGAGGTATAGCAAGATATACTGTGTTCAGCAAGAACAGAATTAAAATTGGCATAGATGAGGCTCAGACATGACATTTCCCTCATGTATCTTGTGAAGTCCTAGGGAAGCCTAGGGAGGCCAAGGCATTTCTCAGACAGTACCAGAAGGAAGAACTCCACCATAACTGTAGCAGGCAGCAACACTAATTAGGCTATGGTAAACTCCCTCATGTGTACTGAAATATGTGCATTTAGAAGCCCCTTGGGTTCAGTCTGTCAGGTAGAGGTTGAGACAGAGAATACATCTGCCAAATTTCACTTCACACTACTTCTACACTAACATAATTTAAAATCCCAATCTTAGAAAGCTGCAGGAGCAACAGCAGCCTTTCTCTGCTTCACCCCAGAGCCTGTACATGTCAGAGCTTTCCTCACTCCTATTTTGCTGGGAGAACAGAAGAAGGTTAGATACTACCCGTACCAGTGGCATGGATGTACCCTTCTGGGGCCTCCAGTATTTTATGGCAGCATCCTGTTGTCCTGCGACAGGTACACACCATGGGCATTGTCATAAGGGTGCTAACAAAAAGGTGATGACCTTCTGGCGGGGCCCTCAGGCGAGGACTAAGGTTTAGACTAATGGATTAACAATTATAAGCCGAAGGAATTCATAGCATCTTATACTTGATAGTCATATATCTTGAAAGTTAATTGACTTCAATAATTTCTATGCAAATAGACAAATAAAGAAGGAAAAGAGGAACAAGAAATTTTTAAATAGGATGAATCAGCAAGGTCTAAAGTGACTATTCATAAATTGTAAGTAGGTTTTTTATATTATTAGAAGAAAATTGTTTGATTATTGGGTTAATTTGTTGACTGACTAATTTATTATTTAAACAACATGTGATAAGATTAAGGTAGCACAAGTGAAATTAAACCTACTATTAGAATAGATAAATTCACCAATTGATTAATGATTTAGCTATATAGACTGTAGTTAAAGAGCTTTACTGTTTTTGTCTCATCTGCTGAAATGCCAAAAAAAAAAAAAAATAGAATCAGGATACATCAGGAAGAGATTCTCAGCTGAGGCCCCTTTTCTTTAGATGATATAAAAGTTCTCTTAGTAACAGAGTTTACGACCTTTGAAGAGAAAATCATGAATAAATCTGAGGAATCAAAAGCATTACTAAAGGAAAAGAGAATCTTTAGAAAAAAGGTTAGACATTAATGAGAAGGGAACAGAGGAAATATGGAAGTGTACGCAAGTTTAAAGAGCAAGAAATAATTGTCAGCCAATTGAAATCAAAAGATATCTTAGGTTCAAAATGTACTATTAATGAAGTAGGAATGATTATAAGCTCTTAGAACTAGAAGATAAAATTGAATAATTAGATAATTAAAGTTATAGATCATGCCTTAAGTTAAGGGGAATCAAAGAAAAAAAAAGAAGGGAACAGTCTCACCTTTTTATCTTGAAAATTTGTTTTCTGGAATTTGGGGTTTTGACTATAATGATGGTCACTGAAAAAGCATTTATGGTAAACTCACACAGGTTGCATACTCTAGACAAGTTTCTTGTGATATCATTATAACTTTTGAAACCATTACTACAGAAAGATCATTTGGAGATAAATTGAGAAATTATACAGTTTCCCCCCTATCTTTCCATTTAACCTACAGAAGAAGAGGAATTCTTACCAATAGGTTAAGGAACACTGGACTGACTTATAGAAGGGGGGTGGTCCCTTTTTGATTAAATTTCAAATTCTGTGGTAAGAATTACAGTGTGAAATCTGATGAGGGCGCAGAGGGTGTAATCAACCATGTTTTCTCTAATTAACTGACCGTTTTGTATTATTTTCTTGATGGAATTAATAATGTTTTTTCTGTGTTAATATAAAGGGATTAAATAAGCAAAGAACAGAAAAAGTTAGTATAATGCTATTACAGGAGATGAGTCTCAAAGCCTCCCAAAATTATGTGTTAGAACAACAAAGCTGGGCACATAGTATGCTGCTTCAGACCCTAAAAAAATAAAGGTATCACTATTTATATAAATATTTTTAATAAATCAATGATGGAGATATGTATTTTTAAAGGGTTACTTAAAGAACAACGAATTATTACGAGTGGTAGTATATATGCACCTAACATTAACTGAAATCTCTTTTTCAAATAAGTTCAAGAAGATACAACTTTTGTCTCTGGAGAATTAATTTTAGGAGAGGACTTTAATGCTGCAATGAATTGTGTGTGTTATGTGCCATCAAGTCGCCTTCAACTTATGGCAACCCTATGAATGAAAGACTTCCAAAATGTCCTATCATTAACAGACTTTCTCAGATCCTGCAAACTCTATAAAAAAGAAATAATGGATAAAGTGGTTTGCTTAAATGTATAAATGACTTGGTTTATATGGGTATCTATTTTCTTTTCAGGGTATCATGATAACATTTTTCTGTCTTTGTTACTGTTACTGGCTGCACCCCCCACCGCCACCTCCCACCAACAAAGCAAACCTACTATAACATGACCCAGGTTGAGGGGGACTTTTAGCCAGAGAGGCAAATAAAACTAATACAAGTCCAAACATAGTATAAAACTTCTTGTATAACTAATGGCTGATGACTCCAGGGATAAGGCATTCCTGAGAGGCGGCATGTTGTAGTGGTTGGCATGTCAGAGTGGGATCTGAGAGACACAAGTTTGAATTACCGGTTCTGCCAAGGGAAGATACAGCAATTTAGAGCATGTGCAAGTCTAACGTGTTTTTGTTACATAGCAGTTTCCTTTTGCTGGGTGTATTCTTCTGTTTGGAATTCAAGCGTAGCTCATTATTCTTTCCACCCTGAGTAGTGATTGACAATACAATATCGCTGAACAGGACATTTCTAATATGGGACAGTCTTGCAGGTGTATGATCATGTATTTTACTTGTGATATGTAAAACCTCTTTGGGGGAGCCACACACATACATGATTAACATTGAGCATGTTAGATATAGGCCATTTTCACACTGCTTACTGGCCACGGAACATCGTGCCAAGTTCCCGGAATGGCAGCGTCTTCCTGGCTTGATTTCACGCGAGAACAGCAGTTCTCGCACAAAATCGTGCCAGGAAGACATTGTTGTTCCGGGAGCTTGGCGCGATGTTCCGTGGCCAGTAAGCAGTGTGAAAACAGCCATAGTGTCACATTCCCTCAATGCGCTGTTACACATTACTGTGATCAGGGAATGTAATCCAGGAGGGGGTTATTCTTTCAGGTAATAAAAAGTTACTTTAATTTTTAATGGCTGAGGATCTGGGGGATGGGGGAGTCTCCCATTTACTTTCTCTTGTGTTGGGGTTAACCACCACCTTTGAACCTGAGTGGCCCAGCCAATTCTAAAAACCACCATGCCTACTTTCAATCTTTGGGAGGTAGCTTAAGGTTGGGTCACAGTAATGGGCAGGAGACTGGTGGGATGGTGCAAGAAGGAATCAGTACAATGGTTGGTGCCATAGTGTTGGTGGAATCAGGTCTATTTCTCTACGGGGAGCATATGGGGAGGAATGGTGACAAGCGGAGTTGGAACAGGACTGGAACGCTCCATCTTTCCCCTGAGCCATCACACTTGATAGGTCTATACTGAATTCTAGAATAAGTAACTCTAGACATTCACATCAGCGAGACATCCTAACTAGTGGAGTCTTAAGTTGCTCACAACAGCAAAACTTTTCCTTGCTGTGTGCTACAGGCTAATTAGGAAGCCATTATGAACATTTCTTTTGATTAGAACGCAAAATTAAATACAGGTTACATGGTACATTACTGCAACAGTCAAAGACTGTGGTTTGAGTTAGGCAATTAAAAAAAAGGGCAAAATATTTCCAGATGAATTTTTAAACAGGTTCTCCCAGTCATTAAGCAGAGTGATCACATCCTTATTTTGTAAATGTAAAGCATACACTCTCGAAAGCCTGGCTCTCCGTAATCGTTTTTATTGATGACCCATTGAGGCTTCATTTCCGAACTGAAAAACCTTGTCGGTCAATTTATTCCAACAGAAGGAAATGCGTTGGATAGTTATTAATCCTGTGATTGCTCACAGCATGCCAGGAATAATTCTGCTAATTATGACAATATGTCTTACTCGGCAGTGCCTCTATATGTCAATATGCCCTTTGCATGTATTGGGGGAAAAGATTTAAATCCATCATTTGAATGGAAGATATAAAAACTGATTATTAAGCCAAAACAATTATGCACAATAACCGATATATTTTTGGCCTCCTCTACGTAGTGGAACAACTTACTTCTTGGATACATTCATGCTTGACAAATAATATGTTCCTGACTTTCAGAGATCCATTATCACTACTCTGCTGCAAAAACCTTGCTCCATGTGAACATTAGTTTCAATTATGGCACAGCTGTAACAAACCACCTTGGGTCACCATAGCACGGAATTGCATTTTTCTCAATCGTGGTGAAAGAAAGGAGTGGATGTCTATGCTGCTAGAAAAGGTTGTGGGATTAAATAGCATACCTTCAGAGGGGATAAGGGGATAAGGAAAGCCCCCCCCCCCAAACAAATTACTCATATACACAGAAATATATATATTACATTTCCCGTGGCAGGATTCTCAGATTCTGTATGTAGAACTACCCAAAGACTGAGTGGAAAAATGGAGCCTCTGTGAAGAATTTGCCCAACAGAGCTCACTCCTACCCCTGACAAGGGAAAGACAATCAAGTGTTGGGGGGAGGTGGGGGGAGTGGTCTGAATGGACCTCTAGTTTAAAGATGAAGACATGTATCATTAAAAAGATCACCTTAGCAGTTCCTTTCCTGGCATGGC
This sequence comes from Eublepharis macularius, assembly GCF_028583425.1. Taxonomy (NCBI): domain Eukaryota; kingdom Metazoa; phylum Chordata; class Lepidosauria; order Squamata; family Eublepharidae; genus Eublepharis; species Eublepharis macularius. The sequence goes on from NC_072792.1 coordinate 6,968,368, forward strand.
AACCCAGTTAATTCCCAGACCTGCAGTTCATTTGATCAAATATATGTAGTCAGGGCTTTTTTCTGGGAAAAGAGGTGGTGGAACCCAGTGGGTTGCCCTCGGAGAAAATGGTCACATGGCTGGTGGCCCTGCCCCCTGATCTCCAGACAGAGGGGAGTTTAGATTGCTCTCCGCGCCGCTGAGCGCCGCGGAGGGCAAACTAAGCTCCTCTCTGTCTGGAGATCAGGGGGTGGGGTCACCAGCCATGTGACCATTTTCAAGAGGTTCTGGAACTCCGTTCCACCGCGTTCCTGCTGAAAAAAAGCCCTGTATGTAGTGGGGGGGATGAATGCTCTATCAACTGCCAAATTGGTTCCCCTTCTGATGGTTTAGATAGGCTATGTTCCATTTAAAATACAGTCTTAAAGCAGAATATGTCCTTATAAAAATATATGAAAGTATCTTTTCCTTTACAAGGAAAACAAACTGTGACCATTTAAAAGAAGTTGCAAAATGGTGGATTGGTGATGTTATGGCACAAGGCAATACACACCTTCCCCCATTCAAACGCACAGTTGCACGATGGGTTTTTGAAAGAGTACTAACAGAAAAGAAAAATGCCTATTGACAGCACACTGCTCTAGAAATTATGGATACTGTGCATACTAAAGCTGTTGGAGAAGCAGAGGACCACAGACCATGAGAAAGCTTGAATGAGCAGGGTGGCAAGAGTATATGCACAAAAGTGGAAAACTCCAGCATTGCTTACAGTGGAGGAATGGTGGATAAAAGTATTGGAGTTTGTGTCAATGGCAAAACTTACTTCACTGATTAGGGAAAAGACATTAGTTACATTTTTGACTGAATGGAAACCGTTTATAGACTTTTTACATGAAATGGATAATAAGGATTTGATATCATCTGGATTTATGGATTAAGAACTATGAACAAGAGAAAAAAGAGGGCTTTTATGTTTAATTTAGAATAAGTGAGATTCTGAAAATCTTACTATATAATTGAATGTGTGTTTCAGACAACTCACTTTATACCCTGGTGCTCCACTAGAGGGTGCTGGCATGGAGGGAAGCCTAGGCAAGGCACCATGTCCCTCCAGAAAGCGTGCCATGGCGGGAAGCCTGGGCTGGGAGCAGGATGGGAGCAGATGGCTATGCCCACCTCCCGCTTTTACCCAGCTGCGATTAGGAGCAGAGCAGGTGGCATTGCCACACACACACCCTGCTTTAACCCAGTTGGTATTAGGAGCAAAGCAGGTTGCAATGCCCACCCCCTGCCTTAATCCAGCTGGTATTAGAAGCAGAGCAGGTGTTAATGCCTAAACCCGTCGTTAACCAAGCTGGTATCAGCAGTGGAACAGCAGGCAATACCTGCCCCCCTTTGTACCAGTTAGGATCAGGAGCGGAGCAGCTGGCAATGCCCGCCCCCCTACCATAACCCAGCTGTTATTAGGAGTGGAGCAGGTGGCAATGCCCATCCCCCACCTTAATCCAGCTGGTAATAGGGGCAGAGCAGATGGCAATGCCCACCCCTGCCTTAACTCAGCTGGTATTAGGAGTGGAGCAGGTGGGAATGCCTACTCCCTGCCATAATCCAACTGGAATTAGGAGCAGGTGGTAATTCCCACTACCCCTTCAGCAAGCTGAGATCAGGAGTGGAGAAGGTGGCAATACCTGCTCCCTTCATTAACCCAACTGATATTCGTGGCAAAGCAGGGGGCAGTGCCCATCCCACCTTAACCCAGCTGGTATAAGGAGTGGAGCAGGTGGCAGTGCCTATCTCCTGCCTCCACCCAGCTGATATTAGTAGTGGAGCAGGTGACAATGCCCACCCCTACCTTAACACAGTTGGTATTAGGAGTGGAGAAGGTAGCAATACCCACACCCCCCACCTTAACCCAGCTGTTATTAGGAGCGGAACAGGTGGCAATGCCCTCTGCCCACCTTAACCCAGCTGCCTTTAGGAGCAAAGCAGGTGGCAATGCCCTCCCCCTACTTTAACTCAGCTGGTATTACAAGTGGAGCAGGTGGCAACCCCCGTGTTAACCCAGCTGGTATCAGCAGTGGAACAGGTGGTCATGTCCGCCCTCCCTTTGAACCAGTTGGGATCAGGAGCGGAGCAGTTGACAATGCCAGCCCCTCGGTCTTAACCCAGCTGGTATTAGGAAAAGAGCACATGGTAATGCTCATCCCCACATTAACCCAGCAGGTATTAGGAGCAGAGCAGGTGGTAATGCCCACTCCCCCTTCAGGAAGCTGGGATCAGGAGCAGAGCAGGAGGCAATGCCTGCCCCCTGCCTTAACCCAACTGGTATTAGTGGTGCAGCAGGTGGCAGTACCCACCCTCCACCTTAACCCAGCTGGTATATGCAGTGGAGCAGGTAGCAATGCCCACCCCTGCCTTAACCCAGATAGTATTGGGAGTGGAATAGATGGCAATGCCTACTCCCTGCCTTAATTCAACTGGTATTGGGAGTGGAGCAGGTGGTAATGCCCACTCCTCCTTCAGCAAGCTGGGATCAAGAGCGGAGCAGGGGGCAGTTCCCACCCTCCACCTTAACCCAGCTGGTATAAGGAGCGGAGCAGGTAGCAATGCCCACCCCCGCCTTAACCCAGCTGATATTAGGTGTCGAATAGGTGGTAATACCCTCCCCCTGCCTTAACCCAGCTGATATTAGGTGTGGAGCAGGTGGAATTTCTCCTCACACCTTAACAGAGCTGTTATTAGGAGCAGAGCAGGTGCCAATGCCACCCCCACCTTAACCCAGCTGGTATCAGGAACAGAGCAGGTGACAAAACCCAGCTTAGATCAGGAGCAGATCAGTTCGCAATGCCCACCCCCTTCCCCCGGCTGAAATCAGAAGTGGAGGAGGTGGCAATGCCAACTCCCCCCTTAACCCAGCTGGTATTAGGAGCAGAGCACTTGGCAATGCCCACCACCTTCAACCAGCTGGGATCAGAAGCAGAGTAAGTGGTTTTGCCCATCCACTGCCTTAACCTAGCAGGTATCAGGAGCGGAGAAGGTGGCAATGCCCACCCCCCAACTTAACACAGCTGGGAACAGGAGCAGAGCAGCTGACAATTCCCACCCCCTTCCCCCAGCTGGGATCAGGAGCAGATCAGATGGCAATGCCCACCCTCCTTCACCCGACTGGGATCAGGAATGGAGCAGGTGGCAATGCCAAGTCCCCCCTTAACCCAGCTGGTATTAGGAGCAGAGCAGGAAGCAATGCCCACCCCATTCACCCAGCTGGTATTAGGAGCAGAGCAGGAGGCAATGCCCTCACCCTGCCTTAACCCAGCTGGTATTAGGTGTGGAGCACTTGGCAATGCCCACCCCCTTCACCCAGCTGGGATCAGAAGCAGAGTAAGTGGCTTTGCCCACCTGCTGCCTTAACCCAGCAGGTATTAGGAGTGGAGCAGGTGGCAATGCCCACCCCCCTTCACCCAGCTGGGATCAGGAGTGGAGCAACTGACAATGCCCCCCCACCTTAACACAGCTGGTATCAGGAGTGGAGCAGGTGGCAATGCCCGCACCCCCTTCTCCCAGCTGGCATCAGGAGCAGAGCAGGTAGTTAATCCCGCCGTCCACCTTCAAATGTCAGGATCAGGTATGGAGCAGTTGGCAATGCCTCCCCCCCCTTCATTCAGGTGGGATCAGGCTCAGAGCAGGTGGCAATGCCCCCCCTTCATTCAGGTGGGATCAGGCTCAGAGCAGGCATCAATGCCTGAGCCCCTTCACCCAGTCATAGTCAGGCACAGAACAGGAGGCAATACCCCCCCCTTTACCCGGCATGTATCAGGCATGGAGCAGGTAGCAAAGCCCACCACCCTTTCACATGGCTGACATCAGGCAGATCAGGCATGGAACAGATGACAATGCCCACCCCCCTCCTTCACCAGCTGGAATCAGTGATGGAGGAGGAGCAAATGCCTGCCTGCCCACCCTCCCCTTTCTAAAGCCCATTGTATTTTCCCCACAATGGGCTTTGTTGCTAGTGATCTATATTTGTGGCGGAGAAAATCAGAACTCAATCTGTAGTTTAGTTTAAGGGTTTCTTTTTTCTTTGTTCACTTGTCTATGTATTGTTAATGTGTTTTCTTTTTAGAATGTTTTTTGTCCTTTGTTGTTTGTAGTTTTTATGTTATTGTTTATAGTTTAAATAAAGAAAAATTATAAGAACAAAGAAAGCTTGAATGAACAAGATTCTACAAAACACACAATGCCTACTGCACTAACTCACACCCATAGTTCTCAGAGAGATATGATGCTCTTTGGGAAGGTAATGGGGACAAGTGTGGGCATTACCTCTTGAGCAACTCAAAATCCTGTTCTAATAAGAGCAAGGGAATGTCTGGTGTCCTCTCTGGCAACCACCCTAAAGGAGCTTACTTTTCCTTTTTAGAACTATGGAAAGGTCACACAAACACAGAGTTACGTTTGGTACCACCAACCCACCTTGTCTTTTTTCATCCTGTAATATTTTCAGTCTTATTCTCAGTTTCTTCCCATTCTATACAAAATCATTTGTCGTTTTCTTCTTTAAAGTCTTATCATCTATATGGATTGGCTGCATTTGAAACAAGAAATTCAAATCTAGTAATACATTCATTTTAACAACAGAGATTCTCCCTAGTCATGAAATATTCAATTTTCCCCATCTTTTCAGATCTTCCATAATGCTTGTCCAAATGTTTTCATAATTATCTTTATATAAATTATCATTTTGTCCAGTTACATTTATTCCCAAATATTTGACTGGTTTTCTAGAAATAATACTGTCCACTATTTCCATCTTAATGCAATGATGACGGCTTGAGCCTGCAAGAGCTTTTCATTTAGGGGAGGCCACCCTTCACTCCTTTCCCTTCCAACATCTGTGTTCATGGAATAACTCTCCTCATATCTCTAAGTTTATTAGATCTCTAAGTTTTTAAAATCTAACCTGCATGTTTGAATACAAACTTCATTGGCACCCCATAGCAAAAGAAATTCTAGTAACAACATCATCATCAACAACAACAACATTCGATTTATATACCGCCCTTCAGGACAACTTAATGCCCACTCAGAGCGGTTTACAAAGTATGATTATTATCCCCACAACAAAAACCTTGTGAGGTGGATGGGGCTGAGAGAGCTCCGAGAAGCTGTGACTGATACAAGGTCACCCAGCTGGCTTCAAGTGGGTGGATCAAACCCAGTTCTCCATATTAGAGTCCTGCGCTCTTAACCACTACACCAAACTGGCTCTCTAGGAGGAAGTGATCATTTATCCATAAGGTTCCCACCGCCTTTATCCCATCAACCAACTCTTTCTTGTGGGTTAATATCAAGTCCAATATGGCCGAGCCCCTCGTCGCTTCCTCCACCATTTGAGAAAGGAAGGTGTCAGCCAGGCAGGTCAGGACGTTGCGTGACCCTGGGCACGTAGCAGAGTTGGCCTCCCAGCTCACATCAGGAAAGTTGAAGTCTCCCTTCACTACAGGGCCATGTTTCTTGGATACCCTATTAAGCTGCTCACAGAGGCCAGCTGTGTCCAGTATGGCTGAGCCCCTCGTCGCTTCCTCCAGTATTGTCTTTGAGCTGATTCCACCTAAGGCTGAGCTAGTCCAGCAGCCTGTTTTCCAGCCAGAATCTCCTGCAAAGCTCACAAGGAGGCCGCCAAGCCAACCACCCTGCCCTGCTGCAGACCATAGCTCTGGCTCCTGGTACTCAGTGGTATGCTACAGCTTAATATATGGACCACGTAGCACTGTTAAAGAAATGATCCGAGATAGTCAGGTGTAGACTGGCCACTGTAGCCACGGTACCCTGTAAAAGAGGCGATTTGGGTTTTGTTGGTTTTGAACTTCCAGCTGTCCAAATTCTAGTGTCGTGAGAGAGGGAGAGACAAATCCAGTCTCTCCACACAAGTCATGGGGCTTTTCTGCATCTAAGGTTACATCCGGCGTGTATTTTGATTGATGGTGATTCGGATAGGCCTTCCTGCCTTCTGCACGGAGCAGCCTGGATTTGATTTGGTGTCTGGTTTTTCATTCCAGACATTAGAGGAAGTGTCAATGTAGTGTCGGACTTTCTGGGCTTTTTTTTTATTTTTAACTTTTGCATTTGCGAAGTTGAAATGACAGGTGCCCAGCATTCCCCTCCCCTTATAAGTTCTACTATTGGCTGATTGGACAGGATTTTGGCACCCAGCAATGGCACTCCGTTATTGGACATACCCAGTCACGTGATGGTGGCTGGGGACGGGAAACTATTGAGAAGCCCTCCACTGCTGCTATTTTATTAGCCCTCACAAAATGGAACCTGGAAAATCCTTTGAATTGTAAAAGTAATAAATAAATTAAATGAATAAATGAAATCTTCAACCAAAGCTCCAGGAATGAGGGGTCTGCGCAAGCAAACGTATGTTATCGCACAGGCCAGTAGCAATGTGGCAGCATTGCAACCCTTTAAAAATGCTTTAGCATTGCGACACTTAGCAATTAAAAAGTGAGGGGAGCATGAATATTTCTGGTGCTTGGAAGGTATTAGTGGGCTACCTGCGACTATGGTTTGCTTAGACAGTACTAAAAAGTAAACCAGTGACAGAAGGAATATTAAAGCAGTAACGTTTCAGCATTACTACCTTGTTTAAGTTAGCAAAGGAGTTTGGAGAGCTGAGGAAGACAGGAGTGATTACGTGTGTGAAACTCTGGAGATCACAAGAAGGAGAATGGAATCTGAACTGCTGCAGTTTGACCATGAGGAAATGCCCATCTCTAATATATAAAAGGCATAGATCCAGAGGAGTTAGCCATGTTAGTCTGTAGAAGCAAAATAGAAAAGAGTCCAGTGGCACCTTTAAGACTAACCAACTTTACTGTAGCATAAGCTATCGAGAATCACAGTTCTTGCATCTGACGAAGAGAACTGTGATTCTCGAAAGCTTATGCTACAGTAAAGTTGGTTAGTCTTAAAGGTGCTACTGGACTCTTTTCTACATAAAAGTCAAGCTGTGTTGCTGATGACTCACCTTTTATCCTGGAGTAGACCCACTGAGGGGCCTTTGCATGTGCCTGTGCCAGGCCTCTAGGGAGCCACAGAGGCAGCAGGGGGGTCTGGTACTGTGGTGTGGCCCTCACAAGGCTCCACAGTGGAATGGCGCAGCTCTCACAAGGCTCTGCAGTGGCTGTGGAGGCAGTGGGGAGGCCCAGCTTGATGGCGTGCCCATGAGGGCTATGGCAGGGCCTGGGAGGCCACTTGCTGTTGGGAGGGGGCCTGCCGTATCTGTTTTCTAGAGCCCATTTTATTTGTTCACACAACGGGCTTGGTTCCTAATAATTTAATAAGCCGCTAAGTATGCCTCCTGACTTAGAAGTCTTTTCTAAATTAAAAAGTTCCTGTCCTTGAACATAGATCCAGAGGAGTGAGCCGTGTTAGTCTGAAGTAGCAAAATAGAAAAGAGTCCGGTAGCACCTTTAAGACTAACCAACTTTACTGTAGCATAAGCTTTTGAGAACCACAGCTCTCTTTGTCAGATGCATCTTCTGTCCTTGAACAGAAGATGCTCCAGGTCACTGACCATTTGGGTGTTTCTTTCCTATCCCTTTCTCCTATGGATATTCCTAGAAGCGTAATCAAAATGGGGCACTTAGAATCCCTCCAAATCCCACCACACCATAGAATATATAAAAACATCATGATGCTAGGTGGCTTTACTGGCCACCTTTTCTTTATTGTCAATTCCTAGTGCTGTTTGGCTTTTTCATCTATGCTGCACTCTACTAAGTTGCCCTTTCTACTCTTCAGCTCCTCCCACAAACCCACACTTCTCTTCCCCTCTCCTCCCTCTTCCTTCTCAACTGCATGCCTCCTTCCATAGTTTTTTGTCTTACTCAGAAAACTTAACTGCAGGAGCTTAGCCCATGGAATGAAATGGGACTTCCCTCTGAATAAATATGCATAGACTTGCTCTGTAGGATTAAGAACTGGCATTCCATCTTTTACAGCCATATCCTATTACGTGGGAGAAAATCAATAGCACTTTGCCCCCATGTAGGTATAAAGTGACAGTGTAATGGGTCCACATTCATCCTGTTCCTGCAATAAAGAGCAGCCGTTATCTGCATTATTTGCAAAAAGAGCAGCCGTTATTTGCACAGAGATTGTAAATCTGCCTGAGTTGGAAACTATAAGGAACTGCAGTCTTGTAACCCAGGGAGAATGGAGGTTGGTTGTGCCTCAGCCTTCACAGGCAGCTTTTGGCCTGACAAGCAGAGCTTCCTTTTTAGATAAAAGGGTGCAACTGCATTGTTCATCTTCAGGCAGCTCTGGTGATTACGCAATATATCACAAACAAGTAGGGACTGGTCTCAAACAGAAATGTGGCAAACAACGACCAAACGGTCTACAGAGACCTAATTAATAATAGCAATAAGACAATTTTAATGAAAGTGCTAGTGCAACAAGTGCAAAGAGTACAAGGTAAGTATTCCAATATATATACTCCAAAAATACCTGGGACTATCTATCTACACACATGTAGCCCCACTGCATAGAATTCGGTCCAAACAACACATGTATAGTAACATGCAATATAAATACAACGTTCATATTTCAAAGTGCACAATTCCAACGAGTTGTTTTTTCTTTCTTTGCAGACAAAACTGCCAATGAAGGACAAAGAGGGTCCGACAGGAGCCAGAAGGTAGATAAGGAAGCTCCCAGGCTGTTGGCAACAGGTGTGCTAGTAATTGAGACAGCCCGTTTCACGATGTATTGCTTTATCAATCAATTCCTCTATTGCCTATATATTAACACTGATACAATGTATACAATAAACAATGAATTGCACAAATGAAAATGGCTGTATCCACTTATTTACATCATCTTCACCAAACAACACTTCAACCAGCATTGGTAGGTTTCTTCCTGAGTCATGATGAGATAATGGGAGGTCAACCTCTTATATTGACTCACCTAAGGCAATTGAGGGGTCAGTAATTAAAAGAAATATCACATATGAGTCAGCAATTTGGTGCTGCTAGCTAAGTGGTAATATAACTTATTATAAAAAAGCTGTAATTATAAAAAATTATAAAAAAAATTATAAAAAAATATTTAAAAAGCTGTAATTATAAAAAAAAAGCTGTAATTATAAAAAAAGCTGTATTTCATTGTTAGTCCTGCAGGAGCCAAACTGCCCAATCTAAAAATCCATTCTGCTTCCATACGCAATAAAATTTTTGAATGGCTGCACTCGGCGGGGCTACTGCAACATGTAGTACCAAAAACTTCAGTTCTCGTTCATGGTGATGAAACTGACTAAAATGTGAAGTCAATGGAGCTTCAAGAGACTTATTTCTAATTTTCGAAAGATGCTCTTGAATCCACACCCTGATGGGACGTGTTGTACTCCCTGTATATTGTAGACCACAAAAGCATTCTATAATATATACTATGTTGGAGGTAGAGCAAGTGGGAAAGGAATTGGTGAATAATTTCCTTCCTGTTTTCGGGTTGAAGATGGAATTAGTATTCACAGAAAGAGCACACATGTTGCAGTGCCTGCAAGCATGATGTCCCGAAGGAAACCGATCCTTATTCTTGTAGTCTTTAAAATCAGAGTGTATAAGTTTATCTCTCAGGCTGCTGGTACGTCTATACCCCACTACAGGGGGTAATTCGCAACCTGGAATGCTCTGAACTATATGCGTTTGATGATCTTAACTATCTCTGGCGCTAATGGTGTATATTCTATAGACCATTTGATGCTGGCTTCTGATTTCTTGGGATGTTGTACCAGGAGTCTATCCCTCTCCATATTGATGGACCTACTCTTAGCCCTATCAATTAATAATTTGAGATACCCCCTGGAAGTGAATGCATCTCACATTCTATCAACTTCCTTACAGAAATCACAGTCCCTGGAGAAATTCCTCTTCGCTCTCAAAAACGGACCTTAAGGTATATTCTCTTTGAGGGACCTGGCATGAAAAGAGTCATAATGTAAATAGGCACTCCTGTCAGTGATTTTCTGGAACCATCTAACCCCCAGTGTGTGAGCGGTCCCTTTAAATACAACTACATCCAAAAAATTCACACATTGCTCATGTGCAGACCCAGACAATCTAATACTGGTGCCTATGGTGTCAGGTGTTGAACCTGGGGCCTTTTGCTTGCAGATCACACTCTGTATGACTGAGTCTTGGTCGATCAAGGTCAGTATTGTCTACTCTGATTGGCAGCAGCTCTCTAAAGTCTTTGACTCACGGCAGTTCTCCAGGGTCTCAAGGAGAGGTCTTCTACAACACTTGGGGCCTTTTGCTTACGAAGTGAATGTTGTACAACTGAGCCAGACACCTGATCAATAAGGATTAGTATTGTCTGCTCTGCCGGGCAGCAGCTCTCCATGGGCTCAGGCAGATCGAGGCCTTTCTGATCACCTCCTGCGTGAGAAATTTAAATGGAGGTGCCACCTTGAGTTCAATGTGGTCAGCTTGCATTTTTTTCTGGCAGTGCTGAAGTTTTGTTTATGATATTTGCAGTGAAGGTAGCTTTAAAGAGGAGAGACTTTGTTTTCTAACAGGTTTTTATGCTTGCCAAAACAGATTGTTAAAAACGTAATGGTAAATAAAGATTGTTCAGTCCTGTCTCGAAGGCAGGGCACTAAGAAATTAAGTCCCTTTCTGTCATTTTTCTTGGGAGATTCTCCTCATCTGTCACAACACGGCAGTTATGAAAAATGGAACTATAAATTCAATTTAGAGGGCAATTTACAGCTAATCTTTGGAGTAATTCCAGTGTGAATAATGCAGCAATTTGAATGCATGACCAGTCAATTCAGCCCCTGATTTATTAGGATTTAAGAAATTTTTCTCTCATTAATGATAATTGCCCAACACGAGAAATAATTTCTCAGAGAATTATCTACCTTCATATCTATGGTATTAATTCCCAGAAAAAGGTGCAATGCTAGTTATTATTTTAAGGAAAAATAGCTTTTTAAAACCAAAGATATATGAGGTATTTAAATTCTGAACTGTATCTCCTTAGCGCACATGTGTGAACTGATTGGCACTGCTTTTTGACTCGCTTCTTATATGGCTCCCGGTAGAAATAACGTTTTGAATATCTGCATAGGAGGACAATGGGATCTGCGACTGACTTTCCACACTTCTTACACTTTGATAATTGCATTAAATTTGGCTACAGGAGGAACAGCATTTGTCCCTGTGCAAGAGTTATGTCTCTTTGCTGAAAATCTTTCCAGATATTAAATGCTCACATTCTACGATACATTATGGGAACATCATTCAGTGTAGCCAAGATAATTTCTTGTTTTCCATTAAAAAGTCAGACATCATCTATGATTCCAGTGATGACTAATCAATGCCTACAGTAGTCCTTTGAAGTCCTGTTACAACAGGGCTAGCAGAAGAGAAGCTGAACACATCTTCTCTGGCTTCAGAGCGGCTGCTTTTAATTTTGGGAGCTCGACAGAACACAGTCTGGTGGTTTACCCCCCCATCATGTGACAATTCCCATTATGGTTGTTGTCGGTTTTCCGGGCTGTATTGCTGAGGGCTTGGCATTGTAGTTCCTGACGTTTCGCCGGCAGCTGTGACTGGCATCTTCAGAGGTGTAGCACCGAAAGACAGGGATCTCTCAGTGTCAATTTCCCATTATATTGTTTGTTGCTGTTGAGAACAACAATCTTTCAACATTTAAAATCTCCTTCCAATGTGCTTCACAAAAAGACAATATTAAAGGAAACAATAAAAATGTGGAATTAATATGAAATCAAAACATTAATAAATTAATAAAGCGATGAATGCCAACAGCTGCTTTTAAAAATAGTCCGGGGCTGAGGTAATGCAGGAAGGGGAGAGGGGATTTATTCCCTTCACTCTGCTGCTTGCCTTGAAAATTCTGGTTAACTTCATTGGTAGCATAGTTTTGATAGCAAATGTAAAAGGAGATTGAGGAGTTAACTTACCTCCCCACCTGGCCAATATTCCAATCAGGGCTGCACAGATGGAAACACATAATCTTTGCTATACCTGTTTGTCCTCTGTCACCTTCTACATGCAGACAAATGGTGGTAGGCTGACTGGATAGGCAAGAAAAACTTCCCAGTGTCATGTAGCATGTCCCCTGAGTCTCACTTAAATCAGGCCCTGAGATGCTTCACATACAAGGCACAGATAGATGGTATGCGGACACTCCACGTGCTGGAGATATGACCCTTTAAATTGGGTGTGGGCAATGTGATACAGGCAAGCTCATCTCTTAACTCATTGAGCATTATATTGAAAAAGCAGGCCAAAAGTTAGTTTCGATAGCAATTTTTAAATCTGCCTCTATCACCCACTGGTAGGGGAGGCTTGACCTTAGATATATTCTCCAAGAGGCTTCTTCCAGTATTGTTTGAAGGTTATCTCTACAGTTCCAGGATAATACTTGGGCACTCCAATTTTGAAATGGCTATCAATGCAGGGATGTTCTTCGTTTTATATTTGGTTACTATTTTTCACATCGACTCAGCAAAAGGTGAAGTCTATTGACTATTTTCTACACAAAGCTGTTGGAGTACACAAAGCTGTTTCTCAAATGGTACAGTATTGTAGGTCTCTGCCAGAAATGCAGCTTTTCTGTTTTCACAGGTCTATTATGAATATAATAGGAACTCTCCAGAACCAATATAGTTGGCTTCACGTCATTTTTGATAACATAGTATTCTGGTTGATGTCTGATTGGTTGATGTTGTTTCTTGAAACAGGGGCAACAGAAAGAAAAGGAGACTGCCACAGACTTTATAGGAGACTGTAAGTGCTGAAGAAGATGCAAAGGCCTGCAAGTTGTATTTCAATGTACTGGAGATGTCCTGCATATGCTTAAGGGTTCCTTTCACTGCAATAAATGGGGAAGTTCCTCCAATAGGGTTTCCATGTGTCAGTGAGAATAATCTGAAAATACCCTGATCAGAGATTCATTTTTAGACCAAGTGGAGATGCTGAGGGAAAGGAATTGTAAATATGTCTCCATCTGCAGTCCCATTATCATCACTATTGCTTAATATTTATAATATTTACTGTTTATAGTAAGCGGGGCTTTTTTTCAGGGGGAACGGAGTTCCGGAACCTCTTGAAAATGGTCACATGGCTGGTGGCCCCACCCCCTGATCTCCAGACAGAGGAGAGTTGAGATTGCGCTTAGCGGTGCGGAGGGCAATCTCAACTCCCCTCTGTCTGGAGATCAGGGGGCGGGGCCACCAGCCGTGTGACCATTTTCACCGAGGGCAACCCACTGAGTTCCACCACCTCTTTTCCCAGAAAAAAGCCCTGATAGTAAGTGTGCCATTGAGTCATAACCAACTCATGGCTAGCCCAGGAAATTCCACCTCATGGAGTTTTCAAGACAAGAGATGAACGGAAGTGATTTGCTACTGCCGCCGTCTGCATAGCACAGCATATCATAGCGTAGCAGTTCCAGGCTTCCTTGATGGTCTCGCATCAAAGTACTGACCCTCCTTAGCTCCTGAGGTCTGACAAGATTGGGATCACCTGGGCTATTAACTCTGCTAACTGTACATTTATGACATTTATTATATTGATCCGATGCCCAAGTTTCTCAGCAAAATGTTCAAAATCGGCAACAAGCAATGATAAAGTGACAATCAACTGCTGCATGTAGGGTTCCCTCGGTAATAGACCTGGGATGAAAATAGATGCTTAATTATGTCCAGAGAGCATTTTGTAAAATACCAGTAGAAATTGGAAGGAAAAACTAAAGTCATCACAACTTCATAGTTGCATAAAGCACTGCTGCCAAACACAACATCTCTTGGGATTAAATTGCTGAGCTCATATGTCATCTTCAAATATCCTGCCCACAAATGGAGAGTTTTAGGTGGAGGAACTCTCCTTTAACAGGAATTTTAGCCTAAAATTGCATTGTTATGCTCCTGCTCTGTCGAAGAGTTGATCCAATGTCCAGCATACAAACTGTTTATCTTGTGAGAATGTGAGAGGAAAAGATGGGACTGTCACAGTTTAGCATTGCCAGCTTGAGGAGAGAGGGCTAGGGTGGAGGAAGGAGACACGGAGACCAGGTTGGAGGTAGAAAAGGCCACAACTTTATTGGTTACAGCTTATCCAAGCCTTGGCACTGCATGAGGCACAGATCCTTGATCGGCAGGTCCATTTGCAAGCTGACCACTCTCTCACCCCTTCAAGATGCCAGCTGAAGGGAGGCACCGTGGGATGACAGTAAGCAGGAATGCACTTGGATGTACTCCTCTGTGTGGTTCCCTTGTCACCAAGGAGGAAGCATGCCCTGACAACCCCTGCGCTGGCCTTGTCCATGCCCTACACCACTTCCAAGATCCCATAAGGGGATCCCCTGCTATGGGGAATCAGAGCACACAGGCTGTGTTAACCCCAAACAGATCCATGCCCAATGCCCAAACCACCTGTAAAGTTGTGATAAGAGACAAGAATTGAAAATAAAGAAAATGCCAGTGAAACCGACCAAGGAAATGGCAATGCCTCAAAACCAGAGCAAAGGGGGGGGGGCTGGATGGGCTTGCAGACACGTGGTAAATGCTGAGGGGGCCTGGTGGCTGCACACGCCATGCATACAGGGCACTCCTCTAGCCTGGCCGGCTGCTCCCGACTGACCAGCCCTGCCCTGCCCTGCCCTGGGATCGGCTCCTGCCCAGTCATGCAAGAACCACCCAGGCTGAGCCATGGAAGAAGGCTCCGCAGATCACCCTCACCCTGTGGCCCCACAAACTGGTCCACCGGTAAGTGGACTGGCCGTAACTCTGCAGGTACAGTGTAATCCTATGGACATTCTGCTGGGAGTGAGCCCCACTGAAGATGGATACTGAGAAGCCTGCCTAGTTGCTCAGGTGTTCCCTTCAAAGGCAGTTGATGTGATCATGGGACTACCTCTTAAGGGGAACAGAGAGGACCAGAAGTTTACAAAAACCTGTACGACAATGAAAAGGGGGATTGGTTGTTTGTATCCTGCCTTTACCTATGACTTAGCGCAACTTATGCATAATTTAAAACATTAAATGAGAATATGCTCTGTTAAAAGCTCTAGTGTATAAAAAAACTGGCAGAGCCTCCTAACATTTTCCAGTGTTACCCTCACCATCTTGGAAAGCTCATTCCATAAATTGTGAATCACCACAGGAAAAGGATGGGCTCTTGTTGATACCTTTAAGGAGGGAACAGCCAGAATGTGAAAAATCACCACCAGATCCTGAATACGCTTGCCATTTTGAAAGAAAGCAACAGCCACCACTACCCCTTGGGAACCTGAGAGGTCAGCGATGGAGCCAAGCAAGCACAGTCAGGTGATCAACGGTGGGCCAAGGCAGGATCTGTGAGGGGAGAGAAAGAGATATGTGAATATCTCTGTGAATCCTCAGTAACGGGCAATATCCCTTCACTCACCTGGTGCAGGATATACCGCTTTTACACAGTGAGAAGAAATATAATTTAAGATATTTGTTTATTTAAGAACTTCATTTAAAAACTATTTACAATAAGAAACAACAAACTGAGAGAAACGTTCATGCCTTGTACAGGAGAGAGAGACAGTTTCAGCAACAGACATTTTTCAACTGACAGAGAACATAACAGAATCTTCACTCACAGCAGGGAGGGGCTAGTTCAGCAGCTACAGATAAATAAACTATACAAAGTATAGTGCAAGCACTCTGTTCATTCAAATTAGGGCACAGTGTTTTATTCCTACAGAATTCAGCAGGTCGTGTTAGCTATAAATGAGACTAGGAGGCTCACTTCACCATACATTCTCACCAGGGTACCTCTGGCCATAAAACCCATACAG
Organism: Eublepharis macularius; assembly: GCF_028583425.1. NCBI lineage: Eukaryota > Metazoa > Chordata > Lepidosauria > Squamata > Eublepharidae > Eublepharis > Eublepharis macularius. Next base: position 6,984,214 of record NC_072792.1, read on the forward strand.
ATGGTTCATCCATGACCAAGGGAGAGTTTATGGAGATAGACAGTGTCTGGAACCAACTAGTCTGAGGGGATGTCACCAGAGTTCAGACTGATGTATTTTTATTACCTGAGGGTTGGGGCATAAAGTGTACTGATGTGGGACATGAGATGATCAGCCAGGGTGGTTTTTTTTTTTGTGGCCTAAGGAAGTGCCAAACCTGGGGAACAGTTTGGCTCACAAAGCTGTGATGCAACCACAAAGGAGAAGGTTAAAAACAGCTAGCAGAGGATGAGTGAGTGAGTGAGTTAGTGAGGGAGGGAGGGAGGGAACGGGGGGGGGAGTGTAATGATATAAGTGTGTGTCTTTAGATGCTTGGTATGGTACAGGTGAAGAGTGGGGGGTGAAAGAGTGTCATGTCTGACAGTACCCATTCATTCATGCCAATGATTTTGCTGTCAAGTATATGCTTTGTTCTGTCAGGGGTGACTCCATTGTGTATGCCTGGATGTATTCTTGTTGCTAACATTCCAGTAAGTTCTCACTCGTTCCCAGACGGCCGGGTGTTTACCAGTTTGAAGCTTTCTTCCTGCTTGTGATGTGTCTACTCTCTGTGTGGCCTAATAACCCAAATATGCAGACTGTTCTCACACAACCCTAAATTGTTTGGAAATTGGGAGGGGGGATGGAACAGAGGGTAGAAGAGGGATGTAATTTTCCTGTGTAGCCATTCTGGTCAACTTTCTCTTAGAACTGCTTAGGTGCTTACCTTGCTCTTAAGTAGACCTTTGGATCTGATTATGGAAAGAACTGATTTCTGAATAAAAGTCATTTACTCAAGAACCAGTGTCTTGTTACAATGAACCAGGGATCTGTCTGCTGTAATCTATCATCCAGAGTCTGACAAAGAGAGGGATGAGTGAGTGAGATGACTGGTTGATGACTGAGAGTGTGGGTGGAGTGAATGCAGTTTTTAGTTACTGAGCAGAGAGAAAAGAGGCTTTCTGGTTTAGACAGACAAGCTGTGTGCAGCCTGAGAGTATCAATGTTTATGCATTTCTGAGAGAAATATTGAGTTTGGGCAAGACGGGCAACCTGTGGGGAAGCCTGAGGGAATTCTCATTCTAGTTCAGTTAGGCAACCTGTGTGGAAGCCTGAACTGTGTGCGAGAGAACTTTCTGTCTAAAGCAGGCAAACTGTGTGTCCACCTGAGAGTGAAAGTCTATGTGTATTTGAGTGAGAAATTGATATCTGGAGCAGGCAAACTGTGTCTGAGCCTAAGTGAGAAAGTTTGTGTATATCTGTGTGACCGCGTCTATGAAAAGAAACTTTAAGAATGGATAACTCTGAAACCATCAAGCTTAATTGAAAGTATGAAACTGATACACTTCTTAACAAAATAAAAGTTTATTTTGTTTGTTTTTTTCATCCCAGAGTATTCCCATATCCCATTCCAATCCTCAGGGCCACATAGATCCACGAAGGAGCCTGACGCAATGGGCATGTTATTAAAGGGGAAATTTAAATAAACTATTTTGGAATATAATTCCTGGTGGCAACAGTCTACCCAGACGGTGTAAGAAGAGGGTTAAAGGCAAAATCTAACTACATGACAAAAAGAGGGTCCTAACAGAGAGCTTAGAGCCTTTATCGCTACGCACACCCATCTGCTCGAGATGCTGGATGTCAGGTAACTCTATGGTAAGTTTAGGTTAGAAACCTTTTCTAATTTTACTTTCTTTTGCTAGATGCCGTTTCCTCATTGTGGCCTGTATTGTTTCTCCTATTCTGTTGTGCTCAGTAGTTAAGTAAAGCTTTTGCTTAGAATCAGGGCTTTTTTTCAGCTGGAACGCGGTGGAACGGAGTTCCGGCACCGCTTGAAAATGGTCACATGGCCAGTGGCCCCTCCCCCTGATCTCCAGACAGAGAGGAGTTGAGATTGCCCTCCGCGCCACTCGGTGTGGAGGGCAATCTAAACTCCCCTCTGCCTGGAGATCAGGGGGCGGGGCCACCAGCCATGTGATCATTTTCGCCAAGGGTGATTTAAACTTTTAAAAACTCCTCCTTTGTTCCAGCTGACCCAAAGTGACGTCATTATGCAGTCCTGAGTTCCACCACTGAGTTCTACCACTTCTTTTCCCAGAAAAAAAGCCCTGCTTAGAATAGAGGACCTGAAATGCTGCCTGGCTGCTATGGTTAAATAGCTAAGAGTGAGCAAATGGAAATTTAAACCTGGAAAGACAGAGGTAATGCTGGTTGGGAAGCTGCAGATCTTGAAGGACATTTTACTCCCCACTTTTGATGGGGTTCAGCTGACTCTTGCAGACTCGGTGAAGAGCCTTGGGGTTGTACTGGATCCAGCTTTACTGCTGGAGAAGCTAGTTATTGCTTCTGCAAAAAAGGCCTTCTCTGAACTCAGGCTAGCCTGGAAGATGGCCCCCTACCTCCCCACAGCCAATCTGGCCACCTGGATTCATGCTACAATAAGACTAAACTACTGAAATGCATGCTACATAAGTCTCCCTTCAAAGTCAGCTTGAAGACTCCAGTTGGTGCAGCTCAGAGACTATTGGGAGCTAGAAGGGGAGCATGTATATCACTCCCCTTCTGGAATCGCTCCATTGGCTGCCCATCAGTTACTGGGCTCAATTCGAGGGGCTGGCCGTCACGTACAAAGCTCGTCATGGCCTTGGCCCCTTGTATCTGCAGAACTGTCTCTGCATCTATGCTCTGCCGTTACAGCTTCGCTCATCTCCTCCAGGCCTTCTGCAAGTGCCATCAGGCAAATAGGCAAAATCGACAACTGCTAGCCCCCATGCTTTCTCCACTGTGGCCGCATCTCGTGGAATGGCCCATCTGATGATAGGCTCCCACTATCCTGGCTTTCTGCAAACTGGGCAAAACTGAATTATTCAAGAGGGCTCTTTTACGCAGGTAGGTGGGCTGTATTGTAACAAAATGATCCTTTTCTACTGCTACAGACAGACTAACACAGCTACTCAAAATGATCCCAGGATGTTTACAGTCTGCTGCTATAAGTAGGATCCTTCTATTTAATTTTTGCATTGTTTGACATGTCATCTTAATACTTATGCCTTGCTTCAGTTCTGTTTTCAGATTTATTGCTGTGTATATTGGATGCCCCATCCTTTGAATGTATTGACTTACTCTGCGTAATCCACATTGAATACCAGAGAGAAAGGTGGACTTTAAAGAACATAAGTAAAATAAATACAATAAAAAGAGTTCTGATGGCACTTAATCCTACCCAAAAGTCCAATTGCTTACTCGGGCTATGTCTTTTCTCCTGACTCATTGTTCCCAATAACCATGGACAGGCTTTTTGAGGAAAGTCATTGGGGTTGGTGGCAGCTGTTTGACTTCCCCCACCCAAGTCTGGTGAGGGTCTTGGGGTCAGAGAAGGAATCTCACGGGGAAGGCTGGGATTCCTTTATGTGTCACCACCAGCCCTCTGGACAAATTCTGCTCTCTCCTAGCAAATCGACTTGTTGCAAGTGATGGGGCGGGGAGAGGGACCGCCACAGAGCTGGGAATGTTATAGTGTTTGGAACCAGAACAGAGTCTGATGAATCATATATATCCCAGCAGATGTGGGATGGGGTCCATAGTAAACCCAAGAATTTTATGACTTTTAAAGTCTCCAGTTATATGACTTTGCTGATCAGGCCAGTGGCCTAATGGCTAGCTAGCATCATTAATTCTGGTGCAATGCTTGGACCGTGAGTAACAATGCCAGCATTGGCACTGGCGATTACAGATTCAGCTGTACTTACTGGATAATGTTCTCCATAAAACTTTTCAGCATCGTGCCACACAAACAGTCTCATAAAGGAATCCCTGGAGGGTGCTGCAAGCAGCTTCCTCAATAAGGTTTTATTATGATTTTCCATTTTGCAGAGCGCTGGTCTTCAACTGGTGGTTTGGGACCCACGAACGGGTCACATCTTGAACTACGGTAGAATGTACCAGATGTACCACACCATTTTCTTTTTTTATTAAATGATATTTTTAAAGGAGAAAGGCAGAAAAATAAAGGTGAAAAATGCACAGAGGGAGAGGGAGATTACTTGATGCATAGAAGTAATCATTTCTTTTAATCATTACATAAAAAAGAGAATTTCAGCATGATCAACCCCCTATGCCAAAATTCATTGGTTTCACCCTAGAAAAGAGAAGAATAGAAAAATATATATCCTTAAAAACAAGTCCTTATCAAACTAAAATTTATAATCATGCCTTGTACTTATGCTGTCAGTTGTTTTAATAATGCCTGGAAGCGTTCAATCCAACTGAGATTTCAAAATCAGAAGATTTCCTTGATGAAGACAAAGTGCATTTGAGATGGACTCATCATGCGCATGAAGCGATACACTGGATCCAATTAAGGACATAATCTGTACCTGGGAATTGCACATGAGGGCACATGCGGAAAGAATCTTATGTTTCATAGGGCATGCAATTCACTAATACTTTGAAATTTTTTAAACTTAATCTATTGAGAAAAAGGATATACTCACACTTTATCTGTTTATTCATGTGCTGGAACTGTGGCCTCACGGCTGGATATGAAATGTAAAGTTGTGTAAATTGAAACATCAAATGTTTGCAATAAAGAAATCACCACAGGAAACTAACAGCATTTTAAAAATATATATAAAAAAATAAGTCTTGGTGGAATGCTTTTTTAATTGCTTGTTACACCAGGGCCTGCTGCTCCTATCAAGACAGGAAAGGAAGCTGTCTTATACCAAGTTGACCTATCGGTCCACCTACTAGAGTATTAGACAGTACTAGAGGGAGAGGGCATCTATTTCCATGCTGTCAGACAAGGCTCTTTCATAGGCAACCTACCTGGGATCTTTTCAGTTGGAGACCTGAGAGACTGCACTGGAGATCTTCATAGAAAGCATGCACTCTACCTTTGAGCTATGGTCCTTTGTAATTAATTGAATGGGAACTGTCTAAGTATACAGCTGTGTCACTGAGCAGTTCCCTTTGTGGCTGCCTGTGTAGCTGCTTCAGCAAATCGTGTTGTTAGATTGCTAAATAGAGGCTTTGTTTACAATACTTCAATTAGCCTGCTACAACAACCCTTTCAGTTATCTAGATTGTTCACTTGTATGCTTTTTGAAAAGAGCTTCATGCCCTGATTAACAAGGTGAATGTAGAAACTTTTGTGGAGGAAACACGACTATACCAGGAGAGGGGAATCTTTCTTTGTCTGTGGCACAGCATGCCAATTTCAAAGTGGCCTTTGGCTTCACCTGAGAATAATACATGCTTACTCATACGTTCACGTTTGAGAGCAATTCTTGATTCTGTTGCAAGCACAAATTTAGTTCAATGCCTACTACTGTCCAACCCACTTTAGTGTGATTTATTTTGGGATGGTGAATTGCGGTTGTCTCTGGTGAAGATACATTCAAATGACAACTTTTGTGATCAGACCGGTAAGTTGGGTTGGTTATCATATTGTATGAATGCTTTGAACATTTATGATATGACTGCAGATCAGTCAAAAAACTTTAGTGAGCAGAGGCAGTGTTAGTCTGATAAGTATTAGTGTTCAAACTTGCTCTCATGATATTAAGAAGGCTTATGAATATGGGAATATCATAAGCCCCCCTCCTCATGTGTTTAAAACACAGACAAGCTGCCTGACTAGCTGGAATGTGAGAGGTAAAGTAAGACTAACTCTCAGCTCCACACCCTGGAGGGGTGCAAAACCACAGAACAATGGAGGTCTCCAGAAGTCCTTGAATGAATCCATTCACACACCCTTCCAATCCTACCCTTACCCACTCTCCTATTATAGCCTCACCCATCTGGCCATCACAGGTCATCAATAATCTTTTACACCTATAGTTCCTCTCAGGAAGGCACAGTCAAACCTTCCCAGCCTTATTGTCCCACCCCGGAGACAGTTTCCCAATTCTTTGTCTCCCACAGAGATGACCATTAAGCCATTGTTTGGGGCATAAGGTGCAGTACTGCCCCAGGGTATGTTCCAGGATTGGACTGCCACTGCCTCATTCTCTGTGTGTGCTTTGAACCCACTATGCTGCCTACCCTCCATATGTGATAGATATAACAATTTCCTGCCTTTGTGCCAGCTAACTGGCTGCTACTTTCAGAGTACAGAATCGCTGAATGCCATGATGTCATATCATGTTTCCCTTTGTTAGTTTTATCAGGTTTATGACAAATGTATGCCGCTCATAATGGATCCTATGGATTTGTTCTGCTAATGGTAGTAGCTTCCTCCAACACAATCCAGATGTGAAATGTACAGTCTTTAATCCCAGGTCCCTGAGATCAGTTAACTGCGTGCCTCAGACAGAACATACTGGTGGAAGCTGCTACTAGTGGTTGCTGAGCAAATCTGTGGCATCCTCAAATCCCATTGTTTAGATAGGCTCACATTGTAAAAACCAGTCCCCCCCCCCACATTTAAATGGCACCCTAATCGCAAGAGCTCAAACTAACTCATTTGAGCAAACCTTCCAAACTGCAACATGATCTTCTCTGCTAGGACAATTTTTTCAGTCCATTATAGGCTTGTCATTTGCCTGACTGTGGCTGGTAAAACCCCATCCCAAACAAACAGAGGAGTGGAAGAAAAAATGGTTGGAAGGACTCCATACAGTGACATTCCAGGTTCCCCCCATGTCTCTATGGACTCTACCACAGAGACTGTGGAAATTCCAAGACTGTGACCCAGAAGTGATGTCACATCCTCCCCAAGCTACACTCCCCCCAGGCACTGCCCTCAAAATTTCCCAGCATTTGCTGACACAACCCTGGTCCATCAGTACAGAGCGTTAATCAGCCATGTTTGATCCTTCGGGACTGACATCTTACTGGATTTCTTTTGAGAGACATTTGGATATTATTTATTTTGATTCTTATTATCCTTTTCATTTTAAGGTCTTGTTTATTTCTGTCAGGAAATCAGATGCTTTATTTGACAGCCTGATCATTATGTTTGAAATGGCTGTCCTTAAAGAATTTTCTTTTTTGTCACATCGGTGTATAAACCATTGCATTAAACGGAAGCGGTTGTACGTGAAATGATTTGCAAACAGCTGAAGAAAAAGTAGTAAGCAATAAAGAGCCTATGCAACAAACCACCGAGAATCTTTTTCAGCTGCTGATTCAAATGTGAACCCATCTTGGTCTCCGTCCCACTTTCTTTTTCACTCTGCACCTGCTTACTTCCCGGGATCACTTGGCACACAAGTGTGGTTGTGTGCCTTTCTGCACCCTGCTTTGAACATTTCAGCACTTTCTCCCTTTTCAGGACAGGCTGATAATGTTTTTGATACCCCTTTTTATTGCTTTGTTTTTGTATTGCTTAGAATTAAAGTATTGTAACATAGCTGTTAGGTTTTTAGTGTGTGTGTGTGTGCGTGTGTGCATGTTTGAGTGCCTGCTCAATCCTTAGTGTGCCTCTCTCATTATTACTTTTATTTTTCATAATAAAGATTTCAATTTCCTGCTTGTTTATTTCCGGGACTCTCCCCACTCTCATACAGAAGGGCTGCCCAGATACAAGATGCTGGTATACGCTAGGCAGCAATCCCTTTAATAAAATTTACCCAAGTGCTCACGTATGTATATAATACACACAAGGGGAGTGCACCAAATGTCAGAAGGTGTACCTGTCTAGACCATTTGTGTAACAGTTCTTGGATCTGCTGAAAAGGACTATCCACCTCACAGGGTGATTGTTATGGGGATAATAATAATATACTTTGTAAACAGCTCTGAGTGGGCATTAAGTTGTCCTGAAGGGCGGTATTTAAATCGAATGTTAATGTTATTATCAACAAGCAAGCACATTTCCGGGTTGCTGACTAGGTTGGGCTCTTTCTTTGGGACATGAAGTTCTCAACTCCAGGCTCAGAGTCCTTCCTTGACACTGATGTATGTCAATTCCATACCAATATATTAGAACCTGGCAGCTACTTCCTTAAGTTGGTCACTGGCTATTAGAATGAGAAAAGAGGGGCATTGCTGAAATCCAGGTAAGAATTTCAAGGACAGTCTTGGATGTGGCCAAAGTGCCTGGCAGCATAATTTAAAAAAAAAAAAAAACAACCTTCAGTCCTTAATTTTATAATTTCAAGGCGAAAGCATAAAAGAGAAACATAGCAATGGGATGTTTTATTTTACAGTACATTGATTCCAAGGAAACTCTAAGATGATTTTTTTTTAAAGAGAGAGAGAGAGAGAAAGAAAAGGGAGGGGAGCAGCAATAAAGTGTCAATTATAGAAAAAGTACAGTTTCATGATTTAAGATTACAGAGAGATAATAATGTTGGAAGCTCTCTGTTGCTCCAGATCTCCAAACTTTATTTGCTTTGGAGTTTATAAGAAGTCAATTCCTTAATGAACAAGAAGGTCAGCTGAGTGGTATATTAGCCCTACCATTTCAACTGAGACCCCTGGCACGATATATTATTAATCTTCAAAGGTAACACAGTAACTATCTAAAACTTTAGAGCCCAGTGTTATTAAAACCGATATCCCACGATGTTACCCAGGAGTGTAAGAAGTCAATTGTTTCAGTTGCTATGAAGTAACATCTCTCCTCACTGTGCCTTTATTTTATTTCTTTCCTTTGAAGCAGCTGGAGCCAAACATAGGAAAGACCATTAATCTGGTTAACAACCAAGCAAAGAAGCAGCACTGCAATGTATGCAACATGTTACAAACAGAGGGCTTCTTTCTGCCTCTCATGGCCTACAGTCCTGTTTTTCCAGAGGAGTTAGCCGTGTTAGTCTGTAGTAGCAAAAATAGAAAAGAGTCCAGTAGCACCTTTAAGACTAACCAACTTTACTGTAGCATAAGCTTTTGAGAATCACAGTTCTCTTCTTCTTTGCATCTGAAGAAGAGAACTGTGATTCTTGAAAGCTTATGCTACAGTAAAGTTGGTTAGTCTTAAAGGTGCTACTGGACTCAGTCCTATTTTTGTTATTGTTTTCTACACCATTTTAAAATTAGGGATAACTAGTTAGTGTTCAGTCTTGCTCCAGATATCATCACTACAGAGGTGGACTGAAGCGCTACCAATTATCTACAAAGCACTCTGATTTTTGGTAGCAGTATTTATCATGGGACCAAAAAAACAGGTTGGGACTGTGAAAGGCTTCAAATAGCCCTCCTCCAACCATTCAATTACCCAGCTTTTGTGGGGGGAAAGGGAACGCGCAAACGCACAGGGAATGTAGGCTCTGGGTTCTTCATGGTTTCCGAACATTTTCAGTGCCCTGTTTCTCACAACAACTGCCCTGCCACATAATCAAATAACTATTTCCTACTCTGTGTTCTAGGATCAAAGCCACTTTGCTTTTAAGAGAATTAAGCCCCTCACAAATTAAGCTGTGTACCAAAAGCATGGACATTGTAAGCTGAGCCATGGCTTTATTTCTGTACCTTGCAAGCAGTAAATATGTTGTGCAGCCACTGAATGAATGAAATCCTGCCCTCAAGTCATAGCTGACTTATGGCAACCCCCTAGTGGGGTTTTCATGGCAAGAGATTAACAGAGGTGGTTTGCCATTGCCTGTGTTTGCAACCCTGGTCTGTGTTCAAGGTCTCCCATCCAATTACGAATCAAGGCTGCCAATCCTGCTTAGTCTCTGACGAGATCAGGCTCTCCTGGGCTGTCATTATGGGGCCATTTTTTACAGGACAGTCCTCTTTTCAGAGTCATCTTTTTCAAGTTCTGAACCAAAATGCAGATGTAGACCATCAATCTGGCTGCTCCACCTAGAAGGAGGGATGATTAACAGCAGACTGGGACTTACGCAGAACCACCATCGGAAATTCCCAGTTCTTCCCTGGTTGTTTTAGAAGTCATATCAGACTATGGTAGAGTCTGCTGGGCTACTTATGATAGCTGTGGCAATTCAGAGCACCCACTGTTGGCAAGCAGCAAGAAACAGAACAAAACCGTACGAAACACTCAAATAGCTGAACTTTCCCTTTTAGAAATAATAATAAAAATTAAAGAAATGAAACAAATGCTCTTGCACAAATCTACTCCACAGGACCACTCCCTTACGGTGCAGCTTCTGGGATTGCTGAATGGTACTAAAACTGAGGTTATTGTACTTTGGTCACATCATGCGAAGACAGGATTCTCTGGAAAAGTCAACAATGCTAGGCAAAGTGGAAGGCAGTAAGAAAAGAGGAAGACCCAAAGTGAGCCTGCTGGACTCAATAAAAGAAACCCCATCCCCCAGTTTGCAGGATTTGATCAAGTCTGTTAATGATAGGGCATTTTGGAGGTGTTTCCTTAGGGTCGCCATAGGTCAGAGGCAACTTGACGGCACAGACATAACACATACACAGACTGTTTATGGGGCTACCCATCTCCAGGTGGATTCTGGAAGTTTCCTGGGATTACAACTGATCTCCGGACAGTAGAGATGAGTTCCTCAGGAGAAAATGGCTGCTCAGGAGGGTGGGCACTATGGCATTAAAGCCTGCCAAGGCCCCTCCCCAATCCTGCCCTCCCCAGGTTCCACTCCCAAATCTCTAGGAATTTCCCCATCCCAGAGTTGGCAACCACAGGTTGTAAATGTTCCTTTTGTGTCACAGTAAGTGTGAGTGGGCTGGCCAGCCTGTACTCTCCATGTGTGGGTGGGTGGGGGCTATCTCACTGCCATCTTTCAGTAGCGGGGAAAGATTTTTCTGGAGAGAGGATTCAGTAAGTATAGAGGCTTATTGTTGATATACCCGAAGATTGTATCCACAATCCCAAGACTGACAATCTTCTTTGCAGCTGGGGAAGCTGGGGGGGAAACAGCATTCCTGACCCCACAAGGAACTTCCATGCAACTCTTGTTGTGACTTTGAGGGGGTCACGCTGGCAATTCCCCTTCTCTCTCCCTGGGAACCACTCAATACAAATGCCTGTATTGAGCTAATATAGGCACAATTGTGTATGAACACATCTCCCCGATACTTGTACCATTATTACAACAACCCTGCAGTAAGGCTTGCAGGGAAATCTTCACAGCACTTAACTTTTGAATGTGTGAATCTTTTTTTTTTTTTAATGGCAATTCATGGGCACAATGAGAGCTGGGTGTAAATTTTAAAAAAGGAATTCTGTACCATGTAGAAAGAAGGACAATATTATTCTGTTCAATGGCAGCCATTTAATTACTCAACTCAATTGTGGGGTCTGCTTGGGTCTGTCGGCTCCACTCTATTTCCAGTCATTGTATTGGATGTTGGGTTGTAACACTCGCTTCTCCTCAGTCACTTGTACATCAGGGATATTTTGTCCTCAGTTGTTTTGATTGATTTTCTTCTTTTTTATTACTAAGAGATTTCCATGGTAATAGCAACCATCATTAAAGTGGATCAAGAATGAAAGACACATCCATTGTTATCTCAGGGCTGCTTCTGTCCCCTTCACCTTTCTACAGAACCACACATCCGTTGTTTACCATTTGGCAAACTCAACAACCCACCCGTCCTCTCTTTGCAATTCAGGTATTGCCGTCATTGAAAATTTATTCCTTAAAGAACTATATGCACTCTGTGGAACGACCAAGACAAATGAGTTCGGTTTGGTAAGTCAGTTTTATTCTGAGCACTACATTTTACACCTGATTTCAGACACAGTGAATAAATGGACTATGATATAAGAAAATAGAGTGGGATCTTAGGAGGAGTGAATTCCAGGATTCCAGGGTGAGGCTGGGGAAGGATTACCAAATTTTCATTGGCTTAGAGTAGATATTCAAGCAACGCTTCTCACCCTTTGTGCTTTGAAAAGTGCCTTTTTGTGGCTTAATCAATGCTAATTACATTTATGTGAAATATCAGGAATAATGGACAGCAATAGGGACCAACTGAGATTCACTGGCACATAGAAATGTCAGGCATATGGCAGAAAGAAGGTCATCTATTTATTGCTCCCTCATGTAGAAAAGTCCCCTGCATCTAACAAAGTAGCACCTCAGGGGAGAGGGCTGCACTAAACATTTTTCTCTGGTAGGCTGCTGTTTGTAGATGCCGGTGTGTGTGTGTGTGTGTGTGCGTGTGCATCTGTAGGTGAACATTCCAAACTGCACACCCTTTCCTGAAATGGCACAACCCAAGAATTCTGCCACCTAGCTCTGTCTCTTCATTGGTTTGTCTACTGATGCAGAGAATCATAACTGGATACAAGGGGAAATACCACTTCAGGTTGAAAGCGTGAGATGCCATTTTTTAACATTTCCAGTATTTTAGAAAGTCCCTCTCACTGTAATGCTACATTTCTGCTTGCAGGATATTTTTTAGGTAGGGAAGCTTTCTCAAGGAATCCCCTGGTATAGTCTACATTCGACACTGTAGTTTTAACCCATCTTCCGTCACCAGTGCAGCCACTGGTGTTCCAGTTTGATCTTTGCTTTTTCCATCTATAATGCCCAATCTGAGATCTTGAACACTGGATTCAGGTTCACTGAATTTAGTTCTAATCATGTTAGTCTTTTCAGTAATAATTTCTGCTGAAGAGAAATAATTTCTGATGAAGAATTTCTGCCCAGTTAATAACAGGGAACAGTAGTGAAAGTTCAAGTTTAGGCCATATGTTGATTTGCTTTATTTTGTAGAAAAGGAAAATCATGATGCAAAGAATGTGTCCTGAATGCTTCAGTGGTTGGAACTGACAGTGAAATAAAATCTGGAAGGGACTGATCAATGTCACAATGAAGTCAGAGTCATTCTTAACCCACAAGTCACGTAACTGTAAGTTGCATAATTCAAAGCTGTCCTGAGGCATCTTTAAAGATGCATAGATTTTGTTTTCTTGGGATTTTTTTTTTAAGAGAGGAGAAAGTTACTTAGAAGTTTAACAAGGAAGAAGGTCATGAAACATGGAATCAATGATTTCAGAAAATGTGCAGGAGAGATAAAACAAAGTTGGATTCTGAGAGCCAGTTTGGTGTAGTGGTTAAGAATGGCGGGACTCTAATCTGGAGAGCCGGGTTTGATTCCTCACTCCTCCGCTTGAAGCCAGTTGGCTGACCGTGGGTCAGTCACAGCTCTCTCAGAGCTCTCTCAGCCCCACCCACCTCACAGGGTGATTGTTGTGAGGACAGTGATAACATATTTTGTAAGCTGCTCTGAGTGGATGTTGTCCTGAAGGATGCTATATAAATCAAATTTTATTTTTCTGTTATTATTATTATGAATCAAGACAACACAGATTTTCAGCACAAGGTGTAAAGCTTGAAATTCAAAACACTATCAAAGGACGGAAGCAGTTTGCATTTACAAAGTATGCTTCATTTGTTTAATGTTGAACCATGGTTGTTTGATGGTGGATTTAGGGAGTATTATAACCCTTAACAGAGCGCCCCCATTGAGTTTTTCTACATGCAAATCCTCCTATGTTATATACGTCATTCAGTGTGGCTGCCGCCTTAATTATGTCGGCAGTACTACACGTCAATTACGCATTCGGATCCAGGAACATTTGTCTAGAATTAAGAATCATGTTAGGGAGGCTCCTCTTGTGGAACATTTTCTGTCCAATCATGATGCTTAATGTTGAACCATGGTTGTTTTTTTACATTCAGATCCATAGGACAGTACAGGTGAGTGGCAAACTGAGGGAATCGGCGATTGTGAGTTGCCATCCTAGTCGGAATAAAGAGACAGACACCAAGTTTGGATCTAAGGGCCACTTTATTAACTTCATACAACTAGAACAAGCCAGAACAGAGGCAAGGGCCTAAAGCGGTACAGGTCAAGCCACGGGGTCCACCCTGGCCCGCCGCCTTGACCTGTCTGGGCAAGCCCCGAAGCTCCGGGTGTGACCCATCCATGGATAGTGCAGACCCACCCAGCCAGGCAATTTGGTCACCCCCCTTTCCAGCTCCTGAACTCCTCAGCCGCGCAGCAGTGAGGGAAGGACTTGCACGTGGGGGTTCCCGAAGGCAGCCTGCCCCTGCAGCTGGCAGCTGTCAAAGCAGTACCAGCCCTTCAGGCAGGCCCCTCTTCCCACCAATAGGAAAGCACCAAGGGTGCTCACTGGCCCACACCCTATCTCAGACTCAAACCTGCCAATGACACTGCTAACCTGCACCACCCTTAGCCAATGACCTCAATCTCCGAAATTGGTACAAGGTAGGCGAAAAACCCCTCATTCCCATGCCAAATTGGAAAGAGGGTAAAAAATTCCTACCTGGCTCTGATAACATCAGCTGGCTAATCCTGCACCAATACAGGGTGAGGAGGGTGGGCCGAGCAACTCTTCGCAACTGCGACTGGGCAGGGCGGAGCAGCCTCCCAAGGCCCTTGTCTCTGCCCTCCCAGCCAAACCCTGGATTGAGAGGAAGGGGTGGGGCTGCCTCCCTCCTTCCAGGGCCCCAACTAATGGCCCCCAGCTTTAGCAGCGTAGCTGCATGCCGGGAAGGGGCCATATTAGCAGAGGGCTGCAGAATCCCGTAGGTATTCTGGTTTCTCATAGTCCTTTCCAAAGACTAACCCTACAGCTATAATGGCAGAAAGCAGGATTGTTTGGAGCCAAGGTTCTCCAGAAATCCGATTCTGTTCTTTATTTCTGCACACCAAAACACAGAAGATGAGTAACTCTGAGTATGAGAGATAAGAGAGAACGAGACTTACCCTAACCTAAATATAGACAAATCCAGCTACTTGTCTACTACATATGTAGGATAGTGGGAGACCCAGGGTCTGCTGTGAAAGCTTGCTGGGTGACCTTGGGCCTGTTACTCTGTAATGCTGGCTGCTTTGGACCCCCCATTAGGGAGAAATGCAGGATACAAATAAGTTAAGTAAATAAAAATCCTCACCACCACCCTCATCTGCACCCCACCCTCCTGCCTGTCAGAGAAGCCCCGCCGTGCTTCTCATGGGTCTTTCCCACAGCCGTGATTGTGATTTGGGTTTATGTATTAACAGTAGAATAAATAAAGCCAGAAAGAGCCCTTTTCACTAACGCAACCTCTCCCGGGTTTGGTTGTGGATGAAATTTTAAAAATAGCAATGGAAGCGTTGCTTCTTTTGCAGGAGGTTTGCTTCCCAGCATTGTATACTCACTTAACCCCACCCATGGAATGGCATTGTTAAGCAGCAGATGGTGCGAGGCAGAAAAAATAAAAGGGAAGAGCACACTCCACATGACGATGTTATTTGATCAGGACGTTTGAGTTTTAAAAAATCAACAAATTAAGACAACATAATTAACTAAAAGGATGCAATATTTGTTTAGTGTGAGGAATGGTCTTCATTGTAACATCACCTTCAGGTTAAGTTTAATTTTTCTATTTTCAAGGCAGGAGGAGACATTCTAATTGACTCTTTCCAAAATTGCATTCCAAGTTTAACAAGTTGATATTTACTAAAGATGAGCTTTTAATCTAATTTAATGTTCACACAGATCATGATTCCTGTACAAATGGAAGACCCCCCCGCCCTTCTTTCCGGATGCTCTTCCTGTTCACCACTAGGTGGCAGAGTGTACTTACATTTTGTCGTCTATGTCTCTGAAAAAATAATTCACTGGAACAGACATTAGTATGTGTTTGTGTGTGTGTGTGCTTAGTCATTGTACAAGCAACATAGTAAGAAATGTACTCAGAGGTATACAAAATCAGCAGTGTGCTTGATTATTGTTCAAGCTGACATTGAGAAAGGGCTGATTATACTTTGCAATTGTCAATAAGCTCCTTTGGGGATATAATTGTATTTCAAGTGTTTCAGCACTTGAAATACATTTAAAAAATAAAAGCAAAAACTCTACAGGTTCAAGACCCCAAGCTCTGAAAGGATTAGTAAGCTCTTGCATCTATTTCCTTCTCTGTTACCTGCACCATAACTGCATTTAGTTACTGGGATGCTGGCCATGGATTATCTTCTCTCCAAGCTCTGACTCTCGAAAGCTCATACCCTGGAAAACTAGTTGATCCTTAAGATACTATTGGACCTGAATCTTGCTCTGCTACAGGCCAAGGGGTCTGAAATGATCTACATGAAACCTAAAAGCAAAGTCATTGATTACACATTGGCCAGAGTGAAGCAAAGAGCAGTTTTCCAGCTGTATTGAAAAAAAGAATGCTACAGAGCTGGCCTCTCACACACTTCTCATTCACTTCATTCACCTCATGCAGGAGGATTTCCAGTTGTCTGGTGAGGCTCAGTTTCTAGAGCAAACACCCCGGATGGGGGCTCGTGGCAATGAAATTTCACAGAAGCTGCTCTGTAGATTATGTTGACCAGATCAGAAATTGTATTCCTAGTCCACCTTCTCATGCATACTGGTGCAACTTGAATGGAGAACTGATCACTTTTCTCAAGGCTGTCTGCCTTTACTTAAGTATTTGCACCTTGTGCTTGGCCAATTGCATAACACTGGAGCAGGTCTTTAAAAACAATTTTTAAAAGGGAGGGGGTGTCTGATTGCAAACTGATGAGTGGACCAGCTCCAAGAAACCAAACCTGTTCTGGAGTTACTGAATAATGGTTGAGTGATCTAGCCCAAGGATGGCCAAATAGTGGACTGTAGACCAGATGTGTTTCCTGGTAGCATTAAAGAGAAATTCTCTTCCTCACTACCCATTTTGTCCCTGAATTCCAACAAACCTTTTCTGTCCCTTTTTAGGAATTTGGAGTCAGTTTCTAATGAATTTTGTTTTGATCAAAGACAAATTTGAAGGGGGAGGGGCAGAAAGAAAGGTGCTACAAAATGCCAAAATTTCACTCTGGAGATGTTCAGAGGCAGGCAATGTCTTGCCAGTCCTTCTTATCCTCCTGCTACAGCACCACCCCGTGGTGTGCAACACAGGACAACTGTGTGTGCCGAAGTTACAAAAAAGGTGCACTGAGTTCTCTTCAAAGAGAAATGAAAAAGAAAGGCAAGAGAAATTCCTCTGTTAAAAGAGAGAAAAGAAGAGAGAATGGGGATCTGAATAGATGAGAGTTAAATATGAGTTTAATGTGTGACTTGGCCCTCAGCTTAAAATTGGAGTCAGGGTAAATTAGCTCCATCCTGACTGTGGCCTGGTGGTGGAAAGAGTTTCATCCTCCCCTCCCATCTACTCCATGTGCAGTGGGCTGTTTTTCTTACTACCCGTTCAACATGTTTCCTGGGCCCTAAGAAGAATCAATGGCTAAGAAAATGTAAATTTTGGAAAAAAAGAAATTCCCCTCCCCATAACAGCAGTATTTCAGAAGCAATGTTTTCTGTTCCTCCCCAGTTTTAATCACGTTGCATACTAAGATGTGATTCCAGTTTCACACACACATAGAAAGACATTGTTTTCATGTCCCTGTTCGTTCCTCTCGACACACAGAAGTTCACAGAAGTTCGGTGGCCATTCCGGTACCTACATGACTTTTGAAGACCGTTGAGAATGGTAGTTGGCTTTGATTCAAAGGACAGGCATTGGCTTTTAAAAATAAATACACCAAGAAAACATTGTTGAAACCTAGCAGAATCTTCTAAATCTAACTGAGGATAATGAGTTGTACAGTAAAATCTTTTCAATACATGTTTTTAGATTCACTGTCTATGACTGGACTTTAATTAAGTTCTTACTTTGAGGACGATGACAACATAGCTTTCTGTATGAGTTCAGGATCCGGATAACTTACTTTTGTTCCTGTTGAGAGCTCTCTTGGGTATTGCCAAAGGAGATACATAGAGGTCATTTACTAATTGTCAAGTTAGTTAATTTTAGATGATCAGTCAAAAAAAAAGCGACAAGTAAATTCACTGCAAGCCATATATCACTGTTCAAAAGTAGAGTGAACTCTTCAGTGGCAAACCTTTCCTAATGATGTACAAGATCTCCCAAATGAATGTGTATTGACACAATTCAGTTCACAGCAGGGAATATTTCTGGTTCAACAGTGATATGCCTTAGAACAGTTGAACAATCTTACATTAAACCATGCCTCTGAGTATCACCCACCTCCACTGTATATTATTCTACCAGTATCAGCTTATTTAATAGCTCTTAAAAGAGAAATGTTATCTATCATTGCAGTTGCCTCTGGCAATCTTATGAAAATAAGAAGTTTGTATCAAGAGGTGATGTCAATAAGGTACGTGGGGAAGCAATAAATATGCAAAGGGAACCATTTGAATACTGAGCATCAAAAATTAATTCCTAAGGCATGAGGCTATATTTACTGGATAAATGAGGCTGCAGGGTGGTGGCAGTTTTTCTGAAGAAAAGGTAAGCGACACATAGCTGGATCATTCCCGTTGTGTTTGGCAGCAAGTTTGTATGCTTTAAAAAAAATGGCTCACAAAATATTTTTTGAAGAAAATCTGAGCGGTGGCAAATTTTAGATATGGCAGATTAGCTAATGCATTGTTTTCCTTGCAGCGATCACTTCTCCCTGGAGAGCCTAAGATATTGTTTCCTGTTTTATTTTAGTTCCACTTTCCATCTTGGAGATTAATTGATTCCTTTATTAAAAGACTTATTTACCACCTTTCTACATGCACACACACATGCACAATGCGCACTCAAAACAGTTCACAGATATACAAAATCATATAAATAACCTCACATTAAAAAAAATTGCCGTCAATATAACCCAATTAATTCTAACTTAGTATTCTCAGTTCACAAAATCAAACCAGCAGTATACAACTATAGATTTAGGAAGCCACTATAAACAATTATCACAATTATCACCAAGAGATTACACAACTGTCCTTTAAAAAATAACCACCTTCCATAGTTTCCCAAAAAGAAATAGCCCTTACTTCTACCAGCAGCTCATTGCTGGTACAAAATAGTAAAGAGTCCAGTAGCACCTGCATCTGATGAAGAGAGCTGTGGTTCTCGAAAGCTTATGCTACAATAAAGTTGGTTAGTCTTCAAGGTTCTACTTAAAGGTGCTACTGGACCCTTTACTGTTTTGCAACTACAGACTAACACGCCGAACTCCTCTGGATCTATGACGATTGCTAGTGGAATCTGGAGTTCTCCCAGAATTACAACGAATCTCCAGATGATGGAGAAAATGGCAGATTGGATGGGTGGACTCTAAGGCATCACCTCTCTGCTGAGCACCTCTTCCCCTACTCTGCCCTTCCCAGGCTCTACCCACAAACCTGCAGGAACTTTTGCACCCTGAGTGGAGAGCCCTCGTTCCAGAGCATTGGTGCCGTCTATGAAAACAGGCCTGGACCTCCTTTAGGAGGACCCAGTAAATAGAGTTGGCTCAATGGATGAAGCTGGCTGGCTCTCCATACAAATTGGCAAGTTGACAATTTGGTTTCTGTTGCTATGAGATAGGAATTCCTCCCTCCTACTCATAACTTGTAGGCATCTCATCACATCTAATATTATACATATCAGTGGATTCTCACAGATAAAGACTATTATTTGTTTACCAGATTTACAGGGTGCCTTTCTCAAAGCTGGCGATGAGGCATATCAGTACTATTCCGAAGGGTAGACAAGGCTCTGCATAAGTTTATTTTTGTATGTGTGTGTTTAGGTTGCACTTTGTGTGTTTTGGTGTTAGAGCTGCTGCACAGCCTTCTGCCCAAACAGGTTTATGCTTCCATTACGTTCTGGATGACTCTGGTCAGACCTGATTCAGGAATAGGAATGCACTTAAGCAGCCCCGAAGGTCACAGGCAAACACCCCCACCCACGAAGAAGCTCCTGATCAGTTCAGCCTCTCATATTTAAAGGGCTTCAGAACCGCCTCCATACAATAGCTGCCTGTCCCACTTCAAAGCCACATTCTGGGCTAATTTTGTATCTTACAGCTTCACACACCATTTGAAACATTGTTTTAAATATCAAAATAGTTCATTCTTGCTACCTCTTATCTTAACGAAAGCTAAGTAAAATTAGTGATTACGTGTTTCTCATACATATGAATGTCTTTTAGCTCTGAATTCTATCTCCAGCTTCTGCAAAGTTAGACAGTCTTGTCATCCTCAGATGCACCTGGGCCCTAATACATTGTACACGAGGCTCTTCTAATCCACACGAGGCCATAAAACTGTGTTACTCTATAGTTTTGTGTCCCTTTCCAGGCTGTCCTGTTCTAGGCCTCCAGTCTTCCTTTGTGGCCTGTCTAGTTACGGGGTGGGGCTAGGCCCATTTCTGTACAAAGCCATCTTCTCTGACTTTCTTGGTCATATTCAGCAACTTTTCTCCTATAATTCTAGCTATATTCATGACAATTTTTTATCAGTATGACTGAGTGATGAGTTTGGACATTCATAGAATCTGGCAGTTGGAAGGGGTCTTACAGACCATTTAGTCCAACCCCCTGCCCCAATGCAGGCATAGCCTAAAGCATTCCCGACTAGTACTAAAGAGAACAGCTGTGTCTCCCCTCAGCCTCCTCTTCTCCAAACTGAACGTTCCCAGGTCCCTCAGCCTGTCCTCGCAGGGCTCGGTCTCCAGGCCCCTGACCATCCTGGTTGTTCTCCTCGGCGCCCGTTCCACTTTGTCCACATCCATTTCAGAATGAGGCCTCCAGAATTGCACACAATACTCCAGCTGGGGCCTGACCTGCACAGCATGTAGTGGGACAATGACATCCTGTGACTTGGACGTTGTGCCTTTGTTGCTACACTCCAAAATCGCATTTGCCTTTTTTGCTGCTGCATTGAACCGCTTGTTCATGTTTAGTTTCCCATCCTCTCATATCCCAAGAGTTTGTTCACACACACACGGCTACCCAGAAGTGTAGCCCTCGCCCAGTATGCATGCTTTGCATTTTTGCTACCCAAGTGGAGAACCTGGCACTTACCCATGTTAAATTGTATCTTATTCAAATCTGCCCACTTCTCCATCATGTCCAGATCTTGTTGAATTCTTTCTCTATTCACAAGGGTGTTTGCTACTCCTCCCAGTTTGGTATTATCTGCAAATTTAATGAGGAGTTCCTTCACATAATACAACCATATTTTTCTCAATAGGACCTAGACTATTCCTTCGGACCAGAAAGCCCCTTCCTCCATTCCCAAAGTATGCTCGAGTCTTATTTTTACTAGAAGTGTGCACTGAAAAAATTTCCATTTCTGTTTTGGATCTGGGGTTCCAAACCAACTATGCACCACTACTGTTTTTTTCCAGCTGGAGTATTACCAGCATGTATCTAATCCACTTGGTTTTTTCATTATCATGAATTTCTGCCCTGTTCTTTGCAATGAGGACTTCTAGGCTCTTTGGGACAGCTGTTTTTGCATTTAATAGCACCAAAATTGCACAGAATACGGTCCCCCCTTTAAACCATTGACCCACTGAGTTTTCCCTCAGTTACTCTACATATACAACAATAATGGTCCCTGAAGAAGGCCAGAGTCAGTGGGTGCACAGCAAGACACGGCTGGCCAAGGGAAAGCAGGGTGGATGCAGTAGCATTAAAAAACAATCCTGCTTTATGTTCACTTTTTTCTTTTTCTATCTTACTATATAATTGAGTAAGCGTGTTTCAGACAACTCACTTTATACCCTGGTGCACCACCAGAGGGCACTGACATGGAGGGAAGCCTAGGCAAGGCACCATGTCCCTCCAGAAAACGGGCCATGGTGGGAAGCCCAGGCTGGGAGCAGGATGGGAGCAGATGGCAATGCCCACCTCCTGCCTTCACCCAGCTGATATTAGGAGTGGAGCAGGTGGCAATGCCCACCCCCCACCTTAACACAGCTGGTATTAGGGGCGGAGCAGGTGGCAATGCCCACACACCCCTGCTTTAACACAGTTGGTATTAGGAGCGGAGCTGATGGCAATGCCATCTGCCCACCTTAACCCACTAGCATTAGGAGCAAAGCAGGTGGCAATGCCCACCTCCTGCCTTAATACAGCTGGTATTAGGAGTGGAGCACGTGGTAATGCCCACTTCTCCTTCAGCAAGTTGGGATCAGGAGTGGAGCAGGTGGCAATGCCTGCCCCCTGCCTTAACCCAGCTGGTATTAGTGGCAGAGCAGGCAGCAGTACCCACCTTAACCCAGCTGGTATAATGAGTGGAGCAGGTAGCAATACCCACCCCTGCCTTAACCCAGCTGGTATTAGGAGTGGAGTAGGTGGCTATACCCTCCCCCTGCCTTAATCCAGCTGGTATTAGGAGTAGAACAGATGTCAATGCCCACTCCTGCCTTAACCCAGCTGGTATTAGGAGTGGAGCACTTGGCAATGCCCTCTCCCATTCACCCAGCCAGGATCAGAAGCACAGCAGGTAGCCATGCCCACCACCCAACTTAACCTAGCTGGGATCATGAGCAGAGCAGGTAACAATACCCACCCCCTTCACCCAGCTGGGATCAGGATGGAGCAGATCAGATGGCAATGTCCACACTTTCACCCAGCTGGGATTAGAAGTGGAGCAGGTGGCAATGCCCACTCCCCCCTTAACAGATCAGATGTCAATGCCCACCCTCCTTCACCCGACTGGGATCAGGAGTGGAGCAGGAGACAATGCCCTCCCCCCTTCACCCAGCTGGGATCAGAAGCAGAGCAGGTGGCCATGCCCACCACCCAACTCATGTATATACATCATACTGAGAAACTTGTATAAGAAGAGGAACTGATGTATGTATGTAAGTACTTATTGAATAACACGATTACTTGAGCAGTATTGTTTTGAGGACACTGTACCTTTAATATCACTCTTGTATTTGAGTGCAAACTCCCTGAGTCATGCCACGTAGGATTTTTCCACGTCACATTGGTTGTTGCTCTTGGCGTGTTAGCAATGAAACTCAACAAGGGTAAGCATTCTTCTATTGTATAAACTTTACAAGAATGACACAGAACAGGGAGGTGATAAGAATGTTTCTGTCTTTATTTGTTATTTGCAAAAACAGTTTCTCGCCCCTGAGGAAGTCTGTTTGGACGAAGAACTTTAGAAAATTGCCGGCCTTGGTTCTGGGCTATACTTGGGACTGTGCTTTTCATCCTCCTGAATTGGAGCGTCTCAAGACCACTTATAAAAAGGAAGAAAATACGCACAACAAACATTCCATTGCCAAAGACTTACCTTTGCCATCACACCCCTATGTCCTCCATTTGGGGACGTCAACTGGATTCACAGAGAAAATTTTGTTACAATTTCATGTGATATAACTGTTCACAAGTTGATATGAGAACGTTTGGCTTTAGAGTGTAATGTATAGCTAAATGGATATAAGAGGCTAAAATTTTGTTCTTTGAAACCACTATATTTTGTCCCTCCTGTATTGTATTCTCTTTTGACAGTGTCTTTTCAGGGGGGGGGCAACTTTGTTTAGTCCGGGATCAGAAAGAGAGCAGGTGACAATACCCACCCCCTTCCCCCAGCTGGGACCAGGAGCACATCAGATGGCAATGCCTAACCCCTTCCCCCAGCTGGGATCAGAAGTAGGTAAATGATGGTAATTGGAAAATTGATTGGTGTGAAGGGGAGCTGTATGAACTCCTGATGACTGTGTTCTTTGAGAAAGAATTTTTGGAAACTGATTTATTTTGGATCTGGACCATCTGTTAGAGTATTGACGTCACAGTATTACCAATGTACACCAAAAGAATACTACAAGGGTTTACTTGTAATCTGTGATTCACACAGTTTGTTGGAACAACTTTAAGACTACACCTGATTACAGTTGGAATATTTGGCGAGCTTGTTCCTGGACAAAAAGACTAGTGTTTGTATGGTGCTAGGAAGCATTTGCACTTTAATATCTACTGCAATATCAACAAAGCACTTAAAGCACTGGACACTTTATATTGATTCTGAACACATATGACGCCTGTAATAATATTTTTTCCATGACTGTCACAATGGGTGTAGTTCTTTATTAAATTGTATAATTGTGTAGAATAAAACAAAACAAAGAGGGAGACATTTTTGTCACACGGGTAGTTGTTCTATTGATGCTATATATTACCGTGTTGCTCTATATTTGTACTGTCTGGGATCAGAAGTACAGCAGGTGGCAATGCCCACTCCCCTCTTAACCCAGCTGGTATTAGGAGCGGAGCAGGAGGCAATGCCCTCGTCCTGCCTTAACCCAGCTGGTATTAGGAGTGGAGCACTTGGCAATGCCCACCCCCTTCACCCAGCTGGGATAAGAAGCAGAGTAAGTGGCTTTGCCCACCTACTGCCTTTACCCAGCACGTATTAGGAGCGGAGCAGGTGGCAATGCCCACCCCTCACCTTAACTCAGCTGGGAACAGGAGCACAGCAGTTGAGAATTCCCACCCCCCTTCACCCAGATGGGATCAGGAGCAGATCAGTTGGCAATGCCCACTCTCTTTCACCCAACTGGGATCAGGAGTGGAGCAAGTGGCAATGCCTGCACCCCCTTCTCCCAGCTGGCATCAGGAGCAGAGCAGGTAGTTAAGCCCGCCATCCACCTTCAGCTGTCAGGATCAGGTGTGGAGCAGGAGGCAATATCTGTTCCTCCCTTCACCCAGTGTGGAGCAGGTGGCAATGCCCACCCCCTTCACTGAGGTGTGATCAGGGTCAGAACAGGCGGCAATACCTGCCCCCCTTCACCCAGCTGTAGTCAGGTGCAGAACAGGAGGCAATGCCCCCCCTTTACCCAGCATGTATCAGGCATGGAGCAGGCAGCAAAGCCCACCAACCCTGCCTGATCAGGCAGATCAGGCATGGAGCAGATGACAATGCCCACCCCCCTCCTTCACCAGCTAGAATCAGTGATGGAGGAGAAGCAAATGCCCGCCCGCCCACCCTTCCCTTTCTAGAGACCGTTGTGTTTTTTCCCACAACTGGCTTTGTTGCTAGTAGTGCCAATAAATTATTACCTGTGGTGCCATGCTCCCTCAGGCTTACCCCCAGGGAAATGTCTTTTGAATTGCAGCCTATGATCGAAGTCTTCCAGAACTTTTACCAAGTTTGACTTATTGAAGAGACACCCCCACCCCCCGACACTTTTCCTCACAGTGACCAAGTGCCCTGATAGGGGTGGGGGAGCCAGAACTGTGCCTAGTTAGCGCTGCAAAACAAACCAAGAGGCACTCCAGCAGGTCTGCTCAGATGTACGCTCCATGTCATTCAATAGTGCTTACTCCCAGAGAACAACAACAACAACATTCAATTTATATACCGCCCTTCAGGACAACTTAATGCCCATTCAACTTAATGCAGTTTACAAAGTATGTCATTATTATCCCCACAACAAAACACCCTGTGAGAGGGCCGGGGCTGAGAGCTCCAGAGAGCCGTGACTAGCCCAAGATCATCCCGCTGGCTTCAAGTGGAGGAGTGAGGAATCAAACCCGGCTCTCCAGATTAGAGTCCTGTGCTCTTAACCACTACACCAAACTGGCTCTTTAGAATTATCTTTAGAATTGCAGTCTAGGATTGAAGTTGCACATTTCCCCTTCCCAACAAGGAGAGGTCTCCTGATAATGAATAGGGCATTTTCAATAAACTTCAGCATATTTCTCCCCTACCCTGGTCTTCGTTGGAGGTCTCCCATCCAATTACTAACCAAGGCCAACCCTGCTTAGTTTCTGAGATGGGAGATCAGGCTCACCTGGGCTATCCAGGTCAGCGTACCTTACTAGGTACCAAGTATGAAATATCCAGTTTGACTTACATGCCTCACTACTAAAAACTGACTGTGTCAGGATGTCAATTCTCTAGCCAGAGTAACGCCATATTAACTTGTGTTATAATCAGTACTTGTCTAGTTTTCCTCCCTCCAGGCCCAGGTGTCGGCCAGGCCGCTCATATCCATGGGAGCAAAGAGCCTTATCTATCCAGTCCAGCCAATGACCTTGATGTCCTCATCTTCTCATGCCTTTGCAGACAGGACTAGGGGGGAGGCTGGGAATGGGTGTTTGAAGTGTTGTAACTTTCCTTTTACATGCCATTCTCAACAAAGCTTTCGTTCAGCCAAGGGCCTCTACAGCCTTTGGATTATGGACACCTGTATCCTGAGCATAGTCTTTCAATAAACCTTTTGGAACCAAGAAACCTTGTGCTTCTTGCAAGAGGGGGGAGACGAACTCTAGATATCTGGGATTCCGTAGCCTGACAGACTGTGCTATTTAAAATGCTCTCCTACTGTTTGTCTCCAATGCTTCAAGCACACCTAATCGCAGGGCCATTTGACCACTTCCCGAATGCACCTGGTTCAGTTTGTTAGTGGATACCTAGAGGCAAAATGACCTCCGCCATATCCTCCTAGTTGGGAAAAAAAGAAGAGCCACATGATAAATAGCACTTCATTCTATTTTTGTCTTGCCCCTCTGCTTAGAGTGGGTTTGAAATTCCCCAAAGCTCTGTTGTCCACACCTCTGTCTCATCTCCTGAACCTCAGTCTCTTTATTTTGTGAGAAGGAAACTCCCCGGCTAGGCAGCACTGCAGCTTTCTCCTTTTCATCTGCAATAATAGAGTACATCTCTTACCATTTCTTAAAACTCCAGCTACAAACGGATCCAGTTTCTTCTTTTGCTGGCAGCAATGGTCTAATTATTCTCCTGTTACTGTGCATGTCCCTAATAAAAACTGTCTTCAATTTATACTCTGGCTAAACATCCACTTTCAGAGATTGTGGGATTACTGCTGAGACCAAAGAAAAATCTGCAGAAGCTGAAAAACAATTAGCAATACAAGGAGATTCCATACAACTCAACTAGTATTAGAAGGGTCTTTGGTGGAACTGATGTCAGCCAAATGATTTTTGGAGAGGAAATAACTTGGTCTGTACATCTGAGGGTGCCTAAAGACGATACTTTTCTGCACTTCTTCTAATGTGCTTTTTAAAAACAAAGACAGCCCAAATGGGCTCAGAACAGAGCTGTGGGGAGAAGGAGGGCTCCAGTACACAGAATCTCAATGTGGAGCAGCAAAATTGGTTAAAAAACCCTCCCCTCATCTGCTGCCTTTGCACAGGAAAACAGCTTGGGGGAAAGGCAGGAGTCCTCCTTCCCCTGTGGCTCCATTCCAAGCCTGTCTGGGCTTGCCTTCTCAACCAGAGTCTAGAGCATCCAGTCCTATTGTTGCTTCAATCCAGTGAGCACCCAAGACTGAGCAAATCAATTAGCAAGCTCATAGTTATAATAAATACACAAGATATTTTTTTAGCAAAAAATGTCTAACTATTTGGTCCTTACTTAAAAAGTGTGCAGTTGAGTTGCAACCTACTAATGGTGACTGCATGAAGTCCCACCTCATGGGTTTTTCAAAGCAAGAGATGGTCAGAGGTGGTTTGCCACTGCCTATCTCTGCATAGAGACCCTGGGAAAGGTCTCCCATCCAAGTACTTGCACTGATAAGCTTCCAAGCTCTTGCTCAAGCTATTCTGGGCTATTAGGGCTGCTTCCCTTGTTTCTATCCATTATCTAGGTTATTTTGCAACATTCCTTTTTTTACTCAGCCTTTTGAGAGGCATAGTTCCCCTCCACATTTACCTCAACCATCCATGACCATAGGTAGATTTCATTTACTGCACAGATCATATAATCATAGAATCATAGGGTTGGAAGGGATCTCCAAGGTCATCTAGTCCAACCCCCTGCGCAACTACCTCTGCCCCCACACTACCTATTCACAACTACCTCCCCCCACACACACATCCAGTGACCCATGCTCCATGCCCAGAAGATGGCAAAACATCATCAGGATACCTAGCCAAAATGGCTTGGGGAAAATTGCTTCCTAACCCAGAAGTGCTGATCAGCATTTCTCTGAGCATGTAAGAAGGGCCCATGAGAACTAAGCACTGATGGAGCCCTTCCTGCCCTCTCCCTCATGAACTGCCCAGGTTCACAGAATTAGCAATGCTGTCAGGTGGCCATCTAGCCTCTGATTAAAAAACCCCAGATGCAAAAGCCACTGCAAGGAAATGAAAACTCTGCCATCACAGTGACTGCCCACCTGCACAAGTGTTTGGCAGCTGTTTGAGGCAGATGGTGGACAATTGAACAGCTGTGAGACTTGGCTCCTATGTGACCACTGCTGTTGGACATGGTACTTTCACCTATCAAACATCTTCTTCACAAAGTTCACAGCTAGATATTGCAGAACGATAGCAATGCAATGCAAAACAGAGCAAAGTGCAATAGGTGTAATAGGGAGCCAGGAATTGATGATCGATCTGTAGCAAAGCATATTGCAGAGCTGCTAGAAGCTGCCAGGCAAAGTATGCAGAAACTAGCATGCCAGGGCCCTTGACATGAATAGCAAGTTGCCCCAGGAGTCCAAATTTCTTCCTGATGTGATAGAAATTAGCTCATTTGATGGAAAGCTTGCAGCTTATCAGTCTGGGTGAGTCTTCTGTGCTATCGCATGTTTCATTTATTTCTGCTGAATTCTAAACGTAAAAGCATCCCATGAAGTCATAGGTTGTTGCCATGGCAATGGCTGTGAGATCATAAATGAAGCAGTAAATTTGTTTACAGAGAAGAATATGAAGGCAAGTTTCAGCTGAAACATAAATGGGGTTGATAATTAAAGCCATCGTTTGACGGGTTATAACCTTTCTACCTAATTTTCATTCTACCTGATGCATCAGTAAGAATGAGTTATTAATACTCCTATTCTAAATGCCAGTTAGGTCGAGTGCAATCAGAGAACTGTATTCTTTCAGAACACAAAGCAACCCCCCTAGTGTGAATGTGTAATTACCATGCTAAAGGGTTTCTTTCCACCCAAGGGCTAGGGGAAATTTGCTGAGCTAATAAACACGAACAACGGGCTCACCCTCACTCGCTATGATCAAAGAATACATGAGTTCAGAGGCAAACATAATTTTGGAAAGCAAAGAGCTCTTGTTTAGCATAAATTGATATCAGAGGGAAAGATGTTAGATGTATGCATATTTACACATGAATAACTTTCAAAGGAGATGCAAACATGCTTTGTAGAGGTTGACTAGTAACTCTGGACAACAAGTAAAGCCTGCTTTTCTTCCTTCCTCTGATGAGGACCAAGGGTCAGGAGATGTCTATGGAAGCCATGCAAGTGGAGGAAGGGGAAAAGATTGCTGGCGCCTAAGTGTCTGGATCCCCGATCAGAGCCCGGTCGCCCCGATCCGGGCCCCTCCCTATCGCTGGATCGTTGGCCATGGATGATCACGATCCGCTGGGTCACGATCGCGCGATCGCCATTATAGTGGGTTTTTTCCTATCATAATGCGGATCGTGCCCATCTCTACTCCTGAAGAAAGAGCCAGCAACATCCTTCCTCTCCACAAGAGATCTACTCATTGCCAGAAGTAAAATGCCTTTACTTTAGAATGTAGAATTTGACTTCCTCTTGTGGGAAATGGCATATTCTCAGTTTGCTTTTAAGTTTTTTTTACAATAAAGATGATATGGGAGGGACGGCAGCATGGCATACCCCGATCTTGTCAGATCTCAGAAGCTAAGCAGAGTTGGTGCTTGGATGGGCAACCACCAATGAAGACTCTGCAGAGGAAGAGATTGGCAAACCACCTCTGCTTCTCACTTGCCTTGAAAGCCCTTTGTGGAGTTGCCATAAGTCAGTTGTGACTTGGCAGCAACTAAGTAAGTAAAGGTGATATATCCATGGAGGAAGGCAGTACTTATAAACTATGGAACTCATTATGTATCATCCTTAATTCTTTCCCCTAGAATAAAGACAACCACCACAGACTCTTCCTGAAGTGTCCCTCAAACGAGAAGCAGATTTTTCTGTAGGGACACCCCGCCTATGGAATATTTTGTTTTTATGCACAATGCCAACCCAGCCTTCATTGTTTTGTGTTTCATTGTTTTTGGAGGGGCTTTTTTCTTCTTAGGTTGTTTCTGGCTTTCCCAGTGTTTTAAGATCTTTGAAAATGTTTTAGAGTGCTATACTCTATGCTGCTTTATAATTGATTTTATGTCTTTTATTTTGTTTTTATGGAGTTGTTGTACGCTACATTGGGAACTTAGAGTGAGAGCTATATAATATATATGTAGGCCACTCTGAGCTCTTCAGAGGAACAGCAGGGGATAAGGAATAAATAAGCTTTAGGAAGAACTTTATACTTTGAAACCTTTGGAGATATTGCTCTTCACCCAACACAGGGCATTAATAGCCTAGCAAGTAAGGAGAGAGCGAGAACCTTATTCTGTAAATTCAATCCTTTTGTTTGCCGAGTATGCAAACAAAACACTATGTTAACAAATGTGGAGGAAAATATGGATTAAGTATCACAGTAAAAGTTTTTCTTTCCCCCTTAAATACTTTGTTCCTTACACCCTGGGATGGAGCTGCTGGTAGGGGGAGGAAACAACGTCGCATTAGCAGCAGAATTGCATAAATACCAGCACTTCTGTCCTATTTAGTGTGGTTTAATGCGAACAGGTACCCTCTGGTGGGTGTCAGCATTTTGAGCAACTCCACTCTTGCTCCAAACTCAGCCAGGGTAGCTGCTGGATTGGTTATCTTCACCTGCACTGAAATTGGGACAAGAAGTGCCAAGCCTCCCCTCCCCACACTTATGATATAGCAGCTAGGGTTACTCTAAATGTTACTTCCTTCACAAGTTTGCCATGGAGCAAACCTGGGCTCACAGAGATGCACAGTTTGGTATAGTGGTTAAGAGTGGCAGGATTCTAATCTCGAGAATCAGGTTTGATTCGCCACTCCTCCACATGAAGTCAGCTGGGGGACCTTGGGTCAGTCACAGCTCTTCCAGAGCGCTCTCAGCCCCATCCACCTTACAGGGTGATTGTTGTGAGGGTAATAATACTTTGTATTTTATGATTTATTTATTTATTATTTTATTTATGTCATTTATAGTCCACCTTTCTTACTGAGACTCAAGGCACATCACACAGTGTGAGATTAGTCCCATCAGTATCAAAGAGATTTCAATAAACAATGCCATAGGGTAAATTTACCATAGGGTAAATAAACACATAGCATTGGCAAGAATCCAATAAAGAGCTGAAGAAATGCTGAAACAGAAGCAATTCTAGGGCTGACATTTGACCACATGAAGCACAAGTAGCTCATAGAAGCATATATTTAAGAAAACAGGTAATACGTAAAGCAACATAGTGGTGAAGTCTATGGTCCTTAACTCATTAGCAAAGCATCTGAGAGCCTCTCCCTACTATACAAAAGCTTTTTTGAATAATTTGGTTTTGCATTGTTTGCAGAAAGCCAGGGGAGTGGTCTAATCTCCTCAGGCAGGCCCTTCCACAGGGTAGGGGCCACCACAGAGAAAGCCCACGTATGGGCTGCTGTTGATTTCACCCATGTGCAGGGTGGCACCTGCAGGAGACCCTGTTCAGATGAGTGAAGCTGCTGCCATCGAGGAACATAGGGAGGGAGACGGTCCCACAGGTATGTCGGACCAGGACCATGAAGAGCTTTGTATGTGATAACCAATTCCTTGGACTGAGCACAGTAACTGATAGGTAGCCAATGGACTGACTGGGAGTGATGTTCATGCTCCTGCTCACTCTAATAGCATTTGTGCTGCAGCATTTGCACCAATTGGAGCCTCCTAGTTAACTTAGATGGGAGATCAATGTATAGTGCATTACAATAGTCAAGTCTTTTTTGTTTAGAAACTTTTATTTTTTTTTAACAATAGTCAAGTCTTGATGTTACCATAGCATGGATCCAGGTGGCCAGGTCAGCCATGTCGAGGCTAGATGGTCCTTAACCATCTTCCAGGCTAGAGTGAGGTTGTAAAAAGCATTTTTTGCAGCTGCCTTAACTTGTTTTTCTAGTAGTAGCACTGGATCCAATATAACCCCTTGGCTCTTACTTGCATCTGCAAGGGTCAGACGAACTCCATCGAAAATGGGGAGTACAATGTCCTTTAAGATTTCTGCCTTTCTTGTCAGGGTTCAATTTCAATTTGCTCTTTTTTTTTTAGCCATTTCACTACAGCTGTCAGGCAGTGATCCAAGATTTCTACTGCATCCTAAGGGGACCTGGATAGTGAGATATAGAGTTGGGTGTCATCTGCATATTGGTGACATCCAACTCCATAGCTGTGAATGAGTTCTCCTAAAGGCTTTCTCCTAAAGGCTTTCTTAACATGGGAGATGTTATGAATGGAAGATAAGATTGCGCCCTGTGGAACCCAGCAAGATAGCTCCCATTCTGGAGACAGCTGATCTCCAACAGCAACCCTTTGGGTCCATCCCATGAGAAATGATTTAAACCAGTCCAAAGCACATCCTTTGATGCCCATTTCTGTCTCTAGATGCCTCAACAGGATGGCATGGTCTGCTAATGCTACTAGTGCTGCCTCTCTCCCATGCCCTGGTCTGAATCCACATTGGAAAGAGTCTAGAACACTAGCATTTTCAAGATCTGAAGTTGGTCAGCTACTGCTCTCTCAATTACTTTGCCAAAAAAGGGCAGATTAGAGACTGGGTGATAATTGGTCTCATTGTAATTGTAAACTGCTCTGAGTGGGCATTAAGTTGTCCTGAAGTGCAGGATATAAATTGAATGTTGCTATTGTTGTTGTTGTAAAAACAAAAGTAGACCCCAAATGGGCTCAGAAAGCTGCTGCCGGGGGGGGGGGGCAGAAAACTCTTGCCTTTCTCCCAAGTTTCCCCCCCCCCCCCATGCAAAAACAATACAGGGTGGAAGAGTTTTCCCTGTATTCTTTTTTTAAATTAAGAATTTTATATAAAGGAAATAACAAACTAACTAGAAAGACAACTACACAGAGAATAACAAAACAAAGAACGACATCAATCAATCAAACAAACAAACAAACAAACACCCTAAAATCCACCAAAACTATATAAGCTAAAAAGAGGCTTCTGATTTACTCCATGACAAATATACTTATAAAATTTTCTTTTATTCCATGCTACAAAGAAAAGCTCTTTTTTCTAATGTCCAAATTCCTTATGCCACAAAGCTACAGATCATCAAATCATTATTATCTGTTTCATGCAAAAAGTCTATAAGGGGTTTCCAGTCAACAATAAACCAACTTACTGTCTTTTCTTTAATCAATGAAGTAAGTTTAACCATTGTTGCAAATTCCAACACCTTCACCAACCATTCCTCTATTGTAGGCAATATTAGAGTCTTCTAGTTTTTTGCATATAATAATCTCACTGCCATTGTCCCATGGAACAAAGTCCCATGACTTCTTCCCAGCTGAGTGTCAATCAATCCCAAAAGAAAAGACTCTGGGTGGTAGAGATTTCCCATTTCTACTGCTGCATGTGGAGGCATTGTGTGCAAGTGTGGCAGCAGAGACAGGATAAATCCCTCTCCCTTCACACATTTTTGCATGGGGAAGGGCAAGAGGCTCCCCCCCCTGCAGCAGCCCTTTGAGCTCACTTGGGCTCTCCTTTTTTCATACAAGCCATTCTGCAGAGCTGCTGTATATTTGCGCGAGCTTGGGTTGGCTCCATGGTGAACTCGTGAAGGAAATAACATTTAGAGTGATCCAAAGGGGTCAACTGTTGCTATTCAGTACCAAAGAAGTTCCTTCCCCAGCATCCAACCACTCAGCCAGTGAAGGGATGGCTTGGGAAAAACTCCTTCCATGTTTAATACCTCCGAGTGCAGACCAATTATCCCCATCTTTTATCCCTAGCAATACTCAATATTATTGCAAGTCTTAGTTAGAGCCTAGCCAGTCCTAAAGGCCAATCCTAAATTAGATAATCACTTTCTGTTAGTGGTCAAACTTGCTCTCATGATATTAAGAAGGCTTATGAATATGGGAATATCATAAGCCCCCCTCCTCATGTGTTTAAAACACAGACAAGCTGCCTGACTAGGCAGAAAATAACTGGAATGTGAGAGGTAAAGTAAGACTAACTCTCAGCTCCACACCCTGGAGGGGTGCAAAACCACAGAACAATGGAGGTCTCCAGAAGTCCTTGAATGAATCCATTCACACACCCTTCCAATCCTACCCTTACCCACTCTCCTATTATAGCCTCACCCATCTGGCCATCACAGGTCATCAATAATCTTTTACACCTATAGTTCCTCTCAGGAAGGCACAATCAAACCTTCCCAGCCTTATTGTCCCACTCTGGAGACAGTTTCCCAATTCTTTGTCTCCCACAGAGATGACCATTAAGCCATTGTTTGGGGCATAAGGTGCAGTACTGCCCCAAGGTATGTTCCACAGTATAATTGGACTGCCTGTTGCCTCATTCTGTGTGTGTGTTTTGAACCCACTCGTGCACCCTTGGACTGCACGTCCAAGTCTCTCTCTCTCTCTCTCTTCTTGCTGAAGAGTGCTGGTCACTGAAGCTGCTCTTCCTCAAACACCCTCTATCTTCTGGAACTGGTAAATATAACCCAACTCTGCAACTCTCTCCAACTTTCTTCCCTGTTTCCCTGTGTGTGTGCTGTGTGTTTTATTTGCAATTGAACTTCAGTATTTTAAATAAAAACTCCTTTTGATTGAACATCTGCTTCTTCATTGAAAGGGTTCTCTAGAGGAAGGAATCCTCGTATACTTAGGTGCAAAAGATCCCTAAGTTACCTGGCTCTTGCTGCCTCTCCTTGCACACTAATTCCCCCTATTTGCAAGGAGACCTCAATGGGTAACTTTCCAAAAACAGAGAACAGCAAAAAGACAAGACTTAATTTAAACAGCCATCACCAGTCTCAACTTGATTGGATGGGCCACATGGGCTCTTGGACCAGCCCTACCCCCAGAGCTTCATGGACCATTACTCATGGTGGCAAGGGCAAAAATGCTTATTAGAGGGAACGATGAGGTGGATGACTTGGCCTAGAATAGTGAAAATTTTGGACTAAACTGTTTTATCAGATTGTAACATGGTAACTCCGTTCAACATTGAGGTACAGTAACAGCGTTACCAGCACTGCTTCAGCAAATATTGGGAGATTCTGAAGGCTGTGACTGGGGAGGGTAGAGTTTGGGGAGGATATGACATCATTTCTGACTGACTTCTGTAAAGAACATATAGACATGGGGAAATTCCTAGTTTATCACTGTGGTGGCCATTATCTGGCCATTTGTTCTCCTGCTATTCAATTTCTTGAGGGTGGAATTAGGGCTGAGGGTGGGGGTATACCAATCACAGGTGGACAAATGGCAAGACTATACAGAAATGGAATTTCATCCTTATTTTCCGGGGGCAATCCTACATTCCAGTATGGATACCAGCATTAAATGTTTTCAAGAGAAACAGGACAAATATGAAATAGAATGCAGCATAATATGCAGTCATAGGAGCTTGAAAACTGAGGAATTGGAGTTGAAGGTGATGTGCATGCTTAGGATGAAATTCTGTATTTCAGGAGCAAATCCTGGTCAACACTCGGACTCTTTTTCAAGCAAGCCACGAAACACAAGCGAAATCTTTAGATCCCTCTTACCTGATAGGCTGAATAAAACGCAAGGGTTCTACAGTATATTCATCGTGATGAGAAAGACTGTTTTTCTTGTATGCTACTTTCAGAAAATATAAATAGTGAATAAAATGTATAATTTAAGAAAGATAAAAATGAGCTAGCATGAATGTGGAAAAGCCCTTGTCTGTGCTGAATAAAAACTTCCATTTCGAACCCTCCAACATTTCAGTTTTGGCAGTATTTTATAAAGTCTGCTGAGATGGCCAGCTCCCCGTGGTCTGGAGCTGAGTCAAGCTAGCATGTGCCTAACTATAAAAGAAAGACCTTTATTATGAGCATCTTAACTAGGGATGCTGCAAACTTTGCAGCAAACATTTTGGCAGGTGAACATATCCTGTTTGACAGATGCAGTCACTCTGAGGTGAGTCTCAGATTTGTTTGGTTTGCCAGCTGAGGCAAAGATAGCTGTGATGGTGGAGTTTATTTCCTGTTCAGTGATGAAGTTTCATTTCCTTGTGTTGCAAGTGCTTTTGCATCTGTCCAGTTGGTGGAACTGATTATCTCTCAAGGCCATGGGTGTTTGGGTCAGGTAATTAAATGACATAGGAGGAGAACTACACCTCCCTTAAGGCTGTGCAAAAATTACCATTGATTTCTCACTATTTATACAATTTATGTAATTAGATGCCAAGTGGCATGCCATGATGACAGGTCTGTGAGGGAGGGGGAAAGCTAAAATTCTCATCAGGCAGCTAGAGAGAACACACATTCAGGAAACGCTGTCAGTTGCACTGTACTGTACTGTGAATATGTGGAAAACTAAGCTGACAAATAGGTTCAAACAGCTCACAAACAGCCCAACAACTGGCAATAAATAAGGCCCTTGTCTGTGACCGGCAAACAGACCATGAACTGATCCTGCACTTGCGGATGTTATTTGCTTGACTTGAACACATTAGAATGTATATCAGTCTATCGTATGCAGTTATTCCAGTCTAAAGTCACTGGATTCATTGGACTTATAATGGAAGTAACTGTAAGGATCTGCCAAGTAACTCTCATTAGGACTTCACTGTGAGCTGTGAAAGTATCTTTATTGATAAGCCACTAATATCATGATCTTACTCCATCTTTGCCAGGAACAAACACTTACCCTGCATAGTTTCCCATGGAAGGTCCGAGAGGCAAGGCTAGCAACATCTACAGTTCAAGCTAAGTATACCTTCAGCATTTAACCATCATATAAAGCATAAGATAGATCAGACCACAATCACCACAGCAGCACTGAGTATGAGCAGGACAGGTGATTACAAGCACCTGACAGGAACTCGGCATTGATTTACATAGTCAGTTTACAAATGCAGAAGTAAATCAAGCAACTGAATCTTTGAAACTGGATAAGTCACCTGGACCTGACGGTTTTCCAGCTTAGTTTTATGAGCTTTGTCTGATACCAATATATCTAAACCTGATTGTGACCAACTTTGCAGATTCTTAAACCTGTGGATTGGGGACACATTGATAAAAGGGAAATTTTCCTCTAAACTTGAGGGAATGTCCAGATTTTCAGAAAAATCCAAAACCTGGGAGGGATGAGAAAGCAAAATTCTGCCCCCCATGAATCTCTTGCTGAAGCAGGAAGCTGTCTGGCAAGTGGCTAGGGAGGTGGAGGGGGACCCGCTCCCCCTGAGTCTCATGGATCCTCACTTGTCATTATATCTAATTCTAAACGTGACCCCCATCTGTAAATCCAGAGACTAGAGTCATGAACAGATAGGACAAATCATTCTACAAAGCCACAGGTTTGCCGAAAAACCTGAAATCAATCAATCTACTTAACTACCTATCAGAGTGTAAGCCTCCCTCCAGTAATACCAGCAATGCCTGTACCTTTAAGAAATGGTTGCCATCTGGCCACTGTGGGGTTGCTAGGCAATTACAACAATGTTGCTGGACTTCAAACTTTGGTCTCTGTCAGTAAAAGGAAGTAGGAGGGGGCAGGGCCCTTTCTGAGGCTCTTTTGGCCTTCTGGTCCACCCCTGTTCTCTAACCTCCTGCCCCGGAGCCAGGCAACCACCAGAGAACTTGCTACCATGCAACCTGTGCAACTCACCCAAGCGGCTATAACTTGTCATCACAACTTACCTGGTTCCAGTACAACTTGTGCAATTTGGCCAGGTCTGGCAGTGGCCACCACATAACTCATCTGAATGATTTGCTAGCTCATGATGTTTGCAACTTGGCCACACTTTTTCCAGGGAGAGTCTGCCAGGGAGAGGGAAGGAGGGCGAGCTGAGAGCCATTGTGGTCCAGTGGTTAGAGTCTTAGACTAGGATCTGGAAGATAGTACAAGACTCCTGAATAGAGATTTTATATAAAAGTCAGTATGGCAGCTGAGTTTTTAAAATGTTCATGGGCAGATGGTGCACTACCTTTCTAGGGGCCATTTCAAAACAAACCTCTCACATGAACCTGCCGAAGTGCCCACCACACCACCCCTCCCTCAGTCCAACTCCACCTCACACCTCTTGCAGCCATCATCTCTTACTGACCCCAAGAAGCCTTCTGGCAGACGTTGTGCAAGATACACTGACGCTAAAAGGAGGAAGTAACTTAGAGATGCAGCAAAGAAATATGCACATCATACTCCTGCAGTGCACCGAGCAGCAGTGGCCAAGTACCAGCAAGAGCACCCCGAGGTGCACAGAGTGGCAGAGTCTCTCTATGAGCAAAGCAATCCTGGAAGACGAGTAGAGAGGCACTCAATTCCATGGAAGGTCAAGGATCACTCAGGCATGGCATATGATCCTTCGCTACCTTCAAGCTGCCTCTTAACCCCATCCATGCAGGAACACTCCTGATCAGCATCTCAAAACAAAGCAGCATGGCCCAAGTGCTGTGGAACTGTAAGCTCGTTGTTTGGGATGGGAGCACCATGGCGCACAAGGGGTGTTTTGAGGCACTGAGCATAACCCTCCAAGATGTCAGGGGCAACCAGAGAGCGATGCGGGGAGTCACCGTGCTGCTTGCTGGAGACTTCTGGCAGACTCTGCCAGTAGCCCCAATGGGAACTCGAGGTGACAAGGTTACCATGTGTGTCAAGGCGTCATATCTGTGGCCCCTCATCAGGAAACTCTCACTCAGGGTCAAGCTACACATGACGAATGACACTTGAACAGCAAGTGTATTTCTCCCTGTTCACTTGCCCTCCACTCAATCCACTTGCCGTTCAGGTGTCATTCGTCATGTGTAGCTTGGCCCTAAGAAAGAACATGAGGGTCCACTTGAGAGGCGAGGTGTCCGTTGGGGAATTCTCTGAACTCCTACTAAAAATAGGGGATGGATAGTATCCCGAGTCCAAGGGAAAGGTGACCATCCTTGCAGGCCTGGGCACAGTAGTGACGACCCTAGCAGACCTAACAGCTCTGATATCACCACTATCATGGAGAAGTCCATGGACTGGCTGTGCAGGGGTGCCATTCTGACCCCCAAGAATGACAAGGCTGCCATCATGAATGAAACACAACTCCCTCGAAGAGGCAGAAATGGAGTACAGATCTGTGGACGCAGTGGTGCAAATGGATAATGCAGTCCACTACCCCGTGGAGTTCTTCATCATGCTCAACCCTCCTGGCTTCCCAGCCCACAAGCTTCTCCTCAAAGTGGGGGCTCCAGTGATGCTGCTCTGGAACCTCAACCCACCCCAACTCTGCAATGGCACCAGACTGCAAGTGAAAGGCCTTCACAGGAACATCATCGAGGCCACATTGTTCACCAGCAGTGCTCGGGGGTGGGGGCAGTATTCATACCATGCATACCACTCATACCATCAGAGAACCCCTTCGAGTTCAAGAGACTGCAGTTCCCCCTCAAGGCCTGCTTTGCTATGATGGTCAATGAGTCCCAGGGGCAGACACCAAAGGTGGCAGGAATTGGCTTGAGGGAGGACTGCTTCTCACATGGGCAGTTCTATGTGGCCTGCTCCAGAGTGAGCTCACCCAGCAGCATGGGCTGATTCCGCACACATTGGATAATGCACTTTCAATGCACTTTATCAATTGTTTGAGGTGGATTTTTTGTTCTGCACACAAAAAAATCCGTTCCTAATGACCTATAAAGAGGATTGGAAGTGCATAATCCAACGTGTGTGGAATCACTCCTGGTGATCCTAGCACCTGAGAGGAAAATGAGGTCTACAAAGAGGTCCTTCAGGAGAAAAAAAACGGTTATATGTATTTTTCATTTTATTTATTGCACTACAATATTTTCCTTTTAAAAATCTCTTCAATAAATGTTACATTTTGAAATTCTCTTCATCAGTTTTCGGCACCAACATGCTTCACTTTATTCAAACACCTTTGTGAAGCTCAGGTACTATGCTATTATACTACAAAACCAACAAACCAACCCTCCCCGCCAATGATAAAATGTTTCATTCCCATAAATCTTATAACTGGATTTAAAGTAGTTAAATACCATAGTGAAGCACGGGTATCAAGCTAGTATTACAATATTGGGTTGAAAGGCAGCACATTTTTTTTAAACAATAAATATAAATAGATAAATATCTAGGTGATAGATAACACCAAAGATGGATCAATCTAATTAACAGTTGTAACTATAACAACCAAGAGGCAGCATTTATTTT
Source organism: Eublepharis macularius (assembly GCF_028583425.1). Classification (NCBI taxonomy): domain Eukaryota; kingdom Metazoa; phylum Chordata; class Lepidosauria; order Squamata; family Eublepharidae; genus Eublepharis; species Eublepharis macularius. The sequence goes on from NC_072792.1 coordinate 7,024,111, forward strand.
TCTTCCCGCTGAAAAGCCTGCAGTCTAGTCTGTTCTGATTTAGAATCTTAGGACATTCTGAATGTGGAAAACCCTTTATATATACAATATACTGAAAAATGATGTTTAAGAAATCAAGAGGTAATCTTATTTTTTTGTGCTTTCTGTTTGCCTGAAGAACAAAAAGTTCCACATGTAATTCCCCTTTGAAGAGAGAGCTATGGGATCTAATTGCATTTTTGTTTTATTCTCTTTATGCATATAGCTGCAGATTACAGGCGAGGGCCCAGAAGCACCCTTGCAAGGCCGACAGAAACCCACAATCCTCCTCAGATTCAGAGAGAGAAAGAGACTCCGAGTCCTCCCGAGCCCTCACTGCAGTGTCTGTCTGTCTGTCTGTCTGTCTGTCTGTCTCCCTCCCTCTCCATTTCTTTCTGTGCCAGCCTCAAACTGCATGTTGCTACCCCCTCCCTCCAGACTTTGATGTGTTCCTCAACAGAGTCATCAGTGGGCCATCTCCTAATTATTATTTCCCATAGCGGAAATATCCACAATAAAAAGGAATGCTATAATAGTCTTTTGTTACAGGCCCTGGCTTCAGTCCCCTTAGGCCAAACTCACAACATTATAATTAACAGATAACAGTCAGGAACGATATATTTGAAAAGAGGGAATAGACAAGGCTGCGTACTCAATTCAGTTTTCATCAAGTTCCCAGCAACTCTTAGGAGCTTAAAAACGAGGTATTTCAGATTTTTAAAAGTTATTTATCAAACAATAACTTTACACTGTCAACAGAGTATTGACTTAGATCACAAACAATAAATTATATTTAAAAATGACTCCCGGTAAGCTGCTTGGGTATAAAATTGATTTCCTAGATCTCAATTTACAACAAAATATAAAGGATTTCTTTGAATGTGGGAGAAATTCTGTTTTTGTTTGTAAACACGTCTAACATCAACTATTGCTGTTATTGTTAGAGACAAATACTGAACATCATCTTCGGAAGATTCTTTTCTAAGCTAAGGTGTTGTGGTCATACTCTTTCTTTGGTAGGACTTACACATTTTCTGCAATTATTCTCTGAAAATGCTTGACCGTTCTGAATACAGGAACATGCTATCCAGTTCATTAGTTTAACATGTCTCATTAGTTTTAGAGATGTGGATGCATTTAGTTAAGCAGATAGAAATCTGCCTTTTCCCAATATAGCAGCTTTCTGACAGGTTAGATTTTTGGGGAATTTCAATACGTTTATCATACTTATCAAAGGAACATAACAGCTTTTATTCTCACTCTCCGTGTTGGGTCTAAAGCCCTAGGCTGTGGAGACAACACCAGAACCAGCATAGGCATCAGCACAGTTCATCCTACGGATGTGCCTCGTGCAAAGAGATAATGAAGGGACTCCATTCTACAGACATCTGCTCACAAATCTTCCTTATTGGGGGCAGCGTCAAAAGCGAAATTGGTGGAAAATCCAGCAAATGGTCTGGGAACATGTGGTGCAGCTTCATTGCTGAAGCTCAATCCTTTATCACCCTACCGAGGACCTAGAATTAAGAACTGGATATAATAATTTTTTTAAAAAGAAATGGAAGTTTCAGTGCCACCCTAAGCAGAGTCACCCTATTCTGACTCCAATGGACTGAGAGCCAAGCTACAAGTAATGCCTGACACACATTGGACACGTGTCAGTTTCCCTCAAGTTTTGATGAGACTGACTTGCAGCTTGGCTCTAACACATTAGAACTTGGCTCTAATGTGGAAGAATTGGGACGGGCAGCCGCGGCCCTGGCAGCGTTCCCAGCTTCTCTCGGCCTGGCAGAGTGAGGTGGCCAGCGGGCAAGCTCGTGCTGCCGACCAGGCCTTTGCCCTGGCTGGGCCAAGCTGCCACTAACCCAAGGGAGCTCCGGGCAGATGCCAGCTCCTCAGCTCAGGCGCCTGGGTGCTGGACCACAGGCAGAACCCCTCACTGCCTTTTCCAGCCATGGCACCTCAGAAGCAGCCGGCAAGGGAGCACGGGCAGCCATGGCCCTGGCAGTGCTCCTGATTCCTCTTGGCCTGGCAGGGCAAGGCAGACACCGGATGAGCTCGCACCGCCGGCTGGGCCCCATCCTGCCACTGCACCTTGGAGGCGGCCACCAAGGGAGTGCAGGCAGCCACAACCCCGGCAGCACTCCCAGCTCCTCTCAGTCCGGCAGGGCGAGGCAGATGCCAGCTGGGCCGTGGCCCGACACCGCACAGCTCCAGGAGAGGCAGAAGCCGAGCGTGCTCACGTTGCTGGCTGGGCAGCTACAAGTGACACCTACACTTCTCATCAAAACTTGAGGGAAACTGACACGTGTCCAACTCATTTCAGGCGTCACTTGTAGCTTGGCTCTTAGGAAGGTGTAACCCTGTTGGTGTGGAAGTTCAGGAGAACATTCCAACTTTCAAGGTTTGATCCTCACCCCTGTTTCCAGAGAGACTTGCTGGTATGTAAAAAACTGCAATGTAATATCTATTAAAATAGAAAAGAGTCCAGTAGCACCTTTAAGACTAACCAACTTTGCGGCAGCGTAAGCTTTCAAGAATCACAGTTCTCTTCTTCAGAGAACTGTGATTCTCGAAAGCTTAGGCTACAGTAAAGTTGGTTAGTCTTAAAGGTGCTACTGGACTCTTTTCTGTTTTGCTACTACAGACTAACACGGCTAACTCCTCTATATCTATTAAAGACATCCTTAACAGAATGAGAAGTGGTGTCAACAGGACCTAATGATACACGTTGTGTTCTGAACTAGGCTCTGTCCCCCACTTAGAGCTGTCAGATCTGAGTTGGGAAACTCCTGGAGATTTGGGGGCAGAGGCTGGGAAGGGCAATGTTGGGAAGGGGAGGGAGATCAGCCTGGTATAATGGCACAGAACCCACCCTCCAGAGGGGCCATTTTCTTCAGGAGAACTGATCCTTGTAGTCTGGAGCTCACTTGTAATTCCAGGAAATCTCCAGCCCCCACCTGGAGGTTAGCAGGTCTACCCCACTCCCATTTTCAAGCATATCAGTAACAAATGTGGTTGCTCAAACACTGTGCTCTACTCATATTTATTTTAGTAATTGTTAGAAAACTATGTAGGGGGACAAAGAATATGAAAGGAGTATACCATCCCATAATTTAGCTCAGCCCCAGGCTCTCATCCAGCACCACAGGTCTGTAACTGGCCAGGGCAAGAGCTGTCCATTTTGCAGAACCTTTCATTCGAACCCTTACAGTCTGGCATGGAGCAAGAAAGAGTCCTTTCCCGCCTTCATCTTTCACGTGGGTCAAACGGGTTTCTGCACTGCTACCAACATGAAGGTTTTTAAACTTGCATGGGCTAAAAAGTGGCAAACTCCATAAGAGGAAAATTAGGAACTTTCAAGGGGCAAAGTTGCCTTTATTCAGCTTCAGCATGTCTATTAAAGTATGGATTCCAGAAGAATCAGTACTGGAGATAAAATCACATACAACATGATCAAGAGAGGGAGAGGCATGCTGACGATTCTCCCCGTCCACTGTTCCAATGCAATGGGGTGGGGGTGGGCATATTGGAACAGTTTTACTGGGCAACCTGCTCTCTGTTCCCAAGGGTACCAGCTGTTTGTGCATGGCACATATCGCCTTCATTTCCCTTTTTTGCATAGAAGCTAATGATTGCCCCCTCAGTTGGAAGAATGAGACAGACACAGCTTGTTGGTATAAATGGCCGCTTTATTAAACACAACATCAACCCTACACTGCAGCAAAGGCAAACTATGCGGCACAGGTCAAGCCACGGGGTCACCTCTGACCTCCGCCTTGACCTGTCTGGGCGAGCCCCGCTGCCCCGGGCTTGAGCCATTCGTGGAATGGCCTCAGCCCGGCCGGCCAGGCAAAGGGTTCCCCCTCAAGCTCCTAAAGCCTCAGCCATACAGCATGAGGGAAGGACTTGCACCTGGGGCTCCCTGGAGGCAGTCTGCCCAGGTGGTGGTAGCCATGAAGCATACCATCCCTCCTGACAGACCCCATTTCCCCACCGATGGGGAATTGCCAAAGGGGTGCTCACCAGCCCGCTCCCTATTTTCCAACTTTCTCCTGCCAGGGGAAGCCTCCGAGGAGCTGAAAGAACCCGTGGGAGACCTGCCCGCAGCCCCTGAAGAGCTGTCCGGCAACCAGCAACTCGGCCCCTCAGTGCAACCCGATCCCTCAGCACAAGAGGAGGGGGCGCGCAAGGAGGAGGGGCAGCCGGCACCTTGGAGAACCAAGCCTTGCGAGCCGGTGGCGAGGGGGAAGGCTCGGGCAAAAGAGGCGGTTTGGGAGCGACGGAAGGGTCCTAAATAGATTTTCCCCAAAAGCTTCACAGTGCAAGCAAGGCAACCAAATGGGAAGTTATAATTGCAATCCAGAATGTAAGCAAGGCCTACATATCAAATGCCAAAGCTTTATTTGGGGTTTATTAGCCCTTAGCAGACTGAGACCAGCATACTTACGGGACCGCCTCTCACCATATTTTCCCTGGAGGGCCCATCATTCAGCAAATCAACATCTGCTGGTGCTTCCCAGCCCAAGGGAGGTCCATCTCACCTTGATCAGGGCCAGGGCCTTCTTGGTCCCAGCATCGACCTGGTGGAACTCTGGCTGCTTTCACACAGGCTACCGGCCACAAAACATCTTGCCGAGCTCCCGGAATGACAGCGTCTTCCTGCCATGATTTCACGTGAGAACTACTGTTCTCACACAAAATTGCACCAGGAAGACATCGTTCTGGCAGCTCGGCGCAATGTTCCATGGCCAGTAAGCTGTGCGAAAATGGCCTCCTTGTCTATGGAAATTCGGGTCCAGCAAGACTTACTATCATTTTGCTGGGCCTGTAAGATGGAATTGGTCCACCAGGCATGTGGTGGTTGAGGTGGGAGCACCCCCTTTGTCACGGTCAGGGCTGGGGTTCCCCCTTGGGAGGGTGCTGGGCTGAGCGGGAGGCAGAAAGCAAGAGTCCAAAATGCACCGGGGTCAAGAGCCAAGGAGTCTGTACATCAGGGGAGCAAGCAGAGGAGAGTCAGAAAGCTGAGCCGAGGTCCGAAAGCCGAGTCGTCAGTTGCACGCAGAGACAGGCAAGAGGTGGTCGAGGGCGAAGCCAAGGTCAGGACACAGGAGGTCTATCCGAGCGAGGGAAGGGTACAAGGCAGGGGTGAAGCTTCCAGGAGCCGAGCTGCTGGGTGCCAGGAGTGATGAATGATGTTGCTCCCTTATAAGCTCAATGCGGCATAAGGGAACGAGGCTCAGGTGCTTCTCCTTCACTTGATTGCCCAGCCTTGTCCTCAGGGTCCAGCTCCACCCGTCGCTGCGCTTACATTCTGGATTGCAATTATAACTTCCCATTTGGTTGCCTTGCTTGGACTGTGAAGCTTTTGGGGAAAATCTATTTAGGACCCTTTCCTTTTTCTCTCATATAAAATTATTTTAAACGTCCAGTTCACTTTGATCGTATGTTCTGTAAACCAAAGAAAGGCTGCCATCCTACAAAGCTGAGAACGGCATGCCTTGTTTTCTCCTATACGTGTTCTCAGAGAGCGGAACAGTCCAGCCACTTTTCATCATCCTTCCTGTTCATCTATGCTGCAGCTTTTGTGTATGGTTCTCTCCACACTGCTTTGCAGGATGCTTGTTTCAGGGACAGGCCACACTGTTAGATTTAATAATGTGATTATTGCACACAGGTACTTGACTGCATGAAGAAAGGCTAGTGTGAACAAGAATGTCAGCACCCAAATCATTTGGGAGTGTTTGTATGTTGGGTGCAGGATTGGAGCACAGATAAACAATAAAATTAACAACTACACATCAGGCTGGGAGGTACTTTTTGTTCATGCCAGTGGAAAGGTGTAAATGATTTCTAAGAATGGGTAGTTAGCCTGTCTATTTTAGCAACCTCTCTCTTGCCAACTATTATCTTGGGTATCTCTGCAAGCCCATGTAAACACTTCTGCACTCGAAAGCATCCTCATATGGAAAGATCTGTCAAAACAATTCCCTGGCAATCCAAATTATGTTAAAATATGTGTGATTGCAATCTAGAGTGTAAAAACATACTGCCGTCTGGTATGTTGTACTTTTGTGCCTTTGCTTTAAAATTGCATAGAGACTTAGAGGGAAAACTCTGGGAGCTTCTAAAAGTTTTTTTTTAATTGACTCTGATGATCAGCTGCAAGGGGAAAGATACAGTCAATGAGCAGAGCTCACTTTATACTTAATTATATATAGACTGTAAAATATGGTGATGTCTCAACCTTTTATATGATTGTATTCTTAATCTTGTGACTCCTTGAAGAACACAAACACTACTGGAATAACATTTGCTGGAATAACATTTGCTGGAATAACATTTGCTGGAATAACATTTGCTGGATTCATATTCATTAAGTATCTTGGCCAATTTCTTTTATACATTGACCATAATTCTTCTGAAAAACAAACTAAACACTGGCCGAATCCCCACGTCTCTGGTTTTCTGCTTTCCCCCCACCCATTATTCGCTTCTCAGAGGGCTGTTCACATCTCAATCCCGCCATTCTCTTGCGTCTTTCGCGTTGCACCTCAGACGAATTTGTCATGTGTTCAAACGCTTCTCTTGCGCGGTTCTCACCATGGATGTGGACAAATAGAAGCGTCTCACAAGGAGACTGCCCCCTTCAAACCACCCCACTTCCGTGTTTGCAGCCTTTCTGGAACACCATCCCTCTTTGCCGTGCAATTATCAAGCTTTTCCACTCTCTTTGCAGCATGCCTGCCTGCCCGCCCTTTCCCTTTTCTTTTTTTTAAAAGGGGACTTTCCCAGCATTGTTGCACAATCCCGGCCATAAATCTTAATCGGAGTGCTCCAAAATCCCCATGGAGACATCAAGGGGTGGTGTCATTTCCATTTCCGTGTCATTTTTAGGATGCCGGGCAGTCAGAAATATCGATGGCTGTTAAAATTAACTTCTTTAACTGTTGAAATTACCGTTATAGCGGAAATCAGTCATTCTAACATTACATTCAAGCATCAAATAATTAGTCTGCCCGTTTGGAGAATTTGGGATCACCCCCACCTTAAATATCAGTTCAAATTAGCCCGCCAGAATAATGGTCCAATGGATTTCAAAGAAGAATGGATAGAATAACATTAACCGATCACAGGCATCATAGGGGTGTGGCCTCTCCATAGCAATTTAGCAAAAAAACGCTATAGCGGAAATCTGATGAAAAAATGGGGGAAAAAATGAGCGTGATGTCGTCATCGGCGACATCGGATCTAAACCCACCCCGTATTGCGCGATTCTACCAGGGATGGATAGTGCAAGGCAGCGGCAGTAAGAGAAGGGATGTGAACACAGACTGGGACATTGCGGGATAGAATCCAGCGCGATTAATGCACGTGAAAAGCTGAAGGTAGGGAAGTGTGGATTCGGCCATTGTGTGACACTGCGAGAGGGAAGTTCAAGGCATTAAAAGTCTTCATCAGTGCCTGTTACTCTATCTCCATATCATTGTAGAAATAGAGGTAACTGGAGTTGCAAAATCAGCCATAGGAAATCATCATAGCTGGAAGTGAACACCTTATTTCTGAATCAGGTTTTGTGCTCAGGAATGCTTTGCTTTCTGATTTCTCCAGGTTTGTCTTGGCCCAGTTTGAAGAGAGCTGCATGACTGTGAGTCTCTCTACACAAGACATCTTACACGAGTAGGGCCAAGTGAAAGATCTTACACCTGTTCTCCCATGGTGGATATACATGCACTGTTAGGGAGAGAGAGTACTCTTGAATATAAGACCACGCAGAAAGTGACTTGAACATCCCCATATAAGATGTCTTGTGCAGAGAGACTCTACAGTGGGGCCTGTCGAAGACCCAGAAGCAAATGCTGTCTCTGTCCCTTTCCCAAGAATTACACTGTGATTCCTCAACACTTGTTGGTCTATAGTCTCTGGTCTCAGATAGTTTGAGTAGACTAATTCACTTTAAGTTCCTTCAGCTGGGTTACTGAGCACCAGCTTTGGGGGTTTTCCTCATCCTGCAACACTTCCATAAATAACTAGTAAGGCACAAGAACCATTTGCTTTGGAAGACACACTAAGGTGTAGTTTGCATGTCCCTTTGCCACCCTAGTCGGAACAATGAGACAGACACAAGGCTTGGAACTAAAGGGCCACTTTATTAAACATAACATCAACCATTCATATGGCAAGGGCCAACTAGCGGTACAGGTCAAGCCACGGGGCCACCCCTGGGCCTCCGCCTTGACCTGTCTGGGCGAGCCCCGAAGCCCCAGGTGCGAGCCATCCTATGGACGGCTAAGACCCGGCCGGCCAGCAAAATGGATCCCCCCAGCTCAGGCTCCTAAGCCTCAGCTGTACAGCAGTGAGGGAAAGACTTGCACATGGGGTTCCCCAAGGCAGTCTGCCCACACAGCATGGCAGCCGTCACAAGCAGTACCATCCGCTCCTGGCAGACCCCTCTGCCCCATCAGTGGAGAAGTGCCGAGGGTACTCGCCGGCCTGCTCCCTATTCCCAAACTGTCTCCTGCCAGTGACCATCCTAAGGTGGCTCCACCTTGCCAATTACCTCAAACCTCTGCAAGCAGTATAAGGTAGGCAAAAAACCACCTCTTCCCCATGCCAATTAGGGAAAAGGGGAAAAAAAATCCTACCTGGCTCTGGCAACAGCAGCCGGCTAGTCCTGCACTACTACAGAGTGAGGTGGGTGGGCCGAGCATGCAGAGCAACTGCCAGCTGGCTGGGTGGAGTTGCCTCATAAGGCTCCTGTCTCCGCCCCCCTGCCTGAGACCCAGATACCATGGAAATGCTCTGTCTCCTTCTCCTTCCAGGCAGCCAAAGAGCGGCCCCCAGCCTTATCAGTGGAAGCTGCTGGCTGGAAGGGACATATTCTTCCTTTGAGCTGGCCATAGAGGTTAAGTTGTTGTTCAATTTTGAAATGGAAAATTAGTCAGAAAATACCCTCCAAGTTTTACTGTAATATTCCAAGTCTCAAGGGAGGTGATGTATATTTTTGACTCTCTTAAAATAGTTACAGGGAAAGTGGAGTATAAGCAAAGTAAACTAAAAATAAAATAAACATGGTGTCCAAATTAGAAGTGTAGAATTGTGTCCTGAATATATCTCACTTTCATTCCAATGCCTTACTCTTCAAGGTAAATATCACTCAATACATTTTGAAACTTTCCTATCCCACAAATACGGTGTGAAGATGGAACATCTGCATAAGCTTGTGTCCTAAGCAGATGTGCCAAATTAAATTCTGGCTTCACAATGCTCAAAGAAATATGGTATTAGAAAAATAGATAATGCTGAATATTTATTCACTTTATTCAGCCAACATCACCTCCATGCTGCAGTCACTCCATTGGCTACCTATCAGCTACCATGCTCAGTTCAAGGTATTGGGTATCACATAGGAAGTTCTTCACGGCCTTAGTCCCGCATACCTACAGGACTGCCTCCCTCCCCATGTTCCTCCACAGCAGCTTTGCTCATCTGAATAGGGCCTCCTGCAGGTGCCACCCTGCCCATGAGCAAAATCAACAGCAGCCCTTACACAGGCTTTCTCTGTGGTGGCCCCTGTCCTGTGGAATGGCCTGCCTGAGGAGGTCAGAAGAGACCCCACTCTTCTAGCTTTCCGCAAAAAATGCAAAACTGAATTATTCAAAAAAGCTTTTGTACTGTAGGGAGGGGCTCTTACATGCTTCACTAATGAGTTAAGGACCATAGACTTCATCACTATGTTGCCTTATGTACTACCTTTTGTCTTAAATACGTGCTCCTATGTGCTACATATGTGCTACTTATGCTTCTTGTTTTCTAATGTCAGCCCTAGAATTGCTTATTTCATTATTGCTTCTATTTCAGCATTTTTTCAACTCTATATTGGATTCTTGCTAATGCTATGTCCTTGTAAACTTGTTTATTTACCCTATGGCATTGTTTATGGAAATGTCCTTGAAATCGTCTGTACTAATATCACACTGCGTAATCTGTGAGTCTCAGTGAGAAAGGTGGACTATAAGTGTCATAAACAAATAAACAAAAACAAAGACAGAGCACATCTGATACCATTAAGCTCTCTAGGCTTCTACCAGTTGTGAAAAGTTCCAGAGGCAAATCCCCATGGTAACTAACGCTGGCTGAGAGTTTTAGACAGACAGGAATCAGTCCATCCGTCCCCACCCTGGCTGTGTCATATATCCGTATGTGTCTTCACTTCCAGTCCTTGGAGGGAGGGGGGGCAATGGAGAGCCAGAGTGAGTCTAGTTGGTCTCAAGTGGCTGTACCTCTTTTAGATGTGAATCTTAGCAACAGCTGCAACCTCTCCCCCCACCTATAGTTATAGGGTTGGGAAAAGCTCCCCCAACCCCTTGCCAGCGAGGATGAAGTTGGTTCCCAGTTCCTTATTCAGAAACACAACCACAAAAACGGAGGAAAATTTAGAAGCTGTGCAAATAAACTTTAGACAGCCAAATATCATACACCCCCCACATTCAGAGGGCCCTACTCTACAAGGGACCCCGTTAGGGTTGCCAGGTCCTGGGAGGGGCAAACTAGGAGACGGAGGGAGTTCTGTGGGGACACTTAACTGGCATGCACTCTTTGCACGGACGTGCTCCTGAGCACTGTGGAGGGAATATTTTGGGGGACCCCCTCACCATGGGTCCCCTTCGCCACATTGGTTCTGGGGCAGCCCCTCACCAAGGCTGTATAGATGAACCTAGCCTAGATTTCCCTGACGCTGTTCTGAGTCTCTAATAGAGGAAGGCACCTTTGTACAGACAAGATCTTAACCAAGACTAGCAATTTATTTAAAGAAAACAAGAGATACAATGTAGCAGGACAAAGCTCTGTACCTAGGCTTGTCTGCCCTTGACTGTTTCACTACTCAGTCAGAGACAGATAAAATTATTTTAAAAGGCATGCAATAATACCGTAACAAGACAATACATGTATATATATCTATATCCATATATCCATATACCCTTCCCCCCCACAAGGGTGCTCTTGGACTACCTGCTGACAGGCACAGGATCTAACAGATCTCTGTATCCTACCAGGAGGCAGTGAAGAGCATTCTGTGGCTCCATCTTTTATAGGGAAAAATCCCAAAAGTCTGCACGTTTTGACAGCCATCAATTACGTAGGCTTTGTTCTTCTAAGGTATTTCTGACGTGGGGATGGTATAAATATTTTTAAGATAGACAGTTGTCTCGATGTTCACATAGGCTAAGGCTGTAAATAAGAAAAGAATTTGTACACTTCACCAGTCAAGGACAGGGTCTGCCTGTTCCTTTTGGCAGATAAGATGGTGTCCCTTAAGCTTCTCTCTTCCGTCCTTCTGTGTTTTACGTGTATGGGCCAAGATGCCATTTGCCAATTTACATCTAACTCATGACTCTGTCTGGTTCATGTCACAGGAAGGTGCTGAGACCTTCAGCCAGCTCTCAAGAAACGAAACTTGCATGGAATGAAACTTATATGCAGAGAGCTTTAGGAAGGTGCTTTGAAGACTAAGACTGGTTCCATGTTCTGTTTGGGCCTAGCCTCGATCCAAACTACAGAATTCTTATGACAAGCACCTTGTGTCACACCAGGAATGACTTCATTCCTGGCATGGCTCAGAAGTAATGGGCTGCACTGGGGATGCATTGAGTGAAAATTGGCTCCAAACAACACATTTAGGGGATTGATTTTCACTCAATTGGTCCCCAGTATGACTCGTAACTTCTGTGTTGCATTCCTGAATGCATTCCTGCACGATGTCATTCCTGGCAAGATGCAAGGGTGCTCTGGAGAACATGGGAGCGCACTTTGCATTTTGCACCTACTGCATTCCTGGACGTTCCCCCATTTGGCCAGGTGAGAGGTGGAAGGGAACAGAGGATGGGGAGGAGAAGGATCCCCCCACCCCCACCTGGGGACTGTCAAGCCAAGGGCCCATGTGGTTTCCTGGTCCAGAGCTCCATTTTTGTGTTAGCTGCCCCAGGGATTGTCCCCACAATGTGCCAGTTCTAAACATTGCTTCTGGTACCAAGAACTTCTGTTTGGGTTGCTTCCAAGAAGCATATAAGAGGAAGAAGGTTTGAACTGGAACACCTGCCTGCCTTCTGCAGCCCAAACCAACCAGGCACCAAGGTACGTCCTCTCATAGGGCACCATCTCGGAAGTGTCAGGATGTATGATTCAGAGGGGTCCAAAGATTTTTTTGGGGTTCAGCCCTCCTCCCACATTTTGTAATCTTCATTTGTCTTGGGGGCTGCCATGATCCTCTCTAAACCAAGCCAGATAAGCTCCAGGAGGAGGCAGGGTCCCTCTCTGAGGCAGATCTGAGATCTCAGGGAATTTACAACACCATGTCAGGCTATGGATGACAGGATATGGTAGACAGGTTCCTGTACCATTGCAGCAAGTAACCCAGGCTCTTGGTTAAATGGTTTTATTCAGAAAACAGATCATTTCCATATATGTGTCCATAAAAGTACTCAGAGGCAAGGTAAGCATCTAAGCAGCAAGAGTAAAAATTGACAGGAATGGGAACCTGTGGAAAAACCCTTCTTAACACACAGGTTTGCTCCTTCCCCCTCCCAACAATAAACATGATTTTGGCGGGCACTCTGTGTGAGAACATCTCACATATTTGTACTATCAAGTTGAGTCACTGGAAAGCAAGACATAGCAATGAACAGGAGTGAGTAGTATACAAGGTCATGAGGACTGAAAGTTTCTACAGTTTGCTAGCTAAACACCTGCAATCATTCTGTGAAATAATTGAACAGAAGAAACAGTTATGGCCCTGGTAATAGGATATCAAGATACAGCATGAACCATTGATTTAAATAGCATTAGTATTGGCATGGATGGGGGCTCAGACATGACATTCTGCCCCCTCAAAGATGGGCCCCCCTCTCAAGGGCCAGGTTTGTCAGGATAACATTTATGGAAGTTTGACACAAGTCTAGGTGCATTCATATGGGATTGTTCTACCCACTCCCTGTAAGATTAATCAGTCTTTCCACCTGACTAGGTAAAAAAGTTTGTTGTGTTTTATTTTAGAATCCAGGATTTCTTCTATTTCATAATGAATATGTCTATCCACCAGCACTGGATGCCATTGGTCTATCCACCAGCCCCCTGTTCTGGATGCCATTGGTCAGGTGGGGGAGCCTTTTTCAGGAAGCTAAAGTGAAATACTGGGTGGATTTGTTTTACATTCTTGGGGAGTTCAATTTCTACAGTTACTTCGTTGATTAATTTCTTTACAGGAAAAGGTCCTAAAATTCTCCACTCTAATTTTTTACTAGGTTGCTCTCCCTTAATGTTTTTGGTGGAAATGTATACAAAGTCTCCTGGTTGTAGTTTCCATTGTTCAGAGCGTTTTTTGTCAGTGAATTTCTTATAATCCTCTTTTGCTTTGTCCAAAGTCTTTTGGATGATTCCCCATTGGGAAGTTAAATAAGTCCACCATTCCTCTAGATCTCCTGGTCGTTGGGATCCAGGGGCTGCAGCAAAAGGCAAGGCATTTCCCTCATATCCATGTACTATTTTAAAAGGGGTGGCTCCTGTAGAGCTGTGTATTGAGTTGTTATATGCATATTCGGCAAAATCGAGAAAATCAATCCAATCATCCTGCTGGTAGTTAACGTAGCATCTTAAGAACTGTTCCAGCACTAGATTTGTGCGTTCTGATTGTCCATCGCTCTCAGAATGGTAGGCGGAACTAATTCCTTGTTCAATTCCAGCAACTTTGAGAAGCTCCCGCCAGAAGTTGGCAACGAACTGAGGACCTCGGTCAGATATTACCTTATTAGGAAAGGAGTGCAGCTTGACCATGTGTTTTATGAACAGGCTGGCTAGTTTTTTAGCTGTAGGGATTGTAGTACAGGGAATAAAATGAGCCTGTTTTGAAAACAGATCCACCACCACTAAAATGACTATGTGTCCTTTTGAGGGGGGAAGGTCAGTGATGAAGTCCATTGAAATTACAGTGCAGGGTCAAGGAGGGGTTTCTAAGGGTTGCAAGCATCCAGGGGGGGGGGTTCCCCTCCTAGATTTCCCCATTATACACACTGGGCAGGAGGATACATATTGAGAAAGATCTTTTCTCATTGCTAGCCACCAAAACTGTCTTTGTACTAAGTGTAAGGTTTTAAGGTACCCAAAATGTCCAGCTGTCTTGGCATCATGACATTGTTGTAAGATTTCCTTCCTTATATTGGTTGGGATGTATAATTTGCCCCTTCTGTACCAGTGCCCATCTCCCTCCCGTTTCAGTCCAGCTTTGGGCACACTTTCCCCCTCCCTTTTGGTCTTAACTTTTATTCTCTCCCCCCATTCTGAGAGATCAGGTTTTGTGCTGCTTTGTGTTTTTGCAGCATGGCTATGTGTCATCTCTGCTCCTCCCAACTGAGCTGGTGAGAAAACTGTATCAATTATCTCCTCCCTCTGGCTGTCATGTTGGGGCATGCATGAAAGTGCGTCCTCTAGGAAATCTGACCGGCCAGGGAGGTACTTCAATGTGAAGTTGAATTTGGAAAAGAATTCTGCCCACCTTAACTGTTTGGCGTTCAGTCTACAGGGGGTGCATAGTGCCTCTAAGTTTTTATGATCAGTCCATACTTCAAAAGGTACTTTAGCTCCTTCTAGCCAATGCTACCAGGTGGTAAGTGCCAATTTCATCGCAAAAGATGAAATATGCTCCAATTGTGTTCAGTCTCAGAGAATTTTTTTGAAACGTATGCACAGGGGTGCAGTTTCCCCTCTTCATCTAGTTGTAGGAGCACCCCACCCACAGTGGTGTCACTAGCATCAACTTAGCCCACAAATTTCTGGTTCTCATCAGAGTGTTGTAGAACCAGTTCAGAGATAAACAGCTTTTTTAGGTTTTCAAAGGCCTCCTGGCATTCTAGAGTCCAGTTCAACTTAGCACTGGGCTTTCCCCCTTGCAGTCACCTCCCCTTCATTTTTAACAAGTCTGTTAAGGGAAGGGCAATTTGAGCAAAGTTCTTTATTAAGGGTCGGTAAAAGTTAGTGAACCCTAGGAACGACTGCAATTGCCTTCATGTTTTGGGGGCCTCCGGGCCTACTACAGCTTGGATTTTTGCCGGGTCCATTTTCAGTCCTTGATGTGAGACCCGGTACCCCAAGAAATCCAGTTCCTCCTTGTGGAACTCACATTTAGACAATTTTACTGGCAGCTTGTGCTTCTTTAAAGCGGTCAGCACCTTTCTGACAATTTCCGCATGCGATTCTTTATCAGCAGAATAAATCAGCACGTCATCTAGGTAAACTACCACACCTTTCTACAGGTATTCATGCAGCACTTCATTAATTAAATTCATGAGTACACCTTGGTCCCCCTGTAGGCCGAAAGGCATTACCAGATATTCGAATTGCCCTAAGGGGGTATTGAAAGCTGCTTTCCATTCATCCCCCTCTCTAATTCTGATCCAGAAATAAGCATCTTTTAGATCCAGCTTTGAAATTTTTTTCCCTTGTGCCACCACGCTGAGCAAGTCTCTGATCAAAGGGAGGGGGGTAAGCATTTGACATGGATACAGCATTTATACCATGATAATCCGTACACAGTCTCCGCCCCCCATCTTTCTTTTTGGGGAATAACACAGGCGCCGCATGGGCAGAGCTGGCGGGGCAGATGAATCCCTGCTCTAGGTTTTTATCAATGAAGTCTCTCAGTTCCTTTCTCTTGGCTGGGCTCATAGAGAACAATTTTCCTTTAGGAATCTTTCCCCCTAGAATCAGTTCAATAGCACAGTCCATGTTTCTATGAAGGGGAAGTTCATCGGCTTCTTTTTCATCAAACATTTGTTTTAAATCTTGGTATTCGGGTGAAATGTTTTTTATCTCCTCATCGGTTAATAACACCATTTCTACAGGGGAGGGCACTTCCCGGACCCATACTTAAGTCCATGCATGTTTTGCACAATGATCTCCTTTAAAAACTACCATTCCAGTGGACCATTTAATGTAAGGGTCATGGTCCCACAGCCAACAACTTCCCAGTATCAAGGGGTATTTGACTCCATCACTGACTATATATATTCCATTCTCCCAATGCGTCCCCATGCCCGTTGGGGTAGGTTCAGTTTTATAGGGTGCGGGTTTCATACTGGACCTGTCCATTTGCTCAAATACTATAGGGTCTACTAGTTTTATTAGATCCAACCCTAGTCCTGTGTAGACATGGGCACAAATGGGAAAAAAACCCTGAACACGCTGTTCGTGGTTTGTTGCCGCTCATGAACATGAACAGATGAACAGTAATGAACATGTCCCATTAATGAACATGTTCGTTGTCTATGGGGGCCAGAATGGGGGCCTGTTGGACTTAGAGAGCCCATATTCACAGGGAGTGCTCAGCAGGCTCTCCTCTAGCCATCATTCAAGTTTGGTCAACATTGCAATATGGATCTTATAGTTATGCATTCCCAAATCCGACGCCCCCAGGAAATTCCCTTTGACACAATGGCAGCCACCAGTTGACCTTTGCCCTGTGTACAAGCAGACTCTAGGGGGTGGGATGTGTGGCTGCTCACTGGCAACACCCCCTATGTGCCTGCCTGCCAGGCCTCCCTGAGGCTACTTTCCATAAAGGCAGGAAGTTGTTGGGTCAGGTCGGCAGCCCCCAGGCCTGGCAGACTGGGGGAGGCATTGACAGGCTACCTCCCCTCTAGGGGGTGGGGGTCTGGCCACTCACTGGTAGCACCCCCCATGTGCCCACCCACCAGGCCTCATAGTACTGCACTGCACTTTCCTGCGCAGACAGGGACGTGGGTGATGAGTGCGGCCGCCGGGCCTGGTGGGCTCGGAGAGGCAGCGGTGGGCTGCCTCCCCTCTAGGGGGCAGGGTTGTCTGGCCGCTGACAGCTAACATCACCCACCTTCCTGCTTTTGCGGACAGGACGGGATGGGCAGGACAAGTCATGGGGAAGGTTCATATTGGTGCTATCCCAAGAGGGAAGGTTGAAAAAAGGAAGGGGAACCTGTCTGGGAGAGGAGGGCAAAGGGTTACCCTACAGAAGATGGCAGTTCAACAGAATCTGCACCACTCAGAGACAGCTTATCTGTCCAGGCAGTACAGGCAGGCTGCTGCCAGCATCACCCACCTTCCTGCCTTTGCGGAAAGGATGGGTGTTGCGGCTGGGACCCATTCCCCTGCTCAGAGAGGACAGCTGGTGCCCATGGATAGAGGCCCCTGTGCTGTACAACCATATGTGCAACAGCTCTTGTGCTTCCTGTTGTACCCAAAAACCGCAGCAGAGCTGTGCCTTGCGGCTAAAAGTGGCAGCAGCTGTCATTGCCCACCTTCCTGGCTTCACGGAAAGGATGGGGTGGACAGGACAGGTTGGGAGGCATCTGAGCAGTTCCGGAGGGAGAGGTTGAAAGACCATCAGGAAACATGTCAGGGAGACAAGGACATAGATGCTGGCTGCATCGCGGAGAAGGACTGGGAAGACCCTTTCATTGGTGAGCCATGAGACAAGAAACCCACTGAGTTTCAGGGTAGTGGTGGCAGACGACATCACCCACCTTCCTGCCTTCACAGACAGGATGGGCATGACAGGAGAGGTCATTGGGAAGGGTTATTTTGGTTCCATCCAGAGGGACTATGCAGGAACTTGACAGGGAGAGGACACGATGGGCAGGATAAGTTGTGGGGAAGGGTCGTATTGGGGCTGTCCAGAGAGGGAGAGGTTGAAAGAGGGAGCATCCGGGAACTTGTCTGGGAGAGGAGGACCATGGGTTACCAGCCATGGAAGCAGCCCCGAGAACTGAGAAGGGCTGGAGCCCGCTGCACAGGAGCTTGGCCTAGAACCACAGTAGACTTGGGGAATCTCAGAGCCCAGATAGGTCCAGGTCCAAGGAGGGATACCCAAGGAGGTTGAGGTTGAACTTCATGAAGGTAAACATGTCCACCAGGTCCAGGTGCAGACGTGCACGATGGGGACAGGGGAGGTCTCCCAAGTGGGAAAACACCCGCTCGCTCTGCTCGCTGGGGGGAGGGCAGGACAGGATGTTGGTTGGCACGATGGACAGCTCCGGCCATACGGCAGATTTACTTGCCCAATACTCCAAGGGGTTGGAGTGGGGGGGCTTGGTGGGCTCCTTGAGGTACTCTCACACCATAGTCCCCGCTGAGTCCTCCATTGCGAGCAATGCGCCCACTGTGCTGTGGCCAACCACACAGCCCACCGACGAGGCCCAGAGATCAAGTGGAGCCATTTGCGTGGATCTCTCCTGGCATGACTCTCTTCCCAACTTCTCCCACCCCTTCTCCTCTACCTCCTCCTCCTGCTCCTGCTCCTCCTTCTCCACCGCCTGCCCCTTGCCCCTGCCTGGTTCCCTCCATCCTGCCTTCTCTTTCTGGAAATGGAGCACCGCTGTGCAGAGCTCCATTTTCCAGCGCTGCATCTAACCTGCCCTCATGGCAATGCTGCCCTTGATCACAGAGGGAGGCCATTTGGTACAGCACCTTGTGGCACAGAGGATGCAAGCACTTGGCCACGCATGCCTGGATCCTCCTCACAAAGTCCCGGACCCTGAGGAGGTGCAGCTCTTTCTTGTGCTAGAGCTTCTTGGCCAGGAACTGATCGAGCCTGTGGATCAGGGGGATGACCTGACTCAGGCTGGCCTCGTACGAACACAAGAGCTCTGTGGCCTCCTTAAAGGGTTTCAGCATCCAGGACATCTGGGCAAGGACTCTCCATCCCATGGAGCTGAGGCTCAGCTCCTCTCCCCTCCTCAAGGGAGGGGCATTGGGCCACTCTGCTCAACCAGATGACATATCATATCATAGGTGGAGTTCCAGCGGGTGGGCAGATCCTGAAAGAGTTGGTGTTCGGGGTCCCCCTTCCCCCTGCCTCTGGAACAGCTCACGGGAAGAGTTGATGCTGCAGGAGAAGTGGGAAGCAATGGGGCAGCAGCTGTCTAGCAGATTGCGCATCCACAATGTTTCCTTGTCCCAGCTGTCCCTTGGTTTTCTCCCCAGCCTGAGCACGTCCCTCAACACCAGGTGCAGCTTGTGTGCCATGCACACCAGGCCCGGGAGGGGTGCCTCTTTCAGGGCTGTCAACATGTTCCTTCCAGCATCTGTCACTATGAAGCCACGGACAACCCCTTCTGCCCCCGCCATCCACTCCCTCAGAGGGGTCTGTCCGGTTGTGGCAATGTCCTTCCCAGTATGGACCTCATCCATCCCCCAGGTCTAGAGAAGAACTACCCTGTAGGCTGGTGTCAAGCAGGGCACTTTTTTCCGGGTGCCAAGTCCTGGCCTGGGGCGGCGGAGGTCCTCTGGTTGCCACTAGTGAGAAGTGATGGCAAGGTACCCATGATGGCAGCTGCTCCAGAGATCGGCCATGAAGTGTACTGTACAGTCTTTGACTGCTGAGAGCTCCCTGAGCACCATGTCTCGCACAGACTGGTAGACGGCAGGCAGGACTCGATGCCCAACGGTGTGCTGTGATGGCATGGAGAACCTTGGGGAAAAGTGCTGAAGCAGCCTTTGGAAGCCCACGCCCTCCATGACTGATGGGGGAATCCTTGCAGGACAATCGTCTCTGCCACGACACGAATGCCCGCCTCCTGAGACCGTAACCTCACCCTTTTCAGCGGCACTATCCCTGACCCTAATGGAACAACCTCCCCAAGGATGGCCTGCCTGCCTGTTATGCTCCCACCGGCAGCATCCTTGGGGCATGGCTTCTTGCTTGGGGTGGATTACAGTGACCCTCCCACTGATCCCAGCTCGGAGGAGCTGGTAGCCCTCTGTCTCCCCCTGCCATATGTTTCGCTGGCCGAAGATGGAGCCCACAGTCTCGGGTGGCGTGTCTTCAGGTTCCTAGTCAGGACCATCGATGACAAGTGCTTCAGGTCATTGCCCCTGCGCATCACAGACATGGCACCGCACCACATGGGGGTCATTCGGAAGGGCCCGAAAGTGCCTCCATACAGAGAGTTGGAACCGTGGCCCATTAACTGTTCCAGGGGATGGAGGAAGAAGGGTTTTTGGCTGTGCCGCAGAGCTGGCAACAGAAGACGGAGTGAGGGGTGGACTGCAGGCAGGGGCAGCACCGGGTGTTTGGGATGGGGACAGGATTCATATTTCGTCGAACCCCAAACATTCCTCCATGGATTCCTCAGCCTCCTCTTCCTCCAACAGTTTAAAGGGTTCCTCTTCCCCTGGCAGCAAGAGCTCTTCAGCCTTGTCCATAGCCCCCACAGGTGATTTTTGGGGAGTGGGAGTCTCTGCTGCCCCATAGCCCTGCCCAGTACTATTTCCCACGGGGCAATCTGGACAATCTTTGCACTCCCCCCCATGACCACCCTTGGCCCCCGGCTGAAGCCTCATTGTGCCAGCAAACAAGAGTTAAGAAGGAAATAAAAGGAGACAACACTGTGAGCCCGCAGCTGAGGTGTCCACTGAGCTTGGCCCCCAGGCCTGGCAGCAGCCCTGGAACCAGAGGGAGGGGGTAGAGCCCTAGCCCAGCACTCCCAGAGACATGACCAGATCAGGCACTAATAATCAGGGTGATCCCTCAGCCGAGGTGCCCACTGAGCTTCTCCCCAGGGCCTGGCAGCAGCCCTGGAACCACAGGGAGGGGGTAGAGCCCTAGCCCAGTACTCCCAGAGACCTGACCAGATCAGGCACTAATAATCAGGGTGAGCCCTCAGCCGAGGTGCCCACTGAGCTTGGCCCCAGGGCCTGGCGGCAGCCCTGGAACCAGAGAGAGGGGGTAGAGCCCTAGCCCAGTACTCCCAGAGACCTGACCAGATCAGGCACTAATAATCAGTGTGAGCCCTCAGCCGAGGTGCCCATTGAGCTTGGCCCCAGGGGCTGGCAGCAGCCCTGGAACCAGAGGGAGACATATCAGTCTTTTCATCCATACCGTATTAAAAACAATATTCCGTTTGGTCAATTTTTGCATTTAAAGAGGAACTCCACCCAACCAAAGGACTTTGTTGTTAATAGCAGGCAGCTTGCTGAGCACTTTAACCTTAGAGGCTATCCTACTGATATAGTAGCCAGTGCCCAATGCAAGGCAGAGCAATCTAAAAGGGAGGAGCTCATGGTTACATGCAGAACTGGAGGAGGCTCTGAAATAAAAATGTGTATTGGTCTACACCCCTTTAGCATTTGCGATAAAAAAGCTATACTGAAATATTGGAATCTGGTAGAGAATATTCCTGGTTGTTATGAACCACCAACTATAGCTTTTCGGAGGACCAAAAATATTAAAGATCTTTTGATTAAATCTGAATTCATTGCTGCCCCTAGGGTAACGCAGAGCAACCTCCCTGTAAGACAGCATAGTTGTGGGGCTTGTAAAACGTGCCCATTGGGCATGAGTGAACAAGAGTTCCTTGCGTTAAATGTAAATTCACAGCGGGGATTTACAAATTGTAACACTGAAAACATAGTTTACCTGATTAAATGTAAACATCCACTCCTGTACGTTGGTAATGGTAACACTACACATCCGGTAAAACAACGGGTACTCAAACATCAATGTCAGGCTATGGATGACAGGATATGGTAGACAGACAGCAAGACACAGGTTCTTGGTTAAACGGTTTTTATTCAGAAATCAGATCATTTCCATATATATGTCCATAGGACTACTCAGAAGCAAGGTAAGCATCTAAGCTGCAAGAGTAAAAGTTGACAGGAATGACATCATGTGTGAGAGACTTCTCTTTTAACATTCAAGTCTGCTCTTTCCCCCCCTCCCAATCATAAACAAGATTTTGGCGCTTTTCCTATGTGAGAACGTTCCATGTATTTGCAATATCAATTTGAGTCACTAGAAAGCAAGACATAGCAAAGTCTGAGAGGGAGTAGCATACGAGGTCAGAAACACTGGAAGCTGCTGGAATTCATTAGCTAAACACCTGTGAAAGTCTGTTAAAGAAATAGTTATGACATTGGTAAAATGACATCGAGTTACAGCAGGATACATTGGTTCAGAACAAAAGGATCACTAAAATTGGCATGGATGGGGCTCAGACATGACAATCAATCACGGATTAGAAATAAAGTACTCGAGGCTCTCTTGGTTAGCCATTTTTTGGAAGCGGGTCATAGTGAAAATAATTTGAGATATACATCTAAGGCAAGAAACCAGGAAACAATTGTTACTGACATCCATAAGAAAGAAGTTTATTGGATATACAAGTTAAACCCCTTAATCCCTGTGGGGAGGTAGAACAACAGTATTGATTATTCTTATTTTCTGTAGCTTTCGTTAGTTTGCTTGTCTCTTTAAAAAATTTCTTTCCTTATTGGACACCTGAAAGTGACTAGTACACATGGTCCTCTAGCATTTGCCGTACACGCAGCTTCTTGAAAGAGTCTGACCGATGTTTAGGTCACTGATGCAAAAAGAATACGTGAGTAGCTGTTTATATTGTTACGTAAATTGTATCTTCTTAATCTTTATATTATTACTTGTTGATTTTTGTATTCATTAAAGGTAATTAACATAAATGGGATTGTCGTTGGTCTAATCGTCTTGCTTTACCATCTTTGACGAAGAACGGAAACGGGACAGAAAAGAACCGGTCCACCCATCAGATGGTCAGCTTTGATTGGACATTCCTCTTATGCCCCGTGCAGCACCTTTGAACTGTACAATACATTGGACTTTCTATGAACTCAGCACTTCGGTGCTCACCTTTTGAATGGTCATTGCTGGCATATTGCCTTCGTAGAATGAATTTATGTCTATGCACCTCAGTCAGGCTGTTGCGATATTGAATTTAGAGTTTACAGGGTTGTCTACATTAATTATTGTATTTATGCACCAGCACTTTTGTACATACTTGTGTGTTTTCTTGTGTGTATAGGTCTCAGAGGCTGTTGATGTTGATGAGTATATGTCTCTTTAAGTGATTAAATAATATGCTTGTGAAAATTCTTAAGAAGTGGATATATGAGTATATGTATTAATTGTGTTTGCTTAGTTAGTGTTCACAATCACTCTTGTTATCTTGCAACCCTAGCATGAGGGCACCTTGCAGCTGCATTGCCACCATGTTGGGCAGGCCTGGGATGACTCATTGCTGCCCTGCCGAGGCCCGGAGGCACCTCACAGTGCTATCCAGGGCAGGCCTGGGGTGGATTGCCACTGTGCCTCTTGGGCTTGGGACAGGCAAGGTGAGCCAGTTTGGTGTAGTGCTGAAGAGTGACGGGACCATAATCTGGAGAACTGGGTTTGATTTCCTCTCCTCCACTTGAAGCCATCTGGGTGACCTTGGGTCAGTCACGGCTTCTCAAAGCTCTCTCAGCCCCACCCACCTCACAGGGTGTTTTGTTGTGGGGATAATAATAACATAGCTTGTAAAACCACTCTGAGTGGATGTTGAGTTGTCCTGAAGGGTGGTTTATATACCAAATATTATTATATTATTTTTGGTGGCCAGGATGGGCCCTGCTTCTCCAGTTGTAGCTTGTGCCTTTTGACCCAACAATATTTTATTGTTTTCCTTCATTGATGGACCACACACATGCACACAGAGGGCAGGCATGTGTCTTCTGGGAGATTTAAACCCCTTCCATATTAAGATTTGTCTGCAACCCTGGGTAGTTCCCAAGGTTGCAGAAGACTGTGGTGCATTCTGAAGTGGCCGTCAATTATAAGCATCCACACAGGTCAGGGCCACTTCAGAATTAGATAGTTGACGCTGACTCTTTATGGCAAACTATTTTATTTACATATACGGGTGATACCCCAATTGAACTGACATGGCTTGCTCCAAGGAGTCATGTAGAACTGTAGCCGGGGTGTGTGTGTGTGCTGACAACTCTCTGCTGGGGACCGCAAGCCCTCCTCGTAAAGCTCTGTTCCCAGGTGTTCCCTAGGGGTGGAGACACCTATTAAATTCGCTTAAGGCTATAGCTGAGATTTATTCTGCGAAGGGCTTGGAGAGGACACACAGATCCATTGCTAACTCGGTTAGTGTTACTAGCGTAAGGGATCTGAGCACCAAAAGATTCTGTCCTATTGCCTACTAAACTTGGTTCTGCAACTCCAGATTGGTTTTTAGTTTTCTTTTAGCAGTTTTTTGTGGGAGGGGGAAAACCCACACCACATATTAAGCAAATACAGTCTCCCCAGCTATCAAACACATCCACAGTTTCCTAACCCTGAACAATGGAGAAAACATTCAGTTCATCAATAATAAATAACCAGTTGCAAATAGCTAAGCAAGAACCAGACAGCTGTAAACAGCAGGCAATGATTCCTGAATAACAAATGGTGAATTAGAAATTCAAAAATAATGAACAGCAAATTATGAAGCTCGTCGACGGAGAAGACTACCAGCAGCTCCGTCAATTTAAAGGCAAAATTTGCAAAATGAATGAGAGATTTAAAATAGATGTATTGCAAAGTTAGCAAATAAATTGACCTTTACTTGGAACTTTGTTTTCAGATTGCTGCCTGACAAGCCCTTTTGATCCCCTGACAGTGCCATGAGCTTTTCAGCGATTCAGCGGATGACGAGGATTTCTATTTAATTTTCCACTGTGTGGGTAAACAGGAGAGGACGAGGTATTCAGTTTCCTCTGTGCCGGATAACGCTACAGACCATTCAAGTCAAACCAAACAGTTTCAGGGTTTTCTTTTTTTAAGTTTCTTCTCTCTATTTCCCTCCTGGGGTACAGGAAAAAATTATGTTTGTGAAAACCCATCAGTATGCTGTAACAACCCTTCCCAAGCTTCAGATATTTCCTCAGATGCAGTCCCCCCTAAGATCTATAGCGGCCTCCGTGTACATGGGGCCCTTGCATGGAGAAACAGACTTGCTCAGCATTAATGAGCCCCACGCACATTATGCTAAGTCTGCAGATAACATTGTAATATATTCTTCTCTAAAAGAAAAGTATCTTTTGGGGATAAAACCCTTCAGAGTAGTTCCTCGAGCAAAGCTGCAGTTTCTTCAAAAATGGACAACTACTCTGCAGAGTTTTATACACAATTTTTATTAGGTCTTTTTTTTTTAACAAAAAGAAACTATTATACTGTCTTTCTTCAGTTCATGGTCATCCCAAGTCTTTGATTAGTACAAAGTAACACAAGAGTTTGATAGATGTGAAAGAGATGAAAACAATAGGCAAAAAAGAGGAAGACAAAGGGGAAAAAAGGAGGGAAAAAATCATATATGGGCCGTTTCCAGACGGCTTACCTGCCTCCGGAACGTAGGGCCATGTTGCGGGGAAAACGCGAAATATCGCGTTTTCTTGCGAGAGTTTTTCGCAATGTCACATGACATGCAAAACTCGCATAAGAAAACGTGATATTTTGCGTTTTCCCCGCAACATGGCCCTACGTTCCGGAGGCAGGTAAGCCGTCTGGAAACGGCCATGGTGATGCTCCTCTCCGAAGTAGAGGCTGATCATTATGATATCCATAACCAGGGCTCATTTTGAGGGGGAACGCGCAGGAACGCAGTTCCGGCAGTTCCCCAAAGAGGTCACATGTCAGGTGGCCCCACCCACCTGACTCTCGGCCATTTTGGGCCTGTTTCAGTCTGGATGGGGGCCGAAATGGCCTGGATCGGGCCTCTGACAGGTGGTGGATCATTCACCCACTCAGCAGCAGCATGATCCTGACCATTTTGGGCTCCTTTTTGGCCATTTTCAGCCCCTTTTGCCATTTTGGGCCCAATTTTGGCCCTGAATGACCAGGATTGGGTCCAAAACAGCCAGGACAGGTGATGTCAGGGGGTGTGGCATATGCAAATCAGTTATGCTAATGACACAATTCTGGTGATGGCAAGGGGCGTGGCATATGCTGATGAGTTATGCTAATGAGTTCCTCCTGCTCTTTTTCTACGAAATGACCCCTGTCCATAACAGTACCACAGCAGATATCTTTGATACCATTTTGTGGGGTACCAGACTTTAAACTAAGAAATCAGCCTTTTTGTAGTTTACATCCTAACCTTCTCTGGCCTGAATTCTTCCTTTCTTCTTCATATTTTCAGTTATGTTTGAAGAACACTGCTTAAGACTTATAGGTCAGAACAACAGAGTAAGTAAGAAAGAAAAACCTAAAACAAAGGGGGAAGGAAACTGGAAGTAATCTGCATTGGCAGTCATGAGGCATAGTTCTCCCACCCATATCTCCTTCCCCATATAAGCTCCACTACTAGACGTGTCCACGGTTCTGACCTGTGGATTTCAATGCCATTTTAGAGAACAATTCAGCCATTTAAAAAGGCTTTGAGGGCGTGATCCTGCACACCTTTTCAAGTTTCAGCTCTTGAAAAGGGATGGGTATGAGCAGTCCACCTAGCTCTCCACTGTTTAATACGTGCTTATGAGTAGCAAAACCATAAGCCCTCTAACTAATGCACTGCTAACCACAGTAGCAAGCCGCCCAGCTAGGTGAAATATTGTCAGCTCCCACCCAGGAGACTGGCTGTGCCAGGTTTCTCATGAGAAAGGTGCTTGAAGGACTTTCCTTAAACAATGTCCTTTGGACATCTCGCCCTTTCTCCCATGGATCAGAACCCTGGCTAAAATTCTATCTAGCAATTAAAGGCCATCAACACTCTCTGATAAATCATAAGTTCTTCCTGGGAACTCTCAATTTAAATCTAAACCTCATTTGCAAACCTAGAGATGGGCACGAACCACAAAAAATCAAACCACGAGGTTCGTGGTTCATGGGTTTTCACAAACCAGGAACCACGAACTGGCACAAACTGGGGCCAGTTTATGAACCAGTTTGTGGTTCATGGTTCGTGGGGTTTAAATGTCCCTTTCCAGCCGCTTAGCAGTGCTACAGAAAGGGTCGTTTGACAGTTTAAAGGGCTCTTTCCTGCCTTGCAAGCGGCAGGTCCCTTTAAACTATCAGCTGGCAGGGGGCAGGGGGGATCCCCCGTTGCTTCCTGCCAACTGATAGTTTAAAGGGACCTGCCACTTGCAAGTGGCAGGGCCCTTTAAAACTACCCCAGCCCCAGCCCCAGCCCCAGCCCCACATTTACCTTGCCCTGCAGGCCCACGGCATCCTCCTCTTCCTCCCATGAGGGGTGGGAAGGCCATTTTTGGCCTCTTCCGCCACTGCATGGGCCTGTGGGGCAGTGGAGGATGGTGAAAACGGCCTTCCTGCCCCTCAAATGGCTGCCACTGCATATGGGGTGGGTGACAAGATTGCCATTGGCAAAAAACACATACACACTGCAACAAAACATAAGCAGATTAGTATGACAATTAAAGAATGAGGAACAATCCAATAGGAACATAGTTACAACAAAAGGCAGTACATGGTAGTATACTCAGAAAGTATATACTTATTCCTTACCAATGCATCTCTCTGAACCATTTCCTTTCAGCATAGCCTGCTTACCTGTGTTCAAAAGCCCTCCTGAATAATTCGGGTTTTCATAGTTTGTGGAAAGCCAGGAGAATGGAAACTTTCCTGAGTTCATCAGGCAGGCCATTTCATAAGGTGAGGTTCACTGCAGAGAAAGCAAGTGATTTTGTCCATTTGCAGGGTGGCAGCTGCAGAAGGCCCTGTTCAGATGAGTGAAGTTGCGGTGGCGGAACATAAGGAGACAGGCAGTCCAGTAGACATCATCAAGGACACAAAGGGCTTTGAATGTGATAGCCAATACCTTGACAGGTAGCCAAGGGAGTAACAGCAGAATAGGAGTAATATGAATGCTCCACTGAGCTCCTGATAGTAACTGAGGGCGAAGCTACAAGTGACGAATAACACTTGAACAGCAAGTGTACTTCTCCCTGTTCACTTGTGCTCCACTCAATCCACTTGCTGTTCAAGTGTCATTCGTCACTTGTAGCTTGGCCCTGAGCTGCGGCATTCTGCTCCAACTGGGGTCTCCAGGTTGGGGCCTGAGGTAAGACTCAAGGGCAGTTGTGGCCTCCTGATCTTAGAAAAACTGCACTAGTTATCAAAAAACTGAACTATGTAGGAAGTTCCTGTGCAAATCCCCCAGTGAAATAATGAGATCTGCCTAAAATGTGCTCCCGTCATGTTGTTTATGTGAACTGGAGCTATACAGGAGAAGTCACTGGAACAATTGACTTGAAAAGAATAGGAAACATTAACAAATATAGAAGGAATATATATATATGGAACAAAGACAGCTGGGATTGGGGTAAATATGTTTGTGTCCTGGGGCCCCTAGGGTTGTATGAAATACAAGATCTTCTCTAATGTATTTCTTCAAACATTTCTTCCACCCTGCTGTTCTCCAGGACACAATAACAAACACAAGAGAGAACTCCAGCATCCTGAGCTGGCACTAAATCCACTGCCCTGGTTCATTCCTGACCACAGGCTGCGAGGCACGGCCTTGACATTCGTTCACAGACTCATACTTGTGGCCACTCGCAAGGTTAAATATCTGTATCTGGCCAAGATGTTCTCAGCAACCCTCCTTCTCGTCTGCATAGCCCCGCCCCTTCGTCTTCACAGCTCCTTTTGGGGTTCTGTTCCTTGGCCAGAGCAGGATGTGAAAGAGTGACCTCCGAAACAGGGTACAAGAAATGCCTTGATAGTCCATTGTTGAAAAGTCTTTTGTTAAAGAGTGGTGCAGAGTGCCCTAAAGTCATAGAATAGTGAAGAGTCCTATAGCACCTTTAAGACTAACCAACTTTATTGTAGCACTAGCAACAAACCCGTTGTGGGGAAAAATACATTGGGCTCTAGAAAGGGAAGAGTGGGCAGTTTGGCATTCCCTCATCACCATCACTGGTCCAGGGGGGGGAGGGGTGGGCATTGCCACCAGCTCTGTGCCCAATCCCAGTCGGGTGAATGGTGGGTGGGCATTGTCTCCTGCTCCACTCCTGATCCTGGCTGGGTGAAGAAGGGATGGGCATTGCCTCCTACTCTGTGCCTGATTCTGGCTAGGTGGATGGGCATTTCCACCTGCTCTGCTCCTGATCCCAGATGGTTGATGGCAGCGGGTGAGCATTGCCACCTACTCCACTCCTGGTCACAGCTGGTTGAAGGCTGAGGGTGGGTATGGCCCCTTGCTCTACACCCGACCCCAGCTGCATAAATGGTAGGCAGGCTTGCTACCTGCTCTGCATCTGATTTCAGCTGGGTGAAGGCAGCGAGTGAGCATTGCCACCTGCTCCTCTCCTGATCCCAGCTGGGTGAAGGACGACTGGGCATTGTGACCTGTTCTGCTCCTGATCCCAGCTGGGTGAAGGACGACTGGGCATTGCCACCTGCTTCGTTCCTGATGCCAGTATCAAAACAGAGAAACGTGGTATAAACCCAGAAAAGCAAGCAAAGATACCAACGTAAACTTACTAACAACAGCTTGTACGAAGTCAACCTTATCAAAAAAGTAATTTAGTAAATATTTATATATTTATTACACAGACAATGAAGGCAAGCCAAGTACTGTCACTTTCAGCCCCCAGTTGGAGCAACCGTTCATATAGGTGCTCTATTTAAAGGACCCTATATTCAGGTATACATAAAGTGCTGCTGCTAAGTGCTATTGTAAACATTAATATATTAAATTTTGCACATTTATATTAAAGTGCAAATGCATCAATTAGCGCCAATAAGGCAAACGTACAACACAGCATCCAACAAAGGTCAAATGCACTCAATATCCGCAGTGTGGGAGAGTCCAAATGCTCTCTCAGGTAGAGGCAATTTCAAGTGCCTGCGAAAAGTCCTAAGTGCAAAATAATGTTCTTAGTAGAAGTTCTGTTCTTTAGTTGAAGTTCTGTTCTAACAGGTTGTCTAGATCGTTATTGGTCCCATTTCAATTCATATCTTTATCAAAGAATGCACAGACAAAATTCCATTTATAACAATTTCTCTCAGCAAAGCCATGCATGTCATTTACAGCAGTAGCAATCACAGTATTGTTAAAATGCCTCAAATGTCTTTTAAGACATTTGGCATTGCCGCTTGCTTTGCTGGGTGAACGCAGAGGTCGGGCATTGCTACCTGCTCCGCTCCTGATCCTAGCCAGGTGAAGATGGTGGGCAGACATTGCCACTTGCTCTACTTCTGATCCCAACTGGGTGAAGGTGGGGGGCAGGCATTGCCACCTGCTGTGCTACTGATCCCAGTTGGGTGAAGGCAAGGGTGGGTATTGCCACCTGCTCTGCATCCTAGCTGGGTGAAGATGGGAACTGGCATTCCCGCCTGCTCCATGCCTGATTTTGGCCTGGGCTTCCCACCAGGACGAGCCCTCTGGAGGTCATCCGGGCTTCCCTTCACAATAGCGCCCTCTGGAGGCACACCAGGGTAGGAAGTGAGTTGTCTTGAATACACTTAGCCTTTTAGATAGTAAGATAAGCTTTTGAGAACCATGGTTCTCTTCATCAGATGCATCTGACAAAGAGAATCACGTTTCTCGAAAGCTTATGCTACAATAAAGTTGGTTAGTCTTAAAGGTGCTACTGGACTCTTTACTATTTTGCGACTACAGACTAACACGGCTAACTCCTCTGGATCTCCAGTCATAGCTGACTTATGGTGACCTCTGGTGGGGTTTTCATGGCAAGAGACAAGGTTGCCTCTGCAACCTTGGTCTTCTCTGGAGATCTCCTATCTAATTACTATCCAAGGCTGATCCTGCTTAGCTTCTGAGGTCTGATGAGATCAGGCTCACCTGGGCTATCCAGGTTGTGTGTGTGTGTGTTAAACAGTAGTATTCGCTTTACGTTAAGACACCACTTACAATAAGGAGCTGTTAACCACACAGTATGCTGTAAAAAGAATCCCTCTAGGAGGCTTTTGGCTGAAGGAAAAAGTGTACATGTGAGGCAGCAGGAGTCTGCCATGCGAAGAAACACTGGGGTTATAGTTGCCACAGAATTTCACTTAAAGCTGAATTCAAAGTGAAATTGGATCTATTTGACCTCATTATCAGACTAGTAAAGTGTCTTTTGACAAGTGTAGGCATGTCGGAATAAGTCATGGACTGACAATATGGCACAATCTGCCATTGAGTGCTCGAAGCGCCAGCCTCAGGTCTAAAACACTCCCTCGTTTGACATGATGTTACAATGGCCAGGCGCTTCCTGACAAGAGAGTGGAGGAATGCTCACACCCCCAGTTCATCTTTGCCATCAAAAAAAGCGCATCAGCTGTTCCTTTTCCCAAGTACTGCCAGTATTTCTGACAAAAGAAGGGACACGTTCTTTACAAAAATGAGAAGTGAAAGAAATCAGTCTAAATAAAGTGCCCCTAGTTCATAGCTCACAGCAGGCTGACAATAATAAATTGAAGAGAAGCAGCAAAGAAATGTTAATTGGTAAATAGGAAAACAGAAGGATCCATGCCATAGAAAAACAGCAACGCTTCATTATGGGGTATTTGTGCCCATTGCTACTCAGGCTTTGCCAAAGAGTCTCCAGTTCACTATTCAAGCCAAAAATGGCAATGTCTGGAATGTGGAGCTCCCCCCCCCACCCCAATAATGAGATTTTCCAAAAACCATTCACCCTTTCCTACTCTGCTCAATGTCACTGGGTTTCCCATCTTCTAGTTTCCCATCCTCCCTGGTTTTCCCATCCTCCAGTTGTGCTGCTTTCTCCTTCTTATGTTAGGGCCAAGCTACACATGACGAAAGACACTTGCCTGGCAAGTGGATTGAGTGGAGGGCAAGTGAACAGGGATGGTTATCTTGCCATTCAAGTGTCATTTGTCACTTGTAGCTTGGCCCATAGTCAGCCATGGATCATGTAGAGAAGAGAGTGATAAAGAAGCCAGCCAGATCTGGTGAAAATATTCATGGAAAGCTGTAGATTTATTGAGCTTCTTAACAATAGAAGCATAATGTCCAGATCACATGAAGTCTGCTCTGGTTAGACCTCACCTAGAGTATTGTGTTCAGTTTTGGGCACCACAATTTAAGAAGGATATAGGTAAGTTGGAACATGTCCCAGGGCAATGAAGATGGTGAGGGGTCAGGAGGAGACCAAGTCCTATGAAGAAAGGTTGAAGGAACTCAGAATGTTTGGCCTGGAGAGGAGGCGACTGAGAGGTGATATGATAACCATCTTCAAGTACTTGAAGGGCTGCAATATAGAGGATAGTGTAGAGTTGTTTTCCGCTGCCCCAGAGGATCGGACCAGAACCAACGGGTTGAAATGAAATCAAAAGAGTTTTCAGCGAAGCATTAGGAAGATCTTCCTGGCCGTTAGAGCAGTCCTTCAGTGGGACAGGCTTCCTCGGGAGGGGGCGGGCTCTCCTTCTTTGGAGATTTTTAAGCAGAGGCTAGGTGGCCATCAGACAGCAATGCTGATTGTGTAAACTTAGGCAGATCATGAGAGGGAGGGCAGGAGGGGTTCCATCAGTGCTTAGTCCTCACAGCCCAGGGTAATGCCGATCGCCATTGTGGGGCCAGTAAGCAATTTTCTCTAGGCCAGTTTGGCTTGGGATCCTGACAGTGTTTTGCCATTTTCTGGGCATGGAGTAAGGGCCGCTGGGTTTCTGCCTGCCAGGTGGGGGAGAGGTATTTGTGAATATCCTGTACTGTTCAGGTGGTTGGACAAGATGCCCCTAGAGGTCCTTTCCAAACCTATGATTATATGATTCTCTATTTTGACCTGTCTAGTATTCTACTATATCCTATAGTAGCAGGATTCCCAGGAACCTGCCAGTAGGGTGCAAACTCCTGGCAGTTTGCCCCATCGCACACCAACTTCTAGTAATCAGCAGGAGGAGGTGGCAAGCTACCCTGTGACTGCCTACCACTAGCTGCCAAGCCAGGCAAGTGTGTGGCAGGAGAGTCCCAGCAGGACGTGAGGATGTCAGGTCCAGAAGTGACATCATCACTGCTGGCTGTGGGAGTGCGTCTGCATTATTCAGGGGCTGATTTGGGCCTCAATTGGATCAATTCTGAAAGAATCAGCCTGTGCAAACCACAGGAGTACTCCCGTGGCCATCGTGATGACATCAGTTCTGGAAGCGATGTTATCGCATTGGGGCCTGGGCATGCGTACCCATAAGATCAGGGCTCTGGCCAGGAGTCTATGGGGGACCCTAAGTAGTGGAAATGCAGAAGAGTGTTGCAGGGAGTTAGGAGGTGTGCCACAATTCCCTTCTGCTGCCTCCCACCCAAATGCCTTAAGAAACTATTTTGTTTTCCCCTCCTGTAAGGCCTTTAACAGGCAGGCAAAAAAGCTAAATCAGTCAACACTGGGAGGGCCAGTGGTGTGTTAGCCCTCTCAAGAGTAGTAACGACTGATTAGAACACCTCCTGTTCTATGTGAGAAGAACCTCAGCCAGAGAAGCCATGAGGCAGAAAGGGCCAAAGAAGAAATTCAGAGCCTCTGCAGGATCCGAGAGAACTCTGTTGACGGATTCCAGGCAGGGCCTTTACCGTTGCCTACTCGGTTGTAAGCGTTGTCTTCTGTTTGTCTTGTTGATCAGCTTCTGTAGGCATTGTTTTCTGTTTGTTTAATATACCCTTTTTGATTCCAACAGACCCCATTCTTGTGGACCAGCCCAGCCCATAACAACAATAACAAATAATAATAAATAATAATAACTACATTCAATTTATATACCACCCTTCAGGATGACTTAACACCCACTCAGAGTGGTTTACAAAGTATGTTATTATTATCCCCACAACAAAACACCCTGTGAGGTAGGTGGGGCTGAGAGAGCTCCTAGAAGCTGTGACTGACCCAAGGTCACCCAGCTGGTTTCAAGTGGAGGAGTGGGGAATCAAACCCGGCTCTCCAGATTAGAGTCACACACTCTTAACCACTACACCAAACTGGCCCAGCGGAGTAAAGAGATGTAGAGGACTCTTGTGAGGAAGAGGCAGCCGGTGAACCGGACCCAGATCCACAGCTAGTGGCAGAGGTACTGTAGGAGGAGGAAGTCTCTGAAGGATCAGACATCGACCCACAACCAATCTCAGTACATCAGCCCCTCAGTAATCAGGACACTCACTTTGTGCAGTTGTGATGGAGAGTGCCCTCAAGTCATAGCTGACTTACGGTGACCCCGGTGGAGTTTTCATAGCAAGACACCAACAGAGGTGGTTTGCCATTGCCTGCCTGTGCAATCCTGGTCTTCGCTGGAGGTCTCCCATCCAATTGCTAACCAAGGCTGATCCTGCTTAGCTTCTAAAATAATCTGGGCTATCCAGGTAAAGGTATTATGTGCCCTTATTGTTCAAATCCTCAAAGAACCACTGACATTTCAGTAAAGCTATTGGCAAAACAATCATGAAGTAATTGGTACAATCTGGAGGCTCAACCCATTATGAAAACCCTTGTGAAAATCTCACCGAAATTGGTAGGGTTTGTGCATTGATAGGGCCTCAGAGGACAGCTTCAAAGATTGGCCTTGATTCTTGGCACAAAGCTACAAAACATGACTTTCTATAGCCCACTGAGTAGGATGCAGGGGCAGGGACGTCACAGCAAATGGACATTTTACTGACTAGGGGAAAATAGGCCAGCTAAAAATAAGCACTGTTGGATTGCATTGATTTCAATAAAGAAGATATAAATATATTTTGTACTTTCTCCTGAAGTTAGTGGAATTTATAAGAGCATAACTTTAGCTGAATTACACTCTGTGCCTTCCCCACCCCTGCTTCTGCCACTCTTAGTAGCCCCTCTTTGTCACGATTCAGGGCTTATTCTTCACCTCTCTCCAAAGAAGCTCAACACATGGTTCTATTGTGCAATCTTCTTTATCAAGTAGCTTCTGCTAAGATCCTATTTTCCCTGTATTTGTGTTGCCTGCCTACTGTTATATTTTCAGCAGCAATTGCTGGAGAAAAAAGACATTTCATCTCATTAATAGGCAATATACTTGAATTTTAAATTTCAACTTAAAGTGAATTGGAATGGTGAGACTGAATTTTTTTGGGTCCGAGTTTTTGAACTCCAGCCATGCATGTCATCTCAAGGAGAAAACATATTGCACAATTAGGATGTCCCTACTTATCATGGTTCCCAAATGAACCAACTAGACCAGCCATGATTTTGGGCTGTCTTCATGCTCTGGAATGGAGGGAGGATCAGCTGAAGACATCCAGATCTGCATACCGAAGCACTTGTTCACAGTTTCAAATATCTGACCCCATTCTCTGTGACCGAGCTTTAGGGATACGGAGGTGTTCCATTTGCATTTCCATTCTTTATTCCATACTCATGAATCAGTGGTCAAATTTGGGGTACAGAGGTGTTGTGAGTAGGCCTGCAGAATTTAGTTTGTTGGCCGTGTGCTACATCCCCAACATAGATATGGGTGGGCGAAATGGGTGCAACTGCATGTTACAATAAGCCACGCAGCATGCCTTGGACATGGGGGCGGGGGGCGGGGGGAGGTGCTGCGTATCCCCCTCTGTGCATGTGTTACCCTCCTGATAAGTAAGCTGCTTCTCTTTGTCTAAGTCTCCTGACTCCTCCTCCTCTATCTGAGAGATTCTTCTCTCTTGCCTCATGGCCTCGCAAAGGGAAGGATGCATTTTTCAGAGCTCCTGCTATGAAGGCCTCATTCACCCACCCGCATGCCGCCTCGATGCTGAAACAGTCAGTCGTGGCATAGGGCAAATAATGCTTTAGACTAGGATTTTTCTTTCTCCTGCCAGATGTTCCTGTGAATTGAATCAACCTCAATAAACTGTAAGTTCTATCTTTTCAACAATTTTATTGCCTGAGGATTAATTACTGCATGTTGGGGGAAAGCACTTCTCTGACCGGGCGACTCTGCTACCAAATGGAATACAACCATTTCTGATACCACCAAGGCCTGCCTTGGCCAGCCCCGGAGGGCAGAGGAAGGGAAGCTTGATCAGACCCAGCAGGAAGGCTGCCAGCCCCCAGGGAACAAGACGGGAAATTCTCCCCACGTCTACAAGGAGATCCATCATTAGACAAAGCAACCCTGCATCAAGACGCCCGGCCTTGTCCAGGGCAGGGAAAACCTTCAGCATCATCGTGCGGCTGGGAGCAAAGACACTGTCAGGCTACGGGTGGCAGGACGTGGCAGACAGGTCCCTGCACCATTGCAACAAGCAGTCCAGGCTCTGGGTTAAAGGGTTTTATTCAGAAATCCAATCTTTTCCATATATATGTCCATAGGATTACTCAGAAGCAAGAAAGAACCTAAGCAGTACAAATTCCCTTGACAGGAACAGAAACTTGAAGAAAGTGCATCTTTAAATAATCATCCCACCCCCGCCCCCAGACCACAAGGTTTGTGCGGGAAATGGTCTGGGAATTTCTTCTAGGGTTTATGCAATGAAGGCTGTATTGCAGGCCGAACTGGATGATAGGGTGTTGTATGCAAAACGGGCTTCACAATGCACCAAAGGCTTTTGGGACTGAGGGCCAAGTTGGAAGTGCAGGTTTTTAAAGAGTTGAGTTCCCTGTAGCTACATAGCAGCTTTGGGGAATGGCTGTTAAAAACAAAGGAGACCTTAAATAGCCTCAGAATGTCTCTGTGGGATGAGGAGGGGCTCCCCCCTCCCCCCTCAAGCTGTTTCCCCCTATCAAAATAACAGGGGAGGGATGTTTCCCCCTCCTGTGTTTTGCTGCTCCATGTGGAGTATTCTGTGCACACGGAGCAGTCAAAATAGGGGGGGGGACTCCTCCCATGGTATTATGACATGGGGAAACAGCTTGAGGGGGGAAGGAGGAGCCCCTCATTCCCCCACCCCCCATGGAGGCATTCTGAGACCATTTAGGCTCTCTTTTACTTTTTGACAGCTGTTTACTTTTTAACTGCTGTATGCTTGCGGAAACCTGAATTTCCTGAGTTGGGTCTGGGGAGCCCAGCCTTGGATTCACAATGTGCTCGGGGCAGATTCAAGGGCCCTGTGAATGGCCACGAAATATGAAAGCAAACCAGAGACTGACACAGGCGTCGTAGCATGAGATTTGGTAGTGCCAATCAAGCCAGAAGGAACTGGGCATCAGCATGACTCCCAGCTTCCTCATTGCACTGGAAAATGACAGCATTATCTGGAATGTTGGGAGAGCTGCAGGTGGCACTGAAGCCCAATTAAAAAATCACCTGTTTGGAGGCAATTTTTAATGAATTGTGCTTCAGCACAATCTGCAGCTCCTGCATCATGCCAGGAAATGACATCATTTTCCAGTGCAACCGGGGAATGTGGGAGTGTGTGCGCTTCTCCCTCCCGGGTGCCTGCCACTGGCCAGGTAAGTGGGGCTGGGGGGCAGCGGGTGGAGGTGGGAGGCTGGCAATGCCAGTGGGGACACAGGCAGGCAAGCAGGCTGCTGCATGACGCCTTTAGAAGCAATAGAGATTCCCCCAAAGTTACAGTCATTCTCTCCACCCTGCAATTACTAACACACCATGCAATTCTACGGCCTGTGCATGTACCCATACGGTTATTGGTTGACAATACATCTGTGGTGCCTTCTGAAGCTCCAAATGGTCCAAAAGAGGCACCTCCAATTAAAATTCAAAACAGCCTCTTGGAGCAGTGAGGTCTATTCAGCCCAGCATCCCACGTCCCACAATGTCTGGTCAGATGTTTCTGGGAAACTCACAAGAAGGGCAAGAAGTCAGCTGCAGTCCTCTCCACCCAGTGTCTGCTCCTTGAAAATGTGCTGTATCTGAATCCAAAGACTACCACTAACAGCCATTGGCGAGCACATCCTCTGGGAGTTTGTCTGATCCCCCTTTCTAGCCATCTGAGTCACTGGATATCGCCGTGCCTCATGGCAA
Organism: Eublepharis macularius; assembly: GCF_028583425.1. Classification (NCBI taxonomy): domain Eukaryota; kingdom Metazoa; phylum Chordata; class Lepidosauria; order Squamata; family Eublepharidae; genus Eublepharis; species Eublepharis macularius. The sequence goes on from NC_072792.1 coordinate 7,061,813, forward strand.
CAGATACCTGGTCTTTGCAATACGTGCAGCTCCTCCTGGTACTCATGATGTTTGACGTCTTGGGGGCTGAAGCTTACTGGCTTTAAGAGGTGCCAGTACTTTTTATGTTTTTTATTTTATGTAATTTATAACCTGCCTCCCCTCCCCCAGTGGGGACCCAAAGTGGCTTACATCTTTCCAGCAACCCAGTGAGATTGGTTATGCTGAGAGGATACGCCTGGCCCAAGGTTGCCCAGTGAGTTCCCATTACAGAATGATGATATGAACCTGTGACACTGTGGAAAGAGGTGATGGTCCTGTAACAAGAAGCACTGATACTGCATCCTGGGGTATACCCCACCCCACAAGTGCTCTGTGTATCTGTAAACTGCCTTGCTTCCATCATGGAACTCAAGGCTTACTTAGGATTCTAGGAACTCTCCTACCTAGGCGCTAAACTACACACAGACTTCCAAGCTTCAGCAAAATGGCGACATTATCCCTTTCTGACCATATCCTGGGATGAAGGTGGCCTTGCAACCCTTTCCCTGTTGCATTTTTCTCTGGGTCTATTGCCATGCCACTTGCTATCCTCTCCACCTTCCCACAGTCTAGAGCAAGACTGTAGTGTTGGCAAGGTGCCTATGCAGCAGTCAGAAAACGGGACTGATTAAGAACAACAAAAGCTTTATTAATAGACGCAAACCGGATAGAAAGAGAAGAAATAAAACTTGCTGCCTTGTTAGCTGAAAGAGTTTGTGGGAGTTCTAAGAAGAAAAAGGAGATTAGCCTGAGAGCAGCATTCTGCAGACAGACAGGATTAGAGCCCAGTACTCCCACTACAGTCCCTGTCTTAACTTGCTGTCCCTGGTAGGATGATCTTCTCTTCTTCTTTGAACATATGGCATTGCTATACTCCAACATGTGAAAACAGGGAGTGAAGGAAAATACAATCCTTGTCATCACACACACATATCGGTTCGTTCCACACAGGACCACTTACTCCAAACAAGTAATTGGTTTTTCAGGATTACAACGGAGGGTCCGCCTGCTAGTGGACATTTAGAAATTATTAACTTCCAGTGTTTTCCCATCCAGAGAGGGCTTCCTTCTCATCACGAATCCACTTCCTATTCTGTTTACTGGGGCTGGTGGAAATACACTTCCATATATTTTTCCAGTTCTGAAACAATTAGCTTTATTAGATATTGATACCAGGAATATCAGATAATGGTAGAAATAGAAATTGCACCAATTCTCAGCATAATAATAATGTCAATATCAATTCCTTTTTTAAAAAAAAGTATTACCACAGCAGCCAGTTCAGAGGTTGACAGCCGGAGTTATGCTTTTCTGTCACACCACCAAACCACACAAGCTATAACACAGGTCTGAGAGCACAGGAAAGCAGCACAAAGATTGTCCATGCTGCCATTCCACACCCGAATCATGTTATAAATGCCTGCACAAGGATGGTAACGGTTTGGATACAGGACAGGTGTCCATTCTTCTACCCTTTGTAGCAAACTTGTGTAATAATAATCCTGGAATTTCAAAAATAAGGTTTTGTGTGAGGTAGGAAATTACCCTTTGTTTGGAAGTCACACTGCAAAGCAGAGAGAAAAGGAACAAAGGGATAATTGCAAATTTCCTCTTCTCTTTAAGCCCGGTTAAATAAATATGGAATGTTGGTTTCCTCCTATAATTTTTTGCAGGTTGAATGATCATAAGTGAAGTTTTTCTAACTTGGATGAGCAGAGAGGAATTATATTGTGCATGCTTGTCATATGCTGCCTGCTAGTTCTGAAACATAGGGCCAAGCTACAAGTGACAAATGACACTTGAGCCGCAAGTGTATTTCTCCCTGTTCACTTGCCCTCCACTCAATCCACTTACCATTCAAGTGTCATTCGTCACTTGTAGCTTGGCCCATAGACTCCTCAGATTAATTTGTACATACCAAGAGAAGCAGGGAACCTGGTCTTTGAGTGGGAAGTGAAGGACAGTCACATGGCCCCATAACTCTGGGCATGTTTATTGCATTTGCCTTGAACAGAAAGAACAAGAGGCTAGGCTAGTTCCACTTCCGGTTCTGATGCCTGGACACAGCTAAGGCTCTTGAGTGAAACAAACAAATAAAACACAGAGATGGAATTGCCTTGAACATTGAAAAGGATGTATGCATAACATACTTGAATTAAAAGACAGGGGAAAAAATCAAAAGTACTTTCCATACTGGATAATGGATTTTCAAATAAATGCTTCCCTGCTGCCTCACAGAGGCTTAGCGGGGGGCCGAAGGTTGCTCCCCTGGAAGGAAGAGGAGACAGCCCTCTCTCCTTCCCAAGCATCTGGGACCAGCCAGGGGGCGGAGACAGAAGCCAGAGAAGGCGTCTCCACCCCCCGTGGCTTCAGTTGCTCTGTGCAATCGGACAGAGCAGGAGGCATTGTGGGGCTCTTGCCTTTTGCCCATCGCATGGGGTTGCTCCCAGTAGCAAGTGGGGCAACAGCTTTGCCCTCCTCACCATGAGGTCAGGCCAGAGCTGGGTGTCTTTCCCGATGCCGCAGCAGCAGTAGCGGGTGCAGAGACAGCCAAGCGGGGCGCTAGCAAGGCCCATTTCGCCGGTGCAACCATTGAAGTGGTGGGGAACCTGGCCTTCTCAGCGGCGGCGGTCCCAGAGGAGTGGCGGAGGCAGCGGGGCTCCTTTCTGCCCTTCTGGGCATGGTTTGTTCACCGCCTTTGCACTCTGTGCCACAGCAGGTCTTACTGGGTTTGGTGTCCTGATTTTACCCCCGCCTATAGCCATAGCGAAGGGAAGGCGTTTGTGCTTCTTGAGCCCTGTTTCTTGCCCTCAGGACTCTGGGTGGAGTGTTGGGCCAATGGGGTATTTTTGAATGGTGGCTCGCAGCATAGTGTATTTCCCCTGAGGTGCCCCGTTGGGATATTGTGGTAAGGGGCGAGCACGGTTTATATTACCCTGGGTATTGCTTCCGGGCAATGTTTTCTACTCATTAGCGGAGCATAGCTGCCATTTTATGGTTGTCCGCCATTTTGTGCGGTGCCTATGTCCTTTAGTCAGCCACGCCCTGTGGGATTGGTGGTGCCTGATATTTGTCCTTGTTGGATTTCCAGCAGGCCTGCTCTGATGCAGGGTTAGGTGGTGTGGCTGCAAATCAGCAGACTTGCGGTGGTACAGTGATTGAGTGGTCTTACCATCAGACCTGCTGTGATACAGTGGTTAAGTGGTGCGGCTGCAAATCAGCATATTTGCAGTGGTACTGTAGTTAAGTGGTCTGGCTGCAAATCCATACTGTGGGTCCAGGCTGTACTTTTGTATGTGGTACATACTCATTCTACATTTCTATTTAGCTGCCAGAGGCATTCAAGAAGGGAGGCATAGGGGAGATGTCTTCTAGAAAGGGCACAGGCCATTCCAAGGGTAAACAGCCCGCTAGGAAGCAACCTTCTAAGAGGGCCCCATCTGCTCTCTCCTCTTCTGAGGATGAAGGGAGTGGAGGTGGTACGATACAAATTTTAAAGCGTCTGGAGGCACTGGAGAGGACCAAGGGGGTCACTGCCCCGGCAAGTGGCACTGGAAAGCGAGCCAGGCCGGCCAGGGCAGCATCTGCAGGGGAGTTCCGGATGGAGTTACTGAAGTGTATTTCTGTCCTTGAGTCAGCAGCAGGTTCAATGACAGTGGTGGCAAGTACCAGCCTGGAGAAGCATGCTTCGGCTGAGAAAGACGTAGGGATTGACGTGGAGATGGAAGGTCAGGGAGACGTGGGGCAAATAGCAGTGGTGGTGGAGCATGGCATAGCTGTTGGTAAGTCGGCCCTGCCTCCGCAGGCATCCACTTGGCCCTGGGGGCCCTGGGGCCAGGCCGCTGCTTCCGGGTCCCTGGGGCTCACAACACTTTCCTATTCTTCCCCTTCTTGCAACATCTCAGCTTGGCAGAAGCCAGGACAGTTGGGGGGGGGCAGGGACAGGTATCAGGTGCTCCAGGCCCTCAGTCAACATTAGGGAGCCCCCAGGCTACCTGGGAGACAGTCACTGGTCAGCCCCTTTGCCTCCTGTCAGCAGGTTGGCAATATTGGGGTTGTCCGCCATGGGGCTTGCCGCCTTATGGCACCCCCTCCTATGGACAGGTCCCGTACTGGGCACTCCCCTTTGGAGACACAGCTCTCCCCCTGGGGGACCATCTTACCCAGGCCACCGGGGATAGGATTGTAAAGGGGGAGTACGTTGATGTCTTTACCCTTCTATTCCGGGAATTGGAAAAGAAGGACAAGGACGACCTGGAGGAGTGGGACAAGGAAAAAATCAGGAGGAGAAAGGTGGACCGTAACTGGCACAACTGGCTCCCGGGTTTTTTAATATATGCAGGTGTTTTGGGTAGAGCCCAGCCTTTTAGGGCGGTGTCTCTTTTTCAGTACCTGAACATTATCTACAGGGGGTACACTGGTTTCGTCGGTACTGTGTGGCTTCAGTACGATGAAGACTTCAGGATGCGGGCTGCTCTTAACCCGCACCTCCCCTGGGACCAGATTCACCAGCAGCTGTGGGTGCAGGTGATGTCCCCCGCAAAGCCGAATTCTGGTGATAGAGTGGATAGTGGTCACCTGATTCACCGGCCCTTAGAGTCTGCAGGGGCTCGTGCCCCTGATGGTCACCAGTCACAACTCTGGTTACTTTGCTGGGATTTCACAGCAAAAGGGGCCTTCAATAGGAAAGCCTGTAAATACAAGCATGAATGTCCCTCCTGTGCTGGCAACCACCCCTATGCTGCCCTCTCTGAATCCAAGCAGGGAGGGGGTGGTAGGAAAACTGTTGGGGGAGGAGGCCAGCAGGGAAATGCCGAGGGGAACCAGCCTGGCGAGGCTGAGGGCAATTGATGGCTGGTGATAAGTTCCCGGCAAGGTTGGGACACCAGGCCCATGCGAAGGGCTGGAATAGTTTTTGTTAGTTTGTTGGTACTCTCTTGTTCAAGAAGTTGTTTTGTTTGGGCAGGGACCCCTTGGTATGGAGGAGCTTCCCTGGGAGGTGCTGCTTTTCTGAGGTGTGGGCCCCTTCTGCTGTGCACCGATAATGCCTACTACTAATGGAGTTTTCCTAAGTGTGACTGCGCCAGAACAGCAGAGCCAGATTGCGGTGAAGGCCACCTAGGAATGGCAGGGATAGCTGGCCAAGAAGGCTGGGTTTGAGCCGTTGGTTTTGGGGATGGAATGGTCCTCCCCTGCACTTTGGTTTTGGGGAAGGAATGGTCCTCCCCTGCACTTTGGTTTTGGGGAAGGAATGGTCCTCCCCTGCACTTTGGTTTTGGGGAAGGAATGGTCCTCCCCTGCACTTTGGTTTTGGGGAAGGAATGGTCCTCCCTGGTGCTTGGGGGAAGGAATGGTCCTCTCCCGTGTTCCTGTTTAGGAGAAGGATGGGTCCTCCCTGTGTTCCTGTCTGGGGGAAGGAAAGGTCCTCCCCCCGCATGTTGTTTTTACGGGGATTTCTTTCTCCCATATGTTTTGGGTAATGTTCTGTCATGGAGAGGTAGTAGAGGAGGAATGGTCCTCTCCCACCTTGTGGTGCAAGGTTGTAGGCCCGGTTTTCAAGGCGCTTGTGCCTGATTCACCTCGTAGTGGGGTTTAGCTAGGGACTTAATACTCATCCAACTGGGGCCACTTTTGCCAGCAATTATTGTATGGGGCTCCCTGTATGAAGCTGGTGATGACACCTCCCCTTTTCCCAGAACCTGTGGCAAGGTTGGGGTGGCGCTAGGCCACCTGTGGAGCGCAAGGGCCTAAGCAGAGGCTTGGCCCTTCACGTTGGCAGGAGAAAGTTGGGGAACAGGGAGCGGGCAGGTGAGCACCCTCTTGGCAATTCCCCATCAGTGGGGAAATGGGGCCTGTCAGGAGGGATGGTATGCTTTACGGCTACCACCACCTGTCAAACTGCCTTCAGGGAACCCCAGGTGCAAGTTCTTCCCTCATGCTGTATGGCTGAGGCTTTAGGAGCTTGAGGTGGGGAATAGGGATGTGCGTTTCGGCTTTCTGAATGCCGAAGGAAAGCCAAAACAAAAGTGTTTCGGCTTCTTTCAGGTTAGCCGAAACGTTTCGGAGAAAGCCGAAACATTTCGGTTTAGCAGAAAGAAAAAAAGCCAAAACGTTTCGGCTTCTTTCGGCTTTCTTTCGGCTTTTTCAATGGGAAAATGCCTCCATATTCCCGGACGCCTGGGGGAGGCATTTTCCCACTGAATCAGCCCAAAATGGGTGGGGACCTTCCTCTAACCCCTCTCTAAAAACCCTCCAAGATTCAGACCGATTGGACTTTGGGGGGCCATGTTATGGCCCCCCAAAGCAGGTCCCCCTATCCTCCCATAAGAAAGCGAAGGAACAGCATATTGTTAGCATGCTGCTGCTCATCTTCTTCATTATTTCCTATGGGGAAAAATGAAGAAGCAGGCTTCCTTTGCCAGGGGTGGCATTTTGCATGCAAAATGCCCCCTTACCCTCAGGGGCCCTTCTCCCACCCCTCCTCCCACCCCCCACCAAGGCTCAGCCTGCTCCCACTTGGGGGGGGGCATTTCATGGCCTCCCCAAGTAGGTGCTCTAATCTCTACCACTGACAGCTGGGGGAGGCTTGTCTTGCCAGGGGTGGCATTTTGCATGCAAAATGCCCCCCAACCCTCGGAGGCCCTTCTCCCACCCTTCCTCCCACCCCCCACCAAGGCTCAGACTGCTCCCACTTGGGGGGGCATTTCATGGCCTCCCCAAGTAGGTGCTCTTTTCTCTACCACTGACAGCTGGGGGAGGCTTGTCTTGCCAGGGGTGTCATTTTGCATGCAAAATGCCCCCCATCCCTCAGGGGCCCTTCTCCCACCTCTACTCCCACCCCCCACCAAGGCTCAGCCTGCTCCCACTTGGGGGGGGGCATTTCATGGCCTCCCCAAGTAGGTGCTCTCTGCCCCCAAAGTCCACCCCCTACAGCCCCACACAAACCCAATTCCCCCCCAGCTGCCACACACAGACCCAAATCCCCACATTAGCCCCTCACAGACCCAAATCCACCCCCAGCAGCCCCACACCCATAACCCCAGGAACAGGCTGGCAAAGGCCAGCCCTCTCCCTTTGTTCCCTATGCTGGGAACTTCTAAACTCTCTTTCCCTGGGCAATTCTGCACAGCCCAGGGGTGCCACAATGGTGGGCACACTTCTGAGTGCCAGCTGGTCCCTGTGAAAGAGCACCTGAACCACAGACACCCTCCCTCAAATTCCCCCACCACCTACAGAGATGGCTGGCCAGCCAGCCCCATTGTTCCCTATGATGGGAACCAACTGCACAACAAAGAATAGAACACGAACAACACAAAATAAAATTTAAAAAAAATTATTTTCTCCCTTTCAAAGTACAAGTAGGCAAAGCATTATGACACATTACACCAGCAGTCCCCCACACAGAAAAATAACACAACTCACTTAACATCAGAGAATCACAAAGCACGATTCCTGTCAAAAACACTTTATTTCTTGAACAGCTTTAGGTTACACAGCAGGGGGGAACACCAAAGGGCATGGCAGCAGTATCTTACACAAAAATAACACAACTCACTTAACATCAGAGAATCACAAAAGCACAATTCCTTTCAAAAACACTTTATTTCTTGAACAGCTTTAGGTTACACAGCAGGGGGGCACACCAAAGGGCATGGCAGCAGTATCTTACACAAAAATAACACAACTCACTTAACATCAGAGAATCACAAAAGCACAATTCCTTTCAAAAACACTTTATTTCTTGAACAGCTTTAGGTTACACAGCAGGGGGGAACACCAAAGGGCATGGCAGCAGTATCTTACACAAAAATAACACAACTCACTTCACATTAAAGAATCACCCCAAAAAATTGCTGTCAAAAGCACTTTATTTCTTTAACTGCTTTAGGTTACACAGTAGGAAGGCACAACAGAGCAGGAAAGCAGTGTACTACACAAAAATAACACAACTCACTTCACATCAGAGAATCACACAAACACAATTGCTGTCAAAAACGGTGAAGTGGGTTGTATTATTTTTCGTAGTACATTGCTATCATGGGGGTGCATGGGGGGTGCTGGGGTGGATTTGGGTCTGTGAGGGGCTAATGTGGGGATTTGGGTCTGTGTGTGGCAGCTGGGGGGGAATTGGGTTTGTGTGGGGCTGTAGGGGGTGGACTTTGGGGGCAGAGAGCACCTACTTGGGGAGGCCATGAAATGCCCCCCCCCAAGTGGGAGCAGGCTGAGCCTTGGTGGGGGGTGGGAGTAGAGGTGGGAGAAGGGCCCCTGAGGGATGGGGGGCATTTTGCATGCAAAATGCCACCCCTGGCAAGACAAACCTCCCCCAGCTGTCAGTGGTAGAGATTAGAGCAGCTACTTGGGGAGGCCATGAAATGGCCCCCCCAAGTGGGAGCATTCTGAGACTTGGTGGGGGGTGGGAGGAAGGGTGGGAGAAGGGCCCCTGAGGGTAAGGGGGCATTTTGCATGCAAAATGCCACCCCTGGCAAAGGAAGCCTGCTTCTTCATTTTTTCCCCATAGGAAATAATGATGAAGATGAGCAGCAGCATGCTAACAATATGCTGCTCCTTCGCTTTCTTATGGGAGGATAGGGGGACCTGCTTTGGGGGGCCATAACATGGCCCCCCAAAGTCCAATCGGTCTGAAACTTGGGGTTTTTTTAGAGAGCGGTTAGAGGAAGGTCCCCACCAATTGTGGGCTGATTCGGTGGGAAAATGCCTCCCCCAGACGTCCGGGAAGACGGAGGCATTTTCCCATTGAAAAAGCCGAAAGCCGAAAGAAAGCCGAAACAAAGCTGAAAGCCGAAAGCCGAAATGGCTGGCCGTTTCGGCTTTCGGCTTATTCGAAAGAGATTCTTCTTTTGGCTTTCGGCTTTCGGCTTTAGCCGAAATTTTTTGGCTTGCACACCCCTAGTGGGGAACCCTTTACTTGGCCAGCTGGGCCATCGCCATTTCATGAATAGGTCACGCCCGGGGCTGTGGGACTCGCCCAGACATGTCAAGGTGGAGGTCTTGGAGTGACCCTGTGGCTTGACTTGTACCGCCAGTTTGCCTTGCCGCACCTTAGAGTTATGTTGTATTTAATAAAGCGGCCCTTAATTCCCAACCTTGTGTCTGTTTCATTCTTCTGTCTGGGGGGGGGGGGCAATAAGGTGCATTGTTTAATTAATAGCATTTTCTTTCAAAAGAGATCAAGATGGGTGTCGTGTTTGTCTGTCTGTAGCAGTGGAAAAGAGCAAGAGTCTAGGAGCACCTATACGACTAACAAAATTAGTGGTAGGGTATGCGCTTTCGTGAGCCACAGCTCACTTCGTGCTACTGAACTCGTGCTCTTTCAAAATAGTCAGCGAAATTAAGTTCGGACTATGTTTTCATTGAAATGTTGGTTGCAGCTCTAAAGAAAAACCATATCCCTTTTTGATCAGCCTGAAAGATGCAATCATATCCATTCAAGGACTCTTCTGCTGCCCGGCTGTCTGTAGCCAGAATGATGTATAGAAAGGACATCATTTGGGATGCTCGGACATCCAGCGGTTCAGCTCATATCCTGTTTGTCAGTTATAAACTGAAAACTGAGATGTCGACGATCCATTTGACCGTTTGTTGACCTGCTCATGGCTGTTCAGCAGGTTGCTTCACTGTATTTGTTCTTAACTGTGCAGTATAGCACAACTGGCTTTATGGGTATGCGTGTTCTTACACAGCCTGACTGATTTCTACTGCCCTTTCTCCCCCACATCGTTGCTGCACGACTGCTTCTCTTAGCAGCCAATGGTCTCAATAGACAAATCAATTACAAGTGAGAGAAATCATTCACAGATCAATGCCGTGTTTGTCTTTGTTCCTAGTAACTCTAATAGCTGCTGATTGGTTTGAACCAGCAGCGTCTTTGCACATGTGCAATTTAGCAAAAACCTGAGGCAGAGCTCTTCGACAGTGCTCACGGCTGTTCATGGAATGAGCAGGTTGGGTGATTGGCTTAACGTCTGATTGACACCTTCAAACATGGGACATGTTGGCTTATAGAGCTATGAAATTTCTGTTTCATTTAGTTTCTCTTTTCAAGAATGTCATTCATTTTAATTTGTTTGTTATGACATCCATTCGTTTGCATTTTATTGGTGCCCATGAGAAGAATGACTTTTCCTCCTGCTTCACCTTCTCATGCTCTCATCCACTTGGTTGCCCTCCCCATGCAATAAACTGGGTGTCATGGCTGTGCCCTGTGGTGTGTAGGGCTTCAGGCATACACATAGGAAGCATCAGAGTCTCTGAGGCGAGGCGAGAGAAGAGAGACTCTTCTGCTCACACAATGGCTGACAGAGATGGGGGGGAGCAGAGGAAGATGAGGAGCAGCAGAAGGAGGAAGGAGGAAGGCCAAGACAACGGGGTCTCAGATGCTTTGCTAAGGATAGGTACCATAGACTTCACCGCTATGTTGCCTTACGTACTACCTGTGGTTTTAAATACATGCTCCTATGAGCTACCCATGCTTCATGTGGTCTAATCTCAGCCCTAGAATTGCTTATGTTTTGTTTCAGCATTTCTTTAACTCTATTGGATTTTTACTAATGCTCTGTCTTTGTAAACGTGCATTTATTTACCCTATGGCATTGTTTATGGAAATATCCTTGAAGTTGACTGTACTAATCTCACTCTGTATAATCTGCCTTGAGTCTCAGTGAGAAAGATGGACTACAAATAAATTTATTGATTTATGGCTTTGTCCCATTTGTTTTCTTCACTATATTACAATGAAATGAGGTTGTTGTTGTGGGTTTTCCGGGCTGTATTGCCGTGGTCTTGGCATTGTAGTTCCTGACGTTTCGCCAGCAGCTGTGGCTGGCATCTTCAGAGGTGTAGCACCAAAAGACAGAGATCTCTCAGACACTGAGAGATCTCTGTCTTTTGGTGCTACACCTCTGAAGATGCCAGCCACAGCTGCTGGCGAAACGTCAGGAACTACAATGCCAAGACCACGGCAATACAGCCCGGAAAACCCACAACAACCATCGTTCTCCGGCTGTGAAAGCCTTCGACAATACAAATGAGGTTGTCTTCTTGTTCTTTCACAATAATGGTTACACATTATTACACATCAACCAAAAGACCAAATGTGTTTCAGCCTGAGTCAATACATAATTGATTTATAACTAGTATTTGGCGCTTCACCTGTATAATGTAAGTAACTATCATTCTTTATAAAGATTTTATGTAAAAACATTTTTTGGCATTAGTCAGTATAATTTCCTTACATCAGTATTTTTTTTATTTCAGGACTCAAATACAACCTGCCTGGCCTGAAAAAGATTTTTTTTTTTAACCCATAATGTAATTTTATGCGTGTGTTAATATACTCCACTGAAGAAGCCACCCCTCCCCCTTCCCGGGCTGAAACATGTTTGTTCTTTTGGTTAATATACATGTGTAACCATTATTATGATTTTTGTGATTGCTGTATCCCATGATCTGAGTGTTGTGGTTTTTTTTTTAGGGAGGGGAACTCAGGATCCCTGGGTTAATATATTTTAATTTAAACAATAAACAATACTTAAGAAATATAAACAAAATCATCTAACAAACAAACCAAACTAGAAATACATATAAACAAAAAAAAAAGAAGAAAAGGAAGAAAAATAAGATGTAGAAAAAAGAAACAATAAAAAAACCTAATTAAACTACAAGCAGGATTCCAATTTTCTCTACAACAAATATGTATCATTTTCAAATTATCACTTGCTCTATGTTAAGAATAAAAACTCTCTTTTTTCTAAAGTTCGTATTCTTTAATCCATAAATCCACATACTATCAAATCATTATGATCTATTTCATGAAAAAATGCTATAAAAGATTTCCTTTCAACCAAAAAAGTAGATATTGTCTTCTCTCTAATCAACGAAGTAAGTTTTGCCACTGATGCAAATTCCAAGATCTTTATCAACCATTCCTCCATTGTAGGCAATTTTGTAGTTTTCTAGTTTTGTGCATATAATAGTCTTGCTGCATTAAAAAACAGAGTTGCAAACCTTCTTTCCAGCTGAATGTCCATCATTCCTAAGTCTCTGGTTTCAATTGTATTTTGATCTTCAAAAACTCTTGAATTAATGCTTGTATCTGTGACCCAAAGGTTTTTGCTTCCTTACATATCCACCACATATGATAAATGACATGTCTTGGTTAGCACATTTCCAGCATACATTTGATGTACCCTTATACATTCTGGCCAATTTCTCAGGAGTCGTATACCAACGATTCATCATCTTATAAAAGTTCTCCTTAAGACTTGATGAATGGTATTTCATGTACGGTGTTTTTAATCCAATGATTCTGTGCACAATGTAATAAATAGTTGTATTTATTTTATTTTCTTGCTGCTCAACCTTCTGGTTCCTGACATGATACTCAGAGGCTTTCCCCCGCTTCTGTCTCGTTCTTTCATTCATTGGTACTTCTAGGATTCAAATGTACCAAGGCATAAAACTTTATCCTAGCCTATCAAACTCCAGGCTTGTGCGTGACAGCGGCAATCCTGGCTTTTCATCCCTCTCAAGGAAGTCAAGATGGACTCCATCCCACTACACCTTTCTAAGTGACAACACAGATCTCCTAATTTAAATCAGAAAGGCTTATGCAGAACAACCTTTTCTGAAGTCTCGTGTTCCTCAGTGCTTTCTCCCCATCCCTGGTAGTTTTAATTAGGGTTGGCTAATAAGGACACCTTGCCTTGGGTAGAAAAGAGACCTGCCAAATAGACAAGATCTTGTAATGTGTTGGCTGTTATTGAGGGACCTTTAATTTCTTCTGTATTATTTTCTTTGCAATATAGAATTTCTAAACTTTTTCAAGGTCTTAGAAGAAAAGTCAGAAACCAGCTTGCTCACACACTGAGACTACCAGACTGGGGAGGAGAGCATCGCTACAGCTTCTTTGACTCTGTGCCTGCAGTTCAGCACAGTGAAAAACATCCAGTCATTACCAGGAGACAGAATATCATGAGATTTCTGCAGCAGTGGCCTAGAAAATCCAGTCATTCCTATCACTCCACAAAATCTGACCAGTTGCTCCTGCTTTATACCTCTTCGCCTGTTACATAAAAGCCTTGTTCACAAGTAACAATGCACTCACACACGGTCAGTGTACAGTTTACGCTTGCTTTTTCTTTATATGTGCACATATGCAGTTATATGTGCATTGAGCACTTATGCACATATGTGCACTTTCTCATGTCACCTTCAATGTCTGTATACCTAATACGTGATTTAGACACATATTAGGCCAGAGGGAAAACTGAAACCTTCTGGTCTGGAGCCAGGCCCTGCCTACCAGATAGCCAGCAAGTTCAAATTGATTGGCTGCAGGCCCACCCAGGGAGAAGCTGTGTGAGCCTGCAAACATAGTGGCTGCCATGACCTGGGCCCCACCGCCACCCTCATGCTGCAACCTGGGCCTCCCAGGTAAGTCTGGGGGCCATGGTTTCCCATGTGATACAGATGGTACAGAGCCAACACCCCAAGCTTTATTATATCACTCTTATCTAAGCCTGTTTACCATGCCCCCAAATTGATTCTGGCCTAACAACTGTGTGGTCATAACTAGACATGGGCACGAACAGAAAAAAAAAATGAACATGGTGTTCGTTGTTCATTGCCATCCATGAACAATGAACAACAAACATTGATGAACATGACCTGTTCATGAACATGTTTGTTGTTCGTGGGGGCCAGCAGGCTCTCCTCCAGCCATCAAAATCCCTACCACACCACTCCCAGAAACCCTATCTGAGCAGGCAGCAGGAAATGTACCAATAATAAATAATAGCTTGGCCCAGAGCCTGGCAGCAGCCCTGGAACCTGAAGAGGTAGATCCCTATCTCACCACACACAAAGAAAATTCAAGCTCTAACGCACTCCCCCTGTCTCTCTCTCTCAAAATGCCAACAGCAACTGTCTCTCCCTCACTGTCTGCAAGACCAGAACTGGGATCTCCCCTCCCCCCTGCTCTTTGCTTCCTTGTAACAAATTTGGAGTTCCACACTTGAAAGGAAGACCTGCCTATCAAGGTAAATTTGGCTTAGATTGGGGTTTCCAGGGCAACAGCAGGAGTTCAGACAGAGTTCAGGCAGTCCCTGCCTCCAGTTACCAAGGGAATTGATTGTAGGTGCCAGATTGTCTGGCTTGACAAACAGCAACAAACAAGGCTTGCAACGACCACCTGTTCATTTAGAATGGGGCCTCATGAACAGCTTGTTCACGAACAGCTGATTGGGCTGTTCGTGGCTTTTTAAAGTTTGTATGGCTGTTCGTGCCCATCTCTAGTCATAACATCCGTATCAGACCAAATCTTTGAGAAACAAAGTTAACAACAACAAAAACCACCACCACCACAACAAAATGAGCTCTTCTAGACAGATTAGTGCCTTACCCAGAGTGCTGAACAAGTTAGCGTTATTATTATCCACACAATACAGCTGGGGAGCTTGGCTGAGAGGAGGGGCTTACCCAAGGCCACCTACTGAGCTCATGGCAGTAGTGGGATTCAAACCAGTAGAATGCTGATTCGCAGCCAAACCACTTAACCACTGTGCTATAGCAGCTCAAGTTCAAGTGAATGAAGCCCAAACAATTCAAGAAAATGCTCTCAAGGATGGCAAAGATTGGTCAGAGATGTTCAGTTATGGCAGTAAGTTGAAAATGACCCGGGCTGTCAAATCTTTTGGTTTCCTGTGTTGATCTGGTCTTCAGCAGTAGTTCAGTTGGTAGGTTGCATCATGCCATACAACTTCTGACTCTCCAGTTCAAGTGCATAACATTGCGATGCACATGGCTGTGCGCTCAGATTTGGAAGGTGTCCTAATTATCTGCTGTTGAAAACATTGATTGGACAAAATAAATTGCTTTGGTAGAAAAGTCTATGTGAGCCCATTAGTTTGTCCTGCCTGTATAACACAGTGCACTTTCTAATATGGTTCTGAAAATAGAAAACTGACTCATTAGATGCTTTTGACCTGTATTCTGCATGCTAACTACAACTGTCCCAAATAATCCATACTAGAATAATCTTCCAGGCAATTAAATGGGATCCTGTATTTTCAGACAAGACAAATATGTTGGCTGAAAATTCTCTTCTGAGCTCGAAAGGCAATCAGTAGGATATCTGCTAAGAAAATTGCTACTGTTCTTTTTGTTTTCTGCAGTTTGAAAATGATAGTGAGATATACAGAAACAACAATTGATTCTAGCCCTAGGATATATTGACTACCTATGATGCCACTCAAATGCAACCCTTTGTATATTAGGGGAGAAATGGACTAGGGACTTGGGTTCAAATCTCCACTCAGCAATGAAGAGCACCAAGTGGCCCTGGGCCAGGCATTCTCTCTCAGCTTAAGCTTCCAGTTGATGTGAAAATGGTGAGGGGCATGTACACTGCCCCACATTCCTTGGAGCAGGACTGATCAAAGCTGACATGCTTGTCTGTTCCCTGCCAGCAACGCAGCATAGCGTAACAAATCTACAGGCGTTGCACTTATGCCACAAACAATTGTAGCTGGAAAGATTTCTGTTAGTGTGTGACATCCTCAGGTGTGTAGGTAAAAATTACACTATGGGAATTTTTAACACATGGTTTAAATGTTTAAATTAAGTAAAGGTTTTGGAAATTTTCTTCCTTTTTTGGATTTATACCTTGATAGAGCTACACACAAGATTTTTCTTCTTTTCAACCTTCTTGGTTACCTGGTTTTCTCCGACTGGAAATTTCCCCTGCCTCCCCCCCCCTTTGCCTTTTGAGTGATCTGGTGGTCTTGTTGACCACATGCAAAGAACTGGAAAATTGGCTGCTTAGCCTCGAAGCTCAAGGAGGGTAAAAGGACAATACAGACTAACAGCATTTATTTCAATATGAAATTTTATGAATCACAGCTCACTTCTTCAGATATGGGGGGCGGGGGGGGGGAGAGAGAGAGATGAAATGTTGGTTCCCCCCTATCATTTTTGCTGGTTGAACGATCATAAGTCAAGTTTTTCTAACTTGGATTAGCAGAGAGGAATTATATTGTGCGTGCTTGTTGTCATATGCTGCCTGCTACAGCTGAAACATAGACTCCTCGGATTAATTTGTCCATAGCAAGTGAAGTGGGGAACCTGGTCTTTGAATGGGAGGCAAAGGACTGCCGGGGGGGCGGGGGGGGGGCGCTACAAGGCAGACAAAAGCAATGGCATGGCATCCATCAAAGTGAACTTATGCCTCCGTAGAGGGTCACCCTAAACTTCATGGTAAAACCATAATGGTTTTTGCGATTCCTTGAGAGGACTGATTCTCAGTCAGAGTCTACCTGCAGGCTTTTGGGGAGAAAAGAGAGGGATAAATATTCAAAGTAAGTAAGTGTTTAGTTTTCAGGGTACTGGGAAGCTGTATTACATGGAGGAGTACTCAGTAGGGGCTTGTATCTAGAAAAATTTCACTGTGGTTTTGTATCCAGAGTTAAAGAACCCCTACATTTCAAGCAAATTGAACAAAGGAGGGTGATTTAACAGACCCCCAATCCGGGTCACCCTTTGTACAGCCACAGTAAGTTCTCTCTAATTTCTAAAATGGCTGTCAAGCAGCCAACCGCCAGCCTTTTAAAAAACAAAGCCCTGTTTGCATCATTTCATTTCCCTACTCGTGCAGTGATTGCCATTTTTTTTAACCTTTTCACAGAAAACTCTGCCTTTTCCTTTCTTCCTTGTTGTGATTTGTTGCATGTTTCCTTACAGAAAGTGAGGAAGGCTTCTGTTTAGAGGTGTGCTCTGAGGAAATTTCCATTTTGGTTAGGGATCTTGGTCTTCTGAATGAACTCCACTCTGTTATTGGGTTGTTCCAGGTGTTTTTCATTATGATGAGTGTCAACCTGTTGCACATGCACAGAAAGTGAGTATTGGCTGCCCGTGCACGCTGTTCTTTTCAAAGGGGGTTGGGAAAATGAGGCTTTGGGCAAGTGTTTTGACACTTAACAGCAACAAAATAACACACACACACACACACACACACACACACACACAAATCATTGGCCCAACAAGTTTGAGCACACACTACAATGTGCTTTGGCATTTACAGAGCCCAAAGATTGCTAGAGGAAAGGCATCAAAGCAAGTGGCAAGAGGATGCACATGTACACAGTTTTTCTTGCGGGGGGAGGTGTTTGGGAAACAAGGCTTTATTTGTGCTTAAGCAAAACCCACAAATTCATTACCAACCATTAGTCCCCTCTCCTAATCCAAAAATCCATTGATCTAGCAAGTTTCTCCTCAAGCAGAAAACACACACACACAACAATGAACCCCGAAGAAGGTGATTGTTGGCAGACATAAACAATGGGAGTGGTGGTGGGGAACTGGCTGGCAAAGCACTCCTGTGCTTTACAGCGAGTCAATTTAGGCCCAAAGTGGGCCTGATTTGGCCCCAAAATGGCTTGCTGTGGAGCGCTCCCAGGGTGGTATAAGGCCCTGCGCGATGATGTGATTTCCTGGAAGACATTTAGAAAGGTGAGGGGACCCAGAGGGTGAGGGGACCTGGCCACCCTACTGCATATTCTCCTTCCCTCCAACAGAGTCATGCTATAGTAGGGCTCAGTGTCACCCATTGCAATCCAATTGGTTGGTTGCTGTTAAGGTCAACACTTACAGATGCTACTACCTGCCAGTGCCAGCGCAGTTAGAAGGGTGATCTCCTGGGAAAATGTCCACTGAACTTAGAGACCCAATTAGAATCCACAAATGAAGTACTCAATACAAGTCAACACAAAATAATCAATGCAATTTTGTTACAAAATAATTACTGCAATTTTATGACGAGTCCA
The DNA here is from genome assembly GCF_028583425.1 of Eublepharis macularius. Taxonomy (NCBI): domain Eukaryota; kingdom Metazoa; phylum Chordata; class Lepidosauria; order Squamata; family Eublepharidae; genus Eublepharis; species Eublepharis macularius. The sequence continues at coordinate 7,079,671 of NC_072792.1, forward strand.
CAAACTATCAACTTAAGATACAAAGAATCAATACAGGCACAAAAACTCTGCAGAAGACCTATTAGTATACCGTGTAACACTACCAGTGGCCAACAGTGTGTACAAATTCATATAAATAGATCATTGTGAGTCCTCTTAGATCAATAATACACTGTGGCAAACGTAGTTGAAAAGTCCAACAAGAGTAGACAATTGCTGTTGTGAGACGCAGCTCCAATCTCCATTTCGTGGACAAGAAAAAGACAACATTCAATATATGTTTTTGTTTGTAGACAACTATATATTTATTGTATGGGTGGATCACATGGTAGCCCCTGAGGAAGTGAACATTGTGAAATGAGCTGATTAATCCTTGCCGGCCGCTTGTAGGGTGAACAGAGGGAGGGAGAGCCCCCCTGGGTTCCGCGCCACCTGTCTTCCCCCACCTAAAAAATCAAAGATACACGGAAGTCACACCGTCACGGAACTCCACTGCTCCTCATACCAGTTCATTCCGCGAAATGGAGACTGGAGCGGCGTCTCACAACAGGGGGGGTGGGCATTGCCATCTGCTCCACTCCTGTTATCAGCTGGCTTAAGGCAGGGGCTGGGCATTTTCACCTGCTCTGTTCCTACTACCAGCTGGGTTAAGGTGGGGGGGCAGTCATTGCCACCTGTTTTGCTCCTAATACCTGCTGGGTTAAGATGCGCAGAGGGCATTGCCACTTGCTCCGCTCCTAATACCAACTGGGTTCAAGAGGGGTGCGTGTGGGCATTGCCACCTGCTCTATCACTAATACCAGCTGTGGATTGCATAAATATCTGCGCTATCCCATCATTGGAAAGCTGGAAGGAAAGAAGGGTGGGAGGTGACATGTAGAAGTGGAGGCTAGCGTGCTGGCCATGGAGGTGATGGGGGATGCCTTCCCCCCTGTTGTGGGGGAGGCGTCAGTTCCCCTAAGAAAGAGGATTGTGTGCAGACAGGTAGGTGCCCACATTGGGAGCAGTGGGCTGCCCTCCCCGCATCACCCACCGGCCTGCCGTCACAGACATGGCAGTCTATTCAGCACACCCTACATAAGACAGCAGTTCAACAGAATCCACACCACTAAGAGACAGCTTACCTGAGCAGGCAGTACAGGAAGGCTGCTGCCAGGATCACCCACCTTCCTGCCTTCGCGGAAAGGATGAGTGTTGCAGCCAGGACCTATTTCCTCCTGCTCAGAGGGGATAGCAGGTGCCCATGGATGGGGAGCCCCGTGCTGTACAACCATATGCACAGCAGCAGCTGAGCTGTCCCTCATGCCCAAAAGCACCAGTAGCAGACAGCACCCACCTTCCTGCCCTCACAGAAAGGGTGGGAGTCACAGGACCCTTGGCCTTCACCCAAAGCCCCATTGTGCCAGCAAACAAGAATTAAGGAGGAAAGAAAAGGCGAGAACTCTGTGAGCCCTCAGCCGAGGTGCCCACTGAGCTTGGCAGCCCTGAAACCAGAGAGAAGGGGCTAGAGCCCTAGCCCAGCACTCCCAGAAACCTGACCAGATCAGCCACTGATAGTAATCAGTGTGAGCCCTCAGCCGAGGTGCCCACTGAGCTTGGCCCCAGGGCCTGGCAGCAGCCCTGGAACCAGAGGGAAGGGGTAGAGCACTAGCCCAGCAATCCCAGAAACCTGACCTGATCAGGCACTAATAATCAGTGTGAGCCCTCACCCAAGGTGCCCACTGAGCTTTGCCCCAGGGCCTGGCAGCAGCCCTGGAACCAGAGGGAGGGGGTAGAGCCCTAGCCCAGAACTCCCAGAAACCAATTTAGAGCACCACACTTGGAAGGAAGACCTGCCCATCAAGCTAAGTCGGGCTTAGATTGGGGTTTCCAGGGCAACAGAAGGAGTGCAGACAGAGTTCAGGCAGTCCCTGCCTCCATTGCCAAGGGAATTGATTGAAGGTGCCTGACTGTCTGGCTTCATGAACAGCAGATGAACGCAACGAACGAGGCCTGCGTTGGCCGCTTTTTCATTTGCAACGGCGCCTCATGAATGGCTTGTTCGCAAACCGATGAATGGTTCTTGGCTTTTTTGCATTCGTAATGCTGTTCGTGCCCATGTCTAGTTGTCATTCAAGAACACCTGCAGCTCCACCTGGTGGTTGACAACTCTACATAGTGCCCACTCTGCTAGGTAGAGACCTTATTCCCCCAGTCAGGGTGGGGGATCTTCTGCTTTCACCCTCCGCCACCCACCTCCACTTACCTGGCCAGTGAGAGAGGAAGGCATGGGAACTGGCCTCCAAGGCGCACTCCTGAGGTGGCCCAACGATGTCACTGATGTCATCATGCTGTCCCATGAACACTCTTGCGCTTCGCCATGGGCAGATTTAGGTCCCAAACAAGTCAAATTGGGTCCATTTGAGGCGCACATCGGCCTACTGTGAAGCAGGAGCACCCCCTGCATCTGTGTGGTGACATCAGCAGAAGTGACGTCATCAGAAGTGATGTCACCGTGCAGCCGTGGGGGCGTGCACACTCCACGCAAAAGTAAATAACAAAGAAGGCAAGATGGAAGTATAAGACAGGTCTCCCCCCGCCCTCGCCCCCACCAGGAGGGTAAGGAGACCTGGCAACCCTACTAGAAGGCCAATCCAGAGCAATGGAAGCTGCCACAGAGAACAGCTGTGGGCTTTCTGGACCTCGAGGGTTCTAACTGACAGCTCAACTGGGATCTGTATCCTGCCACTTTGCTCAGCCAGACCAAGGGGCCCATCTCTGACTGTGAAGTCCGTAAACCTCTTTGACCTCAGAAGTGATCCTTAATCTAATGGGAGGCTTCAGACTAGGCCACGCAAAGTACTCAGACATGTGCTGCAGGGTGAGAAGCTTGGATAAGTAGAAATGTAAATAATTTTGTGCAAGGCCCGTTCCTTCTCTACTTTCCCCCTTTGAGCAATTTCTGTTGTTTATCTCTTGCTGTGTTTACAGTGGCTGCTGTGACATTAATGAGGACAATCAATGGTACAAGGGGAAAAAATCGGAACGTAGAAATTATAGGGTCCAATAATCATTTTATCAAATAGAAAATTATATTAAAACTGTGAGTTAAGACTAGCATCTCACAAATTTAATATCTTTGATTTACAGGAGATGGAAGGCTAAACACCGATTTCTCTGTTCCTTTTGGCAAATTGCAATCTAGGAAAACAACCATCCCACTGGAACCAATAGTCTACAAAAACACTCATTCATTAAAATGTGTGGTAGACTTCACTCCAAATAATACATATATTTTCTAAATAAGTATCCAAACTTAGGGCAGGCATCCTCTTGCAATGTACAGGATAGCCCAATGCATAATAATAAATGTACTTATATACCGCTCTTCTAGACAGATTAGTGCTCCACCCAGAGTGGTGAACAAGTTCAGTGTTACTATTATACAACTGGGGAGCTTGAGCTAAGAGGAGGAGCTTCCCCAAGGCCAGCTGCTGAGCTCATGGCAGTAGTGGTATTTGAACTAGCCAAGTGCTGATTCGCAACCCATCCACTTAACCACTATGCTATAGCAGCTGTCATAGTGTATTCATAGTGTATTAGTATCTCCACAATACTGCTGGGGAGCAAGGGCTAAGAGAAATCGCTTACCCAAGGCCACCTGCTAAGCAAATGGCAGTAGTGGGATTCAAACCAGCAGAGTGCTGATTCACAACCCAAACACTTAACACTACAGCCGCTCTTATGGCATCAACCATGCACATGTACGCCCTTGCACTAACAAGTTTCCAGCATGCACCACCAATCACGACTGGCTCCATTCAACATAAGAGTTATCATATTTCTGCTGGTGGCGGATGTTCCACCCTTCTATCACCACTGCCTGCCACTGCTCAGCGGGACAGTGGGAGGAGAATGGCTGGCAAAATTCGGGAGGGGTGATCAGTATTCCCTGTGTAAAAATGCAGCTTCTGCATGACCCAGTGGTGATGTCATCACATCAAGTGACACTCTAGCATTTGTCTAAAACTCTGTGTTGCCCCAGCACAATGACATCATTTCCAGGCCATGCTGGAATTTGCGTCATCATGATGCCCCCAAAGTGTAAATCCCCGTCTCCTCCATCTCTCACTGGTTGCAGGCGGTACCTAGCAACCCTACCCACCATATTATGTCACTATGCTGGGAGCAGAATTGGCCTCATCCAGAAGGCAATTCAGATGGAGACGGACAAGTCTCCCAAATCTAACTTGAAAACAAGGGAAATGTATTACTCCAGTGTTCCTTTTCTACACTCTGCATCCAAGACCTGCCAAATTTCAAAGATGTCTTCAGACAATAGGGATGTAAATGTTAATATAAGTTGAAGAGGAATTCAGTCGGGGTTTTGATTTGGTCTTAATTGCATATATTCCCCCACTAAAAGGAATCCAGTGGCATTTGTAAGTGTGGTCAGTCTGTTTATCTCGGACAATCCTTTGAGTTTCATGAGGCCTCCACACCATTTGGACAACACTGTTCAAAAACTGTTAGTTTGGACAATTGTGACCAGATCTTGTAGCTCTAAGTCACCATCCAAAGGTACCTGATGAAGTCTGTGGTGATATGATGCTGCACCCCAGGTATTTGTGTAAGAATTGACTACTTTGCAAGGTGAACATTGAGTTTATGCTCTGGGAATGCTCAGAGGCTATATGAAAACTGTCTTGACAAGTAGCCAAAAGCATGCAGCACAAGTTTATCCTTCAAGTAGCTTCCAGTTTGCAAAGGTTAGCAAGATGTCAATTTACATATTGATGAGGTTATCAGGAAGGACAAAAGGCCCTTTCTTGAGGGCTGTAATCCTTCCTAGATTTCTCTCATTCCTGGTATTTCTTTCAGGCCCAACAGGGGGCATCTTAACTCCCTTCACATGCAGCATACATAAAATCATCGTACACCGAGATTTATCATCATCTGATCAAAGGAAACAGTGCCGCACAGGCTACGCAAATAGCTGTGCTGTATGGGATGCCCCCCCTCCCCACAACTGCAGCTTGCAGTATTAGCTTGTGTCACAAGAACTTGTCAGGTCCAGACTGCTTTCTCATATGCCTCTTATATGCCTTTGCTTAACCGACTCCATCTTTAATCCTTTCAGTGTTTAAGTGCTCTCTTCCAGGTGCCAAGGTTCCCAGGCAGCTATCTCACAGAGAAGGATTGTTTTGGCTACCGACGTTCCACCAAGAACCGGCCTTGGGAGATTCCCGCTCTACCGACTTCAAAGGGGTTGTTTTGAGAACTGTGGGGGGAGGTTGGGCCTGCTGTGATCTGTTACTCTGTACCTTATGCTTTGCCTGTCATTGGTAACAATGTATATGTACCATCCTGAATATTGCATTCAGGCCAGTGGACTATAATGAACTATTTCTCCAGTAAAATCCTTTTGGAAACAATGGACTGTTGTCTGATTGCAGGAGGTAGTCTGGAATGAGTACATTATCTAGCCACAGTTCTGACAGAACTCACACACGTTTCACACAAGAACTCACTCCAGCAATCCAAATCATGATTCAGTCTGGGGTGGACGATGCGGTGCCACCTTGCATATCCCCAGTTTCTTGTGCTAATAAGGGCACTGAAGTTTGAAAAGTGTTTCCATTTTGAAAATGGTTCAGTTCAGTATTAAGCAAGTTAACCATGAATGGATTCCGTTAGACTCACAGTCTTATGATACGGGATTTTCCCATGTACCAGCCAACATCCTCAAAACTTTGTGATTCATGGATGGGTTCTTTTTGCAGCTACTGTTTCTTCCTGCATCAGGAGTCTCCAACTGAAATAACATGTTCTCAGTTTGTAATTCAGGAAGTAGGATTACTTTTGTTTAAAGGCTCCAGGATCAGATTAAATATTACATCTGGGGCAGGGGGGAAATTAGGATTATATTTAGGTTCAGAGTTGCAAATGTTGGGAAATTTGGGGACGTTGCCTGGGAAGGGTGGAGTTTGAGGGAGATGGGATGTCACTTATAGGTCTAGGAATTTCCCACCCTCTATGGTTTTTATCATAAAGAGTAATGGAAATTCCTAGAGTGTCAATATGATGGTAATTTTTTTCTCCTGCTTTCAGTTTCTCAAGGGCAGGAGACTGGGGCTGAGGGCAGGAGACTGGGGAATTCTCTGCTAGGCGGGGACAATTGGAAAGCCTAAGTCAACTGTGTAAGAAGACCACATACGAATAAAATACTGCTGATTGCACTAAACTGTGCTATCTGAATACAAGCAAAGTAAGCCAATGAACAGGTTTGAGGGGCTGATGAATAGGCAAACTACCTGTACAAAAACTGGCTCCCTGCACAGAACGAGCAAACAGAATGTGAAGGAGACTGGTGGGTGTTCAAGCATCACTACTCCTGACTAGAAATGAGCACGATCTGCATTACGATCGAAAACCCCCCACAATAATGGCGATCGCACGATCGTGAACCGGCAGATCGTGATCGTCCACGGCCAAAGATCCAGCGATCGGGAGGGGCCTGGATCGGGGCTATCGGGCTCGGATCGGGAAGCCAGACACTCAGGCGCCAGCAATCTATTCCCCTGGCAACGGAGCCAGGGGAATGCCTGAGCTGTGTTTGTCCTCCTTCTGTTGCCCGGGAAACCCGAATGGAAGCCCAGCTTTCCTTGATCAGCAGGGCTTCCTTCCAACCATGGAGCAGCAAAGCAGTCACCAGTTGGGAGAAGACACCCAGGGGAGGGAGGGGGAAGGGGGTGTTCTGTAGCCATGGGCACTCCAATCTCATCCCTGCAAACCCTGATAGGCAGCTCTGATGGCCAAACATAGACGGCCAAACACAAACACAGATGCCGCCGGCATCACCCACCATTCTTTTCTTGCCAGCACGCTCCTCTTCGGCCTGGCGGGCAGGCACATGGGGGGTGCTGCCGTCGAGCAGCCAGACCCCCCGCCCCCTGAGGGGAGGCAGCTTGTCGCCGTCTCCCCATGCCTGCCGGGCTTGGCGGCCGCTGTCACCACCCACCTTCCCACATAGATGGGAATAGCAGCACGCCCCACTTTGGCCTCCACGATCCACGGATTGGGCACAGGAGATGATTGGTGTGGATCGTTAATTCAGGATCGTCGCCAGCGCCGATCCACGATCAGCTGGATCGTTAATTTTTTTGGGATCGTGCCCACCTCTGCTCCTGACATTCAGCTTAAACTTTAAAAAGCAGCTGTGCAGAAAAGTGAAGGCTGATTTGAACTGGGCCGCAGTGCAGGAGGAGGGGAGTGTTGGGAATTAGCAAGTCTTCTACGTTCAGTCATGAATGAGTTAAACTGTGGTTTGTGTTACTTAGTTAGTAAACTTATTTGCATGTAACCACTTAGCTATCGAGTTAAGTTTCCTGCCATAGAAAAGAGAGTCTTTTTGCTTAATGAAGTAGATGGGGGATTCTCTATTGGGCAACCAGTTTATTGGGGGGCAATTAGCTGGAAAGATATACTCAAGTGTTATTGCTCTTTGTTCTGTGTCTGTCAGTCTGCCCTCTCTACCAGCTGAGTCTTTCTAAGCGGCAAGATGTAACTAGATAGCTATTCTTTATTTTCTTCCAATGTAACCTTTTTACCTATTATGTAATAAGGTATTTTCTAGAACTAACCCCAGGAATGTGTACTCACGTCCATTGTGCAAATTCTGCACTCTGCTAATAAACAACAGACATTTGCCCTTGTCCTGTTTCCCCACTACAATTCAGCCTCCACAGCTGCTTTAGTGGGGTCGGGGGGAGGCATTCATGTTGTATAGAGTTGCCAACATCCTGGTGGGTCCTGAAGATCTCTTGGAATTATAACTGATGACAGAGATGGGGGCTGTTCACCCACGTCCTTAAAATAGCGCAACACTCACCGGATGTGAGCGGCTTCCTCATGTCACCTGGATGACATCAGAAATAGTGCGAGGAAGCCACTAACATGTGGGGAAATGGCCAAGTTCCTCTGTAGAAAATGGCTGCATTGGAGGGAGGACTCTATGGTATTATGCCCTGCTGAGGTCCCTCCCCTCCTCAAGCTCCACCTCCCCAAACTCCAAGAACTTCCCAAGCCAGAATTGGCAACCCTCCTCCTCCCCCCTCCTCCCCCCTCCTCCTCCTCTTCTTCTTCTTCGTCTTCTTCTTCCAACCAGCATTAATTTCAGCTGGGGGTGGTGGATTCTATCAGGGAAACAGCACATAAAGTAAAGGTTTTTCCATTCCCTGCACCATGGTCCCGCTCCAAATTACACCTCTGTCTGTGACTACTTTTAAAATGTAAACTGCACCAACACACAGCGTGGCCCTCCAGCAGGCAGTTTGCAATGGGCAGCCCTTGAAAAGGGGGATTTGAGTAGCAGAGAAGGCAACTCGCCAATGCAGAAGGCTGGCATTACTGGCTTTCCTGCATTTAGAAAACTCAGTGGGAATTCACTATTCTTGAATTGGATGATAACTTTGGATTCAGATGAATATTGCTTTATTTCTGTTGCCATTGTGTTCTGCCATTTCTGTGCTGCCATTTCTGTCTGCCATTTCTGTTGTCATTCACACAAAAGCAAGTATATAATTAGAAAAACAGGTACACAAACACAAGGCAGATCCCAAACCACGCAGTGCCACAAACGGTGAGCTTGCAGCTGGCTACAACTCTGGCAAAGCATTGCCTCAGATTTCCAATATTTCAGTCATGTCCAAGGGGGATGCTCTTTGGAAGCTACAAATGATTCCCACAAGTGCCATCAGTTCCTCCCATCTCCCCTACCCAACATTGTCCAAAATATCTTGTTTGTAATTATGTTTAACCTTTGCAAAAAACCTCTGGGTAAAAGTCTACTCATTAATCTTTAACCTGACAGGCCTTTGGGGCTGTGGGCTGTGGAGTTGGAAAGGCGTTAGAGACTCATAGACCACCCAGGAGAAGTACAAAAGGGGCAATTAGGCAAAGGTGGACGCAGAAATAAACAAAACTAGAGGAATGTGTTTAAATTACTGCTAATGTCAGAGAGCAGCAGGGACAGTGAAAGGCAAATGATTACAGGTGGAGTTTAGGAAATAAGTCCAACTATTCGCTTTTGGAACAAACTGTTTTTAATCAAAGGCAGAAGTGCAGTTATCTTGGGCTCAGTTAACTGCACAATTTAACTGCACTTAACATAGCCATATTTATGACACAAAATCACAGAGATTGCTTTAAATTATGAGGATAACTGTATTTCCTAATAAAATTTACCCTAGTGTGATGCTTTTTATGTTGTCAACTCAGTAAAATAAGGTTGATCAGATAAGGAAGTAGGCAGGGCTGAATGAGAACAGGAAGTTCATTGGGCAGGTGGATGCGAGCGACACTGCAACGGGGGGAGTGATATTGCAGGAAATGGAAGACAGGTGGTTACACCCCTGTGCTTATGTCTCCCACAAATTTTCCGACACTGAGAGGCAGTGGTCGGTGTGGGACAAGAAAGCCGCTGCCATTAAATTAGCTCTGTCAACTTGGCGCCGTTGGCTGGAGGGGGCAGAGGTACCATTTGAGGTGTGGACAGATCACAAGAATTTGGAAGCCCGCCGCTCGCCCCAACAGCTGAGAGAGAAGCAGCTTCAGTGGGCGGAGTTCTTCTCAAAGTTTCAATTTACCCTCCTGGTGGTTGTGCCGGGACCTCTCCTGGTGGCCCTCCGCTGGAGACTACAGGCAGCTACGTCTGTGGAATCCCTCCTGGCGGCCCTCTGCCAGGCACAATAGGCAGCAGTAGTGGCTGCATTGGCCCTGGGCTTCCTGGCCCAATAGGAAGTGCAGGCCCTCCTTCCCCATCAGGAAGTACAGGGGCTCCCGGCCCATCTGGCAGTACTGGGGCTCCCTGGCCCCCTGGAAGTACTGGGGTTCCTTGCCCATCTGACGGTACCGGGCTTCCTTGCCCTAGGGGATACTGCTGCTGCTCCCCCGGCTGGGGACTCTCTGGATCTGTTTTGCCACCTTGACTGCCCGGGTGACCCAGCTTGAGGGTCTCCCACATGAAGTCCTGGACACCCCATATGAACTCATACATGCCGCATCTCAGCTCCCCCACCTCCGCCTGAAGGTCTTGCACTGTTCACTCGGGGCTTGCTCCCAGCAAGTCCCCCAGCTCTAGTTCCTCCTCTGTCAGGTCCTCGATGTCCTGGAGAATATCCTCCCCCAATTCAAGGGTCTGTACAAACAGTCGGCCCCACCGATGGTCCCATAGTTCCATCCTCCTCCTGGCCAGTGCCACACGAGGAGTCCATCCCCTTGGGGTATTTTTCAATAACCCCCAGCCATTGGGACTTCTTCTGGGGAGACCAATTGGGGGCAGCACCCCTCCTGCAGCCAACGCATCTGCATTGGGCCCACACACATCTTCCATCCAACACACCTGTGTTGGGCCCACTCCTGTCAGCGGGATCCTCTACAGTTCCTCCATCCAACACACCTGTGTTGGGCCCACGCCTGTTAGTGGGGTCTTCAAGGTTTTCTCCTGTTGGCGCTATAGTACCAGTACCCTCTACACCTGCAGTCATGGCCCAAGTGATGGGAGTCAACAGTTACTCAGGTCCAGCTCTCAGGGATGAAGAAGGATTCCTGACAATCTGTCAGGGGCTGCCAGCTTAGGTCTCAGTAACTTCACTGCATGGATCCATAGGTACATGAGTTAAAGCTTTATTGAGATTCTAACATTTCTTTGTCAAGAATAACCCCTTACTAGGCATAATAAACCCTTCAAGCACAACCCACCCTACTCTAGACCCCCCTTTTTAGCTCGATTCCTATCTATACAGAAGAGGAAAGTGAAAAGAAAGAAACTAGAATTGTTATGGCTCCTCAGTTCAGTTCTCAGGCCATCTGGCCACATCTCTTTGGCAACATTGATAACCACATTCCTTGTTAGCGTCTCACTGCTTCTCAAGCCACTTCTCCAGCACTCCCAAAGTATGTCACAGAAGATCAAGTCTGAAGCCCGACAGTGAACCTCAACCCCTCCCCCCCGAGTATAGCAGGGGCCACGACCCTGATAGAACCCACTCTTAGTTGACTTCATTTGCCCTCAGTGACTTTATTGCTTGTGTAGAATATTAGCAATATCATTTCATTCCCTTGATACTTTATGGTTGTCCATTTGACTGATTCTTGGACCAAGCTGTATCTTTAAGGGGAAAATAGAGAGGAGAGTATGGGAATATATAAAAATAAAAATATATACCTGAAGTTTTAAGAAGAAAATATTTCTCTCTTTTAAAGGATAAAGGCACCTTACCTTTGGAACACCTCTCCCTTGAGGCTGACCTGGTGCCTTCTTTACCTTCTCTTAGATACCAGGCCCAAACACATCTTTTTGACCAGGCTTTTAATTAGGGCTTTTAATTTACCAGTTTTATAGTGGTCTTTATAACGGACCCTGAAGAGTCAGCATAGAAATACTCAAAACAAACAAAATTTTTAAAATCCAAAATGGAAGAATACTCGCTGTAGCACTGGAATGAACTCTAGGTATGAGTTGCTCTTGCCAAACATTAATATTATGGTAAACTAGAATTATTACATGATAATATCTTAGAGATTAAATATTATGTTTAATTTGGAGAAATACTGGCAACATAATTATTATAAAGCAGAATTTATGCATACTTGGTTGTCATACCCCATGATACTCTGAGATAGTTATTATTACTATTAAGATGGTATCGAGAATTTTATTACTGATGGATCCTAGCATTGAGCTGTTGGCATATTTGAACAATTTTGTTAAGAGATGGTTTGAATTAATTCTTAGTTTCCTGGCAGTTGCAAAATTGCTGATTTTTATAATTTGGAAACAGAAATTGGCATCTTTGGCTGATTAAGCAAAGGGATGTTGCTTTTATAATTATGCTAACATATGGCATTAATTTTTTGAAAAAGCTTTCTGATGTTCATAAGTACAACTGTGTAACTGCAACTTTTTCTTTATTTTGATATTAAATATATATATTAGGTGCACCTCCTTGGGAATGCTATTCCACAACTGTGGGACTGTGACCGAAAAGTCTCTGACCTGCGTACCCACCAACCAAGCTTCTTTGGTTGATGGATAGTCAGGAGGGCCTGTCCCTGTGATCTTAATTCCCAAGCAGGAACACGTGGAAGAAGACTTTAGATACTTTGATCTCAAGCCATATGGGGTTTTATAGGCCAAAACCAACACCTTGAATCGTGCTTGGGAGCAGATTGGAAGTGAGTGCAATTGCGGTAACATCAGGGTCACATGCTAAAATAGTTGGCCCAGACTTGTTGTCTAGCTGCAGCTTCTGAACAATCTTCAAGGGCAGCCCCAAGTAAAGTGCATTACAATAACGCAGTTGAGATGTACATGATCCTTTGCAGGGTTCTGCCCCCTGCAAAGACAATGGAGTCTCAGGTGCTGTCTCCAGAGCCAGTGGGGCTGCTCCCTTCTCAGCCTGTCTAAGCCTGGGACTGAGAGGGGACTCTTTTTGGATCTACCCGTTCCTGGGGCTCCAGCCCTCGTAGTCTAGCCCTTGTGCTTCAGAGCCAGGAAGGCCCACCTTGTCACTGTGCCTGGAGTCAGAGCAGCTTCTCCTCAAATGGCCAGTAAGGGAAGGGCCCAGGAGGGCAACTTGGTCTGGGCCTCAAGCTCAAAGGGGGCCTCAGATTCAGACACTTGTTATTTCTTTTTTGGTATTTGGTAAGTTACACGACTTGTTATTATCACATTCCTGTTGAACCAAAACATGACAAGCTATCTCAGGTTTTTTTTTTAAGATTGCATTTCACTCTTAGTACCTTATTTGGTATTTACGTGTCATCATTTTTTATTTTTCTTATGGCATGGAAACAGGATGTGACACAGGTCTCTGTGGGCCTCTGTGAGGGCCTGGCTATGGTAAAACTGGCTCAGTATGCCATACCTGATTAACAGATCTTCACAACAGGATTACATGTAGGATTATACTCTCTGGAAATCTTTTCTGTTAAACTCTCTCTCTCTGCATTGATCAGAAAGAGAACTTGTAAAATGTCCTATAGGCAGCACTTCAGACTAGTAAAGATCAGGCATGTTTATCAATCCACCTGCCAGCAAACATGCCATGATTGTATTTTACATTTTATAATGGTCAATGCTGCTTTGTACTGTTTGCCAGACTTACATGCTGTAGCTCTGTGTGAGCAGCTGAGAATGTCTTAACTGCTGCTATTAATTTCAGGAGAGCCACTGGGCCCCTCCATTATCGGTTCCACTTTTCTAGCAAGTGTCCTTGGAGAGCGCTGCTAGCAGCAAACATTGTAACTTTCCCAGAGACAGATTTCCTTTGTACTTCATGAAGTCGAAACTACTTTGTTCCCATGCAACCTCTTTGGGGTTTCGTGCCAGAATGTCAACTGACCCGGGAGGGCGGGAACTTTTCCTATAATAGCCAGACCTTTGTTTGAATTGTTACTTCTGCCAATTTCTGCACCTTCGGGTGAACACCTGTACTGTATGGATCTCAATAAAGCTACTTTAACTGAAACACCTGTGCGTTAACTGTGGAGGGCTTGAGGGACCTCACTGCCAGGGACCGACACCACCTGTGCAAGTTGGGTTGGGGCACTTTCTATATGTGGTAAAACCATAGCTTGATTAGGACCCTCTAGAATTTAGTGTTTTCACAAATTGACAAAATTCTCTAAACAAAATTACTGAGACAACTGAAATTTGTCATACCAATGTTCTTTCACAAGAGGGCTTTCTCTTTCATTTCTCTTTAGTTTGTTTTTGAAGAGAAATCAGTGCCCCTTTTTGTAACTTCAGTCTTTGTAGTTGTTTCACATTAATCACCACACTATTCTGAATCTGAGAAGTATCAGATAATGATACTTATATATCTTACAGAGTCTCTCAGTTTACCCTCCTGACCAAGAGTAGGGCCATTTTCACACTGCTTACCAGCCACGGAACATCATGCCGAGTTCCCAGAACGGCAGTGTCTTCCTGGTGCGATGAAGCGCGAGAACTTCCGTTCTCACATGAAATTGCGCCAGGAAGATGCTGCCGTTCCATGAGCTCAGTGCGATGTTCTGTGGCCAGTAAGTAGTGGGAAAATGGCCTAGATCTAGGGCAGCCCTGACTGGGGCAGTTTTATGATTCTCTGGTTTGGAATAGTCTATTTTATTTTTTAAACTGTTTTAAATTCATTTTACCACTAGATTTTAAAGTTTTTACTAGACCTTGTACCTTATGGTTCTGTAAACTTATAATGGCCAATGGCAAAATACAATAAAAATTCTGATTCTGATTCATTACTCATCATACTGTGGTGCTCCAGGAGGAGGACAGGAAGGGTTGCCTGCCTCTGAGTGAAATTCTGAAATTCTACAGACCCTAACCCTTCCTGCCCCTCCTCTCTTCAAATTCCTCTTTGATCAAAATGGGATTGATTAGAAGCAGACTCCAAATTCCTACAAAGAGGAAATGAAATGGGTTATTGGGTTTCAGGGAGAAACTGGTAAAGAGGAATTAAGGGAATTTCTGTTAGCAACACTGCTCCATGCCCACTTGTAAAGGATCAAGATCTTTGTAGTGACTTGGAATGGAACGGATGCATTTTTGCAATAAGCACGCGGAAAAAATTATTGTCCTCCTCCTTGCTTCTCTTGCCTCTCTTTATGCATTTTACGTTATTTCACAAATTTGCATTTCTCCCATCAAATCTGTTATTCTTTCAAACATGAATACAGGTTCCTTTAAAAGAAAAACACCATATTTTACATAATTAATGACCCCTTTACATTTATTTATCAATTTTTATACCATGACAAAACTGAGGCTATCGTACTTTGGTCGCATCATGAGAAGACAAGACTCTCTGGAAAAGTCAGTAATGCTAGGAAAAGTGAGAAGCGGTAGGAAAAGAGGAAGACCTAAAACAAGATGGCTTGACTCAATAAAGGAAGCCACATCCTCCATGTTGCAGGATCTGAGTAAGTCTGTTAATGATAGGCTGTTTTGGAGGTCTTTCCTTCATAGGGTAGCCATAGGTACCCTCCCTTAGGCAAATTGATGGCACATAAAACACATACATACCATGAGGCCATTATATTAGAAACAAGACACAAAGAAACTTTCAAAATTAAAATAATCGGTACGATGCAAAGGACAACCACAGAAGAAGAGAACAACACTGCAAAATAAAACTGGGAGAGACCCTGTAAAAGAGTGCTTACTCGCCTTCCATCCTGCTGTTTTTCCTGACAGGCAGAGGGGAATCAGTGTGTGCGCGTGTGTGTGTGTGGGGGGGAGGACTTACCCCCCTCCCTTCTTGCTTTGCCTGCAGCTTGAGGCACAAATAGAGGCTCTATGCACATGGAAGTGCACCCCACCCCAGCCAACTAACTGTCTGTAGCCCAGGTCAGGAGTTTACAGTCTATGCCTGGAATGAGGAGTTAGGCTTCTGGGTGAATGGTCCAAGAACTGGTCAGTCTGAGATCATTAAAAGAAAAAAGATCTTTCTTTACCAAAATACACTCTCGAGACACTAAAACAAAACAATACTCAAAAACGATATCAAAGCACTGCAGGATATTACAAATCTAAGAAATGAAAACATACAAGACTAAGTTTTATAGTCACTGGTGTTACCTTGGCATTCTCTTCCTTGGAATGGACACACGCCTAGAGGAACTTGTTTGGGATCCCGTGGCTTACAGGAAGTGTCTCAGCTTCTTGCCCACTTCCTGTCCTGGGCAGCTATCATTGTGGCTGGCCCTTTGAGAAGTTAGAGAAGGGGTTTGGATTGGAATCCTCAACAATAGCCCTTATTCTTCATCACAAAGAAGAATAAATCAAATTTGTTAGGGCAGAATAGTCCACAGCTCTGGATCTCTGAAGGAAAAGGCACTGTTTTTATGAAACAGTAGAGTCCAGTAGCACCTTTAAGACTGACTAACTTTATTGTAGCATAAGTTTTCGAGACCCATAGCTCTCTTTGTCGGATGCATCTGACCAAGAGAGCTGTGGCTTTCGATAGCTTATGCTACAATAAAATTGATTAGTCTTAAAGGTGCTACTGGACTCTTTACTGATTTTATGGAGACCAATCTTGCCTAAACAGATGACTGAACTCAAAGCAGGACCCCATTCATTTTGAACAATACAGAGGTTCAAATTAGAGGAGTGCCTCTTTAGGAATACATGACTTCCACTGGTTTGCACTTACAAATTCATTCTCCGCATTTACAATTTGGTTTTAAACTTTTCAGTTTTTCAAGCTATTATTTTAGTAACTTTCAAACTAATTTTTATTCTCATACACCCTATGTAGAATACACATGCACTGTAAATCCCTGCAGAAAATTACATATTCTGCAACGGTAAAGGTCATATTTGTAGGTGAAAACAATCCATCTTAACTTCCTTTTCTGAATGGAAACCTACTGTTTCTCAAAGACAGCTCCAAAACTATAATTAAAGCTGATTTTTTTCCTTAAAGGGAAAAAAATAGAAATATTAACAGCCTGACAAAAAGAAACTTTCCAATTTTCAGCTTTGGAATGGGTGAGAAGCACATGCTACTGAAGTGGTAATCCTTACACACTGTATTTTGTGTGCTGAGAAATTCAAACAGCTCTCATCCAGAGAAAAATGCTAAAAGAAAAAATTTAAAAAAATTAAATATGAGGCATGAGTTGCCAGTCGTAGCTGGCAACCTGCCAGCAGAGTTTGAGAGATGGAGACAATTGTGTTGGTGTCATGTGTCATTTCCAAAGAAAAACTGGAAGTGACATCATTGAGCCCAGGGCCGTCGTCACACGGGCATCTGTTCCGTTAAATTTATAGCATATAGTGTCATCGCTGATATCGGCACAGTAACGTTTCTTTGGGTCACCTCGCGTTTCTTCACGCTCCCAGCTGTCCACACCTAAGCGCTCTGTTCCATTCTCTCTAAAGGGCGCAGAAGCAGCTCCTCCCCCCCCCCTTTTCAAAAAAATTTTTTGGCGTTTAATTCCGCTATAACGGAATAACATTAGATAAACATGCCGGTAGCCCAACCTAGAACGACACTGATAGGTTGCCCTTTTTTCCCACCCATGGAGTGGCCAGAACATTGGTTGACCCTTTTACTTTTCCAATTTTGAAATTATATAAATAGCTCTTTGCCTGCCGAAAACTCTAATGGCAATTCAGTCATTTTTATTTGTTTTCTTCAGCAGAAAATTTTCATTGTGTGATGTCGTTATAGCGATATAAGGACATTATTACAAAAAAAAAAAGGGAGAGTCGCAGGAGAAAGGGATTCTGGGATTGAGGAGAGAAAAAAAGGGTGGGCCTATGGCGTGGCGAGGCGAAAAACATCGATGTGAGGCATTCACACTGAGGCGCAAAATACCGCGACTATCAAGCACAAAGCAGAAGAGAGAAAATCGCATCAGTGTTGGAATAAGGTGGGTGTTTGCCAGGAAATTGCACCATTTTCACGCTAAATAGAAGCCCGTGTGACGACGGCCCAGGTGAGGCTCTAGGCTTCACCAAAAATTCTATGGTTTAATCATAGAGTCTGGGGTGAAGCCTAGAGCATTGTCCCTGTGTGATGACATCATTTCTAGTTTGCAATCCTGACCATTTATCCACCACCACCCTGTTTGGTGGTAGAGAACAGTGGACCCAGCCAAGAGGTCTCCTGCTATAGCAAGAGGTCTATAGCAAGAGGCTCCTGCTATAGCAGGAGACCTGCCTGCTTCCTCAATGGAGCCAATGGAGCATTTTTCTGTCCCCATCAGAAGATGAGATTTGACTCTTAAACAAATTCCATCTAGCACTTCTGCCAGCTCTTTTGAATGACAAGAGAACTGCATGCAGAGCAACCACACTCCTTCTCATACAACTCATGCCAAGGATGGCCCATGGCTGTATTCTTCTAAGAGCCAGAAGTATACTTTGCTGCTATAGATAATATGTAATGGTGAATTATTAGACCCTAGAGCAGTGTTAGTGTCAGAAAGCAGGAAGAACTTCCCAGTTAGGGGAAACATATGCAGAGGCATAACCACAAGCTCAATTACCCTGGGAGATGATAAGACTTTTAAGGCCTCTGATGCATCTAGGTAACACATAGGCATGTGGAGTTCTCTCAGACTAACAGAGAACATTTGCCCTGGAGGAAAAGCCAGCTTCAGAGGATGGGTTGTATAGCATCACATCCCCACCAAGCTCCTTTTCCTCCCCGAACTCTGTCCCTCCAAGCATCACCCCTAAATCTCCAGCCATGTCCCACTCTGGAACTGGTAACCCTAGTTCAGAAGCGTGCAGCTTCTCATAGCTGGATACTGGTTGCTGAGCGAGATGGGGCCTTGGCCTGAACCCGTGTGACTCCTCTGATGTTTATTCTTTATGATGGGCAAATATTTTCCATTTGTTATTTGGTAGGACCACTGGAGCCCCATCCGTTGACCATGGAGCTGTAACTGTCAGGCACCCACCCTTGATCCTTAGGGCTGAATCCATGTGGAGATAGAATTTGTGTAAGGAAATGGCACCCTCTCTCTCCATACTCCTGTCCACATTTTTTAGCCTGAATGAATATAACAACAACAACAACAATAACATTTGATTTATATACCATCCTTCAGGACAACTTAACACCCACACAAAGTATGTTATTATCCCCACAACAATTACCCTGGGAGGTGGGTGGGGCTGAGAGAGTTCTGGAAGTGCTGTGACTAGCCCAAGGTCACCCAGCTGGTTTCAAGCAGAGGAGTGGGGAATCAAACCCAGTTCTCCAGATTAGCATCCTGCTGCTCTTAACCACTATACCAAACTGGCAGTCAATGTGGCATAACTTCGGCAATAGTACCAGCCCCCCACCCCACAATTCACTGCAGACGCAACACAATGTTCTGGAAGGTTCTCCATTGTTCTTGCACAATCAAACCTATGCACTTTCTGTTCTGCAAATCTTGATGGCCCCTCACACCCTTTGCCTCAGCTGTATGGCAATGTCTGGGGCATGCAAAATGAGGAGGAGTGGGTAGAGTGCTGGGTGTGGTTATTGGCTCCTGCAGATAGAGATGTTCTCAGCCAAGCCTGCTTACAGGGATCATCTGACTGCAGCAGCAGCCCCCCCCCTTTCTCTCTGGCTCCGAGTCCTGGCATTCCTCATTTGCTAAGCATCCACATCTATTTTGCTTACATGTGCAAATGTTAAGCAGTGAATCTTTGCAGGATATATTCCTGGCATCTAATTCTTGGTACTGCTGTTTATAGTCTTCCAAGAGAACTCGTATGATACTGAATGGAGATATATGCCATTAAAGCAATTTGAAGGCACAAGGAATAAGGCAGTGTCTTCTGCATTATCCGTGTAAATAAGAATAAAATTTGCCATATTCCTTCTTTGCCAATTAGGCAGGTAATTTTTATTCCTTAATGAGATACAGTCCAAGGGGAAGCAGTGTATGAGTGTGTGCTGTGCTTTGCTTTGCTTTGCTTTGCTTTGCTTTGCTTACTCCAAGTGCAGCCCTAGGCAAACTGCTTTCCCAAGAGGAGAAAAATCAATTTGAATAAAATATATCCTTCCTAAATTTAATGAATAACTGGGAGAACCTGAAGCATGTTGTCATGGAGGCTCCAGTTTAAAACTATAAGACAATTATGGGGAAGAAAAACAGGGTGGGGTGGGGGAGGAATATGCTGGCTTCTAAGCAGCAATGATTAACTGTTGGGTCAGGGAGTGGTGTCGTAAATAAAGGTCGCTGCGCTCTATTGTTTGGTTTTCTGTGAGAGTTTTCTGATGTGCAGCCTCTTCTGTTGGCTGTGGGGTTGCTAGGCTCAACCCGGGGGATGGAAGGGTAGCGGGGTGGGGGGGGGGTGACAACGAGGGAGCACTCGGCTCCTGGGAATGACTTCAGTCCCACAACACAGAAGTTCGTTGGAGCGCATTCCCACACCTTCCCCCTGCCAGGTAGGTGAGAGAAGGTGCGGGGCAGAGGCTGGGAGCAGGGGACTGCTGTCCCTGTTTGGCTGCTAGAATAAATGATAGTTTATTCTCAGGACTGAACTTAACAGTTACATGGTGAACTATCTCCAAAGCGAGACAATAAGCCAGTAAACCATCTCTGGGGTGTGACGATGAACTAGGAAGTTATCAACTATGATTGACAACTCACAAGGTGGAGGGGAGAGGCTATCAGTTCTCTGAATTGCCTAAGAATAGGAAAGTGGTTAAGAGGCGATCGATAGGGTGGGTTGCACTGATTAACTCAAGAACTCCGGGAAGGCCCTATTGTAGCAGGACCCTCAGCGGGCCTCCGTGGCATGGGAGGGGGTGAGCTGGCCTTGCCTGTCATTCCCCATGTTTGCACTTTCCATCTCCCAACTGGGATCTGGCTTCCAAGTGTCTGCATGCTTGGGCAGCAGCTTCCATGTTTTCTGCCTGCCTGGCCAGTAGTTTTGGCGCTTGAAGCACATTCAGAGAAGGGGATTATGGCATAACCATAATCATAAGCCTTCTAATATTATGGGGGCAGGTCTGACCACTGACACAAATGCGTGCTGCATGTATGATTCTGCAGTGGCTCCTAACATCCTGTATGAGAAGCTGCAATCCTGCAAAGAAGCAGTTTCAGAAGGGAGTGGGGCTGGATTTAGTCCCCTTCACACAGACTTTGCTGCTGAATGGCTGGTCATGGGAGCTTTTAGAAAGAACCACATGAGCCCCAACGGTTGCACATGCGAGCTGCTGGACTGGAGCCCATGTGCTTATCTGAATTGTTTCATTCCATTGAACTCTGCCCATTTCCACTCCATTTCCAAAGGCTGACATTTTCTGCCACATTTCTTAATGAAATTTGAAATTAAAAAAAACATTTTAATGTGTGAAATTAGCTTTAAAACCAGAAAACTGAGCAGTCCACAATACAGAAATTGTTCATAATGTCAGGATTTTAATTTTATAATTCATCACTGTTTGACATGCTGCCATGTATTACTACCTTTCCACTCAAGTTACCAGCTGTATCCATATCTATACAATCAGTGTATAGTGTACACTTGATTTTTTTCTAGATCTACATTGAGTAATTCTAACGTGACTTTCAGCACCCATACAACTGACTATGGGATTGAAGCTGCACGTTCTGTGTGGGATCGCCAGCCTCCAGATGGGGCCTGCCGATTTCCTGGAATTACAACCGGTCTCCCAGTGATAGAGATCCAGCCCCCCTGGAGAAGATAGCTGCCTTGGAAGGTGTATTCTATGGCATTATACCCTGCGGAGGTCTCTCCCTCCTCACACCCACCTGTAGTGAAATTTCAGAAGACCTTTGTATTTTGAGGAGTCTGGCGGTGTGCCACAATCCTTCCATCTTGCCCAGTTCATGCCAGAGCCTGAAGACAGCCAACTAACATCTACTGGTGGTCCCGGGGCCCAGGGAGGCTAGACTGGTCTCGACCAGAGCCAGAGCCTTTTCGGTCTTGGCTCCAGTCTGGTGAAATTCTCTATCAGAAGATATGTGGGGCCACCAGGAT
Organism: Eublepharis macularius; assembly: GCF_028583425.1. Taxonomy (NCBI): domain Eukaryota; kingdom Metazoa; phylum Chordata; class Lepidosauria; order Squamata; family Eublepharidae; genus Eublepharis; species Eublepharis macularius. The sequence goes on from NC_072792.1 coordinate 7,101,155, forward strand.
CTATCGTTCTGGTGGGCCTGCAAAACAGATGTTCCACCAGCCATATAGTTTAGTCATCCAGAAAGCCTCCCAACTGGCCTCTTGTTGAGGGGGGGGGACGTAATCATCTGACTCCCCATATGAGTTATAGTTTGACTGAAAGACTTGTTCCCCCTCCTTTTTGCCCACCCCTTTGTGTATTATTGGCAGGGATGAAGTGTAAGGTGGCTGTCTGGGGTTGGTGTTAACAGGAATTCTGTGGTTTTATTGAAGCTTTAATGTAAATTATTTTTTACTGTTGTAACCTGCCCTGAGCCTGCTTGTGGGGAAGGCAGGATAGAAGTTTAACAAACCAACCAACCAACCAACCAACCAACCAACCAACCAACCAACCAACCAACCAACCAACCAACCAACCAACCAACCAACCAACCAACCAACCAACCAACATGCCTTCTTGCTATACATGAATATGCCTTGCAATGCTATACTGTTTTTCTGCTGATGAAAGCTTTAAACTTACTGTGTTTGTTAATATCTTCTGGTTCCAGGCATGATGTCTGGAGGGGTTTAGATTGGGCACCTGGTACATAAATTAACACAATCATCACCTGGTAACATAAATTAATGCAATCATCTCTTGGGCTAGTGCCAGACGTCTGGCTTATCAGTTAGCCTTGGACAATCAAGACGGCCTTGATACTAAACGTATTTCTATCCTTGAAATTCCCTTTTCCGTCAATTAATAATCTTCCCTTTAATTATCTCCCCTTTTGAAGGAAATCAAAGGGCCAGGTGGAACTAGGTGGTTTTAAACTATGTAAGGCTGTTTCCTCATCTCCTTAAAATAGCGGCACGCTCCCGGAACACTGGCGTCTTCTTCACGTGATGTTTTTCTTAAAATGGCTGTGGGGTGTTTTTTCAGCACATATCCTGCGAAGAAGCCAACAGTGTTCCAGGAGCGTGCCGCTATTTTAAGTAAGTGAGGAAATGGCCTAAGTCTCAGTAAGCCCCCACTTTAGCTGGAGTTCAGCACAGACTTGAACTGGTGAAATGCTGTGCAAGCTTGGCCATTGGAGTCTGCCCATTGTCATACGGAACTGAAGTTGGCGTCATAATCATCAGGTTGTATCTTTCCTCTGTTTTGTTATTGTTCTTATATGCTGTATGTTTCTCCTGTTATTGTGTCTTTGCATGTATGGTCTGTCTTGCTTGTTGAATTTATTTTTGTATTTCACTTGCTTTTGTTTAATAAAATTGCTTTCCTTTCACACCTGCATATTCATTGCTGTCAAATACTAAAAGAATCTTTTGCTCCTTGGCAAAACCCCGCCCTCCTCAGGCTCCACCCCCAAATCTTCAGGAATTTCCCAACTCAGGGTAGATAGCTTCTTGATATCGATTCAGCGAAATGGCTCTCTCTGGCTGGTTGTTAGGCTCAGCCTGGCACCCCTGTTTTATTTTCCATTTGAATTTGTACTTCTAGATTTGCTCCGGCCATGAAATACAGATGTTCTATTTCAAGTCTTATGGAGAAGTGTGATGTAAGATACTCATGCTAGCAATGAAAAGGAGCAGAGCCTTTTTGACAGTAGCCCCAAGACTCTGAAATGGACGCCTGGAGGAGATATGATGCTGTAAGGTTCCCACTATCATTTCAGAGGAAGGAGCAGTGCTGATGTCTTTTTCTGATACCGAAGTAATAGGCAAAAAAAGGTTTTATGATTATTGCTATTGCTGCAGATCTCTGTGAAATACACAGGAAGAAAGTCTGAATGTTCCTAAAGCATCGAGGAACTAATCACAACGTTTCAGGTGAATGAATGAAGTGACTGTAGTGCTGTAAGCTGACAGAAAGGCAGCTGGGTATTAGAGACTGGCTGCCTATTAAACTTAGTCTTACCAACCTCCAGGGAGGGCCTGGAGTGCTCCTGGAGGTACAACTGATTTCCAGACCACAAAGAACAGTCTCTGGGAAGAAATGGCAGGAGTGTGCTATAAGACATCACATCCCTGCCGATCTCCCTGCCTCCCCCAAAGTCTGCCCTCTCCAGGCTCCATTCCCAAGAATTGCCCAAACTCACGTGAGAGCAACGCTATGATAGGAGAGCTGCAGAATGTTTTGAAAACATGGAACAAACTTCCATGTTCTACACAGCTCCAGATAGTGTGTGTGTGAAAATATGTGGATAAATGAGTTTATTATATTTTAATAGTGCTTTTCACCTCAAACAGTTTCTTCCAAAGTGGCCCATGTGGTATACAGATGACATAAGATACAAACAATACGTCTCTGGGTATGTAGGGCTTCTCTGTGGGAAATGTATACAGGTATAATTAGGCTGTGCCATTACTTCACCCCCACCCACCAATGGCATTCATGGTGTCTTGTGGGAGAAATGGAACATATGATGTTTTTGTTCAGTGGAGATTTGCTAGGACTTTACTGAAGCTACTTGTGATCTCTTGGATTGTGTGAACCAGACCTTTTTTTCAGCAGGAAAGAGGTGGAACGGAGTTCCAGAACCTCTTGAAAATGGTCACATGGTTGGTGGCCCCGCCCCCTGATCTCCAGACAGAGGGGAGTTTAGCTTGCCCTCCGCGCTGCAATCTCAACTCCCCTCTGTCTGGAGATCAGGGGCGGGGCCACCAGCCATGTGACCATTTTCTCCGAGGGCAACCCACTGAGTTCCACCACCTCTTTTCCCAGAAAAAAAGCCCTGGTGTGAACAATATCCGGCACCTTTCTGGTAATAAAATAAGTTGCTCTTCATATAGTAGGAAGCCATGAAGTTGCTTCCCCATAGAAATACATTAACAAAGAGTGGCAATATGGTTCCGATTCTGATTAGTGAATTTCTGAGCGTGCATTCCTAGCCAAAGTCCCATGGGCAACTTTCCTCCCAGCAAAAGATCACTCGCAGTCTTGAGTCCCAAATATTTTTGGCTCCCCTTCAGATTTCTGGCAACCCTCCAATGGGTCCTTTCCCACAGCCCAAAAATATAATCCTGTATACAAGTTTACTAATAGTCTTAACTGTGGAATTGAACATACATCTTTGGGGTTGAAATAGACATTGCATTTTGTGGTTGGTATGAGCACTAATTAATACTTCCATTTTTAAAAAAATGACAAATGCAAGCCAGTACAATCTATAGTGAAGGAAAAAAACAATGAAAATACACAAGTGTGTGCAGAGACTAGCAAGTGAGAATATGCTAGCTACAAGTTACAAGTACTAGGATGATGGAAGTATTGGTAAGCTCCCCAGAGAAGAAAGGAATTGTTTAGAGAAGGCCAAGGGAACATAACGAGGAATAATGGGATGAAAATGAGTGTGGGAAAAAATGTAGGGTTTCTATGCGGGAAAGCTTCCTGTGCAGTCTCTTTGTCTTCTGTGACCTCCCTAAGGAGCAATTGGAAGCCAACTGTTTGAATAATTTAATACTAAACTGGATAAACCACAGAAAAGTACAGTAGGGAGCAATCCTGCAAAGACTTCCTACAGGTTACAGTCAGAACGAGTCACAGACTTGCTATTCAGACAGATTTAAGGATTTTTTGGACAGAGCAGGTCGAAACATCTGATCTAGGATTAGTAATTTGAAAAAGGCTGCATCAATTTTCTGTTTGCACCACTTCACAAACTAACCCACAATCCAAAAGACATCTTTTTCTTCCTTAACCCATGTTCAGATACTGGGATCAAACAAAAGCGAATAATACAATCATAGAATCCTAGAGTTGGAAGGGGTCTTACAAACCATCTAGTTCAACCACTGTCCAATGCAGGAACATCCCTGAACATCCCTGACAAGTATTTGTCCAGCTGCTCCTTGAAGACTGCCAATGAGGGGGAACCCACCGCACCCCTAGGCAGCCGCTTCCACTGCTGAATTACTCTTAACGTAAAGCTTTCCTAATGTCTAGCTGGTACCTTCCCTCCCATTGTTTCAAGTCCTATCCTCTTCTGCTAACAGGAACAGCTCCCTTCCCTCATCTAAGTGACAGCCTTTTAAACATTTAAAGAGAGCAATCATGTCCCCCCTCAACCTCCTCTTCTCCAAACTGAACATTCCCAGGTCCCTCAGTCTTTCCTCGTAGGGCTCAGTCTCCAGACCCCTGATCATTCTTGTCGCTCTCCTCGGCACCCTCTTGATTTTGTCCACATCCTTTTTGAAGCGAGGCCTTCAGAACTGCACACAATACTCCAGATGGGGCCTGACCAACATGAGAGACGACATCCTGTGATTTGGATGTTATGCCTTTCTTGATACAGCCCTGGACTGAATTTGCCTTTTCTGCTGTTGCATCACACTGAGTGCTCGTATTTAGCTTCCCATCCATCCATACCCCAAAATCTTGTCCACACACACTGCTATTCAGAAGTATATCTCTTGTCCAGAATGCATGCTTTGCATTTTTTGTTACCTAGGTGGAGAACCCGGCACTTATCCACGTTAAATCACATCTTATTCTGATTGGCACAGCACGACGATGTCACTTCTGGAAGTGATGTCATTGTGCAGGCCCCAGGAGCATGCTCAAGAGGCCTGTTCCCCTACCTTTCACCCCCACTGGCCTGGTGAGTGATGGCATCAAGCAGAGGTGGGGGGAGCAGGGGACCCCCTGCCTCTATGGCAGCCCTAACCAGATCATTTATAAAAATGCCTAGGATAGAAACCAGGGGAAGAAAGTTACCTGGCCAAGGTTGGGGAATTCCAGGAAATTAGGGGGCACAGACTTCCATAGAGCCCCCCACCCCTCCAAAGCAGCAATTTTGTCCAGGGCAACTGATCACTATAGCCTGGAAACCAGTCGTACTTCCAGGAACTCTCCAGGTCCCACCTGGAGGTTGGCAACCAAAGAAAATACTTACCCCTGCTGCCTGGATGCTGAGGCAGGCCCTTCCTGTCCCTCTCCTGTCCAGCTGCTCCTTGAAGACTGCCTTTCAAGGGCAGAAAGCTGAATTAAGCAGGGAAAATGCTGAAACAGAAGCAAATTAGAAGGGCTGGAATACACGCAATTAACTAAATTATTATTGATAACTGTCATTACGAAGTACATATGGCTGTTTGATCCCCCAAACATACAACTAAACAACGAAGAAACATAATATCCCTGCAAAACCCCAGTGGAGGAACTGAGGTTAGACGCGCTCTCTCTGATTTAAAGAGGGACTCGCACAGTGGGATGTGCTGGGGGGTGGGTGGGGGAATGAGAACATTGAAATAAAAAGCAATTTGCTCTTCTCGTAATTGTATTTCCCTTGCTATTACTCCTAATTATTGAAGAGAGTTAAGGTTGAAATGAACTGACTGTTTTAAAAAGAACTTGGGTGTTTAACATCATCCTTTGGGGCATACACAGAATCGGCAGGAGGCGCAGGGCTTGGCAGCGTAACATATGGAGACGTCGTCGTAGATCAGAAATGCCAGCCTTTCACTTTCTGTAACCACGGCATGTTTATTTAAGTATTTATACTCTGCTTTTTCTCCAAAAATGGTCCAAAGCAACTTACAACAAGAAAAATAAATAAATAAACAACTGTACAGCAAACAAGATAAAACAAACACATCTCAGGCCACTCCTGGACTCACTGGCTGGCTTGACGGAAGAAACAGGCTGCAGAACAAATGCCTGTTGGCTGTGCTCTCACTTGAAATGGTTCCTGAGACAGGAAGGGGGAAAAGAAAGCCAAGAAGATGCTCCGCAAACACACGGCATGGTCTGAGCAACTCACCCCAGGGAAGGGCTGGCGAAGGGGGTCAATCAGAGCAAGGAAAGGAGCTGATTATCTGGAGAAAGCCTCAACTTGTGGAACCGGCAGAGAGCCTCATGCCTCAAGTATGGGGGGCCTGAGGTGTGTGCTCCCCAGATGGAGTTTCCAGAACTGCTGTTGGCACATCAAGCTGAGGTGCAAAGTTAGTTGCAATCCTATTCTCTCCTCCGCTATAGCTAAGAAGCAACAAGAAGGCTGTCATTTGGGGATGCCCCGTCAGCTTTGGGAGCGATAAATTTACAGCGTCTCATTTGGTTGTTCTGAAAGCAAAAGCTTTCTAACACCATTAAAATTGACCAAAATATTACAAAACTATTTGCAAGCTTTCAAGTTCTTGACATCTCTTTGTCCAAAAACAGGAGCGAGGAAAATGCATTGCCTATGGCAGAGTCAATGGCAAAGACGCAAATCTGCAGCTGTAATCTGAAACTGGAACAGAGAATGTGCTGCAGGATAAACTGATGTGGTACGTGAAAGAAGTCTGTAACTTGCACCAGAAATTGAGAGGGGTAAAGGTGCATTCTATGAATGGGAAGAGCAGCTGTGTGTTAAGTGCCTCTATTGCCAAGTGAGAAAAAATGCTTTCAATTAACAAAGTTGAAGATTAATTTGATAAGTAAAGAGTCTAAGCGAGTAATATTACCTAGTGGATAGATGGCAAGCAACCCCAAGGCCAAGCGGAGAGCGTTCTTTCTCCAGCGGAATTATTCTCTTTGATGAGCAAATCTGGTGTTTTGTTTTGTTTTTAATTGTGTCTTTGCCTTGCAAACAATGAAGACTCTTGACGAACAGAACAATCCTAAACAGAGTTATTCCATTGCAAGCCCATTGATTTCAATGGGCTTAGACTGGTATAACTCTGTTTAGAATTGCATGTTCAATGAAGATGGCCACCCACAATTTCAAGGCTTAGATACACACCACATTTTTGTGCAGATTATTAAAGATTGTCTGACTCGGACACTCAGAGAAGACGTGGCAGGAAAGCTGATGAAGTGTTGCATGGCTATCTTGCTAAAGGAACATGCAAAGAGTATATGCAGCAAAAGGTAAAATGACTTTGAAATGCATGTTACAAAGGCTGTCTTTTTCATTTTTCTGCCTGGTACACATTTTTCTTGGTCTGATTTTTTTTTATTTCACTCCTATTTAGTTAGAAATGTTTCTTTGTTTTCCTTATATGCATGCATGCAGATTGAACATGGCAAATAAGTAATAAAGACACACAGTTTGGCATGCACATGAATGTTGGAATTGACCGTGAGATCATTTCCTGATTTGCTTAGCAGAAAAAAAACCCCTTGAAAAACAGTAGAATATCTGGACAGATCAGTAAATAAAGGAAAATGAAAGTTTTACTGAGGGTGAGGAGCAGAAACTATGTACTGAGTTTTATATTTCATTTCACAAGCAGAAATTCTTGCTACCCAGCTGAGTCAAAGATTGAAAACAAAACGAATTGTAATTGAATTTCTTGTTAGCAAAAAACACATCCTTCTTATATTTGTACACACAGAGAAGGAGAGAGAGAGAAGTACTGTCTAACTAATCCACATTTACGAGTACTATCTGTAATTAGGCTTACCAATTTTGGATTGGAAAATCTTCTGGAATTTCAGTTGATTTCCAGATGACAGATTGCATGTGTGTATGTGTGTGTGTGTGTTTAGTTGGCATAAGAGTCTGTGGAATTCTAATGTTACAAGGGAATATGCAGGGCTTTTTTCTGGGAAAAGAGGTGGTGGAACTCAGTGGGTGGCCCTCGGAGAAAATGGTCACATGGCCGGTGGCCCCGCCCCCTGATCTCCAGACAGAGGGGAGGTTAGAGTGCCCTCCTTGCCACTTAGTGGTGCGGAGGGCAATCTCAACTCCCCTCTGTCTGGAGGTCAGGGGCGGGGCCACCAGCCATGTGACCATTTTCAAGAGGTTCCGGAACTCCGTTCCACCGCATTCCTGCTGAAAAAAAGCCCTGGGAATATGAGTGGAGAAAGTTTTAAAGTTTTAATTTGGAGAATGTCACATACTTGAAATAACCCCCTTGCTGAACTGGGGTGGTTTCCCCATGTCTTAAAAATAGCACCCCACTCACAGAACGCTGGCAGCTCCTTTGCTTCCACAACAGAGGCAGGCAGCTGTGATTCTGCTGTTGTAGTGCCACGAAAATGAAATCATAACTGTCTGCCTCCATTTTGGAAATGGTGACTTCAGAAATCACGCAAAAGAGCCACCAGTGTTCCATGAGTGGGGCACTATTTTTAAGGCGTGGGGAATAATGAAAAGAAGCCAAACGGGGTCATTTGCATACTACAGTGTGGTCCTCTTTGTGCTGAAGAATACAACATTGTTTAATTTTTAAAAAACAAAATATGGACTTCCATTCCATTTTGACAATGCTTTTACATGTGAGGAAGTGGAACAAAGAAGTTGGTGTCCTCTGAATATAACAAGCCAACTGGTGAGGGGTTTGGGTCTGATAAGAATTCTACTATTCAGAAATGGGAACCTGGGGTTAAAATAATCAATCGATGTCTTAATTTCAGGGCAATTTCTAGCTTATCTCAGTAAATGTTAATATTTACCAGTAAAAATGGAAATGTAAGGTAAATTGGATCATTTCACATTTTCTTGTGATATAATCTGCCCTGAGTCTCAGTGAGAAAGGTGGACAATAAATTACATAAATATAAATAAATAAATCTTATACTTGTTTTCAACATTTGTATTAAAACTTGATAAAAGTCATCCTTGGCCAATGGACAGACAAACAGAGATCTTCGACACAGTCATGATTGTTAGACAAACTGACCTCAATGTTTTGAGTTGCTGATGTGGTTTTCATCACTCACAGCTTTTGTGAAAATTCTTCTTGAGCACTATTTTGAGTCGCTTTGAAACTTCGCTGTAGCCACTTACACTGCAGGATCAGGTCATGCCTTAGCAGTAAGAAACAAATACATTGCAACTTTGGGCCCAATGCACCTAAGTAGAAAGTCTGAACACAAAAATCTGACATGATTTTTTGTTTTGTTTTAATTATGCATCTTGGCAGTGGCAGATGTAAAAATCAGGTATGGGAAAGAATTCCAGTCTTGCAAATGAACATCTGTAAATTTACTCAGATGCATTTGAATAGCTAAGCGAGTGGCTGATTCTCTGATTGCAGCCAGAGAGCGGAATGCAGTTTGGACTGGTGGCCTATCAGAACATCTCTGCCAATTGGTACACTTTGACTACAATCCTAAGGACACTTTCCTGGGAAGAAGCATCACTGAATAAAATGGAATTTCCTTCTGAGTAGACCTGCTTCGGCTTGTTCCTTTTAGGCCCTATCAAGCCAAACTGTCATCTTCCCCCTGCCCTGTACTGCTCAAGGCAGCCGTTCAGCGCCTGGTGAGCAGCACCTGGCTGGATGAAATCATTCTGAAATTTGCTCACTTGCCAAAGGCAGTCTTCAGCATTGCCTGGGCTGTGTGGGTATTCAGTGTCCAGTCCCTCTCTATTAAGGAAGCCTTGGGACAATTCTGATACTTTCTTCAGTGACCAAACATGAGCACCATCATGTAGAGAATAGTTTTTCTTACTCAGTTCCAGGTGTGGCTGTAGAAATAAACATACGTCCTTTCAAAGGTATTCTTCTTTTTAAAAATACTTTAAGTTCTCTAGACATGCAGACACCCAGTTTTTGGAGCTAAAAATATAAATTTCCTCTATAGTGATCTGCAATACTACCAGAGGACTAGGTCATGCCTGTGTCTCTGAACTGCTTGTTTGCCATTTCCACTGCATCTTTTCCTGAGATAAAAATATCTGTTGGATTTCACAAGGGGTTCATGTTGGTTAAGGAATATTACAGTTACTTCAAGCAAGCTTGCATGATGTGCAGTATAAGTATTGGGGGAGGTTGATGAAGGGCACCAATCTTCCATCCAGTTAGTCTATAACTGTCCCATTGCTTTTAATAGGAATCTTCGAGAGTAAATAGGTTGCAGCGAAAGATCCTTCTGGGACCGTTTCTCAAGCTATATTTCACTGGGAAAAGGTCATGTCTTCATAGGGGAAATACAGGGGTCAAGTTACAAAGTAAAATATTAAAATATAACCCAAATTGGTATTTATTATCAATGTACACAAAGTTCAAATTAAAAACAAGTTAAAAACATAGGGCCTGAATAGCAGGCTACATACATATGTTAAAAATAGGTACACCATTCTCCATGAATACAGTCAACTGACCAACACAATGTCAGAACGGTTGTCCTGTTCCAGTAGAGCCACGGTTGGCTGCTGGCGTGCTCGGGTATTGACTCTAAACTTCGCCGACTGTCCACCTGTGATAGCGTGAACATCATACTAGCCCTCCGTTCCCTCGTCTCCCTTGGTCTCGCACCCCACTGCGTCGGGGTGGGTACGGAAAACAGTGGTTCGGCTGTAGCTCTGGGCCGGGTATCTGCACTGCTGGGAGCGAGGGTGTAAATAGTGGTAACAGAGGAGCCGTTGCCTCTTGGTACGGGTCCTTGAGGTTCCAATCCTTGAGAGCCGGGGGAGGCATACGGGTCAAACAAAGGATCCCTGAGCGGGACAGCTTTGGAGTCCGTCTGATCCGGCTTAGGCATGGGAAATGTGATTGGTAACAAAATGTCAGAACTGTGGCTAGATAATGTCCTTACTCCAGACTACCTTCTGCAATCAGACAAAAGCCCGTTGTTTTCAAAAGTTTACTGAAGAAAGAATGCATTATAGTCCACGAGCCTGAATACAATATTCAGGATGGTACATGTGAATTGTTACCAATGACAGGCAAAGCCTAAGGTACAAAGTAACAGATCTCAGCAGGCCCAACCTCCCCCCCATAGTTCTCATAACAATCCCTTTGAAGCTCGGAAAGTGAAAGTCCTTCGAGGCTGGAACAGTGGTAGCCAAAACATTCCTCTTCTGGAGATAGCTGCATGGGAACGTCCTGGCACCTGGGAAGAAAGCACTCATAATACTGAAAGGATTAAAATGGAGTCTCTTTGGTACTAGCATACCTGAACATGACATACAAAACAGACCATTCATGTTTCAGCCCCAAGGCCTTCTTCAGTAGTCAATCGTACAAACACACCCACACATCCAGAAACCAATATAGAAATGCTCCTGAGGCTCTTATCTCTTGTATTGTGTGGTATAATACAAGTTGGCCACTTGTTTGTAACTGCAGATTGATCAAACATGCCCAGAAACATTGGAAACCAAGCCTCAGAATATAATATCAAATGAAGAGCATTGTGTGAGCACAGTCACTTTCTGAAGCTGTCCATGGCCTGCTGCAACAATTTGTATTATACCACACAATACAAGAGATAAGAGCATTGGGAACATTTCTGTATTGGTTTCCGGATGTGTGGGTGTGTCTGTTTACCATAAATATTGTACAATTCACCACCGAGGAAGGCCTTGGGGCCGAAATGCAAATGGTCTGTCGGCTCAGCCCCAGACCTCATCCCGAGTGCCTTGCGCACTGTACAGCCAAAGCCCTCCCCCCAGTGTCAGGCTACGGATGACAGGATATGGCAGACAGATCCCTGGACCATTGCAGCAAGACACAGGTCCTTGGTTAAATAGTTTTTATTCATAAATCAGATCATTTCCATATATATGTCCATAGGACTACTCAGAAGCAAGGTAAGCATCTGAGCAGCAAGAGTAGAAGTTAATAGGAATGACATCATGTGAGAGAGATTTCTCTTTTAACATTCGAGTCTGCTCTTCCCCCCCCCTCCCAATTATAAACAAGGGTTTGGAGCTCTCCTGGTGTGAGAACGTTCCACATATTTGTAATATCAAAGTGAGTCACTAAGAAGCAAGACATAGCAAAGGCTGAGAGTACAAGGTCATAAACCCTGGAAGCCATTACAGTCCATCAGAGAAACACCTGTGGAAGCCTGTAAGGGAAATAATTATAACTCAGCACAGAAGGATCATTCACATTGGCAATGATGGGGCTCAGACATGACACCCAGGGCTGTCCACTAAGCAAAGCCTGAGTTCTTCGGGGCATTGCTTGGATGGAGGAGCTGGGGCACAGAGGGCGAGCACGCACACTTGCACCTCACAACCCCAACCCTGCCCTCCTCCCTCCCACTCTGCACTCTGCTTTCCCCACTCGAGCCAGGCCAGGCCGGGTGGGCCTGGACACTTCCCTGCACTGCTACCAAATGCTGAAATGTTAAAAAAAAGGGGTGGACAAAGTGGTTGGGGAGCTGAGGAGGATGGGTGTGGTCAGATCTGCACAGCCTAATCAGCTCCTGAGGAAAAGAAGAATGAGGGGAGAAGCAAAAAAAGGACAAAAGTATTCACACTGGCATTAATCGTGTCAGCCACAAGTCGGCAGCGGCTTCAAAATTAAAATCATGGTATGTCCACGGGGCGGGGGGGGGGGGGTCGAAGATACCGTGGACGAAGAGCGGCACTGCATCCCACGACTAGCTTGCAAATGTGAAACCTCTGCAAATATGGGACGTGAAACAGGAACGGATACGCTGTAAAGTAGGAATGTGAAAGGTACCTAAGATGAAGCACCACCTTCAGACATCCTGGCGTATAACAGTAATGGAGCCATGACTTAATGTTGTGCTTAATTATAACTGAGAATAAGAATCCTGAAGCCCCGAAGTGGAAGGCAGAGAGAAGCCAGGAAACAAATGACAGCAATATGCACAAGAAACCTTCTCCTCCTTCCATTTCGCTTTCTTCATCTAGGCTTCATGACAATAAGAGCTTGCTGCTTGCCAGAACTCATCACTACTCTTTAATTGATGCTTCCACTTGCAGTTTACAATGGTGGGCATTCTAATCAATTAAGGGTCTTCACTGAACTGTTGTTGCCAAGTAGGCCCCCTCCCCTGCTTTAAAGCCTGCCATGGACTGTGTTAAAGTTTCCTGCATTACTGTTTTACTACTACACCGAAGATTGCCCTGCACGTGTGTGTTCTGATACACGTGTCAGTTTCCTGCCTGCTGTTTGATTACCCTGCTGCTACAACAGACTGTGCAGTTTACTGACTCCATGTTTGGATAACTGCACAAAGGACTCTCTTTCTGGGCAACCCTGCCCTGACCTGTATCTGGACTTCCCAGTGTGCGTTTGGACTGTGTGCCCCGTGCCTGCAGTGCCATCTACCACGGACCGTGCCTGTTCCCTGCCTTGGACTGTGTTTTAAGTGTTGTTCCCCCTGCCTCCATGGAAGCCTGCCTCATATGGGCCCCAGCCGCTGCTAGCAGCCGGGCGCCTGCCGGGGAAACCTCCAGCGAGCCTGGCTAGGCGCTCCCTGGTCAGTTCCCGCCTGGAGCCTCCCGCGGGCCGGTCCCCGAGCTTGCCCTCGCTACCAGGCAGCCTGCTAACCAGCCCCAGCCATGCCCAGCCGGCATCCATGTTCTCAGGCAGCCAGAAGACCCTGAGAGGGAGACTGCTTTGGGAAGCCATTTCGGCGAAGCGGGCACACCACGTCCGCAGCGAGAGCCCCTCGCCCCGCTCTGCATATCTTAGGAGCCGCCCCGGAGAAGGAACTAAGTGCCGACCATCCCAAGCACTTAGAGAATGCATCTCAAAGAAACCTCCGCATTCCAGGGACAAGCCCTGTCCGCTGGAACATCCTTTCAGCCCACTTGGATTTCCCCCTCCCTCTTTTGTCCCCTCTTCCTGGGGTGTCACTTATCACAATCTGATTACTAAAGTGGCCCATCCAAGCCATTCAGTAGCCCATTAGAACCTTTGTTTTAAACTGTGAGAACCACCAAGTACAGCACCAGCCCCAGGGTACGTTTTGGGGTATTTAAGCTGGTCTCCCAGACCACTCGGTGCTTAGGCCATTCCCTATCCAGACCTCCTGGCTGTCCGTCTGTGGTTCCAGTGCTGGCATTGGGCCACCCTCGCTGCTGTGTCTCTGCTTCGCTCCAGGATAAGTGAGTATTTCCCCTACCATCGTTGGGAACCAGCTAATGCGAACGTCTCTGTATTTCATACTCTGTATTTCCTAGAACTTGTGTGTTTCTTGTATGATTGTGCAAGCTAGGCTTACGCCACACTGAATACACGTGTTTGGAACCTATTTGTTGTCTGCCTCTTTTTCACTAGAGTGTCTGGGATCGGGACCTCCGTATACATAGGTTATGATCCGCGCTTAATTTTAAGTTACAGACTGCCATAGCTAATTCCCCATTATAATAAAGAGCAGTTCTGGTAACAGTTTACTGGTGGAGAATGCGGGCATAACCCAGTTCGTGTGAATACACGTGAGTCGACACGCGTGTCTTCAGCGAACTGACTTAGAGGAAAATTTTCCAGACCTCAGTGTAAGGAGCGCAATTTAGCTCAGGGAATTAAAAGTGTGAGTGTGTGTGGCTCTAGCGAGCATTTCTATCTTGTGGGTTGGCTTTTCCCCATTTCCTCCTTCAGCCAGCTTTGGACTACTTGCCTTTTGTGGTGCACCGCGAGGCCCTCCAGCCGTTATAACCGGTGTACTGTGGGTGAGGACCTCTGAACTGGTGAAGTTCCTGGCCACCTTCCGGGCCGCCTAAACGCGTCTATGTGGGTGGGATCCCAGAAGTAGGCTCTAGATATATACGCATATATACTTCCTGAAGCAGCACATATAAAACTCTCTTCCGCCCTCCCCCGTCTCTCCTAAGTCCGTCCAAACCCCCGTTCCTGCCAGCACTTAGGCTTCAATCCCCGCTCCGGAGGAAACATGAAGGGATTGATAGTCCGTTTGGTTAGTTTAGCTTTGGGAATCTAAAGCCAGGTTCCTGAAGCCCCGCGGCAGCCGGCCGCACCCTGCTTAAGAGTTTTAGGGTAGACTCTTGGGCGCCTTTCCGCTTGCGAGTTTTAAGTCAGACTCGTGGGCGCACCTCGCTTGGGAGTCAGTGGGACTCTTGGGCACACTTTTGCTTGGGAGTTGTTAGAACTCTTGAGCACACCTCGCTTGGGAGTACAGTAAGATTTACTCCTGAGCACTTTTGCTTGGGGACTTGCAGAGGCAGTCCTTGAGCGCATTCAGTCTTTTGGTCTTGGCTTAGAGACAGTTTAACCGTTTGTCTCTGAGCACGAGGCCTGGGGACACTTTGAGTTTAGTTCTTGGGCAGAGAGCTTGAGAGCATTGTTGGCTTCTGAGCAGAGGCTTGGGAGCATTTCAGTTTCTGAGCAGAGGCTTGGGAGCATTTCTGGTTGCCTGAGCAGAGGCTTAGGAGACCCCTTAATTGCAGTTTCTGAGCAGAGGCTTGGGAACACTTTTTGGTTTTCTGAGCGCATAGGCTTGGGAGACCCCTGAGCTTTGGTTTTCCGAGTATAGGCTTGGGAGACCCCTGAGCTTTGGCTTCTAGGCAGAGGCTTGGGAGCGCTGAGCGTTTTGTTCTTGGGCTTAGAGAGCTTGAGAGCACCCTCTGAGCCAGTAAACTTTTCCTGGTCCCGTGGCTTGGAGGCAAGCTTGAAACGGGAATAGGAATTTCCCTTCTCCCCCGGTGGAGAAGGACCGAGTGTAGGACCCTTAAAAATACCCTTGTAACCTAAAAGTAGGACTCTTGAAACCACCCCTGGTAAAACCCTGTGTAGTACCCAGTTTAAAAATCCTTGAGGACCGAAGGGAAGGATAAACCTCCCAAAGGAACATAGAGAGGAAAAGTTGTTGAAACCCCTAAGTAGTCTTAAATAAAAAGTAAAATGTACCGGGCAAACCCCACCGTGCCCCGCCTGGAGAAGTGGCTAGTGAAGAAGGGAGATTGCCCCTGGGAAGCCGGTTCCTTCAAGGGACCCGACCCACTCCAGATAGTTAGAAGCGCCTTCCAGGACTTCTGTGACAAGGAGAAACCTAGGTCTAGCAAGAAAGATAGATATGGAGCCTGGGCACTTTTCACTGCCCTGCAGGACAGCGTGTCCCTAATTAGTAAGTTGCACACAGCGCAGGAGGAGCTAGAGGAGAGGTCAGAGCGAGAGCAGGACGCCTTGCGTCTAGAAATCCAGACTCTCAGGACTAAGCTAACTGAACAGGAAAAAGAATACGAGAGAAGAGCAGTTGAGTGGCGCGCCGAATGCGTCAATTTCATATTAGAAAAGCAAGGACTAACCACTGCCCTCCAGGACGCTCAGCACAAGGCTGAAGCGGCCACCGCTCGTGCCGATATGGCTGAGCACGCATTAACTGAGGGACAAGAGGAGATTACTAAGCTCACCCATGCCACCCGGTTCATGGCGGACCACAACCAGTCTAAAACCGCAGCCGCGGACCATTCAGCTTGTAAGAGGGAGCTAGAGGCCCTAAAGCGACACTTGGGGATGCAACAGGCCGTAATTTCCGCTGTGCACCCCTCAGCCCTCTTGGCCCTCCCAGAAGATAGTAAGGATAGCTGGGCATCGCAGTTGCCCCAGCCCGAGGAAGCCCCACAGCCCCTCCACCCAATAGCCACTAAAGAAATAGTATCCATGGACGAGGATGGCAGAAAGACAGACCGGGTCGTTAAGGAAACCCGCAATTGGAGGCCCGACGAGCTCCAAGCCATAGCAGATCGCATGGGACCCCTAAACCGAGACACGGCTATCCAGTGGTTCACCCATGTGACCACCTCCCAGCCCTCCGCTAGTGGTTCCGATGTAGCCCAACTGGCCCGCCACTGCGCCAGCCCCGAAATAGTCACAGCCCTTAATGCCTATGTTTCTAATCGAAAGTTAGCCACCCGCAGTCAGTATGGGTCCATCAAAGAACTGTGCGCGTTCCTATGGCCCACCAAGAGTTTAAAGGCCCTGTATATTGCAGAGTCCCAAAAGCCCGGAGAAGACCCAGAGGCATACTTAGCTAGGAAGCAGCTTCTCGCTGAGCTAGCAGACGAGGTGGACCTAGATGCAAGCGATGTGCCCGACTTCGACGAGCTAGAGTTCAGAAGGGCAGTCATAGATGGTCTTAACAGTACTACCCGCCTAGCCCTGGCAGGAGTTGAACCCGGGAGCATCTCATGGGTAGACCTGGAAGCTCGCATCAGGAGCATTGCTGGCCTGTTGCGAGAAACCGGCGCCATCCGCCATGTGAAGTCCCTGGCCTCTCGTAGGAAGGAGAGCGAGCCGATAAGTGCAGTCACTTATGCCAACCATGGCCCCCACTCTCAGTACCGACCGCAGGGACGCAACTCGTACTCGGAGGCAAGGGGAGGAATCCTGAGGGGAAGGAGTAGCAGTTTCAACCGGGGGAGAGGGCCAAGGGACTACCGCCCGGGAGTTTCCTTTGCACCCACCCCGAGTTACGGTTCCTCCTCCCAGCAGGGACCCCACGAGCCCCGATCACAGGATGCGCCCCTAGCCCCTTCCCATTCTCGAGCATCGCACCCGTACAACCATCAGGTCTACCCGCCTCCAGATCAGTCTAACGCTTGGGGAGCATCGCAGGGCGACCACGAGGGCTACCGGGACCGTGGCAGCACGCCCCAGTCCAGGGACCCCCTCCGTTGGGAACTGTGGATGCGCCTCAAAAACATTGGAGTGAACATGGAGCTATTCGATGGAAAGCCCACGTCCGTTCTAATGAAGGCGATCATGGAGTGGGAAGACCAGCAGCAGCCCCCAGTACCCCCGTCGGCGCCCCCTTTACCGCCAGACCCTCCCTTCTCGAGTCCCCCGATAGCTGCGGTCCGGGAACGCCCGAGCCCCAACAACTCCTTTAGAGGAAGTGCCGCTTCCACCGACCAGGGTGCAGGATCAGAATAGGGTCGCCCCGAGTCCCAGTCTCCTTCCGTGGGCATAGTTGCCAAACTAAAGCCGGACACATGGGGGAGACCGACAGTAAAGGCAGGGATCGGGACTCCCGGGGAAAAGAAGAAGCCTGCCACCCTCCTCATAGATACCGGAGCTTCGCTTAATATACTCCGGCCCACCTTAGTTACGAAGGGAACTCAGACCTCTACTACCATGCAGCTCGCCGGTTTTGGAGGCGGCATGCAGGAATCCCCGGTCTGGCAGGATATCCCCCTCTCCGTTGGGAACCTGGCCACCCGGATTTCGGCATGCGCAAACCGGGGAGAAGATGATGGACTTTTGGGTATGCCGTTCTTCCGAGCCGAGGGACTGACCATTGACTTAGCAAACGGGCTCCTGTGGCGCATCCCAGGAGGCCCAGACTTTGTCAATGCAGTCCATCGATGTGCAGCCCTTAAGGCCCCCCTTCCTCTCGCCCCCATCACAGGAGACCCCTGGGTTCAGGACTTTCCCGAAGTTTGGGTGACAGACAAAGCCGAGTGTGGGATAGTGAAGGGCGCCTGCGTCCTGATTGAAGGAAAGGACCCCCCTCCCCAAAGACAGTACAAGTACCCAGCGGAAGCCGAGGCAGGGATAGCCAAGACTATAGAAGGACTCCTTGAGTGGGACGTCATACTCCCGATGCAGTCCATCTGCAACGCCCCATTGTGGCCAGTTCTGAAAGCAGATGGAGTGACCTGGAGAATGACGGTCGACTTCCGTGCCCTGAATGCCACCACCCCTCCAGTTGCCCCGGTTGTGGCCAAGTACAACGAGATCCTGACGGCCATTGCCACTGGGTCCCGGTTCTACTCGGTCATAGACCTGGCCAATGCTTTCCACTCCATCCGGTTGCATGAGTCTTGCTGGTACATGTTCGCGTTCACCTTCCGCGGCCAGCAATACGCATTCAAGCGGACACCCCAGGGATTCCACTCCAGCCCCAGTATTTGTCATGCCCATGTAGTTCAGATGTGGGAACGCCTCCAACCTTCCTCGAGGCCCCACGTACTGAGCTACGTGGATGACATTTTAGTCCACGCCCCTACGGAAGAATTAGCCTGCCAGATCACCAGGGAAGTCCTGGAACTCCTCCGCGAGACTGGGTTCAAGGCAAGCAGGGAAAAGGCCCAATTGGTTCAGACCAGCGTCAAGTACCTGGGTCTGACCCTGGGACCCGAGGGTCGCACCCCGGATGCCCAGCGAATGGAGGTCATTTCCAAGCTGCCTGCACCCACCGATGTCCCCTCCCTCAGAGCCCTTCTAGGAACTTTTAACTTTTCCCGAGACTTCATCGAGTCCTTTGCAGACAAGGCTCGCCCCCTTTATGCTCTCCTCAAGAAGAACACTCCCTGGGAGTGGGGACCGGATCAACAGACAGCCTTAGCCGAGCTGAAGCGCAGCCTGGCCGCAGCCCCAGCCCTAGCCCATCCAGATGTTACCCAGCCATTCTTTATTCAGCTAGCCGTGTCAGACAAGAGCATAGGAGCCACGCTCACCCAGCAGCAAGCGGGAGCCGCTAGAGTAGTAGCCTATGCCTCTCGTAATTTAACTCCGGTCGAGACCAAGTTCAGCCCATGCGAAAAGACTTGCCTTGCTCTAGTTTGGAGTCTGACCCATTGGGAATTTATTATAGGTGGCTCGCGCACGATAGTCCAGACCACCCACACGCCCCTCAAATATATTCTGTCTGGCAAAATACAAGATGGACAAGTCTCAAACGCCCGCATAGCACAGTGGACCCTGGCCCTGGTCAACCGCGGAGTAGAGTTTAAAAAGGAAACCACTGAGCCACCAGCCCCCTATGGCCTGTTAGTAACCGGGACCGAGCACGAGTGCCCCCTGGACCCGCCACCGCAGGTTGTTTGGCCAGTCACTTGGGGAGTCCCGCTAGAGGAAGCCCGACTGAACGGCTTCACATGCTGGTTCTGCGACGGCTCCTCCTTTCACGTTGGAGGCTCCCCTCGGACAGGCTACGGCGCCGTGCGAGTGAGCGATGCATGCACGCTAAAGGGTCCAGCCCGCCCCCATTCCAGCCAAGCGGCTGAGGTGCAAGCGCTTCTGGCAGTGCTCGAGTTTGAGCCCCCAGAAAGCCCACTTGCCATTTACACAGACTCGGATTGGACGGCCAAAGCCGCCACGGTCTGGCTCCCGGTGTGGCAGAATCAGGGGTGGAGAGCTAGTGATGGGAAACCCGTAGCCCACCTACAGCTATGGCAGCAAGTAGCCGCGCTCCTTCAGTCCCGCACAGGCCCAACGCAGGTTACCCATGTTAAAGGACACCAAAAGACAAATTCAGAGACCGCTTATTGGAATGACCAGGCAGACCTCGCAGCCAAGGCAGCCGCCACTGAAAATGCTCCCTTACCGGAACCAGCCACCGATTGTCCTCTCCACCCTGTCACCACCCGCGCACAAGCCCGCAGCCAGGCTCAGGGAATCGCAGGAACACTAGACCTAGCACAACTACAGATATCTGACCCAGAAGTAGCTGACCTCCTAGCCGCAGGAAGAGATCAGACAGGAAGACTAATGATCCGAGAAGAGGAAGGCATAGTTTGGGCAGTAGATGCAGCCGGTGAGCGCCACTGGGTAGTGCCACTGGAAGTCAGGGCCGACCTGATTCAGTTTGTCCACGAGCAGGGACACCGAGGCAAGGATCTGACTCTGGAGAGGGTCAAAGAGGTTGGTTGGTGGCCTAGCATGCGTACCGAAGTAGCACAATGGGTGGACAACTGTCTGTCTTGTGCTATGGTCAATGCAGACCCAACTGGACCTAGAGCTCCCCTCCAGCATCAGAGAATCGATGGACCCTGGGCTCGTATACAGATTGACTTTATCGGTCCCCTTCCTCCCACTCCCCGCGGCAATCGCTACTGTCTCACTGTCATAGATCCCTTTAGTAAATGGGTCGAGGCATTCCCGTGTAAACATAACACTGCAGCCACCACGGCCAAACTACTGTTTAACAATGTTTTTTCAAGATGGGGCATTGTGAGAGTCATGGACTCTGATTTCGGCTCACACTTCATCGGAGAAGTCACCCAGGATCTTTGCAAGGCGCTAGGCATCCAGCAGCGCTTCCACATAGCCGGCCACCCTCAAGCTTCAGGCGCCATAGAAAGAACCAACCGGACCCTCAAGGAGGCCCTCCGCAAAATGGTTCGCTCCTCCGGGAGAGATTGGGAGGAAAAACTCCCCATAATCTTAATGGCCATCAGAGGCACCACCGCAGTTCACAGGCTCACACCCCATATGGTAATGACAGGGCGAAGAATGCAGCTCCTGGAAGCCTTCTGGCTAGATACGCAGCTCCCTTCTGATATGCAGCCTGTAGTGATTAATGACGCTTGGGTCCAGGACCTGCTCTCATCCATACACGCCGTCCACATGCAAGTGGCCCAGAAGTTGGGCACAGCTCAGAAAGATATGGACCGCAAATTAGGATGGGTCAGGAACCCAAGGCAGTGGGAGGAAGGACAGCTCGTTCTGTACAGGAAGTTTTCGCAAAAGGCGCATTCACTAGCAGCCAAATGGCAAGGCCCAGTCCCCATCACGAAAAGAGTCTCCCCAGCCGTCTATCAGGTAGCTATCCAGAGGAAGACAGGAGGCACTTGGCTAAAATACTTTCATGCCTCTCAATTAAAGGAATGGAAAGGGAAGCCGCTCCAAACCGCCCCTCCTGTGTATGACCCTGGGGGAGCCGCCGCCAGCCCAGCCCCCCTCTGCCCAGTGATTCGCCAGATATCCCTTCACCCTGGGCCAGAGATACCCTGTGTCCCCTTAGACCAGACCTTTGTAGCCTTAGTATAAAAGAAACGGTAGAATATGTAAATGTAGGTGTGAATGTCAAAAGTTTTTCCAGTTCTATTCTTTAACTTCATTAGGCGGGCCCCACAGTTGGGACCCTTGGGGAAGACACGGCAACCAAAGCCAAATAGGACCACCACCGAGAGTGATTCTTAATTGGATTGTAAGCCGCATGTTCGGAAAAAAAATTGCACAGGCAAAAGAGATTTGCTGTGTGTGAAAGTGGTTGGAGAGGCTTTAGCCCAAAAGTGAATGCAGTCTTCCAACGTTGAAACCACCAAAAAAGGTGATTTCTTTGTTTGAAAACATTTCACCCGCCGTGCTGGTGAAGATCCCGCATCTACGTAGATTCGGGGTCTCACCTGCCAGACCCACGCTTTCGCATGATGGTCGGCTTTGGCTTTGAGGGCCGTGCCTCCCCTGGAAAAGGACCCCCAGATAGCCCAACATCCCTCTTTTACCAATGCTCATATTTGTCATGGTGAGTTGCTATACGGCACCACCACTTAGTACGCTTTAGTGCAAAGGTAAAAGACCCGCCAGTACGTTGTAAATATGCTACCCCTGGAATATGTTATTGAGGTGCGTTCGCCACGTACAAGGGGCAGCGTGCCTCATTTACATAGCCAGGATCCCCCGCGCCAAGATGACCCCCGAATAACCCAGACACAGTGGCGCCGGCAGATCTCGGCCGCCTCCGCCGCTTTTCGATAAACGCTGCCGAGCACCTTCGGCTCCACTTCGGCCCTTTCCGCCAGCAGCCGCCCGCCCCACGTAATCTTTTCCCTCGCCCGTACCGTACAAGGGAAAAGAAGGGGGGGAGACATATTGAAGTTATAATGAAGCCCTGCCAGGCCTTCCAAGTGAGGGCAACCTGAAAATAACCCACGCCCATGTGCTTTTGCTTTGTGTGTTTCTTTCTTTTAACATTAAATTGGGGCCTCCCAAGGGAGTCCCTCCAAAAATTGATCCTAGGAAAAAATATGGTCCGCTGAGATACATACATGAGGTCCTGCAAAAAAAGCAGAGGGAAAAAGGCAAAGCAAAAGCAAACCATCATAAAACATGCCTTCAACCCTAACCTCATCTACTTAAAAATCATTTTAGAAAAATAGAACGAAGGTCTCCTTTAGCAGCAACCCTTATAGTTAATGGAAACCGCTCTCTAGTTTTTTTCCTTTCAAAACGGCAAGGCCAGGCCGAGCCGGACCGATAGCTCTCAGCCCGCAAAATAAAAGTAGCCCGCCACCGAGCAAGGGGCACCTGAAGGCCACATAGTCTAGGCACCCAGGGACCCCTGGGGCGAGTTTGCATAATCCCGCCTAACGCACAGCCGACCCTCGCTCGACGTAAAGATGTTACCCTCTGAAATATACACACTATAAGAAGAAGCCCCCGCACAGGAGTTCCCCAGAGCAACAAGCTGGAAGGCTCGCTTAGTGCCCCTGGGACTTCTCGTTCGAACCCCGCTTAACATATTGTGCTGGCAGAAAAACGCTCTCCCTTTTCTTTTTCCCTGCTTCAATTCATTTATTATGCTGCAACAAACTCAGGGAACCTGTACTTATATCTGCAGGTCTCCCCAGGATATCTTCGGCACAAAAAGGAAAAGGAAGGCCAGGAGATGAGGCACCTGGCTACTCTGTGTTTGCTCGTGCTGGCAGGCACCCTAATAGAGGGACGCCCGTCCAAATTAATGCCCTACCCCCACTGGAGATGCATCAATACACTAGCAGGGAATGAAATGATGGTCTGCAAAGTTGTGCAGCAGAGCAATATGACCACCCCTACGGATCGCACTAACTTCCGCAGTTGTGAAGAGCAGTGGATCCGACCCCCAGAGCTTGTTATTTTATGTGTGGGAGTAAAAACTCTGTCCCAAGAACTAGTATGCTATTCACCTACTGACACAGTGTCACCACTTGCTCCGATTCCTTGTATGTTTCTTCCCCGCATCAGGCCAGCCCCCACCGCAGTCCCGGTGGTAGACAAATATACCACCCCTGCCAACTTCGAAACCTCGCCATTTGTCACTGAGGCTTTCGGACCATACTGTGAGGTTATTCTAGTGTCGGCCGCAGTATGGAAGGCAGGAGACCCCTTTAGAATGACCATCCTACTAGGCACCACTACCACTGAGTCTGCATCTGTCACTATCACGCCCCCTTCAGGTGCAGTTCTCTCCTTTGCTATAGAACACTGGGAGAACCTGACCTGGATTGTAAAAGAGGAAGACCTAGCCAAACATGGCCCACCCGATTGGATACTGGTTCAACAGACGCCCGAATGCCAGACCAAGCCCCTAGTAGAGAAATTTCACCGGCTTGGGCTGCTCTTTGTAAATTTGACTCACGAACCAGGCAATTACTCCCTGCTGATCCGGACCCAGGAGACCCACGCCATCCAAATTGACCCTTTGATTGCTAGCAATGAACAATTAAGCCAAGGCGGCACGCATATAGTGGGCTCCCATGTTTTGAAAACTGACATCCGAGAGAGAGTTCTAGTCCGCCCGCAAATGTCTCTAAAAGAGATCCGCATAGACTTAGCTGAGCTAAATGTAACCCAGAGGCTGCCGCAGAGCGCTCCCTATCTGGAGGCCGGTAGCAAGGGTTGGAATGCATGGCTACAACTGTGGATCGATCCCTCTCCCTCTCTCTCGCGTGCCAGACGAAGCATCGCCGACTGGACTGCTCCTGCAGCCGGAGGCTTAGCAATCATGGATTCGGTCAACATTGAGACTCTCGCTAATAAGTTTGCCCATGTCACGACCAGCATCTCCGACTTAGGCAAACCGGTGGTGCAGTCCCTAAATTCCATTTCGAATGGGCAACACGAGATCAGCTCCATTTTAGTTAACTGGGAGAGTCAAATTGAAAGAGATTTTTCTCTGCTGCTCAAGGGGACACAGTCTTTGGAACGCAACATGTCAATAGCCATGGCATGTATGCAAGCCCAACAATTAAATCAGGCTGTGGCCATGGGGCTAATTCGGCAAGCCACGGACGGGCACTTGCCCCTGGAAATTAAAAGATTGATTATGCCCAAATTGTCACCCATAGAACTGGAGCTTGAATCCTGGTGGTCTCTCGTAAATTCCTCATTCTCACCGACCACCCAGGAGCTTAAACTATTTTTATTAACGGCCAGTGCGCACGAGTCATTCCATGTGTATCCAGTCGTGCCTCTGGGACTCCAAGTCAGCGACACCGAAGTCCTCTACGCCCGCCACCCCGACCATTGGGCCCGCTTCACCCCGACCGGATGGCAGCTCATCAGCCTCCAAGGGTGCCAGCATCGAGACCAGACCGGCTTCATCTGCCAAGACCAAGCCTTTGCACCGCATCACCCCTGCGTAGCCCCGCAAGTCGACGCCCTCAACGAATGCCCTTTCGAGGTCGTCCGGGAGAACAGCTCCGCTGTGGTCTACCTTGGGAAAGGATGTGCCTGTGTGCGAACGGCCTGCGACTTTGTGATCCTGAACTCGTTCCAGCTCAAGCCCGTGATCCCGGGAGTCAACCGCTGCTTCTGCAACCTGTCTTCGGTGGCAGCCTGCGACTTCACCTACACGGTACCGGTCTGGACCCAAGAAGAGATCCTGGTGGCACCCTCCATCTATCGATATGTGAAGCCCATTCCCCTTGGCATCGGTATGGAGCTAATCCACAAGCTCCTGGCCCACCCGCAGCTCCACCGCACCCTCCAGAGCATCCAGAGGGACGGGGATACTACTGCTTTGGTTGTGTCCCACAACGGAAAGGAGATCCTGGACCTGGTCCAACGAATCAAGACCACCGGTGAGCACTCGTGGTGGGAAACCCTCTTTGGCTGGAGTCCCACTGCCACTGGAATTTACAATTTGGCTTTGCACCCGATCATCGTTATTTTGGCCTTCCAAGTTTTGTTGTGTGCCTCTCTGCTTTACCTGGGCTGTTGGAGCCGCCGACAGCTCCAGCAACTCCAGCTGTCTTACCGCTTGAATCATTACAACCCCGACCTCCTCTTGCCCTAATGGTTGTTCTTGGCGCCCCGTTCTTAGCCCTTGTTTATTTTATTGCTTGTGCTGGTATGAACTATGCTTGTATTTTATTATGTGTACAGATCCTGAACCAGCCCCATGGACGCTTTGCTGCCAGACACCGCTCCGAGGCCCTCTTGTGGGCTAGGGGGGGACATATTACTCTGCCTCCCAGCCCACGGCCCGCCTACGAACGACTGCTAGCGGCACTACCTCCATGAGGACTAGAACTGTGCCTGAAGCCCTTCTCGCCGCCTGCCGACCCTGCTCTGCGGATTGACGCAGACAGCAAGGGGGGGTGGAAGTGTGTTTTGGAACACATGGACTAAGTCTGCTTGCTCCTGTATATATACAACCCAGTCCAGCAGCTGTACTGCGGACTGAGCCGTCTGTGATCTTTGTTACTCTATGGTCTTATGAATTTCTTGCCATTGCTTTTTATGAATTTTACTCCCATGAATTTAGCCCCGAACTAGTCCCTCCCTCTATCTACTGCAAGTGCGCCCATGATCTTCCCATGGACTGGGACCCTTTTATCACCCCCTGTTAACTTTATCCCTATGAATTTGATTTTTAACCTTTTGAATTGCCTTTTTAACCTGACTCCCTCCGCCGAGGTAATTCTAGCCTATTTTATCATTTTATGAATTGGGTTTTATCCGGGACTTCTCCTGAGCAGTCTCTTTTAAGGGTTATTTTATTCCTGATTTTAGACTCTATGAATTTGGTTTTAATCTGGCCGCATGAGTTAGCCTTTTAATTGCGAAGTTTATTTTTCTGTCCCCTATGAGCCCTTCCGCCGCTTACCCCTCATGAATTGTTTCCCCGCACTTGCTTTTACTATTGCTGCTATCATCTATGAAATTGGTTTTAACTTCCTGAATTATTGTTTTAATCCTATATATGTATTTATGATTTTAATCACCTATGAATTGTTCCACCCTTGATTAATTGATCTATGCCTGGCTTGCACTTTCTTATATGAATTATTCCCTCACCTATGAATTCTGCTTTTAACTTCCCATGAAGTAGCCTGCTTTTATTCTTACATTCATGAATTGTATCCATGAATTGCCTTTGCTTTTAATTCTATGCCTATGAATTAATCCATGTATATGAATTGCTCCTGGTTTTTAGTACTTTTAACCCATCATGAAGTACGTATGAAGTCTTCCCATGTATGAATTGATCAATGTACACAAATATGAATTATTGCTATTTATATGCATGAATTGCTCATTGCTGCCTATATCACTATGAATTACTATTGCTATGAATTGTTGCTATTTATTCTGACGGTTGCACTTAGCACACCCCCTGGTGTGAACCCAGAGACCTGCAGCCCATTGGCTGATCTAAATTGCACTTATTCGGTTAGGTGGTTCTCCAAACTAAATTTTTGAGTGACGCCTCCCCCTCCTTCCCTTCCCACTCCTCCTTCGCTCGAAGCTCGACCACCGGACATTGCCGACCACCTCGCCTTTGAAGTCAAGTTCGGAGACCCACGCGCCTGACGCCACGGGATCTCCGAGGGGGGGAATTGTTGCCAAGTAGGCCCCCTCCCCTGCTTTAAAGCCTGCCATGGACTGTGTTAAAGTTTCCTGCATTACTGTTTTACTACTACACCGAAGATTGCCCTGCACATGTGTGTTCTGATACACGTGTCAGTTTCCTGCCTGCTGTTTGATTACCCTGCTGCTACAACAGACTGTGCAGTTTACTGACTCCATGTTTGGATAACTGCACAAAGGACTCTCTTTCTGGGCAACCCTGCCCTGACCTGTATCTGGACTTCCCAGTGTGCGTTTGGACTGTGTGCCCCGTGCCTGCAGTGCCATCTACCATGGACCGTGCCTGTTCCCTGCCTTGGACTGTGTTTTAAGTGTTGTTCCCCCTGCCTCCATGGAAGCCTGCCTCATATGGGCCCCAGCCGCTGCTAGCAGCCGGGCGCCTGCCGGGGAAACCTCCAGCGAGCCTGGCTAGGCGCTCCCTGGTCAGTTCCCGCCTGGAGCCTCCCGCGGGCCGGTCCCCGAGCTTGCCCTCGCTACCAGGCAGCCTGCTAACCAGCCCCAGCCATGCCCAGCCGGCATCCATGTTCTCAGGCAGCCAGAAGACCCTGAGAGGAAGACTGCTTTGGGAAGCCATTTCGGCGAAGCGGGCACACCACGTCCGCAGCGAGAGCCCCTCGCCCCGCTCTGCATATCTTAGGAGCCGCCCCGGAGAAGGAACTAAGTGCCGACCATCCCAAGCACTTAGAGAATGCATCTCAAAGAAACCTCCGCATTCCAGGGACAAGCCCTGTCCGCTGGAACATCCTTTCAGCCCACTTGGATTTCCCCCTCCCTCTTTTGTCCCCTCTTCCTGGGGTGTCACTTATCACAATCTGATTACTAAAGTGGCCCATCCAAGCCATTCAGTAGCCCATTAGAACCTTTGTTTTAAACTGTGAGAACCACCAAGTACAGCACCAGCCCCAGGGTACGTTTTGGGGTATTTAAGCTGGTCTCCCAGACCACTCGGTGCTTAGGCCATTCCCTATCCAGACCTCCTGGCTGTCCGTCTGTGGTTCCAGTGCTGGCATTGGGCCACCCTCGCTGCTGTGTCTCTGCTTCGCTCCAGGATAAGTGAGTATTTCCCCTACCATCGTTGGGAACCAGCTAATGCGAACGTCTCTGTATTTCATACTCTGTATTTCCTAGAACTTGTGTGTTTCTTGTATGATTGTGCAAGCTAGGCTTACGCCACACTGAATACACGTGTTTGGAACCTATTTGTTGTCTGCCTCTTTTTCACTAGAGTGTCTGGGATCGGGACCTCCGTATACATAGGTTATGATCCGCGCTTAATTTTAAGTTACAGACTGCCATAGCTAATTCCCCATTATAATAAAGAGCAGTTCTGGTAACACTGTGCTGTCCTCTTTTATGTGCTCTCATTTTTTTGCAGGGAGCCTGAGGTAAGTAGTGATCCCATATGAGCATATGGACCTGATTCTGGCTGGTTCCTCCTTCTGGGGCTGATTTCCAGCATGCCTTACGCCTCCAGGAGAATGAGGCGGTAAAGTTCCAATGTGGTGGGTAGATTGTCAACTATGGCTTGGGACAGTCCTGGATATTTCTGGGCAGTGCCCATGAAAGGAGGATTTGGGAAGGCTATAGAGTCTGTCCTCTGAAGCTACCATTTTCTCTAGGGCAACTAATCTTTATAATCTGAAGATGAGCTATAATTGCAGAAGAATGCCAGGCACCACTTGGAGGCTGGCAACGCTATGTGGAGACAAGGCGGAGCCACTTTAAACTACTATAAGTATGTTTGTCGGGAAGGAATTTTGAATATTTTCTTATGTATATATTAATCATGAAGGTTTTTGCATCCAAGTCTCTTGCTTTTGTCTGCTGTATATGTATATTGGATTGAACATGTTTCTAATATATACACCTTTATTCGTTTGTATCTTCTAGCCGAGCTGTGGGCCTCTATGAACTATGAAACCTCTGAGGAGACTTGATGTGGAACTAAATTGATTCAATGAAGATCCCAAACAACTGAATCAAAATACCTCTTTCAGGGCCTGACAGAGTTCTCATCTCCAGACTGAGAAATTCCTGGAGATTTGGGAGTAGAGCCGGGGAGAGATATTTGTGGAAGGGACGGAGCTCAGCAGGGATGTGATGACATAGATTTCTCCCTCCAAAACGACAGTTTCCTCCAGGAGAACTGATCTCTGTAGTCTAGAGTTTAGTTGTAATTCTGGGAGAACTCCAGGCCCTTCCTGGAGGCTGGCAACTCTACAATGCAAAACCGCTTTTGCCTTTTTAGCTACCATAGTACTCTGCTGACTCATGTTCAGTGTATGGTCTGCTAAGACCCCTAGATCCTTTTCACACATAGACTTTTCTTTGCAGAAGTATATGTGTCAATAATCTAGGGGGCTTAGTAGACCATACACTGAACATGAGTCAGCAGTGTGATGTGGTAGCTAAAAAGGCAAATGCGGTTTTGGGCTGTATCAACAGAAGCAGAGTGTCCAGATCACGAGAAGTGATAGTATTCTGCTCTGGTTAAACCTCACCCAGTTTTGGGCACAACAATTTCAGAAGGATATAGACAAGCTGGAACATATCCAGAGGAGGGCAACGAAGATGGTGAGGGGTCTGGAGACCAAGTCCTATGAGGAAAGGTTGAAGGAACTCAGAATGTTTGGCCTGGAGAGGAGGCGACTGAGAGGTGATATGAAAACCATCTTCAAGGACTTGAAGGGCTGCAATATAGAAGACGGCATGGAGTTGTTTTCTGCTGCCCCAGAAGGTCAGACCAAAACCAATGGCTTGAAATTAAATCAAAAGAGTTTTCGGCTAAACGTTAGGAAGAACTTCCTGACAGTTAGAGCGGTCCCTCAGTGGAACAGGCTTCCTTGGGAGATGGGGGGCTCTCCTTCTTTGGAGGTTTTTAAGCAGAGGCTAGATGACCATCTGACAGCAATGCTGAGTCTGTGAACCTGGGTAGATTCGGAGGGGGAGGGCAGAACTGGTATCACCAGTGTTTAGTTCTCATGGACCTTCTTACATGCCCAGGGTAATGCCAATCACCACCTTGGGGTCAGGTAGCAATTGGCTAGGGATCCTGGAGGTGTTTTGCCATCTTCTGGGCATGGAGCAGGGGTCACTGGGGCAGTCAGGGGGTGCGGGGTAGTTGTGAATTTCCTGCATTGTGCAGTGGGTTGGACTAGATGACCCTAGAGATCCCTTCCAACCCTATGATTCTATGACTCTATGAGTCACAGAGTCTTTCTCAAGTGAAGGCAGAAAGAGCCTGAAGGAGCGGCACTTGATTTTCTCTTCTGACCTCTTCTCTTCCTAACTTATGTGCACTGGGGTGCAGTGGAATGGCCAAAAATTGTGGTATTTACCTGTTTAAATTACGGGCCTTGACATGAACATGCAGCTTCCCAGAATCTGAGGCGAGTTGATAACCCTCGGTAGTTTGAGAGGTCTGTGGAG
Organism: Eublepharis macularius; assembly: GCF_028583425.1. Lineage (NCBI taxonomy): Eukaryota > Metazoa > Chordata > Lepidosauria > Squamata > Eublepharidae > Eublepharis > Eublepharis macularius. The sequence continues at coordinate 7,131,500 of NC_072792.1, forward strand.
AATTTCCCTTCTAATTCAGGGCCTCACAGACAAGCCTGATTGTAGTAACGACACGAGACAGGGTCTGGATGCAAAGTCTGTCCCTCCAAAGATGGAGGCGAGAGTTTTATTAGCTCGTATTCAGGAACTCCCGGATGCCCAAATATGGCTATTACAACAGTTACAAGTTACACATTCCATTCTCAGCCAACGAAGCACAATATTGCTGTGTTCAGACTTTTGTCTTATCTAGGAAGTTTAACGGAAAGAAAGGTACCTCATGAACCTCTGAGCATAGGAGAATGTTACTTAGAGTGTATGGGAATGTTGTGCTCTGTGAATGGTGCGAGACTTAATCTTACACATTTAAACTACTCCCCGAGTCTTCCCGTGTGGCATGCCAACTGACCAGGAGATCAGGAATGTAGAAATGTAAAGAGCAATTAATGGAGGCTGTGTGGCATGCCTACTCCGGCCTACACCTGATATCAGAGGGGTTGCTCACTGGGGACTTGGGGGGGGGGACAAGCTCATAACTTTCAACATTTGAATGTATCAGTTAAAAGCATCAAGACTTGTTTTTAAAGGGAAGGTGCCACTTCTTCCTTTCCATTTGGCATGTACTAACTGCCATGACTTAAAAGTCTTAAAAGTCTTCTACACATACAAGTATCAAGAGCTGGATAAGCATTTTAAAAACACAGATGCATTATAAGAGTTGTTTTCTCCACTAGACTTCGCATCCAGGTGCTTATATTCTGAAGTTAATACACATGCAGATCACTTGATTTTGCATCAGTTGATGACCTTCTGGCCTTTCTTCTCTCAGTGTCTTATTTATATGACCAGAACTCCAGAACTTGCTTAGATGCTGCTTCAGGCTTAAGATTCTGAATCAGTTATTCTTTCTTACAACAGGAAGAAATCCTAAGATATGTTATGTGGGAGCACAACTGGATCACTGTAGAATGGGCTCCGAACTCTAAGAATACAAAAGCAATGGCTAGAAATTCACATGTTCAGAAATGTCAAAGCATGCCAGAGGTAAAAACAAGAGTACCTGATTATCTAGGGACTCCTTCTATTGTTTGCAGTTTGCTTTCCCTTGGTTTAAAGTGTTGAACAAGTTGGCAAATGAGATTCTAGAAAGGGGTGGTGTTAAATTCCTGCACTCCTGCAATTTACCAGATTTACCAGATACAGTTCTGATACCTGCCCACTCTTTGTTTCCTACCTATTTAGGTGATGCTGCTTAAACATTTTCATCCCTATTTGCTGCTAGTGTTGACATTTTTTCACTTTCAGGCCCTGTCCTATGGTATCTTAGAAGTTAAACCCATGAGAGGGAAACTGCTGTGAACCCGAGGAGTCTCTGCTCTGCTATGAAGCTTGCCTCGTGACTTTGGGCTTGTCACTCTTTCCATCTTGACCTACCTCACAAGGCTGTTGTGAGAATAAAAGGAAGAACTTAGCTCTTTGGAAGAAGGCTGGGATAAAAATATGACAAATAAAAACATTCAGGTTTTTATTTTATTTTTAAAATTTCTGTTGCATATAATTTGCAAAAAAATCCACTTGCTAAAGTGAGACAGACAAACTACGAATAAGTATCTGAATAGCTGAACATGTGCTTGTCTATACAGATGGCTGGACTACATGCCTGGACATGCATAGCCTGGCAGTGCACAGCTGGACTTGGACAAGGTTCACTTAAAACTAATGACCACTTAGGACAATTGTTCCTTTCTGGTATATCTCTAACCAAAAGGACACACATACTGTTTGCTTGGAAAATCAGTACAAAACAGGCTACCTCAGAATAAATGAATTAGAGAAAAAATGAATTAGATTTGCTTCGAAGTAAATCACTTTTCTGCTTGGTGGTGGCATTAAAACCCTTTCCCTCGGGTATCTGTTAGGAATACAACAATTTCTCTTGAGCTCCCTTTTCTTCCTTTCCTTTATAATTACTCAGCCTGCAAACAATAATAATTCTTTTTTCCTTCTGTGTGTGCCTTTCCCCCTGAGCTGCTCTTTGTCATGAAGTTATGGTGCCTTGGTGGAAACAAAGAAGAAACCAATAAGCCTTAAATTACTTGAATGGAAAATGTGCAGCGATACTTTTATACGGCAGTTTTAAAATGGCGCTAACGAACTCGACACTGATTTTTGTTTTGCCCAAAGGTGGTTCTCTTTGGAGAAACCTGGATGCCGTGCAGGCCGTGCGTAAGACTGCTTACCCGAAGGTTCCTACCTGCAAGCTGCGTACACTTCCACTGGGGAAGGCTTGAGAGCTTTAAGAGTGCCGACTCATCCTTTCTACCTGAAGTATGCCAGATTCATCAGAGTAGCTCCGAGTCCTCACCTAAAATCAGATGTTTCCTCACTGCAGGCGCTGAACCTTTTCCTTCTTTTTTCAAACTTCCCATATTACTGTGGAGAGAAACAGAGGGCCGAGCTAGTGGGGTGCTCCAAGCTAGTGGACTCCATGAGTGGAGTGCAAGTGGAGCGCAAGTGAACAGGGAGGAATACACGTGAGTCTGTTCACTTGCCATTCAAGTGTAATTCGTCACTTCTAGCTTGGTCCAAAGACAATTAGCAGGTTGGATAAAAAAGTAAATGAAATGATCCCTTTCCCTCTCCAAGGAGCTGCTCCTGTGGATGCCTTAAGGACTGCCTTCTCCTCCTCTGATCATCTCCAGAGGCCTTGATCTAGGTGCCCCTGCCACCTTAGACTGGAAGGGTGGCAACCCGAGAAAGCAACTTCTCTGATACGGTGCCAAAACTTCGGAGCTCCCTCCCCAGGGGGATTCCGCTGTCTTCCTCTGCCATTGTCTTCCTCCGGTGGGTGAAAAGTTTTTTGTGCCCTTCTGGCACTCCTCCCTGGTATGATATGTTTGTATTGTATTTATATACACATTTTAAATGTTATTTTAACATTTGAAACATTTGAAACATTAAAATAACATTTAAAATGTATCTATGTCTGCTGTATATGTATGTATCTATGTCTGATGTTTGCTGCCACAGGGAAAAAGTTGCATATAAATGTTGTAAATAAAATAAATAAATAAATAAAAAGTTGCATATAAATTTCATAAATAAATAAATAAAAGAAAGAAAGAAAATTGACATGCTGGCTGTGGTCTATTGCCCCCCCTCCCCCAGTCGAAATAAAAGGCAGACACAAGGTCTGGGTATAAATAAGGGCCACTTTATTGATTGAACCATAACACAACATTGCAGCAAGGGATCTAACTGCGGTACAGGTCAAGCCCTGGGGTCCACCTGGACCTCTGCCTTGACCTGCCTGGGCGAGCCCCCTCTGCCCCGGGGGTGTTCCATCCAACGGATGGCTGGGACCCGGCAGCCAGGCAAGTGGTTCCCCTGTAAAGCTCCAGCCCCCACAGCCACGGAGCCTGGAGGTGGCCCCCATAGCTCACAGCTGTACAGCCTCACCAACTGCTCCAGACAGACCCCAATTCCCACCTAATGGGAAAGCGCCAAGAGGGTCACCGGCCCGCACCCTTGATCCTATCCTACCAACGCTAGGGCCAAGCCTCTGCTTAGGCCCTTGCGCCCCACAGGTGGCTTATGGCCAACCTGAGCCCTTGCTGCAAATCACTCAGGAATATGTTATTGCCTGCGACTGATAAGTGGACCCCATCACTACAGTACAGGTCAGCCCTCTCTGCCCTAATATTTGGATGCTACAGGCCTGTAGCTAAGGCCTTCTCAAGGGCTCTGTTGGCCCAGTGCCTAGCGCTCCTGATCCCTGCAGGGTCCAAGGCTTCCTGCCACACCCGGCACAGAAGCATTGCCGGCCAGATGGTCAGTGTTCCAGGCCATTGCTCTTCAATGAAACGCAGATCCGCCTCAGCCTGTAAAGAGAGGGCGTTACCCTTTACTAAACCGAGATCGTTACCACCCAGATGTATCACAAGAATATTCAGCTGAGGACCACTCCTTTTGAAGAGCTAGGGTAGCAGACCCAGCCATCTCAATCCCCGCTGGCCCTGTCACTCAATTGTGGCCCACTGGCCAAGGCCGAGCTGGGACCCAATCGCAGTCTTCTTTGCCTGGTGAGCCACCCAAAAGATCATACTGTGGCTGCAGATGAGGACACTCATCCCCATTCCCTGTCGGACCACAGCCCTTGAAAGGAAATTAAAGTTAATGAGTGCTCTGAAAACTGCCCAAAGGCCAGATGTATGACTGGAAGGTCCCAGATTGCCAATACCCCACCTTCTGAATGACTGGCCCAGGGTATCCCATCACAGCCACCATGGAGGCAGCCCCAATATGGAAAAAGTGCATGCCAAACCTCACGCCAGCCAACCCCAATTTGGCAAACGCCTTCCCCGTAACTGCCCCAAACTTGTATTTTGACAGTGGGGAACCGTCCCTGTCGAACAGTGGCCCATCACCCTCACCCCATTCAGCTACATATCACGGCAGGGCCTTGACCAGGCATAAGCCTGGCTCAGCACATGTGCCCGGATGGATCACAGTCCCCTTTCCCCGCTGGTCAGTTTTAGACTGACGCATGGTAAGGGCCACAGAGTCACCTACAAACGAACGGTCCCATGCCATAAGCATGCAGCCAGACTTGTCAGCCAAGGACTAAGCCACGAACTCACTGATCCTTAATGCCCTTAAAGAAAGCCGTAAGGGCCACTGCATGAAACAAACACGATTCATAATCTGAATGGCACATTGTGGTCCACTCAGATCCCAGATCTCATTAAGGTTGTCTGTCATCCCGATGGACACCTCCTTCCCAGGTCCAACCCTCAAGCATTTTCTTGACCCTGAAATCACCAGTGGCTTCCCCAAGACCCTTGGCTTTGCTGGCAAATGCTAATGCCACCAGCTGCTCCGAATGGACTTAACCGCTAGGCCCTTACCTCTCTGCACCACACAGAAGTGCATAAGGTGCTGAACCAGGATAGACCATACCTGTTGTAGACTGTTATCCCTCCTAAAGCCATCAAACTGGTGCACTGCCCGATCATATGACCGCTGTGTGCTGGGAGCAATTGCTAACTTTATGGCCCGTTCTGCTTCTAGCATCCAAGGCTCCACAGCTTCTGGAGAATCACAGCCAGCAAAGCGTCAGCCCTGGGGGCGAGCTGGTGGAACCGGCCCATCTGTAAGTGAGACAAAGCATCCGCCACACTATTATTCACTCCAGAAATGTGTTTCTCCATAAACGCCATGTTTAGCCTTAAACACTGGAGCGTCAAGGCTCTGACCAGCCTCATAACCCTCGTAGATCTGGATGAAAGGGAGCAAAGAACACGCACTACTGCCTGGTTGTCACACCAAAAGTGGGCATTGTGGTTTGCCAGATCGGTCACCCACGAACAAACCACGACAAGGATAGGGAACAACTCCAAAAATGTGAGGTCCTTTGTCAGCCCCTTTTGGCCCAATGGGCAGGCTAGCACTCCATGCACCAGTGTCCCCAGAAATAAACCCCAAAGCCAATGGATCCAGAAGAGTCAGAGGTCACCTGCAGGTCAACTTTCAGCACAAAGTCCTCTCTCCAAAAGGAGACCTTGTTATAATCCCTAAGAAATTCCTCCCAGACCACCAGGTCTGCTCTCATGCCTCCATTAACCTTAAGCCGATGATGGGACAACCTAAGGCCCCCCATTGCATCACAAAGATGTCTCAGAAATACTCTGCCCAGAGCAACCACCCTACAGGCAAAATTCAAATGCCCAACAAGCTGCTAAAGCTCCACTAACGTAACCTTCCACTTATCCTGAAAAGAAGCCAACCGGGCCCCAACTTTGCAGCTGGCAACTGCGAAGTCTGCCGCACTGTGTCTAGCTCTATACCTAAAAAGGTAAGGATTGTGGCAGGCCCCTCTGTCTTCTCATGTTCCTGCTCAGTTCCTGAGCCAAGCTAATGATGCCCTGCAACACACAGGCACATCGCCCACCACCAGGTGGCAAGGCCCATTCGAGGAAGGAGCTGAAACGCTCAAAGGCCGCACAAAATCCTCTGGGTGAACTGAAAGAAGGAGAAATGTTGCATTTTGCCATTTCCACACCAATGTCGCAGTGCCTCATGACCTTGGCCGCTTGGTCAAAGGATGTGTATCTGACTGAGCATAATTGATCAGGGATGGCATCATTCACCGATCTGCCCTTGGATGAGCCTGAATGATGGATGAGCCTGAATTCACCTGCAGCCTTTTTAGATACTACACCAGACAGGGACACATGCAAACACGGGACCGGAGGGGATGGAAAGGGGCCCAAGGCACGCCCCTCTGAGCACTCCTTAGTTATTTTATTGCGGACCACTTCCTCCAAGCTCACAACAGAATGCAAATTGGCAGACATGAAGGGGGCCCGAGGGCCCTGGAAGGGGATCCTGAAACCGAACGTGAAACCTTCTAACAGGAAACGCGCATCTCTGCGCCTGGGGTAAGCCGCGAACAGCCGCTTAAGAACCCTCTGATTTATTGGGCTGGGACCCTTTTCCAACTGAAGGTTGGAAGCTCCCGCCCCCTCCACCACTCCTCCTGCTTCCCCGTCTGGACTGCCGAGGGCAGGTTGTGAATGGGTGCGGGCTCCCGCAAATGGGCCACTAATGCCCCAAATTGCAGGACTTTCTACAGCAAACGCCTTGGGAGCTCTCCCGACAGAGAAGCCGGGGTTGAACTGGCTGACCTGCTGTTCCGCAGGTACCCCGTGCATTTTGATTTTTATAGACTAAGTGGCCCCTAGCAGAGCGGTCACCCAAGTTAGGCTTGGCAGGGGACATGACCTGAAGCCAGAGTTGTTGGTGAATCTTGTCTTACTGCATGGCCGGGTTAAGGGCCGTCCACATCCGGAATTCCTTGTTGTACTGGAGCCAGTGAAGTCAGAATAACCCCTGTATATTATATCAATGTATTGAAATAACGGGGTGGCCCTGGCAATGACCCCTGCATATATTAACATGACAGGGAGCCAATTGTGCCAATTACAGTCGGATTTCCTCCTCTTTAACCATTCCTTGTCTCTGTCGTCAAAGTCTTCCTTCTCCTTTTTCTCTAGCTCTCTGAAGAGGAGATTGAAGACATCAACATACTCCCCACGTAAGATCTTATCCCTAGCAGCTGGGATTAAATGATCTCCCAGGGGCATAGCAGTGTCACCAAACGGCAGGTCCCCAAAGAGGACAGCTCCATAACTAGGCATGCCTGGAGTGGGCCAGGGCCAGGGGCAGTAAAACCAAGGACAAAACTGGCTCGTGGAGGGTTGAGAGTCCCTGCCATACCATGCTGATGTCCCAGACAAGGCTGGAGCTCCTGAAGGAGGCAAACTTTCTCTACCTTGGCCTGACCATGGAGGAAACATCTACTGCAGCCAAACCGCTGAAGTCTGTTGCAACTGAGCAGTGCCAGCAGATAGGGAGTCTGAGGCGTAGTTGGGGGAACGGGGGCAGGAACCTGTCCCCACAGCCCCCAAGACCATGTGCTGGCCTGTGCCATACCAGCTGACTTACCCTCCACGTCTGCAGGCTGTACTGCCCCTGCCACCTGGCCAGAATCCACTGTCCACGCTTGCTCCTCCTGTCCTTCAGGCTTGGTGACCACACTTTCCACCGCAGGAGCCGAAATGCTCTGCTCACCACCTTCCAGGCTGCACATCCCTTCAAGAGCAGAAAATCATTTTAATATTTCCTGCTGAAAAGTAGCATTTGAAGTCAACTTAGTCACCTTGGCCCTTTTTGCCCCAGCAGGTGCACCCATTATACCCCCCTGGGTTTGTTCCAGGGCCACTAGGCAGTCCAGGATCTCCTGCTGCTTATTGGTATCCACCTCATCCTCTGATGAGGATAGTGTAGGAGCAGGCCGTTTGGATGGGGGCCACTTAGCCGGCTGCTTGCCTTTTGAAGGCCCTTTCCCCTTCCCAGGCATGGTTACCAACAAATGTCCAACACAAAATGGCTGCCTATTGTGAAAAAGGCCATTCACAAAATGGCCACCACGCAAGATGGCTGCCAAACAGAAGGCCCACTTAAGGTTAGCCAACCACCTAGGGACCGTACTGTCCAGGGCAGGCACAATAAAAGAAGAGCCCAGCCTTTAGGAGCAGGCCAAACTGCCCGAAACACACGAAATTGGAGCAACCTCCCCTTGGCTCCACCCCCCAGATCCCTGGATGCTGATGGAAGGTGGGCAGCCTTCTCTTCTCCAGGGCGGCAAACGTGGCCCCGGCCCCAAGCAGCCTGGTCTGTGTGCCGGGAGGGCCAAATTGGCATGATTGCGTTAAAGATAACTCCCAGAAGGCCACCAGAAGGTGAAGCACAGCTGAAGGAGGGGTTAGAGTTGAAGAGGCCTGAGTCTGGCATGTTCAATTAGTTGCCTATGTGTGTTCCAATAAGTGTAGTTCTTGCAATCAAGGATCTGCTACTGATTTATTCCCTTCCCACCGACATGACACTGGTGCTCCTCCCTTCAGCAGCCTGCAATCAACATTCCTCTTAGCAAAGTCTGAAGCATTGTGCTACACAAGAGGAGCCTTCTTCCAGCCTCCATGGCTCTCCCTCCGGTACAAGAGGAGAATGGCTCTTCCGTGGGAGAATGGTTCCCTAGATGAAGGAAGGCTTCATAATGGTTACCAATCTCCAAGCGAGGTCTGGAATTCTTCCGGAATTACAACTGTTTTTCTGACTAGAGGACATAGTTTTGGAGGAAATGGAAATTTTGGAGCTAGGCACCTATGACTGCTGAGCCCCCTCCCCAATCTCAGCCTTGCCCAGGCTCCACCCTCCAATATCCAGGTATTTCCCAACCCAGAGTCAGCACTCGGAAACCCTAGGCCTTCAAATGGTATAGAGACAAGTGACAGGATACAGGCCACTCTTTACAAGCAGAGCCGAAGTGCTTGCTAGTGCAAGGTATAACCCATACCAGCATGCACATGGTCATACTACACCTCCAATTTAGGGTTGCTAAGTCTCTATACCCTCCCAGTGGGAGAGTGGGGACCTGGCACCTCATTCCAGCAGTGTGCTCCTCTTCATGCATATGCCTCCGGTGCCTGCACAATGATGTCACTCCCAGAAGTGATGTCGTTGCTCCAGCCACGGGAGTTCTCCCGCACTCCATGCAGGGCTGATGCAGCCTGATGGGAGCAAGAATTGGCCCCAAACAAAGCACAGGAATGCTCCTGCAGCGGACACAATGACATCAGTTCCAGGAGTGAGATTGTCACGCCCCATGGAAGCGTGCGCACTAGGCATGCTCCTGGGGTCCTGCTGGTGGCAGGCAACCTCCAGGGGCTTGCCCCCTCCTGCTGATTGCCGGCGGATCAGTGGCCTAGGGTGCACACCCCTGGGAGTTTGCCTGCCATTGGTGAGGGCCTGGGAACCCTACCCAAATTAAAACTTTTAGTATGAAGCAGAGCCTGCTCATGGGAATTCCTACACTAGTAGGCCTTGTGGGGACACACACTCAAGCAGGACTTATTTTCACAGCCATGTATTTATTCACCCTAAAGATGTGTTGTCTTCCTTTATATACAGCTATAGCCACAGGGGAGCTCTTTCTGAACAGTCCTGTTCTTGGTACCAATCACCCTGGGTTTTCCCTACCTAAATGCTCTTCCACCGAGAGGTGGTGCAATATTTCCACATCACATAAGCCACATGGGTATGCTTGCTTAGTTTGGGGAATTCCTGGAGACTTGGGGGTGGAGAGGGGAATGACCTTGGTGGGGTAACTGCCATAGGCTCCTCCTGGCAAATGAACCATTTTCTCTGGGGGAACTGATCTCTGTGTTTGGGAGATTTGTTGTAGTTCTGTGAGATCTCCAGACCTTACCTCGAGGCTGGCAACCTTACGTGTGGGATAGTGGCTGCCACTTTTCTGTGATGGCATGCAAAGGGGACACCAACAGCGGGTGAAATTTCAAGTCCTCCTACATTCTACTGCGTGGGCAGCATTGGACTGAACCCAGAATCTGAAATTTGTCAGGTATAGCTTTATGGTTCTCTTCCAGCCTTGAGATAGGATTGCTGCACATGTATCTGACAGATAGTTATTAGAGGAGAGAGCGGCGTGCATTGGACTTGCATTCACAGAGGTACAAGAAATGAAGAATTCACTTGATGCATTTCAAATTTCGTCTTCTGAACTGTTTAATTAACAACCGATGAGAAATATGCACTTGAGATTTGACTGGGTAATAGATGTCACCTTTGTTCAATAAAAATGCTTTGCTACTGGAAAGGCTTAATTTTAAAGAGATTAGTCAGCATTTGTACTAAAGTATCTTCCACTTCTAATGGTCTGATGTTAATAGCTAGGAAGGGCATGGCTTGCCCTCTGATGAGCTGTTAAAAGAATATCATGAGGTTTATTTGTTATTGATTCTTTAGGTACTATGAAGTTCTTTTTGTCAGGGTACAGAGTCTGACATGGCAGATGGCATTTATAATTCCTAGCAGTCTTTTGAGTTAATGGAACTCTAATTCTTTAGTACTTACATCTATCTTCCTTTCCCTTCCAATTAAACAGAAGTGACACATTTTTATGATCACTAAACCAGTGAAATTAACACTAACTAGGGACACCGTAGGGTAAACCTCTAATTGGGGGCTGCTGTGATATTTCTCTGGGATGCAAAGCATGTAGAAATTGGACTTAAGACTGTACAAAATTTCATGATGTATACAGAACTCCTGGTTTTTTTTTAAAGCATAGGAATAACATGAGAAAATGAATAGGAACCCCTATGCAAGCCCTAATGATAAGAAGAAAGATTTCACTGTTCTGTTGAATAAAATGAAAAAGGTTGATTGACAACAAGGGACTCTGGGGTTATGGATATTTATTCATGCAGACTTTTAATGCACTTTCTACTCTGTTGATTAATTTTAGCTGTTTCTACTGGATGGATTTGAGTGGTATATTTTGCTTTAACTGTGTTTTTAATCAGGCTTCAAACTTTACTTGGTTTTAATCAGCAGACGAGTAAACTGCAGCTCAAACTGATTATTTGGTGGAGCCTGATTTTAATCAGAGTGGACACATTTCTAATGAGCTGGGTATGTGAAGTAAGGGCTCCCTTGTTTATTTCAGAGAGTGTTTTGACTCTGGTGTGTTCCTCTCATTGGGAGTGGACAAGGAACTACTTCCTCCAAATAGTGAATAGAGTACTCTTGTCTATTAAACTGGACATAGACACATATATCCTGTAATATCTGAAAAAGGCACCTTTAGTGGAGTTATGAGATTGAAATTTAATGAATTGTACAGTTAAGAGAAACGATTAATCAGTTGAACCCTAGATTGGGCATACAATTCAACACAGAAACAAGAGGAAGGGGGGAATTTCCCTGTAAGCATCCCGTTCCGTGAAGGACAGATTCATGAGCACCTCCCCAGTATTTTTGTGGGGAATCAGGTCCATGTGCCATGTGTAGTTCACACTGTGGGGTATAGTCACAATTCAAGAGAGAGTTTGCCCCTCCCTTCCAGTATCGTCCCCTTGCCCTGACTGAAGAGGAACACTTAACTAGCCATAATGTTTTATTATTTTGGTTAGTCTGTGTTTAAATTTTTTGTAGCTTTGTAAAAATACTTTGCATACCTGTCAGCAAAGTGATTAAAGCGTCTAGGCAGTGTAAAGAGCTTTGGGGGACGGGGCACTGGCGAAATTCTATGCAGTTGCTCCAGTCTAAAGCCACTGAAATAAACTCTAGGTTCAGCTGATGGCACTGTAAAGCCCTTTAGGATTGCAGCCGGAAGATTTACACCAGTCGTGGCCTTTCCTTGCTATCCTGGTACGACCATTACATGTAAGGGCCCGATTCCCTCAGCTGGGCACAGAAGACCCCCCTTCCTCTGTTCTCACTGCCAATCTCTAATTCAGAGCAGCTGTGGGAGATTTTTTTTAAAAAAACTGGAGCATATTATGCAACATAATGTCAATTCCAGCAGAAAAATGGAAGTGGTATATGGTAAAGCTCTAGGAATTGCTTGGAACTCTGATTTTATTTCTGGCAATTTTTTGAACTATGTGTCACTTCCAAAGAGATAGATCAAGATGGGCAGCTGTGTTAGTCTGTCTGTAGCAGTAGAAAAGAGGCCTTTCCACAGGAGACTAGGCCTTTGCCCCTTTGCTCCTTCCTTGGCTTCTTTCAGAGACCGCAGGCTAAGAGCCACAGGCTAAGAGCCACAGGCCTGCTGACTACCTCCCTGAGCCTGCACGGAGGGGGTGACCACCGACCTGACCCACATGCCAGCCGCTGACAACCCACTTATGGGTGTGCGGGCGGGCACATGGGGGGTGCTGCCTGATGGCGGCCAGACTTGCCACCCCCTAGAAGGGAAGTGGCCTGTGCTGACCACCTCCCACAGCCTGCACGGAGGGGGCGGCCGCCATCAAAACCCGTTGTCCATTCAAGGCAGCCACCCATGGGGGTGTGGGGGTGGGCACATGGGGGTGCCACCAGTGGGGGTGGCCAGACCCCCTGCACCCTAGAAGGGAGGTGGCCAGTTGACTGCCTCCCCAAGCCCACATGGAGGGGCGGCCACAGACAAAACCCTTGGTCTGACGCGGTGGCCACCCATAGGAGTGTGCGGGTAGACACGAGGGGTGCAGCCAGGTGGCAGCCAAACCCCCTGCCAACATTGCCCACGTCTGGGGGGGTCTCTCACTTGAAATGGAGCCATCAGTCAATTGCCATTGATGGCTCCAGTTGTATTGAATGGGACTTTCCTGGGGGCACCAGTTTGGGGGTATATAACTCGGAGATCCATTTTGGAATCTTGTCCAAATTTGAAGGGTGGCTGGAGGAGAGGCTGCTGAAAACTCCCTGCGAGTATGGGCTCTCTGAGCATTAAAGGGGCTGTCCTGGGCCCCCACGAACTGAGAACCACAAACTGGTTCTTGAACCGGCCGAAGTCCATCAAAGTTCGTGGTTTGTCAAAATGAACAAACCTCAAACCTCGTGGTTCGGGGTTTTTATGGTTCGTGCCCATGTCTAATTACTACCCAGTTATTTCATCTAGCCACTATCCTAATTTTTTCCCTCATGTTATAATCATCCTCTATCTTTTGATCCAGTGGGCAATAACAAGCTCCTAGAGTTAAGTTTCCTTTTGGGCCCACTATTTTAATCCATTGCATTTCCAGAAGCAAATCTAATTCTCTTACCTTCTCAATCTTACTGGACCGTATACCCTCTCTGACATACAGAACCACCCTACCTTCAACCCTTCCCTCCCTATCCTTACAATATAATTTATATCCAGGAATTGCTGTATCCTACTGATTTTCCTCATTCCACCAAGTTTCTGTAATTCCCACAATGTCTATGTTTCCCCCCAACACTAAGCATTCCAACTCGATTTTACCTCGGACACTTCTAGCATTCATATATAAACATGTATAATTTCCCAGGCACGTCCGGCCCACAATTTTCCTCCTGCTGCCTCAAGACCTTTCCAGGCAGTCTATATTGTTTGTCACCATCTCAGTGGACAACTGTAATCCATTTCCCTGTAGAAAAGTAACAGCTAACCCTTCATCTCTTTGAGATGAACCATCTTGAACCAGAGACTTGGCTTTCCCCCAAGATTCAGTTTAAAAACTGCTCTGCTACCTTTTTGATTTTAAGCGCCAGCAGCCTGGTTCCTTCTCGAGACAAGTGGAGACCGTCTCTTTTGTACAGCTCCCGCTTGTTCCAAAAAGCATCCCAGTCCCTCACAAACTTGAACCCTTCCTCCCCACACCATTGTCTCATCCATGCATTGAGACTCCTAATCTGAGCCTGTCTCTCTGGCCTGCGCGTGGAACAGGTAGCACTTCTGAGATGGCTATCTTGGAGGTCCTGGCCTTGAGTTTCCTGCTTAGCAGCCTACATTTTTCCTCCAGGACCTCAAACTTGCATTTCCCCACATTGTTGGTACCAACATGTACCACGACCACTGGCTCCTCCACAGCACTGTCTACCAACCTATCTAGAACCCCCGTGATGTCCGCTACCTTCGGACCAGGCAGGCAAGTCACCATACAGTCAGTATGCGGGTTTGCCATCCAGCTGTCTACCTGCCTAAGGATCGCATCACCAACTACCAAGAGCCCCTCTCCCTCTCTGCCCAGGGAGGGTTCCTTGGTGCAAAAGGATACCTGTTCACCAACTGAAGAAGACATCCCTCCTGAGGGCATATTCCCCTTATCCTCAGCTCAGTGCCCTGTCTCCTCTCGACCCTCATGCTCCCTGGCAGCGGTGGGGCAGCCATTCTCAGAGTGGGACACATCTAACAAGTCTCCAAGAGTCTTCCCCACGTGTCTGACTGACTGTGTCTGCTTTTCCAGGTCAGCCCCCTCAGCCTCAAGGGTGGGAACTCGCTCCCTGAGAACCATGAGATCCTTGCACCGAGCGGACACCCAAGACTTCTGCCCAGTGGGCAGATAGTTGTACATGTGACACTCAGTGCAAAACACTGGACAGCCCCCAACCCCCTGCTGGCATACTACCTTCATAATTTCTTTTTAAAAATGTTGTTGTTGTTGTTATATTTATATAATATATATATTCCCCCTTTTAATACCCTACATATTTATGTGGTTCTCCTTGTGGAAAAATCAAAAAGAGTCTAGTAGCACCTTTAAGACTAACCAACTTTATTGTAGCATAAGCTTTCGAGAATCACAGTTCTCTTTGTCAGATGCATGGAGGGCAAGAAGAAACTGGTCCGCCATAAATATGTTAGCATATTTGACAACCTACCAGATGACACCATCCTAGCAACCATGGATGTGGAGGCCTTGTACACCAATATCCCACATGCGGATGGACTGCAAGCCATAAGGAATATTATCCCGGACAAAACCACAGCACACCTCACCACTGAACTTTGCCACTTCGTACTCACTCACAATTACTTCAAATTTGGTGACAGCTTATATCTACAGGTTAATGGCACAGCCATGGGCACACGCATGGCACAACAATATGCTAACATATTTATGGCGGACTTGGAGCAACGCTTCCTCAGCTCCCATCCACTGAAACCACTACTATACTTAAGATTCTTGGATGACATCTTCATCATTTGGACCCATGGGAAGGAAGCCCTTGAGAGATTTCAACAACTTTCACCCTACTATCAACCTGAGCCTGGACCACTCTACACAACAGGTACACTTCCTGGACACCACTGTACAACTACATAATGGACGGATAAATACAACCTTATACTGGAAACCCACAGACCGATACTCATATCTACATGCCTCCAGCTACCACCCTAAACATACCACTCGGTCAATTGTCTACAGCCAAGCCTTACATTACAATCATATCTGCTCCAATGCTCTTGATCAGGACTCCCACTTAAGAGATTTACAACAAGCATTTTTGGGACTACAGTACCCACCAAATGAAGTGAGGAAACAAATCAACAGGGCCAGACTAGTACCCAGAAACAGCCTGCTCCAGGACAAACCTAAAAGAACTAACAACAGACCACCACTGGTTGTCACCTATAGTTCCCAGCTCAAACCCATCCAACGTATCATCAGTGAGCTACAACCCATCCTGGAAAATGATACCTCTCTCTCAGAAGCCCTGGGTGGAAGACCTCTTCTTGCCTACAGACAGCCCCCCAACCTGAAACAACTTCTCACTTACAATCATGAATCGGCCAGCAGAGTCACCAGCACAGGTACCAGGCCCTGCAACAGACCCAGATGCCAGCTCTGCCCTTATATCTATCCAGGAAATACAATTACAGGACCCAATGGCGTCAACTCTCTGCCTCTTACAACTGCTCTTACAACTGCTCATCCTCCAATGTGATATATGCCCTCATGTGCCAACAATGTCCTTCTGCTCTGTACATTGGACAAACCAGCCAACCTCTGCGCAAAGGAATAAATGGACACAAATCTGACATTAAAAATGGCAACATCCAGAAACCAGTGGGAGAACACTTCAATCTACCAGGACATTCCATCAAGGACTTAAAGGTCACTGTAGTTCAACAGAAACCTTTCAAAACCAAAATCCAACGGGAAGCTGCTGAATTGGAATTCATATGCAAATTTGACTCTGTCAAGCTGGGACTGAATAGGGACTATGAATGGTTATCTCATTATCAGAGGTAACTGATTTCCTCAACAGAAGCAAACTGATCTCCATATCAGAAGCTACTGTTTGCATCTACTCCTCCCTCCCCTCTCCACCTATATATCTGACCAGTTTCTTCTTGCCCTCCATGCATCTGAGGAAGAGAACTGTGATTCTTGAAAGCTTATGCTACAATAAAGTTGGTTAGTCTTAAAGGTGCTACTGGACTCTTTTTGATTTTTCCACAAGGAGAACCACATAAATACGTAGGGTATTAAAAGGGGGAATATATATATTATATAAATATAACAACAACAACAACAATATTTTTAAAAAGAAATTATGAAGGTAGTATGCCAGGAGGGGGTTGGGGGCTGTCCAGTGTTCTGCACTGAGTGTCACATGTATGACTATCTGCCCCCTAGGCGGAAGTCTTGGGTGTGTGCTCGGTGCAAGGAGCTCCTGGTTCTCAGGGAGCGAGTTCCCACCCTTGAGGCTGAGGGGGCTGACCTGGAAAAGCAGACACAGCCAGTCAGACACGTGGGGAAGACTCTCGGAGACTTGTTAGATGTGTCCCACTCTGAGAATGGCTGCCCCACCGCTGCCAGGGAGCATGAGGGTCGAGAGGAGACAGGGCACTGTGCTGAGGATAAGGGGAATATGCCCTCAGGAGGGACCTCTTCTTTAGTTGGTGAACAGGTATCCTTTTGCACCAAGGAACCCTCCCTGGGCAGAGAGGGAGAGGGGCTCTTGGTAGTTGGTGATGCGATCCTTAGGCGGGTAGACAGCTGGATGGCAAACCCGCATACTGACTGTATGGTGAAGCTACTGTTTGCATCTACTCCTCCCTCCCCTCTCCACCTATATATCTGACCAGTTTCTTCTTGCCCTCCATGCATCTGAGGAAGAGAACTGTGATTCTCGAAAGCTCATGCTACAATAAAGTTGGTTAGTCTTAAAGGTGCTACTGGACCCTTTTTGATTTTGCTACTACAGACTAACATGGCTAACTCCTCTGCATCCTTGTGGAAAGTCTACTTACCTTATTGGGAACACTAGGAGACTAGGTCTTTGCCCCTTGGGTCCTTCCTTGGCTTCTTTCAGAGCCCCAGGCTAAGAGACACAGGCCAAGAGCCCTTTGGCTCTCGCACGCACACTTCCAGTCAGCAACAATCGGCTCATGCAATCAGCTGCAATCAGCTACACTCAGCAACACTCAGCTACAGCCCAGGCAACAGACAAACAGAAGCAGCAGTTCCTCACTCCTCAGCCATTTCCTTCCACGCAGCAGGAACTCAGCCAATTCTCCCCAGCAGTTAAGAAAAGTTAAAGTTAAGAAAAGGCAAAACTCACCACCTCAGCAGCAGCAGCAACAGCTCCCCTTCCTGCTCTCTCCCAGAGCCCAACTGCTATATGGTAACTCTAGGAATTGCTTGGAACTCTTGGTTTTTATTATAGTGTTTCTGGCAATTTCTGGAACTACTAGTGTCAGTGCCAAAGAGATAGATCAAGATGGGCAGCTGTGTTAGTCTGTCTGTAGCAGTAGAAAAGAGCAAAAGTCCAGTAGCACCTATAAAACTTGTGGTAGAGTATGAGCTTTCAGGAGTCACAGCTCATTTCTTCAGATGATCTACTACAATTTTCTTTAGTCTTGATTCTTGCTCTTTTCTACTGCGTCACTTCCAGGTTATTGTTTTTTTAAAACCAGAAGCAACATGACATTGTGGTCCACAGCCTTACAGGTACAGACTTGCTTGCAATATTCATTTTATCTATTATTTATTGATTAACTAGATTTATATTCCTCTCACCGCTCCGGTGAGCATGCTCCGAACGGATTACAACAAAAAGATCAAAAAAATCAACTGGGTAACTTAAAAATATCAAAAAAAATAAAATTCATTTAAACTGTATTGTACACAGTCCTGCAACTTTGCTGAGACAGTAGCTCACAATGCATGTCACCTATACTCATAGCACTTGTAGGAGCTGAGATGAAGTCGGGCATCGTATTTCCAGGCTGCTAACTGATAGTGGGGAAAAGCCCTAACAAATATCTTTGCATGCCCTGCTCTGGAGCAAGAGTACATGGGAATAAGCACTGAAACTGGAGCACAGAATAAATCTGAATTTAGAAAATCCCTAAGGTATTTTTAAAAGTTCCTGTCTCAATAGAAAACCTTCATTTCCAACAGCCAAAACATATGGGGCTCTCAAGGAAAAAAATATATGCAAAGTTTTGGAAACTCTAAACAAAACCACAGAGCCTGCTCAAGGTCACAGAAAGCCAGATTCAGAGCTGAGCCTGCTGCTGAAATTCCCCATGTACTGGACAGAGTGAATATAACTGACAGGTACATAAGAATGTATTTATTGTTCTTCCACATGTCTGTCCTTGCTGAAATCTTGGAGTCATTCTCAGTCTCTGCTTGAATCCACTTGCTAAGCATAATACAATCCATAATTAAAGCTGTGCAGGACATTTCCTAGTTTCAATATTCATTTCAAAGTTAGCATAATCAGCTCAGCCATCCTCTTAAAAAAAAAACAACTCACTAAACACCCACGTTGCTTCAATGCTACTGGGCTCCCTTTTCTTTGGGGTGGGATGGGGGCTTTCCTTTCCCATTTCCTTTGCTATCCTGAGCCTTGTCTGGTCATTTTGGGCATAGGGATTACAAATCTGATCCCTGGAATTGTCACATCAGATGTAGTGTTGTGATTCCCTCGGTGCCATTGCCTCTGTTCATAGTATAAGGCCAAGCATACCCGCGGGACTGTCTCTCCCCATATGTACCCCAGAGAGCATTAAGATCGGCAAATAAGAACTTAATGGTGTCCCTGGCCCCAGGGAGGCCTGACTGGCCTCGACCAGGGCCAGGGCATTTTCAGTCCTGGCCCCAACCTGGTGGAACTCTCTGTTGGAAGACACCCGGGCCTGCCAGGATCTTATATCCTTTCGCCGGGCCTATAAGACAGTGATGTTCCACCAGGCATATGGTTGAGGCCAATCTTTGATTGTTTAGGAGCCTCTCTACTGGTATCCCGCCAGGGGGGCATGTAACCATCCGCCTCCCTATAAGCACAGTTGCCAGTTTATTATAAACTCTGCCCCACCCCACCCCTTTGTCCTGCTTTGTTTATATCATGATTGGGGAAATTGGAGGGGGCCCGCCATCTGTTTTTGTATGTATTTGTGGTGTTTTTTGGATTAAAATGTAATTTTTATGTTTTAATGCTCTTTGAGCATTTTATTGTAACCCGCCCTGAGCCCGTTTGCAGGGAGGGGGGCTAGAAATAGAATCAATCAATAAAATAATAAATAAAGGCAGAAAAGGCCAAGAAGAAGAAAGGAAAAGATACCAAGAATCAGCCAGCAACCAACCAAAGAACACTGGAGAGTATGAAAAGAATGTGAACATGTTGGAAATGGATGCAAAAGTTAAAGTCATTTTTTGAAAGTCACAATAATGGACCTGAAACTTAAGTAGGTCATTTCAGCTTGGCGTTTTTAATACTTAGAAGCAGTGCTCGTTTTTCATTTTTCTGAAGGCTCATTTGAAATGAAGGCGCTCCATTAAGAGGTTTGATAATTATACATCTTTTTATTAAACACAAAATCAAACTTTATTCATATGTGCCCATGGATTCTTTTGCACAACCTATGTAATCTCTGAGTGGATTTTTGTTTTGATTAGTAATGCATGCAAAAATGATGCTTCACCCCGCAACAGACAGTCCTAATGCTCACATTAGTATGCATTCTCCTGGTTGCATCACAGTGGCTAGTCTTGCTCAGAGTTGTTCCATGTGCCACTTGCTATATTTGATGCATTCATGCCAGGATGCCAAGACTGCATTCCAGACTTTTGCAAAGAATATGCACAGAGTTCCCTCCTCCGTCAACAGCAACCGCCGGTATCTGTTTCTTCTGCAGGGCATGTCATATGAAAATTCACAATCCTTTATGTTTATAGGGAAGGAAATTGGCTTGTCTCAGCAGTAGTTGATATAGGTATGGGTGTCAATTTTTATAATAGGGTTTCTAAGGAATGACAGGTCAAAGGCTTGCCTTTCAAAGTACTTATTCAGAGTGTCAATCATTTGCTCATTGCTGGTTCAAAATGCACAACCTTCCAGGTATACCTTTAAGGGATTTCCATCACTTTTCATCAAAAATTCTCTCTCCACCTTTTTCTCTCCCTTGTGGTCCCATACATTGGTGCCTTCTACTAATGACTCTTATCTGAAACCAGAACTTTGACAGATTTGAAAGTCAGGCCAGTCTATCATATTTTTTTCATTACAAAAAGTCATAGAAATACTATTATAATTGGTTCTGATTCTCTTTCTGGTCTTCTTTTTTTAAAAATAGAGTTTGACTAACTCTGTTTCCCCTTGTGTGTGTTGGAGGGTACATTGTAGAGAAGAGATTTCCAACAAAAATTCTTCTTGAGATCCCTCCCGTCACAATAGTCAAAGCAGCGTTTCCATGGGAGGAAAGCCTGGATGGCAGCAAATCTGTGTAATGAAATGCTTCTGTGTTGCAAAAATATTATGAGCCTTCGCCAAACGTCCTCCTCATCCACGAGCATTCTGGGACTGAAAGTGAGTTCCTGCCATATGCAGAGAGAGAACTGGCACCCCCACATCAGTGTTATTTATATATTTACATAACTTTGACTCCACATTAAAACACGTTTTATTTTCTAATGATGAAAGATCATTTGCCCCTTTGCAAGCTACTGTTCTTAGCCAGTTACATTTATTAACCGGTTCAAAGTGCTGAGTTCATTTAGCGGCTAAAGATCTTTCTTCTCCTTCCCCTTCCAAAGTCACAGCATCTGAGAGCTATTGCTTGCCTCCCCCATTTTGCATATATATATTTTACCATTCATTTCCTGGGGTAAAGGGAAATGATTAATGGAAACCACCCACAAAATTGTTTCTTCCACACAGAATCATAGAATCATAGAGTTGGAAGGGGCCATACAGACCATCTAGTCCAACCCCCATGTTGTATAGACAGTTAAACAAAGTGTCCACAGAGCCTTTTGTGCTGTTGAGGAAATCTCAGAAAGCAGCCAATAAGTAGTGCATTTGAAGGAGAGCAATACCACACCTTCCAATGAGAAGAGACAGGCATCTGACGAAGAGAGCTATGGCTCTCGAAAGCTTATGCTACAATAAATTTGGTTAGTCTTAAAGGTGCTGCTGGACTCTGCTATTTTGCTACTACAGAGTAACACGGCTAACTCCTCTGGACCAATGAAAATGTACATTATAGCTCCACTGTGGTCCAGCTGATAAAGCATTACCTATCAGATTCCACTTCTGAAATAAGACCAGTTAGTTTGGAACTCCAAAATCTGAGGTGAAGTTTGGATGAGCAAACTTTTTAGAAGCATCTCTAGGTTTCCTGGTCTTTAAGATGCAGACAGGCTGTGAGAAGAAATGTATGTTATCTGCTAAAGAAAGTGGGAGGTTTATACATCTGAATAACAAATAGGAACTTCATTAATAGCAGGCACTCTCCAATATTGGCTGCACCCACCATTCCTATTCACAGGCAATATGCAGCTCACTGTGAAGACTGAAGGGAAGGTGGACTATGTGCGATTGTAACCACTATTAGTTGCTAGGGCTGCAGAAAGCATAGCTATAGCCCGATCTTTTGTAGAAATTGTGATGATTACCCCCCCCCCCAATTCTCCTTGCCCTACAGTACCTGAAAGGCAGCAGGGAATCTTCAATGCTGCCCTTCTCTTGCTGTCAGTGGTTCGAGGTGTGGATAGAGGCAACCTTGTGTCTGTGTTAGCTGCCACAGACTTCTGCCTGAAAATGTAACTCTAATTCAGTCAGGAATTTTGGTATGGATGAATAGCCAGGGGCTTTGGGTAAGAATCTTTGGATACAGTCTCAGATTTTTTAAAACAGGAAAAGATCTTCATTCACTAACATTTCTATTCTCTAGGAGCTCAAGAAGATAAGAAAGTAGTCTTTGAACCTTAGCAGGAATAGTGTGTGTGTGTGTGTTATGTGACATCAAGTCGCTTCCGACCTATGGTGACCCTATGAATGAAAGACCTCCAAAATGTCCTATCATTAACAGACTTGCTCAGATCCTGCAAACTGGAGGTCGTGGCTTCTTTTATTGAGTCACGACTCACAAGCCCTCTAGTTTTAGGTCTTCCTTTTTTCCTACTGCCTTTCACTTTTTATAGCATTATTGACTTTTTCAGAGAATCTTGTCTTCTCATGATGTGACCAAAGTATGATAGCCTTAGTTTTATCATTTTAGCTTCTAGAGAGAATTCAGGATTGATTTGATCTAGTACCCACTTATTTGTCTTTTTGGCTGTCCATGTTATCCACAAAATTCTCTTCCAGCACCACATTTCAAACGAATCAATTTTCTTCCTGTCAGCTTCCTTCACTGTCCAACTTTCCCATCCCTACATAGGAATGGGGAATACCATAGTTTGGATTAGCTTAATCTTGGTTCCCAGAGAGGCATTTTTATCTTTAAGGATCTTCTCTAGCTCCCTCATAGCTACTCTTCCAAGTCTCAATCTTCTTCTGATTTCTTCATTACAGTCTCCCTTTTGGTTGATGATTGAGCCAAGGAATAGGAAATCTTGAACAATTTCAATTTCCTCATTGTCAACTCTCAGTAGTCATTACTTTTGTCTTCTTGATGTTCAGCTGTAATCCTGCTTTGGCACTTTCTCCTTTAACCTTCATGGTTAAAGCAGGAATATTACAAAAGTGAAATAAAAAGAAACAAGACTAAGAAGCTAACTAGGGCCATTGCCACACGCCCTTAAAGGGACGGCCCAATCACTGAATGCTGGCAGTTTTTCCCCAGGAATCCATGAGTCTCCATTTGCATAATGGTTGCAGGCCATTTGGTTTCTGTCTTTTCGGCATCTTTTCTGGGAATGCACTTTCTGTCGTCACAGAAAAGGCACCAAAACAAGGAAGCCAAATGGCCTGCAAATATTTTGCTAACAGAGACATCACCACCAGTGTTCTGTGATGGGGCCATCCCTTTAAGGGCATGTAGAAATGGCCTATGTTGTGCAAGCCACTGGTTTTCCTTGACATTCTGTTTCATGGAATGGACACAAGGAAGTTGAAAGTTTGAAACAGAGACTAGTCAAGGCAGACTTCATTTCTCCCTGTTCCCCAGTCCTTGGCTCTACCATTTTCATAGAATGTATTACACCTTTTAACTCTTTCCCTCCCAGGTGAGAGGGTTTCTCATTGGCCTGTACTGGAATTGGGATTGAGTTTCCATGTGTGCTTCCCTACACCTTTCATAACAAAGCACACATTATGGGTGTACATAATGGGAAAAAATGAGCTGAATATACACACAGATATCACTGATTCGGCTTGTTAAAGCAGCTTTCTAACCACTGAACCAAATTGGGGAAACTACATTGTAATGAATCCCTCCCACCAAAAGGTTTGTGTATTTCGTTTCATTTTGTTTCATACCTTTCAGCAGCAGGGAGGCACTGGGCTCACCTTGCAGGGCAGCATCTTGTTTTCCTGAATGACAATCCTAGGGGAGAGAGACCTTATGTTGTTAATTAACTCTGTTCATGGGAAGGGGGAATGAGACCATGTGCATGAAAGCATCCGCCCACCCCATCGCTATTTGGGAAATGGCATTGTATCCCTCCTTGCCAATTGGGCCCTCACAAGGGGAGACTCCTCCTTCCCCTCCTATCATCTTTGGAAATGTTTTCAAGGGAGACTTCAATCATAGCCTGCAATACAAGAGACACTTCTCTGGGAGTAAGCACTATTGAATCACATGAGACTTACATCTGCTTAGACCTGTTTAGGATTGCTTCCATAAATTTTCAGAGCTCTCTCTTTTTCTGAGTCAAATAGCAAACCCCTTTCAAAAACAATCTTGCCTGTCCCCACAACAAAAGGAAACCCTATAGGGAAAACATGGGCAGAGGGGAGGCATCAGCCAATCATTCTAACTACCTTCCTGCATTTGGACAATGGAGAAGATTGGCAGCAAGAATGCTTCATTTTGCAGCGGAATGCTGAGCGTTTGGAAGAGCATTTGAGCCTAGTACTTTTCAATATTTTTATCAATGATCTGGATGAAGCAGTGGAAGGGCTGCTCATTAAATTTGCTGATGAGACCAAATTGGGAGGAGTAGCAAACACCCAAGAAGATAGAATTAAAATTCAACAAGACCTGAATACTCTGGAGAAGTGGGCAGCTGTGAATAGGATGCACAGTATTACATCTGGGCCACAAAAATGGGAAGCACAAATACTGGATGGGGGATACACTTCTGGGCAGTAGTATATGTGAAAGAGATCTTGGGGTAAGAGTGGACTGTAAACTAAATATGAGCAGTCAGTGTGATGCGGTGGCAAAAAAGGCCAATTCAGTCCTGGGTTGTATCAAAGGGGCCATAGCATCGAAATCGCAGGAGGTCATAGCCCCTCTCTATACTGCCTTGGTCAGGCCGCACCTGGAGTACTGTGTGCAGTTCTGGAGGCCTCACTTCAAAAAGGATGTGGACAAAATTGAGAGGGTGAAGAAGAGAGCGATGAGAATGATCAGGGGTCTGGAGACTGAGCCCTACGAGGGAAGGCTGAGGGCCTTGGGAATGTTTAGTTTGGAGAAGAGGAGGTTGAGGGGGGACATGATTGCTCTCTGTCATTTGGAGGAGGGCAAGGAGCTGTTCCAGTTGGCAGCAGAGGGTAGGACCCGAAGCAATGGGCTTAAATTACATGCACAAAGGTACCGGCTGGATATTAGGAAGAACTTTTTCACAGTCAGAGTAGTTCAAAAGTGGAATCAGCTGCCTAGGGAGGTGGTGAGCTCCCCTTCACTGGCAGTTTTCAAGAAGAGGCTGGACGAATATTTGTCAGAAATGCTTTAGGCTGATCCTGCACTGGGCAGGGGGTTGGACTAGATGGTCTGTATGGCCCCTTCCAACTCTATGATTCTAAGAAGGATCTGGACTCGCCTCTCATTGTGGGGAAAAAACTACAAAAAACAAGGAAACATGAAACTGATAGGCAATAGCAGGATACAAAGGTAATACGTTATCAGCACTATAGAAAAAGAAAAAAGTGAACATGAAGCAGGATTGTTTTTAATGTTGCTGCACTACAGTGGATGGTGCACTCTCCTGCTTGGGAGTGCCCCGCTGCCGTTGTCCCGGTGCTGACACTCATCTCATTGTGTCCATTGTTGGGTGTGTGTGCTATTGTGCTTGAGGGAAAACTCTTTGGATCAATAATTTAAACTATCAGGGGGACTAATGGTCGATCTGGCTTTTGGTTAAACATGAAAGCAGTTACCCCGGAGCCTCAGTTCCCCTCCCCCATTGAAAAGAACTGTGTGTTTTTGCTCATGTGTGGCAAACACATGCACAGTGAGCCGAAACTTATGAAAATAAAAAAACAACAAAGAAACAGATCAGTTCTGGGCCAGCACTGGCCCACCCAGAACAAGCTAGTAATGGAACGGAATTATCCCAGAACCCCTGGAACCAAAACTGAAACAGGACTTTTCTTGGTGCACTCCCCTAGTACACAGCCTCAACTTTTATGGCACTAAGCCAGGTATTCAAGTAATGATCTATCCATTTCCCTGCAGGTGGGCAAAGGATTGTGTCAATTCTGCCCATTTGTCTCCATTAAGGGAAACCCTCTCCTCTCAGTCTGAAATCCAAGGAGTTTATTGCTTCAGTCCCAGGAAACAGGGTGGCATCTCTGGAGACAGGTGCATCTTGTGTGTTAATCAAGGTATCCTGTATTCCCTGTATTACAACAGAAATAACTGCTGGGTTTTGCATGGGTGGCCTGAACTTCTGGAAGGCTGTGATTTGTGCATAGCAACACAGTTCTGCTCCACCAGAATTGTGCATGTTGGTAAGTTAAGTGTGAAAGCATTTGAAATGTAGAATTACAGATTAATTGGAGAAAATGTTGGGATAGTTGTGCTTGAACACATGCTGGTTCAGCTCACGTCATGTTCACCAGATCATTCAGTGAACTGTTCAAAGGCATCTGAGTGAATTCTGATCAATTACATTGTTTCTCACAGGAGTAGAAGGCACTTACCCACTCATCTGCCACTGCACCTTCCACTTCTCACCCTTTTAAAATAGAAAAAAAAGATTAAGTTTGAGATTTTTGAGTTGAGATTTACTACTTTGATGTCTTCATGTGCCTTCAGTTCCTGCTCATAAACCTAGTCACACTTTCAATTGGTGGTGGAGAGTGCCCTCAAGTCATAGCTTGAGGACATTCTCAAGCTATGACACCCTGGCGAGGTTTGCACGGCAACAGACTAACAGAGGCCATTGCCTGCCTCTGCAACCCTGGTCTCCCTTGGAGGTTTCCCATCCAATTACTAACCAAGTCGACCCTGCTTAGCTTCTGAGCTCTGATGAGATCAGGCTCACCTGGGCTATCCAGGTCAGGGCAGTCTGGCAATTACCTCTAGTGATAACTTGAACATATGCCATTGACTATAGGTGCAAAAGGAAGCAATGCGATGACTCCAGTGTTGGGCCATTTAAAAGATCAATCTGAGGAGACAAACTGCAAATGATCCCATGATTTATAATACAAGACACTCAATGTAATGACCTGACCAGCAACCTAGGGGATAGTACCTCCTCTCCAGTAAATGAGACGATTTGGTTTGGTCCTTGGTAAAAGCAGCCACAAGCTCCAATGGCCAAGTGGCCACTATGCAGGAGCAAAGCTGCTTGGCACGGTTCTAGGCTTGAGATGAACTCCTTCACCAGGCAACATCCAGGCAAGTAGATCAGAAGCTTGCCTTGCATGTAACTGAAGGTACCTTTGCCAGGTGATTAGAGTAAAGCATCCAGTAGCACATTTAAGACTAACCAACTTTGTTGTAGCATAAGCTTTCAAGAACCACAGTTCTCTTCTTCAGAGCTGCGGTTCTCAAAAGCGTATGCTACAGATGCATCTGACAAAGAGAGCTGTGGTTCGCAAAAGCTTATGCTACATTAAAGTTGGTTAGTCATAGAATCATCATAGAATCATAGAGTTGGAAGGGGCCATACAGACCATCTAGTCTAACCCCCTGCTCCAATGCAGGGACAGACTGAAGCATCTCCTGCTTAAAGGTGTCTTAAAGGTGCTAGTCTTAAAGGTGCTACTGGACTCCACTATTTTGCTACTACAGACTAACACGGCTAACTCTTCTGGATCTTTGCCAGGTGATTGTGTTCCTGTTGAAGTCCACAGAATGCTTAGTTTGGAATGGCTGCCTGGCAGACCAAAGGCTAAACCAAACCCCTGAAGCAACGTACCTGACCCCTAGAAGCCTATCAAATTTTCATCAACATATTTTGGTTAAATGTTTTGTTCCAGTATAAGGAAAATAAGCACGAAAATAATTTCATGCCCTAGCCTGGGTGGTCCAGACTAGCCGAAGCTCATCAGATGTTGGAAGCTATGCAGGGTAGTTCCTGGTTATACTTGGAGGAGAGACCTTCAAAGAAGACCAGTGTTGCTATGCAGAGGCAGACAATGGCAAACCACCTCTGTTAGGGCCAAGCTAGAAGTGACGAATTACACTTGAATGGCAAGTGAACATTCAAGTGTAATTCATCACTTCTAGCTTGGCCCTTAGTCTCCTGCCTTGAAATCCCTAGCAGTGACTTGACAGCACTTTACACACAAATACTTGTAAATTCATAAAGATGTTACTCTAGTACATACCCAAGTAACACTTTGGGAAGGCAATGGACCTCTGCCGATCCGTTTCTTGAGGTTTTTCAGGGAGCACATTCTTAGCTCCTCAACCCCTGCCCTGGTAACCACATTCCACTGACCCTACTTTTGTAAAGACATGACTGCTGGACGATGCCAACTGCACCATCCAGTCTGACCACCCATGAGGGAGTTAAGCTGTTCCCAACCTTCCACTAGTGTTTGGAGAGATGACCTGCCTCGACAAATCAAGAGTCTTAGTTGTTTGCTTGTTTTGCATGTTAGAAATAATTCTTGAGTTGGAATTAAGTTGCTCCCAACGCTACCATGGCTGGCTATTTTATTGTCAAGAACAGCATGTTGTATTTATTACTTTCGGCTATCACACAACATCGTTGTAATTTTACAGTGGTAATAGCATAGACAGCATCCTTAAAGCCCCACAGACAGTGAAGCATTGGTTTGCAGGTGCCCCTCCTTAACTGAAAAAAAATTATGGGTAAGCACCTGTTTACTTTTGTTTTGATGCAGGCAGTACTTTTAACTAGATTTCAGAATCATAGTTCAGATTGTATGTGAGTCATTTGTCTCCTTTTATTGAATTCTGTTTAATCAATAGTATTCTTGTCAGAAGGTGATGGCAATACTACACTGTAACAACTAATAACTCTCCAAAAAGCTCAAACTTACCTCTCTGTCACTTCAGCTCTTTTTCTCAAGAGAAAACTGCATACCTTGCGATGTGGGAATAGTGGCTGGCATGTCTCATTTGGCCAAGTTTTTGCCTTTAGGTCAATTGGTTTCCTAAATGTGTATCTGCTTGTCAGAAGACTATTGAAGTCTGACAGTAAAGTAAAAGGGCACTGCACATAGAAGAATTAGGAATTGTGAACTGACTAAAAAAAATGGACCACGTGATACAGACTAAGGTTCCCAAATGGGATGTGCTGAAACAGACTAATGAATGCATCCAAATCAGGGCTTTTTTTGGGGGGAAAGAGGTGGTGGAACTCAGTGGTGGAATTCAAGACCACACAATGACGTCACTTTGGGTCAGCTGGAACAAGGGGGGGGGGAGTTTTTAAAGTTTAAATTGCCCTTGGTGAAAATGGTCACATGGCCGGTGGCCCCACCTCCTGATCTCCAGACAGAGGGGAGTTTAGATTGCAGGGCAATCCAAACTCCCCTCTGTCTGGAGATCAGGGGGTGGGGCCACCGGCCATGTGACCATTTTTAAGAGGTGCCGGACCTCCCTTCCACTGCATTCCCGATGAAAAAAAGCCCTGCATCCAATTAATATAAAATACTAATTATGATAAGCACCAAGGAATACCAATTAAAAAACACTGCATGAATATTAGCAAAAAAAAAATCAATACTAATCTTTCAAGATACGCTGAATCTAAACAAAAGTTCATGAATGTTTCTGACAACTGAGAACCAAGAGAAAGTATCTTTCCTTCTCAGTCCTCGTGACCGACCCCTCCCATGCTTCCTCTGGCTTTCTCCACACACCATCGCACCATCGCACCATCCTCCTCTAAGCTGCTCACATGCCTAGGGCTTCCCGCCCCCCCCCCCCAAGATGTATGCCACCTCTGTCCCTTCACTTTCCTCCTGCCTGCCTGTCTCTCCACCAACTCCTCTGGCATGGTGACGGGGAAGAAGTAGGTGAGCAGGGAGGGGAAGCTGGAGCAGGCATCCCTTCCTCATCTTCTCCAGTTGGCCACTGCTACTTTGCTATCTGTACTGCTACTGCTACCACTGCTACCTGTACTAGGGGCAACACAAAATACTGCTCTTTTTCATTAAATCTGCACATGCACAGATATCTCTGTTAACTTTTAAGAAGTGTTATCTCCCCAAATTAGCCTTTTATTTCTTAAAAGAGCCAAATTGTTCTGCGAACTTGGGGTCTTCTCCAAGATCCTGCTGGGAGGGCAGAATAGTATAGCCTAATCTCATCAGATTTTGGAAGCTTAAGCAGGGTTAATACCTGGATGGGGGACCAGCTCCAAAGACTCTGCAGAGGAAAGCAATGGCAAAGGAAGTGCTCCTCACTTCCTTTGAAATCTCCTTACTGGTGTCCCTGTAAGTCAGTTGTGATTTGATGGCACATATGTACATATATATGGCAGCTGAGCGCATTTGCCAATTCATTTGGCCATTAGATGCGAGGGGTGGTAATGCTCCCCACAACTGGCCCTTGAACCCAGAACCTCTTTGGATCATTGCCATCATGAATGGTGCTGTAGAATATAATCTCCTGACAGTAGCTTTCTGGTGGTTCTCAATTTGCAAAGGACAAGGAGATCAAAATTCAACCTTACCTTTTTTGTGATGTCCCTCTTCTGCCAATTTAAGGACCTCTTATTACCTCACCGGGTGATTTGCTCACAATTCAAAATATGCAGCATTTCAAGTAGTTTTGCAGTAATGGAGTGGTAGCATTTAGCAGGGTGGCTGGCCAGGAGGCTGCTGTTGATGCATGCTGACTTACTTGGATTGTGCATGTCCCAGGATCTTCATGCGCAGTCCATGCAGCATTTACTGCATTAGAAGCCACGCGATGCTTGTGCGTCTGGGCAGTTGTGTCATTAATTCGGCTTCTGTGAGCTCAGAACTCGCGGGATCAAACCCCGGTTCCCAGGTGGCTCTGTGAGAAAGCACAGATCCTCTGATAACAACTGAAAATAAAACTGAGATTGGAAGTCCTGCAGGGAGAAAAAACGATTAGGTTAGAATACCAGAGACAGAAGTCAAGCAGCTTTCCACATGCCCAAACCCATTAGAAGAGGAACTCCTTTTGTACATTTAAATTCACCCCCCCCCCTTGATTGGGGGGTGAATTTAAATGTACAAAATGTACAGGGCCAGAGAGACAAACGCAGATCAGGAGTCTCAATGCGTGGATGAGACGATGGTGTAGGGAGGAAGGGTTCAAGTTTGTTAGGCACTGGGATTCTTTTTGGGACAAGCGGGAGCTGTACAAGAGAGACGGTCTCCACTTGTCCCGAGAAGGAACCTGGCTGCTGGCACTTAAAATCAAAAAGGTGGCAGAGCAGTTTTTAAACTAAATGCTAGGGGAAAGCCGACAAGAGATAAAGTGTCTCTGGTTCAGGATGGTTCATCTCAGAGAGATGAAGGGCTAGGTATAACACTTCTACAGGGAGATAGATTAGAGTTGTCAACTGAGATGGAGACAAACAGTGCAGATGACCTAACTACGTCTCGAGGCAAAGTGTGCCGGGGAAGTTACAGGTGTTTATATACAAATGCTAGAAGTGTCCGAGGTAAAATTGGGGAGCTGGAATGTTTAGTGTTGGGCGAATCCATAGACATTGTGGGCATATCAGAAACTTGGTGGGATGAGGAAAATCAGTGGGACACGGTGATTCCTGGATATAAATTATATCGGAAGGATAGGGAGGGAAGGGTTGGTGGTGGGGTGGCTCTATATGTCAGAGAAGGTATACATTCCAGTAAGATTGAGAAGGTAACTGAATTAGATTCGCTTCTGGAAATGCTATGGGTTGAAATTACGGGCCCAAATGGAAACTTAACTGTGGGAGTTTGTTATCGCCCTCCAGATCAGAAAATAGAGGAGGATTATAAAATGATGACAGGATTAAAGATGGCTGCTAAACAAAAAAACTGTGTTGTAATGGGTGATTTTAACTACCCACACATTGACTGGGCCAATGGGTGTTCGAATCGGGGGAGAGAAAGTGAGTTTCTAGACTGTCTCAATGACTGTGCTATGGAACAGATGGTTACAGAACCTACTAGGGGAGAGGTGATCCTGGATTTGGTCCTCAGTAATGCTGAAGACCTGGTGAGAGATGTAAATGTGATTGCACCTCTTGGGAACAGTGACCATAATGTTATTGAGTACAACATATGTATAAATAGGAAATTGCCTAATAAGACCAACACAGCCATGTTTAACTTCAAAAGGGGTAACTTTTCTGAGATGAGGGGGTACGTGAAGAAGAAACTGAAAGGGAAAGTAAAAAAGGTCAAAACACTTGGGGAATCTTGGAGACTATTTAAAACTACAATCCTGGAAGCTCAAATTAAATATATATTGCTGGTTAGGAAAGGCACAAATAGGTTTAGGAAAAGGCCAGCATGGTTAACAAGCAATGTAATAGAAGCTGTAAAAGGTAAAAAGGATTCTTTTAGGCAGTGGAAAACTAGTCGGAGTGAGGTTGATAAAAAGGAGCATAAGCTGTGGCAAAAAAAGTGCAAGTCTGTGATCAGACAGGCAAAAAGGGAATATGAGGAGCATATTGCAAAGAACATAAAGAAAAACAATAAACAATTCTTTAAATATATTAGAAGTAGGAAACCAGCTAGGGAGGCAGTGGGGCCCTTGGATGGCCAAGGCGTAAAAGGATTACTAAAGGGTGATAGGGAAATGGCTGAGAAGCTGAATGCGTTCTTTGCTTCTGTCTTCACTGTGGAAGATAAGAAGTGCATGCCCACTCCGGAAGCACTGACTTTGGGAGGGGTTTTGAAAGACCTGAGTCACATTGAGGTGACGAGAGAGGAGGTTATGCGACTGCTAGATAATTTAAAAACTGATAAATCACCGGGCCCAGATGGCATACATCCAAGAGTTCTGAAAGAACTCAAGTGTGAACTTGTAGATCTCACAAAAATATGTAATCTGTCATTAAACTCTGCATCTGTTCCTGAGGACTGGAAGGTAGCTAATGTTGTCCCCATCTTTAAAAAAGGTTCCAGGGGAGATCCGGGAAATTACAGGCCAGTCAGCCTGACGTCAATACCGGGTAAGTTGGTGGAAACTATTATCAAAAATAAAATTAGTGGGCACATTGATGACCAAAAGCTGATGAGGAAAACTCAGCATGGGTTCTGTAAGGGAAGATCTTGTCTCACCAATCTGTTAGAGTTCTTTGAGGGAGTGAACAAACAAGTGGACAAGGGAGACCCGATAGATATTGTTTATCTTGACTTCCAGAAAGCTTTTGACAAAGTTCCTCATCAAAGGCTCCTAAGTAAGCTCAGTAGCTATGGGATAAAGGGCCAAGTCCTCTTGTGGATCGAAAACTGGCTAATTAATAGGAAACAGAGAGTGAGTATAAACGGGCACTTCTCACAGTGGAGGGTGGTGAGCAGTGGGGTGCCACAGGGGTCGGTATTGGGTCCAATGCTTTTTAACTTGTTTATTAATGATTTGGAATTGGGATTAAGCAGTGAAGTGGCTAAATTTGCAGATGACACGAAATTGTTCAGGGTGGTGAAAGCCAGAGAGGATTGTGAGGCACTCCAAAGGGATCTGTCGAGGCTAGAAGAGTGGGCATCCATGTGGCAAATGAGGTTCAATGTAGCCAAGTGCAAAGTAATGCACATTGGAACCAAAAATCCAAAATATAAATACAAGTTGATGGGGTCTGAACTGGCGGAGACTGACCAAGAGAGAGATCTTGGAGTCATGATAGATAACTCACTAAAAACGTCAGCACAGTGTGCGACTGCCATAAAAAAAGCTAATGCTATGCTAGGGGTTATTAGGAAAGGGATTGAAAACAAATCAGCCGGTATCATAATGCCTCTGTATAAATCGATGGTGAGGCCTCATTTGGAGTACTGTGTACAGTTCTGGTCGCCACACCTTAAAAAAGATATCATAGCACTGGAAAAAGTACAGAGAAGGGCAACTAAAATGATTAAAGGGTTGGAACACTTTCCCTATGAGGAAAGATTGAGGCGCTTGGGGCTCTTTAGCCTGGAGAAAAGACGACTGAGGGGAGACATGATAGAGGTTTACAAGATAATGCACGGGTTAGAGAAGGTAGAGAAAGATGTGTTTTTCTCCCTTTCTCACAATACAAGAACTCGTGGGCACTCTATGAAATTATTGAGCAGTCGGGTTAGAACAGATAGAAGAAAATACTACTTTACACAAAGGGTGATAAACACATGGAATTCGTTGCCACAGGAGGTGGTGGCAGCTACAAGCATTGCCAGCTTCAAGAGGGGACTGGACAAATATATGGAGCAGAGGTCCATCAGTGGCTATTAGCCACAGGAGATAGATGGTATTCTCTTTGTGGGGAGGTGGTGCTCTGTTGTCTTGGTGCTGGAAGGAAGGCAGTGGGAGGGCTTCTGGTGTCCTGGCCTCACTGACAGTCCTTTAGATGGCACTGGATTTCTAGCCACTGTGTGTGACAGAATGTTGGACTGGATGGGCCACTGGCCTGATCCAACATGGCTTTGCTTATGTTCTTATGTTCTTAATTGGGCAAACATATGACAAATGGCAGGCAGCCACGCCCATGCAAAGTATTTAAAATTCAGACCCAAACACTGAGTCATGCAGCAGAATGTGCAAACCGAGGTTAGAAAGACAAGCCACACATTTGGGCCATGGGCAACAGCAAGACTGTTTTTATTGTATTGAAGTTTTAAATGTTGTAAATATAAAGGAGACACCGCCCGAGGGGAAGCAGTGTGAGGATGTGTGCGTGCAAAGTGGCTGAGTGTTCAAAACACATGAACTCCTTCTGAGCATTTGAGTGTGCAGTCTGCAGTTTATGTGTCAGACTATGGAATCCCAGTTATCTAGAGTTCGTCTCCCTCCTCCCTGCAGACAGGTTAGTCCGCAAGATCGATGTCCATGTAGTCAGACATGATGGCCTGAAGATGCCCACCAAGGTGGTCCTGCTTGTACCAAAGACTAACCTGAAGGCCAAGTTTGCATGCCACAGTTTGCTTACTTTGTAGTTCATAGTGTAGCACGCCATCAGTTTCTGGCAGTTAGATCCCCAGAGCACTCCACTGCACACGCCCCAGGGTATGAGTTAAAGTTACTTTACTAGAGATCCATCAGCATACACAGACACGGGTGTTGGCAAAAGTGACATGTAGAAGTTTGGAGGGGTTAGTTATAGGGAAGGTTCCCACCTTTAGGATATGGACGGTTAGGATTCTGGCACAAAGGAGCCAGGAGAGGAGGAGAGGGGTTGAGACAGGAGGAGAGAAGAACTAGAGGAGAGAAGCAAAAATAAAGTCATTT
Organism: Eublepharis macularius; assembly: GCF_028583425.1. Lineage (NCBI taxonomy): Eukaryota > Metazoa > Chordata > Lepidosauria > Squamata > Eublepharidae > Eublepharis > Eublepharis macularius. The sequence goes on from NC_072792.1 coordinate 7,166,355, forward strand.
TCAGTTCCCAGACTCAAGCCGGCACTCAAGGACACATTCTCAAGCAGCTGCGAAAACAAAAATAGACACCTGTAAGATAAGCAACTCCCAGCCAAACAGGCCATTGATATGCAACTTCACATACTCTCAGAGGATCAGTACAAAGCACAGAATACAGAAAATTCTCATGGCGGATATGTAGGCAAACATATAAGACACATGCCTTATAGGCTTTATTATTAATATAGTGTAGCATGCCTTATATGCTTAGACTAGTTATGGTAGCCATGCATGTTGGGAGTGGGATCCACTGGATTCATTAAAAGCAACTCCACTGGATTCCAGGCAGGAAGTGTGCTGTTATAGAAAGCTTGTATATTAGCCTTAGAGAATGCTACATAATGAGGGTTTGCACCTTTAAGAATACAGACTCATGGGAATTGTAGTCAGATGCCCCCTTCTGACTCCTTTCCTCCTGGGATACGAGGGAAATATGAAACCTATTGCCTTTCTTCCTGCCTTAGTGTGAATTTATTTGCCCTTTTCCAGTCTTTCTCTCTGTAACTACTTATCCCCAACGAGGGATGGAAGAATTCAGTGCTTTTCTTTAGCACAATCTTCCGATATGAACTTCAATCAGAAGTAAAGATGAATCATGATCTCAAAGTCTCTGTGAGTCAATGAGAATGGGATGCCTGGATCTGATTGGGACATGAAGAGGCGCGTTAAATGCTATCTAGTAGCAGGTCTGAGCTACTTTCAGCCTGGAATTCAGGAAAGGGACGAAGGTTGAAGACCGAAGTATGGCACATTAACTGGCGTCTCTTTCCAAGCACGTATCAAAGGATCAGCTTTCAGGGAAATGATTGGCAGGTGCATTTCTGAATGGAATGGTTCATATTACTTTGCAGTTTGTTATCCTGGGCATGATCTGTAGCACATAAACTGCAGCACGTGCTTGTCCAGCTCAGCAAAAAATCTCAGTAATCCAGAACATGTGCAAACTGCTTGATCCTGTACTGCTTGGATTTTGTTCAGGTGAAGTCCTATATTTAAACAGAAAGTTGTAACATTCTCCCTTGTATACACCTCTTACTCACACATACACACACTCGGAAGACACGGAAATCGTGAGGAAAGGCCATTCATTTCAGATTCTCTCCTCCAGCTTGTACCCGATTTTCCCCCCGGTGCCCATCAAGGAGACAATGAAATACCCCACAAATCCACAAAAACCAGAATTTACTTGCTTTTTCAACAACAGCAACAACAATAAAGAAAAAACATCCCAATTCCTAACTGGGTTCCTTGGGACTGCATTTTGATGAGGAGAGAAATGTGACCCTTTCCTTGTTTGGCACTTTGGGACAGGTGGAAGCCAAGCAGGTTAGGTGCCAGTTGGAACTAAGGGGGAAGGGAGCACAACAGGACGGGCCTCTGGCTCTTTGGCTGCCCTTGTCCTGAAGCCCTTACCGAGGACAAAAGCCAAGCCTTTGCCATTTTCCTTATAGGCTTTAGTATGTTGCAGGTTTCCTGTGAAACAAAGGGCAGAAATTAACTTGGACTAAACCCTTTATCTCTGCCCCCGCCAGCCAACCTTCTGCTCAACTGATATTTGCACACTCGTACCAGAATGTCTCAAGTAGACATGGGCACATATCAAAAAATTTTAATGAATCCGCGGTTCGTGGTTTGGTGTCGATGACGATCCTGAAGTCGCGAACCGTAATGGACATTTCCCATTGCTGAACCGGTTTGCGGTTTGTGGTTCATGGTGCTGAGAACAGCCCCCATTGCACTTAGAGAGCCCATATTCACAGGAAGTGTGTCGCAGGCTCTCCTCCAGCCAGCACCCAAGTTTGGTCAAGACTGCAATAGGGATCTTGGAGTTATACCCTCTCCAATCTGAGGCCCACAGGAAACTCCCACAAAAATCCAAGCTCAATTATACTCTCTCTGTCTCTCCCCAAAGGCTAGCAAGTAGCAAGCAACAGTTCTCACACTCCACTGCTCGCTGAAAGTGAAAGCTAGCCTAGGAGCGCAGTGCTCTTTATAAGCTGTTGTCCCATAGAGCAATGCAGGAGGTCTGTGTTTGGCCGTCAGAGCTGCCTATCAGGGTTTACAGCGATGAGATTGGAGTGCCCGTGGCTACAGAACACCCCTTCCCCCTCCCCCTCACTTCCCCAGGTGTCTTCTCCCAACTTGTAACCACTTTGCAGCTCCATGGTTGGAAGGAAGAGTTGGGTTTCCAGGGCGACAGAAGAAGCGCAGACAGAGTTCAGGCATTCCCCCGGCTCCGTTTCCAGGGGAATTGATTGATGGTGCCTGACTGTCTGGCTTCCCGAACCCCGGCCAAACACACTGAACCAGGCTTCTTCCGAATGTGGGTTCGTTTGCTGTGGACAATCACGAACTGCTGGATCGCAATCGCGCGATCACCAATTTCGTGGGTTTTTGAAGTTCGTAATGCGGTTCATGCCCATGTCTAGTCTCAAGCAAGAAGTCTGCTCGAGGGCTGGAAGAATGGTGGTTTTAAAGATGTTCATTAATAATTATTATATAGTGAGGGTCTAGGGATCCCAGGTCCCCTGGTGGGTGTGAGGATCATCCACTCCCACCCTCCATCTCCTGCCACCACTCACCTGGCCAGCAGGGAGGAAAGGTGGGAGAATAGGCCTCCTGGGCACTTTCCTGGGGCAGTCTTCTTTGCAGCCCTTGTGCAATGATGTCATTTCTTGGAAGTGATGTCATTGCACCACCTCGGGAGTGGATGTGCAAAGATATCCAAAAAGGTGAGTGCCTGGTCCCCCCCTCCTACTGGGAGGGTAAGGGGACCTGGCAACCCTATAAGGATCCTCTGCAAGCCAGTGGACCAACAGTATGATTATGAGGAAAGTCTGAGGCAGAAATTCCTATCAAGTATGTGTGGCATAAACATGGGCTAAGTGGTCTGGTTGGATGAGCTCCCTATCAAGCATTGTCTGCTCAGCCATTCTGCCCCTTCTTGCTCCAAGCTTACTGATATGAAAATACAGCATGTAGAAATGGAAACTGAAAGAAGTGTAATCAACTTTATTGTAGCATAAGCTTTTGAGAATCACAGTTCTCTTTGTCAGATGCATGGAGGGCAAGAAGAAACTGCCCAGTTTCTTCTTGCCAGATATATATCTGACCAGTCAGATATATATCTGACCAGTTTCTTCTTGCCCTCCATGCATTTGACGAAGAGAACTGTGATTCTCGAAAGCTTATGCTACAATAAAGTTGGTTAGTCTTAAAGGTGCTACTGGACTCTTTTTGATTTTGCTACCACAGACTAACACGGCTAACCCCTCTGCATGAAAGAAGTGTGGCATTGCAGATATCATGGTACCACGAGAAGAAGAGTCAGGCCTGATGTAGTCAATTTGGCTCCAATACTGATATGTGTGTGGTGGGTGGGGAGTATCATTTGACTTAGTTATCCTTTTCAGGTTAAGATGAAGATGGGTAAGCTGTATTAGTCTGTTTGTAGCAGTAGAAAAGAGCAAGAGTCCAGCTTTCATGAGTTGCAGCTCACTTCCTCAGATATCGCACAGTGCCTTCTGATCTGAAGAAGTGAGCAGTGACTCACGAAAGCTCATACCCTAGCACAAATTTTGTTAGTCTTATAAGTGCTACTGGACTCTGGCTCTTTGGTCCTTTTTAGGTTAAGAAACAGTGGCTTGGACTGTGATTACTTACTTCCCAAACACATTCCTGCTAAATAGTCTTGTTAAGCAACATCCCGAATGTATTGGTTTGTATCCATTGCTGCACAAACAGAAAGAGAAAGACACTCTGTATAGTTCTGCTTCCAGAAGGCATAGTGCGAAATCTTGAGAAAATTCTGCTCCTGTCCCAGTTTGCTTATTTTCACAATGACATACACACATAGGATCTTGCGCAACAATCTCATCCCTCTCCCATACTGTACCTCAGGATGAGAATGAAAAAGCTGCTTGACTCAGGATTGGTTGCTCAATATCTTGTGTAAGTGGAAATGCAAGTGGGAATAAAATAAGTTTGACAAAGGTCCATTTCATACAGGCTATTTATCCTGCTTTGTCTTCTGAAGGAACAACTTAAGGATAAAATGCTGCACTTTCACAGCTGATAAAGCCTTAATTCAGGTTTTCCAAAACCTGTTTTGATCCAGGTTTTATTGATGTTGTTGAGCTTTATCCTTAGGTATGTGAAACCTTTAAAAAAAGTTTAAAAATCTGTTTGCCTTCAGAAGCCAAAGCAGGTTTAAAGACCTTGTCTTAAAGGGACCTTAGCTTATACAAGAACTCTTGTTCAAGCAGAAATTTTGCACTGGACCCAATTCATGAGTGCAGGTCCTGTATATTGTTAGTGTAGTCACTGCTATAATGGAAACTGCATCCACTTTTCTAGAAGGTAAAAAAATGCATGTTAGAGACTGATAAACTAAAAAGGCATGATCATAGCCAATGGCAATCACTAATCAGGTTTCATGTCTTTGCCTATGAATACATTGCCTTGGTATGGAGTGAGCTCTGTTTATTCCTCATGAATCCATGTATATTTCCTTTCAAATGGATTTTAAACTCCATCTCTAGCTGTTTACAAGATAATTTGTATTCAGCGTAGTGTGTCAGCCGCACTGCTTGATATGTTGCTGTTATTTAAGAAGACTTTCCAACTTCAAATTCCATTCTGAGCTCCCAGTTCATGCCTAGTAGTTATTATTTTGATAAAACTCCAGAAGTCAGATACCCCTTTTCTTCTCCGTCTTTTTTCTTCAAAACCTTGCATAATTTAATGCGGTCTTGTGTCACCTTCTGAATTCGAAAGATGTGGCATCGGTTTTCAAGGGGACAATCCTCCCCCCAAGTTCTTCTGTTCAAGCCGTATTGAAATAAAGGCAGACCTCTGCTGATGCATTTATTTCAAGCAAGTTGATGTGACAGGGGCTCTGAGGGGTGAATCGCATCCCAGGTCTCTCAAACAGGCTCCTGGTTATACAGGTTTATTCGAACACTGATCTCTGTAATCCTTTGCCTTTATGATTGCATCTCGGTGGATTCTTCATAGATGCTGCAAACTTTGATCTGATGAAATATACCTAGGATTCTGGGGTTTTGTTTGTTTCTTTATCTCCCTATTAGTTATTGAGCCTTGTGCTAAAGTGATTTCAGCCAGGCAGTGATTTCAGCCCATGAGAGTAACTTTATTGCAAGAGAACTCTGTTGGGGCTCCCGGAGGAGCCAGATATATACACCTCAAACTACACCCCCTTTCACTAACCCCCCAATAAGAACACAGGCACTAGGATCCTTAATTTGCATGCGCTGAACAAAAGGTAACACATCTACAAGGCAGCAATTGGCTCATAATAACCCATAGGAACGATTGGCTGCTGCTAACCCTAATTCTCAATAGGATTGGATACCTGAGGAGCCCTGTTCTACTCGAAGCTAGCCCAATAATTATACTCAGCACAAGTGCAGACTGAACTGGCTGTTAGTGTGACAGCACAGGATCAGTATTGATAAAATGCTATACCATAAGTTGAAATAAGCATTTTCCCACAGGGTAACTGATATCTCAAAGGCAACCCCATCTCTTATGAACATGGGTTTAGGTATACCTGCTGGATGGTACCCCACCCTTGAAGGCTGACTGCAGCTCGGGTCCAGGGATCAAGGCGCTGAGACCACAGGGCCAGAAAGGAATTCAGCTCTCTGGAAGCATGGCTTGGAGCCCACCCACCCCAAGTGCATAGGAAAAAGCAGGGCTTTTTTTCAGCTGGAACGCGGTGGAACGGAGTTCCGGAACCTCTTGAAAACGGTCACATGGCTGGTGGCCCCGCCCCCTGATCTCCAGACAGAGGGGAGTTTAGATTGCCCTCCGCGCCGCTCAGCAGTGCGGAGGGCAATCTCAACTCCCCTCTGTCTGGAGATCAGGGGGCGGGGCCACCAGCCATGTGACCGTTTTCTCCGAGGGCAACCCACTGAGTTCCACCACCTCTTTTCCCAGAAAAAAACGTCCTGGGAAAAGGCATCAAGGCTTGAGAACAAAAGGATTCTACTGGTCTCAGTTTCTGACTCAATAGGATGGGTTCCCAAGCAAACTCTGAAATAGACGGGCAGAGCTATGCGTTTGATATGAACCTGAATTGAATTGAATTGAATTGCAACCTGAACCGGGGTATACTGTATTGCTCTGATTTATTTTGTACAACTGGGCAGTAAATTACCACCAGATTATAGACCTTCCTTCCTTAGAACTTAGAAGCATTCATTAAGCACCCCAACCCAGCTTGCGTCGTCATTACAGCTACCCAGTTTGGCTTGTGAAATTCCTGGAGGTTGGAGGAGGAGCCCGGTGGGAGCCTAGTTGGGGGAGGGACTGCAGTAGGTGATGATGCCATAGAAGTAGGCAAAGCCCTCCAGAGAAGAAGCAACAGGAAGTGGCATGCGTGAATATTTCAGCAAGGAAGTATCTTTGGCCAACTAATTAAAAGTTAATAGTTCATGATTTTGCCTCTGTAATGTGTAGAGTCGCTTTTAGAGCTGGCCCTTGTGGAAAACATGACAATGTATGACAACTTATGTCAGAAAGCAGACAAGCCTCTGGGCCAGCAAAAGTCCCAGCTTAGAAATGTCAAATCATGCCAAGGCAAAAAAATGTACCTGAGAAGGTTGGCACAATATTTTTCTCAAAGACAAAGAGCACGGGATATGAATGATCTAGGAAGAAAATGAAGAATGGAATGCTCCAAATCGGGGTGGAATCCAAGCGGGGTGGAAATTGCTGGAACTAAACACCAACTGTAGCCATCAGGCAGCTATTTATTGGCTGTCCTTCCTCTTAGGGTGACCCGCCTGGCACTGATCAGAGGTCGGGGCTTTTCCACCGTGGCTCCTGCTCTGTGGAATAGGCTCCCTGAGAAGGTAAAGAAAGATCTCTCCTTGGAGATCTTCAGGAAGTGCTGTAAACCTTGCTCATTTGCCTGGCCTTTCGAGGGGGTGTGAATAACAGAGCTGCTGTAACACAGCGGTTAAGTGGTTGGGTTGCAAATCAGCACTCTACTGGTTTGAATCCCACTACTACCATGAGCTCAGTAGGTGGCCTTGGGTCAGCCACTCCTTTCAGCCCCAGCTCCCCAGCTATATTGTGGGGATAATAATGATACTAATTTGTTCACTGTGCTGGGTGAGGCACTAATCTGTCTAGAAGAGCAGTATATAAGTGCCATTCTTCCACTTCTTATTTTTATTCTCTTTTAAGGGGGGAAGGAATAGTCTTGTGCATGGGAGTTTGATTTGTTTCTTTTTTATTAATTCTAAAAGGGATTGTTTCATTATTGGGATGTTTCATATGGTTTTCTTTCATTATAGTTTATTTCATTACTAGCAACAAAGCCCATTTTGGGGGGAAATACAACGGGCTCTAGAAAGGGGAGGGTGGGCAGGCAGGCATTTGCTCCTCCTCCATTACTGATTCTAGCTGGTGAAGGGTGTGTGTGTGGACATTGTCATCTGTTCCACGCCTGATCTGCCTGATCTTGGCCATGTGAAGGGTGGTGGGCTTTGCTACCTGCTCCATGCCTGATACCTGCCAGATAAGTCGGGGCATTGCCTCCTGTTTTGTGCCTGACTACGGCTGGGTGAAGGGGGGCAGACATTGCCGTCTGCTCCGAGCCTGATCCCATCTGAGTGAAAGTGTGCGGGCATTGCCACCTGCTCCACTCCTAATACCAGCAGTGGTAAGGGGGGGGGCATTGTCACCTGCTCCACTCCTGATCTCAGTTGGGTGAAGGAGGGTGGGCAAAGCTACTTACTCTGTTTCTGATCCCAGCTGGGTGAAGGGGGTGGGCATTGCCTCCTGCTCCGCTCCTAATTCCAGCTGGGTGAAGGAGGGTGGGCAAAGCTACTTACTCTGTTTCTGATCCCAGCTGGGTGAAGGGGGTGGGCATTGCCTCCTGCTCCGCTCCTAATTCCAGCTGGGTTAAGGGGGTTGTGGGCATTGCCACCTGCTCTAGTTCTGATCCCAGCTGGGTGAAGGGGGGTGGGCATTGTCATTTGATCTCCTGATCCCAGCTGGGTGAAGGGGGTGGGTATTGTCACCTGCTCTGCTCCTGATCCCAGCTGGGTTAAGTTGGGTGGTGGGCATGGCTACCTGCTCTGCTTCTGATCCCAAATATAGAGAGAGTCACGGAGCAACGTATAACCTAAACAAAAAGAACCGTGGCCTACTGACTAAAGCAATTTAAAGGTACATTAATCCAATATATATCAAAAAGATTTTTATCGAATAAATCACAAATTCAACATGAACTCTAGGTGGTTATAAAGCTGGCTGCATACAATTCATAGGAAGTACAGTATGGTCATGAGTAGAGGCATCATACAATATACAAAAATTTACAAAGTGCAAAAGTGCTAAACTCTATATAATTAAAGGCGCAAGTGCTCACAACGACCAACTGTATCCTCAACCCCCGCGTTAACCCAGCTGGTATCAGCAGTGGAACAGGTGGCCATCCTGCTCCTGGCCTGGGCTTCCCACCATGGCACGCTTTCTGGAGGGACATGGTGCCTTGCCTAGGCTTCCCTCCATGTCAGTGCCCTCTGGTGGTGCACCAGAGTATAAAGTGAGTTGTCTGAAACACGAAAAGAGTCCAGTAGCACCTTTAAGACTAACCAATTTTATTGTAGCATAAGCTTTTGAGAATCAAGTTCTCTTCGTCAGATGCATGATACAGAGACTGGTCAAATACAGAGGAGGAGGGAGGAGAAGAGGAGGAGGAGAGAAGAGGCAATTAGGGGGAGGAAGGGGGAGGGAGCAACCAAAACATTCCTTTGCTAGTATATGTAAACATCTCCTTTTAGTGTGTGTATCAGTTGGCTTCAAAGGAGTTTGCCCTGTTAGTCTGTAGCAGCCAAACAGCTAGACCATCCAATTCCAATGCAGTATGAGCCTTCAATAACCACAGCTCTCCTTGCCAGATGCATTTTGCTACCACAGACTAACACGGCTAACTCCTCTGCGTCTGAAACACGCTTACTCAATTATATAGTAAGATTGTTTCATTTTCATAATACTCTTTTGTTATTATTTCCTGTTGGTTTCAATGGCCATAACATACCCACCCCCTTTCTTGAGTCTGTACCAGGGCCGGTGGCACCACTGAGGTGGTGAGATGGGCACTGTGGGCACTGGGGTGCGGGAGGGGGCGCCAGAGGGGGCACCAGGGGCAGAGGTACGCACCACGGAGCTGGCGTGCCTGGCCCGCAGCTGCTGCAGCCGGCCAGCCCTGCACAACCGCCGCCATCCCATGCCCCCAACCAGGTGCAGCAGCCACGGGCCAGGCATGACAGGTGTTCAGGGTGGCTTGCGGAGCATGGGCAACTTCTGCGCACTGTCCAGCCACCCCCCGGCCAATGGGGCTGGCTTTGCTGCATGATGACGTCATCATGTGGTGACTTCATCATGTAGGCGGGGGGGCATGTGTGCACTACATGCGTGCACATGTGGGGGCAGCCGTGGGTGCCAGAAACCTTGGAGCCACCCCTGGTCTGTACATTCCTCATTTTTCTATCTGAACTGAACAAAGCACAAGGGGATTGCAGTACTCCACAAAGACATCTATTATTTCAAATATCAGAGAGATAAAAACAAAGAGGTCCCCCTTTTTAAGGCAATGAAAGGTGCCCATGTTTAACATTAAAGTTTATGGGAGAATTGATAGGAAACAATAACACATAAAGCAGCTTGAGGAATTGGCATTACAGCCGCTTAGCTTGAAGAACAGTGGCTTGAACCTGCAGGGGGGACTTCCAGTGTGAGGTGGACTGTTACTAATGTTGGCAGCTGCTGCTTTTCAAACACTCCTTCCTCTCCTTGTCCCTCTGCCATATCTTGCCCCGCTGTGCTGCACATTCTTCCCACTAGAGCCAGAAGATCCCCTGCAAGTTATTATGATGTTCCCTTGTCCTTAAACAGCAGAAATGGCACCAGAGGCATTTTTAAAAATTAAAAAATAGCTAACTAGTTTGTTTTAGAGGGGAAAGGTCAGGTGAAATCAGGTAATTCAACATATATAACTCTGAGGTAAAATCAGAACATACACAGACTTTAGTTCTTATGCTCTTCACAAATACTTAAAGGATTCTGTTTTCAGGATGTGAGTCCTTCCCCCCACCCCCAAGCACTCTATTGTACTTCCTTTTAGTATACTCTTCCTCTTCTGTGCTTAGGAATGCTGGTGCCTGCTTTCTAGAACCCCAGGCCCCTTCTCCCCACACACCAGTGCTTTCCTTCAGTCATTAACGGAATCTGAAGGTCTCCACAGGAAGACATCCGACCGGGGATCTAGCCACTCTCCGGAGCTACTTCCCTGTTTGACTGGGTTGGGAAAATCTCCTCTCCTCAGAAGATCTATCCCCTTTCTTTGGCCTGTTTGGGGGTCTGCACCTACTTCCCAAATTTCCTTGCCAACTTTTCCCCAGTTCTGTCAGTGTTAAACTGCTTTCAGGACTCCATCTCCCAACTCTTCACACTCGATTCCACTCACAGCTAGGACTGAAGAAACATACCCTCCTTTTTTCAGCTTATGCTACCCAATCAGATGCCTTGGAGTAGCCTGTCGCACAAAGTTCTCTGCGTCTGTGAGGGATTAACTCTTAACAGTCCTGCAGCTGTGTGTGTTTACTCCTTCCAGACTTTTTAAAATGTAGAAATCCATCTCTGCTGTGTTTGTGCACAGATGTCAGATAAGATGCTGTAATGTGTGTATGAAATGAGTGTAATTTTATTACTAATTTTATTAGTCCCACTTGGGACTAGACATGGGCACGATCAAAAAAAAAATCCCGATTAAGCCGTTCGTGGATCTGGGCTGCCGCCGAATGCGGGTCACCGATTCTAACCAATCAAGTCTCATTTCTGGTCCGGAATTGGGAATCGGGGAGGCCAGCACCCAGGGCAACCGTAGTCAGGCTCTTGCGCGCACACGCGCGCTCCTGAGTGGCCCCCGCCCACACAGCAAGCCGGCTGTCCCGGTGCGCTGCAGAGCTGGTGGCAGCACAAGTGGCTCGGAGGCTGCCCACGCCATTCACCTGTCCCTCAAGACAAGGGGCGGCCGGCTTGCTCGTGTGCCCCTTGTCCTGGGGAAAGACAAATGGCGCAGGCGGCCTCCCAGCCTCCTACACTGCCTTTTGCCTTTCCCCAGGACAAGGGGCGGCCGGCTTGCTCATGTGCCCCTTGTCCTGGGGAAAGACGAATAGCACAGGCGGCCTCCCAGCCTCCCGCACTGCCTTTTGCCTTTCCTTTGTGCCCATGGCTTCAGAACACCCCCTTCCCCCTCCCTCCCCTGGGTTGCTGCTCCGTGGTTGGAAGGAAGCCTGCTAATCAAGGAAAGCTGGGCTTCCATTCGTGTTTCGAGGGCGACAGAAGGAGGGCAAACACAGCTCATTCCCCTAGCTCCGTTGCCCCGGGAATAAATTAGTGGCACCAAAGTGTCTGCAATTCCAAACAGAAACTGATATATCCGATCAAGTCCCGAACAAGCAAACCCCCGACTGCTGGATTGGTTGCTCTGGACAGAACCGATTAGCTGAGTCAGGATGGTGCAAACACCAAAATCGGGGGGGGGGGGTGGTTGAAATTGTAATTCAGATCGGGCCCATCTCTACTCGGGACACCCAGACATACAACACAGAATGCATTACACAAGACAGACAAACTCAAAATTAATTGTAATTCTCAAAGAACCACAGCAGTTTTGAGGAAGCGGGGGGGCCCAGCCAGTCACAAACAAATGAAACTAATAAAGTTGAAGGGGGGGATTAATAAAAATTGGCCTCCAAAAAGTGGCAGGAGATAGCAAGACAGAAGACAAACCAGATAATTTTTTAAAAGGAAGATGGGAGGGAGAAGTAAACCTTATAGAAGAACAGTAAAATACTTCAGAAAGAAGACACACACAGCAGACACAAAACAGAACAAGCTATATTCAAGAAGAAAGATAAGAAACTAAGAAAGGAAATAATTACACTATATTTTGGCATGAGAGAACTTGCAAATGTGCTCTCTCTCTCTGAACTGATTCCCTACAAACAAGCACTCTCCAGAACGTGAAGCCAACTCTTATCTGATTCAAAGCCGCACCCCATTTGCTTCAGGATTGGACTACCTCTCACACACGTGTAATCTTAGTGGCTGCAGCCTGCAATCAATCAAGAAGACCCAGAGGCTCTCCCTCCCCCCCTAAGGAACACACCTTTATGCCCTTGTTCGGAAGACGCAGCAGAGAGAGGAGACAAGGTCAGGTCAGAAACAAAAGCTGTAAAACAAAATGAAAGAAAATCATGCTTTTTTCATTTTAGGCTATTTAGATATGGAATTTGTTTCATTTTCATATTAATTGCTATAATTATGAAACACTCCATTTTCATAATTATTATAATTAATAACAAAAGAAATACACAAGTCTAGGAGGGAGAGATTTGGGGTCAGTTATTTTATCTTGGTTTTAATTTGGAAATGTTTTCAACCATTATTGTAAGCGGCCTTGAACCACATGGAAAAGCAGGGTATAAATGTTTATATAAATAAATAAAAACTGAAAATCATTTTGGTTCCATCAGCAATGTTAATAAGATGGTAAGATATGTTTGATTGATTGTCTGCTGGGTGCACCAGTAAATGTGAGCAGATTCCAATATGTTTCTAACAATCTGGTATCCAAAGAGGCGGGGGGAAATATGATGGCATTTGACTGTCACCTCTTTCCCAACTTGGTGCTGCAACTGAATCTGCCTTTGGGCTTGAATAATTCATTGGGAATGAGTCTTTGAGAAAGTCTGTTGGGAAACAAGAGATTTAGTATGCTGGCAAAACCTGTTAGGCTCTTCAATTTCGACTTGCCTTTATGTCCTACATCTTGCAACCTCTTCAGAGAATTTTCTCTCATCAGGAGGAACACCACCTAGAAAACACACCAAAATACAGAATTATTGAGATATCTCCAACATCAGCTTCTAACTTTTATATCTCTCCATTTGGTAAAAGGAACAGTGGTCTCCTCCACACAGGATTATTCTTCACCAGTTGAACTTCTATAAAAATTGGGATTTTCTAGAAAAAGAAATTGTAAATACTTTATGAATGTTCATTCATTGTACCATATTTTTGTATACTATTTATTGTTATATTTATTGGTACAGTGGATAGAGGATAAGAGGATTGTTTTCCTTGAATCCTATATACTTCATCATTGGTATTATATCTCTAGTTGAGCACTTTAGCACATTGCACTTTAAAAAAATATATATATACAAAAATTAGTGCATGAATGTGTAGGAATCTTGGTTCTACTTCCAGTCGTTTGTCTGTTTTGGGTGGAACCTCCGGTTGGTGGCTGGAGATCTCCCAGAATTACAAATGATCTCCAGGCCACAAAGATCAATTCACCGGGCTGATCAGTTCCCCGACTGCTTTGGAAGGTGGAGTCTATGGCATTATACCCTGCTGAGGTCCCTCTCCTCCCCAAAACCCACCCTCTCCAGGCTCCACTCCCCAAATCTCCAGGAATTTCCAAATTCAACCCTAGTCTTGGAACCATTTCATACTGGAACCATTTCATGCTTTGGTAAGGAATAGGATTAGTTAAGGATGTACCTTTTGTTGCTTTTTCTAGTGTTCTGTCTCTCTCTTTCTACTGAGGGTTCCATTTATCTCTGCCTTCTAGGATTTATATTTCACTATTAAAGTTTCCTCTGATTTTTGGAGTGTGAATGACCTGCAGATAGGAATTCCATCTACATTACGCCAGCTGCTCTGTTATACAACCAGGGTTCAGTTAGGAACTTAAAAGGACAGCTCCGCCTGAGTGACTCAGGCAGAGAAGAGAAAGGAGGGGGATAGAAGTCCACAAGGTACAGCTCACCTTCATGAATGCAGGTGTGAGCACGCACACACACACACAAATCTGCTAACCTTTAAGATGCTAAAAGACTGCTTTGTGTATCTAAGTATGTTTCCCCAGTCAGCAAAAACTATACTCATCTTCTTTTCATATGAATCACTCTATTTGTTGTGAGATGATTTCACTTACAAAGCTTGGAATATTACAGAGGGCTTGGTATTTTTGATGTGGCGATTCGGAGCAACTAAACTGATGGATATGAACTTTGATGTGACTCCTTGGCTCCTCCGCCTCACAGGTCTAAAATCTTTGAGCCCTCAGTTAAGAATGATATATTGGCTGTTAGTGACACATGGAACAGGTGGAGGGCTGTGCGTGAAGTGGCTGCTTAGGATGGATGTAAATTATTTCCACGTTTCTGTTTTCTAGGCTTGATCATCTGGAGGCAAATACTTAACCGCTTCAGTATTCTTTTCAAATTCATCTCCAGAGTTAACCATCCATTTTTGATCATTGCACATAATGAGATGGGTATACTTAAAAAAAAAATCTCACCATAAATACCAGAAATAAGTCTGTGCATAAAATCAAGGAAAATTCCTGTGCTGTGCCTCTAAAGGGTGTTAAAATGTGCTGTGCTGATGCAGATTTCACTACAGTGGATAATAAGGATTTGAGTATGAGGCATGCAGTTAAATAGGCATAGAACTTGACTGGGAGGACTTCTGTGGGGTAGAGTACATTGGTCCATATGTGGCAGGCTTGTAAATCGCCTAGTCACCACTGGAGATCACACTTCTCTTTTTGGTGAGTTTGTAGACTTTTTTTCTGAGGCCAAAAATAACACAGAGGCTGGTTAATAAATTAGCCGGTATATTTTTTTTGTGCATGTGTCAGTTAACAACTTTGCAGACTGAATTTGCAAATCTGTTGCATGTACTAGGTAAGCATTTGGGGGAAAGAGCACTATGCCATGTTTTGTATAAAACTCATTCATTTTTATCCAATACAAGGGCAATTCTAATGGATCAATTACTGACCCATTTAATGGCATATAGGGGATGACTGATGGCTACGAGGTTTTAGAGTTTTGAAGCATACTAGCTTCATCCGTTTGTGTCCAGTGTTAGAGCCAAAGGCTTTAACAAGGTTCATAATATAATTAGCTCAATGATAAATAGCTTCTCCTAAAACAAGAGTTGAAGATATTAATCACTTCCTTTATTAGATAAAGGAATGAATTCATCAACAGGAGATTAAAATGCGCATTTTAAATTGGCCAGCATATTAAACCTTGTTTACAGAACTATACATATTTTATATTAATTAATGGAAAGAATCTGATTATGACTAAGTAACCTTGAATATAATTTCTGTTGAGCTCTTGAAACATCCCGATCAGTTAACTACACCCCTGCTGTGTTTCTCAAACTTTCTGCCCTTAGCACTTGCCCTGGATTCTGGGGCAGTTCTGAGACTGGCCCTCCACTCATGCAGGGTGTTCTTGGCTGTGAGCTCGTTGCACCTTTTCTGGCTGCATCTGAGCAGAATGTGTGCATGTTGGAATAAATCAAGGAGTGTTGTCCAGTTGTTATCTTCATCTCATTAGGCAAGAGCCTTTTTAAGACCTACAGGAAATCTCTATTGCTGCACTGATGACCAGGTGTCTGGTTCTGCCATAGGCGCTGCCCTGTGAGACACCGACATGCCTGACTTCAGCCTTAAAGGACCGACAGGAAATATGCAGGATCCCACTCTGTGGAAGGAGGGGGGGTATACTACACCCTCTCAGTCCACCCGCAGGTCCCTTCAACCTGACATAGTCCCAGCTGTCTTCCACCACAGCTGTCTCCATCCAGTTATAGGTCTTACTCCTTCCTTTCCTCTTCATCTTCATCTTCTTTCCTTCACCTCCTCTCTGCTGCTCTCTCATGCTCCCTCTCTCTCCTCCACTCCACCACACTCCTACACAACAACCCACCCTGCCCTGTGGGTGGACTTCCCTTATATCATTTTCCTTATTCCTGGCTCCACCTGCTAGCCACACCCCTTGTTTGCCCTCTACCCCAGGCCTTGGCTGCCTCAAGCAGCTGTAACTGGGGTAGCTAGTCTGGCTGCTTTGGGCAGCTACAGCTGTGTTCTTTTGGCTGGCTGCCAAGCCTCCTCTGCTCCAAGCTTCAGGCTCCTGGGCAGCTACAGCTGTGCTCTCTTGGCTGGCTGCCAAGCCTCCTCTGCTCAGAGCTTCCAGCAGCCTCAGCTGGTCCATATTATTCCCTTCCCCCCTGTTTGCAGGTTGAGATGTGGCCCTGTTCTGCTGCCTTTCCTCCCCTGCTGGTGTTGCTGTCTGGCTGGCTGGCTGATGGCTGGCTGTCCCTATCTCTTGTGCCTTCTCCTTCTGCCCTGGCCCTCTCCTGGCTGTCCTTACTCCCCCATCAGGGTTCTTAACCTCCCACTGGAGGGTGGGGCTAGCTGGCTTCCACCTGCCCTGCCTGACCCTCTGGGACTTGGGAGCTGCTGTGCCCTCCTGTGGCTGGGGTGCCTCTTTTCCCTCTTCTATTGTTGGTCTGCGCTGGCTCTGGATGTCCGTTGTGGTGTCTGGGTAGTTGTCCCCCAACAGTGTCCCCTCCCCTCTTCCTGGTAAGTCTGGGGGCTGAGCCTCAGACTCCAGACATATTTCTCTTAGTAATGTGATGAGGCAGCCAGAGCTCCCACACTTTTGCTTTGTAAAAGACCACATTGTTGTTATTATCCCAGGGCATTTGCCTTTGCAAACCGGGGCTGCATTCTAAAGTCCTCATCAATGACAAAAATAATATTTTTGACTCAAGGAAGGTTTTATGCCTTAATGCTTGGAAAGCTTATTAGCTGTATTCTTATAGATGTGTAAAACCACATGAGATAAGAAAGACAGACAAATTCCAAGTTCAGAAATAAAGCGATATAAGTATACTAGCTTGATGCCCGTGCTTCGCTATGGTATTTAACTACTTTAAATCCAGTTATAATATTTATGGGTACATAACGTTTTTTGGTTGGGGGGGGGGGTTGTGTTGGTTTTGTAGTATAATAGCATAGTACCCGAGCTTCACAAAAGTGTTGAATAAAGTGAAGCAAGTGAATTTGAAGTGAATTTTGAACTGTAGCATTTATTGAAGAGATTTTTAAAAGGAAAAGATTGTAGTGCAGTAAATAAAGTGAAAAATACATACAACATTTTTTTCTACAGAAGGACCTCTTTGTAGACCTCATTGGTGGTTTCCCCCCACTTTGGAGCCCCTACTTTGAAGAGAAGCTTGTGGGATGGAAAGCCAGGAGGGTTGAGCTTGTTGAGGAACTCCACAGGGTAGTGGACTGCATTATCCATTTGCACCACTGAGTCCACAGATCTGTACTCCATTTCTGCCCCTTCGAGGGAGTTGTGTTTCATGAATGATGGCAGCCTTGTTGTTCTTAGGGGTCAGAATGACATGCTTGCACAGCCCGTCCATGGACAACTCCCTAATAGTGGCAATATCAGAGTATATTGTGGCTGTTAGGTCTGCTATTAGGATATTAGGATATTAGGAAGAACTTTTTCACGGTCAGAGTAGTTCAAAAGTGGAATCAGCTGCCCAGGGAGGTGGTGAGCTCCCCCTCACTGGCAGTTTTCAAGAAGAGGCTGGATGAATACTTGTCAGAGATGCTTTAGGCTGATCCTGCACTGGGCAGGGGGTTGGACTAGATGGTCTGTATGGCCCCTTCCGTCTCTATGATTCTATGATTCTATGTTAGGGTCATCACTATTGTGCCCTTGGACTTGGGACTTGCTGTTACTTGGCCACTGCTGCTCAGTGCACTGCAGGAGTACAATGTGCATATTTTTTTGCCGCATCTCTAAGTTGCTTCCTCCTTTTAGCATTGGTATATCTTGCACAAAATCTGCCAGGACGCTTCTTGGGGGCAGTAAGAGATGATGGCTGCAAGAGGTGTGAGGTGGAGTTGGACTGAGGGAGGGATGGTGTGGTGGGCACTTCGGCAGGTTCATGTGAGAGGTTCACATTGAAATGGTCCCTAGAAAGGTTGTGCACCATCTGCCCATGAACATTTAAAAACTCAGCTGCCATACTGACTTTTATATAAAATCCCTATTCAGGAGTCTTGTACTGTCTTTCTTCAACTGTCTGCAGTTTCCTTTGCCTGATTTTTACCTCAGAACACAGAGTTCCACAGCTGACCCATCAGCCTGCCAGCCACACAGGAAAGCCAGGCCCCACAGGGAGATTGGCAACCCTCGACTGGGAGGTGTATTTTTACCTAAGGACACATTCAGTGACTCCCATTAGCAAGTATATACTCTTTAGAATGTTGGAGAGATGACCAATCAAGGCCGCATATGCAAATGACCTCAGGGAAGAGTGGCAGTTGACCGGGGGGGGGGGAGCACCCTGCCAGCCACACAGGGCAGCTGTATCCCTATATATCCCTATATGTTACCCCTTTTTACCCCCTTAGAGGGTGAATTTCTTAAAATCCCTTCTTAGAGAGCCCCTACACCACAAAAGGAATATCCTGCCCAAATTTCATGCTTCTAGGTCCAGGGGTTTGGGCTGGGCGTTGATGAGTCAGGCAGGACACTTGTCTTTAGATTCTGTAAAGTTCCTGCCTGCCAGCCATCTATCTGTGTCTGTCTGTCTGTCTGTCTGTTTATAGAGTTTTACTATATTTTCAATAAGTGAATATATTCTCTGGAGTTATGATTATTTTGTATCTTTTAATTATAAGATCTTTTTTTCATTAAGAAAATCATTGAGACCCAGTGTGGTATAATGGTAAGAGAGTCAGACTAAAGATCTAGTCCTTAGTTGAAGTTTCTGCAAGGTAGAAAGGCAGCTAATAAATGTTTTAATGAATGAACGAATCAGAAGATGCACCCAACCGGATCTTACTGCATTGTTCTACACGGCTGATTATGTGCTTTTGACCCACCACCCCACCAATGTGGGGATTTGTGGGACGGTCTTACAGTGGCCAGTCTCCTTTTCCCATGGTCGGGGACAGAAGGTGGCACTGGAGGAGCTGTTGTCATCATGTCACCCACTGCTGTGCTGTGTCCCTCAGGGGGTGATATTCTCCTCAGTGTTATTTAACATCTACATGCATCCCCTTGCCCAGCTGGTGAGGAGTTTTGGTTTGGGTTGCCATTGATATGTGGATGACACCCAACTTCATCTGCTGATGGACAGCCAGCCAGATACCCTCCCGGATGATCTGGCCAAGGCTTTGGAGGCTGTGACTGGGTGGTTAAAGCAGAGCAGACTAAAATTGAATCCAGTGAAGATGGAGGTCCTGTACCTGGGTCATGGGGGGGGGGGGTCGGGTATGGGTATCCAGCTCCCATCCCTCAATGGAGTGCCACTTGTGCCTACTTCATCAGTAAGGAGTCTGGGTGTGGTCTTAGATTCTTCCTTATTAATAGCAGCCCGGATCGTGGCAGTTGCCAGATTAACGTTTTACTATCTCTGTCAGGTCAGGCAGCTAGCAACAGTGATCCATGCAATGGTCACCTCCAGGCTGGACTACGCTAACTCCCTTTATGCTGGACTGCCCTTGGGCTTGCTCCGGAAGCCCAAATTGAAATAATGATAATGATAATGATAATGATAATGATAATGATAATGATAATGATAATGATAATGATGAGACCTTGAGACCTTGGGCCAGTTACATCAGAGACCTTGGGCCAGTTACATAATCTGAGCCTAACGTGCCTCACAGGGGTGTTGTGAGGATGAATTGGAGGAAGAGGAGAACAATGAAAGCTGCTTTGGGAGAATGGTGGGAAATATGATAACAATAACACACATGTATTGTCGAAGGCTTTCAGTTCTGAAAAACACCAGACTAACAAAACACTCTACACCCGACAATAGCCCTGCAGAGAAGATTAGCACATCAAGCACCAATCCATATGCAAAAGAACCTCCTCAGGATACAGTGAAGCCTCCCTCCATTAGCATTCCACACCCTGGGAAACTCTTACAGGATGACTCAGCCCAACCCCACCCCTCCTGAGTAGATACAAATGACCTGCCAACATCTTTTCCACACTGTGACACTGAGAGATCTCTGTCTTTTGGTGCTACACCTCTGAAGATGCCAGCCACATCTGCTGGCGAAACGTCAGGAACTACAATGCCAAGACCACGGCAATACAGCCCAGAAAACCCACAACAACCATCAATAACAAACATCTTTGAAAAGTCAAGTTCCTTCAGTGTTCTCCGCAGCACGTATGCCGCTTCCCTGCAGTGCAATTCCACATCAAAGGAGTATGTGTATGCCATATTCATGTGTACCAAGTGAGTGGGGCCAGGTGTGGGGGACTTTCCTCCCAGTGCTGAAATAACAGTCTCCTTCCAGTGGCTGGGCCCTTGTTTCTAGTGGGCTCTAGTTGAGAACATTCCTTTCCCAGGTGAGGGCTGAAGCCCCGCAATGGTCCATGATGAGTCTGGGGATGTTGTTGATGCCACGGGGCAGCATCCCTGCGCTGTAAGACGAGTCTGGAGCAGAGGTAGAGGTGAGGTGCTCCAGCTGCTGGAAGGAGACCAAGGCCGGGGGGGGGGGCATGCTGGCTTTGCTGGGAGAACACCTGGAGTATAAAGAATGGTACAAGAATTGAGAGTGGGAGGTGAAACCCTGACCAGACCAGGACAGAGAGCCAAGCAGAAGGAGCAGCAAAATCTGGGGCCGCCGGCCGGGAGAGCTGCTCCCCTTTTCTCCTTATTGAAGCCAGCACTGGGTGAGTGAGAATGCAGGCCTCTTCCCTTCTCCACCCCAACCCCAACCAGTCAGGGATGCACCAGTAGAAAATGGACAAAAAAAGGATTCACACACTTCCATTCCTTTCAGACAGACTTCTGGAAATCTCCTGGTTTTATTCATCTATGAAAATATTTATATGCTATCTTTCCTCATGGCTCAAAGCAGCTTACAAGTTACTGTTTAAAATATAACAACAACAACATTCAATTTATATACCACCCTTCAGAACAGCTTAATGTCCACTCAGAGCGGTTTAAAAAGTGTTATTATTATCCCTACAACAAACACCCTGTGAGGTGGGTGGGGCTGAGAGAGCGCTGAGAGAGCTATGACTGACCCAAGGTCACCCAGCTGGCTTTAAACGGCAAAGTAGGGAATCAAACCTGGTTCTCCTGATTAGAGTCCTGCCACTCCTAACCAAAACCTTAAAAAGTACCTGGAGCCTGTACACTATTAAGAACTCCGGCAAATGGAATGGCAGCTGATTGAAGATGCTCTTGGCTTAGGCCAGAGGGGTGCACCCAAGAGTGCTTAAAGAACTTTCAAAAGATCTTGCAGACTCTTTGTCAATCATCTTCCAGGCCTCTTGGAGGACAGGTGATGTCCCAGAAGACCAGAAGAGGGCAAATGTTGGCCCAATCTTCAAGAAAGGGGAAAAGGACGATCCAGGGAACTACAGGCCCAATAGCCTGACTTCTGTCCCAGGGAAGATACTAGGGTAGAAATTAAAGGCATCAATCTGCAAGCACCTGATGGACATCACGTGATATGGGGAAGTCAGTATGGATTTGTCCCCAGCAGGTCCTGCCACCTCATCTCCTCCCATGACTAAGTGACAGGCTTCCTTGATTGCTGGAATTTTGTCTGGATTTCAGTAAAGCTTTTGACAAAGTTCCTCATGCTGTTCTGTTAGGTAAACTTGAGGACTGTGGACTGGACTCTTGGATAGTTAGATACATAGGCAACTGGCTGGATAACCGCACCCAAAGAGTAGTTGTTTATGGTATCATGTCTGATTGGAGGGAGGTGTCCAGTGGAGTGCCCAGTGCTTTTTAATAGTCTTATAAATGATGTGAATGAGGGTGTGAAGGGATTCCTCATTAAATTTGCAAATGACACCAAACTGAGTGTAGGAGCAAACATCTTGAAGATAGGGAGAGAATTCAACGAGATCAGAACACACTGGAAAAGCAGGCAGATTTGAATAAGATGTGATTTAACATTGATAAGTGCCAGGTTCTCCACCCGAGCAACAAAAATGCAAAGCATGCATACTGGATGAGGGATACACTTCTGGATATCAGTGTGTGTGAACAAGATCTTGGGGTACGAGTGGATGGGAAGCTAAAGATGAGCACTTACAGTGATACAGCAGCAAAAAAAGACAAATGTAATCTTGAGGTGTATCAACAAATCACAGGATGTCATTGTCCCACTACATATCATGTTCGTCTGGCTCCATTTGGAGTACTCTGTGCAGTTCTGGAGACCTCATCTCAAAAATGATGTGGACACATTGGAATGGGTGCAGAGGAGAGCAACCAGGATGACTGGGGTTCTGGAAACCAAGCCCTATGAGGAAAGACTGAGGGACCTAGGAAAGTTCAGTTTGGAGAAGAGGAGGTTGAGGGGAGACATGATTGCTCTCTTCAAGTGTTTAAAAGGCTGTCACTTAGGGGAGGGAAGGGAGCTGTTCCAGTTGGCAACAGAGGATAGGACTCGAAATAACGGGTCTAAACTACAGAAGGGAAGGTACCAGCTGGACATTAGAAAAAAACTTGTTCACATTAAGAGCAATTCAAAAATGGAATTGGCTGCCTAGGGGTTCCCCCTCATTGGCAGTCTTCAAAGTGGTGCTGGGTGAATACTTGTTAAGACTCTGCTTTGTGCTGTTCCTGCTTTGGGCAGGGGGTTGGAACGGGATGGTCTGTAAGGCCCCTTCTAACTCTAGGATTCTGTGAGATGATTTGAGTAAAAGAACAGGCAAGTTACGAGCACGCAAGCACCGCAGGAGCTACAGCCAGTCATCTCCGAGTGTCCAGGAGTGCTTGCGGTACAGTCTGGTATTCTTCAGAGGGAACGCTGGTGAAGGATGTTCCTAAACCAACGTGCAAGGAGGAACATGGACCTGAGTTAAGCAGTAATGGCGGCTGGGGGCAGGTCACCCATCCTCACATGCAGACTTCCTCTCAATATCTATGCAAGGAGGAGGGTAATCCATTTCTCAGACCTGGGATCCAATCAAGGATATGCCGACGATGCAGTTTTGCGCAGCTGTGGAGATGATGGCTACGTACTGGCTTCCACTGTCATCGCATGAACAGTGCAAGCTGGAGGGGATGCTGACAATATTTCCAGTGGGGGTGGTGGTGCTGAAAAAGAGGCTTCCTCAGACCATCCTCTCTGTGCGGATAGAACTGGTGAGTCCCGGGGCACTCTGCTGTGGGATCTGAATAGCTTATTTAGCCGGAGATTTTGTGCATGAGGTGACCTAGAAAAGGCCTTCGTCTGAACAGCTGAACTGAGAGCTGGCAGAGATCAATCCTCAGAGGGTTTATTAATTTCATCTCCTCCTCCCGAAGGCTCTGTCAATTTCACCTCTCCAATCTAAAACTGTGTGGGATCGCAACCAGAGGGCAGCGAGGAATGGAAATGGGCTGGAGCTGCCTTCCAGAGCTGGGCTTGGACTTGGAGAGGTTATAATGGGCTGAAGTTTCCCTTCTGGCATTTCACGGCCCCTTCACATAGCCCCAGGGTATAGCAAAGCCTTTGCCCTACTGCCAGCTCTGTCTTTTTAAACCACCCTTCCCGACTACCGTGGCATCTCCAGACACACATTCTTCACGTGTCAGATGTCTCATGTAGAGTGACTCTGAGTCAAAGTTAGTTCCCCTGCTGGGATGAAGCGATATCTCAGCTGCCTAAGATCAAAAGATCGGACACATAGTGCTTATGGGAATCAGGAGTTAAATAATTTTCCAGTTTCTGGTTCTTTAAATGTCAATGAAGTCATAGCCTGATATTTAAATGCCAAAGCCACCAAGTGAAGTTGCTCTTCAAGTGGGAGATTTTTTAAGATCATCACAAATATCCAGGTGTTGACTATGACTTGGGTATCATGCACTAGAAGTTCTGCTGTTCATGATTTTGATTTTATAGAATTTTCATTAGTGAAAAGCAGATAAACATTACTGTGACATTGTGCTCAATTTTGGCAGCAATCTGCAGTGACTTCCTTATCATTTCTAACTATTGTTGCATTTTGTATTTTCGTGATAGGAAGCTATAATTAAATCAAGCATTTGTAAGCTGGAGTCAGTGTTAGAATGAACACTGACAGGAAACCAGCCAAGACAAAAGCAAATGGACAAGAAAAATACACCCAGGGAAGGCAATTGCAAATGCACAAACAGATATCAGAGGCAGCAAGTGGAATATCCCTCCCAAGGAAGAGCACTTCATTGTAATAATGATACTGCCAGAAAGCCACCTCTTCCTCTGAGGGGAGGCCAATTTCCTTCCTCCTTGGAACAGGGAAAGGAGGGCATCAGCTTGGAATGTACTCAGATAACATCTAAGTCCACCTTCCTCCTCCTCCACCAACTTCTGCATAAACAACAACATTCAGTTTATATACCGCCCTTCAGGATGACTTAACGTCCACTCAGAGCAGTTTACAAAGTATGCCATTATTATCCCCACACCAAAACACACTGTGAGGTGGGTGGGGCTGAGAGAGCTCTGAGAGAGCTGTGACTGACCCAAGGTCACCCAGCTGGCTTCAAGTGGAGGAGAGAGGAATCAAACCCGGTTCCCCAGATTAGAGTCCCGCGCTCTTAACCACTGCACCAAATTAACCAACAAAGGGAATACATTAATTTTAGTCTCTGGACAGCTGGGAAAATCCATTGCAGCTATTTATTCTAAAAGTGAGATTTAAAGATCACAAGGACAGCAAGAAGTCCAGAAAGAGTCCTTCACGAATGGCAGCCAGGGCTCCTTGAGCAGTAGAGGCACAGGGAATGAAGGCAAGAGTTGTCCTCTGCTTTCTTGTCTTAAGTAACTGGTACCCTGAGCAATATCACCCTTGAACATGGAGACTCCATTTAGCAACTATAGCTAATAGCACTCAATAGACTAATCCTGCAAGAATGTATCCTTTGTAATGACTCCTCGTTTGTTTATGGATGAGCCAGTTTTGCAGCTTTTATGATTGCCACTTAAAGACCTGGATAGCCCAGATGAGCCTGATCTCATCAGATCTCAGAAGCTAAGACCAGGGTTGGTCTTGGATGGGAGACCTCCAACAAAGGCCAGGGTTGCAGAGGCAGGCAATGGTAAACCACCTCTGCTAGTCTTTTGCCATGAAAACCCCACCAGGGGTCGCCAGAAGTTAACTCTGACTTGAGGGCTCTCTCCACTCCCACTTAGGGAGATGCTTTGTGGGGACTCTGTGGTTTCTTGGGTCATCTTCTCATGGGTGACTTATTCAATAGGGAATCCAGTTTTGGTCCCGGCATTTAACTCATGGTTCCAGAACTGTGAACACAGAACTGCCAAACAACCCAAGAAGCAAGCAGGTCATAAATCAGTGAGTGCTTCAGCAAGAGTGTGGATTGGATCCTATAACCTCAATCAATATGCGCTTTACCTTGGCCAAAGCCCAACTTACGTCTGCTGCTGCTTCTGTTTACACAAGATCAATGGTCTTCAGTGAACCCTTGTGCAAATGGAAGTGCTAGTGTCAGGGAAAGTGAACTGCAGTGTGGCCCTGAGAATGCGGCCCTCCCCTGCTGCCTCGCAGAGGATTAGCAGGGGGCCAAAGTTTTCCCCCCTGGAAGGAGGAGGAGACAGCCCTCTCTCCTTCCCGGGCATCCGGGTCCAGCTGGGGGGTGGAGACAGAAGCCGGAGAAGGCGTCTCCACCCCCTGTGGCTTCAGGTGCTCCGTGCGATCGGATGGAGCAGGAGGTGTTGTGAGGCTCCTGCCTGGCGTCCGTCGCATGAGGTTTCTCCCGGGAGTGAGTAGGGCAATAGCTTCGCCCTCCTTGCTGGAAAGTCAAGCTGGTGCCAGCAGAGAAGGGCACTTGCAGGGTCGTTTTGCCGGCGTGGCCACTGAAGTGGCGGGGAAGAACGCACCTGGCCTTCTCGGCGGTGGCAGTCCCAAAGGAGCGGTGGAGGCTGCGGTGCTCCTTTCTGCCCCTTTTGGACATGGTTTGTTTGCCGTGGCTGCACTTTGCACTGCAGCTGGCTTTGCTCGACTGGTTTGTTCCCCGCGTCAACTATCTGCACCGTGGCAGGCTTCACTGGGTTTGGTGTCCCCACTCCCCCCCCGGCTATTTCTGCAGCAAAGGGAAGGGGCCTGTTTATTGCCCTTAGGTTTCTTGGAGGGGTGCTATGCCAGCGAGGGTATTGGAGACTGGTGGCTCTAAGCCTGATGTATTTCCCCTTAAGTGCCCCTTTGGGCTATTGTGGCGGAAGCATGGTTTATATTACCCTGGGTTTGGGTCTCGGGCGTTTTGCCATTCCTTATTGTGGCATGGCTGCCATTTTGTGGTTGTCTGCCATTTTGTTGGGGCCTGAGCGCTCTAGGCAGCCATGCCCTGTGGGGTGGGGGAGCCTGGTATTTGTCCGACCTGTTGGACTGGCCAGCAGACCTGCTGTGCTACAGTGGTTAAGTGGTGCAGTTGCTAGTCAGCAGACTTGTGGTGGTACAGTGGTTAAGTGGTCTGTCTGCAAATCCATTTTGCGGGACCAGTTTGTATATTGGCACGTGTTACATACTCAGTCTACATTTCTCTCTAGCTGCAGGAGGCAGTCAACAAGGGAGTTATAAGGGAGATGGCTTCTAGAAAGGGCACAGGCCGGTCCAAGGGCAAACAGCCCGCAAGAAACAACCCCCTAAGAGGGTCCCGCCTGCTCTCTCCTCTTCTGAGGATGAAGGGAGTGGTGGTAGTAGTGCACAAATTTTAAAGCATCTGGAGGCGCTGGAGAAGGTCAAGGGGGTCACTGCCCCGGCAAGTGGCACTGGAAAGCGAGCCAGGCCAGCCAGGGCAGCATCTGCAGGGGAGTTCCGGAAGGGGTTACTGGAGCGCCTTTTTGTCCCTGAGTCAGCAGCAGGTTCGGCGACCGTGGTGGCAAGTACCAGCCTGGAAAAGCATGCTGCGGCTGAGAAAGAAGCAGCTGCAAGCAAGCCTTTATTGGCATATATATAATATACACTATTAAAAACAGAAACGAGTCCATACAGAGTAAGATTAAGATTACAGATAGGAACAGGACAACAGTGTAGCAAAACCAATATAGGATATTATTTGTCAGGGCATATAGCCATAGCACCGTAGAGAAACTTTGCTACTATTTCAGTTATTTCCACTTTTGGGTTGTCAAGCAGAAATTGAATCTTAAAATCATCAGAAAACTCTGAAAAGTTGGGCTAATATAGGATGTAGAAGATCCTAGCGTGGCACCAGATAAAAAGGACACTAGAGAAGAACATGGGAAACAGTTTCATCGAACAAGGACAACATCTGCTAGAATAAGGAATCCCATGAAATCTACCAGATAAAATGGCTGGAAAGAAGCAGTGGTTGACGTGGAGACAGAAGGTCAAGGAGACATGAGCAGTGGCGGTGGAGCAAAGCATGGCTGTCGGTAAGTCGGCCCTGCCTCCGCAGGCATCCACTTGGCCCTGGGGGCCCTGGGGCCAGGCTGCTGCTTCCGGGTCCCTGGGGCTCACAACACTTTCCTATTCTTCCTCTTCTTGCAACATCTCAGCTTGGCAGAAGCCAGGACAGTTGGGGGGGGGGGCAAGGACAGGTATCAGGTGCTCCAGGCCCTCAGTCAACATTAGGGAGCCCCCAGGCTACCTGGGAGACAGTCACTGGTCAGCCCCTTTGCCTCCTGTCAGCGGGTTGGCAATATTGGGGTTGTCCGCCATGGGGCTTCCCGCCTTATGGCACCCCCTCCTATGGACAGGTCCCGTACTGGGCACTCCCCTTTGGAGACACAGCTCTCCCCCTGGGGGACCATCTTACCCAGGCCACCGGGGATAGGATTGTAAAGGGGGAGTACGTTGATGTCTTTACCCTTCTATTCCGGGAACTGGAAAAGAAGGACAAGGACGACCTGGAGGAGCGGGACAAGGAAAATATCAGGAGGAGAAAGGTGGACCATAACTGGCACAACTGGCTCCCGGGTTTTTTAATATATGCAGGTGTTTTGGGTAGAGCCCAGCCTTTTAGGGCGGTGTCTCTTTTTCTGTACCTGAACATTATCTACAGGGGGTACGCTGATTTTGTCGGTACTGCGTGGCTTCAGTACGATGAAGACTTCAGGATGTGGGCTGCTCTTAACCCACACCTCCCCTGGGACCAGATTCACCAGCAGCTGTGGGTGCAGGTGATGTCCCCCGCAAAGATGAATTCTGGTGATAGATCAGATAGTGGTCACCTGATTCACCGGCCCTTAGCGTCTGCAGGGGCTCGTGCCCCTGATGGTCACCAGTAACTCTGGTTACTTTGCTGGGATTTCACAGCAAAAAGGGCCTGCAATAGGAAAGCCTGTAAATACAAGCATGAATGTCCCTCCTGTGCTGGTAACCACCCCTATGCTGCCCGCTCTGAATCCAAGCAGGGAGGGGGTGGTAGGAAAACTGTTGGGGGAGGAGGCCAGCAGGGAAATGCCGAGGGGAACCAGCCTGGCGAGGCTGAGGGCAATTGATGGCTGGTGGTAAGTTCCCGGCAAGGTTGGGACACCAGGCCCAATAGTTTTTGTTAGTTTGTTGGTACTCTCTTGTTCAAGAAGTTGTTTTGTTTGGGCAGGGACCCCTTGGTATGGAGGAGCTTCCCTGGGAGGTGCTGCTTTACTGAGGTGTGGGCCCCTTCTGCTGTGGCCATGGTGCACCGATAATGCCTACTACTAATGGAGTTTTCCTAAGTGTGACTGCGCCAGAACAGCAGAGCCAGATTGCGGTGAAAGCCACCTAGGAGCGGCAGAGACGGCTGGCCATGAAGGCTGGGTTTGAGCCGTGGGTTTTGGGGATGGAATGGTCCTCCCCCGCACTTTGATATTGGGTAAGGAATGGTCCTCCCCGTGTCAACTGTTCTGGGGATGGGATGGTCCTCCCTGGTGTTTGGGGAAGGAATGGTCCTCTCCCGTGTTCCTGTTTGGGGGAAGGCAAGGTCCTCCCCAGCATTGTTTTTTACGGGGATGTCTTTCTCCCATATGTTTTGGGTAACATTCTGTTACTGAGTCGGTAGCTGGAAGGAAGGGTCCTTTCCCGCCTTTTGGGGCTACATTGTAGGCCTGGTTTTTGAGGCACGTTCGCCTTATTCACCTTGCAGTGAGGTTTAGCTAGGGATTTAATACTCATCCGACTGGGACCGCTTTTGTCGGCAATTATTGTATGGGGCTCCCTGTACGAAGCTGGCAATGTCACCCCCTCTTTGTCAGAAGCTGCGGCAAGGTTGGGGTGGCAGTAGGCCACCTGTGGGGCGCAAGGGCCTAAGCAGAGGCTTGGCCCTTCGCGTTGGCAGGAGAAAGTTGGGGAATAGGGAGCGGGCAGGTGAGCACCCTCTTGGCAATTCCCCATCAGTGGGGAAATGGGGTCTGTCAGGAGGGATGGTATGCTTTACGGCTACCACCACCTGTCAGACCGCCTTCAGAGAACCCCAGCTGCAAGTCCTTCCCTCATGCTGTACGGCTGAGGCTTTAGGAGCTTGAGGTGGGGAACCCTTTGCCTGGCCAGCCGGGCCATCACCATTTCATGAATGGGTCACGCCCGGGGCTGTGGGGCTCGCCCAGACATGTCAAGGCAAAGGTCCTGGAGTGACCCCGTGGCTTGACTTGTACCTCCAGTTTGCCTTGCCGCAGCTTAGAGTTTATGTTATATTTAATAAAGCGGCCCTTAATTCCAAGCCTTGTGTCTGTCTCATTCTTCCGACTTGGGGGGGGGGCAAAAGTGATTACAGAACACGGCAATAGGATCTAAGCCTATACATGCAGATAGGAGAGATTTGATGTAGTGTCCTACTATATAAAAGGCTAACTATGTTCCATACAACTCACTTCCAACATTGCTACGCCTCTAGAAGGTGCTGCTGTGGAGAGAATCCCAGAAGAGACAGCCCGTCCCTCTGACTGCACACCATGGTTGGAAGCCCAAGCCGGGATCAGGCATGGAGCAGGCAGCAATGCCTGCCCCCTGCCTTCAACCAGCTGGCATCAGCCGAGGTGTAGGTGGCAATGCCAGCCCCCCGCCATCTCCCAGCTGGGCTCAGAAGCAGAGCAGGCAGCAATGCCCATCCAATGCCTTCACCCAGCTGTGATCAGGAGCAGAGCAGGTGGCAATGCCTGCCCCCCGACCTTCACCCAGTTGGGATAAGGAGCTGAGCAGGTAACAATGCCCACCACCCACCTTCAACCAGCTGGAATTAAGAGTGGAGCAGGTGGCACTGCCCACTCCCCACTCACACAGCTGGGATCAGGAGTGGTAGCAATGCCCATCCCCCACCTTCACTCAGCTGGGATCAGGCACAGAACAGGTGGAAATACCTGCCCCCCTTCACCTGAATGGAATCAGACGCAGAGCAGAAGGCAATGCCTGCCCCCCTTCACCTGGCCAGGATGAGGAGTGGAGCCTGTGGAAATGCCACCCCCCTTCACTCATCTGGGATGAGGTGTGGAGCAAGTGGCAATGCCCGGCCCCCCTTCACCCAGCCAAGACCAGGAGCAGAGCAGGTGGCAATGCCCGCCCTGCTTGCCCTCCCCTTTCTAGAGCCGGTTGTATTTTTTCTCACAATGGGTTTTGTTAGTAGTATATATATATATATATATATATATATATATATATATATATATATATATATATATATATATATATATATATATATATATATATATATATATATATATATATATATATATATATATATATATATATATATATATATGTGAGAAAGTGAACTGTTAATCTCACCGCGGCTCCCCACCTTCAAGTAATTTAAATGCTGCATGTCCCATTTTTAGAACAGACTCCTATGGATTCTGAGCAGTCTCAGGTCTAACTGTTACAGGTGGTCATGTATTTCCACAAAGCTGTGGCTGTCTGAAGGCTTAACACGAGACTCTTCATTTTTCCAATTCTCCCTTTGACACAGATGGTGTTTTATTTTGCCCCTCAAAGCTTTTACCTCTGAAAGTGTATTTTTATTTATTCCTGACAAACATAGCTTCAGGCAATAGTGGCAGGAAGGTGAGACGGGCAAATCCTTTAATTTTCACTGTCAGAACTGACCTGCTAGGATGGATTTTCCCCCTTGCTTTGTGATGGATCACTCCACAGGTCTGTGAATGCAGCTGCAGAAAATGTGGCAAAGGGGTGCTTTGGTTGCTGAAAACAGATGACTGTGAAAACCATGTAACCACAGGAACTCATTTCAAAGAAAAGCATAGATTGCATGTGGTAGGGGACCACCGAAGAAAAGAGAGAATGCAAATTGGTTTCTCAGATGCCTGCTTCTAGGTGCCATCTGAACATCTCTGTGCTCAAAAGGCGAGTATAACAAAGCATTCTTACACTGCTACCCTGCAACGCAGTGACGCCAGTCTAAGCCTGTTGAACCAAAGGGTTTAGACAGAGATAACTCTGCGCAGGATCCCACTGTTAGTACACTAGGAAGCATTTCAGAGGCATTTTGCTGCCAAAATACATGAAATCTGATATTTTTAAGATGACCTTTGGCCAGGAGGCTAGAGAAATGTATAACATTTTAAGATTTGGATCATCGGCAAAATGGTAGTTGGAGTTCTGTGCTCAAGGATGGAAGTTATCAAGGATTTGGTGGTCAAAGATCAAATTCCACAGGTTTTCTGACAATTAACATGTGAGGACAAAATTGTGAGATTAGTTACAGCTGTACCTTACCTCCTCCTCTACAGTGGTGCTTTTCTTTTTTTGGTAAAGACCAAATAAAATTCTGTTTATAAAACCTTGTTCATGCTTCACATTGAAGAAATCTCACCATGTAGCCCACGTGCCGACAGCTGCAGCCTTTTAAAATCCGGTCTCTAGGCTGTAGTTGACAGAGAAACCTGTGGAAAATTTATCCTTTTAATCTGGGAAGAAGTAGTAATACAGCAAGTGGAATATAACATTGTTTGGTACACCTTACTTCCCAGAGTGATAAGAAATTGGGTTAGCTACAGAGTTCAGGCAGCTTCCACTCGTCACTGGGTATTACACTATTCTTGTTCCAGGGCAGTTGTTCACAAATGGATTTTCATGTGTGAACAAAACCATCTAGGGGGTGAATGACTGCTGTAGTGCAGTGAGAGTGCAATTTCCAAGTACGTGTGAATGCAGCCTTAGTATAAGTGAGTAATGCAGCATTTTCTTAAAAACAAAAAGAGCCACCAAGGAGACGATAACATTTCCGTTCTGCATTAGGTTCCCAAAGAGAGTTCACCACCTTTCATATGGTTACCTTCAGGCAGTTCATAGCTGTTGGTCTTTCTGGATGCAATCCTAAGCACACTTTTCTGGGAGCAAGCCTCATTGAGTTAAATGGGACTTACTTCTGAGTAGACCTGCTTAGGCTTCCTCCCCCAACTCCCAATTTAAACTGCAAATTGGCCCTTAGCTCTGCTTCTCTCGTTAATGAGAATGTATCAACTTTCCAAAAGCAGGGAAGAGAGCACGTTCATTGGTAGGTGGAGGGAAGAAAGGCAAATGATCTGGTGTGTTTAGGAAAGTGTGTGTACATCAGAGTACTGCTCACAGTGTCAGACAAGGATATGGGAGACTGAGGTTTGAATTGCTACTCTGCGATGGAATGCTGGGTGAACCTGGGCCAGGCATACGCTCTCATCCTCACCTCCCTCACAGGGTGGTGGCTGTGAGAATAAATTGGAGGAGAGGAGATCAATGTAAGCCACTTAAGGGTCAGGAAGGGAGGTTCTGCGGAATTTCAGAATTTCACTTTGTAGATGCTCAGAGGCAGGCAATGTCTTCCTGTTACAACTTGGAGCGGGATGACCTAAAGAGGGGTGGAAGATGTCTAGAAATATGTCAGCAGAAAACTCTGGAAGGCCTATGAAGCAGCGGTGATAGCAGCAAAGAAACATTATTTCTCTGCAACCACTGCACCAGCTGGTTCACAACCGTCCCAATTGTTTAAGGTATCTCGACATTTTCTGACTCTTAAATTGGAATTTTGACTGTCTCAAGAACAGACATTTTGGCAAAGTTCTTTTTGCTAAAATAACACGAATATGCTCTGATTTGGATGCCAGCTCTAATATAAGAGAGGCAGAAGTAGCACTTAGTACACCATCTGGTTTACTTCTGGACCATTTTACAGTGATGGATATTGATAGGATCCTGAGATCTGTGCACTGGATTCTTGCCCATCTTCACTGCTAAAGTCATATAGGACCACATAAATGAGCCACTGATATCTGTCTTAAATAAGTCACTAACTCAAGGTACTTTCCATTGGCCACTCTTCTGCCCCCTACTTGTAAAAACCATCCTTGACCAAAAATGATGTTTCCAATTATCACCCAATCTCTAATCTGCCCTTTCTCAGCAAAGTGATTAAGAGAGTAGTAGCAGACCAACTCCAGGTCTTTTGGGATGTATCCCAAAAGACCTGGAGTTGATCTGCTACTACTCTCTTATCATGAGAGGTGGTCGTGTCATATCTGAGTCCCAGTCATGCTAATTTTAATAATCCTTTTCATAATCCAATGTATCCTGCTGTAACTCGATGTCATTTTACCAATGTCATAACTATTTCTTTCACAGGCTTTCACAGGTGTTTATCTAATGGACTGTAATAACTTCCAATGTTTCTGAACTTGTACTCTTAGACTTTGCTATGTCTTGTTGAAGGCTTTCACAGCCGGAGAACGATGGTTGTTGTGGATTTTCCAGGCTGTATAGCCGTGGTCTTGGCATTGTAGTTCCTGACGTTTCACCAGCAGTCGTGACTGGCATCTTCAGAGGTGTTGCACCAAAAGACAGAGATCTCTCAGTGTCACAGTGTGGAGAAGATGTTGGCAGGTAATTTATATCTACTCAGGAAGGTGGGTTTGGGCTGAGTCATCCTGTAAGAGTTTCCCAGGGTGTGGAATGCTAATGGCGGGAGGCTTCACTGTATCCTGAGGAGGTTCTTTTGCATATGGATTGGTGCTTGATATGCTAATCTTCTCTGCAGGGCTATTACAATAAAAGAGAAACCTGAGCTCCCTGGGCCAGCAGAGGAAGAATAAAGCAAAGGCAGCTCTGTGGGATTGGAGAAGGAGTGCTCATTTGCAGGCTCAACACCGGCTGGAGCTATCAGGTAAAGAGACAACACCTGCTCCTCGTTAGGACAGTATAAGAGAGAGAATCTGAAGAAGCCAAGCGTGGAAGCAAGTTCGCTCACCTCTCCCTGCAACCAGAGCCCTGTGCCTGGAAGCTCCTTGTACCTTGCCCTGCTGAATGACTTGCTAGACTCTGATCTTGGCCTGCCTCCTAGACTCTCCCCTGCTGCCTGCTCCTCTATCTGATGGACTCCTTGACTCTGACCCCCGGCTTGTTTGTTGTGTTCCTGCCTGTCTGCCCCTCTGCTGGACTGACACCTTGGCTCTGACCCTCAGCTTACTGTGACTACTCACTTGCCTGTTCCTCAGTTGGACTGCAGCCTCTGGCTAGGTTGCGACATACTATATCATTAGAGGTGGTAGCCCACTTGAGCCAATGGGGATCACAGCAATATCTGAGCCAAAAAAATAATAAATATTGTAATTAATCAAAAGGTATAAAATGCTTTGCACAGCTATCGTAGCTTTGATGGGTGTTGGACAAGAGGGGATCCTTTACTCTCTGTGTAACCTCCGCCCCTCCATGTTCAATAAACATTATAGACTTGCTTCATTCACAGGACTCTGCATCTGTCTCTTCTTATGATTGGCTGAGGGGCATTCGAACCACAGATTGTGTGGAACAATGTCATCAATACATACATGACACCAGCTCTGTCCAAAGCCCCTGGTGATGCAGTAGAGGTCTTGAACCACAGCCTGGCAGCTGTAGTCAAATGGCTGAAAGTGACCAAACTGAAATTGAACCCAGATGAGATGGAAGTGACGCTGGCTGGGAAGGCAAAGCTCTTGAAGGACATCATGCTCCCCACTTTCAATGGAGTTTGTCTGACCTTTACTGACTTG
Organism: Eublepharis macularius; assembly: GCF_028583425.1. NCBI lineage: Eukaryota > Metazoa > Chordata > Lepidosauria > Squamata > Eublepharidae > Eublepharis > Eublepharis macularius. The sequence goes on from NC_072792.1 coordinate 7,201,264, forward strand.
GTCAAGACAGAGCACAAGGATTATACTGGATCCAGCTTTGCTGCTGGAGAAGCAAATTATTGCAGCTGCAAAAAACACTTTCCTCCAACTCAGTCTAGCCCAGAAGGCAGCCTCTACCTTGCCACAGAGCAAATCCAAGAGGGGGTGGTCCCAAACAAAATAGAACTAAGACAAAGAACAGGACCACATACAAAAGAGTTTAATTTTCTTGCTATCAACCACCTTGTCCTCCCAAAAATAAATATTGCCACTGGCATAGTCCCATCGGTCCCTACTCAATTTTTTATTCTTAAGATCCTTAAGTTTTTGTTCACATTCCTTGATAAGGCGTGTCCGAGGCCCGACACACCGGCCTCGGACTCCCCCCACCCCCACCCCCCCGACGACGCAGAACCCACCTACCAGGCGGGAGAGGCCAAGGACGAGGCCCCACCGGTGGAAGAAGGCCCCAGCGGCTGCGCCGCCGCTGCGCCGCCGCCCGCCACCGCACCGGAGGAGAGGAGCCCGAGCGGCCACGACAGCGGGCGCACGCGGAAGCGGCGGCCGGCGCGGTCAGCGCTCTGGCGGCGATGGCCCCGTCCGGGCCGCGGGGAAGGCCGCAGCGAGCGGGGCGAGGCCGCGCCGGGCGGCCAAACGCCGGCGCAGGCGCCCTCGGCCGAGCGGGATGGCGGCCGGGGCCAGCAGGGGGGAGGGAGGAGCAAGCCAGCCTGTGATTGGAGGGCGGCCCGGGGAAGGGCCAGATCGCCCCGTCAGGGGCCTAGCCCGCCGTCCATCACAGGGCAGGAGGGAGGAGGGCAAGAGGCATTGGGGGAGAGCGAGGCAGCCCGGCTAGCAGCCCACCAACGGGGCAGAGGGAGGTGGGCACAATGGGCTGGGATGCAGGTGGCACAGGTGTTGGGATTGATGGTGGGCGGAAGCACTCGGGGGTGAGGGTGGAGCTGGAGAGGGGAAAGTATTTAAGGAGGCTCTGGAGGCAGGCCGAGGAGGAAGGTACTGGAAGAGACATAGCAGGAGCCCGGCATCCTAAGGCGAGCACCCTGCCATTTGTCAGCTGGCTGCCCTGAAGGTTAAGGCGCAGCCGGCTGGGTGGAGCCACGTGCTGACCGGCCCGCCGGTCAGACAAGGGCCGCCCTAGTCTGAGGCCGCCCGTGAAAGAGCCTCCACGCTTCCTTGGGGACCCGCCCAGCCGCTCCAGGCTACCAGCATGGACCCGCCGGGACCGCCCCACCCCGACCCGCCGCCAGGGGGCGTGCCACAGCCTGACATTGTGGTGGAGAATGCAGGCACTGATCCTGCTGTGAGGCGCCCGCGACCCCACCTTCCGACCCCGCCCGGGTGGACGAGGCCTCGCACCTATCTGCGCCTGGCAACCTTCGGCCGGCCCAGGCTTGACTCCGAGGCGGTACCGACGGAGGGCACCCCCATGGACCAAGCAGCTGCCGCAGCAGCGGGCGGGGCCGGGCAGCCCGCGGCCCCGACGGCCCTGGACTTGGGCCAGCTCAGCCAATGGATGGCCGAGCAGCAAGTGCGGCTCCTGCGGGACCTGACGGCACAGCAGCAAGAGTCACAGGCTACGTTGCTCCGTGGACTGGCCCAGACCCTGGGGGCCGGACCCGCCGCTTCGGTCCTCGGCCCCGTGCGGGGGGCCCCCTTTCAGCTGACCAAGCTGGGAGAGGCCGACGAGATAGATGCCTACCTGGAGGCATTCGAGCGCACAGCGGAAGCCGCCCAGTGGCCCCGAGACCAGTGGGCATTCATCATTGGCCCTTATCTGACGGGAGAGGCCCAGGCGGCCCTGAGGGCCCTACCCAAGGAGGAGAGCGCTGACTACCGGGTGCTGAAGGCCGCTATTCTCGACCAGTATGAGGTGACACCCGACTCCTACCGTCAGAAGTTCAGGTCCATCACCTACAAAAAGGTCGAGCGGCCCAGAGCCCTGATCAATGCGCTACGGGATGCCGCCTACCGGTGGATGAAGCCCACCTTGGAGGGCGAGAAGAAGATCGTGGATCAAGTGGTCCTGGAGCAATTGCTCAATATCCTCCCCCCCAAAGCCCGACAGTGGGTAGCCTGCAGCCACCCCGCGAGTCTGAAGGAAGCCACGGCCCTCCTAGAAAACTTCGCCGCGGCGGCAGACCCACGCGAGGCCCCCCGGGACACGGGCCCAGGAACAAGGACCACTGCGTCCTCCCCTCGGCCTCTGGAAAACCCGCGCCCGGGGAGGGCCAGGTCCGGGGCCCGGGAGGCTTCGGGGCCGCGACCAGGGACTTCTCGGGCACCCTCGCTGCTCCCCGGTCGGGAGGGGGCCTGGGGCCGACCCCTGGCCGGGCCCGGACCGGAGGCTGCCCCAAAGAGTTCCCGAGACCCCGAAGACCGGGGCCCGTGCTTTAAGTGCGGCCAGCGGGGCCACTTCATCCGCGACTGTCCGCTCATGGAGTGTGACGCCGGCTGGGAAGAAGCCTACCCGGTGACGGCCCGCCCGCCAAGGCCGCCACCGCTGATAGTGATGGTAGAAGTGGCAGGGCGGCGCCTGTCCGCCTTCTTGGATACCGGCAGTTCCATTTCGATGATCCGCACACGCCTGCTACCGCCCCACTTACCCATCGTCCGCTCGACGGCCGTGGCCTGCTTCCATGGCCACTCGGAGACCTACCCGGTGGTACGAGTGCCTCTGACCTGCCGCGGCCAGACCTGGGAGGTAGAGCTAGCCCGAGTACCGGCCCTGCCCTACCCTGTTCTCCTGGGCCGCGATGCCCCCAGCTTCCACCAACACCTCCAGGCTGCACGCGGACCCGAGGAAGCCTTGCCCGCGGAGGACCCGAGGGAGGGACCCTCCACGGTGAACGACCCCACAGCAGACCCGAACGCCCAGGATTGGTCGACGGACCCCAGCTTCATCGCTCGCCAAGCGGACGACCCCACTTTAGGTGGGCTCCGAGACGCCGTGGCGGTGAGTGAGGGGGTCGTGATGGATGGCAGGCGGGCTGGGAGAGTACCTCGGGTGATCCAGGAAGGGGGCGTGTGGTTCCGCGTCACGAGGGCCAGGGGTGGCGAGGTCCGACAGCTTCTGGCCCCCCAAGGCTATCGACCACGTATACTCGCCCATGCGCACGACCACAGCTGGGCCGGACACCAGGGACCTGCTAACACCTTGGCCCGGGTGCTGGCCCGATTCTTCTGGCCCTCGGTGTCCCGAGACGTGAAGGACTACTGCCGCACCTGCGAGGTCTGCCAGCGAACAGCGGGTCGGCCGCCCCCGCGGGCTCCCTTGGCACCACTGCCCGTGATCCGCACCCCCTTCGAGAGAGTGGCTATGGACTTCATAGGCCCGTTGCCACGGACCGCCCGGGGATGCAGGTTCGTCCTCGTCCTGGTGGATTACGCCACCCGGTACCCGGAGGCCATACCCCTGCGGACGATGCAGGCGCCCGGCGTGACGCGCGCCCTGGTACGATTTTTCGCGCAGGTGGGCATCCCCAAGGAGCTGGTCACGGATTGTGGCACCCCGTTTACGGCCTCTGTCACCCGTCAGTTATGCCGCACCATGGGAGTACGGCAGATCTTCACCTCCATATACCACCCGCAGACAGATGGCCTAGTGGAGCGGTTCAACCAAACGCTCAAACAGATGCTACGGCGTCTGGCCCACGACCGCCCAGCCCAATGGGACCTCTTCGTGGACCCCTTGCTGTTCGCGGTCCGCGAATCGCCTCAAGCATCCACCGGCTTCACCCCCTTTGAATTAATATATGGGCGTAACCCTCGGGGGATCCTGGAAGTGATGGAGGGGCGACGGGCCGAGTCGTCAGAACCCCCAGGGAGGCCCGCCCCTGAATATATGAAGGAGCTCCAGGAACGATTAGAAGCAGCCAGGACCCTGGCCGGGCAGAATCTGGAGAAGGCCCAGGCGGCCCAGAAGGCCCGGTACGATCGCGGGACCCGGCTGAGAACCTTCAAGGAAGGGGATCGGGTCCTGGTCAACCGCCGCGTGTTCGGGCCCGGGCACCACGGTGACCCATGGCGGGGTCCCTTCCAGGTCAAGAGGGTATTGGGGTCCCATTCCTATGAGGTCCAGTGTGGCGCCTCCCCCCGTCAGTCCAAACGCCTGCACATCAACGACCTCAAGGAATGGCAAGAGCGACCCTCCGGCACCTGCCGACTCGCGGACGACCCACTGGACCCGCCAACGGGGGAGCTCCCGTGGACAGACCGCCGGCCGGAGGGAAACACGCCAGGGCTCGACGAGGCGTTGGAACCCCACCAGCGGCAGCAACTCCGGGCGCTGCTGAAGGACTTGCCCGGCTGTTTTTCCACCCGTCCAGGACACACCCACCTGGCTGAGCACCGGATTCCCACAGACCCCGGCCAAGTGGCCCGGGCAACCTGGAGGCCCCTCCCCCGGAAGCAATGGGAGGCCGTGGCCCGAGAGGTGGAGGAAATGCTACGCCTGGGGGTAATCCAACCCTCACACAGCAAGTGGCGCAGTCCCATTGTGCTGGTCCCGAAACCGGATGGGTCCGTGAGGTTCTGTGTCGACTACAGGGAGGTAAACAAGGTCGCAAAGTTCGACGCGTACCCCATGCCCCGGGCCGAGGTACTAATCGATCAGCTAGGCGCGGCTCGCTACCTTTCGGCGCTGGACCTAACCAAAGGATACTGGCAGGTTCCCATGGCCCCGGGAGACCGCGAGAAAACGGCTTTCGCCACCCCCCAAGGGCTGTTCGAGTTCAAGGTCATGCCTTTTGGGTTGCACGGGGCCGCCGCCACCTTCCAGCGGCTGGTGGACCGGGCGCTGGCTCAGTGCCACGGTTTCGCCACCGCCTACATAGACGACATCTTAATCTACAGCCCTGACTGGCCATCCCACCTCCGCCATCTCCGCCAAGTGTTACGAGCCCTCCGGGACGCAGGGCTGAAGGCCAACCCCACCAAGAGCCGATTGGGTTTCCAGGAGCTGAAATACCTCGGGTTCCTCGTGGGGCGGGGGCAGCTGAGGCCCCTCCCGGACAAGGTGGCGACACTGGAGGCATGCCCCCTGCCGAAATCCAAGAAGCAGCTTAGGGGGTTTCTGGGGCTGGTCGGCTACTACAGTAAATTTATCGCACAGTACGCCAGCCGGGCCAGCCCCCTTACGGACTGCCTGCGCAAAGACCAGCCCAACCAGGTCCAGTGGACGCCGCCCCGGCGACAAGCCTTCCTCGACCTCAAAGCCGCTCTGTCCGGGTCACCAGTCCTGCGCAACCCTGACTTCGACCGGCCCTTCATTCTTCAGACGGACGCATCCGATAGCGGGCTCGGGGCCGTCCTGTCCCAGGACCACGGCGGACAGGAGCACCCAGTCCTGTTCATCAGCAGGAAGCTCCAACCAGCTGAACGCCATTACGCGGTCGTGGAAAAAGAGGCCCTCGCTGTCAAGTGGGCTGTCGGGGCGCTGCAATATTACCTCGCTAATAACCCCTTCACCCTCGTGACGGACCACGCCCCCCTTGTCTGGATGTCCCGGCTTAAAGATCACAATGCACGCGTGCTAAGATGGTATCTGGCTCTTCTACCCTTCAGCTTTACGATCCGGCACAGACCAGGGAAAGAGCATGTCAACGCCGACTTCCTGTCCCGGATGTTTGCCGGGGAAGCCACGCCCAACGCAACGCAAAGAGGGGGGGTGTGTCCGAGGCCCGACACACCGGCCTCGGACTCCCCCCACCCCCACCCCCCCGACGACGCAGAACCCACCTACCGGGCGGGAGAGGCCAAGGACGAGGCCCCACCGGTGGAAGAAGGCCCCAGCGGCTGCGCCGCCGCTGCGCCGCCGCCCGCCACCGCACCGGAGGAGAGGAGCCCGAGCGGCCACGACAGCGGGCGCACGCGGAAGCGGCGGCCGGCGCGGTCAGCGCTCTGGCGGCGACGGCCCCGTCCGGGCCGCGGGGAAGGCCGCAGCGAGCGGGGCGAGGCCGCGCCGGGCGGCCAAACACCGGCGCAGGCGCCCTCGGCCGAGCGGGATGGCAGCCGGGGCCAGCAGGGGGGAGGGAGGAGCAAGCCAGCCTGTGATTGGAGGGCGGCCCGGGGAAGGGCCAGATCGCCCCGTCAGGGGCCTAGCCCGCCGTCCATCACAGGGCAGGAGGGAGGAGGGCAAGAGGCATTGGGGGAGAGCGAGGCAGCCCGGCTAGCAGCCCACCAACGGGGCAGAGGGAGGTGGGCACAATGGGCTGGGATGCAGGTGGCACAGGTGTTGGGATTGATGGTGGGCGGAAGCACTCGGGGGTGAGGGTGGAGCTGGAGAGGGGAAAGTATTTAAGGAGGCTCTGGAGGCAGGCCGAGGAGGAAGGTACTGGAAGAGACATAGCAGGAGCCCGGCATCCTAAGGCGAGCACCCTGCCATTTGTCAGCTGGCTGCCCTGAAGGTTAAGGCGCAGCCGGCCGGGTGGAGCCACGTGCTGACCGGCCCGCCGGTCAGACAAGGGCCGCCCTAGTCTGAGGCCGCCCGTGAAAGAGCCTCCACGCTTCCTTGGGGACCCGCCCAGCCGCTCCAGGCTACCAGCACGGACCCGCCGGGACCGCCCCACCCCGACCCGCCGCCAGGGGGCGTGCCACAGCCTGACAAGGCGGTTGGTATTTAACTATGCCAGTGGCAATATTTATTTTGGGGAGGACAAGGTAGTCGATAGCAAGAAAATTAAACGCCTTTGTACGTGGTCCTGTTCTTCGTCTTAGTTCTACCTTGCCACAGCCAATCTGGCCACCTGGATCCATGCCATGGTAACACTGAGACTTGACTACTGTAATGCAGTTTACATAGGCCTCCCCTCAAAGTTGACTCAGAGGCTCCGGCTGGTACAGAACGTTGAAGTTTGTTTACTCTCGGAAACTAGATGGGGCATGCATATTACCTGCATTCTGCAGTCACTTCATTGGCTTCCCATCAGTTACTGGGCTCACTTCAAGGTTTTGGCTATCACATACAAAGCTCTTCATGCCCTCCATTTCTCGTAGCTATGGGAACACCTCTCCCCCTATGTTCCATCACAAAAGCTTCCTTCCTCTTAGCAAGATGTTCTGCAGGTGCCATCCTGAAAAGGAACAAAATTGGCAACTCACATTTTCTGTTGTGCCTCCACCTCAAGGGAAAGGCCTGCCTAAGGAGGTCAGGAATGCTCTCACTCTCCTAGCTTTCTGTCAGACTATGGAATCCCAGTTAGCTAGAGTTCGTCTCCCCCCTTCTACAAGAAGCACAAAGTTTCTTGATTCCAAAAGGTTTATTGAAAGACAATGCTCAGGATACAGGTGTCCATATTCCAAGGACTAGGAAAGCCTTGGCTGAACGAAAGCTTTGTTGAGAATGACACACAAAATGAAAGTAACAACACTTCAAACACCCATTCCCAGCCTTCCCCCCCTTAGTCCTGTCTAGAAAGCTTGGGAAAGCGAGGACATCAAGGTCGGCTGGAACGGGTTGATAAGAATTCTTCGCTCCCATGGATATATGCAGCCTGGACAGCACCTGGGCGTGGAGGGAGAGAACTAAATAACTACAGATTAGAACATGAGAACATGGCGTAGCTTTGGCTTGAGAACTGACAAGCAAACTGACACCCTGACACTTTCTGCAAACTATGCAAAATTGAATTATTCAGCATGGCTTTTTTTTAAGAGGGCTGTACTGTGTGGCAATGATTCAGAAAGATGATTCAGTAAAGAGAAAGGGACTGTAGGCTATACTACTGCGTACTGTCTGCTGCTGTAAGTATACTCTTGTTAGGTAATTTCTGCATCATTTAACATGTTGAGTTTAAATGCTTATGCGTTTTCAGCTCAGAATTAGATTTCTGCTTGTCTTAAAATATCTGCAATCTAAACCCTATTACATGGTTTATTGAATGTCTGAGGTGTTCATTTATTTATTTATTTCATTTACGGTCAGTGACCATTAAGAATCATCAAGTGCTTACAATGATCTAAAAAAAAAAAGTGTTAATTTCTGTTAATCCACCTTGAGTCTCAGCAAGAAAAGTGGACTATAAATAAATACATAAATCATTTAATTAATAAATAAAACAACTGATTTATGTTCATTGAGAAAACAGAGAACCCCATCTTTTAAAAGAGAAAAAAGAAATAAGGGGAATCAATGGCTATTTTTTAAAAAATGAATCTCCAAAAAAAAAAAGGAATTCCTCTTCCCAAACAACCCGAGTGGGTGGCATTTGGCTTTGTAAGGTGTACAGTCCTTCCCTGTATGCTTAAATGAAGAATGATATGCAAACATTGTAACTGTGTCCAATAATCTTCAAGAACAGCAACCCAAGCACTGTGCAAATATCTGTTACCCAAATGACTGTGGGAAGACACCATGAAACAAGATTTAACTGATGATTAAAGCGTTGTTGAGAAAGAACAGGGTAGCTGAAGAGGTCTAAATGACTTCTAGCCACATTCAAACTATCTTCCAAATAAAGGGCTTTCTCCTGCATTCATATTCATGATCTGCCTAATATGTCGATCTCCTTGCCGGATCAATTTCTTAAAGGCAAGATAATGAAGTCTCTTGAAGCTGCTTTGCCTCCAGGGAGTTGATCCAGCAAAATGCTAATCTGCTGTGAGCAAAGCCTTACTAGGTGATTAGAGCTTCTTTATGTGGCCAATGTTTGGAACACCATGTTCGCTTTTCCTCCCAAGCCCATTATCCAGTGATATCATTAAATTTAATTTGGCAAAGTCTTGTTTGGATAGAAACAAGTGCAAGAGTATAAACATGCAGAATGTTAATTGAAATAATTCCAAGATGGAATTATTACTGAAGAAAATGTGTGCGATGAATTCGGCATTTTAAAATCCTGATGACATTGAACCGTGCCAACTCGATTAATGTGCTTACTGGGAAGAAATGAAACAGGAACTATGTTTTTATAGTCTGCATGCACACATAATCCATACCTTTACACTGAATTTGAACTGACTTCTTTTAGACAAGTATAACCTAATTGTTTTCATTAATAATATGTGAATGCTAAATTATTGAAATGTTTATAAATAATTCAACTAATTGCTTTTAGGAGCTACCTACTCTGATAAATGTCGAATAGAAATATGGATGGAATAGCTTCTTCCTTTTCTTAAACTTGGAAGGATTTTGCCCCCTTAAATTCATGAAATGCTGCCTTAATTTGCATAATGGCACAGCTGTCACTGCGGGTTACAGGTGACAACTTAGAACCTTATGCTACGTAATGCAAAGTGACCCCCTACCTCCTCCCCTATGCTGCCTGCTGCTGACAGAACGTGAACTTTCAAATGGTTTGCAATTATGAAGATTAAAAGAAAGCTTTTGAAATATGTAGCAATGCTACCCTTCATTGTCAACAGGAGTAAGTATGTGGGTTAAACTGGAATAATTTGGCATGGACCATAGCATTTAAAATAGTGTACAAAATAATAGTCTCTCCATTTGCAACTCCCCCTGTACCTAGGGATTCTTGATCAGTGGTTATGGTCTAATCATTTGAATATTTGTGCTTGGCCTCAAGCATATTTACTCAGTATATTTCAATTGATGCTGAGCTGAAATGCAGTGGGGGCAATTTCATGAAAAAAAATCTTTAAACAGATGCCTATATGCAGGAATTACCTCCCCCCCCCCTCCACAAATGACCAAAGGGTTGAGAAACTGTTCAATTCGCAGAGTTATCTGATTTCCTAAAATCAACCATGTGACCAGCACAGGATACATCGCTCTCAGTCAAAGGGCTCAGTTTGCTGTAAGTATGAGGGCCAAGCTAGAAGTGGTGAATTACACTTGAACGGCAAGTGAACAGACTCACACTGTTCACTTGCACTCCACTTGTGCTCACTCGATCCTTTCTACTATCCTTGAGCTATCCCTTTGAAATGTTGATGGTTTTCTCAGGGACTTCTTTCCGCCTTGCACCACACCTTCCTTTTTTGGTCCTTCCTTCTCCATCTTGCCACTATATGCCATCCTGTCATCCACTGGACTAGACAGAAAGAATCCTCTCCCCTTTTCTAAAGCTTAACCAAGGGTCTGGGTATAAGTTTGTTTTCTTTCCACACACACACACACACACACACACACACACACTCTGCCATGCAGGCACACAAACGCATACCTCTCCTGCATCCCTCAGTATCCTAGACTAGATATGATTAGACTAGAACTGAATGGTTTCTCTCAGGGCTTTTTTTCTGGGGATAGAGGTGGTGGAACTCAGTGGGTTGCCCTCTGAGAAAATGGTCACATGGCTGGTGGCCCCGCCCCCTGATCTCCAGACAGAGGGGAGTTGAGATTGCCCTCCATGCCGCTCGGCGGCGTGGAGGGCAATCTCAACTCCCCTCTGTCTGGAGATCAGGGGACGGGGCCACCAGCCACGTGACCATTTTCAAGAGGTTCTGGAATTCCGTTCCCCCACGTTCCCCCTGAAAAAAGCCCTGGTTTCTCTACTCATTCCTATCTGTAATGGAGTTCCTGAAAGAAAAGGACTCGTGTTTCTCCCCTGAAGCTTAACCAGGCTGTGTGTACAGTTTGTTCCTCTCCACACACGCAGTCTGCAACTCAGACACACACACTTTGCTGCTTGTACTATGCTACTCTACTAACAATAACTTCTTTAGAAGGCTCAAAAGAAGCAAAATATAAAAAGAATGCCTAGAGCAAGGTCGATCCTGGGTGGGGAAGCGGAGGCTGGGATGGCCTGTTCCTTTCCCCTCCTTGAACACTGAATGGCAAACCTGTGAGACGGCAGAAGGAGGGAGAAGTAGGTGAGCCAGTGTGCCCTCCGGACAGGAAAATCTCACACCCTCATTTGAGAAATTGTATTTGACTAAAGAAGCCCTGGATTCATCTTCCATTCCTGGCCTTATCCCTTCCTTTCCATTCCTTTTCATTTCAAGTCTTACGAGCTTCCAAGAGGTTACTTTAGGGAACAGAGATAGGCATTTCCTGCCTTACTGCAGAAAATAGTAACTCACATGTATGAAAAGTTTCTTGAACGTTGTTGAACAGTAAGAGGCATAGGTGTATATACACAGATATCCTATTGTTCAACCATGTTCAAGGAGATTTTTACTCATGGGAGTAATTCTTTCCTGCAAAGCGGAAAGTGTTCATCTTTGTTCCCTAATGTATGTGCATCATATGACTCCAAGTATTTGGGAACATGCATTTCTCCATCACGTTTATGCATTTAGCACAGTATGCACTGGTGTATCCAGTCTGTTGTATAAAACTTTAAACACATCAATGTTTATTCAGTTATTCAGCCTGAGGAACCAAGCTAGATCCTGAAGTCTCATAGGGCAAGTCCTGATTGTCTCTGGGCCAAACTACAAGTGACGAATGACACAGGTTGGACACTTGCCAGCTTCCCTCAAGTTTTGATGGGAAATGTAGGCAGCTTGGCGGAATGTTGGACAAGTGACAGTTGAAAAGTCCATTGGACAGCAGTCGGAGAGCCAAGCTACAAGACCAGGATGCCTACATTTCCCATCAAAACTTGAGGGAAGTTGACAAGCGTCCAACCTGTGTCATTCGTCACTTGTAGCTTGGCCCTCTGTTACCTGACAACCTGCAAATACCATCCTCCAGCCATTTACTCTGATGGTGCTGAAGGACAGCAGGGAATATAGGGTTGCCAGGTCCCAAAGGTGCCCCAGCAGGAGAACCTCCTATTGCTTACTGGAAGCAGCATCTTTGCGCTCTCAGGCTCCCAACTCCGATGCATTAACATCACTTCCAGGAGTGACATCATTGTGCTGGCTGCGGGAGTTCTCCCGTGCTTTGCACAGGGCCAATCTAACCTGTTGGGGGCTAAAATTGGCCCCCGTGAAGCACAGGAGCACTCCTGTGCTTGGCACAGTCATTTCACTTCAGGAAGTGATGTCACACCCTGCCGGGAGTGTGGCCACTGCACACTTACCCGGGTTGCCTGCTAAGTTTTGGCATCATTATTTGCCCTCGACAAAGCTATAAAGCAAAAATACTTCCATATATCCCTTTCTTTCCTTTATACAGTCTGTCTAGGGTTTCCAGATGCCTACCAGTGGTGGGCAATCTCCTTGGGATTTCTGCCTCTGCCTGCTGATCACTGGCAATCAGCGGGAGGTGGAAGACCACCCAAAGACTGGCATCTAGTTTGTCGTTAGGTGGGGCCACAGGAGGCGTATAGCTCCTGGTGTTCTTCCAATGTGCCTACCTGTGAATAAATCAGAAATGAGTGACACTCATGCACATTAAGCCAGAACTTTTCCTTTTATGTAAATGCTTACCTCCATGGGATACAGTGTTGGAAAAAACAGCTTGCCTGGGCGCATCTGCGATATCTAGAGAAGTACAACAAAATAAAACCTTTTTCAAAACCTTTTACAGCCACTGTGAACTTTTATATTGTTGTAGGCAGGGCTTTTTTTTCCTGGGAAAAGAGGTGGTGGAACTCAGTGGGTTGCCAGCACAGGGGGCAACTCTTGGCGGGATGTGGTGCCCCTGGTACCACATGTGTGCTCCCAAAGTGCACGCATGCTCCCAGGGCCAATGATGTCACTTTTGGTCAGCTGGAACAAGGGGGGAATTTTTAAAAGTTTAAATCACCCTTGGAGAAAATGGTCACCACCCCCTGATCTCCAGACAGAGGGGAGCTTAGATTGCCCTCTGTGCCACTCCAGCCGTGTGACCATTTTCAAGAGGTTCCGGAACTCCGTTCCACCGCATTCCAGCTGGGAAAAAAAAGCCCTGGTTGTAGGTAATATTACTGTGAACATGGTCTTGTATATTGTCTCTGGGACATTTATGGTATCAAGGTATAATTACGTATAGGAATTTGTATGAGCACTTTGCACTTTAGCACTGAACATTTGAATGATAAAATTATAAAAATTATATAAATATTTGTTTTTGTATAAGGATTAATTGTTCTATTTGTAACTTCTCAAGTTACAACACTTGCCCAGGTTGCCTGCTAGCAATAGGCGGGCAACGAGGCGCACTGCTGGGAGTTTGCCTGCCACTGGTGGGCAACTGGGAACCCTAAGAAAACCAGCAAGCACTTGTCATGACCTGGTTCCTGCTGCCCAGAGTCCTGAGTTGGAGCTCTTCACCATCTTATGAGGTCATGCAGATGTTCAAGAATTCTCAGTACTCCACATATATTATACTGATGACATGTAGAGATACTCATGAACAACCCGTATCTGTTTGAAACGCAAATGAAGAAAAACAATAAATTCTATGTGTGTGTGTATGTGTGTGTCTCGTAGCAGCTGGAAAGAAAGAACTGTCAGAAATGGTTACAACATTTCCTCAAGTAAGTTATGAAATAATAATGATCTGAATTATCTCAAAGATTCTAGCTCCAATAATTTTTTTTAAAGGAGTTGACTATCATCAGTTGACTTAAGTATGGACACAAAAAGGGCTGCTGACAAGAAGAGGTCGTCATGGCAATATTTTCGGAAAGTACATGCGTTAAATAGTAATGAATGCAAGCTGCTCCAGTTGTTGGCATACAACAAACAACAGCTGAGCTGAAGAGGCTACAGAAGAAGGCAACTGAGAGATGGAGCCAACATGCCGGAGAAGGATAAAAAGCTTTGCTGGAAAGGCAACAGGGAGATCAGCTCCCAGCAGAAAGCGATCCAGAGTTCCTTTTCAGATATGGTGATCTGAGGCACACCTCTCAAACAGCAACCCCCTGGAATGAGCTGAAGCCCACAGCTGGAAAACAGAAGGGGCAGATGCTACCATACTATGAAGCTGTCAAAGGCCTTCTCTCTGAGGAGGGCTGTACCATTTCCAACTGGAGGTGGGGGATCGTGGGAAATAACTGCATGATTGTCTATGTAAACGAGATACCCGGGATAAGGTTTCTAGCATTAGCCTTCTCTCCAGCATGCCCCATTTCTGTATGAAGGAATCTATAGGAGAACGCTTGACATGGTGGACCCAGCATAAGTTTACAGCTTCACTGAGAGCCCAACTAGATGTCTCCACTGGTCAGGCCTGGGGGTGCCACCACTGTTTTAAAATAATTTTTTAAAGCTGCAATTGGGCCTGTAGCATGGCCCAATTGCAGCATCTTCCCCAGTGGCTCTTCAAGTGCTGAAATGGCCACCCCACCCTCATGGCTTTTTCTGCACTTGGAAAGGCATGGTGGGGGCAGAACACCTCAGCCTGCTGGGCTGCAGGCGAGCCAGTGAGGATTGGATCCTCAAAGCATTTTTAAATCACTTCAAAATGGCATTGAGATCCCTGGCCGGACCTGAGGGCTCCTTGCGTCTAGTTTGGCCCGAGGAGCAGGTTAGAGAGGACAATGTTAACACTTGCAGATGAAAGGATTGTGTGACCTAATCCTGGCTTTTAGAATCTATGGCAGATACTAAGTTGGAAATCCCAAGAGCGTCAGCTTGAATGTACGTAGCATTCCAGCTTTCCAGCATCAAACTGTCCTTGACACTCGAGTGGCAGCCCTGACTGTAATGCCCCAACGTGTTGCTTGAAGACTGAATAAAATCCTGTTTTGAGCAACTTTGTGCCAGTGCTATAACTGCTTCAGTAGGCTTCTCGGCTTAAGCTGCTTCATACCCTACAAGCTCATTGCCAAGCCATTCCTCGTAAATAGCATATTCATCTAACTTGTATATTGCAGCTTGTTGCCTTTGCAGTTGGTGATCAAACCTTCTTGGATATTGGGGAAGGCACATATCCTCAGGGTGACTGGGTCATGAAAACGGCACCTTTTCAAGCACACCGTTTATCCTCTCTTTCTACCTGTACAGTCACTTGCCTTACCTTTGACTGAACGGCCACGCAAGTGTGATGGGCAAAGAATGCAGAGATAAAACAAATTTGGCAGCCTTCAGTTGTCTCTCTTGTTGGGCAAGTTTTGATAAGAACTCAGCAGGTGATGGGGCGGGTGCTGTAAAACCCTACATAGAGTAGTGCAAGAAGGTGCACGCACAAATGACTCCAGATCCAGAGCTTTCTCCTGCCTTTGGCATTAGTGCATACTAAAAGTTGGATCCCACGATCGATTTGTGCAAGGATCATGAATTTTCTCCCGTTTCCCCTCCAGCAGTCCCACCTGAGCGCAGGATGAATGCTCCATCTTCTTTCTTTTTTCTACGTTAATCTGGAATCCAGGTCAGGCACATATTTACTGGGTTACTAACTATTTGGGAAAATGAAACCAGATAGCTGACACAGAATAAATCCTAGTGAAGCAAAAAGAACACGAGCAAACAACCACATGCTTGGAGAAGTGATTGACCCTAGAATTATTTCAGTAGTGGAAAAAGAGTAAAGAGTCCAGTAGCACCTTTAAGACTATCAGGCATCTGATGAAGAAAACTTGATTCTCGAAAGCTTATGCTATAATAAAATTGGTTAGTCTTACTCTTTTTGATTTTGCTACTACAGACTAACACGGCTAACTCCTCTGGATCTATATCCAACTTTACTGTAGCATAAGTTTTTGAGAACCACAGCTCTCTTAGTCAGATGCATCTTTCACCTGACTCTTGTAGCATTTGGGTTGCCGGGGGAACAATGACACAGTCATGCCACCTTTTGCGCTTTGATTAAATTCTACCTCTTGTCGCTAACATCATCATTGCCTGCTGCCAGTCTCCCCTTCATACAGTTATGCCACCAATATTTCACCATGGAAACTGTCGATTCGTCCTGAACAAGTTTTTCATCTGGCTGGCAAGCTGTCATTTTGCTCTTCACATTTGCCATGCCACTCTTCATTTGGGGGGATGCTGTCATGTGAGTCTTGTTGCTTTGGGAACTGTCACTCTACACAGGGCATTTCATTCCCCAACACTCTCCATACCATTCCATTCTAGTCATTCTCCATTGATGTTTCCTAGGCTTTCCTATATGAGTCATTTCTCAAAGGTGGAGGGAGGTATTGATGACAGCCTTTGAGAAAGAAAGAAAGAAAGAAAGAAAGAAAGAAAGAAAGAAAGAAAGAAAGAAAGAAAGAAAGAAAGAAAGAAAGAAAGAAAGAAAGAAAGAAACCAGGGGGGGGAGAGGCCCCACTTTTGAAAGAGACAGTTTGGAACAAAGAAATAGAATGGGTGGTTTGTCCTTTCCCATCTCACCACTTTTGTGATCCAAATTGGAATTCCAAGCTGTCTCTCTTGCACAGTTCAAGAGAAGTTAGCCATGACGGGCAAACTGGAAGACTGTGGACTGGGCTATAGGGCAGTTTGGTGGATAGGGTTAGAGGACCGCACTCAAAGAGTGGTGGTCAACAGCGTTTCATCAGATTGGAGGTGTCCAGTGGGGTGCCACAGGGCTCGATTTTCAATATTTTTATCAATGATCTGGATGAAGGCATGGAAGGGCGGCTCATTAAATTTGCTGATGATACCAAATTGGGAGGAGTAGCAAACACCCAAGAAGATAGAATTAAAATTCAACAAGACCTGAATACTCTGGAGAAGTGGGCAGCTGTGAATAGGATGCAATTCAACAAAGACAAGTGCACCGTATTACATCTGGGCCACAAAAATGGGAAGCACAAATACTGGATGGGGGATACACTTCTGGGCAGTAGTATATGTGAAAGGGATCTTGGGGTAAGAGTGGACTGTAAACTGAATACGAGCAGTCAGTGTGATGTGGTGGCAAAAAAGGCTAATTCAATCCTGGGTTGTATCAAAGGGGCCATAGCATCGAAATCGCAGGAGGTCATAGCCCCTCTCTATACTGCCTTGGTCAGGCCACACCTGGAGTATTGTGTGCAGTTCTGGAGGCCTCACTTCGAAAAGGATGTGGACAAAATCGAGAGGGTGCAGAGGAGAGCGACGAGGATGATCAGGGGTCTGGAGACTGAGGCTTTACTCAAAGGCTGAGGGCCTTGGGAATGTTTAGTTTGGAGAAGAGGAGGTTGAGGGGGGACACGATTGCTCTCTTTAAGTATTTGAAAGGCTGTCGTTTGGAGGAGGGCAAGGTGCTGTTCCAGTTGGCAGCAGAGGGTAGGACACAAAGCAATGGGCTAAAACTACATGCACAAAGGTACCGACTGGATATTAGGAAAAACTTTTTCACGGTCAGAGTAGTTCAAAAGTGGAATCAGCTGCCTAGGGAGGTGGTGAGCTCCCCCTCACTGGCAGTTTTCAAGAAGAGGCTGGATGAATACTTATCAGAGATGCTTTAGGCTGATCCTGCACTGGGCAGGGGGTTGGACTAGATGGTGTGTATGGCCCCTTCCAACTCTATGATTCTATCATTCTATGTTAGTCTACAGTCACAAAATAGTAGAGTCCAGTAGCACCTTTAATACCAACCAACTTTATTGTAGCATAATCTTTCGAGAACCACAACTCTCTTTGTCAGATTGTAGCTTATGCTACAATAAAGTTGGTTAGTCTGAATGGTGCTACTGGACTCTTTACTCTTGAACAGAATTCCAAATGCATTGACTGATCAATTTGATTTGATTTATACCCTGAGTATCTCCCTCACTGGGGACCTAAAGCTGCTTTACTTGCTTCTTCTTTGGTCCATTTTATCCTCAGCACAACCTTGTGAGGTAGGTTATGGTGAGAGAGAGAGAGGGAGTAACTGGCCCAGCAGGATTCAGTGGCAGAATGGGGACGTGAACCTTGTTCTCCCACATCCTAGTCTGACACTCTAACCAACACACCACATATAAATGCAAGATCAAGATGGCCAGCAGACGAACAGATACAAGATTAAGATAACCTAAACATGCAGATCAACACATCACAGTTTTGTTCCTTGGCTTTTTTGCTTTATTGTCAGTTGCAGCAGCGTAGCGTGGGTTGCGAGCGCCCAGGGCAATTCCTGGCAGGAGGTGGTGCCTGTGGTACTCTGCGTGATAGCATCACCTCTGGGAAGTGACAGCATCACGCATGGTGCGGTCGCCCCCCACGAGCACTCCCCTGATTCGGGGCAGCTCACTTCCCCACCCCCTACCCCTCCACTGCAGCCGCTCATGCTGCTGCTGCCCGCTCGGCACACTCCTCAGTCAGCAGCCGCGGAGGGCCGGAATGCTGCTGCTGTTGCTACAGAACATTCATTGAAGCCCCGCTGGAAGGCTGGCTGCCCGATCCCTTTCCCAAGCTCTGCTCAGCTTGTCTGTATCTGTGGGTCTGCCTGGCTTGGTGTTCTGGAGGCCAGGTGGCCCAGCTGTGAAGCAAGCAAGCACAAAGGGAAGTGGAAACAGGCTTGGTCTGCCGATGAGTAGCAATTGAAGAAGTTCTAAAGTAAACTGAGGGCCAAGCTAGAAGTGACGAATGACACTTGAACGGCAAGGGAACAGACTCACACGTGTATCCCTCTCTTGCAAGTGCGCGTGGAGTGCGAGTGAACAGGGAGGGATACACGCGAGTCTGTTCCCTTGCCGTTCAAGTGTCATTCGTCACTTCTAGCTTGGCCCTGCGCCATTTGGACCTGAGGGGTTCATGGAAGTTAACATGCCGGTGTTTTGGGAACACGTCAATATTTTCACTAGCTTTAGTAGGTTTCTGAAATATGGACGATTCTTCCCCCCGCCCCCCCAAAAGTCTACTAAAAGACCGTTTAGATGTCACATTCACCAAGTGAGTTGCACAAATGACTCCCACGTGAGCCGCACGAGAACATTGCCGAAGAAGCATTTCCCCAGAAGCTGTGAAGTAACTTCTGTAAGGTGGGATATCCGTCTCCCCAGGATCTTCTGCTCTTGCAAGCCCACGTGATGTTACACTCTTAACACAAGAAGACCAAAGGGGTGATGAATTCTTTGTTCAAATGAGCCAGGAGTGATAATGTCACCAAACTGAATGTTACAAAGAAACAGAGACATGATCATAGGTCCAGAGGAGTTAGCCGTGTTAGTCTGTGGTAGCAAAATCAAAAAGAGTCCAGTAGCACCTTTAAGACTAACCAATTTTATTGTAGCATAAGCTTTCGAGAGTCACAGTTCTCTTCGTCAGATGCATGATTAGAGACATGATCAGAAAACCACAACCCAGATCTGCCGCTAAAAACATCCAGGGGCATCTTAAAGTTCCTCAGGGAACAGGTGAAGAATTGCTCCGTTTAATGACTTCAGAATCCAAGGTAAGCTGGAGTGCCCATTTCAGTGACCCTCAGCACAGGCCTGCCGTTATCAGCAACGGCCCTGAGTTTCTTGTAGCACATACTTCTGCTCTCAGTTATATTGACTTTGTGGGCTTGGTTTTTGCACCATGATCTATATAGCAAACACAACTTTTAACAAGGCAGAGTTTGCTAAGTTAATTTACTCAGTAGGCATTCATTCCAATGCTGTAACCCAACAGTATTTGAAACATGCAATGGAGGTATTCTGTTTCACGGTGACCAAGGGTTCACTCCGTTACTGTCATCTCCACTTCTACAATGGCAAATAATAATGTACTGCTAACAAGGCAGGATGAAAATTTTTCAGATTCTTAAGACATGGTTAAAAATACCCACAAATACGTTGACAATCAGTGGTCAAATCCACATTCACCCATTACCCGCATGTTTTTCGGATATCTTCCGTTTGCCTCCAATCCGCGATTTTTTCCTCTTCGTTCACATTCCTGCTTCCAATCTGTCTTTCTCGCGCGTCCCTCCGGTCACACGGCCGCTCGAAAACCGCTTTTTTGGGCAGGACCTTTTTTTTCCCGCCCATTTTTTTTTTGAGAGCACTTTTCCGTTATTTCGATCTTGCCTTATAAGGAAACATCATTGAAGATAATGATGCCTCTCTTTCCCCCACTGACAGCACTGATGGCTCTCTCCCGTTTCTTTTTTGGAAATTTGGAAGCATGTGGGAAGCTTTCGTGGGCATTTCCTATGCAGGACAGTTCAGTGCCTGAATTTTACTGCAGTTTCACTTCCTTGGAGTGTCATTATTTCGATATTTCGTAATTTTGATATTACAGTAATATAAAATAAAAAAAATAAAAAACAGTTAAAAAGGAAGTTTCGCGAGTCCGTTCTGAGGATGGATTCACCCCAAAATGATTTTTCAAACTACCAGATTTGATTCAGAAACAGCATAATCAATAAATCCAATGCTATGAAGTCAAAAACAGTCTTTTGCAGACTACGGAGCACTTGCAAGTTGAATCAGCCAATAGGAACTCTCGGAACGGCCGGAGAGACAGGAAGGGGGGTGGTTTTTTAAAAAACCACGTAAATTGCACATTGGCCCGTTCACGGCCACCACGAAACTCCTGTTGAAAACCTGTGACCACATTTTCGGGAGAAATGCGAATGAAATGCGTTTGTTTAATGAGGTAATGTGACCGGCACTCGGGATTGTGTGGGGAATGCAGGGAACATGTGACTTAGAATGAGTAATGTGAATTTGACCAGTGTCTTGCAGTCTCATGTGAATCATATCTTCTAAAAAGAATTTAATATTTATTGTTCAGTAAATTAAGATAGGACTCCATTAAGGATGTTTTGAAAGATTCAATTAGCTTGCACTTAATGCTCCCTCCATTCATTTGGAAATGACACATTCTTTCAAGGAAATGCAGAAGAAAACATAAAAATGATGTCTGATAGGCAGTTCCTCATCTTCAGATCTGAGGCCAGGACATAATGCTGGCTTCACTGCTTAGCAGTGCTGGATGAAACAATTATTTGTAAAATGTTCAACATAATTATTCCACCTTGGGTAGGCAATAATATATTGGAAACGATGTTTGTGAAATCACATTACACTTGCAACAAAATAAGAAAAATGTACTTTGTAAGACATCTATTGCATTTTTATTGATTTTTCTCAAGATGAAAACAAGCCTAGAGGCAATAACAGTATAGAGGAAACAATAGGTTGCATCTGATGTATATCCCTGTGATATCTGGTAGGTTGAAAGTAAGGCTGACCCATGAACAGCTATAGGTAGTTTATTTTAGATGCTGAGAATGTGTTTGGAATGGGTACTCCCTTATTCTGTAGAACTCTACCATACTCTAAATGTCTTGTTAACATTCTGTTGCCCCACCAGGACAGGTCTCACAATCCCCTTGCGGTCTAATAAATCTTCTCTCAAAGCACATAACAGCTCCAGTCCCCAGGTATTTGTCTTTCCTACCACTGGACTTTTGTCTTTAGAAAAAGTTTCTCTTTTTGCTACTTCTGTACAGAGCCAGTTTGGTGTAGTGGTTAAGAGCAATGGGACTCTACTCTGGAGAACCGGGTTTGATTCCCCACTCCTCCACTTGAAGCCAGCTGGGTGACCTTGGGTCAGTCACAGCTTCTAGCTCTCTCAGCCCCACCCACCTCACAGGGTGTTTTGTTGTGAGGATAATGATATACTTTGTAAACTGCTCTGAGTGGATGTTAAGTCATCCTAAAGGACAGTATATAAATCAAATGTTGTTATTATTATTTATTATTAAACTAGTTGGGTTCTTTTTCTTGATTTGAAGAGGTTTGTACAGGATTTTCACAACCAATTTGCCTCCAGTAGGCCCCATGTTATTCAATATGAATTTCCTGGAGGTATACTTGTGCCCATATTCAGGTGCCTGTGTGCTGAATGACCGCAGATCAGTTGTTGGCATTCCATCACATTCCTTCCAAAAGTCTCCTGGGCAGAGATATCACAGACTTTTATCTATAGTAACCAGGGCTTTTTTTCAGCAGGAACGCGGTGGAATGGAGTTCCGGAACCTCTTGAAAATGGTCACATGGCTGGTGGCCCCGCCCCCTGATCTCCAGACAGAGGGGAGTTGAGATTGCCCTCCGTGCCACTCAGCGGCACAGAGGGCAATCTCAACTCCCCTCTGTCTGGAGATCAGGGGGTGGGGCCACCAGCCATGTGACCATTTTCTACGAGGGCAACCCGCTGAGTTCCACCACCTCTTTCCCCAGAAAAAAAGCCCTGATAGTAACACTGGATTCCTCCTCAGGGGAAAAAAGTGATGCATTTCAAAGCATTTTAAAAGAATTTTTCTTGCACAGTTCCTCATTAGGGTTTTGAACTTCCATAAAGGGTTACAGAACAGTGAACCCTGACTAAAGAAACATTTGGGGCAAAAAAAAAAAGAAGTGTTTAATGTTCCTTCCCAAGGAAAATATTGGGGGAAGATTGCAGTTAAGGCAGTGATGTCATCTTTCTAAAGGTATGTGTGTGGAGTGCACATTCCTAGATCTTGAGTGAAGATTTCCACATTAGATTTTCCACACTGTTTCACGCCGTTTCCACACCTTCACATTGATTCACGCCACAAACTGGAGTCATGACCAGTGTTCCCTCAAAGCTGTGCAGTGTTATGAGCCAGAAATCTACTTCATGAGTTGAAACAATAACTTGCATTAAAGTTGTGAGCGTGCCTCCTTTTAAAAAAAATGTATTTTAGTCTACAAACATACAATAAACTAATTTGTATTGTTTCTTGCATAGAAACAACAGTCATTCATACATGTTTTCTAAATATCAAACAAGATGAGGCAAGAACAAGGTGACCCAAATCCGAATATTCAGGTGCTGCCAGAAATGGACGGGCACTTTGGCATCTCCAGGTGAAACCCTCGGGTTACCACTCTCAAGGTGTGTCCTGGAGTTGTCCTGGAATTACAAATGATCTCCAGACTACAGCCTGCTTCAAGCGGAGGAGTGGGGAATCAAACCCAGTTTTCCAGATTAGAGTCCAGCTGCTCTTAACTACTACACCAAACTGGCTCTTAAGATGGGCATTAATGCCTTTATTTTCCCAGTCTAAATCACACCCCTTTGACTGCTTGTTAGGGCAGCAGCTCTCATACTTTAGCAAGTTCGCAGAGCTTCATTTTGATTAAAACAATTTCACAGACTACCCCCAAAGCCTCCCCCTCATCAGCACACATATGCCAGACAGACCCTTTTCAAAATGTGTGTGGCCAACCACATCCATCCACTAGAGACTTCTAACTCTTTGCATCCTCAAAACAATGCCGTCCAATACCTACCTGCTATATTTTAAAGCAAGTTTAAGGATAATGTTTTCATTGTCTGTACATGGTATACATGCTCAGGTCTCAGGTGAATAGCTGATTCTACAGGGCCACAACTTAAAAGACCCTGACAAAAGTTCTAATCAATCTCACCCTTGACCGGAGGAGTCTTTGCACTGGAGATTGCAAGAGACTTCTGTATGGGTTAGTGATTTATTTATAGAAGCCATCTCTGAACAAGGGTGGAAAGAGACCTGGAAAAACTTTCAGAGCCACTCATAAAAACAGGAAATAACCAGCTTTGCAAAACCTGAACTTCTGGTATACAGCTGAAAATATCACTGGCTACAACTGTCTATGGATGAACAGTGAGAAAGGCATAAGAACATCCTACTGAATCAGATCAGAGACCCATCTAGTCCAGCATGCTGTTTCAGTCAACCAGTTGCCCTGGAGGGCCAAAAAAAGGGGGCAAGTCTCTCCTCACTGTTGCTTCCCAGCACTGGTATTCAGAGGTTTGCTGCCTCTGGATATGGAGGCTCCATTCAGTCACCATGACTAGCAGCGATTGATGGATCTCGCCTCCATTAATCTGTCTGCAAGAGCCTCTATATGGTGAAAGATTTTGCATTAGAAAATATAGTGAGGAGAGGTTGAATATCATACCACAAAGATCTATAACTACATTAGGAGGACTGTGTTACCTCCTTAGTGCCACTCAAGAGTTCCTCAGGCAGAGTTGGACAGTGGTTATTAGTAATAAAAGAGTTGGATAATGCATCAGAAAATTCTGAGGGTTCTGAACCCAACTATATGCTGTTATTCTTTTTCCAGCTGGGGTGTTTCCCGCTGCCAGCCCCCAAATCTGCGGGAATTTCCCAACTTTACGTGGCGTTGGCGACCCTAGCAGAATGCAGCACGCAAGTCAGCCAAGGCTGGGAAGCACCATGTGCCGGTCACCAGCCCACCATTGCCTCCTCCTCCCCCAGCGCTGTGATGGAGAGGCTGTGCAGACGCCCGGCCACCACTGCCGACACCTCCACTGGCTTCCAGCACCAGGATGGAGGGACCACACAGTGGAGAGGCTCCACCCCCCTTCACCCTGCTGGGATCAGGAGCACATCATATGGCAATGCCCACCCTCCTGCACCCAACTGGTATCAGGAGTGGAGCAGGTGGCAATGCCCACACCCCCTTCTCCCAGCTGACATCAGGAGCAGAGCAAGTAGTTAAGCCCGCCATCCACCTTCAACTGTCAGGATCAGGTGTGGAGCAGGAGGCAATAGCTGTTCCTTCCTTCACCCAGCATGGGGCAGGTGGCAATGCCCATCCCCCTTCACTCAGGTGGGATCAGGCTCAGAGCAGGCAGCAATGCCTGCCCCCTTCACCCAGCCGTAGTCAGGCACAGAACAGGAGGCAATGCCCCCCCTTTACCCAGCATGGAGCAGATAGCAAAGCCCACCACCCCTTCACGTGGCCAAGATCAGGCAGATGACAATGCCCACCCCCCTCCTTCACCAGCTGGAATCAGTGCTGGAGGAGGAGCAAATGCCTGCCTGCCCACCCTCCCCACAATGTATTTTTCCCCACAACGGGCTTTGTTGCGAGTCTGGAACAAATTTAAGGCAAGAATAACAACAAAAACACCACTGTAGCTTTCTCCACATGAGGCACTATTTAGAAGAGAAATATTACATAAAGATAAGTGGCTAACATTTTATGATTTATGTAATTTCTCACAAGGGGGGATAATAATGCACTCAAGAGAGGAACTGAAAGAGAAAGTCCTGAATTGTCAGTGGTTTGCGTATATGCAACTCTCAGAAAGGTTTAAAAATGACCTTAAAATGTATGGCATGGAAGAAACAACTAGTACCTTTGAAAAAGAGTTGTGTACAAAAGAAGATCACTTAATATCTAGAATGTATAAATTTGAGTTAAAAATGGAACTGGAAGAAGAAGAAGTGAAGGACTGCATGATTAAATAGGCTAAAAATTTTGGATATAATATCCATATGGAGCAGTGGGAGAAAATGTGGAACTATGGTCTAAAATTTACATTATGTTACAATCTGAAAGAGAATTTTTATAAAATGAGGTACAGGTGGTACATGGCCCCACAAAAATTAGCTAAGATGTTTAATGGAGTGTCAAATAAATGTTGGAAATGCCAAAAAAAAATGAGGGTTCCCTCTACCATATGTGGTGGACCTGCCCCATTGCTAAAAAGTATTGGAAACAAATATACTTAACAATGCAAAAAATATGAAAGAGTAACTTACAATTAAAACCAGAGATGTGTTTATAGAGCTTAGTGGATAATTTAATAGAAAGTGAAATTGGAATTTTGATTAGATATATGACAACGGCTGCAAGATTAGTCTACACACAATATTGGAAATCAAATAAACTTCGAACAGTAGATGACTGGTTAATGAAAATGTTGGAGATTGCGGAAATGGCAAAACTAACGGAGTTGCTGAGGGATAAAACAACAGCCAACTTCGTGAAGACCTGGAAACCTTTCATGGACTTTCTGTATGTAAAAGAGAAGTCAGAGTTAATGATTTGCAGATTCAAAAAATTATATTTGTAAGGCAGGCAATAAATAATAGGCTGAAATATGGAAAAATTGCAGATATCTTTGTAGTAAAGTCAAAGTTATATACTTAGTAAAGATACAGGTATTACGGAAGAGTTATTGATTATGTAATGAGTTGAAAGAAATTTTGTATGATGTCCAAAATGGCATGTCTCCCTCGATGCTCTTTTTCATTCATTCTTTTTTCCCCATGTTCTTGTTTCTTAATGTGAATTTTTGCTTGTTATCTGTTGTAATAAAATAAAAAATAATATAAAAAAGGGGGGGGTGACCAGTGATTTGAGCCAGAAGAGCTGCATGCCCTTGTGGTGCCAATGCACCAAAGAGATACTGCGCATACCTTTAAAAATGTTGAGGAAAGAGGAGAAAATACATGGCTCTCCAATGTGCTACCCCCCCCCCCAGTCCCATTCTGTTCATATTCTGCTCTTGCTGTTGGGCAAGACGGAAACCTTACTTGCTCCTGAGCTGAGATGAGTAGATGGATTTCCTGGCAAAGGTAAATCAAGGGGGAACGATTTATTTATTTTTTATACTTCCTTGGATTTGAGGGCTGGTAATTCTAATATGTAGATGTAGTCAACAATCTGCTCACACTCACAAAATCACTTAACCCAAAAGAACAGCAATTTCCTTCTCCTCTGCTCAAATTCCTTTGTATATCTTCCTCAGAAAGAAGCAGATTTTGGTGATAGTAAATGCATCAAACATTGCACACTGTCAGTATTCTAAGTAGTTATTATTGCAAGATAATTCTCTTTTTGTCTCCCTCCATTCTCTTTCTCTTTCTCACACACAGGGCTTTTTTCTGGGAAAAGACGTGGTGGAACTCAGTGGGTTGCCCTCAGAGAAAATGGTCACATGGCTGGTGGCCCCGCCCCCGATCTCCAGACAGAGGGGAGTTGAGATTTTCCTCTGCGCCGCTGAGCCACCAGCCATGTGACCATTTTCAAGAGGTTCCAGAACTCCATTCCACCATGTTCCAGCTGAAAAAAAGCTCTGCTCACACATATACAAAGACAATGATTGTAAGCTAAACAAAGGCATGTTTAGGAAAAAGGCATTATTCTGGGGTTGCTTTCTTCATCTTTTGTTTTACCTGCGTGGGTTGCCTCTCCACTCCATCCAAAGTCAAACAACTTACAGGTAGCCTCTTGGGCAAATGGCTTAGCTAAGGCAAGCTGTGTGCAATTCTTGGCACACAGATGTTAGGATTTGTGTTCCCAGCAGCAGCCAAGCTTTAAGGGGGATCCCCTACAGCTTGAACGGTGGGAGAGGAAATGGTACTGCATTCTGTACATCGACCATAGAGGTCGATTTGTTTTCTTTGGATTTTGATCTTTTCCTTGTGTCATTATTAGGAGAGTCACCAACAGTATATTCTGAAAATATTGAAAAGTTCAGGTATACCCATTTCACAGGTTTATGTAATCTCCCACCATTGTGCTCTGCTGGGGAGAATTTGAATTCAGGATAATTTATTTGTGTTAGTGAGATGCCATGCAGTTAGCCATTGGATTTTGAAATAGGGCCAGAGTGCTTTAAAACAAGGCATTTTTTTCAAGAGGGAAGGCTAAATTCTAGACATGCATAGGTAGCATGTGGCTGTCAAAACATCTTTGGTCAGTTTCCAGCATTCCATCTTCAATGAGAGAGCAACACACTGATACAGAAGCAGCCAATAGGAGCTGGGACCTGGGAGACAGGTTAAGATCTGATGGGGAGGTTTAGTCAATTTGTTTTTGAGGGCTAAGAGGTTGGAGGGAGGACGTAAGAAAGGAGGGTTAATTTAACAGGAGAAATGCAGAGATATTAGAGCTCTTATCAAGTCCCCCATCTGGAAAACTGAGTGTACAACGTAGTGTTGCCAATCCCCAGGTGGAGCCAGAATTACAAATGATCACCTGGAATTACAACCAGTTTCCAGATTATAGAAATCAGTTCCCCTGGAGAAAATGGATTCTTTGGACTCTGTGGCGCTATACCCTGCTGCTTTCTCTCCCCTCCCCAAACCCTGCCCTCTCCAGGCTCCACCTCAAAATCTGCAGGAATTTCCTAACCCAGAGTTGGCAACCCTAGTACAAAGTGAGGCTTGCTGGGTTTAGTTGGACACTTAGATGCAGCAGAGTATTTTCTTTCTGGATATAAAGCTGCCCGAGAGAGGTTTTCCTCTCTTCACCAAGTACTACTTAACACCCTGCTCAGCATCTCATGATTTGGGGTTAAGTGTTAATCAAATTGATCCTAAGGGTGCTTTCCAGGAAGGAAGCCCCATTAATTAAACTTGAGTAGGATGCTGATATCACCTGCTTAGGATTGCTCCCAATATTTACCTCAGGTGTAGGGTAGTCAACTCTAGCCTAGGAAATTTCTGGAGATTTGGGGGTGGGGGTGGTGGTGGAGTGGGGAATCTGGGGAGAGATTTCACTCAGAATTTATGGTATACCAGAGCCCTCTTAATGCTGCCATTTTCTCCAGGGGAACTCATCCCTGTCATCTGGAGATTAGTGGTCATTCTGGGAGAACTCTAGGCCCCACCGAGTTGTGTGTTTCTTTCTGAATAAACTTTGTTTTTTGTCATGTTTAACAGCCAATTATCTTGTTCTTGTCAGTTTAGTTCATTATCTTCCTGTTACCAATCCTGGCTTGGGTGGGTTTATACTCAGGGCCAAGCTACACATGAAGAATGACACTTGAACGGCAAGTGTATTTCTCCCTGTTCACTTGCCCTCCACTCAATCCACTTGCCATTCAAGTGTCATTCGTCATGTGTAGCTTGGCCCTCAGGCTCAGATTCTTTCCCCCAAACCTTAAAAAATCCAGCTAGGAATACAAGGGCAGTAAGAGAGGTGGAAAATTAGGATAGGGGAAATAATGTGGAGTGGTGTCGAGCCTGCAGGAAACCTACCACAACATCCAATAAACAAGGCAATATGAAGATGGCAGAAAAAACAAAACTGCCTAAAATGTTTCCAGGTAATTTAAATTACAACCCTAGTACCTTTTTAAAAAAAGCTCCCTCTGCTCATTCATTCATTCATTCATTCATTCATTCATTCATTCATTCATAGTCCACCTTTCTTACTGAGACTCAAGGTGGATTTCACAGTGTGAGCTTAGTACAGTCAATTTCAAGGTCATTTCCATAAACAATGCCATAGGGTAAATAAATACAAGTTTACAAATACAGAGTGAAATGTAAGGGTAATGTTGTATCAAGACCTGAATACTATGAAGTCTTGAAATCAAGCTTCAAGGAATAGACTCAAAATGCAATATATATGAACAAAACAGGACCTCTTTTGCCATTATTATTGATACATTATAATTGATACATTCAGTACATGCATTTGTTGGCATAGAGCTATACATTGGTTCACACTAATCATGTCATTGATTACTGAAGTTTAATACAGTATCTTGCTTTTCTACTCTCTTGGGTGTGCCTTTCCTTAAAAAAATTCACCTTGAAGGTAGAAAAGATAACAGTAAAAAATGAATGAATATATAGGTTAATAAAAAGTGGCAGTGTGTCTTAGGCATAAAATATATATTTTTCAAAGAGCATTTTTTATCAAAATGTAACACTTTTGAACTTACTTCATTTCAGATGAATAGTATTAGGTCAAAGGAAATTGGGAAAAGAAACTTGAAAGACCCTGGGACAAATTTTGCCCTTAGAAAGACTTCTCAACAGCAGCAATATTTGAAATTTTAAAGAAAAAGGCTTGCCCTGGATCAGGTGGCAGAAGGCATTGCCCCACGTTTGCCCCCGCCTGTCCTGCTGCTATCCTCAGGATAATGGGAGCAAAATGGCGGAGGCAGAGTTGTGTACATATTTACCGTAGAGACTTGGGAATTTCTAGAGTGCCCCAGAAAGAGTCATTGTGACTTAACTTTCTGGCTTTTGCTGGAAGTATAATAATGACTCACATCGTGCTATTTTTCCAACAGTTCTGTTGGCCAAAACCTCCTGCTATTTGTGGAGGCCAAGCTGGCAACGCTAGTTTATGTCTCAGGTTGGCATAGGGCAACTTTGCTTGTCAGACTACAAATTCAACTCACCTTGTAGTGTAGGAAAAAGAGGTTGTACATCTGCCTTATTTAGGAAGAAAAAATACCTTGAACTAACCCTGATTCTGTATATGTTATTGTTCATATTGCTTTGGTTACTTTTATTCTCTCAACCAGCAAAAATTTCCCTGGGAATCTCAGCTTCTGAGAATATTCCCTACTGTTAGAATTCTACAGTGACAAATGTACATGAACTCAGCTCCTCAAGGGGTGTTAGGTGAGTAGAGCCGTTAGTGAGGGAGATTTGAACTTCCTTTCCCCTGTCTGCTAAACTGCCTTGTTGTTTATTCTGTAGTGCAAATCTCAGGTTTTCCTGTTTCTCTTACTTCCTGCCAGCCATGTATTTAGGACCCTTAACTTTCTATCTCTCTACTGTGGCAGGATTTGAGTCCAGTGGCACCTTAGAGACCAACAAGATTTTCAGGGTATGAGCTTTCAAGGGTTAAAGTTCCCTTCTCCAGATACAAGTAGGAGTGGAGATCCCCAAGACTTTTGGCTACTTGTATCTGAAGAAAGGAGCTTTGACCCTTGAAAGCTCATACCCTGAAAATCTTGTTGGTTTCTAAGGTGCCACTGGACCCAAATCCTGCTGTTCTACTACAGACCAACACGGCAACCTACCTGAAACTATCTACTAGTGTAACTTGCCTAAAGAAAAGGTCCTTGTGCCAGCAGCAAAACATCTTGTGTGTATTTCTTTATGAACAAAGAAAAACACAACTCTGCTAACATCTAGTAGAATTCAAGGCACATATGCGTAATCTTTCACGTTGCTTTGGGAAAGGGTTGAAAATGTGCAGGTCATTTTGACACCATCATTTTTTTCTGCAAAGGTAGAGTAAGGGGTTTTTTTTACTAGATCCTCTCCTACATGACTTTCCCCTTATGCACTAGGTTTCTACTGGGACATATTATATATTTTACATATGCACAAATATTATATATTTACATATACTTTACTTTCCTTTCTATGATTTGTGCATTCTAGATTATTGCATAAATTTCTACTTCTGCTATGTGAATCTTATTTTTTAAAGAAAGGACAGATGGGATACAGTTAGTACTTATGTGTCAGGATCTCATATGATGTGCAGTTTCTTAACCAGAGTTACACCATGTTTAATCTGTAGTTGCTTAGCCTTTTTCTCCCTCCAGGTCCAGATGTTGTTTTGACTGCATTTTCCATGAGAGAGAATTCCTCTTATCTGTCTCTTCAGCCAGAGACCTTGGCAGCCCAGGCCTTCCCACGTCCACGTTCTCATCACACAGAACTATGGGGGGAGGCTGGGACCGAAGGGTTTGACGTATCACAGGTTTCGTTTTGTATCTCATTCTCAACAGTGCCTTGGTTCAGTCAAGTCTTTTTTAAGCCTTGAAATATGGACAATTGTATCAGAGCCTAGTCTTTCAATAAACCTTTTGAAATCAAGAAATTGTGCTTCTTGCAGAAGGGGGAGACGAACTCTAGATAAGAGGGATTCCATAGTCTGACACTGCACTGCAATACTGCAAAGCCAATTACATTGTGGGGACTTAGGGTTGCCAATGCCCATTGGGGCTCAGCATTCTCCCAGAATTACAAATGATCTCATGACTAGAGAGATCAGTTCCTCTGGAGGAAATAGCTTTGGAAGTTGACTTTATGGAATCATATCCAAACTGAGCTCCCTGCCTTCCCCAAACTCCCCTCTCTCCTGGTGGTTGCCCTCAAGTCTTCAGAAATTTCCCAACCTGGAGTTGGCAACCCTATTGGGACAGTGAACTCCAAAGCAGAGTTACTCAAGTCTAAGGCCAATGGACTTATGCTGGAGAAAAACTGCTTAGGTTTTCACAGTTAATACAGAATGAAGCACTTCAGCCCTAAGAACTGGAGCAGTAAGAAGTAATTTTGCCCCTGTCTGAAAGGTATTTTGAGTCTTCAGCAACTGTGCTAGTAAAGTCAGATGCACCATTCTGCACAACAAAATTTGAAAATAAGAACTGTATTTTTTTTCTCAGTGAAGGAAATAGGGCTTATTTTAGCTCATGAGTTGTGTTTTGTGTTGTCAGTTCTTGTTCTGTTTGTCATCATGCAAAGGTACACACCAGACAGGAAGCCATTTTGAGCCCGGTATTCTTCTGTCCCCAAGAGAGCCTTTTAAAAGAGGTGAATTGATTTTTGCCATCTGAGCATGAGTCAGGCATGCAAACTTACCCGGTGCTTATGATTCCCTGTATTTAATTCTCCACAGTGCACGGTAAGGTAAGTTGTTTGCCAGACTTCTTTAGGAATGGATTTGAAGGAAATGAATGTTTTTAACCCCTGTCTTAAGAACAAATAACAGCGAGAGAGTCAAGTAAGCTTCTAGGCTCCCCAGGGAAGGTTCCCTGTATGAAAATGTACAGTTTTCCAGAAGGCTGTTATTAATATCAAACCATTTTCAGTGTATTGCGAAGAATTATGGAGCTGATTAGAGCAAGAGAAAAATGGAAATACGTTGGATATTTGTGATCAAATGAGGGGGGGGAGGATTTAAGGTATCTAACAGTAGGACACCAAACCTGAATGCATCAGGCACAGAGTTCTGTAAACACAACGCACATCCCCTATCGTTCTCTTGCTAACGATAAACCTAGGTCTCACTTTCCCCCGTAGGTGACTACATTGACATTTTATACTTACAAATTACATTTTGACAGCCCCTTTGCATTAAGAATTATTGAAACTGATATTCATCAACCCTAAAACATTTTTGAAAGCATCACAAACAAGACTACTTACACACACACACACACACACACACACTTTTTCTGCAAACTTCTTTTATCCAGTGTTCATGTCAAAACTGCAAGAACTGGTCCCTATAACTGAATGACACGTCTACTTCTTAGCGTGAGCTTGGTTTTTGTGTGAGTGAGTGAGTGAGTGAGTGAGTGAGTGAGTGAGTGAGAAAGAGAGAGAGAGAGAGAGAAATCAGGTTCCACAATAAGTGCTCTAGCCAGCTGTGAAGGTGCTGCATGCGGCCTTCACCCTTCATTCGCCACCACTCTGCACCCCTCCCCTATTGGAAGCCAATGCCTTGCTGATCACCCAAGGCCAGGTAAGAAGTTGTGTATTCCTTCCCAACCTAACCCAGAAGAGAACCGTTTTCCTCCTGTTTCACCCTGCATGAGTTTGGGGAGGGGCACATTGTCTAGACGGAAACTTGTTCTTTTACGTAAGCCCTCCCACTCAGCACACATTTTTGGCTTGCTGGCTGTAAGACATGAATCATAGCCACATGACTGCCTTAAGTGCATGACTGCACTTCTGGACATAGAGCAGGGGTCACTGGGGTGTGTATAGGGGGTAGTTGTGAATTTCTTGCATTGTGCAGGGGGTTGGACTAGATGACCCTGGAGGACTCTTCCAACCCTATGATTCTATGATTCTAAGACTTGAACCAGGACAGTTTTGTCTGATCTCTGGTAGCCAGAGAAGGGATAGTGTTTCTATCAGAGCTGTACTGATAGTGGGAGGGGAGGCTTGGCCTTCACCTATTCTTTGCTCATTGCGCACTTTGCAGAGGGCCAATTTGGGCTCCAAACAGGCCTGATTCAGCCTACTTGGGGCCCAAATTGGCCTGCTGTGAAGCACAGGAGTGCTCTCGGGGCAGCACAATGATAACATCGTGCCACCCCA
The DNA here is from genome assembly GCF_028583425.1 of Eublepharis macularius. Taxonomy (NCBI): domain Eukaryota; kingdom Metazoa; phylum Chordata; class Lepidosauria; order Squamata; family Eublepharidae; genus Eublepharis; species Eublepharis macularius. The sequence continues at coordinate 7,234,520 of NC_072792.1, forward strand.
GGGGCATGCCTGGGAGGCATCTTCTCCCCCCCTCCCCGCTGGCAACATGATTGGTGGTGGTGGGCAGAGTGTAGAATTGGGGGATCCCCAGCCCCCACCAGGGGACCTGGGATCTGTACCCCCCTCCAAACCCTCTATTCTTAGCCATGTTTTGCAGGGAGCTTGAAAGGTATGAAGCTGTCCATGGAGGAGACGTTTCTGTTTAAGAGACAACCAGTCTGCTCCTTCCTTTCTTCCTGTTCTGGGACAGTTTCCGTATCTGCCCTCAACACCGCAAGACAGGGAATATTTCTCACATTGCTGAGGTAACTGGATTGGGTGTACTGAGAATTTCACTGTGATAGACCAGTGGGAAAATATGCAGGCAGAGGGGCTTAGATTCACTTTGAATTCCACACTAAAAGAAAATTTTTACAAAATGATGTATTGGCAGTATATATCTCCTGATAAATTAGCAAAAATGAGTAAAGGTATGTCAAACAAATGTGAGCAACATGAAGGAACATTCTATCATCTTTGGTGGACTTGTATTAAAGCAAAAAAAAAAAAAAAGGCCCCAAATTCAACGAGACAGAACATTTTGAAGATTAATTTAAACCAGAAGCCTTTTTGTTGGGACTAATGGACAAACAGTTGGAAAATAAACATGTTATTCTGTTTCTGCATATGACAATGGTGGCTAGGCTTTTATATGCACAAAAATGGAAACGTACAGTATTGCCTTCAATGGATGACTGGATTGTGAAAATGACGGAGTTAGCGGAGATGGCTAAACTTATACTTTGATCAGAGATAAAACACTGTCTCATGGTTAATTGGAAACCCCTTATTGACTTTCTACCCAAGATGAGAAAAAAATGGATTGATGATTTATGGATTTGATTTCTAAGAAGATAAACTTGGGAAAAATAAAGGTTAATTTTAGAAGTATTAAAACTACAAGTACAATATGTGTAAAGATATAATAGATGTAGAGGAAAATGAAAAATGAAATATGTATTATTTTTCTTTGTTTTTCCTTTCTTTAATTTTCCTTTCTTTTTCTCCTTTTTCTCTCTTTATTTCCTTTTTCTTTATTTTTTCTTTTCTCTGCCCCTTTATTGAGCTTTTAAGCTTATTAATAAAATAAAAAAAATATTTTTAAAAAAGAACTTCATGGTGAACATCTTGCTGGATGAACATGTCTTGCTTGGACTCCCATGATGGCATTTGAGGTATGCTTTTGATTAGAACACCTTATTGTTTCCCGAGAAAGGATTTTTCCCTATGATGTTATTGTGTCAGTTCTGTCCCCCTTACTGTTTTGGTTTATCCTGTCTTTCACACATTCTCTAGAGTTATTAGTTTCCATCTCACTTATTCCCTGCTTTTTCCCTTAATTGTCTTGAACCACATTGACCCCTACCTTTTAAAATTATTTTTTATTTTTATTGTAGAAAAGTTAAAAGATATAGCAAAGTAGGAAGGTAAACATAACAAAAACACAACTACGAAGAGCCAACAGTGGCCTACATACAAAGTAAAAAAAAAACAGTAAAAGTATAATAAGCATATTACTCCATTAGAGTTTTTGCCTACAACACTTTCTCGTTTAGTATCAATCAACTTGTGGTCTAATTAACATCTTTTTTCTATAGCTCATCTTCTGGATACCCCTATCTTTTTCTAGCAATCAGATTTCAGTCATGTTTGTTCACATATGCAATATTTCCTGTGCTTTGGTTGGCACCTTCCATTTCCCACCTCCTTTCTACTGTCTGGACCACAATCGTGGGATAACCATCCCCTGCGCTGTATTCCCCAGCCTCAGTAATGAGGAGTTTTTTAATCTGTTGTATTGGCAAATTTTCAGGTATTATTTTTTTAAAAAAGCACTTGCCAGATAGCAATCTTTGTCTATATTGCTATAAGAAGACAAAGGAGCAATCATCGGCTAGCTCTTCCTACAGACTTGCAGCAATTAATAGGTTTATCTGTCTCCGACACATTTTTTTTTCTTTTTGTGGCAGCCATTGGTTTCCTTGCACTTCAGAAGACTCAAGAGTGCTCAGTGATCTTTCCAGCCACTCAGGCTTCACAAAGCCCTTTGTCCTTGGCTCTCTTGATATGCCTTGATATGTGCTTGGCTGTCTTGATAGGAAGCAGACACTCCCAAACTTCTACCCTGGGCACTGAACCACAGCCACACCAAACTCCCTCGGCAACAGGAAGATGCCTGTTCAGTTTAATTGTGAGACTTTTCAGTCTCAGAGGGAGTTCTGAGGTTGTACTTACATGCAACAAGTGACTCCAGACACAGGCAAAATAAAATATCTTTTAGCTTATTGAATACAAGTTATAGCAAGTTTTTGCAAAGCATGAAGCACTCTGTCAGTCCCTGGCAGCTGGTCCCTCAAGCCCTCCACAGTTAACGCGCAGGTGTTCCAGTTGAAGTAGCTTTATTGAGATCCATGCAGTACAGGTGTTCACCGAAAGGTGGCAATTGGCAGAAGTCACAATTCAAACAAAGGCATAACTAATTATACGGAAACTTCCCACCCTTTGGGGTCTGTTGACATTCTGGCGCAAAACCCCCAAAGAGGTTGCATGGGAACAGATTAGTTTAGACTACATGAAGTACAAAGCAAAATATCCCAGCCTCTGGCGAAAGATACAATGTGCACTGCTAGCAGCTCTCCTCCAAGGACACTTGCTGGAAGAAGTGAAAGTACATATTTTCAATAGATAACGGAGAGCCCCCCCTGGCTCCCCTGCAATTAATATCAGAAGTTAAGACACTCTCAGATGATTCACACAGAATATAGCATACAACTCTGGCAAACAGCATTGACCAGTACGCAGTGCAGAATACAATCATGGCAGGTGTGCTGGCATACATGACACATTCTTTAGGCAACAGGCAAAATAAAACAAATAACACAATTGCTAGTTACAGGCTAACTGACTAAAACACTCCAAAGCTTGCTATCTTGGCTTCTCTGAGACACCTTCTTGGCTGACAAGTTCTCACTATTAGGTTTAGCAGAGGAGTCCATTTCCATGCCAAGCAAGTTGAAATATCTTGATGTCAGCTTGACATCTATACCTGGAAAAGTTTTAGAACAAATCTTCAAACAGTCAGTGTTTGAGCATTTAGAAAGGACGGCTATGATTACTAAGAACCAGCATGGGTTTCTCAAGAACTAGTCATGTCAGACTAACCTCGTCTCTTGTTTTTTTTAGAAAGTTACTACCTTGCTGGATCAGGGGGAAACTGTAGAGATAGTTTATCTCGATTTCAGTAAGGCTTTTGATAAGGTTCCACATAATATTCTTGTCAACAAGTTGGTAAAAAGTGGTTTGGAACTTATAACTATTAGGTGGATCTGTAACTGGTTGACAGATTGCACCCAAAGAGTGCTAGTTAATGGTTCCTCATCCTCTTGGAGAAGAGTGACAGGTGGGGTGCCTCAGTGATCGGTTCTGGGACCTGTTTTGTTCAACATTTTTATAAATGATTTTGATGAAGGAATAGCAGGAATGCTTATTAAATTTGCAGATGATTCTAAATTGGGAGGGGTAGCAAATATGATAGAAGACAGAGTAAGGATACAGGATGATCTTGACAGGCCAGAAAACTGGGCTAAAACAATGAATTTCAGTAGAGATAAATGTAATGTTCAGCATTTAGTTAGGAAAAATCAAATGCATAATTATAGGATGGGGGACACTCTTCTTGGCAGTAGTATGTGTGAAAAGGATTTCGGGGTCTTAGTAGACCATACACTGAACATGAGTCAGCAGTGTGATATGGTAGCTAAAAAGACAAATGAAATATTGGGCTGTATCAACAAAAGTATAGTATCCAGATAATACAAAGTGATGGTATCGCTCTACTCTGCTCTGGTTAGACCTCACCTAGAGTATTTGGGCACCACAATTTAAGAATGATATAGACAATTTAGAATGTGTCCAGAGGAGGGGTCTGGAAACCAAGTCCTATGAGGTAATGTAGAAGGAGCTTGGTATGTTTAGCCTGAAGAGGAGATGACTGAGAGGTGATATGATAACTATCTTTCCCAGGAGACTCAATTAAAACAATAAAATAGGAAAATACTGAGATAAAACCCACGGAGCTCCAGGTTACGCATCTGGACTGGTCGCCATCTTCCCTCGTCTCTGGTATCTAGGTATCTATTTTCAATCTAGGTATCTATTTTCAATCTAAATCTAGGTATCTAGGTATCTATTTTCAATCTAAATCTTGGTCCACCCACCGCAAGTCTGCAGCGAAGACAGCTGACATTAGTACTTCAGCTATAGCACGTTTTTTTTACTCCAGAGGTAATCGATTTGTACCAGCTGCTTCCAAAATGTTTAAGTCCAAAGTGATGCCACAACTATTGTATGGTATTCCGATTTGGATCAGGGCCTTTGACCAGGTCATCGAACGTGTTCAATCTAAATTTCTGCAAAAAATCCTGGGCCTACCGAAGTGTGTTCCGTATGCAGTTATTTGCTTAGAAACTGGTTTAATTTTAGTGGAAACGAGGGCATGGTTTATGACATTTAAATACTGGCTACGGTTACATTATAATTCCAACCCTGGGAGCTTTATATATCAAATGCTTTCAGAGTCCAATGTGTCAAACTGGTCAACGTATATCATGGAAAAAATGGAAGGCATGGGTATATCTGTGGACTCACTGTCTGTGTTAACATCAAACGTGGCATTTCACCAAATTAAGAGTAGGTTGCTAGATATCGAGCGCCAGAAGTTATATAGCCTGGCTACTAAAACCTGCTCTCCCCTGAGCTTTGAAGTCCCCCTCATGGTAGGGAGGATGGCGCCATATTTATCCTCCCTGCAGGTGCCACAACTTCGTAGAGCTTTTCCTTTGGCCAGGTGCAATGCTATGCCTTCGGCCGTTCTACGTGGCAGATTTAACAGGATAGACTATTCAGCTAGATGCTGTCTATGTGAATGAAAATGTGTTGAGTCAGTTACTCATGTCCTCTTGCACTGTCATTTGTACGCTGGTATACGTCAAATATACTTAAAACCTGTTTTAGCTAGTATGATGGATTGCTCTGACTTGCTCAAAGTCTATAGACTGTTGAACGATTCCTTTCATGATGTCACCGAGAAGGTGGCTAAGTTTCTCCATTCTACTTTGAAGTTGTGTCAAAGGATATCATGGAAATAAGCTCTAAATGTACTTCTGTATTTGTAATGCAGTATTCTTTTAACTTTGTTCTTTCTTTTTTGTAAGTGGATAACTTGAATTGCTGCTATATGCCAATAAAGGCTAACTTGAACTTGAACTTGATAACTATCTTCAAGTACTTGAAGGGTTGTCATATTCTGGAGGTGTTTTGCCAGCTTCTGGGCATGGAGCAGGGATCACTGGGTGTGGGGGAGGCAGTTGTGGATGTCCTGCATTGTGCAGGGGAGGTCCCTTCCAACTCTATAATTCTATGAATAAGGCATGGGAGCAATCTTCTCTCTCGCATGATAGTAAAAGGATAATGCCTAAGAAAAGGGAACAGTGTAGAACAGGGAGCCCTGCCGATGTCACGGTATTAGGCCAAGAGCCAATTAGGACAATGCTACCCATGTGAAATTAAGGAGTATGGCTAGGGAGGGTGAGAGCCTGGCTCCTCAAGGTCGCTTCCCTTGAGAACGGGCAGAGGTCTGCAGGTATTGGGCATGTACAGGCCAGCACATTTTTTCTCAGCTAGGCCTGAGCCAAGCCTGCAAGAATGTACAGATGAACCAAAGATCAATGGAAAGGAAGGTGTCAGGCTATGGTTGACAGGCTACGGCAGATAGACCCCTGTACCATCACAGCAAGAACCCAGGCTCTTGGTTAAAGGTTTCATTCAGGAATCAGAGCAGTTCCACAGATATGTCCATAGAATTACTCAGAAGCAAGGTAAGCAACTAAGCAGTAAGAACAGGTTGACGGGAATGACCACAGTCTCTGATCAAAGGGAGGAGGTATGCATTTAACATGGACACAGCATTTAAATCCTGTCTTGGCTGCTCCCATTTCATACAGGATTACATACCATGCGGCTGCCAGGTCCCCTAATTGAGATCCCAAATGGTTCACCCAACTGTGCTCAGTTGGAAACAAATGTCCCTAATCTTGAAAGAATTCCATGGCTTGTACTATAAAAAATCCCAAATCTTTGGGTTTTCCATGAAATCTGGCTTCTAATTTGAACTATCCTTGCAGCAGTCCCGCCACGGGAGCTCCTACTCCCTGATGGCCTGCCAGCTGCTGGATTGGGGCTGCTCTGGGGGGTGGCTGAACGTGTCCCTGTACCATGAAGGGTACTTGGTGTGCCCCATTTGCTCCATACGCCATAGGAGCAGCTTGAGTCACCACTCTGTGCTGTGGTTGAAAGGTTTGTGGTTGACCCCCCGATACTTTTCAAGGGGGGTATACTGTGGGACCTCCTGGCTGCAGCTGGCCCATTTGTAATCCTGTCCCTGTTGGGACAACAATAGCCCCCCCCATGTGGTTGGCTGATTCAGGGCACCCTCATCCCTATGGCTGCAATCAATGCCCCTGCGCTTGTTACAGCAGGCGGGATACTCACTGGCTGTGTCCCCCCTTGCTGGGGCCCCACTTTTCCTTGGGATGGTAAATTGGCAACTGTCACTACTGTTGGGGGAACTTGAACTTGTAGGTTCCTTGACACTCTCATCCTGTTGTAGCAATTGACACCCCTGCTCCATTCATGACCGGGGGAACGATCAAAGGCCGTGCTCCCCCAGATGGGCCGACCCCCACTCCCCGGGGTGGTATATTAGAGGCAGTCACTATGATGGGAGGTGGAACGGATCTCCCTCTCCCTACTCCTGTTACTATTGGAAACTGTGTATTCAGGAGAAGTACTTGGGCTCCCATGAACTGCGCGGGAGTTATTAAAAGCAGCCTTCCCCTTTCCAAAGGTGTTGGTCCCATCACATTTATTGGTCCCTGGCCAATCTGTGGAGCTCTCCCTCACTCCATTGGCAACAGCTGCAGCAGAGAAGTCTTTGTTTCTGATTCCCGGTGCTCCTCACATGGTTTCCTAGCCAATTGCACTGGCAGGATCCTCATCTCTTCTACTCTTCGGACATCACATTATTCTTGTTGCATCATAATTGCCTGGCCCTGTTCCTCCAGGGATCAATAATTCTCAGATCCGTACGCCTCTTGCAGGACTTGTGTGTGGCCCAGCGGAGGGTACCATGTAAAGAAACTTGGTGTGGGTCTCTCTTCTGACCCGGTTGGCCAATGCATCTGGCCCCCAACTGGGTGTATCGGCCCAGCCGCAGCTTCTGATTCACTTGCATCCATGGTGTCCATTTCGTCCTTGATTGTAAAATCCAAAAAGTCTTGCCAGTTGCCAGGAGATAATCCAAGGTACCCCTGTATTTGTACATCCCCCAACACCGATTGTGTTGCTGTCTCCTGTGGCGCAGGTAGCTGTGGTGTCTGGCCCCAATTCTGGTTATTCAGCTCAGCTGCAGCTCCCATTTCACACATGTTTAGCAGATCCTCTCCTGGGTCAATTGCAAGCTGACAATACTCTGTGGCATAACCAGGGGTGGGGGTGGTAATTCAGGGTTCCCCAGTTTTTCCCATACTCTGTGAAATCTGTGAAGTGGAATCAGCTGCCTAGGGAGGTGGTGAGCTCCCCCTCACTGGCAGTTTTCAAGAAGAGGCTGGATGAATACTTGTCAGAGATGCTTTAGGCTGATCCTGCACTGGGCAGGGTGTTGGCCTAGATGATCTGTATGGCCCCTTCCAACTCTATGATTCTATGATTCTATGATACTCGAGGGTCTCAACAACCTGTTGTTCCATTGGTGTAGCAATGGGCATGTTCTCTCTCCCCGACCCTGCGGGAGCAGCCGCTCTACTGATGGTGAGTAGCTGGGAGTTCCATTGCCCTTGGGTCCGCAAGATACTCCTCCAAATCTAGGGAGTGCTAAAAATAAGTTGTCCTTCCACGACATTGAATTCTCTCCTCGGAAGTCAGGGATCTGCAAGGGGCTCACTCATGCATGGGTGGTACGTTCCACTGATAATAGGTAGCCCCAGCTCTGGGGATTGCTCCCAGTTCTGGATACATGGAGAGAGTTCCCCGGGCTCCAAGACCCCTCACTTCTGCTTATTTGAGTCCATTGAGTCCATTTGAGTCCTGGAGTCACACCTGGTCCCAGTCACAAGTCTGGGTGGCTAGCTGAGTCCCCTGGCTCCATATTCTCCAGGTCTGGCTCTGCCGACATGAAGCTGGTAGCCATTCTCCAAAGGTTACAGGTACAGAGGAATTATAAAGGATTACTGCCAAAATGTCAGGCTATGGATGACAGGCTATGGCAGATAGACCCCTGTACCATCACAGCAAGAATCCAGGCTTTTGGTTAAAGGTTTTATTCAGGAATCAGATCAGTTCCACTGATATGTCCATAGAATTACTCAGAAGAAAGGTAAGCAACTAAGCAGTAAGAACTGGTTGACAAGAATGACAACATGTGGCAAAATCATTCCTCTTAACGAACACATTTACTCCTCCCCCCTCTCATCAGTAAAACAGGACTTTTGGCACTAACCCATCCTGAGAACATCTCACATATTTTTACTATCAAGTCTAGACACTGAGAAAGCAGGAGATCAAAGTTGAAACATAATAATTCATGGGAGCGAGTAGTGTACAAGGTCAGAAGCACTGAGAGCATCCAAAGCCATTAGATAAGACACCTACAGCTTCAATAAGCCTGTGGAAGCAAAACAGTTATGGCACTGGCAATATGACATCAAGTTATAGCATGAAACATTGGTTCAGAACAACAGGTCAGCATCAAATAATGGCACGGATGGGGCACAGACATGACAGAAGGAAGGAAGGAGTTATTGCTCCAAGCACACTCAAACACAATATGAGACAACAATATGCAGGTTCCATTAGTTTTGTTTAAATGCTTAACGGGCTTATCTACATCACCACTTATTTAAAATACGCTGACTATTTGAGCAGGAGCTGCATGAGGCATCCTCTTTGGGTACCCACTGGCAAGTCCACCCTGGCTCCAAACTCAGCCAGCGATTTCACCAGACTTATTTATTCTGTGCCAAGAGATGCTCAGCTTCATCCACCTCCCCCAATGGGCTTCCAGCTTCCTTGGTTGCCTCTGAGCACTAAGGGTGCTCCTTCACAGCACCCATCCCGCCACATACACCATTGCCGTGACGCCTCAGGATGTTTGCCAACTAACCCCACCTATCCTACCAGGCCTGTTTAATAACTTACATCGCACAGCTAGCATGAAGCAGGTGAAAAAAAGGATTTGCACTAATGCCAATTAGGTGACCCCCCCACACACACACATGCTTGGCCCCACACTGGTGGACAGCTATTCCCAAGGGACCAGCTGTCCCTTGGGAAGGAGAGTGGGTAAATTGCAGTAACAAAGTGCTAATGGGGGTATTGGCGACAGACCAATGCCTAGGTAGCACCACAAAACAAACCAAGATGCACTCCAGCAGGTCTACTCAGATGTAAGTCCCATATTATTTGAAAGGGCTTACTCCCAGAGAACCGTCTTTCAAATTGCAGCCTATGATTGAAGTCTTCGCATTCCTCCTTCCAAATGTTTCCAAGGCTGTTAGGCGGCGGGGGAGGGGGGGAGGGGTTCACCATTGCGAGGGCCCAATTGGCAGGGAGACAACATCATTTTCCCAGTAGCAACGCGGGGGGAAAATGCACTCGTGTGCATTTCACTCATTCCCCTTCCCACCAACAGAGTTAATTAATAACATAAGAGTTCTCTCTCCTTGGGATCCAATTCATAAATTCTGTTCAGGAAAACAAGCTGCTACCATGCAAGCCCACTGCCTAGTGCTGCTGCTGCTGCTGTGAGGTACAAACTGAAACAAAACACACAAACTTTGGGGTGGAAGTGTGCCATTATAACTCAGTTTCTCAGATTTGATTCACTGTTCCAGAAACTGCTTTTTCAAAACACAACAGTGAATTCTGGGTGTATTTTTGCCTTGGGCTTTTTCATTTGTTTTTTTTCTGTTTTGTATCTTGAGAACTGCTTATGTAAACCTTGGCCACTAGAGGGAGATAAAGAGTTGGGGTCTTCCTCATAAGGGAAAAAGGCGCCATTTTCCCTGAGAGACGGGAGGGCCTGAAGCTGCGGGGAGAAGCCCTCCCGCGCCTCAGAAGCACCCCCTTCCAGGATCACGCTCTGTTAATGTTGTAGCTAGGAGAATGTCTTATCCTTTTTTACTGGAAGGGAGGATTGTGTTTATATTAATTGGCTCTTAGTTAGTGATTTGATTATGGTTGGGACTATTTGAAATGAACGTTGCATGTATAAATTCTCCCTGAGAGACGGGAGGGCCTGAAGCTGCAGGGAGAAGCCCTCTCGCGCCTCAGAAGCCCTCCTTTCGGTGAACTCTCTATTCATGTTTTAGGACTCCTGTGGAGAACAGAAGGCAGAGCACAGCTACGCAGAGCGCAGCTCCAAGTGGCTGCATTTCAAGGGACTGGCTAGAAGGTGTCAGAAAGACTGAGACCCGGGTCTGCTTGAGCAAAACAGGCCAGTTTTGTTACATGATTGTTGCATATTGGAACAATACAATATTATACAATACTATTGTATTGTTCCAAATGAGATGTTTTCTTTTCCAAGTTTGTTCATTGTTATTTTTTATAAATGCCAGAGTCACAAGGTGGGATCACACTGTCACAGACATGAAATCTCCCATTTCTCAAATTAGATACATCTATTTATTTGATGTTGTTCCTTAAACAAAACAGGTTACACTTACATGATCACTTTGGTTCTTAGGCAGACACTACAGGCCAATAGAGACACCTAAGTAGTAAACCTCAACTTAAAACCTCTCCAATTGATTTTATGTCCTTTTTAAAAACTGAAAGTGGCAGCTGTTAGAAACCAGTCTCATTGGGTGCAAAATTAATATAATTCCAAATTTATTTGTACAAACCTAAACAACTTGTCCAAAGGACCAACTCCCTCCTCACAACCACCCACACGAATGTGAGCTAACCAGTGTATGACCGGCACAATTAAAGCATTAGCAATACCACCCCCTTAACCAGCAAGAAGCAAAAAGGGGTAAGGTACTCGATCGAAGGGAGAACTTTAAGGCAATTCTTCCATAGAGTTTGTATGCTCCGATTGTGCTAGGGAATTTGAACGCTTCTAACAAATGCTGGAAATGTAAAAAACATGAGGGTTCCCTCTATCATATGTGGTGGACGTGTGAGGTAGCTAGGCAGTACTGGGGGGAAATAATAAGAGTAATAAGTGAGATTTTACAATTTCAAATCAATAAGAACCCAGAACTCCTGCTACTAAACTTGGGAATGGAGGGAATTCCAGCCCATCACAGGACATTGTTATTTTATATGACAGCAGCAGCTAGACTTTTGTATGCGCAAAAATGGAAAGTACAAGAAGTGCCAACTATTGAAGACTGGATCTACAAATTGCTGTATATGGCAGAAATGGACAAAATGACAAGAAAACTGAGAAACCTTGACCCAGGACAGTTTAACACAGACTGGGAGAAGCTGAAACAATATCTGGTGAAGAAATGGGAGGTGGGAGGAGAACTGTGGCAGTTTGAGAACTATTGAAGTACAATAAAATGCAGAGGGGGGTGACTGTACCGGGGGGGAGAAGAGGTAAACGTGAATCTCTAAGCAGTTATGTTATTAGATTGATATATATAGAATAACAAATAGAATATTAGAATAATAGAAAATAACTAACCATAAGGGTTAACTATAAGGATTGACTAACTAATAATATTTTCTTTCTGGTAAGATTTGTATAATGTACCAAACTGAATATGTTTATCTGAAGATAGATATGAGTCAAATTGATTGACATCATATGATGACAGTTATATAGATTTACTATTGAAGGGGAATAGAAATACTAATGTAATCAAATATCAAATATAACTAAAACAGAAAGAAGAAGATAGAATGAGTAACACATAGAGTATAAGTTAAATTGCTTGATTTATATGAATGTATGGTTTATATGGTTTATGATCTATAGAAATATTTGAAATTGGAATTATGAAAAATGGGATAAATTGTCTATCCAATATGGAAATAAGGACTCATAGTTAGGGTACAGAGTATTAAAAATAGTTAAAGAAGTATTGCTTAGAATAAAGGGAGAATATACATTTGTTAGATAGAGGAATTTAAAAGAAGTAAGGGAAAAGGGACAAAGGGTTGGAAAACTGTTGGAAGTCAACAAAAAGGGGGGGAAAGGGAGGGGGTTAGAAACTGGAAAATGGGAGAATTGATTGTAATGTGAAAATAATTGATCCTAACCCAATAAAAATTTTTCAAAAAAAAAAGAGTTTGTATGCTCCAACTCTTCTGTTCCAAGGGGATAGCCCCATTTTCCAGAGCCCTACCTTTGGGAAAATCTCACCCACCAACTGTCCCCTTTTGTTTTTGTTTCTTCAAACACTACACATGGCAGTTAAAGCTGAAGCCCAGATAAAGCATCACGAAGAAGTCCTCTCCAACTATTCACTCACCAATTAGATATGGTGCTTCCTAAAAGCTATAAGTATTTGTTACAGGATTAGGCTTGCCGATAGCAAGTTCTCATTGAAGCAGGCAAAGACACCATCATAAAATTATTTTCTCTATTTTTCATTCAGCCCCCAAATCTCAGGGTTAAATACCGATGAGATGATTTTATTATTGGCTCCTTCCCACAGAGAAGTTAGCCAGAACTGTCAGGGAAGTTGGCAGGGATACAGAATAGATGCCAGAAGGAGCTTGAATGAGGAAGGGGGTTTTCTTTGGCTTTGTATATGTGCACCCACACATATACACCCACATGTTTCCTTTTTGATAGAGCATTAAGATGAATATTGGAAACGAAAATTGCTTCAAGTATGTGAATAAGTGAATTTCTAAAAAAGGCATACCTAGTTCTGGAATGACTTAAAGGGGAGGGAGAAGAAAAAAGGAATGGATTATGTTTACGGAAGGAATAGGTTGTAGGCACTGTGCTGGGGTTGTTTAATTGCATTGTCCTCACTGTGCAATACAATAAGCCTTTTTCCTGGTCTTTGAGCATGTTTAATCACATGTGCTTCTTTGATGTCCCCCCCCCTTTTTGTGAGGTTCCCCCCCCTCAAGTGGCGTGGAGGGCAATCTCAACTCCCCTCTGTCTGGAGATCAGGGGGCGGGGCCACTGGCCATGTGACCATTTTCAAGAGGTTCCGGAACTCCATTCCCCCGCATTCCCCCTGAAAAAAAGCCCTGGTTAGGCCAATTTTTTTCCTCCTCATCTGCAGAGCAGACAGAAAATGGTAGTGCTTGTATTCATATAGAGAAAGCCTCTCTCCTTACCCCTGAGTAGATACAGCTGCCTACATACCTTTGAAATAGGAGACTGATGATGAAAGTCAGGTCTTCAGCCTGACTTTCCAACTCCAGCACTTCTCCCTTCGGAGGTTAAGCATTAGAAGTCAGAAGTTCCACAATAATTGCCTATTGGAATTGTATGATTTCTGTTGAGCAGTTTATAGATTATTTTTTGGATGCCCCCATGACAGTTTTTGATGATTTCTAAACCATAGCAACCAGATACTAAATCATAACCTCTGAGAGGAAGGTAAACATATAAACCAAACACATGAAATAATTAAATCTGTATAACAGTGTAAAGGAGAAGCAACAATTTAAGAAAATAATGTGGGGCTATGGGCTTAGGGCTGTGGTATTTATAAGAAAATAGGAGTGATGCAGATATATAGTATATGTAAATGCAATTAACAAAATATACAGATATGGAAGTATTGGGTGGGGGGGGTGTAGCCTGGAGAAAACAAATGGAAGAGAAAAGTAAATTGAGGGTCCTGAGTCTGTTGACTGAGTCTGAGCATACTGGAGAGATGGAAGAATTAGAGATAAATATGAAATTCGATTAGACCGAATGTCACAGTCACATCAGTGCTTCCATTCCTTTGGACTGCTCATTAGTTTGAATGCCATTCCAATGATTTCTGATAACCAGTTTGACCAAATATTAGCTGGTGACTTGATAACAGGATTCAAAGAATGTTCTCTGTCATCATAACACAGTTTCAGAATCTCAAAGTGTGTACTTCTGGGCCTGCAGAATCTTCTCTGAGCTGAGAAGGACGTGCTTTCAGACACTGCAAAGCAATTTTGGCATTTACAGCAAGATTTGAATCCAGTGGCACCTTAGAGACCAACAAGATTTTCGCAGTGTAACCTTTCGAGAGTCAGAGCTCCCTTCTTCAGGTATTGACTCTCAAAAACTCATATCCTGAAAAATCTTGTTTGTCTCTAAGACGTCGCTGGACAAAAACCCTGCTGTTCTACTGCATACTAATACAACTACCTACCTGAAACTATCTGGTCTCCACAGCCACATTAAAATAGGTATAAAAGGAGGGCCATTTCCCTCTCTTCGAGAATTGTACTCCACTGAAGTCTGAAATTCTCCACAGAAGATCTTTAGACTGAATCCTAAGGTGTGTAAGGATACTGAACCCTAGGGAATCTGATTATACTGTTTGATTGAAACATTTAAAAGCCCACTTTTCTTTCAGGTAATTGGGGCCCATATTCCCTAGAGAAAACCTTTCTCTGGGGAACCTTTCATAAACCTGTTTTCAAGCCTCGATCAGATGCTAACATCAACTGGGGGAAATATTTTGGGAGCATTCAATCTGAAAAAAAAATGTCCTTGAGGGACAGGGTTCAGCACCCCTTCCTCTGCCGCTGCTTTTCTGTTCAAATTAAAAGTCTTTGTAGCGGCTTTTTAAAAAAGTTATCGAACACTGTTAACACGCATCTGTCATGTAATGCTTTGGCCCTCAAAATACATTGTACAACTTCAAGCGTTTCACAGCCATCTGCAGCTGTGTCACTCGATACGCAAAAGTCTATCTTTTCTTAGGCAAACCACAGTACTCTGAATCACTTTGGCAGAGGGCTTAGAATATGGGATTCTTTGGGGATGAAAAGTTAAATCTGTTAATCTAAAAAGCTATGTCTGTTATAGTTAGTGGTTATGTTCCCATTGACTTCAGTGGGGGTCACAGAGTTACCTTTTGCTCTGTTAAAACTCCTAGTTTTTCTTTTTTACGTGGAACAGCTATTTACAGAAGCTGAAAAGGACAGAGAAATAGAAACCAGTTTAAAGAGAAAATTCAGGCCTGCTGTGCTGGAAAAGAGGGCTTCATTCTCAATGCTCAGTGATCATAGATAATACAATCACAGTATTTCAGAATGAAAAGGCTTGCCTCTGCCGGCAAAACAGGCTCCATTATCTCTTTCCTTGGCTAGATTTGCCCTCGTCCATCTCCACGTGACCTCTGGGAAGGCATTGCTCTGATTCGGGTGTTGAGAGGAAATTTGGACTTGCAGCTTGTGTGCTGGTAGCTCGTACCCCTCCTGCCCAACCCAGAGATTTTCAAATTGAATCAATAAAGCGAGGTGCATTTGAAAGGCTTAACTGCAGGTTAAGCTGTTCTGAAGTTAATATTTTGGGCTTATCACATTAATACATTTATGGATGTAATTCATGAATGGAGTTTGTATTTAAAATACAGGTTTAAGAGGATTTAATCAAATTTATCTCCTATGGTGCTCAGAGAGAGAGAAGTAAAAATAGAAGGCAACGCCAATTCATAGAAGGACCGAGAAAGGGGTAGATCCTTAGAGAAAGTGTATTAAAGTGAGGTTCTGAGGCTGTTGATTAATATAGCAAAATCCAGTTATTGCTTCTAAGCTGATGACCAAATTTCAGGTTTGTGTAATTTGTTCCGTAGTGAGTCAAGCACAGCCCACAATTGTAGTTCTGCAGAAAGCAAACCTGAAATTCCACAGGCAGAAAGCAAAAGCAGATGCCTGGTGAAGTTCCTCTCAAATACAATGTGTTGTGTTTGGTTTGGTGGATTACCAGCTGTATAGGCCTGTCTTAGCTAAACAAAAGGGACTTCTCCAAAACTGCTAGGTAATCAAGTCTAGTTTGAGGGGTAAGTAAATAACCTGGGCCATACTTAAGCATTCATTTCAGGCAGACCAGCAGCTACCAAGTATGCCAACTACTACTAGGTTTGCCAATAGGGCTACCAAATCTCAGTTGGGAAATTCCGGGAGATTTGGGGGTGGAGCTAGGGGAGGGTAGGATATGAGGGACCTCAGATGGGTATAATGTTATAGAGTCCACCATTCAAAGCAGTCATTTTGTCTAGGGGCACCAATCACAGTACTCTGAAGAACAGCTGTAATTCTGGGAGATCTCCAGGATCCACCTGGAAATTGGTAATCCTGTGTGGTGTGGCGATGGATTTATGTATCTGTATCAGAGACAGAGGATCCATTTTTTCATGCAGCAGAAGTAAATGATGTGTCTTTTTCCTGGATTGTAACCCTTCGTGCTGCAGAAAAGCTGAATGTTTCCCCGCCAAAAAAAGAGAATGCCATTGCACCTTGCAGTTTAAGGAAGGAAGAGTTTAATTTAACCGTCTCCTTGGCAAACTGTTTCCTCGTGTGTTAGAAAGGGGAGGATATTTAAGAGGAGCATTCATCTACAGAGCCCTCCATCAGCAGTTTAATGTGGATCAGTCAGGAAAAGCATAACTTCTTGATTCTGCTGCAGAGAAAGAGATCTGTATATAGAAGAATAGGTTACCTTCTATAGAAGATCTTGTACTATATACTGATCAATTTTTAAAAACCTAGCTGAATCCCCAAGAATGGGGACGAGGGTTACCAACTCCAGGTTAGAAAATGTGTGGATGTTTGCGGTGGAGCCTGGAGAGGGCAGGATTTGGCGAATGGAGGAACCTCAGAAGAATATAATGCCATAGAGTCTGCCCTCCAAAGCAGTCATTTTCTCTAGAGGAAGCCTGGATATCAGTTGTAATTCCAGGAGATCTCCCGGACCCGCCTGAATGTAGGCAACCTTACCAGGGGCTCTTAAGCACAAGCACCCAGAGACAGCACCACAGATGCAGAGCTTAATAGAAAAGTTTCTTCTCTGGACAAAAGTTCCAGCACCACCCAGACTTGTTCCTTGAATTTCCTTTTAGTCTTCTAGATAGTAGAGTGGGCTACAATGTGGTTAACCCAGGACAGTCTGAAATATAGGCCTGGATCAAGGAATGGAAATTTCCACAAACATCAGATACACTGTTGTGTTATTTATGTCGGTCTGGATTAGGCCCGCCTGGTTCATCTAACAGCATGGATGTAAGAACTGGGTGAAAATAGCAAGAGTCCAATAGCAGCTATAGGACTAAGACAATTAGTGGTAGGGCATGAAAATTAGTGGGGGGGCGGGGGGGAATGCACACTTGACCACATTGGTGGGCTACATGCAGCTGCCAGTAGTGTTGAGGCTGCTTTGCCTGGTGCAGGACTCTGTTGCTGCCATTTGCTCCGGATCAGAACTTCCCATTGTTTTCAAAGTTTAATTGGGTGGCCTCCATTAATTCCGGCGCGGATCCCCAGATGCGTATCGTTGCCGTGCCACAGCTGCCTTCCTAAATAAACAAGGAAGGTGCAAGCACAAAAGTAGGCATAAGCAACGAATCAGTTACAAAGTATCAAATGTGTTCTATTGGAGTACCAACACTCTCAAGTGTATCAAGAAATAACATTCAACAGTGAACACAAAAACAGTCAATTGACCAGTGTACAAAGAATCAAAATAAGTACAATGGTTAGAGAATTCCAAGGAAGAAATTGGGTCCAAAAACGGTAAGTCCAACAGAGTAAATATTTCTTTTCAAATAAACTTCCTTTCTTCCAGGTAGAAAAGGGACCCAAAGGGCTGCTGAATAGCTGCCTGCTGTGCCCTGCTGAATAGCTGCCTGTTGCACCCGACAGTCAGGGCCGGCTGAGTACTGCTGTTTCGTGATGTTCACGTCATCAGGGGCGAAATTCTATCATTAACAACATAAAAAAGTGTAACAGTGTACATATAATCAACCAAAACATGATACATATAAAGAACAAAGTATGAAAGACTTACCACCAGTCAAAAGTAAATTCTTACAGACTGCACATGAAGTCAAACAGTCAAAAATGAGTCTCAGCAAGTATCATATGGCATAGTAGCACCATGCAAAGTCACCGGGGCAATTATATATCAATGAATAATAACAGGAAGAGATCCTGACAAAACTTACTGTTTTGTATATACATCAACAAAATACAACTTATAAAAAACAGGAGAGATCAAGGTCACTATCCAAGCCTCTGGGTCTAAGGCTCTTTAAGGTAAATATCCATTGTGCCTCCTTTCTGAGTAATACTTTCTGAAGATCACATTTAGGGATCCTTGGATTAGAGAACAAAACAGTGAATTTGATATCGTCATGTCTATGGTTATTGTTCACAAAATGTTCCACCATAGGCGCATCCATTCCTTTGAGTCTAATTCTGGACATATGTTCCAGTAACCGGGTTTTTAAATGTCTAACCGTGCTACCTACACACACCATATTGCATTTACATAGTATTAAATAGACAACACCCGCAGTTTGACAGGTAGTAAAGGTTTGAAGTCTAATTATCTTGTCATAAGTAGGAATCTGGACTTGGTCTCCTGTGACAGCAAGAGAACAGAGATTACAATGACCACACCTAAAGTGGCCAGTAGGGCGATTACCATCAGCTGTGGATGTTTTAAAGTCAGAGTGGATAACTAAATCCTTCAAGTTTTTAGTACGTCTAAACCCTATTGAGGGGGGAAATTCACATCCCCCAATATCATGCAATAAAGACCAATATTTATGGACATTGTTTTTTAACTGTTGTGCCTTCGGTGTGAAATCCACTGCCCATCTAGCAAGCCACCTACAGTTGATCGCAAGGCCCTGCAGCACAAATATCATGAGAACATTTCCCCCTAAGACTGACCGAATCGATGTGACAAGCAGCCCCTGAAAATTCAGAAGCCTCCCAGTTGAACTGCATTTGTGCCACCTGAGCACCCGTCAAAGCACACAACGGAGATCTGCAGAGCTTCTGTCAGGGCAGGGGTAAAACACTGGGGCATGTCTTTGATTGTCTTGATCTAGGATTATTTTGTGGCTGACCTGAGGTGCGTCAGATGAGCAGCTCTGGCTATACTATCTATTGAAGCACACTGCATCCCCTGCCCACTTTTTTCTTTGCAGGGCAGACCTTCCTAATGGTCGACTGGTTGTCAAAAGGCATGATCGTGACCAAGTCAAGGCCAGTCTGATGTATGTTTTCCAGGAGACGCCTGTCATATTGATTGAGCCTGTCTTTGGGGGAAATGCTCTGGTGGTGCCTGCACTGCGTGCACTTGGAATCAATTAGGCCTGGCCGCTTTGCTTGTGTGACATCCTTGATGGAACGGATTGATCTGTTTTGCACAAGCTAAGTACTTACAATTAAGATTTGATTTGGTTATGTTGCTAGCAGTGCAAATAAAAGAGAGAATAAGCATCTGAGAGGAGGACAGTTAGCACTTCCTTTCCAAGGATTAAAACCTTGCCAGATCTTCTCAGTCTGGAAGAGAAGCTGGTAAATGTGATGGACATCTGGAATCTTAACAACTTGCAGCATCTAAAAGAAGGAAAACTATTATAAACTCTCTTTTTTTGTGTGAGTTGGGGATACATTAAAACCATTCAACTCCCCCCTCCATTTTGTTTTTGACCAGACTTGCACCTCCCACAACAGACACATCTCCATATCATCCCAGGGGCTGCTTAGAGAGCACCTGATATCAGCAGCCTCCCTGAAGCCAAGCAGACCTTGTGCTGGCTGATGTTCAGGCAGGAGACCTGGGAATCTTTGAGTGCTGTGCTATAAGGAACTTGGGGTAGGAATGAAGTCACTTCTTACATTGAGAAAACCAACTGAAATCTAAACTACACGAGACAAATTACACATATAGAGCACGTGATTACACTTACATGTTTCCTCCATTCCTCTCCTATTCACTCGCACACTTCAGGCACATGGCACTTGATCCTAAGTAGTGTTGGCCTTGTTCAGTACTTGGATGGGAGACCACCAAAGAAAACTGAGGTTACACTGCAGAATAAGGCAAAGGCAAACCAGTTCTATTCTTCACTTGGCTTGAAAACACCATGAATTGGTAGCGACTTGACAGCACATGCATACACATAAAACATCTCGAGCATCCACAGGGCCAGCACATTCTGCAGTCTGGTGCAAGATGCAGATTACTCATTCTGCATTGATTTCAGTCCAGGCAGCTTTGACTCTCAAAAGCTCATTGCCTGGAAATCTTGTTGGATTCTGAGGTGCCACTGGACTCAAATCCTACTGTTTTACTGCAGACCAACATGGCTAGCCACCTGAAACTATCACTCTGCATTAGGCAGAATGCTTACAATTAAAAATAGCATGAGATTCCAGTATTTCAGAGTGATCTAATGTGGGGGGGTCCTTGTCCACCCTCTTTTAGCCTGCCTATAATGCTGAAGAATTGCAGCTTGCCGCCATCGAGAAGCACACAGTGTGGTGGGAAGAAAACATCCCTGACGGCCAGTTGTGTGCTTTTTTGTAATCCTTCGGTGACATTCTAATTACTGTTTAGTTAATAAGCTTATGTGCCAATGATAAGTGCTGCTTTGTGCCTGGCATTTTGATTATAATATGTGGGAAAGAGATAGCACTGATGGAATGAGACAATTGTAAAAACAGAAATGCATTTCAAGTAACCAATATAGGTGGGGTTCCCGCCCCTTCTTCTGTGTAATCAACATTTCCTGCTCTGTGGTTATTATTTTTATCAACACATTTTGATACCGTTAGGTGAAAATAATAACTTCATTTGATTCATAGCAGATGCTGGTGACAAACCAACAGCCCACCTGTGGCGAGGCGCATTTACTAATCCCCGATGAGTAAGGAGATAGGAGCCCACAGCTCTGCAATTAGAATGGGTTGTTTACCTTTCCCATTAGATCTATAATTAATCATCCCAGGCTTGATCTCTTTGATAGCAATTGGATTTAACACCTGCATTGTCAAAGCAGCGTGTGGCCTTCTCTGGCACCAATTGTTAGTTTCATGGTAAGCAAATGAATCTTTCCTCCACATCTCTGGAAATGCACCCTCCCCATCAGAAAACAGGAAACTTCTGAATGAAAAAGCAAAACCGTTGCCTCCTCTGTTTGACAGAATAACTCCTTTTCTTTTTTATGTAAGACAAAGGACTGATTTAGGAAAACAGCCAAAGAAAAGGCTTAAAGAGCCTCTCCCCCCACAGACTTCTCTCCCCTTTCAAATTTCACTCAGCAGCAATATGATGTAGAAAAGGGGGAAATCATGAAAGCAAGCATCTTATTTCATCTTGTCTGGTCTTGTCTTCCAGTGGAGCAGATTTTTTAAAAAAATAATATGGATTTATTTAGCTTATTTATAGGCTGCCTTTCTCACTGAGACTCAAGGCAAATTGCCAGGTACAGAAGGAGGGTGGAAATGTAATCATACAGTATAGGATATTAAATGAACAATGCAATAGGACTAGGAGTACACAACTGAATAACCACGTGAACTCGGTGACCACCCAGGCAGTCATATCACAAGCAATGTAGAACATGAGATTACAAAGGTACAAGACCAAGAAACTAAGCAAATATTTAAAAATTGGGAACTTCCTGCAAATTTCAGTATCGAAGTATTTAAAGTTAGATACTTAACACTTCAGAAAAAGTGTGGGTGAGTACCCCTACCTTAGCTCGGAGCATGAATACATTCCCAATGATCTTGTTTCTATGCGATGGAAGAGAATTAAATTTAGAGTCCGCAGCCTGATCTGCCAGGAGTCTAATTTTCCTCTGTTAATAATGCCCTGGGCCAAGTCTATGCGGCCGGCAGGAGTGGTAGCGTAAATTTTCATCTTGCTTATCTGAGGACTTGTGTGACTCACCAAACCAAGCGCAGTCTGCCAGTCATGCTCAGTAAACCTGCTGAATCCTACTTCCCCCTTTAATTAGCAATCTTGACTCTCAAAAACAGAGTGCTGCCAAATGCCAGCCCCTCCCCGCCCCCAAAAAGGCTGGTGGACCATGCTTAACCTGGTAGGACTCAGTTTGCGCAATAACAGAAACAACATTTACAAGACTTGACTGTCATCTCTTGAAGTGCCCATTATCTGTTGACAGGACCCAAAAGCAAGGAAAGGCCACTGAAAATTATTTGAAATCCCTCCATTGTTACTCTCCTTCGGGTGGTCCCTCTCAGTTTCTTCATGGGGGTGTCCCTGAGCAAACGTGGGATAAAAATACAGCAGATAGGTAGTGCCATACTAAAAATAGCCTCTATTTCTAACTTTGGCTATGTGAGTTAATTACATTCCAAGTCACTGTACACTTTTTGATATCTAAAAGATTATGACTAAATTTTTTGATAACGGAAGGGGTGTGGAAATTTCCATCAAGTCCCCCTTTCTGTGGCAGACCCCTCTGCTGCTGTTCTTGAGGATCCCTGGGAGCATCATTTGGGGAGATCAGAGTTGCAGTGGGGGGAAGGGAGGCTAGAATGTTCTGTTCCATTGACAGAAGTGTCTTGTGTGAGTAGAAAAGTTAGTCTGGATCCAATCCAAGCCAATGAGACAGCTAGTTCTATCTGTTTCATATCCATACTCCACACCCCCAACGGATAACATCTTTTAAGGTAATTTGCAACTGGAAAACATCACAGAAGAAAGCTTAAACACTTGTTCTTCGGTGTCATTTTCCCAGTCTGATCATCCACAGATTCAGCGTTGTTTTTAAATTAGCAATCTGATCATAAATCACTTACTATCTCATCTAGTTAAATCTAACCAAGTTAGTACCATTTCATGTGAGAGATGGAATTTGTTCCACATCAAAAACTTGCATGTCAGAAAGAAAATGTCTAGCAGATACAGTCTGAACTGATTATACAACAGAAAAAAGCTGTACTTCCTTAGTGAAAACTTGGTTTTTGAAAAAAACCTAACATTGATGAAAGTGTTAATGTATTTTACATATAATTTATAAATGCGTTGGTCAAAATGCAATACTTATTTATTTATTTATTATTTTATTTATTTTAGACTTTTATTCCACCCTCCCTGCGAGCACGCCCAGGATAGATTACATCAGATAAAAACAGTTCATATATGGTTGTTGGGGGTTTTCCGGGCTGTATTGCCGTGGTCTTGGCATTGTAGTTCCTGACGTTTCGCCAGCAGCTGTGGCTGGCATCTTCAGAGGTGTAGCACCAAAAGACAGAGATCTCTCAGTGTCACAGTGTGGAAAAGATGTAGGTCATTTGTATCTACTCAGGAGGGGTGGGGTTGAGCTGAGTCATTCTGTAAGAGTTTCCCAGGGTGTGGAATGCTAATGGCGGGAGGCTTCACTGTAACCTGAGGAGGTTCTTTTGCATATGGATTGGTGCTTGATGTGCTAATCTTCTCTGCAGGGCTATTGTCGGGTGTGGAGTGTTTTGTTGGCCTGGTGTTTTTCAGAACTGGAGCCCATGCTCTGTTCATTCTTAAGGTTTCTTCTTTCCTGTTGAAGTTTTGCTTATGCTTGTGAATTTCAATGGCTTCCCTGTGCAGTCTGACAAAGTAGTTGGAAGTGTTGTCCAGTATTTTGGTGTCCTGGAATAAGATACTGTGCCCTGTTTGAGTTAGGCTATGTTCAGCCACTGCTGATTTTTCAGGCTGTCCAAGTCTGCAGTGTCTTTCATGTTCTTTTATTCTTGTCTGGATGCTACGCTTTGTGGTCCCGATGTAAACTTGTCCACAGCTGCAGGGTATACGGTATACTCCTGCAGAGGTGAGGGGGTCTCTGCTGTCTTTTGCTGATCGTAGCATCTGTTGTATTTTTCGGGTGGGTCTGAATACTGCTTGAAGGTTATGCTTTTCCATAAGCTTTCCCATCTGATCAGTAATTCCTTTGATATATGGCAAAAACACTTTTCCTGTAGGTGACTGTTTTTCCTTGGTTGTTTGATTCATCCTGGGTTTGATTGCTCTTCGGATTTCATTTCTGGAGTAGCCATTTGCCTGAAGTGCGTGGTTTAGATGATTAATTTCCTCATTGAGAAAGCGCGGCTCACATATCCGTCTTGCACGATCCACTAATGTTTTCATTATGCCTCTTTTCTGTCGGGGGTGGTGATTGGAGTTTTTGTGTAAGTACCGATCAGTGTGAGTTGGTTTCCTGTAGACCTTGTGACCTAACTGAAAGTTTGCTTTGCGGATGACCAAGGTATCCAGGAATGAGAGTTTTCCCTCACTTTCTTTCTCCATTGTGAATTGTATGTTCAGGTGGATGTTGTTGAGATGATTCAAAAACTCCCTCAATTCTTCCTCCCCATGGCTCCAAATGATGAATGTATCATCCACAAACCGGAACCATACACTGGGTTTGTGGGGTGCTGATTCTAGAGCTGTTTTTTCAAAATGTTTTTCAAACGTCAGGAACTACAATGCCAAGACCACGGCAATACAGCCCGGAAAACCCCCAACAACCATCGTTCTCCGGCCGTGAAAGCCTTCGACAATACACAGTTCATATACTTACATCATAAAAAATAGTTTAAAATCAACAACATCGTAACAATACAGTATAAAAACTAATATACATAACAGCAGCAACCAGTTAGCCAATTGGAGCAATCAATTCACCAATTGGAAGCAAGATGGTGGACAACTCTAAAAGGGAGGGTTCAGATCTTCTGTTCTCCTCTGTCCAGGCTGGCAGAGGCCTAGCCTAGGCCTGGCAGAACATCTCTGTCTTACAGGCCTGGCAGAAAGACAGTAGATTCTGCCAGGCCCTGGTCTCACTAGGCAGAGAGTTCCACCAGGTTGGAGCCAGAACTGAAAAAGCCCTGGCTCTGGTTGAGGTCAGGTAGGCCTCCCTAGGGCCAGGGACCATCTGTAGTTGTTTATCTCCTGATTGAAGTGCCCTCTGAAGCATATATGGGGAGAGGCAGTCCTGCAGATACGCTGGTCCCAGTCCGCATAGGGCTTTATAGGTTAATACCAAAACCTTGAATCTGATTCGATACTCCACTGGCAGCCAATGCAGCTGGCTCAATATAGGTGTTATATGTGTTCCGCTTGACTCTCACAATGACATGCGCTGCTGCATTTTGAACCAGCTGTAATCTCTGAACCAGAATCAAGGGATGCCCCATGTAGAGCACGTTACAGTAATCCAACCTAGAGGTGATCATTGCCTGAATCACTGTAGTTAAGTCGCGGGTCGAGAGGTAAGGGACAAACTGCCTGGTCCATCAAAGATGAAAAAAGAGGACCTGGCAACCACTGCAACCTGTGCCTCCATTTTCAGGGAAGCATCCAGGATCACCCCCAGGCTCCTAACTTTCAGAACTGGACCAAGCAGTGCCCCATCAAGGGTTGGGAGCTGGAGTCCCAAGCCTACACACCTGTGGCTCAAGTGTAGGACCTCCGTCTTCGTAGGATTCAATTTCAGCCGACTCTGCTTCAACCATCCAGTCACAGCCTCAAAATATGCTCTAGGACATCCAGGGCTGAGCTGGGCTGGCCATCCATCAGCAGATACAACTGGGTGTCATCCACATATTGGTGCCAACCAAGTCCAAAACTTCACACTAACTGGACAAGGGGGCACATGTAGGTATTAAACAATAATGGGGACAGTATTGCCCCCTGCGGGACACCACACACCAACAGGTGGCGGGATGACAAGTTCTCTCTTAGAACCACCCTCGGCCCCCAACCGTGGAGAAAAGAGACAGGCTCTGTGCAAACGACAAACATGTTATTTCCAAAATGTATAAGCCTTTATTGACATCTGAAACGGAAGAATTGTGAAAGATTGTATGGTAAAATGGGCTAAAAATTTTGGGTATAATATACTGATGGACCAGTGTGAAAACATGTGGGGTAAAGGGGCTCAAATTTACTTTGAGTTCCTCACCTAAAGAAAATGTTTATAAAATGATGTATCGGCGGAATATGTCTCCTAAGTAAAGGCATATCAAACAAATGTTGGAAATGTGAGTAACATAAAGGAACATTTTATCATCTTTGGGGGACTTGCCCTAAAGCTAAAAAATTTTGATCACAAATTCATAAGATACTACAAAAAATGTTGAAGATCAATATACAATTTAAACCAGAAGCCTTTTTGTTGGGATTAATGGATAAACAATTGGAAAATCCACATGGTATTTTATTTCTATATATGACCATGATGGCTAGGCTTTATATGCGCAAAAATGGAAAAGTACAGTATTGCCTTCAATTGAGGACTGGATTATGAAAATGGTGGAGTTAGTAGAGACGGCTAAACTTACAGCTCTGATCAGAGATAAAACATGGTCTGTTTTTATGGTTAACTGGGAGTGGAACCACAAGTGACGCCTGACACAGGTTGGACACTTGCCAGCTTCCCTCAAGTTTTGATGGGAAATGTAAGCAGCTTGGCGGAATGTTGGACAAGTGACAGTTGAAAAGTCCATTGGACAGCAGTCAGAGAGCCAAGCTGCAAGACCAGGACGCCTACATTTCCCATCAAAACTTGAGGGAAGCAGACAAGTGTCCAACCTGTGCCTTTTGCCACTTGTAGTTCCACTCTGGAACCCCCTTATTGACTTTCTGCATGAAACAAGGAAAAATGAACTGATGATTTGTGGTTTTGATTTTTAAGAAGATAAATTTGGGGAAAATAAATAGAAGGGGGGCAGTATTGGAAAAGGTAAATTTTGGAGATATTAAAACTAAAAGTAAAATGTTCGTTAAAATATGATAGGTGTTGTAGAGAAAAATGGAAAATGAAACATATTATTGTATTTTGTTATTTCTAATCTTTGTCTTTCTTTTTTGTATTTTTTCTCTACTTTTTTCTTTTATTTCTTTGCCCTTTTTACTGGGCTTTTAATCCTACTAATAAAATTAAAACATTCTCTCTCTCAAAAAAATAAAGTTTGTTTTCAACCAGGAAAAAAAAGAGAAAAGAGACAAAGCACTGTAAAGCTGTCCCTTGTATCCCCACATTGGCGAGGTGGTGGTGGGTCAGACTCAGAAGATCAGGGTCAACCATATCGAATGCTGCTGAAAGATCCAATAATATCACTAGCACCGATCCACCTCGATCCAGGTGCCTGTTAAGATTGTCTGCGAGGGCGACCAGCAGTGTCTCTGCCCCATGTCCCGGGTGGAAGCCGGACAGGAAGGAATCTAGGGCCGAGGTATCGTTCAGGAACCCCTGCAGCGATTCCACCACTGCTTAATTACTTATTCAACTAATTATTCTTTTATCATCCACCAGCCCTTGTTTCAAGTGACATACCAACAATCTAAAATGTAATGCATTCTCTTAGAAGTAAAACTCTTTTTTTTCCTTAGCATGTACTTGAATAAAGGGACTTCCTGACCACAGGGAATTGTGTTGTGAAGCAAATGGACACGCTCCCTCACCGCAGCCCACTTGCTTATGGTATCTAATCAAAGTGGTGCAATTTTCCATTGTCAAATGGAGTGCAGAATATTACTAAATGATGTCATGTTTCTATTAATTGATTAGATCGTGCTGGTGCAATAAAGAGTTCAAAATGTTGGCACAATAGGCCAGTCTTCCACTTTTCTTCATGGTCACTCCAGAAAAAGAGTGAGACACCAAGGCATTTAGAAGCTAATAGAATTGAAGACAGGCAGTCTGACTTTTGAATGGGTCACTTCTTTTATGGCAATCCTCACTTGAACTTATTGATTTCCAAGTTCCAGACAAATGGTGCATTTATTGAAAGATGCACAGTCATGCAGATACATTCCCACAAATCCGTCTTTTCAAATCCATTTCAGCTATTAAACTTGCCATGCTACATATTTTGATGCTACCTGCTTCTCTTCCTGCTGTGTCTTTATTTGACAGTTTTTGTAGAAATGTTGCTTCCTCTAATTTGGTACATGTTGTTCCCTGTATGCAAATGTCTGTGTGTCTGTGTACTTAAAGGGCTGGTTAATGTGGCATACATGTTTGTGAATTTCTAGCCTGATCTAAAGCTAATCATAAAACTGACAATAATTTATCCCATATTTTTGAAAAAATTATGGACCTGATCCTGTTGAAGTTGCATTGCAATGAGAGATATTTGAGCATACAATTAACTCTCCCGTTGCAATCAGTATGATAATACAAAAAATGTTGAAGATCAATATACAATTTAAACCAGAAGCCTTTTTGTTGGGATTAATGAATAAACAGTTGGAAAATCCACATGGTATTTTATTTCTATGTATGTCCATGATGGCTAGGTTTTTATATGCGCAAAAATGGAAAAGTACAGTATTGCCTTCAATTGAGGACTGGATTATGAAAATGACGGCATTAGGGGAGATGGCTAAACTTACAGCTCTGATCAGAGATAAAACATTGTCTGTTTTTATGGTTAACTGGAACCCCCTTATTGACTTTATGCATGAAACAAGGAAAAATGAACTGATGATTTGTGGATTTGATTTTTAAGAAGATAAATTTGGGGGAAATAAATAGAAGGGGGCAGTACTGGAAAAGGTAAATTTTGGAGATATTAAAACTAAAAGTAAAATGTTTGTTAAAATATGATAGGTGTTGTAGAGAAAAATGGAAAATGAAACATATATTATTGTTACTATGTCTTGGATCCTTGCTAATGCTATATCTTTAAACTCGTATATGTACCTTATGGTACTGTATTGAAATGTACTTACTTGATACTGATTGTACTAACCTTATACTGTGTAATCCGCGTTGAGTCTCAGTGAAAAAGGTGGACTATAAATGAAGTAAATAAATAAAATATTGTACCTACAAAAAGTGTCAGGTGAAATCCAGGCTTCCCCCAGTGTGATGAACATTGATTTCATAACTGTCCTCCTTGATTTTTTAGTTTCCATTCTAAAAGGGCAAAACTCCATTTTGTCAGCCAGAAAAACCAATCAGACTAAGATTTATGTGTATTTCTTGTCTGTTCCCTAACGCCCTCCTCCCCCTCCCCAACACACAATGCTTCTATCTTTTGCCCAATCAATCTTAAAATACCTCTTCATGTTTTGGAGGAAATTGGTTACATTGGTTTCCCCTCCGTGTAATGCTCAATTGACAAATTAACCAAGTGGGGTGTCAAGTGGAAATTCTACCCTTCCAAATCATATCAATCAACTCCATTTAGCATGAGAACTGAAACCTTGGATCAACACAAAAACTTCCCGGAGGGGTTTTTCTCAAGCCCTACCTCTGGCTTTTTATAACTTTAAAGGTTCAGCCTGTATCTTACTGCCCCATTCATCAATATTCCAGCCAAACAAGCCTTCCTTTGACTTAAGTAGTTCTTCCACTTGCAGGAGAGCAACTGAAGTTGGAGGAAGGTGTCTTCAGCAAGACAAAGGTTCTAGACTTTGCTGACCGCAGTGGTAGTATATGGCCCACCCAGCGGTTTCCACCACTATGAATAGATGGGTTCCCTCTGCACAGTATGAGATCCGGTGTTTAAAAGGAGGTGGTATTGGGACTCTTTCTTCTTTCAGGTTTGCTATATCCAGCTAGTAGAAAGTGGCAGCACCATAGGGATACCACTGCTCCCGAGCCCAGAAACCATATGACTAAAGTAATTGTTTAGCAATCTGAAATGATCCAAACAACAGCTTTTGTTTGAATTTTCATAAAATCATAGAATCATAGAATCATAGAGTTGGAAGGGGCCATACAGACCATCTAGTCCAACCCCCTGCCCAGTGCAGGATCAGCCTAAAGCATCTCTGACAAGTATTCATCCAGCCTCTTCTTGAAAACTGCCAGTGAAGGGGAGCTCACCACCTCCCTAGGCAGCTGATTCCACTTTTGAACTACTCTGACTGTGAAAAAGTTTTTCCTAATATCCAGCCGGTACCTTTGTGCGTGTAGTTTTAGCCCATCACTTCGCGTCCTATCATCTGCTGCCAACTGGAACAGCTCCTTGCCCTCCTCCAAATGACAGCCTTTCAAATATTTAAAGAGAGCAATCATGTCCCCCCTCAACCTCCTCTTCTCCAAACTAAACATTCCCAAGGCCCTCAGCCTTTCCTCGTAGGGCTCAGTCTCCAGACCACTGATCATTCTCGTCGCTCTCCTCTGCACCCTCTCGATTTTGTCCACATCCTTTTTGAAGTGAGGCCTCCAGAACTGCACACAATACTTCAGGTGTGGCAGTATAGAGAGGGGCTATGACCTCCTGCGATTTTGACGCTATGGCCCCTTTGATATAACCCAGGATTGAATTAGCCTTTTTTGCCACCGCATCACACTGACTGCTCATATTTAGTTTACAGTCCACTCTTACCCCAAGATCCCTTTCATATATACTACTGCTCAGAAGTGTATCCCCCATCCAGTATTTGTGCTTTCTTTATTTAAACTATAAACTATACACCATAACATAATAAACAATAAACATAGAGAATAAGAAAAAAACACACAAATCTAAACATGACACACTAACAATACAAACAACAGCTTTTAAGAAGCAGGAAACTGAAATACATAGGTGGCATTTCATAAGACAACAAAAATAGGTTTCTTTAAAAGTAGAAATACCTCTCAAATTCATAACTGATGTGCTCCTCAGAGTCCAAGTTTAGATGATAATGCTCTGTAGTTGCCAAATTCAGGTTAGAAAATTCCTTAATATTTGGAAGTGTCGCTTGGGGAGGTTGGGATTTGGAGAGAGAAAGGAATTCACTGGGGATATGATGCTATAGAGTCTACCCTCTGCAGTGGCTTTTTCCTCCAGGATAACTACTCTTTGTAGTCTAGGGATCAATTTTAATTCTAAGAAAACTCCAGGCTCCACCTGGAAATTAGAAACCCCATAAAACAATCCCATTCAATACAAATTCAGGGAACTGGTTCAGAATGCACGTGTAGGAAGCCTGCAAAAACTCTGGTTTGTCTCTGAGCTCTCACAGCCCTTAGGTGTTAACAGCTTCAGCTACCCCAAGCTTGTGTGAGGGAGAACAGCTCAAGGCCATTCAGGAACACGTTCCATGTAAAATGGTATTGCACCCTACATTTTGCAAGAAATATAATAATATTGGGAGGTGGGCTCTTTAAGCATATCTTACTATATAATTGAGTAAGCATATTTCAAACAACTCACTTTATACTCTGGTGCACCACCAGGGGGCGCTGCCATGGAGGGAAGTCTAGGCAAGGCATCATGTCCCTCCAGAAAATGTAGTACAACAACCACTAAGAACGGATCCCACTAGAATCACAGTAAACAAGAAGTGGCAATCCATAGGAATCCCTTGACAAGCAATATTACAAAATGTACAAAAACCTTCTCTTCTGTTATCAATAAATATATATAATTACACATAAATACAATCACAAACAATAAATTTCATTATTTCATCAACAGTGTCTGAGTTTCATTTAATCCAATCAATAAATACAAACTAGTTATCTATTGTCCCCCCCAACATTATTCAAATCTGGAGGGTCTTCACAGGGTTATATCGCCTGCTGAACCTCTTACACAGTGTAATATACAACATGGCATTTACAATATAGCAATTGCTGAACATCCGTGGACGACTGAAATAGCCAGTTCGCACATGCAGGACAACGATGCATCAGATGTATCACAGACACCTAGCTTGGTAAGGACAGAGCCCTCCCGAACCGTTGTGTCCTAAGTTCAGTCTCTGTCCAAAAGGGGAAATTGCAGTTAGCTCCAAGATGCTGGGCAACTCTCCGCCGTGGTGAACACCCGACGTGGTTCGCCCAAAGTTGGCAACGAGCCTGCTAGCATTTGGCAATGCTCGTTTCGTGTCCCTTCTTCAAAGCTATATTACCGATTTTGGAGAAATCAGACGTTTTTCAGCTGCTTAACTCATACATGGACTATTGCCTCGCCTCCAGTGATCAGGCTATGGGTCAATAGCCTGATCAGGCTATCTAGAGTGAAATCAAACTTAGAAAAGAATTCCGCCCAGCGGAGTTGCTTAGCATTAAGGCGTCGGGGCGTTCTGAGCACTTCTAAGTTTTTGTGATCAGTCCAGACCTGAAAGGGATGTCATGCCCCCTCCAACCAATGGCGCCAAGAATCAAGGGCAATTTTAACCGCAAACGCTTCTTTTCCCCACATACTCCAATTCCTTTCTGCTTCTGTAAACTTTCTGGACAAATATGCACAGGGCCGTACCTGACCACTTTCCCCTTTTTGCATGAGGACGGCTCCAACAGCAGAGTCACTGGCATCCACTTGTACTGTGAATGTTTTATTCTCATCGGGGTGTTGTAGAACCGGCTTGGTAGTAAACCGATCCTTCAGCGTTTCGAATGCTAGCTGACAGCTTGGGGTCCAAAGGAGTCGGGCCGTGGGTTTGGCTGTTTGCTCCCCCCTCCCTTTTGTCTTAAGTAATTCCGTAAGGGGGAGAGCTATCTGGGCAAAGCCTTCAATGAACTGTCTGTAAAAATTAGCAAAGCCCAGGAACGATTGTAATTGTTTGCGGGTGGTGGGCGCTTGCCACTCTTGCACTGCTTTGACCTTTGCTGGGTCCATTTTTAGTCCTTGGCCTGATATGCGGTAGCCTAAACAGTCCAATACTTTTTTGTGAAATTCACATTTGGACAGCTTGACTGGGAGCTTGTGGCGCATCAGGGTGGCAAGGACTTTCCGGACTAATTTTACATGTGCTTCTTTATTTTCCGAATAAATAAGCATGTCATCAAGGTAAACAACAACTCCTTTGTACAAAAATTCATGTAGGACCTCATTTATCATTGACATGTAAACTGAAGGGGGCCCAGATAAGTCAAATGGCATGACCAAATATTCATATTGCCCTAAGGGGGTATTGAACGTGGTTTTCCATTCATCCCCCACCCTTATTCTAACATGAAAATATGCATCTTTGAGATCCAATTTTGAGAAGATCTTACCCTGCACCACTTCACTTAGCAGGTCACGGATTAACGGGATCGGATAGGCGTTGGTCATAGGCACAGCATTGATGCCTCGAACGTCTGTACACAGTCGGAGCCCCCCATCCTTTTTCTTCATGAACAACATAGGAGCTGCATGTGGGGAGCTAGCCGGGTGAATGAATCCTCTCTCCAGATTCTTGTCTATGAATTTTCTGAGTTCTTGTCTTTCTGCCGGAATCATGGAATATAACTTTCCTTTGGGGAGCTTCTTTTCTGGGATTAATTCGATAGCACAGTCCAAGTTTCGGTGCGGCGGCAGGCTATCCACCTCCTCCTCACTAAAGGGGAGGGATTAAACTCTGGAGGGATTAAACTCAGTTCTTCAGCGGTTAACAGAGCAACCTCTGAATTCGTGGGGGCTATCACACCCCATTCTGCTTTCCAACTGTGTTTTTGGCAATATTCCGGATCAAATACTATCATTCCTTTGGCCTAGTTGATGTAGGGATTGTGATCCCACAACCACCTACTGCCCAAGATGAGTGGGTATTTGGCTGCTTGGCTTACAATAAAAGGACGCACTTCCCAATGTTTGCCCATGTCTGTGGGCACTTGTTCTGTTTCTAGAACCGCTGGGTTCATATTAGAGCCATCCATTTGTTCAAAGACAATTGGGACTTTCAGTTCATGCATTTCTAGACCCAGTCCGTTTACTAACGCTGGTGCTATAATATCCCGGGAGCATCCTGAGTCAATTAAGGCTTGGACTCAAATGTGGGTCCCCCTCTTAGGATTTACTAGCATAACGGGAACAAATAATATGGCCCCTCTTTCTCTCACCTCCTCCGGGGTGGTCTTCTCCTTGATCTGCCATTGGGGCCTCTTCACGACAGATCCATCTCGTTTCCCGATAGCGGGCTGAGCTCATCGGCCTCCGAGATCTGTGCTTCAAACTCCATGCACACTTCTTCCGTCTCCAAGATGGTTTCTGAACGCCCCTTCTCAGGTAAACCCCAGCCTCTGCTGGATCGTAGGGCTGGAGTGGGATGCGCTGGGGGCGCCGGCGCTTGCCTCCGAAGAGGGCATTGGGCTGCAAAATGCCCACTGTCTCCGCATTGGAGGCATAGTCCTTGTCTCCATCTCGTCTCATGGGCTCCTCTCGCAGCGGGAGCACCCCGTCCTCCCCGCTGACTTGGCGGTGCTCTTCGGGTCCCCGTGGCCTGTTGTTGCTCCACCATTCGAACAACTTGGGTGTGATTCTCCAATTCGCAAGCCAGTTGTATCCACCCCAGAAGCGTTTGTGGATTATCTTGCATTAGCGCCCTGTCCGGTAACCTAGGGTTCATCCCGTTCCGAAAGAGTACAATTTTGGTTCCTTCCTCTTGATGTGGACACTTGGCTGCCAACTGGCGGCACTTGGCTGCATAATCTCTCACTGACTGGGACCCTTGCCGCAAGGTTTGCAGTTCCGTGCGGGCCCATTCTCCTTCTAGAGGGTCTTCGTATTGGGCTCTGAGCGCGGCAATAAAGGCTTGCAGACTTCCCAGCTCTGGGGGCCCTGTATAGTAGAGGGTTACATACCACTCAGCTGCTATGCCTTCCAGGTGGGCCGCGAGGTGTATCACTCGACTTTCTTCATTGGGGAATAGATAACCCCATTGATTGAAGAATTGTAGGGCTTGTACTACAAAGAACCCCAATTTGTGAGGGTCCCCATCGAAGGTAGCTTCCAGCTTAATCCATCCCATCGGAAGTTCACCCTCACTGGCTCCTCCCAAGCCAACCGGTTGGGCAGGTTGTTGTTGCGGCGCAGGAGGTATACCTTGGGGACTTGGCTGAACCGGTGCAGGTCTTTGTAGCGCTCCTGGAGCAACCGGACGCGGCTGAAGTGGAGGTGGAACAGGGAGTCTCCCTGGTGGCCCTACTCCCCCTGGTCCTGGTTGTGGCAGTGGCGCCGGCCCTCTAGGTTGAGGTACTGCTGCCGCAGGAATGGCAGGCCCTGGTCCCGTAGGGGCCGCTCCTCCGGTGGTAGGAGCCGAGGGGCACCCTGCTGGAGGGACTCCTGCTGCTCGTCCCTGGGGAGCTACCCCTCCTTGCGCACCATTTGCGGCGGGTGCGACTCCTCCCGGTGGCGGTGGCAACAGGAGTGGTGGGCCTTGCGCGGGCGGGGCGGCCAGTCTTGCGTTGCCCCTGGCCGCTGCTAGTTCAAGCAACTGGTGTAGTCCCTCTGGGGCATGGGCACCGGTGCATCCCGCACCTTCCTCCCCTTGGACTAGCAACACAATCAAATAGGTGGCTTGTGCTAAATCTGCTCGCATCGCGTCCATTTGTGCTTCTAAGGCTTGGCAGCGGTTCTCCTCCTCTACGTTGAGATCTGGCTGCATCTCTTCCTCTCTGGGCTGCTGGAGCAAGCTCTCCTCCCAAGCTCTCTGTTGGTCGGCTCTCTCCACCGCTTCCTCCATGGCTTGGGCTCCTTGCAACTGGGTTTGCGGACCAGACGTCGCAGTTGCCCCCGAGGGGACTTGGTCCGACATCTCAGTCGCACTGGCCACCCAACTCTTTGCAATTCCAGTCACTGCAAGTATTCCATACTGCATTACTCGGGCTCATTGGTTTGCACCGTCCCTCTGCCCCTCTTCGCCAGGAGCTGCCGGCTCTCTCCTCATAGCTCCAGCTGGTTCAGCTTCCTCGCTGCCCCAGCCCAGCTTCGAGCGCAGCACCTCCCAGTCCGGGAGGCCCCCCTCAACCCAGTAGTCCCGGGGCTGGGGGTCGACTCGGAGGGCTTTCCAGCCCCCTGGGCCTTCAAGCATAGAGCGGGAGAACGTGCTGCCGGCTAGTCGTTCCTGAGCATCCCGGGGCCTCAGATCCCACTGCCAGGACTTAGGCAATGATATTCGCGGGGGGATTCCTCTTCCCATGCTGACTTTCAGCCAGGCCCCCTCTCTGAACGCTCTGTCCTTTATTATTATTATTATTATTATTATTACTACTACTACTACTACTACTACTACTACTACTACTATTATTATTATTATTATTAAATATCTAACATTAAAAAACTACAGAAGACTACAAAAGTATAAAGGGGAGGGGGGGGAAAGGGAAGGGAGAACTGGGAAAAGGGAAAATCAACATACAAACAACAAACACTACACTACATGTCTTGTATTCCCTTCATGCTGCAATTTTTCTTAAAAGTTAACTTTCTAATATGCTATCAGATTGGTAGGTTTTATACAATACAGATTATATTCAGGATCAGGACTTCTTCCCCCCCCCCCCTTGCGTCTCGGTCTCAATTCTCTCTGCGCAGCTGGAGCAGCTGCGCCCACTCTTTCCTCCCCCCCACTTTCCCCTTCAGACTTCGAACTTTCTTCCTGCTGAAACTCCTGATGGTTGAACAAAAAGTCTGTCAGCTGCGCGTCCGATGTGATCTTGTAAGTTTGATCTTTATATCTGAACCAGACGCCTTCTCGAAACAGCCATTTATATTTTATATCACATTTCCTCAAGAAAGCCGCAAGTCCTTTATACTTAAATCTTCTTTTATGAGCCAAAAATGGAACATCCTTCAATATATTGCCCAAATAATCCAAGTCCACATTATACGAATTGTCTAAGATGGTGTCCCGAGTCTTCTTAGATGAAAAGTCAATAATAATCTCACGAGGCAGCTGCCGCTTCGTTGCATACTTTGAAGATGTCCGCCGGACTTCCAAAATATCATTTTTTATCTCTTCTTTAGTTGCCTTTGCGAATGGCGCCAAAAGTCCAGACACCAAATCTTTTACATTTTCACTTTGCTCTTCTTTTACATTTTGAGGACGCAATACCGTTTGGGCACGGTCCACTTGTAATCCTATTATTTGATTCTCCAAGAGCTTCACTTCCTTACTTGTTGCTTTCATTAGTACTGCGTTCTCGTGCGCAGACTGCTATTTCTTTAATGGCTTTCACCTCGCTCTCCACTGAATCAAACTTCTGCCCCATTTCATTCAGTTTCGCTACAAAGGGCTGCACAGCATCGAAAACTGCTTGTCTCACCAACTCTTCCAAAGTTTCCCCCTTCCCCTGTAACGTCGCCATCACCGATTTACTCATTGCTGGGCTCTGCTTTCTCGTCGCCATCTTAGGGTGGGGGGGACGCCAACTAAGTTCCAAAACTTGGTGCAGGGGAAGAAGTCTGCGCCTTTTTAGCTTCAATTCCCACCGATCCTTCACATAAGCTTAAAAATCAGAAGGGATTCGCTTACTTACAGGTCTTCACCTTAAATCTGCTTATTGCCGTTCTCCATGGCCCGGCAGCACACACGGTGCTGCGCACGTCTGCCGGCCTCCGTTGGAGCAAGCGGGCAATTTACCCCCTGCATTACTTCCAGGGGGTTCTTCCCGCGGCGCCCCGGATCCAGGCTCCCTCACTGGGAGTCCTGGGGGTTAACCCTCGCGGGTCAACCGCCCAGTCAGGCTGCTCAGACAGTTCCCCCCGGACCTGCGGAGAGGAACATCTGACATGGCCGGGAAAACGAAACCGAATCTCTGAACGCTCTGTCCTGATTGGTACCACCGTCAGGGAAAGTAAGTGGTCCCACACCCTCTCGTCCAGGAACAGACGGGTCTGTCGGATTCACTCCGGTATCCATCCTTCCCAGGTGAGGGGTTGAGGGAGTTGAAAGAGGATTATCAACAAAATGTCAGACTATGGAATCCCAGTTATCTAGAGTTCGTCTCCCCCCCCCTTCTGCAAGAAGCACAGGGTCTCTTGGTTTCAAAAGGTTTATTGGAAGATTATGCTCAGGATACAGGGGTCCATGATCCAAGAACTTGAGGCCCTTGGCTGAACCAAAGCTTTGTTGAGAATGCCACACAAGATGAAAGTAACAACACTTCAAACACCCCTTCCCAGCCTCCCCCCTTAGTCCTGTCTAGAAGGCCTGGGAAGGCAAGGACGTCAAGGTTGGCCGGGCTGATTCATTCATTCCCATGGATATAGGCGGCCTGGGCAGCACCTGGGCCTGGAGGGAGAGAACTAAATAACTACAGA
Organism: Eublepharis macularius; assembly: GCF_028583425.1. NCBI lineage: Eukaryota > Metazoa > Chordata > Lepidosauria > Squamata > Eublepharidae > Eublepharis > Eublepharis macularius. The sequence goes on from NC_072792.1 coordinate 7,272,521, forward strand.
TTATAACAGGAGAACATGGCGTAGCTGTGGCTTGAGAACTGACATTCTGATACCCACCCACCCCTTCACCAGCTGGAATTAGTGACAGAGAAGGAGTGAATCCCGCCTGCCTGCTCTCCCCCTTCTAGTGCCTATGGTATTTTCCCCTCACAATGGGCATTGTTGCTTTCCTTTACATCCATTCCAATTTGTCCACATTTTTTTTAAAATGAGGCCTCCAGAACTGCATTCTGCTTTTAAAAAAGTGGAATTTTATTGATTTATCAAAACATTTATGCCCCATCTCTTTTTTAGAAATAAATACCCAGAGTAGCTTACAATATTAAAATCCATACCAAACAGTTAAAACTACATAACAGCTGTTTAAAACATACAAGCACTGGGGACAAGATGGAATTAAAGAAATAGGAAAGGTTAAGAAACCAATAGTTCCTGCCTGGGTGTAGAAATGTGCAGAAATACTTACTTCTGACATAAGCTCAAAGTATACGACCAAGTTATTAAGTTTTGCAAATAAAGAAAATGCTGACAAGCCCTTTGTCAGGTCCAGTATGTTTCTAAACTGTACTGACTCCATTTTCTAATGCTTCTAGTGTTTAAGTGCTTTCTCCCCAGGTGCACCAGTTCCCAGGCAGCATTCCCACCAGAGGAGATTGTTGTGTCTAACCCAGTTCCACCAAGCATTGGCCTTGAAGGAGAGCAGCTTCCCAGGACTGAAAGATGTTGTTTTGAGAACTGTGGGGGGAGGCTGTTCCAGATGGGTATTGTTACTCTGTATCCTATGCTTGCTCTTCATTGGTAACAATGATCATGTACCATCCTGAGTCTCCTATTCAGGACAGTGGACTATAATGGACCTTTTCTGCAATAAAACTTCCTTTGCTAGACATTGGACTTATTCTTGCTTCTAAAGGGAATCTGGCAGAGAGTACCTTATCTAGCCACAGTCTGACATTTTGTTACCAATCTTGTCTGAGTCGGGCCCAGCGGAATCCAAGGTTGTCCCGGACAGGGATCCTTTGTTCGAGCCGTATGTGTCTCCCGACAAACAACCCGTACAAGCCCAAGACTCCCAGGAGCTGGGAGCAGCCGGGAATGGAACCGAAGTCTCCACTTCCACCCCGCCTCTCATCGACCTCAGTGCTCGGGTCGAGACCGAAGCCGACCTCGGGGCAAGGCCGAAAGCGACCGCTCTCCCCTTGATTTCGGTACCCACCCCGTCGGAGTGGGGTGCCAGACCCAGAGAAACTAGAGAGCGTCGTGTAGGTGGGCTCCATCCTCGAGTTTCTATGGAAAGGCGCCGAAGCCTAGGAACCGTCCTGGAGCTAGACAGCAGCCAATCATGGAATTATTGGAACAGGACGCTCGAGCAGACGGAAGAGGACACGTCTCGCCGCGGCGCCCTGAGTTGGGATTACTCCGAACTTGCTCCGTGGAAAGAGCCAACGGAAGTCCCTGAACAAAGTTGGGAGCAGATACAAGGTCGCACCTATGCGGTGGATACCAGCATCTCGGCCGTAACGGGCATGGCCAAGGGGATCCTAGCCGCGAGATCGAGAGTCGTCCAAGGGGACCCTCCTCCTTGGGGCCCCTTGTCCCCGGTGAGTGCAACGAATGAAGCTTCCACGAGCGAACAACCGGGGGCGAGTCGTATGCAACAGTTAGAAGCTAAACTGATGGATATGGAAGAAAGTTTAGCTCGTGCCATCCATTTAATTTCGGCAATGGGAGCAGGGGAAAGATTATCCCCTGAAGAGATGGCGATACAGATAGCTACCCTTCAAAGTGTCATATCCTATCCGGTGGAGGATGCCCAACAGCAGCCGTCACCTACCGGCGAAGGGGGCACCTATCTGGGCGAATCGGGAGAGCAAACCGAGGAACTTCCCGAGCAGCAAGAAATTCCACCGAGAAGGGATGACTCGGTTGAGCCACCCGGAGAGACCCCCACCGAACAACCTAACCAGGAAGGGGATGCGCCCCCAGATGAGACTCCCGTGGAGAGGCCTACAGAAGGTGACGAAAAGCCAAGTGATACACCGGTGATACCCCCTCTTACTTCTCCTATAGCGGTCCGGCCGGACCAAGAGGGAGCCCCGCGTCAACCGCCAAACACTGTCCCCGTCGGCCAACCTACGGGAGAAGGTCCAATAGCGCCCAGAGGCCAGCCGCTGCTTCCTAGATTGACGACGCCCGGAGGGGCAAGCCCGCGCGGCCTTCCACCTACTCACCCCTCGCCGCTGCGGCCCCTCTTACCTCGACCGCAGCTCACACCGGTGCAGCAGCCTCAGGACCAGCCCGTCTTGCCACCCCCGAACCAACCGGGACGGCCTGCACCACTACGACCCCTCCGACCGCCTCCGCAGCGGCCGATCCCAAATCAACCACACCAACCTACTCCACCTCGACAGCCACCGCCAACGCCTCCGGTGTTACCCGCTAGACCGAGGATACCGCCACCTGCTCGCCCGCCATTGCAGCCGCCGGCCCAGCCAAGGCCAACCCCGCCAGCGCAACCACGACAACCTCCGCCCGCACCACCAGGTCAACCCCAGCCGGCACCGCCGGCTCGACCGCCGCCAGCACAGCCGGCACCGTTGCCCCTACCGAGGCCCCAGTTACCTCCGCCTGTGCCTCAGGGACAACTAGAAATGCCGATGGACTTTTACCCAGTGCCTGCTCCGAGACAAGACCTCCCGATGGGCTGGGTAAAGCTGGAAGCCACCTTCGATGGGGACCCCTCCAAACTGGGATTTTTCTTAGTACAAGTGGTACAGTTTTTCAACCGTTGGGGGCACCTATTCGGCAGCGAGGCCAGTCAAATCGAACATCTCGGATCTCGTCTACAGGGCAAGGCAGCAGACTGGTATGTAGGACTATACAATGTCGAGGCCCCAGAACTTGATACTCTCCAGGGGTTGGTGGATGCTATTCGAGCCCAATATGAAGACCCCTTAGAGGAAACTAGGGCCCGAACAGAACTGCAAGCCATCAAACAAGGCAGCATGACAGCAAGAGACTATGTTACAAAATTCCGACAATTAGCAGCCAAGTGCCCCAGGTGTGAGGAGTCCACCAAAATTATCCTGTTCAAACAAGGCCTTAACCCGAGACTTTTGGACAGAGCCCTCATGCAAGACAATCCCCCTACGCTGTTAGGGTGGATCCAACTTATTTGTGAAGTGGAGAATCGCATATTAGAAGTCCGTTTGGTTGAACAACAACAACAAACGGGACAAAGAAGACCATTAACCTTACAGAGGGCGGCACGGGGAACTAGCTACGCCACCCGTGGAGCGAGAGATGCTAGATGGCAACAAGGGCTGTGCCTGCATTGCGGACAGGCTGGTCACTTTGCAGCACAATGCCCTTACCGGCCTGTGCAAAGACCTCCGCTCCAACTACGCCGTCCAACTCCGGCTCAGTTTTCTGCGCCCCAACGCCCGACTCCAGCACCCCGGGCGAATAGAGGTCGCGGCACTTCCCAAAGGCCAGCCTCAGAGAGAGGGTTGGAAGCGGAAGAAGTCATGGAATATGATCCCGCTTCCCCAACCGCAGAAGTCAATCCAGAAAGTCCCCAGTCGGGAAACGAAATGGATCTGTCGTAAAAGGACCCAAACGACAGATCCACCAGAAGCCCGTCCCTGCACGGGACCGGCCACCTGGGTCCATTTTATTCATGCCAGTGACTCTACTCAACCCTGAGAGGAAGATGCACATTCGGGTGCAAGCCCTTATTGACTCGGGCTGCTCAAGAGACATTATCGCCCCTGCGTTAGTCAATGGACTAGTCCTACCAACCCGGGATTTACAAAATCCAGTAATCTTTGAACAAATGGATGGTACCAATATGAATCCTGTAACAACGGAGACCATCCCAGTAATCACGGGCATGGGGCAACATTGGGAGAAGAGGTCCTTTGTCATCAGCTCTACTGCCAAGTACCCGTTAATTCTAGGCAGTAGATGGCTATGTGATCACAACCCCTATATAGATTGGGCACAAGGATGTATTACCTTCAGTCACACCAACTGTAAAAATCACCGTTGGAATCAGAACTGGGGCGACGATCCAACGCATAAAGAAAAGGCCCTTCTCACCCAAGAAGAAGTCAGCCAAATACCCGAACCGTACTGGCCCTTTCTAAAGGCTTTCTCGGAGGAGGAAGCGGATACTCTACCCCCGCACAGACGTACGGATTGTGCGGTAGAAATTTTACCCGGAGCCTCACTGCCCAAAGGACGGCTCTATCCCATGAGTCTCCATGAACGTGAAGAGCTTCGAAAATTCATTGACACCAACCTCCAACGCGGATTCATACGCCCGGCCACCAGCCCCCACGCCGCTCCAGTCCTCTTCGTGAAAAAGAAGGATGGCGGACTCCGACTGTGTACTGATTTCCGAGGGTTAAATGCGGTATCCACAAACAACGCCTATCCTATACCGCTCATCCGAGACCTTCTCAACGTCGTGGCCCAAGGTAAGATCTTTACAAAATTAGATCTAAAAGATGCTTACTTCCACGTTCGTATTAAGGCAGGGGATGAGTGGAAAACGGCTTTTAATACGCCCCTCGGACAATATGAATACTTAGTTATGCCTTTTGGTTTGACGGGAGCCCCATCCGTATTCATGTCCATGATAAACGAAATTCTACACGAATTTCTGTACAAAGGGGTGGTGGTGTACCTTGATGATGTGTTAATTTACTCAGACAACGAGGAGGAACATATCCAAACCGTACAGAAAGTATTAGCCACCCTGATGGAAAATAATCTGCCCATCAAGTTGTCCAAATGTGAATTCCATAAAACCGAACTTACTTACCTCGGGTATTGTATCTCCCAAGAGGGTCTGAAAATGGATCCAGCCAAAATACAAGCGATCCAAGACTGGCAAACACCCACCACCCGTAAAGAACTGCAATCCTTCCTGGGTTTTGCCAACTTCTATAGGGATTTCATAGCAAACTTCGCCCAAATCACGCTCCCTTTAACAGACTTGCTAAAAACCAAAGATAAAGGGGACCAAGCTAAGAAACCATCTTCCAAACTGCTATGGACCCCCGATTGCCGGGCGGCCTTCGAATATTTAAAAAAGCAATTTGTAACGGAACCCGTCCTCTCCCACCCCAACGAACAAACCCCTTTCATAGTGCAGGTCGACGCCAGCGATACAGCGATTGGGGGAGTTCTGCTGCAGAAGGGGGAGGATGGGAGGCTGCGGCCTTGCGCTTTCTTGTCTAAAAAGTTTTCGGAGGCGGAAAGAAATTGGAATGTGTGGGAGAAGGAGGCCTTTGCAGTAAAGGCAGCCCTCACTAACTGGAGACATTGGCTGGAGGGGGCGCGATACCCTTTCGAGGTCTGGACGGACCACAAGAATTTGGAGGCCCTCCGAAGCCCGCGCAGACTGAATGCTAAGCAATTGCGATGGGCGGAATTCTTTTCCAAATTCAACTTCACTCTAAACTATCTCCCGGGCAAAACTAACTTTTTAGCGGACGCCCTATCGCGCATGCCCCAACACAAGAGCAAAAGGGAGGAGACTGTCGACACTGTATTCTCACCTACGCAACTTGGGGGCGTGGTGACCACTCGCAGTCGGGCCAAGCTGCCCCTCCCGGCTAACCAAGAATGGAAATCGAAACTCAAAACTGAAGTAGAGAAAGAGGGGGATAGGGCTCCACGAAACAAACTAACCCAATCCCCACACGGGGATTGGCTAGCTGGGAGCAAATTTTATGTCCCAAACAGCCTCAGGCTGGAGATCTTACAGCGCTGTCATGACGCTCCCACTGCTGGACATTATGGGTATTTGAAAACTTTACACCTGATCCAGAGACAATTTTGGTGGCCGGGCATGCGCAAAGACATTTCCCAATACGTTAGTTCCTGCCCTATTTGCCTCAGCGCCAAAACCAGGAAAGGGAAGCCTCCGGGTCTCTTACAACCCTTGGAGACACCAAACAGACCCTGGGAAGTAATATCTATGGACTTTATCACTGATCTGCCTATCTCTAAAGGACATAATAGTATCTTAGTTGTGGTAGATCTGTTCTCCAAGCAAGCTCATTTTATCCCTTGCACTGCTATACCCTCCGCTCGAAAACTAGCGGATTTGTTTCTAAAACACATTGTAAAATTACATTCCTTTCCGTCCAAGGTGATTTCGGATCGCGGCGGACAGTTCGTTGCCAACTTCTGGCGGGAGCTTTTGAAAATGTTGAATATTGAGCAAGGCCTCAGTTCAAGCCACCACCCACAAACCGACGGGCAATCCGAAAAAACAAATCAAATATTAGAACAATTCCTTCGTTGTTACATCAATTTTCAGCAAGATAATTGGGTGGACCTCCTCCCTTTGGCCGAGTTCTCATATAACAACAGTGTACACGCTTCGACGGGAGAGGCCCCCTTCAAAATTGTCTACGGAGCCCACTTCAACCCCTTCCCGTTGGACGCACCCCCTCTCCATTCCTCAAAATTGCCAGATGTGTCTTCATGGTGGGGGGAGGCGGCACAGCAATGGACTCTCATTAAAAAACACCTCGAAAAAGCCAAACTGGATTACAAAAAATACGCAGACCGCCATCGTGTGGCCGAATGGGAATTACAACCCGGAGATCATGTATATATTTCCACAAAAAATCTGAAACTAGCTCAAACAAGCCGCAAACTCGCTCTAAAATTCCTAGGACCTTTTCCTGTGCGCAAGATAATAAATAAAGTGACTGTTGCTGTAACTTTGCCCAAGAACTTGCGCCATGTGCATGATACGTTCCATGTCAGTCTTCTGAAAAGAGCTCCCACCGACAACAAATGGCACGTCAAAGCTCCACCCATTCCAACTTTGATTGACGACCAAATACACTATGAGGTACAACAAATCTTGGACTCTAAGCTCAAACGAAACCAGCTTTTTTACCTCATTCGCTGGAAGGACTTTGATTCTGGTTACGATGAATGGGTGAACTCTGCACATGTTCATGCTCCTAGATTAACCAAAGCTTTTCATACTCGCTATCCATATAAGCCAGGGGGGGATCTATTTTAAGGGGGGCAGAATGTCAGGTCCAGTATGTTTCTAAACTGTACTGACTCCATTTTCTAATGCTTCTAGTGTTTAAGTGCTTTCTCCCCAGGTGCACCAGTTCCCAGGCAGCATTCCCACCAGAGGAGATTGTTGTGTCTAACCCAGTTCCACCAAGCATTGGCCTTGAAGGAGAGCAGCTTCCCAGGACTGAAAGATGTTGTTTTGAGAACTGTGGGGGGAGGCTGTTCCAGATGGGTATTGTTACTCTGTATCCTATGCTTGCTCTTCATTGGTAACAATGATCATGTACCATCCTGAGTCTCCTATTCAGGACAGTGGACTATAATGGACCTTTTCTGCAATAAAACTTCCTTTGCTAGACATTGGACTTATTCTTGCTTCTAAAGGGAATCTGGCAGAGAGTACCTTATCTAGCCACAGTCTGACACCCTTTCTGTTTTGATAGTGTTGGTAATTTCCTGTTTTAACACATGTGAAATTGCCAGGTCTGCTTTTTATTCTCTGCTGTTAGGAAGGCAATTACACAGGCATGTTGTCAACCAAGTTTATAATATGTTGAAAAAGACATTAAATCAAACGACAATTGAATGCTCAAGAGTGGATGTGCTTCAGTTAAACTTTTAAGTGCCTGGAATTTTTTTGTACATTTTAGACACAGGGTGAACTAAGGATGCTCAAAATATATACAGATTCTACTACGCTCCTCCAGGCTTCTCTCTAGATTTTATCTTTTACAATATGTGATGAAAGTCAACCTATTTTAACATTCCGTTTAATCTTCAGGAAGGGAAAGTTCATACATCTGGTCCAGATAATCTACTAAAGTGTTTGCTTATGTAAATTAAACCTGAGATTTATACCTGCTATATTTTGAAGCAATTTGTTTGTGCTCACAGCTGGGGCTAACACAGATTGTATTTCTGAATCCTTATAATTCAATTTGCACTTTACCTTTAATTCATGTTGGATTAACATATACAAGGGGCTGATTGCACTTGTGTTCTCAATGTAATCAGGCCCATTTTCCAGGCTGCCACAATTTCAACTACAGCAGGAGCAGCTGCTTCTATGTGAGGTTCTCAAGCATGTGCCCGAGCAGGTGCCGTGAAGAAAGGTCACAGATCAGATGAATTCATCCTGATCCAACTAGACCCATATGGGAAAAGAATTAGGGTTCCAGGAATCCTTAGCTGCTTGAGAAACTTCATGTATTGAGGCGGCAACACACCCATTTCCTGAGACTGGAAAAGTGGGGCAGTGTTCTCTCCATGAGATGGTCAGAAATAGCACCAACCACCTCTTTGGGGAAGGGAGGCCTCGATTCATTCTTGCCTGATCTCCCTCTTCTCAGCACTTATCAGAAAACGGGTATCTTACTATATAATTAAGTGTATTTCAGACTTTATACCCTGGTGCACTGCCAGAGGGCGCTGCCATGGAGGGAAGCTTAGGCAAGGCGCCATGTCCCTCCAGAAAATGTGCCATGGCTCAGGACAGGAGCACGATGGGAGCAGCTGGCAATGCCCACTCCTGCTTTCACCCAGCTGGTATTAGGAGTGGAGTAGGTGGCAATGCCCACCCCCACCTTAACACAGCTAGTATTAGGAGCAGATTCGGTGGCAATGCCCATCCCCTGCCTTAACCCCGCCAGTTGGTATTAGGAGTGGAGAAGGTGGCAATGCCCTCTCCCCACCATAACACAGCTGGTATTAGGAGCAGAGCAGGTGGCAATACCCATCCCCCACCTTAACCCAACTGGTATTAGGAGAGGAGCAGGTGATAATGCCCACCTCTGCCTTAACCCAGCTGGTATTAGTGGCAGAGCAGGTGGCAATGCCAACCCTCCACCTTAACCCAGCTGGTTTAAGGAGTGGAGCAGGTGGCAATGCCTGCCCCCACCTTAACCCAGCTGGTATTAGGAGTGGAACACATGGCAATGCCTACCACCTGCCTTAACACAGCTGGTATTAGGAGTGGGAAAACTAACAAACACGCTGTTTGTTACCAAACTCCTTTGACACCAAAGGAGTCAAATCGAATTTACTGGATATGTTCAAAATCAGTTAGATGCCAATAAATTCAATATATGCATACAGATAGCTTACATGAATATAAGGCAAACCATATTACAGTAGCAGCATTGGTATCAACATACAAATGGTATATGCATAGAAGTAGGTTACATGTGCAAAAGGCAGGGCATATTTCAATAACAAGGTCAACAAAATTCCTATGTAGGTAAAGATGTAAAGTGCTTGAGCCTAACAATAGTACTAAATATCAATGAAAAAATTAATCACATGTACATAAGGCAAAGCATACATCAATACTAGCAATAATACAACAAATTTCCGATGTTTTTAAAGTGCCAGTGCCTGTAATTGGCAGTGTTGTCTAAAGAGTAACCAAAAGTTCAAAAGTCATATTCTGACGGTTATAAGTAAACGTGGTCTTCAAACATCTCCAAGAAAAAGCTCTGGACAATAGAAGGATTGGGCAACAACTGCGACGAGAAGCCAGCAATTCACTCATTTCGCATCTTCATCTAGGCAGTTATTGTATACAAATTTCCAGCATATACAGATACCAAAAAGGGTGGACAGTTATCTGAAAGAACTAGGAATTACGTTGATATCTGTATATGTTGGAAATTATAATTCTAAAATAGCAATTCATAAAACAAATAACTACATTCCACATATCTGGTACAGAGCAGGGGGTAATGCCTGTTCCTCCCTTCACTCAGCATGAATTAGGTGGCGCTGTCCACCCCCCTTCGCCCAGCTGGGATCAAGCTCAGAGCAGGAACCAGTGTCTGCCCCCCTTCACCCAGCCATAGTCAGGCACAGAACAGGAGGCAATGTTGCCCCCCTTTGCCCACCATGTACCAGGCATGGAGCAGGTAGCAAAGCCCACCCCCCCTTCACATGGCCAAGATCAGGCAGATCAGGCGTGGAGCAGATGACAATTCCCACCTCCCTTCTTTACCCGCTGGAATCAGTGATGGAGGAGGAGCGAATGCCTGCCTGCCCGCTCTCCCCTTTCTAGAGCATGTTGTATTTCCCCCCCACAACGGGCTTTGTTGCTAGTTTTCAATAATCTGAGTGGGGAGCCATGACTACTGGACTGGGGGTAGGCACTGGGGCAATGTACATGGACAAAAGCCCACTGTTGCCGATATAGTTGGATCAGAACCAAGGCCTTCGGGATTCCATTGTCATCCTTGTAACAAGGAAGCCTGAGCAGATCTTGGGGAATTGTCCTACAGTCTGAAGTTTATAACCTTGATACAAACCACTAGCATAAAAGCATATTTGAGAAATTTGGGCTGCCATAGCAGCTACTGCTCCATTCCCAGTAATTCATAATATGTCTTTACCATAGTTAGTTAATTTTTTAGCTTTGAGGGGGTAATGGGGTGCAGATTGTGGCCTTCATTAAGGACCTCCCCCCCCCCCCGATGCTCTTGAATGCTCTTGCAGAAATGTTGGCGGGAGGGGTTGGCTGTTGCGAACGAGGGAAAGCTTGATTTATTCCTGTTATTACTCTTCCTGCCAGGGTAAAGCTCTCCTGCTTACTTCTTATCCCAGAGATGCAGTTTAACTGGATCCGCGAGGACTGGCATAGGCTTGAGTGGTAGCGTCACTGGAACTTGACCAAAAAGATGAAATAACTCATGTAAGAAAGAGACGTGAGGCACTGAGATCTCTGCAGGCTGGGAAACGAGAAGAAACCCAGAAGGAAGATATCTCCCGAGACTTCATGGAATTAAAGTTGCCAAGGCTGCCAACCAGTGGGAAGATTGGAGGAGGGGACCAGGGGGGACATGACTTCAGCTGTATTTAGATGGGTTTTCCCCAGAAGTTACATTGCAACGTAGCCAACATTGCCTTTTAAGTATATTTTAAAATAGATCACCGAATGCTGCTGGTGGGAGACTTCTCACCATAGCAGGAGCCTGGCAGCCCTGTGTGGAACCCACAGAAGTTGAAAAGGAGCCCAACGTCTATAACACATTCTTCTCTTCATGACATGTTCCCATTATGTTAGGCTTCAGATTTTCATGCAGCTGTGCAATAATGTAGTTAACATAATGGGGTGTATCCCACCTGTCTACTCAGCAAAGTTTGTAGCTTTCCTCCAACCCAAGAAGACGTTCTCCAGTAAAAATCACTCTTCCATTGGAGGAAATGTTATTTAAGCTGGAGAAAGTCTCCTTAGTCTTCAGGAAGGCTTCAGACTCTGTTGCCCAGAGAGGCTGAAAAGCCGTGAATACGGGAAGCCGCCATATAATGGGCTCAGTTCATATTAACTGTGTTTATTTTAACTATGATCTGTTTGTGAAATCAGGATTCAGTTTCAGGATCCTTCAAATCCTGTTCTGCCTTGACAAATAGTCACGTATTGCCTTCATTCTTCCTTCATCAAGATCCAAATGACATCCTAGCCCTAGCATTATGCCAGGGGCAACACTGGAAAACAAGCTAAGATTAAGTCATGGGGTTGGATCCAGACTAAATTTTCTAATGGCAGAATGGAATTTTATCGTTTCCTCCTTCCTAGTGCAGCTCACTAATCATTGCTCCTGGGGAATAGAGGATCCCAAGGAATGACATGGGAGGGTTCTGTAGCAGGAAGGGGCAAGTGATGGCAACTGCTAATTTAGATTGATCCAACCTGTGCTGCCTGTGTTTGTACATCATGTGAAACCATAGTTAAGATTAACTGTAGTTTATACTTCAGCTTTAAACTATGGCTTCAGGTCAAGTGTCATGTCTGTACCCCTACATCCATGCCATTGTTCTAGGTGTTGAACCATTTCTAATACTGTGCCTTGATTTCATTTTGCAAATGCTCTAACCATGATGGTTTCTCCCTCTGGCAGCCTGAGAACGCAGCTGTCTTATCTTTTCTTTCTTTGAAGCTCACAGAAGTGACCTTGTGCTGTCTAAAATGTTGCTGTTGAATCTTATGTCTCTTCATCCTGTCTAGGCTGATGTATAACCTCCAGAAGAAGTTCCCAGACCCTTTCCTGTGCAAATCTGTGGTCAAAGTGGGAGGCGGGAAATGATTGAGTATTTAGAGCTGTATTTTCCCTCAAGTCTCTATTCCTATCAAGGAAGTGTGTACTGCTTAGATGCTTTCTTTCCTCTGAGTAATTCTATGGACATATATATGGAAAAGATTGGATTTCTGAATAAAACCCTTTAACCAAGAGCTTGGACTTCTTGTTGCAATGGTACAGGGACCTGTCTACCATATCCTGTCACCCATAGCCTGACATCAAGTTTCATGAATCCCAACTAACAGTATTTGAATCCAGTGGCATTTTAGAGACCAACAAGATTTTCAAGGTATAAATTTTCTTACTTCAATATGACACAGGAACTTGTATGGTAAAATGAATGCAAAATTTTGGAGAAGAAATAACATTCCAGCAGTGAGAAAACTTATGGACCAAGGGCATAAAATTCACAGCAAGCCAAGCACTCAGAGAAAATTGGTACAAGAAGTTTTTAGATGGTACATTACACCAAAAGATATTGAAAACACGGATAAGAAATACATAGGGTCATGTTGGAAGTGTAAGGAAGTAGATGGCTCTTTCTTTCATATGTGGTGGACATGTAAAAAAAGTTTTAAAATTCTGGAAAGATATACAGGTGGAGATTCAGAGGATTTTGAAAATTTGCTATGAAACCCCAGATTATTGTTGGGAATAATACCGGATAATGTTGATAGAACACTACATGAACTATTTCGGCATTTGTTGACGGCAGCATGAGTGGTAATGATGAGCAAATGGAATGAAGGCGAATGCTCAACCAAAGAAATTTGGAAGGACAAAATGACAGAATACACTGTGATGGCAAAATTGACAAATTACATAAATAGAAGGCCAATTGAAGAATTTGAAGAGAAATGGGGGAAATATTTCACTTAAAATGGATAAACTTTATAAGTTGTTTTGGTCTTGTAAATTTGAAAATGATTGCATATTGATATATTTTATAATCTGTAGGATAATTAGTTATATAAAGATAATTAGTAGAATAAATAGTATAATATTGAAATACTAGGAAAAAGTCAACATTAAGTAAATATAGCTAAAAGGTAATGACAAGTAGAGAGGAAATAAGGATTTTCCTTTTTTCATTTTCTAAGATAAAGAGAACAAACAGGTTAGAATTGTTAATAGTACTTATCTTAATACTCTAAGAGGGCAAGACAACTAGCTATATTAAGTAATAAGTACTCTTCCTGTGAATAATTGTCTTTTTTTCTTTCTCATTGTCTCTTTTATTATTATTAATATAATGAGTAGAAATAGATATGAATTCTTTATGGGTTGTTTAATTGGAAAAATATATACTAAACAGATTTAATTATTACTCTAATCACTACCTTAATATTTATAAAGGTTATGATTTTTTGTATTCTGTATCTTAATAATCCTTGTAGCACACAGCTGCATATCTGTTTTGCTTGTCGCCTTTTCACAGAATCATAGAATCATAGAATCATAGAGCTGGAAGGGGCCATACAGACCATCTAGTCCAACCACCTGCCCAGTGCAGGATCAGCCTAAAGCATCTCTGACAAGTATTCATCCAGCCTCTTCTTGAAAACTGCCAGTGAGGCTCACCACCTCCCTAGGCAGCTGGTTCCACTTTTGAACTACTCTGACGGTGAAAAAGTTTTTCCTAATATCCAGCCAGTACCTTTGTGCACGTAATTTAAGCCCATAGCTTTGGGTCCTACCCTCTGCTGCTTTTCCCCCTCTTCCTTTCTGTATCCCCTTTCTTGTTTCAATAAAATAAAAATTCTGTTTTAAACAAAAATTTTCAAGGTATACATTTTTGAGAGTTAGGAACCTTGATTCTTGAAGTTCATACCCTGAAAATCTTGTTGATCTCTAAAGTGCCACTAAATTCAAATCCTACCATTCTGCTGCAGATCATTATGGCTGCCCACTTGAAACCCAACTAATCATTTTATCCTCACAACAACCCTCTGAGGTGGGTTAGGCTTAAAGTATGTGACTGGCTCAAGGTCACCCAGCAGGCTTCCACAGCATAGCAGGGATTAGAATCTGGGTAGAAGATGTTTGATAATCCTTGTTTAGGGAAAGAAAGACACTTGATACATACTCCAAAGTGCTCAGCTTATTATTTCTTCACTGAACTGAAAAGAGATTCTGGCACTATCTGGCTAAAACTGAACTGTGTCTAGTACAATTGTTGATTCAGCCATATACAAATGCATGCTTTCCTGATGCATATCAAAAGATTTATTAACGATTTGATTCCTGCAGTGGCTTTGCTGATATGCTGGCTTTATCCATTCCCACAGGATTTGCAACAAAGTATGCACAGAATATAAAAAAGAAACCGATAGCTTGTGATATAATTTGAGTTATGTTATCAGAAACCACCAGATTTAATAATTTTTATTAGATCTGTAGGCTGGGTGCTTTCCTATATCAATAGGCTCCATAAAGCCAAAGAGGCTGATATAATTCATTTGATAAGCTAAGTGTTTTTGTTTCTTGTCTGATCCTTTATGCTTTAATTTTTTTACTTGGTTTGCTGTTCAAGTGGGGGTGGCTGCTTTGCATTTCTATCTATTTTTGTTGGCTGTCTTGCTGGGCAAAGACAGTGGGAAGAAAAATGTATGTTCTAAGGAGTGTGGGAGTCTGGTAGCCAAGCTGGCACAGATGTTAACATCAAGGGGGATTAGTAAAAGAAGTCCGTGCACTTGGTGTGAACTGCACATGGGATTGAGAGGGAGTGTGAGATTACTGTTTCTTCCACCACCCACATAATCTGTAATCTTTTCCTAAACGTTTTGTGGGTTAACTAATGAATTTGCTACTCAGTTACACATTTATCTGATCCAGAGGAGTTAGCCGTGTTAGTCTGTAGTAGCAAAATCAAAAATAGTCCAGTAGCACCTTTAAGACTAACCAATTTTATTGTAGCATAAGCTTTCGAGAATCACAGTTCTCTTCGTCTGATGCATGGAGGGCAGAAAGAAACTGGCCATGCGGCGATGCAGCTCCCATTCCAAAAAGGAACTGAAGCGCTCAAAGGCTGCACAGGAGATGGGAACGGCACACTTCATATAGAACTTGCCCTCAAATGCAAAGCCGAGAAGCTCCAAGTCACCCGGGTGAACCAGGAGAAGACGAAAAGCTGACTTAATGTCACACTTTGACATTTCAGCACCCACTCCACAATGGCGCATGACCTTGACCGCACGACCTATAATGCACTGTACACAGATCCTCCGGAATGGCATCATTCATGGAACTGCCTCTAGGAAACGACAGGTGGTGGATGAGGCAGAACTCCCTGGTCGCCTTTTTTGGCACCACCCCAAGCAGGGAAACCTGCAAACAGGGAACAGGAGGGGCATCAAATGGGCCGAGAACACGGCCCTCTGCACACTCCTTAGCAATCTCAGCCTGCACTACATCTTCCATGCCAGCCACAGACCGAAGGTTGGCTGCCATGAAAGGCTTGTGCTGACCCTGAAATGGAATACGGAACCCAAACTTAAACCCAGAAACTAAATACTCGGTGTCAATCCTCCGGGGGTAAAGGGACAACACGCCCTCAAATACCCTCAGATTTATTGGGGAGGGACCCTTTTCCAAGCCCCTGCTGATTACCCCTGCCCCCAGACCGCTTGCCCCCGCCGCCAGGCCTGGCCTTGGGACAGGCTGCTTAAGAGTGGGGCCCTGCGCAGGCAGGGCACTTGTGACGGTACTTGCAAGCCTTATGGTTGTATTGCCCCTTGGATGTGAAATCCCAACAGAGCAGCTGGGGTTGAACCGGCTGCCTCGCGGAGGTGGGAACCAGGCATGTTTTGAGGGTGGAAAATCAAGTGTCCACTATCTGACCTATCCCCCACATTTGGCTTAGCCGGGGTCATAACCTGCAGCCATAGCTGCTGGTGAATCTGATCCCACGGCAGGTTCTGGTTCATGGCCGTGCGCATCCTGAACTCCTCATCGTACTGAAGCCAGGCTGAACCAACAAAAACCGTATAACCTTTATAGATCATATCCAGGTATTGAAAAAGCGAAACGGCACGCCAAGGCTGTGCACGTGCTAAGACGCCCGCATAGATCAGAAACCCGGGCAACCAATTTGACCAATTTTGGTCCACTTTACGCCGCCTGATTTTCTCCTTCTCTCTCTCATCCAAATCTTCTTTGTCCTTCTTCTCCAACTCCCTGAAGAGAAGGGCAAAGACAGCTACATACTCCCCCTGAATGATTTTGTCCCGAGTAGCCTGAGTCAAATGGCCACCAAGCAGTAAGGCAGTATCTCCAAATGGCAGGGCCCTATATGGCACTAAGCTGTAAGGAGAGGGCCCGTAAGTAGGGAACCCCCCCTGTCCCCCATAGCCATAAGGTCAACTTGCAGGTGGAAGGCCGGAGGATGAAGACGGGATCTGTAGTTGAGCCTGGCCCTGAGGAGTGTTAGCACCGCCCTGCCAGCCAGGGGGGGCTACCGGAGGCCAGGCCAGAGCCGACTGTGCTGAAGACTCAGGGGAGGCCGGACTCCAAGCCAAAGCAGTGTGTGGCATGATCGGAGCAGTGTAGCCGGGAGGCACGGAGGCAGCAGGCTGACCCCAGGGCCCCCACGGCCAGGTGCACGGCTGTTGCGGCACAGCCAACTTACCCTCCTGTAGCGCCGGTTCCACTGCTATGGCAACCTTCCCGCCATCAGCAGCTGCCTCCTGCTCAGCCTCAGGCACAGGCACTTCCTCCGCAGGTTGGGACGGTCCCTGGATGCCACTGGATTCGCCACACTCACCAATCGAAGCTGCCTCCAATGCAGAAATGCGCTTCAGGATGTCCTTCTGAAAAAGAGAAGGAGCAACTTTTTTAGTAGGCCGACAAACCCTATTTCTGGTATCTCCTTGATGAGTTTGACCCCGAGCCTGCTTTAGAGCCGCCAAGCGGTCAAGTATTTCCCTCATGCTAGATCCCCCATCGTCCTCATCCGAGGATGACAAAGACGGGCCACCCCCTTTTTTAGGAGGCATCTTAAACACTATGAAGAGAGTTAGCTCAAATTGGGTGACCAAGGGCTAACTATCAGTAATAAAGAAGGAGGGGGGGGCGAATGAGTAACTGGTCCTCAAACAAAATGGCCACCGATAAAGCCCAGACAACAAGATGGCCGCCAAGTACTTACTGCCCTGACTAATCCTCCCACCAGTGCTGCAAGATAGACCTTGCTTATCTCACCACTCAAGCAATAGCCACAGCTCCCCCAGCCCTCAAGCCTAGGGGGTATATGTACCAGAAACAGTAGCGAGATGGCCCCACACAACAAACAGCACCAATAAATCGCCCCCTTCCCACATTTCTTTCCTTAATATAGGGGAGGGGCAATTAAAGCGACCTAACCCAGGGGCAATGAATGGGGGGGTGATACCAACCCCCACCCAATAACCACCCACACACAGAAAATCGTGCCGCAGTAAAATTATAACTCCAGGCACACTCCCCATGGGTGCAACGCCAACACCTAATTCAGCCACTAGGGCTGCGGAAAGAACGGGGCCAGCGAGGCAGGCAGCTGAGCCGAGCATCCACGCTGCTGGGGAACTGCACACATGTCACACAGGCGACCAAGGCCTGCAGACCGAGGCTGCACCTAGAGACGATGCAGGCGGACAAGCTACTGCACCGCCGCACCGCCGCACTGAAGCTGGGCCGCAAGCAGGCATGGCGAAAGAAGGCCTCCCATGCCTCCTGGAGGCTGCTCCGCCGGTCACCGATGTTGCGCCACTGTGCTCAGAGCTGCAGCTGCACCAACTCCCTCACCACTCGCCCGCTCCGTTGCTGACTCCACTCAAGCAGGTAGGCCCTTCCCAAAGCTCGGAGAGCTGGAAGGCTTCCTTCCTCCCCGAGCGAAGCCAGCAACTGAAAGGCCGGGAAAGCGGAGCCACCTTCTAAGGTGCTGGCTCCGCCCCTGGCCAGATACCTGTATGCCCGGGCAAGCTTGCAAAACATGGCCCCTGGCTGATGCAGCATTGCTGCAGCCGGGAGTGCCAAATTCTCGCTACAGTTCCTGTGGAACCTTCTGGGAAACCAATGTCTGTCATCCATGCATCATGCATATACACTGTAAGGATCTTGCCAAGGAATTACAAAAGACTCCACTGGTCAGTTTTTTGAAGCTTTATTGTAAGACCTGGTGTCATGATATTACGAAGGCATTGTTAGGAATAAGGCATCAGGAGCAGAGCAAGTAGTTAAGCCCGCTGTCCACCTTCATCCAGCCATAGCCAGGCAGAGAACAGGAAGCAATGCCCCCCCCCTATCCAGCATGTATCAGGCATGGAGCAGGTAGCAAAGCCCACCACCCTTCACATGGCCGAGATCAGGCAGATCAGGCGTGGAACAGATGACAATGCCCACCCCTCTCCTTCACCGGCTAGAATCAGTGATGGAGGAGGAGCAAATGCCTGCCTGCTCACCCTCCCCTTTCTAGAGCCCGTTGTATTTTCCCCCACAATGGGCTTTCTTGCTAGTCCTTTCATATGAGAGCCATCCATTTGTTCAAACGGGACTGGCTCAGACAGTTTAACAAGGTCCAGCCCCAAACCTGTTGCTAGGGCAGGGGATAACTGATCTCTGCTGCACCCCGAGTCTATGAGGGCTTGAATTCTGATGTGAGTTCCTCTCCTCGGATGCACTAAGGTGACAGGGATAAAGAATAAGGCCCCTTTGGGCCTCACTGTGGGTGTTGGCACCTGTGATTCTTGGACCTGCTGGCGGGTGCCCTTCACAGCAGGTCTTTTCTGTTTCCCGTCACCTTTTCTTCCTCTTCGCTGCTTTCATTCCCCAAGATTTCTAAGTTCCCCAGCTCCACACTAGCTTTCGCCACCATGCCCTTCTCATTGGCCGGTGGCGCTTCCCCTCTCCGGGTAGAATGGCTCGGCCTCTCCAGTTCTGGGCCCAGGGCACCGGGTTTGCCACTGTCAGTGCCCTTCTTCCACTAGGGCATTCAGCTGCAAAGTGACCAGCTCTGCCGCCCTTTAAACAGCGCCCTTGTTCTAACCTCCTCTCTTTCTCAGTCAAGCGGAGGTTTTCTCTCCCTCTTGGCTTGGAAACATCCCCATGGGCTTCTCCAGTTCTCCAAGGCTGTCCAGCATGATGCTGAAGGCTAAGCAGTTTGACAGCTTGCTCCCGGTTCTCAATTTCACATGCCAGTTGGATCCATCCAAGCAGGGTTCTTGGATCATCTTGGATCATAGCTTTGGTCACTAATTCTGGATTTAGTCCAGCATGAAAGAACTCCACTTTCACTAATTCATCCCACTTGGAACTTTAGCAGCTCATGTGCTGAATTCAGCTGCGTATTCCCACACAGGCCGCTTCCCTTGTTGCCAGCATTTCATCTTCGTCCTCGCTCTTTCAGCCTCCAGAGAATCTTCATACTGCACTCACAAGACACGTAGAAAGCCCAGCACAGTCTGTAACTCCGGGGCTTGTGCGGAGTAGAGAATTACATACCACTTGGCCACCTCTCCTCCCAACATGGAACCCAAGTAGCTCACCTGGCTTGCTTCACCAAAGAAAGTTGCTCCCCACTTGTGCAGTAGGAAAAACTTGAGCTCCTCTGGGTCTCTTTCAAAGCAAGCTTCTAATTTTCTCTGGCCCCACAACTGCTGGCTGCAGTGGTGGTATGGGGGCACCAGTGGCGGCTGCCCTCCTGGCAGCTGCAAAGGTGGCAAGGGACCAGGGTGGATGGGTTGTGCAGGCAATCACAGCAGCACTTGTCCACCCGGCTGCAGTTCTCTGTCTGGAGGTCTTGGGGCTTCCTGCCCTGGAAGGGGGGGGGGCTGCTGCTGCTCCAGGTCTCCTAGCTGCCCATGCCACATGGTCTCCTGTATCACCTCTCGAATATTTCCAGTGAATGTGTGCATGTCACACCTCACATCTCTCAATTGGGCCCAGAGCTGTTGCACTTCACTTCTCTCCTCCCGATTTTCATTAAGTCCTGAGGGGAACGTCTCCCATGGAAGTGCACTCTGGTCAACAAGTCCACTCCTCTGCCCTTCCCAGTCTGTTGAAGATGGCTGAGTATGTCCGGTGATTTACCAATATTGATTGTGAGGAGCCGCTTTTGAAACACCTCTAGATGTGTATATATCCTCATTCACAACTACACAAGCCAACACATTATTCCTTAACTGTCTCACTTCGCGCCGAGGCTGGGCTACTGCCTCGCTCACCAACTCTCTAGTCGCATCAGAGAAGTCTCCTTCAGAGTCGGTTAAGTTGGGCTGACCTCCCTCAGTCACTTCTCCAGTTCCTTCCAACACTGCGGTGTTGTGCTTACGCTCTTTGGTGGTGTCTTGAAGTCCCAACTCGTCCTCTGACCGTCCCCCATTCCCAGCATCCGCTCCTCTTCCAGCCATCGCTCAGGCAGCAGGATTCAACAGGCTCTGGGGTTCATATACACAGAGTTGGAGCAGGAAACAGTGTGAGTCCTAACAAACTACAAAACTGTCAAGATATTGTGAAGGCATTGTTAGGAATAAGGCACATGCAAAATCCAGTAACACATATACTTCAGACAATCAGTCCCCCCCCTTTGGGGGGCTGGGCTTGAATGCCTGAGAGCTCAAGGCCACCCAGCCAGCTACACAACCTTGAAGAAGCAAACTGGCTGCACAACCCTAGAAGAGCATCATCCTCCATCCTGACAACTCAGCCCAAAGGGATGGTGTGGCGAATGCTCAGCATAATACGGGTGGGAGCAAGCTGGAAGACGGCAATCAGAGAAGGGGTATAGAAAGCAGACTGGGGAGGAGGCCAAAGGGCCAAGGGACGTGGGGATCCTTGGAGAGGGGCCTGAGGTATTTTCTGAAGCAACAAGCCTCCAAGACAAGCTGCGGGCGCTGCAATGCTTGATAATAAATGACAATTCAAATATTGTGGGAGTACCAGAAACCTGGTGGTAAAGCAACAAAAAATGGGAGATGATTATCCCTGGATACAAACTTTATAGACAGGACAGGGAGGGATGTGTTGGGGGTGGTGTTGCCCTGTATATCAAATTCAGCACATGCGCGCAATACCTCCTCATGGGGCAGCAGTGTTTTTACACGGGGGGGGGGGGGAAGCTTGGCAGAGAGGCAAGAGCTTTCCGTCCCCCAGTGGCGGCTGTCTGTGCCTATTTGCATGCCTTTTTTTAATGCACGGGGTTGATGTGTGTCTGTGCAGTGCATGGATTGTCTCTGTGTAAAACTCATCAAAGAAGTAATATGTGGAGTGATTGTTAGTGTGTGGCTACCTTATAATGGCCCAATTATGTGAACCTGGCGTAACTTTACTCAGTGGCATGGCATGGCTTGCCAGTGCCCAGGGCGAGGCAAGTGTTGCGCCCCCTAACCCTTGGACCACTAGGACTCCCTGATCCCTTCCACCAGTCCTGTATTGAACCCCTTACCCCCCCCCCCAGCACATAGACTGCATTTTAAGCAAATACTGATGTAATTAAAGTAAATTGAATTTAATGCCAGTATACTCACATTTATACCTCTATAGAAATGTAACAAAGTACGCCTAGTTTTAAGCAATGCACATTATACTGAGAGCCAGCGTAACCTACCTCACTGGACTGTTGTGAAGGTAAAATAGAGGAGATGAATGTACACTGCTGTGATATCCTTGGAGGAAGGGTGGGATAGGGTTAGGGTTAGAGAACTGTGATTCTCGAAAGCAGTAAAGTTGGTTAGTCTTAAAGGTGCTACTGGACTCTTTTCTATTAAAAAGTTGTAATTCCAAAAAGAGAAGTACAGAGTACCTCACACACAGCTCTTTGCCTCTGATCATTTTTTCTTACCAAAGCCACAAGAGACATACGTGCGATGAAGGGACACAGGTCTCTCCTCTCCAGTTCGAGAGGTTCAGGCCAAGCACTCCTCCCCACTCTCTGCTGCCCACGCAATCGGGTCCCTCTCGTCGCTGCCCACATGCTCGGCTCCCTCTGGCTGAGGAGTGCTTTTAGGGGAGCAAGAACAGCTGGCCAGCAGCAAGAGGGAGCTGAGCGGACTAGACGCTCTCCCTCTTCTCCTTGGCAGAGGTTCTTTCTCACTATACTTCCCACGGAACCTTGTGGGAAACCGACACGCGTGTCTTCCATGCGCTGGGCGTCTCGTCGGTTCAGGCTCTGAGTGGCCTGTGGCTATGATCCAGCACTTGGCTGAAACCAAGCCAGCAGCAGTGGCCCACCAGGAAATGTCCCTGGAACTTAAGTAGACAGTCTGTCCCTGCCACTTCCACCGTCAAGGCAGTTCAATTCAGTGAGACAGAGACCCCAAAGAGCAAGAGGGAGGAGTCTGAAGAGGGTTCTGAAAACAATCGTCTTTGGAGTATGTGGTAGATCATGAATTTGCTTGAAGACAGTTGTATCAAATTAATAAAAATGCACTTTCTCTATGAAACTGGTGACCAATGCCCTTTCCTAACAGACAAAATCCAGACAGGGGCAGCAGCCACTCCCTGACAAATGGTAATACTGATAACTCAGGAGGGAATTAGGCATCTGTCAGTCCTCGACTAACCATCTATTATCAGTCCAGACCTGTCGGCTGGAAAGCTAAAAGGCAGACACGATCTGCAGTTGGCAACAGTGAAAAAACATCTGGAATAGCAAACAAATACATCCAATTACTGTGGAGGATTTGAGCTACAGTTCTGAAGTAATGCCATAGTAATGCTGCAATTCAGTTTTCTGGCATTGGGGATACAGGAAAATTCCCATAGTGTGTGTGTGTGTGTGTGTGTGTGTGTGTGTGTGTCCTGTGCTCAAGACTTAAATTTGATTATTTTTCTCCATGAGAAAGGTGGACAACAAATAATGAAAATAAAAATAAAATAAAATGCCCCATTACAGCTTCGATCAGACTCCCTACAAAATATTTAAACAAAAACCAAATTAACAAAGAACTAAAAGCCCAAATCGAGAATAAACCTCAGCTCAATGTAAACCCATAAGTGATTCCAGCTTTTATTGAAATTAAACCGACTTTGGTTTGTAATGAGATTACTTTCTTACTTTCTTGAAATATATATTTAACATAACCATCCTATGGTTAAAGCATAAATGTTTTAACAGAACTGACCTGTGGGATTGGACTGCAGAGCACATTTAGATAGCAGAAAGGGAGTGATCGGAAAGTAGCAAGATTCATGTTCAGCATCTCAAACAGAGGACCGAGCACAAGGGCTGAATAATGAAACAAAGCAGAGATATTCAACATGCCAGGAAGGTTTCTGTTAGAGAGCAGCTGGAATTATTTAAAAAGGTTAGTCTATGAATAAACATGCTTCATCAAGGTCTCTTACACTCGCAACGAGAGATGCTAATGAATAATAAAGGCGTAATGGGGACTGGCAAAGAAATTAATGTTAATCTTATCCAAAGCAGATACAAATTAATATTGGAGCAACATTTTTGTAATCACTTCTTGAGGCAAAAATTCAATTAATGTGACTGAATCAATATTTCAGATCTCGGTCCCTTGAAAGGAACGCCCCTCCCCCCACATACCCATTTTCTCTCCCTCTACTCTATATTTGAATGTTCTCTGGTGTGATCCGTTCGCTACCATCAAATCAATACTTGGGGAGACTTCTTAATAGGGTCTGTTTTTTGAAAAATGCAGTCTGATGCTAGAAAGCATAATACTGTACTGTCCAAGGTGGCAGGGACATGCATCAGTTCAGAAACTTACTTTCAAGCAGGATAATTACTGCAGAGAAAATAGATGTGTGTGAGCCACGAACAGTTTTGCCCCAGTCTTCAGGTTTCAACACTTTTTTCCCCTTTGGTCTCATTTTCTACGGCATATTACCTCAGAATATTTCTGTTTTCTGTCCCTTGAACAAAACCCTCTTTAGTTCTCAGCACAGAACCCGCTTTTATTGGCAAGCCTGTGGGTAAACCCCTCCCATCTTGGCCACATTTATCCCTTGATAGTCTAGCTTGACTGTGTGTCCTCTTCCCTCATTGTAAGATCCTTGGGGCAGAGATCTGTATTTTGCTTCTGTAGCTGTTAACGTTGCCAGGTGCCATGAAGAATGTAATAATAATGTTATTGAGTATTTGCTATGTAAGCTGCTTTGAGCTTTTGTTTGGAAATAGTTGACTGATTTAAAATATACTCTTTAATTTAACGAAATAAACATTCCACATTTTCAAGGAAAGGAATGCCAAACAGACCCAGTTCCAAGATACTAAGCATGGCGACAGTGATGTCACCCAGACATACCAATCACAGAGCAGCATGCTGATGATGCCACAGATTGGTTGGAAATGGAAGTGCCAATGAGGCGTAGAGCTGATAACATGCTCCCCTGACAACAATGACACCAGTTCACTCACACGTGGAACAAAATGTAACAGGGAAGGAAGAAAGGCAGCACAGCACCCCCTATTCATTGGCAGATTGAGGCGTGCCTTGGATCACATATAGTTTGAGACCCCCTTGTGCAAAATGATGGAAATTGATTCTATGGACTGGAATATCTTATGTGCCTTTACTATCTTTATGCAATTATATGATATTCTCAGGTACTATTGTAACAGGCAAAGAGCTAACACTGGAAACACATAACACGCAGGGACTAGCCCAGGGCGGTAGATATACTTACCAAGTAAAGCTTGCTGCAAAGAAAACCACACCTGTATTCAGATAATGCTATGCTATGCTTAGAAATCGATAAGGGAAACCCGCTCCTTGATAAGTAGAGACTGTATGTAGCCACAAGAATAATTGAAAGTAGACAAGGAAGAGCCAGCTGCATATGGGAGGATCAGGAACACCTGTCCCTAGACACGGGACTAAGGAGGGTGCAATACACCCTCCAGTGAGAGACATGGGCTTGCGTCCTCCCCAATTAGATTAACTGAACCTCCCAAGGCTGTGAGAAGTCCCTTGCAAGAATTGAGCTTACTGAAAGTAACTTTCTGCACATTCCAGAGGAGGGGAAAGGGCTCCTCTCCCATAAGACTCAAAAGGGAACAATCTCTGCCTGCATGGTACAAGGTTGTCGAAGTGACACTTTGGCACCCTTGGCAGAGTGTTACACTGTCAGGCTGGCGAGGAATAAAGAGAAGCTCTATGAATGGGAAAGTGTGGGAGCAGAAAGAGATGTTCCCTGAGAAGATCAAACAATGCACTAAAATGATAAGCAAAGCTAATTGGGAAATATTGTAAATAAGCTGTTGACCAAAGTTATTCCTCCAATAAGCGACCACTTAGTCATTAGAGGTGGCCCCCTAGGCAAACCAATGGGGGTCATAATTATGCCTGCACCAATGGAACTCCAATATTGTAATGAGCCAAAAGGTATAAAACATCTTGCACAGCCATTGTAACTTTGATGAACGTGGTGCACGTGTGATTCTTCATTCTCTGTGTAGCCAGTGTGTCAGGTCCAGTGTGTATTTAAACTGTACTGACTCCATTTTCTAATGTTTCGAGTGTCTAAGTGCTTTCCCCGCAGGTGCACCAGTTCCCAGGCAGCTTTCCCACCGGAGGAGACTGTTTTGTCTAACACCGTTCCACCAAGCATTGGCCTTGAAGGAGAGCAGCTTCCCAAGACTGAAAAGATGTTGTTTTGAGAACTGTGGGGGGAGGCGATGCAGATGGGAACTGTTACTCTGTACCTCATGCTTTGCCCTTCATTGGTAACAATGACTGTGTACCATCCTGAGTCTTGTATTCAGGACAGTGGACTATAATGGACCTTTTCTGCAGTAAAGTTTCCTTATTCAATCTATGGACTCTTGTTTGCTTTTGAAAGGGAACCTGTAGGAAGAGCCTTATCTAGCCACAAGCTGACATTTTGTTACCAATCATGCCTGAGTCGGGCCCAGCGGAATCCAAGGTAGTCCCGGACAGGGATCCTTTGTTTGATCCGTATGCGTCCCCCGACAGTCAAACAGCGCAACCCCAAGAATCTCAGGAACCGGTGCCAGCCGGGGCCGGAGCTTCGACTTCTACACCGCCTGTCATCGACCTCGGCAGTGAGGGGACAAGGCCGACGGCTGCCGCTCTCCCCTTGATCTCACTACCCACCCCGTCGGAGTGGGGAGCCAGACCCCGAGAAACGCGAGAGCGCCGGGCCGGAGGACTACATCCAAGAGTTTCGATGGACGGACGCCGAAGCCTAGAGCCTGTCCCGGAGCTGGATAGCAGCCAACCGTGGCTGTTTTGGAACAGGACGACCGAACAGACGGACGGGAACACATCCCGCCGCGGCGCCCTGAGTTGGGATTATTCGGAACTTGCCCCATGGAAAGAGCCAACGGAAGTTCCTGAACAAAGTTGGGTGCAAATGCAAAGTCGCACCCATGCTGTAGATTCCGGCATCTCGGCAGTGACGGGTCTAGCCAAAGGAATTCTAGCAGCGAGATCGCGAGTCGATCAAGGAGATCCTCCGCCTTGGGGACCGTTTTCCCCGGTGAGTACAACCGAGGGAGGTTCCGCGATGGGGCAACCGGGTCCAAGCCGAATGCAACAGTTGGAAGCTAGGCTGATCGATATGGAGGAAAGTTTGGCTCATGCCATTCACCTAATCTCAGCGATGGGGGCAGGAGAGAGAATCTCACCTGAAGAAATGGTTGTACAAATCGCCTCCCCCCCCCAAAAACCGAGACGACGGTGATACCCCCTCCCGCTTCTCCAATAACAGTTCGGCCGGATCAGACGGAAGAGCCTCCGGCCCCTCCTGGGGAGGAATTGCCGCAACAACCGCAAACCCCGAGGGACGGTCTACCAGCGCCACAAGACCAGCCTCTGCTTCCCAGATGCACGACGCCGGGAGGGGCAAGCCCGCGCGGCCCACCACCCATCAGGCCTTCGCCGCTGCGGCCCCTTCCGCTTCGACCGCAACTAACCCCTTTGCAGCAACCGATACGTTTGCCACTTGATCAGCCCGTATTACCACCTCCGAACCAACCGGTGGGGACTACACCACTACGACCCCACCAATCCGCCCCTCAGCGGCCGGTCATCACTCAACCGCACCGGCCACCTCCACCTCAACCGCTACTGCCAGCACCTCCGGTATTGCCACCACCAGCCCGACCAAGGTTGCAGCCGCCTGCCCGACCACGGCTACAGCCACCGGCCCAGCCGAGGGCACCACCGCCAGCCCAGCCGAGAGCACCACCGCCAGCCCAGCCGAGGCCACCACCGCCAGCTCAGCCGGTGATGCTGCCGCCAGCGCAACCAGCGCCGCTACCACAACCAGGTCCCCCCGTACCTCAAGTGCCATTGATGCTTCCGACAGACTTCTACCCAGCACCAGCTCCGAGGCAAGACCTCCCGATGGGCTGGGTGAAACTGGAAGCTACTTTTGATGGGGATCCCTCCAAACTGGGATTTTTTCTAGTGCAAGTCGTGCAATTCTTCAACCGGTGGGGACACCTCTTCGGCAGCGAGGCCAGTCAAATTGAACATCTCGGCTCCCGCTTACAAGGCAAAGCAGCGGACTGGTATGTAGGACTATACAATATCGGGGCCCCGGAACTCAATACTCTCCAGGGGTTGGTGGATGCTATTCGAGCACAGTATGAAGACCCCTTGGAGGAAACCAGGGCTCGAACAGAATTGCAAGCCATTAAACAAGGCAGCATGTCGGCGAGGGACTATATTACGAAATTCCAACAATTGGCTGCCAAATGCCCTAGGTGTGAGGAGTC
Source organism: Eublepharis macularius (assembly GCF_028583425.1). NCBI lineage: Eukaryota > Metazoa > Chordata > Lepidosauria > Squamata > Eublepharidae > Eublepharis > Eublepharis macularius. Next base: position 7,300,325 of record NC_072792.1, read on the forward strand.
CACCAAAATCATCTTGTTCAAGCAAGGGCTAAACCCGAGACTTCTAGACAGAGCCCTTATGCAGGACAATCCCCCTACGTTGTTAGGTTGGATCCAACTTGCATGCGAAGTTGAAAATCGCATTTTGGAAGTCCGTTTGGTTGAACAACAACAACAAACGGGACAAAGAAGACCCTTGACTTTACAGAAGGGAGGACGGGGAGCTGGGTATGCCACTCGTGGAGCGAGAGATGCTAGATGGCAACAAGGGCTGTGTTTGCAATGCGGACAAGCCGGTCACTTTGCAGCACAATGCCCCTACCGGCCTGTGCAGAGACCTCCGCTTCAACTACGGCGTCCAACCCTTGCTCCATTTCCTACTCTCCAACGCCCGATTCCCGCGCCACGCGCGAACAGAGGCCGCGGCGCTTCCCAACGGCCCGCCTCAGAAAGAGGACTGGAAGCGGAAGAAGTTATGGAATACGACCCCGCTTCCCCAAACGCAGAGGTAAATCCAGAAAGCCCCCAGTCGGGAAACGAGATGGATCTGTCGTAAAAGGGCCCAAACGACAGATCCACCCCAGGCCCGTCCCTGCACGGAACCGGCCACCTGGGTCCATCTTATTCATGCCAGTGACTTTACTTAACCCGGAGAGGAAGATGCACATCCGAGTGCAAGCCCTCATCGACTCGGGTTGCTCGAGAGACATCATCGCCCCAGCCCTAGTCAACGGACTAGTTTTACCAACTCGTGAATTGCAAAATCCAGTGATTTTTGAACAAATGGATGGCACCAATATGAACCCTGTTACCACTGAAACCATTCCAGTAATCACCGGCATGGGCCAACACTGGGAGAAGAGGTCGTTTGTCATCAGCTCCACTGCCAAATACCCGTTAATTCTAGGCAGCAAGTGGCTATGTGATCACAATCCCTACATAAATTGGGCGGAAGGATGCATCACTTTCAGTCACACCAACTGTAAAAACCATCGCTGGAACCAAAACTGGGGTAGTGATCCAACTCACACCGAGAAGGCTCTTCTCACCCAAGAAGAAATAAACCAAATACCCGAACCGTACTGGCCCTTTCTGAATGCTTTCTCCGAAGAAGAAGCTGATACTCTACCCCCGCACCGACGAACTGACTGTGCGGTGGAAATTGTACCTGGAGCCTCATTGCCCAAGGGACGACTCTATCCCATGAGTCTCCATGAACGAGAGGAGCTCCGAAAATTCATCGACACCAATCTTCAAAGAGGGTTCATCCGCCCAGCCAATAGCCCCCATGCCGCTCCGGTTCTCTTCGTGAAGAAAAAAGATGGGGGACTTCGGCTGTGCACGGACTTTAGGGGACTTAATGCTGTGTCTACCAACAACGCCTATCCCATCCCGCTCATCCGAGATCTTCTCAACGTCGTGGCCCAAGGTAAGATCTTTACCAAATTAGACTTAAAAGATGCTTACTTCCACGTCCGTATCAGGGCAGGGGATGAGTGGAAAACCGCATTTAATACACCCCTCGGACAGTATGAATATTTAGTTATGCCCTTTGGATTGGCGGGAGCCCCGTCTGTATTCATGTCCATGATAAATGAAGTTCTACACGAATTCCTCTATAAAGGTGTAGTGGTGTACCTTGATGATGTATTAATTTATTCGGACTCGGAGGAGGAACACGTTCAAATGGTGCAAAAAGTCCTATCCACTTTGATGAACAATAAACTTCCCATTAAGCTGTCCAAATGTGAATTCCACAAAACTGAACTCACTTACCTTGGGTACTGTATCTCCCAAGAGGGGTTAAAAATGGACCCAGCCAAAATACAAGCGATCCAAGAATGGCAAACTCCCACCACCCGCAAAGAAGTGCAGTCCTTCCTGGGCTTTGCCAACTTCTATAGAGACTTTATAGCAAACTTTGCTCAAATCACGCTCCCCTTAACCGAATTGTTAAGGACAAAAAATAAAGGGGACCAGGCTAAAAAACCCTCCTCCAAAATACAATGGACATCCGATTGCCAAACTGCTTTCGAATGCCTAAAAGAGCAATTTGTAATAGAACCCATCCTCTCCCACCCCAACGAAAATTACCCTTTCATAGTGCAAGTCGACGCCAGCGATGCAGCGATAGGAGGGGTATTATTGCAGAAGGGGGAGGATGGAAAACTACGGCCTTGTGCATTCCTGTCAAGGAAATTTTCAGAAGCAGAAAGGAATTGGAATGTGTGGGAGAAGGAAGCTTTTGCAGTAAAAGCGGCCCTCACTAACTGGAGACATTGGCTGGAGGGGGCGCGATATCCCTTCGAGGTCTGGACAGATCATAAAAATCTGGAGGCCCTTCGCAGCCCTCGCAGACTGAATGCCAAACAATTGCGATGGGCAGAATTCTTTTCCAAATTCAACTTCACTTTGAATTACCTCCCGGGCAAAACTAACTTTCTTGCAGACGCCCTATCGCGCATGCCCCAACACAAGAGCAAACAGGAGGAGACTGTAGACACGGTCTTCTCCCCTACGCAATTGGGAGGCGTGGTAACTACCCGCAGCCGCGCAAGACAGCCCCTCCCGCATAACCAGGAGTGGAAATCGAAACTCAAAGCTGAGGTGGAAAAGGAGGGGGATAAAGCGCCTAAAAGTAAACTGGCTCAATCCCCACAGGGGGACTGGCTAGCTGGAAGCAAATTTTATGTCCCAGACAGCCTCCGGCGGGAGGTATTACAACGATGTCACGATGCCCCCACTGCTGGTCATTATGGGTATCTGAAAACGTTACATCTAATACAACGGCAATTCTGGTGGCCGGGCATGCGCAAAGACATTTCCCAATACGTTAGCTCCTGCCCCATTTGCCTCAGCGCCAAAACCCGGAAAGGGAAACCTCCAGGCCTCCTACAACCATTGGAAACGCCTAACAGACCGTGGGAAATAATATCTATGGACTTTATCACTGATTTACCCCTTTCGAAAGGACATAATTGCATTTTAGTCGTGGTAGATCTGTTCTCCAAACAAGCTCATTTTATTCCATGTACTGCTATACCCACCGCTCGAAAACTGGCAGATTTATTCTTAAAACACATTGTAAAATTACATTCTTTTCCGTCCAAGGTGATTTCGGATCGCGGCGGACAGTTCGTTGCCAACTTCTGGCGGGAGCTTTTGCGAATGTTGAATATTGAGCAAGGAATCAGTTCAAGCCACCACCCACAAACCGACGGACAATCCGAAAAAACTAATCAGATTTTAGAACAGTTCCTTCGTTGCTACATTAATTTCCAACAAGATAATTGGGTAGACCTTCTTCCTTTAGCCGAGTTCTCATACAACAACAGTGTGCATGCTTCCACTGGGGAGGCCCCTTTCAAAATTGTATATGGAACTCACTTCAATCCCTTCCCGTTGGACACTTCCCCCCTCCGTTCCACTAATTCGCCTGATGTATCTTCCTGGTGGGGGGAGGCCACGCAGCAATGGACTCTGATTAAAAAACACCTCGAGAAAGCCAAACTGGATTACAAAAAATACGCAGATCGCCATCGTGTGGCCGAATGGGATTTACAACCTGGAGATCATGTTTATATTTCCACCAAGAACCTGAAAATTGCTCAGACAAGCCGCAAACTAGCATTAAAGTTCCTTGGACCTTTCCCTGTGCGCAAAGTAATTAATAAAGTGACTGTTGCCATAAATTTACCCAAGAACTTGCGCCATGTTCATGATACATTTCATGTCAGTCTCCTTAAAAGAGCTCCCACCGACGACAAGTGGCACATCAAAGCTCCACCCATTCCAACTTTGATAGACGACCAAATACACTACGAAGTGCAACAAATTTTGGACTCTAAATTCAAACGGAATCAGCTTTTTTACCTCATTAGGTGGAAGGACTTTGATTCTGGATACGATGAGTGGGTGAACTCTGTACATGTTCATGCTCCTAGATTAACCAAAGCTTTTCATACTCGTTACCCATATAAGCCAGGGGGGGATCTATTTTAAGGGGGGCAGAATGTCAGGTCCAGTGTGTATTTAAACTGTACTGACTCCATTTTCTAATGTTTCGAGTGTCTAAGTGCTTTCCCCGCAGGTGCACCAGTTCCCAGGCAGCTTTCCCACCGGAGGAGACTGTTTTGTCTAACACCGTTCCACCAAGCATTGGCCTTGAAGGAGAGCAGCTTCCCAAGGCTGAAAAGATGTTGTTTTGAGAACTGTGGGGGGAGGCGATGCAGATGGGAACTGTTACTCTGTACCTCATGCTTTGCCCTTCATTGGTAACAATGACTGTGTACCATCCTGAGTCTTGTATTCAGGACAGTGGACTATAATGGACCTTTTCTGCAGTAAAGTTTCCTTATTCAATCAATGGACTCTTGTTTGCTTTTGAAAGGGAACCTGTAGGAAGAGCCTTATCTAGCCACAAGCTGACACAGTGTTCCTCCACGTTTAATAAATGTAGACTTACACAGGACTCCGTGTCTGTCTCTTCTTTGGAATTGGCTAAGGGACATTCGAACCACTGATTGTGTGGAACAAACTCAAACCCCCTTGACAAGAGGATATGCGGGGAAATAAGCAGGGAGAGTCCCAACATGTCACACAGACACCTTCACAATGCTATCCTATGCATGCTTATTTAGAAACAATTTGGTCTAGGAGTGCAGCTTGGCCCTACACAATTTTACTAAGAAGTCCCACTGTGTCCGCTGGTGCTAACTCTCATATAAGTGTACATAGGACTGCAGCTTTTGAGGTATGGCAGCATGGGGCATTAGTTGCCACTCGAAGCAGGTTCCAGAATGGCTTCTGGATTGCATCCTCATATATTTATGTCTTTTTAAACTACTCTGCTTCTCACTTGCCTTGAGAGCCCCTTGCTGGAGTTGCCATAAGTCAGTTGTGACTTGATGGCACTTTACAAACGCACAAGTGGGGTAGCAGTATTCTCTCTCTCTCTTTTAAAGAATTTTATTTAAAAGAAAAGAAAATATAGTAAAGTAAGTGCATGATATAAAGGTTATGCAAATTCTAACTTAGACATAAAATTGAAACTTATACAATCTTATACAGACAATAAGTATATAAACAGTTTTGGGAGTAAAACAAGCAATACATTTAAGCATCTTTGCTTAAATAAACAAAACATTGCATATTTGACTTTCCTAAGCCTAGATACATAACATTTCTCCTTCTCTCTCCTTCCCTCCTTCCCTCTAAACTTCTCTTTCAATTAGTTTTGCCTAAGTAATCAAAGAGATCCTTCCATTTTTTCCAGAATTCAGTTATTGGCCTATTATGTAAGTAGGTAGTCGATTTGGCCATCGAGGTGTATTTATCTCTCCACTCTGGGAGACTAGGACAAGCATCAGTTTTCCATTTCCTACAAATACCCCTCTTGCTGCTGTCACCATATAATGGAAGAGATCTCCTTGTTGTTTTCTCATATTTGTTGGTAAAATATTTAAGAACATACTTTTCAGATTTAATTCAGATCTAAGGATCTTTTGCATCTCTTAATGTATTTTTATCCAGTATTTTTGCAATGTCTTACAAGTCTACCACATGTGGTAAAATGTTGCATCCATATTCTGACATTTCCAACAATGTCCACTGTAGCTCTTACTGATTCTCGCAATATCTTTGGGGGTAGCGTACCATCTAAAGAACATTTTATACCAAATTTTCTCTCAATAACTGACAGTCTGTACATTTTATGTCCTTAGTTCATAAGTTTTCCCACAAGTCCATCGGAATAGATTTCCCAAAATTTTGCATCCATTTTATCATGCAAGTTTTGACTTGCTCCATTTCTGTATGGTATTGCAGTAGTATTTTATAAATCTTCCCCAAAAGATGCGACAAGTCTCCCGATATTTATAATTCATATTGTGTTTTAGCTCTCAGCCTGCTGCCTTCTTTGAGGAGTTTGAGCTTTCAATCTTGATACTATTTGGTGATAGGTCAGCCAAGGAATGTTTTTGCCTTGGGCCTGAATTTCTTGCCAGGTTTTTAATATTTCCTTCTTTGTCTAGCATTGATTCATCGCTGAGTTGATCAATTCTGTTTCTAACTGCTGTATCATAGTAGGCATTAATTGGTGACATCAATGGGGAAGTTGGTGGACTCAATCTATTTCTGCATTGGAACCATATTTTAAGCAGTCCATACCTTACAGTATGGGTCCCATCTTGTTTATGAATAGATTTGTATGATTTCTTTATCCATAAATAATTATAGATACCTTATTTAGCATCCGCTGAGTCCAAGTTTTTTTTTAATAAAATTTTATTAAAACTGTAAAACACAACTATAAACTGTTAAACAATAAGCACACAAAATTTAAAAACATGCATAAGGTCAAAGCAAGTAATAAGTAACAATTAAATATACAAAGATTTATAACTCACAAGAAGTCTATGTTAATAATGAGTAGTAATTATACTAAGTGATGCTTATTACAATATAAAGAATTATAGTTGATCTAGTAAAGAGAGGGAATTCTTACAAAGTACACCATGAACTAAGAGGCATTTTATATTTTTGCATATGTATGAAAAAATTTTAGGCCGGGCACGGAGCTGTTATATTCCAGATATTCAAAAAATGGAAACCATTTCTCCACTTCTCCCATCATGCAAAGTCTTTCCTTCTCCACCATAATCCATCCCTTCTCCACAAAGAGAAATGTATGTCTGCACCTTTAGCTCTGGCCCAACTGACACCAGACTGAACAATGGGTAGGAAGATTACAAATCCTCCTTCCTGCACCCACTTTGTGTCAAAAATACATACACTTTTCAAATGGCTTATGCTACAAGGGAAGTAGCTCTCTTCAATCTCATTAAAGAGAGATGGATTGAATTTTCCTCTTAGATATAACTCTGGGTTAGGTTAAAAAGTCAGTAATTTCAATGCTATTACATTTTTTAGAAATGAGAAAAAAATACTTTGTATATTCCCATTCTAAATCATAGCTTGCAGTCCACAATTGAGGTTAGCTTTAATGTACTTAGAAATGACTCAATCACACCAAATTATATATTATATGTCCCACAGTGAATAAGTTGCAGGAAGGTAATTCATATCAAGCACTGATGACTAATCAGCTTGATGGGCAGGGGTGACTGAGAGCTGGCATACCACTCTGCCATGGAAGCTTTCTGGCTAGCCAGTCACATACTCTCAGCCTAACTTCCCTCACAAGGTTGTTGTGATGCTAAAAAGATGAGTAGAAAGGGAATTGATGAAATTGATGAAACCCTAAATTCCTGGAGAAGCAGAGGGATGTTTTCTCAGTAATCGCTCTTCAGTTGGCACCTTCGAACTAATGAGAAGGACAAAGAACAAGTTTTAAGCTAGAATTGGGAGAGTCAGATAGAAGGTCTCAGAATTTGGTAGGAGCAAGGTGTCAGGTTCTGCCAAGGGTGCCGCCCTGTGAGACGCCAGCATGCCTGACTTCAGCCTTAAAGGACCTTCAGGGAATCTGCGGGAGGCTGCTCTGTAGAAGGAGGGGGGTATACCTCACCCTCACACCCTCTCAGTTCACTCGCAGGTCCCTTCAACCTGACATTGTCCCGGCTGCCTTCCATGACAGCTGTCCCCATCCAGCTGTCGGTCAGTCGTCCTCGTCCTCGTCCTCGTCCTCGTCCTCGTCCTCGTCCTCGTCCTCGTCCTCGTCCTCGTCCTCGTCCTCGTCCTCGTCCTCGTCCTCCCTCTACGGCTTTGCTGGTGCTGGCACTTGCTCTCCTCCACTCCACCACACTCCTACACAACAACCCACCCTGCCCTGTGGGTGGACTTCCTTTATATCCTTTCCCTCATTCCTGGCCCCACCTGCCAGCCATGCCCCTCTTTTTCCCTCTAGCATTGGCCTTGGCTGCCTCAAGCAGCTGCACCTGGGGTAGCTAGTTTGGCTGCTTTGGGCAGCTACAGCTGTGTTCTCTTGGCTGGCTGCCAAGCCTCCTCTGCTCTGAGCTTCAGACCCCTGGACAGCTACAGCTGTGCTCTCTTGGCTGGCTGCCAAGCCTCCTCTGTTTGGAGCTTCCAGAAGCCTCAGCTGGTCCCTATTATTCCCTTCCTCCCTGTTTGCAGGTTGGGGTGTGGCCCTGTGCTGCTTCTGCTGCCCTGCCAGTAATGTTGCTGGCTGGCTGGCTGGCAGATGGCTTGCTCTCCCTATCTCTTGTGCCTTCTCCCTCTGCCCTGGTCCCCTCCTGGCTGTCCTTACCCCCTCATTGGGGCTTTTAGTCTCCCACTGGAGGGTGGGGATAGCTGGCTTCCCCCTGCACCATTTGACTCTCTGGGGCTTGGGTGTTCCTTCTCTTTTTTCTGTTTCTGGGCGTGGCAGGTCCATGGTGCCTGTATGAACAGCTGAGCGGTGGTCATCTGGCCATCTCTCCTCCACTTCTCCTGCTAAGTCTGGGGGCAGAGCCTCAGACCCCGGACATGGGGGATGGGGGTTGGGAAGGTGGATCCTGCTCTCTCTTCCTGGGAATCTGCTACAGGTTGAGCACCTGAGCTGACTTTGTTTCTTCTGTTTCCTCTGCTTGTATATTTGAAAAGAAAACAAATCTTACAAAGACACCACAAGTCTCTAGTGCGTTCTCATGCATTGAACTCAAAACCTTGTAACTTCTCCTTGCTCGGGGAAGCAGGGAGCACATAACAATGCCTTTAGGAGTGCAGTCTAAATGAGGGCATATATTAAAAGAGCTACCTCATGGTTTTGCTTTAATTAAGCAGAGAGAGAATCTGTCAGTAGGAGAATCCGGCCATTCTCACACATTGCATGGGGTCGGGGATTGCGTTGCCACTGAGACCAGTTCATTTTCCAGCCCCTCTTCCACTGGCAATGTGCACATGAGCAAAACAGAAAGGTGTCTTTAAATGTGCTTGTACCAGGTGTCTGAACTGACTGATAGCCGCTCATGAAGGTGCTGGTTTCCAAAAGGTATTTCACCTTCCCAAGATACTGCATGCATATATGTGGACACTCAGTAAAAATAAGCAATGGCTTTGTGCCACATCAGAGACTAACAAGATTTTGTTGCAGTGTAAGCTTTCATGGACGAAAACCCACTTCATCCGATTGCTGCAACAAACTAAGAGCAGAACTACAAGTGACAAAAGGCACAGGTTGGACACTTGTCAGCTTCCCTCAAGTTTTGATGGGAAATGTAGGCAGCTTGGCGGAATGCTGGACAAGTGACAGTTGAAAAGTCCATTGGACAGCAGTCAGAGAGCCAAGCTGCAAGACTAGGATGCCTACATTTCCCATCAAAACTTGAGGGAAGCTGACAAGTGTCCAACCTGTGCCTTTTGTCACTTGTAGTTCCGCTCTAAGACTTCTGGACCTCTGGAATTAGAAGTGGGCTGGCCTCAGCCCTGGCCATCTAAGGAATACATCCGTACAATATATGTTTCCATAGATGCTGTCACAACCCTTGTCTCACTCTTGGACTGACCTTCCTCTACCCTGAGATGAAATGTTCTCTCTAAGCCTATGAAACTGAATACTGGGCTGGGGAGCCTTTAGTAGTGTGATGGATGTTTAGCTTCAACTTTCTTTCTTGTCCCACCCTTAGGAACATATAAGTAGAATGGTTACCCAGCCAAGTTCAAGTAGGGGACAGATCAGGGGCTTGCGCTTCCCATAAACAGAAATTGGCACACAAGGCTTGGGGAGATTCAAAGTGTAACAGAAGGTTAATTTACAAGTAGGTAATATAAGAAGGCAGGTAGGCAGGTGTTTGAACTGAAATAATGGAAAAGTTTTTGTACATAAACTTCACTGGTGTGAGGCACAAAACACCTGGTATGATTCTAAGTTGCTGGCTTCTTTGAGAGATGTTGATGTTATTAGACTTAAAGATGTTAAAGTGAGTTCTTTCAGAGGTCAGCACTGCTTCACACAGCAGTGCTGACCTTTTAATACACAGAGACAGCACAACTTCCCCTCCTCTCCAGACCTTAGGGTACTCCAACCATTTCAAGATACTGGGCAGGCATTATAGTTATGAACTATAACCCTGTTCCTGGCACTGAAGGGGAGACTCCTTTCTACCCACTTCCTTGGCCCACTATAATTCTCAGATCTCTTGAGTCTATGCAGGAGTCAGTGCTGTCTTTCCCACTTTAATCCAAGGACTAAAAGTGCTTCATGAATGTACTGATTTCTCTTTAAGGGTACACATTTCCTTCCTTCCTCATACAGAGGACTCTCTGGCTGACCGTCTCTGGTCAGAAGCCAGACTCCAACTCTTTTACTCGTTGGTTTACTCCAACTGTCAACCCCTCAACATTCCATCCCCAACTGCCATTTCAGGCTAGCCACAAAGGGAAGGGGGGGAAACATGTCAGTCATCCTCCTTACTGTCAGGCAATCTCAGCATTTGAAGCTGAGTCCATCACATATTCATTTGTATCATTTACACCTTTTATTATAGGCACAGCTCTGACCTGGATATCCCAGAGTAGCTTGAGCTTCTTGGCTCTTGGAACCAAGCAGATACAGGCAATGGCAAACCACCTCCATTTGTGTCTTGCCCTTGGCCAGGCCAGTTCTGTGCTTAAACACCCCAAGGAAGGTGCTGGGGTGCCTGCCATGGGAGAAGGTGGTGGGAACAGTGTCTTACTGCTTCTGGGACCTGCACCACGATTGACCCTGTCCAAGCTGAGCCCTTGAGGTGCTGCCAGTACTACCAGGGCTCAACCTGTTTCCACTGGAAGAGGAAACGGGTGGGGTACATGATTGGGGCAATCAAATAACTGCTCCAAGGTATCAAAAAGTCCTTCTTGAATTTTCTTAAACTGCCCATGGAATACTCACTTTCCTTTATGCCATCAGCACAACAGCAGGTACAGACAGACAGAGTATAGAGCAAAAAGATATGTGTAAACTAAAAGTTGTAGATGATATATATGTGGATGTATACTGGTGTCCCCCAAAGCTCTGGGGCTTCTTGTCATCTTGCCTAAAGAGGAGACATTTAGAGGGCCTCCCCCTAATCTCTCCATCTGCTTTCATTCTAGTTACCCAGCCACAACGCACACACTCACACACTCCCCCATCCCCCCAAATTCAAACTGTAAATGAGCTTCAATGTTTTTCTCCAGTTCCTGATAGCTGCAGGCTGTTGCCAGCTGCAGGCTAGAGAGAGATTCTAGGCCTTAAGAGAAAATATCCCCCATAATTTAAGAACAATAACATTATTTTTTCAATCTCCTGACTACACTTGAATTGCCCAATTTACAGTCTTCTGAGATACTGCATCCACCTTGGCCTTCCTCAGTCCCATCGAAATCAAACAAGATTCTCCAAGCTTATTGAGATTTCAAAGAGCAGATATATTTATTAGGTTTTTATAGATAGGAAGTTAATTTTGAATTTAAAATAACATAATTTGAGTCAGACAAATACAATGTTAGAAACAGCACGCTATAGTAGACAACTGATTTCAATATGCCTTTCATCCTCAGAGTTTATTAAAGAATGAATTCTTTATTTGCAGATGATATATTCCAGCATTTGTGAATCGTGTACTCTAGTTACATATATTAATTTCTTTCTATATATGTCTGCAGCAATAGGAAATAAATAAATAAATATCACAACCCCCCAAAACCCACATAAATATTTATGCTATTCTAACCGTGTTTAGTCAGAGTAAATCTTCCCTAAGTGTGACTTACTCCTACTAAGCAATTGTATATAGGATCTCAAGCTTAGAATACCACATAGTGTTTGTGACAAAAATATTAGCAAAAAAAATGCTCAATACATGCAAATTCATTACTCACTAGTAAAAACAGAGGATCGTGCATGTATGTATAATGTGTGTTGATGCTTTTTTGGTCTATCAGGAGAGTATCAGCACTGAGGTGTTGTATAGACTTTTCAACCGCAACACACAAAATGATAAATTCTATCCCAGATTTATGGGCTTGGCCAAGTAAAGCACTGTTACTTCTCATTGATTTCAACTGGAGACTCAGGCACATTCATAAAACCTCTTTATTGAAATAAATGGGTCTTCCCAGAGAGAACTTTTCTACCAGTGTCTGATCTCCCTCTGCCTGCTCATTTCCACCCCCAGACTGCTTATGCCTGAAGGAAGGATTACTCTTCCCCATCCCTCAAACAGAAGCTGAATAATCGTCATCCATTAAAACCATAATTCAACCTGACTTGAATGCCAGTTCAAATATAAATCATGCAGAAAAGGTGTTGGAAACAATGACTGAGTGGTTTTCCATGGACTGTTTCGATGCTGGCAGGATCCTTGGACTTGGGAGGGTCCTACCCTGCAAGTAGAATCCCTGTCGTTCATGGCTAGTGTTGCCAGATGGGGTCTTGAAGAATAGCGGACCCTGGGGAGAGAGGGTGCTGAACTTCTTGAGCGCTTCCACTCCAGCTCGATGACGTCCATGCTGGAAGTGATATCATTGCACCTTCCCCCACTTCTGGGTGGACTGGCTGGCCACTCAAGCACTGCGCAGGAGAGTAGTCTTCCTGGGTAGCACCCCACAGGAAGCTGGCCAGGCTGGCTAGCCACTCCCCCTGGTGCCATGAAGGAGGCTGGGCGGCAGGGCGGGCTGGCAAGTGTGGAGATACCTGGAAGTACATGGGAGGAGGAGGGGCCAGGCCTCTGATATCTGGAAAATGTTTCCCCCAGACAGTCCCCCGAAATACTGGACTGTCCAGGTGAAAATCAGACACCTGGCAACCCTATTCATGGCTGACGAAAATTGTGCCAGGCAAAAACCTGGGCACACCTTGTTAGAAGAATGAATCTCTCTCTCCTTCAGGGAGTTTCCCTGTTTCCTCTGAAGGAGGTATTAATTAAACAGTTGCTCAGGGCCAAGCTACACATGACGAATGACACTTGAACGGCAAGTGTATTTCTCCCTGTTCACTTGCCCTCCACTCAATCCACTTGCCATTCAAGTGTCATTCGTCATGTGTAGCTTGGCCCTGAGAAAGCCCTTTTTCTGAGAATGGTCCAGTTATGGGCAGAGGACAGCAATCAGTGGTTAAGTGGATCGGCTACGAATCAGCACTCTGCTGGTTCGAATCCCACTCCTGCCATGAGCTCAGTAGATGGCCTTGGGTAAGCCACTCCTCTCTGCCCAGCTCCCCAGCTGTATTGTGGGGATAATAATAACACTGACTCATTCACTGCTCTGGGTGATGCACTAATCTGTCTGGAAGAGTGGTATATACATATTACCATTGATTGAGAGAGCAGTCTTAAGCAAGTTTGCTTATAACCTTACTGATGTCTATTCAATGGGCTTACTCCCAGGAAAGTGTTCTTAGGATTGCACCATTTGTGAGTGCAACTTCTTGTGTTCCTGGATGAAACATCTAAATGTGAGAAAAGCCCTCAAAAGAGGGAGAGTGACCTACAACCAACACAACTAACAATAAAGGGGGGGGAGTTGAGGAAGAAATATCTGTACTATCGCTGATATGTGTCATTCTGTATGTTTGGGTTATTTTGATCTTTCATTTGTATGTGGTGTAGTGGCTACAGAGTTGGACTAGTATATGGAAGGCCCAAGTTCAAATCCCCGCTCTGCTGTGGAAGCTTGCTGGGTAATCTCGCAGCTCTCACACTCTCTCAGCTTAACCTACCATTCAGGGTGATTGTAAGGATAAAAACCACAAGAGGAGAATGATATGAGCAGCTTTGGTTTCCCATGGGACAGACAGAAAAGCAGAGTATAAATGGTTTTTTTAAAAGAAATATTATCTTGTGTGTCCTGACCTGGACAGCCCAGGTGAGCCTGATCTTGTCGGCTCTCAGAAGCTAAGCAGAGTCGGCCTTGGTTAATACTTGGATGGGAGACCACCAATGAAAACCAGGGTTGCAGAGGCAGGCAATGGCAAACCACCTCTGATAGTCTCTTGCCATGAAAACCCCACCAGGGGTCACTATAAGTCAAGCTATGATTTGAGGGCACTCGCCACCATTATCTTGTGTACAGCTTTGGGGATATAGGCTACTGTCTAGAGCAAAGGAGCCACTTAATGCACATGTAGGGAGGAGAGTACGTGTGTAGCTACTTTCTTCACTGCAGGCTGGTTATTTTGAACTGGAAAAGAAGAGAGGGGTAATCCTTTTGGAATCCCTTGTGTTTGCTCCAAGCATATGTTTTATTGCTGGAAAGGACTCAGCTGAAGAAAGGTCAGGCAGGAGCTACGACAAAAGCAAGTTCAATTGGATTTCTACTCGGGAGGACCTTGTTGCTGAGCTAACCCTTCCAAACGGATGAGCTGATGCCTTCTGGAGTCCCCCTCCCTCCTAGCCTCTCTTTGCTGACGTCACTTCCTGGAGAGCCACTTGGCCCCCAGGTTGCTTCCAGTGTGGGCCCTCCCAGCCTCTGTTGGCCCAAATCAAAACAATCACTTCTTAGGGAGGAAGCTGGCCCCGAGATCTTCTCTTCAGTTGGGTGGCCTGGCCCGACACAGGAAACGTGCTGCACTGCTGGACTCTGCAAGAAGGCAGCAGTTCCAGGGCATCAACCCCAGTCAGTAGGTGAGAACTGCGCTCTTAATGGACTGGGAGTAAGGCCCTAGCTTTTTAGGCTCTTGCTCATCTTGGGACTGAGCCTTTGGTTTGGGAAGGGAGAGGAGTGTGTGAGGCTAGGGAGTACTAGATCCAACCAACAGGCTCTAACTGCCAGCTCCCTGATGGGGGTGGGGGAATCCCACCCTCTACCCTCCACCACCACTCATCTGTCTAGTGGGGGAGAAAGGTGTGAGAATGGGCCTCCTGAGAATGCTCTCAGGGTGGTGTGAAGATGTCACTTCCTGGGCCGATTCCAGATGGCCAGAAATTGCGGTTTTTCTGCGGAAATAATCGCTTACCGGCCACGCGTTCACTTTCGTCTCCATCCGCTTTGTCTCGCAGTGTGCCGTGCCGTCCCGCTTCCGGATGTTCGCACGGCCAACTGAGGTACCCGGGATTGGTTGTTTCCTCCCCATCACAGTTGACGCCAGGGGCCTTCATTGGTTCGCATTTCGTTGATTTTTTAAAAAAATTTTTAATGTGTTTTGCGCAAATGCGCAAACGCGCAGGTATGCGAATACACAGCGTCGACGTTTGTGCGCTTTTGTGCATTTGTGCGCATTTGCACAGTTTGATGTGTGCAAACGTGCGACTGGGCAAATGGCACCCGGTTTTAAAAAAAAAATTAAGGGAATATTGTTGCCAGCCGGCCAGCAAAGGAAGGAGGGAAAGGGGAGGGCCTCTCCGCGGCGACGAAGCGTCCAGAAGTGTGCAAACCCGCCATACCGCGTTCACACCATCCGCTTATATAGTGCAACTGAGCGCCATGGACCGCAGGTAAGCCGGGATGGGAAATTGCGGGTTTTTACGAGTGCTCGCTTTATTTGTGCCCGTCTGGAATCGACCCTGGAAATGACGTTATTGCACTACCACTGTGAAGCGTGCATGCACTCCCGTGACTGCGTGATGATGTCACTTCCTGGAAATGATGTCAGCGCAGGCATGCAAGGAGCAAGGGTGAGGTGAGTACCAGCCCACCTCCTCTCACCTGGAAGGTAAGGGGACCTGGCAACTCTACCAACAGTGCCAGTTCTATTAATCTCTATTTGAATAAATACAATTGTTTTGCTTATACCAAGGTGTGTCAGTGTAAAGTGATGTGGTTTAAGAAAGGAGATTCTAGACCTTGAACTTGCCCTTGATTCCAACACCTGGGTTACACTTGGATATTGATTAAAAGACCACAAATGAATGTGACTCATTTCAGCCTATTTTCAGATGCTAACCCAAAACTAGAGGACCCCCCCCCCCCCATTAAACTGGAATGGAAAGTTGGAAATCCACAACTGGAGGAAAAGGGTAAAAAACCCAATAGTTTTTTTTTTTAGTAATTTCTTATATATATTTTTATATAAATATAATGAAATATATTATAAAGTGACAAGTGCTCTAATAAATAAGTAAATAAATCAGTTAATGCATAATATATGAAGAATGTCCATAAATACAGGCTATTCCTATAAATACAATATACAGTATCCAAAGAACAGGTCCCATGTGACCGCCAAACAGGGTTCTCAATGCCACAAAATGCCAAAGGTATTTGTATTTTAATATGAAGACACATATTAATATGTATTTTAATATGAAGACACTTAGTATTTTAATATGAAGGCACAATGTTCTCTTTGTTCTTTTTTTTTTTTGTAGGTGCGGTGAGAGGAGCAATGGAAGAAGATGGTCCGAAAGTTACGTATCCACAAGTAGATGCAGTAGTAAAGTGCTTATCGTTTTTACCTTGCAGGTGATGCCGAGGAGGCAGGGTGCCCCACTGGGTGAAACCCGCCTCTGCCCAGCAACGGGGCTGGCTGCAGAGCTCAAAGTTTTGTCTATTGGACTTCCTCAGGGGCTGTTTAGAGGCTCACCTAAGAAATCAATCCATGAAGCATAAGATTCTCACATAGTACATTGCTTCTATCTTGTGGCAGTTACAGGACTGGAATAGGTATTTCTATGGGTATTCATATATATATGAATTTTATACATATGAATTTTGAATTTATCTAAAAAATTCCTTTGAAATTCCTATTGTTTTTTTTACCCTTTTCTTCCTACTTTCAGATGCTGGCTTTGGGGATGAGGCAGTACTGTTTGCTCTGGTAGACAATCTCTGCTTGCAAATGGATACAGGTGATAAATCCCTTTTGGTACATATTGATATGTCCACAACCTTTGATAAGTAAAACATCCCATTTTACTTAGAAAAAAGAGTGGGCGCAAAAGGAACAACACTCTTGTAGTTGAACTACCTGTTCTGTTTGCCTGTTCTCAGGGTTCTGCCACTGGAAATGCTGAGCTGAGAGTTTGCCGTGTATCCTTTGGGAATGCTGCAGTGCTCCGTCCTTTCTCCAATGCTCTTTAATCTTTCTGTGAGTCCATATTTATTTATTTACATAGGCTACCTTTCTTGCTGACACTCAAGAGGAATTGCCCAATTAAAACAATGAAATGAAGACCGTATGATGCATACTACCAACAATACAATAAAAGTGGGTTACAAAGTTAGAGATCAATGCATGGTAAACCTCCAGTGTTGTTGCCTACTTGGAAAGCGGTGGGGGGGAAGTGTGTGTGTATGTGTGTAGGGGGGGGCATTGAGCAAGATTCTGGTCCAGTATCATCTTGAAGACCAACTAGATCTCCAGGGTATGAGCTTTTGAAGGTCAGCAGCTGATAAGGCACAACGCATAGCTGGCAGAATGCATGCGGTGTGGAGATTCACAAGTTGTACAAGCAGTTCTTGATGCTTCGAATTCCCTTCCTACACATCTTGCTCAACATGATTCCAAAACAAGAAATGGAATGTTTAAACATTGCAGTCTTGGGTGTGAATGAACTATTCTGGACATGATTAGGATATTTTCAGCCAGAAAATTAGTGTTTTACTCCAGAAATGACAAACGCAAAAGAAAGGATGGTGCTCTAATAGTGAGGCGAGATGTCAAGAGCCATAATGCATCTGACCGATTAATATCAATCAGACTTCATGGAAGACCTATTCACATGACCATCTTTCAAGTTTATTCTCCAACTGCAGATGCTGAAGAGGAAGAAACTGAAAGCCTTTATCCAAGTGCCCAAGAATAAATTGATCATACATCTAAACAAGATATGCTGATAATTATAGATGACTGGAATGCAAAAATAGGAGACAAAGCAGAATCAAACATTTTTGGGAAATTTGAACTAAAAAAGCCCTCTTGAATAATTCCACTATGCACTATTTTCTGTCTTCTCTGCTTTCGAGTTCTAGGGGCAACTGTAGGTTCCTAGCGATAGGCCACTCTCCTGCATGAGTTCCTCTGCAATCTCAGTTTCGGGGGCTGACCCCTGCCGCTGACCCTCCTGGGCTTCTGGGCTTGTATCCACAGCTGGCCACAAGTCCCCTGATAGTAGGGTTGCAATGCTTTGCCAAGCAGCCAGCGGGAGTCTGGGACAGGATGCACATGAGGGCACCAGAAGTGATATCAATCCTCTCTAGGAATTGCTGGAAACTGCACCATAGAACTTCTAGCTATTCCTAGAGAGGACCAATGTAACTTCTTTTTTTTCCCTGGAAGTGACATCATTTTTTTTCTCCCACTGGGCACCTGAGTGCTGGGGGATAAGAGGTCCTGGGGGTATCTCTTGCCCCCAGCAGACATATGTGTGTATGTGTACATGTACAAGAGAGAGTATCTCAGAACTAAATCAGCGAAAAAGACAACAAGCCATGAAAATTAAGTATCCAATCAAAAAGTAGTCTTACATAGTTACATAGTCTTTACAGAAAATTGAGAAAACCAGAGGCAATGAAATTAGGAAAATATATATTAATACTTAGAAGGATATTTTACATTATATTAATACTTAGAAGGATATTTTTATATCTAACACAATTCTCTAATAGTTCAATACACTCTTTATAATAACAGGGTTAGGTTGGGTGACCTTCCAAACCACTCAAATGCTGCAGGAGTGTCAATGAGTGTTAATGGCAACATAACCAAAACTCCTATGTGCAACAAGAGAATCTCAGACCAATAAAGTGCTAGTGCATTTTGACCATTTACAAAATATACGATCAATTATCATATACAATCATATATACAGTGCCAAGTTGTAGAAAAATATTTCACAACTTATTTAGACTTCATAAAATAGAAATAATCCTAAAGCAGGGATATGACAACTCTATCTGATTGTCCTTGGGGGTCAGAGGGCCCAGACACCTCAGTATCCGCCATGGTTTTTTTACGTATGGGATCTACCACCATGATGTTCTCATGCTCTTGTGAGGAATCGTCAGGCCCAGTCCTCACACTGGCAACGATGTGTGTGGAGGGAGAAACTGTGTTGCATGTTACCTTTGTTACAGTGGTGTCCCATTTGAGAGAGCACTCAAACTGGTTTGGGTTGCTGGGGAAATAAGCATGTCTGGCCAGCAACCATCTGTTAGACTGAAGTGCTGGGAAATGTGGTGACTTTGTTTGTACAAAAAATCTGGGTAGCACTCAAGAAATGTGCGTTTGTCTGGCTAGAAACAAATCTAGAAACACCTTCTCTCTGTTTTCTCCAGTATGCGTTATTCAAAACAGGAGTTTGAATTGGGTCAAAATCTTAGAAATTTTGTAAAAGGCGTGTTATTTTATTTATTAGGAGCAGAAAACCCTGTGAGCTTTTCTTCCTGATTAATTAAGGGGTTTAAGAGTAAGACATCTTAATTCTCAACACTGAACTTAATTATAGTCAAGTAATGAAGGAAATATCAGTTGTTTGCTGTGATAGAAATTTCATGTCCACCAGGTCTAGCCTTGCCAACAGTGAACCATCTCTGCTTTCCTACCCTTCATTTGATTTTGCTAAGAGGAATATCTTAATCCCCTTTGAAGCACAAGAAAAGCAAAGTCTTTCTCTGTTAAAATTACACCAACCCCAACCCCCCTATAATTGTACCAGGTTGCTGAATGTTATTTTTTTAATGCGGCATGTGCTAGAAAGCTGAATTATCTAGCTTAAAGCCCAGAAATAGGTTTTTAGGAATATCGTTGCTTTCTAATTAGAGGTATATGTATTTTTATTTAAGAAAATTGAAATGCATAATTAAGTGCTGGCTCCTGCAAAATTGTTATTATCAATGCTAATTTACTGGCTAATAGCCTAGGGACAGAGCTGGCGATCGCTAATGGTGTATTTATGGCAGATTTTCATAACTTCTGCAACAACCTGCTTCCAAAGCAGCTGCTGTTGCCATAAATTCAAAGCAAAGGCCTCGTTCTCTCCTTTGGCCCTGAGCAGCCAACAAACAGCCGGAAAGGGCCATTTCCTTTTACAAGACATGCATGACTGAAGGGCTACTTCTATCGTCTGGTGAATAATATACCAGCTTATTGCGCTGGCTGAAAGACCAAACTATAAAAAAGAAAGCAGACCATAAGATGGTCAAAGCTAAGTTAAGCCAGAACAATAAAAAAGAAACACAATTTCAGAACTTCATAAATCTACATTGCATATCTTTGATCCCTGTTACCTGACATTTGTATCGAAGCCATCAGCCATTTTTAGAAACCCAGGACTTTATGAAAGTTTAAAGATCTCTAGAGACCTTTGAAGAAAGCCAAGGTATACCCAGGGATGCAACTGAACTACGAGTTGCTTAGAAACAGGTGAGATGGAGCAAGAAGTTTCATATTTATATGAGGGAGGCTGCTGCTGTGTTAGCTTTGGGGCATTTCGAAATACCCAAATATCAGTTCTACTGTGACAGGTTTTCTCAATAAAATTTAGTATGAATACATTGTGTTAATTTTGAAAATTATAGCGGAAATCTTGAAAAGCTGGCACCCAAATACAAACCCTTGAAGGTTTCATTGTGGCACTTTTACACTGCACTGGCACACGGGTTGCCAACCTTGGGGGGGAGGGGCCCCTGGAGATCTCACAGAATTACAACTGATCTCCAGACTAAAGAGGTCAGTTCCTCTAGTGAAAAAGGCTGCTTTGGAGGGTCAACTCAATGAGGTCTCTCCCCTCCCACCCTCCCCAGGTGTTTCAAAGTGTATCTCTATATTAAACACAGTCTTTGAACAAGCTCTAAACTTTATGGTAATAACTTGTTTACTTAGTTCTTTCACTGTAGCCTTCTCTCCTTCTACGTAAGCCCCAACTGAAAATACGTTAGGATTGCCGGTCTTAAAAGAGCTGGCCTGGCGTGAAGTGCAAGACTAATCCTGTGGCATGTGCAATGACGTCACTCCTGGAAGTGATGTCATTGTGTAGGCGCAACAATCCTTGAATAATATTGCCAGCTTCTATGAAGTTAGACATTCTTGCCATTCTCAGTTACTCCCTGCACCTGGGTCTTGGTATGTTGTGTACATTAATATGAGTTAGATGGCTCTTCTAATCTACACATGGCAATACAACTGTATAACTCTATTGTTTTATGCCCCTCTCCAAGGTTGATTTATTCTAGGCCTCTAGACTCCCTTTGTGGCCTATCTAGTTACGGGACCAGGCCAGCTCTGTTTCTGGGTGCATAGGTGTCTTTCTTGGTCATATCCAGCAATTGTTCCCCTATAATGCTAGCCATATCCATGATAGTGTGTTATTGTACATGAGGAAAAACTCAGTGGGTCAATGGGTTAGACTAGGAGGGGGACTAATGGATGATGCTATTTTTAGTTAAGTATGAAAACAAAAACCCAATCAGAACGGATCGCCGCAAGAAGACCGAAAAACACTACCTGGTGTTATCCAAAGTAAATGTATTACACTGCTTTAGTAATCCAAAATAAATTATATTGGTATCCAAATATTCTAAAGTCCTTAATTGCCTATTGTGAAAAGTCAGTCCATGATTGCAATAGCATTGTAGTTCTTACTTCTTTCAGGTGGATGTTAAAGCCGATATCCTCATGGAGCCTGGCCACTCCCGGTGCTGAAATGTGGTAGCCACAAGGTTCTTGGTAGCTGGCAACGAGCCTGTCGGCTTGTAGACCTGCTCATTTCGAAGTCTCTTCTTTACGCCCCATGGGAAGTTTACAGTGCATCTCATTTTTGGACATGACTGTATATAAAAAGTCACCCACTAGGTTGGGGGTGAGACCTTTTCGGAAAATGACAGAAAGGTGTGCTTACTTGGAATACACCTCCTTTCACAGAAAGAATTTTAAAAATAACATACCATTTGGGCAGTTTCTTAGGTTGAAATGAAATTCCACTATTGATAACAGATTACATTAGAGAATCACAACGATTAGGAGGCTCCTTTGTTTCTAGGGGGTTATCTGTCCCGTATTGTGCAGAAGGCTCTAGTCAGAGCAGATCAAATCTCCAGAGGGGATTTTTATCACTTTGTACAGAATGAGGTTTTTTAAAAAAATTATATAAGCAACTCTTGTGTTCATTACAGGTAACTCAAAGTCTCCAAACCTCTTAGTTCAATTAATTGATCAGGGATCTGTTTGAGGAGTCCAGTAGCACCTTTAAGACTAGCTTATTTGTAGCATAAGCTTTCAAGAACTACAGCTCTCGTCAGATATTTCAGAAGGGGCACCCATTTGGCACATAAGCAAACCAAACTTAAACTGAAATGTTCATTTTGTTAACTTTGGAGAAATAATTTCTAGAATGAAATTTGGTAGCTGTCCAATAGTGCATCAGTAGTTTGATTTTAGTTTGCATTTTCCCATGCTATTTTTAAGTTTCTATTTCCTGAAGGAGCTATGGGGGAGTAATGAATAGTGATTCAGCAGATATGTGAATGATACGCATATTGTTCAACCAGAACCCTTTGTTCATGATCTCGTGTTTCCCCCTTTGCCCACAAAATTCCTTAGGGGGAATCCAAGCCACCATTATGGATCACAGATTTTTTTTTAAAAAATCCCTATTCCGAGGGTTAAGAGCCTGGGGGTGATCTTGGATGCCTCCCTGAAAATGGAGGCACAGGTCACAGTGGTTGTCAGGTCCTGGCTCCCACCTGGTGGAACGCTCTAGCTGCTGAAATCAGGGCCCAGAAGGACTTACTATCTTTTCACCAGGCCTGCAAGACAGAGTTGTTCCGCCAGGCATATGGCTGAGGCTGGGCCTCCACTGGCCAGAAAAAAGGGGTGTTTAAATCTTAACCCTCCCTGTGAAGGCTGTTCACCATCCTGTTTTAAATGTGCTGTTTTTAATGTACATAAATTTTTTAATTGTATTTTTAATATGTTGTTATCCGGCCTGAGCCCGCTCACGGGGAGGGCAGAATAGAAATCAGAAATAAATAAAATAAATAAATAAATAAATAAAATATTTGTAAAAAAATAAAATAAAATAAAATAAAATAAAATAAAATAAAATAAAATGTCAGGTTCAGAATGCTGTGTTGTGCTACTTCGCTTAACCGACTCCATCTTTAATCCTTTCAGTGTTTAAGTGCTTTCTCCCCAGGTGCCAAGGTTCCCAGGCAGCTGTCTCACAGAAGAGGATTGTTTTGGCTACCGACGTTCCACCAAGAACCGGCCTTGGGAACTTTCGCTATCCTGACTTCAAAGGGAATGTTTTGAGAACTATGGGGGGAGGTTGGGCCTTCTGTGATCTGTTACTTTGTACCTCATGCTTTGCTAGTCATTGGTAACAATGCATATGTACCAACCTGAATATTGCATTCAGGCCTGTGGACTATAATGATCTTTTTCTTCATTAAATGCTTTTTGGAAACAATGGACTATTGTCTAATTGCAGAAGGCAGACTGGAGTAAGGATATTATCTAGCCACGGTTCTGACATTTTGTTACCAATCACTTTTCCAATGCCTAAGCCGGATCAGACGGACTCCAAAGCTGTCCCAGTCAGGGATCCTTTGTTTGACCCGTATGCCTCTCCTGGCTCTCAAGGTTTGGAATCCCTTGAACCTGTACCGCGGGGAGACAGCTCCTCGGTTACAACGATTTATACCCTCGCTCCCAGCAACGCAGATATGCGGCCTAGAGCCACAGCCGTGCCACTCTTCAACTTGCCCACCCCGACGCAGTGGGGTGCAAGGCCAAGGGAAACGAGAGAGCGGAGGGCCAGCACAATGTTTACACAGCTACAGTTGGATAGCAGGCGCAGTCTGGAATCCATACCCGAGCAAACCGGTGGCCGACCGTGGCTGTTTTGGAACAGGACGACCGAACAAACGGAATGGGAAACGTCCCGCCGTGGCGCCCTGAGTTGGGATTATGCGGAAGTCACCCCGTGGTCGGGGCAACAAGATGTAAGCGAGCACCAATGGGTGCAGCTCCAGAGCCGGACGATTGCGATTGACTCAGGGATCTCGGCAATCACTGGTCTGACGAAAGGAGTGTTAGCGGCGAGATCTCAAGAGGAACAAGGGTTAGAAACACCCTTGCCGTGGCAGCAGAAGTTAACCACGGGACCGCCGCCCGAAACTATACCGACTTCACAGACGATGGGAGATTTGGGGTCCACGGAATTACGGGAGGAGGAAACTACGGATAGAGTACAGCTGTTGGAGAACAGACTCTTAAACATGGAAGAAAGTTTGGTGAATGCCGTCCACCTACTGTCGGTGCTAGTGGCGGGAGACAGAGGTCGAGTTCCGCCAACTGGTCTACCTGATATCAGCCAAAGTTTGGATAACCTGCAAAATCAGCTGTGGCCGCAACAGCCACCAGAGACGGGAGACGAGGACTCGGTCACCGGGGAAGGACCCTGCCCAGATGATCCTTGCCCCGATCAATCGATTGTACCAGGAGATGTCGGCACCGGCGGGGGAGGTGGAGAGCCATGCCCAGAAGACCCTCGTCCCGATCGCCCTATAATTCCGACGGGCAATGGGAATGGAGGAGGTGGGGGAGAACCAGGACGACCGCTAGAGCCATCTTCCCCGGTCGTCCCACCACCCACAACTCAAGCGAATCAGCCCCCAAGTCTTCCGAGAGGAACCACACCACCGGTCATCCCAGGAGCGGACAGGCCTTTTCCGATGCCGGGGCCGTGAGGGGATACGGTTCCTCTTCAACCCATCTCTCCTCACCCACCTCCGTTGCGGCCAGCCCCCACTCCTCTTCAGCCAGCACCCGGGGCCCACCGAGGGAGCGTCCAACACCTTCTTGGCCAACACCAGTACATCCGGCTCCAAGAGGACCCCAGCCAATCCCCCAGCCGATTCCAGGGGCGCCGGGGATTCCCCAGCCAATTCCGGGAGCGCCTCTGCCGCACCAACCTCAACCCTACCCTCAGCATCCTCCGCCACAGCTACCGCCAACGCCGCGACAGCCTCCTTTACAACTCGCTCCGCTTGATGCCTACCCAATGCCGGCACCAGCTCCTAGACAAGATCTTCCCATGGGATGGGTCAAACTGGACGCTACGTTTGACGGAGACCCTTCCAAATTGGGATTTTTCCTTGTGCAAGTGGTGCAATTTTTCAACCAATGGGGACATCTTTTCGGGAGTGAGGCCAGTCAAATAGAGCACCAGCAAGGGTTGAATCCTAAACTGCTGGACCGAGCTCTCATGCAAGATAACCCTCCTACGCTGTTAGGGTGGATACAATTGACCTGCGAAGTTGAAAATCGTTTACTAGAAGTTCGTTTAGTGGAACAACACCAACAACCTTCGGGCCAAAGACGGTCCTCCACTCCCCTCAGGGGAAGCCGGGGGGCTGGATATGCTACTCGTGGAGCAAGAGATGCTAGATGGCAACAAGGGCTATGTTTGCAGTGTGGCCAAAGTGGTCATTTTGCGGCACAATGCCCATATTGGCCTGTGCAAAGACCTCTGCTCCAACTAAGACGCCCAGCCCCCGCAGCCTACCCAGCACCATCGTGCCCAACTCCAGCTCCAAGAACCGCTCCAAGAGGTAGGGGAGCGACGAGGAGAAATCTTCCCGAGAGAGGGTTAGAATTGGAGGAAGTTATGGAGGACGATCCGACTGCCCTAATGGGGGGAAAGGGTCCAGAGAGCCCCGCATCGGGAAACGAAATGGATCTGTCATAAAGGGGCCCAAACGGCAGATCAAACCTTCGGGGGTCCCGGTTCTAAACCGACCCCATGGGTCCATACTCTTCATACCAGTAACGTTGGTGAATCCGGACAGAAAAATGCATATCCGTGTACAAGCTCTAATTGATTCAGGCTGTTCCAGAGACATTATCGCACCAGCTTTAGTTAATGGACTAGTGCTTCCAGTAAAAGATTTGGAAATACCGGTAATTTTCGAGCAAATGGATGGCACCAACATGAATCCAGTCACTACCGAAACCACACCAATCATAACCGGCATGGGACACCATTGGGAGGTAAGATCATTCGTCATTAGTGCCACAGCGAAATACCCCCTGATCCTGGGAAGCCGGTGGTTATGCGATCATAACCCCTATATCAACTGGGCAGAGGGAAGCATTACATTTACCCATGAATCATGTAAAAATCACCGTTGGGATCAAAACTGGGGCAAGGACCCAACTATAAGTGAATCTGCTCTCCTCACCCAAGAAGAAATCAATCAAATACCCAAGCAATACAGAGCATACACCCAAGCCTTCACCGAGGAAGAAGCTAATGCTTTACCTCCTCACAGGAGGACGGACTGTGCTGTAGAAATCATACCGGGCGCCTCGCTGCCTAAGGGCCGTCTTTATCCCATGAGTCCCAACGAAAGAGAAGAGCTCCACAAATTCATCGATCTCAATCTTCAAAGGGGATTCATCCGCCCTGCTAACAGCCCCCATGCCGCTCCAGTGCTCTTCGTCAAAAAGAAGGACGGGGGCTTAAGACTGTGCACCGACTTTCGGGGACTCAACGCCGTCTCCTCCAGCAACGCCTACCCCATCCCGCTCATCAGAGATCTACTCAACGTTGTGGTTCAAGGTAAGGTCTTTACGAAATTGGATTTAAAAGACGCTTACTTCCATGTCCGTATTCGAAAAGGGGATGAATGGAAAACCGCGTTTAACACACCCCTCGGCCAATATGAATATTTAGTTATGCCTTTTGGCCTGGCCGGGGCCCCATCGGTTTTCATGTCCATGATCAATGAAGTACTGCACGAATTTCTATATAAAGGTGTTGTGGTGTACCTAGATGATGTGTTAATCTATTCGGAGACCGAAGAGGAACATGTGGACCTTGTAAAAAGGGTCTTAACCACTCTCATGGATAACAAACTGCCCATTAAGCTCACAAAATGTGAGTTCCACAAAACAGAACTCACTTATTTAGGCTATTGTATTTCTCAGGAGGGCCTAAAAATGGATCCAGGCAAAATACAAGCCGTATTAAATTGGCAAACCCCCGCGACCCGCAAAGAACTGCAATCCTTTTTGGGCTTTGCCAACTTCTATAGAGAATTCATTGCAAATTTCGCTCAGATCACGCCCCCCCTAACTGAACTATTAAAAACCAAAGACAAGGGGGACCAAGCCAAAAAGCCGAGCGCAAAATTGTCATGGACACCAGAATGCCAAACAGCGTTCAATCACCTTAAAACGCAGTTTGTCTCAGAGCCCGTTCTCCAACACCCCGATGAAAACCGCCCCTTCATAGTACAGGTCGACGCCAGCGACATGGCGATTGGGAGCGTGCTCCTACAGCGGGGGGCGGACGGACAGCTCAAACCCTGCGCCTTCCTTTCCAGAAAGTTTTCAGAGGCGGAAAGGAATTGGAATGTATGGGGAAAAGAGGCTTTTGCTGTAAAAGCAGCTCTCACTAACTGGAGACATTGGTTAGAAGGAGCCCGTCATCCGTTCGAAGTCTGAACGGACCATAAGAATCTAGAGGCCCTTCGCAGCCCTCGCAGGTTAAACGCCAAACAACTGAGATGGGCGGAATTTTTCTCCAAATTCAACTTCACATTAAACTTTCTCCCGGGCAAAACTAATTTCTTGGCAGACGCCCTATCGCGCATGCCCCAACACAAAAGCAAAAGGGAGGAGACAATTGACACAGTCTTTTCACCTACACAATTAGGGGGCGTGGTGACCACTCGCAGCCGCACAAACCCCTCCCGTCAACCCGACCAGGGATGGAGAGAAAAACTGAAAGCGGAAGTGGAAAAGGAGGGGGGGAGGCGCCCAAAGACAAGCTGCAACAGTCCGCCCAAGGGGAATGGCTTTGGGGAGATCGCTTCTATGTACCCAAAAGTTTGCGAAAAGAAGTTTTACACCGTTGTCATGATGCCCCCACGGCAGGGCACTACGGGTACTTAAAAACGCTTCACTTAGTGCAACGCCAATTTTGGTGGCCGGGCATGTGCAAGGACATTTCCCAATATGTTGCGTCTTGCCCCATCTGTCTCAGCGCCAAATCCCGAAAGGGAAAACCCCCAGGACTCTTGCAACCATTAGAAACGCCCAATCGACTGTGGGAAATAATCTCTATGGACTTTATCACTGACCCAACCCCCTCAAAGGGGCATAACTGTATTTTAGTCGTGGTTGATCTGTTTTCCAAGCAAGCTCATTTCATACCGTGCACCACAATTCCTTCCGCTAGAAAATTGGCTGATATTTTTATCAAAAATATTGTAAAAATACATTCTTTTCCATCAAAGGTGATCTCAGATCGCGGCGGACAATTCGTTGCCAACTTCTGGCGGGAGCTGTTACAACTGCTGGGCATTGAACAAGGTCTCAGTTCAAGCCATCACCCAGAAACAGACGGACAATCAGAAAAAACTAATCAGATATTAGAACAATTTCTCCGTTGTTACATTAATTTCCAACAAGATAATTGGTTTGACTTGCTACCCTTGGCGGAATTCTTATATAATAACAGCATCCATGCTTCCACGGGAGAAACTCCCTTCAAAGTCGTCTATGGCTTCCACTTCAAACCATTTCTGTTTGAAGCGCTCCCCCCTCCTACTACAGCTTCCCAAGACGTCACCGAATGGTGGGGGGAAGCAGCTCAACAATGGACTCAAATCAAAAAGCACCTCGACAAGGCCAAACAGGATTATAAAAAGTACGCCGACCGCCACCGTGCGGCGGAATGGGATTTACAACCAGGCGACCTTGTTTATCTTTCCACAAAGAATCTGAAAGTAACCCAAACCAGCCGCAAGCTCGCATTAAAGTACCTGGGACCTTTTCCTGTTCGCAAAGTAATCAACAAAGTGACTGTTGCATTAAATTTACCAAAGAATCTACGCCACGTACATGATACCTTCCATGTCAGTTTATTGAAGAAAGCCCCTCCTGCAGACCAGTGGCACACCCGTGCTCCTCCCATCCCTACATTAATCGATGATCAAACCCACTACGAAGTTCAACAAATATTAGACTCTAAAGTAAAACGTAATCAATTGTTTTATCTCATCAGATGGAAGGACTTTGACTCTGGGTTCGATGAGTGGGTGAATTCTGTACATGTACATGCTCCTAGACTAGTTAAATCCTTTCATTCTCGTTATCCACATAAACCTGGGGGGGAAGCATCTTAGAGGGGGCAGAATGTCAGGTTCAGAATGCTGTGTTGTGCTACTTCGCTTAACCGACTCCATCTTTAATCCTTTCAGTGTTTAAGTGCTTTCTCCCCAGGTGCCAAGGTTCCCAGGCAGCTGTCTCACAGAAGAGGATTGTTTTGGCTACCGACGTTCCACCAAGAACCGGCCTTGGGAACTTTCGCTATCCTGACTTCAAAGGGAATGTTTTGAGAACTATGGGGGGAGGTTGGGCCTTCTGTGATCTGTTACTTTGTACCTCATGCTTTGCTAGTCATTGGTAACAATGCATATGTACCAACCTGAATATTGCATTCAGGCCTGTGGACTATAATGATCTTTTTCTTCATTAAATGCTTTTTGGAAACAATGGACTATTGTCTAATTGCAGAAGGCAGACTGGAGTAAGGATATTATCTAGCCACGGTTCTGACAGCTCCCACCTGGTGGAACGCTCTAGCTGCTGAAATCAGGGCCCAGAAGGACTTACTATCTTTTCACCAGGCCTGCAAGACAGAGTTGTTCCGCCAGGCATATGGCTGAGGCTGGGCCTCCACCGGCCAGAAAAAAAGGGGTGTTTAAATCTTAACCCTCCCTGTGAAGGCTGTTCACCATCCTGTTTTAAATGTGTTGTTTTTAATGTACATAAATTTTTTAATTGTATTTTTAATATGTTGTTATCCGGCCTGAGCCCGCTCACGGGGAGGGCAGAATAGAAATCAGAAATAAATAAAATAAGGACTTCCGGTTTGGGATTCATGGAGGTCTAACGCAGCTCCATTTGCGGAGCTGACCGGATTGCCGTTTTAACCGGCCGGAGGGGTGAAAATAACCCGCGGCCGACTGCTCTCAGGCGGGGAGCAGGCAAAGAACGCTCAAGACCCTAGGGTGAGCTAGATCTCGGACGAGGGGGGGCTCTACACAAGGAGTCTCCCCCCCGATCCTTGAGGTCCCACCTTGCGACGGGTCGGCTATAATCTCTGCGGCAATTTTGGGGCCAATTTGGCTGGCATAAGACCTACATACCCAAGCTTCGATCGGGGAGGGAAGTCGAGAGGAGAATTTAAGATCGAAACAGCGATTACAACCCGAGAAAGTTGAAGAGAAGGTAAAGATCGCTATCTCTTGAAACGGGACAGATTGACAAAAACAGAGAGGAAAGAAAGTAGATTTTTAAACTGCAACAGACTAGTGAAAAGGAGGTGAAGACTCGGCAGGAGTTGTATTTTAAAAGAGACTAAGTTTAAAGAAGTTATTACAAAAATCGGACTATTGTTTTGAATACCTGTGGTTTTGGAGCTGTGGGAAAAAGACACCATCGCGAGACCTGCTGTGGGAAGACGGGAGACAGGAAGTGCGTAACAACAATAGAGTGGCTGGAGGGAAGCGGCCCTTGCCAAGGGACAGGAAGTGGGGAATCGCCATTTTTGAAAGTGGAAGGGTCGTGGCTTCAGCGGAAGAGGAAGTAGGCCATCTTGGATTATAATAACATAGAGAAACCATAGAGAAAAGACGCCCGACATTTTGGATATAAAAAATTAATTTTGGCAAAGATTGGGACATTTGAAAAAAAGGAAAACGTTTAATTATACGCCACGGAGCTGAGGAAGAGAGCAGATTCGTGGGAGCGAGCTAAAGCAAGCCCCACGATGTCGAAAAAAGAGTGGCAATCGGCAATAGAAAATTTGGACAAAAAACTTATAGACATGATGAAAGAACTTAAGGACACGAAATTG
Source organism: Eublepharis macularius (assembly GCF_028583425.1). NCBI lineage: Eukaryota > Metazoa > Chordata > Lepidosauria > Squamata > Eublepharidae > Eublepharis > Eublepharis macularius. The sequence goes on from NC_072792.1 coordinate 7,331,026, forward strand.
GAGCTTATTAAAGAGGTCAAAGAAGTTACACAGACAGTAAAGTCGGAGCTGTCAGAAGTGAAAAAAGGCGTGGAAACGATTAGCAGTGAATTACAAGGAACGAAACAGAGAGTCAAAACAGTAGAAGACGCGATGGAGAATTTAATAGAAACGCAACAAACAGAGATGAGATTGGTAAAGGGGAGGATGTCAGTTGCAGAAACTAAACACATGGAGAAGCAGCTTCGTTTTCGTGGTCTGCCAGAAGTTGAAGGGAAGTCAGCGCAAGAACAGATGACTGAGGTGTTGGCTGAATACCTGGGGAAGGAGGAGGAGGAAATTGTGGCTATCCTAGATGTGGCGTATCGTGTGAACTCGAGAATTGCAACCCAGAGGAAACTACCAAGGGATGTGATCGTGCAGTTTACAACTAGAAATATGAAAGAGAGGATTGTGACAAAACAATTTCAAGATCCATTGGAGATTGATGGCAAGACGATTATCATAATGAAGGAACTGCCCAGATCAGTGTTACTGGACAGGAAAAAATATAGAGTGCTAATTCAGACTTTGAAGGACATGAACATTAGGTACAGATGGGAGTTACCGGAAGGAGTGTCCTTTGAGTTTGGAGGGGCAAAAAAGCGTATTAGATCTGAGCGGGAGATGGAGAGATTTATTAAGGACAATGAAAAAGACTTACCAACAAAATCATGAATATGGAGTGTAAAGTATTATCTTGGAATGTAAATGGACTAAACTCACCGAATAAGAGAAAAAACATTTTTCATTGGCTACTAAAACAAAAATGTGATATTGTTTGTTTGCAGGAGACCCATATTAGAAAACAGGATGTAAAATATTTAAAATCTGGAAAATTGGGCAAAGAATTTGTAGCGGCTTCCAACAAGAAAAAAAGAGGAGTGGTGTTGTATATAAAAGAGGAGCTGCAGCCAAAATTTGTTATGAGAGATGTGGAAGCTAGATTTGTAGCAGTGGAATGTAATTGGAACTTAAAGAGAGTGTTGGTAGTCGGACTTTATGCACCTAACGGTGCAAAGGAAAGCTTCTTTGAGGACTTAAGGAAGCACCTAGACGATCTTGTATATGACCAGATAATTCTTGCTGGAGATTTCAATGGAGTGACAGATTTGGAACTAGACAAAAAGACTACAAAAGCACAAAAGAAAAGAGGACTATTGCCAAAGCTTTTTTTTGACTTGATTCAACAAGAGACTCTCGAAGACGTATGGAGGAGAGAATATCCTAAAACCAGACAGTTTACTTTTTATTCTGCAAGGCATCTTACATTATCAAGAATTGATATGATCTGGGCCTCAAAGGACTTAGCGTTATGGACTAAGGAGGTAGAAATAATGCCGATGGTAGGCTCAGATCACAACCCAATTATGTGGAAATTTGGAAAAAGGAGAAAAAGGAAAGCCTGGAGAATAAATGAGGACTTGTTACAGGAAAGTGAGAATATGGAAACATTGAGAAGAGAGACTAAGTTTTTTATACAATACAACGTGAATAAAGAAGTACCAACTAGTAAAGTTTGGGACGCGTATAAGGCGGTTGTAAGGGGCATACTAATGGACTTAAATGGTAGAGCAAGGAAAAAGAAAGAGGAGAAAAGACAAGAGATTGAGGAGAAAATAAAGGCCAAAGAAGTACAGTTAAAAAAGAGACCAGGGAAAAAGAAAATACATCAGGAAATCAAAATTCTTCAAGAACAGTTAACAGCAATGAGTAATAAAGAATTGGAGTGGAACCTTAAAAGACTGAATCAAAAAGCTTTTGAGGGTGCTAATAAACCTGGGAAATATTTGGCATGGCAATTAAAGCAGAAAAGGGAAAAGAAAATAATAAATAAAATTTGTGAAGAAAACAAAACGTATTTGGAGCAGACTACCATTAGCAGAGCCTTTTATAAATTTTACGCTAAGCTGTATAATAAAAAAGAAGTAAACAAAGAATCAATAGCATCATATTTGGAGAAAACCAAACTTCCAGAGATCTCGGAAGCTTGGAGAAATAAGTTGAATAGTGAAGTAACTGACGAGGAAATAAATATGGCAATACAATCCGCAAATCTAGGAAAGGCGCCAGGGCCAGATGGACTTACGGCTAAATTTTATAAGACAATGGCCAACGAACTGGCACCATTCCTAAAAGAGGTGATGAACGGAGTTTTTAGGGATCAAAGAATTCCAGACACTTGGAGCGAAGCGAATATATCATTGATCCCAAAAGAGGGCCAAGATCTGACTAGCGTGAAAAATTACAGGCCTATATCATTACTTAACAATGATTATAAAATTTTTGCAAAGATATTGGCGGAGAGACTGAAGGGGTGGCTCTCGGAAGTTATAGAGGAAGAACAAGCAGGTTTTTTGCCGGACAGACAAATAAGAGACAATTTAAGGACAGTGATCAATGCTATTGAATACTATGACAAGCGTTGCGATAAAGAGGTTGGTTTCTTCTTTGTAGACGCTGAAAAAGCGTTTGACAATTTAAACTGGGATTTTTTGTTTGCCACTATGGAAAAGCTACAATTGGGAGAAAGATTCATCAGAGCAATTAAAGAAATATATAGGGACCAGACTGCAGCAATTGTAGTGAATGATGAACTGACCAAGAAATTGACGATTAGTAAAGGAACAAGACAAGGTTGCCCGTTATCTCCATTGTTGTTCATATTAGTATTGGAGATTCTGATGATACAAATACGACAAGACGAGGAAATACGAGGAATAAAAATAAAGGACTATTCATACAAGGTTAGAGCATTTGCAGATGACATAATGTTAATTGTAGAAGATCCATTGGAGAACATGCCAAAAGTGATAGATAAGATCAAGGAGTTTGGTGACTTGGCAGGTTTCTTCATTAATAAAAAGAAGTCAAAGATACTATGTAAAAACATGACTAAGCAGAAACAACAATTGTTAATGGAAACAACGGACTGTGAAGTAACTAGTAAGGTGAAATATTTGGGAGTTGAGCTGACTGCAAAAAATATAGATTTGTTCAAGAATAATTATGAAAAATTATGGACTCAGATAGAGAGAGACTTGATCAAATGGAATAGACTGAATTTGTCATGGTTGGGCAGGATTGCAGCAGTTAAGATGAATGTGTTACCAAGAGTAATGTTTTTGTTACAGACAATACCAATCATCAGAGACTCTAAACAATTTGAAAAATGGCAGAGGAAAATATCAGATTTTGTTTGGGCAGGCAAGAAGCCTCGAGTGAAAGTAAAAGTTCTACAAGATGCAAAGGAGAGAGGCGGAATGCAACTGCCCAATCTGAGACTTTACCATGATGCAATCTGCCTAGTTTGGCTAAAAGAGTGGATGACATTAAAGAATAAGAAACTATTAGCCCTAGAGGGATATAAAAAATTTTTTGGATGGCACGCATACCTATGGCATGACAAAGTAAAGGTCAACTCGATGTTCCTGCATCATTTTGTAAGGAGAAGTCTATATACAATCTGGAAGAAGTACAGAACTTACCTACAAGAAGGAACCCCCTTGTGGGTGGTTCCATATGAGGTGATAGATCCGAGAGCTGTGGATAATGAACAACAATGTTTAACGTACAAAGAAATAACTAAGATTGAAGTATCTAAACTTAGAATAAAGACGCAAGAGGAACTATCACCTAACTATGATTGGTTCCAGTATAGACAGATTAGAGACTTATACAACTCGGACTTTGCAAAAGGGGGCATACGAACAGAGAACTCGGAACTAGAGCAGACCCTTCTTAAAGAAGACAAGAAAAGAATATCCAAGGTATACCAAGTACTGTTGAAATGGTATACTGAGGATGAGATAGTTAAAACACAGATGGTGAAATGGGCTATAAATTTCAATAAAGAAATAACAATGGAGGCATGGGAATACCTGTGGAAAACTACAATGAAGACAACGACATGCATTAATATTAAAGAGAACATTTTCAAAATGATCTATCGTTGGTACATGACACCAAAGAAGATTGCGCTAGGGAACTTGAATACTTCTAATAAATGCTGGAAATGTAAGAAACATGAGGGCTCCCTCTATCATATGTGGTGGTCGTGTGAGGTAGCTAGGCAGTTCTGGGGGGAAATAATAAGAGAAATGAGTGAAATTTTACAGTTTCAAATAAATAAGAACCCAGAACTCCTGCTGCTAAACTTGGGAATGGAGGGAATTCCAGCCCATCATAGGACGTTGATTTTTTATATGACTGCAGCAGCTAGACTTTTGTATGCGCAGAAATGGAAAGTACAAGAAGTGCCAACTATTGAAGATTGGATCTACAAATTGCTGTATATGGCTGAAATGGACAAGATGACAAGAAAACTGAGAGATCTGGACTCAGGGCAGTTTAACACAGACTGGGAGAAGCTGAAACAATATCTGGAGAAGAAATGGGAGGTGGGAGGAAAACTGTGGCAGTTTGAGAACTACTGAAGTATAATAAAAGTATAAAAGAGAGGGGTGACTTTACCGGGGGAGGAGGAGAAATGTGAATTTATAAGCAGTTAGATTAATTGATTGAGATATATATAGATATGTATAGGTTAACTGATAGAACATTGATAGAGAATAATTAATGATAAGGTTTAAACATGAGGATTGAGTAAATAACAATATTTTCTTTCTTTGATAAGATTTATATGCACCAAACTGAATGTACAGAAGAGTTAAATTGATTGATTATGCGAGGAGTTATATAGAATTACCATAAAAAGTTGAAATGAGTAATATATAGAGAACAAATCAAATTGTTTGATTTAAATGTGGGAAATTTTTATGGTTTATGATATATAGGTTTATATAGAAATATTCAAAACTGGAAAATGGGATAAATTGTTTATCTAAAGACGTATAGTTTGGGTGTATAATAAGTAAAGGAGTTAAAGATGTACTGCTTAATATAATGGAGAATGTATATCTGTTTTAGACAGAGGAATTTAATAGAAGTAAGGGAAAAGGGACAGAGGGGGGGAAAGCTGTTGGAAGTCAACAAAAGGGGGGGGAAAGGGAGGGGGTTAGAAACGAAAAATTAGGGGAAAATTGACTGTAATGTAAAAATAAAAATGTTCTAACCCAATAAAAAAATTTTCAAAAAAAAAAGAAATAAATAAAATAAATAAATAAATAAAATATTTGTAAAAAAAAAAAAAGGAGGAGGAGGAAAGAAACAACAACAACCTTTACACAAACTTTTATAAAAAGTCTCCAAATATTTCAAAATAAGTAAATATGCAATTATTGTCTATACTAGTAACAAAGCCTGTTGTGGGAAAAAATACAATGGGCAGGGGGGCGGGTGGGCGGGAATTGCCTCCTCCTCTGTGACTGATCCTGGCCAGGTGAAGGGAGGCGGGCATTGCCACCTGCTCCGCTTCTGTTCCCAGCTAGGTGAAGGCGGGGGGTGAGAATTGCCACCTGCTCTGCTCCTGATCCCAGCTGGGTGAAGGTGGGGGGTGGGCATTGCTTCCTGCTCCACTCCTGATCCCAGCTGGGTGAAGGTGGGGAGGCGGGCATTGCCACCTGTTCTGCTCCTGATCCTGGCCGAGTGAAGGCAGGGGGCCAGCATTGCCACCTGCTCCATGCCTGGTCCTAGCCTGGGCTTCCCACTGCAGTGTGCTCTCTGGAGGGACAGGCTGCCTCTTCTGGGCTATCTATTTATTTATTTACATTACTTATTTATAATCTGCCTTTCTTACTGAGGCTCAAGGTGGATTACACACTGTAAGTTAATGCAATCAGTTACTGAGAAATTCAATATACAATACCATAGGGAACTGGATGCAGAAATTTAAAAACAAGCAGAAATGTGATGCTAAAATAATGCTGAAACAATAGATCAGCAATTTGACATGACATCTGAAACAATGCAGAGACTATCCAGTGGGATATTACTTACAGCAATCTACTGTACACAGGAATATAGTCTACAATCCCTATCCCTTTAACAAAAGCATCTCTCTCAAGTCTCAACCAATTCCTTACAGCACAGTCTTATTACCTGTGTAAAAAAGCCCTCCTGAACAATCCAGTTTTGCATAATGGGAGCTTTCCTGACATCTTCAGGCAGGCCTTTCTACATACTTTTAAAATTTTATTCCTTCTCCCTGGAAGACTGATGACAACGACACAGACACAGAGTTAGTCAGTCTCACTTTGTCCACAATGCAATAATAGCTGAGCAAGTCTTGGACACTTGCAACACAGCATTGCAATTTATCAAAATGTCTCAATCAACCCCAAGACCTCATATAATTAAATGAAATTCTCAGCTGGTCAGGTAAGCATGAATTGAAACCTTCTCTTTAGTACCCATTTTACAATTAAGCCTTTCGTGAGTTTAGAAAATCATGAGTGAACGTTCCATTCCTTCACTATGTAGAAATGTAGGCCATTCAATTTCATGTGTATGCTTCTTTGTGTTTCAGATTTTAACTGGCAATTTTAAAGTGGGAATTCTTACGATAGCAGAGCTCAGCCCCAACAGTAACATTTTTTGAAAGAAAGACCTTTATTGATTTTTTTTTAAAAAATGGGAAGATTCAGTATTTCAGATAAACGCTGCTGGACATGCACAGGCTGTGATCAAACTTAGGCCACCAACCTGCCAGGGCCTTCGTAGCTCCACTCCTTGCTCTAGAATGTAAAACTAGCTACAAAACTCGGTACTATACTACGTTTGGCTCATGAGGCACAAGTTGTGCAAGCAGGCCGCCCTAGACATAAGAAGATTTTAGCTTTTTATCTAAGCTCTGGAATGGATCCTTTCAGTTTCATTCACTACCCCTGAAACAACCTAGCAACACAGAATTAAAGATGCCATTGAGTTTCCGTTTATCATGGCAATGTATGGGACAGTTAGCACCGTACATTTATTTTACTAGGCAAATGCATAAAACTGCTATTTCGGCTGGCTGTCATGGGAGAATTTCTTTTGCTGGCTCAAGATTATCTAACAATGAGAGTCAAGCAAAGCCTACCGCTCTGACAAATTTTGGTATGTTATTTAGAGAGATTTGCATGCCCACCCTGGTAGGGCTTGGACTCAGGATAGCCAATCCATCTCGGTTAGACTGACTCTAATGGTCATAGCCAGTTAACATGACCATTCATTATGCTTCAACACAAAAACCAAAAGATTAGCAAACAACATAAATTCCCAAACTCCAGATTGGAGTAGGGGGAGTAAGAACCCCTTTCCGTTTACTCTTCATAAATCCCATGGATCCGGCTTCAATCTGGGATAGAGGGGGGCATTCAACCATAAAATCCAACCTAATAGGATTTCATAACTATCACTAGTCCAAAGGGGAAACTTCTGAATTTGAATCATGAGAGAGGATTCACTGTACTGGGCACCTTTAGCAACTGTTCACCACAGAGGCATGGCAATCAAACTCCTCTATCCCCTGTGCCAAAGGGGAGAATATGCCAGTGCTATTTCTCTCTCTCTCTTTCTTTTGAAGAGTATGTGTGGTATTTACTATTGAAAGTTGGCGCCATGAGCCATGGGAGATGTAGGTTCTAGGATGCCAGACATTCATACAGAAATGAGAGAAAATGTATTTATTTATTTATGTCATTTATATGAGATTTGTACAATTAGTATCAAGTACATTTCCATATGGTATCAAGGACATTTCATACAGTGTCAACGACATTTCTGTAAACAATACCATAGGTTAAATAGATACAAGTTTAAAAAGGCATAGCATTAGCAAGAATCCAATACAGAGTTGAAGAAATGCTGAAATAGAACATAATCAGTTCTAGGACTGACATTAGTCAACATGAAGCACAGGTTGCTCCTAGGAGCACATATTTAAAACAACAGATCGCACATAAGGCAACATAGTGGTGAAGTCTACGGTCCCTAACTCATTAGCGAAGCATCTGACACCCCTCCCTACAATACAGCCCTCCCATTTGAGTAAAATGCCTTTTTGAATAATTTGGTTTTGCATTTTTTGTGGAAAGCCACGAGAGTGAGGGCTCTCCTGACCTCCTCAGGCAGGCCATTCCAAAGGGTAGGGGCCACCACAGAGAAAGCCCATGTACAGGCTGCTGTTGATTTCACCCATGTGCAGCCTGGCTTCTGCAGGAGACCCTGTTCAGATGAGCGATGCTGCCCTGGTGGAACATAGGGAGGGAGGTGGTCCCGTCAGTATAACTATATTTCCTAGTGTAACTTGTTTCCTTGGATACTACTACAGGGGACAGATCCCTGCCATTGCTGTTTGAAAAGTGGGAATATGGGGATGTTGGGGTTCAGGGGATGACATTGATACCATCATATATCCAATGACGTAATAAGGAACAAAACAGGGTCTGAATTTCACATCTGGGCTAGGAAAATAATTGAACTATTTCCTTTTAAAAAATAAAAACAGCTTCTTTGCTATTGAGCCAGGGAATGTTTTTCCATTATTGGTGTAAGCAGGACTTTTTTTTAAGGGGGAATGTGCCGGAATGGTGTTTCGGCAGCTCTAGAATCTGCCCACGTGATTCCCTCCTCCTTCAGCCCCACAGGCTCTGCAGAAGATGTTAAGCTGCTTTGAGTTCATTCTGCTTTCATTTCATTCCTTTGTGAGTGAGAGAGAGAGAGAGCAAGCAAGCTGGGACTCAGCTCGGGCTCTGCAGAGGAGGCTTGGCTGCTTTGAGTTCATTCTGCTTTTTTTCATTCCTCGGTGAGTGAGTGAGTGAGTGAGTGAGAGAGAGAGAGAGAGAGAGAGCAAGCTGGGGCCCAGCACGGACTCTGCAGGGGAAGGCTAAGCTGCTTTGAGTTCATTCTGCTTTCATTTCATTCAGGGGTTTCTGTGTATGTGTGCGCTGCTTTGAGTTCATTCTGTTTTATTTTCATTGGGGGAGTGGGTGTGTGGGGCTGTGTGTGTGTGTGCTGCTTTTGAGTTCATTCTGCTTTCTTTTCGGGGGAGGCTGTGTGTGTGTGTGTGTGTGCTGCTTTGAGTTCATTCTGCTTTCATTTCATTCAGGGGTTTCTATGTATGTGTGTGCTGCTTTGAGTTCATTCTGTTTTATTTTCATTCAGGGGTGGGTGGGTGGGGCTGTGTGTGTATGTGTGCTCCTTTGAGTTCATTCTGCTTTCTTTTCAAGGGGGGTGGGGGTGGGAGCTGTGTGTGTGTGTTGCTTTGAGTTCATTCTGCTTTCTTTTCAGGGGTGGCTGGGACTGTGCGTGTGTGTGTGTGTGTGTGTGCGCGTGCATGTGCGCATGTTGCTTTCATTCTTTTGTTGACCTAAGCTGACATTGTTATGGTTCCCACACCTTTTGAATGCTGATTGATTCTGAGTTAAATATATCAGTTATGGTTATTTGTATTCGTTAAAACATCAGTTATGGCTATTCCAGTTTTATGCTAGGAATGGATAGCTGTGTCCAAGTCACAGAAGGCTTTCATCAATATATTCATCAGAATATAGGTTTTCTTATGTCTCAATAGCTGTGACTCAAGTGGTTCTCCCCACCCTCAGCTGATTAACATCCCTGAAATTGCCGTGAACATATGGGTGTTAGGGAAGGTTTTAGGAATATTGTTTGTCTGGAATACTGGAATATTTATGAGCATTTCACAATGTCACAACAGCTAAGCCATTGGTAAGGTAGAGTTGGCAGGCAACCAAAAAAAGCCATTTTATAGTAAGTATAAATCTAATAAAGCTAGAGTTAAGCTGCTTTGAGATCATTCTAACTTTGATTCAGTCCAGTAAAGCAAAACTCTCCCTTAAAATCTGAAAATCCAATATTCATTAGATTAGGAATTTCAGACTCTGTGGAATTTTGAGAAAGAATTTTGAATTTTTTTTCTACGCTGGCAGAGGGAATCTGTTAGAATTTAGATTTGTGAGATGGGTTTTGGATTTTTAGAGGCCCCCTCCTTCTTGCATATTTTAAAATATGATTCCAAAGAAATGAAATGTTTGGGAAAGGGAATGGAAGATTTCACCTTTTGTAGAAAATACAGAAAGGAAAAAAATCCTTTCTCATAATAGTGAAATTTTCCAAACTTACTAACATTTATCTTGTCATAATGCATTGTGCTGGGTTCTGGGAAGTGGCGTCACTTCCAGGAGTGACGTCACTTCTGGAAGTGATGTCATCACACATTTCTGGGAGTGCACACGTGTTTTGCATGCACATTTGATAATAGAGAGTTCCACCACCTCTTTGTCCAGAAAAAAAGTCTTGGGCGTGAGGATAATGCTTAGACTAGGAAGACCTGTGTGAATACAACGCTACTTCAACTTCTATTCAGACAGCCTCGCCATATCCTGAAGTCAATTTTGATATTATGATTGATGTAAAAAGAAATTGTATTGATTATGACCCCTTTCCTTCTCTTGGGTAGATTTGGTTTTTAAGCCTTTTATTCCTGCCCCTGTTGGTAGATTGCTGCCATCAGGAATTAAATTCCAGAATAACTTAAATTTCTCCTTTTAGTAACGTGCCCAAGGGTCAGGCTTTTTCGTGGTACTATGTGGCCCTGAGGAAAGGAATGAGATATGGAATGACAGATACTCTGGGATATAAAAAACCCGAAGTAAGCTTTTATTTTTATAAAAAGCATATCAGTTTCATATTATTTCTAAAACTTGATGTTCAAAAGAATAGTTCTCAATTCTTAAAGCTACTTTACTTAAACCCAGACACATAGATCTTCTCTCAGGCTTCACACACAGTTTGCCTGCTTTTCCCTGACTGAATGTTCTTTCACAAACACACAATTCAGGCTTTCACATAGGTTATATTTCTCTCAGACAACAAACACAAGCTCAGGCTGCACACAGCTTGCCTGCTGATACCAGACTCAATATTTTTCTCAGAAATGCTTAAACATGCTAAGGCTGTACACAGCTTGCCTCTCTTGCCCTGACTGAATCTTTTTTCTCCCTCAGTAACTAAAAATTGCATTGACTCTGCCCACACTCGGTCATCAACCAATGGTCTCACTCACTCATCCCTTTCTTTCACCCCCACTCTTCATTTATACCACACCAAGCATTTAAAGACACACACACGCATTTACTTAAAACCATTACGGTATTAATGGTTCTCCTTGAAGCTGTTCTCTTTAGAACTTTTGCTAGTTTCCCAGAAGATGTTGTTACTCACTGCTTATTCACACATTTCCTATACATTTCATTGTTGCATAATAAATATTATCATAATATTAGTATTTCTTTAGCAGCATTGTGGTGAGAATTAGTATTAAGAAATACTCAGAATATATTTCCAAATGAATTGATTAAAGTCCTTTCTTTTACCTCTACAAATAAATCAGTTTTAAAAGCACCATAACTCTCTCAAAAATATGTAACAACCAAACATTTATCACTGGCATTTCTTGATTATTTCAAGTACATGGTGCTCCACATTCTTGCAGATGCTATTAGAATAGTAATTGATTCTATATCCCTATAGGACACTTTGACTTTGAGATCTAACTCAGTTGGTGTTGCCAACCACAAGTTGGGGCCTGGAGATCTTCCTGTACTACAGTTGATCTCCAGATGACAAAGATCAATTGCCCAGGAGAAACTGGCTGCTTTGGAAGGTAGACTGTACGGCATTATACTCTGCTAGGGTCCTTCCCCTCCCTAACCCTAACCCTCCCCAGGTTCCATCCTCCAAATCTACAGGAACTTTCCTACATGGAGTTGGGACTCCTAAACTCAACGGGAGGAGCTGGGGAAAGTTAGTATCTTTCTACAAGCCTTATTACCTCCATTACTTTTTCAAAGATCTTTTAATTTTCTTATATGTCTACAAATGTCTACAAAACATGACATTCATCAGCAATTGACTTCCTGCCTCCCCCCAAAGGCATCAGTTCTTTAATACAACAAATACTATTCTATTATAGTCACTTTTGCTTTGATGATGTTTTGTGAGCTTTGTGTTGCTATAGAGACGTCTGATGGTGATTGGAAACTATGCTTGCTAAGGAAATAAATGATGGCTTGAGACAGGGACTACGTATGTTGCCGAACAATGTAACAACTACCATGAATACAGTGAGCAACATTCACACAGGTTTTTTCCAAGAGACTATTTAAAGAGAAGCCATATAGACACTTAATGTTATTTGATGCTCATAAAGAAAGAAGAACTCTTTTGTGTGCACCATTTAAGTTAAACAAAGACTAGAATTCAGCTGTGAAGGAAATGATGACCCTCATATAATGATCACACGTACTCTTGCTGGGGCAGAATGACACAATGAAACAGTTACTGCAGCTTTAAGGGAAACAGACTCTTGACATACCTTGAGCAACAGTTCCGGCAGGGGCCTGCGTCTGGACTCTGGGAAGATGCAGCCTTCTTTTCAGCAGTCTGTTCCAGCTTCCCTGATGTTCTGAGTGCCAATCCAATCAGCCAATCGTATCTGACATCTCATTTAATAGTATGGGGCTGGTTCACACATTACAGTGAACACTTGTACAATTCAATTTGTTTAAATACATTCAATTTGTGTACATTCAATTTGTTTTAATACATCCCTCGATTGTTTCTCATTCAACACATGTATAGCTGAATGTGGGATATGAACCCCACAAATATCCAAGTGTCGGCCCCCAGTTTCAACAGCAAGTTGGCTCTGTCTTACTTCAACGGTTTTTGCTCCAATTTCCCCTCCCGCCTTCTCTGTCAAGGTTTCAAGGGCCCTGATTGGCTGTTGCTGATGGAATAGGAGATTCAACATGCCTTGGACATTGGGAGGCACTGCATGCCTCTCTGTGTGTATGTGTAACTTTCTTGAAAGTAAGTTGCTTCTCTTTGTCTAAAGTGGGAATGCCCTCTGACTCCTCTTCTGTCTATGGGAGAAGGATGTATTTGCCACTTCAGTGCTATTACGGCTCGGTTCCAGCGAATGACACACAGACACTTCTGTATGATTGGAATGGCCACAACTTTATTGATTACAGCAGATTGGAGCATTGGCCAGGCATATGGGCACGGATCCTCCGTTGGCATTGACAGGCCCACATGCTGCTTGATGCATAACACTCCAGTCCAATGCTGGTCTCCCCTCCAGTCCAATGCTGGTCTCCGCTCCAGCCCAGTGCTGGTCCCCATGGGTTGGCAAGCCGGGTTCCGCCACCAGCCATGCTGGCCTGCCCTTGGCTCCCTTTCCTACAGGGGTGAGCAGCCCAGCTGCTGCACTCACCCTATTGAGGATCTGGCCCAATGCCTCAAAACTGCCAAACTCTTAAAGTTGTGACAGGCCCACAGCCGCCCAGGTAGAGCAGAGGGTGGGTGGGAAAATCATCCTGATTCTGCCAAAGTATTGCCAGAATGGTGCCAACCACGTTGTGCCCCCTTCAGAAGAGGCCTCCAGATGTTCATCCTCTTCCACCTCTGTCCATGCCTCCACTTCTGCCTAGCCCTCAGCAGCAACACAGCCCACATGTTAAGCCTGCGAGCTTCCTTTCTCAGTGCTCCTGCCATGAAGGCCTGATCCACACACCCACTCACAGCCTCTCTGCGAGATTCTGGCTATGGTTATTAACAGGGCAATTGACTCTTTAGATTAGGACTCTTTCTCTCTCCTCCAAGATATTGCTATGGATGGAATCTACCTCAATGAACTGTAAGTTTTATCTTTCTACAATTTGTCTGCAATTAATGCACATTGAAATAAATGCTTCTGACGTAGTTACTCTGCTGCCAAAACAAAACACAACTAATTCCTAATAGTTGCCATCTCAGAGGACCTTCTGACCTGGTTTAAAAGAGACTGGTAACTTTCAGGAAATGGGCAGAAGTTACAGAAAAGCCCTGCTGGATTAGACTAAAGGCCCATCTAATCCGACGCTCTGTTCACATCATGGCCAATCAAACTTTGACCTGATTGTCACACATGTGAAAAGGGCTTGTATCTCTGGTTCAATCCCAGCTGTGAAATGAATTTCTGGACTTGTATATCATATTGTACTATGATCACTACAGAAAAAAGTTGGCATGCCTGCTTCTATGACTTTTTATGACTCATTTCTCCTTATTTCTCTGTTCTTCCTCCCCTCACCCATACTGCAAGTTTTCTTTGAATCTTTTTTTAAAAATCAAAATTCTTGCTGCACCACCTGTATTAAACTGGGATGCCGTGACCAAGCAGTAGAAGAAAAACACTTTGGGGAAAATGAATAATAAAGTACTTGGAGTGTTGGGTTGTGCCTCAGCATACTCAAGTTTGTTATAAAAGGTTGGTCCAGTCATTCATTCCTAACCTACCTACCTCACAGGGTTGTTCTGAGGATAAAATAGAGGAGGAGAACCATGTTCACTGTCCTGAGATCCTTGGCAAAAGGACAAGAAAGAAAAGAACTAAATACATACAAACTAAGCCTTTCATTCAGTTATGGTGTTAAACAAAGACTGGGCAAGTCTATTTCAGAGGGTGAAATGACATCCTGCCCTCAAGTCATATGTGACTTATGCGACCCCTGGTGGGGTTTCCATGGCAAGAGCCTAACAGAGGTGGTTTGCCACTGGCTGCCTCTGCATCCCTGGTCTTCATTGGAGGTCTCTCATCCAGTTATTAACCAAGGCCGACCCTGCTTAGCTTCTGAGATCTGACAAGATGAAGTTCACCTGAGCTATCCTGGTCAGGTACCAATGAGGAAAAATGTAAGGTAAAAGAAAGTATGGGTACAAAATAGTCAGTAGGAAGTGTTATTTAGAAACCAGGTTTGACACTGCTTTAGATAATGTGGCTGTCAATGTGTGACCACAACCCTTTTGTTAACTGAGCTGGTTCAGAGGGTGAAATTCCTCAAATGGTGTACATGGCCTATGATGTCATTGGTGATGATGAAACTGGCGATAGCCTTGTTCCCGCCCACCTTTCTCCATGTGTTTCCTATAGACACAAGCAGAAGGGATTATTTGACAATGTGAACTTCCCCCTTGTAAAACAGGGAACTATTTTAATTCCAACGAAGGATCACATCAAAGGACTTGAACAGTAATTGAAGGTACAATTAGCCAGAATGCTTTCTGTTAAAATTGTAGATATGGAGATTAATAGATAAGCCCCCAAACAGAGATCTATTCCTGTACGAGAGCTATCTGAAAGCAAGACATTGGTTCTGTTGTGAGAACTAGCTAAGATGGCTGAGATTTTTAAAAAGAGCCACTGCACTGAGTACACAGTTTAGGGGGGGCAGTCTGTGCAGTGCCATTCATCCAGAGAGCTCACTGGGTGACCCAGGAGTGATCTCTCTGTCAGTCTTACAGTGAGGTCAATGGGTACGACTGTAATTTACTGGAGAGGTTTTTTGTGAAGGTAAAATCCAATAATCCACACTGCCCTGAATTCTTTGGAAGAAGGTCAGGACACCAATTTGATGCATTCATACATAGTTTACCAATAGATAAATAGTAACAATTTCACCTTCCAGGAACAATTGCTACTTTGGCCACCTGCACAATTAATTGAAAATAGATTGTGGGATTTTGGATTTGTCATCCTCTTAAGCTCCATTTTCACACTAATTAAGAAGAATGTAGTATCCATTGCTCTAAAATTATACAACTGACCTTTAAAGGTAGTCCACTGTAATTAAGTTCAAGAAAGGGAAAGGCAGCTAATTAACTTAATATTGTCTTTCAAAATCATAAGGAGCATTTTTTACTCAGGTCAGCAGAGCACGTTCCTTCCATCCGGACAGATCCCTAACACATGGCATGTTGACGAAGTGCGTTAAATATAGGCTGGAGAGGCAACCAGCTCTCCAAAGGATCGAGCTATGAATAGAAAAGCCAATCACTGTTCACGAATAAAAAGTAAATAGGTGCATTAACCACATGTTGCCTGTCAGAACATGACTGATCATTTCCCTGAGGCAGCTGTTACGCACCTTGCTCATTCCACTCAATAATGCATTTTCAATAATAAATAACAGAACCAATATGGAACGCGTGGATGGCATGCTGATCCTAGTAGCTCTTTCAATTCATTTTGTAGGCCTCTATTACGACGCTTAACAAACCTTGTTTTGGGGAGTGCTAGAGGGCCCAAAGAAAGGTTCCTCAAGCTTGGACAAGTTGTCTTGACGGACAAAGTAGTATTACTGTTGTGAGCATTGTAAAGCTCAGTTTTGGTTTTTCACAGAGCGATCGTAAGGCATAGTGGGCCTGAAGCAGAGTGCACATGGCACAGCCCATAAACATCAGTAGGAGCTCACTGGTACCTGCCCAGAGGTTCCTTGGTTCCTCTGTGAAGAAAGGAAACCTCAAGAAAACATATGAAATGCCTTACTGAGCGGATCATTGATCCTCTCGTTCAATATTGCCTAATCCGATTGGCAGTGGGTCTCCAGGTATTGGGCAGACCTTTCTCAGCACCTGCTCTCTGATTTTTTAAAATGAGCAGTTTTGTGGACTGAATGTGGGACCTTCGGTATCTGAATCAGAAGCTTGCCCTACTGCCTTTCCTGAAATACAAGGAAGACTGAAAACTACGTATTTGCAGAAAACATCAGACTAATATTCTGGTTCTGACTGAAATTATTTGGAGTACTTTTTTGGTTTTGTTTTCTTTCCTATGAACTTGTCCAAGTGCACATATTTCCCAATGCCACTTAGTTTTAGAAGAGAGTAGGGACTAAGCATAAGTCACAGATGCTTCGCTGAAAAGAAGATTGTTGAGGAGGGATTTGAAGGAAGTGGCTGCAGTGGCATCCCCTAAGGTGTTCTAGGTAGAGATGGGCATGAAACGGGGGAAAAATGTAATGAGAGTTTCATGTTTCGTCACGTTCCATGGATCACGAAACACGAACTTCCATGAAATGGTCCTCTTTTGCAATATGATTCATTAGTTTCATGATTCATCAGAACTCAGGGCAGTTCAATGGCCCCCTTCATACCCAGAGAGACTGGACTTGGGGGGAGGGCCCCAAAACCACCATACAGGCTCCTGCCTGGGGGGGGGGGATTAAACCAAATGGAAACAACAAGAGTGTGAGCCCTCAAAAGAGCAGAGAAAGAATTAAGAACAAAGACAAGCAAAGAAAAAATAAGGGAGGCCTCAGTCAAGCTAGGCAAATGTCTGAGACTAGGGTGGGGTGGGGTGGGGTGGAGGAAAAAAGGTACCCTCACTCAAAGACCATCCAAGCAAAGAGGCTTTTCAGTCTCTTTTATTTTATTTTTTTGAAAAATTTTTTATTGGGTTAGAATCCGTTATTTTTACATTTACATTCAATTTTCCCCAAATTTTTCGTTTCTAACCCCCTCCCTTTCCCCCCCTTTTGTTGACTTCCAACAGCTTTCCAACCCTTTGTCCCTTTTCCCTTACTTCTATTAAATTCCTCTATCTAAAACAAATACATATTCTCCATTATACTAAGCAGTACATCCTTAACTACTTTTCTTATAATATACCCAAACTGTAAGTCTTTGTTTCCATCTTAAATAAACAATTTATCCCATTTTCCAATTTTAAATATTTCTATATATCATAAACCATAAAAATCTTACACATTTAAATCAAACAATTTGACTTATTCTCTATATGTTACTAGTTCTATCTTTTTATGGTAATTCTATATAACTCTCGTCACATAGTCAATCAATTTGACTCGTCTGTACATTCAGTTTGGTGCATTATACAAATCTTATCAAAGAAAGAAAATATTGTTGGTTACTCAATCCTTATATTTAATCCTTATCATTAATTATTTTCTATCAATATTCTATTTATTAACCTATATATATCTATATATATATCAATCTGTTAATCTAACTGCTTATAAATTCACATTTATCTCTTCCCCCCCCGGTAAAGTCACCCCCTCTACATTTTATTATACTTCAGTAGTTCTCAAACTGCCACAGTTTTCCTCCCACCTCCCATTTCTTCTCCAGATATTGTTTCAGCTTCTCCCAGTCTGTGTTAAACTGCCCTGAGTCCAGATTTCTCAGTTTTCTTGTCATCTTGTCCATTTCTGCCATGTACAGCAATTTGTAGATCCAATCTTCAATAGTTGGCACTTCTTGTACTTTCCATTTTTGCGCATACAAAAGTCTGGCTGCTGCTGTCATATAAAATATCAACGTCCTATGATGGGCTGGAATTCCCTCCATTCCCAAGTTTAGTAGCAGGAGTTCTGGGTTCTTATTTATTTGAAATTGTAAAATTTCACTCATTTCTCTTATTATTTCCCCCCAGTACTGCCTAGCTACCTCACACGACCACCACATATGATAGAGGGAGCCCTCATGCTTCCTACATTTCCAGCATTTATTAGAAGTGTTCAAATTCCCTAGCGCAATCTTCTTTGGTGTCATGTACCAACGATAGATCATTTTGTAGATATTCTCTTTAATATTTGTACATGTCGTTGTCTTCATTGTAGTCTTCCACAGGTATTCCCATGCCTCCATTGTTATCTCTTTGTTAAAATTTATAGCCCATTTCACCATTTGTGTTTTAACTGTCTCATCCTCAGTATACCATTTCAACAGTACTTGGTATACCTTGGATATTCTTTTCTTGTCCTCTTTAAGAAGGGTCTGCTCTAGTTCCGAATTCTCTATTCGTATACCTCCCTTTACAGAGTCCGAGTTATACAAATCTCTGATCTGTCTATACTGGAACCAATCGTAGTTCGGTGATAGTTCCTCTTGCGTCTTTATTCTAAGTTTAGATGCTTCTATTTTAGTTATTTCTTTGTAAGTTAAACATTGTCGTTCGTTATCAACAGCTCTCGGGTCTATCACCTCATATGGAACCACCCACCAAGGGGTTCCTTCTTGTAGGTAAATTCTGTACTTCTTCCAGATTGTGTATAAACTTCTCCGTACAAAATGGTGCAGGAACATCGAGTTGACCTTTACTTTGTCATGCCATAGGTATGCATGCCATCCAAATATTTTTTTATATCCCTCTAGGGCTAATAGTTTCTTGTTCTTTAATGTCATCCACTCTTTCAGCCAAACTAGGCAGATTGCATCGTGGTAAAGTCTCAGGTTGGGCAGTTGCATTCCGCCTCTTTCCTTTGCATCTTGTAAAACTTTCATTTTCACTCGAGGCTTCTTGCCTGCCCATACAAAATCTGATATTTTCCTCTGCCATTTTTCAAGTTGTTTAGAGTCTCTGATGATTGGTATCGTCTGTAGCAAAAACATCACTCTTGGTAACACATTCATTTTAACTGCTGCAATTCTACCCAACCATGACAGATTGAGCCTATTCCATTTAATCAAGTCTCTCTCAATCTGAGTCCATAGTTTTTCATAATTATTCTTGAACAAATCTATATTCTTTGCAGTCAGTTCAATTCCCAAATATTTCACCTTACTTGTTACTTCACAGTCCATTGTTTCCATTAACAATTGTTGTTTCTGCTTAGTCATATTTTTGCATAGTATCTTTGACTTCTTTTTGTTAATAAAGAAACCTGCCAAGTCTCCAAACTCCTTGATCTTATCTATCACTTTTGGCATGTTCTCCAGTGGGTCCTCTACAATTAACATTATGTCATCCGCAAATGCTCTGACCTTGTATGAATAGTCCTTTATTTTTATTCCTCGAATTTCCTCGTCTTGTCGTATTTGTATCATCAGAATCTCCAATACTAAAATGAACAACAGTGGAGACAACGGGCAACCTTGTCTTGTTCCTTTGCTTATAGTCAATTTCTTGGTCAATTCATCATTCACCACAATTGCTGCAGTCTGGTCTCTGTATATTTCCTTAATTGCTCTGATGAATCTTTCTCCTAGTTGTAGCTTTTCCATAGTGGCAAACATAAAGTCCCAGTTTAAATTGTCAAATGCCTTTTCAGCGTCAACAAAGAAGAAACCAACCTCTTTATCACAACGCTTATCATAATATTCAATAGCATCAATCACTGTCCTTAAATTGTCTCTTATTTGTCTGTCTGGCAGAAAGCCTGCTTGCTCCTCCTCTATAACTTCCGAAAGCCACCCCTTCAGTCTCTCCGCCAGTATCTTCGCAAAAATTTTATAGTCATTGTTGAGTAACGATATAGGTCTGTAATTTTTCACACTAGTCAAGTCTTGGCCCTCTTTTGGGATCAATGATATGTTCGCTTCAGACCAAGTGTCTGGAATCCTTTGATCCCTTAGAACTCCATTGATCACCTCCTTTAGGAATGGTGCCAGCTCATTGGCCATAGTCTTATAAAATTTAGCTGTAAGTCCATCTGGCCTTGGCGCCTTTCCTAGATTTGCAGATTGTATTGCCTTACTTATTTCCTCATCCGTTACTTCACTGTTCAGTTTATTTCTCCAAGCGTCCGAGATTTCTGGAAGTGTCATTTTCTCCAGATATGACGCTATTGAATCTTTATTTACTTCTTTCTTATTATACAATTTAGCGTAGAATTTATAAAAGGCTCTACTAATGGTATTCTGTTCCAAATACGTTTTGTCATCTTCACAAATTTTATTTATTGTTTTCTTTTCCCTTCTCTTCTTCAGTTGCCATGCCAGGTACTTCCCAGGTTTATTTGCACCCTCAAACACTTTCTGATTCAGCCTTTTGAGATTCCACTCCAATTCTTTATTACTCATTGCTGTTAGCTGTTCTTGCAGTATTTTAATTTCCTGGTATAATTTCTTTTTCCCTGGTCTCTTTTTTAACTGTATTTCCTTAGTTTTTATTTTCTCCTCAATCTCTTGTCTCTTCTCCTCCTTCTTCTTTCTTGCTCTACCATTTAAGTCCATTAGTATGCCCCTTATAACCGCCTTATAAGCATCCCAAACTTTATCAGTTGGTACTTCTTTATTCACGTTGTATTGTATGAAAAACTTTGTCTCTCTTCTCAATATTCTCTTTTTCCTGTAACAAATCCTCATTTATTCTCCATGCTTTCCTTTTTCTCCTTTTCCCTAGCTTCCACATAATTGGGTTGTGATCTGAGCCTACCATCGGCATTATTTCTACATCTTTAGTCCATAACGCCAAATCTTTTGAGGCCCAGATCATGTCAATTCTTGATAATGTGGAGTGCCTTGCAGAATAAAAAGTAAACTGTCTACTTTTAGGATATTCTCTCCTCCATACATCTTCAAGAGTCTCTTGTTGAATCAACTCAAAAAAGCGCTTTGGTAATAGTCCTCTTTTCTTTTGTGCCATTGTAGTCTTTTTATCCAGTTCCAAGTCTGTCACTCCATTGAAGTCTCCAGCAAGAATTATCTGGTCATATGAAAGATCGTCTAAATGCTTCCTCAAATCCTCAAAGAAGCTCTCTTTTGCACCATTAGGTGCATAGATTCCGACTACCAACACTCTCTTTAAATTCCAAGTACATTCCACTGCTACAAATCTGGCTTCCACATCTTTCATTATGAATTTTGGTTGTAGCTCCTCTTTTACATACAACACCACTCCTCTTTTTTTCTTACTTGAGGCCGCTACAAAATCCTTGCCCAATTTTCCCAGTTTTAAATATTTTACATCCTGTTTTCGAATATGAGTCTCTTGCAAACAAACAATATCACATTTTTGTTTTAGTAGCCAGTGGAAAATATTTTTTCTCTTGTTCGGTGAATTTAGTCCATTTACATTCCAAGATAATACTTTACACTCCATGTTCATAATCTTGTTGGTAAGTCTTTTTCATTGTCCCTTATAAATCGCTCCATCTCCCGCTCAGATCTGATACGCTTTTTGGCACCTCCAAATTCGAAGGACAAACCCTCTGGGAGCTCCCATCTGTACCTGATTTTCATGTCCTTCAGCATCTGGATTAGCGCTTTATATTTTTTCCGATCCAGTAACACTGATCTGGGTAGTTCCTTCATTATAATAATTGTCTTGCCATCGATCTCCAATGGATCTTGAAACTGTTTAGTCACAATCTTCTCTTTCATGTTTCTTGTTGTGAATTGTACAATCACGTCTCTTGGTACTTTTCTCTGGGTTGCAATTCTCGAGTTCACACGATATGCCACATCTAGGATAGCCACAACTTCCTCCTCCTCCTTCCCCAGGTATTCAGCTAACACCTCGGTCATCTGTTCTTGCGCTGACTTTCCTTCCACTTCTGGCAAGCCGCGAAAACGTAACTGCTTCTCCATGTGTTTGGTTTCTGCAACTGACATTCTCCCCCTCATCAGACTCATCTCTGTTTGTTGCGTGTCTGCTAAGTTCTCCATCGCGTCTTCTACTGTTTTAACTCTCTGCTGCATCCCTTGTAATTCATTTTGTATTGTTTCCATACCTTTCTTCACTTCTGACAGCTCCGATTTTACTTCTGACAGCTCCGATTTTACTGTCTGTTTAACCTCTTTGATCAGCTCCAATTTCATGTCTTTAAATTCTTTAATCACCTCTAAAAGTTTTTTATCCAGGTTTTCTATTGCCGATTGCCACTCTTTCTTCGACATCGTGGGGCTTGCTTTGGCTCGCTCCCACGAGTCCGCTCTCTTCCTTAGCTCCGTGGCGTTAAATTTAGTACCTTTTTTATTTCAAATGTCCCGGTCTTCTTGCATAAATTAATTTTAAAGGGTCCAAAATGTCGGGCGTCTTTTCTCTATGGTCTCTCTATGATTTTATAATCCAATATGGCCTACTTCCTTTTCCGCTGAAGCCGCGACCCTTCCCCTCTCAAAGATGGTGATTCCCTTCTTCCTGCCCTCCAGCAAGGGCCGCTTCTCTCCAGCCGCTCTATTGTTGTTACGCACTTCCTGTCTCCCGTCTTCCCACAGCAGATCTCGCGATGGTGTCTTTTTCTCACAGCTCCAAAGCCACAGGTATTCAAAACAATAATCCGATTTCTTTAACAACTTCTTTAAACTTAGTCTCTTTTCTAATACAACTCCTGCCGAAGCTTCCCCTCCTTTTCGCTAGTCTGTTGCAGTTTAAAAGTCTACTTTTTTTCCTCTCTGTTTTTATCAATCTGTCCCGTATCGGAAGATAGTGATCTTTACCTTCCCTTCACTTTCCTCGGGTTGTAATCGCTGTTTCGATTTCAAGTTCTCCTTTCCACTTCTTCCCCCAATCGAAGCTTGGGTATGTAGGTCTTATGCCAGCCGAATTGGCCCCAAAACTGCCGCAGAGATTGTAGCCGACCCGTCGCAAGGTGGGACCTCAAGGATCGGGAGGGGACCCGTTGTGTAGAGCCCCCCCTCGTCCGAGATCTAACTCACCCTAGGGTCTTGAGCGTTCTTTGCCTGCTCTCCGCCTGAGAGCAGTCGGCCGCGGGTTATTTTCACCCCGCCGGCCACTTAAAACGGCAGTCCGGTCAGCTCTGCAAATGGAGCTGCGTTAGACCTCCATGAATCCCAAACCGGAAGTCGAGGCTTTTCAGTCTCTTTTAAAGCTGCAGCAGCCAAAAGCTCATTTCCACTCTCTCTCTCTCTCTCTCTCTCTCTCTCCAATCCCAGCAACAGGTCCTCCCTCTCCCTCTGTCTACTGGGACTGAACAGCATGAAGCAGAGAGCTCTGCATTATATAACAAATGCTCACATAGAGCAAAACAGGAAGTTTGTGGTTGGCAGACAGACCTGCCTAACAAGGTTTGGAGGGATGAGATTGGTGTTCCCATGGCTGCAGAAGGCTCATCTCCTCAGTTGCCTAGGGGATTACAGCCCCACACTCCTCGTAGTATAGGGCAGAATGGAAGCTCTGCAGTTGGCAAGGAGAGCTGCCTATCAAGGTTATGTGGGCTAAGATTGGGATTTCCATTGGCAACAAAAGGTCTGCGGACATTCTGGGCCTATGTTGCCTAGGGAATCAATGGATCAGCACCATCCTGTCTAGCATCACGAATCATTCATGAATTGAATGAATCGGGCCAAAAAGTCATGAATTTCATGAAAACCACAGCCCCACAAAATGTGTTTCGTGAAACATGAATGAGCTCGATTCATCATGAAATTTGATTCGTATTTCTATTTGTGCCCACGTCTAGTTCTAGGAGGTAATTCCAGGCATAAGTGTCAACAAAGCAGAAAGTAAAGAGTGACCCAAAGGAAGAGAAAAACTTTGGATGGCTGATGAAGGTATCAGAAGAAGTTATACCTCAGTCTGTCCCTGAGACGTGCAAGCATCTGCTTTGTGCTCTGCTATGGCTCAGAGGAAGTGGGAATAAAAGAGACCTCTTGCCAGTTCAGCAGTCATTCTATTTCAGTCTCTTCCTTTGGGTTCTTCCACCTTCTAAAAGAGCCCAGCCTCCCTAACAGTTGCTCTACAGTGCTGTTAAGGTAGAAATGTTGTGTGTGTAAGTAAAGTGCTGTGAAGTCACAGCTGACATATGGCAACCCAAGAAGTTATTTCAGTTCAAGAGATGAACAGTGATGGCTTGCCATTGCCTATCTCTTCATATCAACATTAGATTTCCTTGGTGGTCTCTCATCCAAGTATTAATCAGGGTGATAAAACACTGGTAGCATCAAAATAAAATCCAGATAGTTATAACATCCTAAGTGCAGCGCACATATTGCACAATTTCGTCTTCAGTCATTTGGGCTCATGGAACAGGGTGGCCAACTATTGAATGGGAACAGAGAGATAAGGAAGGCCATGAGTGAGAAAGCTGAATGACTTTGATAGCAGATGGCTAGCTAAAGGTGAGGGCACCAAAGGAGCAAGATGAGAGAAGAGGAAGTTTTAGTAATCCAAGCGAGAGGTCAGCAGACCATAAATCAGAGTTTTCCACTTCTCCACACCCGTAATCCTCCAAGACTGTTCTTTATAAAAGAGGGGGGGGGGGAGAGAGAGAGCAAAAATCTCCATGTTGCAGCTACCTAATTTGGTCCCAAGTATATGATAGTCAAGAATGAGTGGATTTCGCCCATTCTATAGTCCTTTTCAGACATTACATCCACCTGTACTGAGAGCCTGATACTTGATGTATTGGGAAAGTGTGCTGCTCGCAATGCTCTTACTATGAGCAGTTGCCATTGCTATGAAAGGGTACATATACTTTTCAAATAACACTGGCTTATCTGTTGGAAATGAGAATTAAGACCCACAAGTTATACCCCAGGGAGAAGCTTTGGAGGGGTGGGTGGGTGTGATCTGTGCCTTGGTAAGCGTCACCAGGTCAAAATTTCACCATTTAGGCCAGCCTGCCAATTGCCCAGATAAGTTATTCCTAACATCTCACCCCTCTGCGTGAAGAACTCTTTTATCCTATACTTCTGTAATGACAGGTCAAGAGTCATCTTGGAGAGAAAATTTTGAACATATAGCCAAAGTTCTGATTGGCCCAGGAAAGCAACTGCCAAGCTAGGGAAGAAGTCTATATATTGGGCAGCCTAGGGTTGCGACTCAGTGTCAAGATTTTGGTATCAAGGACTGGTTACCACAACTCCATGTCTGGAGGCACAAGGGAAGTGCTAGACAGCTGTCTAATCAGCCCACTCCACCTTGACCCATTACATGGAAAGGGAGCATATAAGGTTTTTAAATAGCCAGCAACTGACTTTCTGCTCATTTATTAGTATTCCACCTTAATTCAACCTACCTAAAGGCTATCTCCAAATACCTGCTTTCTAGAATTCATATGTAGTTAATATTTTTTTGTAAAAAAAAGTGATCACTTGATCTATTGGACTGGACCTTTGGGAAAATTTCATGCGTGTCACTGAAAGCTGAATAGATGGACATGATTTACTAGGTAGCTAATGCTGAAGGGACAGTCCTGGAAGAAATGGAAAGGGGAAAGTTAAAATCCTTTCTTTCTCTCCTAAGCTCATTGATGACCATGCAGGGGGAAAGGAAGCTCTTTAAGTATGGACCCCACAGATCCCAAATTTCTCTGCTTGTGGCAGTGTCTCTAGAGTAGACCTAAGGAAAAAGTTCATTGTTTTCTTGGTGGTGATGATGGTGGTTAATTTTAAACACCCATTGACACTTACAGTGAAATCCTAAGCGGAGTTACCCTATTCTACACCAGAGTTACTGAAATCAGTGGGCTTACACTGGAGTAGAATAATAGAATCATAGAATCATAGAGTTGGAAGGGGCCATACAGACCATCTAGTCCAACCCCCTGCCCAGTGCAGGATCAGCCTAAAGCATCTCTGCCGAGTATTCATCCAGCCTCTTCTTGAAAACTGCCAGTGAAGGGGAGCTCACCACCTCCCTAGGCAGCTGATTCCACTTTTGAACTACTCTGACCGTGAAAAAGTTTTTCCTAATATCCAGCCGGTACCTTTGTGCATGTAGTTTTAGCCCATTGCTTCACGTCCTACACTCTGCTGCCAACTGGAACAGCTCTTTGCCCTCCTCCAAACGACAGCCTTTCAAATATTTAAAGAGAGCAATCATGTTCCCCCTCAACCTCCTCTTCTCCAAACTAAACATTCCCAAGGCCCTCAGCCTTTCCTCGTAGGGCTCAGTCTCCAGACCCCTGATCATTCTTCTCGCTCTCCTCTGCACCCTCTCGATTTTGTCCACATCCCTTTTGAAGTGAGGCCTCCAGAACTGCACACAATACTCCAGGTGTGGCCTGACCAAGGCAGTATAGAGAGGGGCTATGACCTCCTGCAATTTCGACGCTATGGCCCCTTTGATACAACCCAAGATTGAATTAGCCCTTTTTGCCACCTCATCACACTGACTGCTCATATTCAGTTTACAGTCCACTCTTACCCCAAGATCCCTTTCACATATACTACTGCCCAGAAGTGTATCCCCCATCCAGTATTTGTGCTTCCCATTTTTGTGGCCCAGATGTAATACTGTGCACTTGTCTTTGTTGAATTGCATCCTATTCACAGCTGCCCACTTCTCCAGAGTATTCAGGTCTTGTTGAATTTTAATTCTATCTTCTTGGGTGTTTGCTACCCCTCCCAATTTGGTATCATCAGCAAATTTAATGAGCAGCCCTTCCACTCCTTCATCCAGATCATTGATAAAAATATTGAAAAGTACCGGGCCCAAAACCGAGCCCTGCGGCACCCCACTGGACACCTCCCTCCAATCTGATGAAACACCGCTGACCACCACTCTTTGAGTGCGGTCCTCCAACCAGTTCCCTGTCCACCGAACTGTCCTATAGTCTACTCCACAGTCTTCCAGTTTGCCCATCAGAATGTCATGGGGGACCTTATCAAAAGCTTTACTGAAATCCAGATAAATCACGTCAACAGAGTTCCCCTGATCCAGTAAGCTGCTCACTCAATCAAAGAAGGAAACCAGGTTGGTCTGGCAAGATCTGTTAGGAACAAACCATGCTGACTTCCCCAGATCACTGAGTGGTCCTTCAGATGCTTACAGATTGATCCCTTTAAAATCTGTTCTAATATCTTCCCAGCAACAGAAGTCAGACTGACCGGCCTGTAGTTTCCCAGGTCATCCTTCCTCCCTTTCTTAAAGATTGGCACATCCCCAGTCCTCCAGGAGGCCTTGAAGATGATGGACAGGGGTTCTGCAAGTTCTCTGGAAAGTTCTTTCAGCACTCTTGGGTGCACCCCATCCAGCCCAGGGGATTTGTATTCATCAAGTGCAGCCAGATGCCTCTCCACTACCTCTCTATCAATGTCAATTAGCCACTCAGGTGTCCTGCCACATTTTCTACTATCTCTAGATGTGCCTGAGTTCTTCAGGGAGAAAACAGGCAAAAAAGTCATTAAGCCTGTCTGCTTTTTCTCTGCCCTGCATCAGAGTTTCTCCATCTACTCCCAACAGTGGTCCAATTGCCTCTTTTACCTTGCGTTTGCTTCTCACATATCTGCAGAAGTTTTTCTTGTTGTAGCGAGCCCTCCTGGCCAGACCCAGCTCGTACTGAGCTTTGGCCTCTCTGAGGGCTGATCTGCAGTACCTAGTAACCCTCATATACTCCTCTTTAGAGGTCTGTCCTTCTCTCCATTTCCTGAACATTTCCTTTTTCTCCCTTAGCTTATTCTGGAGCTCTCTGTGCATCCACATCGGTTTCTTGGAGCCCTTACCATGTTTCCATCTTACTGGGATAGTGAGGGCTTGAGCTTGCAAAAGCTCGTGTTTGAGAAGGACCCACCCTTCACTCGCTCCTTTCCCTTCCAGCACACTCCCCCACAGAATGACTCTCATCAAGCCTCTGAGTTCATCGAAGTTGGCCCTACGGAAATCTAACCTACGAGTCTGGCTACGAACTTCCTTGGCTCCCCACAGCAACTGGAATTCAAGGAGGACATGGTCACTTCCCCCTAAGGTCCCCACCACCTTCATCTCATCTACCAATTCTTCCCTGTTGGTTAATATCAAGTCTAGTATGGCCGATCCCCTTGTAGCTTCCTCCACCTTTTGAACAGAGTAAATCTGCTTCGGATTTCATTGTAAGCCAGTTTGGCACAGATAGCTGAGACCCTAGTCCAGAAAGGGAGAGGTGGGTGGCCGAAGGAAGCCAGTGTCAGGAAGGTCTGTGGCAGCTGTGCTGTCTGAACAGAGACGACACATACGTTTTATAGCTTTGGTGTGCTCAAATGTAGCTCAGGAATTGCCATGGTTCTGGTATGCCTGCACTGATACATATATTTCCTTTTCCAGACAGCATGGAGAACAAGTATAATCCGTACGGATCCTGAAATTTGTGTGCAGAAGGTCTGAAGGCATCTTATTTCTGCCTAATGTTGCCAAGTAGGCCCCCTCCCCTGCTTTAAAGCCTGCTATGAACTGTGTTAAAGTTTCCTGCATTGCTGTTTCGCTGCTGCTACACAAAGACTGCTTTGCACGTGTGTGTTCTGATACACGTGTCAGTTTCCTGCCTGCGTGTCAATTACCCTGCTGCTGTAATAGACTGTGTAGTTTACTGACTCCATGTTTGGATAACTGCACAAAGGACTCTCTTTCTGGGCAACCCTGCCCTAACCTGTATCTGGACCTCCCAGTGTGCTTTGGACTGTGTTACAAGTGTGCCCCGTGCCTGCACTGCCATCTGCCACGGACCGTGCCTGTTCCCTGCTTTGGACTGTGTTTTAAAGTGTTGTTCCCGCTGCCTCCATGGAAGCCTGCCTCATATGGGCCCAAGCCGCGGCTAGCAGCCGGGCGCCTGCCGGGGAAACCTCCAGCGAGCCTGGCTAGGCGCTCCCTGGTCAGTTCCCGCCTGGAGCCTCCCGCGGGTCGGTCCCCGAGCTTGCCCTCGCTACCGGGCAGCCTGCTATCCAGCCCCAGCTATGCCCAGCCGGCATCCATGTTCTCAGGCAGCCAGAAGACCCTGGGAAGAAGACTGCTTTGGGAAGCCATTTCGGCGAAGCGGGCACACCACGTCCGCAGCGAGAGCCCCTCGCCCCGCTCTGCATATCTTAGGAGCCGCCCCGGAGAAGAACTAAGTGCCGACCATCCCAAGCACTTAGAGAATGCATCTCAAAGAAACCTCCACATTCCAAAGCTGATGACATCAGGACAAGCCCTGTCCGCTGGAACATCCTTTCAGCCCACTTGGATTTCCCCCTCCCTCTTTTGTCCCCTCTTCCTGAGGTGTCACTTATCACAATCTGATTACCAAAGTGGCCCATCCAAGCCATTCAGTGACCCATTAGACCCTTTGTTTTAATCTGTGAGAACCACCAAGTACAGCACCAGCCCCAGGGTACGTTTTGGGGTATTTAAGCTGGTCTCCCAGACCACTCGGTGCCTCGGCCATTCCCTATCCAGACCTCCTTGCTGTCCGTCTGTGGTCCCAGTGCTGGCATTGGGCCACCCTCGCTGCTGTGTCTCTGCTTCGCTCCAGGATAAGTGAGTATTCCCCCTATCATCGTTGGGAACCAGCTAATGCGAACGTCTCTGTATTTCCTACTCTGTATTTCCTAGATCTTGTGTGTTCTCTGTATAATTGTGCAAGCTAGGCTTACGCTACACTCAATACACGTGTTTGGACCTGACTCGTTGTCTGCCTCTTTTTCACTAGAGTGTCTGGAATCAGGACCTCCGTAAACATAGGTTAAGATCCACGCTAAATTTAAGTTACAGACTGCTAAAGCTAATTTCCCCCTTATAATAAAAAGCAGTTCTGGTAACAGTTTACTGGTGGAGAATGCGGGCATAACCCGGTTCGTGTGAATACACGTGAGTCGACACGCATGTTTTCAGCGAACTGACTTAGAGGAAAATTTTCCAGACCTCAGTGTAAAGAGCGCAATTTAGCTCAGGGAATTAAAAGTGTGAGTGTGTGTGGCTCTAGTGAGCATTTCTATCTTGTGGGTTGGCTTTCCCCCGTTTCCTCCTTCAGCCAGCTTTGGACTACTTGCCTTTTGTGGTGCACCGCGAGGCCCTCCAGCCGTTATAACCGGTGTACTGTGGGTGAGGACCTCTGAACTGGTGAAGTTCCTGGCCACCTTCCGGGCCGCCTAAACGCGTCTATGTGGGTGGGATCCCAGAAGTAGGCTCTAGATATATACGCATATATATACTTCCTGAAGCAGCACATATAAAACTCTTTTCCGCCCTCCCCCGTCTCTCCTAAGTCCGTCCAAACCCCGTTCCTGCCAGCACTTAGGCTTCAATCCCCGCTCCGGAGGAAACGTGAAGGGATCGATAGTCCGTTCGTTCGTTCAGTCAGTATAGCTTTGGGAATCTGAAGCCAGGTTCCTGAAGCCCTGCGGCAGCCTGCCGCACCGTGCTTAAGAGTTTTAAGTTAGACTCTTGGGCGCCTTTCCGCTTGCGAGTTTTAAGTCAGACTCGTGGGCGCACCTCGCTTGGGAGTCAGTGGGACTCTTGGGCACACTTCTGCTTGGGAGTTGTTAGAACTCTTGAGCGCACCTCGCTTGGGAGTACAGTAAGCTTTACTCCTGAGCACTTTTGCTTGGGGACGTGCAGAGGCAGTCCTTGAGCGCTTTCAGTCTTTTGGTCGAGGCTTGGAGACAGTTTAACCGTTTGTCTCTGAGCACGAGGCCTGGGGACACTTTGAGTTTAGTTCTTGGGCTTAGAGAGCTTGAGAGCATTTTGGCTTCTGAGCAGAGGCTTGGGAGCACTTCTGGTTGCCTGAGCAGAGGCTTGGGAGACCCCTTAATTGCAGTTTCTGAGCAGAGGCTTGGGAACACTTTTTGGTTTTCTGAGCGCATAGGCTTGGGAGACCCCTGAGCTTTGGTTTTCCGAGTATAGGCTTGGGAGACCCCTGAGCTTTAGCTTCTGAGCAGAGGCTTGGAAGCGCTGAGCGTTTTTGGTTCTTGGGCTTGGAGAGCTTGAGAGCACCCTCTGAGCCAGTACACTTTTCCTGGTCCCGTGGCTTGTAGGCAAGCTTGAAACGGGAATAGGAATTTTCCCTTCTCCCCCGGTGGAGAAGAACCGAGTGTAGGACCCTAAAATACCCTGTGAACCTAAAAGTAGGACCTTAAAACCCCCTGGTAAAAACCCTGTGTAGAACCCAGTTTAAAAACCCTTGAGGACCTGAGGGAAGGATAAACCTCCCGAAAGGGACATAGAGAGGAAGAAGTTGTTAAAACCCTTGAGCAGCTTTAATCGCCCCACCCCTGATTGTCGCTGATCCACTCTGTAACCTCCCCCGAGATCAGCCTTAAACTAAAAAGGAAAAAAATGTACCGGGCAGCCCCCACCGTGCCCCGCCTGGAGAAGTGGCTAGTTAAGAAGGGAGATTGCCCTTGGGAAACCGGTTCCTTCAAGGGACCTGACCCGCTCCAAATAGTTAGAAGCGCCTTCCAAGATTTTTGCGAAAAAGAGAAACCTAGGTCCAGTAAGAAGGATAGGTATGGAGCCTGGGCACTTTTCACCGCCCTACAGGACAGCGTGTCCCTAATTAATAAGCTACAAGTAGCTCAGGAAGAACAGGAACAGGAGATAGAAAAGCTAAGGAGAGAAAAGAAGGAACATGAGGAAAAAGCAGCCGAGTGGCGTTCAGAACGCGTTAACTTCATGCTGGAGAAGCAGGGACTAGCCGCTGCCCTCCAGGACGCCCAGCACAAGGCTGAAGTGGCCACCGCTCGTGCCGATATGGCTGAGCACGCAGTAATTGAAGGACAAGAGAAAATTGCAAAATTAACCCACGCTGCCCAGTTCATGGCAGAGCAGAAAGTCGCAAAGATAGCCGCAGCAGACCACTCCGCTTGTAAGAGGGAGCTAGAGGCCCTAAAACAGCACCTGGGAATGCAGCAGGCCGTAATTTCCGCCGTGCATCCCGCAGCCCTCTTGGCCCTCCCCGAAGGTAGTACCGACAACTGGTCACCCCCTTCGCCCCAGTCTGCGGAAGCCCCACAGCCCCTCCACCCAATAGCCACCAAGGAAATTGTATCCATGGACGAGGATGGCAGGAAAACAGACCGGGTCGTTAAGGAAACTCGCAATTGGAGGCCCGATGAGCTCCAAGCCATAGCAGACCGCATGGGACCCCTAAACCGAGACACGGCCATCCAGTGGTTCACCCATGTGACCACCTCCCAGCCCTCCGCTAGTGGTTCCGATGTGGCCCAACTGGCCCGCCAATGCGCCGCCCCTGAGATAGTCTCGGCCCTGAATGCCTATATCTCTAACCGAAGGTTAGCCACCCGCAGTCAGTACGGAGCAATTAAGGAAATTTGTGCATTCTTGTGGCCCACCAAGAGTTTGAAAGCCCTGTATATCGCGGAGTCCCAGAAACCTGGAGAGGACCCAGAGGCATATTTAGCCAGAAAGCAGCTTCTTGCTGAGCTAGCAGACGAAGTGGACCTAGATGCCAGCGATGTGCCTGACTTCGATGAGCTAGAATTCAGAAGGGCAGTCATAGATGGTCTTAACAGTACCACCCGCCTAGCACTAGCAGGAGTGGAGCCCGGGAGCATCTCATGGGGAGACCTGGAAGCTCGCATCAGAAGCATTGCTGGCCTGTTGCGAGAAATCGGCGCCATCCGCCATGTGAAGTCCCCGGCCTCCCATAGGAAAGAGAGTGAGCCCATCAACACAGTCACGTATGCCAACCATGGTCCCCACTCCCAATATCGGCCCCAAGGGCATAGCTCGTACTCGGAGCCTAGAGGTGGAATCTTGCGTGGGAGAAGCGGTAGCTTCACTCGGGGCCGCAGCCAGAGGGACTCGCATCCAGGAGTAACCTTTGCGCCCACCCCCAGTCGCTACCCTTCCTCCCCACAGGGACCCTCTGAGCCCTGGAGACCTGCGCTGCCCTCGGCGCCCCCGCCCCCTCGGGCACTGCACACATACAATCACCAGGTCTACCCTCCCCCAAGTCAGGCTGACCCCTGGAGACCGCAGCCAAAGGACCATGTCAGGCTGACCCCTGGAGACCGCAGCCAAAGGACCATGAGGAGCCCTCTGACTCTAGAATCATAGAATCATAGAGTTGGAAGGGGCCATACAGACCATCTAGTCCAACCCCCTGCCCAGTGCAGGATCAGCCTAAAGCATCTCTGCCGAGTATTCATCCAGCCTCTTCTTGAAAACTGCCAGTGAAGGGGAGCTCACCACCTCCCTAGGCAGCTGATTCCACTTTTGAACTACTCTGACCGTGAAAAAGTTTTTCCTAATATCCAGCCGGTACCTTTGTGCATGTAGTTTTAGCCCATTGCTTCACGTCCTACACTCTGCTGCCAACTGGAACAGCTCTTTGCCCTCCTCCAAACGACAGCCTTTCAAATATTTAAAGAGAGCAATCATGTTCCCCCTCAACCTCCTCTTCTCCAAACTAAACATTCCCAAGGCCCTCAGCCTTTCCTCGTAGGGCTCAGTCTCCAGACCCCTGATCATTCTTCTCGCTCTCCTCTGCACCCTCTCGATTTTGTCCACATCCCTTTTGAAGTGAGGCCTCCAGAACTGCACACAATACTCCAGGTGTGGCCTGACCAAGGCAGTATAGAGAGGGGCTATGACCTCCTGCAATTTCGACGCTATGGCCCCTTTGATACAACCCAAGATTGAATTAGCCCTTTTTGCCACCTCATCACACTGACTGCTCATATTCAGTTTACAGTCCACTCTTACCCCAAGATCCCTTTCACATATACTACTGCCCAGAAGTGTATCCCCCATCCAGTATTTGTGCTTCCCATTTTTGTGGCCCAGATGTAATACTGTGCACTTGTCTTTGTTGAATTGCATCCTATTCACAGCTGCCCACTTCTCCAGAGTATTCAGGTCTTGTTGAATTTTAATTCTATCTTCTTGGGTGTTTGCTACCCCTCCCAATTTGGTATCATCAGCAAATTTAATGAGCAGCCCTTCCACTCCTTCATCCAGATCATTGATAAAAATATTGAAAAGTACCGGGCCCAAAACCGAGCCCTGCGGCACCCCACTGGACACCTCCCTCCAATCTGATGAAACACCGCTGACCACCACTCTTTGAGTGCGGTCCTCCAACCAGTTCCCTGTCCACCGAACTGTCCTATAGTCTACTCCACAGTCTTCCAGTTTGCCCATCAGAATGTCATGGGGGACCTTATCAAAAGCTTTACTGAAATCCAGATAAATCACGTCAACAGAGTTCCCCTGATCCAGTAAGCTGCTCACTCAATCAAAGAAGGAAACCAGGTTGGTCTGGCAAGATCTGTTAGGAACAAACCATGCTGACTTCCCCAGATCACTGAGTGGTCCTTCAGATGCTTACAGATTGATCCCTTTAAAATCTGTTCTAATATCTTCCCAGCAACAGAAGTCAGACTGACCGGCCTGTAGTTTCCCAGGTCATCCTTCCTCCCTTTCTTAAAGATTGGCACATCCCCAGTCCTCCAGGAGGCCTTGAAGATGATGGACAGGGGTTCTGCAAGTTCTCTGGAAAGTTCTTTCAGCACTCTTGGGTGCACCCCATCCAGCCCAGGGGATTTGTATTCATCAAGTGCAGCCAGATGCCTCTCCACTACCTCTCTATCAATGTCAATTAGCCACTCAGGTGTCCTGCCACATTTTCTACTATCTCTAGATGTGCCTGAGTTCTTCAGGGAGAAAACAGGCAAAAAAGTCATTAAGCCTGTCTGCTTTTTCTCTGCCCTGCATCAGAGTTTCTCCATCTACTCCCAACAGTGGTCCAATTGCCTCTTTTACCTTGCGTTTGCTTCTCACATATCTGCAGAAGTTTTTCTTGTTGTAGCGAGCCCTCCTGGCCAGACCCAGCTCGTACTGAGCTTTGGCCTCTCTGAGGGCTGATCTGCAGTACCTAGTAACCCTCATATACTCCTCTTTAGAGGTCTGTCCTTCTCTCCATTTCCTGAACATTTCCTTTTTCTCCCTTAGCTTATTCTGGAGCTCTCTGTGCATCCACATCGGTTTCTTGGAGCCCTTACCATGTTTCCATCTTACTGGGATAGTGAGGGCTTGAGCTTGCAAAAGCTCGTGTTTGAGAAGGACCCACCCTTCACTCGCTCCTTTCCCTTCCAGCACACTCCCCCACAGAATGACTCTCATCAAGCCTCTGAGTTCATCGAAGTTGGCCCTACGGAAATCTAACCTACGAGTCTGGCTACGAACTTCCTTGGCTCCCCACAGCAACTGGAATTCAAGGAGGACATGGTCACTTCCCCCTAAGGTCCCCACCACCTTCATCTCATCTACCAATTCTTCCCTGTTGGTTAATATCAAGTCTAGTATGGCCGATCCCCTTGTAGCTTCCTCCACCTTTTGAACAGAGTAAATCTGCTTCGGATTTCATTGTAAGCCAGTTTGGCACAGATAGCTGAGACCCTAGTCCAGAAAGGGAGAGGTGGGTGGCCGAAGGAAGCCAGTGTCAGGAAGGTCTGTGGCAGCTGTGCTGTCTGAACAGAGACGACACATACGTTTTATAGCTTTGGTGTGCTCAAATGTAGCTCAGGAATTGCCATGGTTCTGGTATGCCTGCACTGATACATATATTTCCTTTTCCAGACAGCATGGAGAACAAGTATAATCCGTACGGATCCTGAAATTTGTGTGCAGAAGGTCTGAAGGCATCTTATTTCTGCCTAATGTTGCCAAGTAGGCCCCCTCCCCTGCTTTAAAGCCTGCTATGAACTGTGTTAAAGTTTCCTGCATTGCTGTTTCGCTGCTGCTACACAAAGACTGCTTTGCACGTGTGTGTTCTGATACACGTGTCAGTTTCCTGCCTGCGTGTCAATTACCCTGCTGCTGTAATAGACTGTGTAGTTTACTGACTCCATGTTTGGATAACTGCACAAAGGACTCTCTTTCTGGGCAACCCTGCCCTAACCTGTATCTGGACCTCCCAGTGTGCTTTGGACTGTGTTACAAGTGTGCCCCGTGCCTGCACTGCCATCTGCCACGGACCGTGCCTGTTCCCTGCTTTGGACTGTGTTTTAAAGTGTTGTTCCCGCTGCCTCCATGGAAGCCTGCCTCATATGGGCCCAAGCCGCGGCTAGCAGCCGGGCGCCTGCCGGGGAAACCTCCAGCGAGCCTGGCTAGGCGCTCCCTGGTCAGTTCCCGCCTGGAGCCTCCCGCGGGTCGGTCCCCGAGCTTGCCCTCGCTACCGGGCAGCCTGCTATCCAGCCCCAGCTATGCCCAGCCGGCATCCATGTTCTCAGGCAGCCAGAAGACCCTGGGAAGAAGACTGCTTTGGGAAGCCATTTCGGCGAAGCGGGCACACCACGTCCGCAGCGAGAGCCCCTCGCCCCGCTCTGCATATCTTAGGAGCCGCCCCGGAGAAGAACTAAGTGCCGACCATCCCAAGCACTTAGAGAATGCATCTCAAAGAAACCTCCACATTCCAAAGCTGATGACATCAGGACAAGCCCTGTCCGCTGGAACATCCTTTCAGCCCACTTGGATTTCCCCCTCCCTCTTTTGTCCCCTCTTCCTGAGGTGTCACTTATCACAATCTGATTACCAAAGTGGCCCATCCAAGCCATTCAGTGACCCATTAGACCCTTTGTTTTAATCTGTGAGAACCACCAAGTACAGCACCAGCCCCAGGGTACGTTTTGGGGTATTTAAGCTGGTCTCCCAGACCACTCGGTGCCTCGGCCATTCCCTATCCAGACCTCCTTGCTGTCCGTCTGTGGTCCCAGTGCTGGCATTGGGCCACCCTCGCTGCTGTGTCTCTGCTTCGCTCCAGGATAAGTGAGTATTCCCCCTATCATCGTTGGGAACCAGCTAATGCGAACGTCTCTGTATTTCCTACTCTGTATTTCCTAGATCTTGTGTGTTCTCTGTATAATTGTGCAAGCTAGGCTTACGCTACACTCAATACACGTGTTTGGACCTGACTCGTTGTCTGCCTCTTTTTCACTAGAGTGTCTGGAATCAGGACCTCCGTAAACATAGGTTAAGATCCACGCTAAATTTAAGTTACAGACTGCTAAAGCTAATTTCCCCCTTATAATAAAAAGCAGTTCTGGTAACAGTTTACTGGTGGAGAATGCGGGCATAACCCGGTTCGTGTGAATACACGTGAGTCGACACGCATGTTTTCAGCGAACTGACTTAGAGGAAAATTTTCCAGACCTCAGTGTAAAGAGCGCAATTTAGCTCAGGGAATTAAAAGTGTGAGTGTGTGTGGCTCTAGTGAGCATTTCTATCTTGTGGGTTGGCTTTCCCCCGTTTCCTCCTTCAGCCAGCTTTGGACTACTTGCCTTTTGTGGTGCACCGCGAGGCCCTCCAGCCGTTATAACCGGTGTACTGTGGGTGAGGACCTCTGAACTGGTGAAGTTCCTGGCCACCTTCCGGGCCGCCTAAACGCGTCTATGTGGGTGGGATCCCAGAAGTAGGCTCTAGATATATACGCATATATATACTTCCTGAAGCAGCACATATAAAACTCTTTTCCGCCCTCCCCCGTCTCTCCTAAGTCCGTCCAAACCCCGTTCCTGCCAGCACTTAGGCTTCAATCCCCGCTCCGGAGGAAACGTGAAGGGATCGATAGTCCGTTCGTTCGTTCAGTCAGTATAGCTTTGGGAATCTGAAGCCAGGTTCCTGAAGCCCTGCGGCAGCCTGCCGCACCGTGCTTAAGAGTTTTAAGTTAGACTCTTGGGCGCCTTTCCGCTTGCGAGTTTTAAGTCAGACTCGTGGGCGCACCTCGCTTGGGAGTCAGTGGGACTCTTGGGCACACTTCTGCTTGGGAGTTGTTAGAACTCTTGAGCGCACCTCGCTTGGGAGTACAGTAAGCTTTACTCCTGAGCACTTTTGCTTGGGGACGTGCAGAGGCAGTCCTTGAGCGCTTTCAGTCTTTTGGTCGAGGCTTGGAGACAGTTTAACCGTTTGTCTCTGAGCACGAGGCCTGGGGACACTTTGAGTTTAGTTCTTGGGCTTAGAGAGCTTGAGAGCATTTTGGCTTCTGAGCAGAGGCTTGGGAGCACTTCTGGTTGCCTGAGCAGAGGCTTGGGAGACCCCTTAATTGCAGTTTCTGAGCAGAGGCTTGGGAACACTTTTTGGTTTTCTGAGCGCATAGGCTTGGGAGACCCCTGAGCTTTGGTTTTCCGAGTATAGGCTTGGGAGACCCCTGAGCTTTAGCTTCTGAGCAGAGGCTTGGAAGCGCTGAGCGTTTTTGGTTCTTGGGCTTGGAGAGCTTGAGAGCACCCTCTGAGCCAGTACACTTTTCCTGGTCCCGTGGCTTGTAGGCAAGCTTGAAACGGGAATAGGAATTTTCCCTTCTCCCCCGGTGGAGAAGAACCGAGTGTAGGACCCTAAAATACCCTGTGAACCTAAAAGTAGGACCTTAAAACCCCCTGGTAAAAACCCTGTGTAGAACCCAGTTTAAAAACCCTTGAGGACCTGAGGGAAGGATAAACCTCCCGAAAGGGACATAGAGAGGAAGAAGTTGTTAAAACCCTTGAGCAGCTTTAATCGCCCCACCCCTGATTGTCGCTGATCCACTCTGTAACCTCCCCCGAGATCAGCCTTAAACTAAAAAGGAAAAAAATGTACCGGGCAGCCCCCACCGTGCCCCGCCTGGAGAAGTGGCTAGTTAAGAAGGGAGATTGCCCTTGGGAAACCGGTTCCTTCAAGGGACCTGACCCGCTCCAAATAGTTAGAAGCGCCTTCCAAGATTTTTGCGAAAAAGAGAAACCTAGGTCCAGTAAGAAGGATAGGTATGGAGCCTGGGCACTTTTCACCGCCCTACAGGACAGCGTGTCCCTAATTAATAAGCTACAAGTAGCTCAGGAAGAACAGGAACAGGAGATAGAAAAGCTAAGGAGAGAAAAGAAGGAACATGAGGAAAAAGCAGCCGAGTGGCGTTCAGAACGCGTTAACTTCATGCTGGAGAAGCAGGGACTAGCCGCTGCCCTCCAGGACGCCCAGCACAAGGCTGAAGTGGCCACCGCTCGTGCCGATATGGCTGAGCACGCAGTAATTGAAGGACAAGAGAAAATTGCAAAATTAACCCACGCTGCCCAGTTCATGGCAGAGCAGAAAGTCGCAAAGATA
The DNA here is from genome assembly GCF_028583425.1 of Eublepharis macularius. Taxonomy (NCBI): domain Eukaryota; kingdom Metazoa; phylum Chordata; class Lepidosauria; order Squamata; family Eublepharidae; genus Eublepharis; species Eublepharis macularius. The sequence goes on from NC_072792.1 coordinate 7,370,243, forward strand.
GCCGCAGCAGACCACTCCGCTTGTAAGAGGGAGCTAGAGGCCCTAAAACAGCACCTGGGAATGCAGCAGGCCGTAATTTCCGCCGTGCATCCCGCAGCCCTCTTGGCCCTCCCCGAAGGTAGTACCGACAACTGGTCACCCCCTTCGCCCCAGTCTGCGGAAGCCCCACAGCCCCTCCACCCAATAGCCACCAAGGAAATTGTATCCATGGACGAGGATGGCAGGAAAACAGACCGGGTCGTTAAGGAAACTCGCAATTGGAGGCCCGATGAGCTCCAAGCCATAGCAGACCGCATGGGACCCCTAAACCGAGACACGGCCATCCAGTGGTTCACCCATGTGACCACCTCCCAGCCCTCCGCTAGTGGTTCCGATGTGGCCCAACTGGCCCGCCAATGCGCCGCCCCTGAGATAGTCTCGGCCCTGAATGCCTATATCTCTAACCGAAGGTTAGCCACCCGCAGTCAGTACGGAGCAATTAAGGAAATTTGTGCATTCTTGTGGCCCACCAAGAGTTTGAAAGCCCTGTATATCGCGGAGTCCCAGAAACCTGGAGAGGACCCAGAGGCATATTTAGCCAGAAAGCAGCTTCTTGCTGAGCTAGCAGACGAAGTGGACCTAGATGCCAGCGATGTGCCTGACTTCGATGAGCTAGAATTCAGAAGGGCAGTCATAGATGGTCTTAACAGTACCACCCGCCTAGCACTAGCAGGAGTGGAGCCCGGGAGCATCTCATGGGGAGACCTGGAAGCTCGCATCAGAAGCATTGCTGGCCTGTTGCGAGAAATCGGCGCCATCCGCCATGTGAAGTCCCCGGCCTCCCATAGGAAAGAGAGTGAGCCCATCAACACAGTCACGTATGCCAACCATGGTCCCCACTCCCAATATCGGCCCCAAGGGCATAGCTCGTACTCGGAGCCTAGAGGTGGAATCTTGCGTGGGAGAAGCGGTAGCTTCACTCGGGGCCGCAGCCAGAGGGACTCGCATCCAGGAGTAACCTTTGCGCCCACCCCCAGTCGCTACCCTTCCTCCCCACAGGGACCCTCTGAGCCCTGGAGACCTGCGCTGCCCTCGGCGCCCCCGCCCCCTCGGGCACTGCACACATACAATCACCAGGTCTACCCTCCCCCAAGTCAGGCTGACCCCTGGAGACCGCAGCCAAAGGACCATGAGGAGCCCTCTGACCTAGGCGGCCCGCCGCCAGCCAGGGACTCACTCCGCTGGGAACTCTGGAAGCGGCTCAAGGATCATGGGGCAGACATGGAGCTCTTCCACCAGCAGCCCACTTCAGTGCTTCTCTCAGCCCTTCTAGACATCTTTAGGAATGACCCTCCCCAACATGCACAGCCAGTGGCTACAGTAAGAGAAGAGCCACCACCAGCTGGGAACCCCTTTTTCCAATAGGGATGCCCGGGGGTCACACATGATTCTCCCCACTTAACTGCCCGTGGGAGAAAACCAAAGGTTGAGGCTAGCCTTCGACCTCCGGGAACTAAAAATAGCTTGGAACTTAAAAGAGAGAAGGAAAGATTCCAAAGGGTGATTCGCACCCAGAACCCAGCACCAACTTTGCTAGACACCTCTGAAAGAAACCTGGCAGAGCTGCAAAATAAAATCCACGAACTCATAAGTGTAAACAGGGAACAGAATTTAAAAATAAATGATCTTAATAAAGAGAATGAGGAATTAAAAGAAAAATTAAATGCTTGCACAATAGAGAAAGAGCAGCTCCACAATAAATTCCTTAGCATGCAGACTTTGCTGGAGAACCAGAATAATGAAACTGCCACTTTAAAAACCCTGATGCAAAATCTCCTGGAATCCCAGAGACTCACTGAAGCCAGATTAAAGACTTTAGAGGAACAATCAGTGATTGAATCAGCACCCCGCCCCGCCAAAGGCAGTGAAACATGTAGCCAGTCACCTTTGCCTTCAATTTCTGCCTCAGCCCCCACGCCCAAGAAGCCAGAATTCACTTTAGCCTCTGAGCACGTGCAGAGTTTAAAAGTCATTCCCCAAGAAATTGTCTTGGCTCCCATAGACTGCCCCCAGCCAAGCTATACACAGCCCACCGTGACTGTGCCCTCTTGCAATGATCCTGAAGAACAGGTAAACAAAAGTAAAAATGCAATTCCTTTAAAAGATTTAAAATGCTTTGAAAATCCAGAGCTTGCAACTTCACACCAAATAGCTTTCTGTCAGCCTTCCCTGACTAACACCCCTGAAGAAAACCTTATGTTGTGCCTGTGTGGTTTAGTAGTGCTTGAGCTAATTCAGAGACATGTGTGCAGCTGTTTCCTCATTTTAAAATGCTCAAGCCCAAAACTTAATGAAAAGGTAGAGCCTCCAGCAGTAAGTGCAGTCAGGAATATAATAATGCAAGTGAGCAAACTCCAGAAAGAATTCCAGTTGCTAGCAGCGTCTAAAACAGACAGTTCCCACTCAGTGTTGCACCCCCACCCCTCATTGAAATGGAAAAACTGGCCAGACCAGGATTCTGACCTCCTCCCAGTTTGTCCTTTTGTCCTCTTCCAGGCTGAAGTAAGCCCAAATAAATGTAATCACTGGTTCCCTGTCAGAATTTGGAAGGGATTGGAACCAGGAGTGGAAAAGCCACCTTAAGGAGACTTGAGTTCAAGTCCCTGCAGCCCCCGTCCCTTTTCGTTGTGCAGTCTTAACTATATGTGTGTGTGAACCTGAAGCCCAATTCCCTTTTGAATTTAGATGTAAAAGGCCAACTTAGCTTCCTATAATCATGTAAAAGGCCAACTTAGCTTCCTATAACCATTTAGTGTTTTTGTTATTTCTTGTCAGTTCTATTCTTTAACTTCATTAGGCGGGCCCCACAGTTGGGACCCTTAGGGAAAGACACGGCAATCAAAGCCAAATAGGACCACCACCGAAAGTGATTCTTAATTGGATTGTAAGCCGCATGTTCGGAAAAAAATTGCACAGGCAAAAGAGATTTGCTGTGTGTGAAAGTGGTTGGAGAGGCTTTAGCCCAGAGGTGACTGTATTCTTTCGAACATGGTGGAACCACCAAATAAGGTGATCCCTGTATTCGAAAATATATCACCCGCCGTGCTGGTGAAGATCCCGCATCTACGTAGATTCGGGGTCTCACCTGCCAGACCCACGCTTTCGCATGATGGTCGGCTTTGGCTTTGAGGGCCGTGCCTCCCCTGGAAAAGGACCCCCAGATAGCCCAACATCCCTCTTTTACTAATGTTCATATCCGTCACGGTGAGTTGCTATACGGCGCCACCATCTAGTACGCTTTAGTGCAAAGGTAAAAGACCCGCCAGTATTATGTAAATATGTGCCCTCTGGAATATGTTATTGGGGTGCGTTCGCCACGCACAAGGGGCAGCGTGCCTCATTTACATAGCCAGGATCCCCCGCGCCAAGATGACCCCCGATTCACCCAGACTCAGTGGCGCCGGCAGATCTCGGCCGCCTCCGCCGCTTTTCGATAAACGCCGCCGAGCGCCCTCGGCTCCACTTCGGCCCTTTCCGCCAGCAGCCGCCCGCCCCACGTAATCTTTTCCCTTGCCCGTACCGCACAAGGGAAAAGAAGGGGGGGGAGACATGTTGAAGTTTTACGGAAGCCCTGCCAGGCCTTCCAAGTGAGGGCAACCCAAAAGTACCCCACACCCGTATGCCTCTTGCTCCGTGTATTTTTCTTTTTGCTCAGTGCATTTTTCTTTTGCTCAGTGTATTTTTCCTTTTTTGCCCGGTGTATCGTTTTGTCCTTAACTGGAAGATGGGGCCTCCCGAGGGAGTCCCCCCCCCAAAATTGGTTGTCCTGCAAACATATGACGAAGGCCTATTTTTGAAAAATTAAAACGAGGGCCCCCGTCCGCAGCAACCCTTATAGTCAATGGAAACCGCTCTTTAGTTTTTTTTCTTTTTAAAACGGCAAGGCCAGGCCGAGCCGGACCGAAAGCTCTCAGCCCGCAAAATAAAAGTAGCCCGCCACCGAGCAAGGGGCACCTGAAGGCCACATAGCCTAGGCACCCAGGGACCCCTGGAGCGAGTTTGCATAATCCCGCCTAACGCACAACCGACCCTTGCTCGACGTAAAAACGTCCCCCCTGAAATATACACGCTTTAGAAAGAAACCTTCGCACAGGAGTTCCCCAGAGCAACAAGCTGGAAGGCTCGCTTAGTGCTCTGGGACTTCTCGTTCGAACCCCGCTTAACATACAGTGCTGGCAGAAATACACCCTTCTTTTTCCCTGCTTTACTTCATTCATTTTGTTGCAAGAAACTCAGGGAACCTGTACTTATATCCGCAGGTCTCCCCAGGATATTTTCACTACAAAAAGGAAAAGGAAGGCCAGGAGATGAGGCACCTGGCTACTCTGTGTTTGCTCGTGCTGGCAGGCACCCTAATAGAGGGACGCCCGTCCAAATTAATGCCCTACCCCCACTGGAGATGTATCAATACCCTAGCAAGGAATGAAATGATGGTCTGCAAGGTTGTACAGCAGAGCAATATGACCACCCCTACGGATCGCACAAACTTCCGCAGTTGCGAAGAGCAGTGGATCCGACCCCCAGAGCTTGTTATTTTATGTGTGGGAGTAAAAACCATGTCCCAAGAATTAATATGCTACTCAACTACTGACACAGTGTCACCACTTGCTCCGATTCCTTGTATGTTTCTTCCCCGTATCAGGCCAGCCCCCACCGCAGTCCCGGTGGTAGACAAATATACCACCCCTGCCAACTTCGAAACCTCGCCATTTGTCACTGAGGCTTTCGGACCATACTGTGAAATCATCTTAGTGTCGGCCGCAGTATGGAAGGCAGGAGACCCCTTTAGAATGACCATCCTACTAGGCACTACTACCACTGAATCAGCAGCAGTCACTATCACGCCCCCTTCAGGCGCAGCTCTCTCCTTTGCTATAGAACGCTGGGAGAACCTGACCTGGATTGTAAAAGAGGAAGACCTAGCCAAACATGGCCCACCCGATTGGATACTGGTTCAACAGACGCCCGAATGCCAAACCAAGCCCCTAGTAGAGAAATTTCACCGGCTTGGGCTGCTCTTTGTAAATTTGACTCACGAACCAGGCAATTATTCTCTGCTGATCCGGACCCAGGAGACCCACACCATCCAAATTGACCCTTTGATTGCTAGCAATGAACAATTAAGCCAAGGCGGCACGCATATAGTGGGCTCCCATGTTTTGAAAACTGACATTCGAGAGAGAGTTCTAGTCCGCCCGCAAATGTCTTTAAAAGAGATCCGCATAGACTTAGCTGAGCTAAATATAACCCAGAGGCTGCCGCAGTGCGCTCCCTATCTGGAGGCCGGTAGCAAGGGTTGGAATGCATGGCTACAACTGTGGATCGATCCCTCTCCTTCTCTCTCGCGTGCCAGACGAAGCATTGCCGACTGGACTGCTCCTGCAGCCGGAGGCTTAGCAATCATGGATTCGGTCAATATTGAGACTCTCGCTAATAAGTTTGCCCATGTCACGACTAGCATCTCCGACTTAGGTAAAACCGGTGGTGCAGTCCCTAAATTCCATTTCAAATGGGCAACACGAGATCAGCTCCATTTTAGTTAACTGGGAGAGTCAAATTGAAAGAGACTTTTCTCTGCTGCTCAAGGGGACACAGTCTTTGGAACGCAACATGTCAATAGCCATGGCATGTATGCAAGCCCAACAATTAAATCAGGCTGTGGCCATGGGGCTAATTCGGCAAGCCACGGATGGGCACTTGCCCCTGGAAATTAAAAGATTGATTATGCCCAAATTGTCACCCATAGAACTGGAGCTTGAATCCTGGTGGTCTCTTGTAAATTCCTCATTCTCACCGACCACCCAGGAGCTTAAATTATTTTTATTAACGGCCAGTGCGCACGAGTCATTCCACGTGTATCCAGTCGTGCCTCTGGGACTCCAAGTCAGCGACACCGAGGTCCTCTACGCCCGCCACCCCGACCATTGGGCCCGCTTCACCCCGACCGGATGGCAGCTCGTCAGCCTCCAAGGGTGCCAGCATCGAGACCAGACCGGCTTCATTTGCCAGGACCAAGCCTTTGCACCTCATCACCCCTGTGCAGCCCCGCAAGTCGACGCCCTCAACGAATGCCCTTTCGAGGTCGTCCGGGAGAACAGCTCCGCTGTCGTCTACATTGGGAAAGGATGTGCCTGCGTGCGAACGGCCTGCGACTTTGTGGTCCTAAACTCGTTCCAGCTTAAGCCCGTGATCCCGGGAGTCAACCGCTGCTTCTGTAACCTGTCTTCGGTGGCAGCCTGCGACTTCACCTACACGGTACCGGTCTGGACCCAAGAAGAGATCCTGGTGGCACCCTCCATCTATCGACATGTGAAGCCAGTCCCCCTTGGCATCGGTCTGGAGCTAATCCACGAGCTCCTGGCCCACCCCCAGCTCCACCGCACCCTCCAGAGCATCCAGAGGGACGGGGACACTACTGCTTTGGTTGTGTCCCACAACGGAAAGGAGATTTTGGATCTTGTCCAGCGGATTAAGACCACCGGAGAGCACTCGTGGTGGGAAACCCTCTTTGGTTGGAGCCCCACTGCCACTGGAATTTACAATTTGGCGTTGCACCCGATCGTTGTGATTTTGGCCTTTCAAGTTTTATTATGTGCCTCATTACTTTATTTGGGCTGTTGGAGCCGCCGACAGCTCCAGCAACTCCAACTATCCTACCGTTTGGATCATTACAATCCAGACCTCCTCTTGCCCTAAAGGTTATTCTTGGCGCCCTCCTTTAACCCTTGTTTGTTTTATTGCTTGTGCTGGTATGGACTATGCTTGTATTTTATTATGTGTATGAATCCTGCACCGGCCCCATGGACGCTCTGCTGCCGGACTCCGCTCCGAGGCCCTCTTGTGGACTAGGGGGGGACATATCTCTCTGCCTCCCAGCCCACGGCCCGTCTCCAAACGACCGCCAGCAGCGCCACCTCCATGAGGACTAGAACTGTGTGCCTGGAGCCCTTCTCGCCGCCTGCCGACCCTGCTCTGCGGATTGTCACAGACAGCAAGGGGGGGTGGAAGTGTGTTTTGGAGCACATGGACTAAGTTTGCTTGTTCTTGTAAATATGCAACCCAGTCCAGCAGCTATACTGCGGACTGAGCCGTCTGTGATCTTTGTTACTCTATGGTCTTATGAATTTCTCCCCATTGCTTCTATGAATTTTAACTCCCATGAATTTAGCCCCGAACTAGTCCCCCTCTCTATCTATTGCAAGTGCGCCCATGAACTTTATCCCTATGAATTTGATTTTAACCTTGAATTGCCTTTTTAACCTGACTCCCTCCGCCGAGGTAATCCTAGCATATCTATTATTTTATGAATTTGGTTTTAACCGGGACCCCTTCTGAACGGTCCCTTTTAAAGGTTATTTTATTTCTGATTTTAAGCTCGATGAATTTGGTTTTAATCTGACTATATGAGTTGGTCTTTTAATTGCAGAGTGTATTTTTCTGGCCCCCATGAACCCTTCCGCCGCTTACCCCCCCATGAATTATTTCTCCGCACTTGCTTTTACTATTGCTGCTATCATCTATGAAATCGGTTTTAACTTCCTGAATTATCGTTTTAAACCCTATGTATCTATGTATTTATGATTTTAACCATTTATGAATTAGCCTACCCTCAATGAATTATGCCTTGCTTGCACATTTCACTTTACCTTGTATGAATTGCTTTTAATCCTACATTCATGAATTGAACCATGAATTGTCTTTGCTTTTAAATCCTATGCTTATGAATTAATCCATGTATATGAATTACCCCTGGTTTTAATGCTTTTAACCCACCATGAATTCCGTATGAATTACCTCCCGCCATGAATTGATCAATGTACCCAAACATGAATTGTTGTTGTTTATATGCATGAATTGATCATTGCTGCCTATTACTATGAATTACTATTGCTATGAATTATTACTATTTATTCTGACGGTTGCACTTAGCACACCCCCTGGTGTGAACCCAGAGACCTGCAGCCCATTGGCTGATCTAAATTGCACTTATTCGGTTAGGTGGTTCTCCAAACTAAATTTTTGAGTGACGCCTCCTCCCCCTTCCCTTCCCACTCCTTCTTCGCTCGAAGCTCGACCACCGGACATTGCCGACCACCTCGCCTTTGAAGTCAAGTTCGGAGACCCGCGCGCCTGACGTCCCGGGGTCTCCGAGGGGGGGAATTGTTGCCAAGTAGGCCCCCTCCCCTGCTTTAAAGCCTGCTATGAACTGTGTTAAAGTTTCCTGCATTGCTGTTTCGCTGCTGCTACACAAAGACTGCTTTGCACGTGTGTGTTCTGATACACGTGTCAGTTTCCTGCCTGCGTGTCAATTACCCTGCTGCTGTAATAGACTGTGTAGTTTACTGACTCCATGTTTGGATAACTGCACAAAGGACTCTCTTTCTGGGCAACCCTGCCCTAACCTGTATCTGGACCTCCCAGTGTGCTTTGGACTGTGTTACAAGTGTGCCCCGTGCCTGCACTGCCATCTGCCACGGACCGTGCCTGTTCCCTGCTTTGGACTGTGTTTTAAAGTGTTGTTCCCGCTGCCTCCATGGAAGCCTGCCTCATATGGGCCCAAGCCGCGGCTAGCAGCCGGGCGCCTGCCGGGGAAACCTCCAGCGAGCCTGGCTAGGCGCTCCCTGGTCAGTTCCCACCTGGAGCCTCCCGTGGGTCGGTCCCCGAGCTTGCCCTCGCTACCGGGCAGCCTGCTATCCAGCCCCAGCTATGCCCAGCCGGCATCCATGTTCTCAGGCAGCCAGAAGACCCTGGGAAGAAGACTGCTTTGGGAAGCCATTTCGGCGAAGCGGGCACACCACGTCCGCAGCGAGAGCCCCTCGCCCCGCTCTGCATATCTTAGGAGCCGCCCCGGAGAAGAACTAAGTGCCGACCATCCCAAGCACTTAGAGAATGCATCTCAAAGAAACCTCCACATTCCAAATTTGATTCGTATTTCTATTTGTGCCCACGTCTAGTTCTAGGAGGTAATTCCAGGCATAAGTGTCAACAAAGCAGAAAGTAAAGAGTGACCCAAAGGAAGAGAAAAACTTTGGATGGCTGATGAAGGTATCAGAAGAAGTTATACCTCAGTCTGTCCCTGAGACGTGCAAGCATCTGCTTTGTGCTCTGCTATGGCTCAGAGGAAGTGGGAATAAAAGAGACCTCTTGCCAGTTCAGCAGTCATTCTATTTCAGTCTCTTCCTTTGGGTTCTTCCACCTTCTAAAAGAGCCCAGCCTCCCTAACAGTTGCTCTACAGTGCTGTTAAGGTAGAAATGTTGTGTGTGTAAGTAAAGTGCTGTGAAGTCACAGCTGACATATGGCAACCCAAGAAGTTATTTCAGTTCAAGAGATGAACAGTGATGGCTTGCCATTGCCTATCTCTTCATATCAACATTAGATTTCCTTGGTGGTCTCTCATCCAAGTATTAATCAGGGTGATAAAACACTGGTAGCATCAAAATAAAATCCAGATAGTTATAACATCCTAAGTGCAGCGCACATATTGCACAATTTCGTCTTCAGTCATTTGGGCTCATGGAACAGGGTGGCCAACTATTGAATGGGAACAGAGAGATAAGGAAGGCCATGAGTGAGAAAGCTGAATGACTTTGATAGCAGATGGCTAGCTAAAGGTGAGGGCACCAAAGGAGCAAGATGAGAGAAGAGGAAGTTTTAGTAATCCAAGCGAGAGGTCAGCAGACCATAAATCAGAGTTTTCCACTTCTCCACACCCGTAATCCTCCAAGACTGTTCTTTATAAAAGAGGGGGGGGGAGAGAGAGAGCAAAAATCTCCATGTTGCAGCTACCTAATTTGGTCCCAAGTATATGATAGTCAAGAATGAGTGGATTTCGCCCATTCTATAGTCCTTTTCAGACATTACATCCACCTGTACTGAGAGCCTGATACTTGATGTATTGGGAAAGTGTGCTGCTCGCAATGCTCTTACTATGAGCAGTTGCCATTGCTATGAAAGGGTACATATACTTTTCAAATAACACTGGCTTATCTGTTGGAAATGAGAATTAAGACCCACAAGTTATACCCCAGGGAGAAGCTTTGGAGGGGTGGGTGGGTGTGATCTGTGCCTTGGTAAGCGTCACCAGGTCAAAATTTCACCATTTAGGCCAGCCTGCCAATTGCCCAGATAAGTTATTCCTAACATCTCACCCCTCTGCGTGAAGAACTCTTTTATCCTATACTTCTGTAATGACAGGTCAAGAGTCATCTTGGAGAGAAAATTTTGAACATATAGCCAAAGTTCTGATTGGCCCAGGAAAGCAACTGCCAAGCTAGGGAAGAAGTCTATATATTGGGCAGCCTAGGGTTGCGACTCAGTGTCAAGATTTTGGTATCAAGGACTGGTTACCACAACTCCATGTCTGGAGGCACAAGGGAAGTGCTAGACAGCTGTCTAATCAGCCCACTCCACCTTGACCCATTACATGGAAAGGGAGCATATAAGGTTTTTAAATAGCCAGCAACTGACTTTCTGCTCATTTATTAGTATTCCACCTTAATTCAACCTACCTAAAGGCTATCTCCAAATACCTGCTTTCTAGAATTCATATGTAGTTAATATTTTTTTGTAAAAAAAAGTGATCACTTGATCTATTGGACTGGACCTTTGGGAAAATTTCATGCGTGTCACTGAAAGCTGAATAGATGGACATGATTTACTAGGTAGCTAATGCTGAAGGGACAGTCCTGGAAGAAATGGAAAGGGGAAAGTTAAAATCCTTTCTTTCTCTCCTAAGCTCATTGATGACCATGCAGGGGGAAAGGAAGCTCTTTAAGTATGGACCCCACAGATCCCAAATTTCTCTGCTTGTGGCAGTGTCTCTAGAGTAGACCTAAGGAAAAAGTTCATTGTTTTCTTGGTGGTGATGATGGTGGTTAATTTTAAACACCCATTGACACTTACAGTGAAATCCTAAGCGGAGTTACCCTATTCTACACCAGAGTTACTGAAATCAGTGGGCTTACACTGGAGTAGAATAATAGAATCATAGAATCATAGAGTTGGAAGGGGCCATACAGACCATCTAGTCCAACCCCCTGCCCAGTGAAGGATCAGCCTAAAGCATCTCTGACAAGTATTCATCCAGCCTCTTCTTGAAAACTGCCAGTGAAGGGGAGCTCACCACCTCCCTAGGCAGCTGATTCCACTTTTGAACTACTCTGACCGTGAAAAAGTTTTTCCTAATATCCAGCCGGTACCTTTGTGCATGTAGTTTTAGCCCATTGCTTCACGTCCTACACTCTGCTGCCAACTGGAACAGCTCTTTGCCCTCCTCCAAACGACAGCCTTTCAAATATTTAAAGAGAGCAATCATGTTCCCCCTCAACCTCCTCTTCTCCAAACTAAACATTCCCAAGGCCCTCAGCCTTTCCTCGTAGGGCTCAGTCTCCAGACCCCTGATCATTCTTCTCGCTCTCCTCTGCACCCTCTCGATTTTGTCCACATCCCTTTTGAAGTGAGGCCTCCAGAACTGCACACAATACTCCAGGTGTGGCCTGACCAAGGCAGTATAGAGAGGGGCTATGACCTCCTGCAATTTCGACGCTATGGCCCCTTTGATACAACCCAAGATTGAATTAGCCCTTTTTGCCACCTCATCACACTGACTGCTCATATTCAGTTTACAGTCCACTCTTACCCCAAGATCCCTTTCACATATACTACTGCCCAGAAGTGTATCCCCCATCCAGTATTTGTGCTTCCCATTTTTGTGGCCCAGATGTAATACTGTGCACTTGTCTTTGTTGAATTGCATCCTATTCACAGCTGCCCACTTCTCCAGAGTATTCAGGTCTTGTTGAATTTTAATTCTATCTTCTTGGGTGTTTGCTACCCCTCCCAATTTGGTATCATCAGCAAATTTAATGAGCAGCCCTTCCACTCCTTCATCCAGATCATTGATAAAAATATTGAAAAGTACCGGGCCCAAAACCGAGCCCTGCGGCACCCCACTGGACACCTCCCTCCAATCTGATGAAACACCGCTGACCACCACTCTTTGAGTGCGGTCCTCCAACCAGTTCCCTGTCCACCGAACTGTCCTATAGTCTACTCCACAGTCTTCCAGTTTGCCCATCAGAATGTCATGGGGGACCTTATCAAAAGCTTTACTGAAATCCAGATAAATCACGTCAACAGAGTTCCCCTGATCCAGTAAGCTGCTCACTCAATCAAAGAAGGAAACCAGGTTGGTCTGGCAAGATCTGTTAGGAACAAACCATGCTGACTTCCCCAGATCACTGAGTGGTCCTTCAGATGCTTACAGATTGATCCCTTTAAAATCTGTTCTAATATCTTCCCAGCAACAGAAGTCAGACTGACCGGCCTGTAGTTTCCCAGGTCATCCTTCCTCCCTTTCTTAAAGATTGGCACATCCCCAGTCCTCCAGGAGGCCTTGAAGATGATGGACAGGGGTTCTGCAAGTTCTCTGGAAAGTTCTTTCAGCACTCTTGGGTGCACCCCATCCAGCCCAGGGGATTTGTATTCATCAAGTGCAGCCAGATGCCTCTCCACTACCTCTCTATCAATGTCAATTAGCCACTCAGGTGTCCTGCCACATTTTCTACTATCTCTAGATGTGCCTGAGTTCTTCAGGGAGAAAACAGGCAAAAAAGTCATTAAGCCTGTCTGCTTTTTCTCTGCCCTGCATCAGAGTTTCTCCATCTACTCCCAACAGTGGTCCAATTGCCTCTTTTACCTTGCGTTTGCTTCTCACATATCTGCAGAAGTTTTTCTTGTTGTAGCGAGCCCTCCTGGCCAGACCCAGCTCGTACTGAGCTTTGGCCTCTCTGAGGGCTGATCTGCAGTACCTAGTAACCCTCATATACTCCTCTTTAGAGGTCTGTCCTTCTCTCCATTTCCTGAACATTTCCTTTTTCTCCCTTAGCTTATTCTGGAGCTCTCTGTGCATCCACATCGGTTTCTTGGAGCCCTTACCATGTTTCCATCTTACTGGGATAGTGAGGGCTTGAGCTTGCAAAAGCTCGTGTTTGAGAAGGACCCACCCTTCACTCGCTCCTTTCCCTTCCAGCACACTCCCCCACAGAATGACTCTCATCAAGCCTCTGAGTTCATCGAAGTTGGCCCTACGGAAATCTAACCTACGAGTCTGGCTACGAACTTCCTTGGCTCCCCACAGCAACTGGAATTCAAGGAGGACATGGTCACTTCCCCCTAAGGTCCCCACCACCTTCATCTCATCTACCAATTCTTCCCTGTTGGTTAATATCAAGTCTAGTATGGCCGATCCCCTTGTAGCTTCCTCCACCTTTTGAACAGAGTAAATCTGCTTCGGATTTCATTGTAAGCCAGTTTGGCACAGATAGCTGAGACCCTAGTCCAGAAAGGGAGAGGTGGGTGGCCGAAGGAAGCCAGTGTCAGGAAGGTCTGTGGCAGCTGTGCTGTCTGAACAGAGACGACACATACGTTTTATAGCTTTGGTGTGCTCAAATGTAGCTCAGGAATTGCCATGGTTCTGGTATGCCTGCACTGATACATATATTTCCTTTTCCAGACAGCATGGAGAACAAGTATAATCCGTACGGATCCTGAAATTTGTGTGCAGAAGGTCTGAAGGCATCTTATTTCTGCCTAATGTTGCCAAGTAGGCCCCCTCCCCTGCTTTAAAGCCTGCTATGAACTGTGTTAAAGTTTCCTGCATTGCTGTTTCGCTGCTGCTACACAAAGACTGCTTTGCACGTGTGTGTTCTGATACACGTGTCAGTTTCCTGCCTGCGTGTCAATTACCCTGCTGCTGTAATAGACTGTGTAGTTTACTGACTCCATGTTTGGATAACTGCACAAAGGACTCTCTTTCTGGGCAACCCTGCCCTAACCTGTATCTGGACCTCCCAGTGTGCTTTGGACTGTGTTACAAGTGTGCCCCGTGCCTGCACTGCCATCTGCCACGGACCGTGCCTGTTCCCTGCTTTGGACTGTGTTTTAAAGTGTTGTTCCCGCTGCCTCCATGGAAGCCTGCCTCATATGGGCCCAAGCCGCGGCTAGCAGCCGGGCGCCTGCCGGGGAAACCTCCAGCGAGCCTGGCTAGGCGCTCCCTGGTCAGTTCCCGCCTGGAGCCTCCCGCGGGTCGGTCCCCGAGCTTGCCCTCGCTACCGGGCAGCCTGCTATCCAGCCCCAGCTATGCCCAGCCGGCATCCATGTTCTCAGGCAGCCAGAAGACCCTGGGAAGAAGACTGCTTTGGGAAGCCATTTCGGCGAAGCGGGCACACCACGTCCGCAGCGAGAGCCCCTCGCCCCGCTCTGCATATCTTAGGAGCCGCCCCGGAGAAGAACTAAGTGCCGACCATCCCAAGCACTTAGAGAATGCATCTCAAAGAAACCTCCACATTCCAAAGCTGATGACATCAGGACAAGCCCTGTCCGCTGGAACATCCTTTCAGCCCACTTGGATTTCCCCCTCCCTCTTTTGTCCCCTCTTCCTGAGGTGTCACTTATCACAATCTGATTACCAAAGTGGCCCATCCAAGCCATTCAGTGACCCATTAGACCCTTTGTTTTAATCTGTGAGAACCACCAAGTACAGCACCAGCCCCAGGGTACGTTTTGGGGTATTTAAGCTGGTCTCCCAGACCACTCGGTGCCTCGGCCATTCCCTATCCAGACCTCCTTGCTGTCCGTCTGTGGTCCCAGTGCTGGCATTGGGCCACCCTCGCTGCTGTGTCTCTGCTTCGCTCCAGGATAAGTGAGTATTCCCCCTATCATCGTTGGGAACCAGCTAATGCGAACGTCTCTGTATTTCCTACTCTGTATTTCCTAGATCTTGTGTGTTCTCTGTATAATTGTGCAAGCTAGGCTTACGCTACACTCAATACACGTGTTTGGACCTGACTCGTTGTCTGCCTCTTTTTCACTAGAGTGTCTGGAATCAGGACCTCCGTAAACATAGGTTAAGATCCACGCTAAATTTAAGTTACAGACTGCTAAAGCTAATTTCCCCCTTATAATAAAAAGCAGTTCTGGTAACAGTTTACTGGTGGAGAATGCGGGCATAACCCGGTTCGTGTGAATACACGTGAGTCGACACGCATGTTTTCAGCGAACTGACTTAGAGGAAAATTTTCCAGACCTCAGTGTAAAGAGCGCAATTTAGCTCAGGGAATTAAAAGTGTGAGTGTGTGTGGCTCTAGTGAGCATTTCTATCTTGTGGGTTGGCTTTCCCCCGTTTCCTCCTTCAGCCAGCTTTGGACTACTTGCCTTTTGTGGTGCACCGCGAGGCCCTCCAGCCGTTATAACCGGTGTACTGTGGGTGAGGACCTCTGAACTGGTGAAGTTCCTGGCCACCTTCCGGGCCGCCTAAACGCGTCTATGTGGGTGGGATCCCAGAAGTAGGCTCTAGATATATACGCATATATATACTTCCTGAAGCAGCACATATAAAACTCTTTTCCGCCCTCCCCCGTCTCTCCTAAGTCCGTCCAAACCCCGTTCCTGCCAGCACTTAGGCTTCAATCCCCGCTCCGGAGGAAACGTGAAGGGATCGATAGTCCGTTCGTTCGTTCAGTCAGTATAGCTTTGGGAATCTGAAGCCAGGTTCCTGAAGCCCTGCGGCAGCCTGCCGCACCGTGCTTAAGAGTTTTAAGTTAGACTCTTGACCAGTGTCAGCTCCATAGCTTACTTTTAAAAAAATATGGTTGCTTATAATTACATATTATATCTTTACTAGTAACAAAGCCTGTTGTGGGAAAAAATACAACGGGCTCCAGAAAAGGGAAGGAGGGAAGGTGGGCACTGCCACCTGCTCTGCTCCTGATCCCAGCTGGGTGAAGGGGGGCTGCATTACTGCCTGCTCCAAACCGGCCGGGTTAATTGGAAGCAGACATTGCCACCTGCTCCACATCTGTTTCTGGCTGGGTGAAGGGGAGCTGAGCATTACCTCCTGATCCATGCCTAATCCCAGCCGGGTGAAGGCAGGGGATGAGCACTGCCATCTGCTCCACTCCTGATTCTGGGCGGGAGAAGGGGGGCGGGCATTGCCGCCTGCACCACACCTGATTCTGGCTTGGTGAAGAGAGAGTGGCCATTGCCTCCAGCTTTGCCTGATTCCATCTGGGTGAAGGAGGGCGGGCATTGCTGCCTGATCCTTGCCTGATCCTGGCTGCATGGAGCCACTTGCTCCATGCCTGATTCTGGTGGGTTGATGGGGGAGCGGGCATTGCAACCTGCTCTGCTCCTGATCCTGGCTGAGTGAAGGGGGAGCAGGCATTGCTTCCTGCTCTGTGCCTGATCCCAGCTGGGTGACGCCTGGGCATGGGCATTACCACTCTCTCCAATCCTGATCCCAGCTGGGTGAAGGGGAGGTTGGGCATTGCCTCCTGTTCCACACTTGATCCCGGTCGGGTGAAGGGGGAGCAGGGTCTGCCACTTCCTCCACTCCTGATCCTAGCTGTGTGAAAGGTGGAGAGAGCATTGCCTCCTGCCCTGTGCCTGATCCTGGCTGGATGAAGTCAGGGGTGCGGGCGTTTCCTCCTGCTCTGCTCCTGATCCTAATACGCAGAGTGAAAAACACTCGGATGTCTAACAAAACTACTATATCTATTTCTCTTCAGTGTCAAAATACAAATATGTTGTTTATACAAACAATACAATCATGCTCATAAATACAGTCATTATACATAGTACTAATTGAATCTCCAGACCCCACTCTGTTTCTTCTTTGAGCAAGGTAAGTACTCCAAGGGCGAAAAAGATGGTATGATGGTAAGTGCATTCATACAAGTCTTCTGTAATTCATGTTGCTTCTTATGATTACAGAATCTTCCCAAAGCTGGTACAGAAGTCAAACAGCCACTGACAGTCCTAACTGCAACCGGCTTAGCGGCAGCTTTCATCAGGACGACTTCCTCGGGGACTGGTGGCTCACCTGATGCTGACTCATTCCAACATACCCTGGAGAGACGCAGAGGAGCTAATCCACGTCTAATCCAAGTACTTACCTTGCTCAAAGAAGAAACAGAGTGGGGTGTGGAGCCCCCTGTGATTAATGAACTGATTCAAAGAGTTCTGGAGATTCAGATAGAAACTGGCTATTTAAGACCTAAGAGAGATGCTCTCTACAGAGCTGGTCTCTCTCGTTCCTACCTCACCCCACCATTTATTTCCTAGTCTTGTAATGAATGTGTGTGTGTTCCTTGTATTTTGTATTCTAAAGGTTATTAAGTAAAGTCTTTGATTCATTGAAGTATTAGTCTCCTCTCTTGTCAGGCGTGTTCCAGGAACTCTGACCCTGGTATACACAGGTCATGACGATCCCTTAATATAAGCCTACTGTCTATTAATTCCCCATCTTTGAGGCAGTTTGGCTAACACCTGATTCCATCCAGAAGAAGGGGGCAGGCATTGCTGTCTGCTCCTTATCTGATCTCCAAGGTCTACAGAAATAATTATATGTGGGAAGTGATGTCATCGTGCAGACCAGGAGCGCACATGTGAGGAGACCACAACGGCCCTCTCCCAGTCATCTTCTCAAGCAACACTCCTGCCCTACCTTAGCAGTGTCATCCTGGACAACCGCCATGAAGTTGAGGAAGCTGGTGTTGACCAGATCGGGGCCACATACAACCGTCACCAGTAGGGATGTGCGTTTCGGCATTCAGAATGCCGAAAGAATGCCGAAACAAAAGTGTTTCGGCATTCTTCAAGAATCCCGAAACGTTTCGGGGAATGCCGAAACGTTTCGGGATTGCCGAAAGAAAAACCCGAAACGTTTCGGGATTCTTTCGGCATTCTTTCGGCATTCGAGAATCGCCATTTTGATTTTGCTAGCCGTTTGCCTTAGCAAGCGGCTAGCAAAATCCTGCTGGAAGCAAAGGCTTCCTGCAGGCTCTTAGAAGAGGGGAGGGGGGGAGAAGGAGTGAATCACTCACTCCTTCTGTCACCCCCCACCCCTCTTGCAAAGGAGGATAGGGAATCCTGCTTTGCCTTGCAAATGCAAGGTGCAAGCATTGCATTGCACTTTGCATTTGCAAAGCAGCAGAGATTCCCGCCAAAACTAACAGGTAGGGGAGGGGGAGCAGGAGGAGGGTGGCTCTTGGAGTGTGGGTGGGGAAAGGCAGGGGACTGGGGACTTTAGGAGTCACCAATCCCACTGCTGCATTCTCATGCCAGCCAATAGATTTAAATCTTTGGCTGAGGCTGCAGCAGGGGATTTAAATTTGGAGCAAGACTGTCTGGAACACTTCTGTTGCTGCTGCTGCTGAGCTGTGACCGAGAGAGGAGAAGAAGAGAGACTGCACCTGGAGCCTGGAGGACATCTGCCTGGAGGATCAACTGTGCTGGACATCCTGAGAGGACACCTGGTAGGCCTTTTTAAAATTTTTGTAAATTTTTTTGATGCTGGGCAATGTGCTGCTGTGGCCTGCCTCTGCAAAAAGGTGTTGCAGTTTATTCTTGGCATGGCCTGGGGGACAGGTTGGGCAGACAATGTTTGATGGTGGGGTGGGGGTTTCAGCATTGGTTGTTGTGCTTGCCTTCTTAAAGCTTGATCCACTGTTTTAAGATTAAAACAAGAGTGTGCCAGCT
Source organism: Eublepharis macularius (assembly GCF_028583425.1). NCBI lineage: Eukaryota > Metazoa > Chordata > Lepidosauria > Squamata > Eublepharidae > Eublepharis > Eublepharis macularius. The sequence continues at coordinate 7,388,820 of NC_072792.1, forward strand.
TTGGGCCTACACAGGCCAGAAGCCTTTCTTCTGGCTGGCTCTCACAGTTGTGCTCCACAATCTGGAATGGTGTGGCTTGCTTTTCTGTGTCTGGTCCCCTGCTTGCAAGGATTCCCAACAGGCTCCGTCCTGATCAACTGTGCCAGCCTGTGGGCCACACACAGGTATGGCCTGGGGGACAGGTTGGGCAGACAATGTTTGATGGTGGGGGGGGGGTTCAGCATTGGTTGTTGTGCTTGCCTTCTTTAAGCTTGATCCACTGTTTTAAGATTAAAACAAGAGTGTGCCAGCTTCGGGCCTACACAGGCCAGAAGCCTTTCTTCTGGCTGGCTCTCACAGTTGTGCTTCACAATCTGGAATGGTGTGGCTTGCCTTTCTGTGTCTGGTCCCCTGCTTGCAAGGATTCCCAACAGGCTCCGTCCTGATCAACTGTGCCAGCCTGTGGGCCACACACAGGTATGGCCTGGGGGACAGGTTGGGCAGACAATGTTTGATGGTGGGGGGGGGGGGTTCAGCATTGGTTGTTGTGCTTGCCTTCTTTAAGCTTTATCCACTGTTTTATGATTAAAACCAGAGTGTGCCAGCTTCGGGCCTACACAGGCCAGAAGCCTTTCTTCTGGCTGGCTCTCACAGTTGTGCTTCACAATCTGGAATGGTGTGGCTTGCTTTTCTGTGTCTGGTCCCCTGCTTGCAAGGATTCCCAACAGGCTCCGTCCTGATCAACTGTGCCAGCCTGTGGGCCACACACAGGTATGGCCTGGGGGACAGGTTGGGCAGACAATGTTTGATGGTGGGGGGGGGGGGTTCAGCATTGGTTGTTGTGCTTGCCTTCTTTAAGCTTGATCCACTGTTTTAAGATTAAAACCAGAGTGTGCCAGCTTCGGGCCTACACAGGCCAGAAGCCTTTCTTCTGGCTGGCTCTCACAGTTGTGCTTCACAATCTGGAATGGTGTGGCTTGCTTTTCTGTGTCTGGTCCCCTGCTTGCAAGGATTCCCAACAGGCTCCGTCCTGATCAACTGTGCAAGCCTGTGGGCCACACACAGGTATGGCCTGGGGGACAGGTTGGGCAGACAATCTTTGATGGTGGGGGGGGGGGTTCAGCATTGGTTGTTGTGCTTGCCTTCTTTAAGCTTGATCCACTGTTTTAAGATTAAAACCAGAGTGTGCCAGCTTCGGGCCTACACAGGCCAGAAGCCTTTCTTCTGGCTGGCTCTCACAGTTGTGCTTCACAATCTGGAATGGTGTGGCTTGCTTTTCTGTGTCTGGTCCCCTGCTAGCAAGGATTCCCAACAGGCTCCGTCCTGATCAACTGTGCCAGCCTGTGGGCCACACACAGGTATGCTGCTTTGGCCAAGGTAACCCTTTTTGGTTGCTGGCCTGGCACTCACAGTTGTGCTCCACAATCTGGAATGGTGTGGCTTGCGTTTCTGTGTCTGGTCCCCTGCTTGCAAGGATTCCCAACAGGCTCCGTCCTGATCAACTGTGCCAGCCTGTGGGCCACACACAGGTATGCTGCTTTGGCCAAGGTAACCCTTTTTGGTTGCTGGCCTGGCACTCACAGTTGTGCTCCACAATCTGGAATGGTGTGGCTTGCGTTTCTGTGTCTGGTCCCCTGCTTGCAAGGATTCCCAACAGGCTCCGTCCTGATCAACTGTGCCAGCCTGTGGGCCACACACAGGTATGGCCTGGGGGACAGGTTGGGCAGACAATGTTTGATGGTGGGGGGGGGGGTTCAGCATTGGTTGTTGTGCTTGCCTTCTTTAAGCTTGATCCACTGTTTTAAGATTAAAACCAGAGTGTGCCAGCTTCGGGCCTACACAGGCCAGAAGCCTTTCTTCTGGCTGGCTCTCACAGTTGTGCTTCACAATCTGGAATGGTGTGGCTTGCTTTTCTGTGTCTGGTCCCCTGCTAGCAAGGATTCCCAACAGGCTCCGTCCTGATCAACTGTGCCAGCCTGTGGGCCACACACAGGTATGCTGCTTTGGCCAAGGTAACCCTTTTTGGTTGCTGGCCTGGCACTCACAGTTGTGCTCCACAATCTGGAATGGTGTGGCTTGCGTTTCTGTGTCTGGTCCCCTGCTTGCAAGGATTCCCAACAGGCTCCGTCCTGATCAACTGTGCCAGCCTTCGGCCCACACACAGGCCTGCTGCTCCGGCTTTGGTAACCCTTCCCGTTTGCTGGCCTGGCACTCACTGTTTTGCTTCACATTCAGGTTGTTTATCGTTGGTGGACCTCTTCTGGACTGGACTGCACTTGGTGGACATCGGCCTGCAGATCTCTGCGTGGAGGATCAACATTGCTGGACATCTGCACTGGTGGACTGGTAGGGTTGTTGTTAAATTTGGTTTTTGAGCTTATGTCTGCTGCTGTGCCTACCTGCAAGCATATGCTTTGGCTCTGTCTTTATGGCTTGGGCCGGGGGGGGGGGGCATTTTCTGGTTGGGCAAGAGGACATTGTTTGGGGGTTAGGGGGGCCAGCATTGATCGCAGTGCCTGCTTTCTTTCATGTTTCATTTTTCAAGTTTGAGTGTGGGGTGGGCATGAACTGCTGTTTCACAGGACTAAAAAATGAGTGTGCCAGCTTCTGGCCTGCACAGGCCAGAAGCTCTGCTGGGTGGATGTGTTTTGTTTTGCTGCTGGTTGGCCCTAGCCTTTAAGGGGGGGGGGCTGACTTGGCTTGTGCAACGGGGCCTTGAATTTTGGGGTTGCGTGTGCGGCGTGTGGTGTTGACTCTGCTAACATTTCCAATTTTCTTGACAGCATCGTGGAGGAGAGGAGGACCAGCTGCAAGACCGCCTGAACATCGCTGGACTGCAGGACTGGTGTTACTGTGAGCGAGTCCGGGTTCACATTGCTACTGGAGGGAGAAACAGGTTAGATAGGGATTGCTTAGGTGTTTTTATCAGATGAACTCCTTGTAAAAAAAAATTGTAGAAGAATTGTTGTACTGTTTTTTGCAAGTTGATGTTCCGTTCATGTAAAAAAAAGGAAAAAAAACCAAAAAAAAATGTTGTGATTATGTTTTTTAAAAGTTGATTGAATGTTCATAAAAAAAAAAAACCCAAAAAAATGTTGTGATTATGTTTTTTAAAAGTTGATGTTCCGTTCATGTAAAAAAAAGGAAAAAAAACCAAAAAAAAATGTTGTGATTATGTTTTTTAAAAGTTGATTGAATGTTCATGTTTAAAAAAAAAAAATTTGATGTTAATGTTGGGTTTGCATGGTTGGGGGATGCGGGTAGAGTGGTGGATGGGCACCGGCCAATGATGATCTCTCACAGATGTTCCCAGGTAAATTCTGAGGCTGGTGTGGGGGTGGGGGGAGACCTCTGCAGAACCGCTCCAGAAATACCATTGTCCAGTGCCTTGGAAGTGCCCAGTTCAGCTTTGTGTGTCTGAACTGAAAGCACAGCCACAGGAAATGACATAGGTTCTGCTGGACCCTGTTGCAGTGGTTCCCCCCCCATTTAGTCATGTTATGGAGGGAGAGTTGTATTAGGCTGGTAGTTATGATCATCTTCTGTTTCCATGCCCTGTTGTGCCCGCTCACTATGTAACCTGCTGTAATGTTCAAAACTTTACTGTTTGTCCATTTCAAAAGAAAAATTGTGTTTAAGATTCTCTGATGTGTAGTTAATTGTGTTGTGTTGTGCTATGAGGGACAATAAGTGTAATATGTTGTGATTTGTTGACCACTTGTAATTTGAAAATGAGAAAATAAAGGTTTTTTAAACTTAATGATTGTGTGTCTGTGTTCCCTTCTTTGATGGGAGGTTGGTTCCCAGCATAGGGAACAATGGGGCAGGCTGGCCAGCCTGTTCCTGGGGTACTGGGTGTGGGGCAGCTGAGGGTGGTTTTGGTTCTGAGACGGGCTGAGTGGAGGATTTGGGTCTGTGTGTGGCAGCTGGGGTGGGGGAACTGGGTTTGTGTGGGGCTGTAAGGAGTGGACTATGGGGGATGAGAGCACTGGTTGTCCCTTGTGCCCAAGTAGGCCCCTGCTACTGTCCTGGTGTGGGCTTCCATGCCTCCATCAGTTGCTGGCCCTCCTTTGCCATCTTTTTCTGAAATTTTCCTAGGGCTGCCAAACTCCTGGTTGGGCTTGAGTTCAGGTTAGAGAGAGTAGTTCCCTACAGAGAAACTGGCTGCTTCCAAGGGCAATCTCTTTAGAGGGCAAATGCGGACCATGGATTCTGGGGGAGATCCCTACTCAGATTTTCCTTTCCACAAGTCCCACCCCCAAATTGCCAGTAACTTCCAAGGCCAGAGTTTGCCACCCCAGAGAGATCCCGTTCCCACCCTCTTAGCCTTGGCATGAAAGTTGTAGCCCCCATGGAACGCTTCCAGGTTCCTGATTCCAAGCCCAATGACACCAATGTAAGACAATCCAGACCTCCATCAAAAATGGATTTTAAGTAGCAGTGGGATTGGGCTGCATTTCAGTCATTCACATATCTGGTTGTGTTCCCAAACATTTAGCTTATGTTTTTTTAAATCAGCGTATGGCACTTAAGGACACTTTTAAATGGTTCTAAAAACATTTTTTTATTATGAAGTATTTAATGTGGCATTGATCAAGGGCAGGCCTTTTGGCCAAATGAGCAGTATCAGTACAGTAAAATTTAGACTAAGCTCATAGGAGGAAAAAGCATTCACACTGTGAAGTGGGAAGAAAGTTTCAATTTACATGTACCATGGACTCCGAAAAAGACATGTAAGTGGGATCCAGACCAAATCAGGCCTGCTTTCTCCCTTGAAGATATCAATTGATGATAGTGCTTATGTCACATCATGAGAAGACAAGGTTCACTAGAAAAGACAATAATGCTAAGAAAAATTGAAGGCAGTAGGGAAAAGAAGAATACCCTAGATGTGGTAGATTGACTTCGGTTTGCAATACATGGACAAGGTTTTTGGGATACTGTGGAGCTCAATATAATTCTAAAGTACACCACAAGTGATTTGAATGCATAAAACATACAGACACATACACATAAAATGTATATACCCCCTCCCCACCAAATTAAAGGTTTATCTTATGCCCCGGTTTTCTCCCCCATGGGAACCTAGAGTGGTTTACACATTGCTGTTCTCCCTTGATTTGTTTCACCCTCATCACAACCAGGCTAACAATAGACAGCTGCTCCATGCCTCACATTGGAGTGACTCCACCGATGGCCTTCTTAGTTGTTGGAGGGGGTGGAGGGGGGGGAGGAAGGAAACAACGCACTCCTGCCCACTCTATCTGGGGCCTAGGTGACCAAATTGCTTGGCCTTGGCAAGGAGCCAGTGGTGGGGCGGCACTGGTTCTGGGGCCCCGTCCAGAACATTTGTCCAGGGCCCCAAAATCACGTAGACTGCCTCTGGAAAACACAACACAATTGTTTACTTAGGCTGAGCCAAGAACATCCATCAAGCCTACAAGGCACAGAATCAGAGTCTGCCAGATTCTAGACCAACTCTCTAGCCATTGCACTACAGTGGATATCTAAAAACTGTTCATACCCCCACCAGCAACTTGAACATTTTTCTCCAAAAGGCACAACTTGGCTGGGTCTCAAAAAGGACTATGATGCATGGGCCTGTCAATGCATACTGGTACTAAGGCTCTGGCCGGGGGGAGGGGGGCATTGTGCCAATGCCACCCTGGCTTTGGAAGGGGACAGTAAAATAGAAGAAATAATCTAGCTTCAGTGCCTCCCCCCCTTCTCTGTCTCTCTCTCTCTCTATAATGTGAGTGAAAACATTACTATACCATCACTGAAGCCTACAGGATACTTAGGGTCTGTTCACACACGCATGATCATTTAATGGCAATGCTCTGGCATGATGATGTTTGTTCTAGGAGGTGATGTGATCATCACACAAGGCTGGGGAGCACGCACAATTCACAGCAGGCAGATTTGGGCCACAAGGGATCCTGCTTTGGCCTGTAGGGCCCAAATCAGCCCACTGCAAAGCACAGGCATACTCTCAGGGCAGCCAGATGACATCAGTGACATCACGGCAGCAGCCCCTGGAGCGTACCTTGAAGGCTCATTCACTGACTTTCCCCCTTCGGGGTGATAGGTGAGAGTGGGGGATCCCCCACCAAGGGGAAACGGATCCCTAATTGTGTCTGAGGTTGTGGAAATCAAATGGGTCATTACCTCCATATTGCTTCTGTCTTTGAGGGACTTACATGCACATTATATTTAACTCCAGATTTCTTGATTGTCAAGGAATGCATGTGGTGGGGGGTAGGGGGGAAGGGTGGGAGAAGGGCACCTGAGGGTGAGGGTGGCATTTGGCATGCAAAATGCCACCCCTGGCAAGACAAGCCTCTCCCAGCTGTCGGTGGTAGAGATGAGAGCAGAGCACCCACTTGGGGAGGCCATGAAATGGCCCCCCCAAGTGGGAGCAGGCTGAGCCTTGGTGGGGGGATGGGAGGAAGGGTGGGAGAAGGGCCCCAGAGGGTTGGGGGGGGATTTTGTTGCTGTGGTTCCCCCCCATTAAGTCATGTTATGGAGGGAGAGTTGTATTAGGCTGGTAGTTATTATGATCATCTTCTGTTTCCATGCCCTGTTGTGCCCGCTCACTATGTGACCTGTTGTAATGTTCAAAACTTTACTGTTTGTCCATTTCAAAAAAAAAATTGTGTTTAAGATTCTCTGATGTGTAGTTAATTGTGTTGTGTTGTGCTATGAGGGACAATAAGTGTAATATGTTGTGATTTGTTGACCACTTGTAATTTGAAAATGAGAAAATAAAGGTTTTTTAAACTTAATGATTGTGTGTCTGTGTTCCCTTCTTTGATGGGAGGTTGGTTCCCAGCATAGGGAACAATGGGGCAGGCTGGCCAGCCTTCTCTGCGGGTGGTGGGGGGGTCAGGGGGGTGGTTGTCTGTGTGCCAGGGCAGGTGCTCTTTCCCAGGGACGATTTGGCACTGCCACCATTGTGGCACCCCTTGTCTGTGCAGAACTGCCCTGGGAAAGAGAGTTTAGGGGTTCCCAAAAGGGGAGGGCAGGCCAGCCTGTTCCTGGGGTTATGGTGGGTGTGGGGCAGGTGGGGGTGGATTTGGGTCTGTGAGGGGCTACTGGGGGGATTTGGGTCTGTGTGTGGCAGCTGGGGTGGGGGAACTGGGTTTGTGTGGGGCTGTGAGGGGTGGACTTTAGGGGCTGAGAGCACCTACTTGGGGAGGCCATGAAATGGCCCCCCCAAGTGGGAGCAGGCTGAGCCTTGGTGGGGGGTGGGAGGAGGGGTGGGAGAAGGGCCCCAGAGGGTTGGGGGGCATTTTGCATGCAAAATGCCACCCCTGGCAACACAAGCCTCCCCCAGCTGTCAGTGGTAGAGATTAGAGCACCTACTTGGGGAGGCCATGAAATGCCCCCCCCCAAGTGGGAGCAGGCTGAGCCTTGGTGGGGGGTGGGAGGAGGGGTGGGAGAAGGGCCCCTGAGGGCTGGGGGGCATTTTGCATGCAAAATGCCACCCCTGGCAAAGGAAGCCTGCCTCTTCATTTTTTCCCCATAGGAAATAATGAAGAGAGATCAGCAGCAGCATGCTAACAATATGCTGCTCCTTTGCTTTCTTATGGGGAGGATGGGGGGACCTGCTTTGGGGGGCCATAACATGGCCCCCCAAAGTCCAATCTGTCTGAAACTTGGGTAGTTGTTAGAGAAGGGTTAGAGGAAGGTCCCCACCAATTTTGGGCTTATTTGGTGGGAAAATGCCTCCTCCAGGCGTCCTGAAAGACGGAGGCATTTTCCCAGCAAAAAAACCCGAAAGAATCCCGAAAGAATGCCGAAATAATGCCGAATCCCGAATCCCGAAAGAGATTCTTGTTTCGGCTTTCGGCTAATGACGGTAGAGAATCTTGTTTCGGGTAATCCCGAAACAAGAAAGCCGAAAGTTTTTTCCTTGCACACCCCTAGTCACCAGTTTCTCCTCGAGGCGCTGTTCGGTGCCCCCAAAGCCGAGTATCTCTCGGATCTTGGGGTCCTGTGACAAAGTAATGGAGACTCTGAATATGGCTAACTTGATTCACACAACAGAGAATCTGAGAGATCTGGCTGGTATCCCTTTCAGCACTGCAGCAAGGGCAGTGCCAGAGAACAAGGCGGGATATCCACACGTGTACATCATGCCAAGCCACAGCCAAGACTAACCGTGGTTTAGCCAACTTCGAATCATGGTTCCTGACCCTGGTTTGACCGACTCTAACCCACTGGTAGCAGAGCACTCTGCATTTAGACGACCGCACAAGCTATACCTAGTTTCAATCAAATTAAAGTTTCTGAACTGCAAAAAAGAAAAGAAATAATTATATGTAAGTTTTGTGAATTTTTATAAAGGGTTTTTTTTGTAATTTTTATAAAGTTCAGTGCATACTACAAAGTGCTAAGGTGCTGATAAATAATTCATAATAAATATACCAATAATTCAATAAATATCCAATAAATAATTAAATAAAGGTACGTGTAATTCTGATCAAAAAGTCCAACTGGTATAGTTTCTCCAATCAGATATTGTTGTATACACTTGAGATGTTGTATGTCATGTCTCTTGCCCTGTGGTTCTATTGTGCAGATGTTAACATCCTTCTGGAGTCTCTTCACAGGACAACATTGTCTAGTGGTTACAGCCAAAAGCCAAAAATTGGGCTGAAGAGCCTGATGGGTTCGGCCAGCCTGATATCCCATTTCGGCAAATGCTTTTTCAAAGGCTCGTGAATATATTATATACTGCGAATTAAATCATAATAAATCATGAAATCACATAAACCAAGCTGTCATTTTCTGCTGTCATTGAATATATCAGAAGTACTCACAATTGCTCCAGCATTTAGATTCCCGTCTCCAAGTGATTGTGAAGCCAACAGACCATTGCCGTAGGCTGCTGGTTCTCATTACAGCGTGTCAGCCCAATCATTGCAGCCACAACATACAGATTTAAAGAGACAGTGCCATACATACCATAAACAACAAGAATATTCAAACACACACATATGCTCCTCCTATGTGATATGAAAATGCCACCCAAAAGTATCTTGACACATGTCTGCATCCAATCACGCCAAGAGTTCCTTGGGGGTGGGGGTGCATCAGTCCACACATGCATTCCACAGAAGGGATCATGAATGATGCAAGCATATGGACAGTCACAAGTTTTTGCTTTACTGCAATAAATTACCAATGTGTAATTGTACAGGTGTAATATTGGGGGTGGTGCTCACAACCCTTGATAGAGAAACCAGAATAATACATTTGATTTCAAAAGCAAGACCACAGAATTGAGAACTCTAAAACCTGGGGAGGGGGATTCAGCAAAGGAGAAAACACAAAGCGCCATTTAAGTGAAGAGTAATCAGCCTTGGCTTCGCTGCCTAGTTTGCCAGCCCTCTAGGGTGACTGGGTGGCTACTGTATGAAACAGGATGCTAGACCAGATGAACCACTGGTCTAATCTAGCTGGTCTGTTCTTGGAGTTATTGTGACAGGCATATGTTTATTAAAGCTAAAATCTCTGCTGCTTATGGTTTAATCATTTTCATTGTATGGAAAAGTAGCAGAATAAATTAAACACCAGTACGTTAAAACTTGTTTTACCATGTTAGTAATCCATTTAGAATGCTATTAAGACAATAATACAATTAATTAATAAAGCTGTTAACATTTAAATAATTTGTTAATTACTTCATAGTTATAAAACACTTAAGCCAAACAATAATATGTAATTATCGAAATGGTATCCATTATTGAAACATTATTACACTTGTTGCCTTCCCAAATATCAGACAGTGTGTGTGTGTGTGTGTGGGGGGTGATTTACAAATCCACCCCACCTCCTATCCCCCCAACAAAATAAGCATCCTTTCTTCCTATCTGTGGTTTAGTGAGCTGAAATCAAAGAAAAGCCATCCTCCCTATTACAATACTTGACATTTCCCCGTGGTATTCATACCCTTTACATATCTACTGCGCCTTCTCTAAATCACCTGAACATGTCTTGTTTCAGTGTTGTTTTTACCACGAAATACATTTGAAAATTATTTTCTCTTTGCTTCGGAGGCTCCCTGGCCATTCGGATCATGATATTTTTAGATTGTTTCTGGAGGGTTCTTGTTAACCCCCAGTTTACAGTTTGCTGTGCAAAATTTTTCATGGCAGCCTGTAAAATCCACAACAAAATTATGTGCATGGAACCTAAATTTCAGAATTTTAGCCAATTCCTTTTTAAAAGTTATATTTTTGTACAATGAAATTCTGGTTGACATTTTCCTTATTCTGTATTGTTCAGATTTGTGCTGGTCTTTGACTTGATTGATTGATAATAAGTTAATTTTAAGCAAATCAGCATCCTCTGACCCAAATAGACCTTTAAGTATCAGTCAGATCAGATTATTTGAGGAGGGCATGCTTTGCGTTATCCTGAACTTTCAGGATTCACCTTACTGTTTCTGGAATTTTTTCAGTTACTTTGGTGGGGAATCCCAAAAATGTGGGAAAATTTTAATTAATCCTCCCCATCTTCTCCTATGGATGAATATTTGGAGGCTGGATGAGATGCTTTAGGCTGATCCTGCACTGGGCAGGGGGTTGGGCTTGATGGTCTGTACGGCCCCTTCCAACTCTATGATTCTACAGGCAACAGGAGCGGGAAGGGAGAAAGGGTGAGAGAGAAAGCTGGTCTCGCCAAACAGCTGTTCTGCACCATCTCCCGCTCTCGAAATTCAAAAGGGCTAGTTGCTATGGGAAGTCCTGGCCTCTGCCTAAAAAATAATGTGGCTTTAAAATTTAAAGGGATTGGAGAGCTCATCAGTTAGACCTACCCTCAGAAGCTAGGTCTACGACCCATAAGGTATAATGGAGTCATTATTTCACATGGGTAGTAGAGAGGTCAGCTTCTTCTCTCTCCCCCCTGGCTCCTGGTATATGAAACCCAAAACACTCCCCAAATTCCTGGAGATAAATTTTCATTACTCCCTGAATTTGAGAGTGTTTGGGGGTTATTTCAGATAACCCCAAAATGACCAGAAACAGTTGCTTTCTAGTTTATTTGCAGCTTGGGTAAATCCGAGTACACGTCACCACAGACCAGTCCTAAGCCCTGGATCTCAGTGTAGTCAACTGGTATCCTATGGTCTCTCAATACACAAAAGACATGCCCCCCCAAAAAGAACTCCCAAGATGAGACAATAGCAACTGCACAGGGGTTCAAACTAGTCACCCCCACTGCCTGGCACCCCCAGGAGGATTGAAAGGCATGGGAACAGGGGTGCTGCTATTATGTTGGCATGCAACATCACTTACGGTGAAAAACCAAAGTCAGGAGTGATGCTATAGGATTCACCGCAACTCTATGGGTTTGGGCAAATTCGCAAGTGCTGCTCCCAATGTCTTGACATCACTTCTGATATTGCAAGAAGTGACGTTGCACATGAGCAAGATGCCAGTGCCTATCCCATCCCCCCCCCACACACACTTCACCTCACCAGCCTCTAAGGCATCAGTGGGCAATATTGGGGATTACTGGGAAGTTTCCCACTCTACCAGGAAACCTGGCACCCCTACCCCCCCCCCCCATCGATCATGGACTGGCCTGCCAGTGATGCACCTGTGCCAGCCATAGATGCCAGCAGCCAACCGATTCACAGGGATGCCAACACAAATCCCTGGCCCATTTCTATGCCCTCCTGCATAAGGAAGGAAGGACCATGTCATGCTCAGTGGGAACCTTGGAAGGAATCCACTCCTGTCCTGCAAACACATCCCTTTTTGATCGGCAGATGCACAGGGAAGTGAGCCATGGAATGCACATCGCCACTCTTAGTCAATGGACCAGTGTCCATATGTGGTGGGATGATTCAACAAGAAACCGATTTTTGCAAGGCATGGGGGAACACACACTGGGAGAGCAACAAGAAAACAAACAGCAGAATATTCATAGGGGTTTTCTTGTTGCGCACCCAATACTAGCCTTATATTCTGTGGTAGGAAAGACTGTAGAGCAAGGCGTAGCAACTCTTGTTCTTTGTCCCTTCTTCCTCTCGTGTAGCCAGAACAGCTTCTCAGCAGAAATCGGGGGAGTGTCAACCCTGAACAACCTCCATGACCTCCCTTGCTAGATGAAACCAATGGAGAAGAAGGGGAGGTCACACCCACCAAGGCAAATCAAAACAAAGAAGGAACAGAAATTGGTGCGAAGAGAAAATTCTTTAATGTTTTACAACCCCTACGCATTTCACCTCAGCTTCGTTAGGGAGCTCTGTCAGTAAAACAGTATATGAAGTATGCTTAATATAACATTTCAACAATAGTAAATGTTATAGCAAACATTATAAAAACATAAAAAGGACTATTAAACAGAGCATGTGAAGAGTGCAATACATAATACATATTTAGTGTGTAGAAACCTAAGACTGCATAAACTTACATACATATTAACAGCATTTCCTATCCTACATTCACAGAAAAACTTTTATTTAAGGTCTTTTAAGAGTTAACATGCAGAGACCTTACTGACCAGAATTCTCTTGGACATCTCTTCTCTGGGTAGAGTGGGAGGGTGGCCTAATCTCAGTTCTGATCTTAGAATAGCGTTGCCACATGGCGTTGTCCTTTAACCCATCAGGGTGCAGAGTCCTGAGTTTCAGAACCCATTCTGTTTCCTTCCTTAGCAAAGCCCTCTTGTCCTGTTTGTTACATGTAGTGATGACCCAAAATGAAAAAATTGTGGGCTTATTATTAAGTTCCAGAAAAAGCTGTACCAGAGGGGCACCAACTCTGCGATGTAAAATGTTGCTCTTATGCTCTGAGAGACAGATTTTGAGATGTCTGTTTTTCATTCCCACATAGTTTTGAGACTGAGAGAGAGAAATCAGGCATGTAGGGCTTCTATGTGATCAGGCAGTGGGGTAGAATGCCCTTCTGTGCCTGCGTAACATTCTTTTGTTCAAGGAACAACATCAAATAAATAGATAGATATGATTTGAGAACTGGGAGGGATCATGTCTATGACAGTGTGGTCCCACCATCTGGTCCTACCAGATGACACCATCCTAGCAACCATGGATGTGGAGGCCTTGTACACCAATATCCCACATGCGGATGGACTGTAAGCCATAAGGAATATTATCCCGGACAAAACCACAGCACACCTCGCCACTGAAATTTGTCACTTCGTACCCACTCACAATTACTTCAAATTTGGTGACAGCTTATATCTACAGGTTAATGGCACAGCTATGGGCACACGCATGGCAACACAATATGCTAACATATTCATGGCTGACTTGGAGCAACGCTTCCTCAGCTCCCATCCACTGAAACCACTACTATACTTAAGATTCTTGGATGACATCTTCATCATTTGGACCCATGGGAAGGAAGCCCTTGAGAGATTTCATCAGGACTTCAACAACTTTCACCCTACTATCAACCTGAGCCTGGACCACTCTACACAACAGGTACACTTCCTGGACACCACTGTACAACTACATAATGGACGGATAAATACAACCTCATACCGGAAACCCACAGACCGATACTCATATCTACATGCCTCCAGCCACCACCCTAAACATACCACTCGGTCTATTGTCTACAGCCAAGCCTTACGTTACAACCGTATCCGCTCCAATGCTCTCAACCGAGACTCACACTTAAGAGATTTACAACAAGCATTTTTGGGACTACAGTACCCACCAAATGAAGTGAAGAAACAAATCAACAGGGCCAGACTAGTACCCAGAAACAGTCTGCTCCAGGACAAACCTAAAGGAACTAACAACAGAACACCACTGGTTGTCACCTATAGCTCCCAGCTCAAACCCATCCAACGTATCATCAGTGAGCTACAACCCATCCTGGAAAATGATACCTCTCTCTCAGAAGCCCTGGGTGTAAGACCTCTCCTTGCCTACAGACAGCCCCCCAACCTTAAACATCTTCTCACTTACAATCATGAATCGACTAGCAGAGTCACCAGCACAGGTACCAGGCCCTGCAACAGACCCAGATGCCAGCTCTGCCCTTATATCTACCCAGGGAATACAATTACAGGACCCAATGGCATCAACTACACTGTCTCTGGCTCTTACAGCTGCTCATCCTCCAATCTGATATATGCCCTCATGTGCCAACAATGTCCTTCTGCTCTGTACATTGGACAAACCAGCCAACCTCTGCGCAAAAGAATAAATGGACACAAATCTGACATTAAAAATGGCAACATCCAGAAACCAGTGGGAGAACACTTCAATCTACCAGGACATTCCATCAAAGACTTAAAGGTCACTGTAGTTCAACAGAAACCTTTCAAAAACAAAATCCAACAGGAAGCTGCTGAATTGGAATTCATATGTAAATTTGACTCTGTCAAGCTGGGACTGAATAGGTACTATGAATGGTTATCTCATTATCAGAGGTAACTGATTTCCTCAACAGAAGCAAACTGATCTCCATATCAGAAGGAGCTGTTTGCATCTCCATATCAGAAGGAGCTGTTTGCATCTACTCCGCCCTCCCCTCTCCTCCTCTATATCTGACCAGGTTCTTCTTGCCCTCCATGCATCTGAGGAAGAGAACTGTGATTCTCGAAAGCTTATGCTACAATAATATTGGTTAGTCTTAAAGGTGCTACTGGACTCCTTTTAGTTTTGGTCCCACCTTGTGACACTTGCATTTATAAAAAATAACAATGAACAAACTAGGAAAAGAAAACATCTTATTTGGAACAATACAATAATATTGTATTGTTCCAATATGCAACAATCATGTAACAAAACAGGCCTGTTTTGCTCAAGCAGACCCGGGTCTCAGTCTTTCTGACACCTTCTAGCCAGTCCCTTGAAATGCAGCCACTTGGAGCTGTGCTCTGTGTAGCTGTGCTCTGCCTTCTGTTCTCCACAGGAGTCCTAAAACATGAATAGAGAGTTCACCGAAAGGAGGGCTTCTGAGGCGCGAGAGGGCTTCTCCCTGCAGCTTCAGGCCCTCCCGTCTCTCAGGGAGAATTTATACATGTAACATTCATTTCAAATAGTCCCAACAATAATCAAAATGCAACTAACAGCCAATTAATATAAACACAACCCTCCCTTCCAGTAAAAAAGGATAAGACATTCTCCTATCTACAACATTAACAGAGAGTGATCCTGGAAGGGGGTGCTTCTGAGGCGCGAGAGGGCTTCTCCCCGCAGCTTCAGGCCCTCCCGTCTCTCAGGGGAAATTGCGCCTTTTTTTCCTTATGAGGAAGACCCCAACTCTTTATTTCCCTCTAGTGGACCAGGGTTACACCTGCAAGGAGAGGACTGGTCTAGTTGGTAAATTTTGAATGTATTCACCTGAACTGTGTCAATAAGATTGCACCATGCAACCATCTCCTATAACAGCTGTTGTTAAAGAACTTCATTGTTCTGTTTCTTCCTGACAGGAAAAAATATATTCTGTGGGAAAATAGTATCCTCCACAAAATGCGTGTAACTTCATTTTCACATTGCTGCACATTTTAAGGCTGTGCATTAAAACAATATTTAGCAACGAGACACAACATTTAGACATTTTGTAAACTGCTGCTATCCATTTCTGTGCATGTATTAAATTGCACCACGAACACACTGGCAAATAATGAAAGAGAGATGCGCTGATGAATCTGGCCATAAGCTCTCCCTAGACCTCCCAGGAACACTTTGCATTGATTCTCAAGTGGAAGTCTGAAGAGCAGATGCGGAAGAACGGTGGCTTTGAATGCTGAAGAAGAAATCATCCGAGTGCTGAAAAGCTGTTAATCTCATGTGTCATGATTGCCACATGCTGGCCTCCTATAAATAAAGTCGATGCTAAGCATCTGCAACCACCTCCTTCCATTTCTGAAACAAGGAGGAAGCCGGTCCCTAGAATTATTCATGTTCATTTCACAAGATAATGAAGTTGTTAGGCTGTGACTTATAGGGTGAGTTGTTAAATTGAGAACATTAGTATAAACTCCATGGGTTGGAAGTTGAGTGAATGCACATGTGTGGAGTAATGAGGATGATCAATGAGTGACTACGCAATAACTCACTTGATTCCAGGTTGAAGGCTTCCTGAAGAACTTTTAAAAAATAGTTTCATAAAGGAAGACAACAAAATGATCCTCTGGAGATAAATCAGAGTTTCATCAATTTATCAAGAGAACCACCTCCTTCTCTACTATCATCGCATAGTGGTTCCAAACTGAGGAAGTTCTGGGGACGACTGGTTTCTCTGGAACGCATGTGGAAGAGTTGTCCCACTACCCCCAAGTAAAGATGCCGCACACAATAAATGAGCTGAACTAGGATTTATTTATTAAGCTGAGCTGAGTCATCATAACCAGCTCTCAGTGTGGGCTCCTAGCTGGTGGGCTGCCAGAGGCATGCCAGCATTAATGAGGACCTGATCACACGTCTTCAGGGCTTTTTTTCAGCTGGAACACGGTGGAATGGAGTTCCAGAACCTCTTGAAAATGGTCACATGGCTGGTGGCCCCGCCCCCTGATCTTCAGACAGAGGGGAGCTTAGATTGCCCTCCGCGCTGCTCCAGCTAAGCTCCCCTCTGTCTGGTGATCAGGGGGCGGGGCCACCAGCCATGTGACCATTTTCTCCGAGGGCAACCCACTGAGTTCCACCACCTCTTTTCCCAGAAAAAAAGTCCTGCACATCTCTAAACTCGTGTGTGATTGGGGGAAACCCAACTAAACTCAAGTTTAACGTGTGACTGCGCTTGCCTTCCAAATGGTTTGGGGGAGGGAAAAGTGCTCCCGTGTGTGCGCGCGAAGACAAGAACAAGTTTCTCTGTCCCTGCTTTCCACCCAGCACACTGTTGCAGATAGAAGAGAGCCATGGAGGCAAGCCTTTTCCTCATTCTCTCTTTTCCTCATGTTTGTCCAAGAGACGCATGGAAAGGGCAATAAGAGAAAAAGCCCCCCACCCCACTCCTTTCTATCTGCAAAACCATTTGGAAGGTGAGTGCGGTCACACGTGAGTGCAGTCACACATTAAACAAAAGTCAAGTTGGTTTTCCCCTGATCACACATGAATTTAGAGCCCATGTGACCAGGCAATCTCACACTGGCTCCAAGGGCGAGGGGGCATTAATCTACCAATTGCTTTTCCTTGCCTGCATACCAAGCCTGCAAATGCCCTGACCTGGATAACCCGGGCAAGCCTAATTTCTTCAGATCTCAGAAGCTAAGTATAGTCAGCCTCGGTCAGTAACTGGATGGTAGACTCCCAAAGAAGACCAGGGTTGCTATGCAGAGGCAGCCAATGGCAAACCACCTCTATTAGTCTTTTGCTTTGAAAACCCCAGCAGGGGTCTCTATAAGTCAACTATGACTTGACAGCACTTTCTACTGCCACCATACCAAGGTAAGCCTTCCTCCACTGCTGGCAAACATTAGGGTTCAAACTGGTGACGCCACAGCTGCGAGAGGGCCCCCTCGCAAACCCTCCTGACCGATAAGCCACATCTTGAGGGAGGAGAGCGCAAGAATTGCTCCCAAGCCACTAGGAAGGACAGCCAAAATTAGGTGAATTAAAAAAGTGTTGATGGCACCAAACGTGCACAACTACCTATTGTCAGTCAAGCTTCTGCTACGTCCCAGTGTGGATTGGGCAATTTTGCCCAAGCAACAATGGACTGAGTTCATGATAAAGAAAGAGCAAAAAGGGAGGGGGTTGTTTGTCTCATAATACAAAAATGGAGGGGGGGGGACTTTCAGAATGATGTTGTAAACAATGCTTACTGAAAAGTTTTGACAAATTTTGGATTTCCCTTTTTCTATTGAGATGAATTCTTCTTTGATATCCTTCAACATTGGCCTACCCAGCAGAATACACAGAGATCATTACAATAAGGGGAGGGAGGCAGTGTATTCTAACAAGCCTTAGCACAAGCCATTGCCATGAGAAGGGGGGGGTCCATAATCTAAAGATAGCCCTATAAAATTGGCATTGAAAAGGACCTGGTATCACAGCTTTTAACAGGTCTTTTTTTCTGGGAAAAGAGGTGGTGGCTGCCCTCGGAGAAAATGGTCATGTGGCTGGTGGCCCCGCCCCCTGATCTCCAGACAGAGGGGCGTTTAGATTGTCTCTGTGCTGCTAGGCGGCATGGAGAGCAATCTAAACGCCCCTCTGTCTGGAGATCAGGGGGCGGGGCCACCAGCCACATGACCATTTTCAAGAGGTTCCGGAACTCCATTCCACCGCGTTCCCGCTCAAAAAAAGCCCTGGCTTTTAAGTGGGAACAGAGATAATAGTGATAGAAAATCTCCTATCACTGCTCAAGGGCACAGTTTCTTATTGAAACAAGCCAGTTGTTCAGATACACAGGAATGCTATTTGTTGATGCTGTTATTCAATATGTCAAATGACAGATTTAGATCCTGATGAAATCTCAGGGGGCAGGACAGCACAAAGACAGATCCACTCTTCTGGATCTCTCGCCCCATCTATTTTGAGTACGTGGTCAAAATGAGAAAGCAACTCTATGCTTCTGCTCTTGGATAAAAGCTATGACCAATTCATAATGCAGCAACACCAGAACTTGGAAATACCAAATTTTGTGTGACATTAGTAGCAAACTGGAAGGCACCTTAACAAGCCTTCAGGGCAGGGTACCTGCCAGCCTAGTACTTTTTCACGTGTTAGGTTGGTTTATTCTCCTTGCAGGAAATGCTGCATCGGAAGCAGAGGCTGTTGTAGCTGACAGTTAATTCCCCCAAGGGGCGGGGAATCAATGAGAAACGTGCATCACCATTGGAAGCTGCTGGGTTGCATCCAAGATACACGAACTGAATGGCTCTTTAGACTTCAGGTGCTGGTTCTGAAAATTTCCAGCAGCTTCTCGCTGCAGCTTGCTCGTGTTCACAAACCATACTCAAGGCCCAGCATCCAGAGCCATTGTTAAGTGGCATCCCTGCCACACAACGGCAGTGCAGTATTGATTTTCAGGAAAATCAATTCTCGGTTTTACAAGATCAAAAGCGGCAGATAGCAAAAGAGAAAGTAGACTTAATTATATAATGATAATCATTATGCTGTATGGATTCCCCAAGGAATTACATGGCATGGAAAAACATTGTATTGATTTACCAGTAATAAACCCTGCCTGCTTGGGTTCTTACTGAGTGGCTTGTATCAGTAGATAGAACACTATTGATTAAAAGCAGGGAGTGCCTTCTTATCTGTAAATAAGGTGTACTACTCCATTTCTCAGTGCTTAGCAACTGTCAAACACAGAGGACACTAAAAGAGACTAGATGTCACTGCAGTACCCTGACACCAGGAGGGTCACCAACTTTTCATTCAAAATGTTCTGGGGCTGGGGTTGCAGAGTGTCTGGTTTTCACCTGGACAGTCTGGTATTTTGAGGGGCTGCCCAGGGAAAACATTTCCCCAAAACAGGACACCTGCCCCTCCCCTTTCCCGCTCCCTTTCCCCTTCCTCCAGCCGCTGGGTGCTGCCTATGACCTGGAGAAGCACTTAGTCAGCCTGGGCACCTGGGCTGCCTTTTGAAACTGTGCTGCTTAGCCTGGGAGTGGCCACCCGCTGCCCATGCCAGCTGGGTACCTGTGCGGCACCACCCAAAAGTGGCTCAATTTGGGTGTTTGTGCAGCCTGGGAATAGCCTGCTGCTCGCTCCAGGCGATATCACTCTGGAAGTGGCATCATCATGCTGGGGGTGGGAGCTGAGCTTCCAAGATCTGATGAGATTGGCTGTAACATGCTGGGAGCTGGCCTCAACCTTACCATAGCTCTGATGCCAGAAGTCAGGTGGGCTGGAAGAAAATGTTTCAAGCACCAAAGTGTGAGATGGTCTGGAATGTGAGATAAAGGGTTTTCCCCCCATTGCATGCAACCTATATCTCCAGTTCCAGAATCCCAGTAAAAGAAAAACTCTTTCCTACTTAAAGGGGCAGCTTACATAGCATTAAGAAGAGGTGTCCCATCCTAGCAGTGGAAAGGCCCAGGCGTACTTAGCTTTGGCAAAGCTGTTGCATTAGGGTTCCTCTCTCAGCAGCTTAACATGCCAAAAAGATAGGAAATAACGGGTTTTTCTAGACAACAAATTACTCCCAAAGTTAATATGACCAAGGTCGTATAGGTAGATCACAGGAGAAGAGTTGTCCAGATTTATTACGGCAGGAAGGGAAGCTAAACTAATTCTTCTTTGAAGCATCTGTGTCAGGAAATGGCAATGCTGAGTAAGATTCAGGTCCAGTAGCACCTTAAAGACAAACTAGATTTCCAGCGTATGAGCTTTCAAGATTCAGAGCTCTCTTCAGATACGAGGAGTGGAAGGATATCCAGACAGAGTGTAGGAGGGGTACTGCGAATTAGAGTGTCAGGAAGCTAGTTGTAATACATGTTGTAATTAGCTTGATAGAACAGGGATGTGAGGTGCAGAAAATTAGCATCTGTAATGCAAGAAAAATTCTGTGTCCCAGTTCAACTCTGTTCCAAATTTGAAAATTAACTCAGCTCTAGCAATCTTGTATTTATAATTTTCCTTTAAAGTTTCTCTGCTTGAGAACAGCTACTCTTAGGCACTCTTATTAATGGAGCCAGTCAGGTGAACACTAATAAACACACATAATCCAAACTAATACACACAAAGCAGCAACCTTTATTGGCATTACATCCATATTAATGACAGAAACACTCCACAGAATCACAGATCGGTACATAGCTCGCCTCATAGACGCAAGATACAAAAATATAGCCACAATTTCAATCATCTTTTGGTTTTGAGTAGCTAACAGAAAGATAATTTTACATTCATCAGGTTTCCCTATTTGCTCTCTCAGCAAGGGATTGATAAATATGGAGCATATATTGCAATAATAAGTGCAATACAAGAAATTATGTTCCAGGGTTTCTATGTCCTGCCGAGCACAAGTGCATAACCTGTTAGCATATGGCGTTGAATGAAATCTCCCATAAAGTATCGTGGAGGGTAACACATTAAACCAAGCTAGCAAATAAGTTCTATACCGAGCTAGCAAATAAGCTCAAATAAACTCTAGATGCTTACCTTGCTTCTGAGTAGTCCTATGGACACATATATGGAAATCATCTGATTTCTAAATAAAAACCGTTTAACCAAGAACCTGTGTCTTGCTGCAATGGTCCAGGGATCTGTCTGCCAAATCCTGTCATGCATAGCCTGACAATGTGGGGCCATTAAACAGGTAAGATACTCTGCCCTATATCCATGGGGTAAAACCCCCAAACCCAGGGGTGAGCATCTGCCTTTTGCAAGACTCCTGAGATTCTGAATCGATGTCAAGGAGTCTTTGGCTAATTAGTGCATAAGCTGGTTTTTCTGTGAGGGAAAATAAATCTTTGATATTAATTCCTATTGAGTTAATTTTCTCTTCTATGTGGTTTAGCCACATGGATAACTGAGACTCCATCAGCATATGAAAGATGAGGCTATCCTCATTATTCTTAAAATGTAGATGTAACCAAAATTTGATAGTATTAATCCTTGCTTTAGTCTCACGGAGTCTTTGATTGGTTTCAAGGCAGATGGCCGCATAAGACACACACATGGGAAGGCCCAATATTTTCCGTAGAAAATTAGATTGTATTCTCTCCACTTCCTTGTTGAAAGCCATAATCCATATAGGTATTCCATAAAACAATCCTGCACTAATTTTGTAGTTGAATACTCTAATAGCAACAGGTACAAATTGATTACCCTTGGTGAAAAAGAAGTGAGTGAGCGCAAGTAGTTCACAGCGAGGCTTGGATCCTATTCCATCAACGCTAGACAGTCTTCCGCTTGCACACACTTCCGCTTGCACTTGCACTTCTATTTGCGCATGATCAGTGGTTTCCAATGAGCCCTCGTGTCATGCCTGCACCCATCCATGCCATTTATATTTCTCTGATCTAATATATTAATTTCATGCATTGCTCATATGATTGTGTTTTGTTCATATGATTGTGCTTTGTACTGTAGTCACATAATTATGCACCAATGTGGACCTGCTTGAAAACGAAAGTGCCTTCCTCCCAGAACAAGCAACTGTAATCTCTGAAAGTACGCTCAGTGACCCTGCAGCTGTAATGTAACTCTTCACAGGGGAAAGAGGGAGTTTTGATTCCTTGTAATCTTCTGCCTTTCTCTGTCCCGACTATGCTATTGTTTTCTCGTGGAACTTTTAAGGATTTTCACGCCTAAAGGCCAATTGCTCAGAGGGAGAGGGGAATAGCGCTCCTTTATATCAATAGTGCATATGCTTGTATACTCATTCCTGCCAATCTATCCCATTTATGGATGTACCCATGAACTTAATGGATCTCTAAATAAAGACCTCTAAATAAAGACCTCTAAATAAAGACCCATGAACTTAATGGATCTCTAAATAAAGACCTTTTCAACCAATGCATTGGAGTGCTTGCTGTGAGGGGTTTGGGGATCTATCTGCCATGCACTGCCGTCTCTAGAACTGACACCTCATGCGAGTAGAAGTCCTCATGCAGGAGGAGGCATGCTCTGCAGCAGAGACTATCCAGCATTCATGGAACTTTTTCATAAGATCCAAGACAGTATTTTTTCCCTTCCAAGACTGTTCTTTACATTTCTTAAGTACCTAGCCAGCAAATAAACCATGTAAAACTGGAATATTTGATCATGCGGCTTTATTTTATTGAATTAAAAATTGGCTTCCGTGATGCTATTGACGGAGGTGAGCATTTATTTTCAAAACTCAATGTTCTGCAGGAAACTCTGTTCTTAATTGATCGATTCAAAGACACACACAGCGGCAAAGAGAATGTTTTTTGGATCAGTGCTGTTGTTTTGTCATGCAAAGACATGACACTGTCCACCAATCAAGACAATAATACCCACAGCATTGTAGCCCCATTAATATGGCTTGGTTTGAATTGGTAGTTTTGTATCAGAGGTAATAATAATTAGTTACCAGAAAAATCAAAGGCTTTAGAAATAATAATGCTCAGCCCCCTCTCTTTATGCCAGTCAACTGGAGTGTGCTTAATGATGCCGTTCTTTCCCATTGCTCAGAACAGGCTTGCATGTTCCTTTATGTTTCAATAATACAAGAATAATACAGTAAATAATGAACTCATTAAGCCTGGGAGTCAATATTAATGGACTTTCAGAAGAACTTTTGTGATTTGCATTGGCAGCCTGCAAAAAAAGAGTGATATAAACCCCAGAGTGAGTTTTCCGGGACCAACTTAGTCAACAGTAAAAAAACTGTTTGTGCAAATTTTTAAATGACAAGAGGAAAGGGATGCAAAACTGGTAAAACAAATTCTGACTCTGTTTAGCTTCTGAGATCGAATGAGACTGGGCTAGCCTGACCATTCCGGTCAAGGTGAAGGGGGACATATCCAGAAACAAGAACAGGACTGAGGTTTTCATCACTTTTTCCACCTCACTTTTCCTCAGATTGCTACTAGAGTTCCCAACACTGCCTTGGCAAATGCTGGGAGATTTGGAGGGTGGTACCTGGGGAGGGTGGAGTTCAGAGGGAACGTGATGTCCATTCCAGGTTGCACTCTAGGCTGTCTCCCATAGACTTTATGGTGTTTGACCATAAATACTAGGGGAAATTCTTAAAGGGGTGCTATGTGAAGGCCATTTTTTTCTCCTACTCCTCAATTAATCTGGGACAGGAAATTGGTGTTGGTGGGGCTGGCAATTCCTCAAACCAGGTGGCTAAATGGGAGGCCTGAGTACAAAATGGGAACAATAAGAACATTCTGAACACTTCCAACTGGATATACATATACAGACACTGTTAAATCTAAAGTGGGGCAGTTTTTCTTGCCAAAGACAAATGCTGTTCTTTTTATTATTTGAGATTAAAGGATTAAAACCTGTCACGTAAAACCAATGATTTGTATATAATATCTAAATGTTTGTATTTTGTGACTATTTTAAGAAAAAAATGGAAAAGCCTTGTGCCTAACGCAGTAGCTGAGCCAGTGCAGATGTGGGTTTTGGTGTTTCCGCGGAGCCAACGCCCAACAACTTTTCCATTCATTTCAGTGAAGGATCTCCCTGCCTGCATCTTCACGCATGATTTTGCACATACATATCTGATATATGCCACATGTACAGTCATCTACAGAGGCAGCTAATAAATATTTTATTTATTTAGAAAACCGATATACCACCTCTTCAGAAATGGGTGGGCAAGATAATTATTTATAGATATTTATATGTAGCAATAGATCCAGAGGAGTCAGCTGTGTTAGTCTGACGATGCAACTGACTAAGAGAGCTGTGGTTCTCGAAAGCTTATGCTACAATATCCATTGAGGTGTACTTGGAGACTTGGAATATTGTATAATTGTTATGAGTTGATGGTACAAAAGAGCTGAAACGGACAGCAAGACAGGCGTACATAATGGTCTGTACAGAATGTGAGAATAAAAAAATGAAGCTGTGGTAATTCTGAACGGATTGGTTCCACTTGGAAAACACTTCAGGATGTGGGGAGAAATTTGGATGAGGAGATTTTCAAAATCATCTCTTATAACTGAGATATATCAGCAATTATTATGTTTTGTACTAACATGCTGAAGAGGCATAATTAGTTGAATAAGCAATGCAGTTGAGTAAACAATGACAACAATTGGAACAATTGATTTTAATAAAGAATAAGTTTGTGTTTTGGTCATCGCTGAGAATATCTGAAGTCCCCCATTTCATTGAAAATGCATAATTTCTTTTATGTGTCTTCTTAAAAACTATTTACGACATGGATGTGAGCAAAACTGAATAGAGCACAAAAAGTTGCAAACAGGGCTTTTTTTCAGGGGGAATGTGGGGGAATGGAGTTCCGGAACCTCTTGAAAATGGTCACATGGCCAGTGGCCCCGCCCCCTGATCTCCAGACAGAGGGGAGTTGAGATTGCCCTCCGCGCCGCCAAGCAGCGCGGAGGGCAATCTCAACTCCCCTCTGTCTGGAGATCAGGGGTCGGGGCTACCGGCCATGTGACCATTTTCTCTGCGGGCAACCCACTGAGTTCCCCCACCTCTTTTCCCAGAAAAAAAGCCCTGGTTGCAAGTATCCAAACTCCCTTTGAGCAGACTTCCTTTTCCTCTTTGTCACTTTTCTGTGTCCTCCTCCTAGACGCTCACCTCTTGACTTGTCTCCATCTGTCTCAAAAGCTTTGGGTGAGATGATGCCTGAATGTCACAGGGAGCCCATGTATGCAGGCATGGAGTGAGGAGCCACTCTCATTGGCTTAGCTGCTGTGATGTCTACAGGGACCCTGCTGCCAGTCCTGGGCAAGTAAATCCCCAAGTTCTCCACAGCAATCACACAAGTGAACTGGTTGAAGTAACTTTTATTAGAGATCTATCAGGTTCAAGGTGCTCAGACAATGGAATTGGCAAAAGTGACGTATTGAGGAAAAGCATGGTTAGTTATAGGTTAAGGATCTGCCCCCAGGTTAGTAGCCTGTTGAAATTCCGGCGCAAACGCCAGAGACAAAAAAATCAGAGTTTAGACTACGATAAGCGACAATAGCAAATTGGGTATGAAATAATCCCTGTTCTCAGGGAAGATACAATTCAAACTGGCCGCATCTGGTCTCAAGGCCATTGGCTACAGAAGTGAGTGTTTAACTTCAAAGCAGAGATAACACACTGAACTTCCAAATAACAGGCATTGAATGGTACTCAGAACTCTCCATAGCGACAGAGGATTAATAGGTTGCATATTCCATACACACGGCATGTACTGCAGGCAGGCATACATGACACCTGCCAACCTTGAGGAAGAAAACTGTGTTTTTAGGACTTTGGAGAACTCAGACTCTGAACTGTGGTGGTGGTGACCATAAACATCTATGCTAAGCAACATTAAACCAGAGTAACGAAAATTTCAAAGGACACCTTGTTGGTAAATATTGGTTTAGATATTTTCGGAACTTAATCCAGAAAGGACAGGTGATACTTGTTCTTTATGTATGTGATAACTTATTTCACACCTTTGGCATATGTATGTATGTATGTATGTATGTATGTATGTATGTATGTATGTATGTATGTATGTATGTATCCATCCATCCGTTTGTCTATCCATCCCTCCATCTATCGATGTGGCTGGTTTATTAAAATGAATTTCTATTTCTCTGAAACAAGGTCTTTCAGTGCAATCCCAGGAAGAGTTACTCCAGTACTGAAGATTTACTCTGCTTAGGATTGCACTGTTTATCATGGAAAATGCTTGGCACATATGACCACCAGAGATTGCAGATCTCATTTTCTCTCCTAAACAAAAGACGCAGAGTTTCTAATCAGATAGACAGAGTGGTTAGATAAAACCAAGAACTGTAAACTTGTAGTTTTGAACTTGTAGTTCATGAGATATAGTAACCATGTGATTTATCACTGCCCTTACATCAGAGTTCTTTTGTCTGTAAAGGTATTTAGTGTACACTGAAAATGTGCATGGCACTGGCAAATCATTAGCTTCCTAGGCTGATAAAGCTGTGAGTTCACAGCTATGAAAATGTGTGCATGTATGTATCTCTGTGTATCTCTTTGTGTATTTGTTTCTTTTGTTTTTTCTATGCTTGCTCCTATTCTCAAATATAAGGTTCTCCTGTTCTGTTGTTAACACTATTTTGCTGGCTACGTTAAGCAGGATTTTCCTCCTTTGGCATTTGACTTTAAACTGTGCAAATTTTATGTTCTTTATTTAAAAGGGTCAGCTAAAAACAGATTATGAGCTCTTCCCATTCCACAAAAACCTAGACTATGATAAATACCTGCATGAATGTGTGGGCATATCAAATCCAACAAGTCTAGATAAAGATCATGTTCTTTTAGAAGTAATATGAAATATTCCCTGAATTTTGCACCCGCAGTTATGGATGTGGGAAAAAATAACCATCACTTCATGCGCCATGCATAAAATATGCAGTGAAGTGCGGGTAGACAGGATCAGCATCTCTTAAGATTCCCTAAACAACCACGTACAAAATAATGTTACAGCATGTGTTCAATTATTTCCCAAGCACCTTCAGTCTTCTGTGTCCCTCATTTCATACCATATCACTTCAAACACAATACTTTTCAAAGGCTTCCATTCAGCTGCCAATCATTTTGAGGCTGAAGTTATACCTGTGTATTGCGCACATGAGAACCTGAAGGGACACTCCAGTCTCTCCCCTTTGTGTGATAAATTTAACTTATGATTACATAATTAATACTGCATGTTTTACACTGTTTCATTATTTATTCCAGCAGTACTGCTCATACAGAATAGCATACAAGACGGAGTCCTGTCTTCAGCTACCGTTCTTTATATTTGCCCCCTCCCTTCCTAATTTTCTGAGACAGCCTATATACTTCCAAGCATATTCCTCACAGATTTAAGGGCTAGGAAGTTGCTTTTTTTTTTAATGGAAGTTGACTTTCTTAGGGAGCCACACATCATATTCAGTGCTTTTTTTCAAGCCCTTCTGCACAATCGTGGCTTGCATGCAGCCACGGCTACATTGATGTTTCTATTAGTGGCTCTTTACAAAGGAGAGAAGTGATGGTTAACAATATTCCTGTTTGGTTAGAAATGATGTAACCTTTTTCTTTCCAGAGCAGTAAACAGTATATACAACCTGAGTAACCAGCCACAAAACTCCTTCTACCTTTGCAGTAAAGCTCAAAAGCAGTTTGAAGACTTGAAGCTGCTTCCAGCCCCAGTTATACCATATGAAAGTAGAAATGTCTTCTCTTTAGCCAGTCGGGTTTAAAAAGTCAGACCAGAATCTTCCTTGGACGTATTTCCCTGATTTATAATATTTAATTTATAATATCTAATATCTAATAATGTCTATAATAGCTAATATCTGATTTATAACATTTAATATCACCCATCAAGCCGGTTCTGGTATTCCAGTATTCTGGCTTAACTGGAAATTTTTAAAATTAATTTTGAAATTGGTATATAAAACATTCCAATGCACTTTTCAGTGCAGGTTCCCAAGGCGTATCAGTGCATATGCATTGATTAAATTACAGCATAAAAATAGAAACATTGAGGTGACGCTGAATCCCATCAAGGTTTCTTTTTGACTGTGATTTAATCACTGACATCTTCCTGTTCTCTGCTACTGATTCAGCACTGATGGAGGAGGAAGGAGTCCCTTTCACTGATTTTCTTCTGTTGGAAAGTGGTTCTCACAGATGCCATTCACATGGGATATTATTGGGAAATTGGTTAAACCTTCTCCCATTCTGCGCCCCGGTGGCCCTAGTAGCAGTGAGGCATGCCTAGTCCTTCTGTTTCTTGATCTTGCTGATGATACCTTGGAAGTGTAAGAGAGGGTGAACTGAAACAGAGAGAGAGAGAGAGAGAGAGAGAGAGAGAGAGAGAGAGAGAGAGAGAGATGCAGAAAATCTCCCCTTTCCCCCAGAGAGAGATTTCCCTTTTTCCTTTCACACAGTGAATGATGAGGCATGAGTGCCTCCCTGGAGAGCTATGAGGTACCGAAGCTGATGGAGATGCAGCCTGTCCGTCCAGATGGCCCTTTGACCAGGCAGCTTGACTAAAGTGCCTTTGCACTACCAATTAACTATCAAATGGCTATGATGATGGCCCTGCTGTGTGGGAAGCCGTCTGTTCTCAAATGGGTTTATGAGTTGTTTATTCACAAACAATGCTCGAATGTTTGGCTGGTCTCAAAACAACACTCAGCAAAGTACAAAAAAGCTGGCATGATCCAGCTGGGGCTCCAAGCTGCAGTAATCTCTTTCCTAATGCCTGTGAGGATTCCAGACAACTTTCAAAAGACTTCATTTCGGGAGCGAAAGTTCTTTACTGATATTGCTCGTTTCATGCTCTCACGCTATCCTTGCTAGGACTGACAGTTATAGTCAGGGATTTTTTTCAGCAGGAATGTGGTGGAACGGAGTTCCGGCACCTCTTGAAAATAGTCACATGGCTGGTGGCCCCACCCCCTGATCTCCAGACAGAGGGGAGTTTAGACTGCTCTCTGTGCCGCCAGGGCGAGCTAAACTCCCCTCTGTCTGGAGATCAGGGGGCAGGGCCACCAGCCATGTGACCATTTTCTCCGAGGGCAACCCACTGAGTTCCACCACCTCTTTTCCTAGAAAAAAAACCCTGGTTATAGAAAAGCTGAAAGCAGATAAAGCTTCCCCATGGCTACTCCCCCCTCCTTCTTCTAGTCTTCCGACTCTACAAGCAGGCTGGGTGATTCATAGACATCTCAAGGTCAGGTTCTCAGGCTAGGGAGAGATCACAGCAGGAATCAGTAACCACTTCCTATTCTTAGTTTCCCAGCCCCCAACAGCATCAGTTTTAGCAGCAGAAAAACGACAGGTGATGCTGAGCATCTCACAGTGCCAAGCCAACAGCTGGATGAATGAATAATTTCTCCTGAGGAACTGGGTCATTCCCTGCTATTTACGCACTAGAGCTACTGAGAAGTTCCATTCATATGAACTCCACCACTGGTTAGAATGGATCATTTTCTTTCTTTATTTCCTTCATTTATACCTCACCTTTCTCCCCAATGGGAACTCAAAGTTGCTTTCTCCTCTCCCTCATTTTATCCTCAACCCTTGTGAGGTCAGGTAGGATGAGGGTGTGTGACTGGCCCAAAGTCACCCAGCAAGCTTCCATGGCAGAGTGGGGATTTGAACCCGGGCCTCCCAGATCTCACTCTGACACTGTAATCACTACACTACAGTGGCGCTGTTTTTTAAAAAATGCAAATAGGCTAAGATAACCTGGCAAGTGATGACCTTTACTTCAAGTTGCCCACTCCTGAAAATTCTAGGAAAGCTCCAGTATGTAATTATCCAACTGGTACTTTTTCCCAGCAGGACAATTCAGTAGCAGGAAATACTTGACCTGCTGAATTTCCATCTGTTGTTACAACCATTCAGTGATACCTTACCTCCAGTGATAGACCTCACATTCAAAAAAGCCATTCTCTGCTGTTCTCTCTGTATCAGGTTTATGAACCCTGAGATCTGGGGGTGTGAATATACAGATTCATCAAACAGAGAAAACTTGGGAAAGAAATCCCTTACAAAACCTTGGAAATAATGAAAAATGTTTAGAGTGTATTTCCTCATACTGCCATTGATGGAAAGGTAAAACCAAAGGTATGCAATTGTTTTCTGGCAGTGAAAATACAGTTGCACCCGAGTTTTGTTGTAGTAATAAGAATTGCACTTCTATACCGCTCTTCCAGACAGATTAGTGCCTCATGCAGAGTGGTGAATAAGTTAGTGTTGTTATTACCCCCGCAATGCAACTGGGGCTGAGAGGAGGGGCTTACCCAGGCCACCTACTGAGCTCATGGCAGTAATGGAATTTGAACCAGTAGAGTGCTGATTCGCAGCCAAACCACTTAACCATACAGCAGCTCTCCTTTTTGGTAAAAGAAGGTCTCTCCCAAGTACATTCCACAGGTCTTTAGAAAGCAGACATGATTTTTGGTCTACACTTACAAAAGTAACTGAACCCAAAGTGTTGGCATGAAGTAGATAACAATGATCAAATAACACTTCTGGAAAATGCCATTGGGATAACGAGGAGATAGGTGGTGAGCCACACAGCCCTTCTCCATGTGAATAGCAGCCTCAGGGCAGCAGGGAGTTAACCTCTACACAGCACTGTAAATTGCAAGCACCTGGTGATGGGAAGGGTGGCTAGATAAGGGTGAAAAACTTCAGCGAGAGAGGTACAGGCTTTTCAGAAGATTAGCCCAGCTGCTGACTTATCTGGCTGCTTGAGAAGTCTGGCATGGGCCCCTGGAAGACTGCCTGGCTTTTGAAGGGCACACCCACACCCTGCTTGGAAGGACTACTTGCTGAGGTAAAGGTTACTGGGTGGGTGGAGGATTGTTATTATCGTTTCTGCTGTATAGTTGCTGAATAAAGCGGCATCCTTTTGTTCATGAATATTGCTTGTGTTGGAATCCTTTTGAACCATGGGTAATACATACACCCAAATATATTCTGTGTAAAGCAAGATATGTAAATTGAGCTGCAGGGTCATCATGACTGTGCAGATAATTGTTTGGAGTATAGTGGGAGGTTGTATATTTCGAAGTATTTGGAAGATTCTTTGGTTGAATGCCTTGAGGGGAACATTAAGGTAGATGCTGACATAAGCTGTCGTCTTCATTTTGCAAAATACATAAAGTGCAAATGCCATTTTAAAAGAAACTATAACTAATATGCTGTATTAATTTATGTAGGTTTATTTAATGATGATGTGAGAATGCTCCTTTGAGAGAAATTTGGTGCCATTTTCTTAGATTAATGGTTGCACAGGTGGAATATACGGCCAGTTTTAGAAGACGCTTCTGTGCCCTCCAAATAAGATAGAAATTTGAGTTGGAAAACAAAGACCTAAACACTGGAAGCTTTGGGTTCAGATTCAAAATGAGAGCCCAGGGCTGACTGGGAGTGTGTGGGGAGAGGTAGTTGTGAAGTTCCTGCATTGTGTGCTGGGGGTTGGACTAGATGACCCTGTAGGTCCCTTCCAACCCTATGATTCTGTGACATTAAAGGTACACTGAGAACTGAGAGCGGGACCACAAGTGACGCCTGACACAGGTTGGACACTAGTCAGCTTCCTTCAAGTTGTGATGGGAAATGTATGCGTCCTGGTCTTGCAGCTCGGCTCTCCGACTGCTGTTCAATGGACTTTTCAACTGTCACTTGTCCAACATTCCGCCAAACTGCCTACATTTCCCATCAAAACTTGAGGGAAGCTGACCAGTGTCCAACCTGTGTCAGGTGTCACTTGTGGTCCCGCTCTGAGAGAGAGCAAGGCCTGCGGTTGCCAGGCCTTCGGATGATCATGGCAGGCGAAAGTGTTTGTGTGGGGGAAGCCTGGAAGTGACAGCAGAACCCAAAAGTGTATCAGAACCCAGAAGTGGTGTTACTTCTGGGCATCACTTTAGGATTCCTCCAGATCGCTATGCTAAAGACAGCAGAGATTTGGCTGCTGGCCTCTGAGACTGGTTTTTGGCATTATCAAAGAAAATGTTGGGAAATGACTGTTCTATAGAAAGACATGGTTTGTATGGCACATTTGGGCATGTTGTTCCCCTGTGGCCACATTAGCTGAACAAATAATTAACAAGAGATCAAAGAGAATTGTTACCTTATTACTCTGAAAGGAAACGGAAGAAGAGCAAATTTAGGCTGAGAGACCATCAGCGCCGTTTAGCCATGCGAAAAAGCAGGCTGTGCCTAGAGCCCTAGTGTAGAAATATTTAATAAGAGATGCAAGTTCAGATTAAATGAGATGCATGAAGGATGGAGTCTCACAAGAAATCCCCATTCCCATTCCAAAGGGCTGAATGTCCGCTGCATTGGCAGTCAAGTTTACATATCGAACCAACACCATTAATTGCTAAACTCTGACGGCAATGAACAAAGTTTCTATATATTTCTTTTTTTAAGAAAACACACGCACACATCCCTTAAATCCCTTTGTTAGTTGTTTTTATTACACTGCATATATTATTAATATGAAGGATTTAAAAATGCATTAAAATTGAAATGCCTACTTAATAGCTGGGGCTTCGCGAGCTCTGCCCTGCATCAGTGCAATCAATTTCCACATCATTTTCATGCACCTGCAGTAGATCTGCTATACTTGAAATGCACAGATTCACGGGGAGGACAGAGTACTGCCTCCAAGCATGAGGCAGCAGACAGATTTATGGGGATGCCGCTGAGGGTCTGGAATCAGTTTCTGCATGGAGTGCAAATTAAGATGGGCTGAGCTCAGTCAAGGTCTGGAATATTTTTGTGGGGGTGGGGTAAGGACACAAAATAACTCATTCATTCCTGTTGAACAAAGTGCTATACTTGGCAGGGTTCTTTTTCTTTACAAAACTTGCAGACTTTGAAAATGTAAAGAAAATAATAACCTTCAAGATAGTTTCAGGTGAGTAGCTGTGTTGGTCTGCAGGTGAACAGCAAGATCCAGACTCCTCCTTTGGAGATTTTTAAGCAGAGTCTTAATGCTGATTTCTGTGAACCTGGGCAGATCACGAGAGGGCGGGCAGGAAGGGTTACATCAGTGCTTAGTTCTCATGGCCCCTTCTTACATGCCCAGGGTATGGCCGATTGCCACCTTGGGGTGAGGTAGCAATTTTCCCCAGGCCAGATCAGCTAGGGGTCCTGACAGTGTTTTGCCATCTTCTGGGCATGGAGCAGGGGTCACTGGGGGTGTGGGGAGGGGAGGTATTATTCACATCCTGTCTTCTGCTTCTACTCTACCAAACCCTTGCCCATCCTACATGGCAACTACGGCAATGACACAGCAGACTTGCCATCCTATCAAGTGGTGAGAAGAATTTTGCCACATTTCCACACCGGAACAATAATCTTATACAGAGGAGCAGAAACATAGTTAACACGAGCCTTGTCTTCTTCAAAAAGTCCATTCTGTGGTTACTTTGATGGTACATTGCAGGTTTTGTCGGCATCCCTTGAGTAATACCAGGAGCCCCAGAACATGTGGTGAAACACAGATCTTTTCCATACAAATGTTACCCAATGATTAGGAAGAACGTCAGGAGCATCCGTCGAAAACCCTTTGCTTTCTCTAGCTAGTACTGTCCTTCCCCAACTTGAGGTAAACTTTTCCTCCAAAGCTTATGATGCTGTTTCCTGGGCTAGGAAGCCTTCAGTAGCATGTTTGTGTCTGTAACTTTTACTTTCTACATTGTTCCACCCTTAAGGAACGTATAAATTGTGATGTTACCCAGCCAAGGTTATGTAGAGGGAAAAACAGGGGGTTACATTTCCCTTAGAAATGAAACTGGCACACTAGGCTTATTCAAGTTTAAAAGGTAACATACGGTTTATTTACAGGTAGGATGGATAAGTAGTAGTGTATGTAGGTACTTAAAAGCTTCAGTAAGTAGGTGCTTTTTTTACACAGATTACTTTACTTGCATGAGGTATAAAACACTTGGTCTGGTTGAGTTTATGATGTTTCCTTAGGTGAGAGAGGTTGGTGTTATCAGACTTTATCTCTTTGGGCACCCCTTCACAGATTAGGTGCTCCAATTTATGCACCCACAGCACTCCTCCTCTTTTACTGCAGACTTCAGGGTACTCCACTGAGTTAAAACCCTTTCCAAATACTGGGTAGGAGTTATACTTATATCCAAGCTATAACCATGTTCCTATGGCCAAAGGAGTCCTTTCTATCCACTTCCTGGGCTAATTACAAGTTCCCAGATCTCTTTTGTCTCAGTAAAATTTAGGGTTGGCTGTTTCCAATTTAGTACTTGAACTAAAAGTGCTTCATAAACTCTGTGTTTTCACAATGAGGGTACACCTTTCCCTTTCTTCCTCAGACTGAGGACTTTCAGTCTGACCTTCTCTGGTCAGATGACAGGTTCCAACTCCTACTCTTCAGTTTGCTCCAACCGTCACCCCCTCCTTCTGTTAGCACCAACTGCCAGCTCATCATTCTGACACCAACTGCCATTCTCTTTCAGGCTAGCTGCAGAAGGGGGAAGGGACCTGTCAATCATCTTCCCTTCCTGCAGCTGTTTCAAGCCTTTACCTGCCTCTTGCCGGATGCAGCATTTTGTAAACCCGACATTTTTATGCTGAATCTGTCACAAGTACTACTCAAGCAGGAGAGAAAGCAGCCCTTTTCAGCACCTGCCATTCTTTGGGATCATGCCAGAAAGAGTCTTCAGGAACAGTTGTTCATATTCATCCCGAGTCCCAATGAAGTCCCAAAATTGCTATTCCAAAACAGGAAAGGGGCGGGGGTAGTTTTATAAAAACTTCGTCAGAATCAGTCAGTCATTTATTACAGCAAAAGCCAGTAAAACAAAACAAATCTGTGACATAACAATAAGATCAGAGCATTAGAGTTAAGAAAAAATGGCAAAAGCAATCATACCACCTTTTCAGCTAAAAGGAGTCTGCGTTTCCTAATGGCTAAGGAACAGAATCAAAACTCCTGTCTATTAGGCGCATGGCAGCGAAGATGCTGAGAAACAATGCAAAGTGATCTCTCATTGGCTGGAATCACCTGTGTGACCAGTAGAGGCTGCACGGCAATCAGCCTAATTTGCCCAGACGGATATCTGTATATTGGTAAATCTCAGTGGCTTCCCATTGTGATGTCATTGCAGCCAATACATAATCTCTAATTGACTAGGGTCAAAAGCAATGAAACCTCAGAAAAACAGCTGCCCAAGTAGCGACAGAGGGGGGGAAACAGCTGCAAACCAGGAGCTGCAAATATACTTGAAAGGGTGTAAAGATTTAACCTAGAAACATTTGTCTTGGATTAGCACATGTGCTAGCATCGGCATAACTGTTTTCTTTCAGAATTTAAAATGTCGTTAACTCTTGGGAGTTACCTTATGCGGAATATGGAAGGAAATTTGTTTGCTGAGCCCTGGAACCATTCATCACTCTCAGAGAGTTCCGGTGAGTAGTGACTGCACAAAATCATTTTTCTCCCCATGTATTGGGGATGCTTCACTTGTCACGGGGCCTTGAGAGTCGTCAGTTTTCATCAATAGACCCTGACAACACAAGGGAAAAATGAGTCACCTGGAGGGAGCAGAGGGCACGGCATTTTGAGAGTGATCTCTGAAGACTGATTATGCCTCGACCTTGACACCCTGCCAAGGGCCAGATACAAAGAACGTTTGGGATGTAATGGAGCCTACAAATCATGGGTTGCCGAGAGTCTTGCTCAGCCCACAAGAGGATGGCTTGCTTGACTTTAGCTCCGTTTTTATTACATGTTGTAAACTTCTGACTGTTCTGATAGGACTTGTCATTGACAGGCTTGTCCAAACTGACTGCCATCAAAATAGCTCCAATGAAGCTAACTGGAAGGAATTAGAAACACGGCCACCGTTGGATTTTATTCATCAAACACAGTTTACAAGTATGGAACAAGACCTCCACTCTCTTGGCCTTATCACCCTTGTGAATGTTGAAAACTTGGTCCATCTTTGGGAGAATTGCCCACAATAATGACCTGCAAATGGTTTGCAGTAAAATACATAAAACTCACACTATAGCTGAGGGAAAAAAAATAATTCTCATGACTCCCTGCTTGGAATGTAATTATTTTTGTAGCAACTAATTTAAATTGTGACATAGAGAAGAAACTAACAGAAGTGCCGCTATCAAGGTAGAGATAAACAATGTCTTTGTTCTCTGAATACTGTAGATGTTCAATTGATGGAATTTCTTAAATTTGAATGTTTGTTGCCAGTACTCACATTTTAAAAATGTTATTATCTAAGACAGTAGTATCAATAAGAGAGGGGGAAGGGCATTGGTGTTGAATCCTGGCTCAGTCTGGGTTTACTATCTTTCTAAAATATATTTTTCTTCCTAGAAGTAATAACGCCTTTTAGACATTACATTGAGTTCCTTCCATAAGTTGTATGTACATACAGTTGTTTATGTGAATGTCTGAACATGTACTCTTTCTGATTTTGTTCCCACAGTTCAGTACCAAGCCCAAATCATGCAATGTGATAATGCACATAGAATAAATGGGCATATGCTTTTAAGAATGACTGAGACATCATACACATGGTTTAACATGTACAATACATTGAGTGCATGAATGCACAACTTCTGAAACAAGCTTGTTGCAAGATTGTCTCAGATGCATTAGCGCCTTCTTGAGATAGCATCCTACAAGTGATCCTTATAGCTGTATCTAGGGCATGTTTATAGGGAAGTAAGGATAGCCCAGGGGAGTCTGATCTCGCCAGATCTCAGAAGCTAAGCAGGGTCAGCCTTGGTTAGTAATTGGATGGGAGACCGCCAATGAAGACAAGAGTTGCAAAGGCAGGCAATGGCAAACCACCTCTGATAGTCTCTTGCCATGAAAACCCCACCAGGGGTCACCATAGGTCAGCTATGACTTGAGGGCATTCTCCACCAAGGGTAGTGGTTAGAGTGTCAGACTAGGAGCCAGGAGATTCAGGTGTGAATCCCCACCATGCTGTGAAAGCTCACTGGGTGACCTTGGGCCGGTCAGGCACACTCAGACTAACCTACCTCACAAGACTGTTGTTGTGAGGATAAACTGAAGGAGTAAAGTACGGGAGAATAATGCTCTAAGCTCCTTTGTATACATGGGCCTATGTGGGCAACAGGCAGGATGGTAAAATCCCAAACAGATTATGAAGATATCCAAAAGAATCATTCATAACTGAAGGCGGGGGGGGGGGGGGGGGACAAAATCTATAACCAGGGCTTTTTTTCAGCGGGAGCACGGTGGAATGGAGTTCCGGCACCTCTTGAAAATGGTCACATGGCTGGTGGCCCCTCCCCCTGATCTCCAGACAGCCATGAGGCGCAGAGGGCAATCTAAACTCCCCTCTGTCTGGAGATCAGGGGGCGGGGCCACCAGCCATGTGACCATTTTTGCCGAGGGCGATTTAAGCTTTAAAAATCTCCCCCCTTGTTCCAGCTGACCCAAAGTGACGGCATTATGCGGTCCTGAGTTCCACCACCTCTTTTCCCCCCAAAAAGCCCTATCTATAACATCTATGAATGAGATCTTGGGATTGTGATGGAAAGCTGACTAAAAAAAACAGACCGGATAGGACATAATGGTGAAAAGGGGGAAATTAATATGAAAAGGAAAGAATGACAACTATGCCAGTGTCATTGTATAAAGCTTAATGTTAGCTACCTTTACACTCCTCATCATTCATCTTAAGAGAGATGAAAATGAAGTAGGAAAGGAAAACCAGAAGGGGATGGAGCACATTTCCTTATGGACGGACTAAAGCATTTGGGGCTTTTTAGATGAGGAAGCAATAACGTGAAATATGAAAGCAGTCTCTGAAGTCATGAATGCTGCTCTCTCTCTAACCTTAAGGAAATGGGCTCAGCTGGGGAACATTCAGGTAAACAGATTGACAGCAGGTTCATAAGGACACAGGAAGAGCCCTGAGGCATCAGACCAATGGTCCGTCTTGCCCAGCATCCTCTTTCACTTAGCAGCCAACCTGTTACCCTTGTCTTCCTCTACACACTGGGTATGTGTGTGTCTCATAGAATCAAAGAGTTGGAAGGGGCCATACCGACCAGCAAGTCCAACCCCCTGCCCAGTGCAGGATCAGCCTAAATACTCTGACAAGTATTCATCCAGCCTCTTCTTGAAAACTGCCAACGAGGGGGAGCTCACCACCTCCCTCGGCAGCTGATTCCACTTTTGAAAAAAAGTTCTTCCTAATATCCAGCCGGTACCTTTGTGCATGTAATTTAAGCCCATTGCTTCGCGTCCTACCCTCTGCTGCCAACTGGAACAGCTCTTTGCCCTCCTCCAAATGACAGCCTTTCAAATATTTAAAGAGAGCAATCATGTCCCCCCTCAACCTCCTCTTCTCCAAACTAAACATTCCCAAGGCTCTCAGCCTTCCCTCGTAGGGCTCAGTCTCCAGACCCCTGATCATCCTCGTCGCTCTCCTCTGCACCCTCTCGATTTTGTCCACATCCTTTTTGAAGTGAGGCCTCCAGAACTGCACACAGTACTCCAGGTGTGGCCTGACCAAGGCAGTATAGAGAGGGGCTATGACCTCCTGCGATTTTGACGCTATGGCCCCTTTGATACAACCCAAGATTGAATTGGCCTTTTTTGCCACCGCATCACACTGACTGCTCATATTGAGTTTACAGTCCACTCTTACCCCAAGATCCCTTTCACATATACTACTGCCCAGAAGTGTATCCCCCATCCAGTATTTGTGCTTCCCATTTTTGTGGCCCAGATGCAATACTGTGCACTTGTCTTTGTTGAATTGCATCCTATTTACGGCTGCCCCCTTCTCCAGAGTATTCAGGTCTTGTTGAATTTTATCTCTATCTTCTTGGGTGTTTGCTACTCCTCCCAATTTGGTATCATCAGCAAATTTAATGAGCAGCCCTTCCACTCCTTCATCCAGATCATTGATAAAAATATTGAAAAGTACCGGGCCCAAAACCGAGCCCTGCAGCACCCCACTGGACACCTCCCTCCGTCTCTGTGGTGGGCATGCTGCCGGTGTGATTGTTCATCCATTCACACTTGCGAAGGAGATTCCAGACCCTGCGGTGCAATCCACTGCCAGTTGCCCTGTTTCCGCTTCCCACTGGATTCACATTGCCCCACCCTCTGCCTTCTGTGGGGTTGCTGTCTGCCCACCTTCCTGCCCCCTCCTTTTTAAATAGCAAAGCCTTTGCCCTGCCACCAGCTCTGTCTTTTTAAAGTACCCTTCCCAGCTAAACATATCTCCCGACACATGTTCTTCATGTGTCAGATGTCTTGCGTAGAGAGACTCTTAATAATAATAATATTTTATTTATATTTGATTGATTTATATACTGTGACTGTGTTATATATATATGTCTGTGATTTTCCCAAGCTGGCTTCAAGCAGAGGAGTGGGGAATCAAACCCGGTTCTCCTGATTAGAGTGCCACACTCTTAACCACTACACCAAACTAGCTCTTAGTTCCTTGCTAGGTTGAGGAAGACAATGGAGCCCGTTCTCTCCCCTTTGTGGGCAAGCACATTGCCGCCCTTTCTTTGTCAAATAATCTCTTTGTATTCCTGGCAGGATGGTTCCTGGCAGCACCATGGTAAGTGTAGGCATTTTCTTCCATTATGCTAATGGGAGTAAGGCACACAATTGTGCCATCAAACTTCTGTGATATCTCTCCCTCCCCACAAAAGCAAAATAAATGGGGATCATCAATTGACACACACACAGGACTTTGTATTTTTGTAGTTCAGCAACAGCACATTGATGTTGCTTACAGTCCCAAAACAGAAAAAGAAGTTCATGTGACAATGTAGAGGAGGGGGGAACGAAGGGAGCACTCCTTTACATTCATTTCCTTCACTTCCAGACATGTTAAAAAAGATTACCCTGACAGTGATATGACAAGAAAGGTAATTTTTCTGTGGTTTCTGAAAAGCACAAGAACAAAGGGGGGCTGCCCATGGTTGGGGCATGAATGCAGGGCAATGGAAAAAGAAAAAGAAATAAAAAAATCTCATGAGGTGAGTGACTGAAATGAGGAAAATCCTCGGTGTGGAAGCAGCCTTGGAGGAAAGCACAGCTCCACATAACACATTCTTAATTGTCCCTTAACATCCCATTTCTCCTCCTACAATGATTATTCAGGCAGTAAAGAACACCTCATGCTATTGGCTTCGGAGCCCTACACAGTGCTATTGAGTGTTCCAAAGAGTGCTACAAACAACACCATTCCCTGCCTGTTTGTACAAGTACAACTAACAGGACAGCTTTTATTGATTCTCTGGACTACACTTCTGGGCAGTAGTATATGTGAAAGGGATCTTGGGGTAAGAGTGGACTGTAAACTGAATATGAGCAGTCAGTGTGATGAGGTGGCAAAAAAGGCTAATTCAATCTTGGGTTGTATCAAAGGGGCCATAGCATCGAAATCGCAGGAGGTCATAGCCCCTCTCTATACTGCCTTGGTCAGGCCACACCTGGAGTATTGTGTGCAGTTCTGGAGGCCTCACTTCAAAAAGGATGTGGACAAAATCGAGAGGGTGCAGAGGAGAGTGACAAGGATGATCAGGGGTCTGGAGACTGAGCCCTATGAGGAAAGGCTGAGGGCCTTGGGAATGTTTAGTCTGGAGAAGAGGAGGTTGAGGGGGGACATGATTGCTCTCTTTAAATATTTGAAAGGCTGTCATTTGGAGGAGGGCAAGGAGCTGTTCCAGTTGGCAGCAGAGGGTAGGACCCAAAGCAATGGGCTAAAACTACATGCCCAAAGGTACCGGCTGGATATTAGGAAAAACTTTTTCACGGTCAGAGTAGTTCAAAAGTGGAATCAGCTGCCTAGGGAGGTGGTGAGCTCCCCCTCACTGGCAGTTTTCAAGAAGAGGCTGGATGAATACTTGTCAGAGTATTTAGGCTGATCCTGCACTGGGCAGGGGGTTGGACTAGATGGTCTGTATGGCCCCTTCCAACTCTATGATTCTATGACTCAAGACAGTTGTGATGGAGATCATGCATCACCATCTATCTACAAAAAGCATCGTGCCAACCTTGATTTTCCTTGAGGCTATAGGAGGGCTTAAGGTTTCAACCTGTGTTCAGTTTTAGAAATCACTGCTTGCTCCTCTACTCTGCTTTTGAAGTGGGGAGGAAGAGAAGTGTCCTTTAAAAACATGCCTTCAGAGGGCCAGTAACAAAGCATAGAGTCAACTTTCTATTAGTGAAACCAGGCAGTGTTTGGAGGGTTAAACCCCCTCCCCTTTCCCTACACAGCCAATGGAGGTCAATGGAGGCTACAAGAGCCTGAAATTTGCATTTTATAGATGGATAGACGCCCAATCTTCCTCTTGCTTGTTTTTGACCTCACTGAGGTGGTAGAAGTATGTGGCTTTTGAGACTGTAGAGGGTGGCAGTGCCCATCGCTGCATGTCCCTTTATTCAGTGAACCATCTCCAGACAGAAAGCTACACATATGGGGAGGGGGAGGGGTTCTTGATCAGCTTTCTCTCTGACATGGTTGTTGTCTACGTGGAGAGATTTTATTTCGTATGGAGGAGCATGCAATCATATAAATCCCCACCTGCAGTCTGAAGCTCTACAGCCCACCTCAGTGAGGACTAGGCCTTAATTTCCAAGCCAAATAAGCATGCACAAAAAATGGGAGGGCTGCTGTGATCTACGAAGCTTTCTAAATTCAACCAGCAGAATCAGCGGGATGGAGAACAGCAGGGATTTCAGTACATTTCCCTCTCTCTATATATTTAATGTTAAAAGATGTTCCCACTGTTTCATGCCCAAAGTTATTATTGCAAAATTCATGCAAGTGGGTATGTAACTTTTCATTCCATGCTTTTGATGGCAGAACTAAAGCTTTTCAACACGTTCCATAACCTCTGTGACATTGTTGCTATTAAGCCAAACCAGCATTTAGGAAGAAACAGCCTGTTATTTATCTAAATAATGTTTACAAATCTTTGCAAGCAGACCAATATTTATAGCTCTTTTACTGAACAGAGACAAGTACTTCATTCGACATGTTGGAAAGGAAGTAATATTTCACAGATAAAATAAAACCTTCTAAAATTTTATTTTTTTCCTCATGTTTTTTTTAAAACAGTTGATATTTTTATAGTTATTGAGGCATTCTACTCCCTCCCACAAGTGAAATGATTTTCTTAAACTCAGCTTAGCTTTAAAAGAGCAAAATACAGGAATACCAAATAATTGTCATTCTGCAATGGAAGAACCTACAAAGGTAGGTCATTTGCTGCATTTCTGGAAATTATCCATTGGTATTTGTCACCACCCCAAAGCAGAACAGGCAGAGATGACAATTAGGACACCTCAGAGACTTGCAAGGCAGACTTGCAGGGTAGAGATAGGTGGTGTTTTGCTTGTACCTCCTGGGAGAGGCAGGCAGTCATGCTGAGTTGCCATTTAAGATCTTCACGACAAGCAAGGCAGCTTTACAGACAAAGCAGAAATGCTGATGATCTCATCCACTGTGCTAAAAAACATGCAGGCTGTTTCCCCATGTCTTAAAAATAGTGCCCTGCTCATGGAACGCCTGCAGCTTTTCCACACGATTTCTGATGTCACCGTTTCTAAAACAAATGCAGGCAGTTATGATTCCGTTTTCATGGTAAAAATGGAATCATAGCTGCCTACATCCATTTTGGAAATCGCGTGGAAAAGCACCAGTGTTCCGCAAGTGGGGGCACTATCCTTAAGACACGGGGAAATGGCTGCAGAATGGCACAGAGGGTGGGGCCGGCAATTATTCTGAAAGTACGGTTGTTCTTTCTGTCCCCCCTCCAAGTAAAAAAGGGTTAAACAAGAGGAGTTATAGCAAATCTGGGGATGCTCCACTGTGCCTGACCATGAGCAAGGAGCTGACTAGAAAGAGCAGGGAAGAGCTGGCATTAGTGAGCCTCTTTGCAAGACCACCTTGGAGAGATTTTGGTTGCAGCTCAGAGGTGAGGCTCCCCTTGTTTGCTATAGTGGAAATCTTGTTGTGGTCCTTTTCCTAGTCTTTTTACAATGCCCCATAAATGAAAAGCAAAAAAATCAAAAAGAAGCAAGCATGCTTTGTGCGTGGAAGCCTTCCGATAAGACGAATAATATGTTGACCCCTCAAAAAGCATAAAACCAACTGTGCAGCAAAAGCAGGACAAATCTAGCACATGGGGTGTCTCCTCAATATGGCACTCAGTCAACTGGGCATATCAAGAAGGCTAGAGAAAAAGGAAGAGGACAGTTTATTGCATTTGCTATTGCACAGGAAAAGATTAACAGTGCAATCCTAGGCAGAGTTACTCCAGCCTTGACTCACTGATTTCCGTGAGCGTAGACTGCAGTAACTCTGCAAAAGGCTGCATTTGGTGATTTGAATATTTATATCCCACATTTAGGGGTGTGCAAGCCAAAAATTTTCGGCTATA
The DNA here is from genome assembly GCF_028583425.1 of Eublepharis macularius. Taxonomy (NCBI): domain Eukaryota; kingdom Metazoa; phylum Chordata; class Lepidosauria; order Squamata; family Eublepharidae; genus Eublepharis; species Eublepharis macularius. The sequence continues at coordinate 7,432,273 of NC_072792.1, forward strand.
GCCGAAAGTAGAAAGCCGAAAGAAAATTCTCTATCGTTAAAGCTGAAAGCCGAAACAAGAATCTCTTTCGGGATTCGGGATTCGGGATTCTTTCGGCATTATTTCGGCATTCTTTCGGCTTTTTTCTATGGGAAAATGCCTCCGTCTTCCAGGACGCCTGGAGGAGGCATTTTCCCACCGAATAAGCCCAAAATTGGTGGGGACCTTCCTCTAACCCTTCTCTAACAACCACCCAAGTTTCAGACAGATTGGACTTTGGGGGGCCATGTTATGGCCCCCCAAAGCAGGTCCCCCCATCCTCCCATAAAGGAGCATCTTCTTCATTATTTCCTATGGGGAAAAAATGAAGAAGCAGGCTTCCTTTGCCAGGGGTGGCATTTTGCATGCAAAATGCCCCCTTACCCTCAGGGGCCCTTCTCCCACCCCTCCTCCCACCCCCCACCAAGGCTCAGCCTGCTCCCACTTGGGGGGGGGCATTTCATGGCCTCCCCAAGTAGGTGCTCTAATCTCTACCACTGACAGCTGGGGGAGGCTTGTGTTGCCAGGGGTGGCATTTTGCATGCAAAATGCCCCCCAACCCTCTGGGGCCCTTCTCCCACCCCTCCTCCCACCCCCCACCAAGGCTCAGCCTGCTCCCACTTGGGGGGGCCATTTCATGGCCTCCCCAAGTAGGTGCTCTAATCTCTACCACTGACAGCTGGGGGAGGCTTGTGTTGCCAGGGGTGGCATTTTGCATGCAAAATGCCCCCCATCCCTCAGGGGCCCTTCTCCCACCTCTACTCCCACCCCCCACCAAGGCTCAGACTGCTCCCACTTGGGGGGGCCATTTCATGGCCTCCCCAAGTAGGTCCTCTCAGCCCCTAAAGTCCACCCCTTACAGCCCCACACAAACCCAATTCCCCCCCAGCTGCCGCACACAGACCCAAATCCCCATATTAGCCCCTCACAGACCCAAATCCACCCCCACCTGCCCCACACCCATAACCCCAGGAACAGGCTGGCAAAGGCCAGCCCTCTCCCTTTGTTCCCTATGCTGGGAACTTCTAAACTCTCTTTCCCTGGGCAATTCTGCACAGCCCAGGGGTGCCACAATGGTGGGCACACTTCTGAGTGCCAGCTGGTCCCTGTGAAAGAACACCTGAACCACAGACACCCTCCCTCAAATTCCCCCACCACCTACAGAGATAGCTGGCCAGCCAGCCCCATTGTTCCCTATGATGGGAACCAACTGCACAACAAAGAATAAAACAAGAACAACACAAAATAAAGTTTTTAAAAAATTATTTTCTCCCTTCCAAAGTACAAGTAGGCAAAGCATTATGACACATTACACCAGCAGTCCCCCACACAGAAAAATAACACAACTCACTTAACATCAGAGAATCACAAAGCACGATTCCTGTCAAAAACACTTTATTTCTTGAACAGCTTTAGGTTACACAGCAGGGGGGAACACCAAAGGGCTTGGCAGCAGTATCTTACACAAAAATAACACAACTCACTTAACATCAGAGAATCACAAAAGCACAATTCCTGTCAAAAACACTTTATTTCTTGAACAGCTTTAGGCTACACAGCAGGGGGGGGACACCAAAGGGCATGGAAGCAGTATCTTACACAAAAATAACACAACTCACTTCACATTAAAGAATCACCCCAAAAAATTGCTGTCAAAAGCACTTTATTTCTGTAACTGCTTTAGGTTACACAGTAGGAAGGCACCACAGAGCAGGAAAGCAGTGTACTACACAAAAATAACACAACTCACTTCACATCAGAGAATCACACAAACACAATTGCTGTCAAAAACGGTGAAGTGGGTTGTATTATTTTTTGTAGTACATTGCTATCATGCCCTTTTGTGCCCTCCTACTGTGTAACCTAAAGCTGTTCAAGAAATAAAGTGTTTTTGCCAGGAATTGTGTTTTTGTGATTCTCTGATGTTAAGTGAGTTGTGTTATTTTTGTGTAAGATACTGCTTCCATGCCCTTTGGTGTTCCTTCTTAGGAAGCATAGGAAGGAAACGCTGACTTTGCTCACACCTGTTTGGAGGGCAGGTTGCAGGCCAAAGATTGAGTGCAGAAGGCCGGCAGAGAGGGGCCCGGACTCGGGGCTACACGGGCAGGGGAAGAACGCTTGCTTGCCTTCCGATGGACAAAGGCAGCCACAGCCAGAGGATGCCGGTTTAGAGAGAGTTCAAGAAATCGGTTCCGGATGGGTAGCTGTGTTGGTCTGCTGCCAAGTTTTAGTTTGAAGGACAGAGAAAATACGAGAAGTATTCAATACCTGAAAAAATTTGCCTCTGCCTGTTCCCGTTTTTATAGCAAACATTGCCTCACGATCAGAAAAGAGACGTGTCTGGCAACCGCACCCCTCCCTCCAGATTTCTTCCTAACCTGCCTGCTGGGCCTTACTGACAACAAAGTGGCTTAAAATGACATTTTCTTTGGTTAGGAAAGTCACACATTGATGAGATCAGGTCTGTGACTGAAGCCCAGAGCACTAGAGCAGCAAGGTATAACTGTGAAGTGATTGCAGATTGAAAGGACTGGACAGATTTGTAAACAGGCTGCTAGTCCCCTGCCTTTAATTCCCCGAGGGTGCGAGAATGCCTTCTGACAAAAGACAAGAGGGTAAATCAACCTGCCCCAAGCATGCCAAGTTCGAATGAATATCTGCATCCAAAAATTAATTTGCAAAACATCTGTGTTAAAAAAAAACCCTCTACTTCTGCTTACCCCCCCCCCCTTTCGCAGGTCCTGCTAAGCAATGCTAGCCAGTGAGTGCTGCTGAACAATTAGTGCTAAGGCAACATCTTGAATAAACTGATAGATGTTCCTTTCAATTTCATTTTTCTTTCTTTATAATAATGTATACCTGTCTTTCCAGTTTCTTCCCAATGCAGCTAGGTCCTGAAGGTGATTTAGAATAAGGTTTACTCCGAATGTGATTATTACATGTAATAGAGAAGTAATCAGATCTGCTTTCAGATGGAGAATTTTACCTGTTTCAGCCACCTAACTCATGTGATTTTCTTCCCATTTCTATATGAGGTCATTCAACCTGACCTGGATAGCCCAGGTGAGCCTGATCTTGCCAGATCTTGGAAGCTAAGCAGGGTCAGCCTTGGTTAGTAATTGGATGGGAGACCTCCAACGAAGACCAGGGTTGCTATGCAAAGACAGGCAGTGTCAAACCACCTCTGATAGTCTCTTGCCATGAAGGAGAGGGGTTCAGAACAATGGCTTAGCGCAGTGATTAAAACGTGGAATTTGCTGACAAAGAATTTAGTGGTGGCCAAAGGTAGCTGGAAAGGGGGATTAGACAGACTCATGGAGAGCAGTTCTATCAGTAGCTACTAGCCATGGTGACTAAGGGGAGCGTCCACATCCAGAGGCTGTCAGCCTTTGAATCCCACTGCCAGGAGGCAACTTCACGGGAAGACAGAGATGTTAGGCTCCTGCTGCAATGGGAGGCCTCCCAGCATCTTGCCTCATTGCCTGCCGGTGCCTCCAGCACAGTGGGATGAAATGAGGGCGAGGAAAGGAACGTGCTCTGGCATCCTGTCAACCTGCAAGTGACATTACAGACACTCTAGCATCTTGCAAAAACTCCATGGTTCACTAATCCTGTAGTACTAAAGACCAGCCGAAATATACATAACAAAAAGGAGGGATAATATGATACCAGAAAACTCATTTGAATGTAGAGAAATCATTGGTTTGAATTTAAAAGCATACAAAGTTTGTTTTAAATTAATGCCACTTTAGCAAACCCACACAATTCAACAATGTTGAGAAGAACCCACAGACCCAGGCCCAGACTTAACTGACATTTACTTTGCACTTATGCATTTGATATTGCTGTTAATATTGTGGTTGGTCCCCAGGCCAGTCAAAAAAACGGCAACACTAAGCCGCCCACAGAGAAGAACTGGTTTTGCATTCTCCCTAGGTATGCAGAAAAAAGATACTATGTTGTAAATGGGTCAAAATAATTATACAAAATATTAAAAAGGCTGGTGAGGGCAAAATATGGTCAAGGAGGGGTCAGCTAAGGAAAGAAAGGGGAGACAGGGGAACTTGGCACCTCAAGCCGCCGAGGGCTTGTCGAATCCGGGATGGAAAGACTTGTGTGTGGGGTGGGATGTCTGTTTTCCATCTCCTTCCCACTGTAACATTGATCCAGTTCCCCGGAAGTCCATACTACCTTGGAACTGGAGGCACCTAATTTCTCTCAATACCAACTATAGCTTGTCCTGGAAAACTCCGGAATTTGAAGGACTTGTGAAGAATAATAGCTACCCCTCCTCCCCAGCTGTCTTTGCAAGGTTAGCGTAGGACCGTACAGCCAGGTGGAGTTAGTTGGGACGGACATATCACATCAGTTTCGTGCAGCCGTGTCTCTGTTATGCAGGCCCCATCTATTTCCTCTTTCTGCAACATCTGGGCAATGCATGCAACTTGGTTCATTACAGATCGGTGGCTGAAGCGGCCCCATTGTCAGCACGTGGGATGCTAGAGAGGCTAGAGAAACAGCAAGCATTTTTTGCCTGAAACTGCGTACCTACCTAGCATTTGCCTCACGTGTGTTTAAAAAAGAAATGAGACAAAAAAGCTGTATAATGTTTCCGAAATGGGGGGGGGGGAGAGAAACCGAGAGTAACCTGATTTAAAAAGCCACCAGTCAGCCGTCTCCCACCAGCTTGCTTACATTGGAAACCATTTCTCCTGCATTGCTTCATAATGCCTGTTCTCTTACCTGAGACAGTAGCAGATGGTGCTATGTAGACTTAGGTGAATCACTGCGCGAGAGGCCTGGGCTGAGAGCCAAAGGCTCTTCACAATCCACCGCGAAAACAAGAGAAGCTGAACCTTACATAAGATTCACAAGCAGGGCCTTTGCATTTTAAGCAGACATCTGTTAGGACATTGCGAATTTGCCTGTTATCAGAATTCGGACCAACCTGCTCATATGGCAGTGTGCCATGTTTCTCGCCACTGGTGGGCCTATCAGTTTCTGCAGAATTTAAACTTGCATGAGAAACATAACGTCTTGAGTTGTAAAGCAATTGTTCTAATCCTGTACCAAGTCTGTAGAGGAACTGAGTGATAGCTAATTCTTATTCTCTTTATCTGTTGCATTGCCTTGAAAAGCTTTGAACAGAAGCCTTGGACCAATGCAACGCTGAACATAACATGCTCGTCTGTCTGCACTTTCCACCCTTTTCTGAACAGCTGCTACACCTACCTTGGATGTGAGAACCAAAGGTGAGAACATTGTAAGTCAGTGGGAATCTGCAAAAACTCAAAGTCTGCAGCTCCGTCAGACAAGCAAGCCCATTATTGTTTATGGTGAAAGGCATCATTAGGGGTGTGCACTGAGAAAATTTCCATTTCAGTTTTGGATCTGGGGCTTCTAGACAAATTCTGTTCCGTTATTGGTTTGTTCCAGGTGGGCCAGTGCTGACTCATATCTCATTCATTTTTCTTCTTTGGTTTTTATCGTTTTCATGAGTTTTGGCCTATTGCGCACATGCCGGGTGCCGTTAGCTGCACATGTGCAAATGCATGCTGTTCTTTTCAACGGGGGTTGGGGAAATGTGGCTCTGGAGCAGGTTTTTTGGCACTTAACATCACCAAAATCACTCAGAACAGTCTTCCCCCCAAATCATTGACCCACCAAATTTAAGCACACGCATGACAACAACAGACCCTGAAGAATGCTTGGAGAAAGGCGTCTAGGCGAGTGTTGGGAGTCTGTGTGCACACACACTGTTCTTTTCAAGGTGCAGTTGGGGAAACAAGACTTTATTCATGCTCAACCTAGCCATGCAAAATCTGCAAATTCAGTACCAACAGTTAGTCCCCTTTCCTAGTCCAAAAACCCATTGATCCAACAAGTTTGTCCTGAAGCACAAAACACACACAACAATGGATCCTAAAGGAGGCGCGTGTCAGTGGGTGCACACAATAGGAAGAAACTGGCCAGCAAAACAGCCGTGGGGGACTGGTGCTCAAGCAGGAGTGTGTTCCATTGCCAACAATAGCACAGTGCAATGAATTTTGTTTTTAAGTCCTACTTTATGATAGTGTGGTGCCATGCCAATAAATTACCTTTCTGTCTTACTGTTGCCTATGGTGCCTTGTTTCCCTGCGCTTTGTAGTTGAACATGTCCCCTTCCCATGGATGAATCTCCTTTCGGTGCTCAGAGGAGCCCCCTGCAGGTGGCTCTGACCAGGGCTTTTTTTCAGCGGGAACGCAGTGGGACGGAGTTCCAGAACCTCTTGTAAATGGTTACATGGCTGGTGGCTCCACCCCCTGATCTCCAGACAGAGGGGAGTTCAGATTGCCCTCCGCGAGGTCAATCTAAACTCCCCTCTGTCTGGAGATCAGGGGGCGGGGCCACCAGCCATGTGACCATTTTCTCCAAGGGCAACCCACTGAGTCCCACCACCTCTTTTCCCAGAAAAAAGCCCTGGCTCTGACTAAGCTATGTTGGTGTTGGGCTCCATTCCAGAAGTGAAAAGCCTAGAAAGAGCATTGCACGTATACCTCTTCCCAGGTTTCAGAATTAAGAGTGAAGTGTTCCCAATAAGGGCCTTCATCTTAGCATCAGATTTATTGTCACAGTGGTCCTGCTGTCACAGGAGTGAGACCTGCTGAAACTGTGACTGGCACTTCGTTCGGTGCCCTCTGCCTTCGAGCACCTGTTGTTCTTCGAAAAGGACTCTTTTTTGCCCAGAGTAGACCACACAGACCACATTCCTGTGATTCTTTGTGTTTGGCCCTCGATGCCTCTTGACTTGACAGGGCCATAATGTTGTTTCATGTCCTAACCAAAAATGTGATAGAGCGCACTGGCAGAGAAATGTCGGGGGCTGCTGCCGCCATGCTGCCAACATTGCGCTGATAGCTTAGAGTGATTTCTCTCCTTCCTAAAACAATGACAACGGTGAGATTGGGAGCAGGGATGATGTGGAGGGGGTCAGTTTTCTTAATGAGATGGGAGGCTGACCTTCTTTGTTTTCTCTATTTTTTATTTTTTACAAATAAAGGTGGGAAACTGGGCAGGTTGCCCAGTCTCTGTTTTCGGCCGAAAGCCATTAACCCAGAGTTGAAAGATGAAGGACAAGAAGTCAGCAGACCGGTGCTTCCAAGTGAAATACTGATCGGGGAAGTCTTCGGTGCACAGTGTCTGTGCTACCTCCACTTCATTTGACACTGGGTTAAGTGGTTTAATCAAAGCCCAGAAAATAAAAGAACAAGATTTGGATCCAGCAGCACCTTGAAGACCAATTAAATTTCCAGGGCATGCGCTTTCAACAGTCAAAGCTCAGGAGTGGGAAAAGGAAGGGGTCCTTATAATGTAGGCAGGGGGTGGGAGGGGTATTGTAAATTAGAATTTCAGGAAGCTAGCTATAATACATGTTAGTTTGACAGAATTTCAGCATCTATAATGTAAAAAAAATGCTATGTCCCGTTTCAGCCCTCCAAATTGTTCCAAATTTGCAAATAAGCTCAGTTTCAGCACAGTCTCACACTGTAATTTTTCTTTGAAGTTTCTCTGCTTGAGAACTGCTACTTTTAGGTCAGCGATGGAATGTCTTGACAGAATGAAATGTTCTCTCACTAGTTTTTGAACGTTGTGATTTTTGATAGCAGATTTGTGTCCTCTCATTCTTTTGTAAGGGGCTGACCTGTTTGTCCAATATATTGAGCTGAAGGGCACTGCTGATACTTGATGGCAGTACATAACATTGGAAGATGAACAAATAAATGAGCCCGAGAAGGTATAGCTGTGCTGTTAGGTCCAATGACTGTGTGGTTGGAATGAATATGGGGGCAGAGTTGGTATCTTGGTTTATTGCAGGCCCTGGGCCCAGAGTTCATGTCCACGTTGGGAAGTGCATTGTTGTGGGTGAGGAGTTGTATAAGGCTTAGGGACTGTCTGTGGGCAAGAAAAGTTTTGCCTGTGAGATCATTGTGTATCATTGTCCAGCATAGGTTGCAGGTCATCAATGATGAGAAGAACTGGTTTGAGCTGGGAGCTGTGTGGTGTTCTGTTGTTGTTCTGTTTGGGCTTATTTTGTAGCAGGTCATCCCCAAAAAAGTCTTTTCTGAGCAAGATGAAACATCTCCTGGTGGTCCCCGACCCATTATCTTAGGTTGACTTCTTCACTCACAGTTGGCACCTAAGTGAAGGACAGCAGCAGCAGAAGGCCACTGACTGGGCAGCAACGACTTGCCCCACATGCCTGGGTCTCAATGCAGCTCTCCCTTAGCAATTCCTTATTTCCAATTTTCACCCAAATCTGCATAACATGAGCCTTGGTGGTAGCCTGGTACTTGGACTCCCTGCTCCCTCTTTCAATTTGCCCCATGGTGATTGGCTGCCAAACTTTCCCTGCATTGTGTGTAAAAGGGCACAGAAAGGGAGGGATCGTAGATCGTGGACCTTTGGTTTCCTTCACAGGAATAAAAGTAGAGGAAGGGCCTCTGTTTTCTCTACTTTTTATAGGTAGAAGTGAGAGACTGGGCAGGTGGCTCAGTCTCCCATCCTAAAACCGTTAACCCAGAGCTGAAGGACATCGGAGGCAACAAACAGTCAATGTCAAACCACTAAGTAAGGGAATCGACAAATAAGGGTTTGTGTATGTGCAACTGGGCACCGTGCTACTATTCTTAATGTGGTTTAACCCAGGATTAACAGCTTTAACCAGAAGAGCCAGGAAAAGACTGAAAATTTTTCTGGGCTGGGTGAAATTCCCCCTGGTGCCTTGACCCAATATCTTCAAGGACTTCTTTAGTCAAGTCACAGTCGCAGTCCCTAAGCAAAGGTCACAACAAGCAACACAAGGGCTCCTCTGGAGCTAATATGAATGCTATCAGTCTGCTTTTACCAAATTGGTGATATGAGACTGAATGTTGGTGATGCTTAGATGTTAGGATTGAGGAGCCTCTGATAAAGTTTGGATTACGAAACAGGAGTAAGGTATGCCGGCAATGCCCATTAGGTTCTGCCCTACAACAGCAAGATTATAAACAGAAATATTGCTATTCCTCTGGAAGAATCCACTCCTATCAGCAGCACATTCGTCTGCAAAAAAGAAAGAACGGTGATCAAGGTAATGAAGAAGAGGATGATGTTTGCTTACCCACCTCAGTGGATTCCTTTGTGATACTTTCTCGCTAATTGGATCTACGGCCATTATGTCAAAAAGGAACTGTTTCTTCTTTATGCGATCCGTTGTGTTCACTGAGTTACTCATAATTGTATATTTATATTGTATGTATTGATAGTAAGGGTTTTGTATAATGTGTAGATGTTTATTCTTTTTATTTGTTATTTATATAACACATTTGCAGCACTGTGCACTTTAAGAAAAAAGAAAATGCAAAAGAAAAATATTTATTAATACAATTTATACAAGTTGTGTTTTTCCTCCAGTGTGTGTGTGTGTGGGGGGGGAGTCTTTCTGTGATAGCATTCACCTAAACAAAGGTCAGGAGAAGACCACTGAATAGTCGACAGCCTGGGCGCTCCTCAGTGTGGCTCTCCTTTACTAATTTTTCATTGTTTCCAATTTTCACCCTAATTTCATTGTTTCCAATTTTCATACGACGTCGCACAAAACTCGCGCGAGAAAACACAATATTTTGCGTTTTCCCCACAAGATGGCGCGACGTTCCGGAGGCAGGTAAGCCGTCTGGAAACGGCCAAGATGAGCCTTTGTGGGAGCTGGAGAACAGACGCCTCCCTCCTCAAACCCGCTATTTCATATCCAGTGATTCTCTGGAAGATGGGTATCCTTTTTTTGCACAGTAAAGTCTCTAATTTCTCAACATATCTTTTGAACACAACTACAGTGTGTGTGTCGGGTAAATGGAAACATTAACCAAGTCTCTGTGACTAACATTGAAATCCTAAGCAGAGTTACTCTTGTTTAAGCCAGCCACTCCTGTTGCCTGGGAGGTGCCAAAGACAAAATGAACTCATGCACAACACACACAATCCCCTTCCCTCCAACAGAGTGACGCCACTCCACGCTACACTGACGCTCAGTCTCTCCCCTCGGGATCCAACTGGTTGCATGCAGACAGAGTTTGCCATTAGGGGGAAAACAAGATGGTGCCTGATGGCCGGCCTGCCCACACTGCTACTTTCTGGCCTGCCTGCCCACACTGCTGCTGCACAGTTAAGAACTGGAATGAAACTAGGGATCCCAGGTCCCCTGTTGGGGTGGGGGATTCCCCTTTTCCACCCTTTGCCCCCTGCCACCACTTACCTGGCCAGGGGGGAAGGTGTGGGAATGGGCCTCGTATGCATGCCCCCCGAGGGGCACAATGACATCACTTCCCAGGAGTGACATCACCACGCTGCCCTGAGAGCCCTCCTGCACTTTGCAGTGGGCTGATTTGAGCCCCAAATGGGCCAAATTGGGCTTGTTTGGGGTCCAAAGTGGCCCACTGCAAAGAGCACACGCACCCCATGTTTGTGCGATGACATCACTTCCCAGAAGTGACATCATCGTGCGGGCATGGGAGTGTGCGTGAGTGAAGGGCACATGAGGGAGACTCACAAGGATGGCACTAAGGTGAGTGTCGGGACTCCTACCCCCTGCCAGGAGGGTAAGGGAACCTGGCAACCCTAAACAAAATATACAAACTCTTCAGGGGTGGGGAGCTGATTTAATGAATCAAACGAGTGATTTTTGTGCGTGTTTTCGGCTCATTTGTTCCATTTTGCACTCTCCTAGGCCTCAGCTCTCTGGAGGCCTTTCTGGCTACGGTCCCTGAAATCCTCCCACTGTAGGCTTTGAACTTGAGAATTTACTCAAACAAAGCAAGTGTTCTGTCATTGCACCGTGTTTGATCAAGTGCTTGAAAATGTATCCTCAAGCTAGGGGAATCAATATTCCCCCAGGAAAATAATGTAGCTTTTTGTCAATCAGCTTAGTGCCATTCACTCAATACTTAGAAAACTGAAAGGGCCTCTCAGGGTTATGTCCTATTGAGGTATTGGACAGAATATTGGCAACATGCTTTCAAACGCATCTACAAAAAAATGTGGGTAGAGAACACAACAACATACAAAAAGCTCTGTTGGATCAGAACAGTGTTACCCATATAGTCCAGCAGACAAAACAATCGTCCTGCCACTCTTAACCACTACACCAAACTGGCTTTAGTAGAGAAGTATTTGCTTTTGTCTGAAATTGCTTATCAACTTTATTGGATACCCTCGAGTTCGAGTATGATAGGAAAGGGAGAAAAAAGCTCGTCCGCTTTGCCTACCCCATGCATAATGTTATAAACCTCTGTCGTGGTCCCCACCCCCCAAACAAAGAGTCTCTCTGCACAAGATATCTGAGAAGTGAAGAACACGTGTTGGGAGATGCAATGTTTCTGGGGACAGATAGCTTTAAAAGACAGAGCTGGTGACAAAGCAAAGCTCGACTATACACTGGAGCTGTGTGAAGGGGCTGTGAAATGCCAGAAGGGAAACAGCAGCCCATTATAACCTCTCCAGGTTCAAGCCTGGCTCTGGAAGGCAGCTCCAGCCCATTTACATTCCTCGCTGTCCTCTGGTTGTGATCCCACACAGTTTTAGACTGGAGAGGTGAAATTGACAGAGCCCTGGAGGAGGCGAGGATGAAATTGACAAACCTTCTGAGGAGCGATCTCCATCAGCACTGTCTTTTTAAATGATGCTTCCCGGCTAACATTGTATCTCCCTACACTTGACAAACATGCACCGAGGCATCTCATGTAGAGAGACTTTATGATGTCTCAGTCTCTTCAGTTTTTCCTCATAGGAATAGTGCTCCAACCCCTTAATCATCATGGTTGTCTTCTTTTGCTTTTTTTCTGAATCTTCAATATCCTTTTTTTGAGATGTGGCAACTAGAACTGTACACAGTATTTCAAATGGGGCCACACATCTATATAGGGACATTCCATATTAGCCATTTTATTTTCAATCACTTTCCAACCCATTCCCAGCATGCAGTCCATCTTTTTACTGCTGCCCACCAAATGAATAGTTTCATCAAACTAAAACCCCAAGCTCTCTTTCCTTCTCAGCCTCAGCCAGTTCAAACCCAATCAGTTTATTTTTAAAGTTAGTTTTAGATGGGTGGTGGTGTTAGTCTGTAGTAATAGAACAAAATTTGAATCCCTTAAAGACTAACAAAAGTTTCAAGGAATAAGCCTTTGTAAGTCAAATCTCATTTTGTCAGATAAAAATAGATAATGTCCCCGGAGCCCTTATAGTCAGGTCTGAAGTTGGAAGTGATATTATCACGAAGGGCCAATGGGAGTCAGGATGAAAAATGCAAAATGTAATCAACTCGATTAGAACTAGGAGAGAGACAGAGAGATGGGAAGTGCAGAAATTTAGCGTAAGTAACGAGATAGGAAACTTATATTCCTATTGAATCCTGGAACTTTGTCCTGAACTTTGTAACGAATTCTAGTTTGGCAATTTCACATTCTAAGGTCCCTTTGAAGTTTCAAAGGAAAAAAGCTTTGTCGTATCTAGACTTAATTTACTTCTTTAAAATAGGCAATACATTATGCATAATTTATTTATACATTTATTTAGCACTTAACAATAATTTTATACATGTCCACTATTAGAAATGAATCAGCGAATTGCTGCACCCCAAGGTGCAAGTATAATCTCCAGTTGGGAAAAGGGAAGAAGACTCAAAACAGAAACAATAGTATAGTAAGCAAAAATGAACGTGATAATTTTTGAGCTTGGAAAGAGCCTCTATGTTACGAGCAGAAAGACATTTTTAGAAAAAAACTGTTGGAAATGAACATTCACTTAATATACTTAACATAATTTAACTAACCATTGAGTGTGGGAAGACATTTTATAAGTCCACTTCCCATTTTCCTCAACATTTTTACTTTCCTCTCCATTTAAAAAGCAATCCAGCCTTCACATCTCTGGCTGTTGGTCAGTGGAAAGTAGCCAATAGGAGATGAAAGTATTTCACATTCCACTATAGCCTGGTTAAAATGAACGCATGTATATGGAAGAAAGAGCGAATATTTGCTCACTTTAATAAAAATACCAGGAATTGGTACCAGCTATATAACAACAACAACAACAACAACAACAACAACTTTGCTTATATACCACTTTTCTGTAGTACCTGCTCAGAGTGGTGAACAAGTTCAGTGATTATTATCCTTGGGAGCTGCAGGATAATTTTCTGTGAAACTGGAGTACTAATCTAGGAGCATTAACATCAGAAGCCTTAATCCACTCCACATTACTCTTGTCAAAATGAGTCAATTGGATCAGGTAATACAGGATAGATCCCTTGGTCCCCCCTCTTGGTCCAGGCACACCGCCATCCTGAGGGGGCCCTACAGGCAGTCCTGGTTGTGAGAGGTTTCACAGTAGGTCTCAGAACCTGTCCAGGAGCTCACCCGTGCCTTGCTTGAGATCATCTATCTCTTCCCAGAGGGCATGCATCTCTTCACGGGAATCTTGGGGACATTTGGTTTTACCCCAGTCGTCTTCCTCCTCTTTGGTCCACCCAGTACCGTCTCCTCCCTGCTCATCCTCCACTGGAATTGAGCTATCATCCTCTGGGATGGTGGAGGGGTCCCCCAGACTCAGTCCAAATAATTGTCCCCTCCACTGTAATCTCCAGTCCCGCTCGCTGTGAGTGCCGTCCCTGCGCGGGGTCCATCATCTAGGGGTTGTCATCAACCACTTCAGGTAGTTGTTCCAATCCTTGAGGCGTACTCTGAGTTCCATTGGCGCACGGGCACTGTGCCCACATGGTTGCACGGGGCTGTTGGTAGTCCCTTGGGCTTCTCATGAGTTCCCTTGTCTGCTTCATCTTCCATGGTGCAAGTAGCAAGAGTCAGGTCCCTGGTTCCAAGGAAATTTGAGGACTCCAGTCAAAATGTCAAGGCTTGCCCAGGTACTTCCCCAAACACTTCACTGCATCACTCCAGTGTATGGGTTAAAGATATTTTATTAAGGAAAGTTACCAGTATCAAGATGCTATAACAATGAAATTGACTGGAATGCCTAAAGGTGGGGAAGTTAGATCAGTTATAGGTCAGTGTCCCCCCCAGCAGCGAGAAGAGGCCATTAGGAGTTTTGGCATGCATCGCCTGGGAAGAAGGGAGGGGAAGAAGAGGAGCTCGGTTCAGTCTCTGTAGTGGATCCAAGGTCACATTCCCAGGCTTCTGCAGGAACTCGTAACCAAAACACTTTGCCTGGAAGATAAGCAGTTAGCAACAGGCCTACACAGTTCTGATGCTCTCTGCACTCACCCAGAGACACTGAAACAAAATACCTATGCTGTATGACAGATATGCTGAAAGCTTATCTGACAAGTTAACAGGAGTGGCTAACCCAAGGCTACCTACTGAGCTCATGGCAGTAGTGGAATTCAAACCATATTATTCAACATGCAGACATACAGTGTGCAAATATGGACAAACTATATGTCCATTCTCTGTAATATGTGTGCAGGGCTTCTATGAACAAATCTGAAAACATTTCTGAAAATATTGTTGCTTCTTCCAAAATTCCTTTGATGTTTTTCCTGATTAAGAGCCTCAACATTCACTCTCAAATTTCTCTTTAAGAGGAATTTTGATGGCTGCTCAGATTTTAGAAAATGTGAGAGTATTCTTCAAGCACAGTCAAGTCACCACATTCCAAATCATGCTAAAATAATGTTTCTTTTTTTCTTCCTTTTTCTGCCTTTGCCTTACAAGTTATAGAACTGTAAATACCTTCTATGACATGAAGCTATGATCAAATTAGAAGCCTAAAAGTGAAATGATTCACCCGAGCCGTGTCTTTTATTGCCGATAGAGGAATGTTTACTATTACACAGGCTAATCACAGCACAAAGTAGCTCCAACCTTTTGTATTGGCTCTTATTATGGGTACCCATCACTATAATATAGCACTTTCATTTAGAACTCATCATGGTGCTTTTGAGAATGCTCCAGCAAAATGTGTAAGATTAAAAGCAGGGAGAACCAGGCAGAAAGGTTATAGTTACCTCACCGTTTTTACGACTGACATTGCTTTTCATTGCACACAGTAGAAGACTAGCTTCCCTGAGCATGAATTGCTGGAGTTACACAGCCTCTAGAGCTCTGAAATAGGTCCCTCCCCAACACACAGAGATCTTTTGATATTTACTCTGTGCTCTTTTCTGGAGTAATTCTACTAAAACTGTTGGCTATATAGTAATAAAATTCAGCGGTCAATAGTAATTTTTCTATTGACTTCAGCAGAGATGTAGTTTCATCCCATGTTGATACTTATTAGTGAATGTGAGAATACTGGTATGGAATGAAATGGGTTTTGCTATGAAGTTTCATAAGCAGGGGCTCTTAAGATCAAAGTTTTTAATAATTCAAACATGTCAGAAGTTCAAAGCATTTCAGATTTACTTTTTGTGCTTTAGATAATCCTTTGTTTAAACACTCCTTTGTGTAGTTCTTGCAGTTCGTTTCATCCACAAACCCAGGGTCCCTAAGTAAAGATATTCCATAAAAATATGTGGCAATGTCTTCTTGGGATTGTACTACTACAGAATACAGGTGGGTTCCAGAGGTTTTTTTTTTCAAAAAAAAACTTTTCCTGTAGGAGAACTGCATGTTAGGGGGAAGACTTCTTTCCATTTTCCTAATATGCCAATTGTCATATTTGACCCTGGCATCTAGACAGTGATGCATTTGGACATCCATGGCATTTTTGCCTTGCAAAGGTCAGCCACAGTCCCAGGAAAATATCATGTACTACCTAAATGTACTGGTAGCTTCACTTCCACACAACTGGTAGCTTCACTACCAAGTTATAGTTAGCAGTTCAGGGACTGCTTTATACACACACAGGCATCATTCATTGAACTGCAGCATCAAATGGCATGTGTGAATTTGCCTCCTGAATTCAGCTTGAGTGAGCTATTGGGATCTGTGATAGAATTGCCTGCTTTGACTGGGCAGGTGTATGTTACCTTGTTGCTGTCTTAGTGTTCTGTGCCTTCCTTATCAAAAGCCGCTCCTTGGGGGATTTTTCTTCCCATAGGTTCTGAACCCTTCCTTGGACAACATCACAGGATTTCCTCAGCCACGTGAGCTGCAGACGGGGCTGCCAGCTCCAGTTTGGGGAATTCCTTGAGATTTGGGGGGTGGAGCCTGGAAAGGGCGGGGCTTGGGGTAGAGAGGCAGCTCAACGGAGTATAACACCATAAACTCTGCCCTCCAGAGCTGCCACTTTCTCCAGGTGAACAGATCTCTGTGGCCTGCAGATCAGTTGTAATTCTGGGAGGCTGGCAACACTAGTAGAAGTGTTTGGGTGACGTGGGCTGATTCCGCACACGTTGGATAATGCACTTTCAATGCACATTATCAATCGTTTAAGGTGGATTTTTTTGTACTCTCCCCGTTCCTTGGAGCTGGGTTATTTTGCTGTTTCTTTTCTCTTCTGAGAGAACAGAGGACCTAGGCGAGCTAAGACTGCCACATCAGCCTCACTAATGCACCAGCATCCAGGGGCTTATGAGGACAGAGAGAAAGCTGTGCCTGAGAGCCAAGCTACACGTGACGCCTGACACAGGTTGGACACATGTCAGCTTCCCTCAAGTTTTGATGGGAAATGTAGGTGTCCTGGTTTTACAGGTTGGCTCTCCATTACAGCTGCAAGACCAGGACGCCTACATTTCCCATCAAAACTTGAGGGAAGCTGACAAGTGTCCAGCCTGTGTAACGTGTCACTTGTAGTTTGACTCTTAGAGAAAGCTGCAAGCTTAAGTGATCTTCATTCATGTGTGGACCAACTTGAGAAAGGTTGCTCTGAACATTAGTAGGTGCATCTGAAAGCACCCCAATACAAGGATTGTTCATTTTCAACTTAATCTTCAATTAGTAGCTGTCAGGGCTTTTTTTCTGGGGAAAGAGGTGGTGGAACTCAGTGGGTTGCCCTCAGAGAAAATGGTCACATGGCCAGTGGTCCCGCCCCCGGAGCGGCGCGGAGGGCAATCTAAGCTCCCCTCTGTCTGGAGATCAGGGGGCAGGGCCACCGACCATGTGACCATTTTCAAGAGGTTCCGGAACTCCGTTCCCCTGCGTTCCCCCTGAAAAAAAGCCCTGGTAGCTGTTAATCTTGAACCAATAGCTGGAGTTCTTTGGCTCCAGATTCTGAAAATGTATGTAATGTACGTATGCATTGTACGTATGCAAGAGGAAACTGTTTGTATAACTGTCAACCACAACTTGTTACTGTTACATAGTTTTGTTAATTCATTCTTATTGTATATTTGTTGTTAAAAGTTATTGCAACCATTACTGTTAAATAAAATATTTAAAAAATAGAATAATATTCCCTCAGGGCAGATGTTTAGCTCCCCAAGTTGCAAACTCTCTTTGACTGGTATGAATTAGAAGTTATTGATAGATCTTCATACGTTCACAATCACAGACTGGGTACTTATCTGAATTCCAGGTCTTTTTTGTGGCTTGTCCTTGGCTTTCATTAGGGAAGCCAGCCTTTCATGCCAGCAAGCAGCCGGCACTTTCTTCCTTAGTCACTCCCCTACCCCTTTTTTCTTTTAAATAGCAAACAGGATATGAAAGTCACTAACAAAGAGGCTTTCATGTCAAATTATTGGGAGGGGGGTGGAATCTGATTTGCCTAATAGGATTTTAATTCTTTATCATCTTGGTGACTTTCTGTAAGTAGCAGTATTTTAAAAGAAGGGCTTAGATGATGTTTTTTAAAAAAACTCTCTGCTTAGCACGTTTCCTTACAAGCTTTACCATGTCAATACAGATGTTACCAGTCTGTGGCACTGTAGCGTAGCACTGTGGTGGGCTTTGCTTTGTTGGTCTTAAGGCCGTCTTCAGTGCCCCACAACAGAGACAAAGGAATGCCCAACGCATCACTTGTGTCTGTGAAAACCTGACCTGGGAAGAAAATCAGAGAGAAAGATACCAAACATTTCCCGGAGTATCTTCAAAGAGCCCAAGCTTCATCTACAGATATAGCCTTCTGATATATCCTTCTGATAGAGCCAGTTTGGTGATCCAGTTTGGTATAGTGGTTAAGACTCTGATCTGGAGAACTGGATTTGATTCCTCACTCCTCCACTTGAAGCCAGCTGGGTGACCTTGGTCAGTCACAGCTCTCTCAGAGCTCTCTCAGCCCCACCCATTGGACTCTTTTTTATTTTGCCACCTCAAAGGGTGATTGTTGTTGTGTGGATAATAATAGCATACTTTGTAAACCACTCTGAGTGGGTGTTAAGTCATCCTGAAGGGTGGTATATAAATCGAACATTGTTGTTGTTATTTATGGCTTCCTAAATGCATTCTTCTATGGTACATTGTTGGATTCATCTATCACTCTATATATGTAGGATAAAAAAGCTTTATTTGCAGAACTGCCCCCCCTTCTCTCTATCAATGCAGGAAATTATTCCTAGATTGCATCCAGACACACCTTCTTCCCCTTTTCTTTTTTTCAAATAATCTGGAAAACACATCTGCTTCCAGTCACCAAACTTGAACATCCCCTTTACCCCCTCCTTGTTTCAAACCTGCTAAGAAAAGCTCTTCTGCTTTTAGCTCAAGTCTTTTCCTTTATAACTGGGACTGGAATCTGTCTTCATACTGAATTTTTACCTAGCAAGAGCTGTGGAGCACCTGGTCTGATGCAAGATTTCGCTGCTTTCCGTTTCTGGATTACCTTTCTGGGGCTGCTGGCTTCCAGGGCCTGGGGCTCCTGCCTGCATACAGCTCCGGTTTCACTCCTAAGCTTCCTGCCTCTGCTACAGAGTGCATTATGTTGCACAGTGTATGGGTGATTAGAGCGCTTGGCTCAATAAACCAGGGACAGTTGGTCTATTCCAGAACTGTGGAGACTACAAACTAAAAAAATTAAAAATTTGCCAAGACGTTTTAAAAAAGAAAGCTAAAATTTCACAACACAGAATGTGTTTATTTAGAAAATGTACACGCTGCTTCTCCAGAAACTTCTACACATTCTTCTGGGGTTGTTTTTGGTACTTCTGTATGAATGTCAATATACATCAAGCCTTGTTCTTCTTCTAAGAGGTTTTTGCATTCTGGTAGGAGCCCGCCGTGTGGCGGCAATCCTCAACAAGTCTGCTCAGAATTAAGTCTCATCTTATTCAGAAGGGCTTACACTCAGGAAAGTGTCCTTAGGATTGCAACCTGTATCATTAAATCACGCTGCAGCAAGTGGCCTGGGCGTCCCATCGAATGCACCCGATAAGCTTCTGCTCATGATTCCAGTTTGATTAAGACTTGGGGCAATTTTCAGCACTTAAATATATAAATTTCACCCAACCCAGCTCTGAACAGGAATTGAAACCCACCACCATCTAATATTTTTTACGATGTTATTGAAATTGATTGATCCATATCATAGGGGGAAAATATGTAAAGAGTTGCCACCCCTTTGATGAATTTTTTATGAAAATGGAATTAATCCCAGCCCATGTGCCTCTCACCTAAATCAAATGTTGCTGGTGCAAAAACAAATCACCTCCCTTCTGGGTGGAGTGAATTTCATTTCCAGACTCCACAAAATGATAGGAAGTTTCTCCGATTTTAGAATAATTTCTTTGGAGGAAACGCAGACATCTGTTATAAAAATTCTAATTTAAAACTAGATCAGCATCGGGGTACGTCCTCATGGTTGCAGCTTTACCTTGAGTTTGGGAGGGATATAGCTGGAGAGGTAGTACCATCACAAGAGCGGGGCGACAGGCTTATCTGCTGCAGGCACAACAGAGATGGAAAATGTACATCCAAGGTCAAGCAATATGTTGCCAGATATTAAAGTTACATTAAATGCTGCTTGTATGATATTCAGTTAGCAATACGTAGGCATGTTGTCAGGGTGATAGGAGAAAAACCTGGGCCGATTCCAGACGGCCCCCCGTCTCGCGAAACGTTGCGCGTCGTCGCGCAGAAAACGCGAAATATCGCGTTTTCTCACGCGACAACGTGAGAAAACGCAAAACTCTCAACGCAAAACTCGCGCGAGAAAACGCAATATTTCGCGTTTTCTGCGCGACGACGCGCGACGACGCGCAACGTTTCGTGAGGCGGGGGGCCGTCTGGAATCAGCCCTGGTGTCAGTTTACTCCAAGGTCTTTAGTAACACCAGACAGAGAAGCTGGACTGTAGTGTCTTACTGCTTCTGGGCCTGCTATCCTATAAAGGAGACGCTGAATAGTATGGATGTGGAAGAGGAAATCAGAGGTGTGAGTCTGACTTGAAGTTTCTGAACTGATTCATTGTAGAATAGCAGGAATAGTCTATCTGGGCAATGACAACTTACCATTCCAGCCGTGGGACACAGTAACAGTCCACAGGAATTGGCAAGTCCTCCGTTCCAATCCCAAAATTCACAAAGTGATCATTGTAGTTCCTTAACTGCTGCTTTGGAAAACTAAATGTTGACATTCGCCTCAAAATATCACTTTGGGCTAAAGTTAGTTTTGCCCACAACACAGACTGTTTCTACATTAGCCTCAGATTCCAAACAGAATATTGTGGGGTGATAGCCAAATAACACAAAGCTTGATGAAAAACATATTTTCTGTAGAACTCATAGGAAAGTTTGGGATATCGTCCCCAATTATTTTTGCTAGTCTTGATGAATTCTCCTGGGGTCAGTACCTCTGAATTTTACTTTTGATGAGGGGCCCTAAAACTAAAGGATGTGGGATGTATGCCAAAGGTTCTACACTTCTGTACTCTGCATTTTTTGCTCTTGGTTTTATAGATTTGTTTGTATCTATTAACTAATTTGTAACAACTTACTTAGTGTAGAACCACCCTGTAGTGGTTTTCAGTTTGTTTTTGGACCTTTAGTCCAGCCAGAGGATTCACCTGCTCGGCTAGCTCCCCTCACGCTGCACCAGTACCGTTCCACAAAAAGAAGGACGGGGGATGATGACTGTGTACTGATTATAGGGGAATGTCTTTCACTACGAAGTGAAAGACATTCTGGACTAAGTTAAAATGGGGGAAATTGTTTTACTTAATTCGCTGGGAACGTTTTGATGAGGGGCAGAGAGAATGGGTCCAAGCTTCAGATGTAAATGCCCCAAAAACTTGTACGTAAATTCCATAAGGCTTACCCGCATAAACCGGGTCCCTTGTGAGGATGGGAGGACTCTTGGGGAGGGCAGCATGTCACATATGCCTCCTGCATATCTGCCATAAAAGTATGTTATATCTGCCGCTAGTCTCTGAGAGTATGGGAAGTTCTTTATAGCTGTAATGCCAGCAGGTTATCTTGTAAATGTTTACTTTCTCTTTCTCACTCCGCTGAGCCAGTGTCCTTGAATGCCAGTGGAATCTGGCTGGGGATGTAGCCTTCTTGAGAACTAAAGATAAGTTCATCTTTCTCACTGTCTAGTCTAAAACAATGTCTCACACTGTCTCAACCCAACCGCCCCCCTGGAATGGCTTATTGTTTTAGAAATGGAGAGCTCAAATGGGCTCAGAATATCTCTGTAGGAGGAGGGACAGCCCCTGCCTTTCCCCCAAGTTGTTTTTCTGTGCAAAAACAGTGTGTGGGGAAATAATTACTCACTTTTGCTACTCCATGTGCACAGAATACTCCATGCTGAGCAACAAAAATAGAGAAATAGCTCTCCCCACTCGGTTTTTGCACAGGAAAATGGCTTGGAGAAAGGCAGGAGCCCTTTCCACCCCCACCCCCACCCCCCCATGGTGGCATTCCTAGCTCAGTTGGGACCTCAGTTGGGAAGTCATTCCACAGAGCTGCTGTGTGGCTGCAGAGAATGCAACAAGTTGGCTCTGTGGTGAATTCGTAAAAAAGGTAAAGTTTAGGCAAGATGGGATGAGGCAGTGCTGGGCTGTCTATTATGCCCAGGGTAATTCTGATTGCCACTTTGGGTTAGGAAGGAAATGTCCTCCAGACCAGATTGGTCAGGGATCCCGGAGGGGTTTTTTTGCCCTCCTCTGAGCATTGCACAGGGCTCTGGGGGAATTTCCCAGCAGATCTCAGAAGCTAAGCAGGGTTGGCCTTGGTTAGTAATTGGATGGGAGACCCCCCAATGAAGACCAAGGTTGCAAAGGCAGGCAATGGCAAACCACCTCTTCCCATGAAAACCCCAGCAGAGGGTTGCCATAAATCAGCTATGACTTGAGGACACTCTCCACTATCGTAGGGGGTTGGGCTAGGGACCCTTGGGGTGATTCTATTATTCTATGTTTGGCTTCATGATTCTATCTTTGGCTCTAAGAGGAGGTGGAGCAAGGAACATAAACATCTCTTAATACTAGGCAGGCTGATTTGTGCCTCCTTAGCGTGACACAAATCTAAGTTGTAGTGATGCCTGTGAGAGGTGGGGATTCTTCCCCTTCAACTTTTGCATTTTCAATGGTCTCTGCTTTGCATAGCTCCCTATCTAGGTCCCAAACTCCTGACAGTTTGCCCCCTTGATGGCAGGAGATGGCATGCCACCTGGCGACCACCCACCACTGGCAGACAGCCCAGAAAAATACTGGGTGCATGCGCTCCTGAGGGTGCAATGACATCACTTCCAGAAGTGACATTGTTGGGCTGGCCTTGAGAGTGCTCCCACACTTTGCCTGGGGGCCATTTCAGCCCCAGACAGGTTGATTCTCAAAGCATGGGAGCACTCCCGTGGCCTGCATGATGATGTCACTGCATGATGATGTCACTGATGTCACCTCCCCTCTCACTGGTGGCCTAGCCAGTCTGGCGACCATAGCCACAATCCACTCTTGGCTACGTACAGAAGTCAAAGCAGAAACCTGCCTCCTGTCAATTGCTCATCTGCATGAGAAGAGCCTCTACAACATGGACCTTTCCCAAATCCCACCCAAAGTCTCTACTGCCACATTGCAAAATAGGGTGAAAAAAGCAGAGTACGCATTGCAGAGTACATATATGCGTTGTAGCTCACACTAACACACCCAGCCACTTCATTCCACACACCATAATTCATTTGCCAGACTTCATGTTTTTCCAAGGATATTTTCTCCCATTAGACCCAAACTGACAAAATGTGTAATTTGCTTATTTCGTGCACTTAGGCAACACCTGCTTTATCTCCTCCCACTGAGAACCTGTGGCAGGTCAACAGTCAACAAATCCTTGAAAACATTTCACCATTAGAAATCAAATCAAGTAACTAAATGTTTGTTCTTCTGTCCTTGGAAACTGGAACTTC
Source organism: Eublepharis macularius (assembly GCF_028583425.1). NCBI lineage: Eukaryota > Metazoa > Chordata > Lepidosauria > Squamata > Eublepharidae > Eublepharis > Eublepharis macularius. The sequence goes on from NC_072792.1 coordinate 7,455,534, forward strand.
ATTTAATTATTTAAAGATTTGTATCCCACCTTTCCTTATCCTCCCACCAAGGTAGTGCGCAGCTTAATAAAAATACATTGCAATTAAGCGTCAACAATTTAGACCCAAGAAACAACCATATACCAATATTTACAAAAACAGAACTGAAACTCTGGCCGTAAAACTTACATCACTCTTTCCACGGATTAAAAACTTGCTTAAAAGATATGGTCTTACCGGACAGAATATGGAACATGCTCTATTTTATACACAGTAAAAGCAGAGCTACAGATATAATTGGAGATGAAAAACAATATGTATTTGCAGAACAGAAAGAAAGAAAGAAAGAGACAATCAGTACACTGATCTCAAAGGAAAAGTGCTCTTATTCCAAAGGACTGTAATATTTTATTTCTTAAAATATAGGACTTCAAAGGTATCACAGGAACATGCAGATAAATAGATTATGCTTCTGAGGTGATTCATCATCTCAACAATGCTTAAGATGTTTTTCGTGGACTTCCACCTGAAATTACTTAAGTTCTCCCTTCTAAAGGAGACGTTGCTTTTATCTATGTTATTTTTATCTTTTCAAAGAGGAGAAGGAAAGATACTTCCTAATCACCTACATACAGAACATTGTTTGATGTCATCTCTAGACCACTCAGAAAATACAGAAAGATTACTGTGGTTTACAAAACCCTGATGAGAGTTCCCGCTGTGTTTTATCCTTATCTGGAAGACAGAAATGGGGAGATGAATTAAAGGGAGAAAGATTCGTTACGATCCCAGAAAAACATTAGAATGTATTTATCAATGTTGCTGCTTCCGTAGCAAAGAAGCAGGTGAGTACATTGTGTATAGGGATCATCTAATTATTCGGCCCACTTGCATAGTCTGGGCTCGTTTTCTGGAATCCATTCCTGTCTCCCAGTGTTATTACCAGGAACTGACTGTTGGGGTCTTTGTTCCAATGGTTGGAAGGACTCTCCCGTCTCAGGGAATGCTTTGCCCTATAAGAATAGGATCCTTGCCCCATTCAAATTGTGCACACTTATGGGATCTCTCGAGGTTACTCTCTTGCTCTCTTGGCCAAGAACGCTGGCATTTGAAGCTTTCCCTCTGCGAACTTCCTTGCTCTCTGGATAGGTAATTATCACCTTGCAAGCCTTCCAAATCTATTCCATCTTCACCACTGCTTTTTTAAGGCCTCTTGTGTGTTTGTATGCAATCGTGTGTGTGTGTGTGTGCGTGTGCGTGTGTATGCATTTTTTCCCCTTGAATAAAACTGTCCTTTAATTAAGAACACCGGCTTTGTGTGCCTCCTTGGGAAAGGACTCCGTGAATTACTGGTGGAGATCCCGTTGTTATCCCTCTCGTATAGCCATCTTCCTTGCCACTAATTCCCCCACTTACTCACAAGGAGATCCATTCCCAGTAACACCTGTGTCTCGCTGTGGAACCATTTTGCTCTAATCATCAAAGGGCCAGGCTCCCCAGGGTGTCACAGCTTCAGCCTTCCGCATGAAATGGCTAAAAGTGCGACTATTTCCCACCAGGTTCCAGGCATCTGAGGCATTACACGGCGGGGCTTATTCGAGAGCTTGTCTTGAATGGGCCACATACAACCACTGGCGGCTCTAGCATTGTAAAATTATCTCTATATAATTTTTCTCTATCTCTAAAAGGAACAGTCTGTGGACGTGCTTTGTCTTATGACTTTGCAAGTCAGAACCCACAAGCAACTCATAGGTGCCTCCTCCTCCTCCTCCTCCTCTTCCTCCTGCATGCCCGTTTTCTTTCACTAGCAGGGTCTGGGATGGCAGTGCTACTTGCTCACTCTCTCTTGTATGGGGACAAACACCTGGAGAAATGAAGAAAAAGCAGCAGCAGGCAGGATGTGTCCTCCTCTGCACCCCCCCCCCCCAGCCAATACCACTTGTTTGCCTTCTCTCCCTGGCTGCGGTGGATTGAGGGAGAAAACTGCCTTCTTGTTCTAGCCGCTACCCCTGCCATGTTGCTCATCAGCTTTTTTTCTACCTGGTGACAGCAGCAGCAACAAATCAGCTCCTTCCTTCCTTCCCACGCCCTGCTTGCCTGCCTTCTCCATCAAATTGTCTTCTTCCTCTCTGCCACCAGCCTCTACTCCTAGCCACCACGTCCCATGATTTGTTTAATGTAAGGTTTAGTGTAAATTTACAGAAAAAAATTCCCCTCTCTGTACACGGCCCTTATGTGTGGATTTAGCAATCTGCATTGAGGGCCATGTTCAGCATTATTCTAGTGAGAATAATTGTCTCACAAGTGTTTAGGTAAAGGTTCAAGCATCGAGTAATTACTGGCCCATGGGGTCAGTCACATCACGTTTTCTTGACAGATTGTTTGTTATGGGGTGGTTTGCCATTGCCTTCCCCAGTCATCTACACTTTACCCCCAGGGGGACCTGGGTACTTATTTTACTGACCTCGGAAGGATGGAAGGCTGAGTCAACCTTGAGCCGGTTACCTGAACCCGGCTTCCGTCAGGATCAAACTCAGGTTGTGAGCAGAGCTTGGGCTGCAGTACTGCAGCTCACCACTCTGTGCCACGGGGCTCTCTTCCCAAGTGTTTATTGACACTGTATTTTGCTATGCTTTTCCATCACTGTTGGCCAATACTTGAGAGTCGGTCACACACAGCTGATTGGATACTGTAATTATTTGTGCTCTTGATAGTAGTGAAGCATATTGAGAATAATTTAGAGGAGTGAATTCTCTTTAACTCTGAGGTTACATCAACATATGAAACTGCTTTCTACTAACTCGCACGGTTCATCCATCAAGGTCAGTATTGCCTACTGATTCCGGCATCAGCTCTCCAGGGTCTCCTAGGGTTTGAACCTGGGACCTTTTGCATTCCAAGCAGATGCCCTGCCTCTGAGCCACAGCTCCTCCCCTAAGGTCCACCCATTAACATTATTCCTATTCTCTTTCCATCCCGAATCCTAGTCATATTACTTCCACATTGGCCAAATTATTTCATACACCAAACATTTCCACAGCTGGAGCCTCCCTACGTCCTATGAAGGAGACACTCAAGAGGAATGCATTAACGTAGCTTAATGAATGTGCATAAGTGATTACAGGGTCGTGTTCTCAGATTGTTAGCTATTCTGAACAAGAATTAGCTAATGTTATTTGCAGGAAATTCATGTCATCTGAAAGCTCAATGATGACTTCTAATTAACAGAATATAAATAAAAATATGGAGACTGCATGTTTTAAGTTCTACTACACTGAGGAACAGGATGTTCTGTGACAGTTGCATGCTTTTTCCAGTATAGAAACCTGACCAATTTGCATAGAACCCTTTGCATTATTTTTAGAATGTGAATGTTTTATTTAAAATGTTCTTACAGTTTGTTACATTTTGTTCAACAATGGAAGAGGGCGATTAACAGAAATGGGAGAGATGTATGCTAAAGAACATACTCTGCACATACTTTTTTTTCCTCCATGAGGACTATAAATGTGCCATGCCTTAAAACTAAAACTTTACATTAAATTAATCTCTGCCCTGAATGTCTGGTTGTCTTGTTTAGTTCTGCTGCAGTTTAATGTTTGCCCATGATTGTTTTGTTAATTTAACTTCATGGATCTGATTAAATCAAAAGCCAGAAAAGATGTATGTGCCATTAAGTTGCAAACGACAAGGGCTTTTTTTCTGGGAAAAGAGGTGGTGGAACTCAGTGGGTTGCGTTTGGAGAAAATGGTCATATGGCTGGTGGCCCCGCCCCCTGATCTCCAGACAGAGGGGAGTTGAGATTGCCCTCCGCGCCACTCAGCGGTGCAGAGGGCAATCTCAACTCCCCTCTGTCTGGAGATCAGGGGGCGGGGCCACCAGCCATGTGACCATTTTCAAGAGGTTCCGGAACTCCGTTCCCCACGTTCCAGCTGAAAAAAAACCCTGCGAACGACTTATGGCAAGCCCTCAGCAAGGGGCTTTCAGGGCAAGTGAGAAGCAGAGGCAGTTTGCCATTCCTTTCTCTTCAGAGCCTGTACCAACCCTGCTTAGCCTCTGAGATCTCACGAGTCACGAGATCGGGCTATGCCTCCCCCAGGATAGATGTACTTGAAATTAAATGGCCACCAATGCCGTGGTTCATAGTCCAAGATTTAAACAATGACTCCGCTACAGGAATGGCTTTGCAAGATCCTGTCCTTTTATTCACATCTTTGCTCACTTTCTTAACTCGTTTACTTACTTTCTTATTTACTACTTTAATTCATTTATACACTGTCCTTTCTCCCCAATGAGGACGTAAAGCAGCTGACATCATTCTCTTTTCCTCTTTTTATCCTCAAAACAACCCTGTGAGGGAGGTTAGGTTGAGAGAGTGTGATTGGCCTCAATAAACTTTGTTTAAAAAATGCCTTACTGCTTAGTGATTTCAAAGTCTATGTTACTGAAGAAAGTATCTGAAGAAGTGAGCTGTAGCTCATGGAAGCTCCTACTCTAGCCCTAATTGTGTTAGTCTTATAGGTGCTATTGGTCTCTTGCTCTTTTCTACTACTACGGACAGACTAACACAGCTACCCATCTTGAACCGTGTTACTAGTGTTATTTTGCCCATGCACTTACAGGCTTGTGGGAGTTGTAGTCATTTAATGACTGCTCCCACTCATGACACTGGGGGGCGGAATCAATTGCACCAAGTGCACAGATGGGAAAGTATCTACACGGCAGAAAGCAACGGCATGCTATCGGCAGCTCTGCTCCCCCCTTCCTGTACAGAACTTCTGTAACTGAGCAGGATCCGCATGTTGCAATTTGACCTTTCAATCCCCCTGACACTCCTTCTCCCCAAATACGGTCTTGATATAAATCACTGGGTTTAAAAATGCACAGAAGGTGGCTTAAGAATGAATAATTTGCCATTGTTTTGTTTTTAAGTAAATCAGGCATCGGAACAGAGCTACATACCAAGAGGCGAAAGCTGATTTCTGACCGTAAAACCATGGCTAGCAGATGCAAGAAGAGAAACGAAGCTGCAGCGGCGCTGGGTCTGCAGAGCCCGTGATCTTCAGAGCCGAAAGCAGCCCACCCGCCCTGAGAAGCTGCCCTGTCACAGCCTGCTCAAAGGCTCAAGCAGGCTGGCTCTCCTGTACAGCTGTTAGCATTTCAACGGAGAAAAGAATGGCCTGTGGGGGTCTCTCGAGGTAGATGGTGCCTCCAGTTCACCCTCAGGGGATCCAATCTGCAGAATAAGCATTGGGCTTACATTAAAACTGTCATAAATTAAGATTTGGTTAAGCGGCAGTCTGGTTTGTTTGGTTTTTTTCATACTGAGAAGAAGCCTTTGATAGGAGAGCCAGTTTGGTGTAGTGGTTAAGAAGAGTGACGGGACTCTAATCTGGAGAGCAGGGTTTGATTCCCCTCTCCTCCACTCGAAGCTAGCTGGGTGACCTTGGGTCAGTCACAGCTCTCTCAGAGCTCCCTCAGCCCCACCCACCTCACAGGGTGGTTGTCATGAGGATAATTAATAACATACTTTGTAAACTGCTCTGAGTAGGTGTGTTAAGTGGTCCTGAAGAGGGATATTTAAATCAAATGTTGTTGTTGTTGAAGCTGCAGAGCCCAGGTCAGATGTTACTTGAGCGATGTGGTTGACACCAAAACAGGAAGCCAGAATAGGGGCTTTTTCCGTAAGGAGCTTTCTGTGTGAAAAGGTTTTGATCAGAGTTAGTATATTTCCGGAGCTACCCCAAGAGTATACATTTAATTGATGGCTGCTTGGTGAATTCCAGTCATGCTGACTAATGGCAAAATAATCTAAAGTGGAGTGGGACAGCCATTTCCTATCTCCTCCAACATACTGATTATAGCCTGCTCTCAGGAACATGCTTGAACCAGGAGTACACAATTAGAGCAATAGTCAAATAACAACAACAACATTTGATTTATATACAGCCCTTCAGGACAACTTAACACCCACTCAGAGTGGTTTACAAAGTATGTTGTTATTGTCCCCACAACAAACACCCTGTGAGGTGGGTGGGGCTGAGAGAGCTCCTAGAACCCAAGGTCACCCCGCTGGCTTCAAGTGGAGGAGTGGGGAATCAAACGTGGTTCTCCAGATTAGAGTACCGCACTCTTAACCACTACACCAAACTGGCTCTCAGCTTACACGTACAGTTGCCACCCTCCAAGTGGGGAATGGAGGTCTCCCAGAATTGCAACTGATCTCCTATGTACAAAAATCAGTTTCCTGGAGAAAACAGCAGCTTTGTGTCATGTCTGAGCCCCATCCATGCCAATTTTGATTCTGTTCTGCTGAACATGATGTATCCTGCTATGGCTCAATATCATTTTGCTAGGGTCATAACCAGGGCTTTTTTTCTGGGAAAAGAGGTGGTGGAACTCAGGGCCAAGCTACACAATGTCAGCTTGTGGCTAGATAAGGCGCTTCCTACAGGTTCCCTTTCAAAAGCAAACAGGAGTCCATTGATTAAACAAGGAAACTTTACTGCAGAAAAGGTCCATTATAGTCCACTGTCCTGAATAGGAGACTCAGGATGGTACATAGTCATTGTTACCAATGAAGGGCAAAGCATGAGGTACAGAGTAACAATACCCATCTGGATTTGCCTCCCCCCACAGTTCTCAAAACAACATCTTTCAGTCCTGGGAAGCTGCTCTCCTTCAAGGCCAATGCTTGGTGGAACGGTGTTAGACAAAACAGTCGCCTCCGGTGGGAATGCTGCCTGGGAACTGGTGCACCTGGGAAGAAAGCACTTAAACACTAGAAGCATTAGAAAATGGAGTCAGTACAGTTTAGATATACACTGGACCTGACACACATGACGAATGACACTTGAACAGCAAGTGTATTTCTCCCTGTTCACTTGCCCTCCACTCAATCCACTTGCCGTTCAAGTGTCATTCGTCATGTGTAGCTTGGCCCTCAGTGGGTTGCCCTAGGAAAAAATGGTCACATGGCTGGTGGCCCCACTCCCCTGGTCTCCAGACAGAGGGGAGTTGAGATTGTGGGGGCGGGGCCACCAGGCATGTGACCATTTTCAAGAGGTTCCGGAACTCCGTTCCCCCACGTTCCCCCTGAAAAGAAGCCTTGGTCATAACTATTCTTTTCTCAGGCGTTCACAGGTGTTTATCTGTTGGACTGTAACAGCTTCCAGTGTTTATGACCTTGTGCTCATTCCCAGACAGTGCTGTGTCTTGCTTGGAGGGTGGACTCTATGGCATCACACTCCTCACTGAGTTCTCCCCCAGGATCTGTGGGAATTGCCCAACCCACAGTTGACAACCCTACTTTAAATGGGTCCTGCCTCCTCTTGGAGCGGGGCACAGGCATCTAGGGAGGGGCTCACTGGTTCTATTAAAAACTATCCCAATCCATATTAAGAGAAACCATTTGATTTCTTAGTGGCAGCTATGCAGCTATGTTAGTGAAACAGACCTCCATACTCCATACAAGTGTATGGGGGCGGGGGGATGAGCGATTTGACAGTGCTGGAGAAGACAGTCTTACATGTATTGAACTGCTAGAACAGTATTTTGACATTAATGAGATTCTCTTAGAAACAAACGGATAGGAGTATTACAAGCTGAGAAATGTATAAAATCTGATTGCTCTGGACGAGCCACCAGCAAGCATTTTAAAAGAGAGAGCATAGAGGCATTTATCACCGAAGCCTCCCAATACGGCAGAAAGGTCCAGGTTCCATGAATCGAATGAATCTGAAGGTGGAGCCGTCTCCTTATGAGCAGCAAACCTGAAGAGACTTCTGAGCCATGCAATGTTAACGAGGAGCCAATTCAAATGGGGGACGTGGGCTTCATAGTGAGGGTATGGAGAAGAAAGTTCTAAAGTGGTACAATCTGGCTTTCAAAAGCAGTAATTCAAGGAGGAAGCCAGGCCATAGAATTCCAAAGCAGTGTTGCAAAGCAGAAACACTCGTATATATATATATATTAAACCCAAGAACACCAATGTTGCTATACCATTCCCAGGAATTGCTTTACCATACAATTTCTGATGCTACCTAGAGCTACCCTTTGCCATTTCTGAGTTTTACCCAGAAGCGATGCCGTGAATTCTTGGCAATGTTGCTGATGTCACACATTGTCCCCTTGTCCTGCCCCCATCCTTTCTGCCATTTGCCCAGCCTGGCAACCCTTTATCTCTTTCTCATTCCCGTCGATGGTTCTTGATAATGCCTGGATCATGCTCATATCATTTCAGTCCAAGCACCAGAGAAAGAGTCAGATGGCTCATCACAACAAAGGCCCATGTTGTTGGTATGGCATAGAATTGCATTCCTTTGCCAAGAGCAAGTTTTAAGATGCATATTGCTGACAGTGCAATACCAAAGCGTATTTTGTAAGAAATGTAAAGATTTCTAGACCTTGGCATGAGAAAAGAAATGCCGGCATCCATGCCTCGGACAGAGAGAGTCATAAATACAAGGGCGTGCCTACACATCTTTGAGCCAGTATGAAACCTTGAGCGGCAGCTTGAAGCGCTTGGAGTTTTCAATCAAACAGTTCCCAGAGTTCTTTGAAGGGTGACATGATAGTTAGAGTTAATTTATTCATTCTGAATGTGTAATGTGATATATCCTGAGATTTAAGTAGCAAAACTGGAAATATATAGCATGAGTAAAACCAACAGCCTGGACATTTGTTTGATACTTTCTGTGACTGGAGAAACACTCGGCATCCACAGCTCAGTACAGGAGCTGGAGTATGAATTAGTGGGAGCATCTCCTCGTGTCCACAGTAAAGACACTTTTCCAAATCTCAGGGAGGGGGATGCTGGTAATGCCAAAGCATGCAAAGTTGCAAATAAGAGCTAACATGGAGTACAAAAATGTTTCTGTGTCCCTGAGAAAAATGGGGACAGCATTATGGGATATGTGCTTGCAGAAATGAACGTTCACAGGATTGTACATCCATAAGGATGTTGTGATTTCTTCCATTAAAAGTAGAAAGTATAGTAACATCCCGATTCTATCTGTGTTCACTTGGAAGGAGAATTCAAATATGTTCTTACAGAGGAGCAACTTCTGTATGACACTGGGGGTTGTGCTAATTTCTAATAAGACAGGAGGGTTGGAGCATTCAAAGAGGAACATGGGGAGATGAGAGGGACAACGGGCACTTCTCTTGCCTGTGTTTGCTCCTGAAAACTTTTTCTTTCATGATGGGGCTATAGGACGAGAAGGGAACCCCAAAGAGATGCATGGAAAGAATGACTGTGAGTCTCTACACGAGATGGCGTGGCACGTGTTCATCAAGTGTAGGAAGACGCACTGTTTGCTGGAAAGCTTAGTTTTAAAAGACAGAGCTGACAGAGATGGCTCCTCAGAAGGTTTGCTAATGTCATCTTCGCCTCCCAGAAGGCTCTGTCAATTTTACCTCTCTGGTCTAAAACGGTGTGGGATGGCAACCAGAGGGCAGCAAGGAACGGAAACGGGCTGGAGCTGCCTTCCAGAGACAGAGCTGAACCTGGAGAGGTTATAATGGGCTGAAGTTTCCCTTCCGGCATTTCACAGCCCCTTCACACAGCTCCAGAGTATAGCAAAGCCTTTGCCCTGCTGCTGGCTCTGTCTTTTAAAATCACCCTTCCCGGCTAACATTACATCTCCCAACACATGTTCTTCATGTGTCAGATGTCGCATGTAAAGAAACTCTACATCACGCTTCAAAGTGGTCAAAGTTATGAAGCCGATTATGACAGCTGTTGGTAGACCTAGCCCCCATTGGTTGGATTTAAAAATCCTTTTTTTAGGGATTAGATGAACATGCAGTACAAGTTTCACAAAGTTAGACCATACAGAATTAATGGAAAGACGGTAAGAAAAAGAATGCCTCAATCTCAGAAGTTACAAGGGAAGTGCTGTTGTGGCAAAAACAGGTCGGGGACAAAGGAAGTGGGTCCAGAGGTGCCACTGAACGGCAGCATAAATTGATCCGCGACTCCTTCCATCCTGCTACTATAGCTTACTGGCAATCCAGAAACCCATTTTCTTCCCACATTTCAAGTTGTGTGGGGAGAAAAACTTCTCTGGGGGAAGATATAAAGGGATTAAACAGGGATCTCAAGCTGCACAATTTACCTACATTGTTGAGTGGCTCTGACATTTCTTTCAAGTGCAAAGTTTGAAATTTCTTATGTATTCTGTAATCTTTTTTTTTTAATACAAAATACCAAATAACACTTTGAAGATTCAGGAAAATAAATAATAATATTTTAAAAATTCTGTAAATTTCAGTCAACTTGTTATGACAACTTGTTATGTCTGTTGTCTGTTTAAAATTTAACCAGAAAAATTGCTATTGTTTTCAGAAATTATGGGAAAAAAACCTCACTATGCATAATCAGTTTCACATTTTTTAAAAAAAAACATCAAAATAATGGAACACAGAAATGATAAAGAGATGGAATAAAGCAGGTAGAAAAAAGTGACATTTCATTGTTTACTTAGAAACTAATTAATACAAGCAAAATACTTAACATTTTATAGTCATTTGGGGTATCAGCATTTCCTTCCCTCCATTCTTCCTCCACCCCCAAACCATCTCCCCTCCCTTCAGTCCCGCCTCTTCTTCACTCACCCCTCAGTTTCTTGTTCCCAACCCTGCCTTCCAACACCTCCTCCATTTTGGTATGCACAGATGGAAACCTGGTCCATAGAAACAGACATTCAGTTGGCTCCAGACTAAATTGTCATTTCCCATTGATGCCCCTTTCCCACGGCAGACCCACCTGTCAGGAAGTTGCTAATTTGCAACTAGTTCTTTAGTGAGAAAATAGATGAACTTTGGTTCAAACTGTAGGTGTTGCAAGGATTTGTGGCCTAGCATAAGAATGTTCTTACCAGAAGTGATAAAGAACTCCTGCAAAACAGTTCCAAGACTCCCTAACTTTTCAACCTTGAGGGATCGTTCTCATGGAAGCTCTGTACTTTACTTCCTAGATTTCTCACCGCTGTAAGGCAAATTAATGGCTTAACCTTGATTGGTTCCTGTGTTGCTAGGTAGGCTAGCAAGAGATGGTTTCTCAGCTCACTCAATTCAGCAGTGTTATTCTGTTCTACCACTCTTAGCATGTTGTTATGCTGGTTCAACTGAATGCAAGAGAGATGGGTTACCATATGATGGATGAGTGAGATACGCAACTATAGAAATCACTTAGAGACGCTTAGTTAACTTTTAAGTTTAGACAGACAGGCGTTAGTATTTAGCAACAGTTAAGAATTTCTTGTTTTATTTTTTGTTGCCCGAAGAGAGTGCTTCAAGTTCTGCAGAGACACTCCTTAATCAATAAACTTATTTATCATTTATTAAGCTGAAGTCTGGAATTCATGTATTGTGTGTGTATACCCTAGAAATGAACCAGAGATTGGGAAGTGCAGCGTTTAAGAAAGGAAAAGCTTTCAGTCTCACAAATGAACCACATTCTGCCTGCCTGGTCTCTGGAGTGGCTGTGGGTCAGTGCTCAGAGCTGGGAGGAATGAGGCACCTACCGCATGTTATTCCTCAGGGTTCCCCAGCCCCCTAGAGCAACATTTTCTGGAAAGCCAGGGTTGACAACCCCCCCCCCTGAGCGAGGAGGATCCCCCACTCTCACCACACCCACTGCTGCTCACTCGGCCAGTAGAGGGTAATGGTGGGGAAACAGGGCAGACAGGTCAGGATGCAGGCCGGATACAGGTCCAATGGCATCATTACAGGTGTGTCCCTGAAGCAACAGATTGTACCAGGTTGATTAATTAAAATGGGATGATTTGGGCTGATTTTTGCTTAATCATCCCAAGAGCAACCCTGATCCTTCCAGGTTGCACTGGAAATGATGTAATTGGTCTGGGATGTGGGCATATGCATGCACTGTGTGCACACCCTCCACACATTTTAGATTGGGGGGACTGGCAACACTTTGGAAATCAGTGGGCTACACCGGGGGGGGGGGGTTGAAGGCAGGAAAATTCTGTTCCACAGATGGAAAATTTAGTCTGCATCCAACCTAATGTGCGAATTGGCTCTTAGTGCAGCAAGAGCCCCAGTGATTAATGGACCCTTCTTCCTCCCTTCCACTGAACATGAAGGTTATTGTTGTGGGGCAGAGGCATTGGTGGAGTAATGCCTACCCTTGAAATAAGCTCATGTTTTAAATGTTTGTTATTGCTTTTACATTGTGATTTATTTTGTATTGTATATTAATTGCTTTTTTAATAGCGACCTTTCAGATCTGAACAGAAACATGAGGAAAAAAGACTTTGCATTATGAATGGGTGGATGGTGCTGAGTTCCTTAGAAAAAAAGGAGGTATGACATAAGGCCCACTCATTCTCCCACTTTGAAGCAAATTTTCCCTCCAAAACTCTCAAGATGGCTTGCTGTGGCTGCCCATCTTCTGGTAGAGAGTCTCTGGGTGTTATTTAAAGGTCTTTTTGTCCCACACTTTCAGCTTATGTATTTATGGCTTATATCTCAGCCCAAATATTTGGTCGGGGTGAACCAGGAGCCCATGTCTTCTTCAAATGAAATGGCACTAGAGGCTGAGTAAAGTTCAAAAGGAAACAGCAGGTTTATTAAACAGGCAGGGTTTGTATATAGATAGGCAGGGAGAGTAAAGCCGAGGTAAATTTTAATTTTAGAATACAATACTTTCCAAGCATTAGGCACAATAATCTTCTTAAAGTTTAGTTGCAGTAGTTACAGATCTTAAAAGTGAGAGGTTGGTAGATTAGGCTTAAGTTACTTAAACAAGGTTTCTTAATTTAATTTAGTATATTTATATTCCGCCCTCCCCACTTTTGCAGGCACAGGGCGGATAACAAATACAAACACCATTAAAAACATTTAAAAACATTAAATGGATTTCACTTACAGCTTAGGTGTTCTGATTTCAATACAGCAGACCTTTACACCAGACCTGGGCTCCTCCTCAGAGCCATAACCCCCTTTTTAGTCACTGGGCAGGAATTATTCTTCTCCAAATGACATAACTCAGATCATTCAGCTGAAGAGGAATCTCCTTTCACTACCCATTTCCTCTTCCAACAACACCCCCGCAGTTCTATCTTGTCTGTGTAAATTAGTGCTGGCTTCCACACTTAAGTACTTTAACTAAAAGTTTTCTTTTAATCTAAAGCTGTCCCAGTTAGGGCAAACTTTTCTTTTCCTCACAAGGACAGTTACTAGTAGGGGTGTGCAAGGAAAAAACTTTCGGCTTTCTTGTTTCGGGATTACCCGAAACAAGATTCTCTACCGTCATTAGCCGAAAGCCGAAACAAGAATCTCTTTCGGGATTCGGGATTCGGCATTATTTCGGCATTCTTTCGGGATTCTTTCGGGTTTTTTTGCTGGGAAAATGCCTCCGTCTTTCAGGACGCCTGGAGGAGGCATTTTCCCACCAAATAAGCCCAAAATTGGTGGGGACCTTCCTCTAACCCTTCTCTAACAACTACCCAAGTTTCAGACAGATTGGACTTTGGGGGGCCATGTTATGGCCCCCCAAAGCAGGTCCCCCCATCCTCCCCATAAGAAAGCAAAGGAGCAGCATATTGTTAGCATGCTGCTGCTGATCTCTCTTCATTATTTCCTATGGGGAAAAAATGAAGAGGCAGGCTTCCTTTGCCAGGGGTGGCATTTTGCATGCAAAATGCCCCCCAGCCCTCAGGGGCCCTTCTCCCACCCCTCCTCCCACCCCCCACCAAGGCTCAGCCTGCTCCCACTTGGGGGGGGGCATTTCATGGCCTCCCCAAGTAGGTGCTCTAATCTCTACCACTGACAGCTGGGGGAGGCTTGTGTTGCCAGGGGTGGCATTTTGCATGCAAAATGCCCCCCAACCCTCTGGGGCCCTTCTCCCACCCCTCCTCCCACCCCCCACCAAGGCTCAGCCTGCTCCCACTTGGGGGGGGCCATTTCATGGCCTCCCCAAGTAGGTGCTCTCAGCCCCTAAAGTCCACCCCTCACAGCCCCACACAAACCCAGTTCCCCCACCCCAGCTGCCACACACAGACCCAAATCCCCCCAGTAGCCCCTCACAGACCCAAATCCACCCCCACCTGCCCCACACCCACCATAACCCCAGGAACAGGCTGGCCTGCCCTCCCCTTTTGGGAACCCCTAAACTCTCTTTCCCAGGGCAGTTCTGCACAGACAAGGGGTGCCACAATGGTGGCAGTGCCAAATCGTCCCTGGGAAAGAGCACCTGCCCTAGCACACAGACAACCACCCCCCTGACCCCCCCCACCACCCGCAGAGAAGGCTGGCCAGCCTGCCCCATTGTTCCCTATGCTGGGAACCAACCTCCCATCAAAGAAGGGAACACAGACACACAATCATTAAGTTTAAAAAACCTTTATTTTCTCATTTTCAAATTACAAGTGGTCAACAAATCACAACATATTACACTTATTGTCCCTCATAGCACAACACAACACAATTAACTACACATCAGAGAATCTTAAACACAATTTTTTTTTTGAAATGGACAAACAGTAAAGTTTTGAACATTACAACAGGTCACATAGTGAGCGGGCACAACAGGGCATGGAAACAGAAGATGATCATAATAACTACCAGCCTAATACAACTCTCCCTCCATAACATGACTTAATGGGGGGGAACCACAGCAACAAAATCCCCCCCCAACCCTCTGGGGCCCTTCTCCCACCCTTCCTCCCATCCCCCCACCAAGGCTCAGCCTGCTCCCACTTGGGGGGGCCATTTCATGGCCTCCCCAAGTGGGTGCTCTGCTCTCATCTCTACCACCGACAGCTGGGAGAGGCTTGTCTTGCCAGGGGTGGCATTTTGCATGCCAAATGCCACCCTCACCCTCAGGTGCCCTTCTCCCACCCTTCCCCCCACCCCCCACCACATGCATTCCTTGACAATCAAGAAATCTGGAGTTAAATATAATGTGCATGTAAGTCCCTCAAAGACAGAAGCAATATGGAGGTAATGACCCATTTGATTTCCACAACCTCAGACACAATTAGGGATCCGTTTCCCCTTGGTGGGGGATCCCCCACTCTCACCTATCACCCCAAAGGGGGAAAGTCAGTGAATGAGCCTTCAAGGTACGCTCCAGGGGCTGCTGCCGTGATGTCACTGATGTCATCTGGCTGCCCTGAGAGTATGCCTGTGCTTTGCAGTGGGCTGATTTGGGCCCTACAGGCCAAAGCAGGATCCCTTGTGGCCCAAATCTGCCTGCTGTGAATTGTGCGTGCTCCCCAGCCTTGTGTGATGATCACATCACCTCCTAGAACAAACATCATCATGCCAGAGCATTGCCATTAAATGATCATGCGTGTGTGAACAGACCCTAAGTATCCTGTAGGCTTCAGTGATGGTATAGTAATGTTTTCACTCACATTATAGAGAGAGAGAGAGACAGAGAAGGGGGGGAGGCACTGAAGCTAGATTATTTCTTCTATTTTACTGTCCCCTTCCAAAGCCAGGGTGGCATTGGCACAATGCCCCCCTCCCCCCGGCCAGAGCCTTAGTACCAGTATGCATTGACAGGCCCATGCATCATAGTCCTTTTTGAGACCCAGCCAAGTTGTGCCTTTTGGAGAAAAATGTTCAAGTTGCTGGTGGGGGTATGAACAGTTTTTAGATATCCACTGTAGTGCAATGGCTAGAGAGTTGGTCTAGAATCTGGCAGACTCTGATTCTGTGCCTTGTAGGCTTGATGGATGTTCTTGGCTCAGCCTAAGTAAACAATTGTGTTGTGTTTTCCAGAGGCAGTCTAGGTGATTTTGGGGCCCTGGACAAATGTTCTTGACGGGGCCCCAGAACCAGTGCCGCCCCACCACTGGCTCCTTGCCAAGGCCAAGCAATTTGGCAACCTAGGCCCCAGATAGAGTGGGCAGGAGTGCGTTGTTTCCTTCCTCCCCCCCCTCCACCCCCTCCAACAACTAAGAAGGCCATCGGTGGAGTCACTCCAATGTGAGGCATGGAGCAGCTGTCTATTGTTAGCCTGGTTGTGATGAGGGTGAAACAAATCAAGGGAGAACAGCAATGTGTAAACCACTCTAGGTTCCCATGGGGGAGAAAACCGGGGCATAAGATAAACCTTTAATTTGGTGGGGAGGGGGTATATACATTTTATGTGTATGTGTCTGTATGTTTTATGCATTCAAATCACTTGTGGTGTACTTTAGAATTATATTGAGCTCCACAGTATCCCAAAAACCTTGTCCATGTATTGCAAACCGAAGTCAATCTACCACATCTAGGGTATTCCTCTTTTCCCTACTGCCTTCAATTTTTCTTAGCATTATTGTCTTTTCTAGTGAACCTTGTCTTCTCATGATGTGACATAAGCACTATCATCAATTGATATCTTCAAGGGAGAAAGCAGGCCTGATTTGGTCTGGATCCCACTTACATGTCTTTTTCGGAGTCCATGGTACATGTAAATTGAAACTTTCTTCCCACTTCACAGTGTGAATGCTTTTTCCTCCTATGAGCTTAGTCTAAATTTTACTGTACTGATACTGCTCATTTGGCCAAAAGGCCTGCCCTTGATCAATGCCACATTAAATACTTCATAATAAAAAAATGTTTTTAGAACCATTTAAAAGTGTCCTTAAGTGCCATACGCTGATTTAAAAAAACATAAGCTAAATGTTTGGGAACACAACCAGATATGTGAATGACTGAAATGCAGCCCAATCCCACTGCTACTTAAAATCCATTTTTGATGGAGGTCTGGATTGTCTTACATTGGTGTCACTGGGCTTGGAATCAGGAACCTGGAAGCGTTCCATGGGGGCTACAACTTTCATGCCAAGGCTAAGAGGGTGGGAACGGGATCTCTCTGGGGTGGCAAACTCTGGCCTTGGAAGTTACTGGCAATTTGGGGGTGGGACTTGTGGAAAGGAAAATCTGAGTAGGGATCTCCCCCAGAATCCATGGTCCGCATTTGCCCTCTAAAGAGATTGCCCTTGGAAGCAGCCAGTTTCTCTGTAGGGAACTACTCTCTCTAACCTGAACTCAAGCCCAACCAGGAGTTTGGCAGCCCTAGGAAAATTTCAGAAAAAGATGGCAAAGGAGGGCCAGCAACTGATGGAGGCATGGAAGCCCACACCAGGACAGTAGCAGGGGCCTACTTGGGCACAAGGGACAACCAGTGCTCTCATCCCCCATAGTCCACTCCTTACAGCCCCACACAAACCCAGTTCCCCCACCCCAGCTGCCACACACAGACCCAAATCCTCCACTCAGCCCGTCTCAGAACCAAAACCACCCTCAGCTGCCCCACACCCAGTACCCCAGGAACAGGCTGGCCAGCCTGCCCCATTGTTCCCTATGCTGGGAACCAACCTCCCATCAAAGAAGGGAACACAGACACACAATCATTAAGTTTAAAAAACCTTTATTTTCTCATTTTCAAATTACAAGTGGTCAACAAATCACAACATATTACACTTATTGTCCCTCATAGCACAACACAACACAATTAACTACACATCAGAGAATCTTAAACACAATTTTTCTTTTGAAATGGACAAACAGTAAAGTTTTGAACATTACAGCAGGTTACATAGTGAGCGGGCACAACAGGGCATGGAAACAGAAGATGATCATAACTACCAGCCTAATACAACTCTCCCTCCATAACATGACTAAATGGGGGGGGGAACCACTGCAACAGGGTCCAGCAGAACCTATGTCATTTCCTGTGGCTGTGCTTTCAGTTCAGACACACAAAGCTGAACTGGGCACTTTCAAGGCACTGGACAATGGTATTTCTGGAGCAGTTCTGCAGAGGTCTCCCCCCACCCCCACACCAGCCTCAGAATTTACCTGGGAACATCTGTGAGAGATCATCATTGGCCGGTGCCCATCCACCACTCTACCCGCATCCCCCAACCATGCAAACCCAACATTAACATCAAATTTTTTTTTTTTTAAACATGAACATTCAATCAACTTTTAAAAAACATAATCACAACATTTTTTTTTGGTTTTTTTTTCCTTTTTTTTACATGAACGGAACATCAACGTTTAAAAAACATAATCACAACATTTTTTTGGGTTTTTTTTTTTTTATGAACATTCAATCAACTTTTAAAAAACATAATCACAACATTTTTTTTTGGTTTTTTTTCCTTTTTTTTACATGAACGGAACATCAACTTGCAAAAAACAGTACAACAATTCTTCTACAATTTTTTTTTACAAGGAGTTCATCTGATAAAAACACCTAAGCAATCCCTATCTAACCTGTTTCTCCCTCCAGTAGCAATCCATGTTTCTGGGGCATTATTTCTCATAATAAATTTGGTCCCACAGGGTATGTCTCAGTGATGGGAGATGTTTTGAATACCCTGGGGGGGGGGGCTTTCAAATTGCTGGGTGTTTTCCCTTTGCCACTGGTTCCTAACCACCCTCCCTCTACTGGCCGGTTTTAACTGTATATACAGGGTTTTATACAGGGGAGAGCGCGATTCCAAAGGATTGGACTCATAGAGGATGCAGGCCACAAGTTGGGCTCACCTCAGTCACTCTGGAAGTCCAGTCCTGAGAAATCGAAGAGGCGAGAGTTGACCTTCAGGAAGGTCAACTGCTCGACTCTCCATGGGAGAAGGCGAGTGCGATGTGGGCCGACAATGTCGCCCGCATGTGAAAAGACGCGCTCGCTCTCCACGCTCGTCGGAGGGCATGAGAGCAGCCGCTGCGCCTCGAGGGAGAGGTCCGGCCAGACCGACTCCTTCCTGGCCCAGTAGCTGAGCGGATCGGTGGAGAGCGACTCGCAGGGCTCCGCGAGGTAGTCCCTGACCATCGCCTCCGCCGGATCCTCTCTCACGGTCCTCACGACCCCAGAGGGGACGAGGGCCCACCGGAGCATCTCCATCTCCATCGGCACTCCGGTGGTGGCCTCGGGGGGGGCCTGCGCAGAGGGGGCGTCAGAGGGACCCGCACGGCAGGGCCCCTCTTGCGTCCCCCCTGTCGACAGGCGTCCCCTCTTGGCCTGCCTGCGCCTCACCCAAGAGCAGAGCCCGTCTCTGGCTTGGGTGAGGTTCCCGTCCCGCTCGGCGAAAGTGCCCTTTATGCGCGGGTCACACATGGTCGCCAACATGTATGACTCTTCCTTAGTGAGAGGAGTTAGCCTGGCAGCTATGCCCTGCTGCAGCCTTCTCACTAATGCGCGCACCGCTGGAACAAGGTCAGCACGGGGCGCGACCCGGTCTGCAAGGGTGGCCAGATTCCTCTGGAGCGTGTGCACCAGGGGAATGACCAGACCGAGGGTCGCCGTGTCTGACGAGACCGCCACAGTGAAGTCCTTGAAGGGCTTCAGGACCTCCACTGTCTGGGTGATGGTGAGCCAATCCTCCCGGTTGAACTCACCCACCTGACTCGCACCGCGGTGCTCGGAGAGCCACGCGTGGAGTGCGGCCTGCTGCTCCACCAAGCGCTCAAGCATGGCGCAGGTGGAGTTCCAGCGAGTGCTGACGTCAGTGATCAGAGCGTGCTCTGGCACACCTGTCCTGACCTGTGTCTGGCGCAGTTCGTGCGTGGCCTTCACGCTGCGCGAGAAGTGACCCGTGAGCCTCCGACATTTCTGGACAAGTAACTGGAGTTCACGGGTCCGGGTATCCACGGGTTCCTTCGAGGAGCCCAACCCCAGCGCATCTCTCACCACTAGGTGAAGCTTGTGAGCGGCACAGTAGACGCTCTCTCGGCTCACTAGATGCGCCGCTGCCCTCATGTTCTTGCCACCGTCCGTCACCATGCATCCCACGGTGGCGGGTCCCTGGCCTATCCACTCGTCCAACTGTCTCCTTAAGGTGGCAGCGATGTTCTCCGCCGTGTGGGACACGTCGAGCACCTCGGCGTGAAGCAAGGCCTTGCAGTAGCCGGCCTGGCGGTCTCGCATCCTTCCCTGTCTAGCTGTGCTAGGCACCTCCCCCCGGCCCCCACCCAGAACCGACTCGGGTTCCCACCAGTGAGCAGTAAGCGAGAGGTACGCTTGCTGCACACTTGGGCAGGTCCAGATGTCCGTTGTGAAGTGCACAGTTCTCCCGGCAACCCGGGACAGCTGTGCCTTCACATGATCCCTGGCAGCCCTGTAAAACGAGGGCACCACCGATCTGCTCAACGACGTGCGAGCAGGGACGGCGTACCAGGGAAAGCAATCTTGGAGCAGCCCTGAGAAGCCGAAGTCTTCAACTACGGAATACGGTTGCCCATCCACTGCTATCATGTTGACGATGTGGCGCGTGATGCGCCTGCTCGCCCTCCGGATCCCCTCTCTGGGCACACTAGCGCCCTGCATACCAAGCATCTCCGGGAGAGAGGCTTGGCGTCCCTTTCCTGCAGGTACCCTTAGGGGGAGAGCACCAGAGGAGCCTGCCTCCTTCTGGCTAGCTGGCGGCCGTGCGGCGCCACTCGAACCCTCCTCCCGAAGAAGCACCGCCTGGTGGTGCCTCTTCATATGGTACCTCATCCCAGACGTGGAGAGATGCCACACATCTTTGCCACGGCTGACGCGCTGCCTACAATGCAGGCACAGGGCTGCTCGGGGATCCTCCGTTGTCTGGAAGTGCTTCCAGATTTCGGAGGAAAAGGGCATCCCACGCTTCCCAGGAGAAGCGCGTTCGGGACCACCCTGCGGCACCTCCTGTGAGGTGCTCTGGCCGGACACACCGTGTCCCACTCTCGGCCGGGCAGGTGGGGATGGACGAGGCTGAAGGGGCAGAGATGTGGGCTCTTCCACCACAGTCTCTGCCTCTTCCTCCCGCGTCCTCTCCTCCTGCACAGCCGCGAGAGGCCTGCTGCTGGCCTCAGAGGAAACTGGGGTGGACCGCCCCAGGGGGGGTCTCACGGGCAGTTCCTCCAACATCCTCCGGGTTCCTGGGGTGAGCGGGAGTGCAGGGAAAGTCATGTGCTCCGCGCCCATCCCAGGAGACACCACATGCTGCCCCTCCTCCAGCAGCTGGCTCGCAACCACTGGAGGAGGAGGAGCCTCAGCAGCAGGCCCCTGCCCAGTGCCAGCCCCTGCCTCACGCACCCGGGTTGGGGGTGGCCCTCCAGCAGCTGCCTCAGGAAAGAGAGTCTTGCGAACCCTCTTCCTGTCACCAGAAGCCAGGCTGGTGAACGGCAGCAGCGCAGGGGAGGGCCTCCTCCGCTTAGATGGAGGGGCTGCCGCAGCAGTCCCCCTCCCCCTCCCCTCCTCCCCTCTAGATTTCTCCCTAGCCTTTCCCCCGGGTCCCCTCTCTGCTTTCCTCTCCGACATACTTTCCCCTCCCAAATTCAACCCTAACTAATCAGAAAAGATTTAGAAAACAAAGGTCAACTTTGTTTTCAAGACCTAACTAACCTGCTATAAATCTGTGTTTCTAGTGGCTCTGTGACTTGGAGATGAACAATCAAGTGCCTTTTTAAGCAACCCTATTTATGTCAGGGAACCTGAGCCTGCCAATCAGCTGAATTCCTCTGGAATTGAGCTGGCCCTAAACCCCAATAACAGGTGACAAAGCCTTAAACACTCACACACTAGTATGCCCGGGCCGGCCTGGCACCACCACGGGTGCCAGAGATGGGCAGTGGAACCCTAGTTATGGGGGCACTAATGGGAAGCCTATTGACAGCTATTACAAATTTATATATATATATATATATATATATAGAATTCAAACCTAACACTCACTCACTAATGCTTTCCCTGCTGAGTCCCTATTTAGTTTTTTAAAAAAAACTAGGCTTGGTTTCCCTAATAATTATGTTGAGGGCAATTATCCACTGATCACCTACCAACTGGCCTACCTACCTAAGAGACACTATTTAGCGGGACCGATGTATCTGTGGTATGTCGGTGTGGGGTGTGGATGTGGTGTTTTGAAGATGAGCCTCCCCCCTCCCAAGCTAGCAAGAACCCACCCCCAAGGCCACCCAAATGTGAACCCGGACTCGCTCACAGTAACACCAGTCCTGCAGTCCAGCGATGTTCAGGCGGTCTTGCAGCTGGTCCTCCTCTCCTCCACGATGCTGTCAAGAAAATTGGAAATGTTAGCAGAGTCAACACCACACGCCGCACACGCAACCCCAAAATTCAAGGCCCCGTTGCACAAGCCAAGTCAGCCCCCCCCCCCTTAAAGGCTAGGGCCAACCAGCAGCAAAACAAAACACATCCACCCAGCAGAGCTTCTGGCCTGTGCAGGCCAGAAGCTGGCACACTCATTTTTTAGTCCTGTGAAACAGCAGTTCATGCCCACCCCACACTCAAACTTGAAAAATGAAACATGAAAGAAAGCAGGCACTGCGATCAATGCTGGCCCCCCTAACCCCCAAACAATATCCTCTTGCCCAACCAGAAAATGCCCCCCCCCCCGGCCCAAGCCATAAAGACAGAGCCAAAGCATATGCTCGCAGGTAGGCACAGCAGCAGACATAAGCTCAAAAACCAAATTTAACAACAACCCTACCAGTCCACCAGTGCAGATGTCCAGCAATGTTGATCCTCCACGCAGAGATCTGCAGGCCGATGTCAACCAAGTGCAGTCCAGTCCAGAAGAGGTCCACCAACGATAAACAACCTGAATGTGAAGCAAAACAGTGAGTGCCAGGCCAGCAAACGGGAAGGGTTACCAAAGCCGGAGCAGCAGGCCTGTGTGTGGGCCGAAGGCTGGCACAGTTGATCAGGACGGAGCCTGTTGGGAATCCTTGCAAGCAGGGGACCAGACACAGAAACGCAAGCCACACCATTCCAGATTGTGGAGCACAACTGTGAGTGCCAGGCCAGCAACCAAAAAGGGTTACCTTGGCCAAAGCAGCATACCTGTGTGTGGGCCGAAGGCTGGCACAGTTGATCAGGACGGAGCCTGTTGGGAATCCTTGCAAGCAGGGGACCAGACACAGAAACGCAAGCCACACCATTCCAGATTGTGGAGCACAACTGTGAGTGCCAGGCCAGCAACCAAAAAGGGTTACCTTGGCCAAAGCAGCATACCTGTGTGTGGCCCACAGGCTGGCACAGTTGATCAGGACGGAGCCTGTTGGGAATCCTTGCTAGCAGGGGACCAGACACAGAAAAGCAAGCCACACCATTCCAGATTGTGAAGCACAACTGTGAGAGCCAGCCAGAAGAAAGGCTTCTGGCCTGTGTAGGCCCGAAGCTGGCACACTCTGGTTTTAATCTTAAAACAGTGGATCAAGCTTAAAGAAGGCAAGCACAACAACCAATGCTGACCCCCCCCCCCCCACCATCAAACATTGTCTGCCCAACCTGTCCCCCAGGCCATACCTGTGTGTGGCCCACAGGCTGGCACAGTTGATCAGGACGGAGCCTGTTGGGAATCCTTGCAAGCGGGGGACCAGACACAGAAAGGCAAGCCACACCATTCCAGATTGTGAAGCACAACTGTGAGAGCCAGCCAGAAGAAAGGCTTCTGGCCTGTGTAGGCCCAAAGCTGGCACACTCTTGTTTTAATCTTAAAACAGTGGATCAAGCTTAAAGAAGGCAAGCACAACAACCAATGCTGAAACCCCCCCCCCCCCACCATCAAACATTGTCTGCCCAACCTGTCCCCCAGGCCATACCTGTGTGTGGCCCACAGGCTGGCACAGTTGATCAGGACGGAGCCTGTTGGGAATCCTTGCAAGCAGGGGACCAGACACAGAAAGGCAAGCCACACCATTCCAGATTGTGAAGCACAACTGTGAGAGCCAGCCAGAAGAAAGGCTTCTGGCCTGTGTAGGCCCAAAGCTGGCACACTCTTGTTTTAATCTTAAAACAGTGGATCAAGCTTAAAGAAGGCAAGCACAACAACCAATGCTGAACCCCCCCCCCCCCACCATCAAACATTGTCTGCCCAACCTGTCCCCCAGGCCATACCTGTGTGTGGCCCACAGGCTGGCACAGTTGATCAGGACGGAGCCTGTTGGGAATCCTTGCAAGCAGGGGACCAGACACAGAAAGGCAAGCCACACCATTCCAGATTGTGAAGCACAACTGTGAGAGCCAGCCAGAAGAAAGGCTTCTGGCCTGTGTAGGCCCAAAGCTGGCACACTCTTGTTTTAATCTTAAAACAGTGGATCAAGCTTAAAGAAGGCAAGCACAACAACCAATGCTGAAACCCCCCCCCCCCCCACCATCAAAGATTGTCTGCCCAACCTGTCCCCCAGGCCATACCTGTGTGTGGCCCACAGGCTGGCACAGTTGATCAGGACGGAGCCTGTTGGGAATCCTTGCTAGCAGGGGACCAGACACAGAAAGGCAAGCCACACCATTCCAGATTGTGAAGCACAACTGTGAGTGCCAGGCCAGCAACCAAAAAGGGTTACCTTGGCCAAAGCAGCATACCTGTGTGTGGCCCACAGGCTGGCACAGTTGATCAGGACGGAGCCTGTTGGGAATCCTTGCTAGCAGGGGACCAGACACAGAAAAGCAAGCCACACCATTCCAGATTGTGGAGCACAACTGTGAGAGCCAGCCAGAAGAAAGGCTTCTGGCCTGTGTAGGCCCAAAGCTGGCACACTCTTGTTTTAATCTTAAAACAGTGGATCAAGCTTAAAGAAGGCAAGCACAACAACCAATGCTGAAACCCCCCCCCCCACCATCAAACATTGTCTGCCCAACCTGTCCCCCAGGCCATACCTGTGTGTGGCCCACAGGCTGGCACAGTTGATCAGGACGGAGCCTGTTGGGAATCCTTGCAAGCAGGGGACCAGACACAGAAAGGCAAGCCACACCATTCCAGATTGTGAAGCACAACTGTGAGAGCCAGCCAGAAGAAAGGCTTCTGGCCTGTGTAGGCCCAAAGCTGGCACACTCTTGTTTTAATCTTAAAACAGTGGATCAAGCTTAAAGAAGGCAAGCACAACAACCAATGCTGAAACCCCCACCCCACGATCAAACATTGTCTGCCCAACCTGTCCCCCAGGCCATACCTGTGTGTGGCCCACAGGCTGGCACAGTTGATCAGGACGGAGCCTGTTGGGAATCCTTGCTAGCAGGGGACCAGACACAGAAAGGCAAGCCACACCATTCCAGATTGTGAAGCACAACTGTGAGAGCCAGCCAGAAGAAAGGCTTCTGGCCTGTGTAGGCCCAAAGCTGGCACACTCTTGTTTTAATCTTAAAACAGTGGATCAAGCTTAAAGAAGGCAAGCACAACAACCAATGCTGAAACCCCCACCCCACGATCAAACATTGTCTGCCCAACCTGTCCCCCAGGCCATACCTGTGTGTGGCCCACAGGCTGGCACAGTTGATCAGGACGGAGCCTGTTGGGAATCCTTGCAAGCAGGGGACCAGACACAGAAAAGCAAGCCACACCATTCCAGATTGTGGAGCACAACTGTGAGAGCCAGCCAGAAGAAAGGCTTCTGGCCTGTGTAGGCCCAAAGCTGGCACACTCTTGTTTTAATCTTAAAACAGTGGATCAAGCTTTAAGAAGGCAAGCACAACAACCAATGCTGAAACCCCCACCCCACCATCAAACATTGTCTGCCCAACTTGTCCCCCAGGCCATGCCAAGAATAAACTGCAACACCTTTTTGCAGAGGCAGGCCACAGCAGCACATTGCCCAGCATCAAAAAAATTTACAAAAATTTTAAAAAGGCCTACCAGGTGTCCTCTCAGGATGTCCAGCACAGTTGATCCTCCAGGCAGATGTCCTCCAGGCTCCAGGTGCAGTCTCTCTTCTTCTCCTCTCTCGGTCACAGCTCAGCAGCAGCAGCAACAGAAGTGTTCCAGACAGTCTTGCTCCAAATTTAAATCCCCTGCTGCAGCCTCAGCCAAAGATTTAAATCTATTGGCTGGCATGAGAATGCAGCAGTGGGATTGGTGACTCCTAAAGTCCCCAGTCCCCTGCCTTTCCCCACCCACACTCCAAGAGCCACCCTCCTCCTGCTCCCCCTCCCCTACCTGTTAGTTTTGGCGGGAATCTCTGCTGCTTTGCAAATGCAAAGTGCAATGCAATGCTTGCACCTTGCATTTGCAAGGCAAAGCAGGATTCCCTATCCTCCTTTGCAAGAGGGGTGGGGGGTGACAGAAGGAGTGAGTGATTCACTCCTTCTCCCCCCCTCCCCTCTTCTAAGAGCCTGCAGGAAGCCTTTGCTTCCAGCAGGATTTTGCTAGCCGCTTGCTAAGGCAAACGGCTAGCAAAATCAAAATGGCGATTCTCGAATGCCGAAAGAATGCCGAAAGAATCCCGAAACGTTTCGGGTTTTTCTTTCGGCAATCCCGAAACGTTTCGGCATTCCCCGAAACGTTTCGGGATTCTTGAAGAATGCCGAAACACTTTTGTTTCGGCATTCTTTCGGCATTCTGAATGCCGAAACGCACATCCCTAGTTACTAGTCTAACCCTCCTTGTCAGATTCTGGACTAGAACTGCTTCAACAGTTCTGACAGCACCAATGGTTACCAATCACAGAGAGGGGGGGGCAACTTGTTAATTATTATCCCTTTAGGCAGTTTTTTTAACCCTTTCCCTTCTACTCTCTGGGTGCTGCACTTAGTACTTTTCATTTAAAAGTCTATTCGTCACAGGAGATTATAAATGAAATAAATAAATAAATCTGGATGCACAAGTCCCTTCCTCCATCTACTTTCATTTTCAGGTGTTGGCAGATGTAAACGTTATATAACCTTTTTCCCACCAAAATTGAGCTTTCAGGGTACATAATTATTATTTATTTTAAAAACAGTAGTACATATTGGAGTAAACAGCTTCCAGATTATTTTTTAAAATTAGCAGGAAGCAAAGGCTTAAGAAATTGGATAGAATTCAAACTGGAGGTCACTTGGGATTTAACTGATAGGCATTCAATATAACTCTATTGCTTGTTTAGCAAACAACAGCAAAAATGTGTGACTAAATTAATAAGTGTGTGCTTTGGGAGCAGGCTATAAATATATTTTTCTAATGAATAGCAAACTACCCTTGTGAAATCAACCTCTGAGTGCTCTTCACACTTTGTACAGGCTCCTTACCTACCTTGAACAAAAATCATTTGTTTGGTTTTTTTTTTTCAAAGGATGCCTACAAAAACCTTCTTCCTAAAAAAATAAAGCTCAGTGCATTTGTACAACATGTACAAAGGACACAGGAGCTCTGGTAGAACTGCAGATAATGACCTTGAAGAGAAAGGATAGAAAGGGAGACCAGCTTGGGCTTTGCGTGAAGAAATTCATTACCAACATCTCCAGTTAAAAGGGCTTTTAGCAAAGGCTTCTGGGAAAACTCCAATGCCAGCCAGAACAGTAAACATCTCATGGACTGTTGGTTGACAGAGGGCCAAGCTACAAGTGAGGAATGACACTTGAAGGGCAAGTGGATCGAGTGGAGGGCAAGTGAACAGGGAGAAATACATGTGAGGGCCAAGCTACAATTGACGAATGACACTTGAAGGGCAAGTGGATTGAGTGGAGGGCAAGTGAACAGGGAGGAACACACTTGCCATTCAAGTGTCATTCGTCACATGTAGCTTGGCCCTCAGTATAACATCTTGAGTTATTTTTTTTAAAAAATCTAATTTTAAGTTATTCTTCTCTATTAGCATTATGTTACTTTTATACTCTAAATTTTTATACTTCTGCTTTTTTTTTGCTGTTGGGCCTAAGATGCCTTTTTTCTGTTGTTTTTAATTGATTAAAAGGCTTTCTGGATGGTGAAACTTTAAAAAAATCCATTCTTGACTATTTCAAATGCCCCATGTAACTAAGCTTAGGCACTAAACGATGTTATGACTCCAAAGGAAAACAGTTAATTAATTAATAAGTATTTTAAAAGGAGCAAGGGTAATAGTGCAAAGGGTGGGGGGGGATGGTTCTTCCACAAAAGAAGAATTGAACAAAGTGAAAGATTTATGTAAATTAATTGGAGTTATGGCTCTCTGGAAATCTTTTGATGAATAAAAGCCAATGTAATGTGCTTTAATCTATGATTCAACATATAGAACAGGGTATTGTAGTGATTTGGTGTCTATAACTTATCTGTTGGTTTAATATTATCCTGCATTGTCTTACTTGCACGTTTCAGGCTATGGATGACATGACATGGCAGACAGGTCCCTGGACCATTGCCACAAGTAGTCCAGGCTCTTGGTTAAATGGTTTTATTCAGAAACCAAATCATTTCCATATATATGTCCATAGGATTACTCAGAAGCAAAGTAAGCATTTAAGCAGTAAGAGCAAGATTGACAGGAATAGTAACTCTTGGGGAAACCCTTCCTCTTATCACACGTGGTTGCTCCTTCCCCCCTCCCAACAGTTAACAGGATTTGTGGCCCGAATTTGCCCTGAGAACATCTCGCATAGCTGTACTATCAAGTTGAGACACTGAGAGCGGGACCACAAATGACTCCTGACACAGGTTGGACACTAGTCAGCTTCCCTCAAGTTTTGATGGGAAATGT
Organism: Eublepharis macularius; assembly: GCF_028583425.1. NCBI lineage: Eukaryota > Metazoa > Chordata > Lepidosauria > Squamata > Eublepharidae > Eublepharis > Eublepharis macularius. The sequence continues at coordinate 7,483,899 of NC_072792.1, forward strand.
AGGCATCCTGGTCTTGCAGCTTGACTCTCTGACTGCTGTCCAATGGACTTTTCAACTGTCACTTGTCCAACATTCTGCCAAGCTGCCTACATTTCCCATCAAAACTTGAGGGAAGCAGACAAGTGTCCAACCCGTGTCAGGCGTCACTTGCGGTCCCGCTCTGAGAAAGCAAGAGATCAAAGTTGAGACATAGCAGTGCATGGGAGTGAGCAGTCTACAAGGTCATCATGAACACTGAAAGTTTCTGCAGTCCATTAGATAAGCACCTGCACGAAGTCTGTGAAAGAAACAGTTATAGCATTGGCAATAGGACATCAAGTTACAGTATGAAACATTAGTTCAGTATTAGCAGTGGCATGGATGGGACTCAGACATGACAGCACGGATCTATATTCTTATGAATTTACAGTGATTTATTATAATATATATATATAATTTACAATTTTTTAAAGTTGTGAATAGGTTCGCATGATGCTCTGTCGTTTTGATTTTCCTCCCTGTCGCAAACTAGAAAAAGTTCTCCACTGTAAATCAATAGAACTTAAAAAGATCCTTTTGCTCCATTGTATTTTTGGAAACTGAGGCTGCAATTCTAGGGACACTTTCCTGGGAGTAAATAACATGACATGAATAACATGGCATTTACTTCTGAGTAGACCAGCCAAGGATTACACCCAATGAAGTGGATCCAACAATCCTCCAAGGAACCTTAGACTCTTGAGTGGATTACTTTGCTGGAAGAAGAGCCACTAAATTTGGAAGAAGGTTCATTGGACTAGAAGAAAGCTTCAAACATGACTCAGTGGAGTGGTTAGGATGGGATAAGATCCATCGCTGTTTCCCTTCTCCAATGAAGTTATACCTTCCAGCCTTCCTTCCTAAAAACAGCCTATTTCTTTTACATTTCGATTTTTAAAATTGTGATCTGATTAAATTGAATCAAATTGATCAGTGTGATTTACCCTGGTTTTAACCAGCTTTTACAGCGGCTGCTCTATTTTGTCTTTGCACATGAAGACCGGCCTCTTCCCCTTCCCTTCAGCTGGGACAGACAATCTCTTCCATTTTCCCACAGACACTTAAGAGAACTACCAAATAGCCATGAGCGGAACTACAAGTGACAAAAGGCACAGTCTGGACACTTGCCAGCTTCCCTCAAGTTTTGATGGGAAATGTAGGCATCCTGGTCTTGTAGCTTGGCTCTCCGACTGCTGTCCAATGGACTTTTCAACTGTCACTTGTCCAACATTCCGCCAAGCTGCCTACATTTCCCATCAAAACTTGAGGGAAGCTGACAAGTGTCCAACCTGTGCCTTTTGTCACTTGTGGTTCCGCTCCATCTCTGGTCCAATAAGAAACCACCAGCCACGCGTTCTGAACCCAACAAGTCCATCAACATTCAATACAAAACTACTGCAGATCACATGGGATGCTTGGTGTGAGGCCCTGGAGGAATGCACCACCACAGGAACAAATTGCAAAAGACAGAGATAAAGACAGGGTAGGAACAGGAAAATAAAACCAAAAGAGAAACACAGATGCTTCTAAAGGGGTAGAATTACAAAAGGAATAGCCCCTGCTTGAATTTCAAGATACAGTCTTACAAGCTTGATAGCGATTTCTCTGTCTTGGGGTACAAAAGAACCAAACCAAGGCACCGTGGTTTGGATCCTGAGGTAAAGCTCATTAACGTGTGCCATTTCTGTCAGAAGGATGGGACTTACTTGCCTTTTTACTTCTCTGGCAGCCTGAGGCGGTCCCTTGTGGATAGGAGATGAATTCTTTTGTGTTCACGTCGCAAACCTACTTTGTAGTTATCTGGAAAAGTTACAAAAACTCCTAGTGTTAAGTTTGTGGAGAAGCATTTCGTTGAAGGCAAGAAAAATGTTTCATTCTTCACTGGGTGCTACGGAGCATATTCCCAGATCTTTGGGCTGAAACGTTTAAGTTATGCAAGAGGATTTGCACTGAAAACACAAGCAGAGTATCAGAAATCCACACATTGACACATTTTTACCTTAATAAACCAATTAAGTCTTCTGGAAAAATAATAAATGCATTAAACTATTCAATTTAATTTAGCCAAGTGGTGAACATAGATAATGAAAACAAACTAGAGGGAAATTTTGAATCTAGATCATGCAAATGCCTGCAGCTAATTAAACCATTTCAATGTTCATTTCTGTTCTGGTGACATATGACAGTATGTTTGTCTTAGGTATCATTTCCCCCCAGTAAAGACAATGGCCCTGATGCAGCTCTGTTTGGAAATTGTTGCCCACATGGGGATGGTGATATAGATCTCGGCATGAATCACACTCAGCCCCCTCCCCAAATTCAATAGGGGTTGAATGAGCATTGTGATGCACATCTGGCGCAATTATGTACATGGATCATGGTAACAAAGGAAAAACACCAATGAGTCACATCTTCAAACAGTAAAATAGCATTCAGTAATCATCATATAATGATTGGTGATGGGCAAGCTCCCCACTGAGTTGCTTTGTAATGGGCTTACTCATTTGACGTCTTTTTGGAAATTGAGGTGGGAAGCATTGGAAACTGCATTTTCCATTCCCCCAGCATTAATAGGCACCAGTGGAAGCATCATGGCCTTCAGGATTAGGCCTTTGCCATTACTGCCACCCAAAAGAAGATGTGTCCCAACAACAGTATGAGATGTGCTTCACGAAGGTGAGATTTGGAGCAAGGAGAACCAGCGAAGGAGAGGGCTGACCCCAGCCAAGCCCATGACGAGCTGGAGGAAACTATAGACAGAGTAATAGACTCGGGGTTTTCTGGCTAGTTCGTCTCTGAACCTCCCCCGTTCTGAATTCCATCACCAACACAGCGCATCGTACCAGTGTCCAGTTCTGCACATTTCCAAAGACATTCTTAAAATTTGAGTCCAGTGGCACCTTAAGAGACCAAGAAGATTTTCAGGGTATAAGCTTTTGAGAGTTAGAGCTTCCTTCTTCAGACAAGAAGAAAGGAAAGCTTACAGCCTGAAAAATCTTGTTGGCCTTTAAGGTGCCAGAGGACACAAATCCTGCTGTTCTACTGCAGACAACATAGCTACCTACCTTATACTAAAGTCTTTCTTATGCACTGAAGTCAAGGAATTATATCAGACCCTGAGCAGCCTGACCCCTGAGCAGCCCCCGCTGAGCAGCCTGACCCCTGAGCAGCCTGACCCTTGAGCAGCCTGACCCTGAGCAGCCCCAGCTGAGCAGCCTGACCCCTGAGCAGCCTGACCCTGAGAAGCCCCAGCATATCCAAGATTTCTTGAGGGTATTGCAACATTTAAGACCATTGCCTGTGATCCCATAACAAACTTATTTTTTCCCATTTCTTATAAACAAAACTAATCTATTCAGACATTTTGTATCAGGAAATATGCATATCTAAACATTTTTGTACATATGTTTCAGCAGGTTCTTTTTTTCATGTGTTAGTCCATGTCAGCTCTAGTGAGAAACATAAAGAAGTGGCGCATACGCACATCAAGCGTAAGTCTATTTTAGAGCAAACTGTGGACACAAAACAGAACTCTGACAATTCCGTCAAACAATCTATTTCTAAGGCATGATGGCAGGCTGAGTCCTCTAGGACCCATTGAGGGAAAGGCTGTACAATACAAGCTTTAAACAAGCTTCTGGAAACTTCTCACCCCCCCCCCTCCCCAGCCAAATACATCCCTCCCCTTTCTTATGGTCCTCTTCTCCTTATGGTGACAGGCTGCCAGGTCCAGGTCCAGGTCCAGGTCCAGAAGTGAGGTTTCAAAGGACTTTTCATCATAACCAGAAAAGCTGAGAAATGTAAAGGACAAAGATGAGACAGACAGAAAATGGTATGGCTTGGATAGCTTTCTGTATCATGGTGAGACCAACTCTTGCGCTTCATGGCTTCTTTTGCCTCAGACAAAAGGTTTCCAGTTGTGGAGTCCTAAAAAACAGTATTTGGGGGCTTGTCTTCTTTGTTCTTTCAGAGCTACATTTTTTTTAGTAATGTTATCCTGGAGTTACATGGCTGGACATCCCAACATGTTTTTAAGTCCTCAAAAGCTGATGACAAGGGTGATAGCAGATGTGAATTGAGCTACACTGCATTGAGAGAATCTTTTCCCTCTCTTTCTGTAGGGTCACAGCTCTGACCCATACTGAAACTTCTTCTAGTAACAAAAATGTGTCCTTTGTCCATCTCTAACTTAGAACTCAGTTGAAAATAAACACGGATGAAATATAAGCAAAAGTGCACATAAAGAGAAATGGAAATGCTGGTGAAGGAAACAATGGCTCAAAATATGAAGTGGAAGAATATGCACTACATCCTTTCCAATCCTCTTAAATTCATAGGACAGCTCCCTGGACCACAAGGGAACCAGAGAATCCCCCTCAATGACTTCATTTCAGTTCCGGAATTCTCTTTTTTTGAAGCAAACCAAAGTCGAAGTCTAGGAATTAGGGTTGCCATGTCCCCTTACCCTCCCTCTTGGAGGATGGATCAGGCACTCACCTTCTCCAACGCATCGCCTGCGCACTCCCAGTGGCATTATGCAGGGCTTAGGAGCGCTCCCATGCTTTGCAGCAGGCCAGTTTGGGTCCCAAATGGGCCTGATTTTGTTTGTTTGGGTCCCAAATCGGCCCACTGTGAAGCATGAGAACGCCAATCTGAGAGTGTGCCCAGGGGCCTGTTTCCTCCCCTTTCCTCCCCTGCTTATTGGCAGGGGGTGGAGGGTGGGAACAAGGGATCCCCAGCCCCCACTGGAGGACCAGCTATCTCTACTAGGGAGGCTCAAGAAACTGTATAAGTCAAGTTCAAAAACCTTCTGGTATGTTTCCAGAGATCAACCTGGGGATAAAATCCAAAGGGTCTTAAATGGAGCCAATTCACCATCTGATCCAAGTTCACTCTGAGCAGGTGCATCATAACTATTCTTGGAAGTATTTTCCTTTTTCTTGTCTGCTTATTCAGTCCATTGCCAAGCATAGGCATTTATTTTGATTGTCCATGGTACTGTCTGCAGTTTCCCATGACACATCACAACTGTTGTGATATGAACATAAGAAAAGCTCTGCCGGATTAGACCAGTGGCCCATCAAGTCCAGCATCCACAGTGACCAACCAGTTGCCCTGGAAAATCAACAAACACAGCATTAGGGCTTTTTTTAAGCAGGAACATGGTGGAACAGAGTTCCGGCACCTCTAAAAAATGGTCACATGGCCGTTGGCCCCGCCCCTGATCTCCAGACAGAGAGATCTGGAGATCAGGGGGCGGGGCCAACGGCCATGTGACCATTTTCGCTGAGGGCAGTTTAAACTTTAAAAAACTCCCCCCACCACCGTTCCAGCTGACCCAAAGTGACGGTCATTGTGCGGTCTTGAGTTCCACCACTGAGTTCCACCACCTCTTTTCCCAGAAAAAAGCCCTGCACAGCATGCAAGCCAGTAGTTTACTGCCTCTAAATATGGATATCATTAACAAAAACCCTTTGGGTTACTAGTGCCAACAAGATAAGTAGCACTGTTTGCAAAGAGATGGAGGCTGCTGAGGGCAAAGAAGAAGAAGAAAGAAAATTGAACTTGGGAATATTGGTCATTTTCTACATCCCTGTGCAACTTCCCCAGGTGCCTTTCCTCCACTCCCTAACAGAAATCTCTTTTACTGTGAACAGGAGTGAGTGGGTATCTTTGACTAGATTTACAGCCCAATCCTGAACTGAGTTACACCCCTCTGGGACCATGGAAGTCAATGGGCTTGGAAGGATGTAACGCTGCTTAAGACAGCACTTGCAGGGATTCAACCCTTCAGGAAATGGTTCAATGAAACTAGAATAACATTTTTATCAGAGATTTCATTGGTCCATGAAACCGTGGGAGTAAAGTGACATACCACTTTGCAGCATTGCCTGCCTAGTTGTGAGAACACAGCTTAAATGAGTTCTGTCCTATCTCAGGGAAATTGAAAAAATCCAGCAGAAAATAGGTACATCTTTTGCTTTCAATTGTCTCTGTGAGTATGAATAGCTGAAAGAGAGTTGAACGGGTTCATAGATGAGACTTACTTTCTGAACCTCTCAGCCTTTTTACACTTTTGATTTGTCAAGAAGGAGTCTGATTGCATTTGGGAATGGCTTCTTGATAATTAGCTTATGTCAATCAAGTTCCAGTACAGAGTGAAACTCTCCATCTATAAATTCTCAAGATGCCTAACTCCCTCAAGACTGAAGAGGTGGTATTATTTAGTTGGGTGGGTTACATAAAGCTCAGTTCATGCAAAGAAAAAAAATCTGCTTTTGTATTTTTATAATATATTTAGCTTTTTATAAATGAAATCTAAACCTTTAGGAACTGAGATCCCTCTCTTTAAAATATTATTCACTGTTATGTTACAGTTATAGATGGGAATCTGAATGCAGCCAGCATTCATACATTCAGTTACTTCAGAACTCCTTGCCCATTTAATAAGAATTCTGGAAGACTGCCAGAAAGACAGCTTTCTGTGGCAAATGGTAGATTTCTTTTCTCTTTTTGAGGGGAGAGAGAGAGAGAGAGAAGAGGACTGGGAAAAAGGAAAAATATCCCCAGGTGGCTGTGCTGTTTCATCACTGGTGAGCAAATAGAGCTCTCTACCTCTGGATTATAAGAAACCATCTACCTTTGGGTTATAACAAAGCTGTATAGATCATAGTCTGAGGTGCACTTATCTAGTTGCCTCCCTGTTGACAAAAGAAACACTGCCACTACAACAAGAAGTTTGCACTCTAAGACTACTATAAGCTTTAAAGTTCCTTTTGCTATTAAGACCTCAGATTGTAGCCTCACAAAGCGGTCTGGACTCAGACATCATGTGAATTCATAATAATCCTTCGTTATTAATAGTTTAAGAAAATTACGGAAAGTGTGTATCTAAGAGCTTTGGCTTTGCTGCCACCTCTTGATTGTTTTGGAAGGCATCAAAAATGAAATATCATAAATTCTCAGATGTCAAGGTCTAAATCCCTGGCAAACTATCTAGGAAATATCATCAAATCTTGATAATGTTCAGTGCTAGCCAATATATACTGCTACATACTAAATATGTCAGGTATCAATCAATGCCATTGTGCCAACACTTATTTTTGATTAAGGGAGGACATTACAAACCAGAAGCAAAAATTATGTCTTCTTGCTCTCATTCTGAATGGGTGACTATATTTGCTCTGTTCAGCTTCTTCTGAAATTTGGTGAGAAAAGCCAGTGCATAGGGTGAGAATGAAGATAAGAATGAAGTTCTCAAGAAGGTATTCCTTCTTTTCCTGGCTTTGGCTCATTTGCATTATAGATTCATTATTATAAGAATTGTATACATACAGCATAATCTTGGATGAAGACATCTGTTGATTCCACTCGTACTTTATTGCACGTTAGATTATTTCAATAACTCAAAAAAAAGAGGCAGTGCGCCATAGTGATTAGAGTGTTGGACTAGGATCTGGGACCCCCAGGATCATGCCCCCCTCTGCCATGGATGTTCTCTGACTGACGTTGGGCCAGTCACACACCCTCAGCATAACAAACCTCACAGGGTTGTTGTGAGAGAAAATGGAGGAGAGGAGAACGGTGTAAGCTGCTTTAGGTCCCCATTGGGTATTATTTATTTACTAGTAACAAAGCCCGTTGTGGGAAAAACTACAAAGGACTGTAGAAAGGGGAGAGTCGGCAGGCAGGCACTGCCTCTTCCCTCATTACTGATCCTGGCCAGGTGAAGGTGGGGGGAGGGCATTGCCACCTCCTCTGCTCCTGATGCCAGCCGAGTTAAGGGGGGGGCGGACATTGTCTCCTACTCTGTGCCTGATTCCATCTTGGTGAAGGGGAGTGGGCATTGCTGCTCCATGTTTGATCCTGACGGGGTGAAGGGGGAGCAGGCATTGCCACCTGCTCCACATGTAATTCCCACAGATTGAAGGGGAGTGGGCATTGCCACCTGTTCTGCTCCTGATCCAGGCTGGGTGGGGGAGGAGGGCATTGCCACTTCCTCCATACCTGATCCTAGCCAGGTGAAGGGGGGCGGGCATTGCCACCTGCTACACTCCTGATCCTGGATGGTTGAAGGGATGCTCTTCACCTGATTTCATCTGGGTGAAGGAGGGTAGGCATTGCTGCCGGCTCCATGTCTAATTCCAATGGAGTGAGGGGGGGTGCAAACATTTTCCACCTGCTCCACTCCTGATCCCAGCTGTGCAAAGGGGGGGGGGTCTGGCATTGCCACCTGCTCCTCTTCTGATCCCAGCTTGGTGAAGGTGGGGCCAGGTATTGCAACCTGCTACATTCCTGATCCCAGTTGGGTGAAAGTGAGGGGCAGGCATTGCCACCTGCTCTGCTGTTGATCTCAGCTGGGTGAAGGTGGGGGGCAGGCTTTGCCACCTGCTTCGCTCCTGATCCCAGCCGGGTGAAGGCAGCTAGCAGACATTGCCACCTTTCTGATTCCAGGTAAGAGAAAGCAGGGTGCAGGTATTGCCATCTGCTCCATGTCTGATTCTGGCCTGCGCTTCCCACTGCAGCATGCTCTTGGAGGGATGGGCTGCCTCTTCTGGGCTTCCCTCCATGGCAGCGCCCTCTGGAAGTACTCCAGGGTAGGAAGTGAATTGTCTCAAACACAGTTAGCCTTTTATATAGTAGGATTTGTTATTTATGTCATTTATAGTCCACCTTTATCACTGAGACTCAAGGCAGATTATATAGTGTGAGATTAGTACAACTAGTATCAAGGACTTTTCCATACAGTATCAAGGACATTTCCATAAACAATGCCATAGGGTAAATAAACACAAATTTACAAGATAGAGCATTAGCAAGGATCCAGTACGGGGTTGAAGAAATGCTGAAACAGAACATAATCAATTCTAGGACTGACATTAATAACAACAACAACAACAACAACATTCAATTTATATATCGCCCTTCAGGACAACTTAACGCCCACTCAGAGCAGTTTACAAAGTATGCCATTATTACCCCACAACAAAACACCCTGTGAGGTGGGTGGGGCTGAGAGAGCTCCAGAGAGCTGTGACTAACCCAAGGTCACCCAGCTGGCTTCAAGTGGAGGAGTGGGGAATCAAACCTGGCTGTCCAGATTAGAGTCCCGTACTCTTAACCACTACACCAAACTGACAACATGAAGCACAGGTAGTACATAGGAGTACATATTTAAAGCAACAGATAATATGTAAGGTAACATAGTGCTGAAATCTATGGTCCCTAACTCATTAACAAAGCATCTGAGACCCCTCCCTACAATACCGCCCTACTTTCTGAGTAAAAAGCCTTTTTGAATAATTTGGTTTTGCATTGTTTGCAGAAAGCCAGGAGAGTGGGACAGGCCATTTCACAGGGCAGGGGCCACCACAGAGAAAGTCCTTGTACAGGCTGCTGTTGATTTTGCCCATGTGCAGGCTGACACCTGCAGGAAACCCTGTTCAGATGAGCAAAGCTGCCATGGAGGGACGTAGGGAGGGAGGCAGTCCTGTGCTGCCTTAACTTGTTTTTCTACTAGTAGCACTGGATCCAGTATAACTCCTAGGCTCTTAATTGAGTCTGCAAGGGTCAAATGAACTCCATTGCAAGTGGAGAGTACAATGTCCTTCAAAATCTCTGTCTTCCCAAAAATCATCAGTCTTGTCTGGGTTCAATTTCAATTTGTTGTTTTTCAACCATTTCACCACGGCTGTCAGGCAGCGATCTAAGATTTCTACTGCATCCTGTGGGGACCTGGATAGCGAGATATAGAGTTGGGTGTCGTCTGCAGATTGATGACATCCAACTCCATAGCTGCGAATGAGTTCTCCTAAGGGTTTTACATAGAGGTTGAATAACATGGGAGATAGGATTGCACTCTGCAGAATCCCACAAGATAGTTCCCATTCTGGAGACAGCTGATCTCCGATGGCAACCCTTTGAGTTTGTTCCATGAGAAATTATTTAAACCAGTCCAGGGAACATTTTTGATGCCCACTTCTGTTTCTAAACCCCTCAACAGGATGGCATGGTCTCCTATGTCAAATGCTGCAGATAGATCCAGGAGGAGCAATAAGGAGGCGTGCCTTTTGTCTATATGCAGATGGAGATCATCCACTAATGTTTCTAGTGCTGTCTCTGTCCCATGCCCTGGTCTAAATCCAGACTGGAAAAGGTCTAGAGCAATAGTGTTTTCCAAGAAAATCTAGTAGAAAAGGAAGGTATAAATAAAGTTTTAAAAAATGATATATTGAATATTTCATAATATGCATTCAATTATTTGATGTATTTGTTTGTTAAAAGGCAGATTACTAAGCAATTAAAATTATGTTGTAAGGTGACAGTCCTAATTTTATCCCGTATTTTATGTGGAGCAGTTATAAATGCAAATATTTTTGTAGTAGGCTCCTGTCAGGTTCTGCCATGGGCGCCGCTATGCCAGACGCCGGCATGCCTGACTGCTTGGGAAGCTGTCAGGGACCATGCAGGTTCTCGATCTATGGAAGGAGGGGGTATACATCACCCTCATTCCCTCTCAGTCCACTTGCAGGCCTGCTCAACCTGACAGAGTCCTGGCTACCTCCTCTTACTTCCAGTTTTTCAAAGCCTCCGCCCTCCTTGCCTCCTCCAGGCTCGCTCTTTCACCTGTTCTTCATCTCCCTTGACCTTACTCCTTCCATCTCCATCTCCATCTCCATCTCCATCTCCATCTCCCGCTCCCGCTCCCGCTCCCGCTCCCGCTCCCGCTCCCGCTCCACCACGGTCCTCCACACTACCCACCCCACTCCGTGGGTGGACTTCCCTTATATCCCTTCATCAATTCCTGGCTCCACCTGCCAGCCATGCCTTCCAGCACTCTAGCCACGGCCCTGGCTGTCTTAGGCAGCCACACCTGGGGTTGCCCTGCTGGCTGCTCAAGGCAGCTACATCTGTGCCTTCTTTGCTGGCTGCCAGCTTTCTTTGCTGATCGCCTCAGGCAGCCCCACCAGTAGTTGCTTTGCTCCCAGCCTTACCTAGCCCTTGTTAATCCCTTCTAGCCTGCCTGCAGGTTGGGGTGTGGTCCTGTCCTGCCTTTTCTCCACTGCTGGTAAGGTTGCTGGCTGTCTTGCTGATGGATGGCTGTCACTGCTTCCTGTGCCTTCTCCCTCTGGTCTGGTCCCCTCCTGGTTGTCCTTACTCTCCCTGCCTGGGCTCCTAGTCTCCCACTGGAGGATGGGGCTAGCTGGCTTCCACCTGCCCCGTCTGACCCTCTGTGGCTTAGGTGCTTCCTTTCCCCCCTCTGTTGACGGCACATTCAGGACCTGGGTGTCTGTTGGGGCGACTGGGTAGCTGTCCCCTGGCTGCCTCCCATCCTCTTCCCTCCAGTAAGTCCTGGGGCTGAACCTCTGACCCCGGATAGCTCAATTTGAGATTCCAGTCCATTGCATTCACTTGTTATTCTGAAGCATAGAGAAAGCAGCTATATGGAAATAATAACAAATTGCTTCTAAATTATCTTAGGATACAGTACTTGTCCATGGAATTGCATGAGAAAAACTATTCCATATCAGCATATTGAACTAGAGTGCAGTGTATACTCATAAACTAACTTCATAATTCACCTTGATGGAAGGAGTAGTTCTAGAAGTTCATTCTGTGAGGCACATAGAATTGCTTCCTCGACTGAAGTGAATGGGGAAGTCTATGAAGGTAATGTGGTGGTGAGAGTGCCCTCAAGTCATAGCTGATTTATGGTGAACCCCCGCCCCCAGCAGGGTTTGCATGGCAAGAGACTAACAGAGATTGTTTGCTATTGCCTGCCTTTGCAACCCTGGTCTTTGTTAGAGGTCTCCTATCCAGTTACTAACCAAGGTTGACCCTGCTTAGCTTCTGGGATCTGATGAGATCAGGCTCACCTGGGCTAGTGTGGCCTCTATATTCCAGTTGGCTGGTTGGAGTTGAATTATGTATTTGATGACCTCAATATTCTGAGTTTTGCTAAATCTGTGATATAGTTCTACTTCCATTCTTTCAAGAGAATGGCCATGATCCAGCCAAAGCAAGGTCCATTGATTCTAAACAGAGAGACAATTACACAAGCGCTCAACTTACCTATAGAAATTGATGGGATTTAAATATGTCTCAGTTTGCTTAGATCATGCCCAATTTATTTTAAATACACAAATTAGATGACAAACAACCAATGACACGGAAAAATGGATTATACTAATTCAAATTAAACTAACAGCCTAGTCCCATGCAAGTTTGCTCAAAAGCCAAATCTACTGGGTTCAGTGGAACTTGTTCCCAAGTACATTTACTTGAAAGTAAACCCCAGTAAAATCAATGGCAGTAACTTTCCAGTAAACAATTGTTAGGATCAGATTGCAAGTGAATCCCATTAAGCTAACGTGTCATTACTACCAACTAAATATATTTCGTCAGGCTGTAAATCAAACTGAATCAAGAACAATTGAGCTATTGTGCATTAAGGAGAAAGTTCCCCAAATACTTTTGGAATTAAAGTGAAAGAATGTTCAGATTTTTTTAGTGAGTAGAAAAGCAGCCCATCAATGAGATATACTGATTTGTAGTAAAGTAACACAAAGTTTACATTGAGTTCAATGAAAATTCATGAGATGCAATGCGCCATTTTGAATCCAGCACCTGGCCATCAGGATTTTTGTGGCACTGCAGTGAGGTGACATTCTGTGACATAAGGCCATCTGTGGAGCCCCAGCATACTAGCCTATCACCAGATGATGATTTCCTTCCCATCACGCACATTTCAGGTGTCAGAGTCCCCAGACACCAGGGAATAGGAACAGCATGACAGCCAGTGCTGGTTGCCAAGCTGTTATAAAGGCAGTGTCATCCTGATAAAACAGAGGTGCTTTCAGAGTCCAAGCATCCCTTATTCTGTCACCACTTGTCGTTGTGAGGATTTGGGGAAACAGCAATATGGAAACAGGACAGGAGTAATTTGGAAATATCTCGGGATGTGGAGCACTTATTCATGACCTCATGTGTGAGAAAATGTTCCCATCTCAGGCAGGGTTTCAGTATTGAGGGCAATTTCTCCTCTCTGAAAATATAATCACATGAACATATTGAAATCCAAATGCACAGTGAGTCCAATTTAAAATATCACCTCAGGAAAAGTTGATATATGGAGAGGGTTTTATAATGTATATTTGAATAAAACCTGCTTGCTATGTATGAGCATACATGTATATATTTAGAATATTTGACTTGCTTTGCAATGCAGATTCTCCAAGTGAGTTACAAAATAAAAATAAAACATTATAATCCATAATACAGTTACAATTTAAAATCAACTGGTTCCTTACATACTGACGTAGATATATAGATATAAGCATACACATACACATAGGATTATTGAATCTTTAACATCGGTCTGTGTGTGTCTGTGTACTCATATATCTGTGTGGGGGAGGCGGATGAACACACATTGAACTGATACAAACATTAAAGATGGAATAATCATATTTAATCCCACAGTCAAAGGTCACAAGTTACCAAATGTTTGACACAAGCTAATTTGTTTCCTTTTCTGCTCAAATAATCTGTGCAATAGAGAAAAATCAGTAGTGCTTTTAATTGCCTAAAGTAGATGAAGCTTTGTTGTAGGCTTGTAGCAACAGCAGTGTCTACCCTGCTGGTCCAAATTCCGCTGCTGCCGTGAGCTCAATAGGTGGCCTTGAGCAAGCCATTCCTCCCAGCCCCACCTCATGAGCTGCATTGTGGGGATTATAACAACACCGACTTTTCCACCACTCTGAGTGGGGCACTCATTTGTCTAGAAGAGTGGTATATAAACACAGTTATTATTTATTTATCCCAGTACTGTCAATCTTAACTGACAATTCTTCAGGATATCACTTTGGGATGAGCAGAAACTTCTGAGGAAATTTTGCCAGTCTTATTAAAATTCTTTTGGCTTCCCATGAAACATCTCGGGTGCAGACATTCAAAAGGATCCCCACCCCTTCTGTTTTAAATGTATGTCATGGGTACAATTCAGTATTCAAGCAACGATGTACGGAACCTCTCTGAGGTACTTTGCCAGCCTTTTTTCTAATCAGGAGGACCCAAGAAGCCCACATGTGAACCTGTTCAGAGAGAACGCATTAAAAATATCCCATATATCTGCTATGAAATCTAGTTAAGCAATTAACAGAAGCGGTCCACGTTAAGGTTTCAGGGCAGTTTACACAGTCCTCGTGTAGCGCCGCTAGGTGCGCAATGTGACGTGGCCCTCCCTGCTCTCGCAGCCTATCTGATGTCATAATCACATCAGCAGGTATGTTACAGCTGGGGAAAGATACCAGGCCCTACTTTTTCAGAGGGCATTTGGGTGTAGACAGAAGCTGACCTGCTTTATAACTAGGGATTGTTACCTTTTAAGATTGGTTGTTTTTATTGTTTTCAGCATACCTCTTTGTAAGGCACTTTGGACCTCTTGCATATAAATATTTTAAATAAATAAATAAACCACAAAGTGGTACACTGGATTCCGATGACTCTTCTCCCTTAAGAAAGGGAACTGTATACAAATTAATGTGTACACCTAACAAGAAGACTTTCTTTGTTCTGTTTGGCATATCCTCAGTAACTGTTATTAATGGCCCTCCTCCCCATCCTTTGTGTTAGGTGTGTGTTTATTGAATTGTGTTTTTTACTATTTTAAATTTAATTTTTTAAAATATGTTGGGGTTTTTTAATTGTTTAAATTCACCACCTTGGGGACCCTATTTGAGTAGAAAAGAGGCATGCAATTGTTTTAAACAAATAAATACATACGTTATGCCATATGCACCATGGTGGGTTCCACATATCTATCCCCACAACTTGGCAGCAATTGCCCCATGAACACACTATGTCCTCGAAGTGTTAAGGTCCACAAAGTATCAGGAGACATGAGCCATTGGCTAGAGCAGACTTTCTAGTCCATATCTACTTAGTTGTCCAAGAAAATCACTAAATAAATCTTTCTCTCTGCTTCTAAATAAATGGGAACCATAGTCCAATTTACAAAAAAATTACTGTTTGCAAAAAATGGAAACAAACAAACAAAAAACCCCAGTAGAACCACAAGAAACCATTTTTGTGGCGGCTTCACGTAAACTGCTTCAACTGGCAGCAGCATTGCAAATCTGCAGAAGGGAGCTTGTGTCTTCATCGTATTTACTAAATAGAAAAATGGAGAAAGGGGACTTTTCTTTTAATCCTGTAAATGTTGTTCTGGTTTTGAAATATTGTGTTATGGACTTGGCCAAACAAGCAAATTAAACTTTCCATTATTGTCTTTGTAATATTGTCATCCCATTATTCCAATTTATTGGTATGCTGACAGAATACTATGTTAAAAAAATAAAGACAAGTCCTTTCCCTGGGGAATTCACCATCTACATTTCAATAATGGGGAAGGGAAGGGAGGGGAAGGGAAGGGATAAGACAGAAGCAATTGGGTGGATTTATGCTTTACCTTAGCTGGGGAACGAGTATTAGAGACCTGTTCCAAAGTGGTTCAGGTGAAAGATCTGAAGCGGGGGAAGGGGGGGCTTGTCCCCCAGGATTCTGGGAGGCAGTTTTAAGCAAGAGATCAGCAAGGACGAAGGAGCAGATCACTACTACCTGCAGCCAGGAAGTATTAAGGCTGGATGATTGTGGAAATTTAGCAAAGGAGGGCCCCCCCCCTACAAGTCTGAATTCACTGCCCTGCCAGGCCACTTTTTTTTTCTTTGTTCGATTAGGCTGTAGTCATCCAGTTCTTTAGTTTCACACAATGTTTTCATATTTCCTTGGATGCCTTTCAGGCATGAGAGTGAGAAATACATTTTAAAACACGCCTTTTCCTCCTGAGCAAGTTCACGGGTGATCCTGTTTTCTTTCTTCTCCTACCTGATCCCCAAATCTTCCAATGCACCTTTCAGTTGCAGCATTAGTGGCATGAACTTATTTATTTTTATTTATTTTATTTATGTCGTTTATAGTCCGCCTTTCTCACTGAGACTAAAGGCAGATTACACAGTGTGAGATTAGTATGGTCAGTATCAAGGACATTTCCATAAACAATGCCATAGGGTAAATAAATACAACTTTACAGTGTTTCAGTGCAGATATAGGGAGGGCCACAGTAGCAAGTTACTCATCAGACCTATAAAAATGCTTTCAAATGTGTGCAGAAGAACAATGCATGCACAACTCTGTATCTGCTGGCTTGTGTGTGTGTGTGTGTGATTGGGAACTCTGACACATAAGGCAGCCCTAAGTGCAGTTAGGTGTACGTATATAAGACATCGGCCCCACTGAATGGCTATGCCTAGGTTAGGACAACTGCAACAACAACAACATTCAATATATATACCACCCTTCAGGACAACTTAACACCCACTCAGAGTGGTTTACAAACTATGTCGTTATTATCCCCATAACAATCACCCTGTGCAGTGGGTGGGGCTGAGAGAGCTCTGAGAGAGCTGAGACTGACTGAAGGTAACCCAGCTGGCTTCAAGCGGAGGAGTGGGGAATCAAACCTGGCTCTCCAGATTAGAGTCCCAGAACTTTTAACCACTACACCAAACTGGCTCTCCACAGTTGCCACACAACGCTCCCCCTCCCACGTACATTCATTCTCCCTGAAAGGCTCTGAGAAAGGTCCTTGAGTTTGTGCTGGTCCATGCATATCGCGAAAGATGCAGTTTGTGAATGAGACCCCAAAATACGTGCATTCCCAGTTACGTGGTGCTGCAAGAAATGCCTGCTCATGCAACAGCCGTATTTTGTAGTCTGTGTTCTTTGCTTGCTTGGTAAATTTTTGGAATAATAGGGAAAAGGGCGAGGCAAATCTTATTCTTAAAGCCTGTCAGATGTTGAAGTCTGCCAGATCGGAGGCAAGAACTGACAAGCGCATCAGTCATTGACACAAAACAGCTGCCAGGCCTCTTTATATGCAAGTCATTCCACGCAATATCAAAACAGAGAGCATATAATACTCGTACCAGCACTTCTTGTCGAATTAATGCCCAGGTGAGATCTCTCAAAATACCACGGCTGTATCAGTGCGAAAACAAGGAGCAGTAAAGCATCATACTCATTAGGACCCAATTTGCCATAGCAGCAGCCAAGTGCTTCAGTTTACTCCCAGTGGCTCTGTGGAGGGAAGACTGGGGAATAAAGAGACTTAAATTAAATTCATAGTACTGCGCACACTTGGAATTCAATATTGACAGCTCTAATTACACACCTTTTTCCATCACACATTCATTAAGTCAAAGCAAAGGAGGCCAGAACAGCAGGAGTAAAGCGGAAACAAACGCCGCCGTATTCCACAGTGACTGACCTTCCCGCCTTCATTTGCAATACGTTGCACATCACAGCCCTCACTTACTTGTCATTAAGTAAAGAAAAAGTGGGGGGGGGGGCGCGAGGCTGCCATTATCCAATGTATAGGCTGGAAATGTACTAAAAAGAGAGGGAGAAAAGGAACAAGACCTGATTAAAATGCCCAAATGCACACCTTGGAAGACCCATTTAAGTCCTCAATATTTTCAAGATTAGGCCTCATGCTCGCACCCAGAAAACAAACGGCAAAGGTTACCTACCCAGCATTGCTTTGTCTGGTGTAGGCATGCCGTCTGCGTACTTCGGGGGAACATTCTCCTGCAGCTTAGTTTTACACCCACCCTTTTCTCTGGAGCTGATAGGAGGGCAGAAATGGCGTTGCATGATGTGTCCCCCCAAAGCAATGTCAGTGCATCAGCCGATATATGTTGATGTCATGCCTGGGTTTTTGACCAGAAGACCCAGGTGTCTCACCCTGGCTCAAGAGCCTCCTAGGAACCAACTCATAGGGCTGAATTATACAGAGAGAAAAAGATTTGCTGTGTCTTCAAAGACAGCTAGTCCTGTAGGGGTAAATGTCCATAAACTCAGCTCCTCAAGGGGAGAGGAAATCTGTACAGGCAGTTAGCGAGGGATGTGTGGATTTCCATTTTTCCCTTCTTGCTAAGCTGTTTCCTTGTTTGGTTGTTGTGGGTTTTCCGGGCTGTATTGCCGTGGTCTTGGCATTGTAGTGCCACACTGTGACACTGAGAGATCTCTGTCTTTTGGTGCTACACCTCTGAAGATGCCAGCCACAGCTGCTGGCGAAACGTCAGGAACTACAATGCCAAGACCACGGCAATACAGCCCGGAAAACCCACAACAACCATCATTCTCCGGCCGTGAAAGCCTTCGACAATACATGTTTCCTTGTTTGTCCCAGAATGCAACTTGCAGGTTTACTTCTTGCTTCTTCTCTCTTTCTTCCTGGTACCCCTGTAGCTAGAACATTTAACTTCCTAAGTAGTGTAACTTAACAAAATAAAAGCTCCAGTTTTCTCTTCAGCTCCAAAACACCTTCAGCGCCTTTCTTTATGAACAAAGTAAAACAACCCTTTCAACAATTTGTACTGATTCCAACTTTCAAAATACACCAATTCCAAAAAGACGCCCCCCCCCCATCAGTGTAAAGCACTGTCTCTGGGGCAGAGACCCAAGCAAGCCCTGACTCAGAGGGAGGCCACCTTCAGTGACCGTGGGCCAAAGTGGCGACACTCTTGACGGCACCTTTAAGGTGAAGCCTGCTGCTCTGTAGCTTGACAGGGCCCACTCCTTTAATGACCTGCTAGGAGACCTGATAGGGGCAAGAAAACAAGGAGATGGGGCAGGAGGATGTGAGGGAGGCAGCAGTTTCCCACAGGAATTGCTCAGATCCCATAGGAGTTCCAGAGACAAAGAGGACACACTCTGGTTCTTGCAGATGGAAGGAGCAGGGTTAGGAGAGAGGTGCAGAACAAAAGTGAAGGAAAGCGCCTTACCGGAGGCCTGTGAACAGGCACACACAGAGCCCTCTGCGGGAAAGGATCAGCCAGATACAGTCAGGTCTTGTACAATCTGCTCCGCTGGAATCCATCAGTCTGCATTTGTGTCTAGGGGTCTCAGGCTGTACAGGCCTACAGATAGCTGACCCCCAAATCTATGTTCCATGAAGACTCAATCTCGGTGGAATTAAATGCTCAGCTTGGAAAGGGGTGACTTTCCCTACGGCTGGCACCAACGCAGGCAAGGATGTGGATCAGGCCTCCTTTACTTTTCCGTGCAACATCCTTTGCAGCAGCTGTTCTGGCCTGCTCTGATTGTGGCATTTATTTCTCCTCCTCCGTGGTTACCTTCATTATGGACCACATTCTCTCCACTGGTACTTTATTGCTCAGGATGCCACAGGCAATTTAGCTAAATCAATCGGATATTCTGAAGGGGGGGGGGGCACCACATTTAAAAAAAAAAAAACTGGTCAGCCCCCTCTTCAGCTCTTCTGAAGATGATTTCTCTGCTGCTCTTCCTGTTCCTTGAGAGTGACATACATCTAGTCTGACAAGGGACACTCGAACAATATCCATCGTTTGCATGCCAAAGTAGATTGTCTTGACTTCTGTTTTCATTTCTTTTCTTAGGCACAACATGCATCTGTAGGGAAATGTATGCCCATTAAGACCCAGCCTGATATTTGCTTCGCTTGCAGAAAAAAATACTTGTTTTTAAATAGTATGTTAGGTTCCTGAATGTTATTTGTATAACATTCCAATAATATACCTACAATCTACAGAACTCTTGTCTTGATAGCTTCAGTCCAATGTAGCACTGGATCTTCATCTTATAAGGTATCTTACAACAGGTTGCTACAACATGGGTTGGATCCAGACTAGAGATGGGCACGATCCAAAAAAAATTAACGATCCATCTGATCGTGGATCGGGGCCGGCAACGATCCCAAATAAATGATCCACACTGATCATCTCCCGTTCCCTATCCGTGGATCGTGGATTGTGGAGGCAAAAGCGGAGGGGCGCCCCGCTGTTCCCAGCGATACAGGAACGGTGGGTGATGCCAGCGGCATCTGTGTTTGCGTTTGGCCGTCTGTGTTTGGCCGTCAGAGCTGCCTATCAGGGTTTGCAGGGATGAGATTGGAGTACCCATGGCTACAGAACACCCCCTTCCCCCTCCCTCCCCTGGGTGTCTTCTCCCAACTTGTGACTGCTTTACTGCTCCGTGGTTGGAAGGAAGCCCTGCTGATCAAGGAAAGCTGGGCTTCCATTCGGATTTCCAGGGTGACAGAAGGAGGGCAAACACAGCTCAGGCATTCCCCTGGCTCCGTTGCCAGGGGAATAGATTGCTGGCGCCTGAGTGTCTGGATCCCCAATCCCAGCCTGATCACCCCAATCCAGGCCCCTCCCAATCGCTGGATCATTCGCCATGGACGATCACGATCCGCTGGGGCACGATCATGCGATCGCCATTATCGTGGGGTTTTTTTTTATCGTAATGCGCATCATGCCCATCTCTAATCCAGACTCAATTTTCCATTAGCAGAAAAGAATCCCACCCCCCTTTATATTAAATCGAGGCTGCCTGAAACTGGCAGGAATTGCCCTGGCCACTCTAAAAGGGAGTAGCCCACTTGGTGGATCCATTTATGGAATATGTTTATAAAAGATTTTTTGTCTCAAGTTGCTAGAGCTCCCTCATAGCCTGGTTGTGAATAACTGACTCAGACAATAACCGAGTCTCCCAGCAAGGCCAAACATCTCCCACTCCTCAGCATAACTCAATTAAGAGGTTGAGAGAACCATCACACCTCCGCTCAGTCTTTGTTAAACCAGTCCAAGCTGGTACTCTGGGCAAGTAACCTAATCACTCCCACTTTAGGGATCTGCCACGGCATATAGCATATAGCAAACCTTAGCATATAAGCATATAGTATAACCCCAGCATAGCAGACTAAAGCACATAGCACGTTGATATTTGGAATTCCTTCTCCCCCTAAAACTTCTACTCCCCTAAAATTTGAAATCTGCCAATAAGAACCCAAACTCCAGCCCCTTCAGTTTTCGATCCCACCCATGACCTGGTCTTGCTGAATCCACTGAACCTTCCTACCCTGGAGGTCATCCCTCGCATGTCATAGTTCACTTTCTAGATCCAAGCCTGCTCCTCTAACCCTATAGCTGGTTCACCTTCTGGACCTTCACTCTTTGGCTGAAATCCTCGAGCTTTCCCCTCTTTAAACCCTGGAACTTCATCCCCAGACCTGCTTTCCATCACCTTCCCCCGGACTCTGACCAATCTTTTCTCTCCGGGCTCAGACTCGTATGCTTCTCCCTCACCCCTTCATTTCCCCAAAGCACAACGGGTTTGCACTGGGGAGAGGAAGCAGTGGGGAGAGGTTGTGTAGCTCAGTGGCTGCAGCTGTGGCAGTTTCCTGTCTGTCTGTATGCTGAAACTTC
Organism: Eublepharis macularius; assembly: GCF_028583425.1. Taxonomy (NCBI): domain Eukaryota; kingdom Metazoa; phylum Chordata; class Lepidosauria; order Squamata; family Eublepharidae; genus Eublepharis; species Eublepharis macularius. The sequence goes on from NC_072792.1 coordinate 7,505,228, forward strand.
TAGCCAGTCCCCTCTTTCCAGGTTTTCAAACAGCTCATAGGCAGGTAGGCTTAAGTAAAGGTTTTGCATTTGTTTACTGTACTGTCTCGTTATGTTATTCTTGCCTTTCCATTTTTTCCATTCTGTATTTTGTTAGGAGAATAAATATCTGTTTAATGTAAGAGATATTTTCTCCCTCATTCTTTTGGAGTGCTGCCTCAAACTGGGACCCTGGTATACCAGGCAAAATACCCAGAATTAACTGCTCAGGTGATAATTGTTGTGACTTACACATGTAAAGGATATCTTGCACGGTATAGCCCCTGCTTGTGAACCAACCCTATATACAGAGAGAAACTGTCACTCATATTTTGCATGTAGAACCTACTGTTAGAATGATCTTAAGAAGCATGTAGGGTCGCCAGCCTCCAGGTGGGGCCTTGAGATCACCTAGAATTACAACTGATCTCCAAATAACAGAGATCGGTTTCCCTGGAGAAAATGGCTGCTTTGGAGGATGAACTCTATGACATTATAACCTGCTGAGTTCCAGCCCCTCCCTAAACTCTGCCCTTCCCAGGCTCAACCCCCAAATATCCACGTATTTCTTAAAGAAAGGTAAACCTGAATGTTAGATGAACCCCCTAAAATATTATACACCCCCCCTTTTACTAGACTTAACTGTATACTTGTATACCAATGTAACACAACCTCCTCTTATATTTACCTGTGGGGGGGAATCATGATTAGAATAAATGTAAATGCTAATACTGTTTTTAGTACACTCTAATTCTTAGAAAAGAGTCCAGTATCACCTTTAAGACGAACCAACTTTGCTGTAGCATAAGCTTTTGAGAATCACAGTTCTCTTCGTCAGATGCATGTTGATTCCTGAATGCATGTTGATGCATCTGACGGAGAGACCTGTGATTCTCGAAAGCTTATGCTACAGCAAAGTTGGTTAGTCTTAAAGGTGCTACTGGACTCTTTTATATTTTGCCACTACAGACTAACACGGCTAACTCCTCTGGATCTGTAACTCTTAGGCGGGCTTTAATTTATGTTCGCTATTGTTCAGAGCTTGTTGAATGTGACTTTTGTATTTTCCCTGCCTTGTCCTATGTTTCTTCTCTGTCTGTAAGTGAAGCACCCTGAAAATTCTGTCTGCCACAGTTTGCTCATCCTTCTTGCAATCCTGCCATTGCAGTAAACACTATTGAATGCTACTCTGCATAGATGAGATGGGTTTATTTCTCTAGTACTGCTAGGGTGGTGGTGGGGGATTATAGTACAGCTTGTTTCCATATGGATACCATTGGGAAGCCAGATAATAAGCCTCTGGGGCTTCAAACCAAACTAGAGTTGCCACTGGATTCTCCTTAACTGAAATGTGAGGCACATTTGGAAGAATCTGCTGAGGCAAACCTTCCATATGAATTTCGAAGGTGCTTAAAGAATTACATTGACTCCCAGTTAGTCTTTTTAGGCACAAATTGAAGTGACCTTCAGGTCATGGCAACCAGAGAACCTGGTTCAGCATAGGGCCTGTTCATCTGCGCTGGGAGCCAGACCAACATTTTGGAGTCTGCTTCTAATCAATGCCATTTTGATCAAAGAGGAATTTGAAGAGAGGAGGGGCGGGAAGGGTGAGGGTCTGCAAAATTTCAGGATTTCACTCTGTAGATGCTCAGAGGCAGGCAACGGACTTCCCAAGCCCCCCTGTCCTGCTAACATAAAACAACTACAAGGGTTGACAACGTTACAAAAGAGTGCCTTGATCTGTCTTCAAAGAGACATGAAAGGGAAAAAAGAGTAAAAAGAATCAATGGCAAAATCTAAAAAAGCAAATTTTTGAAAAGAAATTCCCCTTCCCGTAACAACACTACATTTGTAGGGAATACAGTTCTAGAAGACAAAAGAGAAACAAGAAAGGCACCGGGGGAAGGGGTTATGATGTGGAGACATGGGGAGAAAGGTTCCAGTACTAACCAGAAGTGGCAATCAGTAGCTCTACGAATTGTCAGAAATTCTATGATAAACTCAATAGTTTTAGCATAGAGTTTCTAGTGATTCCTAGAGCTATCTACTACCACTTCTAGATTATATCTGGAAGTGACAAGATGGCAGGTGTTACAGGAATTTTTAAAATAGTGCTCGGCTGCCAATTATAAATTTCTCTACTACCACTTACCCAAATATATTCCAAGACACAGTGATACAAAGAAATATGAGTTTCATTGTCTTTCAAATAAAGTCCAGGTGCATATTGCCTCTTTCTGGCTCATATGCACAGGGAAAAGTTACATCAGAGAACCTTATATACCTTAGCACTAATTATTTACAGAATAAAAGATCAAAAAGGTTAATACAAGCATCTCTTCAGAATTACATTTCCCTTTCAGTTAGGTCACAAGGTCTACAGGAAACCAACTCACACTGATCGGTACTTACACAAAAACTCCAATCACCACCCCCGACAGAAAAGAGGCATAATGAAAACATTAGTGGATCGTGCAAGATGGATATGTGAGCCGCACTTTCTCAATGAGGAAATTAATCATCTAAACCACGCAGTTCAGGCGAATGGCTACTCCAGAAATGAAATCCGAAGAGCAATCAAACCCAGGATGAATCAAACAACCAAGGAAAAACAAACTCCTACAGGAAAAGTGTTTTTGCCATATATCAAAGGAATTACTGATCAGATGGGAAAGCTTATGAAAAAGCATAACCTCCAAGCGGTATTCAGACCCACCCGAAAAATACAACAGATGCTACGATCAGCAAAAGACAGTAGAAACCCCCTCACCTCTGCAGGAGTATACCGTATACCCTGCAGCTGTGGACAAGTTTACATCGGGACCACAAAGTGTAGCATCCAGACAAGAATAAAAGAACATGAAAGACACTGCAGACTTGGACAACCGGAAAAATCAGCAGTGGCTGAACATAGCCTAACTCAAACAGGGCACAGTATCTTATTCCAGGACACCAAAATACTGGACAACACTTCCAACTACTTTGTCAGACTGCACAGGGAAGCCATTGAAATTCACAAGCATAAGGAAAACTTCAACAGGAAAGAAGAAACCTTAAGAATGAACAGAGCATGGTTTCCAGTTCTGAAAAACACCAGGCTAACAAAACACTCCACACCCGACAATAGCCCTGCAGAGAAGATTAGCACATCAAGCACCAATCCATATGCAAAAGAACCTCCTCAGGATATAGTGAAGCCTCCCGCCGTTAGCATTCCACACCCTGGGAAACTCTTACAGGATGACTCAGCTCAGTCCCACCTCTCCTGAGTAGATATAAATGACCTGCCACATCTTTTCCACACTGTGACACTGAGAGATCTCTATCTTTTGGTGCTACACCTCTGAAGATGCCAGCCACAGCTGCTGGCGAAACGTCAGGAACTACAATGCCAAGACCACGGCAATACAGCCCGGAAAACCCACAACAACCAGGATAGACCCAGTTTGGTGTAGTGGTTAAGAGCGTGAGACTCTAATCTGGAGAACTGGGTTTGATTCCCCACTCTTCCACTTGAAGCCAGCTGGGTGACCTTGGGTCAGTCACAGCTTCTTAGAGCTCTCTCAGCCCTACCTACCTCACAACCGTTGTTGTTGAGGGGATAATGACATACTTTGTAAACTGCTCTGAGTGGGTGTTAAGTTGTCTTGAAGGGTGGTTCACTCACCCTGGGTCTGCCCCTGAAGAGAGGACATTGAGGGAGACCAGGGTCAAATAAAGGGAGACAATCTTTTATCAGACCGGCCCAGGGCAGGGAAAGGGAAAGGCTGGAGTGCTCTCACAGTGTCGGTGGAGAGCAGAATGGATTGAGAGAGAAGGACCAGGATGCAACAGAGCCTCCCTCCTATCTGTATCCTGAGGTTCATCTGGGGCCTGGACTTGTGAAAAGGGGCGTTGGAGGCCACTGCAGCTCAGACACTGACCTTGCTGGAGAACAGTCTGACCCCTGGACCCATTAAGATATTTCTGCCTCTGTCTTTAACATCACAGAGATAAGCTTTAGACCTAAGGAAAGAGGATTGTGCTTATACTTATTTGATTTCCCTGTGTTCAGGTTCTGCAGTCTTTGGCTGTACAACTGCACACTTTGCTATCCATTATTTGCTTCTATATTTAAAAACGATTCTTTCTTTTTATGAAACTGGAGTTATTTGGTCTTTGCCGCCATGGAATCCTTTCGCCCACATGTATCAGTGTATAAGAGAGAAGCGGGAGAGCCCGCCTAATCGAGAATATTTCTTTCATACGAGATTTCCAAAGGTTTGCCATACCTCCCAAGAGGCTGGCATAAGGAGTAGATTCTGATTTTGAACAATCTGACTGCAAGCTGTCAGGCAGCAACCTTTCTTGCGGTCTGCTGGTTCAGGGGAGAGTAAACCTTATTTGTGAAAGGGAATGAGTGGAATAAAGCAGGAGAGGTGAACTTCTCCTTGTGGTCTAGCAGTTTGAGGCCTGGGCTTGCTATGTAAATCTTTCATTCCCTGTGGTGAAAACAGGGTCTGTGGGGTTATTTACCACAGACGGTAACTCAGGAAGTCTCACCCCTTCGAACTTCTTTCAGTTTTAATTTGAAAGCCACAAATATAGTAAGCCACAGCCCAGACTGAGGTTGTACAACTGTGAAGCATCTGAATTAGTCTCTTCCTGTGGAAGGCTTCCTCTAATGGCAGGTGACGACCATCAGAACCAACCTATAGAACTGAACCCAGCCAACGTTGGTGTTTGGATCCCATAAAGCAATCTCAGAGTTGCGCTCTGCCAGGTGCACTGCCCACGTGTTATGGAAGAGATTCTGGTGGCAGTCATGGACAAGGAATAACATCTAAATTATCCACAGTCTACAAATGTGCAGTTATATCAGACTAGACTTCTGCTAGCCCTGAGATTTGTTGATAGGGTTGCCCGATGGCCTTCCCAAAAATACTGGATGGAGGGGCCTGCAACTTACCTTGCATGCGCAAAGCACATGCACACGCCTGGGCTCAACTGAAAGTGACACCATCACTGGCATGTAGGAGGCCTGGAGGGCAGCTTCTCCCGCATGCTGGGATGCTGGGTGGGACAGCCAGCCACTTCCTGGGCACATAGTGAGGAGGGCTCGCTGGCCACTTCCTGGGCACACAGAGACTGGCAGCTAGGTGGCCACTTCCTGAGTGAGCAGTGGGGATGCTCAGCAAGCAGCTGGCCAATTCCTGGCTGCACATGAGGGTGCTCCAGCTGGCCGGCTGCTTCCCGGGCATGCACAGTGGCGGGGTCAGGTGGCGGGCAACTTCCCAGGTGTGGACTGAGGAGGCTCTGCTGGCAGGCAGCTTACTGAGCATGCAGGAAGGAGGCCCAGTGGGCCAGCAGGCCGTTATCCAGGCACCCACAAAACTGGTATACATACAACCAGTATTTTAATCCCCTTTCTCCTGGACACTGAGAAAAAACCAAACTGTCTGGGAGAAAGCTGGACACCTGGCAACCCGATTTGTTGAATCAGAGGCAGTAACTAGTTATTTTATAGATAAGGAGATATACGTGGATTTTTTTAAATGTTTCCTACTTTGCTGAGTTTTGGGCAAGAATGCTTCCAGCTACCCTTCGATGCCATTCTGAAGCTGAAAAAGGTAGAATTTGGTTTTCAAAGGGCTTGGTTGCATTTTCCCTTCGTGCTACTTGCAAGGTGGCCGGCCGTGGTGTTCAAGTAACTTTGTTTTATGTTTCTCCTCCAGGCTTTATTTTTCCAGACGTTTGAGTGTGCAGGTTGTGATTACATCAACGTCATCTCCAAAAGCCATTTCCCTTTTTAAATATGCAAAATTTCCCTGTGATTAGTAAACATCTGTTATCAGGTTCTCTGTAGAATATTTTTATATCATGCTGGAAAGAATGAGCTTAATCACTTCCTATGACTAAGACGGAGAGGCAGAGACATTTGGAAATGGTTTCTTTATTGATAGCTATTACTGCTGTTTGGGATAATGCTGTTTGATGTTATTTCAGAGCATGCATATTCATTGTTGGTTTTATAATGCTGACCCCCCCCCTTTTAAAAAATAAACACATTTTACATATTCCGATTTAATGGTAAAGAAACATAATCAAATGTTTTAATCCATTTAATATTAGTTGCCGGTACTCTGTTACAACTACAGAATAATTCTACCAGATGTGAAGGGGAAAAAATGCTTTTGAATTCATCCCTGATAGGAATATTCCCCAGAATATGTTACCCTGATTAGAGTTGTCCACACGGCAGAACAGTAATAAATGAATAAATTTTTTCCATTTTTGTTAGTGTATCGCACATTGGAAAGGAGGCAGAGTATTCACTGGATTTGCATTCAGATATATTTTACCGTCACAGATGTAGCATATAAGTATGGAGTGCAATACTAACTGAATAATCTCACAAAATGTGGATTGTATATGTATCCACACAGATACACAACACAGGAATTTGCAGTAGCTCTTTGGAAAGTTGCTGAACGGAGCAAGTACAGGATAGAGCATGTGACATTCACCCAACCTACCACACGCCCAACATTTTTCTAAGGACCAAAATGCAGATTATGGACTGGGGGTGATCCAGTTATGGATTTATTTTCAGTAGTTCAAGTTTCGTTCATTGCAGTCCTAAGACTGTAATAAGCATACAAATTAATCAAGCAGGGATACAATTTAAAAAAAAAAAAGATCGACTTTAAGAACTTTTAAAATACAATTCCCATAATTTAAAAATGGATGCACAAAATTTAGTAACTTGATGTGTAATCCTAAATTTTTTACCAGATAAAACCCAGTGGAGCCTTGTGTTAATAAGATGGTTGTATAACTGGGGATCACGCCAAGCAATGGGGTAATGAATCTGAGATGAACCTCCCTACAAAATGAACAACTGAAAACATGTTCAACAGATTCGACCTCACCTGGGGAGCATGAGCACAATCTTTATAGGTAGGGGGTTTTATTGTGTTTGTTTTCAGTAAAAGTGTTGGAATTTTGACAAGTGTCCTATGCTTAGTCATGAAAGAGTTAAATTGTTGTTCTGTTTGTTTAGTCAGATCGCTAGTTAGCATAGGACCACTTAGGCTTCGAGAGAAGTTCCCGCCAGAGAAAGTGGGTGTCTTTAGTCTTAATGAGAGAATCCAGGAATGTCTATTGGATGAGCCAGTTTATTGGGGGGCAATTAGCTAGCAACCAGGGTTCCCGCGAACTGTGAGCTCCTGCGCTACGGCGCAGGAATTGTCACAACTCAGCGCAGAGCTGAGAAGCCTCAGCGCATGGAAGGCGCTGGGCGCTGGAGGAGGAGCCACAGCAGGAGCCTGTGCAGCCTTTCCAAAGCCCCTTGCTGAGCTCTGGAGGAGGCACCACAGCAGGTACCCATGCGTCCTTTCCCCAGCCCCCCGCCAGGCTTGGGGGAAAGAGCCGCGGAAGGCACCCACACATCCTTTCCCCAGCCCCTCGCAAGGCGCTGGAGGAGGCACTGCTTCAGGCGCCCGCTCGGCCTTTCCTTGGCCCCTCACTGGGCTCTGGAAGAGGAGACGTGGCAGGCACCCGCACAGCCTTTCAACAGCCCATCACCGGGCTCTGTGGGAAGAGCTGCAGCAGGCACCGGTGTGGCCTTTCCCCAGCCCCTTGCTGGGCTCTGGAGGAGGCACCGCAGCAGCCGCGTGCACGGCCTTTCTCCAGCCCCGCACCAGGCTTGGGGGGAAAGAGCCATGGCAGGCACCCAGGCAGCCTCTCCCCAGCCCATCGGCAGGGTCTGGAGGAGGCACTGCAGCAGGCACCCGCGGCCTTTCCCCGGCCCCTCGCCAGGCTCTAGGGGAAGAGCCAAGGCAGGCACCCGCGCAGCCTTTCCCAGGCCCGTTGCCAGGCTCTGGGGGAAGAGCTGTGGCAGGCACCTGCGTGGCCTTTCCCCGACCCCTCGTTGGGCTCTGGAGGAGGTGCTGCAGCAGCCACCAACATGGCCTTTCCCCGGCCCCTCAGAGGAAAGAGCTGCGGCAGGCATCCGAGCGGCCTCACCCAGGCCCATTGCCAGGTGTGGAAGAGGAGCCACGGTGGGCATCCCCAAGGCCTTTCGCCAGCCCGCCAAGCATCCTCTCTGGCCCAGTGCTGGAGGAAAAGGCGGCAGCGGCAGGCACCCATGCTATTTCTCACCAGCCCACCGAGCAGCCTCTCTCGCCCAACGTGGGTGCTGGAGGAGGAGGATATGGCGGTGGTGTTTCACACTCCTAGGGTTGCCAGCTCCAGGTAGGGAAATACTCTTTTTGTGTGTGTGTGTAAATTCATGATTAAGGAAATCTATTTTACATGCACAGAGAACATTGACTCCCTAGTCACAAGGACTTGCATGGCCAGGAAAATTCATGACAGAGCTAGGGTCTGAGTCTGGGAATTTTACACGTGCTGGTAAGACAGGCTGTCCTCTCGTTAAATTACTCCATGGGGAGTGGGGAGCTGCGGCCTCAGTTTTACCAGTATTTTTGTACATCAATGGCATTCTGCTTATATCTTCAGGGGAGAATAGATCATTGCAATACAGTGTAATTAAACAGAATGGCAAGCAAGGAGAAGGCAGGACTTCAGTGCTGACTTTACGCTATATGACTTGATTTCATTTCAAAGATTCCATGACCAGAACTCACAAAGAGAAAAGGAAAGAGTTTTAAAGCCATGAAGGCTCCAGGGTGACTAAAGGCCAGTTCTAGGCTGTTCCAATGAGCAGCTCTCAGCTGGAAGCTAAATAGGTGCTCCCCCTGCAACTTCAGCCAGCTTCCTTCTTCTTTCTGCAGACCTGGCCACAGAAGAGACAGGAAATGCCAATCGACAGAGCAGAGGTAGAGGGAGGGATGACTGCCCATCACATTCTGTTTAGGATTTGCTTGTGGGCAAAGAGGAGCCCTTACTGAAGCTCATCTGCCTGATGTTGCCCAAAATGCACAGAAAACTCTGGCAATACACTGATGCACATGGAAAGAAATGGTGTCTGAGCCATTTGCAGGCATGCTTCACAACACCTTTCTATATAAAACATAGAAGGGAATAGCCAGAGAGTGAGTGCACTGCAGGGCTGGATGATGCACAATTATTCTTCTCCATAGATCCAGAGGAGTTAGCCGTGTTAGTCTGTAGCTGCAAAATAGTAAAGAGTCCAGTAGCATCTTTAAGACTAACCAACTTTATTGAGGCATAAGCTTTTGAGAACCACATGCCTAAGTGGGTGTTATCAACATATTGATGGCACCCAATACCAATGCCTCAGACAACCTAAATCAAAAGTCTTTTAATCAAATGGATTCTGGTTTTCGAAAAGGCGCGCTCACAACTTGCAAGTTGCTGCTCACAAATTGGTTTTCTGGCTCACAACACTGCACCGCTTAGAAGGAACATTGCTAGCAACATATACTAAGGTTTTATTGCTCTTTGTTCAGTTGTCTGCTGCCAGTCTACTTCTACTACTTCACTAGACCCTGCAGTCTAAGCTTCTCTCTCTCTAGTACCTAGTTGAGACTATCAAGATGTAGTCAGAAACTGTTTGTTGTTTTTCCTACCAAATGTACCCTTTTAACCCTATTATGAAGTTAGGTATTTTTATAGAGCTAGAATCACAGAAGTCTGTCTACTTATTTCCATTGCGCTATTATCAAACTCTGCAACTCTGCAAACTTATATCTAATTGCTGTGCAACTGCCAAGAAAAAGAAATCACACAGCAGTGTCAAAAGGTGAGGATAGAGGCAAGGTTGCATGCTGACCTGTGCTGTGTTCCCAGACTAACAGTGAAATCCTAAACAGTGTTCCTCCAGCCGAAGCCCATGGCTTTAAACTAGATTATCTCTGCTTAGGATTTCACTGTCAATCATGCATTCATCCCTGCCAGCTGCTTTCGCTCTGCTGGGGAAAAGCACAAGGAAGTGGAAAATTTTGCTGGTGTGTGTGTGTGTGGGGGGGGGATCAGTTCAATACCACCTCCCCCCATCACTGCCTGAGCAAACTGCAGCCCCTCACAACTGTTTTACGATCTGGGCCTCATGAGAAATGTATACTTTTGATAGGTCCAAGAAGTTATGATGAGTCTCAGAGTTTTATCTTGGCTTTCAAATGTATTTGCCTTTAAGCTTGTTTAAAGAGGAGCTTTATTGAAATTTAAATAAGCTTTAGCAGGTTGCAGCTTTGAGTGTAGGAATGGCCAACAGGTATGCCAAGCTGGAATCTTGTGGTTTAAGGAGCAGGTCAGTTAGGGCTGCCAGGTCTCTTGCTCCAACAGGGGACTTACCTTGGTCCCCTGGGGGATAAGTGTCTCTCTGACACCACAGCAGCTCTTATATTGTGATTTTATTGTGTTGGGGCTATGTACTAGGTAAAACCATAGATCTTCAGTGGAATCCTAGAGCATCGCCCTGCTGTAATGATGTCACTTCCAGGTGGATGCCATAAATGATGCTGCAGCATGAAGTAAGGGCAATTAATGTGTCCTCACCCCCTCAAAGTTCTTGCCAGGTGCGAGTTGTGGGCTGGCAACCCTAGATCAATGCTGATTAAGAAAACAGTCAGTCAGAAAAGGCTTAGCACATCTTCCCAGCATCACTTCTCCCTTTGAAGCGGCAAATAAAGGGAGGAGGGAGGGCGGGAAGGAAGACAATTATAAAACAATAAAATTAAAATTAAAAAACAGCAACCGGAAATAGCTAAAAACAGCAGATCCAATTAAACATATTAGCAGTATAAGTAAAGATGGAAGAGTGACATCAAGTAAAACATCAAAGGGAGCATAAATTTTTTTGTCCTGGTGCTGAAAATGTGGTGTTAGTCAAGGAATTAGAGGCGGGGCATTCCATAAAAGAGGAACCTTGTATAGAAAGACAGTACCCATCATGAGTGCCCGCCTCTCTTCAGAACTGGAGGGGACACACATGAGTATCAGGTTCTCTACAGTTCTTAGGTGTACAGTGCTCAGTTAGGATTGTGACTGTGGCATACATGGGGCATGTGTAGAGAAACTCTTATGACAGCATGACACGATATAATCCCACCCCTCCACAACTCAATGGCACAATTCGTCTCCTCATCCCCCCACCCCACACCCGCTGCCCTTCTGAGTAGCATCAGGAACAGGGGGAGGTCATTCGGAGGTCTCCGCTGTGGGAGACCTTGTAAGCCTTGTGGTTCCTCTTCAGTTAAACATCCCATTAGTACAAAATCAGAGATTTTCAACAGGCCTTTGCATAAACAGACGTTTCAGTGAAAGAAGAAGCATGTCACATGGTAGAGACTACCTAGCACATTTAGAACTTGCTTACAGGATCCAAGCGTTTATTGTAATACTCCTTTCAGTGAATGTAGCGAATGGACTGTTCGCAAACGTCTTCATTCTTGTCTGATTCTCTCTTCATCCTACTCTCTTTTATCAACAGCAGGAATCTGTGGGTGTCATGAGAAGTCCTGGCTCCCTCAAGACATGGCTGATTCTCATCCACAGATCATCAGTCAAATGGTGTAGTAAGGGAGATACGACACACCTGGCTCTTTGTTCTTTCCCCCACTTAGGCAAGGTGAATTCCACCTGCTCTCCAGAAGGGAGTCTGCAAATTTTCCATCAGTCCTTTTTTATGACTGCGTCTCCAAACTCTCCTACTTTGCTCGTCTAGAAAATTCTAATATATTTTCTAACTAGATTTCTGTTCAGGGAGTAAAGTCTAATGCCTTTCCTCACAAGATTTGATGCCAACTACTCCGATCTTTTTTCTCTTGTTGATATTTAACAGCGACTGTAGTTTCTGCAAAAATCTGCAGTGTAAGATTTTTCACTCTCTCTCTAAAGGTCAATTTGATCAGCTCATTATTAAAAAACAATGAAGCAACACCACTTACAAGCCGTAGTCATGATGATTCATTGGAAAGTAGGTTGCACTCACGTGCACTTTGCTTACTTTTCTTATTTTCATAAGCTAAATTGTGCATGATGTACCCTTTTCACAATAATATTCCCAGGTGCAAATTAAGATAAAGGTAACTAATTAGGTATATGCCTCTTTTCATGAAAGTAATTAACCATCATTATGTGTTTTCCTAATAATAGCAGAATGTGTGCTTTCATGTGGCATTTCCACAGAACTTTATCACTGTAGGAATAGTTCTGATGAAAAATGAAAAGGAAATAAACAAGTAATCCCGTATTTGAAAACTGCTTTCATACTTACAGAATGCAGACGACGGACTGCAGTGGGGGGGTCCATGCAATGGCTTCCTGAGGTTCTCAGATAGCTGTATCAAATTCTGTCACTTAGTACGTATTTACTAATTATAAGCAGGGCTTTTTTTTCTGGGGAAAGAGGTGGTGGAACTCAGTCGGTTGCCCCCAGAGAAAATGGTCACATGGCTGGTGGCCCCACCCCCTGATCTCCAGACAGAGGGGAGCAGAGAGAGAGAGAGGCAGTCCAGAGACCAAAGCCAGGACAGCCAGTTTGACTTTGAGGGGAGACCTACGTAGAATGCATTATAGTAGTCTAGACTTGAAGTTACCATGGCATAGATCCAGACGTCAAAGTAGGGGCCATCTTCCAGGCTAAATTGAGTTGGTAGAAAGCATCTTTTGCTGCCGCATAAACTTGCTTCTCTAGCAGCAGTGGTGGATCCCCTAGGCTCTTAACGATTCCCACTCTGGAGATAGCTGGTCTACAACAACAACTACCTGAGTCTGTTCCATGAGGAATGACTAAACTAGTCCCAGGTCCATCCCCTGATACCCACTTCTGCCTCTGAACTCCTCAACAAGATGGTGTGGTCTACTCTATCAAAGGCCGTAGATAAACCCAGTAGGAGTGTGCAAGGTTTTTTTTTTCTAATTAAAATATTTCATAAATAGCTCTGAGCCAAATCTACTCTTATTTTTCTATAGACATTTTTGGTGAAAAAATGTGTATCCCTTTTGAGATATTCTTGGCACTCTGTGCAAAAATAATCACTTATTCTTTTACTTTGCTTTTATTTGCCTCCGCTGATATTGTCATACAACCAAACTGGATTGATTATATAGTCTGGTGAGATCATCTTATCTGCCTCATGATCCCTAATTTCTATAAGGAGGAAGAAGCAGCAGAGCCGGAGGGAAAATAATATTGAATGAGACAACAGTAGGAAAATCAAGGACACTGAACAATATTGGAGGTGGGTGGGAAAGAGGCGTCTTAGCCTACAAAACTGGTGCTGCAGACTTATTAACGACCTTGTACTATAGAAATCAGGCTACAAGACTCCTTTAAAAGGCCATTCTTAGCTTTCCAGGTGCTCTATTCCTCCTCCATCAGTTTTAAGTAATAAAATTCAACTTTCCAAATACTGATATCCTATTATATAAAAGGCTAACCATGTTCCCGATAACTCGCTTCTTACCCTGGTGCGCCTCCAGAGGGCGCTGCTGTGGAGGGAAGCTGGGAAGAGGCAACCTGTTCCTCCGGAAAGTACGCTGCGGCAGGAAGCCCAGGCTGGGAGCAGGCGTGGAGCAGGCGGTAATGCCAGCCCCCTGCCTTCACCCAGCTGGGATCAGAAACAGAGCAGGTGGAAAGGCCCACCGCTTGCATCCACCCATATGGGATCAGGAGCAGAGCAAGTGGCAGTGCCCACCCCTGCCTTAACCCACCTGGGATCAGGAGCGGAAACAGTGGCATTGCCCATTCCCTGCCTTCAAACAGCTGGGATCAGGAGTGAAGTATATGGCGATGCCTGCCCCCTGCCTTCAAACAGCTGGGGTCAGGAGTGGAGCAGGTGGCAATACCCGCCCCTGAACTTCACCTAGCTGGGATGAGGTGTGGAGCAGAAGGCAATGACCACCCCTGACTTCACCCAGTTGGGATAAGGAGTGGAGCAGGTGGCAATGCTCTCCACCCGCCCTTTCTCAGCTGGAATCTGCAGCAGAGCAGGTGTCAATGCCCTCCCTCCATCGACTGGGATTAGGAGCAGAGCATGAGGCAATGCCCTCCCTCTGTTCACCAGGCCATGATCAGGCATGGAGCAGGTGGCAGTGCCTGCCCCCGCCTTCTCCCGGCGGGGATCAGGCAGGAGGAGGAGGCAATGCCTGCCCCCTTCACCTGGCAGGGATCAGGAGCAAAGAAAGTGGCAATGCCCATCCCCGATTTCACCCAGAAGGCATCAGGCATGGAGCAGGAGGCATTGCCCACCCCCTTCCCCTGCCGAGGATGAGGTGCAAAGCAGGAGGCAATGCCCACTCACTCTTCACCCAGCCAAAATCAGGCCCCGTGTAGGTATCAATGCCCCCCTCACCTAGATGGGATGAGGCACGGATGGCAATGCCCACCTCCCTGCCCTGCCCTTTCCACCAATGGGCTTTATTACTAGTGTCTTAATGTTTTGTTCATGTGCTGACATGAGGACATGAGGACAATCCCCTGGGTGGAAAGGTGGCACAGAAATCTTTTAAGTTCATAAAATAAACTAGTAACAAAGTCCATTGTGGAAAAAAATACAACGGGCTCTAGAAAGGAGAGGGCAGGCAGACAGGTATTGCCTCCTCCTCCGCTCCTGATCCTGGGCGTGTGAAGGTGGGGGGCAGACATTGTCACCTGCTCCGCTTCTGATCCCAACCGGGTGAAGTGGGACGGCCATTGCCATATGCTCTGCTACTTATCCCAGCAATACTTATCCCACTTGATGCCAGCAGGGAGAAGGGGCAGCAGGCACTGCTCCTGATCCTGGGTGGGTGAAAGGAGGAAGGGCGTTGCCTCCCGCTCCGTGCCGGATCCTGGCCATGTGAAGGTGGGTGGTGGGCATTGCCACCTACTTTGCTCCTGATCCCAGCCAGGTGAAGGTGAGTGGCAAGCATTACCACCTGCTCCACACCTGATCCTGGCCATGTGAAGGGGGCAGGCAATGCCACCTGTTCCATGCCTGATTCTTGGATGTGAACTTTATTATTCTTGCATTGAGTACTGAATTTGGCTAAGTGGAGCACCTTGCACTTTAATTAGTTTAGAGAATCTTCTTAATAATTGTATTCATTAAAGTTTATATCTCCAACTTATATTATATTTCCTGCTCCTGATTCCAGCTGGGTGAACGCAGGGGGAGGCATTGCCATCTTCTCCTCTCCTGATCCCAGCAAGGTAAAGGCGGGGGCGGGCATTGCCACCTGCTTCATTCCTGATCTCAGCCGGGTGAAGAGGGGGTGGGCATTGCCATCTGCTCCGCTGCTAATCCCAGACAGGTGAAGGGGGGCAGGCATTATATTCTGCTCTGTGTCTGATTCTGTCCAAGTGAAGGGGGTAGGCATTGCTGCCTGCTTCACTCCTGATATCAGCCCGGTGAAGGCAGGGGGCAAGCATTGCCACCTGTTCCACACCTGATCTTGGCTGCATGAAGGTTCAACAGGCATTGCCACCTGTTCCGTGTCTCATCCCACCTGCTCCACTCCAGATCCCAGCTGGGTGAAGGGGACAGGCATTGTCTTCTGCTATGCATCTGATTCTGTCTGGGTGAAGGGGGCTGGCATTGCCACTTGCTCTGCTCCTGATTCCACCTGAGTGATGCCAGGGGATGAGCATTGCCACCTGCTCCACTCTTGATCCCAGCTGGATGAAGGGGGTGGCTATTGCTACCTTCTCCTCTCCTGATCCCAGCTTGGTGAAGGTTGGGGTGGGAATTGCCACCTGCTCTTGTTCCTAGCTTGGTGAAGGCTGGGGGAAGGCATTGATGCCTGCTTTGTGCCTGATTCTGCTCTGGGCTTCCCACTGTGGCACACTCTCAGAGGGATGGGGTGCCTCTTCTGGGCTTCCCTCCACAGCACCACCCTCTGTTGGTGCATCAGGGTAGGAAGTGAGTTGTCTGGAATACGGTTAGCTTTTTATATAGTAGGATAATTAAATATGAAAGAGTTCATCATCTGATTGATAGCCATTAGAACATTCTTCTCTTTTTGCAGTTGACAAAAGGAAGGAAGGAAGGAAGAAAGGCTTTTTCTTTTGTAATATTTGTTGCATTTATTTTCTATTCTCTTGCCAGAAAAAAACACCCTAAGCTACTTTGACTGTTGTTGGGAAAAACTAGGAGTATTTAATTTAATTTAATTTATTATATTTATATTCCGCCCTCCCCACTTTCGCAGGCTCAGGGCGGATAACAAATTCAAACATGTTTAAAAACATTTTAAAACATTAAATAATACATTTAAAAACATTTAAAAACATTAAATATAACAATTCATGCTGCATAGTGGTTCATACATGCCTCTGTGTTTGCATAGGGGTGATGGTTTAACCCCCCCTTCACGGGGGGGGGGGGCGGGCACTGCCCGGTGTTAACCATATGCCTGGCGGAATAGCTCTGTCTTACAGGCCCGGCGAAATGCAAGCAAATCTTGCCGGGCCCTTGTCTCACAAGACAGAGCATTCCACCAGGTCGGGGCCAGGACTGAAAAGGCCCTGGCCCTGGTCGACGCCAGGCGGGCCTCCCTAGGGCCAGGGACACTTAAAAGATGTTTTCCGCCAGAGCGGAGAGTCCTCCGGGGCTCATATGGTGAGAGACGGTCCCTCAGATACGTCGGTCCCAGTCCGCGTAGGGCTTTGTAGGTTAACACCAAAACCTTGAACCTGATTCGGTACTCCACTGGCAGCCAATGCAGCTGGCGTAGCACCGGTGTAATATGCTCCCACACCGGTGCTCCAGCAATGACCCGCGCTGCTGCATTCTGTACCAGCTGTAACCGCCGGATCAGGCCCATGGGAAGCCCAGCGTAGAGCGCGTTACAGTAATCCAACCTAGAGGTGACCATTGCTTGGACCACTGTAGTCGTGTCACGGGGAGACAAATAAGGGGCAAGCTGCCTGGCCTGCCGAAGATAATAAAAGGAAGACCTGGCAACTGCAGTGATCTGGTCCTACATCTTCAAGGAGGAATCCAGAATCACCCCCAGGCTCCTAACCCTCGGGGCCAGTGTAAGTGCTGCCCCATCAAGTGTAGGAAGCCAAGGTCCCAAAGCCATCTCCCCCCGACCCACATACAGGACCTCCGTCTTCATGGGATTCAATTTCAGCTGACTTTGTCTCAACCAACCAGCCACAGCCTCAAAAGCACGCTCCAGGGCATTGGGGCTGATCCAGGCTGCCCGTCCAACAACAGATAAAGCTGGGTGTCATCCGCGTATTGGTGACACCCAAGCCCGAAACTCCGCACCAGCTGGGCGAGGGGGCGCATATAGATATTAAATAATAATGGAGAGAGTATCGCTCTCTGTGGCACACCACAACCCAGTGGCCTACAAGATGACACCCTCTCCCCGAGCACCACCCTCTGTCCCCGATCATGGAGAAAGGAGACCAGCCTCTGCAGTGCTGTCCCCTGAATCCCCACATCGGCAAGGCAGTGGGTCAAAAGCTCATGATCGACCGTATCAAACGCTGCTGACAGATCCAGCAAAATCAGCAGTGCTGATCCGCCCTGATCCAGATGTCTGCAGAGATCGTCTGTGAGGGCGACCAACAATGTCTCGACCCCATGTCCCGGGCGGAAACCAGACTGGAAGGGGTCTAGGGCTGAGGTCTCCTTCAGGAAATTCTGCAGTTGCTTCTCTGCCGCCCGCTCAATCACCTTCCCCAAAAACGGAAGGTTGGAACCTGGTCGGTAATTGAGCAGGTCAGCAGGATCTAATGATGATTTCTTCAGAAGAGGCCGTACCACAGCTTCCTTCAGCGCCTTGGGAAAAACCCCAGAGCTCAAGGACAGGTTTATAATCGCCTCCAAGGAATCCCGAAGCCCGTCAACACTGGCTTTCACCAGCCATGACGGGCACGGGTCCAAGGGGCACGTGGTAGGCCGTACCACGTGCAGAATCCTGTCCACCTCTTCCCCGAAAAGAGGGCTGAAATGATCTAATATGGGTCCCGAAGACAGCCAAGGGGCCTCTAGTTCATTTACTGTATCAACTGTGGCTGGTAAGTCGCGGCGGAGAAGCAAGATCTTATCAGTAAAAAAGCTCGCAAAAGCCTCACAGCTTATCTCCAAATTCAACTTTTGATGGTCTCCACCTGACTGGGAGACCAATGAACGGACCACATTAAATAATTTAGCTGGGCGAGAGCTAGCTGATGCGATGGAAGCTGCATAATACTCTTTCTTCACAGCTTTCACCGCCATCTCATAGGACTTCATAAACAGCCTATAAGATGTTCTTGCTTCCTTGTCACGAGATCGCCGCCACACGCGTTCAAGTCATCTTAGCTCCTGTTTCTGTTGCCGCAGCTCCTCTGTATACCAAGGAGCCCGGCGATTCCGGCAGCGAAGAGGACGACGGCGGGCGATTTCACCGATGGCCTCAGAGAGCCGGACTTGCCAGCCCTCCACTAGCTCATCTAATGAACCACTGTGGAGCATTGGTTCCCGCAGAGCATTCTGGAACCCAATTGGGTCCATAAGTCTCCGCGGGCGAGCATAAATTTGCTCACCGCCCTTGCGGGGGGGGCGGCACGCCCAGCTGGGCCTTCACAACCGCGTGGCACCATGGCACCAACTCTACTTTATCCAGAACCACATCCAATCCCATCCCGAAGATCAGATCTAGCGTGTGGCCTGCTTCATGTGTGGGTGCCGATACAAATTGGGAGAGTCCCAGTGTTGCCACGGCTAACACCAGGTCCGTGGCCTGTATCGAGGTGGCATCATCTACATGGGCATTGAAATCCCCCAGCACCATCAACCTGGGGTACTCCAAGGCCCACCCAGCAACCACCTCTAGCAGGCGCGGTAAGGCGTCTGCTGGTGCGCTGGGCGGTCGGTACACCAAGCAGACAGCCAAACTCTCCTCGGCATTCCACACCAGGCCCACACAATCAATGCCAGAGATCTTCGGGGCGGGAAGCGGCTTGAAGGAGAAACCCTCCCGGAGTATAGGGCAAAGATTAAAGAGTCCCTCTCTCCATGTGCCGCCTTACTCCTTGAGAAAGCATTCTTACGAACTGCCCTTGAACCTGTCTTGTGAGGCTTCTGTTTTGACCCATGTCTTGCACCACTGTCATTCACTCCAATAGGCTGAGAGCAAGAAAACTTCCTGAAGGATTTGCCATTATCCATATTTACAAGGTCATATTTTAACCAGCACAAACAAACATATGCAAATGAATGTTATTTCTTCTGATGCAAGGGAGGAGTTCTTTTCCTGCCAAACTGGCTTTGCAGAGCTGAATCTTCTTTGAAAGTTTTCTGTTCATAATAAAATTCCGAAGTACAGTTTTACTGTTTCTCACAGAGTATACCTGCTCTTTCCTGAAGGTAGTTTCTCCTACCTGCTATAGTTTTTCTCATCAGTATCTCAATTGACTAAACAGCGGGTTCTTGTGGGGGAAAGTTAAAGTAGCTTTCTTGCCACATGTTCTGTTTTTCTCCCAGGCAGTGTCTCTGTTTGAGCAAACATCTCCCTGTCTGACATGCCTGTGGACTTCTGGCCTGAGTGGATAGCTGCTGCTTTTTCAGAGCCTTTGGTGTGTTTAATCTCTCTGTTTTTTAAAAATCAAAACCTGAATGCATTGTTTGGCAGATTCTTGATATTTTCTTCCCTACAGTGAAGAAAAGTGAAGCGTCTATAAGCAGAAGTAAAAAGAAAACCCTGTAAAATGATTCAGAGATTTCCTTCTTTAGACTCCATCTGAATGCCTCGGGCCATAAAGCTGGTGTGCCAGCAGGGGCTCAGATTTGCCAGCCGTTATTTCATTTTTCATCTGTAGGTACTACAAAAACCTTATTATCTTATCTCTGCCAGTTCTTAGAGACTTATTAAGGCTCTTCCAATAATGGACAGCAATAAATCTTGCAAGTTTTGGCTGTGAGTTGGGGTAAACTCTTGACTGCGCTGGACGGAGCTTTTAAGAAGTTGCTCTGCCACCATAACTTGTGCTTAAGGTTGGAATCCTACTTCCTTTAAGACCCACTGAAAATTAGGCAGACCAGTTGTTTGGCACAGCACGGGGCAGCTTTTTTTGGATGTACCAACAAATATTTCATTGATCATCCTGCCTTTGCCAGTCAACCAGTCTCTATTGCATTAGCACAAAACCATAGCAACAATGCAAGATAAAAATCAAGTATCCATCAAGATAAAATCAAGATTTTTTCTGGACATTTTCATAGGAAAGATTAAAATACATAATAACCATTTAAAACATATCACAATAAAAATGCCTTACAATCCAATGGTTAATGATCTAGGATAGAGCAAGTTAGTGTACACTTGCATCAACAATCTCATAATCTTCTTCACCTTAATGACAGTGGCAGCAAACCTTGCCTCTTGCAGAGTAATGAATTTGTCCCTATCTGCCAGTAATAGTACTAATTTCTCCTGATCTGACCTTTGTGGTAAATGAGATATATGGGTCCTCAAAAATATATTGCTCTCAGCCTCAAATCTCAAACACTGGAATGTGAACGGGTACAAATCCTCAATGGTTACAGGAACAGACTCCTTGGCTATAGGGAATCCCATTGAAGTGGCCAGGACTGAGAGTGACATAATTTCTAAGCATGTCTTAGTGAAGACCTTTCTGTGCTCTTAATTCATTATGTCCATAAAGTACACTGAAGAGTCAGGGGCGAAGGAAGCAACTGCCTCTCAAGTTGGATTGTGGCAATGCCCACCCCCCTCCTTAACCCGGCTGGAAACTGAAGCAGAGCAGTTGACAATTCCCACCCCCAATGGATGGCTTGCACCGAGGGCAGCGTGTGACTCACCCAGACAGGTCGGGGCGGAGGGCCAGGAGTGACCCCAGGGCCCGACCTGTGTCAGACTGTGGCTTACTAAAAGTTGCAATCCCGCCTATCTCTTGCAATTAGACATGAGTCCATTGGTTCCAAAAGATTTTACTGAATATAAACAACCATTATAGTCCACTGGCCAAGATGCAATATCTTGGCTGGTACACGAGTATTGTTACGAATGACAGGCAAAGGTTAAGGTACAGAATAGCATAGCCCATCCTCCCCCCATAGTTCTCAAAACAAACGGCTTGAAGCTGAGAGAGTGAAACTTTCCCAAGGCTGGAAAAGTTGTAGTCATAACATTCCTCTTCTTTGAGATAACTGTTATTGGACTGCTTGTCACCTGCAAAAGAAGAGCTTAAAACACTGACAGGATTAAAATGGAGTCTCTTTGGTTAGATCATATAAGGAACAGAGTCAGACCTGACATTTCTGCCCCCTCTAAAATGTCCTTCCCCCAGGTTTGAGAGGGTAGAGATTGTGAAAAGATTTTACCAATCTAGGAGCATGAACATGGATAGCCTCCACTCACTCATCAAACCCAGAATCAAAGTCCTTCCACCTGATGAGGTAAAAAAGCTTATTATGTTTGATTTTAGAGTCCAAAATTTGTTGTACTTCATAATGGATTTGGTCATCAATCAAGGTTGGTATGGGAGGAGCACGGGTGTGCCATTGATCTGCTGGGGGGACCTTTTGCAACAGGCTGATATGGAAAGTAGGATGGACGTGACGGAGGTTCTTTGGTAAATCAAGTGCTACAGTCACTTTATTGATGATTTTACGAACTGGAAAAGGTCCCAAATACTTTAGTGCCAATTTACGGCTGGTTTGAGCGACTTTCAAATTTTTTGTAGACAAATAAACAAGGTCTCCTGGATGTAATTCCATTCGGCCGCACGACGGTGATCAGCGTATTTCTTATAGTCCTGTTTAGCTTTGTTGAGATGCTGTTGAATGAGAGTCCATTGTTGAGCTGCCTCCCCCCACCATTCTGAAACGTCAGTGGAGGCTGTTGCGGGGGGAAGAGCTTAAAAAGGAAATGGTTTAAAATGATAGCCATAAACTACTTTGAATGGCATTTCCCCGGTGGACGCATGCACACTGTCGTTGTAATAAAATTCTGCTAAAGGCAATAAATCAATCCAATTGTCCTGCTGGAAATTGATGTAGCAATGGAGAAACTGTTCTAATAATTGATTAGTTTTTTCTGACTGTCCGTCGGTTTGCGGATGATGGACGGAGCTTAAACCTTGTTCAATTTCCATAAGTTGCATAAGCTCCTGCCAGAAGTTGGCAACGAATTGTCCGCCTCAGTCGGATATTACCTTTGACGGAAAAGAATGGAGTTTTACAATATATTTCAAAAAAATATCCGCCAACCTTTTTGCCGAAGGCAGAGTAGTGCAGGGAATGAAGTGGGCTTGCTTTGAAAATAGATCCACTACAACCAGAATGCAGGTGTGATTTTTGGAGGGGGGAAGATCTGTGATGAAATCCATGATTTCATCACAGTACCTCTAGATTAGGCCCTTGCTGTATTTAATAATATGTTTGTTGTTACGTTAATAAAGCGGCCCTTTAATTCCCAAACAATGTGTCTGCCTCTTCATTCTAACCATGGTGGCAAATTTTCCTGCCTGCTATTACATCTTCCTCCTTCAGCCTCTTTAGCTATGATTAGAGTAGCACTCCCTCTATCCTCAGTAATAACTTTACAGTGCAATCCTAAGCAGTTACTCCATTCTAAACCCATTGGAATAAATGGGCTTAGACTAGAGTAACTCTCTTTTAGGATTGTAGTATTAGTCTGTAAAGTAGCTTTTAACTATTGGCTGTTGCCAAGTAGGCCCCTCCCCTGCTTTAAGGCCTGCCATGAACTGTGTTAAAGTTTCCTGCGTTGCCGTTTTACTGCTGCACAAAGACTGCTTTGCACGTGTGTGTTCTGATACACGTGTCAGTTTCCTGCCTGCGTGTCAATTGCCTTGCTGCTGTTATAGACTGTGTAGTTCACTGACTCCATGTTTGGTTAACTGCACAAAGGACTCTCTTTCTGGGCAGCCCTGCCCTGACCTGTATCTGGACTTCCCAGTGTGTGTTTGGACTGTGTTACAAGTGTGCCCCGTGCCTGCATTGCCATCTGCCACGGACCGTGCCTGTTCCCTGCTTTGGGCTGTGTTTCAAGTGTTGTTCCCCCTGCCTCCATGGGAGCCTGCCTCATATGGGCCCAAGCCGCTGTTAGCAGCCGGGCGCCAGCCGGGGAAACCTCCAGCGAGCCTGGCTAGGTGCTCCCTGGTCAGTTCCCGCCTGGAGCCTCCCGCGGGCCGGTCGCCAAGCTTGCCCTCGCTACCGGGCAGCCTGCAAACCAGCTTCAGCTATGCCCAGCCGGCATCCATGTTCTCAGGCAGCCAGAGGACCCAGAGGAAAAGACTGCTTTGGGAAGCCATTTCGGCGAAGCGGGCACACCACGTCCGCAGCGAGAGTACCTCGCTCCGCTCTGCATATCTTAGGAGCTGCCCCGGAGAAGGAACTAAGTGCCGACCATCCCAAGCACTTAGAGAATGCATCTCAAAGAAACCTCCGCATTCCAGAGCTGATGACATCAGGACAAGCCCTGTCCGCTGGAACATCCTTTCAGCCCACTTGGATTTCCCCCTCCCTCTTTTGTCCCCTCTTCCTGAGGTGTCACTTATCACGATCTGATTACCAAAGTGGCCCATCCAAGCCATTCAGTAACCCATTAGAACCTTTGTTTTAATCTGTGAGAACCACCAAGTACAGCACCTGCCCCAGGGTACGTTTTGGGGTATTTAAGCCGGTCTCCCAGACCGCATGGCGCGCGTGCCATCCTATCCAGAACCCCTCGCTGTCCATCTGTGGTCCCAGTGCTGGCATTGGGCCACCTTGCTGTCGTGTCTCTGCTTCGCTCCAGGATTGTGAGTATTTCCCTTACCATCGTTGGGAACCTGCTAAAGCCAAAGTCTCTATATTTCCTGCTCTGTATTTCTTAGACCTTGTATGTTTTCTTGTATGTATGTGCAAGTTCAGGCTTACGCCACACTATTAGAAAATACACGTGTTTGAACCTATTTGTAGTCTGCCTCTTTTTCACTAGAGTGTCTGGAATCAGGACCTCCGTAGACATAGGTTAAGATCCGCGCTTATTTTAGTTACAGACTGCTAAAGCTAATTTCCCCCTTATAATAAAAAGCAGTTCTGGTAACATTGGCTGAAAATCATCTTTTGCATTTCTTCAGGCCTTTTGACTTTGGCATATGGAGAGATGAAGGATAACCCATGGCACGGTTTTGTATTGAGATTAGTGGCTAGCCTTTGCTTCTCAAAAGAATACTTGAGCAATCTTGGCCTCTAAGCAGCCAAACTTTTAATAAAACAAAGATCGTTAGACCTGGGTGCTCAAACTGATGCTGGACTTGTAGGCCCCTTGAGAACAATCCAACTTGAGAGGCAGTTGCTTCCTTCTCCCCTGACTCTTCAGTGTACTTTACGGACATAACGAATTAAGAGCACGGAAAGCATGTGAAGAGCACGTGAAGAGCACCTTCACCTCACTGATTCTATTAACAACGATGATGCTAGGTTGGTGGTTGATCAGAACCACAGTGATCATGAGATAGTAGTCAATCCTACTCACAAGCCTACAAGGAATGGCAGTGTTTTCTTCTATATAAATAAATCCCTGGATCAACTAACAGAGTCAGATTGACTGATAGGGGACCTTCCATCCTCAAACATCAAGATCTTCTCATGGAACATTGCCGGATAGAAGAATAAGTTCCTTAAACCGGAATTTAGATGGTTTCTTAGAGGGTTTGATATAATACTATTACAGGAAACTTGGGCTCGGTGTGAGATTAATCTAGAGGGCTATATGACATTTTCCCTTTTAGCCTACAAATCAAATTTGTATGGACGATATAAAGCAGGCTTAACACTACTCTTCTCATGCAATCTGATTTAGAGGTATTAGCTCTTAAGGAATGTGGTCATCTGGCTCAAGCTTTCCTACTGAAGGGCCTGGAAAAGAATTTAATAATTATTAATGTATATATTCCTCCCAGTACCAATAAACAAACTGATTACTGGGACTCTATCTTAGAGTTCCTTGAGGATCTTGAGTGGAGATTTCCAGCCCTGGATATGATTGTAGCTGGTGATTTAAATGCTAGAGTAGGCAAGAATGGATTAGACTTGGCAAAGAGTCTAGGATTAGACCCACATGAAGCTCTCCCTACCTGTATGTCTATTCCTAGATACTCTAAGGAAACCCACATTAATGATGCTGGAATCCGTCTAGCTCATTTGTGCATTCGGTTCAATCTGGTAATACTGAACGGTTCTTTCTGTCATGACCTTCCAGGGGAATTTACCTTTGCCGCTAGACGAGGGTGTCGTGTGGTAGATTATATGCTGATCCCCCCCATCTCTTAT
The DNA here is from genome assembly GCF_028583425.1 of Eublepharis macularius. Lineage (NCBI taxonomy): Eukaryota > Metazoa > Chordata > Lepidosauria > Squamata > Eublepharidae > Eublepharis > Eublepharis macularius. The sequence continues at coordinate 7,530,439 of NC_072792.1, forward strand.
GGGACAGGTGAGTTCATTTAAAATCGGGGGGCACTCAGAAAGTGATCTTTTCCCCCGATACTGGCTCTTGGCTGATTTCTCCCCCCCCCCCCAGGAGTCAGGACATGGATGGGACTGATTATGGGAAGGAGGAAAACAGGATTCCTAGAATTCACTGGTCACAAAAAAGTGGCTTGCAATGCTGTAAGATTTATTAATCCAAACACTCTAGCAGAATCCATGGCTCTGTCAAGGAAGTCATCCCACACTTCAGAGTTAGTTTAGTTCTACGATAGAATCATGAGTCAGGTTGTGGATGCCCTTGGGGCGCAATCAGTACTACAGCAAGGTCATAAGGAGTTAGGCACACCAGGGTGTTTTGATAACGAATGCTTAAAAATGAAAGCCCAGGTGCGTGCCATATACAAGCAGTATAACCAAATTTATCAAGACCATCATCAATCTATCTTGAGCTAAAGTGTCAATTAAATCAAACCCTTAGAAACAAACAAAGAGCTTTTATACAGAAACATTGGGATTGTCTTCTTCAAGCCACAATAAATAATGACACAAAGAAATTCTGGGCTTTGGTCTCGGACTCGTTGGATAAGAAGGTGGCCTTAAATAGTCCTATTATTGCAAATAAGTGGCATGATTACTTCTTGTCAATCTTCTATAAAAGTGGAGTTAGCGTATCAGAGGAAACTCCGTTCAATCTGGATGATTGCCCTGAATGGCCTCCAGTACAGGCTAAGGAGGTAGAATTCCTGATCGAGCACCTGAAGCCAGGGAAGGCCCCCGGGCCTGACGCAATTCCGCCTGAATTGTTCAAGGCATTCTCAGAGTGGTGGGCTCCCTTTTTGGCCACTCTGTTCACTGAAATAGACAAGACAGGGTTAATGCCGGACACTTGGACAAACGCAATATTGGTGCCAATATTCAAAAAATGGAATTACCAACTCCCAAGTAATTACAGACCCATTAGCCTCCTGCCAATTGCAGGGAAACCTTATGCAGGACAGTTAGCGAATAAACTTAGTGCTTGGGTGTCCGAGCGGCAAATTTTGGGACCAGAACATGTTGGATTCTGTCATGGGAAATCTACTCTAGATCATTGTGTAGTGTTAGGCCATCTTGTGAATAAATATAAGGAAGTGAAGGGCTCCAAACTGTTTGTAGCCTTTCTAGATCTCAAGGGTGCTCTTGATTCTGTTTCAAGAGAACTACTTTGGAAGAAGCTTAGAAGTGCTGGGATTGATAAGAGATTGTTATTTTTGATTAATAAGTTACATCAAAACACTACATGTCAGGTTAGATGCTCTCGTGAAGAAGAGCTAACCCCCCAAATTCTAATAAATATTGGAGTGAAACAAGGCTGTATTTTAGCCCCACTGTTATTTTTAAGCCCCGTTTTTTGTAAATGATCTGGCTCCCTTTCTGGGGGATATAGATGACCACGCTCCAAGACTTAGGCCAGTCCATGTTCCACTGCTTTTATACGCAGACGATGCAGGTTTACTTTCTCCCCAGTCAGTTTGTGGTTTTTTTTTGAAAATTTTTTATTGGATTAGAAATCTCTATAATATCTATTACAATCAATTTCCTTTAAATATTCCAGTTCTAACCCCCTCCCTTCCCCCCCTTTTGTTGACTTCCAACAGTTTTCCAACCCCTTATCCGTTTTTTCTCCCTACTCATTTCAAACTTATTTTATTCTATTTAACATATTCTTTCACTCTCTTCTAAGCTTCTATTATAACACAGTGCTATCTCTATTCCCTTTCCCACTTAACTTATCAACTAAATGTTACATTCCTGGCATATATTCTTTAATAATAACAGTCATTTGTCTACTTTTGTACTCCATATTCTATCTTATTTCTTATCTCGTCAATATGGGGCAAACAATTTGTCCCTTATTCTACATAACTTTAAGTACTTCTATAAGCATTGTATACATTCACTGTAAGTCAATCAATTTAATTCATACTCTATATATTGCTCTTTACTTCCTTCTATCTTATATTCATTCTATCTTAGTTATATAATTTCTCCATTATACAATTATCTGCCAGAAATAAAATTAGTTAATTTCTATCCTTATAATTCTTATAGTGACACCTCTATTACTTAGTACTATGTATAGTAGTCAAATAAAATATTTGCTTAGAATTTCTCATTTAACTCTCCTCCCCTCGGTAAAGTCACTTCCCTCTTCTTTTGTTGTATTTCAGTAATTTTCAAACTGCCACAGTTCTCCTCCCACCTCCCATTTTTTCACCAGATATTGCTTCAACTTTTCCCAATCCATGTTGAACTGTCCTGGATCAAGGTCTCTCAGTTTCCTTGTCATTTTGTCCATTTCCGCCATGTACAGCAATTTGTAAATCCAGTCCTCGATAGTTGGCACTTCTTGTACTTTCCACTTTTGCGCGTACAACAGTCTAGCCGCTGCTGTCATGTAAAATAACAATGTCCTGTATTGTGCCGGAATATCCTCCATTCCCAAGTTCAGTAGCAGGAGTTCTGGGTTCTTATTAACTTGAAATTGTAAAATCTCACTTATCACTCTTATTATTTCCCCCCAGTACTGCCTAGCTACCTCACAAGTCCACAACATGTGGTACAGCGATCCTTCATGCTTTTTACATTTCCAGCATTTATTAGACATGTTCAAATTCCCTAACGCAATTTTCTTTGGTGTCAAATACCAACGATACATCATTTTATAAACGTTCTCTTTAATGTTAGTACATGTCGTGATCTTCAATGTATTCTTCCACAAGTATTCCCACGCCTCCATTGTTATTTCTTTATTAAAGTTTATAGCCCACTTCACCATTTGCACTTTAACTGTCTCATCTTCTGTGTACCATTTTAGCAACACTTCATAAGTCTTAGAGATTTCCTTTTTATCCTCTTGTAAAATTACCTCCTCTAATTCCGAATTCTCCATTCTTACCCCTCCTTTCGCACAGTCCGAGTTGTAGAGATCTCTAATCTGTCTATATTGAAACCAATCATAACTTGGAGACAACTCGTCTTGCGTCTTTATTCTTAGTTTAGAAAATTCTATTCGTGTTATCTCCTTATATGTTAAACGCTGTTGTTCATTATCGACAGTTCTTGGATCTATTACTTCATAAGGAACCACCCAGGAGGGAATTCCTTCCTGTCGGTAATCTCTATACTTCTTCCAAATTGTGAAGAGGCTTCTCCGAATGTAATGGTGTAAAAACATAGAGTCTGCTTTTACTTTGTCATACCACAGATATGCATGCCATCCAAATATTTTTTTATATCCTTCTAAGGCCAGTAGTTTGCGGTTTTTGAGCGTCATCCAGTCTTTCAGCCACACCAAACAGATTGCATCGTAATAGAGTCTTAGATTGGGCAGTTGCATTCCTCCTCTCTCTCTTTTGCATCTTGTAATACTTTCATTTTCACTCGAGGCTTCTTGCCTGCCCAAACAAAGTCCGATATTTTCCTCTGCCATTTTTCAAACTGCTTAGAGTCCCGAATAATTGGTATTGTTTGTAACAGAAACATCACTCTTGGCAGCACATTCATCTTAACTACTGCAATTCTTCCCAACCATGACAAATTCAATCTATTCCATTTAATCAAATCTTGCTCTATCTGAGTCCACAGTTTCTCATAATTATTCTTGAATAGATCTATATTCTTTGCAGTCAGTTCAATTCCCAAATATTTCACCTTACTTGTTACTTCACAATCTGTCATTTCCGTTAATAACTGTTGTTTTTGTTTGGTCATATTCTTGCATAATATCTTGGACTTCTTTTTATTTACATAGAATCCTGCCAAATCTCCAAATTCCTTGATTTTCTCTATTACCTTTGGCATATTCTCAATTGGATCTTCCACAATTAACATTATGTTGTCCGCAAATGCTCTGACCTTGTAGGAAAAGTCTTTTATTTTTATTCCACGGATTGCATTATCTTCTTGAATCTGTATCATCAATATTTCCAAGACCAAAATAAACAACAGTGGAGACAACGGGCAACCTTGTCTTGTACCTTTACTTATAGTCAGTTTCTTAGTCACCTCATCATTCACCACAATTGCTGCACTCTGGTCTCTGTAGATTTCTTTCACTGCTCTTATAAATCTTTCCCCCATTTGTAGCTGTTCCATAGTGGCAAACATAAAATCCCAGTTCAAATTGTCAAATGCTTTCTGAGCGTCCACAAAGAAGAAACCAACCTCCTTATCACAACGCTTATCATAATATTCAATAGCATTTATAACTGTCCTTAAATTGTCTTTAATTTGTCTGTTTGGTAAAAAACCAGCTTGTTTCTCCTCAATAACTTCGGAAAGCCATCCCTTTACTCTTTCCGCCAATATCTTCGCAAAGATTTTATAGTCATTATTAAGTAGTGAAATAGGTCTGTAATTTTTAACATTAGTCAAATCTTGTCCTTCTTTGGGGATCAATGATATATTAGCTTCACTCCAAGTGTCAGGAATCCTTTGATCCCTCAAGACACCATTGATGACTTCTTTTAGGAATGGCACCAGTTCATTGACCATTACCTTGTAAAATTTGGCTGTAAGTCCATCAGGTCCTGGCTCCTTTCCCAGATTTGTTGACTGTATTGCCTTCCTTATCTCTTCCTCCGTTACTTCACTGTTCAGTTTATCTCTCCATCTTTCCGAAATTACTGGGAGCTTCATTTTCCCCAAGTACGTCGCTATTGAGTCTTTATTCACTTCTTTCTTATTGTACAGTTTAGCATAAAATTTGTAAAAGGCTCTGCTAATAACCGTCTGTTCCAGGTATACTTTATTGTCCTCACATATTTTATTTATTGTCTTCTTCTCCTTTCTCTTCTTCAATTGCCACGCCAAGTATTTCCCAGGTTTATTTGCACCTTCAAATGACTTTTGGTTCATTCTCTTAAGATTCCATTCCAGTTCTTTATTATTCATTGCCGTCAACTGCTCTTGAAGGATTTTAATATCCTGGTATATTTTCTTTTTCCCTGGCCTTTTCTTTAATTGTATTTCTTTGGCTTTTATTTTCTCCATAATCTCCTGTCTCTTCTCCTCTTTTTTTCCCTAGCTCTTCCATTTAAGTCCATTAGTATACCTCTAATTACTGCCTTATAGGTATCCCATACCTTATTAGTTGGTACTTCTCTATTAATGTTATGTTGTATGAAGAACTTAGTTTCCCTTCTCAACATCTCCATATTTTCTCCCTCTTGTAACAAGTCCTCATTTATTCTCCATCCTTTCCTTTTGGTTCTTTTTCCAAACTTCCACATAATTGGATTATGATCTGAGCCTACCATGGGCATTATTTCTACGTCCTTAGTCCAGAGCGCTAAGTCTTTTGAGGCCCAGATCATATCAATTTGTGATAACGTAGAGTGTCTCGCAGAATAAAACGTATATTGTCTGCCTTTAGGATTCTGTCTTCTCCATACATCTTCCAAAATTTCCTGTTGCATTAATACAAAAAAAGTCTTTGGTAGTAATCCTCTTTTCTTTTGTACAGTTGATGATTTTTTGTCCTGTTCCAAGTTTGTAACTCCATTGAAGTCTCCTGCAAGAATTATCTGGTCATAAGAAAGTTCATCTAATTGCTTCCTTAAATCCTCAAAGAAGCTTTCTTTTGCTCCATTAGGTGCATAAATTCCAATCACCAACACTCTCTTTAAATTCCATGTACATTCCACTGCTAGAAATCTGGCTTCGACGTCTCTCATCACTAGTTTTGGCTGCAGCTCCTCTTTTATATACAATGCCACTCCCCTTTTTTTCTTTTTTGAGGCCGCTACAAAGTCATTGCCCAATTTGTTCAGTTTAAGATATTTTACATCCTACTTTCTGATATGAGTCTCTTGCAAACACACAATATCACATTTTTGTTTTAATAGCCAGTGGAAAATACTTTTTCTCTTATTCGGTGAGTTAAGTCCATTTACATTCCAAGATAACACTTTACACTCCATATTCATAACCTTGTTGTTGGTAAATCCTTTTCATTGTCCCTCATAAACTTTTCCATTTCTAGTTCAGATCTGATGCGCTTTTTCACTCCTCCAAATTCAAAGGACACTCCTTCTGGTAATTCCCATCTGTACCTTATTTTCATGTCCTTCAGAGTCTGGACTAAGGCTTTGTATTTTTTCCGGTCTAGCAACACCGATCTGGGTAACTCCTTCATAATAATAACCGTCTTGCCATCAACCTTCAATGGTTCTTGAAATTGTTTACTCACAATCATTTCTCTTATATTTCTAGTCGTAAATTGCACAATCACGTCTCTTGGTAATTTCCTTTGGGTCGCAATTCTTGAATTTATTCGATACACCACATCTAGAATAGCCACAGTTTCCTCCTCCTCCTTTCCCAGGTATTCAGCTAACACCTCAGTAATCTGTTCTTGGGCCGTCTTTCCTTCTACCTCCGGCAAGCCGCGAAACCTCAGCTGCTTCTCCTTATGCTTGCTCTCCGCAACCGCCATTCTTCCCCTCATCACCCTCATCTCTGTTCGTTGCGTGTCTGCAAGGTTCTCCACCGCATTTTCCACTACATTGACTATTTGCTGTGTCGCCTGCAGGTCATTTTGTATTGTTTCCATTCCCTTCTTCACTTCTGCCAGTTCATTCTTTACTGTCTCTTTAACCTCTTTCACCAGCTCAGGTTTCATATCCTTGAGTTCTTTAATCGCTTCTGAAAGTTTTTTATCCAACTTCTCTATAGCCGTTTGCCACTCTTTTTTTCGACATCGTGGGGCTTGCTTTACCTCGCTCCCACGTGTCTGCTCGCTTCCTTAACTCCGTGGCGCTTGGCTTAGTATTCTTTTGTTTTAAATGTCCCGGTCTTTTTGCAAAAAAGTCGTTTAAAGAGTCCAAAATGTCGGGCGTCTTTTCTCTATGGTTCCTCTATGGTTTTTGTAATCCAATATGGCTTACTTCCTCTTCCGCTGAAGCCGCAGCTCTTCCCCTTTCAAAAATGGTGATTCCCTTCTTCCTGTCACCCGGCAAGGGCCGCTCCTCTCCAGCAACTCTATCACTATTACGTACTTCCTGTTTCCCGACTTCCCACAGCAGTTCTCGCGATGGTAAAGCTTTCTCACAGCCTGATATCTCCTTGTGACCACAGGTATGTAAAACAATAGTCCAATTTCTTTAATAACTCCGTTTAACTTAGTCCTTTTTCTAATATAGTTCTTGCCGGACCCTCCCCTCCTTCTAATCAATCTGTTGCAGTTTAAAAGTCTACTTTAATGTTTCGTTGCTTTAAGTAATCTGTCCCGTTTCAAGAGATAGTGATCTTTACCTTCTCCAGCGCTTTTTACGGGTTGTAATCGCTGTTTCAATCTCAGATTCCCATCAATTCTTCTTGTCCCTGTTGAAACTTGGGCATGTAGGTCCTATGCCAACCGCATCGGCTCCAGAACTGCCGCAGAGATTTTAGCCGCCCTGTCTTCGGGTGGGACCTCAAGGGTTGGGTGAGAGTCCGTTGCGTAGGATCCCCCCTCGCCCGAGATCAATGCGCCCTGAGGTACTTGAGCGTTCTATGCCTGTTCTCCGCCTGAGAACAGTTGGCCGCGGGGGTCTTTTTGCCCCGCCAGCTGTTAAAACGGCAGTCCGGTCAGCTCAGCACTTAGAGCTGCGTTAGACCTTCATGGATCCCAAGCCGGAAGTCCCTCCCCAGTCGGTTTGAAAAGATTATTATCACACTTTCATGACTATTGTGAAATAAACAAAGTGACCTAAATTTTGAGAAATCAAAAACCATGGTTTTCGCACAAACATGGAAACTCTTAAAATGCAATATAAGAGGTAACAGGATTGAGCAGGTCAAAAGTTTTTGTTACCTGGGAATCTGTTTCAATTACAGAGCTAGCTGGGTTCTGCATAGGAGGGAATTGATAAAATCTGTGAACTGCAACATACCCACTCTCACTCGCTTCTTTTTCACCAAGGGTAATCAATTTGTGCCCGCAGCTATCAGAGTATTCAACCACAAAATTAATGCAGGACTGTTTTATAGTGTACCAATATGGATTATGGCTTTCAACAAGGAAGTAGAACGAGTACAATCCAACTTTCTGTGGAAAATATTGGGCCTTCCCATTTGTGTGTCTTATGCAGCCATCTGCCTTGAAACCAATCAAAGACTCCTTGAGACTAAAGCATGGATTAATACTATCAAATTTTGGTTACATCTACATTTTAAGAATAATGAAGATAGCCTCATCTTTCACATGCTGATGGGGTCTCAGTCATCCTTGTGGCTTAACAACATAGAAAAAAAATTAATTCAATAGGGATTAATATTGAAGATTTATTTTCCCTCACAGAAAAATCAGCTTATGCACTGATCAGACAAAGACTCCTTGACATCGAGATTCAGAATCTCAGGAATCTAGCAAAAGGCAGATGCTCACCCCTGGGTTTGGGGGTTTTACCCCACGGGTATAGGCAGAATATCTCACTTGTTTAATGGCCCCACAGTATCGCAGAGCTTATTCGTTAGCTCGGTTTAATGTGCTACCTTCTGCAATACTTTTTGGGAGATTCCATAAAATGCCATATGCTCACAGGTTATGCACTTGTACTCAGCGAGACATAGAAACCCTGGAACATGTTTTTTTAATTATACTTATTACTGTGATATACGTCTCACACTCATTGATCCGCTGCTGAGAGAGCAAATTGGAAAATCTGATAACTGTAAAGTTATCTTCCTATTGGCTACTCAGAACCAAAAAGTTATCGAAACTGTAGCTAAATTTTTGTATCTTGCATCTATGAGGCGAGTTGTGTATTTGTAGACTGAGTTCTGGTTGCGTCGAGTGTTTTTGTTAATATGGTTGTAATACCAATAAAGGTTGCTGCTGCTATTAATAAGATGTTGTAATAGAATGCAATGTTCCAAGGTCAAATGTCTCTGCCTAAATCCAATTTGCTCTGGTGCTAACAGGTTATTTTCAATCACCAATACCTCCAACTATTACTCCAGCAGGCTTATTGAGCTATAGTTAGCTGGATCAGTATGCTTTTCCAGGTGCTCACCAATTCTGGAAAGCTTGAAGCAAACCAGGGGGAATGGAATTTTCACCTGGGACTTGATTATTCTTAATTGCAGAAATTAGGGATTTTATTTCATTAGAGATACAGGTGGCCACTCAGGTGAATTCATTGAAGACCTCATAATAGGGAGTTCAACTATTTTACCCTTATGAGCTTGACCATTAAATAGTTTAGAAAATGTTCTTCCCAGCGATCCTTGGATAACCAGGTCCACCTGGAACCAACTCTCATGTTAGGCAGTAGGGCCCTTAGGATCGCAGTTTTAGTCAATTAAAGGCAGGTGCAGTCCCTTGAGGTCTGAATTAAATGCATAATAACAACGTTTTAAGATCAGATTTATGGCTCTTTATAGATTGTTCCACTAAATGACAGAATCTTTTGTCTTAGGTATAGGACGAAATTCTTGTGTTGTCTTATATTGAAAGAAGCCTCTCTACAAAGACATAAGTTCTGCTCTCAAAGGTGAGATTTCGATGTGGATGAGCCATGTTTATTTGTAATCTAAGAATTTTGTTACAATGTTGTCTCATGACAAATTTTTGCATGTTCAAACAGAGCAGCTTTTAACACTCCTGTGAACAATTTTTTAGATAGCCATGAAAGCTTTCAGTGTGCAAAAATAAATTCCAAAGGAAGTTTGGGTAAACATCATAGGGACAGGTGAATGCTAATGTATTTTAAGTGGACAAGCTTCTCGTTCTGAATGGAACATCAGTGCACTCTTGAAAAATGAACACAACCTCAAGATCTGCACTTCACCTCTTCTGTTTTTTCATCCTCTAAAATAAATAATAATGAGGCAATGCAAAATGACAAAAGGAGTGAAAAACCACAGCCAACTCTCAGCTGGAGAGAAACACACAGAAAACCTGTTCTCTTCCACCTACTTGTGCCATTATATGCTGCTGCTCTTGTTAAAAGTAACAAAACTACTAGAGACAAAAAACACCTTCTGGAGAACAGTGCAATCCAAAAACAAAGGGCTGTGATACGCAAGGTGGCTAGCTCAACTTCACTAGGCTGTGTTAGGCAAGCCATTGCTTCCCAGCCTGGGAGCCCAATCTGCAATAAGTCTGGTTCATGACAGAAACTGAATCCCTCGAAGACGGAGGTCCTGTACTTGGGTTGTGGGGTGTCAAGGGGGGGTCCAACTCCCAGCCTTTGAGAGGGCACCACGTGTGCCCATTTAATCGGTCAGGAGTCTTGGCATGACACTGGACTCCTCTTGATCAAGGGAGGCCCAGGTCACAAAAGTTGCCCGGTCTGCCTTTTCCCACCTTCGGCAGGCCAGGCAGCTTGCCCCCTACCTTTTGACCCATGATCTAATGACAGTGATCCATGCAACGATCACCTCGAAATTGGACTACTGTAACTCGCTCTATGCAGGGCTTCCCATGAGTCTGACCCGAAAATTGCAGTGGGTCCAGAACGCTGCTGCACATATCCTGATGGGTACACCATACAGGGCACATATAACTCCAACTCTGCAGCAGTTACAGTGGCTCCCTATGGAGTTCTGAGTCAGGTTCAAGGTGTTGGTTTTAACCTATAAAGCCCTAAATAGATTGGGGGCAGCATACCTGAGGGACCACCTCTCCCCATATATAACCCTGAGGGTGCTGAGATCTGCAAGTAAACACCTACTAGTGGTCCCTTGCCCCAGGGAGGCTCAACTGGCCTCAACCAGAGCCAGGGCATTTTCGGTCCCAGCCCAGACCTCTGTCAGAAGACATTTGGGACCACCAAGATTTCCCATTCTTTCAGTGGGCCTGACATCTGCCCACCTTAACCCACTAGCATTAGGAGCAAATCAGGTGGCAATGCCCACCTCCTGCCTTAACCCAGCTGGTATTAGGAGTGGAGCGAAGCAGGTAGCAATGCCTAACCCCTGTGTTAACCCAGCTGGTATCAGCAGCGGGACAGGTGGCAATGCCCGCCCCCCTTTAAACCAGTTGGGATCAGGAGCAGAGCAGTTGGCAGTGCCAGCCACCACCACCCCGTTTTAACCGAGCTGGTATTAGGAGCAGAACAGGTGGCAATGCCCACCACCCACCTTAACCCAGCAGGTATTAGGAGCAGAGCAGGAGGCAATGCCCACTCCCTGCCTTAATCCAACTGGTACTAGGAGCGGAGCAGGTGGTAATGCCCACTCCTCCTTCAGCAAGCTGGGATAAGGAGCGGAGCAGGTGGCAATGCCTGCCCCCTGCCTTCACCCAGCTGGTATTAGTGGTAGAGCAGGTGGCAGTACCCAGGATCAGAAGCACAGCAAGTAGCCATGCCGACCACCCAACTTAACCCAGCTGGGATCAGGAGCAGAGAAGAAAGAAAAGAATATCTAGGTGGATGCTCCACTGTTGATTCTCTGGGATCAGGAGCAGAGCAGGTGACAATGCCCACCCACTTCACCCAGCTGGGAGCAGGACAGAGTAGATCAGATGGCAATGCCCACCTCTTTCACCTGGCTGGGATCAGAAGTGGAGCAGGTAGCAATGCTGTGCTGGAATGCAGGCGGGGAGTCTGCCTCAAGCTTCGCTAAGAGTCCGGAGTATAACCAAGCCGACCGGGGAGCAAGCAGGGAGCATAGTCCAGGGAGCCAAATTCAAAGGTCAGAGCCAAGAAAGCAGTCAGAGCAGAGCTGGGTTGCAGTAGAGCCAGGCGTGTCTGTGTGCAGGTGCGTCTGCAATGAGGGAAAGGGTGCCCTGGCTTAAGAGCAGTCACCTCCAGGGCAGTGCTGCATCCTGCTAAGACTCAAGGTCACTACGCCGCTGTTTGAGTGCCTGACGCCTTGCACTTCGTCTCCTTTCCTGTGCAGCCAGACGCTGCCGCACCCTACGCTGCCTTTCAGGCTCAGGGGAGCTGGGTGGGGATGTTGCCCTGGTCTCAACTGCTGGTGCAGGTAAGGGGACAGCCTCTGTCTCTGAGTCTGCCCTGGATTCCTCAGCCTGCTCTGGCTTGGGTTCCTGCTGTTCCCCTCCCTGCTGGTCTTCCAAGCGGCTGACTCTGGAGGGGCTTGGCATACTCTCTCCCCTGTCATCCTCCCTGAGGTCTTCATCCTCTGAGGACTCAGAGCCCACGACAAATGCCCACTCCCCCCCTTAACCAGCTGGTATTAGGAGCAGAGCAGGAGGCAATGCCTACCCCCTTCACTCAGCTGGGATCAGAAGCAGAGCAGGTAGCCATGCCCACCACCCAACTTAACCCAGCTGGGATCAGAAGTACAGCAGGTGGCAATGCCCACTCCCCTCTTAACCCAACTGGTATTAGGAGCAGAGCAGGAGGCAATGCCCACCCCTTACCTTAACCCAGCTGGGAACAGGAGCAGAGGAGTTGACAATTCCCACCCCCCTTCACCCAGCTGGGATCAGGAGCAGATCAGATTGCAATGCCTACCCTCTTTCACCCGATTGGGATAAGGAGTGGAGCAGGTGACAATGCCTGCACCCCCTTCTCCCAGCTGGCATCAGGAGCAGAGCAAGTAGTTAAGTCCGCCGTCCACCTTCAACTGTCAGGATCAGGTGCGGAGCAGGAGGCAATACCTGTTCCTCCCTTCACCCAGCGTGGAGAAGGTGGCAATGCCCACCCCTCTTCACTTAGGTGGGATCAGGCTTGGAGCAGGCAGCAAAGCCTGCCCCCCTTCACCCAGCCATAGTCAGGCACAGAACAGGAGGCAATACCCCCCCCCCCCTTTGCCCAGCATGTATCAGGCATGGAGCAGGCAAAGCCCACCAACCCTTCACATGGCTGAGATCAGGCAGATCAGGCATGGAACAGATGACAATGCCCACCCCCCTCCTTCACCAGCTAGAATCAGTGATGGAGGAGGAGCAAATGCCTGCCTGCCCACCCTCCCCTTTCGAGAGCCCATTGTGTTTTTTCCCAGAATGGAATTTGTTGCTAGTATATGTATAATGAGGAAGGGCTATTATATACTGTTTCATTTCTAAAATCTCGACAAATTTATTTGCATCAGACAGACACAAAAGCCAGCATCAAGTTCAATGGAGGATGCTGCAAACTTTGTGGTAAACATCTGGAAGGCAAAACATGGCGTCCTGGACAACCACAACAATCACTGGTGAGCACAGCCTTGGATTATTTCACTTTTCCTTTGTTTGAATTGAACCACTTTGTAGTTGAGCAGTATTTGCAATAGTGGGTTTCATTTCCTGTGGCCACTTGATGCTCTTTTGATTCTCTTTTGATTATCTCCCACAGGCATGAATCACTGAGTCAAGTAATTAAATGATGTGCGTATGTGGTGAATATAATTCTCATAAGTCTTATGCAAATGAACATGCATGAAGCAACATTAATAACATAGCCAGACAAATACCAAATTGTAAGGTTTTAAAAAATTGTTTATTTGTAACTATTGAGGGCCAAGCTACAAGTGACGAATGACATTTGAATGGCAGGTGAACAGACTCACATGTTTTCCTCCCTGTTCACTTGCGCTCCACTTGATCACATGTGAGCACAAGTGAACAGGGAGGAATACATGTGAGTCTGTTCACTTGTCATTCAAATGTCATTTGTCACCTTTAGAAATGTAAACAGCATGAAGGTTCATTCTATCATATGTGGTGGACTTGTGATAAGGCTAAGCAGTTCTGGGGGGATATAGTTAAAGTTATGTCAGATATTTTACAAAGGAATATAAATAAAACCCCGGAATTGCTGTTATTATGTATGAACCTAGAAGATTTTGATAAAATGGACAGAGTTATGGTGTTTTATATGATCACGGCGGCCAGAATGTGTTATGCACAGATGTGGAAGACTCAGGAGATACCATCTATGGAAGATTGGATTTTGAAAGTTTTAAACATGGCAGAAATGGACAAATTAACAAGGAAATTGAAAAAACAAGAAGAATTGGACTATACATCAAGCTGGGAAAAATTTAAGAAATATGTGGGAAAAAAGTGGGACATGAAGGGGAAATTGTGGTCTTTGGAGAAGTAGGGGAGATAGAAACTTACTTAAGCTTAAAAAGGGGTATATTTTACTATATGTTATGGGATTAGTGTCAGACTGTGGCTAGATAAGGTACTCTCTGCAAGATTCCCTTTAGAAGCAAGAATAAGTCCAATGTCTGGCAAAGGAAGCTTTATTGCAGAAAAGGTCCATTATAGTCCACTGTCCTGAATAGGAGACTCAGGATGGTACATGATCATTGTTACCAATGAAGAGCAAGCATAGGATACAGAGTAACAATACCCATCTGGAACAGCCTCCCCCCACAGTTCTCAAAACAACATCTTTCAGTCCTGGGAAGCTGCTCTCCTTCAAGGCCAATGCCTGGTGGAACGGTGTTAGACAAAACAGTCTCCTCTGGTGGGAATGCTGCCTGGGAACTGGTGCACCTGAGGAGAAAATACTTAAACACTAAAAGCATTAGAAAATGGAGTCAGTATAGTTAAGATATATACTGGACCTGACATTTCTGCCCCCCTTAAAATAGATCCCCCCCTGGTTTATATGGGTAGCGAGTATGAAAAGCTTTGGTTAATCTAGGAGCATGAACATGTGCAGAGTTCACCCATTCATCGTAACCAGAATCAAAGTCCTTCCATCTAATGAGGTAAAAAAGCTGATTTCTCTTGATTTTAGAGTCCAAAATTTGTTGTACCTCATAGTGTATTTGGTCGTCAATTAAAGTTGGAATGGGTGGAGCTTTGATATGCCATTTGTTGTCGGTGGGAGCTTTCTTCAAAAGGCTGACATGGAACGTATCATGCACATGGCGAAGGTTCTTGGGCAATGTTACAGCAACAGTCACTTTATTTATTACCTTGCGCACAGGAAAAGGTCCTAAGAATTTCAGAGCGAGTTTGCGGCTTGTCTGAGCTAGCTTTAGGTTCTTTGTGGAAATATACACATGGTCTCCTGGTTGTAATTCCCATTCGGCCACACGATGGCGATCTGCGTACTTTTTGTAATCCAGTTTGGCTTTTTCAAGGTGTCTCTTAATGATAGTCCATTGCTGCACCGCCTCCCCCCACCATGAGGATACATCTGGCAATTTAGAGGAATGGAGAGGGGGTGCGTCCAATGGGAAGGGATTGAAGTGAGTCCCATATACAATTTTGAAGGGGGCTTCTCCCGTTGAAGCGTGTACACTGTTGTTATAGGAGAATTCGGCTAGAGGGAGAAGGTCCACCCAGTTATCTTGTTGGAAATTGATGTAGCAACGAAGGAACTGTTCTAATATTTGGTTTGTTTTTTCGGATTGCCCGTCGGTTTGTGGGTGGTGGCTTGAACTGATACCTTGTTCAATATTCAACATTTTCAAAAGCTCCCGCCAGAAGTTGGCAACGAACTGTCCGCCGCGATCCGAAATCACCTTGGACGGAAAAGAATGTAATTTTACGATGTGTTTTAGAAATAGATCCGCTAGTTTTCGAGCGGAGGGTATAGCAGTACAGGGGATAAAATGGGCTTGTTTGGAGAACAGATCTACCACAACTAAAATACAATTATGTCCTTTTGAAAGAGGTAGATCAGTGATAAAGTCCATGGAGATTACTTCCCAGGGCCTGTTCGGCGTTTCTAATGGTTGCAGGAGACCCGGAGGTTTCCCTTTCCTGGTCTTTGCGCTGAGGCAAACAGGGCAGGAACTAACGTATTGGGAAATGTCTTTGCGCATGCCCGGCCACCAGAATTGTCTTTGAACTAGGTGTAAAGTTTTCAGGTACCCATAATGTCCAGCAGTGGGAGCATCATGACAGCGCTGCAAGACTTCCAGCTTAAGGCTGTCCGGGACATAAAACTTGCTCCCAGCTAGCCAATCCCCCTGTGGGGATTGGGTTAGTTTGTTTCGCGGAGCTTTATCCCCCTCCTTCTCCACTTCAGTTTTAAGTTTCGATTTCCATTCTTGGTCGGCCGGGAGGGGCTGCTTAGCACGGCTGCGAGTAGTCACCACGCCCCCAAGTTGCTTAGGCGAGAAGACCGTGTCGACAGTCTCCGCCCGTTTGCTCTTATGTTGGGGCATGCGCGACAGGGCGTCCGCCAAAAAGTTAGTTTTGCCCGGGAGATAATTGAGGGTGAAGTTGAACTTGGAAAAGAATTCCGCCCACCGCAATTGCTTGGCATTCAGTCTGCGTGGGCTTCGGAGGGCCTCCAAATTTTTATGATCTGTCCAGACCTCAAAAGGGTATCTCGCCCCCTCCAGCCAATGCCTCCAGTTTGTGAGAGCTGCTTTCACTGCAAAGGCCTCCTTCTCCCACACATTCCAATTCCTTTCTGCCTCTGAGAACTTTCTAGACAAGAATGCACAAGGCCGCAATTTCCCATCCTCCCCCTTCTGCAGCAAAACCCCCCCTATCGCCGTATCGCTGGCGTCGACCTGTACTATGAAGGGGGACTGTTCGTTGGGGTGGGAGAGGATGGGTTCCGTTACAAATTGCTTTTTAAGGCATTCGAAGGCCGTTTGGCAATCGGGGGTCCATTGTAGTTTAGCAGAGGGTTTTTTGGCTTGGTCCCCTTTATCTTTGGTTTTCAGCAATTCTGTTAAGGGGAGTGTGATTTGGGCGAAATTTGCTATGAAGTCTCTATAGAAGTTGGCAAAACCCAGGAAGGATTGCAGTTCTTTGCGGGTGGTGGGTGTTTGCCAATCCTGGATCGCCTGTATTTTGGCTGGATCCATTTTCAACCCCTCTTGTGAGATACAATACCCAAGGTAAGTGAGTTCGGTTTTATGGAATTCACATTTGGACAATTTGATGGGCAGTTTATTCTTCATCAAGGTGGCCAGGACCTTTTGTACCATTTGAACATGTTCTTCCTCGGTGTCAGAATAAATTAAAACATCATCAAGGTACACCACCACCCCTTTGTACAGAAATTCATGTAAAACTTCGTTTATCATGGACATGAATACAGACGGGGCTCCCGTCAATCCAAAAGGCATAACTAAGTATTCATATTGTCCGAGGGGCGTATTAAACGCGGTTTTCCACTCATCCCCTGCCTTGATACGAACGTGGAAGTAAGCATCTTTTAGATCTAATTTCGTAAAGATCTTACCTTGGGCCACGACGTTGAGAAGGTCTCGGATGAGCGGTATAGGATAGGCGTTGTTGGTGGACACTGCATTTAGTCCTCGGAAATCCGTGCACAGTCTGAGTCCCCCATCCTTCTTTTTCACGAAGAGAACTGGAGCGGCGTGGGAGCTAGAGGCTGGGCGGATGAACCCTCGTTGGAGGTTGGTGTCGATGAATTTCCGGAGCTCTTCACGTTCATGGAGACTCATGGGATAGAGTCGTCCTTTAGGCAATGAGGCTCCGGGTAAAATTTCCACCGCACAGTCCGTTCGTCGGTGCGGGGGTAGAGTATCAGCTTCCTCCTCCGAGAAAGCATTTAGAAAAGGCCAGTACGGTTCGGGTATTTGGTTGACTTCTTCTTGGGTGAGGAGGGCCTTTTCTTTGTAAGTTGGGTCTTCGCCCCAGTTTTGATTCCAACGGTGACTTTTACAGTTGGCATGGTTGAAGGTAATACATCCTTGAGCCCAGTCTATGTAGGGATTGTGATCACATAGCCATTTGCTGCCTAGAATTAACGGGTACTTGGCAGTAGAGCTGATGACAAAGGACCTCTTTTCCCAATGTTGTCCCATGCCTGTGATCACCGGGATGGTTTCAGTCGTGACCGGATTCATGTTGGTACCATTCATTTGTTCAAAAATTACTGGATTTTGTAAATCCCGAGTTGGTAAGACCAGTCCATTGACTAGAGCTGGGGCTATGATGTCTCTTGAGCAACCCGAGTCAATAAGAGCTTGCACCCGAATGTGCATTTTTCTCTCTGGGTTGATTAGAGTCACTGGCATGAATAAAATGGACCCAGGTGGCCGGTTCCGTGCAGGGACGGGCTTGGGGCGGATCTGTCGTTTGGGCCCTTTTACGACAGATCCATCTCGTTTCCCGACTGGGGACTTTCTGGATTGACTTCTGCAGATGGGGAAGCGGGATCGTATTCCATAACTTCTTCCGCTTCCAGCCCTCTTTCTGAGGCTGGCCTTTGGGAAGCGCCGCGGCCTCTGTTTGCTCGTGGAGCTGGAGTCGGGCGTTGGAGCGTAGGGAACGGAGCAAGGGTTGGACGCCGTAATTGAAGCGGAGGTCTTTGCACAGGCCGGTAGGGGCATTGTGCTGCAAAGTGACCAGCCTGTCCGCATTGCAAACACAGCCCTTGTTGCCATCTAGCATCTCTCGCTCCACGGGTGGCGTAGCCAGCTCCCCGAGCTCCCTTCTGTAAGGTCAATGGTCTTCTTTGTCCCGTTTGTTGTTGTTGCTCAACCAAACGGACTTCTAAAATGCGATTCTCCACTTCGCAAACAAGTTGAATCCAACCTAACAGCGTAGGGGGATTGTCTTGCATGAGGGCTCTGTCCAAAAGTCTCGGATTAAGTCCTTGTTTGAACAGAATAATTTTTGTGGACTCCTCACACCTGGGGCACTTGGCAGCCAATTGTCGGAATTTCGTGATATAGTCTCTCGCTGACATGCTGCCCTGCTTAATGGCCTGCAATTCTGTTCGGGCCCTGGTTTCCTCTAAGGGGTCTTCATATTGTGCTCTAATAGCATCTACCAACCCCTGGAGAGTATCGAGTTCTGGGGCCCCGATATTATATAGTCCTACGTACCAGTCCGCTGCTTTCCCTTGTAAGCGGGAGCCGAGATGTTCAATTTGGCTGGCCTCGCTGCCGAAGAGGTGTCCCCACCGGTTGAAGAATTGCACGACTTGCACTAGAAAAAAGCCCAGTTTGGAGGGATCCCCATCAAAAGTGGCGTCCAGTTTCACCCAACCCATTGGGAGGTCTTGCCTCGGAGCCGGTGCTGGGTAGAAGTCCGCCGGAAGCATCAATGGCACTTGAGGTATGGGGGGACCCGGTTGTGCTGGCGGTGCTGGTTGCGCTGGCGGCGGCATCACCGGTTGAGCCGGGGTTAGCGGCCTCGGCTGGGCTGGCGGTGGTAGTCTGGGTCGGGCAGGCGGCTGCAATCTCGGTCTGGCTGGTGGCAATGCCGGAGGTGCTGGCCGTAGCGGTTGAGGTGCTTGCAGTTGAGGTCGGTGCGGCGGAGTAATGATCGGCCGCTGAGGGGTGGGTTGGTGGGGTCGTAGTGGTGTAGGCCCCATCGGTTGGTTCGGAGGTGGTCTTACGGGCTGTTCCAGTGGCAAACGTATCGGCTGCAGCGGCGGGGTTAGTTGTGGTCGAAGCGGAAGGGGCCGCAGCGGCAAAGGCCGAATGGGTGGAAGGCCGCGCGGGCTTGCCCCTCCAGGCGTTGTTGTTCTGGGAAGCATCGGCTGGCCTTTTGGCGCTGGTAGACCATCTCCCGGAGGTTGCCCGACGGGAACGGTTTCGCGCGGTTGACCAGGGGCTCCCTCCCCGGATGGAGCCGCGGGTGCTCCCGCTTGGTCCGGCCGGACCGTTATAGGGGAAGTATGGGGGGGTATCACCGGTGTATCACTTGGCTTTTCCTCCCCTTCCGTAGGCCTCTCAACGGGGGTCTCGTCTGGCGGCACATCCCCTCCCGTGATAGGAGGTTCGATGGGAGTCTCACCGGATGGCACAACCGGGTGATCCCTTCTCGGTGGAATTTCCCGCTGAGTGGGAAGTTCCTTGGGTTGTTCTCCCGATTCGCCAGGATAGGTGCCCCCCTCGCCGGTAGGTGACGACCGCTGCTGAACTTCCTCCATCGGATAGGAGATGACACTTTGAAGGGTAGCTATCTGTATCGCCATCTCTTCGGGAGACAGTCTTTCTCCTGCCCCCATTGAGGAAATTAAATGAATGGCGTGAGCCAAACTTTCTTCCATATCCATCAGCTTAGCTTCTAATTGTTGCATTCGACTTGGCCCTGGTTGTTCGCTCAGGGAACCTTCATTCGCTGTACTCACCGGGGAGAAAGGGCCCCACGGAGGAGGGTCCCCTTGGACTATTCGCGACCTCGCGGCTAGAATTCCCTTGGCCATACCCGTCACGGCCGAGATGCTGGTATCTACCGCATAGGTGCGACCTTGTATCTGCTCCCAACTTTGTTCAGGGACTTCCGTTGGCTCTTTCCACGGAGCAAGTTCGGAATAATCCCAACTCAGGGCGCCACGGCGAGACGTGTCCCCCTCCATCTGCTCAAACGTCCTGTTCCAATATCGCCATGGTTGGCTGCTATCTAGTTCCGGGACGGTTTCTAGGCTTCGGCGCCCGTCCATCGAGACTCGTGGATGGAGTCCACCTGCCCGGCGCTCTCTGGTTTCTCGGGGTCTGGCTCCCCACTCCGACGGGGTGGGTACCGAGATCAAGGGGAGAGCGGTTGCTTTCGGCCTTGCTCCGAGGTTGCTTTCGGTCTCGTTCCGAGTACTGAAGTCGATGAGAGGCAGGGTAGAAGTGGAGGCTCCGGTTCCGTTCCCGGTTGCTCCCAGCTCCTGGGAGTCTTGGGTTTGCACCGGTTGATTGTCGGGAGACGCATACGGATCAAACAAAGGATCCCTGTCCGGGACAACCTTGGATTCCGCTGGGCCCGACTCAGACATGATTGGTAACAAAATGTCAGACTGTGGCTAGATAAGGTACTCTCTGCAAGATTCCCTTTAGAAGCAAGAATAAGTCCAATGTCTGGCAAAGGAAGCTTTATTGCAGAAAAGGTCCATTATAGTCCACTGTCCTGAATAGGAGACTCAGGATGGTACATGATCATTGTTACCAATGAAGAGCAAGCATAGGATACAGAGTAACAATACCCATCTGGAACAGCCTCCCCCCACAGTTCTCAAAACAACATCTTTCAGTCCTGGGAAGCTGCTCTCCTTCAAGGCCAATGCCTGGTGGAACGGTGTTAGACAAAACAGTCTCCTCTGGTGGGAATGCTGCCTGGGAACTGGTGCACCTGAGGAGAAAATACTTAAACACTAAAAGCATTAGAAAATGGAGTCAGTATAGTTAAGATATATACTGGACCTGACCTGAGATGTGGAAGACTCAGGAGATACCATCTATGGAAGATTGGATTTTGAAAGTTTTAAACATGGCAGAAATGGACAAATTAACAAGGAAATTGAAAAAACAAGAAGAATTGGACTATACATCAAGCTGGGAAAAATTTAAGAAATATGTGGGAAAAAAGTGGGACATGAAGGGGAAATTGTGGTCTTTGGAGAAGTAGGGGAGATAGAAACTTACTTAAGCTTAAAAAGGGGTATATTTTACTATATGTTATGGGATTAGTATAGTATATTTACAGGGGATATGTATGTAATTTTGTTTTACTTAGCATATGTACTTATTATTACTTATGTAATCTTTATATTTTTAACTAAGATAAGTAATATAGTTAGAGTAGATAGTAGGTATAATATAAATATATATTACATTAGTATTATAGATTTTATGAATTTATATGATATACTTTTTAGATTAAGTTGGGTATGGAAAACTGCAGGGAGTCACCAGAAAAAGGGGGGGGGGAAGGATGGGGAAAATGCAATGGGGTGAATAATGATAATGATTTTTATGTTTATGTTTGTAAACCCATCCAATAAAAATTCTTTAAAAAAAAATCATTTGTCACCTTTAGCTTGGTCCCGAGTGGATTGGTCACTCTTTATTTAAACAGCTAGCCATGTCTCACCTGCCACACCAATAGACCTGTGGTGTGTGTGTGTGTGTGTGTGTGTGTCTAGAACTCTCATTAGGCTACGTGATAACATGCAAGTGTGAAACGCTACCAACTGCACTATACTATGCCGTTTGAATATGCCGAAAGTAACACAGAAAAGGCTCAAACTTGGCCAATGCAATCAAACTATGTGATGAAAAATCGAATGCCTAATCATTACCGGCAAACAGAATGTGAGCCAAGTTGGCTGGTGCTCACACACACCTAATTAAAATAGCAGCATTTCTATTGAATTTTGTAAATGTTTTCAGGAAAATTATGACCACTT
Source organism: Eublepharis macularius (assembly GCF_028583425.1). Classification (NCBI taxonomy): domain Eukaryota; kingdom Metazoa; phylum Chordata; class Lepidosauria; order Squamata; family Eublepharidae; genus Eublepharis; species Eublepharis macularius. The sequence goes on from NC_072792.1 coordinate 7,552,437, forward strand.
ATCTCAAGCATGCATAAACAAACAAACAAATAAAAGAAATGTGGTGCTTCAAATCAAATCAGAGATATCATAAAACCTGGAAATATCCCTAATATGATTATAAAATTAAATATACTGACCTTCCCTTCATTTTTCCTCTAATTTGGGCACATACTAGCATGGAAAACTGCCTTATTTAATCTCTGTACAATGTCAGATACATAGTTGAGATTTAAAAATAAATAGGCCCAAATCCACAGTCATCCTGTTTCTTTCTAATTTGATTTACAGCAGCAGAGTTTATAGCCTGATATTTCAGAACCTCCATAAATGCAAACACACGTAATACCTCTGAGAATTTTTTTCTAGGAAAAATCCTGCAAAAGCAGTAAAATGTTTCATTAACTCCACTTGATTTTCTTTCATATTTCAGATGTGTTTTAACATAAAATGATCCGTTGCCACCCTCCCTTCCTCATTTCATAGGGACTATCTGCATTTTGGATGAGCTGACTGGATACTTTGATCGGGGTTTAACACACATCCTTCTAATCTGAAATAATGTGAAAAATGTTACTTGGATTATAATCAAAGCTTTCATTTGTGCAGTCCATGGCTGTCCGTGTCATAAATATGCACATATTATTACCTCAGCAAGACTTTTCCAAGCGCATTTCATGGTACTTTTCATTCATAGGTGCTGGATTGGATTTGTTTTAGGGCATAAGATAAATTCTTGCTATGATGCAGGATTTTTAAAAATGGGCTTTTCAGAACCCTGGAGTAGTTATAAGGCTGTTCTCATCTCGTGAAGCACCACGTTTTATTAACTGCCTAAATAACCTGTTATCATTATTGTTTATGCATTGAGTGGCCCATTGGGCTGTGACTACAATATCTCCCTTCCCTGGTTATATCTTCCAGCCCGTGCATTTGCCCTCAGTTACGATTGTGAATTTTTCGACCAGATAATGAGTGTGTTTCTCATTCGTAGCCACGAGCCACGCCACACGCCACAGAATACAAACGAGCAGGAGGTGGTGGTTTCATTATCTTAGGGTCAGTAGAATTTCAAGAGCTCTGAAATTACCTCTATCAGTGATGCAAGTGTCAACTTAGTTTTAATAAATCTTTCGAACAGCCACAAGATACTTCGAGGACATCTTCTTTCTGGAAATACATCATTCAGCTGCCAAAACTCACTATCAGTTGGTAGCAAATAGAATTTCATCCATTAAATGCAAAGCCCCACTTCAGCTTCGGCACGCCATCCCACTGTGATAGCTAGAAGTGTGATTAACTTGGGTGTTTAGCTGATATCAATCCCAATGTCTGCTATTCCGCTTAAATTGGAACAGGTTTGGGGGGAAATTGGTTCTTCCACAGAATATGTATAGCATTTACTGCATTTGCCACTCCTATGATTAATTCCTGCATTTGAACTTTGGGTGCCATTATTGTTGTGAAAATAGTCTTTGAGGAGGAGAACAGGGTGATGTATTAACTCACTGGGGACTGAGGATATCAGCTAGTTTTGCTCAGAAGTGCAAATCACAGATCTTGGTTTCTAATACCTTGATTACTTGGAAGTTGGTCCTATTAAGTCTTTAATACCATATAAGTGTGCTTAGATTATGAGAGAGGAATGCTAGTGAAATTACTTTGAGGGAATGCAGATATCTAACCCAGAATACTTTCCCAACCCCTTTTCCTTATAGGTCTCCTCAGGCCTTTTTTTCTGGGAAAAGAGGTGGTGGAACTCAGTGGGTTGCCCTCGGAGAAAATGGTCACGTGGCTGTTGGCCCCGCCCCCTGATCTCCAGACAGAGGGGAGTTGAGATTGCCCTCCGCGCCGCTCAGTGGCGGGGAGGGCAATCTCAACTCCCCTCTGTCTGGAGATCAGGGGGCGGGGCCACCAGCCATGTGACCATTTTCAAGAGGTTCCGGAACTCCGTTCCACCGAGTTCCAGCTGACGGAATCCTGGATGAGGGAATCCTGGAGATTTGGGGGTGAAGCTTGAGGAAGGCACAGTTTTGGGAGGGGAGGGACTTTAGTGGCATAGAATACCATGGAGTCCACCCTATGAAGCAGTCTTTTTCTACAAGGGAACTGATCTCTGTAGTCTGGAGATGAGCTCTAATTCCGGGAAATCTCAGGGTCCCGCCTGGGGGTTGGCAATGTTTGACCTAGCCAAAGCAAAAGAGAGACCTTGGATTGCAGAGGAGTAAGATCTATGCAATAATGTGGTGCAAAGACTGAGAATTTCATATTCGTAGTTGCCGCAACTTAGCAGTTTCAAATTCTATATAAGAAACATTGCAACCAAAGTGTAATAAATATTTTAAAGGACACATTTATATAATATTGGTGACAGCTGTATTGATTAAGCTCTCTTGTGAGCAGGAATGGCAGGAAAGCGAAGCTCTGAGAAACAGAACGCGTGTGGGGGGAATCTGAAATACGATGCATTTCTTAAATTTAAAAGTAATGAGTTGGAATTCAGAAGTTCAGGGTCAATGTTTAGAGTTCAGATTTGAAAGCCTGCTGTTCAATGTTCAAACTCTAGTTGCATTTTGTTCCAGAGACAGAAGTATTGAGGCAGGCATTTGGCCATAAAATGTCACTTTTCACCCCAAACTTTTTTGCATTTTTACAGTATGATTGAAATGGACAATTTCTAGCTTATATCTACCAAGCAACTGTAGAAAAGAATATTTTCCCTGTTTCCCCTGCATAGTCTTGCGGAGGATCAGAAATTCTTAGTGGGTGATGCCTGGCGTTTGGACCACAGGCCATTCCCAAACTGGCATTCCAGTCTAAGGCTCAGATCAAAGGCCAAGCGAGGCTTTAAATGTGTAAACATTCCTCAACGGCTTGCTTTGACTCAGAGAAGCAGCGTCATAAGGGAGTTTTGATGCAGAAGCACTAAGGGAAAGGTATCGAACAGCTTCCTGCCTCTTCTCTGCTACCACGCCCTACAAACAGGAACCATTCCTGAGAGTCTGAGAGCTAAGCTGCAAGTGACGCCTGACACAGGTTGGACACTTACTGCTTACCTCAAGTTTTGATGGGAAATGTAGGCATCTTGGTCTTGCAGCTTGGCTCTCCATTTAATTGAAGTTTACAGACCCCCCCCCACACACACACACAGCATAGGGGAAGGGGGGCGGCAAGAGCTCGATGCCTGCACTCCCCTCCTGACCGCATGTTCTCCCTCCCATAGACTGCCGCTCTGTAAACTTCAATTAAATGGAAAGCCAAGCTGCAAGACCTGGATGCCTACATTTCCCATCAAACCTTGAGGGAAACTGACAAGTGTCCAACCTGTGTCAGGCGTCACTTGTAGCTTGGCTCTGACTGGGTGTTTGCCTTTGCCAATGGAAAACAATAAATGACAAATGGGACAAGCAGGGGAACATTTCCCCCCCCCCCTGCTGGCAACCAGCAAGAAACCTGGAAGGGACTCCAAGTGTCGTTTCATCCAACCCCTGCAGAATGCAGGGAATTCACAGCTACCTCCCCCTACTCCCCCAGTGACTGTTGCTCTATGCCCAGAAAAAGGCAAAAAACCTCCATGATCCTTGGCCAATCTGGTCTGGAGGAAAATTCCTTCTTGATCCTAAACTGGTGATCGGCATTACCCTGGGCATATACGAAACGGCCACAAGAGCCTCAAACTAACTCATCCCTTCCAGCCCTCCTTCTCCTGATCTGTGTACATTCATATTAGGTCAGAGAATCATCACCCCTCTTTGTTCATTCAGCTGTTTCTCCTGCTCTTGGAAAAACATTCTTGGCAGAGAGGGAAGATTTATTTATTCATGTGTTTATCCAAGCATTTACAAGCCTACTTTTAATGGAGAACAGGAAGTGACTTCCCAAAAGTCTCTGCCTCCCCCACAATACCTGGGTTGGTAACCATCAGGAGACTGGGAGCAAAGACATAGGGAGGGGGCTACTTTCAGTGATACTGTGACGTCACTTCCAGGAAAAACTCTCCTAGAATTTCTGGGGATTCCGAGAGATGTATGACTTCACTTCCAGGTTTTTCCCAGAAGCAACGTCATGCTTTTGCCATCTAGGGGCTATGTCGGACTGCGTTGCAGCTAAGTAAACACACCGGACACTTGTGTGGGTTATAAATGGCCACAACTTTATTGATTACAGCTATATGGAGCATTGGCCTGGCATCTGGGCTGGATCCCCGTTGGCATCGTAGGCCTCACTGCCGAACCGATGCATCACCCGCCAGCCTCCTGCTGGCCACCACGGCACCTGCTGTCCCGTCGCCGGCCCCGCCTGGCGACCCGTGCTTCCAGATCCGTCAGGGTGAGCAGCTCGCAGGCCCGCTCACCCTGTTGGGATCCAGCCCAATGCCTCAAAAACCGCCAACCCCTAAAGTTGTGACAGAGCCCCCTCAAAGCTCTGAAAATGCGGAGGGTGGGAGGGTGCAAGCTGATCCTGCAGATGCTCAAACCGCAATGGCGCTGACCATGCAGTTGGATCCTCGTGGGATGGACGCTCCGCCTCCACTCTTCGTCCCGCCTCCACTCCGTCCGTCCCCAGGTGGCAACCCAGCTTGCTGGTGAGTCAGCCGCTTCCTTTTGCTGATGGCATTTAAAAAAAAAACTCTCCTGCCAATCACTAAAGTCCTCACAGGTAACTCTCACTGGGGGTGGGAAATCTGCCCCCAGCAGGCATACGGCAAACCTAGTTCTACCTCAGAAGTTTCAGCTGAAGATTCTGATGCCATTTAATGGTTTACTTTGAAAGGCTGATTTATATTTGGAATCTGGGCATTGCTCGCTCAGTCCTGTATGCATTGACTCAGAAATGTGTCCCACTAAGTTCAGTGGAACTTACTCCCCAAAATGTGTGCATAGGATTGCAGCATTAAGTCTGCGAAGCAATGTGGATGGCCTGTCCTTGCAAAACAACTGGCAGAGCACAACACTGCTGGAGCACCGTAATTCTCATGCACTACAGGAGGTCTCGTGTTATCCAAATCCCAGTGGTACTTGACCAAATTGATGAAATGACCAGGAAAGCCTAATTAAAGCTGTTCAGCTCAAATGTATTGATGTATTACATCTATTATGGCTTGGTTCAATAGGTTCACCTTACGCGTGCTGCCACAGCCTGTAAAGCAAACTAAACAGGCGGAATAAATAATGCCAAAAGGAAAAGAGCTGCCTGTGGAATCAAAGGTGCAGAATACGAAAATGCAAGGGAACGGCCTGAGAACTTACTATCACATAATCCTATACTAACCACTACATTATTTATTGCTTTATCAGGTGAAAAGGATGCAGATGCTAAAATTAAAAATGCATCACTTTTTGAAAATGCTCAAGTCAAGCTTACCTCCAATATTGCACAGGTTTGGCTGGGCTTTGAAGAGGATCGTGGTTTGGTCACTGTGGCTGGACCCAGAGGAGGGCAGCACAGAACCCAGTGTGGACAAAGAGTCCAAAAAGTCTGAAAGAAAGAAATATTTTTGGCTTCGTGGCTAGAGAGAAAACACTGGAAACGTATTTGGTGATGCCACTGAAAAGAAACAGAAGCTAAAAATATTGTTTCTTAGCAAAGAAAAAATTCTGTAGGCTGCAATTTAGGAAGAGCAGGAGGGAAGGCAGACTGTCCACAGCACTTCCAACCACGTAAGAATATTCCTACGACGCACTTCTGTATCTGGCTATTATAAGATATAAACTAGTGAATAGCCACACTGTATTTTTTTGTTGTTATTTCACTGAGAATGTCAAAAGGGCATGGTCAGCGAACCATGCCCTTTCCCTGCTCAAATCTCTCCTCCAATCTCCCCCAAACACAAATCCATATCTGAAGTTGTATCCTGATCTCTCAATGGGAAAGTTCAGTTTGGAGAAGAGGAGGTTGAGGGGAGACATGATTGCTCTCTCAAAGTATTTAAAAGGCTATCACTTAGGAGAGGGGAGGGAGCTGTTCCAGTTGGCAACAAGAGTCAAAACAATGGGTTTAAACTACAGGAGGGAAGGTACTAGCCGGACATTATGAAAAACTTCACATTAAGAGTAAACAAGATCAAGATCTCAGTAGCGGAATCAGCTGCCTGGGGATGTGGTGGGTTCCCTCTTCAAGGAGCGGCTGGAAATATACTTGTTGGGGATGAATTAGGCTCTTGGGCTAGATGGTCTGTAAGGCCTTGTTATGACCTCCTTTCTTTTTCAGTTAGATTTCTCCTTTAACCCTCTTCTTGCAACCTCTGGGTAGAGTGCTGCCACCAGGAATTATATTCCAAAATAGTTAATTTACATTTCCCCTTTAATAATGTGCCTAAGCGTCAGCTTCCTTCATGGGACTCTATGGCCCCGAGGATAGGGATGGGATATAGGAATAACATATACCCCAAGGTACTCTGGGAAAATAAACTTTTATTTTCACAAGAAACAGGCAATAGTACATGCCACGGAGAAGACTCTGGGCGCTCTCCTTTCCTGTGCCTGGATCCCCCCATGTGTAATTTATGTGCAAAAAGCACTGAAGGGAAATGTATATTGGGACCATGGTGTTAGCATTCAGACACCTCCTCCTGCTGAGGGGAAGTTTATAGATATGAAATCATAAACACCCTTCCTCATACAGCGTAAGTGCAAGACACTGCCTGGCCTGAAATAAAACAAAATGGATGCCAGCTAGGTAGGAGCCTGGAAAATATTTTAGAAGGAGAATCAGAGTGGCTGGCTGACTAAAGACCCCCTCCATACCCCAGAGAGATGCATAACTTAGGGCAGTAAGGTCTCCCAAGAAACTCCTGATTAATCTCATCCATGCCCTACCTCACTTCCCCTCACCCATTTACCCTAACGAAGCACCACCTAACCCTATTCACCAAACTTGGTAGCTTTTCCCATTCAGTACTCAAAGGATCATCAAGCACTATTTTCACCTATATTTCACCTAGGTAGACCCATTAAGCCTCTCGCAACTCATTATCTACCTCCAGAAAACCCATTAAGTCATTGTTTTTGAGGTGAAGACATCAGCTCGCTGCAGAGAGCATTTTGCCCTATATCCAGTATCTCTGGCTACCAGTGAGTGAGTGAGTGTGTCTTTGGATCCATATATACACACCCAAATCTGTTTGGGTTCTTCTCTGTGAAATGCTGGTAATTTTGCTGCTGTCTCCATGGACCTCTGTCCTCGAGACTGGTAACTATAACCTTCCCCGAAACCATTTTCTCCCCTCTCCTCCCTGACTTTCTCTTAGTTAGCCTTGTATGTGTGCTATGAGTGATTTTTTTGTTTGCCCTTTTAATTAAAAAAAAAAACCCTCCTTTCCAGTTGAACATCTGGCTGGTTCATTTTGCGAGTTTTCTTAAGGGAATAATTCCCATAAATATAGGAGGAGAATCCCAGTTACTCCCTCTCATTTCTCTTTTTAAAGTTAATTCTACCAACTAATTAGAAGACTGCCTATCTGGGTAACAATGAGGTGAGGGAAGGAAGGCAATTGTCCCCCTTATTCCATTATATTTTAAGGTTGAAAATACCCCCCTCCCAATAAGAAAAAACACAAGTCCCCATATTGTACTCATACAAATACTCTTTTACCTTGTCACTTCACTGGAGCTTAAGGCATCAGTACAGACGAGGCAATAGTTGCCCCTTTCAACTTTGTGTAACAAGTCTTTTGTGTATTCTGGGAGTATTTTATGTAGAACAGTTAAACATTGGTTCCTTGACTAGCATCACCAAATGATGTTGAGCAGCTGTAGCTATATCCTATGGGGCTCTTGCTCACCTGTTTTCCTGCTAAGGATAATTGGAAATTGGGTTAGGGAAGAAATCTTCACCCCTAGCAGATTGCTCCTTCCCAAAAAAACCGGCAGCTGTCTGCATTTGGTGCCATGCATCCTGAGTGCTGGAACTGCCACACGTCTATGTTTAAGCAACAGAGTAGGAGAGACTCTTATTCAAGTTCAGCTTTGCAAAAACTGCTGTGGGATGGCCAGAAAATAAAAGGCTCTTAAAAAGAAGGCTAGGAATAAACCCCAGTTTATGCCCTACAGTAGGGATAAGTGTTAGTTTAGATTTAACTTAACAACTGCATTAATTATCTGGCAACAGCAGTAAAGACCAAGTTAATGAGATAATGAAATTCACAGGTGTCGTTATGTTTCGAAAGAGCTGTAAACACCAGTTAGGTCAAAGCAATAAAAAGAAATGAAGACATGGAGAGGTCATTCTCGGATAGGAGGTGAAAATTACAATTTAGCTGTGTAACAAAAAATATATATACAGAAAACTGATATGAAGACTCAAATAATTAAGAGCCACAAGCCTGGACTGCATATACTGCAGAATGAAATGACAAAGTAATCAGGTGGGAGAATGGACTGTGAGTGGAAGACCTCCCTTCTCTCTTGCTTGCACTCCAAATATTCTTTGAAAAGCCTTCTGTGCAGTTAGTCTGCCAAGAAGAAAAATGGTTGGGCTGTTTTTCTGTGTGCCAGGTCCTATGGGGCTCTTGCTCACCTGTTTTCCCACCTACAGTCCCACCTACAGTTCCCACCTACAGTCACCTATACCCGAGGAGGCTTTCAAGTCTTTCTTTCAAAGAAGTAAGGTCAAGAAGACTCCTGGAGGCCTTGGGAGTGCCCAAAGTAGCTACTGACGGAACACACAGAGTAAACGGCATGGACTTAAAAAAAAAAACCCCGGAGTCCAGTAGCACCTTAAAGGCAACAAGCATTTATTCCAGCATAAATTTTTACATGAGTCAGACAAAATTCCTTCATGGAACTAGTTGCCTGGAAGAAAGGAGCTTCGTTCCTGTTACTGGAGGAATTTCAGGTGGAGACAAACACACACACGAACTCATGTGAATCTGCTTCTACTGAGTCAAACCAGTTGCATCAAGGTCAGTGCTATCTACTCGGATTGCCCACAACTCTCCAGGGTCTCAAGTAGAAGTCTTTCATATCACCTACTGTCTGGTCTTCTTTAACTGGAAAATAAACCTGGGCCCTTCTGCATGCAAGCAGAGGCTCTTCCGCTTGAGCCGTAGTCCCTCCCTCTTCTCAGCAAGGGTTAATAACCTGAAGAAGTTGCCAAGCATCATTTTCTGTAGTTAATTTTTCATATTGCATAATAGCATAAGGACATAGGTGATCTTGAGGACCAAGAATTACATGCATTCTGATCAATCAATCAATCAGATTTATTTACAGTTAATAACCAGTACAGACTTGTAAAAAAACATGAGAGTATCATACACAAAATATACCACTTTGTAAAAATAATTATATAAATATATAATTATATAAAAACTTGGCAATATAAATACAAAAGTGTGGGCTTTCAGGGTTAGAAATAAAAGCAGATGTTACTCCTTTGCACATTCCTTGTGGATTCTACAAGCCGCGGCTAAAAATCTGGCACTAGCCAACGTGATCTGGGGATCGACACCTAACAGGAGCTTATTAGTTAGCTCTGTGTCAGGGAGGCTCGGAAGCTTCTTCAATGCAGGTTGGATATGTTTTATACGTATTTCGTGGTTGAACTTACATGCAAGCATGATGTGCTCAATTGTTTCTACTTTCCCTGCCTTGCATGGACAAACTCGCTCAGCCATCGGGACCTTCTTATAACGGCCTTCAAGTACTGCAGATGGAAATGTACTACATCGGGCTAATGAGAAAGCCCTACGGTGGGACGGGATCTCCAGGCTTGATAGATAGGAGGCTGGAGAAACCACAAATCTTGTTTGCGGGGGGGGGGGGGCGCTAGGAATTGGAGACCCTAGCAAGATCCCTCTGTCTTTCAACATCCAATATACGCTGTTTGACCACAGCCCTTGCCTGGTCCAGGGCCATACATGCATTCTGAAGCAAAATGGGGATGAAAACGTTGTCCCTTCCCTACTTTGTACCCCTACGTCACTTCTGCTTCTACTTTAGCACAAGCTGGAATGAGCAGGGCTTTTGGAAAAGTGCAGCACGGGAAGGATCAGTAACACAATTTCAGTGCTGAAGGAGAGGTCATAAAATTTCTACATAAACCGTCTAAAACAGAGCTGATTAAAACAATGCTTCTATAATATCCGACGGAAAATTCAATTCAAATATTTAAACAAATAAAATGTGTAGGCATGCCCATATCACCATCCTTTAAAGGTAACTTTAACAGTTTATTGGCTCCTGAAGTTGCCCTTCCTTCATCATATCCCAAACAAGGCTGTCCAAATAAAATAAATTTTATATAGGTGGTGATGCCATAATAATTTTGCAAGCAGATCCAACCTTATTTAAACACTGGATGTTTCGCTTTTGCTTAATGGGTCAGTGGTTGATTGATGTCTGTCGGACTGGATCTAGTCACATCATGGTAAACACCGATAGCCTCTTGTCAGGATTCGCTTGACGATAATTTCATTAGCGAAGCACTGGCAGCAAATGACCTATTAAGTGCTTCCAGCCACATTTTTCTTGGATAATTATCTATCTTTTTGCTTCCTGGGGATGGAATTGGGGTGGGGGGGGCAACAACCATTTGTTATATTTGTGTGTGAGCTTTTCCTCAATCAGGTCTAAGTTGGGATAGGCATAAAATGCAGTGGGTACATTGGCTAACCATTATGCCACACTGGCTCTGATTGGTCAGGAAAGTTGCCCCATCCCCTCTTTGCATTGTAAAGGAGGGGATATTTTCTGCTCTCCCCATTGGTGCTTTCTCCCCAGTGAGGCCCTAATGTGGCTTACAGCCTTCTCCTGTTCTCCATTTTATCCTTAAAACAACAACCCTATGAGATACTTAAGATGAGAACTTTTGACTGTTTCATGGTCTACCGGCAAATTCCATGGCAGACTGGGGAATCGAACCCGGGTCGCCTAGATCCTGGTCAGATACGACACTGGCTCTTATAAGTCAGGGAAGTTATTCATCCCTCTTAGTTTTGCAAGATTCAGGTCCAGACCAAGTTTTTCAAGGAATAAATTCTCAAGAGTCAAAGCTCCCTTTGTCAGATATGGCATCAGATATAGTATCTGATGAAGGGGGCCCTGACTCTCGAAAGCCCATACCCTGAAAATCTTGCTGGTTTTTAAGGTGCTACTGGATTCAAATCTTGCTGTTCTACTGCAGACTAACATGGCTACCCACTTGAAACACTCTTAGTTTGTCATGGGTATTTTCCATCCTCCCTAAGTTGCCTGCATCTTCCTGGTTTCTTGTGAATAAACCTTTGCATCAATATCAAATATCAAAGGAATGTTGGGGAATAATCTGTGCCAGGATATTCTAACTTCATTTCATTTTTGCTACTGCAAATACATCTGTCACCCAGAAGCTGGTGGCTAAGTTTGAGACTCCTACATTTATTTTTAGTTGAGTTATGCCAGCCACAAACAAAGAACTTTAGTCTATGTTGCAAATAGCATGGAGTGCAGCAACTGAGTTTAGGCTGTCTTTTATTCTAGTGGACTCTCTTCCAAGTATGATGAGTTGGCTTCAATCTTACACCAGCTAATGGAATCAGAAGATAGACCAGAAAATTGCCAAGCTGGGCATTTCAATGATGCGGTTAAACAAAGCCTTCCCTTCCTGTTTAGCACTGCAACTCCCACAATCATCTTGAAGCTGGGTACCAATTTTGCAGGACCTGACTTTATGTTCTGATGAGTTATGACTGCCACAGATGGACAGACAGCAACATCCTTTTATTATTATAGATGTACCCATGTGTATGTTTTATATATCTATTTTAATTAATTAATTTAATTTATTGAATTTGTAATAATAATAATATAATAATAACTAGGGGTGTGCAGGGCCAGGATGATTCGGGTTTCCTCATTCAGATTACCCAAATTGGGAAAATGATTCAGAATAAAGTGAATTCTGAAGTGGCAAGCCACTTCGAATACCGAATTCGGACAGATTCGGGTTTGCTTCATAAAGATTCGGCCATTATTTTCAATGGGGAACATCCTCCCGGCTTTCTGGGAGCCTGGGGGGGTGCATTTTCTTTACGAAGCAAACCAAACTTGGTGGGGACCTTCTCCTAACTCTCCTCTAACTATCCCCCAAATTTCAGAAGGACTTCAGGGAGCCATGTCATGGCCCCCCAAAGAAGGAACCCCCATCCTCCACTCTCAATTATTCCCTATGGAGGAAAACAAGTGATATTTCTAGGTGGCTTGGGGTGGCATTTTGCAAGCAAAATGCACCCAATTTTCAGGGCACCTGCTCCTACCTCTCTTCCCACCCTCCCCCAAGGTTCAGGGAAATTGCACTTTGGGGGGCCATTTTATGGCCTCCCAAATAAGGTGCTCCATCCTCCTCCACTCTCCATTATTCCCTATGGGAAAAACAAGGGGGGCTTTCTAGGTGGCTTGGGGTGGCATTTTGAATGGAAAATGCACCAAATGTTAGGGGCCCTGCTCTTACCTGTCCTACCATGCCCTCCCCAAGTTTCAGGGAGATTGGGCTTTGGGGGCCATATCATGGCCCCCCAAAGGTGGTTCTCCCACCACACAATTTTATTTCTACTGTGGGGAAGACCCACACAGCAGAAACACATGGATTGGGGCTGCCAATGGCCACAGGCACAGTCCAGCTACACTTCACACCTCAAGCAACCCATCAGAACCATACCCCCCCCCAAAAAAAAACCCTCTAACCACCCCTACAGTAACTGGCCAGCCACTCTCCATTGGTTCCTGTTATGGGAAAATCCAGACACCCACAGCAGGAACACATCGAATGTGGCATCCATGGCCACAGGCATAACCCCCTTTAAATCTACCCCCAACAGCCCCACAGACCCAAGGACATGCACCCCCAAGTTCCCCACCCGCCACAAAGCAGGCTGGCCAGCCACTCCCCATTGTTCCCTATGATGGGAACTAACCTTCACACCAGAGAATAGCACACGGACACACATTGAATCAAGTTCAAAAAATTTTATTTTTTAGTTTTCAGTTACAGCCTTAAAGGCACATGACACTAGTGTGACACATGACAACAGTCTCCTAGATAATAGTACCACAGCTAACATCAAACCAGAGAATCACAAACCCATGATTACTTGCAAAAAACTATTTCTTTCTTGGCTGTAAGTTACACAGCATGAAGGCACAACACAACACATCACAACAGTCTCCTAGATAGTACCACAGCTTACTTCGAACCAGAGAATCACAGAAACACACACACACAATTGCTTGCAAAAAAACATTTTATTCCTTGGCTTTATGTTTCACAGCATGAAGACAAACAGCCATTCCTCCCAAACCAAAATGAACTGGGGGACACTCTTGCAACTTAGTCCAGAAGAACCATTGTCATTTCCTGCAGCCGGGCTCTGAGTTCAGCCAGTGGGGAAACACCACAGAGCAGAACGGCACCTGGCCACACGCACAACACAATGGTATTTGCGGAGCAGGGTTGCAGAGGTCCCCATCACCCCCCGCCAGCTTCAGGCTGAACTGGAAAACACCTGTGAGGTAGTGTTGGGAGGTAGCTTTCATCATCAGCTGGCCTCCACCCACACCATCCCTACTTGCCCCACTCCTTCCTCCCCCTTCAACATGAACATTTTAAATTTAACATCAACAGTTTACAACATTTTACAACATCAAACAACATTAAATAACATTCTCCTCAGCAGTAGCTTAGTTTGGCTGCTACTCTAAGTTTCCTACTGTGAAATTCCCTATCCTAACCTGTCTCTCCCTCCAGTGGCAATCAACTTTTCTGGGGCCTGTTTCCTTAGATATCAGAATAAATTTGTGCCCACAGGGGCTGTGACAGACCTGACCCTGGCCATTTTGGGCCCAATTCTGGCTGTTTCAGTCCCAAAATTGGCCCAAAGTGGCCAAAACAGACCTGAAATGTCCCGGATCAGGCCTGAATCAGCCTGGAATGGGCAGCGGCCAGATCCTGGCCATTTTGTGCCTGATCCTGTCCATTTCGGACTTGAAATGTACCCAAAATGGCCGAAACAGACACAAAATGTCCTGGATCAGGCCTGATATGGCCTGGAATGGGCTGCTGCTGGGCGGGGGAACTCTCCCCTTCCCAGCAGTGGCCCGATCTGGGCCATTGTTGACTTTTCGTGACAGTCTCTTGCCTTCTCATGATGTGACCTCAGTTTTGTCATTTAAGGTACTAGGGAGAATTCAGGCTTGATGTCATATAGAACCCAGTAATTTCCTTTGGCTTCCTATGGTATCCACAAAACTCTCCTCCAGCACCAAATTTCAAATGATTCGTTTTTCTTCCTGTCAGCTTTCTTCACTGTCCAACTTTCGCATCCATACAGAGTGATGGAGCATCATTGGCTTGCCTGGGAAATTAGTGTGAGAGTCCAATGGTTGCTTGACTCTTTGGCATCCCCCTTTCTTGGGACTGGAAGGTAGACTGAGCGTTTCAAGTCTGTGGGCCACGGTTTTCTTTTCCATTTTTGTTGACAGATTCTTCTTAAGAACCTTGTTAAGATTAAGATTTTGATGGACTCGGCTTCTGTAGCTTGAAATAGCTCTATTGGTACATGTATTTCCTGTTAGAAAATATCTGTACAGAGTTATTTTGCTTTCATATTTATTATTGTATCATTTTTAATGCAGACTTCAAAAGCACTCCCAGACCTTGTTTCCCTGCAAAGGTAGACTAGACCGATATAAGTAAATGTATTTATTTATGCATTCAGCTTATATGAGTTCTATACTCTCCTATGAGGAAAAATAAAATTAGAAATATGTAGAAATATGGGCAACATTTCCTGCATTGGTACAAAAACTGAACACCATCAATGCCCTTTCCTTTTCTTCTTCTTTTCCTTTAATATGTCATCCCAGGAATACACTTCTGGAAAAACTCAGACACTGGTATTTTCTGCATGCTGAACTTGCTCCTGATTTTCCTCAAAGTTGTGCCAAGACCTCAAAAATCAGCTTTGGTCCTGTTGTTCTACACTATGCATTTTAAAGAGCTGTGGAGTCTGTTTATTTCTTCCACAAGTGGCGGAATAACCAAGATTATTCTACACGGTGATGCTGCTGTGATCAGTGGCATCACAGCGCACTCCTTTTTTAAAAGAAAAAGGGATTTTGTGCATGTGTCGCATTGCTCTGGAAGGGCTGTGTAGCCATTGTTATCCTATGCCCCTCCCATACCTAAATATGATTGGTTGGATAGTGCCGTCCATGCTTTTGTGCCCAGTGATTGGCTGGGATGTGTTTTTTTAAAAAATATTTTGGCAGCCACATGATTTCTGCTTTGTTTTCATTTTCTGGATCTTTTTCTAAATGCACTACGGAGGGTCAGTTCAGGCTGCTTTTGTACATATCCTTTACTTGTGCCTTGACAATTTCATGCATATTGCATCCATAGCTCCTTGTTAAATGTGCCAATGTGCTCTGTGTCACGTATGTGCAGCAGCCAGACCAAGCTCCACGTTTTGCATCCCTGGATTACTCTTGCCAGGCAATGATTTGCTAGTATGACCTTGCGGGGTCGCAAATCCCCCTTTCTATTGGGTATTCCCTTCTTGACGCAGTGACTGGCGGGATAATATCATGATGCAGTTACTGGGATGATGAGCAGTGGATGTTGAACTTTTGTGTGACTCATCGAACCTGCATGGAGATGGTTGCAGATCTTAAAGGTCACCAATTGAGGAATAGCACCACCAGGCAGCAGCCAATTCCTGCAGAGAAAAGGGTTGCTGTTGTGATTTGGTATCTGGCCAAGGCCAACTCCTACAGGGAGGTGAAGCATCAGTTTGGAGTTGGATTCTCTACAGTGGGGAAAATTGTACTTCAAGTTTGCTTTGTGATGGAGGTTAAACTTTTGCAGAAGGCAGTCTGCCTTGGCATGGAAATCATGAAGGGTGTGACGGGTAAGACTGCTAATATTGCTTTCAGCACACTGCCCATGCAAACAGTGGCATAGAGTGGGTTGGCAGCGCCTGGGACAACTCCCGGTAGGAAGTGGCACCCCTAGCACCACACGTGCATGCACTCCTGGGACTGTGTGATGATCTCATTTCCCCCAGGAGCACTCCCACAATTCGGGCCACTCACCTCCCCACCCCTTGCCAGGCAGCCCTCTGTGGCAGCCACTCATGCCGCCACTGCCAGCTCAGCATGCTCCTCGGCTGCAGGATGGTCAGCTTAAGCACCCAGAAAGCTGGGTGCCCCATTGGCGCGGCAGGTGGCCAGGTGCCACAGGCAGGCTCCCATGGCATAGACACAGTGCAGGCTCTCCTCAGCGCCATGCCTTGCCCCCTAATAGTTATGCACCATCCCCCAGGAGCACTCCTGTGATTCAGGCCACTTGCCTCCCCACCCCTTACCAGGCAGCCCTCCGCAGCAACTGCCCATGCCACCACAGCCAGCTGGGCATGCTCATTGGCGGCAGGATGGCCAGCTCAGTGCCCAACGAGCCAGCCGCCCCGTCAGCATGGCTGCTGGCCAGGGTGCCACAGGCGGCCTCCCGTGGACGGAGCACAGGCTCTCCTTGGTGCAGCGCCCCCTAAAAATTACATGCCTGGGGGGACCGCCCCTCTTGCCCCCCCACACACACACACACTATGCCACTGTATGCAAAGGTATGCATACCTTTGTAACCCACAACTGAGAAGAAGGCAGTGCCAGATAAACACATAACCTGCTATTGATCGAGGAAATCAAAAACAGGGGAGGACAGGTGGTTGCTGGGGAATGTTGATTCCCTAATCAGGGAGAGCTGAATCTCCTATCTGATGAGTGGGGGAGGACTCAGCGGCTTAAAATAAGCTCCAGAAAGGGGGTGTGGGTGTGGGGGATCCGGTTGCTAATAAACATTGCTTTCGGCATGCTGTCCACACAAAAGGGACAGGGGCAGTTGTAGGAAAGCTCAGCAAACGGGCACATGTACAGCCCCCTCTCCTCGTGTTTGCTGGAGAGAAACAAAAAAATTCTGCTTGTGCTTTTCTCACTTGGGTGGCAGGCAGGGAGGCCAGCCAGACATAACAAGAATGGGAATTTGAGGCAAGTCGTCCTTCCAGCCAATTAAATGTAGAGCCAAAAGAGATGAAACAAGAAACCTGTGAGGAAGAAATGTAGAGAGTGCTTGAGAGAAACTTGGGGGCCAAAGGAAGGGCCCAGCAAGATTTTTAAAGATTATGGGTACTGTTACAGTGTCCCGCATAACTCCTTGGTTCTCCCCATTGCTATCAAATTCTAGACAATGCAAAATAGTAAGAACTGTAGGATAAATTACACCTAATAAGATGCTGCCCCAATTTACTCAATTTCCATAATCCGATGATTTACATAGAGAGGATCTTGACACCACAGGGGCCCCTCGTGTGCCTTTTAATATCAAGCACTTATTCTGTAAAACACAGCTAATGCAGCTAATCCTTAATTGGTTTGGTAGACTGCAACAGTAAGTAGCCATCCCAAGCACTGTTCAGTTGCCAAACTGGAGTCGAAGATCGTCGCTAATAGGAAGACCAGTCTGAATTTCTCCATTTCAGAGGGCTCGGGCATGCTTCATTCTTCATTATTGTGACTGGCAGAAAGCCACCGGCTCTCATTGTATGCCAGAGTTTCTTGCTCCTAAATCGATGCTCATGGAACGGTTAGGGAAATGCAAAGCTGGTTCTTGGAGTTCTGAGCTGCTGCAGCACCAGCAAGGGCAGAGCTGGCCGTTTGCGGCACTGTTTTTCCTGGCAGCAGCTCGTTCAGGTGGAATTCAGCTGTCAAATAAAACAAAGCCCTTTTGGCTCCCTGTAAATATAATGTGGCTGGGAAGAAATCAGCTGACAGAAGGTGGAATCATATATTGAAATAACAAGGTCTTCTGAGTTACTTCTGCTTATTTACTTGGGGAGGGGAGGGAAAGGGGTCGTTTTTTTCCTGGATACTTTAGGCTTGATAACAAAACAATGCACTGTTGATGGCAAGCCACATCCTACTTATGCTTTTTCTTTTTCTTTTCCAGAAATGCCCACAGACTTTAAATCCCACTGTAACCCCTATGAGGTAACTGGTTTAGGCCAGTAGGGCGGAGTCAGTAGCTGGAGCCAGGCAGCTGGGGAAGAAGCTGGTTGCCGGGGAGCTGAATAACAATTAATATACTCTTTCCACCTTTAATAAGGTAATCAGAAATGTTGTATGTGAGCAATGTGTTTTGTTGATGTTACTGGGATTATATTACTTTTTTTGCAGGGCTGTAAGTAATTCCCCAAGACGAGGACTGAAGCCTGAGCTCCAGTTGCTCCATAATGGGGAGGACTGTGGCAAAGGACTTTCTCACTCGGCGGGATCTGCCAAGGTGAACTGTTTCCCTTTTCAAAGACATGGTTGGCTGAAAGTTTCTGTATGGATGCATGTATGCCTTTAGTTAAAGGGGAAAATATTTATTTATATTAATATTTATGTATTTATTATTAAACAGTTTTTTAAAAAATTCTTAACTTACAATTGTGTGGAAGTTTGCTTCCTAAGCCCCACAGAACCCATACAAAGAGAAGTTACACCACCATATTCTGGGAAGAGCCTTGCTGCATCAGACTCTAAGTCAGAAAAGCAGCATATGAAGACAGCAGCAGCCTCTCCTTCGGGTAGTCCCACTGCAAGCACAGGTTTCCCCAGGCACTTGAATGAAAAGAATAGCTCGGTGCATCTAGAACTGCCCCTCCAGTGAACTGAGAAGGGCTTTGGTCATCATGGCCTGGCCACATACAGAGTAGGCTTATCAGTTCTGAGCTGAGAAATTCTTGGAGATTTGGGGATCGAGGCTGGGGAGGAAATGGAGGGATGCGATGCCATAGAGCGTCTGCTGTCCAAAGCTGCCACTTTCTAATCTCTGTAGCCTGGAGATCGATTCCTTGAGAACTCCAAGCCCGATCTGGAGGTTGGCAGCTGTAGAAAAGTGCAACTAGAAGAAAAAAATGTGTGCATGTTTTCAAAGATACTTCTGAACCTTCCTTTAAAAGCCCAGCATCTGCTCTATTGGCAGAACCTGAAACCCCGTGAAACAAAATCGGTGAACTTCAAAGGAATATTTAAAATAAAATTGTGAAGATTATACCATCTATATTTTGAGATACGTGTTCTTATTTTAAATAGAAATTGGTCTTTTAAATGAGGAGGCCAAACTTTAGTATAGCCTAAATTTCAAGTTTAATTCCAGAAGAAAATTTGTTTAAAAATCCCTTACTGAAGGGAGGAGGGAATGTTAGGTTTCTTACTGATTACAATTTGCAAAATAATAAAAAAATACCACATAGAGATCCAGCAAATGCTATACATACATATTAACTATGTTTCTCTTAACAGTTCCTGAAAAAAACAGCAAACTTTCAATTCTATGTCCTGGTAAGATCTCTTTTATGCATGCAAAACATGAGTGGAAAAGTCAAAAATAAAATAAAATATACCAAGCTAAACAGATTAGTGGTTTTGAAAATATTTACATAACATATCCACTTGTAAAATAACCAATTAGTTTGGAATTTTTTTCATTATTTAATTATAGAGAAAAATGAAATTCAATAAAGTTAATTCTGTTGCTTCTTTTTTTATGAAAATAAATTATATTGCCTGCAGGAAACACCAGATGATTTGCACAGTATGTTTAATGAGTTTTTTTTAAAAAAAAAATTAGGACAGGTACTTGCATTTAAAAATACTCCTTGGAATGCAAGAATAATTCTATCATGATGCAGTACTGGATCTTGATGCCATGAATGGGACCCATGTTACAGTTGTTTCCAAAAATGATGCTTTAAAAATGTTCTCGAGTATTATAGATGCAAGCAGGGCTTTTTTTCTGGGAAAAGAGGTGGTGGAACTCAGTGGGTTGCCCTTGGAGAAAATGGTCACATGGGTGGTGGCCCCGCCCCCTCATCTCCAGACAGAGGGGAGTTGAGATTGCCCTCTGCGCCAGCTGGCGCGGAGGGCAATCTCAACTCCCCTCTGTCTGGAGATCAGGGGGCGGGGCCACCAGCCATGTGACCATTTTCAAGAGGTTCCGGAACTCCATTCCCCCGCATTCCCCCTGAAAAAAAGCCCTGGATGCAAGTATTTCTGTAATCTAAGATACCCTCCAACAAAGCTGCTCTGGCTACCTGGATCCATTCCACAGCAACATCAAGATAAGACTAAACTACTGCAATGCAACCTATACACTGCAAAGTCACCTTGGAACCTCCAATTGGTGCAGAACGCTGAAGCTTGGTTACCATCCTGAGCCAAGCATATTACTCCCATTCTGCAGTTACTCTATTGGCTGGCCTTCTGCTACAGGGCTTAATTCAGAGTTTTGGCTGTCATATTCATAGTCCTTCATGACCTCAGATGCCCACAGTTGCAGGACCCCCAGTCGCCCTCTAGTCCAGCATGGTAGCTTTGCTCATCTGAGCAAGGCCTTCTGCAGGTTCCGCCCAGCAAATAGGCAAAATCAAGGATTGCGGCCCACATGTTCTGACTGCAAGGGGGCCAACACTAATGGCTTTCCTCAAACTGTGAAAAACAGAATTACTCAAGAGAGCTTTTTTGCACATGTAGGAGGATTGTATTGTAAGGAAATGGTGCAAAAAGATTCTTGGTAAAGGGATAGGGACTGTGGACTCTATTACTCTGTACCTTCTGAGTAGCTTCTATGTTGTTTAATATATCATTTATTTTTTATTTATTTATTTCAAATTTGTATTCCGCCCTCCCCGCAAGCGGGCTCAGGGCAGATACCAACATATTAAAAATACAATTAAAATACAATAAAAAATTCATATTCATTAAAAACAACACATTTAAAACAAGATGGTGGACAGCCTTCACAGGGAGGGTTTTATACACCCCTTTTTTCCAGGCCAGTGGAGGCCCAGCCTCAGCCATATGCCTGGTGGAACAACTCTGTCTTGCAGGCCCGGCGAAAAGATAGTAAGTCCTGCTGGGCCCTGATTTCAGCAGGCAGAGCATTCCACCAGGTGGGAGCAAGGACAGAAAAGGCCCTGGCTCTAGTCGAGGCTAGGTGGGCCTCCTTGGGGTCAGGGACCACCAACAGCTGTTTGTCCCCTGATCGGAGTGCCCTCTGGGGAATATATGGGGAGAGACGGTCCTGTAGATACGCTGGTTCCAGTCCGCACAGGGCCTTATAGGTCAATACCAGAACCTTGAATCTGATCTGGTACTCCACTGGCAACCAATGCAGCTCGTGTAAGAATGGTGTTATATGCGCCTTATTTGGCACTTTCATAATAACACGCACCGCTGTATTTTGTACCAGCTGTAATCTCCGGGTCAGGCTCAAAGGCAGCCCCTTGTAGAGCGAGTTACAGTAATCTGGCCTAGAGATGACCGTTGCTTGGATCACTGTAGTTAAGTCACGGGTTGACAGGTAAGGGACAAGTTGCCTGGTCTGCCGCAGATGGAAAAAAGAGGACCTGACAACCGCTGTGACCTGTGCCTCCATTTTCAGGGAGGCATCCAAGATCACCCCCAGGCTCTTAACCCTTGGAACTGGCACTAATGGTGCCCCATCGAGGGCCGGGAGCTGGAATCCCGAACCTAATCCCCCGTGGCTCAAGTACAGGACCTCAGTCTTCGTCGGGTTCAGTTTCAGCCGACTCAGTCACTTCAACCAATCAGTCACGACTGCAAAAGCATGTTCCAGGTCATTTGGGGCTCAGCCGGCCCGGCCCGGCCCGGCCCGGCCCGTCCATCATCAGATACAACTGGGTGTCATCTGCATATTGATGACATATTAAATGACATGTTGATGACATATTAAATGACATATTGATGATCATATTACATTCTTTGTGCTTTGTTTTAGCATTCTTTAAAGATCTGTATCTGATTCAGCTTGTATTCAAATTTCTGCAATCTATTGCACTGTTTTTGAATGTTTGAGCAGAACCACAAGTGACAAAAGGCACAGATTGGACACTTGTCTGCTTCCCTCAAGTTTTGATGGGAAATGTAGGCAGCTTGGCGGAATGTTGGACAAGTGACAGTTGAAAAGTCCATTGGACAGCAGTCGGAGAGCCAAGCTGCAAGACTAAGATGCCTACATTTCCCATCAAAACTTGAGGGAAGCTGACAAGTGTCCAACCTGTGCCTTTTGTCACTTGTGGTTCTGCTCCTAGTTCATATTGGCCTACACTGTGTGAGAAAGGTGTATAAATGACATAAATAAATATATAAATCGAGCTGTTCTGATACTTCCATTTGCTCTGAATAAGATGTGGATTCAAATGTTTATTAAAATATAGCAGAGATATTCTTTGACTTTTAAAGGAGTGCACATCTAGATGCAGATGGAAATGAGGGTGCTGTAGTTTGCTATAAATGATATTTGCATTTTGATGCGTGTTCCCCTTCTTAAATCCCTGGCTAGCTTGCAAAAGAATTTCTCCATCCACCTCCTGATTAAAAATAAAATGGCTAGAATGGGACAGAAGATAGGTTTGGAAGAATTATCCATACCACTTTGGAAATCAGGCCGAGCTCATGCCTGAAAGGATGTTGAACTTGGGCTTTCCACTCCCAAATTCAGTCTTTCAGCCACTATGGTCTTCTAGTTTCAGGTGGGTAGCCATGTTGGTCTCCAGTAGAATAGCAAGATTTGAGACCTGTAGCTCCCTAAAGACGAATGAGATTTTCAGGATATACACTTTTGAGAGTTAAAGCTCACTTCATCAGATATCTATTGGTCTTTAAGTTGTGATTGAACTCAGATCTTGCTGTTTCACTGTTCTGTTAAGCCACTCAGACTCACCAATCTCTTCTACCTTTTAATTTGTGCCAGCAGCTTCAGTCAGGGGAAGAGCTCTAAAGCAGAAGAGAGAGGCTTAATTTCAGTAATACTGCACCTAAAGAGGCCCCGGAAGTTCTGGTGGCAAATCTGTTTCAGTGATATTGGCATGTTAGAAGTGCACAGGGCTTTTTTTCAGCTGGAACACTGTGGAACAGAGTTTCGGAACCTCTTGAAAATGGTCACATGGCTGGTGGCCCCACCACCAGCGGCGCAGAGGGCAATATAAACTCCCCTCTGTCCGGAGATCAGGGGGCGGGGCCACCAGCCATGTGACCATTTTTGCCGAGGGCAACCCACTGAGTTCCACCACCTCTTTTTCCACAAAAAAAAGCCCTGGAAGTGCATATGTGTTTTGCTGAACTTAGATTTAAACCTTTTCTTTTAAATATAATGCTGATTGGTAAATAAAGAATATTACTGTGACCCTTTCAAGGAAGTCATGACAACAATCTATGTAGAGATTGTAAAACATTTGGCATGTGAAAGAAATGTCTGAAAAGAAGACATTTCATTCTTTTCAAACAATGCAGAAGCTTTTGGGGTTCTTACCGTGTACTCATTTTGAGCCCAAAATTCAGCTACTGTAAATCAAAAGATTCTGGAACCTAACCAGGCAGCCATTTCTAAACAACCTGGAAGTGAAGTTGGGATGCAAGATCTCCACAGATCACATTCACAATTCGTCACAGACACCCCACTCTAAATCCATTGAAATCAAAGGCGTAAGTCTGACCAGCATTACATCGTAGTAGAAGTGTGTGAAATGTCCTTGTGAAGCATTACGGGTATCACTGACATTCTTTTGCTTCCCACATAATGCCTCTGATAGACTGTTTCCACACCTCCTTAAAGGTACGGCCCACTCACTGAACGCTGGCGGCTTTTCCCCTTGACTCCAGAGATGTCTCCGTTTTCAAAACGGTTGCAGGCTGTTTGGCTTTCATTTTGAAAACTGAGATTTCTGGAGTCAAGGGGAAAAGCTGCCAGCGTTCAGTGAGTGGGCCATCCTTTTAATGACGTGTGGAAACAGCCTAGTTTGTTGGAGAAGGAATTGCCAAATCTGTCCCAATATTTCACTTTATGTAAAATCCAGTGACAGCGTAGGGATGTGTGACTCCCTAACAAATATCACTTCTTTTCAGGATCCTCTTTGCTTCCCTTAACATTCCTGAGCCATTTCTCCCAAAACTAATCAACCAATGACCTGATGTAGCCTTTTGGCTTTTGATCCACTGCATTTTCTTTGCTGTCTTAGATGACTCCTATGTTTCATTTGTAAAGTTTTGCAGCTTTGTAATATCTCTTCATGCTCTCCATTGATACACCATTTGCATAAAATGTACCCTAAGACGTCATACAAATAATGTTGAGAAATGCGTACATTTTTTACACACACTTGACAGCCAAATAGCTGAGAAGCAATAATACATACATTTTTGCAAGAAAAAAATCCTCGCAAGGAGACAGAAAAGGATGTGAAAATGAGCACTCCTGGGTCCGTTTCCCTCAATGGAGAAGAAAAACCATTATGATGATATCCAAATCAAACAAGCAAGCTTGAGAACTTCAGCTTCATCCCTGGTCACTATGGCACCACATACCTGCTGAACTCCCTCCCCTCTCCTCCCCAAAGCATTATACCACAAGTACGACACCCAAATCTCCAGGAATTTCCCATGCCAGAGTTGGCAACCATACCAAATTGGTCTTGAAATGTCACTTTAGGAAAACTTGTTCAGCGGCAGCTCTAGGTGGCTTTTTGTACATGCACATTCTATCAGGGGGAGGGGGGGCTTATCATGTGTTATTCATGCGTTATATGGGGATAATATACTGGGAGCAGCCATAAATGGTATGAGGATGGCATCCGTCCAGCTAATTCATCATTTAGTGAAGTTTCTTGAGTCATACTGAGCCTCTGGTACTTACTGATGGCTTACAGTCACGGAGCTGTAAAAATTTATTTGCCCTTGTGATAAGGAATGTCTTTCAAATAGTCTGCAGTGTTTAATGGGATCTATAGGACAGAGCAACAAATCTCAGCAAGCTGTTGGATTTTGTTCTGGGTCAGTAGTCCTGTATATCGAAAGAGGTTTTGGTCGATGAGGCACCATCAACAAAGCTCTTCTTGCATGGAGACCTTACAGAAACTCCCACAATAGTTTCCATGACTTTCCAGCACAAGCTGGCACTCCCGTCCAGTTCCCTTGGCATTTCCATTTGAGCCCCCTTGCCAACTGGCTGGAGTTCCCGAGCTATTCGTCTTCATCTGGAGCTCATGAAAGTAATTTTGCTCAGACAACTACCAAGCGGCGCGGAGGGCAATCTCAACTCCCCTCTGTCTGGAGATCAGGGGGCGGGGATACCAGCCATGTGACCATTTTCTCCGAGGGCAACCCACTGAGTCCCACCACCTCTTTTCTCAGAAAAAAAGCCCTGAAGACAAGCATATCTTCTGAAGCCCACAGAATATTTTCTGCAGAGGGAATTACTATGCGCTGTGAAGAAAACTATCACGAGGATTCCTGATCCTGACTACCTGGCAAAAGAGATTAAGCTTGCAAGGATGGTTGTATTTGTTTTCAGTTTACAAATGAAATTAAAGATAATTTCCATGCTGAAAAGAAATCAATGTAATTCAAAGGAGTAGAGTTTTTTCTCCCCTAGAGTGGCCATTGAACTCGGGAACCTTCAAAATCAAACTGGTGCTTCCTCCTTAGACAAAATATCTGTAGGATGTCTGAGAGATCACTGAGATGGATTTGTTAAGGTTCTGCCTCCATTTGCAAGGTGCAAACAACTTGAGCCTGTCTTTCAAAGCATGGAGGAAAGCAAAAGCAGAGCCTAGCCACAAAAGTGACACAAGCAGGACAAAATGATACCAAAGCCAAAGCCCACAGAATTCTTCCCCAAACCTCCTCAACACATACAAAGGCATGGAAAACCCAAAGTAAGTATCTTTTTCCTCCAGTCATGCCAAATGTCTACTTCTGCTCCTACTTAGAATCATAGAATCAAAGGGTTGGAAGGTACCTCTAGGGTCATCGAGTCCAACCCCATGCACAATACAGGAAATTCATAATATCTCCCCTTCCCACACCCCCAGTGACTCCTGCTCCATATCCAGAAGATGGCAAAACAGTGTCAGGATCCCTAGCCAAACTGGCCTGGAGAAAATTGCTTCCTGACCCAAAAGTGGCAATCAACCTTACTCTGGGCATGTAAGAAGGGGCCAATAGAAATAAGTGCTGATGTAATGTTCCTGCCCTCCCTCTCATGATCTGCCCAGGTTCACAGAATCAGCATTGCTGTCAGATGGCCATCTAGCCTCTGCTTAAAAACTTCCAAAGAAGGAGAGCCCACCACCTCCAGGGAAGCCTGTTCCACTGAGGGACCGCTCTAACTGTCAGGAAGTTCTTCCTAATGTTTAGTCGAAAATTCTTTTGATTTAATTTCAACCTGTTGGATCTGGTCCAAACTTCTGGGGCAGCAAAAAATAACTCCACTCCATCCTCTATATGACAGCCCTTCAAGTACTTGAAGATAGTTATATCACCTCTCAGTCCTCTCCTTTCTAGGCCAAACAACCTTTCTTCAACCTTTCTCATAAGACTTGGTCTACAGACCCCTCACCATTTTTGTTGTCCTCCTCTGGACATGTTCCAACTTGTCTATATCCTTCTGAAATTGTGCCCAAAACTGAAAACAATATTCTACGTGAGATCTAACCAGAACAGAGTAGAGTGATACCATCACTTTGCGTGATCTGGACACTTTGCTTCTGTTGATATAGCCCCAAATCGCATTAGCCTTTTTAGCTACCATATCACACTGCTGACTCATGTTCAATGTATGGTCTACTAAGACCCCTAGATCCTTTTCACATATACTACTGCCAAGACAAGTCTCCTTCATCCTATAATTATGCATTTGATTTTTCCTAACTAAATGCTGAACTTTGCATTTATCACTGTTGAAATTCATTTTGTTTTAGCCCAATTTTCCAGTCTGTCAAGTTCATCCTGTATTCCTGACTCTGTCTTCTACTGTACTTGCTACCCCTCCCAATTTAGTGTCTTCTGCAAATTTAATAAGCATTCCCTCTATTCCTTCATCCAAATCATTTATAAACATGTATTGTCGAAGGCTTTCACGGCCGGAGAACGATGGTTGTTGGGGGTTTTCCGGGCTGTATTGCCGTGGTCTTGGCATTGTAGTTCCTGACGTTTCGCCAGCAGCTGTGGCTGGCATCTTCAGAGGTGTAGCACCAAAAGACAGAGATCTCTCAGTGTCACAGTGTGGAAAAGATGTAGGTCATTTGTATCTACTCAGGAGGGGTGGGGTTGAGCTGAGTCATTCTGTAAGAGTTTCCCAGGGTGTGGAATGCTAATGGCGGGAGGCTTCACTGAATCCTGAGGAGGTTCTTTTGCATATGGATTGGTGCTTGATGTGCTAATCTTCTCTGCAGGGCTATTGTCGGGTGTGGAGTGTTTTGTTGGCCTGGTGTTTTTCAGAACTGGAGCCCATGCTCTGTTCATTCTTAAGGTTTCTTCTTTAACCTTAAGAATGAACAGAGCATGGGCTCCAGTTCTGAAAAACACCAGGCCAACAAAACACTCCACACCCGACAATAGCCCTGCAGAGAAGATTAGCACATCAAGCACCAATCCATATGCAAAAGAACCTCCTCAGGATTCAGTGAAGCCTCCCGCCATTAGCATTCCACACCCTGGGAAACTCTTACAGAATGACTCAGCTCAACCCCACCCCTCCTGAGTAGATACAAATGACCTACATCTTTTCCACACTGTGACACTGAGAGATCTCTGTCTTTTGGTGCTACACCTCTGAAGATGCCAGCCACAGCTGCTGGCGAAACGTCAGGAACTACAATGCCAAGACCACGGCAATACAGCCCGGAAAACCCCCAACAACCATCATTTATAAACATGTTGAACAGAACAGATCCCAGGACTGATCCCTGAGGCACTCCACTTGTCACTCTTCTCTAAGACGATGAGAAACTATTAACTAGCACTCTTTGGGTGCAATCGGTCAACCAATTACAGATCCACCTAATAGTAATAGAATCCAAACCACATTTTACCAACTTGTCGATAAGGATATTATGTGGCACCTTACCAAAAACCTTACTGAAATCAAGATAAACAATGTCTACAGCATTCCCTTGTTCCAACAAGGTAGTAACTTTCTCAAAAAAAGAGAAGGTTAGTCTGACATGATTTGTTCTTGAGAAACCCATGCTGGCTCTTAGTAATCACAGCCATCCTTTCTAAATGCTCAAGGACAGAATGATGCCTTGTTCTAAAACTTTTCCAGGTATGGAGGTCAAGCTAATGAGTTGGTAGTTACCCATTTCCTCTTTTTCCCCCTTCTTGAAGGTGGAGACAGTTGCCCAGCTCCAGTCTTCTGGCACCTCTCCTGTTCTCCAAGAATTCTCAAAAATCTCCTCAAGATTTTATATTAGCAGAATTCATCTGTGAAAACAAAGATGCTGTAAAAGGCATATGTCACAATGAAATCAAGCAGCCCAATAATCCTTATCAGTAAAAAGACCATATCTAAATTGACTACAACAAAGCGCAACTCAATAAGATTGTGTCTTTGGCAGAAATGATACCTTCAATTATTTTCATTTTGAGTACCAAATAAAATGCCTTCCTGAATATCTCAATGCTGTTTACCAAACTTGTGCAATCCTTTCCCCCTAGCATTTCAGCCTCCCTTCAGGGCAGAGTATTCTTAACAAAAGATTAAGCAGATTGACTTTCAATTGTCTGAATGAAGCTGTAACATTGGCACCAGGGAGTCTTAATCTTCATGAAGAAAAAAGAGGCTCTCTGACTGCCATCAAAGGATTTCACTTTATTCCGATGCAGAAAATTTGTAAAATCCCACTTCCCTCCAGTGGGCCCTCCTACGTGTCCATCCCCGGAAATCTTTGGAGATGTTTTAGGAATGTAGCGATGGAGGCATCTGTAGATGAACAGTATTGTTTCATGACTGCCAAGAACAGCAAGTAGAAAGAAAAATTGTGAAGTTTTGCCCAAACTACTAATTCCACATCATACAAATACCCATAGTCAGGGCTTTTTTTCTGGGAAAAGAGGTGGTGGAACTCAGTGGGTTGCCCTCGGAGAAAACGGTCACATGGCTGGTGGCCCCGCCCCCTGATCTCCAGACAGAGGGGAGTTGAGATTGCCCTCCGCGCCGCTGAGGGGCGCTGAGCGGCGTGGAGGGCAATCTCAACTCCCCTCTGCCTGGAGATCAGGGGGCAGGGCCACCAGCCATGTGACCATTTTCAAGAGGTTCCGGAACTCCGTTCCCCTGCATTCCCCCTGAAAAAAAACCCTGCCCATAATTCTTTTAAAAATTATAAAGTATTTGAAAACTCAAAACACTTCAGATAACAAGCTGGAGTTTGTCTCTCCGTGGGAGGATATCTATCCTTGGCATCTCTTCAGGCCTTATCCATGAAAACTTCCAATCAAATAAATCTAATCACTCTCACTTCAGGTCAAGCTTTTGCTTAATTTGTACATTTAACTTGTGCCAGTAATTATCTCCCACATTGTATCATATAAAACAATTTGGACAGCTTTGTCAAGCAAAGTCTTATAGCAGACGGCATTCTTCAAACGCAAAGCTCAAATCATCCACCCTGCCCCAGTTTAGAAAGTCACCCGTTGCCAAAGAGCAGAAAAGTTTTGACTTACTGCAAGCGCATTGTTATTATTATTATAAAGTGTCGATTTCCTCACCTGTGGATTTCTGCCTATTGTTGTGCCCCAGTAATATGATACAAATGGTAACAGAGCACAGATTTACGGTGCTCAATAATATTTGTTTTATTGGCAAATTTTCAAGCCGAATCAAATAGAAACAAGCAGAATCCTAAAAGCAGGAAGCAAGTTCATGGCTCATTCCAAAGAGAGTCCCTGTCCCTTTGGCCATCTCACAAATTACCCTCCCGAAATTTGAACTATGACAGTTTCCCTGCCTCCTGTCTCACTAGCTGGAGCGTGTCAACTTCAGATTCAAATGGGTGTTGAATTCCAGATATGGTTGCCAGGGCCTTACACTCCCAGGCCCGGGGGGGGACAGGGGACTAGCACTTACCTGTTGGAAAACCTTTGCACGTGCATGTAGTGCAGATGTGCTCCTTACACTGACACGCCAACATCACTTCCAGGAGTGGCGTCATCTGCTGACCAGGGGAATGCTCCTACCCTTTGCACAGATTTGGAGCCCAAATTGGCCTCAAGTGAAGCATGGGGGCATTCCCACAGCTGGCGTGACGGCATCACTCCCGGAAGTGACATTGTTGCGCCCCACCAGGAATGCATCCACAGCAGGCTTGCCTGGGAGGTTATTTGCCCCCCTGCTCTTTCCCTGTGCCTTTCCCCCTCCCCACCAGCCAGATGAGTGGTGGCGGGAGATAGTGGAGGCTGGGAGTGGGGAATCCTCTGCCCCACTGGAGGACTGGCAGCCCGAATTCCAAATGGTAGAGAGGGGTTTAAAGATTCTGGTCAGTGGTGCTACCTGTCCAGTTATAACCACATGAAACAGAGTTCCCAGCCTCCATGTGGTAGCTGGAGATCTCCAGGAATTATAACTGATCTCCAAAGCGTACAGACCAGTTTCCCTGGGGAATATGGCTGCTTTAGGCTGGACTGTATGGCATTATACACTGATGAGAACCCTCCTCTCCCCAAACCCTGCCCTGCCCTCTCCAGGCTCAACCCTGCAAATTTCCAGGAATTTTCCAACCCGGAGCTGGAAATCGTAATATGAACTAAAGTGGCATTCGTGACTTGTAGAAAACACGATGCCAGTTTCCTACAGAGCCATACATGAGTTTTACCTTTGTAGATAAACATTACAATGTTTATGTAAATGAGATACAAGGTCATCCGCACACAATCTGTGCACATGATGGAAGAGTGCTGTGTGCATGGCTGGATAAGCAAATCTGTCTGGATGCTGTGAAAACATGATAGGCTTCATTTCTGACACAGATATGGCCATTTGTGTACAATTATCCCAAACCTACCTTCTCTCTGGGGCAGGAGGGAATCATTGGCATTTGGGACTCTTGTATAAGCCAGTTGGAGGGCTGCCTACGAATGGAGGTGTGCTTCTCACTGGAAGAAATTGAGAGTATCAGTCTGGGTGGGCATTTGAGACCACACCCAATGTGTATCTCAATCATACCTGCAGTTCCTAAAACCAAAGACATCCAAGGCACTCCACGGAATTCGTCCCAGGCACCGCCCCCAAAGAAGGCACAAGACACCGCAGTTAGGTTTAACTAGTCTATTAAATGCCTAATCAGCATCAGTAAACCAAACATCTTAATTGATTGGGCTACTCTAGGCAGCCTTTCCTATTTCTTTTACTTTGCTCAAAACCGTTGTGGCTCTACCAGCAAACAGTCACTGACTTTGCTTACCCTCCTCACTAGCACATGAGGAGTGTTGAGCACCACCACCCTCCACAACGAGCCATGTGACAATGAAAGTTTTGAGCAGTGCTCCCCAGCACAGGACCCCTCTTCACTGTCAGTTTGGTGTGCTGATTAAGAGCGGCAGGACTCTAATCTGGAGAGCCAGGTTTCCCCCACTCCTCCGCTTGAAGTCAGCTGGGTGATCTTGGGTCAGTCACAGCTTCTTGGAGCTCTCTCAGCACCACCAACCTCACAGGGTGATTGTTGTGGGGATAATAATACACACTTTGTAAACCTCTCTGAGTGGGTGTTAAGTTGTCCTGAAGGGCGGTATATTAATTAAACGTTATTGTTATTGTAATTGCTATTGCTGTTGCTGTTACTATTGTTATTGCTATTGTTATTGCTATTGCATGACTGATGTGCTGCTCAGGAAATGAGCCTTCATCATAAGCATGGCGCCTTGGGGTTTCTCCAAATTCACCTTACTTATCATGAACCACCCTCCCTATTCCTCCCCCCAAGCCTCCAGACGTGAAAAAGAAACCTGAAAAGGCCAGTCCTAGGGACCCCAGAAATCCTTGCTCAGCCCCAAAGCCCCAGCTAACCCCCGAGGCCTGGAAGAGGCTGGGCGGCCAACCATAATGGTTGATGCAAATGTAGGGGGAGACAAGAAGTCCTGAGAAGTGTCTTCCATCACTCAAGGCTAGGTGAAAGTTGCCCCAGCTAACTGAGGGCTTGTGCTTTGCTTGATTCTGGCAAGGGGCTTGGACAAGTGGCTGCTGGGGAAGAACTTCTGTAGAGATTTGAGGTGGGTGTGGGTGTGTGAAGAAAAAAATGAAAATAACAGGTCAGTTGCCATACAGCCTGAAGCTCCACAAGTGCGTCCAGAGATTCTAGCTAGAGGACCAATTCCTTGCCTTCCAAATAGTGGGAGAGATTTGTTTACAATGTAATGTTTTGAGAATCATTTCTTCTTCAAGAATATTAATGTAAAATAAAACACAAGAGGGTGCAAAAATACTTGAAAAAATCCAATGTTTATTTGAGTGGCTATTTGTTTTTTAAAAAGATGTTTAGAAATCTTTATTTCATTCCAGTGAAAAATACTACTTTGTAGTAGTTTAAGAAAATTATATTGCTTATGCAACCATTTGATGTGATTTATGTTGCACTTATGCATTTTTTGAATATATTATTTGTAACCTGCAAAGAAATTGGGCTGCCTGATGCTGCCAGGCAAGAAAAATTCAACAGGAAATCAACAATTGGAGTTGGCGGGGTGGGGGGAGAGAGAGATATTAAAGAAGGGGCCATTCAGGAAACTGGCTGAAATGCAAAGATGAAGATTTGAATGGATATTGCAGAGGTAAAATGATGGGACCATTGAATCTGTATTAAAACCTTTCGTATAGAGACTCCGTGGAGCTTCACTGTGGGGTAAATCCATGCATTGTTAATTCAGGCTCTGCAGGTGTCAAGAGTGTCAGTTGGATTGTCAGTTCTCTAGCCAGAGTTACACCATCTTAACGTGCTATAATCTGTAGTTGTTTAGTTTTTCTCCCTCTAGGCCCAGGTGGTGCCCAGGCCGCATATATCCATGGGAGCGAAGAGTTCTTATCGGCCCGTTCCGGCTGACGACCTTGACGTCCTCGTCTTCCCTTCACAGACAGGGGGGAGGCTGGGAATGGGTGTTTGAAGAGTTGTTACTTGCATTTCATGTGTCATTCTCAACAAAGCTTTCGTTCAGCCAAGGGCCTCAAGCCCTTGGATTGTGGACACCTGTATCCTGAGCATAATCTTCCAATAAACCTTTTGAAACCAAGAGACCTTATGCTTCTTGCAGAAGAGGGGAGACGAACTCTAGATACCTGGGATTTCATAGTCTGACTGCAGGCCAGATTTAGAAGGAATGAGAGAACATTGATGGATGGTTGGTAGTTGTGTGTATGTGTATAATGTAAGGTTGCCAGGTCCCCTTACCCTCCCAGCAGGAGGGGGGAGATCTGGCTCTTACCTCCTTCTTGCGCTCTTTAATCCTTATTCGTTTGCACTGTGACTGCATGGTGACATCACTTCTGGTGACAGCACTTCCTGTGATTTCCACCGTGCAGACACAGGGGATGTGCCCGCAGCACAGCAGGCACATTTGGGCCTCAAATGGTCATCATGCTGCCCCGTTAGTGCGCCTGATCCATGCGCCTGTTCCATGCCTTCCTCCTCCGCCGACTAGGTAAGTGGAGACGGAGGACAGAAGGTGAAAGTGGAGGGTCCCTTGCCCCCACCAGGGGAATGGGACCCCTAATATAACGTGTATGGGGAGGGATATGTGTGTGTGAAGATTATAACAGAGAGGGGAGCAGAATGCTGTCAAATAAAAGGACAGAATGTGTCTTCAAATGCCCTTTTCCTTGCAGGGTTGTTAAATTGAAAGTTGTGATGTCATTTGCCAATTAAGAAAGCCAAAAGCCCCTTCAGTGGCGTGTTGGCGGGGGAGAGGCTGTGGCTGAATGACAGGGTATCTGCTTTGCACGCGGAAGGCCCCAGTTCAACCCCTGGCAGCTCCATCAGGTAGCCGGTGATGTGAAAGACCCCTGCCCGAAGTCCTGGGCAGCCAGTCAGAGGACACAAAACTGACATCGGTGGCCCCGTAGTTTGATCTCCGTGGCATTGTGGACTGGAAAAGTTGCACTGATGTGGGCAGGATGAGCTCTGCACCGCATCCCTCCTTGCTTTGCTGTGATGTGTCTGAAAAACATCACAATCAAGCAGGTTTAGGAAAGACGAAAGCAAAGCCCGGGAGGAGCCAGAGAGTGTGCAAACACACCATGATGCTTCCCATCCCCAGCCAAGCCAGACCCAAACGCTGGCATGAAAGCCCCCTGAGGCTGCTGGGTCCCGGAGCTGAAACAGGCGAGCAGGACGCCCAGAGGATTGTGGCCAGGCTGCCCCTTTGCAGACTCGGGAAGAAGTTTTCCAAGATTTGTCACCGCAGAGGTTGTTCTTTGGCGCATGTTCACTCTTAGTGACTGTTTATACATTTGCTTGCATCTGTTCTCCAGGGTGGGCTGACCATTAAGACTTCTGGGAAATGTCCTGGTGGGTTCATGGCCTGGGGAGGGCAGGGTTTGGGGGTGGGAGAGACCTCAGTGTGGTACAATGCCATAGAGTCCACCCTCCAAAGCAGCCATTTTCCCCAGGAGATTGAACCTCCAGCCCCCACCTGGAGGCTGGCAACCCTAGGTCAGGTGGTAGCATCCCACGTTGCAAGTTGGTGGCCCTTGCCCTACATGGCCATGAGCCGCCGCCTGCAGTGGCCCCACCCCAGTGGCCGGTGGCCCCACCCCTGTGTGGTGTGGGTGGAGCCTGCTCTCCCTTCCTTTCCCTCTCTGTCAAGGGAGTGGGACGGGGGGCAGGGCCCTTTTCCTGGGTCATTTTTACCTCCCAGTCCACCCTCGCTGTTCACACAGCTGCTGTTCCCCAGATTGGCTGCTGATTGGGAAGGCCAGGAGGAAACTCCCCCCCCCCCATTGCCTAAGCAATGCCGTTTCACCTGTGCACACGCCCTGGAAATTAATGCTGCACAAAGGGACAGCAGCTCCTGCATCTGAACACCATTCTTCTGAATTGCATAACTTTCCCTCAGATGGCAGCAGGTTTTGTTGACCATTGCAGGGGCCACCAACTTGCAATGCGGGAGGCTTCCACCTGACCTAGGGTTGCCAGCCTCCATCGCAAGGGAGCACAGACCTAGTTGCCTCAGTAGCAAGCAGGTTCTTCCGCATCTCCCTGACATGGACTTGCTTGTAGACCTCCTTAGACCCTTTTTTAAAAGCATGCAATAAATTGCTGAAGAGGTGTAAGTGTGTTCAGCACACACACACACACACACACACAGCTGCGTTGGCTCAGCCTGATCTCAGATTGCAGGGGACAAACTGAATATATGAAGCACCCCTATATGAAATGTATGTCTGTGTCCTCAAGTTGCAATTAAATTATGGTGGCCCCAGCAGTGGTGGCTTGCCATTGCCTTCCTCTGCAGAGTCTTCCTTGGTGGTTGCCCATCCAAGTCCTGACCCTGCTGAGCTATTGAGATCTGATGAGACTGGACTCTGCCATGCTTCTTGTCCTCCCCATATGAAATAGTCCCCATGTATACAAGTTGGTGCATCAGAAAGATGGTCAGGTTTGGCTGTGGATTCCAGGTGAGGTACACATTCAGTGGCACACTCAGATTTGCGGCTAGGCGATGTATGGTTAGTAATTGGACCGGATAGGCGACCTCCAAGGAAGGCCAGGGTTGCTGAGGCAGGCAGTGGCAAACCCATTCTGCTTGTCTCTTGCCTTGAAAACCATAGCAGTCAGCTATGACTTGAGGGCACTTTCCACCACCTGTGCAGGAACCAGCTCAAAGCCAGGAGGTTAGCTAGGCAGCAAAAACAAAAGACATTCCATTTTCTTTCACTGGACAGACAATGTTGGCGGCATGTTTATTTTCTTATTTTTATTTTATTTTAGTTTATTTTTAACATAGTTTTGAATACAAATTCTGCTTCTCAGCACATAACACTTGCAAGAGCTTGATAGGCAATGCAAGGGTGAAAAGTTCCAGCGGGGGCCAAATATGTATGTTTTTCTTAGCCTCCTCTCCCACAAACATGTGCATGAAGAACAGTGGGAGAGCTGAAGCCCGACACCTTAATTTAACTTTCCAAACTGTATCCAAGTGAGCCATATCTAAGTCAAGACAACGGCATTCTGCCTCACGGTGGGGAGCTCTCGGAAGTAGCGGAAATGCCACACAGTTTAGAAGAAGGCCTGGAGAGAGAAATACAGAATGTTTAAAATACTCAATTAAGTGCCAAGGCTCTGCTAAGTCAATTTTACTACTACATTTTTCAAAGTTCTGTTCTGAGTTTGTTTCCTGGATCTCACATATGGAGGAGGAGTTCGCAATTCAACTGAATCCTTTCATGTTTCAGGCTTCTGCTGGGTTTTTCGAAAACATAACTTGACTTCTCTGCGTTTGAGTTTTTCTTTACGCTTTAGATATTTTTCCTGGCCTCATTTGAAAAGATCACAATGAATTAAAGTATAATCTTATCTCACACTCTCTCCCTCTCGATGTGAGAAGGCAGCGAGGAGAGTGGAGGGAAGGGCTGGACTGAAGAACCGGCTTCTGTGCATTCCAGGCACCAAATTGGACCAGGAGAGAAAGAGGTCCACAGATCTTTTCCCTTTCATCCCAGTATATAACTTGGATTTACAACATACTTTAAGTAGGACACTGTGGGATGTTAATGGTGTTCGTTGGGTATGAGACGTATTTTTGCACAACATGCAAAATTTCAAAGCAAATCAGAGGAATCCTTCTGCAAAAACACTGAATAATTTCAAAGGAAGCCGAAGTTACACACGGAGCTGCCCTTGTACTCCTTCCAGTAACTGATCCCTGCATCCTACAATTTTCTGCTCTGTCTTATGGTGCCGTTCCAAGGTCTCTTCCAGCCACATTGCCTGGGAAATTTTGACTGGGGATGCCAGAGTTTCAGGCTGTGGTGGTATGAATGTACCACATCTACTCTCACATCCCAATATAGTAGACCTCCCAGGCCCCCACTATAGCCTTCTGCCAGCAAGTCCAGTTGCCCACCATTGCTCTGAATGTCAGCAGAAGAAAAATAAAATGTAGAAAGTGACATCACTGATGTCACTTCATTACTTCTGGGTGCAATCACAGAGTACTAGGTTTTGCCATAGAGTTTCCAGCAATTCCTAGAACTGCCCTTTCTCACTTCTTTGTTGCACCCAGTAGTGATATAGTGACACCAGTGACATCACCAGCATCACATGCATACCGTCATTTTGATAAGGTCCCCCATGACATTCTGATGGGCAAACTGGAAGACTGTGGACTGGACTATAGGACAGTTTGGTGGATAGGGAACTGGTTGGAGGACCGCACTCAAAGAGTGGTGGTCAACCCCGTTTCATCAGATTGGAGGGAGGTGTCCAGTGGGGTGACGCAGGGCTCGGTTTTGGGCCCAGTACTTTTCAATATTTTTATCAATGATCTGGATGAAGGAGTGGAAGGGCTTCTCATTAAATTTGCTGATGATACCAAATTGGGAGCGGTAGCAAACACCCAAGAAGATAGAATTAAAATTCAACAAGACCTGAATACTCTGGAGAAGTGGGCAGCTGTGAATAGGATGCAATTCAACACAGACAAGTGCACAGTATTACATCTGGGCCACAAAAATGGGAAGCACAAATACTGGATGGGGAATACACTTCTGGGCAGTAGTATATGTGAAAGGGATCTTGGGGTAAGAGTGGACTGTAAACTGAATATGAACAGTCAGTGTGATGCGGTGGCAAAAAAGGTTAATTTAATCTTGGGTTGTATCAAAGGGGCCATAGTGTCGAAATCACAGGAGGTCATAGCCCCTCTCTATACTGCCTTGGTCAGGCCACACCTGGAGTATTGTGTGCAGTTCTGGAGGCCTCACTTCAAAAAGGATGTGAACAAAATCGAGAGGGTGCAGAGGAGAGCAACAAGAATGATCAGGGGTCTGGAGACTGAGCCCTACGAGGAAAGGCCGAGGGCCTTGGGACTGTTTAGTTTGGAGAAGAGGAGGTTGAGGGGGGACATGATTGCTCTCTTTAAATATTTGAAAGGCTGTCATTTGGAGGAGGGCAGGGAGCTGTTCCAGTTGGCAGCAGAGGGTAGGACGTGAAGCAATGGGCTAAAACTACATGCACAAAGGTACCGACTGGATATTAGGAAAAACTTTTTCACGGTCAGAGTAGTTCAAAAGTGGACTCAGCTGCCTAGGGAGGTGGTGAGCTCCCCCTCGCTGGCAGTTTTCAAGAAGAGGCTGGACGAATATTTGTCAGAGATGCTTTAGGCTGATCCTGCACTGGGCAGGGGGTTGGACTAGATGGTCTGTATGGCCCCTTCCAACTCTGTGATTCTATGATTCTATGATTCTATGTTTTGTCCCCATCCCCAGCCTTCCCACCAGTTGCAACCTGGAAACTTCTTCTAAAATCCCCTGTAGAAAGTCTTTGAGGGTGAAAAAAGCATTTGAGGAATTCTGAGGGAAATAAA
This sequence comes from Eublepharis macularius, assembly GCF_028583425.1. Lineage (NCBI taxonomy): Eukaryota > Metazoa > Chordata > Lepidosauria > Squamata > Eublepharidae > Eublepharis > Eublepharis macularius. Next base: position 7,590,794 of record NC_072792.1, read on the forward strand.
TAGTGATTGAGGAAGGAAGGGGCGTACACTTTCCTGCTCAGTGTGACGTAATGCAAAAAGTTTCGCACTAGGATCTACAAGACACAGGTTCAAATCCTCACTCTGCCATGGCAGCTTGCTGGGAGATTGCTGGCCAGCAAGACCCTCTCACAAGATTGTTGTGAGGATAAAATGAAGGAGAAGAGAACGATGTAAGCGGCTTTGGGTCCCCAGCAGAGAGAAAGGCGGAGTAGAAATGAAGTAAAGACATAATAAATGCTCTTCACTGTGGGTATCACTGATGTCCCCACAGCAGGGCCACCACATAAGAGCCCATGCAAAATTCTAGTAATTTTCAACAAAATCTGTTCATTGTGACATGAGGCAGTGATGATACCCTTAACAATCAGTCCTGGAATAATTGCGCTGTCATTGCTTTTTGTGTAACGTCAGAGCCTGCAATCACACGCACAGTTGCTTAGAGGGAATCACACTGAAGTCAGGCTCTGGACGTGATTTTCTGAAAGGAGCGGCAGGGCTGAGGATGTGCACAGCCTCCTGCAGGCATATTAACTGATCCCTGGCAGTTGGAGGCAAGGGTATCTCAGGGTCAAAACACACGAGACACACAGGCGAGTGTTAGATCCTGCAAGGATGCCTGGGAATTGTAGTTTAAAAAAGAACAGCTACTCAATGCGAATCTCAGCTCAGCCTGGGAGAATCGCAACTAGAGAGACTTTCGCTCTCATACACACACTCTCGCCTTCTCTCTTTCAAACATCCTTAGGATGGGAGTGGGGGGCGGTTGGGAACAATGTAACAAGAGGCAGGAAAAAAGCTGAGGTGTTTTGCGAGCAAGAGAGAAACCCAGTCCCTCCCATTCTTCTTCTCCCAGCAGGGTCCTGTTACATCCCTCCCTGTCTCTGAGCTCCTGAAGGAAAACCAGCCGACTGGATTTTTGAAAGAGAGAATCTCTCCAGTTGAGTGGCTGTTCTTTGCAAGAAAATTCACTTCGCTAGGTTTTCCTCCAGTTGCTTGAGAGGGGGAAGGTTAGACTACCACTCCCAGGGATGCTTGTGGGACCAATCAAGTGCTCTTCACGTGTAATTTGTCTTGCATGTTTCCATTCTCAGTGTGCTCCACCTGTAAAATGGGATGATGTGCTCAAAAATGCTGATCCAATTGACTATTGCTTAAAAATTACAGACGTGGGGGGAATTGTCTGCCATGGATTCAGCAGCTGGCCTTGAAGTAATCATTTCCCACTTGACCTTTAAAATAAGTATTAATCAATTGCCTTTTACCAGATTTCTGGCTCTTTGGGAGTGGAGTCGGTATTAAAATCCCTGATGATCTAGATGAATTGTTATATCTGCAGCTGTATGGCTCGTGGGTGCTGCAGGAAATTTGCTCTGCTTTCCTCCCTGAGGCATCCTGTTCTGCTCCCTTTTGTTTCTGGTTCTTACTAATTTAAAAAATCCTCAAGAGTTGGCTAAATTGGGGAAGGGGAGCAGTGCCTTTTGAGTGTGGCCCTCTGCTGAAATTGAGCAGGAAGAGAGCAGCGGCTGTTCATCAAACCAGGGGCTTGGAAACGGCTTGCCTTTTCTCTGTTTGCGTCGAGCATTGTTTATTCCGTAAGGGGCCCTTTTCTGAAGATGATGTTCCAGCAAGCAATCGCTCTTCCTCTGCACCCGCTGCACATGCGACACTGATCTATATTTTTGCCATCTTCACTTGAGATTGAGATTCAGTTCATGCTTCCTATTATTTGTGTGGGGTCTGCTTTTGCAGCCACTCTTGTTCTTTCATTTCAGGGGATTTGTGCTCTTGTTCTGTTGCCTTCTCCGTGAATGCTGACTGAAAAAGTGCAGCCGGAGTTCTCATTCATCACTGGAGGGAGAATATTCAGTATCGATCTGCTTTACATAATAGCCCAGCTCCTTGCTTCCTCTCTGCTTGTGATACGCGGGTGACAAAGAGGAAGCAGAATTTTCTAAGGGGATTGTCTCATACCTTTCTTGTGTGGAAGTCATTGAAATCTATTTATTAATGCATATCAGCAGCAACAGAGATGGCGCCTCAGATTAGCTGCTTAAGTGGCAGGTGGGGGCGCGTTCGTTGTATTATTAAGACTAACGGCACTGTTTGTTCATTACGGGTGAGGTGGTGGCAGTTCATGGCTATTGTTCCAATCCGGGGAGCCTTTGCGTTTGGATTCCAACGGGTAGCATATGTCAGGGGACTGGAAATCTAAAGAGAGAAAAATGATGGGAGATAAAAGCATTTCAGCTTCATTAAGCAGGCTTATTTCACCGGAGCTAAGGTTTGAGGAAATGTTAACAATTGCTTGGGCTTTTTCCAACAGTAAGAATTTCACTTAAAACATTCTCTTGCTCTCCTGACATTTTAGAATTAAGCCTAGGCTCCATTTCTCATGGCCTGTATATATATAATAGCCATCAGCACATATACTTTCCCCCAACAGGGCAACCAGCAGCTTTCGGGTTGGAGAAACCGTGTGGTAACAAGGTTTTGCCAACACATCATGGGCTCAATCTGGAGCAGGCTGGAACCCAGGGCAGACCCATATCTATTTTATTTTATTTTATTTTATTTTATTTTATGTCATGTATAGTCCGTCTTTATCAGTGAGACTCAAGGTGGATCACACAGTGTGAGATTAGTACAGTCAGTTTCAAGGACATTTCCATAAACAATGCCACAGGGTAAATAAAGACAAGTTTACAAAGACAGAGCATTAGTAAGAATCCAATACAGAGTTGAAGAAATGCTGAAACAGAACATCAGCAATTCTAGGGCTGACGTTAAACCACATGAAGCACAAGTAGCTCATAGGAGCACATATTTAGGCAATATAGTCTATGGTCCTTGACTCATTAGCAAAGCATCTGAGATCCCCTCCCTACAATACAAAAGCCTTTTTGAATAATTTGGTTTTGCATCGTTTGTGGAAAGCCAGGAGAGTGGGGGCTCTCCTGACCTCCTCAGGCAGGCTGTTCTGCAGGGGAGATTTTGAAGGACATTGTATCCCCCACTTTTGATGGAGTTTGTCTGACGCTTGCAGATGCAGTTAAGAGCCTAGGGGTTATATTGGATCCAATGCTACTACTAGAAAAAACAAGATAAGGCAGTCTCAAAAAACACCTTTTACAACCTCACTCTAGCCTGGAGGATGGCTTCTTACCTCGACATGGCCAACCTGGCCACCTGGATCCATGCTATGGTAACATCAAGACTTGACTATTGTGTTGCACTATACGTAGGTCTCCCGTCCAAATTTACTAGGAGACTCCAATAGGTGCAAAGCGCTGCAGTGTGACAGGGTCTCATTGAGATGACAAAACCTGTGATTTGAGCTGTTCTGCCTTTGAGCGCAAGAAGGGACGTGCGGGGCACAAATCCTCCCCAAGACAAAAAGTCCGAGGGGATGGACATGGTGCCCGGGAAGGGCAGTTTGGGGAGGGGAGAGAACTCAGAGCCAAGCTACAAGTGACGCCTGACACAGGTTGAACACTTGTCAGCTTCCCTCAAGTTTTGATGGGAAATGCAGGCATCCTGGTTTTACAGCTTGGCTCTCCATTACAGCTGCAAGACCAGGATGCCTACATTTCCCATCAAAACTTGAGGGAAGCTGACAAGTGTCCAACCTGTGTCAGGCATCACTTGTAGCTTAGCTCTCAGTGGTGGTGTATTCCATAGATTCCCATGCTCTGAAGCGGTCATTTTCTCCAGGGCAACGGATCTCTGTTGTATTGCCAGGTCTGGATTGGGAAACCTGTTTTGTGTGTATCTAAGGGTATTGTGGCTTTTGAGCTGGGTTCGTTGGACCTTTTCAGCCACTGTAGTTTTGGGCTGCTAGCTGATGTGGGCAGAGCTGAGTTAATAAAGCAGTTGTGCTTAAGGTCTGCTGAGCTTTGTTTGCTTCGCTAGCAGACACAGAAAAGTCCCTGGAGATTTAGGGGTGGAGCCTGTGAAGGGAGCTCGGTGGGGACTGTATGATGCCATACAGCCCACCCTCCAAAGCTGGCCTTTGCTGCACGGGAAGTGATCTCAGCAGGCTGGAGAGCAATTGTAATTCTAGGAGATCTCCAAGCATTACCTGGAAGTTGTCCATACAAACAGCCCCCGTCTCTTTGGGGATTCATGTGGTTGTCTCGGTGAGCCAGGGGATCTTTGTACGGACAGCTACTGCATACCGTGAAGCTTCCTTTTTCTTGGTTGTGACCACCTGGAGATTGGCAATCCTAGTCCAGTCTGAGGGTTGGTTTCATTGTGGCAGCATTAGAGGCCCTGAGCAAAGAACCCCGACCCCCTGCAGCTGCCATACTCCTGTGGTGGAACAATAAACACAACGTCACTTGGCTGCTACCGCTCCACAGATATCGGAGTTGGATTCATTTCCCACCGCCAGCCCCTGAAGTTTTCACTGTTTCCTGCTGTTTCTGGCAGCACTCGGGAAGATTTAAAAAAAACACACACACACACTAGAGAACTAATGGCACTTAAAATGTCACAGTGAATCTTCGTTCTCATAAATGTACATATCATTCCCATCAGGCTTATGAATCAAAGTATAATTATCTCTTTTAAATTAACTTCACTGATCACTCAGATTAACTTGGCAAAAAGATGGCTGATGGGACGAGGATCCCTGCGACTGATTATGTGCCCCAAATCACCGAGAATGACAAGGCACAAATTCTCTCTCAGTAAATGTATGGGTTTGTGGGAGAGTAGCTGTACAATTTTCTGAGTTGGGGAGGGGGCAGTGGTTGCTTCCCAGTGGCTGAGATGAGATTCCAAATGTAGTACGACTACTACTGCTTCATTAAGACCAGTCAAAACTATTACTATTACTATTACTATTACTATTACTATTACTATTACTATTACTATTACTATTACTATTACTATTACTATTACTATTACTATTACTATTACTATTACTATTACATTAACTTGATTTATAGTCCGCCCTCCTTGCAAGCGGGCTCAGGGTGGGTTACAGCAATAGGTAAAATACAACAAGTAAAACAGTAAAATCATAAATCTCAAGACATACATTTCAGTAAATCATAATGACACAAAACAGCCTACAAGCTTTTGCAACAAAGGTAGAAACAGGAAAAACACACTATTTTGTGGAAGTTGTGGCTAGGGTTGCGAACTATGGGTTGAGAAAGTCCTGGGATTTGGGAGAGGAGCCTTGGGAGGGAAGGGTTTAGGGAGAGGAGGGACCTCCGTGGGTTTTAATGTCATAATATCTACTCTCTAAAGCTGCCATGTTCTCCAGAAGAACTGATCTCTGGAGAGCAGGAACAGGAGAATTCCAGGCCCAACCTGGAGGTTGGCAGCCATAGCTATCAATTACAATGCATCCCTGGGAGAGCAAAGGAAAGAGGAAGGGAGACAAATCAAGGCTATTGAGCAGCAAAAGTATGGTTGGTTTGGGAGCTCTGGAAGGAGGAATTTAAGGGCTTAAATGGAAGGCCTGGCAATTGGTATAACTGGAAAACTCTGTAAAATATTTGCTTTTGGGGGGGGGGAGAATCCTCAAAGGTCTTCACTTCCACTCATAATAGGCGTTATGTCTTTCTGATTTAAGTCCAGGAAGAGGGAGTTGCCCACCCCCAGTTTATATCATAGGCTTTAGGAATCCAGCAGGAGTCCAGGAGAAGGACTTGGGGTGGGTGCCATCATCATGACAGAGTTATGTCATTTCTAGGGAAAACTCAGAAGCAATGCCATAGCACTGCAGGAATCACTGGAAACTCTATGATTATCATAGAGTTTCCAGCAATTCCTAGAGCAATGTGACATTATGTCTGTGTTTTCTTTGGAAGTGATGCAACATCGTTGTGCCGATGGTGATTTTAAATTTTATTCTCCTACCAGCATTCCTGCAGGAGCGGCAGATGGATGTGTGCCCCCAGGGGGGAAACCGTAAGCCCAGCTGTGGTCATGATTAGTACATCCCCTATCACACATAGTTGCCAACTTTTAAACTGGTCCCTCTAGTTGCCCCTTTAATATCAGTTTGATCTGCAGCAATTATTAGGTGATGTTATTTCGCTCCATGCCTTGAAAAATGTCAGTTGCCCATCCCAACAGATTAATGCAGGTGTGATGTGTGTTGCAGTAAGAGAAAAGCTGACCATCAGCCATGAATTTCGCATGCCTTTCTGTTGTTGCAGTGAGACCCTGCATGTTGCCGGTTGTGGGCTGTGTTAGATGTTATAGATCACAACGTGTATAAGCGCACACCAAAGGCCTTGAAACAAAGCTGGCAGGCCTAATCTAGAATGCCCCAATTCGTGATCCTACATACCCAAGCTTCGATCGGGGAGGGAAGTCGAGAGGAGAATTTAAGATCGAAACAGCGATTACAACCCGAGAAAGCTGGAGAGAAGGTAAAGATCGCTATCTCTTGAAACGGGACAGATTGACAAAAACAGAGAGGAAAGAAAGTAGACTTTTAAACTGCAACAGACTAGCGAAAAGGAGGTGAAGACTCGGCAGGAGTTGTATTTTAAAAGAGACTAAGTTTAAAGAAGTTATTACAAAAATCGGACTATTGTTTTGAATACCTGTGGTTTTGGAGCTGTGGGAAAAAGACACCATCGCGAGACCTGCTGTGGGAAGACGGGAGACAGGAAGTGCGTAACAACAATAGAGTGGCTGGAGGGAAGCGGCCCTTGCCAAAGGACAGGAAGTGGGGAATCGCCATCTTTGAAAGTGGAAGGGTCGTGGCTTCAGCGGAAGAGGAAGTAGGCCATCTTGGATTATAATAACATAGAGAAACCATAGAGAAAAGACGCCCGACATTTTGGATATAAAAAATTAATTTTGGCAAAGATTGGGACATTTAAAAAAAAGGAAAACGTTTAATTATACGCCACGGAGCTGAGGAAGAGAGCAGATTCGTGGGAGCGAGCTAAAGCAAGCCCCACGATGTCGAAAAAAGAGTGGCAATCGGCAATAGAAAACTTGGACAAAAAACTTATAGACATGATGAAAGAACTTAAGGACACGAAATTGGAGCTTATTAAAGAGGTCAAGGAAGTTACACAGACAGTAAAGTCGGAGCTGTCAGAAGTGAAAAAAGGTGTGGAAACGATTAGCAGTGAATTACAAGGAACGCAGCAGAGAGTTAAAACAGTAGAAGACGCGATGGAGAATTTAATAGACACGCAACAAACAGAGATGAGGCTGGTGAAGGGGAGGATGTCAGTTGCAGAAACTAAACACATGGAGAAGCAGCTTCGTTTTCGTGGTCTGCCAGAAGTGGAAGGGAAGTCAGCGCAAGAACAGATGACTGAGGTGTTGGCTGATTACCTGGGGAAGGAGGAGGAGGAAATTGTGGCTATCCTAGATGTGGCGTATCGTGTGAACTCGAGAATTGCAACCCAGAGGAAACTACCAAGGGATGTGATTGTGCAGTTTACAACTAGAAATATGAAAGAGAGGATTGTGACCAAACAATTTCAAGATCCATTGGAGATTGATGGCAAGACGATTATTATAATGAAGGAACTGCCCAGATCAGTGTTATTGGACAGGAAAAAATATAGAGTGCTAATTCAGACTTTGAAGGACATGAATATCAGATACAGATGGGAGTTACCGGAAGGAGTGTCCTTTGAGTTTGGAGGGGCAAAAAAACGCATCAGATCTGAGCGGGAGATGGAGAGATTTATCAAGGACAATGAAAAAGACTTACCAACAAAACCATGAATATGGAGTGTAAAGTATTATCTTGGAATGTAAATGGACTAAACTCACCGAATAAGAGAAAAAATATTTTTCATTGGCTACTAAAACAAAAATGTGATATTGTTTGTTTGCAGGAGACCCATATTAGAAAACAGGATGTAAAATATTTAAAATCTGGAAAATTGGGCAAAGAATTTGTAGCGGCTTCCAACAAGAAAAAAAGAGGAGTGGTGTTGTATATAAAAGAGGAGCTGCAGCCAAAATTTGTTATGAGAGATGTGGAAGCTAGATTTGTAGCAGTGGAATGTAATTGGAATTTAAAGAGAGTGTTGGTAGTCGGACTTTATGCACCTAACGGTGCAAAGGAAAGCTTCTTTGAGGACTTAAGGAAGCACCTAGACGATCTTGTATATGACCAGATAATTCTTGCTGGAGATTTCAATGGAGTGACAGATTTGGAATTAGACAAAAAGACTACAAAAGCACAAAAGAAAAGAGGACTATTGCCAAAGCTTTTTTTTGAGTTGATTCAACAAGAGACTCTCGAAGACGTATGGAGGAGAGAATATCCTAAAACCAAACAGTTTACTTTTTATTCTGCAAGGCATCTTACATTATCAAGAATTGATATGATCTGGGCCTCAAAGGACTTAGCGCTATGGACTAAGGAGGTAGAAATAATGCCGATGGTAGGCTCAGATCACAACCCAATTATGTGGAAATTTGGAAAAAGGAGAAAAAGGAAAGCCTGGAGAATAAATGAGGACCTGTTACAGGAAAGTGAGAATATGGAAACACTGAGAAGAGAGACTAAGTTTTTTATACAATACAACGTGAATAAAGAAGTACCAACCAGTAAAGTTTGGGACGCGTACAAGGCGGTTGTAAGGGGCATACTAATGGACTTAAATGGTAGAGCAAGGAAAAAGAAAGAGGAGAAAAGACAAGAGATTGAGGAGAAAATAAAGGCCAAAGAAGTACAGTTAAAAAAGAGACCAGGGAAAAAGAAAATACATCAGGAAATCAAAATTCTTCAAGAACAGTTAACAGCAATGAGTAACAAAGAATTGGAGTGGAACCTTAAAAGACTGAATCAAAAAGCTTTTGAGGGTGCTAATAAACCTGGGAAATATTTGGCATGGCAATTAAAGAAGAAAAGGGAAAAGAAAATAATAAATAAAATTTGTGAAGAAAACAAAACGTATTTGGAGCAGACTACCATTAGCAGAGCCTTTTATAAATTTTACGCTAAGCTGTATAATAAAAAAGAAGTAAACAAAGAATCAATAGCATCATATTTGGAGAAAACCAAACTTCCAGAGATCTCGGAAGCTTGGAGAAATAAGCTGAACAGTGAAGTAACTGATGAGGAAATAAATATGGCAATACAATCCGCAAATCTAGGAAAGGCGCCAGGGCCAGATGGACTTACGGCTAAATTTTATAAGACAATGGCCAATGAACTGGCACCATTCCTAAAAGAGGTGATGAACGGAGTTTTTAGGGATCAAAGAATTCCAGACACTTGGAGCGAAGCGAATATATCATTGATCCCAAAAGAGGGCCAAGATCTGACTAGCGTGAAAAATTATAGGCCTATATCACTACTCAATAATGACTATAAAATTTTTGCGAAGATATTGGCGGAGAGATTGAAGGGGTGGCTCTCGGAAGTCATAGAGGAGGAACAAGCAGGCTTTTTGCCAGACAGACAAATAAGAGACAACTTAAGGACAGTGATCAATGCTATTGAATACTACGACAAGCGTTGTGACAAAGAGGTTGGTTTCTTCTTTGTAGATGCTGAAAAAGCGTTTGACAATTTAAACTGGGACTTTATGTTTGCCACTATGGAAAAGCTACAACTGGGAGAAAGATTCGTCAGAGCAATCAAGGAAATCTATAGAGACCAGACTGCAGCAATTGTAGTGAATGATGAATTGACCAAAAAATTGACGATTAGTAAAGGAACAAGACAAGGTTGCCCGTTATCTCCATTGTTGTTCATTTTAGTATTGGAGATTCTGATGATACAAATTCGACAAGATGAGGAAATACGAGGAATAAAAATAAAGGACTATTCATATAAGGTCAGAGCATTTGCAGACGACATAATGTTAATTGTAGAAGACCCACTGGAGAACATGCCAAAAGTGATAGACAAGATCAAGGAGTTTGGAGATTTGGCAGGTTTCTTCATTAACAAAAAGAAGTCAAAGATATTATGCAAAAACATGACTAAGCAGAAACAACAATTGTTAATGGAAACAACGGATTGTGAAGTAACTAGTAAGGTGAAATACTTGGGAGTTGAGCTGACTGCAAAAAATATAGATTTGTCCAAGAATAATTATGAAAAATTATGGACTCAGATAGAGAGAGACTTGATCAAATGGAATAGATTGAACCTGTCATGGTTGGGCAGGATTGCAGCAGTTAAGATGAATGTGTTACCAAGAGTAATGTTTTTGTTACAGACAATACCAATCATCAGAGACTCTAAACAATTTGAAAAATGGCAGAGGAAAATATCAGATTTTGTTTGGGCAGGCAAGAAGCCTCGAGTGAAAGTAAAAGTTTTACAAGATGCAAAGGAGAGAGGCGGAATGCAACTGCCCAATCTGAGACTTTACCATGATGCAATCTGCCTAGTTTGGCTAAAAGAGTGGATGACATTAAAGAATAAGAAACTATTAGCCCTAGAGGGATATAAAAAAATTTTTGGATGGCACGCATACCTATGGCATGACAAAGTAAAGGTCAACTCGATGTTCCTGCATCATTTTGTAAGGAGAAGTCTATTTACAATCTGGAAGAAGTATAGAACTTACCTACAAGAAGGAACCCCCTTGTGGGTGGTTCCATATGAGGTGATAGATCCGAGAGCTGTGGATAATGAACAACAATGTTTAACGTACAAAGAAATAACTAAGATTGAAGTATCTAAACTTAGAATAAAGACGCAAGAGGAACTATCACCTAACTATGATTGGTTTCAGTATAGACAGATTAGAGACTTATACAACTCAGACTTTGCAAAAGGGGGCATACGAACAGAGAACTCGGAACTAGAGCAGACCCTTCTTAAAGAAGATAAGAAAAGAATATCCAAGGTATACCAAGTATTGCTGAAATGGTATACCGAGGATGAGATAGTTAAAACACAGATGGTGAAATGGGCTATAAATTTCAATAAAGAAATAACAATGGAGGCATGGGAATACTTGTGGAAAACTACAATGAAGACAACGACATGTATCAATATTAAAGAGAACATTTTCAAAATGATCTATCGTTGGTACATGACACCAAAGAAGATTGCGCTAGGGAATTTGAATACTTCTAATAAATGCTGGAAATGTAAGAAACATGAGGGCTCCCTCTATCATATGTGGTGGTCGTGTGAGGTAGCTAGGCAGTTCTGGGGGGAAATAATAAGAGAAATGAGTGAAATTTTACAGTTTCAAATAAATAAGAACCCAGAACTCCTGCTGCTAAACTTGGGAATGGAGGGAATTCCAGCCCATCATAGGACGTTGATTTTTTATATGACTGCAGCAGCTAGACTTTTGTATGCGCAGAAATGGAAAGTACAAGAAGTACCAACTATTGAAGATTGGATCTACAAATTGCTGTATATGGCTGAAATGGACAAGATGACAAGAAAACTGAGAGATCTGGACTCAGGGCAGTTCAACACAGACTGGGAGAAGCTGAAACAATACCTGGAGAAGAAATGGGAGGTGGGAGGAAAACTGTGGCAGTTTGAGAACTACTGAAATATAATAAAAGTATAAAAGAGAGGGGTGACTTTACCGGGGGAGGAAGAGAAATGTGAATTTATAAGCAGTTAGATTAATTGATTGAGATATATATAGATATGTATAGGTCAACTGATAGAGAATAATTAATGATAAGGTTTAAACATGAGGATTGACTAACTAACAATATTTTCTTTCTTTGACAAGATTTATATGCACCAAACTGAATGTATAGAAGAGTTAAATTGATTGAGTATCTGAGGAGTTATATAGAATTACCATAAAAAGTTGAAATGAGTAATATATAGAGAACAAATCAAATTGTTTGATTTAAATGTGGGAAATTTTTATGGTTTATGATATATAGGTTTATATAGAATTATTCAAAACTGGAAAATGGGATAAATTGTTTATCTAAAGACGTATAGTTTGGGTGTATAATAATTAAAGGAGTTAATGATGCACTGCTTAATATAATGGAGAATGTATATCTGTTTTAGACAGAGGAATTTAATAGAAGTAAGGGAAAAGGGACAGAGGGTGGGAAAGCTGTTGGAAGTCAACAAAAGGGGGGGAAAGGGAGGGGGTTAGAAACGAAAAATTAGGGGAAAATTGATTGTAATGTAAAAATAAAAATGTTCTAACCCAATAAAAAATTTTTCAAAAAAAAAAAATAGAATGCCCCAATTCTTTTTTCATCAGCAGCGTGTACAGGACTTGAAGTCAGACAGCCAGGGCTTTTTTTCAGGGGGAACGCAGGGGAACGAAGTTCCGGAACCTCTTGAAAATGGCCACATGGCTGGTGGCCCCACCCCCTGATCTCCAGACAGAGGGGAGTTGAAATTGCCCTCTGCGCTGCTGAGCGGCGCAGAGGGCAATCTCAACTCTCCTCTGTCTGGAGATCAGGGGGCGGGGCCACCAGCCATGTGGCCATTTTCTCTGAGGGCAACCCACTGAGTTCCACCACCTCTTTTCCCAGAAAAAAAGCCCTGCAGACAGCAGAATCAAGAGAAGGTTTGGCCCATTTGAAATAGGAAAGTTCTTCAAGGGTTGCCGAGGTTGCCAACTGCATGGAGAAAAATGTCCCATCCCTTTCATGAAAGCTAACTGGGATGTTATTTACTTCCATGACATGAAACGTTTCAGCAGCCTATTTCCACACATTAAACCGGTGTTAACGGGACAGGAATTTTTCTCCAGGCCTGCTGGCAACATTACTCCCATTTCCCCCCTTTTTTGATACATCTGTGTTTGAAAATGCCTATATGAGATCAAAAGAAATGAAAGACGGGGGTTTTTTTTGTCAAAGTCTCTGTGGGTATCTAGTGGTACAAGACATAAGCTCCTCAATATTGGCATTTAATTAATTTTTAAATTAATATAATCTACTGATTTCTTAACTAAGCACAGTGACCTTCAGAGCACAAATGGGCTCCCACTGTGAACCTGCAACCGACATTAATGCATGCTCTCTCTTAATCTTTAGCAATAAGAAGGAAAATATAATTGGAAGCTCTCAGGGAAAAAAAAGAGTTCGTTAGTGGAAACAGCCACGTCTTTCGTAAGAATGGTACGGGAACACAAGCCTGTGCTTTGGATCAAAGATTTTACACGCTCCGCAATGAAAGAGGGTAAAGTTCTATTTTCAAATTCAATGAAAACAATGTAATTTTTAAAAAATACAGTGTCAAGAATCTTTTGAATTTATCCTTACATTTATAGAGAGAGCATTGATAAGATTCCATGATTTCATTTAGTTTCAGAACGTGTGTGGTGAATTTTCAGGATCATCTTTTTAGCAGAGTTGGGAAAGTTGTCTAATCCCACGTACAGAGTTGCTTTCAAGAAAGGATTGGCGAAAAAGCACTAACCAATGGGAGGCTTTCCAACAGAGAGGGATGCCACTTACTCAGTAAAAGTGGGAGGCCTTCCACCAATCAGGCTCTCTCTCCTGCCTCTGCATGGTAAAAATCATGGAGTTTTCTGGGGTGGCTAGAGTGTCCCCTGATTCCTAGGGAAAACCCAGGCTTCCTCGGGTTCTCTCCTTCTTTGGAGGTTTTTAAGCAGAGGCTAGATGGCCATCTGGCAGCAATGCTGATTCTGTGAATCTCGGCAAATCATGAGGGGAAGGGCGGAATGGGTCACATCAGTGCTTAATTCTCGTAGCCTTCTTACATGCCCAGGGTGATGCTGATCGCCACCTTCAGGTCAGGTAGCCATTTTCCACAGGCCAGTTTGGCTAGGGATCCTGGAGGTTTTTGCCACCTTCTGGGCATGGAACAGTCACTGGGGCAGTCGGGGGGGGGTAGTTGTGAATTTCCTGTGCAGGGGATTGGACTAGATGACCCTAGAGGTACCTTGCAAATCTGTGATTCTATGATTAGCTATCACATCCAGGTTTTCAGGTGGATGTAACGTTATATATCATATCAACCTGACCCTGAAAGCCCCTGGAAATGTTGATTGGCAGTCTGGCATCCCTACCTTCAGAGTACAAGACTTCACAGGAAGAGAGGAAGCACAATGTGGGGCAGGAGAAAACAATAAGAGAAGTTAATAAGCTCTGAACAGTAGAGAGCATAAATTACAATTCCCTCTGGAGTTCAAATAGACTACACATGCCCTGTGTTACTATTTACATTAATAATAATCATAACTGCGCTCATATACCCCTCTTCTAGACAGATTAGTGGCCCACTCAGAGCAGTGAACAAAGTCAGTGTTATTATTATCCCCACAATGCAGCTGGGGAGCTGATCTGAGAGGGGGGTGGCTTGCCGAAGGCCCCCTGATAAACACATGGCAGGAGTGGGATTTGAACCAGCAGAGTGCTAATTCACAGCCCAACATGTTGTCAGCTCTCCAACATATCTGTGTCCTACTTATCACTGAGGCAAGAAACCTGGACCTGTGTTATACCATTCCAGATTGCAGTGGGGCACACATGATTGAATGCTCCTTTGCACACACAAAAAGAGGCTCACAGAATTATCGGTGGGCTACATTGTAGGCTGGAAGTGAGGCAGGAATTATGTCAGCTGTGTTGGAGAGCTGCAGGCAGCTATTGAGGTGTGGCAATGGGGGGACACCCCTAATGTGCTTTTGGCCTGGGTGGCCCAGGCTCAGTTGCCCAGGGTTGCTTGCATACCGGTTGCCCCTTGGGGGAGCAGGAAGGATTTTTTTTCTTGCAGGATCAGATTTGGCTGCAGGCCCAGGGGTCGGTCGGTCGGTCGGTCGGTCGGTCGGTCGGTCGGTCGGTCGGTCGGTCGGTCGGTCAGTCGGCCTTCCTTCCTTCCTTCCTTCCTTCCTTCCTTCCTTCCTTCCTTCCTTCCTTCCTTCCTTCCTTCCTTCCTTCCTTCCTCTGGGCACAGGGTAGGGATCACCAGGCAGGGAGGGGCATTTGGCGGGCCCAATTTGGCTGCAGCCATCCGAATATGGGTGGGAATCAGGCGGCACACCTGCATCTTGCGGTGGTTTTGGAGCATGGAGCCGGATCCAGTGGGGTGAATCATGCTGGCAGGGCAGCTCACCCCCCTTTTTTAATTGGGGTCCCTTTAAGGGATCTAGGGGAAGCTGAAGGGCATGTACCTGGGATGGTTGTTGCAGGCTTCAGCCAGGGCCAGGGCCTTTTCAGTCCTGGCCCCAGTCTGGTGGAATGCTCTCTCAAAGGAGACCCAGGCACAGCGGGACATATTATCGTTTCGCCGGGCCTGTAAGACAGAGCTGTTTCGCCAGGCATTTGGTGGTTGAAGGGGGCGGTGCCATGTCGGCCTCCCACCTTTGGGGTGGAGGCCGACATGGGGTTCTCCCCACCATTGCACTTGGTTAATTTATTTCATTATTGTTTTGTATATTGATTTTAGTATTGTTGTTTTTTGTTTTTATTGATTTTAATCTGTTTACTGCCCAGAGCCCCTGAGGATGGGCGGTATATAAATTGAAATATAAAAAATATAATTAAAAAAGGTGCAACAGAGAACAAACTTGCAACAGAAAATGTCTGTGAATTCAGTCAAGCAACTGATTCTTGCCTGCAAGAACTTTGAAGAGAGCCACGTCCCGCTTCTCCAGTCCGTCAAGGGCCGTATTCTTCCAGTGCACTTGCCTTGCATAAAGGAGCAAGCTGGAGGTCACAGATACCACGCTGCAGTTTTTCATTTGAGAAATATAGTCCTACAGTGACAATATGGTTCCAGTAATAATGTAATTATTATGTAAAAAGTGATTAACTTTTCAAATAAATAATTTGATGTTTCCTTATACAAGGTGATCCAAGCCCAGAAAACCTTCTCCAGCTCCCCAACAAGCAGACTGCCTCCACTGCTAACCTCCATTCAATGACTCCGCCCAACCCGGGCTAAACCAACTAATTCTTCAGGGTCACACTAATTATTCCATTGGAAGGTACCATCAACAACCTTTATGTTCCCCCAACAGATCAATTTGGGGAAAGGACATTTGGCCCAGTCTCCATCTAAAGAAACTGTGCATGACCTTCTGATATCTCCTCTAGCCTGAGTGAGAACAAGGCTTATCTCTCTGGCTATTGTTAGCTATAAAAATTAACCTATCCCAACCTGTGGGTTGGGAGGGACCCCAAAACGAGTCATGAAGCCTCTGAAAGTGGGTCCTAGTCCAACCCTGCCTAATGGCCACTCCTGCCTTTTGTATCATTCTTTCTCTCCTTATCCTCCTTGTCAAATTCTGAGAACTAAACCACAAGAGAAGAATTGCATGAGGATGTGCACATGAAGGGAGTCGCAATGTTAGCAGGGAAGCTGAGTTTTAAAAGACAGATTGGAAGGCTTTGTCAATTTCCCCTCTCTGCAGAGCCAGCAAAGATTGTGCCTCAGAGGGTTTGTTTATTTCTTCTTCCCTCCCAGAAGAGGAGGTGAAACTGACAGAGCCTTCAGGAGGGGAAATTAACAAACCCTCTGAGGAGGGATCTTGGCAGGCTCTGTAGAGAGGGGAAATTGACAAAGCCTTCCGATCTGTCTTTTAAAACTCAGCTTCCCTGCTAACATTGTGATTCTCTTCACATGCCAGTCCTCAGGTAATTCGTCTTTTGTAGTTTAGCTCTCAGATTCTCACTTTCCAGCTCCCTTTTGTGACAATGGGTGGTGGTGGGGAATCCGTCAGGCAACAGCTTTATAATTGTAGCTAGAAGGAGGGGGGGAGGAAGGTTGGAGAATTGGCAGGATGTGTTCAGACACAAAGGCACACCACTTGCTTGGGGGCAGCTGCGCCTTTTGTGCAATGTTTGCGTTGGTTTCTTCAAAGCACCTGCTTGGCTACTGTAGAAGATCAAATGCTGGACTGGAGGGGGACCAAGGTCATAATTTGCCTAGGGTGCCCAAAATATTTGGGTTGGCCCTGGAGAGGTCACCGTATCGAGTAAATTTGGACTTGTGGATCACTATACTAAAAAGGCTGGGAACTGCTGCTCTTGGGTATATTAAGGTCACTTAGCCGAAAAGAGGTTGTGGCAGGCAGCCCCAAAGTCCTGCCTGTCTGCAGATCTCTGAAGCAACCCTGGGGAATCTGCCCTGGATCTCCACTGGATGAGAGAGGGATGAACCACTTCAGCTTAAAAGGGGGGAGCACTGATACATTTTCCTTTGGATGGGGAGATTGTGGCCTTGGATAAAGATGTAGGATGAGTCGGGATTTTCTTTTGGGTTCAGTCAGGATTGAGGGGAGTCATGGTAGAGCAGGATTCTTGTTTTAATGAAGTAAACAAGCACCCTTTTGAAGGGCCCACCGAAATCTGTTTTGTACTGGTTCCAAGGCCAGGTTCTCTGAAAGTTAATAAAGCAGCCTCAAACCTGAGTAGAAGCTTGTCTGCTGTAATTATTTGCTGAGCAGTCCTGTCTGGAAGAAAAGGAATTATTTTCTCCCTTCCGCTTTTGTGCGTATGTCACCTTAGGATCAGGTTTAACTAGGAGTCTCCAGGTGGGGAGGGAACTTGGACGCCAGTTGTACGTGTGTACTTATAATTCATTCCACACTGTATCTTTTCCTGTTTCTACAATTTATTTCCTGTAATCTTTAATTTTTCTGTTCCAACGGTGTGCTCTCTGTTTAGCCAAAGCTGTGGGAAAGAGGTTTCTAATCATCTCCCCATTAACTACCACATGATTAGGGTCACAACGACAAGCCCTTTAAGGAACAGAAAGGTACATGCTGCCATCCAGTTAATGAAAGCTTGTAGCTCCTCTTTTTAATGATATTGTGGAAGCTGCGGTACAGTGGAAGAAAGGAGAGGCCACAGTGCAGACGTAATAAAGTGTAAAGAGGCAGTTTACCTCAGAGGTCTCCCTCCTTAGTTCTCCCTTCTTATGTTTTCCCCATCACAACAGGGCAGCACCACGAATTAAAATCAGTGGCAGCCAACAGTGGCAGTTACAATATAATTAAAAGGGGGTGACAGCTAGGCATGATCTGTCACGAGATCTTTTAAGAGGTAGCGTTTTTAATGACATGCGAGAAGGTGCATACCAATGCACTGAGAGAGTTCTGCTCACCTTCCCTCCCTAAACTGGGTTTCCAGGGAAAATGAGCTAATCGGCCCACTTGTATTGAATGGCAATGCGGTATGCAAAGATCACAACCTCATCCACTGCCAAGCTTTGCCCATCGTGCGTATCAAACAATAGAGGCTATCCCCGGTAAGAACATGTGCAGAAGGAGTGGAAAAGCCACCCAGAAATATAAGGACAATATTAAAGTGTATTCAATAGGAACAATACTGTGTGTATTTAAAGGGACAATGCTCAATATATATTCAGTGGTATAGTCCAATAATGCAAATACAAAAATACAGTTCATACAAATATATACTTCTCTTAGACTATACCAGAGGACTAACAGCCCTATTCCATGTAATTCTAGGAACAAGGACAAGAACTCCGAGTTCATAAGTGAGGTACGTCTATTATGCAAATGTTCCAGTAATGTTTCTTTTCTTTTATGTTGCAGGTGTCTTCCTGTTTCTCACCCCGGAGATCCTTCAAGGTGGTTGCCCTAGCTGGGGCCGGCTGAACGGCAGATTTCGTCACATGGACTTCCTCAGGGGCTATAAAGGACCACTACATGACATATACAATAAACAATAGACCATTACAATAAATACAATAGTACAATAATATCAATTTACAAAGATTCACAAATTAAAAAGTCATTTTATAAAGCTTACCCATAAACAGTCTCCTCATTTCTCCGAACCCAGAGGGTGACGCAGATTCGATCAATCTCGCGTACCTCCTACGGTTTCCTTTAGTTTATATAGTAACGCTCATCCTGTTCCAATCCTGCAGTAACCCCCGAAGTCATATGATGGAAACTCCTATTTCTAATCATAAGGATGTGGGGCATAAGACTGTACGGCATAAGGTTATGGGGCTTCCATTCCCCAAAGATTCTCTGATTGTACATTGGTTAAAGCCTTTTCACGCCCCAATGGAAGTGATACAAGCATTATCATATTTAACCCAAAAAGCACTGTAATGAAAGCTCATTATTCAAACCATGAGGTTGTAGAGCATTCAGCATGTAAATCCATTTTGCTTCCCTTCTCAGTAATTCCCTGGTGATACATTGGGAAGAGCCTTTTTGTGCTACAAATAAGGTAGTAACCTTTATATCAGAGGTGTCATGTTTTAATTCTGAGAAATGCTGTGTTAAGGGAGCCTCCACCACGTTATTTCTAATCCTCGACATAAGCTCAAGGACTCGGACCCGCGGTGATCTTGTAGTTCCCTCCAGGCAAAATCATCATACGTAGTTCACAGCTCACAGTTACATCTTTCAGACCCTGCTAACTCCGTTCAAGGCTATAGAAGGGATCCAGATGTTCACAGGACCCTTTGCCTCCTTTTTATTGGAACATTTTGATCCGGCACGTTCCACCACCAATTCCTCCTTAAGCAACATTGTTGGAGCCAGGGTGATTTCCGAGTGGAGCCCAGGACTGCAAGATAGAATTCCAAGTCACAGTTGAGTTAACCACGACCTAAGATGGAAATGATTCCAATTGACACATGAGCAGTAAATCTGCTGCAGCTCAGTGAAACTGGACCTGTGCTGTGGGCTGCAGCCTTGTCCTTCTTGCAGTTAAGAAGATGCAAAGATGAAAAATATAAATAACACGTGTCTCACCATGATGCTCTAGCAAAAACAAAAGTCAGAGGCCTCTGTCTTTTACCTCAACATTTTATTGCAACTCAGAGACCAACAAGCCATTGATTGCTAATTGCTGGATTAAAAAACATATCGGCGTCGGGATGCTGGGGCCAGGCCCCAAGAGTCAGGGAGAGGGTTCCATGGCACTTGGTCGCTTCATTACATCGGATGCTGCAGGATTCTTTCAATAGCTACAGTCTGGAGTAACGTTTCAAGCTGTTGTAATCAGGCACCTCCTGCTGAGACAACATTAGCAGCACCATTTCTAATTGTACGAAGGAACTCTCTGGAGCAGGTTGTGAATGGCACGGTTAAATACAGAGAGCCAGGCCAGACAAGTGTAGCGATGGCAGTTTGTGCAGGGCGGAGGTGCGGGAGAGGAATGTCGCGGGAGATTGCTCAAAGCCTATTTAGTAAATTTATTTTTGTGTTCGAATGAAACGGAAGAGAAAAGAGGAAAACCTGCAATGGGGAGCTGTTAGATGACTGGAACTGAGCATTTACCACTTATGCCAACAAGGAGACTGTGTTGTGGTTTGCTAAATTATCCAGTTTAGATAAGGAGAGCATAGTTTTTTTACAGCCGATTGCTTCTCTGGTTAGTGTTTTGATTTGCTCCGATATGATAGTGTTCTGATTTGCTCCGGGAATAAACCAGCGATGTGCTATTGTTCTCATATCATCATGTGGCAATTATTTAGCACCTAGAGTTTCTCATTCTCCAACTATCTTAAAACGTGGGTTTCTGCTCACAAAACTTTCAAAGTCCCCACACTGAAAGGCACAAGGTGAAACCAGAACTGATTCAGAGGTTACACTCAGCAAGACAAGTGGAGGGAGCTGTTGCTACTTTTGTCAAGGTATCAGACGAGGACCTTGTGTGGCTTCAGCTCCTTCCCTATCCTGATATCAGAAGTGAAAATGAGGCTAGCCACATATTTTTTCATGCTACTGGTCAGTTTGACAGCTTGGACTCAGAGCTGGAGAAAAGGTCACAGGCTTAGTCGGAGGTACACTGGTAGACTTTTGCTCTTACGGACATTACTCACACGCAGGGCTTTTTTTCAGCAGGAACATGGTGGAACGGAGTTCCGGAACCTCTTGAAAATGGTCACATGGCTGTTGGCCCCGCCCCCTAATCTCCAGACAGAGGGGAGTTGAGATTGCCCTCCACACCACGGAGGGCAATCTCAACTCCCCTCTGTCTGGAGATCAGGGGGCGGGGCCAACAGCCATGTGACCATTTTCTCTGAGGGCAACCCACTGAGTTCCACCACCTCTTTTCCCAGAAAAAAAGCTCTGCTCACACGTGAACATTTTGAGAAGTAGTGCTATCAGCCTCTGTTTTTTTTTCTGAACATTTCCATAATGAAGCACTGCGACATGGAGGGGGTCTCATTCTTAGCTCTTCATATGGTTTAAATTGTAAGCTACTTCCAGCAGGACTCTGAGGAAGTGGCATAGAAATATCATAAATAAATAAAAATGGCAAGTCAAGAAGCACAGCATGGTGTCAGTGAAGAAATGTGGGCAGAGAAGGAGGCACAGTAGTAATGAAATATTCCAGTTCCTCAAATCTGTGAAAGGTGGAGGCTTTCAGGGTAACATGTGACAATTCTAATTGGACTGGAGTGATGGAAAGAAGAAAATGCATTAGCAAAAATATATATCCTTTTGGTAAGAAAGACAGATTCCATTTCTTTGCAGGAGAGCAAAGATGATACAGCATCTTTCTGAGGAGAGAAAAGTTGAATCTTATGGTATACTAGCAACAAAGCTCATTGTGGGGAAAAATACAACGGGCTCTAGAAAGGGGAGGGTGGGCAGGCAGGCATTTGCTCCTCCTCCATCACTGATTCCAGCTGGTGAAGGAGGGGGGTGGGCATTGTCATCTGCCTGATCTTGGCCACGTGAAGGGGTGGTGGGCTTTGCTACCTGCTCCATGCTGGGTAGGGGGGGCATTGCCTCCTGATCTGCACCTGACTATGGCTGGGTGAAGGGGGGCAAGAATTGCCGCCTGCTCTGACCCTGATCCCATCTGAGTGAAGGGGGGGTGGGCATTGCCACCTGCTCCACGCTGGGTGAAGGGAGGAACAGGTATTGCCTCCTGCTCCGCACCTGATCCTGACAGTTAAAGGTGGACAGCTGGCTTAACTACTTTCTCTGCTCCTGAGGCCAGTTGGGAGAAGAGGGAGCGGGCATTGCCACCTGCTCCACTCCTGATCCCAGTTGGGTGAAGGAGGGTGGGCATTGCCATATGATCTGCTCCTGATCCCAGCTGGGTGAAAGGGGGTGGGAATTGTCAACTGCTCTGCTCCTGTTCCTGGCTGGGTTAAGGTGGGGGTGGGCACTGCCACCTGCTCCGCTCCAAATACCTGCTGGGTTAAGGCAGTGGGTGGGCAAAGCCACTTACGCTGCTTCTGATCCCAGCTGAGTGAAGGGGGTGGGCATTGCCAAGTGCTTCGCTCCTAATACAAGCAGACAGTAAAACCTGTAAAACAGTATTCATCCAAAGTAACAAGCATCTGTTTAAAAATCATCTCCCATAATGCCTTCCATGGCTCATCTGTCTCCTGCCCTTCTTCCAAAGAACTACACAGATCATCCTATTGCATCTTCACAACAAAATGTTCAAGGGGGTCAGTGTCATCCTAAGCAGAGTTGCACTTTTCTAAACCCTCTGACTTCAATGAACTTAGAAAGGTGTCACTCTGCTTAGGATGGCATCGTCAGTATTTCCCTCCCCCCTTTATTTGCTGAATATTCTTCTTTTCCAGGACCTCCCTCAGTGTATGGGAGTCTAAACAGAAGCCAACCACCTAAAAAGAATAGAAGGTATCCATTAAAAGCCAGGGAGGATCAGGTACGCCATTATGTTTTCTGGGATTTAAGGAAACCTGACATCAGCCATTTTCACACTGTTTTTTTTTTTATAAATTTTTTTATTTTTCATAACTACAAAACACTACACCAGACTATCACAAGGAAAGGGGAGAGGGAAGGGACAAAGG
Organism: Eublepharis macularius; assembly: GCF_028583425.1. Classification (NCBI taxonomy): domain Eukaryota; kingdom Metazoa; phylum Chordata; class Lepidosauria; order Squamata; family Eublepharidae; genus Eublepharis; species Eublepharis macularius. The sequence goes on from NC_072792.1 coordinate 7,613,460, forward strand.
GGGGTGGAAAAGGAAAAGGGGGGGGAATGAACTACAAACACTAAACACTACACTTCAATGTTTCCCTTCATACTGTCATAATACAAAAATAGCTCCATAGAATAATGATGGAGTGGTTAATCATACAGAGAATAAACATTTCAAATTCTGATTAAACTTTCCTCCCCCTTCTAGGTCCTGGACGCAGTTCTCTCTGTGCAACTGCTGTTGCGATGCTCTCCTCCTCCTCCCCCCCCTCCGGCTCCTCCTTTTCTTTGTTCTTGGTGCAGCAGAGTTCTGGGTTTTTATTCTCAAAATCCTTTAGTTGATCTTCTGATAATATCTTATAGGCCTGATCTTTATATCTGAACCATATTCCTTCCGGGAATAACCATTTGTACTTTATTCCATGGTCCCTCAGAAGAGCTGCAAACTTTTTATATTTAAAACGCCGTTTCCGGACTAGAAATGGAACGTCCTTCAAAATCTTGACTTTCAAACCCATAAAGTCCAAATCCGCATTGTATGAGTTATATAGGATGGTGTCCCGAATCTTTTTAGATGAAAAGTCAATAATGATCTCACGAGGCAACTGTCGCTTTGTTGCATATTTTGAAGAAGCCCGACGGACCTCCAAAATGGCGCTTTTAACCTCTTCTTTAGTCGTCCTCGCGGGTGTCGCCGGTAGTTCCGAGACCACATCCCACAGATCCTCATTTTCCTCCTCTTTCACGTTTTGGAGACGCAAAATTGTCTGCGTTTGTTCCACCTGTAGCCCGATCAGCTGGTTCTCCACCAACTTCAGCTCCTTTTTTGTAGCCTTCACAAGTGACGCACTTTCCAGAGCAGACTTTTCTGCCCCCCCCCGCTGCTGCCTTAATGGTTTTCACCTCGCTTTCAATTAAGCCCACCCTTTGATCAGTTTCGTTCAGCTTGTCAACAAAGGGTTTTATGGCTTCCACCACCGCCCTGCGCACCAACTCTTCGAGCGACTCCCCCTTCTGCAAGGTAGCCGAGATTGACTTACCGAGAGCGGGACTTTGCTTCTTTGCTGCCATTTGGGGGGGGGGGGGGCGCCAACAAAATTCTGGAAGTCAACGAAGGGGAAGAGCGAGTCTTCTTCAGATCAACCTCTCCTTCACAAACGCTTGTAGAACAGAAGGGATTCGCTTGTTTACAGGCTTCCGCCTGTTTCTTTTACTTGCCGTTTCTCGTTGCCCGGCGGCACTCGAGGCGCCGCGCACATCTGCCGGCCTCCATAGGGACAAACGGGCAATTCCCCCCCCCGCATTGATTTCGGGGAGTTCTTCCCGCCGCGTCCCGGACCCTGGCTCCCTCCCTGGGAGTCCTGGGGGCTAATCCTTGCGGATCAGCCGCCCGGTCAGGGTGCCCGGTCGTTTCCTCCCGGACCAGCCGAGAGGAGCGTCCAGCATGGCTGAGAAAACGAAACCGAATCAGCCATTTTCACACTGTTTACAGGCCATGGAACATCGTGCCGAGCTCCCAGAACAACAGCATCTTCCTGGTGCGATTTCGCACGAGAACGAAATTTCTTGCATGAAATTGCGCTGGGAAAATGTTCTCGTGTGAAATCACGCCAGGAAGACGCAGTCGTTCTGGGAGCTCATCGCGATGTTCCAGTGTGAAAACGGCCGTCTTGTTCCTCCATTTTGCTCAGGGTTTGTTTGTTTTTGAAATGAGATAAACGCTCACAAGGAGACGGGCTGTTCAGAACAGACAAGCCATGCACCTTACGCCTGGGGACAAAGTTGGGTTTCCAGAGAGCAGAAAGATTCAGAGGTTCCTGTTTCTCATCCTTGGAGTAGTTTCAGTGCAGATTTTTTTAAAAAAACTTCAGCTTTTCAACATTGTTTTTTGAAATATTTAAAGCTCTTTTTGAAATGGAAAACAATCTTCAGCCATAAATAGCCTTTGGAAGGAATCACAGTTCAATATTCCTTTAAACCAAGAAGAAACTGTTAGGCATAAATTTCTTGGCAAAACCTTTAACATTCAGAAGGTATGGAGTATTCTATATAGGGCCTTTTCACACTACTTGCCTGCTCCCGGAACATTGCGAAACATCGCGCAAAAAACGTGGAAGATAGCGTCTTCTTGCAAGAGTTTTGCGCAATGTCACGCAAAACTCTCGCAAGAAGACGCTATCTTCTGTGGGTTTTGCGCGATGTTTCGCAACATTCCGGGAGCATCAAGTAGTGTGAAAAGGGCCTATGTCGCTCCACTAAAAGCTACATATAAGACTGCCAGAATTCATCTCTTCCTCCAATTTCTCCACACAATAGCAATTAACTGTCCTTATTCTGTATATTTTTTTAAAAAAAAATTATGTCAAATCTAGTTCATGTGTATGTTCCTGAAGCCATTTAGATGCCCGTCAAATTAGACACTGTGCAGCATACATCTGATGAACAGTATTTATTTATTTATACCCCTTTTTCTCCTCACTGGAGACCAAAGTGGCTTACATAATTCTCCTGTCCTCCATTTTATCCTCACAGCAACCCAGTGAGGTAGGTTAGGCTGAGAGTGTGTGGCGCAAGGTCACCCAGCAAGCTTCCCTGGCAGAGTGGGGATTTGAACCTGGATTGTCCAGGTCTTAGTTCCACATTCTGACTACTATTCCACACTGGCTGGCTGCCTGAATGTGTGTGCGGTTTCTCCTAAAAGCTCTGCTGTACACACAGTGCTCCAAAGAATGGTGTGTGGGAAAAAGAACTATAGCCACAATCCTTAGAACATGTTCTTGGGAGTAAGTCCCATTGAATAAAATGGGACTGACTTCCACGTAGACCTGCCTAGGATTGCTCTCTGTATCCTGTTACGCAGTTATGAACACAGAGGTGTAAGAAATGAAGCCTGTTGAAGTTTGGACTCCCCAACTATGCCTCTCTTATCTTTGGCTATTTAAAATCCCTTCTTCTCTAAGGATGGTGGAGAAAAGAGTGTAGAAAGTTGTCTTTATTGGCAAATTTTCCACAGCACACTTTCAAGCATCTCTGGGTAAGATGGGAGCTAAAATCTACTTATGGTAATTAGAGATGTCAGCTAATGAAACAATTGCTGTTGATTACCCTCTGATTTTTATCCAATTAATTAATTAATAACATTTAAATAAATTTGTACGTTACAAAAACTCACTGAAGGTCTTTATGATAGTGAATGACGTATATGATTTTGAAGATAGCTTCTAAACGAACTAAGGATAGGCAAAAGCTACATTTTCCCATGCTTTTAAAAATATTTTCCACAACCTCTGATCTGAATCTCCATTATCCTCATTAGACATACATTTTCACCACAACTGAACAGGTTTTGCCTATGCAGCCCTCTGTCTTCCATTCTTATTTTCTACATATTTTATAGATGGTTTGCTTGATAATCAGATGTAATCAGGTATGTAATATTAAGATCTTAAATGTTTGACCTCGTTTCATTTCGACATTTTGTAATGTACTGTAATGATTTCAAGTAAATGTGTGCATGTATCTTTAGATGCTTGGTGAGATAAGTGAAGAGTGGGGGTGAAAGAGAGGGATGAGTGAGCGATATGATTGGCTCATGACTGAGAGTGTGGGTGGAGTGAAGGCAGTTTAGACTGAGAGCGGGACCACAAGTGACGCCTGACACAGGTTGGACACTTGCCAGCTTCCCTCAAGTTTTGATGGGAAATGTAGGCAGCTTGGCGGAATGTTGGACAAGTGACAGTTGAAAAGTCCATTGGACAGCAGTCAGTCAAGCTGCAAGACCAGGACGCCGACATTTCCCATCAAAACTTGAGGGAAGCTGACAAGTGTCCAACCTGTGTCAGGCATCACTTGTGGTCCCGCTCTGAGAGTGGAGAGAGAAAAGTTTCAGTCAGAAGAAGGCAGGCTAGCTGTGTGCTGCCTGAGTATGTTGAAGTTTTTATGAGAGAAATATGACCTGTGTGGAACCTGAACTGAGCATGTTTGTGAAAGGACACTCAGTCAGGGAAAGAGAGGCCAGCTGTGGGCTGCCTGAGCAGGTTTCATATTTCTGTGAATGAGAGTCAGGGAAAGAGAGGCCGGCTGTGTGCTGCCTGAGGAGTTTTAAGCATTTCTGTGAGAGAAATATTGAGTTAGAGAAAGAGGCTAACTGTGTGTGAGGCCTTAGAAGAGATCTGTGTGAATGAGTTTATAGGAAATAACTTTAAGAACCGAGAACTATGTTTATGAAACCGATACGCTTCTTGACTAAATAAAAGTTTATTTTGTTTTGTTATATCCCAGAGTAGCTGCCATTGCTATATCCCATTCTTATCCTCAGGGCCACATAGAACCACGAAGGAGCCTGACGCTTAGGAACGTTACCAAAGGGAAAACTTAAATAAAATATATTGGAATATAATATTCCTGGTGGCAGCAAACTACCCAGAGGGTGTTAAGGGAAAGATTAAAAGAAAAATCTACTCAAAGAAAGTAAAGGTACGTTGATCAAAAGAGTCCTTGAGACAGTTTGATCTGTTTTGGAATGATGTTGATTGTTTCTATGAATAGTGAAAGCAAAACAGCTACTTTAAAGACTATTTTCATGTACTGCTCACCATCTAGAATAAGGCAACAAACTCAGCAACTTACCATATTCATATAACAGCATTACTGACGTTGATGTATAAAAAGGTATGAACGAATGTTGGAAACCAAGTTTCACCGTTAACGTTTTATTTGTTGCAGTTATATTTGAAAAACTAAATAAATAGTTGTGGGTTTTCCGGGCTGTATTGCCGTGGTCTTGGCATTGTAGTTCCTGACGTTTCGCCAGCAGCTGTGGCTGGCATCTTCAGAGGTGTAGCACCAAAAGACAGAGATCTCTCAGTGTCACAGTGTGGAAAAGATGTTGGCAGGTCATTTATATCTACTCAGGAGGGGTGGGGTTGGGCTGAGTCATCCTGTAAGAGTTTCCCAGGGTGTGGAATGCTAATGGCGGGAGGCTTCACTGTATCCTGAGGAGGTTCTTTTGCATATGGAATGGTGCTTGATGTGCTAATCTTCCCTGCAGGGCTATTGTCGGGTGTTTTTCAGAACACCAGGCTAACAAAACACACTATACTCGACAATAGCCCTGCAGAGAAGATTAGCACATCAAGCACCATTCCATATGCAAAAGAACCTCCTCAGGATACAGTGAAGCCTCCCGCCATTAGCATTCCACACCCTGGGAAACTCTTACAGGATGACTCAGCTCAACCCCACCCCTCCTGAGTAGATACAAATGACCTGCCAACATCTTTTCCACACTGTGACACTGAGAGATCTCTGTCTTTTGGTGCTACACCTCTGAAGATGCCAGACACAGCTGCAGGCGAAACGTCAGGAACTACAATGCCAAGACCACGGCAATACAGCCCGGAAAACCCACAACAACCATCGTTCTCTGGCCGTGAAAGCCTTCGACAATACAACTAAATAAATGTTTTTTTAAAAATAGTGTAAGTAAGCGAATGTGTGTGTGTGTTGTGTGTTGATTTTTCTGTGTGTGCCTCTCTCTCCATGAGTGCACACTCAATGAACACATCATTGTCGCGGACTGTGTATTGTTATCCTGAACAGTATTCAAGAGGAAGTCTCACAGTTTCTATTCCTGTTCAGTTATCATAAAAAGGGGACAGACAATACAGACTGACTTTTCATACAAGTATTTGCCTGCATATTATGTAAACATGCCCCACAAACAAACTCACAACTCCCAAATTTTATGCATATATGCGTGAAACACTGTTGAAAACACGGGTAATTTTGCAGATAAAACACATCCAACATATTCCACTTGCTGCCCACAAAAAATGTTGTTTGTTTATCTTGTGTACAAATTGTGGTAGAACAGAAACTACTGCTATGAGTTCACCTCGCCTCTGTTGTAAACAGCTATCTCTTAGTTCATAAAATCCACCTTAACCAACTAAAGCTTTCATTGATTAATCTTCCTATTAAACCAATGAAGATCCCTTGGAATATATAGCCAAGAGTCATAGAGAAACCAGAGGAGATTAATATCATCAATTTTTCTGAAAACCAGGAAAAACAGCCCTTTGTATCTGCAGTCTTGTTCTTGGGGAGTTGACTATCTCTTCTGCTTACAATGCTGGCCACAAGCCATACCCAAAGCTAGTTCCTTTTCTCTAAGGCATATAGCCCTGCCTATGCGATGTTCTTGCAAAACCTTGATATTGCCACAAGGAATATTTATGAAAAATTGGGTGGGGAAGCCCATCGTAAACTAGCAATCCTTGATTATTTCAGTTCTGAGTATGATGGATTAAAGACAGTTAAAATTCAGATGCAACCTGAGCCCTCACATCTTGCCTGAAACATCAACTAATCGCTAGCAGATACTGACAAGTTAATAAATAAAGATGACCTCGATGTACCCTTGAGTTAATGGGATCTCAACTGATTTATTATTGCTAGATATTGTGATCCTCAGAGGGAAAGTGCTGCATGTTGATGTCTTGGCATTTATTGGGTAAGGACAGAGAGTAAAACTTGTTCCCTGTCCCAAACAACCTGGACATTCCAGCCACCGTCCATCAAGGGACCATGTCCCCCAAGATGAACCCATGGGGCAGTTGTGCTCTTCCCTACAGCTCTCAGTGGTATCATCTACGATGGTCCACATCTGGACCTTTTCTGATGTCGCCCCACTGCTATGGAACAACCTCCCAGAGGAAGTGAGGCAGTTATCTATCCATGTGACCATTCACTAAGGCTACAAGACAGAATTATTTTTAAAAGTTTATGGGGCGCTTTGAACAGGCTCTGGTTTAACTATATTAATAATCTGTTTTCATGATCTGTTTTTAATTACATATGTTAATTTAATAAACAGTATTTCTGTATTATATCTATTGTTGTCTGCCACATTGGGCAGACAACAGTGCATGAAAAGAAAAGCGAAGTACAGAAGTGTTCCAAACAAACAAGTACATTTCCACGTGCTCTAAAGCAGGCCTCTGCAACTCAAGACCTGCCAAGACAAATACACTCCTCCATTCATGCCCGCCCCACCCAGGCCCACTGATACCTATAGGAAAGATTAGTTGTGCAATTCTACACAGTTACACCTCTTCTAAAGCCACTGACTCAAAAGTAGACATGGGCACAAATTGGGAAAAAAAGAACCTTGAGGTTCGTGGTTTGTTCAGTTTCACGAACCATGAACCATGAACTTTGAGGAACTTGACCCAGTTCACGAACCAGTTTGTGGTTCGTGGGGGCTCAGGATGGCTCCCTTCACACTCAAAGAGCCCAAACTCACAGGGAGTTTTCAGCAGGCTCTCCTCCAGCCACCCTCCAAGTTTAGTCAAGATTGCAATATGGATCTCCAAGCTATAGACCCCCAAAGCCGGTGACTTATGGCTCTGTTTGAAGTGATGGACCCCGAGACATGGCTAATGTCAGTGGTTGCCACCTCCTTGCAGGCTCAGGGAAGCACTCAGCTGCCTCCCTTTCTTGGGGGCAGGGGGTTTGGCTGGCAGCTGGAGGCACCCCCCCCCTTGTGCCCACCTGCACGTCTGGATGCATGGGTTTTGTTGGTGGCTGCCCCCTTCTCGAGGGCTTGGAGAGGTGGTCGGCTGCCTCCCTTCTTGGGGGTGGGGGGTTTGGCTGCCAGCTGGTGGCACCCCCTGTGCCCGCCCACATGCCTGGACGCATGGGTTTTCTTGGTGGCTGCCCCCTCCTCACGGGCTCAGGGAAGTGGTTGGCCACCTCCCTTCTCAGGGGCGGGGAGTGGACCATTTGCCCGCATGTCTGGACCCATGGGTTTTGTCGGAGGGCACCCCCTCCTTGCAGGCCCAGGCAGCACAATCCTCCGTGGGGTTCTTGTGAGAAAATGGAGAGAATGATGTAAGATGCTTTTAGACCCCACTGCAATTCTGCCAGCGCAGAACTATACCTGTCCCCATGCCAGGGAAGACCAGTCCCCATATCCTGGATGCAGTGGCATCGACAGATGCCTTTCCCTTTTTGGGCAAAGGAAAGTGTTAGTCCTGCTTATGGGGTGGGGGCGCCTCCCTCACCCTGGGACAGCAGAGTAATGCAACGGAATCATGTTTGCCAGTTGTGGAGCCAATGGAAGCCCTCCTCACCTTTCCAGGCAGGACAGGGTCACAAAATAAGGCCTCCGCATGGAGACAACAGGAACCTACATAACCCACCTTCCAGATGTGGCAGGTGGGACAGGTCAACAAAGTAAGGCCTTAATGATCCGGCCGTCGCAACCAGCAGGAGTGAGTGGAGGACCACGTCCCATGCTGGGAGATCGTGGGCCACATTTCACATATGAGGACCATGAAGGATGTGGCCACCGACAAAACCCATGGTTCGGCTGTGGAGGGCAGCAGGTGTGAGTGGAGGAATATGTCCCATGCCAGGGGATCATGGGCCAATTCTCACACATGGGGGCTGTGAAGAATGTGGCCACCAACAAAACATGATCCAGCCGTGGTGAGCAGCAAGAGTGAGTGGAGGACCGTGTCCCACGCCAGGGGATTGTGGGCCACTTCTCACACACGGAGGCCATGAAAGATGTGGCTGCTGACAAAACCCATGGTCTGGCTCTGGAGGGCAGGCGGCACCGATGCAACCCCTTCCCCCAGGTGGGGAGAGTGAGTGACAGACCCAGGGGCCGGCTGGACAGGCCCCCTCAAAATGTGGCCCCAGAGACAGACAGTGGCCCTGAGATGGAAGAGGGTAGAGCCCTACCCCACCACACAGAGAGACCTGACCTGAGCAGGCAGGACAGGCGCACAAAATAAAGAGATGTTACACAAATAAAAAAGAAAGAGCAACGTGAGCCCTCAGCGGAGGTGCCCACTTGGCTTGGCCCCAGAGCCAGATGGTGGCCCTGAGATGGGGGGGTTGGAGACCTACCCCGCCACACACAGAGACATAACCTGAGTAGGCAGGACAGGCGCAGAAAATAAAGAGATGTTAAGCGAATTAAAAAGAAAGAGCAACGCGTTCCCTCAGCTGAGGTGCCTACTTGGCCCATTTGCCCACGGTGGCCCTGAGATGGGGGGGAGGTAGAGCCCTACCCTGCTACAAACAGAGACCTGACCTGAGCAGGCAGGACAGGCGCACAAAATAAAGTGATGTTAAGCGTATAAAAAAGAAAGAGCAACGTGAGCTTTCAGCCAAGGTGCCCACTTAGCTTGGCCCCAGAGCCAGACGGTGACCCTGAGATGGGGGTGGGGGGGTGGTAGAGCCCTACCCTGAAAGAAAATCCCAGGAAAAAAGGGTAGGCCTCAGTCAAGCAAGGCCCCAGCCCTGAGCCAGGCAGTGGCCCTAGGACTGGGGTTGGATGGAGGAAAGAAGGCACCCTTTGCAGCAATGCCAAGACTGAAGCAGAAGAGGCTTTTCAGTCTCTCTTTTCAACCTGTCAGCAGCAGCCAAGCTCACTTCCACTAATCCACTCCCCCTATCTCTCCCTCCAATGCCAGCAACAGTCCTCACTCTCTCACTGTCTGCTGAAACTGAAACCACGAGGCAGAGACCGGTGCCTTATATAACCAAGGGTCCCATAGAGCAGAACAGGAGCTCTCTGGTTGGCAGTCAGACCTGCCTAAAAGGATTTGGAGGGATGAGATTGGTGTTCCCATGGCTACAGAAGGCCCGTCTCCCCCCTGCTCTTGGCTCTCATGTAACAGAATGGGAGCTCCACGGTTGGAAGGGGGACCTGCCTATCAAGTTTAGGTGGGCTGAGATTGGGTTTTCCACAACAACAAAAGGTCTGCAGCCTTTCCGAGCCTACGTTGCCATGGCAATCAACTGAGTGGTGCCAGCCTGTCTGGGGTCACGAACCACTCAGGAACCTGACGAACTGGGCCAAAAAGTTGTGGGGTTCATGGAAAATGTGGCCCCAGGAACCACATTTTCCTGAACCACAGACTGACCCGGTTCATGGGGTTTTTTGGTTTGTATTGCGATTCGTTCCCACCTCTTTTCAAAAGGTGTGGCTCTGTTTAGGCCAGCATGGAAACTGGTGATTAACTTTCTTAAAGAAATTACTGAAGCTTAAATGTTGGGAGCCTTTGATTTCCCTGCAACTTATTCAATTTATCTCAATTACTATGTATTTATTATTTCATAATAATGTTAATAATAAGTACAGCTTTATCTACTGCTTTTATTGTTTTACTGCTGCTCCTTCTCCTCCTTTTCTTCCTCCTACTACATGTCTATAAATTATAGTTGATCTTATTCGAGTTTCTGCCTTTATTTTTCTAATCAGCCTCTACTAACAAGAAAATATGTCACAATCCAGCAATTACCCACCTGCCCTATAGAAGACCCGCTTCCTGGCCGTTCCCAAGAACAACAGCCCCCCTTCTCATAGCAACCAGCCTAGCCATTGGATTCCACTTTCACTCCACCAGCTTAATATATATTAATATTCTCATCTTACTTATGACGATATATCAATGATGGTGAAACTTTATCTGTCGGAGCTGCGGACATTACAAAGAAACATGCCACACTTTCAATTGGCATAGCGATTTCCTACATTATTAACTGTGTTTCTCAGCACAGTCGCCTGGAATTAATTTCCTCTGAAACTTTTCAGACAGCAGTCCTTTAGATTTTCTATCTGTTGCACATAAATGAAACTTAAATCTCTAACCCATGAGCAGCTCCCGTACAGAAGAGAGAACATCTAAATGAGCCAATTGCATCTTTCAGATTTCATGGGCCTTTCCTGTCAAGAAATGGATTTGCTCCAGTCTGTTTCTTGGTTCAGTTCAGATGTTGGGTCTGGAAGAAGCCTGTAAAGTCATCATGACTCTGCAATTCCAGAGCTGGGATTGAACGGCACAGTACAACGAGGTCATAGCTTCAAGGTCTGGCACCGATATTGCATTATTCCAGCCAAGGGCCTTGGGCAAGACTACATGCACTGCCTTGATTGGCTAATTGGGATCAGGCCAGTTGCTACAGTTTTGGATAAAACAAGGTCTTCATACTAGCTTGCCCCTCCTCAGACCCTATTGCTTTGGGACTCTGTATAGTTGCTAAAAGATTTTCTGCTACCTGCTTTTGTGCTCGGGACTCACTCACCTGGATTGGTTCCAGCCCAAGATTTCTGTCTCTGGATTTTGAGACTTTGATTGGACTCCTTTGGTTTAACCTGAAAGGTAACCTAAGGCTGGGAAACTTAAAGCCTTTTGATGTGTGCTAAGGCAGACTAACTAGTTTTATTGTATTCTTCTCTGCACAATTCCATGAGTGATTCAGCACACGTTGGATAATGCACTTCCAATCCTCTTTATAGATCATTTGGGAATTTCCGATCTTCAATCTGAATGCAATACTTTGGCCCATTTTGGTCAGCTGTGTGTGTTATGTGCTGTCAAGTCGCTTCTGACCTATGGCAACCCTTTGAATGAAAGACCTCCAAAATGTCCTATCATTAACAGACTTGCTCAGATCCTGCAAACTGGAGGATGTGGCTGCTTTTATTGAGTTCAGCCATCTCGTTTTAGGTCTTCCACTTTTCCTGCTGCCTGCTACTTGTATTAGCATTATTGACTTTTCCAGAGTCTTGCCTTTTCATGATGTGACCAAAGTTTTGTCATTTTACCTTCTAGGGAGAATTCAGGCCTGATTTGATCTAGAACCCACTAATTGATCCTCTTGGCTGTTCATGGTATCTGCAAAACTCTCCTCCAGCACCACATTTCAAATGAATCAATTTTCTTCCTGCCGGCTTTCTTCGCCGTCCAATTTTCACATCCATACCTAGCAATATGGAATACCATAGTTTGGATTATATTGATCTTGGTTCCCGGAGAGACATCTTTATCTTTAAGGATCTTCTCTAGCTCCCTCACAGCTGTTCTTCAAAGTCTCAGTCGTCTGATGTCTTCATTGCCGTCTCCCTGTTGGTTGATGATTCAGCCAAGGAATAGAAAATCTTGAACACCTTCAGTTTCCTCATTGTCAACTTCAAAATTGTGTGATTCCTTAGAAGACTTGTCTTCTTGATTTTCTGCTGTAGTCCTGCTCTGGTCCTTTCTCCTTTAACCTCTGCAGATTGAGTTCCACTAAACAACTATTTTGATCATACCTACCCAAATAGTTGTTTAGTGGAATTCAATTTGCAAAGTGATCTACCTTGCAGGGTTGACTTCCTGCTCAAAGCCTGGTAGGGGCTGGAACTTACCTCTGTTGAAGATTTAGTCAAGAGAGGCTGGTGGCAGCTCCTTACCCCGGAAGTGATGACTTACTCCCACTTTGAAGTGTTTTGCTCTGGACCTTCCACGCAGAATGGTTTGGGGGTACAACCGTCTATGACATTTCCCTTAAAATTGGCTTTTACAAAGGTGTTTTGGGTTTTTTTGCTGATGCCATGGTTGAGTAAGTCAACCATTCTCCAAGCCGTGCTTACAGATAAGCAGTTCCCACATGCATAGGAGATGGTCTACAAGTCATTTAAATGTGTTTTATTTTGGAGAACATTGCTAAAATAGGATTGTCAATTCTGGCTTGGGAAATTGCTTAGGATTTGGGGGGGTGGAGCCTGGGGACAGAGGAGTTTCAGAAAGGGATCTATTTAGCCTGGAAATCAATTGCAATTTTGAGAAATCTCCAGTCACCACCTGGAGGTTGGCAACGTATGCTGAAATGAGTTAGCCAACCGGCTGGCGCCAGCTGGGAAGAGCAGATGGTGTCTGTAGAAATTTACAACAATGCAGACCATAAATTTCTAAAGCTTCTCTTCTTCAAAACACAATATATGAAGCAGACTATGTTCCAAAGATGCCAGAATTACGTGCCTCTATCAGCACAAAGGTCTGTGATTTTTTTTAAGATACTAAATATGCTTTTGGTATCATTCACCTTCTTTTCCCGATATCATTTGCTTTGCAAGAAAATGACTTGTAAGAAAAAATCCATCAGAGAATCACCATTGATCTATTACGAAGCCATACCAAAGAAAAAAGCTGGGGCATCCAAAACTTTGTATTTATTAATCTGATGTGTGTTTCACCTCTATTAACTATTTGATTCTAGATACTAGTCTTCTAAAATCAGGATGTCTGCTTTGTAAAATGTATCCATCACTGATAGGTGACCTGAGGGTGGACAACAGGTGAATTTCATTTTTTTGGGTGGGCTATAGAAACATTTGACTCCTTCTTCCCCTCCAGTTGAGAATTATTTCATTTATTGTGCTTTTTGAGTGTGTGTAAAGTGCCATCAAGTCATAACTATGGCATGGGGCTTTCAAGACAAGTGAGAAGCAGAGGTGGTTTGCTGTTGCCTTTCTCCTCAGATCCCGAGGAGTTAGGCATGTTAGTCTGTAGAGGCAAAATAGTAAAGAGTCCAGTAGCACCTTTAAGACTAACAAACTTTATTGTAGCATAAGCTTTGAAGAGCCACAGCTCTCTTTGTCAGATGCATCTGATGAAGAGAGCTGTAGCTCTTGAAAGCTGATGTACAATAAAGTTGGTTGGTCTTAAAGGTGCTACTGGACTCTACCTTTTTTCTCTGCAGAGTCTTCCTTTGGTGGCCCCCCCTCCAAGCACTGACCCTGGTTAGCTTCTGAGATCTGATGCGATCAGGCCATACTATGCTGCCTTCCCTCCCACATTGTTCTTCTTACTCTACTCAAACTCCATATCAATATATGACATAGCTGCTTCACACATTTCTCTACAAATGGATATAACACAATGATTCTGCCTGAGAATGTTTCCCCCTGGAATTGGCCAGAATTTTCAGATTGGTTTTGGGAATCATGAAGATTCTGAAATTTTCATGTGCATTTCCAGATTGTCTGGATTCTGAAATGGCCATTCAGCAGCTCTCCAAGACTGAGCTTGGCTTTTCCATGAATGTACCGGTGAGTCTCCAATACACTGTAGGGAGTGATGCCTTTAATGGCAATGGATGGGAAGCCCCTTTCTGTGTGGTGGAACAAATCCAGAAAACTCTAAAGGACACTTACAACCCCTTTGGAATAATGTACAAGTTTCAATCCAACTCTGCTTCCAGTATCCACATTTCCTCTGGGCTGATGAGTGCATTCTGGTTGCGTGCTACTCATTGAATCACTGTGCTGTTACGGGTTTGGGTTGGGAGGGGAGCGCCTAATGCTGTTGCCTTCATCTGAAGATAGATGTAAAAGTTTAAAGATAAATCACAGGGGATTCTTCACCCAAAGGTGAGCCCAGCTTATTCTCAGCTTTTCTCTTTCCATACAGTCTTAAATTCTATCAACCCAACATTCAATCAGCCTGATGTTCCTGGGATCGCTTGGAGCAGTATATGGGTGACGTTGCATGGGCTAGCCAATTGCTGTCACCTGGACCCGAATTTTGCTTCAATCTTGTGTGCACGTTGGCTTCAGAGATGGGCCCAAATTAGTTGGCGTGCCTAGATCTTTTGAGTTCCTGTTAGTGGGAGCTTCTTCACCATTACAAGCTAGATTTTAGTCCATGAATAAGTCGAACTGGAGAGCCAGTTTGGTGTAGTGGTTAAGAGTGGCAAGACTCTAATCTGGAGAGCCGGGTTTGATTCCCCACTCCTCCACTTGAAGCCAGCTGGGTGACCGTGGATCAGTCACAGCTCTCTCAGAGCTCTCTCAGCACCTGGGAAACTCTTACAGGATGACTCCGCCCAACCCCACCCCTCCTGAGTAGATATAAATGACCTGTCAACATCTTTTCCACACTGTGACACTGAGAGATCTCTGTCTTTTGGTGCTACACCTCTGAAGATGCCAGCCACAGCTGCTGGTGAAACGTCAGGAACTACAATGCCAAGACCACGGCTATACAGCCCGGAAAATCCACAAAAACCATCATTCTCCGGCCATGAAAGCCTTCAACAATATATTTCTCAGCACAACCCCCCTCACAGGGTGTTTACTGTGGGGATAATAATGACATACTTTGTAAACCGCTCTGAGTGGGCATTAAGTTGTCCTGAAGGGGCGAATGTCGTCTTCGTCATCGTCATCATCATCATTATTATTTTGTGCCATAGCCCCTAGGGGGCTGCAAACACCTCTGTTTTGCTGGTGGTTGTCTCCTCAGGCTTGTTGGGAACAAGGGACGGTTATCTCAGCTCCTTCTGTATGAGACAGCCTGTTGAGACTTGCTGGTTGTTGGCCCTGCAATTATTATACTCTGGGGGTGAAAGTGTCCATATATTGTTTTCTGCAGCTAGAAGGAAGAGCAAGGGGAAACTCTGCCCAGGCAAGCCTTCTGCCTCCTCTTCAAAGTTACATGGTTGGGCTACGAATCCGCACTCTGCTGGTTCGAATCTCACTCCTGCTAGGAGCTCAGCAGGTGGCCTTGGCCAAGTTGCCCTTCTCAGCCCCACTTGCCCACATATATTGAGGGGATAATAACAACAGTGACTTTGTTCACCTCTCTGCATGGGAAACTGATCTGTCCAGCTGGGAGGTATATACAGTAAGTGCAGTTATTATAATTCTTTGAGATACTTGGGGCCCGTCTGTGAATCTCCTGGCTTTGTGCCTCGGTATTCGCAGTTGGTGGAATAGGCCAGACTGAACTGGTGAACTAGCACAAACAACCTGTTGAATAGACCCCAGGACCTCCAGGCTGGCCGTGACGAATCACCTCCACTCGTAATGAACCAGGGGAATAAATGGGCTCTGGAGTTCCAAGAATATATTAGAAGGGCAACCCAGCCATTGCTCTTTGTTCTCCTGCTGACCATCTCTGGAGGACTGAGTAGGGGACTGAATCCCTTATCCCAACAGCATCAAGATATTCTGCACTGAGGGTAGAAAATATGTTCAGACAAATGGCCATACTGATGTTCTGTTTCTTCTAGATTTCACTTTGCCTCCCCAATTTTGAACTGAACTTATTTCAGACTTTGTTCATGCTTTTACCTTTTTCTTTCCAAAGGAACTCATTTTCTTTTATCTGGAAGAACTGATTGCACCATTTTTGAGCATTCTTTCCGCCACCTACATTGAGAGAGTAAGGAAAGGGTTGCCTTCCCTCCACAGGCCATTGTAGCCTGACACACAACAGTGTGGTTGTTGCTGGTGGCAGTAAGCAACACACACACATACACACACACACAGGTTTTCATCTTGGGGTTTCACCAGCACCTGTTGTCCCCACAGCCAGACAATGGGGCCTCCTCTTACCTTATGTCAACGCAGCTTCCCAAATGGGATGTGACTTCCAGCCGTGTGTATTCATGAAAAGCAACCAGACTGGAAAGAGCCATCCACTACTGCTGGAGTTGAGAGATATTGCCTGCCTCTGCTGCACTCCACTCTGAAATGAGATTTCCAGCATACACCATGCTGCCTCTAGTTCCTCTTGCAACTTAGAGCCAAAACACACGTTAAGAAATACCTAGGTTCAGCACGTGTTCTCTTACCTCAAGGTTTGCCGGGATCTGTAGGCGTCCTGGAAGCTTAAAGTTTAGCATTTACAGAGCAGCAAAAAGGGGAAGGGAAATACAGGCGCCTGTATTTTAAGCTTTAAGCTTCCAGGACGCCTTTAAGCTTCCAGGATGCCTACAGATCCTTTAAGCTTCCAGGACGCCTACTTTAAGCTTCCAGGACGCCTACAGATCCCGGCAAACCTTGAGGTAAGAGAACACGTGCTGAACCTAGGTATTTCTTAACGTGTGTTTTGGCTCTTAGGCAGGAAGATAATGTTATTTCTTGCATCTCACAAAAAAATTCCCGGGTTATTTGGAGACTACAATCAAATTGGTGTCAGGAAGGACTGATCACTCTGTGCTTGCTACAGAACGGCTGAAAGTGAACATTGTGCAGGGGGGTTGGACTAGATGACCCTAGAGGTCCCATCCAACCCTATGATTCTATAGCATAAGTCCCGTGTAGCTCCTTGTCTGCTTAGTGGTGATTTCAAGAAAGCTCCAGCCATGTATAGAATCCTCATGCACAGCAGTCAGTTCACACCCAATGGTGTCAGCGTTGTGTCTCATCCAGAGGTACACAAATGCAGACTTTGAAGGCTTGAGGTGGGAAGAGGAAGCAAAGGGTGAGATGGAGCTGAGCAGGCACTTCAGTTCCGGGTCTCTCTAGCAGGCCTGGCCATACCCCACGCTGCCTGCCAATTGCAGGGAACGGTGTTGCATACACCTGTTTCCTTTGTGCTTGGATGCCCACAGAGTTCTTGGTAACTCTCACATTTAGGGTTGCCATTTACCCACTTACACATTGCTGAATCCCTCATCCCTCACCAGCACTCAGTGAGCAATCGGGGGAAATAGGCGAGGCTCTAAGAATTTCCCTGATCACTATGGTTTTTACCACACAGATTGCGGAAAATCCTAGCACATCACTGCAATGTCAGTTCTGGGTTCCTATCCAGAACTGATGTTGCAGCCTCAGGCAACACTGTTTTGAATGCTCCTGCTCCAACTTGAAGTTGGGCTGGCAACCCTACACATTTTGCTCCACCACACATCTGTTCATCCCATTGGCTTTTATGAACCAGTCCAGTCAGCGACTAGGGCTTATCTAAACTTGAAACAAGGACAAGTTAATCCTTTGGGAAAAGAATATGATTTTGCACATAACCAAAATATTCAACATTTTTTTCATTGATAAAAAATAGCATGGATTGTAGCATGACCAGGATTATTAAAGGGCAATATTTAATATCTGCTGATATTATTCTCTTGATATTATGAATCCTTTATCACTGTAATTACTCATGCCGTACAGTAGAAAGCCTATCTAGAAATGTAAATGTCAGTTTCGTAACTCTTGGTTATTACAGGCAGCTCTGCGTTTAACATCTATAATCTCTTCAGCAATAATAACTGTATCTTGTTAAAGCCAGAAGATGGGTTTCAGAGGCAAAGGCATAAGAGAACTCTCCCGTTTGTTTGTTCTGGAATTATGGCTTGTCCTTTCTCAAGCGTTCAAGGCAGGTAAAAACAGTTACCAAAAGATGCTTCTCTTCCTCCAAACATTTCACAACAGAAAAAAGTAAATGTTTGGATGGGTTTTTTTAAAGAATCAAAAAATGAAAAGAAAAAATGAAATCAAAGCAAAGTTAAAATGTAAGAAACTTTCCTTCTCTTACTAACTTTCAGCACAAACTCCCTGCATGAAGGAGCCTATTTCCTTTGTGGTGAGTTTGCCAATAGTTTGTAGACAGACACTGATGGGAAATTATGTGATAAAAGAAGATGAAATTCTGTATCTGGAATGAATGATGAGCTCTGTTTTATGACAACTAAATGGATGATATTTTTAATGCAGAGTTCTGTTGCTTCTGTGAAATAGAAATAAAATAGCCAATCAGACAAAACAGAAAACTGCAAAGCTAGTTACGAGAATGTAATGAAATGACCCCCCCCCCAAGACAACCAAGGTAAAAGTGAGTGGGGAAAAAATGTTCAATCTGCACTCTGTCAGTGCTCAAAGAAACTTGGCTAATGTTGCCCCTTCCGGGTGGGACAAATGAAACCGGTTTGCAGAGGTTTGATTTAAAGCCAGAAAACCAGTTATGGGCAGAAACCACTGTGAAACAATCTGGAACTGAGAGATACCCAGAGACACCAATTTAAGGGGAACCATTCAGCCTTCCAGTAAATGAAAATGGTCGCCTTTTCTGTTAAACAGAAGGAGGAGACTGGATTCAGATCAAGAAATAGGAGTTCATTTGTTTGGAAATTCATATTCAGAAATTCTGAATATTCTGAATAGAAGGGAGTCGGTCTGAGACCAAGAAGGGAGGCCAAGAAAAAAGCAAGATGGTCTGTGAAGACGTGGGGGGGGGCATTGTGGGTTTGAGACTTGGGGTTGCGAAAACAGAGCTCCTCACTGAAGTCTGCTAACTTGGGGCTGTGGTCAACTAAGTAATCCTGTGAAAAGGAAACTGAATTCTGGCAACCTGGTTTATTTCCCTATATCTTCCATATTTAGGTATACGGTAACCAGTGCGATGTAGTGGCTAAAGTGACAGACCAGGATCTGAGCAACCCAGCAGGGTTCGATTCCCTGCTCGGTCCTAGAAGCTCGCTGGGTGGCCTTGGGTCAGTCACATATTCTCCGCCTAACGTACCTCTTAGGTTTTATTATGGGGGGGGGGTGGAGGGGAGGAGAATGATGTAAAGCTCCTTTGGGTCCCCATTGGGGGAAAAGGTGGGATGTAATGAAATCTTTAAAACATTACAATCCTGTTGAATGCTATCATTTTCTTAGTTGTTCTTAATGAACATTTTCTTGGTCATTTTGTTTTTCCTTCATTGTAATCAGTTACAATTCACAGTTTATAATCACAATGAAGTCTCTCACTTCCTCTCTCTCTTATTAAACTGAGTCTTATTTTGGCCATGCAGCTCACACGCAAAGACCTGGCTTTCTCTGTGCCAATGAAGAGACAACGAGAAGGCAGGGGAACCATTTCACTTGATTTGTTAATTATTAAAACAGGCTTATATCCTAAGAATGTTTCCCACATGTAGAAAATGTGAGTGGATGGCTAAGGATATGTCTGTCATTTTTCATTTGCAGAAAGGTGTCTAAAGAGTGGAAAGGAATTGGTTTCCAGGGTTCTTCAGAGAAATTCTCTTCATTCTTCTTTACTCAATTTCTCCCTAAAATCCCTCAAATTCTTTCCCTCTTTTTAGGAATTTGGAGGCAGTTTCTAATCTTTTGTTCAGAGAAGTTTGCGGAGAAGAGGGGCAGGAAGGGAGGTTCTGGAAAATTTCAGCATTTCCGTCCACGAGAGGCAGGCAGCTTCTTCCTGCCTTCCTACGAGAGCAACACTCCGGGGCGTATAACATAAAACAACTGCAAGGGTGCCTTGATTTCTCTCCAAAGAGAAATGAAAGAGAAATCCTACTCTTAAAAGAGAAACAAGAAAATAAGAGGAATCAATGGCTTTAACCTCCCCCCCTCATTTGGAATGAAGAGGCGGGCACAAGTACTGGGAACTAAAAGGCCACTTTATTAACATTGCAACAACAGATCTGCCCACACAAGAAGGGCCTAGCTAGTGGTACAGGTCAGGCCCTGGGGTCACTCCTGGACCTCCTCCCTGACCTGTCTGGGCGATCCACCCACTGCCCCAGGTGCGAGCCATCCAGGCAAAGTGGTTCACCCCATTAAAGCTCCCCCACCCTGCTGTAAAGCTGGGGGAGGGCTAGCTTGTCCAGGGGTTCCCCATCAGGGCATCTGTCCTTGCTACTGGGCTGTAAAGCAGCCAGCCATTCCTGACAGAACCTGATTCCCCACCAATGGAGATATGCAAAGGGTGGTCACTGGCCCACTCATTTCCCCCAACTTCTAACCTGCCAAGGGAAGAAAACCCAACCCACTGCTGCCAATTACCATCTTCTTCTGACAGTGCAAGGTAGGTGAAAAAACTCCTTACCCAATTGCCAACTGAGGGGAAAGGGGGGGGGGAATCCTACATGGTCCTGATAAATGGTGACTGGCTAAACCTGCACTGAAATTCAGTGAGGTAGATGAGCTGAGCACAAGGCACAACTGCAGCACTGAGGGGTGGAGCAGCCTTATAAGGCCTTTGGGTCCACCTCTTGCAGTGATCCCGTATGGCCAGGAAAGAGCTACTGCCTCTCCCTCCTCCAGGGAGGCAAATCATGACCCCCAGCCACAGTGGCTGTTGCTACTGGCCAGACATGCTGCAATATCTAAAAAAGTGAATTCCCTACCCCATAAATTTATTAAGATTTGGTAAAATGTTTGGGTCATAAAGAGAAGAAGTGTTGGCTTTGGAAGAAATTCTACTATATAAAAGGCTGTGTTCCAGACAACCCACTTCCTACCCTAGTACGTCTCCAGAGTGAGCTGCCATGGAGGGAAGCCCAGAAGAGGCAGCCCATCCCACAGTGGAAAGTCAAGGCCAGGAGCAGGACCAGAGTAGGTGGCAATGTCTGCCACCTCGCCTTCACCCAGCTGGCATCAGGAGTGGAGCAGGTGGCACAGCCTATACCCCACCTTCACCAATCTGGTATCAGGAGCAGAGCAGCTGGCAATACCTACCCCTAAGCTTCACCCAGCTGGGATCAGGAGCAGAGCAGGATGTGATGCTCACTACCTGCCATCACTCAGATGGGATCAGTTGTGGAGTAGGTGGCAATGCCAGCCCCTTCTTCACCCAGCTGGGTTCAGGAGCAGAGCATGTGGAAATGCCCACCTGCCACCTTCACCTGACCTAGATCAGACACAGAGCAGGTGATGATGGCCTCCCCCCACCGTCACCTAGTTGTGATCAGGAGCATAGCAGGTAGCAATGCCCACCCCCTTTACCCAGCTGTGATCAGGAGCGGAGCAGGTGGCAACTTCACCTCGCTGGGAACTGGCACAGAGAAGGTCACAATGCCTGCTCCTTGCCTTCACCCAGTTGAGATGAGGAGTGGAGCAGGTGGCAATGCTGGCCCCCACCATCACATGGCAGGGATTAAGCATGGAGCTGGAGGCAATGCCCGCCCCCCCTTCACCCAGCCAAGATAAGACACGAATCAAGCAGCAATTCCCACCCCCTTTCACATGGACAGAATCAGGTGCAGAGCAGGAGGTGATGCCCGCCCCCCCTTCACCCATCCAGGATCAAGTGCAGAGCAAGAGGCAATGTCCACCCACCCTTCCCCTGGCCATGATAAGGAGCAGTGCAAGTGGCAATGCTGTCCCTTTCATCCAGCCGGGTTCAGGTGTGGAGCAGGTGGCAATTCCCACCCCCTTCACATGGCTGGGACCAGGAGCAGAGGTGTTGGCAATACCTGCCCCCTGACTTCACTTGGCCATCAACAGGCATGTAACAGGTGGCAATGCCCGTCCCTGCCTTCACCCACATGGAATCAGGCACTGAGTAGGCCACAATACCTCCCCCCCTTCACCCCATCAGAATCAGATGCAGACCAGGCAGCAATGCCCCCCCTCACATATACAGAATCAGGTGCATAGCAGGAGACAATGCCCACCCCCTTCTCCTAGCCGGGATCAGATGTAAGACATGAATCTGGGAGCAATGTCCACCTCCTTTTACTCAGATGGAATCAGGTGCAGAGCAGGAGGCAATGCCCATCCCTCTTCACCCATCTGAGACAAGGCACAGAGCAGGAGGCAATGCCCACCCACCCTTCACCCAGCCAGGATAAGGAGCAGAGCAGATGGCAATGCCTCCAGCATATATGTCATGTGTTATGGATTTCTTGCTGCAGTGTTTAGTATACCTTTGAGAACATGCAGAGGGAAACCTGTTTTGCTGAATAGTTGCTAGCTGCTAATCTTGCAGGTGTTTTGGTTACAATTTCCTGGCAGGCCTGAGAACATGGCCTTGAAGTTCTAGCAGAGACTGCACCAACCTCCTAAGAGACTGAGCAGAGCTCATTCTTTCTCTCTTCCCCATTTCCCTGGCTCTCTGGCTCAGCGCACCAAAATCCTAACGGACTTTCTTTCCCATGGTGGGGCGTGGACTTTGTCCTTGCTTTGCTACATTGAGTCATTCCAGCCAATGATCCTGTCTGACCATCATTTGATACTGGTATTCTTCTTTAATAAAATAACTTTAACTCATACACCTAAGTGATTAAGTGAAGTGCTTGGGGGGAAATGCCTGGCACACCTCTCCCGACACAACCTTCACCTGGCTAGGATCAGGCATGGAGCAGGTGGCAATGCCCACCCCCTCCTCATGTGGCTGGGATCAAGAGCAGAGTTTTTGGCAATACCCACCCCCTCGTTAAGTTGGCCGGGATCAGGCATGTAACAGGTGGCAATGCCCACTTCCTGCCTTTCCCCACCCGGAACCAGGTGCGGAGTAGGTGGCAATGCCTGTCCCTCCTTCACCCCATTGGGATCAGATGCAGAGCAGGCAGCAATGCCCACCCCCTTCACCCATACAGAATCAGATGCATAGCAGGAGACAATGCCCACCCCCCTTCACCTGACTAGGATCAGGAGCAGAGCAGGTGGCAATACCCGCCCCCCCTTTAACATAGCCGGGATCAGGCATGGAGGAGGTGGCAATGTCCAACCCCTCTTCACCCAGCCAGGATCAGGAGTGGAGCAGGCAGCAATGCCCACCTCATCTTTACCTGGCCAGAATGAGGCATGGAGCAGGAGGCAATGCCCAGCCCCCCTTCACCCAGTTGGGATCAAGAGCAGAGCAGGAGACAATGCCCGCCCCTCCCCCTGTACCTGTCCGGGATCAGAAGCGGAGCAAGCAGCAATGTCTGCCCCCGACCTTTATCTGACCAGGATCAGTCATGGAGCAGGAGGCAATGCCCACCTGCCTACCCTCCCCTTTCTAGAGCCCCTTGTATTTTTCCCCACAACGGGCTTGGTTACTAGTATGAAATAATCCACATTTTAATATCTTTTTGGATTTGATAGGTAATGTCCCTGCTGTTCCAGATGAGCCCAATGTGGTCCTAAATTCATACTGGGGTGATATACCTGCCCCCTTCAGACCATGGGTGGGAATTCATGTGATTGAATGTTCATCCACACAAAACAAAAAACCTTCTTCATAGAAAACTAGATATCAGGGGAAAGTGCTGTAGCCTCACCTTCTCCATTACATGGTTGTTTTCTGCATCCAGTGGGGTGTGCTCATGTTTAGTATGGAGCAGCAGTGGATTTAGTGAATCGTCCCCTGCAGTGATACTACCCAGAGGTGAGGTTGCCAACCCCAGGTTTGGAAATTCCTGGGGGTTTGGGGATGGAGCCCGGGGAGGCAGAGTTTGAGGAATGGAGGGAGCTCAGCAGGATGTGATTCCATGGAGTCTACCCTCAGAAAATGCCATTTTCTCCAGGGGAGCTGGAGCTGGTCTCTGTAGACTGGGAATCAGTTGTAACTCTGGGAGAACTCCCGGTCTCAACCCTAGGCCAGACTCCAGGAACTCTGGCCTTTGGGGGGGGAGGGGAGGGTTATCTGAGCCATGAGGTAAAATGCCTTCTGGTCTACTGAGTGGGTCAGAGGAATGAAGCAACTGCTGTTAATCTGGCTGTTTATACAAGAGGGCATTTTTTAGGATCTTGTGTCTAGTTCTGTATAAGGCATTTGAAGCATTTCATTTTAAAATGGTAGGATTAAGTATTTGATTAGTCTGTTGGAAGAGTTAAATCGCTCGATCTGGGCCAAAGATACACAGAGATGTACAAACACTTTGGTCTGGTCCACTGGGAAACGTGGTTCTTTTCCAAAGTGAGGTATACAAAACTTTGATTAATCAATTTACAGTCTAGAGGTTGCCATAACAGCCTCTGGCGATTCTTCCTCAGCAAAGCAAGAAACCTCCTAGCAAACTGTCAGTTTGCATTTGCAGCCTTTAGCAGCAAGAGCAAAGAACAATCATAACCACACAATAAACCACAAGACAAAAGCATCTCATGGAATTATTTTGATTTATGATAGAAGAAGAGTATGTGCAATTACCTAAGGGGGATGATTGTGCCATTCAAGCAGAACAAAAAATTCCAAACTTGTTCTTCACAGTTTGCCACAGATAGGTCATACACACAAAGGTTGTAAACCGACTTTAAAGGAAATCAGTAATTTACGAACGGCTTATTGAGTTGTATAATTGTTGTTTATGATTATTTAATTGCTATGATAAAAAGTAGTAAACAGGATTAAACCAGATTTTCAGAGTGGTTGAAAGATACATTAAATTAAGATAAATCAGAATGATCCATTTTGTGGGTTTTCTTTGTCACAATAACAAGCTATTTGTTGACACATATATGTGAAATGGTGTATAACGGACCAACAACATTTCCAGGATATGTGCTTTTATGAGCCGAGGCGCCTTTCCTCAGATTCCTAAGTGCAATCCTAAGAACACTTCCCTGTGAGTAAGCTCCATGGAATAGACTTTCATTGCAATCCTAAGAGTTACTCCAATCTAAGCCAATTGATTCTAGTGGCTTAGACTAGAGCAAGTCTGTTTAGGATTGCACTGTAAGAGTAGTAGTAGGCCAGTTTAGAATTGCTCTCGTTCTTGCAGGCGTATGCACACTCAGCCGCCAAAGGGAAAGATAAGTGAGTTTTGTTTTAGTACTGAGAACTTCTTTTCAAGGTTCCTAATTTTAAAGTTTCACATGCTTTATAATTTATAAAAAGAAAATGTTTGAAAGAATAGTAGAAAATGCATATGAAATTTGCTTTTGAAATTCCAAATGTGACCCTGAACCTAAATTCTTTATACCTTATCCTACTATATAAAAGGCTAACCGTGTTCCAGACAACTCACTTCCTACCTTGGTGCACCTCCAGAGGGTGCTGTCATGGAGGGAAGCCCAGAAGAGGCAGCCCATTCCTCTGAGAGTGCGCCGTGGCAGGAAGCCCTGGCCGGGATCAGGAGCAGAACAGGTGGCAATACCCACCCACCCTGCCTGCCTTCACACAGCTGGGATCAGGAGCAGAGCAGGTGGCAATGACCACCTCTTCTTCACCCAGTTGCGATCAGGAGTGGAGCAGGTGGCAATGCCTGCCCCCTGTCTTCACCTGGCCAGGATCAGTCACAGATAAGGAGGCAATGCCTGTCTGCCCACCCTCCCCTTTCTGGAACCCATTGTATTTTTTCCCCAACAGGCTTTGTTACAAGTGGGAAAATGTTTGTGTGTGTGTGTTTCCTGGGTGATGTTATATAATATTTAACATTTGAGGGTAATTCAAAAATTGAAAACATAAGTAAATGGTAAAGTGTCACCATTATCTGATTCCCCCCCCCACACACACACACACAACAGGAAACTATTAAATTGTAAATGCTAGCTTTCATAAACAAAAAAGTGTATTAGAAGTAAGACTGAAATGAACATGAAAGGTTTGCAGTTGACAATATAAATACCAAAACTGATAGATCACAGCACTTGCCAGAACATAAAATCATGTTGAAAATGTTATAATTACAGTTGGTTATTGCAGAAAAAAGAAAAGATGTCACAAAAGCAATCAGATAAAATATATTAATGGGTAATTTTCTTGTAGTCATGCATGATAGCTACCAGACAATATTTTGCTAACATCGCTCCATTTAAAAAGCATGTACTGTGTTTTGGCATGGATTCCCCCCCCCCCCCGTTTACTTCCATGCCTAAAATAAAGCTCAAAACATCAGATGCAGGCTCCAGGTAGGACTAGGGTTGCCAGCTCCAAGTTGGGAAATTCCTGGAGATCTGGGGGGTGAAACCTGGGGAAACCTGGAGAAAGTGGGGTTTGGGGAGGGAAAGGACCTTGGCATGGCATAATTCCATAGAGTTCACCCCCCAAAGTAGCCATTTTCTCCAGGTGAACTGATCTCTGTGGCCTGGAGATCAGTTGTAATTCCAGGAAATCTCCAGCCACTACCTGGAGGCTGGCAACCCTAGGTAGGACCTCTTCTGACCTGACCTTTGGGGCCTAGTGGTTGCTGCAGTTCCTGTTCTAGTAACATTGGAAGATCTGAGTTATATTGAGAAGTCCCTGCTGGCACGTCAGTATTGGTCCAGTTTTCAGGAAGAGTAACCTTGGGATTGGAAGCATCTGCTTATCCTTTATAGTTTAAATCTTCTAATTTTACCAATGTAGTGAAGGTGGAATGCACACTACAGCAAGGCCTATTGGAAATACTGCAGATTTCATAACAAACGTGGTAGACATTCTAACTGCCATGACTGAACCGCTCATTCTTACACAAGCCAAACCATCTTTTGGTCATGGAGCAGGGGTCATTGGGTGTGTGTGAGTGGGGGGGGGGGGTAGTTCTGAATATTCTGCATTGTGCAGGGGGTTGGACTAGATGACCCTAGGGGTACCTTCAAACCCTATGATACTAAACTGTAATCTATCATCACACCATTTTGTTCAAAGTTTGAATGGTATGAAATGTCAACGGGCTTTCAGCCTAAATATTTTGTTGCATTCAGCCCTGTTGATAGCCATATTGTTACTTCTACAGTATTTCCTATATTGTTGAATTGTCACTGCTGGAAAAGCAAGTTAATGTAGCTGCAAAAATGCTTTCTTCCCTGGCTCCCACACGTGACTCATCCGATCTGGCCACATTGTTCCGTGACTCAGTAACCTCAAGGATATGCGACTGTATGGTTCTGCCCTTAAAGCCATCTCAGAAACTCCAGTGCCAGAATGGTTATTATTAGAGGTCACAATACGAAGCAAAAAAACACATGAACCAGGCCAATTCATGGTTTGTAAAAACACAGTTCGTGGGAACACCTTTTCCACGAACTCCACAACTTTTTTTACTTGGTTCGTGCCAGACAGGCTGGCGCCGCTGATCGTGTGTGAAACTGACAGCCCCTTTTTCCTGCCACTTGGGCTGTCAGTTTCACAGACCCTGCGCTGGGTTCAGCCCATGGACTGAGGTGGCGCGGGGTCTGTCAAACTGACAGTCCCCGTTCTCTTGCTGCCCAGGTGGCTGGAGAACAGGGCTGTCAGCTTCACTCACCCCGCACCAGCTTCAGCTCCGCTTATTATCAGAAGGTTGAATAGTAAAATGATTTCTTATCCCATCTAGGGCATTTTCCACACATCCTTAAAAGGACGTCCCACTCACCAAACGCTGGCGGCTTTTCTCCTTCTATCCACACATCTTCGATTTCAAACCAGTAGCAAGCTGTTTGGCTTCCATTTTTTCAGTGCCTTTTGAGGAAGGCAGACAAGTGTGGGAAACTGCACTCTCAGAAAAGTCAACAAAAAATTGGAAGCCGCACAGCCTGCTACCAGTTTGAAATTGGAGACGTGAAGGAGAAAAGCTGCCAGTGTTCGGCGAGTGGGCCGTGCCTTTAAGGACGTGTGGAAACGGCCTAGGTCTTAAAGCAGCAATAGAACTGAAAAGTTATTGCTGTTCAATATTCATTAAAAACAGACTACATTTAATTGCAGCAGCTCTATATTTACATACATCCAATGTTGAATTAAAATCCAGGTCTGCTAACAGAGTAAAATCAAATTTTAAAAAAGTCACAGCCTTCTAAGCCTGTAGAAGTTCATTGTTTGTGTATTTATAGAATGTGGTAGACAGCAGACTGAGAGGGAAACTGGAAGTCAAAGAAGGGGTGGCGGTAGTGTGGAGAGTACTATGGGAACACACGTGTACAGGTGGCTTTTTTTTTTTTGCAGGATCACACATATGTGACCAAATCAAGCATAAGCAAACAGTTTGTTAACTATCTACTTGTGATGACTGCACTTTGCAATCGCGCTGCCAAGTAGAGCAGTTGGTTATTGAACATTGCCAGTTCAGAAGTGGGCTTAGGAATACTGGGGCCCTGAGTGTGGGGCCCTGCACACACAAGCCCCCCCCCCACACACACATTTTATTCCCACTATGAACTAGAATGTATGTGCTTTCAGCAATGCACCTCACAGTTGGTTTTTTGACCAATTCTCCACCACCATTTTCTATCACTCCCACCAGCCGCAGGGGCCCACCCAATGTTGGGTCCAGGACAATTGCCCAAGCTGCCCCATAGAGAAGACTGCTTCTGCTTTGGTTTCTGTGCCTTAAGAAGGGACTCCTAAATGTGTGGAGGAGGAGATGTTTGTCCCAATCACGTGGAACTTGTGATACACTAAGCTGAGAACAGCCCATTCATATGTATAGGTCTGGGGAAAGCTGGATCTCTCTCTAGGGTGTTCTTGAAGAATAAATTGTATGTTGGTCCCAGAAACCTAATGAAAGGATTCCATAGCTGAGTTGTGAATTTTTATTTAAACAATAAACAGTAAGCATAAAAGATAGAAAAAACACAACAATCTAAAAAAACCACACTAACAATCCATATAAACAAGAAAAAACAAACAGGACAAGTTACTACTAATAACAACTTTAAAATACAACTTAAAGAGATAGGAAAAAGAAGAAAAGAACTAAACTACAAGTTGAGTTTTGATTTTCTCCATGACTAAAATATTTCATTTTCAAAGTCTCACTTATTCTATGTTAAACATAAGAACCCTCTTTTTTCTATTAATCCAGATATCATCAAAACATTGTTATCTATTTCATGTAAAAAAATCTATAAACGGTTTCCATTCAGCCAAAAATGCAGATAACATCTTTTCTCTAATCAATAAAGTAAGTTCGGCCATTGACGCAAACTCCAAAACTTTTATTCCATAGTTAGACCATTAGCAGAGTATATCATTTGCAATGAAAACGTGATTATGGTGGTGTGAGCTGGTTATTTTGGATGGTGTGAGTGCAGGAGATAAAATAACAAACCATACGCTTGTTTATATTTAGAAAGGAAATAAGAGTCCTTTATTGTAGGAACTCCATATTCTGATAAGAAAGGAGAGAGAGATCCTATCTACCTATCTAATCTAAGGATGGTCATTAATGGCAGGACAAGTCCTGCATCCATGGATGCAAGATGGAGAGAAGGAAGAGAAGATGCTGGTTGTGACAAAACCAGGAAGAGAAGAAGTGTCATGAGGAGGAAGTCCTGAGAATAGCAATCTATACATCAATGGACAGCCAGAGCAGTAAACAGTAAACATATGCCCTGACCTCTATGTCTTTCTTACTCTTTGGTTTGTCCCCCTCTGAAACCTGAGGAAAGGGACAGCGCTCACTGCTCCTCTTCTAACAGTTCTGCATGCTCAGGAGTATACCTCTGTTTACAGTTGGTATGAGAGATGCTCAGTCACCCAGATGGTTCACTTTGCAAGCTGTCCCCAAGTTATGATTAGCCCACTTAAACATTGGACAGCCCATTCATTTGTATTTGAACCATCAGCAGACATTCTCAGTTGTGCAAAGAAGTCAATTGTGCATGCACGCTCTCAGACTGCTTTCCTGCAGCTTGCCCCCATCTGTTACCTCACCCCTCCTCTCCCATCTGCTGTTCGTTACATTTTTAAAGCACCCAAAACATTAAATTTCACAGTGGGCAATGTACAGATGTTAGGTGTCTTCCTGTGCTCCTTATGGCTGCCTGACTCAGTGTTCGTTAACAGGAAAAGCAGGCAAAATGCTTGGATCAAGAATAATGTTGGCTATGAGCTTTCCTGTACAATCCTTTGCCATGGGTGTCCCTTCCCCAGACCAACCTCTGCCCAAAGGGGTGGGTGGGGGATCAACTCAGAAAACAGGTTGTTTCTCCACTATAGATAAGCTGGCTACTGTCAGGAACTTTTCCTTTTTTCCAGGCTCCATATTTCCCAAAGGTGTAAACCTACATGACTAAGAAAACTTTCTGGCACCTCTCCTCCAAATTAACACACGAACAGTACAATCTTAAGAACACTTTCCCATATTGACTAGAACTAAGTAGGGTTCTAAGTAGACCAGGTTAGGATTAGAGATGGGCACGAACCAGAAAAAAACCCGAACCATGCGGTTCGTGGTTCATCACGTTTCACGAACCACGAACTTTTGGTTCACGTGCACTGGTCCACGAACTGGTTTGTTTTGGTTCATGAAAACGTCACTTCCGGACCAGCAAATCACCACTTTCAGGTCAGCAGAAGGTCACTTCCAGGTCAGCATAAAGGTCTGCAGAAAGCCCAACCCCCATTGCCTAGGAAACTGATAGATTAGCACCAGGCTGTCTGCAGTGATGGACCAAAAAATGAACCAAATGAACCGCCCTAAAGTTTGTGGTGGTTTTCTCACAAATGGGCTTTGATAAGCCACTGGTTTGCGGACCACAAACTGGCCTGGTTCGTAAAGAACGTTGGTTTGTATTTCAGTTCGCGCCCATCTCTAGTTAGGATAGCCCTACTTGGTTAGTATATTGAAGACAAAACTGACCAAGGGTTTCAGTGGCATCCATTTAACCTTCAGTACCAAGACTGAGCAATCCTAAGAGTACTCAGATTTGGGGACTTCAAATGAAATTGTTGAAATTGTTCAAGGGATTTATAGCCTTGGAGGTGCACACCATTGGGATACATAGAACTCTGGCCCCTGCAAAAAAGGGGAGAATGAAAAATATGCTACATACAGGGCTTTTATTCAGCAGGAACACGGTGGAACAGAGTTCCGGAACCTCTTGAAAATGGTCACATGGCTGGTGGCCCCGCCCCCTGATCTCCAGACAGAGGGGAGTTTAGATTGCCCTCCGCGCCTGTCTGGAGATCAGGGGGTGGGGCCACCAGCCATGTGACCATTTTCTCCAAGGGCAACCCACTGAGTTCCGCCACCTCTTTTCCCAGAAAAAAAGCCCTGGCTACATACATACAACTAAAGTTTTATTTTATTCCTGTGATCTCTAAAGCTGGTAATGCTGCGGGACAACTCAAATATGTATGCATGCATTATATGAAAGCCATGCTGGTTAGCAGACAGTAGGAGCAGTGATCTGATGTGATGGAAAGTGCCGGAGCTGCCAGAGAAGTGTGTGGAAGTTGGAATAATTAGATTTTTAAAGAGACGCATTTATTAGGGCCTCCAGCTCCAAAGTCAATCCAGAAGGAACTGGAAGATAGGAGAGCCCAGAACAGCCAGGTTTGGCAACAGCATGTGAGAAACATTTTTAAAGGGAAAAAGGCTCTCAGAACAATCAAAATTCAGAATGGTATCTGAGACACCAGGTGCATGTCACACAGAACTTTCTCTTTTTCTTTTTAGATTTTGAAGGGATTTTAAAAGTAGCTTTATCCAGCCAATCTGTTAAAGAGTAACATGCCTTAGGCTAGAGGGCTGTGAGCATCACCTCCAAGTAAATACAGAAGAAAGAGTCATAGAAGGTGACACTGATTTGAGGCTTTATCGGGTGTTACCTCATTAGTATTTTCTTATATAAGTTTTTAATGTAACAAATCAAAGACTTTTTTACCACTTGTAAAAATGTTCACGAAAAGGGAATGCAAAGCAAGCATGCATCATGATGACTGCAAGCCTGCAGGTCGTCTACTGGGGTCCCATCCATCAGACCTCCTCCTAAACATTTTTTTCTTTTTCTTCTAATGAACTTGGTATTGAGAACGTTGTAGCAAGTTATTCTTCTATCTTCTTTTTCTTCTCTCTAAGTTAAATAGATTCAGGTGACAAAAAAAAATTCATTAGAAATATCTCATGTGCAAGGACAACTAGGAAAAGGATGTTCTACAGAACTCTGGAGTTCCTCCTCTCAAGCTTCTTGGAGCTGCATTTGCTTCATCTAATATTGTAGTATTTTTTTACTGCAATCCTAAGCGGGTTGGTTCAGAAGTAAGCTCCGCTTTTTTCAGTGGGGCTTGCCCCCAAGAATATGTTCATAGTATTGCAGTCTTTGGCATCTGATGATGACTAGAGATGGGCATGAATAGAAATACGAACCAAAAAAAAGCCACGAACAGCCCAATCTGCTGTTCGCGAACAAGCTGTTCGTGAGGCCCCATCCTAAACAAACAGGTGGTCATTGCAAGCATTGTTCATTGCTGTTCGTTGCTGTTTGTCAAGCCAGACAGTCTGGCACCTGCAATCAATTCCCTAGGCAACTTAGGCAGGGATTGTCTGAACTCTGTCTGAACTCCTGCTGTTGCCCTGGAAACCAGCACCCCCCATGTGCTCACCACCAGGCCTCCCAGAGGCTACTTTCTGCCAAGGTATTAAAGCGTGTTATGTTGGCAGCCGCCGCATCACCAAATGACCCAGCAACAGTCTGCAAAGAAAACCCTCCAGCAAGACATGATGGCATATGCAGAGGCCTTGCACACACAAACACACAACCTGGTGGGTCAGAGGCACCAACATATGTCCACCAGATGGGTACATCATGACATCGGGGCCAATGCTGTTGTCTACACCTTGCATGGTGCAGAGGCTGTTGCCACCCAATCACACCAGCTGGACATGGAGCATTGGACGGTTAGTAACATGGGATAGATAGGTTTCTTGATAGACAGGTGCATAGCTGTATGGGATAGGTGTATAGGATAGAAAGATGCATGGATACATTGAATATCTGTATTGGCTTGACAGGAGAGACAGATACCATGTACAGGGATATTGGGGAGACAGGTGAATTGCATAAATATCTGGGTTAAACGGTCATCAAAAAGTTGGAAGGAGAGAACCAAGGGTGGGAGGTGGGGCCCACCCCTAACATGTAGAAGCAGAGGCTCACGTGCTGGCTGTCGAGGCAGTGGAGGATGCCTTCCCCGCATCGTGGGGGAGGCATCGGTTCCCCCTAGGAAAGGGGATTGTGGGCAGACAGGTAGGTGCCCACGTAGGGAGCTGTGGGCTGCCCCCCCGCATCACCCACCGGCCTGCCATCACAGACGTGGCAGTCTATTCAGTAGCACTCTACAGAAGATAGCAATTCCACAGAATCCACACCACTCAGAGACACCTTACCTGTGCAGGCGGTAGAGTCACTACTAAGTAGTGTAGGCTGCCACCAGCATCACCCACCTTCCTGCCTTTGTGAAAGGACGGGAGTCACGGCTGGGACCCATTTCCCCCTGCTCAGAGGGGACAGCAGGTGCCCATGGTGCCCATGGATAAGGGGCACCATGCTGTGCAACCATATGCGCAACAGCAGCTGAGCTGTCCCTCGTGGCCAAAAGTGGCAGCCGCTGACATGACCCACCTTCCTGCCTTCACGGAAAGGATGGGATGGGCAGGACAGGAGAGGTTGGGAAGGGTCAGAGTGGTTCCATCCAAAAAGGGGAAGTTGAAAGAGGAACTTGCCAGGGAACTTGTCAGGGAGATGAGGACAAAGGGTTACCAGCCACATTGCAGAGCAGGACCGGGAATACCCAAAGGCAGCGGCAGTGCCATGGTAGTCCCTCATGCCCAACAGTGGTGGCTGCAGACATGAACCACCTTCCTGCCTTAGCAGAAAGGACGAGAGTTGCGGGACCCATTTCCCCTTCTCAGAGGGGACAGCAGGTGCCATGGATAGGGAGCACCGTGAGGCATATCTGCAACAGCTTTTGAGCTGCTCCTTGTGCCAAAAAGCGGCAGCTGTAGACATGACCCACCTTCCCGCCTTCATGGAAAGGGTGAGATGGGCAGGACAGGAGAGGTTGGGAAAGGTCATAGTGGTTCCATCTAGAGAGGGCAAGGTTGAAAGAGGGACCAGGAACTTGACAGGGAGAGGATGCAATGGGCAAGACAAGTTGTGAGGAAGGGTCATTTTGGCACCATCCAGAGAGGGAGAGGTTGAAAGAGGGACCAGGAATTTGTTAGGGAGAGGAGGACAAAGGCTTCCTGGCCGCATTGCACAGCAGGACCAGGAAGCCCTCAACATTTGCGAGCCATGAGCTGAGAAACCCACTGAGTTGCGGGACAGCAGCGGCAGCGAACATCACCCACTTTCCTGCCTTCACGGAAAGGACGGGAGGGACAGGACAGGAGAGATCATTGGGAGGGATCTGAGCAGTTCCAGAGAGGGAGAGGTTGAAAAAGGGACCGGGAACTTGT
Source organism: Eublepharis macularius (assembly GCF_028583425.1). Taxonomy (NCBI): domain Eukaryota; kingdom Metazoa; phylum Chordata; class Lepidosauria; order Squamata; family Eublepharidae; genus Eublepharis; species Eublepharis macularius. The sequence goes on from NC_072792.1 coordinate 7,647,785, forward strand.
TACGCAGAGGAGGACAAAGGCTTCCTGGCCAAATTGCAGAGCAGGACCGGGAAGATCCCAACATTTGCGAGCCATGAGCCGAGAAACTCACTGATTTTGTCAGCGGTGGCAAGCAAACATCACCCACCTTCCTGCTTTTACGCAAAGGACGTGACTGGTCGCAGAAGGACCCATTCCCCTGTGCCTAGAGGGGACAGCTGGTGCCATTGACAGGGGCCACAGTACTGCACAATTGCATGTGCAACAGCTGCTGAGCTGATCCTCGCACCCGGAAGCCGCCACAGCTGACATCATCCACCTTCGTGAAAAGGATGGGATGGACAGGACAGGAGAGGTTGTTGGGAGGGGTCTAAGCAGTTCCAGAAAGGGAGAGGTTGAAGGAGGGACCAGGGACTTGTCAGGGAGAGGAGGACTGCTGCCTTTGCGGATGTCAGGATCCCATTGGCAGAGTTCTGCACCTGAACACTGTGACGTCTTTCTTATACATCATGTCTAGAATTTGCTGTGTTAAACTGTATAGCCATCTAGTCTATTCCTTTCCATGTTTTGAGTACTGAACGACAGTTACGCCATGTTAACGTATTAGTTGTCAGCCTCTCCTTCCTTCCAGGCATTGCCGGACAGCTCCTTCCGTGGGAGAGAATGCAAGTTTATCTTATGTCTGCAGCTCCGACCTTGAGGTTCCCGCTTCCTCCTCTCCGCACTCTCAGCACTGGGAACTCTGAGGGGGGCGGATGGGAACCCAAGGGCAGAAATGTAATTGCTTTCATCAGGTACCTCATTCCTAGCAAAGTCTATGGTAGGCCAGAACGGTCTAAGTTCTGGAATGTGGACCCAGGGCCTGTATGCTGTTTTCTAATAAACCTTTTGAAATCAAGAGACTCTGTCGTCTTGCAGAAGGGAAGAAGGCAGGAGCTAGCCGACTGGAATGGGCCGCCAGAAGTCTGACAGCGGAAAGGACAGGATGGACAGGACAGTAGAGGTTGTTGGGAGGGGTCAGAGCGGTTCTAGAGAGGGAGAGGTTGAAAGAGGGACCGGGAACTTGTCAGGGAGATGAGGACAAAGGCTTCCTGGCCGCATTGCGCAGCAGGACTGGGAAGCCCCCAACATTTGTGAGCCATAAGCGAAGAAACCCACTGAGTTTGGCACCGGACCTTGGAAGCAACCCCGAGAACTGAGAGGGGCTAGAGTACAACGCTACCACTCACAGAAACCTGACCTGAGCAGCCATGGGACAAGTAATAGCAGTGAGTAACTTTTGCCTTGGAGCCAGGCAGTGGGCCAGAGATATTGAGCCCGCTGCAGAGGAGCTTGGTCAAGAACCACAGTAGACCGGGGTGGCTCAGAGCCCAGCTAGGTTCGGGTGCACGGAGGGATATCCCAGCAGGTGGAGGTCGACCTTGATGAACGTCAACATGTCCACCAGGTCCGGGTGCAGACGAATGCAGCGGGGACAGAGGAGTCTCCCAGGTGGGAGAACACCTACTCGCTCTGCATGCTGGTGGGAGGGCAGGACAGGATGTTGGTTGCCATGATGGACAGGACCAGCCATACGGCAGATTTACTCGCTCAATACTCCAATGGGTTGGAATGGGGGGGGGGCTCCGCAAGGTACTCTCACACCACGGCCCCCGCTGAGTCCTCCACTGCGCGAGACGGGCCCACTGTGCTGCGGCCAACCACACAGCCCACCAAGGAGGCCCACAGATCGAGTGAGCCCGTTTGGGTGGGTCTCTCCTGGTGTGGCTCTGTTCCAAGTACACAAATAAACCTTCTTCGTTGTTCTGTTGGACCTCCTGCTTCTATGATCTCCGTACTCTTCTAGCTCAATCCAAAAATTACCCCACAACAGCAAACCCAGTCTTTATACTCACTACCATAAAAACTTCTAGCAAGTGAGAAGAAGGTTGACATCTCAAAACAAACTTAGTCCCACAAAATTATAGGAGGCTGAGTGGGTTCCCTCCATTGGAAGGAAAGGCCCATCACAGTCTCCCAGGAGTTTTTGTTTTTGCACAATAGCTTCTGAAATGCCTCAGTGTCCATGATCAGGGCAGTCTATCTGAGCAGTGAGCGAATCCCATTTCCTTTGCACTTCCCCAAACGTTCACAACCATTCTGAATTTGCCCCCAATTTTACCTGTTGCCCCATGGAAGGATAAATATATATTCTTGAGATCTATACATCTGTCTTAGATAGATGAGGATGTTGATAGAGTCTTCTGCCTGACCATAACAGAGGTTATGAAATCAGTGGCCTCATCAAAGAGCAAGACTATAAAGACCCACGTCATATGGAAAGCACATGGTTTGAGTAGATGGTATGACTGATTGCCTAGACAGAGGGTGCCTTGATTTTACATTGTTAAAAAAGAAAGCTCATTTCTTTGAAAGAAGAATGAAGTGGTTCTGAGAATGTAATTCCAGCTGTTCACATCATGCGGAGCTTCCTGAAGTATACTCAGTCCGTCAGTGGCTCTGTAGGAACAATAGATGGCCTCTGCAGTGTGTATTCTCGACATAGTACAGAAGGAAAAAACACCACAGAGTTTTCTCTCTTTGATAATATTGCACAGTTTGTTTTTCATCTCTCTAGTCATCGCATCCTCCCCACAGTTACCCTACAGTATTCTTCACAATGAGGCCTAACTTTGATAGGGGCTGTAATTACAGTAACAACATCTGTGCAGTGCAGACACAGTTGCCCATCCAATCAATACAAAATTTGCACCAAGAAAATTCAAGAAAAGGTAGTTCCCAGGTGTAAGCCGGCAGGGAAGGGCAGATTGCCACCAGGCCATTCATAAGTTCCTCCGATGTAAAAGATTTGTGGAGACTCTCAATAGCTTTGGTGCAAGACTGTGAATATGCTCTCAGAGCGACCCTCTCCTCTCCCCTAGAAGATGCCCCTGCACTAATCCATTCTTCCACTGAAGTGGATAGCGACTGGGGAGGGGCTGTGGCTCATTGGAAAAACCGCTGCTTGGCATGCAGGTGGTCCCATGTTTGATCCTCGGCAGCATCTCCAGTTAAAAGGACCAGGCCACAGGTGATACGAAAGGCCTCTGCCTAGGACACTGGAGGGTGGATGCCAATACTGACCTTGATGGACCGCTGGCTGTGCATATGTGTGTGTTTGTGTAGTGACCATGGGTGAACTGGGGTGTTAAAACAGCCCTAGAGCAAACTGAGCCCAGCAGCTCCTGGGGTGCTGGCATGGCCACAATAACTGATCAGGCAGGGCCTGGTCTATGATAACGATGACAGAGAGCAAAGGGGTGCCCTGAGGCTCTTTAATTATTATGTTAAGCTTTTGGCTGAGATCATCAGGGGCTTCAGAGTGGGTTGTCTCCAATATGCAGATGACATTCAGCTTCACATGTCACTACCTAAGCCTCCAGAAGCAGCTGTGAAGGACCTGGGCCTGTGTCTAAGGTGGTGGTCAAATAACTTAGGACAGACAAACTGAAGCTTAAACCACACGAGACAAGAACTTTTTGCAGTTTTGTGAACCACTTTGAGTCTGGAGATAAGGTGCTGGTATCATGATTTTCAATCGATAAATAGCTTCGTAATGTAGATAACCAAAGAATTTTTGGAAGCTAGAAACAATTTACAACTGCTGATTAAACCAGGTTAATCAGGTCATGTTAATTAATTTAAAATTTTTGGAACAGCCTGGGAAAAACAATTACACAAGGAATACTGAAAGCATTGCAAACTGAACTGAGTCTTTCTTCCTTCTTTCCTTCCTTTAAATTCTTTCTTTTTTAAGAAAAAGAACACTATGGAAACATTTGTTCGGAGTGGGGAGGGGAGACTGCATGCTAGAAATAATAGTCCCTGGCACTGAAAAAGAACAAAGGAGATAGAAACTACATAAAGGAGGAAAGTTTAGTTTGCCCCTGGAAGGGAAACCAAAACAACACAGAATAATACCAACCAATTCTTACCTATATTCAGTTGTCATATTTAACACTTCATAGAAAGAAATGCATGTCAATTGATTAAAACGATCTGACAGCTAAGGCAAGCATAAGAAAAGCATTATACTCACATAAAAGAATTATTCAGAGTTAAGGGTTTATTTTTTTTAAAGGGAAAAATGAATCATTAAAGCCCCCCCAACTCCAACATATATATAGGTATGCGTATCTCTGTGCCAAAGGATAGAAAACTATTTGTAAGAGGGCAGGTGACAGTGGAAGCAGGCAAGCACTTGCCAGGCAACGGGGCTGATAAATCCTTGTGTTCTGATGTGCTCCAGATACTCACCATGTTGGATGTAACACAGTGCAGAGGCATAATGTTTGCACTCCACTGTGCATGTCGATGTGAGCATTCTGATGCTATAGATTAGTTCCTTTTCACCGTGACCTACATACAACAAAGTCCACGTCTGTTCTTGGTTCAGCAGCTTCAGCAATGGGGGAAGGTTCCTTCTGACCCTTCCTTCCAGGTAGTAGTAACAGACTGGGCTGCAACTGGACAGAAAACAATTGCAAAAGAACAGAAGGCAGGGTTTTTTTCAACTTACATTTTTAAAAAATGTAAAAATTCTGTGCACTTCTTAAGTGTGTTGCTGGATAAAGCCACAAGCAAATTGGAGCTTATAATAATTAAGTGTCATCAAGTTGCAACTGACTCATGGGGCTTTCAAGGCAAGGGGTGAATAAAGCGGGTTTTGCCACAGCAACCCTGGTTTTCCTTGGTAGTATCACATCCAAGTACTAACCATGGCCTGTTCTGCTTAGCTTCCAACTCTGCCAAGGTTGGGCTAACACGTTTCTACAGCTCTGTAGCTGCCCTGATCAAATTCAGCAGGGCATCTCAAACAATTCTATCATGTGCAAATTCCAACATGGGGTTTGAGAATTTAGCATGCAAACTGAGCACCTTTATGAAAACTGGCATCTATTAAGTTGCATCATTCCAGAGGCTAGAAGAAGTGTTCAGCTCCCCTTCCTGAATGATAACCCTGAATCTTGCTAAACGATCTTCCGTTTGCATCTAATATCCTATTCTCCTCGTACGGAGTCCACTTTCATCTCCCAGTTCCTCCAGTTCAAACAGTTTCTAGTTGCCGTGATCCTCACTTGCCTGCAGTAACAAACCTCTAACAGCTGCCCTGCTTCTCATTTCTATGCAGCCAGGCTCTTCCCCTCAGCCGCTGGCCTGTGCCTCACAAAGCTCTCCTAATAGCACGCTGTGATGTCACCCCCCTCCTCAGCATTTGCAAGTGCCTCGCTAGCACAACAGCCTTAAAAACAACACCTTTGAGGAGTCAAAATGAGACTCCGATCTAAAACTCTTCTTGATAAAAGGGAAGAAATATTCAAAATATTCAGTTTTCCAAAATATAAGTTGTTCTTGTGCACCATCAGCCCTCTAAGGATAGATTGGATGCTTTCTCATTTGAACCATTAGAATTATATGATTAGAATGACATAAGGTTGTTCATTGGAAGAGATGGGGATTGGAGGGGAGAATCCATGACGCCCCCCCCCCCCCCGATAGCTCTGGAAAGCAATCTCTTGCTTTGGGATGTCAGTACACAGTCCAAAGGCAGGCACATGCTCAGTTGTATTTTTTCTTTGTCTGCAGATTTTTAAAAACCTTATTATGGTATCTAATCCTCATAATTAACAAGTTGAAAATAGCCTGCGTGAAATGGCAGGGGACCCCACCCCCACCCCCAAAGTCCCCTGTGTGTATAGAGGCTGCATGAGATGTTATTTACAATTTATTTACCTCCGTGCCTGTTACCTGGAATAGGGCTCCCTGCAAGTAAGTGGGGGGGGGGAATTAGCAGCGAGGAGCAAGGCAATGCAAGAGGGATAACAACGGGATATCTCCACCAGTATTTATAGGGTCCTTTCCCCAAGGGAGAAGATGAGACTTGGTGCTTTTAAAGTCAAAGTGTATTTTTATTTAAAGAGTAAAAACCAACATACACACAAGAGGCAATTAAAAATGGTTGGTGCACACACACACACACAGAGTCCTAGGAAGCTAGCCAGAAATTGGAATAGAGTGTGTGGGGGGGAATATATTTACCCATCCAGGAGAGTAGAGTAGTCCACGGAGGAAGAGAGTACCTTCAAACATCTGCATTCTCAGCCAAGAGAGAGACTTAGGGAAAGTGGCCCCAAGGATACAACGCTCAGATCCAAAGGCGCAGCGGGCACAGTTTGAATGGGGCAAGAGCCTTTGTTCTTATAGGGCAAAATGTGTCCTGAGGCTGGGGAGTCCCCTCAGCCGTTGCAACGAAGACCATAAAGGCCAGTCTCTGGGAATTACAAAGAGTTGATTACTTTGATTATTTGCTGCTGGAGTGTGTGAAAGTAAATGCAAAGTCTCTCCCGCCGCCATACAAAGGGGCAGTTTGCTAATGAATCTCCTCGAAGCAGAGTTGATCAATGTAGATAGGGACGGCATCTTCCCAGGAAGAAATTATAAACTTATCAGTGCTAATTGATTGCTCCTCAATCTTGGGGTGGGGACTTCATCACAGAAGGAGGGTATCGGAATGTGCTAAGAGGAGTGACTCAACAAGACCCTGTCTTATCACAGCTCACACCTGCAGCTGGAGAGGCAGTAAATTCAATCACTACTAGTCACTTTCCATTAGCATGACCATTCCTTTCATGCTTTAGTTTCTTGGGTGGGTCTTAGCAATGATCTTGCCCAGCTGGCTGGAATTCCCCCATTGCTGATAAAACTGCATTGACCCAGGGGCCCTGTGAATTTTATATCACAAGCAGTTATTGAACAGTTTTTAAATATGGCAGAGGCCAGGGCCTGCTACTTACATGCCAAGAAAAGTATCAGCTACAGAATTTCCTCAAATGCAAGATTATCCCCCCACACATGCAGGTGATAATAGTGGAGAGTGTCCTCAAGTCATAGCTGACTTATGGCAACTCTTGCTGGGGTTTTCATGGCAAGTGACTAACAGAGGTGGTTTGCCATTGCCTGGCTCTGCAACCCTGGTCTTAATTGGAGGTCTCCAATACAATTACAAACCAAGGCTGACCTTGCTTAGCTTCTGAGATCTGACGAGATCAGGCTCACCTGGGCTATCCAGGTCAGGGTAACACATTCCATCAAAAGTTACAGTTACATCTAATAACATTTTGGTGTTTATATAGCATTTCTAAAGGGGTCATCTTACAGTCAAGGTCATCTTCCTTTAGACTTAAGTACATAGACATTGAATCTCTGTTCAAGAGACAGGGCAATTTTCCGCAGGTCAGTTGGCAACCTTGCTGTTTACAGATTTCTGCCCAAGTTTCCCTTGTCTTGGTCCACCCTGCAGTGGCTGTTTCACTCTTTGTTGAGCTAGTTCTGTTCTCTTTGGGATGGATCATTTTCAGGTCTGGAGCTTTGCTATAGCCAGTACATGAAGTTTTCTAGCATCCCTTTTCTGTGTGTGGGTGTGTGTGTGTGACTCCAGTGATTTTCACCAAGCACCCACAAGTGACTTTCACTACAATTTGATGTGCTTTGCATGCACAATGAGGAAGATATATGGAGCTGGGTCTCCTGGAATCAGAGCCAAGCAACGCTCTCTTCCTTCTGTCTGTCTGTCTGTCTGCTTTCCAGGGCACCTGCCAGCCGACTCCGCCCAGCTCACTGCCATTCTTGGGCTTCCATGTGGCTCCCTCTGCCTGCTCGGTTGAGAAAGGGCTTTCATTCCTATAAAACAGGGAACATTGGCTATCTCCCTGAAACTTGACACAATTGAGCCCTTAAATGAGAGCTAAAAGCTGTGGAATTTTATCTAGATTAGATATAAAACAAAGATATTACAGCCAGAAACCTGTTTTTCATTTAATTAGCAACAATGAACATTTGTAGGCTGAATCCCTCGAGTGAAGGATTCATTCTCTGAAAATGTTTGTTTAAATGGATCTAGAACAAAGAAGCTAATCGGATGTATTTACTATGGAAATATATTTCACACTAAAAACAAGAGAAAACAAACCTAAAAAGGAATAAATGTAATACAGAACAAAATAAACACAAATGAATTTTTTGAAGTGAAAGCTAGAACAATAAAACAAAAATAATTGCTCAAATCATATCATAGTGTTGTAGGATTGTTAAAGGAGAGGAATTTCTTTTTCCAAAATTCATTTTTTGAAAAAATATAGCCATTGATTCTTCCTATTTTTTTTTCCTTTTAAAAGACGGACTCCAAATTTCCAAAAAAAAGGACAAGAAAAAGATAGTTGTATTTTAGGGAGAAAATAAGTAAAGCAGAATTAAGAGAATTTCTCTTAACAACACAACAGTGTTAAATGTAATTCTTTTTGCCCCCCCCCCCGCCCCAGTCAAAATAAAAGGCTTGGGTATAAAATTGGGCCACTTTATTAATTTCAACATAAACTGTCAATACGGCAAGAGGTCTAACTAACTAGCAGTACAGATCAAGCCCAGACAGGTCAAGCCCTGGCCTCCGCCTTGACCTGTCTGGGCGGGCCCCCACTGCCCCGGGGGTGAGCCATACAACACATGGTTGGTACCCGACCGGCCAGGCAAATGGTTCCCCCTCCAAGCCTGCAGCACCTTGCCGTACAGCAGAAGGGCCTTACTTGTACAGAGGAGCCACGTGGCAGTCTGCCCTCGCAACTGGCTGCCGTGGAGCCCACCAGTCGCTCCTGACAGACCCCAATTCCCCACCAATGGGGATGTGCCAAGGGGGTCACCGTCCCGCTCATTTTCCCATCCTAACCTGCCACCGCTAGGGCCAAGCCTCTGCTTAGGCCCTTGCGCACCACAGGTGGCCTTGCCGTAAATTATCCAGAAATATGTCACAGCCAGCAACCAATAGGTAGACCCCACCACCTCCGTAGAGGTTGGCGAATTCAGTAAGCTGGGGAGCAACCAATAATGCCCCAGCCCTCCCCAAAAGCCAAAGTCATTACCGTCCAGGTGAATGACCAAAACTGCACCTCCCCTCCAATCATCAGGCCATTAGTTGCCTGGGCACTGCAAGCTTGTGTGATCCTGTAAGGAAAGGGGCATGCCCTGTAATTCAAGGTCAACACCCCTCTGGTGAATGACTGGAATGTGAGGCAGAGGTCCACCTCCCCTCAAAGCATCACGCCACTACTTGCCTGGGCGGTGCAGGCCGGCGTGACCTGAAAGGAAAGGGCCATGCCCTGTGAGCCAAGGTCATCCTCCCCCTGGTGAATGACTGGGATGTGAGGCGAAGGTCCGCACCTACCCTCGAGGCATCAGGCCACTACTTGCCTGGGCGGTGCAAGCCTGCATGAGCCTGTAGGGAAAGGGGACATGCCCTGTTCGATGACGTGAGGTGGAGGACCACAACTCCCCTTGAGCCATTAAGACCACTACCAGCCGGAGCGCAGCAAGTCCGTGTAAGCCTATAGGAAATGGGCATGCCATGACCCTAAGGTCACCCAGGTGAACCCCCCCCCCTCTTGCCACCTAAACGGCAGCCCAGGAGCATAAATGGTCTGACCAGTTTCGTAACTCTTTGGGGGGGGGGTGACTTGAGAACATGGACTGCCCCTTGAATTGTCACACCAAAAGTGAACAATGTGGCAGACAAACTCCCTCACCACAAAACACTACCACTAAGATCTGGAGACCAAGAAGCATCAGAGCTAACCTGAAAACTCTGCCTCTAAGAGCAGGTCCTCCTTCCAAAAGGCAAGCCCATTAAAGCAGTTGGGAAACTTAACTCATCTGACACTGCCAAATCCTCCCTGATACCCCTACAAAACTTAAGCCTGTGATGAAGCACCTCTGGCCTCAAGTAGGGGTCCCAAGAAACTTCCTATCAGGTGACATCACTCTAGAGGCAAAATTAACCCTCGCAATGGCCAGAACCTGCAGAGCCCTCACTTGCAAATAGGGCTGAAGAGCTCAAAGGCCACTAAAAGACAGAGCACTCCCTTCGAAGAGCCCTTTCTGTAAGATATTGCCCTTATGATATTGCCCTATGAAGGGGAACCCAATGACACAAAATCTTTGAGATGGTGAGTGAAAGACAGGCTCAATGTCACATTTTGCCATTTAATTGCAGACCCCACATCTCCGAGCCACCTTGACTGCTGGTCAAAGGACCTATATGAGGAAAAAGAGGGGCATCCAAAAGGGAGGGGGGGCAGCACCCTGCCCTCAGCACACTCCCTTGCTATTTTGTACCAGGGCCCTGAACAGGGATCCGACATCCATGTGAAACCCACTAGCAAATAAAGGGGGATCCTGGCGCCTGGAATATGCAGCCAGCAACCACTAAGAACCTACAGATTTATGGGTCAGGTCCCCTCTCCAGTTTGTTGTTGCTGGGACCGCCGCTCAGCTTCCCACCAGGCCTACCTCCATGCCCCTGATGTTTGCAAGCCATGAAGGTGTTGGGGGGCACCTCAGGTTGGGAATTCCTGACCAGATCTACAGAATTTCCTAGCACTACCCCTTGTGAGGTGAACTCCCAACAAAGCATCCAGGGTTGAATGGAATGTACCACCAGGGACACAGATAGTAGGATCAACAGCAGCCCTATGAACAAGGTAACTGCTGTCAAAGCGATCCTCCGTGTTGGTAATACAGGAGACATCACCTGCGGCCCAAGCTGCTAGTGTATCCTATCCCAGGGTAAGCCAGGCTTGAGGTCGGCCCCCACGCACTGAATTCCTCGTCACACTGCAACCATGCAGCACTAGCTAAGTCATTACACCCTTTATATTATATCCAGGTACTGAACAAAAAGAGGGGGCATCGAGCACATTAAGGCCTAACCCTTGACTCATTGCCATGTCACAGGGACTAATGCCAACCGTGTGTGCGGACTGGCAACCTGCCTGCTTCATGGCTGCGGCCACAAAGGCCTCTGTCCCGGCTAGCTCAGGCCTTGAGATGTGCTAGCCTGGGCTCTGCCTGAGTGTAAAGCACCAAAGGTGTAGGAAGAGAGGCTGAACCCAGGGTCCCCACAGCCATGCATATGCCCGCTATGTTTTAGTGTGCTTACCATCACCGCTCTAGGGCAGGCCTCTTCAGGCCAGCATGGATGATCTGAAGGCACATACGCGTCAGCCCCATCTGCCACCAGGGCTATGCCCCCACCGCCTTCACTTCTGAAACTCATCCAGCATACACCCTCCTTCTGCTGGGTCCATCTGCTGGGTACATCGCTGCCCCTTCCACCGCCGGTCTATCCCTTTCCTCATGCTCGCTTGTGACAGAAGGTCCTTCTAGAGCAGAAAATTGTGTTAGCACTTCCCACAGAGGACAGAGCGGCTGACTCCAGCCTCTTGGGCCGACCTGATCCTGGCCTCGAGACCCCTTTGGACTGTACATGGGTTGCAATGCCATCCAGTATATCATGTCTACTAGATAGGGTTGCCAGCTTCAAATTGTGAAATTCCTGGAGAGTTGGGGGGGGGGCTGGAGACGGTGTTCGCTCTAGGTGGGCAGAGACCTCAGCAGGGTATAATGCCACAGAGTTCACCCTCCAAAGCAGCCCTTGTCCCCAGGGGAAGTGAGCCCAGCAGCCTGGAAATCAGTTGTAATTCCGGGAGATCTCCAGCCACTACCTGGAGTTGGCAACTCTACTACTAAAGGACTCCTCCTATCAGAGGAGGATAGCACCGGCACAGCACTTTCAGGGGCTTGCCTCTTTGCTGGCTGTTTGCCTTTGGGCTTGCTTTGGCCTTTCTAGGGCGGCATGGCTAAACCAGGTACAGAAGTGAAATGGCCTCCTATGGGGTGACCCAGAAAATGGCTGCCCACCACACAAAATGGCTGCTGCCCAATAAGATGCCCTAAACAAAGATGGCTGCCCCAGCATCAAATAATGGCCACTGATAACCACGCCTCTGTAGTTGCCCTAATAAAATATGCAGAGGAGTTAGCCGTGTTAGTCTGTGGTAGCAAAATCAAAAAGAGTCCAGTAGCACCTTTAAGACTAACCAATTTTATTGTAGCATAAGCTTTCGAGAATCAAGTTCTCTTCGTCTTCGTCTTCGAAGAGAACTTGATTCTTGAAAGCTTATGCTACAATAAAATTGGTTAGTCTTAAAGGTGCTACTGGACTCTTTTTGATTTTCATAATAAAATATGGCCACCAGATGGCCCACACTACCAGTTCTAGCCTCCCTCTAAGTGTAAATGGGGGGAGGGAAAAGCCCAGACAGGGAGGAGGGACTACCAGCATCCCCACTGTTAAGCCCCTGGCAATAGTATATGAAGCAATCCACCCCTCAGATGGCTGCAACTCACCCCTGTGGCCTACAGCCAAGCCTATTGCTGATGCTAGAAGTACTTTCTCCCAACAGAGTGAGAAAAAAGGGGAGGAGGAGCCCAGGTGGGCCAGAGGCCTGCAAGGGCTGGGCCTCACCCTGCTTCAGCCCTCCTGACTGATAGGCAACAGGCCCCCAATGTCAGTAAGAGAAAGCCTATGCCCAACCCCTGGCGCTGGGCCCTGGCTCTCCTCCTGGAGTCTGAAGGGAGCAAACGGGGGAATAGCACAGCTTCTCTGAGGGCCTTCAGTAAAACCAGCCTCAGAGGAGCTCGGCTTGAAGGGGGCTCTGCTCAGGCCGGGCAACAAAGACAACTGTGTGCTGGGGAAGTGCAGAGCAGGCAAATATGCCTTTGGCTCTGCCCACCCAGCAAAGCCCTCGGATGCCCAGGAAATGCCCCACTGCCTTTCCTTCCTCCAGGGCTGCAAATGTGGCCTCCATCCAAGCTGCAGTGCTGCCGTCCAGGTGGGCCTAATTATAAAAGAATGTATTTTGTCTCGTAAGGGTGTGCAGTCGATTATATGAGAGCAGTTGGAAGCTTAATTTCACAGTTCTTCTGGGACATCGCTGTCTGATTTCATTTTCTACAGACATGAAAAGTCAGATTTGCGTAAAAACTTTGAGTTGTGGTCTTAAATATCAAACTAAAAGCCAAACATAAGATGATCTGATGCTTGTTTTCATTGGAATCAATCGAGGGAAATATTCTCAGGTGTAACTTTCCATTTCTTTTAAAATTTCATGCAAATAAGAAAAGTGTCCTCCTCCTATTATAGCAATCTAAATTCTTACTTGCAAAGCAGGCAGAAGTTGGTTTGAAGATCCTGAGAAAGAAGGGAAGGACTTACTTAAACCTTCCTGCTCGTACAACTTCTGTGCTTCTTATGCAGGTAGGTAATGCATGCCTAAGAAATGGGGATGCTGCACCCATCGCTCCAAGGTGGCTCCCTCCATCCCCTCTGCAACAGCTGATGTTCTTGTTTCAACTGCTCCATGCAGGCATCGCCATTAGCTCCAAATGCCCAGCCTGCCCCCAGCAGACCAAATTGGAAGCGGCCAGATGGGGGCAGCCCTGACCTTGATAGCCCAGGTAAGTCTGATCTTGTCGGATCTTGAAAGCTAAGCAGGGTAACCCTGGTTAATAATTGGATGGCAGACCTCCAAAGAAGACCAGGGTTGCTATGCAAAGACAGGCAGTGGCAAATTACCTCTGATAGTCTCATGCCTTGAAAACCCCAGCAGGGGTCGCCATAGGTCAGCTATGACTTGACAGTACTTTTCACCACCATCAAATGGGGGTGTGTCACAGAAAGCATTGCGAGAGTTCTCTGGATGTGCAAATGCTGGGCCCAGTAGCCCACAGCCTCCTGCTTCCCCCTTCTTCCACCTGGACACAGTAGGTTGGATCCAGCACAAAACTTCTGCTCTTGTGCAAAATGAAAAACAAGAAAAAGGCTGTAGTAACTGATTGCACTAAGTTCGACTTTCTGTATTCCTCCTTGTTTTTCTGCTTTCTCAAGATCTTGTGGAAATAGTTCCTGGGAACGATAATATATAATCAGGAAATCACTAGGAGTTGCCCAAGGTCTTGCACAAATGAAATTGTTCTACATCTCTTTACGTTTCCACTTGTGCATCACTGGATCCAAGCCAATCACTGCTCCATCTTTAGGCTGCAAGGTGGATTTCACTGCCTACGAAATGGGGAAGCTGTCTCTTCTCTGCCTGAAACTTGGAAAAGAGGATCCTTAAGGGAGAAGTACAATCCCAGAGAATATCATTTAAGAGAGGAGAGAGAGAGCTCAAACCAGGGGGCATCAGGATGAGGCTGACTTCCTAGTACAACTAGCTTTAATTCTGATATTAAAGAACCAGAATGAAGTGTTTTTTTTTAAAACAACTAAGCACCAAATCCAATTTTTGCACACTTCCAAATTGTTCAGATAACTGAGTCCTGCTATCATCATCACATATGGGCACCTGATGCAAGAAACAGGACTGAACAATACGCCTCGTATATGTAGACGTTTTCATCCAAGTTGCTAGCTCTTTTTCATTTATAGCAAATATGTGTTGCAATCATCAGAGGACAGTTTATCTGCTGCATCTCTCCAAGGTAAATCATATCACTCTGCCCACTCTCTACAAACAGAGCCCAAGAGATTGTTGCAAATGGAGCTTGAGAAATTAAACATGAAACCAGAGGACTGCGAGAAAAAATGAAACTATGCAAATACCATGCTCTTAAACTGTAAAATGCAAAAAGGCTTCAAAGCTTTTAATGCAACCAATATACTTTTAATGTTGAAACTTTGCATGGTAGAAGACAATTCACCCCTCTCATTTTGAAGTAAAATTGTTATTGACCAACATTTGAAACAACACATTTTCTTTCCATCATTTCTATTCTTAAGAGCTGCTTAGACTATCCCTTTAAAGTTAACAGATATAGTACCTCTATTCCAAACTGTGATATTTCAAACTTTGATTCTCTGTCAGAGGAAGAAACAGAACTGGAAAATGTGAACATATTTTAAATTCACTGGATTTTAGGGGTGTACATGGGAAAAAATTTTGTTTTTCCCACTTCGAAAAGCTGCTTCAGAAATAGCTTATTGTCCCGTTTCGATATGCTCCATAAAGATTCGGAGCACACTGAAGCTTCCCGCTCTACAGCTTTCACCCGATGGGAAGGGGAGCCTCCTCCCCCTCTCATCGGGTGGAGTAAGAGCAGTAGGGTGGTAGGTTTAAACCTGCTGCCCCGCCTTTCAGGTGCTCACTCCACCCGAAGCGAGAGGGATGAGGGAATCCCCTGCCTGTCTCGCATCGAGTGAAGGAAGGGCGGCAGGGCGATAGTTTTAAACTACCAGCTGCGTGGGGCATTTGACAGCAGCCAACTGGCTGCTATGCAAATGCCCCATGCAACTATTTCCAGCTACAGGAGGAGGAGAAGCACCCCCTCCTCTTGCTTGCATCAGCTGGAAAGAGCGGCCAGCCGTGCGGGGCGTTTGACAGCAGCCAGGTGGCTGCAATGCAAATGCCTTCCTCGCTCTTTCCAGCTGGCAAGTGGTGCGGGGGGGGGAGGCACTTTAAACTTTAAACCCCCTGCTCTTGCTTCAGCTGACTGGTGGGCTCCTTCAGTCAGCTGATGCAGGGGTGCAGGGTTTAAACACCCGAAGCTTTCTGAAAGAACTCAAATTGCTGAAACAACACAAATTGCTGGCCCCTATCCAGAAATCCCAAATCGTCCTGAATTGGGTTAGATTAGGGTATCTTTCCTGAAACTGAAACCCGAATCGCATATCCCTACTAGATTTGCCAGTGTTGCCATTTTCAGTTTGAATTTAAAATCTGGATTCATATTTTGAATGTGAAATTTTGTGAGGCTCTCTATTTCGGTACAAACCTGTGGGCTATCCCAAATTTGTAGAGGAATTTCCCCTATCTATATATGGCCCTAATATGATAATTTAACGATCAGCATCTAGGGCCAAATTAGATGTTAGACGCTAAACATCATTGCTAAAAATCTGCTGCACAAAGATCAAATACTTTATATTTGCTTGGATCCAGCAAGGTGCATGTGGAAACATAAAAGGACTTGGAGCCATTCTGCTTGTGCAACACCTAGAGCATTCCTAGCTATATTACAATGCTGAGAAATTAATTGCACAGAATCTTTGTTGTGGGGGAAACACAAATAAGGTGCAATAACTCTGACTTAGCACAAGCGGCTGCCTCAGTCTTTTTCTTGCATTTCCACCTGCATAAGACCAGATGATGGTTCTCCCTTCCCCTGTGATGTAAGTCAGGCTTAGAGAGAGTGACTGGCCAAAAGTCCCCCATCAAGCTTTACAAAAGAGTGGGGAGTTGAACCCAGGGATCCTAGATCTCCAGCACTCACCACTAGTAGAGATGCTGGGGAACCTTCCCTGGGGCCCAGTGCTGCTGCCGTCTGGGGGAACTGAGGAATGAGAATTGGAAGCTGACTCTCAAATGATTTCCAGGATCAGGTGAGAACTGGCTTTGGATCTCCCAGCTCTGGAAATTTTGCGCTCTCTCAACGTGCTGCTGGGACACAGCAATGTGGTTTTTTTAGTGTGCGGGGGGGGGATCAGAAGCGGACTAGTCACAACTGATCACAGTCAGCAGCCTGAATGTGATGCCCCTCCGCCTCCGGCCAGACAAAATTTGCTGCATTTGGGGAAACCTGAGGCACCGAAGAGTTCGTGATCTGAAGCCACTGATGTTTCTCAGGCTTTTCAAACCACAACAACTTTTGGGCTGGGGAGGAAGAAGATCGGAAACCGCCTCCCACTTGATTCCCTACAGCATTTGGAGCAAAGCTGAGAGGGTCAAATATTTGCTTGCCTGGTAGCCAGGGCTTTTTTTTCTGGGGAAAGAGGTGGTGGAACTCAGTGGGTTGCCCTCGGGGAAAATGGTCACATAGCTGGTGGCCCCGCCCCCTGATCTCCAGACAGAGGGGAGTTGAGATGGCCCTCCGGGCCGCTCAGCAGCGCAGAGGACAATCTCAACTCCCCTCTGCCTGGAGATCAGGGGGCGGGGCCACCAGCCACATGGTCATTTTCAAGAGGTTCCGGAACTCCATCACACCGTGTTCCAGCTGAAAAAAAGCCCTGCTGGTAGCCAAGGGTGAATTGGTTCTTTACCATACAATTTTTTTGTGTTCTCTTTTAATGCATCCCACCCAAACAAATGAGGGTGTATTTTGAGAGGTACAAATACATTCACATCACTCCCTGGTTTGATTTGGCTCAGCATCATCCCTAATGGTTGCATAAGCACAGAAAAACTTCTCCCAAGCACCTGATGGATGCCTAGATGATAGCTTGGGGTGGGGGGGCATACTTTCCCTATGTTTTTCCACTTAGTACAAAAATATCATTACCCTTTGAAATCTAAGCAGGTTGTCTTCTATAGATTCTACTTGCTGCTGAAAATCAGCCTTATTGAATTAGATACAGAATTGCCTCTAACCATCTCAGTAATATTGTATTAAATATTAAGCAGTCCCATAACGCCTCTATCCCTTCCCTTGCTTTTGCATGGCTGTTGTCAGAATCAATAGCCAAGATAATTAGAAACCCCATGATAGAAATCCAGGAAACAGCTTGTCTAGGCCCCCCTGATCTGCAAGCGGATCGACGCTATCTGTTCTCTTTTGCAGCCCAAACGATCTGTAGCGGTATCAGCCAACAGCCAGGCTCGCTTTCAGATCCAGATCTCTATCTTCACTTTCTCACTCCAGCCAAAGGGCTTATGCCTTTTCTCCATGTTACCCAGAGAAATACTTCTCCGTTTCCTGCTTCCCCCCCCCCCTGCTTTATCGTGACATTTTCAATCTGCAGGCATTGTAGAAATTCGTGCAGGTTTCTGCTATTCCAATGCTATCAGCTTACAGCAGCAGGAGAAGACAGATGGCTGGCCGAGGGTCAGTTCTCACTTGACCTTCATACTTGGATGTGAAGTATTCAGGGTGCCGGTTTATTGCTTTCTCATAGGGAGTCTAATCCAGTTATCATTTATAGGTACCTATTGTAAGTATGTTTGCACAATAATTGGCCAAACAAAGTAAAGCCTTTGGTTTAAACTCATCTGTTTGACAGTCTCTGAGCCAAGCTACAAGTGACGAATTACACTTGCCTGGCAAGTGAACAGGCTCACGTGTATTCCTCCCTGTTCGCTCGCCATTCACTTGCACTCCACTTGATCAAATGGAGCGCAAGTGAACAGCAAGTGATCAGGGAGGAATACACGTGAGTCTGTTCACTTGCCAGGCAAGTGTAATTTGTCACTTGTAGCTTGGCTCTCTGTCTCTGCCTCTTTCTCTGTGAGGTTGAACAACTTTCACTTTTTTCCTCTCCTAGGTACACTTACAGTTTTGACCAGGGCTTTTTTTCAGGGGGAATGCGGGGGAACGGAGTTCGGGAACCTCTTGAAAATGGCCACATGGCTGGTGGCCCCGCCCCCTGATCTCCAGACCGAGGGGAGTTGAGATTGCCCTCCGCGCCAGCTGGCGCGGAGGGCAATCTCAACTCCCCTCGGTCTGGAGATCAGGGGGCGGGGCCACCAGCCATGTGGCCATTTTCTCTGAGGGCAACCCACTGAGTTCCACCACCTCTTTTCCCAGAAAAAAGCCCTGGTTTTGACAGTGATTTCTGTGGGGGGTTTTTTATTTTCTATTTTTTTTTCTCAGTTCATTTTAGTTGTGGATGCATGTTGTACAGTTTTTGAACTCAAATAGTACTGATTTATTAGCTCACAGATAACATCAAATATGTGTACTTGTGGGGGGAGAGGTTCAATCTGAGAACTCATAAAATGGTTTGAAAATAAAGAACTATGGCTTTGGTTTTCATAAGTGTAAGGCAAATTAAAAACAGGGATTTTGCCACATGCACAGCAGTGATGCCAATACCGATTCTGCTCTTCTTCCTCTCCTGCTGTGGCTTCCTCGTTATAGGATATTCTACAATTTGCACCTGAACAAAGATATCAAATAACACATTGTCATGAACTTTGTAATAGTCTTGTAAAGGGAAGGCTATTATTGCACAAATGTTTTGGGGTATGCATTTTTGACCAATATCTATCAAGATAGCATGATTGCATACAAAGTACTACTGCATTTTAATTCTGAATTTCACCCACATTGTGGCAGTTCCCTTTACATCTTTGTTGCTGACAGTAGTATTGGCTCATCGTGACAGTGGCAGAAGTATCCAGTCTTCTGATACACTGTTTGGGTGAGTCTTTTGGTAATAGTCTTTGTGTTGGATCCAGACTATATTTTCTGCTCACATCAGGCACCGTTGTCAGAACATTCCGCCGCCGCCCCCCCCCCCCGCCCAACACACACACTGCAGCTCCCTGCTCTCCCTCAAATGCTGCTCCTGGGAGAAAAAGGACAAATTGAGAGACAAATTGGGGGTCTGCAGCAAGGAGAAGGAATGGGTGGGAAATACCCCATCCCTTCCATTAATGGAAAGTTTGGTCTCGATCCAGCCCATCGTTTTGAGTTTCTCAAGTCAAAAGGTTTGAAAGCCATGGCGAGCTCTGAGATGAAGCTTTAGGAAGCACACATCTCACCACGCACACATACCCAGTGACCCTTACTGCATGCCCAGAAGATGACAAAACACCATCAGAATTAGAGATGGGCATGAACCTAAATACGAACCAAAAAAACCCACGAACCTGCCTGGTTCGTGGTTCGCGAACCAGAATTTGTGGAAGCTCGTTTCCACGAACTTCCATGAACTGGACTACTGGTTCGTTTGGTTCATATTAAAGGGCTGGTTTAAATGGCCATTTTCCCCGGGGAAATGGACATTTAATTTTTTCCTGCCACTTGCAAGCGGCAGGTCCCTTTAAACTATCAGCTGGGAGGTGGCGGGGGGATCCCTTCCCTCACCGCCTGCCAGCTGATAGTTTAAAGGTACCTGCCACTTGCAAGTGGCAGGGCCCTTTAAATGGCCCAACCCCCAGCCCCCACCTCCCCAGCCCCCCACTTACCTTCCATCAGATGCTGGGGTGGTGAAGGCCTCCTCCACTGCCCTGCAGGCCCACGCGGCAGCGGAGGAGGTGGAAAAGGGCCCTCCTGCCCCTCAAATGGCAGCCATGGCTGCCATTTGAAGGGTGGAAAGGGCGTTTTGGGCCTTCTTCTCTGCTGTGTGGGCCTGCAGGGAAGCGGAGGCCTCCACCACCCCAGCATCAGAGGGAAAGTAAGTGGGGGGCTGGGGCTGGGGTGGTGAGGGGCTGGGGGCTCGGGTTTGGGCCATTTAAAGGGCCCTGCCTTGCAAGTGGCAGGTCCCTTCTATCAGCTGGCAGGTGGCAGGGGGGATTCCCCCACCTGACAACTGATAGTTTAAAGGGCCCTGCCCCTTGCGAGTGGCAGGAAAGGGCCCTTAAAATGATTAAATGACCCTTTCCCTGCCGGAAAGGGGCATTTAAACCCCACGAACCATGAACCCCATGGTTCAGTTTTTCTTCTGGTTCGTGTCCATGTCTAGTCAGAATCCCTAGGCAAACTGACCTGGGGGCAATTTCTACCTGACCCCAAAGGGTGATCAGCCTTACTCTAGGCACGTGAGATGGGGCCACGAGAACTAAGCACTCATGCAAGCTTTCCTGCCCTCCCTCTCATGATCTGCCCAGGTTCACAGAATCAGCATTGCTATCAGATGGCCATCTAGCCCCTGCTTAAAAACCTCCAAAGGAGAGCCCCCACCTACTGAGGAAGCCTGTTCCACTGAGGGACCACTCTAGTTCTTACTAATGTTTAGCCATAAAATCTTTTGATTTAATTTCAGTCCATTGGTTCTGGTCCAACAGAAAACAACTCCATGCCATCCTCTATATGACAGTTGGTCATCCCTTTGTCATGGCAAATGAATATCACATACTGGCCTATGTTGGGCAATGGACTGGAAAATATCCAATAAATACATAAATCAATCTCTGTAGCTTAGAGTGCTCACTAGAACCACGCATGAAGCAAACAACTCATCTGCGTCTTATGAATCAAGTCCCTTCTCTTCTTTCATAGCTTTGAGATAATGGCTTTTGGTCATTTCTACAAAACTTTGGGAATAACCATTATTCTGGCACTGCACTGTTTGATTTTCACAGCTGCGTGAAGAGAAGGAAAGAAAGCAGGAAGGGCAGCAACAGGACAGAGTGACTCAGCAGATAATTTAAACATAAGGGTATTTTTGAATGAGGTTTAACAGATGTTCCTGCCTTAGCATCCTATCCAGAGGCATTTCCTGTCTTTTAGACTGCATTCACTTTCTTGAGGAGGTCTTTTCTGAATACCGAAGCAGTCGCGTTCTCTGCTATGGGGCTGCACCTGACTGCCTGCTCCATGGGTGGTTTGATGTTTGCAAATAAGGTGCTCAAAATACATAATTACCTTGTTCACAATGTTCATTTTCTGTTGAGTCAAGCATCTTGTACGATTGCTTGGATGATTGCCTCTCAGTTTGACACACAGAGCATACTGAGAAGTTTTGGATCGCTGCAGGAGCAGCCTTCAGCATGGGCGGCCTCTGATGAGGCACACTCTCCCGTGACTGGCTCACTCGGATGAGGAATGTCTCAGGGTCACCGTTGGCAAGCCTCATGTCATGCCAAACCAGCTACGCAGACTGCATTTGCTGGTTTTGTGACTGTCCATTCGGCTGCATCAGTCATGTTGCTGCATGTTCCGAATTCGCTGTATCGAACTAGTGTTGCCAGGCAGCAGTGCAAGAATGGGTAAGTCCAATGAATAGAAATGAACGAGCGAGAACATGCTTAGCTTTGGAAGTCAGGCAGGGAAGCAAAACAGGCAAGGCTGGAATGCTAGAGAGCCGAATCAGGCGGCTGTCCTCAGCTCACCCCAGGAGGACCAAGAGGGAAGAGGGGCAAGTCAGTAGGAAGGAGACAATTTCAACCACTCAACTGGCTGAAATTAAATCAAAAGAGTTCTCAGCTAAACATTAGAAAGAACTTCCTGACAGTTAGAGCGGTCCCTCCGTGGAACAGGCTTCCTCGGGAGGTGGTGGGCTCTCTCCTTCTTTGGAGGTTTTAAAGCAGAGGCTAGACGGCCATCTGACAGCAATGCTGACTCTGTGAACCTGGGCAGATCGTGAGAGGGAGGGAAGGAAGGGCTGCATCAGTGCTTAGTTCTTGTGGCCCCTTCTTGCATGCCCAGGGTAAGGCTGCTCAACCCTTGCGGTCAGGTAGGAATTTTCCCCAGGCTAGTTTGGCTAGGGACCCTGACAGTATTTTGCCATCTTCTGGGCATGGAGCAGGGGTCACTGGGTATGTGTGTGTGTGGGAAGGAGGTAACTGTGAATTTCCTGCATTGTACAGGGGGTTGGACTAGATGATCCTAGAGATCCCTTCCAGTCCTATGATTGTGTGATTCTAAGAGATGGCTGAGTACTCAGAGGCAAAGATTGCCAACTCTGGGATGGGAAATTCCTGGAGATTTGGGAGGTTAGAGTATAATGCCATAGAGTCCATCTTCCAAGGCCATCTTCTACAGGGCAAGTGACTTTGAAGTCTGAAGGTCAGTTTTAATTCTGGGAGATTTCCAGGTCCCTTCTGGAGGTTGGCAAACCAAATTTCACTGTACAGCCAGAATCTCCCAAATAAAGCTGTGCCTTTCAGGAGCTGAATTGCTGTTACCCCGGGATACTGGTTTACTGCTCCCTTCTGCAGCCTGTCCCATGAGTCCTGTTTTCTTTTGCTATAGTTATGTCTTTTTTTTACTTTGCTGATGGAGGGGCACAGGATTCCTCAGACAATGCATCGGAGTGAATTCAGATTTAGCCGCAGGTATTTTAGGTTGGTTTGGGGGACCTCTTGAGTATATAAACTTCCGGCTTCTAAATTTTGCCCCCCTCATAGTAAAATCTGAATTTGTACACCTTGTTGGAAGAGTACACCTCTGTATCAATTACAAAAGGTAAAATGAAGCAAAACCTGAATATAAGTGGCTGGTATGAAGACCTGAGTGACAGATATCATTCAAATTTGTTAATAATACTGACGTGGGCATGAGAGGTTTGTCATTTATACAATGCTTGAATGTAGCAAATCCGTCTGCTATGAAGCTGCCTCTTACAATGATCTTCATAATAAGGTGCTTTTGTGATAAGCTGATAGGGAGATTTGAGGGTAGTACCTGGGGAGGGTGGAGGGTGGTGAGGGGCAGGAGTGCAGGAGGAATGGAGTGCCATATAATCCCTCCTCTGAAGCTGTCATTTCCCCCCAGAGGACCCGATTTCTGTAGCCTGGAGTTCAGCTGCATTTCTGGGAGAACTCCAGTCCCCACCCGAGGGGTGGCAACCATAAAGCAAATGAATCAGTATTTTTATTCTTTCCCCACTATTTCTGCTCTCCAAATGATACTGTCAAATGCTTGCTTCAAACAATCACCCTCCGCCCACTTTCAAAACTGTTTAACTAGCTAACTCTTTATATAAAGCACAAAAGGTAACCAGTATGGGAAATGCTTTCAATATGGCCAATGCATTATGAACCATGCAGTCCAACAGAATATAAAATATCAGTTATTCACAGTAAGATGAACCTAGTAACCAGTAACAACCTGAAGACATTTTGAGTTACACCATATTTGCCTACAGTATAGAATGATTTGTGATTCTTCCTCCCCAGGTCTTTCCTCTAGTCAGCTGGATGAATTTTAGGTACAGGTGGGGGCGGGGGGAGGAGTTCAGAACACTTTGCAAAATGATTTCAAGTCCTCTGCTGTATAGTAACATTCCCCCATGTAACTGGGTAAGAGTTGAAATAGATCAAATTAATAAATCCCTATGAAACTAATAATCTCACATTTGCTGTAGAGTTGCATGTGACAGATGTTTTTATCTTTACATTCCTGTGAGCTGCTAACATTATGGTTTATATTCCAGATGTATGTCTTTGCTCTTCAAAAACTACCGTAGTTTGCACGACACGGTGAAGCAATAAATTTATAAAAATACATTCTTCCGAAGTTCCTGCTTGTTTCATAATCCCTCTTCCGTATCTTTAGTTGCTCTAAAATATATTGAACTGTCAGTGTGGGGGTCAGGAGATGAGAACATTTTAGTTTTCTACAAGTGCCTATTGTTTAACTTCGAAGATAAGGGATAGTGCCAGGGGAGTGATGAAATCAAGGATATGTAGAGCCGCAAAGGCATAAAAATGGTAAATACGGTGTAATGCTGCCCTTCCTTTAGACAGAAATGCATCCTCTCTCTGTGTGTTTACTCAGTTATTCACCAATGAACCATCTTTATTAAAACATATAAAGAACCAGAAGAAACAGCCCTCAAGGGCTTGGTAGTAAAAATTAGCTGCTTTTCCTCTCTGGGCTGCTGCTGTGTTATAGAATCATCTGGCTTCTGACCTTGAAATGTGGTGCCCCTTTTCTGACCCTGGCTTACTGGCAGTTACTTTCAACCCCCTTTCACATTTTACTTATACTTGGATGGAGGACTGGAGACTTTGGGAGATTTTCAATCAGCTATTACCTGCTCTCTGAGTGGGGCAAACTGGAGAGTGCCAACCCAATTTTTGAATGAACTTAAGGGTAGCTGATGGGACGGGCCATTTGTAGTATGGAGCTCAGCCAACAGGGAGGAAGGGAGGGAGCAGCTGCTCAGCCTCCCTCCTGCAGGCATTTGATGAAAGCTGACCCACTCGCCCTCCCTATTAAATAATGTGAGATTAGCTGGTCACTTCTGGAGCCAAGTGGGAAACGTTTGTGCTCCATATTGGCCAGAAGAGTGCTATGTTTCTCCCACTCCACACTATTTGTAAGGGACAGAGTTGAACAATAATTTGGCTTGGTCTGAGTGACTGCTAGTTAAGCTGCAAATAGAGTAGGCAGGAATAATGCAGGTTGCTAAAGCTTAAAAAAGGTTAAATTGCCGCACAATATCAGGCATTGAACAATGAAAGCTCATTCCTAAACAGAGTCCATAACTGGCTGGAATGGCCAGAAGGACTGGAGACAGAGTTACCAGGCCACAGCTAACAACCACCAGAAGCATTTAGGGCTGTGGAGCGGTGTTGCTGCACTGATGTCACTTCCATTGATAACTGGAAGTGACATACACACAGAGAGAATCACACAGAATTACAGAGTTGGAAAAGGCCATACAGACTTTCTAGTCCAACCCCCTGCCCAGTGCAGGATGAGCCTAAAGCATCCCTGACAAATATTCATCCAGCCTCTTCTTGAAAACTGCCAGTGAAAGGGAGCTCACCACCTCCTTAGGCAGCTGATTCCACTTTTGAACTACTCTGACCGTGAAAAAGTTTTTCCCAATATCCAGCCGGTACCTTTGTGCATGTAATTTAAGACCATTGCTTCGAGTCCTATCCTCTGCTGCCAACTAGAACAGCTTCTTACCCTCCTCCAAATGACAGCCTTTCAAATACTTAAAGAAAGCAATCATGTCCCCCCTCAACCTCTTTGTCTCCAAACTAAACATTCCCAAGGCCCTCAGCCTTTCCTCGTAGGGCTCAGTCTCCAGACCCCTGATCATCTTCTGCACCCTCTCGATTTTGTCCACATCCTTTTTGAAGTGAGGCCTCCAGAACTGCACACAGTACTCCAGGTGTGGCCTGACCAGGGCAGTATAAGGAGGGACTATGACCTCCTGCGATTTCGATGCTATGGCCCCTTTGATACAACCCAAGACTGAGTTTGGCATTTTCTGCCACCGCATCACACTGACTGCTCATATTTAGTTTACAGTCCACTCTGACTCCAAGATCTCTTTCGCATACACTACTACTCAGAAGTGTATTCCCCATCCTGTATTTGTGCTTCACATTTTTGTGGCCCAGATGTAATACTGTGCACTTATCTATGTTGAATTGCATCCTGTTTGCAAGCGCCCACTTCTCTAGAGTATTCAGGACTTGTTGAATTTTAACTCCATCTTCTTGGGTGTTTGCCACTCCTCCCAATTTGGTATCATCAGCAAATTTAATGAGTAGCCCATTTACTCCTTCATCCAGATCATTGATAAAAATATTGAAAAGTACCAGTCCCAAAACTGAGCCCGGTTGGGATCATGGGATGCTGCAGGATTTGCAAAACATTTTACCGTAGAGTCTTTGAAAAGCTTCGAGCACCCAACTGTCATTTCTGGCTTTCAACAGAAGTGGGATCAGTTCACTGGCACGCTTTCCCTCCTGCTACAGGCACCTGTGGACAACAAAGTGGATTGCCTGGAGAAGACAAGATAACTTTGATGCAGAGCCACATCAAGTAATCCCTGTGTTGCTTAAGTGGCACATGGCAGGAAGGGGCGGAGACTTACCCCTGAGAGGAAGGTTTGGCTGAGAAAAAGCGCAACCTACTCAAGGCCACCCTGAGGGAGGATTTGAATGTGGACTGGCAAGGTCATAATCTGGCATTCTCTCAACAGTAGCACTTCAGCCCACGCCTTTGCTACTTGTGTTGGTTGCCTCAGATATTCTGTATGCTAACACAACCAGGGCACCTCCACAAACAAGCAAGCAAACACACCAACTACCACAAGGAGGCAGTATAATTATCTAAATACTTATATAAATTTTATGTATATTTCAGGCTTTTAGAAATATTTAGAAATTTTAAAGTGCAAAGTGCAACATGTGAACCATACAAAATATACAATATATATTCAGTCAATTCAGTCAATGAACAAGAACAAGTCATTCAAATGATAAACAGTCCAACTGGTGAGAGAAACACTTATTGTTTTCCATATGTCCTCTTCAGAGAGCAGACCGTTCTCCAGATGGAAAAGGAACTGTAATCCATCTTCAACAACTGCCTTCAGGTCTTATGCTAGTTGATTTTCAATTCCCGTTTCACACAACAAGCTTCTTCACGGGCATGATTGTACAAATGGTCTCTCACAAGCCTTAATCATAACTCCCAGTTGGTAAGATCTGACTTTGTGTATATTCTATACACAAAGTCTTGTGCCAATGAGATGGTAGGAATGTATGCTTGGGTACACCAGTGGTGGTGGAGATTGCCCTCAAGTCACAGCTGACTTACGGTGACCCCAGTAGAAGTTGCATGGTAGGAGACTAACAGAGGTGGTTTGCCATTGCCTGCCTCAGCAACCCTGGTTGGAGGTCTCCCATCCAATTACTAACCAAGGCCAACCCTGCTTAGCTACTGAGATCTGATGAGATCAGGCTCACCTGGGCTATCCAGGGCAGGGCAGGTACTCCAGTAGAAGGTATTTACTCCTCAGTGATGTCAGCACACTGCCAAAGCTGATAGACTATGTAGTATGATGCCACCAAGCCTCTCACATCATTTACATATTTGATCTTGGAAGGAAGGAGAGTAAGCAGGGGGAGGCTACCGTGGGAAGGACCTGGCAAAGGAGAGAAAATAACACCAAAGACTATTAAATCTGGTCCAGATATTTTCTGAGAGATGTTTCCCTTGTATTAAAATAATTAGTTTTGACACAAAGGCTGAACAGAAAATATTCTCCACTGTCCTTGGAGAGCACTCAAATGATTTCTTCTGTGATTGAAACAAACGAGGCCTTCCCTGGTTCACAGGCCACACAGGCAGTTTTAAATCATCCCCCTTTTTCCCAGATCTGTATTTGAGACCTCTTTTGAGTTTCTCCTGCAGACGTCCCCTTGCGGTAGGGACCTGAGGATTGCTATGGCAGATTTCATTTTCTCACACTTTCACCAAGACGAATCAAGCACTTATTTCAAGAGATATCGTAGCTCTTTGGGGGAAAAGGTCTGGATGTGAAGATGCGAAATGTGCAGAACTGATAAGAGCCTCCTCAAAAAGAGAATTAAAAGGTCATAAGAAGAAACAGGGCAAAGCCGTTGTCACGAAGGAAGCTACGT
Source organism: Eublepharis macularius (assembly GCF_028583425.1). NCBI lineage: Eukaryota > Metazoa > Chordata > Lepidosauria > Squamata > Eublepharidae > Eublepharis > Eublepharis macularius. Next base: position 7,675,465 of record NC_072792.1, read on the forward strand.
GCCTTGTCCTTTACATTAGGAACCATCCTTGTATCTCCAGGTTTGGCCACCAAAGGCAGAGCGGGCCCTTCCTTTCAGGGGGGCACAGCCACAGGGCCCAAAGCGCAGAAGCGTGATCGGCCTGCAGGGCAGCCTGGTTTGCAATGCCACAAGTTTTGTGGACTTGATCTGTGAGGGGGGGGGACAACTTTTATGAAATACAGAAAGCAAATCCAAGGGATCGGAATTTCACATTTAAGTGGCATTTCAAGTTTACAAAGCACAATTAAAGTTGGCTATTGGGATATGTTTTCAAATGGCAATTCATTTGGGGCTGGGGTTTCAGTCCTTGTGTATTCTAAAGCTCTATAATATTTTCCAGTGCTTATGAAAGACTTTTTCTTTTCTCGGGATTTGAAACGTGCATTAGGATTTTTCTGTTGCCATTGTTCACTGCTGAAGGAGAAGGTTATTTGTTTTACTAAGATAAGGGTTTCTAAAACATCCCGCTTTTTTCAAAAAATGCAGTAAAACAGATGATGTTTTCTTCTCTTTTTCTAGTTATCTGTTATTTTCTAAGGAAACTGAAATGTCATCTTGCCTCTTGGATAAATTATATTTTTGTTTAAGGAGGAGGCCCAGAAATCTTTGAGATACAAAATAAAGGTCTGTTAAGCAGGTTCAGATAGGAACCTGGCAACGGAAAACATGCTGCAATCCTGCACTAAATCGTATGTGCCTTAAGGTTATTGGAAGACAAAAGCATTTTTGCTTGGTGATTCTGAAAATATTGTTAAATCTAATTTCACTTGTGTTTTTTATGTATAAGGAAATAATTCTAGGGTCAAGAACTTGTGCTTAGTGGAAGAACACACCTCTTTACATAAATAATTTCAGGTACAACCCTTGCTTTCTCCAGTTAAAAAGGATCTCAGTTTGCAGGAATTTCAAAAACTTCTGTCTGAGATCTGAGAGAGACAGCAGGGCTCCTGGAGTGCGAGTGCATTCACACACAAGCGCCCCTGCCCCTATCTTTAATTGCAGCTGTGCCACCTCGCAAAGTCTGTTTATCTTTCCTTTTAACTTTATATTAAGGATTTTATTTAATTATGGGGCATATATTGAATTTCAGTGAGAAAGGTGGGCCATAAATAAAGAATATTACAACTTCTAGTCTGATAGGTCTATAGACAGCCTGTGCTAATAGAACTGTTGCTAAGTCTGCTTGATACCTTGAGAAGAATCATGAATGTGGGTCTCATTTAATAATAGTGATAATGATAAACTGCACTTATATACTGCTCTTCTAGACAGATTAGTGCCTCATCCAGAGCGGTGAACAAGTTAGTGTTGTTATTATCCCCACAATGCAGCTGGGGAGCTGAAACTAAGAGGAGTGGCTTACCCAGGGCTACCTACTAAGCTCATAGCATTAGTGGGATTCGAACCAGCTGAGTGCTGATTTGCAGCCCAATCACTTAACCACTATGCTACAGCAGCATTGAAGGTGGTGAAACAAGGTGTACAGATTTGAAGGTCACTAATACACCTACACGCTAGAGCCATGTGTAGGCTGCAATCCTAAAAACATGTTCCTGGAAGTAAGCCCCACTGATGAAATGGGACTTCTGGGGAGACTTGCTTAGGACTGCTCTCGGTGTGTTGCACTGGATATGTCACACTGGCTTGTGCACTTCTGTTGGATCTAATGCGGTAGTGTGGTGCTGAATATTCTCCCATTTGCATTTACAGAGTTCAATATTTAGTTCAAGACGAGCAGCTGTGTTAGTCTGCCTGCAGCAGTAGAAAAGAGCAAGAAGAAGCGAGCTGTGGCTCACGAAAGCTCACACGCTACCACAAATTTTCTTATAGGTGCTACTGGACTCTTGCTCTTTTCTAGTTCTATTTAGAATATTTGCCCATTTAGATGAAGCTAGTACATTCAGCATTGGCTGTAGGCCTTATATAGTTCCCTGATTATACCAGATCTGATGCAGTGTCCTATTGAAATGTGATTGCTTGCAAATGAGCGAGTTCAGATAAATGCATAGTGGTGGAGTGATGTTGTTGCCCTGGCCTCCTATATGGTCATTTGTCTATGCTAGCTCTAAACTAACTGCATAGAGGTGTCCCATGATCCTTCAGTGGCTAAATCCAGATGAGAGATAGCTGGAGCCTGAATCATTAAATTAAACCAATCCATTAAAATGTAAGTTGAACAGTCCAAACATTTCAAAGAGTCATTCTAACTATACTTCGCATGGTATCTCAGAGAGAATGCAAACATGACAATCTTCCAGGGCAAGCTGATGAGAAGGCCACAAAATGTCCTTCATAGTACCTCAAAAGAGAGCCTGTTTATTTGTAGCAATCCTGTCCAAGAGAGGATGGAAATCTTAGCCCGCCTGCCTTATCCCCTCCACACCAGATACCAGTATTTCTACTACCCACAACATCTCAGGCCTTTGTGTTTGTGCTGTTCTCCTGGGCCTATGAAAAAAAGCACTTTCGGTCTCTTCTTTTTTAATGCTGTAAATGATGCTCTTCCTATAGGCCCCTGCAGAAAACCTCCCCTTCTCACAATAATTTTTTAACTAGACATGGGCATGGAATGGGAAAAAAACGAACCACGTGGTTTGTGGTTCTTTCATTTTCACGGAACATGAACCATGAATTAGCCAAACTTGAGCCAGTTCCAAACCAGTTCAAGGGAGCCCAGAACAGGCACCTTCACACTCACAGCCAAACTAAACAAGACCTTCCCAATGTCCAATACACACCAAATTTGCAGGTGACCTAGTCCTCACTGTCCTCTAAAGACCCCCAAGTTTCAGAGAGACTGAACCCCGGGAAAGCCTTGATCTATGGATCCATCCCTTTCCTGTCATTTTCTCTTCACAGTGGCAAAAACTAGAGTGTCTGCTGGAAGCTACTTTGAGGGGCTACAAACTGACCTTCCCAATGTCCAATACCCACCAAATTTGCAGGGAACATAGTCCTCACTGCCCTCTGAAGACCTCCCAAGTTTCAGAGAGATTGAACCCCAGGAAAGACATAATCTATGGGTCCCTCCTTTTCCTGTCATTTTCTCTTAACCATGGCAAAAACTGGAGTGTCTGCTGGAAGCTACTTTGAGAGGCTGGCCCTTTTCCTGGCTGGATGGGCCAGAGTGGGAGCTCTCTAGTTCGCAGGGATAGCTGCCAATCAAATGTGGAGACCTCAGATTGGGGGCAACCAAAAGATTGCCACCGTTGCCTGGGTGATGGATTGAATGGCGCAAAGTGTCTGACTTCCTGAATCAGCAACGGAACGGAACGGTAGGAAAAGTCATTTGTTCCATAAAAACGCGGACCCGCGGAAGGCGTTTCTTTGAAAACGAACCAGCCGTTCTGTTTGGAATTTTGTTCTGTGGTTCATTTTTTGCCCATCTCCATTTTTAACATTTATAATCCATATGTTTATCTACCTCTTACTATTTTCAGCATTAGTAATACTTAGCTTAGATTCCTTCAGGAGAAAGATGGGCTAGAAGTAGCACAAATTGATCTATATTCTTTTATTTGTTTATATTTATTTATGTAGCACCGTAACTACACACCACACATTTCATAGTTTTATAATTAAATACAGGTTCCCCGATCACAAAGAGCTTTCAACATAACCTTGTCAGAGGGAGGGGAGGACAAAACAAGCATGGCAAAGGATGCCCATGAGCCAGCCTAGTTACATGTGCTTCGGACCATAAATGAAGTGAATAAGCGAATAATTGTGGTTACATCTCTGAATACTGAGTGTCCATGGACTATCATTTGTTCATCTGTACCACAGCTCTGTAAAGTAACTCTGCATTTTGATTGCCTTCTGGAAAGAGTAGCTCACCTACGGCTTTCTAGTGAACTCATGATAGAGAGGAGATTGGGGTCAGAGACTTGGAGTTCACAGATCATACATCTGGCCAGTGAGCTATGGTATCTCGTTTCTTGTCAGGCTCTGGATTGGGAAGGAAATTTCTAGGGCTGTGCATCCAGAAATCCCTGAACATGCCAAAATAACAGAAAAGTGCTTTGGGGGGATTGCCCCAGGATTTCCTGAACGTTTAATACAATTATGGAATTGTTCAGGACTTCAGAAATGCATGTGGTATAATTTCGGGGTTGGGAGGAGGTCCAGATTTTTGGGGGGTGCTGCTGCTGGCTGCTTAATTGTATTTCTTTTCATCACATGATTTCCCAGGCAATGGGAGAGAGACTTTTGTTCCTTCCAATGAGATCCTTGGGGTCAAGACAGCACTTCTTGGCCAATGACAGCCTCACTCAAATAAAGGATCCTGAATTACTCCCACACCCCAAGTATACAAAGCAAGGCAATTTTACTTACTGTGCAGCTCCTCCTCCAGTCCTCTAACAAGGCCTGGCGCACAGACTGGCATGCGTCTCCTGGCAGCAATGGGTCCAGTGGCAGCCTTGGAGGACCCCTTGGCTTTCTCTCCCAGGGTTTCAGGGGAGCAGGCTGCCATTGCTGCCTGCTCCTTCTGAGCTTCCTTCTCCATTTTTCAGTAAATTGGCAACACCTGCCCAGAAGACTATATACAGCAAGCTTAAGCAGTGGGTGGGAGTAGAAGTGACTGATGAACGGGCATGAAGACATGGCACATAGCAATAAGATGGTTGTTTTAATAATGGAGAAAGGAGAGTTGACAAGACAAGTCTATTGGTTTGCAACACACACACACATGCCCCCCCCCCGATCTTTCTGAAGACTACTTAAGTAGGGCAATTTTCACTATGTCTAACTTTTTAAAAAGTCAACATTTTGAAGTGTAATGTCAGAGTATGAAACAGAAAGGTGGCAAAACTGGCATGTTTTGTCACTAAGGTTTTTTTTAAAATGATAGAGACAAGCATGCAAGGGGTACAGTCTCTAGGAGTCTGTAAAACTGGACTGCTTTGTCCAATTTCCATCAAATTTAGTGTAGAGGGAAGACTTATAACAGTGCAAATTTGGTGCCACTACCTTAAAACAGCCACCCCAGAAACTCTAATTGAACCCACAATAAGGAATAATGTTTCCTAAATTCTGGAAGAAAAAAGGAAGGGGGGGGGGAGAACAGAAGAGAAACACAGAATAATAACAGGCCATCTGGGAAAATAAAAAAAAAAATTCTCTTCATTCCCAGATCTGAAATTAAAACAGATTTTTTTTCCCCAGTGCACAAACCTAGAAATTTCTCTCTGGGAATATATTGTGGAATTCTGTCACAGACATCTGGCTTGGGGATTTTTTCATACATACTCCCCAAACTACCACTAATTTAAAAAAAGAGAGTAAGACACTCCTAGTGTGTTTCCTGGTGCTAAGTAATTTTCTGCTGTATAATAAGCTTTTAGATTTCTTTTTGTTGAGTGTGAATCACATCTGATGAAGGGAGCTCCGACTCTCCAAAGCTCATCCCTTGGAAATTTGGTTGGTCTTTAAGGCCCATTTGGACCAGGATCTTGCTTTTCTACTGCAGACTAACATGGCCACCCACCTGAAAGTATCAGACAAGTGTTCTCACCTGGTCAATATATAAAGTACTCAGTGAATCTGGCTATATTATGACTAAGGCCTTCAAAAGCACAACAACGCTCTAACATACAGTACTTCTGGAATCTGACTCTTGTAGCAAGATTTTATTCCAGTATAAACTTTTTTAGACTATGACCCACTTGATTAGATATATCCCAGAAGAAGTTAAAACAAAACGTCCTAAAGAGATGTTTAAATGTACACGGTGTTTCTTTTCTAAATGTGCAGAAAAGAATTTGGCACAAGGCCAGACTATGACTCTATATGCGGGACAGTAAAGTGTGTCAAACAGACAAATGTTGACAAACATATTTGTCACCTGGGAACTGTGATTGTCTGCAGCATTCTGTGGAATGTAATGGATGAAAATGTCCTTCTTTACAATCATGCCAGATGTTTGGATATTTTGTGACACTTATATGAGTTGATCAACATTAGCGCCTCTCTACACAAGGCATCTGACATGTGAAGAACGTGTCAATGAGATGCAATGTTAGCCGGAAAGGGTAACTTAAAAAGACAGAGCCAGTGGCAGGGCAAAGGCTTTGCTATACCCTGGGGCTATGTGAGGGGGCCGTGAAATGCCAGAAGGGAAACTTCAGCCCATTATAATCTCTCCAGGTCCAAGCCCAGCTCTGGAAGGCAGCTCCAGCCCATTTCCATTCCTCACTGCCCTCTGGTTGCCATCCTACACAGTTTTAGACAAGAGAGGTGACATTGACAGAGCCTTTGGGGAGGTGAAGGTGAAATTAACAAACCGCCTGAGGAGCGATCTGTGCTAGCTCTGTCTTTTTAAACTATGTTTCCCAGCTAACATTGTATCTCCCTACACTTGACAAACACATCTGAGGCATCTTGTGTAGAGAGTCTCAACATTTGATATCCACTCTGTGACCATGTGATTACACCAGGCAGGAGGCTATTCATAATGGAGTCAGTGGCATTGGGATAATTGGATTGCTTAAACAGTGGATTCATGTTCTGTTGAGCTTGCAGAATACATTTGTGTTAGAGGGCAAACTTAACAAGTTGGATCAAGCAAATCTTCTTCCACTCATAGTGGGGTCTCCCTCTGGTGCCTGCTTTGCACCCACAGAATTACAGAATCACAGAACTGGAAGGAGCCATACAGATCTTCTAGTCCAACCCACTGCCCAATGCAGGATGAGCCTAAAGCATCCCCGGCCATTTCCACATGGCTTACCGCTGCTCGTAACAACCTGGAAGACTGCGCAAAAAACACGGAAGATCGCGTTTTCTCGTGAGAGATTTGTGCAACGTCATGTGACATCGCGCAAATCTTGTGCGAGAAAACACGATCTTCTGTGTTTTTTGCGCAATCTTCCGGGTTGTTACAAGCAGTGGTAAGCCATGTGGAAACAGCCCCTGACAAATATTCATCCAGCCTCTTCTTGAAAACTGCCAGTGAAGGGGAGCTCACCACCTCCCAAGGCAGCTGATTCCACCTTGGAACTACTCTGAACGTGAAAAAGTTTTTCCTAATATCCAGCCGGTACCTTTCTGCATATAATTTAAGCCCATTGCTTCGGGTCCTACCGTCTGCTGCCAACTGGAACAGCTCCTTGCCCTCCTCCAAATGACAGCCTTTCAAATACTTAAAGAGAGCAATCATGTCCCCCCTCAATCTCCTTTTCTCCAAACTAAACATTCCCAAGGCCCTCAGCCTTTCCTCGTAGGGCTCAGTCTCCAGACCCCTGATCATCCTCGTCGCTCTCCTCTGCACCCTCTCGATTTTGTCCACATCCTATTTGAAGTGAGGCCTCCAGCACTGCACATGGTACTCCAGGGCCGTTTTCACACACGTTAAATAATCCACTTTCAATACACTTTAGTGCACATTTGTAACTGATTTTCCATGTGTGGAACAAAAAATCCACTTCTAAAGGATAACTAAAGTGCATTGAAAGTGCATTATTCAATGTGTGTGGAAACGGCCCAGGTGTGGCCTGACCGAGGCAGTATAGAGAGGGACTATGACCTCCTGCAATTTTGATGCAATGGCCCTTTTGATACAACCCAAGACTGAGTTTGCCTTTTTTGCCACCGCATCACACTGACTGCTCATATTAAGGAATTATTAAGGCAGTTAAGGAAGGCAACAGAAAAGGACTCACCACTCGAGCAGCTCCCTTTCCTGCTACTTCTCAGAGCCCAGATGGCTGTGATGTGGCTCTTCATGACAGCAGAGGGCTGAAAGATCATGGAACAGAGATCTGTAGAACCCAAACCAGTCAGTGTGTTAGGAAGATAAATAAACTTCAGACACATGAATCCTCCAGATGGTTGATTGTCACAAAAATGAATGTGCAAGATGTGAAATTACAGCGCAGCTTCACGGAAGAAAGTTTCCTTGCAACATTAAGCGAATATCTCCGTCTTTCTACATTTCAAGAATACTTTAGTTTTTTCCTTTCTTCCCTTGGAACTGTGTGTTCCACTCTTCTGATGGTGCATTTCTACCGTGCCCTTCTTGCTGCACGTGGAATTGCAGCAGCTCCCAAATCTCTAGAGTGGAAAAGCTGCCAGACGAGCTAAGTGCTGATCTTGTCGCCGCCCCCCAAGAACTCAAGTGTCACTTAAGGCTTGCAGGGTTTTGGCTGGAGAGCACCTTGATGGGGAGTAGAAGCCAAGGATACAGCCTGGAAGCATTCTGGATGTTCATGCCGCTTTGTATACCAACCAGCTGTCACAGGTAGCTCTCAAGGTTATCAGCAGAGCTGAGCCGAGACTGTACATTTGCCCCAGACGAATGGATGCCATTGCAGCTGTTTACGCAGTGATGTGTTGTGGCCAGCAGGGTGTCAGGCTTTGCAAATTATGTCCCATATTTCCTCTGTTCATCAGAAGCATATGCATATAATTAAGATGAAGAATGTGTATGCATGTTAGCATTAAATCTTTTCATGGGCCAAAAAAAAAAAAATGAGGACACTCCTCCGATATCAATTTTCTCATTATTAATGAGGAAGTTCTTGACTAACAATAGATCTAGATCTTATCTGACAGATGCTTTCTGACAAGGGTAAAAGTCTACAGACGGGAAGATTTCTGTTTTCCATTCAGGCTTCTCCCTCCCCCTTTGTTATGGGATGAGGGAAATAAAATACTGAGGTTTAAAAGGGAAAAAAAATACGTATGCCAAACTCCTCTTATCAATGACATTGCAGTCTGAGATACCTTCTTGGAGTCTTCTCAGAGAACAAATCGCTTAAATGAAAGCAATTCATTTTAATTCTAGATTGATTTACCTTCTTTGATCTGACCTACAACTTTGAGGATAACAATAGCTTTACTCTTCAAGTGGTCAAAATTGTACCAGTGGGGAATTATTTAGGTCAGCACACAAGGTAGGGAGGGATCACACTTAGCACCTGCAAAACATGTCACACGAGGCTGCACTGATGGGGGCGGGGGCGGGGGCGGGGGGGCAAAACGGACATGGATTTTGTTTTTCAGTCCCATTCAATTTGGTGTCATTGTTTCCCCTGCAAGCTGACGCTTCAGCCCCTTTCCCCCTACCTGGCTGCTGCATAGTCCTCTTCTGTGGAACGGATGATCCACAGTTGATCATGCAGAGTATGAGAGGACATCAAACTGCTACAAAGGCAACCCAATTGGACTAAGGAGCTGGAAACACTCAAAGGCAGCCTCCAAAATGATTGTTTTCAATTACCTTCTCTCCTAGATTAAAGGTCTTCTCAAAGCACTTGCTTTGCAGAACATTGTGTATTCTGCTAGCTGAGGCACTTTCCTTCAGCACTGGAGGAAAGTGCCTCTGGTAGCAAAACAATATGCAGGATTCAAACTATTGGCCATAACAACAACAACATTCGATTTATATACCGCCCTTCAGGACAACTTAATGCCCGCTCAGAGCGGTTTACAAAGTATGCCATTATTATCCCCACAACAAAACACCCTGTGAGGTGGGTGGGGCTGAGAGAGCTCCAGAGAGCCGTGACTAGCCCAAGGTCACCCAGCTGGCTTCAAGCGGAGGAGCGGGGAATCGAACCCGGTTCTCCAGATTAGAGTCCCGCGCTCTTAACCACCACACCAAACTGGCTCTCTAAATGAGGGCAATCCTCCCTACATTCGTTATATTATTGATCATACCCTGTTGGGGTACAGAATGTCACAATATAGTCAAGCAGATTTGGGTGCATGATGACACAGAACTACCACCCCACCCCACCAACTTGAGCTTTCATAATGATGAACAACTTCCTTGAAAAAGTCAAGGAAGCACTATTGGCTTTTAGAAAACTGTGTAAGGCAGAACTGTTTAGGAATGCATTTGAAGGCAGATTAACACAAACTGGTAATTTACGGTGCTCTGCAAAGCCAAGTGCTTTAAGAGGGCGTTTAATCTTGGAGAAGGCAATTGAAAACAATCATTTGGGACGGTTGGCTTTGTGCGTTTCCAAGGCTAATTCAGCCAGAGATGATGGTTATGGTTTTATTTTACCTGATTTTATCTACTTGTTGCAAAGTTACTTGTTGTAAGATGCTTTGTGCTGAGCTTGGGGAGAAAAACTGGATCAAAATATTTTAAATGAACAAATGGGACTGCTAAGCTAGTGTAGAAGTTTGATTTGATGACAGTGATTTTATCATCAAAGAATCTAGTAAATGCATCACAGTAGGCTGACTACTGGAGAGTCTAAAATCAATGCCCCTCTAGGGCTAGATCTCACATACCCTTTTTCAGGGCTTTTTTTCAGCTGGAACATGGTGGAATGGAGTTCTGGAACCTCTTGAAAATGGTCACATGGCTGGTGGCCCCGCCCCCTGATCTCCAGACAGAGGGGAGTTTAAAGTGCCCTCCATGCCACTCGGCGTGGAGGGCACTCTAAACTCCCCTCTGTCTGGAGATCAGGGGGGCGGGGCCACCAGCCATGTGACCGTTTTCTCCGAGGGCAACCTACTGAGTTCCACCACCTCTTTTCCCAGAACAAAAGCCCTGCCCTTTCTCAAAGCTTCACTAGCTCAGGTTACATTGGTGGAAAGGTAGCAGAGAATAATACTTTCCTTGCCTCAATAAAGACCTTCTCATAAGCTGCAAATATTACAGTGAACTTGGCTTTGTGAAGCACAAGTTTTCTGCCAATGACGTTTTGCTGAGGCCACCTACCAGCCCTTTTCAAATATGGCAAATCAACAGGGAACTGATGTCAATGAATCGAGCCGTGACAACATGGAGGAATGATCTTGTCTATTATCCCAGTCAAATCACACTTCCATTTGGTCACTAGGGTATTAACGGATTCATGGCTGATATCTCCAAAATCCACAAGAGCATTCTGGACATCAGTAAAATCCATTATTCATTTTGTGTTTTATATATCTCATTTATACCCCACTTTCCTCTCTAATGGGAACCCAAAGTGGCTTACATCAGTCTCCTCTCCTCTATTTTATCCTTACCACAACCCTGTGAGGTAGGTTAGGCTGAAAGTGTGTGACTGGCCAGAGGTCACCTTCCATGGCAGAGCAGGGATTTTAACTTGAATTTCCCAAACTCTCATTCACGACACAACACCTAGTCCAACCACTACATCACAGTGACTCACACTTAAGTGTCTGGAGATGGCTCACAACCACCCTTGTGGAGGGGAAGGTGGAGATCTGAACATGCATTCTCCTGAACTGGGTCAAAAGAGACCTGCTTTGTGAAGATCTGTCTGTCAAGATATAGAGAGATATAGTATATAGATCGTTATGTGTATTTAGTTCTACTAGAAAACTTAAATCTGTATTATTTTCACTTGATCTCAGTCTGTTCTTTAAAACCGTGGTAAGTAGTACCTCTGCTAAGCCATTTTCCCCTCCTGTGTTCATCTTCTGCAATGTATGTGCATAACAAAGAAGTGTACGAATAATTTGGTGTGCCCAAGGGGTCTTTAGAGAGTATCGCTTTGCATTCAGTGCCACTGTGACCACAAGAGAACAACTGAAACAATATGGCCCCTTCCCGGCATGCAGCTACACTGCTAAGGCTGGGAGGCATTAGATGCCGCCCGGGAAGGAGGGAGGCAGCACCACCCCTTCCTCTCAATCCAGGGTTTGGCTGGGAGGACAGAGACAAGGGCCTTGGGAGGCTGCTCCGCCCTGCCCAGCCGCAGTGGGGAAGAGGCGCTCGGCCTGAGCAGGGCCCATCTCAAGCTCTCTCAGCCCAGCTCCTCTGAGGCTGTTTTACCAAAGGCCCTCCTGGTGATGCAGGGAGAGCTGCCCTGGAGAAGCTGTGCTATCCCCCCGCTTGCTGCCTTCAGACTCCAGGAGGAGAGCCAGGGCCCAGCGCCAGGCTCAGGGGTCGGGCAGAGGCTTTTTCTTACTGACATTGGGGGCCTGTTGCCTATCAGTCAGGAGGGCTGAAGCAGGGTGAGGCCCAGCCCTTGCAGGCCTCTGGCCTACCTAGGCTCCTCTCTCCTACCCCCCCCCCCGTTTTACTTTCTTGGGAGAGAGGACTTTCTGCATCAGCAGTAGGCCCGGCTGTAGGCCACAGGGGTGAATTGCAGCCATCTGAGGGATGGATTAATTCGTACTTAATTGCTACTGGCCTAGCAGGGTGGGTGCTGGTACCCCACCCCCCCACCCCGTCTAGGCTTTCCCCTCCCCTGCCGTTATACTTACTTGGGAGGGAGGATTGCCAGCGGCAATAGCTCAGCCTAAGGCCTTCAGGCAGCAGGGGCCATTTTGTGGGAGGGCTTGGCAGTTTATTCAGTTGGGTGCAGCCATTTTGAGAGTGGCACTCAGTGGCCTGCTTAGCCTCCTGGCAGTGGCAGCCATGTTGTGAAGGCATCTACAATATGCAGAACTCTGGGAGGTGGCCATTTTGAGTGTGGGCTTTGTGTGGCCTGATTTACCTCCTGCTTACTGGCAGTAGCAGCCATTTTAGTGGGGCTTTTGCAGCTTATCCTGTGCTAGGGTGGCCATTTTGAGAGTGGCATCCAGTCGTCTGCTTACTTCTGGACAATGGTGGCCATGTTGTGAAGGCATCTATAATATGTATAGCACCAGGGTGGCCATTTTGAGTGTGGGCTTTGTGTGGTCTGGTTTGCCTCCTGCTTACTGGCAGTAGCAGCCATTTTAGTGGGAGCTTTTGCAGCTTATCCTGTGCTAGGGTGGCCATTTTGAGAATGACACCCAGTGGTCCACTTAGCTTCCTGGCAATGGTGGCCATGTTGTGAAGGCATCTATAATATGCAAAGCACCAGGGGTGGCCATTTTGTGTGTGGGCTTTGTGTTGCCTGATTTGCCTGCTGCTTACTGGCAGTAGCAGCCATTTTAGTGGGGCTTTTGCAGCTTATCCTGTGCTGGCAGTGACCATTTTGAGTGTGTCTCACGGCGGCCTGCTTTGCCTCCTTGCACTGGTGGCCATTTAATAGAGGCCTCTACTGGCTACACAGTGTTTAGGCTGCCATTTTGGGGATGCTGGTTCCTATTGGGCTTTGAAGCTCTAAAAGAAGTTATTTTACAGTACATTACATCACATTACTGTACGTTTCCATCCTGCCACCCCAAAAGGGTAGTGGCCCTGCTAAGGGCAAGCAGCCAGAAAATAGGCCTCCTGCAAAGGGGCCCTGCAGACTCTTCCTTTGAGGAGGGTGAAGTGGCCAAGGGGAGGAGGGAAATCCTGGGCTCTCAGCGTCTCTCAGTCAGGAGGGCTGAAGCAGGGTGAGGCCCAGCCCCGGCAGGCCTCCTGCCTATCTAGGCCTCCCTCCCTGTTTTCTCTCTATTTGGCGAGTGAAATTACAGCAGCAGCAGCAGTGAAGGCCCGGCTGAGGATTTGGGGGTGGGGGGGGGGCTTGCAGTCATCTGCAGAGTGGTTTGCTGCACACTTTATTTCGACTGGTGTAGCAAGGAGCTACAGTCCCAGGACGAAGCTGAAGTTGGTTGCCAGTTCCTTATTGGCAGTTCCCAGTTCCTTATTTGCAAAGCCAAAGAAAAATATTGTGGAGAAATTGAAAAGCTCTGAACCCCGAAATGAAGTTTGCAGGGGCATATGTTATACACCCCCAGATTCAGCAGACTCAGGCCTCTAAGGGGACCTACACTGGGTCATCCTACAAAACCCAGATCTTGAGTAAACAGCTTCAAAATAGGGTGCCCCCAGAACAGTGCAATAAGAAGAAAGGGGCTGCAGCTGCAGCGGGAAAAAAACCTTTGGATCACACAAAATCACACAGCCCTGAACTCCAGAGACTGCCCCCTACAAGAGGACATGTGCTGGTACTGATCCAGTCTCTGCTTCCGGAGCTGAGGCCTCCTATTTCACCTTTCTCCCAGAACCTTGTATTAGACATTGCTGTCAATAAGGAACTGGGAAACATAAGAGGCCTCTGCACCCCCAAATAATCTTTGGATCACCCCAAATCACACAGCCCTAAACTCCAGAGACTGTCCCCTACAAGAGAGCATGTGCTGGTGCTGATCCAGTCTCTGGTTCTGGACCTAAGGCCTCCTATGTGGCCTACTTGGAAAAACCTTGTATTAGACATTGCCGTGAATAAGGAAGTGGGGAAGTATAAGTTTCTCTCTCAAAGCAGCCCTGGTCTTGGGTCTGCTCAGATTTGGTGCCTGGACTAGAGTGTTAATTTTATCTCCTTTCCTATTATTCCCAGTCAGATACACTGTAAAATCAGCACATGTCCTCTTGTAGGGGACAGTCTCTGGAGTCCAGGTCTGTGTGATTTGGGGTGATCCAAAGATTATTTGGGGGTTCAGAGGGCTTATCTTTTCCCCACTTCTGTATTCACAGCAATGTCTAATAACAAGGTTCTTGGAGCCAGGCCACATTCGAGGCCTTCGGTCCAGAACAAGAGACTGGATCAGAACCAGCACATGTCCTCTTGTAGGGGACAGTCTCTGGAGTTCAGGGCTGTGTGATTTGGGGTGATCCAAAGATTGTTTTGTGGTGCAGCGGGCTTATACTTTCGCCACTTCCTTATTCAAAGCAATGCCTAATACAAAGTTCTTAGAGGTAGGCCACATTCGAGGCCTTATGTCCAGAACCAGAAACTGGATCAGCACCAGCACATGCCCTCTTGTATGGGACAGTCTCTGGAGTTCAGGTCTGTGCGATTTGGGGTGATCCAAAGATTGTTTTGGCTTTCAGAGGGCTTATACTTCCCCACTTCCTTATTCACAGCAATGTCTAATACAAGGTTTTTCCAGGCAGGCCACATAGGAGGCCTTAGGTCCAGAACCAGAGACTGGATCAGCACCAGCACATGCCCTCTTGTATGGGACAGTCTCTGGAGTTCAGGTCTGTGCGATTTGGGGTGATCCAAAGATTGTTTTGGCGTTCAGAGGGCTTATACTTCCCCACTTCCTTATTCACAGCAATGTCTAATACAAGGTTTTTCCAGGCAGGCCACATAGGAGGCCTTAGGTCCAGAACCAGAGACTGGATCAGCACCAGCACATGCCCTCTTGTATGGGACAGTCTCTGGAGTTCAGGTCTGTGTGATTTGGGGTGATCCAAAGCCCCCCCCCCCCGCTGCATCTGCAGCCCCTTTCTTCTTACTGAATTGTTCTGGGGGCACCCTATTTTGAAGCTGTTTACTCAAGATCTGGGTTTTGTAGGATGACCCAGTATAGGTCCACTTAAAGGGCTGAGTCTTCTGAATCTGGAGGTGTATAATATATGCCCCTGCGATCTTCATTTTGGAGTTCAGAGCTTTTCAATTTCTCCACAATATTTTTCTTTGGCTTTGCGAATAAGGAACTAGGAACTGCGAATAAGGAACTGGGAACTGGGAACCAACTTCAGCTCCGTAGTCCCAGGGTGGTGACAGGTCAAACCCCTCCTCCTTTTTCCCTGCTCAATTTTGCAGGCCTTGGTGGCCTAAAGAGCTGTTTTTGTTTTTTAGGTTTTGTCACTCAGGCCACCTAATGACATGCTCTGTTATTGCATCTGCTGAAGTCTGCAATGCTGTCACGTAGGGCACTGAAGTCTAAGATGTGATCTACCAGATTAGCACACTTGATGGCCGGTAGCAGATCTGGCCTGGGCTGCTGTAATCCAGTCCGGTTGAGGTGACAGTGGGTGATTGACGAGGTAGGTAAGTCCACTGGCCCCTAATGCTTGGCTGTGGGAGCTTGGGGGGGGAGGGTCAGGCAACAGTCTCCTGACTCCCATGTTCAGACTCCTGAGTTGTATCTCTTGGGTCTTGCCTTCGAGTTTCTCAGTTTAGCTATTGGGTTGTTACTTGACTCAGTCCTAAAGGGAGCAGCATGTTTGGGGGTTAACTTTCCTCTTCAGGAAGTGGAGGAGAAGGATGAGGTGGACCTGAGGAGGGAGACAAGTAAATGAGACTTAAGAAGGTTTACTGCACCTGGGCCAGTTGGCTGCTGGCCAGCCTTTATGGGAGCTCCAGCGGCTGGCGGGGCACCGAGCCTTGTCTCCAGGGTGTTGGCACCTAGAAGAGGAGTTTCCTTGGAGTTTCCGCTGCCTTGGGGCCCAATGGCTTCTGGGTTTAGTTCAGGGGACTGGTAGGCTGAGAAGAAGTGGCCCATTTACCAGTCAGTATGGGAGTCTAACTGTAAATCATATATGATTGGAATTTTCCAGTCCTCGTGGCAGTTGGATTGTGGGGGAGGGAACTAGATAACCCCTCAACCCACTTCATGTGGACAGTTAGGCAGTGATGCCCATAACTAACTCTCTTTCATCCAAGTGGCATAGGATTTTGAGATGGGTCCTGGTGGTTTCTGGAGACTGGTCCTGGCGTTTAGGTTTTAAGGCAGTGCCCAGTATTGCCTGCAGATGGAATGGGGCAGCCTGTCCCTTGGATTTCCTCTGAGAGCAGAACCACAAGTGACAAAAGGCACAGATTGGACACTTGTCTGCTTCCCTCAAGTTTTGATGGGAAATGTAGGCAGCTTGGCGGAATGTTGGACAAATGACAGTTGAAAAGTCCATTGGACAGCAGTCAGAGAGCGAAGCTGCGAGACCAGGATGCCTACATTTCCCATCACAACTTGAGGGAAGCAGACAAGTGTCCAATCTGTGCCTTTTGTCACTTGTGGTTCTGCTCTGAGCTATGCCTCCAGAAAGGGATATTGTTGCTTGGCAACGGGGTGGATCACCCCCAGCATCTGGTGAACCTATGACCAAGTGGCCAGCAGTCTCTAGGCTGGGGTACCAACTGGTCTGTAGGAGTTCTGCCTGAGCTGATAGATCTTTCCCACAGTTTTGGTGAGCCAGTTTGGTGTGAGAGCTAGTTTGGTGTAGTGGTTAAGAGCGTATGACTCTAATCTGGAGAACCGGGTTTGATTCCCCACTCCACTTGAAGCCAACTGGGTGATCTTGGGTCAGTCACAGCTTTTGGGAGTTCTTTCAGCCCCACCCACCTCACAGGGTGTTTGTTGTGGGGATAATAATGGCATGCTTTGTAAACCACTCTGAGTGGGTATTAAGTCATCCTGAAGGGTGGTATATAAATTCATTATTATTATTATTATTTTAAAAGGTAAGGGTGGTCCCCTGTGCAAGCACCGAGTCATTGCTGACCCATGGGGGGACATCGCGTTGTGACGTTTTCTTGGAAAACTTTGTGCGGGGTGGTTTGCCATTGCCTTCCCAGGACGTCTGCGCTTTGACCCCAGGGGGCAGAGTGCTCATTTTGCCGACCTCGGAGGGATGGAGGGCTGAGTCAGCCTTGGGCCTGCTGCCTGAACCAGGCTTCCACTGGGATCGAACTTATTATTTTGGGTGAGTGGAAAGTTAAGGTGCTTGCCTCACATCCAGTGGCTGCCATCACACAGCTTAGGCACCTTTTGGCTTGCCAGTAAACCTCCAAGTTTGAAGTAAGCCCGTGCAGTTTTTGGGGTCGCATGACATTAATGTTGGGCAAGGGAGTTAGATCCTGAGCATTAGTGCAGTGATGACCCAAGCCCTTAAGGAAGGGTCTGGTTGGCTCCGCATTAGCCACGGAGGAAGTGATGGCCGAGCTGCTATTTCTGGATGCTGGGATGTTGTGTCCTTTGCCTCACTCCTGGTCATTCACCTGGGAGTAATAAGCTGCGTTACCCAAAGGCACAGCCCTTCTGTTACAGGCTCCACAGATGTGCATGCATAGGCAAGGTGGCCCAGTGCGCTCAAGGGGAGGAGCAGTCCTCCACCTCATATCACTTGGGCTGTAATGACCATGGCTGCGGGGCATGGCCATTCCGGTATAGGCTCACGCAGATTTGCACACATAAGCATGGTGGCCTCATGAGCTGTCGGGGAGGAGCAGCCTCCGTTTCATGTTCAGGTCATTCACTTGGGTGGTATGACCTTGTCTCACAGGGCATGGCCCTTTCTTCACAGGTTCACACAGGCTTGCAGCACCCAGGCAAGTAGTGGCCTGATAGTTTGAGGGGAGGTGCGGTCCTCTGCCTCACATCCTGGTTATTCGCCATATGGTGTTGACTGTCTTTCACAGGGCATGGCCCTTTCCTTAGAGGCTCACACAGGCTTGCAGTGCTCAGGCAAGTAGCGGTCTGTTGGTTTGAGGGGAGGTATGGACCTCCACCTCCCATTGGTCATTCACCGCATGGTAATGACCTTGGTTTGTTGGGCATGATCTTGGCTGCAGGGCATGGCCCTTTTGTTACAGGCTCACACAGACTTGCAGCACCCAGGCAAGTAGTGGCTTGATGGTTTGAGGGTAGGTGCAGTCCTCCGCCTCATGTTCTGGTCATTCACCATGTGGTAATGACCTTGGTTTGCTGGGCATGACCTTGGCTGCAGGGCATGACCCTTTTGTTACAGGCTCACACAGACTTGCAATGCATAGGCAAGTAGTGGCCTGGTGTGTTGATGATTGGTCCATAATGCTTCCGTGTCAGCGTGGCGGGAAGCTTGGGACTCGTTAGCCCTTAAGAGGGCTCGATGGAAGGCTAATGGAGCCATAGAGAAAGCTTTCGGGGATGGTATGGGCCTTTATTTGCCACACCTCCACATACTAGGCTGAATTTGCCAACCTCTACCGAGGTAATGGGGGTTCACTTGGCCACTAAGGGCAAAGACATCTTCCTCAGCAGGCAATGAAAATTTTTATGGAGGATTTGTGGCAAGGGCTCCGGTTAACCTTAGGCTACCAGTGGGGTCGCTAGAGCCTAAGAAGAGGATTGGCCCTGGCATTAGCAGATTTGAGTTTGAGATAGGGTGCGGGCCGGTGAGCAACCTTGGCGCTTCCCTATTGGTGGGAAGAGGGGCCTGCCTGAAGGGCTGGTACTGCTTTGACGGCTGCCAGCTGCAGGGGCAGACTGCCTTCGGGAACCCCCGCGTGCAAGTCCTTCCCTCACTGCTGTACGGCTGAGGTGTCCCAAGAGCTGGAAAGGGGGTGACCAAATTGCCTGGCCGGCTGGGTCCGCACCATCCATGGATGGGTCACACCCGGAGCTTCGGGGCTTGGCCTGACAGATCAAGGCGGCAGTCCAGGGTGGACCCCGTGGCTTGACCTGTACCTCTTTAGGCCCTTGCCTCTGTTCTGGCTTGTTCTAGTTGTATGATGTTAGTAAAGTGGCCCTTAGATCCAAACTTGGTGTCTGTCTTGTCATGGCCCAGCCTGGGCTCAGTGAGAGCGAGGACTCCTCCTCAGGAGGAGAGGGGCTTCGTGTAGCCAGCCAGGACTCCTCAGGAGAAGAGGAGCTCCATGTAGCCAGCCCTGACTCAGCAGAGGCTGGTAATCAGGAGCCACAGCTGTTGGCTAATCGGAGCCTACAGCCAGCAGCTGAAGCAGAGCCATCAGTACTCTCCAGCCCCAGCACCACAGGGGAAGTGCAGCCAGGGACTTCCACAGGGGAAGCTCAGTCAGGGACTGCCAGCACCACAGGGGAAGCCCAGCCAGAGGCTTCCACCCCCCCAGATTCACCCACACCCAGAGAACGCCGCAGACAGCGCCAGAGACTGGAGCTGCAGGAGAGACGGCGCAGTGCTCGTCTCCTGAGCCAACGCCAGCTGCTGGAGAGTGATGATGAGTAGCTTCAGGATGGAGCCCCAGTAGCTGGCTGAAAACCATGCCTGGCTATAAAAGCCAGTCAGGAGCAACAGCCAGGTGTGGAAGCAATGTCTCTACTGCCTGCAACCACTCTGTGCTCCGTGAACCTTGCCCGTGCCTACTGTTGGACCTGACACTACCGGTAACTGACCTTGGACTGTGCCTGACCTTGCTCTTGGACTCTGGACTCAACTCTGGCATTAGCTTGTGCTCTGACCACTGCTTTGACTTGGCTTTTGGCTCCTGAAACTCCCTCTGGACTTGGTATCAAGGTTTGGACCTGCACCACCCTGCTTGGGCTGGCCCAGCCCGTGACATGTCTCTTCATTTCTACTAGGGTGGCAATATATATTGGTCACTGATGACCCACAGTAAAAAAACAAAGTGATATATTCTCAGTAAAAAGGAATTTAAAAGTTTAGGGGCATGAGCAGTGATTAAAATTGTGTAAAGGGAAGATTAAGAGATTCAAATCCCCTTGGGATGCTTGAAAGCTAATCACGCTAGATAGAATGTATAAGAAAGGTACTATGAAGTCTAAAATGATACAGGATAGAGGATAAAGAAAGGGATACAAGGACAAGTCTTCTTACAGATTAAAAAATTGGTTAAATGGCAGGAAGCAGAGAGCAGGAATAAATCTCAAGGTCTCACGATGGAGGGGAGTGAGTAGTGGGGTCTCACAAGGATTAATATTTGGACCAGTGTTATTTAATTTGTTCATAAATTAGGAGTGAGCGATGTAATGGCCAAGTCTGCAGATGATACAAAATTATACAGGATGGTGAAAACCAAGGCAGATTGTGAAGAGCTCCAGAGTAGAGATGGGCACAAATCGAATTACGACCCAAAAAAACTCACAAACTGGGCCGGTTTGTGGTTTGTGAACCAGTGGTTCGTGGAAGCTCGTTTCCATGAACTTCCACGAACTGGTCTACTAGTTCGTTTGGGTCGTACTAAAGGGGCAGTTTAAATGGCCATTTCCCCAGGGGGGATCCCCCCCTCGCTGCCTGCCAGCAGATATTTAAAGGAACCTGCTGCTTGCAAGCAGGGCCCTTTAAACATCCCAAGCCCCAGCCCCACACTTCTTGCCCAGCTGCCCTGCAGGCCTGCGGTGTCCTTGCCCTCCTCCCGTGAGGAGTGGGAAGGCCATTTTTGGCCTCTTCTCCCACTGCGTGGGCCCACAGAGCCAAAAATGGCCTTCTCACCCCTCAAATGGCCACCGCTGCAGCCATTTGAGGGGCAGAGAGGCCCTTTTCAGCCTCCTCTAGCACCCTGCAGGCCTGCGCAGCAGCGGAGGAAGCCAAAGACAACCCCGCCCCTCAAATGACTGCCGCGGCAGCCATTTGAAGGGTAGGAAGGCCCTTTTCAGCCTCCACCACCCGGCAGGCCTGCACAGTGGCAAAGATGGCTGAAAACAGCCCCCTGCCCCTCAAATGGCTGCAGCGGCAGCCATTTGAGGGGCGGGAAGGCCATTTTTGGCCTCTGCTGCCCTTTGGTCCGTGCAGTGGCCAAAGAGGCCAAAAATGGCCTTCCCACCCCTTATGGGAGGAGTTGGAGGATGCCACGGGCCCACACGGCAGCTGGGCAAGGTAAGTGTGGGGTTGGGGCTGGGGCTGAGGGCTGGAGGTGAGGGCTGGGGTTTGGGCCATTTAAAGGGCCTGCTGCTTGCAAGCGGCAGGAAAGGGCCCTTTAAATGATTAAATGCTCCTTTCCCTGCTGCTAAGCAGCCGGAAAGGGGCATTTAAACCCCATGAACCACGAACTGGTTCGGGAACTTTCCCCAGTTCATGGGAGTTCGTGGTTCGTGGAAAGTCACGAACCGCATGGTTTGGGTTTTTTGAGGTCCGTGCCCATCTCTACACCAGAGGGCTCACTCTTGAGTGAAAGGGCAACAGCATGGCGATGTAGTTCAAAGTAGGTAAGTGTAAATTATGCCCACTTGCACAAAAGAAAAATCCTTACTTTAAATGTTTGGATGGGGTCTGAACTGATTGAGATGGAGAAAGAGATCTTGGGAGTCTAACAGATAGTTCAATGAAAATATGAGCTGAATATGTGGCCGCCGTGAAGAAGGTAAATTCCATGCCGGGAATTATGAGGAAAGGGATTGAAAATAAAATGGCCAATATTGTAATGTGCTTTATATATTTATGGTGAGGCCTGATTTGGATTACAGTGTATAGTTCTAGTTGCCATATCTCAAAAAAATATATTACAGAAATGAAAAAATTACAAAAGAGGGCACTAAGAGGAAAGAGTTGAAGTACTTTTCTTAGGAGGAAAGGCTAAGAGTCTGGGTCTTTTCAGAAGAAAAAAGATGACTAAGGCAGGATATGGCACAAGTTTATAAAATTACGCTTGGTGGAAGAAGGACTTTTTCTAGCTATCCTATAATAGCTATAACTTAAGCGCATCCAATATAGTTGATAGGCAAAAGATTCAAAATGGACCAAAAGAAGGACTTCTTTCTACAGTTGAATCGCCAGTTATTGTTTTAAAGAATGTTAAACAAATTCAAGCAGGAGAGATTCATCAATTTCTACAGAAAACATCCACATAGTGATGCAGTAAAACCCTAAAAATTAGTGCGAGGGGGCAACAGGGAAGGTCTTGTCTTCTATGCTGTGTTCATTAGCCTTCCAGGGTAAATGGTTGAGCACTGTATGAGATAAGGTACTTGTCTACAGATACCACCGATTTGAACCAAGAGGGTCTTCAATCTCTGTTAGATCTACTGCTAATATCAGCTGAATAATCACACATAATCTGAAACATGAGGGGCTTCCCCGGTTCTCCCTAAATTTCCATTCCTTGTTTCTGCAACCTGTTTGCTGTTCTTACATCCCTTAATTTCCCTAGGAATGGCACTGTTAAAGCTCATCTTCTCAGAGTCTGGCATCTCCAGTTAAAGAAACTTACTGGACAAGGAGAGATCTCCAGCTAAAACTTCAGAGAGCTGTTGCTAGTCAGAGAAACCATGCTGAACCAGATAAACCAGTGAGATGACTCAGTAAGTAAAAGGTAACTTCATGTGTTCATATAAAATGTATTTCTGTAAGTGAACTCAGCCTGCCAGCTGCGACCATGTAGGTTACACATTCCTAAATATGCTTCAATTGCTTCCTGATACTTCTGCTATCTATCCATTCTCTGTGCTGTCACACTCTCTCTTGCAACCTCCCCAATCCAGCTGCCAAGATGGTCACTTATAATACTATGCAAATGCAGGCAAATAGTCCTTTTGTCAGCCAGGAGTCATGTTCTTTGTTTAAAGAAATGTCAACCTATCAGGGGGAAAAGTAATTGAGTGAGAGTTACAATACCCTGTCAACCAGATACTTGAAAAATCTTCTAACTGGCATGGTATGTATATGTTAATTTTAACCTTGACTACAAAAAATTAGACAGGTTTGGGCATTCACAAAGCTATTTTTACATTGATAAATAATAAAACAATGTTGGGTTTATCAAAACAAGTATTAAGAATTTGTATGGAACCATAATTCACAGTTAGAAAAGGTGAAATGAATAGACAATTTTAGACTATTGTGCCTTTGAAGATTTCATAGTTTCTTTTCATTTATGGCAAAAATGAAAAAAAAATCTAAGAAGTAAGAAAGTTGAGACCAACTGTCATTTGGAGCTTAAGGACATTTGATTCATTCTAAAGATTGCTGTACACAATAGCAGACCCTGAACTGGATCTGTGCAATCCTTCTGAGACGTGCTCTTTATTGATCTTCTCTTTGTTTTCCTTGGGATGCCCAGTTCTAGATCCCATCAGCTAGGAGTGGCCTCAAGATGGGGCCTGGAGATCTTCTACAATCTCCAGATTACAGGAATCCGTTCCCATAGAGGAAATGGCAGCTTTGGAGGATGGACCCTATGGGATCACATCCCTGACAAACTCCCTCCCCAAACGCTGCCCTCCACAGGCTCCTCCCCCAAATATCTGGGAATTTTCCAACCAGAATTGACAACCCTACTCAGATGCTTCCACTCACAGAGGTTTTCCTCACCAGCCTCAGTTGCCCAGCAGGACACACAGTGCTGATAATGCAGAGGATTAATTCAAAAGCAAACCTTCAGAGTGTGTGTGTGTGTGTGTGTGTTTTGTACATCCTGTATAGGGATAAGTAAAACTGTAAGATTTACTAGCCTAATCAAAGCACTTTTTGTGAAGAGTTAGGTTTTTATGCCCACTGCAGGTGGAAATGTAATCTCATTGAAAATTCTGGAAAGAAATTCTCGAACATATAAAGCAAATAACAAGCTATATCATTCCAATGAAACCTGAAATAATCTTCTTAGATCATTGAGGTAAAATTAAAATTCCACAAATCAGACAGGACCTTATAAGAACCCTATTAGTAGCTGCCAAAACAACAATAGCAGCAAAATGGAAATCACAAAAAACATCTACGTTAACAAACTGGTATAATAAAGTGAGGGCACATTTCATAATTGAAAAAGTAACCAATGGCTTCACTAAAGCTGAAATCTACCCCAAACCAACAGCTTCACAGAGAAGTGGTACCCATTCTTTGAATTCATCACAGCAAATGAGGTACAACCAGAAACACAAATAAGCTGCCCCCACCACTCGCCACTGTTTCCTGCGGAGAGTGGCGTTTACACTCCATGATTAGCCTACTTAGACCCTTGCTTGGGATTCTTGCTTGCTTGGGATTCTCTGGCTCAACTTTACTCCATTGCAGGCTTATAGCATCCCAATGTCAAACCAGAGAATCCCAATTGGGAATCACTGAAGCAGGGGGAGGGAATGAGGCTTCCTGAACCATAGAGTTTAAAAGGTGGATGGTGGTGGCTTGAAAGGGATCTTTTGAAGCTCGGGTTGTAAGCAGTCAGCCAAGCCTTCGCCATCTTTAATAGCCATTTGACATGGCTACCTGTGATATAAAATCACAAAACCCCTGGATTTAAAATGGCAGTTTGCATTGCAGCCAGAGAAATTCCAGCTAATAGTTGCTGAGTCCCACCTGGGAGACCTAGGCATGAATGGAATGCCGCATGTAAATGCAGAGAGACTAGTGGTGATTATTTTTGCAGTCTCCTCAGCCCCTAAAAGAATCCAGCGCAACAAATGTCTCGCAGAGTCACACCCATTTAACCCATCCTTTACTTCCTTCCGTGATGAGATCTCCTGTCAATGATTGAGGAGAACATCAACTAGCATTCATAAGTATTTATAATTCATTCCTGAGAAGGTACATTCCCCAACTAAATTCATCAAGTTAGACCCCGGTGGACTTCATTAACAAACTGCCCCTTTGTGCAGTGCCAGGACAAATTTTGCATTCTCTTTCACATGCCCAATCAAGGTAATCAAACCTTTTGTTACTCTCAGGAACTGACCATTGGAGTCTTTGTTCCAATGGCTAGGTGGACCACCCCACCTCAGGGCACGTTTTACCCTGTAAAGTTGGGACCCTGGCCCCATTCAAAATGTACACACTTATTGGCTCTGAAGTGCTGCTCCCCTGAGGTTGCTCCAAGCCTCTTGCTCTCCTGGCTGAGAATGCTGGCATTTGAAGCTCTTCCCTGCTCTCTGGATAGGTAATTATCGCCTTGCAATCCCTCAAATCTATTCCACCTTCACCATTACTTTTCCTAGACATCTTGTGTGTTTGCGTGCAATTTTGTGTGTGTGTATGCATTTGTCCCTTGAATAAAATTACCCTTTAATTAAGAACACCGGCTTTGTGTGCATTCTTGGGATAGGACCCCATAAATTATTGGCGGAGATCCCATTGTTACCGCCTCTTGCTTAGTCGTCCTCCTTGCCGCTAATTCCCCCACTTACTCACAAGGAGACCCATTCTAGGTAACAGGGTGGGGGAGGGGCAGAATGGGATGGGAATCCACTCTGCTTGCCACCTCCTCCCCCACCTCATCAGCCTTGCACAGCTCTCCTGCAGCGGTGCAGCTCTTGGCTTTTGTCAGGCTCCAGGCTCCAAGCATGAGAGCCTGGCGGAGACGCGCCCTCCAGTTGGCCCCTCCCTCACAACAGCTGTTTGAAGGGTAGGCCTCAGAAAGGGAGAGGAGGGGGGTTGTGTGCACCCTGGTCCCCTCTCTCTCCCGTAGTGCTGCTGGCTACTCTCTCCCTCCCTCTCAGCTTCCTCCAGTTTCCACTACTCACTCCTCATCAGCCTTTCCTCTCACCTCTGTGTGCATACGGGCCACCCTAATTGACTGCCTGCTTCTCCCCCAGGCTCCGACCCATCTCCTCCTGCCAGGTGAGCAGACAGGGAATCTTCTCCAATGCGGGGGGGGGGGGCGGCGTTGGGCCAGCATTTCTCCCTCCCCTCCTGCCCTGCCGCTCAGTGAAGTGGGTGTTGTAGGGTGGGGCCTCGCCACACCCATCACAGCTGGGTCTGCTCAGCTGCGGTGCCTCTCGTCTCCCTCTCTCAGGCGGCCAATGGCTGTAGGGCTCCTGCCCCTTCCAGTAACTCGAGATGCTGCCTGCTGCTCATCAGCCTCTGGGCCGGCTGAGACTCTGTAGCTGCTGCCCTGGCTGGGTGACTGTCTGTTGGTTCTGTTTTCTCCTGCTGCTTGTCATGGCTTCTCTCCTCCTCCTCCTCCACTCTCATCAAGGGCTTGCCTGCCTCTGAGGGTGGGGCAGTCTTGGCTCCTTCTCCTCCCATTGCCACCTCTCCAGGGGAAGGGGGCTGTGCTTCTCTGGACAGCTTGGCTCTGTGCCACTGCCCCTCACTTGCTGTGGCCTGCAGTGGCTGGCTAAGACTCCCTGTTCCTGCCAGCTAATTCACCCCAGCAGGGTTCAGCCCTGAGATCTGATTTGGGGGTTCAACCTGGGGAATCAGCAAAGATGGATTATGCCTAGTCAGCATAAATTCAGGGGTTTTTTTGTCAATTCCTGGAGCCAAATCACACAATTTCTTGTTTCTTGACTGTACCACTGCAGGCAAGATTGCAGGTGGGAGCTCATATGACTGAATGCTCCTCTATTAAAGAATACCCTCACTTAGAAATCTAATATGTCAGGGAGAAGGGAAGGCTACATTCCTTCCCACTCCTCCTTAACTCTAATTTTCTCTGATCAGGGAATATTTCAGATTACCACTTCATCTAATTTAGATTGTAAAGTGTGTGACAGTAGAAAATACCTGATATAATCTCCCATAGACACTTTGTAGAAAGTAGATGAACTTTACAAAAGTAACAAACTTGATCTGACTTAG
Source organism: Eublepharis macularius (assembly GCF_028583425.1). Taxonomy (NCBI): domain Eukaryota; kingdom Metazoa; phylum Chordata; class Lepidosauria; order Squamata; family Eublepharidae; genus Eublepharis; species Eublepharis macularius. Next base: position 7,702,247 of record NC_072792.1, read on the forward strand.
AAGTGAAAAGAAGACCAGTAGTGACTTCTATGTGAATTAAAACAGAGAGGACCCCATATAATCTCCTCCGGTCAGTGCCTCTTGATGGGAATTTGCATGTGTGCTTGTCGGAGTGAAAAAGCCTCGCATCTTTCCATCTACCCCTTTCTCTGACTGAACTGTCCATTTCAGCACCTTTCTCCCTGGTAGAATTGTGACCAAGAAACCTAAGGCTTTGGTATATTTATTCCAAGTGGTCTATTCCCAAAAACCCAGAGATCTGGTTTTTAAAACATTTATGGACTAAACATATATCCAAGAATGCACAGCTACTTGGAAACAATCTATAGATGGGGTAATAATGCAGAACATTAGGTAGAGCAACAGAAATGCAGTTGCTGTCTTGATTTACAAGATTTAACACCTCTTGTTTCTCAGAGATGGGCCAAAGTTCCTTGCTGGAAAGCAGACTGGCGCTTCTCCAAGGACTTGCTGGAGAAGTGACTGACGAATACCTGCACCCTAATTCTTCCATTTATGGGCTTTCCCTCTAGTTTGGGAGTTCCTTTTCTGGGCCAATCAGAACTTAAGGGATAACTTCAAAATTCCCTCCAAAATGCTATTGACCAATCAATTCAAAATTGTAGGTTAAAGGAATTTTAACTCCTCAAAAAATTAGTGCTGTGTGGACACAAGGTGCTGGGGGTGTGGGGCTGTCAGATCCCCCCTGGAAACTAGCAAAAGACATACCTTTAGTAGGGCGGAAGGGCTCATAACCAATGTCATGCCATTGCCAATGATGAGCTGATATCACTTGGAAGTGATGTCAGCACATCACCGGGGACACTCTAGCGTTTCACAGAAATTCTATCATTTTACCATAGATTATTTGGGAAATGCCAGAGCAGCATCTGTCTCATCTAGTATAAACTGGAAGTGATGTCAGTACATTGCCATGATGCCAGTGTGCGAGGCCTCCCCGCAATTTCTTTCCTCTTCAATTTCTCCTGCTAGTGCCTGAGGCACCAATGGTCATTAAAAGGAATTACCAGGAGGCCTTGCACTATAAAGAGAAACCCGGCATCCCTAGATGGGTGCAAAGGAGTAAAGATCCAGAATTCTTTATGGAGGTAAATGACAGGACGGGCAAAAGGCTGGAATCAGTGTTCGTACTTCTCCTCTCTTCCATTCATCTGCTTAAAAGGGTTAACTCATCTCCAGGCAATGTAGCTTAGGAACCTATTGCCCAGTTCAGTCAGATAAGCTTATCATTTTACGAACCCATCCACACCCCCTCAAGCCCTGCAGACAGGGATAATATCTAATGTTTTGCCAAAATAATGTCAGGAGGCCAAAACCCTTCTGCGTGATGTGCTAGCACATGTACTCTGGGAGTAGAGAAATATTCATTCCCTTGCATGAGCCTCCACCCCCCAGTAAAAATGTGCTGCTCAGAACCTAGACTAAGGTTTACATCATCACTGAGAGTCTATCTACACGAAACGCCTCGGTGCATGTTCGTCAAGTGTAGGGAGACGCAATGTTAGCTGGGAAGCGTAGTTTAAAAAGACAGAGCCAACAGAGATTGGTCTTCAGAGGGTTTGTTAATTTCAATTTCGCTTCCCGGAAGGCTCTGTCAATTTCACCTCTCCAGTCTAAAATTGGGTGGGATCACAGTCAGAGGGCAGCGAGGAATGGAAATGGGCTGGATCTGGAGAGGTTATAATGGGCGGAAGCTTCTCTTCTGGCATTTCACAGCCCCTTCACACAGCTCCAGTGTATAGCAAAGCCTTTGCCCTACTGCTGGCTCTGACTTGATCTGGATGAAGGAGTGGAAGGGCTGCTCATTAAATTTGCTGATGATACCAAATTGGGAGGGGTAGCAAACACCCCAGAAGATAGAATTAAAATTCAACAAGACCTGAATACTCTGGAGAAGTGGGCAGCTGTGAATAGGAGGCAATTTCACAAAGACAAGTGCACAGTATTGCATCTGGGCCACAAAAATGGGAAGCACAAATACTGGATGGGGGATACACTTCTGGGCAGTAGTATATGTGAAAGGGATCTTGGGGTAAGAGTGGACTGTAAACTGAATATGAGCAGTCAGTGTGATGCGGTGGCAAAAAAGGCTAATTCAATCTTGGGTTGTATCAAAGGGGCCATAGCATCGAAATCGCAGGAGGTCATAGCCCCTCTCTATACTGCCTTGGTCAGGCCACACCTGAAGTATTGTGTGCAGTTCTGGAGGCCTCACTTCAAAAAGGATGTGGACAAAATCGAGAGGGTGCAGAGGAGAGCGACAAGGATGATCAGGGGTCTGGAGACTGAGCCCTACGAGGAAAGGCTGAGGGCCTTGGGAATGTTTAGTTTGGAGAAGAGGAGGTTGAGGGGGGACATGATTGCTCTCCTTAAATATTTGAAAGGCTGTCATTTGGAGGAGGACAAGGAGCTGTTCCAGTTGGCAGCAGAGGGTAGGACCCGAAGCAATGGGCTAAAACTACATGCACAAAGGTACCGGCTGGATATTAGGAAGAACTTTTTCACGGTCAGAGTAGTTCAAAAGTGGAATCAGCTGCCTAGGGAGGTGGTGAGCTCCCCCTCACTGGCAGTTTTCAAGAAGAGGCTGGATGAATACTTGTCAGAGATGCTTTAGGCTGATCCTGCACTGGGCAGGGGGTTGGACTAGATGGTCTGTATGGCCCCTTCCAACTCTATGATTCTATGATTCTATGACTTATTAAACTACACTTCCTGGCTACCACTGCATCTCCCGACACGTGTTCTTCATGTGTCAGATGTCTCAGGTAGAGCGACTCTGAGAACTTGGCTCTTCACAAGACTGCTAATAACTTCTATCATTAAGAAAGGTCAATCCAAAAACAAATAACAGTTTAAAATATTCCTTTAGCCCTCTTGCAGTTATTCTGCGACTCATGTTACCCACTTTCCAGTGGTCATAGACAGGCAAAATCCTCTTTGTATTGTCGAAGGCTTTCACGGCCGGAGAACGATGGTTGTTGTAGGTTTTCCGGGCTGTATTGCCGTGGTCTTGGCATTGTAGTTCCTGACGTTTCGCCAGCAGCTGTGGCTGGCATCTTCAGAGGTGTAGCACCAAAAGTCTTTTGGTGCTACACCTCTGAAGATGCCAGCCACAGCTGCTGGCAAAACGTCAGGAACTACAATGCCAAGACCACGGCAATACAGCCCGGAAAAACCACAACAACCAAAATCCTCTTTATTTTGCATTTTTTCCCTTGTGATATTTGTGTGTTGGTTTTGCTGGCACTGAGCCCTATTCCTATTTATAACAGTGTTTTTCTTAGTCTAGTCCTTGGCCACACTGGAGATAAATAGAATCCCAACATTTTTATTTCTGCAGCTAAGATTTTAATGGGTAAATTAAAAATATAAAATAAAATCTAGGCTGTAAATCCTTGAGGGACAGACTCCAGCTTCGGGAAGTTGTGGAACGGTTACAATTTTGCTTTATTAAACGCCTTACATTTTTGATGCATAAATCATTTTTACCTTTACCTAATTTCAAAGCATAAAGGGCACGTCAAATATTGCTAATGTGAAGCCCCAGGAAACAGTTTATAACCATGATGTGTTTTAATAATGATATAACCCTTAATGAATTATTGTAGTTCTTTAATAAGGTTTTAATATGAAATATCTTTGCTCTAGACTCTTGCCCATAGAATTGTACAACCTAATATTTCTTTGCATGTCAATCATACAATATTGTAAGAAGTCAATCCATGGATAAAACTAACTTACAGTTCTTTTTAAAAAAATTAAAGGTCATTTTTTTAAGTACCTAAGTAGAAAATAAAAGATGTGCCTAGGGCAAGACAGCTGTTAGTTCATGTATAAGAGAGAAAATGACGATCACATTATTCAGTTCATTTACATAAGCTTCCACTTCATAAACACACTCTGAAGAACCTGAATGAAAGTTGCACATACATTATTTCATATTAATGATATGAAATTATTTACATATATCATTGACATTTTTCCTGACTTACATTGTCACTAGAATCCTTTTTTCCCAGATCCTGGGATTCTTAACAAAGTTCTCCACAATGGCTTAGAAATATGTCTACTGAATTAGGACATACGTAGGTCATAATATATAGAACATATTACGATATATATATCTGCATAAATGTAGATGTGGAATGTGCACCCGGCACTGAATAGCTGTTCATTTGATTTATGAGTACACGATAATTGCAGGTAGATGTATTGTCGAAGGCTTTCACGGCCGGAGAACGATGGTTGTTGTGGGGTTTCCGGGCTGTATTGCCGTGGTCTTGGCATTGTAGTTCCTGACGTTTCGCCAGCAGCTGTGGCTGGCATCTTCAGAGGTGTAGCACCAAAAGATACAAATGACCTAAATCTTTTCCACACTGTGACACTGAGAGAGCTCTGTCTTTTGGTGCTACACCTCTGAAGATGCCAGCCACAGCTGCTGGCGAAACGTCAGGAACTACAATGCCAAGACCACGGCAATACAGCCCGGAAAACCCACAACAACCATTGCAGGTAGATGTTTATGATAACCAAATTGCAGGTGAATGTTTGTTTTAGCTCAGTTATTAAACTCTAATAATAATAACAACAACAACAACATTCCATTTATATACCGCCCTTCAGGATGACTTAACATCCACTCAGAGTGGTTTGCAAAGTATGCCATCATTATCCCCACAACAACCATCGCCCTGTGAGGTGGGTGGGGCTGAGACAGCGCCCAGTGGGCACCAGACATGTGATGACTTCCAAGAGGTCCCCAGACGTCATTCCACTGTGTTCCTGACAGAATAAAAAGCCCTGGATGCAGCTAAATTCAACTGCTCACCTCACTTTTTCTTCAAGACTATGAACAAGACAAGCTTTTCTCCATTTTCAGATCCAAACAATTTCTCAGGTTAGAATGGATGAATCGAAAGGAAGAAAACATTCATGGCAGCAGAAGAGGTGACTGCAGTTAAAAACGGTATGACCACTTGAATAATCTCCATCTTCTGTGATGAAGCCAAGAGGTGAAGTAGTTACTTATACCAGCTCACTGGTGTGACTTTTCACAACACCTCATTTGGCAAACAGATCATTTCTGAACAGTTCGCCTGTAGCCTTAGGTATTACGGAAGGCTGCTGTTAGATGCTAATCTCAGGAGGTTTCTCTTCTTCGGCAGTTAAAAATTGACTCTGGTATCGAAAACTGAGAATATTGGCAAGAAAAGTGTCTTTTATTGTAGAATTAGAAGCTACAGTTCTCTTTCCATAACAATATCTTTGAGCTTTAAGGTATCTCAAAACTATATTTATACAGGTTTTTTAAAAAAGCATTTTAACAACAACAAGGCCGTTCCCACACGGCTTTCCTGAACCCAGAACACTGCACAGCGTGCCGAAAAAAACGCAGAAGATCGCGTTTTCTCTCGCGAGTTTTGCGCGATGTTGCGCAGCGTTCCGGGTTCAGGTAAGCCGTGTAGGAATGGCCCAAATCTAAATTTTTAAAAAAGCCTCCCTGTGCCTGCTTCCACAAATGAGAGAGTTAATTGCCTATTAAACAAGAATACTTTCTTCTTTCTGAATTTTGGCAAGGAGGATGCTTTGGATATGGAGTGCTGTTTCCTAAGAATTTCATCCCAACTGGATTGATGGTGGGAGTGGGGGGGGGGAGTTAGAGCCAGAAATATGTTTCCCTTTGAAACCAATGGAAACTAAACCCCAAAAAAGAACTAAATAATTAAAGCGAATATCTTTAATAATACATGAATAAAACTGAACCAATGGTTTGAAAAGGAAAGTGAACTGAAAAAAAACACCCTTTGTGTACATCTTTAAGTAAGGAGATTGCATTCTTTTGAGAGCCCCCCACTTCCACTGTGACTTGTTCAGACACAGGCTTTACCACCTTAGTGAGAAGTAGGCTATGTTCTGTGGATATGCTGGCATGTATCACTCAACTCCAGGCAAGCAATAGAGTCTCAGGGCCAAGCTAGAAGTGACGAATTACACTTGAATGGCAAGTGAACAGACTCACATGTATTCCTCCCTGTTCACTTACGCTCCACTTGTGTAGTGATCGAGTGGAGTGCAAGTGGAGTGCAAGTGAACAGGGAGGAATACACGTGAGTCTGTTCACTTGCCATTCAAGTGTAATTCGTCACTTCTAGCTTGGCCCCCAGAGCCTTGCAAAGACTTTTTCTTGTGAGTTTCCAGACAATTTTTATTTATTTATTTATTTATCTATTTATTTATTTATATTTCAATTTATATACCGCCCATCCTCAGGGGCTCTGGGCGGTGAACAGTTTAAAATCAATAAAAACAAGAAAACAACAATACTAAAATCAGTATACAAAACAATAATAAAATAAATTAACCAAGTGCAAAGGTGGGGAGGACCCCCACCCCAAAGGTGGGAGGCTGATATGGCGCCACCCCCTTCAACCACCGAACGCCTGGCGGAACAGCTCTGTCTTACAGGCCCGGCGGAACAATAATATGTCCTGCTGGGCCCGGGTCTCCATTGACAGAGCGTTCCACCAGGCTGGGGCCAGGACTGAAAAGGCCCTGGCCCTGGTTGAAGCGAGGCGGGCTTCAGGAGTCACTGCTCAGCATTCTCTTCCTGCTCCTTGTCCTCACAGTGTATTCCATCAGCACTGTCAATCTCTCCAACCAGCCTAAGTAGGACCACATTGTTTTCCATGGGCCTGCTCTCCTTGGTTGATCTCCACTTCAGGGGGGCCTGCTTGCTGTGCCCCCCCCCAACCTCCTGAAACAGCAAGAGCAATTCTGCAAAGAGTGTGGGGTGTAACTATTTTAAATAAACTAATAGATAGCAAGGAAGTTCGTCTATCACTGAGCGGGAACAAGCCTCCTCCTCCTCTTTACTCCTCTGCCTTCCTCTGACTTCCGTTTCTTCTGGCACTCACTTTCTCTAGGGCAGTTATCTTCTTTGTTGACAGCACCTGGCAGCCTTTTTGTATAACTCTTTGTCATTCATCTAGTTAGTGCCGCCAGTTTTTTCCTGGACAGTAAGAGCTCAGCATTTTCCAGCAGGCGATGATGGGCGTGCTGGCTGCTGATGTCACGATGACCTTTAAATCTCGAGGAAGGGGCCGCTGGGGATTCATTCTCCCAGGTAGTAGCTGGCAAAGAGTATCACTTGACAGCTGGACTCCGACTAGTGGAAGGAGTACTTCTCCCCCATGTACTTGTGTGGCAAATTTATTCAGGCCAAAGATGCCTCTTTCCTTGTAAAGGTGAGATCGGCTCTTGCTCGGCCATGCCCCACCCCCACCCCCAGTTACTCCCTTCTTACTCTGGAGAGCCTCTGGGGAGAGGTGAGAAAGGTTTTTTGGAGGGGCTGGAAAATAGAGTTATTGATACGGCATTCAGGAAAGGCTGGCTCATTCGGGTTAAGGGAATGGCACATGGATATAGAGCTAGAAGGCATGGGAAAGGAGTTCGTTTGGTGACAGCCAGCTTTTTTTCTCAGATTGTTTTAAAGCTTGAGTTTTCATTTATTGTTATTTTCATTTGTAGTTGATACCCCATTTTAAAGAGGAAGGAAAGAACATTCCTTCCCCCCTGCCCCCCAAATGTGTAGGTTATTTTGGGGTATGAGAAAGAAGAAGGTTGGGCATGATAAATAAATTTTTATGTAGGCCCCAGAAATCTAATTAAAAGATTCCATGTTTGGGCTGTTAGCAGAGTCTATCGTTTGGCATAGGAAGCATGATTATAGGTGGTTGTGAGCTGGTTCTGCTGGCTGGTGTGTGTGCAGGAAGGAAAATAATAAATCATACACTTGCTTTATATTTAGCAAAGAAAAAGAGTTCTTTACTGTAGGAACTCCATACCCTGATAGGAAAGGAGGAGAGACAGATCCTAACTACCTATCTAGTCTAAGGATGAACATGGATGCTAGGACAAGGCCTGCATCCATGCTGCCAAGATGGAGGGAGGAGAAGGAGAGAGGTGTTGCCTGTAACAATGCCAGGAAGAGAAGTGAGAAGAAGGAAGTCAGGAGGAGGAAATCCTAAGAAAAGCAATCTACGTATCAAAGGATGGTCAGAGCAGTAAACAGTAACCAGAGTGCCCTGACCTCTCTATCTTTCTCTTTGTTTTATCCCCCTCTGAAACCTGAGGAAAGGAACAAACCATATTGGGATGCAGGCCTCTTCCAACAGGGCATGTGTCCCAGTATACCACACAGAACTACAGGCTGCTTGATACACAGATATGCCTTATTCCCTCAAGCTGTTTGTTGCCGTTCTCCCGTCTCGAAATATATGCAATGCAATCCTATATAAAAACCAAAAAAAAGTAGACTGACTTCAGTCTAAGCGCATTGATTTCCATGGGCTTAGATGGGAATAATTCTGCATAGAATTAAACTGCGAAAGACTTTCAAAAACTATGCAACTGAAACCAAAATTAGAAAGCAAAAGATGACCCTGTGTGGAGTGCAGTAAGGAGGAACTCAGAGCAGAACCACAAGTGACAAAAGGCACAGATTGGACACTTGTCTGCTTCCCTCAAGTTTTGATGGGAAATGTAGGCATCCTGGTCTCGCAGCTTCGCTCTCTGACTGCTGTCCAATGGACTTTTCAACTGTCATTTGTCCAACATTCCACCAAGCTGCCTACATTTCCCATCAAAACTTGAGGGAAGCAGACAAGTGTCCAATCTGTGCCTTTTGTCACTTGTGGTTCTGCTCTCAGTGGGGGAAATGATGAGTGTTGGCTGTTATGTAGGTGACAGTATACAGTATATAGATGACAACATGTGCCTTCTTGCTTTTTCAAGTAACTTCCCCAAACCTTTAATCCTTGAGTTTTGAAACGTTTATTTCTTCCTCACAGAACAAATAAAAAGGGCTACAAGCTCAGTGAAAGGTACAGGCAGGCAGAGTTCTGATTTAAGATTTATCCCTTCCAATTATGCATACAAATTGCCAATTATAGATGAAATTCCTTGTCTGCACCCTCCATCAGACGGCAGCAGAAGGATACATTTTCATGGAAATATGGATTTCAAAAGAGACGTTCAAACAGCTCACCTGGAACAAGTCAGTGTAATGGATATAGCACAGACTTTTGAAAGCACCTAAATAATCCAAAGAAATGTTACTAGAAAGTAAATAGCATTTTGCAAGAGTCTGCCTGGATTTTACTTTTTTTTTGCCCCTCTCTTCACTCCTGATAAAAAGTGAAATTGTCTAATGGAAGGAAAAGGGCATCGGGCTGTTCCCCACCTAATCGAAACCACCACTGGCTCAAGTGTGCATGTATGTAGTCAAGTTTAGTAGTCTGACACAGGAAATACAATAGAACAGGCGCAATATAACAGGAGCTGACTTTGCACTTCAGAAGATGACGTGCATACTAAAATTTCTAAATGTGACATAACAGTGAAGTAATCATGTTTTGGTTAATTACACTGATGTTCTGATGTCATACTTGCTATGAAATTTGTTCTGCTTGGGGGAGTGTCAGAGGAAACCATTTTTTGGCATTTTGTTCTCTCTCCTTTAATTGCAATTAAAATTCCGAGACCACTCCCTCCGCTCCAGCCTTTTGTGCCTACTTGGAAAGGGTGCAGAGGGTGAGCTGTTTCAGGCATAACACTACTTACTTCGATACTGGAAGGAGTGTGTGTCCTGAGAGGGGGGCAGAGCAAGGGGCCTAGTCGTTTTGGTCTCATCAGGGATGGGAGTACTGGGAGGCCTCAGCTAAAAAGCTTTTGTCTGGAGTGAGCCCTTCCTTTTTGGACATCTCATCTTCTGGAGGAAGTTAGCCCCCAGTGTCAGGGCTTGTGACTGCAGCCGCTGGGCAGGGCCCCAGCTGGGCCAGCCCTGACATCAGAGGGGCACCAGGGATGCTGCAGGACCCTGCTCTGTGGAAGGAGGGGCGGTATACATCACCCCAACTCCCTCTCAGTCCACTCGCTGGCCTGCTGAACCTGGTCTGCTTGCCCTCTGCGTCTTCCATCATCTTCTCCTCCCAGAACTCTCCTCCAAGCCTCCACTCTCGCACTGCTTTGCTCTCACTCCACACCATCTCTCCTTACTCACACCCACCACCTCAGAGCTCTTCCTAGCCACCTTATATAGGGCTTCCTTTCCCCGCCCCACCCTCCTTCTAGGCTTGTTCCCTCTCCTGACTTGGCCCCAGCTGTGCCTTCCCTCAGGTGTTTCCCTCCTACCACTAATCCCTTCTTGGCTTCCTTGCCTTGCTGGCAGGGTGGGGTTGAATGCGAGCCATCCCCAGCTGAGGTCTTCTTGGCCTTGCTCACGAGGAGCTGCCCCAGCCAGCTTCTGTGCTGCTGAGCATGCCTGGCCTTGCTCGTGAGGAGCTGCCCCATCCAGCTTCTGTGCTGCTGAGCATGCCTGGCCTTGCTCGCGAGGAGCTGCCTCAGCTGGCTTCTGTGCTGCTGAGCATGCCTGGCCTTGCTCGCGAGGAGCTGCCCCAGCCAGCTTCTGTGCTGCTGAGCTTGCCTGGCCTTGCTCGCGAGGAGCTGCCCCAGCCGGCTTCTGTGCTGCTGAGCATGCCTGGCCTTGCTCACGAGGAGCTGCCCTGGCCAGCTTCTGGGCTGCCTGCTCCTTGATGCTGGGTGGGGCTACCCATCTCCTCCCCCAGAATGCCTGTGGCAGCTCCACCTGGAGGGGCTTGGCTCCTAGCACCTCCTGAGCCAGGCTGCTGTCCTCTAGCCGGGGTGTGGCTCTGGGCTGTAGTGGCTGCTTCTCCTCCTTGGCAGGTAAGGGCTCTGTTTGGGCTGCTGCTGGGTCCCTGTTCCCCTGCCTTGGCCCTTTTCCTCTGGCCTGCTTAGCCCCCTCTCTTCCCCCTGGAGGGTGGGACTAGCTGGCCTCTCCCCGCTCCCTCCAGCCTTCTGAGGCTTTGGCCTTTCGCCCCTTCCCCCTGGAGTAGGCAGGTTCTGGCTCTGTTTGCCAGTCAGAGCAGTTGAACTGTTGGCTCCCAGCTGCCCCCCGCCGCTGCCTGTCAGCAAGTCCGGGGGCTGGGCTGCTGACCCCGGACACCCAGACCATCTGTCTTTGATGTCAGCTGGTTAGCCTCACCTGCCATACCCAACCAGACCCCGTGTACTGTTTGTGTTCCAATGCTATGGGCAAAGCTGAAGGCTGGAACTATTGCTTGACTGTGATGTGAAAGTATGTAAGGGAGGGGCTGACTCTACTGTTATCTGTATGTTCTCTTAACCTCCTCTCTCCTTAGCCTGGGAAGAGGCGCTTGCACGGGCACTCGACCTTCAGACTTCTCATATGTCAACTCTGAGTTTTCCCACCTAGAGGCTTCCTCTTGAACGTAGCTGACCGTCACCAAACGGTGGAGGGGACTTGGGAATTCACCCGCCCTTAGAATCCTACATATGACTTGTGCTTGTAGGAAAACATCATTCCTGTCAAAAATGGCGTAGGAGCCTGAAACTGGTAGCTTGTCAATAAAGTTCTTTAATGGTTGTTGTGGGTTTTCCGGGCTGTATTGCCGTGGTCTTGGCATTGTAGTTCCTGACGTTTCGCCCGCAGCTGTGGCTGGCATCTTCAGAGGTGTAGCACCAAAAGACAGAGATCACGTGACACTGAGAGATCCCTGTCTTTTGGTGCTACACCTCTGAAGATGCCAGCCACAGCTGCTGGCGAAACGTCAGGAACTACAATGCCAAGACCACGGCAATATAGCCCGGAAAACCCACAACAACCATCGTTCTCCAGCCGTGAAAGCCTTCGACAATACAAAGTTCTTTAACTTATGCAGTGAAGTCTTTTGAGAGTTGCCTGACAGATCCCTACATTTGAACTGGAGCTGGTTTCTTCTCTCAGATGGTGAGGAGAGTGGCCCTGAGGACTTCGCTTCCCAATGGACGCCTGCTTCTGAGAAACTACTGCTGGACCAGGTTCAACAGGAAAACAGCACTTCTGGGACACTGACAACTAGATGTTTGGTGTGTGGAAGAGAAAGGAGGCCCTAAACCTTGAACTTGCCCCTATTTCCAATGCCCAGGTTACATATAGAGTCTTTTTTATCTGAGTAGGAATGAGTTGCCCAAATTCTGGTTATCACCACTTTTATCACTAAATTCAGAAGCCGTCCTCATCAGATGTAAGTCCCGGGCACTGCTGAAGTGAATGAACAGGCAGCATGGAGCAAAGAGTACTGCTGGGGAGGAGAGAGACAGGCAGAGTGTGAAAAACTGGATCCAGTCTTCCTTGGCAAAAGGTAAAGGCTTTCCATGTAGGGTTGCCAGCCTCCAGGTGGTGACTGGAAATCTCCTGAAATTACAGCTGATCTCCAGGCCACAGAGATCAGTTTCCCTGAAGAAAACGGCTGCTTTGGAGGGTGAATTATATGGCAATATACCCTGCTGAGCCCTCTTTCCTCCCAAACCCCCCACCTTTTCTAGGCCCCCCCCCAAATCTCCAGCTGGCACCCCTCTTTCCATGGTGTACTCTAGGAAATGCTCAAATTTTTACCGTGGACATGTTCAACTGTCGAATGCCCTATATTCAATGTGTGGTTGATCACTCAGTCTGTTCCATTTGTGTCAAGCAGCTGGGAATGCCTGCCTAACTGGTTTGTATCACGTTTTCCCAAAACAACGCGTGCCCAAAGATGCTGGTGATTCAAACTGATTGGCAGCCATTAGAACCGCTAAGGACTATGCAGACGAACACTCAAGGCTAGGATTTTATTGAAACTCATCATTCATCGATGGTGGATTTACATGATTTGTGAGTGATTTAATGAGTGATTTAATTGTCTATTTAAATAACTGACTGCTCAGCAGTGTCCTTAAGCAGCAAGGACAGGTGGGTAGTAGAACTCAGTCAGGCTGTGTGAGAATGTGCATGTGTGAAAAGCCAATTGCACCCTACGCATAGTTCATAAGAGTGACACATGCCACCAAATGCTGACAAACAGGAAACTATTGAAGGGATTATCCAAAAACCCGGTCTCTGTTTACTACCTACAAATAGAATGTCAGCTGAACCTGCCCGTGTTCAGCCCTCGGCATTCAGCTAAAGAGCCTATCAGTATTTATCCTGTTCACTTTTCAGAACAAAATTAAATATTTCACATAAATCACAGACACCAGAGTTGTGGGGGACGAGAAGTAACAACCTCACTGCTTTTAAATATTTATTTAAAAGAAAAAGGAAAACATGCAGCCAATGACAAAACAGATATTTCCCTTGCAAATGTGCACATTTTTAGCACAAATTAATAACACTGACTGCCATAAAGTCTCTCACAGTGAACCCGCTAGTAGTAAAGTTATTGAAAATGCTGTTAATTTTCACATAGGGTGAGAGGTGTTACATTCTGCAGCTGTGTAATTCCAGAGAGTTTTATACAAGCAGTGTTGTTTCACTCAAGCAAGATCATTTGGCAAGCGCGCAGCCATCCCGCAAGTCCAGAGCATCATAGCGCTCAAGACATTGCCAGCATAACACTACCATTCTTATCATGTTAGGTAATTCAAGTTCAAAGTGACAGATAAGAATCAGAGCATCTGACAAGTAAATGTGACCAAGTGGACTTCAGGGTAAGCGATGAAAGAAGCAGAGATTTCCCCCCAAGCCAATTCAAATAAAGAGCTGGCTTTTGAAAACTGCGATACGTCGAGCTGGAGCATACTAATCAGAATGTTGCATTCTTCTCTTCTTTCACTTGCAGAGATTCTAAAATGATGCATTTTGTGCCCTTGAAGATTATGAAAATGACAAGCGAAACCATTCATGGTCCATCCACAGGAGATCTCTTGTGTCAGACTTGGGATGTGTTGCAGTACTTGGCAGATGGCACAGTACTCAGCAAGCTCCCTTCGAAATATGGATGCTTCTCCTAGCAGCTGTCATTGGCCTGTCCTTTGATAAAGAGATAAGCCATCAAGTAATGATATTGAGAACAAGGCCAGAGCTGTTTTAGAGAAAGCAAACCGCAGCTCCGATGGAGATAGAGCAAGTTGGGTAGACGTGTTCGTCTGTCTGTAGCAGTAGAAAAGAGCAAGAGTCCAGTAGCATCAATAAGACTAATAAAATTTGTGGTAGGGGATGAGATTTCATGAGTCGCAGCTCACTTCTTCAGATTCAGCTAGAATATGAGTCCATCTGTCCTGGTGAGTGGAGTGATTTCAGAAGCCGAATGACAATAGCTGGTGAATAATGATAACAGGGGTGATTGGATAGGGTATATGCAAAGGTGTGGTGGGTGTGGTGAAATCGGCATTGGTAATGAGACAGGAAGCCTAGGTCTCGATTCTGTCCAGGTGGGTGCATTGTCTTGAGCTTCGCTATCAGTTGCAATTCAGCAATTTCTCTTTCTAATCTCCCTTTGGAATTCCTCTGCCAGATAACTGCTACTGTTTGGTCAGCAACTGTATGTCCTGGAAGGTTAAAATGTCCCCCCACTGGTTTTTGAATGTTGTCGTTTCTGATATCAGACTTACATCCATTAATTCTTTGTTGAAGGGACTGGCCAGTCCAATGCAGAGGGTGGGATTTACGTGATGGCGTAAATCACATTAGAGGATGAGCAGGAGAAATGAGCAGGAATAGTGACCTACAACCCATGCTGGACTGTGACCCTTTCCTCACACAGGCACTGGGGGGCACCTTTCCTTGCTTACAGACAGCCTACTAACCCCCCAAAACTACTCACCCACAATGATAAACTACTTAAGAGAAACGTGGACTCTGGTACTAAGGCTTGCAACAAACCAAGAGGCCAACTTTGCCCTCATATAGATCTTAGCCACACCATCAGTGGACCCAACAACATCAACCATACCATCTCAGGTTCATCCTCCTCCTCTAACATGACTCATAATTTTTCCCAAATGACACCCTCCCAACCCCGCCCCTCCTTCTAAGGATTCCCCTTTTCTTGACGCTTCTCAACTGTTTTCTCCCAAGTGGCTCGATCAGGGAACTTGCATCTCCTCCTCCTTTCAGGCGTACATTTCAGCAGTGACTGCCAGACCCCCCTTTCATGTTCACTTCCATGCCAACACAAAGCAAAGAAGAGCCAAAGGAAAGAGAAGGGTGTGTCAGCAGGTCTCCTGGCATTCATGTGTGTGTGGGGTGCCCTCAAGTCAAAGCTGACTTATGGTGACCCCTGGTGGGGTTTTCATGGCACAGCTTAGCTTCTGTGATCTGATGATATCAGGCTCACCTGGGCTATCATAGAGGGAGTTAAAAAACCCTTTGGCTCTGCTCGCTCCAGAGTGAGCTGATACACCAATATATTTCATTTCTTCACATTCTTTCCCCCCTGCATAGAACTAGTGTTGCATGTAATATATGAATACAGACCACTGCAATATATGTATATTGTGTCAATGTTATTTTGCACAGTGCTTTATGATGCTCATCTGCAATTCACTAATATACCAAGGAGAACCTTGCAAATGAATCAATCGCTCTTGGAAATTGTGCATGTGAAGCATTCATTACAGATTTTAGAAATGAAACCCCATTGAAAAATGGCAGACACCTAAGCTGCTGCTGTTGCAACTATTTGAAACTCCCAAATTTGGGGACAGTTTGCCTAATTTTGCCTAATAACCAGCTATTGTGGCTCCACCTGTCAGTCAGCCTAATCACGAGCAGAGCATAGTGTGCCGAAGGCGATTGGTTTGATACAACGAGGCTGAATGTCTTTACCTACACAGAACAATAATGACTCAGAACTGATGATCAAAAGCACTTGGGAAAGTATTTGCAAATGAACTTGGAATGCAGCAGCTCTTTAAGTGGCACCCACAATCCGATTTTGCCCTTGCAGCTTTCCCACTTAGAAAGAAATGGAGTGTACTAATATGTGTTTCAGGACACTGTCATTTCGAATGTGCCAGGATTTTTTCAGGGCTCCCCTCAGCAAGCGCTCTCGTGTCAATCATCTGCCATCTGGTACATCAGGGTTTTCATTAGCTCTGAAAATGCCTGACCTTGTGCCAGGATTCAACAGACAGGTAGTTCACAACCCTTCACTGTCGAAATTAGCATTCATGATACTGCTTAAACCATGGAGCAAATTTTGAGTTCATTATTAAATGAGGCATATGTTACTACACTCCTAACTGATTCAGATGAGTTATTTTTAGATTGACCTTTTCTGTATTCATCAAATCAGCTTTGAAATAGACATTGAGGTACCCTTTTACTGCTGGGTATAAAATTCACATAGCTAATGGTAGTGCGTGTGTGAGCACACACATAAGAGTTTTCTCGCAAATTCTGATTAGTCGTATGATATATATATAGCATTCTGCTGTAAGTTTCACTACAGATGAGGTAAGCTTAGATCTTCCATCCAGACATTAATGATCATATATTTTAGCTAAAGCAGTTCATGCTCTTTCTGAATTTACAATTGAATTCCTACCAATACGGATTCTCATCACAAACACTTTTATTAGTCCTCATCACATTTAGAGGCACAACATTGATATTGTCAAGGTAGACTAAAGTACGGAACAACAGTGACTTGTTGCTGCTGCTGCAATGGATTAGCTACAAGTTGCCAACTCCAGGCTCTGAAATTTCTGTAGATTTGCAGGTAGATCATGGAGACGGTAGCGTTTGGGGAGGAGAGGGAACTCAGATGGCCACCATGTCATTCAGTCCAACCTCTAAATTAGCCATGTCCTCCAGGGGAACTGATCTCTGTCCTCTGGAATCAGATGTAATTCCAGGCCCTACCTGGAGGCTGGCAACCCTAACTAGCTTATGAAGGAATCACTATTATTGTTAAGAAAAAATGCCTGGCATACAGGTGTGAAGCCTGACCTAGATTGCCCAGGTGAGTCTGATCTCATCAGATCTCAGAAGCTAAGCAGGGTCGGCCTTGGTTAGTAATTGGATGGGAGACCTCCAAGGGAGACCAGGGTTGCAGAGGCAGGCAATGGCAAACCACCTCTGTTAGTCTCTTGCCATGAAAACCCCACCAGGGGGTCACCATAAGTCAGCTACAACTTGGGGGCACTCTCCACCACCATTCCATACATGTATGAAAGAAGTATTGCATACGAGGAACTCTGTGCAGTATATCTGCATGGCCTCCACAGAGACACATCGCAGCCCATCCTCATTGAGGACGGTGGGGAAATTCTGCCTCAACACCATATTTTCCTGTGAGAATGAATGGCAGCAGTTCACCTATGCAGGAAAAATTAAATGGGCACATACAAGAACACCATAGGGTTGAAGGTTCACGTGGCTCCTAACAATGGCAACGGAAGTGAACTTCTGCGTTCAGAGGCAGTCAACCTCTGAATCCCTGTGCCAGGAGGAACATTAGGGGAAGGCCTCGTCCCTCTACGCCCTCTACGCCCTTCAGAGTAACTGCTTGGCCGCTGGGGGCAGGATATTGGGCTGGATACTGCTTTGATCCAGCAAGGCTCCTCTTACGTTCTTATGAGACATTTACAACTAGACTCCATAGCTGTATCCTGGATTTAGTTGGGTGCTATAACAGCATGATATAATATGGAGGAAGTGAGCGGGGGAACCAGTTTATATATTAGCCATTATTATATAGTTGTAAGGCTGGGTGGGAGAGGCACATGAAATGGTTCATGGAAGAGGGAGAGACATTACCTTTCTCTCTGTGAACCAGGGCTTTTTTTTCAGCAGGAACGCGGTGGAACGGAGTTCTGGAACCTCTTGAAAATGGTCACGTGGCTGGTGGCCCCGCCCCCTGATCTCCAGACAGAGGGGAGTTGAGATTGCCCTATGCACCGCTGAGCGGCGCGGAGGGCAATCTCAACTCCCCTCTGTCTGGAGATCAGGGGGCGGGGCCACCAGCCATGTGACCATTTTCTCCGAGGGCAACCCACTGAGTTCCTCCACCTCTTTCCCCAGAAAAAAAGCCCTGCTGTCAACCGTGTGTGAGAAGGAGTTGAAAACCAGTCCAGTGTAAACAAAGCACCATGAGGTGAAGTCGAACTTGTCTGCGATGAAGGATGGCTCGTTAACTTGGTGCCTACAGGCAGCTATAACCATAAGAAGAGTGTTTCAGGTGGGTAGCCATGTTAGTCTGCAGTAGAAGAGCAAGATTAAGGTCCACTAGCACCTTAAAGACCAACTATATTTCCAGAGAGCTCTGACTCTCAGAAGCTCACACGTACCCTGGAAATCAAGTTGGTCTCTAAGGTGCTACTGGACTCAAATGTCGCTCCTAAGAAGAGTGATGTGTGCGTGCCAGCATCTTCCCTTCCTGGAATTTTCTAAGATGATCGAGGCATTGTCACACTCGTGTGAGAATGGCAGTTCTTGCACCAGGAAGACGCTGTCATTCCAGGAGCTCGGCACGATGTTCCGTGGCCAGTAAACAGTGTGAAAACGGCCCCCATCGTATAGAAAATTACCATTCTGGCCTGCTGCTTCTTTGCCAAAGTATCAGATCTTTGTGTGGGAAGATGTTTGAATGGTGTCCTAATTAAAACTTTGCCGCTACCTGTGTCCACCTCCTGATTAAACAAAACTGTGAATTTAACCAGGTGCACTGCTTTTATTATTGTTATAAATTATTTTTAAAAGATAGGATATGAAAATAAGTGCCTAATAAAAAATTATACAGATACAAGATTGGAAATTGTGCTGAGATTTATACAATCTTGTTTCCTTGAAGTAGCAGGTGTACCTACATGTAGTGCTAAAGAGGATAGCCACTTTTCATTTTGAAATTAAACTAAAAAGTGAGTTGACTCTTCAGTTTGTGAGGGAAACTCTAAAGAAACCACTCACATTCCCATATTCCCCTCTGTTGTTTTTCCATTGTGCCATTGAGAACCACTTGAAAGTATTCCACAGGACTCAGTCCTTCAATATGGCTTTTCAGCTGCCCGTTAACGATGAAATCCTTTTGAAAGCTTGTTCATTTCCCACTTCAATGGCCACTTGATTTTTTCATGTATTCAATGCGAAATTGTGGCTTCCTACACAGTGGCAACACCTAAGGATTTTTGAAGGAAGCCAAAATTATTTCAGTAACTTTAGGAGAATCTCAAGAGATGACAGTGGTTTCTGGACATTTCTACTTGAAATTTTTTGTGAACCAAACTTTTATTTATTGTGGGCAGACTTAGAGCTCTTCAGGTGGAAGGAAGTTCCGCTGAAACAACAATAAAGCTTCCCTTCAGATAATGGTGCTTGGAATTTAAAGTCGTTTCCTTGTACCCATGTTCTCTGCCACAGTTCATGAGTGCTCCCAATGAGTTCCTGTCCTGACCAGATGAACCCCCAGAGGTTGATCTGAGGACATTTTAGCCTGAAGAAATCAAGCCATGCAGACTTTGCCAACGGATTCTTTAAAAGACTGAACTGAAGACAAACTTCAAAGAGGAAAGAGAGTTCAAATATGAAGTTTCTTTCTTAATTCGGAGTTGAGTTTTTCAAGTTTACCTGATATGAAGGAGATCCTCCATGCACACTTTTTTATGGCTCTGGTATCTCCTTGAAACTGACATGACTAATCTAGAATCAGAATTTCAAAAAGCCTCCAAACTCCCAAAGGAGTGAAAAATTGCAAAGGCTAGGATGTCTTTATAATGACTGCTCTAAGGTTCTGAACGAATGTAGGCTGTTCCTAATTAATAGGATGGAAATTATCATTTATATGTGAAATTTTAAGCCAACGGTAAGTGCATTTGCTTTCCTATTCCATCTGCACTTACCTTGTGTTTTCTCTCCTGCTGTGTCGATATTCAAATATCGGCTTTTGCATCATGGACCTCTGGGTAGTGGATGTTGGAAGGCTGAGAACATCAGCACAAATGCCAGATGAACTTTCCTGCCTCAAACCCCCACAGTTACATGTGAGAGAAGTGCCTGATCAAATTGCATTGAGATTGCTTGGCAGCATAATGTTCTGAACAGCTTTGATCCTGCACAATATGCGCTACAGGGGCTTGAAAGCCGTAGCCTTCTCATTGTTGCCTCCCAAATAGGTCTCAATAGGGGTATGTGATTTGGTGTGTGTGTGTGTGTGTGTGTGTACACATATATAGCTGGATAATGGCTTATCGGTATTATCCAGCTATACCGAATATATCCAGATAATTCTGAATATATTTGGGCATATCGGGTAGTAGAATGCCAGAGAAACCTGAATATATTTGAGTTTATCCGGGAATGAGAGCTCCAGGCAGTTTAAAGCAGGCTAGCTAGCTTCTCCAATCTCTCTTCTTCTTTCCTGGACCTCCTTTTTTACTAAATAGCTTGAGATTTATAGTCTATACAAAAAATGCACTAGCTCAGGGCAGTTTAAGATTCCCCCACCTGCCAAGGTGAGTCAGGGGCAACCAAAGAAGAGCTTTTCCTGTACTGGCATCACCTTTGAAATGCCTACGTTTTGAGGTTTTCCTGGTGTCTGTTTTGTCCTTTAGAGAACCAGCCATTTCTTTCCTCTCAAGCTGAGGGCTTCAGTTGTTTTCGCTGGTTTTCTTGCTGCATGCTTCTCCGTGGTGATCTGGCCCTGTGTTTGAAAAGTGGACTGATACAACACTTCCATTGCATGAGTAAGGGCAGTCAGGCCTTCCAAATCCCCAGCATACCTGGGCTATAGTTACCTAATGGATCACAGACTGGTCGCCTGCTGGTCTTTGGCCTTTGCCTCATAAAGATGTGAGAATAAGACCGACACCGAGGTTCTATTCTTGTATGAAGTTCCATTTCACATATTATGCCTTTCCCTCTTTTTTGAAAGCCAAGAACTGGGTTCTATGGCTGCCATGAAAGTCAGGAATATGAGATAAGCCTCTGGAACAGGCTGGAAACTCTGGAAGAATGAGAGATGGACAGTCTGGGAGACAGAGGAAAGATGGATCCTGCAGCGTTACAGTCTCCATTCTCCAGCAAAACCCCCAACAGTTCTATAGAATTCCTGGTGTGCCGCCAGATGTGGATAACTGGCAGCATTCAGCATGAAAGATAACAAGATATTTGGCTGTTTTGTAAGTCATAGCATTGCACTAATGTTGAATTACACCAACCCCGAGGGCTGTGAATCCCTATAAATGCTGCACATGTGCAGTCTTGCTTTGACGACTAAAATAATGCCACAATTCTTTGCTCATATGTTCTGTAATTATGTCATAAATTGCATTGTCACTAACATGGGGGGTAAGCATTGTGGATTTAGGATTGTGGCACTAGGCCTTTTTTCCATGTGCGACTTGGATTATCGGAGACAAATACCAGAGATGCTAGCTGAGCAGAATATGAATAAGCCGATTCATTCCTCTACTGCTTCCCATAAAATACAAGCTACACAAAGGAGGCACTAGAATGAGACTAGAATACTGAAAAGGAGACATTTCAGCACTCTGTGACTCTGAATAAGTGGCTGGTAATTCTAAAGCAAATATCATGTAGCATTTACTCACCTCATGGAAGGCTCCACAAAATTGTTATGGTGGCAAACATAGAGGTGTCAGTTAACATTATTATTAACAAGTCAGGCCAAGCAAGACAGTCCATTGTCTGACCATTCCATCCTTGAGTGGGGAAGAGATATTAAGGAATGGTCTTGGTTTCAGCACAGATCTACGGTATAACCCTGAATGGGCTTACAAAGAACCGTCCCTTGTGACAGTAGAAAAGAGCAAGAGTCCAGTAGTAGCACCCATAAGACTAAGAGAATTTGTGGTAGAGTATGAGCTTTCTTGAGTCACAGCTCACTTCTTCTGGTATCTGGTATTCACAACAGCTCATAGCATTGGACTAGGCTCGGGCGGGAGTTGTAGGTTCAAATCCCTTCTCTGCCACGGAAGCTCTTTGGGTGACCTTGAGCCACTCACACCCTCTCAGCCTCACCTACCTCATAGAGTTGTTGTAGGAATAAAATGGAGGAGAGGAGAGCAATGTGAGATGCTTTGGATCCTACAGGAAGAAAAGCAGGGTATAAATAAAGTCAAACAAAATAATATATTTATTATGATTATGTGAAAAAACAAGTCACCGTGTCCCCATTTTGCCCACAGCTATGAGGAAATTGAAATTGTTCAAGATTTTCTATCCCTTGGCTCAACCATCAACCAAAAGGGAGACTGGAGTGAAGAAATCAGAAGACTGAGACTTGGAAGAGCAGCCGTGAGGGAGCTAGAGAAGATCCCTAAAAATAAAGATTTCTCTCTGGGGACCAAGATCAAGATAATCCAAACTGTGGTGTTCCCCATTACTATACAGGGATGTGAAAGTTGGACAGTGAAGGAAGCTGAGAGGAAGAAAATTGATTCATTTGAAATGTGGTGCTGGAGGAGAGTTTTGTAGATACCGTGGAGGGCCAAAAAGACAAATAAGTGGGTACTAGATCTGAATTCTCCCCTCGAAGCTAAGATGACAAAACTAAGGCTATCATACTTTGGTGATTTCATGAGAGAATACAAAACTCTGGAAAAGTCAATAATGCTAGGGAAAGTGGAAGGTAGTAGGAAAAGTGGAAGACCTAAAACGAGATAGCTTGACTCAATAAAAGAAGCCATGTCCTCCAGTTTGCAGGATCTGAGCAAGTCTGTTAATGATAGGACATTTTGGAGGTCTTTCTTTCATAGAGTCGCCATAAGTCGGAGGCAACTTGATGGCACATAACATACACACAGCCTAAGCCAACCTGGACTGAGAAAGCAAGTCTAGTTCCTCTGAGACTTTAAGAGAAAGGTAGGGTCTAAGACAAGCATGCAGCTGAGGCTGTGTGACTTTCCTATCCCCACATGAGTGAATCAGTGCCTCATGAATGGGCTGCCCCACGAAAGGATGCTGCATGTGAGAAGTCCTTCTTTACAAAAAGAAGTAGCAGCAAGTTGCTGGATTAAGTCCTGGGCCGTTTCCACGCGGCTCCCCACTGCTCGTAACAACCTGGAAGATCAAGCGAAAAACGTGGAAGATCACGTTTTCAGGTTGTTACGAGCAGCGGGGAGCCGTGTGGAAACGGCCCAGATATACTCAGGCCACGTGTTTCCTTCCTTCTATCCCAAATGGCTGGTTGGCAGTATGTCAGCATTTCAAAAGGCTATGCTCAGAAGCCAGCTCAGGGGATACTATAATGTTTGAGTATATTTCTCATGGTTTATAAGGAGAAACCATTGAAGCATGAGGAGTTTTGTCTTTATATCTTATGGATATTTCAATGAGCCCTCCACAAACCAAATGATTTTACATTTCTTTGCAATTAATTTGATTTCCTTTCGTTGTTAAAACTAGATAATTTGATCTGGAGATGATGTGACACTTCTATTAAAAACTAAGCCTCGCTCGCAGATTACATTGGGAAATGTCAGAAAGAGACCAGCCTCACACACCAAGTGACCTTGAGGAAAGAGGGTGAAGCAGGCCTGTTGTGATGCTGCAAGCATCGGCTGAGTACTCGGCAAGGAACAAGCACTTGAAACTGAGGGCATCCAAAGAAGCCGACGGGTAGTGGAATCAGCCGGAACAAACGGCAGTACTTGACACAGTTAGTGACTGAGACGTGGAATTCAGTACCAGAGGATGTTGTAACGGCCACAGACTTTGCTTTAAAGGGGATTAGGTTCATGGAAGATAAGTCTGGCTACTAGCTGTGGTAACTAGTCAATCTCTGATGTTGGATTGACTCATCATAGGGTTCTCGAGGTAAGGGATTAGCAGAAGTGGTTTACCATTGCCGCCTTCTGTGCAGTACTAGCCAGAGTTAGTTGAAGTGACACTGCCGTTGTCTGTGAAAGAGCCTCCACCAGTGTCATCTTCCTCTACTGCCGCTGCCCAGTAGCTAGCCTTCAAGAATTCCTCCTCTCCCATTACCACTGAAAGAGTCAATTCTCTTCTGCTGATGTGACCGTTGATTCCTGGAGGGGGTGGATGCATCTAAGGGCCAAGCTACAAGTGACGAGTTACACTTGAATGGCAAGTGAACAGACTCACGTGTATTCCTCCCTCTTCACTTGCACTCCACTCAATTGAGTGGAGTGCAAGTGGAGCGCAAGTGAAGAGGGAGGAATACATGTATGTCTGTTCACTTGCCATTCAAGAGTAACTCCTCACTTCCAGCTTGGCCCTTAGTCTGTTGTCTCAGCTTTGACCATTCTGCCTTCAGTGACTCTTCCAGGAGTTTAGGCTCTTCTTGACTAAGCCTGTGCTCCTGACGGTGTTGCTCTCAGCTTCATTGACACACTCAAATCTCCTCTCCATGTTAAGGTGTTTATCCAAGAGGAGGGTCCAGAATTATTCAGAGATTGACATCCTCTGAATGTAGAGGCTCCCTTTAGTTACCAGAGCTAGTAGCCAAACCTATCTTCCATGAACCTAATCCCTTTTAAAGCAAAGTCTGTGGCCGTTACAACATCTTCTGGCACTGAATTAAAGACTCAATAAAAGAAGCCACGTCCTCCACTTTGCAAGATCTGAGCAAGTCTATTAATGATAGGGCATTCTGGAGGTCTTTCATTCATAGGGTCACCATAGATTGGAGGTGACTTGATGGCACATAACACTCACACAAAATCTCTGAATACCAGTGAACTTCAGGGGAAGGCATCAGCCTCTCTGCCCAGTGGCTGGCCCCCCGTAGTCGCTGGATGGCCACTTTGTGAGGCAGGATGCTGGGTGAGATGGACCGACGGACTGATCCAGCAGGGCTCTTCTTATGTTCCAATCCACAGTGGTTTGCAGAATGTGAAACTCTTATCCTTCTCATCTGTCAGGTTCATTTCAGTCACTGTTGTGTTCCAAGAGAGTCTTCCTAATTAAGACCAAACTCAGTGCAATTTACAAAAAAGGAAAGGCCACCAACTCCATGAACTGGGACCGCTGGGCTGCTGCTAAAGCCCCTGCATTGGCAAGGGAACCTCTGAGGACCAATGCTCTGAAAACTGACCACTGATTACGGGCCAGAAAGAGGACGAGTTATTTTTGCAGTTGCAGGCAGACGGCACCACTGAGCCACTGTTGCCAACGAAAGGCTGCTGCCTAGCAGTCAGTTCAGCAATTGAAGGCCATGAGCTATCCTTTCAGCTGCTGCCCCATTTCTGTGGGGCCGACCCGACATAGCAGCTAAACAGGCTGCTAAAGGGTGCAATGAAAAAGCCAAGGTGCCATCAGCCCAGCAGACTGTATGTATGGCAGAGGAGTCCCTTGCCAGAGTCTCACAAAAACGTGATTACTCTTGAGTATTCCTAAGTTTACTATCTCAGTTGTGCTTTTCTGTTATTTAAGTTGCCATGGAAATATTGCCCAAAAGGTCATTTAAAACTTGACATTTGAAGGATGATGACATTTGGAAAATGGTGTCTCCGAGGGAGAGTGCAGAGTATGAAAGCGTTGCAACAACTGTTTCTGTAGATATATATTTGTTTCCTGTAATTACCTACTAATATGTATTGATCTATTCTAATAATCTTTGGTAATCAGTAGATTTTCCAGCCTCATATGGCTTTTCAGGAACCAGAAGAGCCAATCATGTGGATCATAATAAAATCTGAATTTGCTCAGTTTGGGGAAGGCAAATGTCTCTTCAGTTTTCAATCAAAGTGGAAAATTCCATCAAGCCACAGATAACTTACAGTGACCCCATAGGGTTTCCAAGGCAAGAGACATTCAGAGGTGACTCGCCATTGTTTGCCTCTGTAAACCAACCCTGGACTTCCTTGGTGGTCTCCCATTGCAGTGCTAACCAAGGCTGACCCTGCTTGGCTTCCAAAATCTGAGAAGATCAGGCTGGCCTGGGCCATTCAGGTCAGGTCAGTTTTCTATGAGTCCTTCTTTAGTAACAAACTATCATAAACCTTTTCCTGGAAGGCAGAATTGTCACAAGAACGGTCACACTGTGATCAGACCTGTTCATCCATGATCCAGCTAGCATCTTGCTTCACACAATGGCCACCATTACAAGAGGCTTTAGACAGCTGTGTTAAAGAAATTGGAGGATAATTTAGAGTGTCCATTCCCTTTCAATCATTCCCAGGAAATGGTAGGAAGAGAATAGCCTGCGAATGAATTTTTCTCCTCCATTTCATATGTGCTAATAGTTGTTAATGATGTCTTGTTTCAACTCTTCCCCCTGTTTCATCATTGACGCCACAACTCTACAATTGTTCCTACTTTCCACTGTTTCAAAACTGGCAGTTCATCACACAACTTCTCCTTTAGTATTAATGATACATGATAGAGACTGGCATTTTTGGCATTGAGTGTATAGGTTGGATCCGAAGAGCTGTGAGTTGATTGAAAAGAGCCACTAACACAGTTTCCTAGAAGCTTGCAAGGACACAAGTGGGACATTTTGCCTACTATAGTTATAGGTTTTCTAAACGGGTTTTTTTCTGGGAAAAGAGGTGGCGGAACTCTCAAGAGGAAAATGAGGAAGAAACACACGGGATTCTTTGAAATCATATTATTTTCAAGCACTATTGCCGAGTATTTTCAAGAGGTGCCGGAACTCCGTTCCCCCACATTCCCCCTGAAAAAAAGCCCTGTTTCTAAAGCTGTTTTCTTGCTTCTATTTGTGCAAATGGACCACCATTTCTGGATTTAGTTTCTCTTTTCTCATGCAATGCTCTGGCATGTGGTACAAATTGCATACCATATTTCTGTGAGCTAGACCCATCTTCCAAATGTGTAAGAGCATGTTGTATGCAATGACGATCCCCATAGGGACAGTTCATGGACTGCACTAGTGCGTAGGTTGTATCCATAGTACAGTATGGATGGAGATGTGTGAATATGTATTCCCCCCCCCCCCCCATTCTTTTTAATATTGGTGCAGGATCACAAAAACTATTTTCATCCCACTTATTTTTCATTAGCAAATTTCTAGTTTCTGGTTGTTTCTTGTATGACATGTCTATGGCACTTTATGTATTCTAAGGATATTTCTATGCAATTGACCCTGAAACAGGCATCACTTTTAATGGCCATGTTTTTATTATATTTTAATAATATATTCAGGTCAGAAAAACCTGTTGCATCTTGAGTGTAACTTGAACTCTGGAATCAAACTAGAGTGGTCACCGAAAATTTGATAGCATCCTCCAAAGGTGTCAGATAAGCCTCCAGCATATCTGCCATGTATTAAGTGTTTCTTGTTAGAAGAATATGCCTCTGAGTACATGCAGAGTAAAACCTGATTTCTGTTGCGTTGTTGCTAACTGCTTCTCTTGCAGGCAAGGTGTTTTGATTATGAATTCCTGGCGAAGCCTGAGAACTTGACCTTGGATTCAATACAGAGACTGAACTAAGCTCATCCCTCCCCTCCTCCCTTCTTCCCAGGCACTGTGCGCCAAAAATCCTAACGGGCTTTCTTTTCCACTGGGGGTGGGGACACCAACCTATGATTAACTTTGCCTTACTACCTTTCGGCATTCCAGCCAATTCCACTGTCATAGTATCTTGATACTGGTATCTTTCTCTAATAAAAACATCTTTAACTCATACACCTGAGTGATGTAGTGAAGTGTTTGGGAAGTATCTGACAATGGCTAAACAGACATAGTTACCAGAATATAGGTAGTGTTCTTGGTAAACAATAATTGCATGGAGTGTGTAACTCTTCTTAAGATTGCACTGTATAACTCCTATCCCAATCCCTGATTGAAAACATTGCATGTGATTATTTTACAGAAAACTATTTCAGCAAAATCTATTTTAAAAGAGAAAGAAATATGAAATTTGAAATCATGAATGTTAAACTCAATATATTCATATTAGCAACCAAGCCCATTCTGTAAACAACAGGTTCTAGAAAACTGCCTACAGTGGGCCAGGCCACTGTGGCAGGCCTTCCCGGGCCTCTGGAGGGCCAGGTCACTGTGGCAGGCCTTCCTGGGCCTCTGGAGGGCCGGGCCACTGTGGCAGACCTTCCCGGGCCTCTGGAGGGCCAGGTCACTGTGGCAGGCCTTCCTGGGCCTCTGGAGGGCCGGGCCACTGTGGCAGGCCTTCCCACCGCACTAGGCCTTCCCAGGCCTCCAGAAGGCCAGACCGCTGTAGCAAGTCTTCCCGCCGTCGCTCACTCACTTTTTAGCCCCACAGAAGGGCCTGCGAGTGTGTTTGTGTGGGGATAAACAGTGAGACGTTGCCAATAAGGCTTGCCTTTTATATAGTAGGATCGTTTAAGCAGAAAGTAGAATAGTAAGTTTGAAACATCACCTAGAATGGTACATTTTTTATTATACAAAAGATTACAAACCATATGGCTGGTTTAAATACACTAATTGCATGAAGTACTTACAATAAAACAGGTGCTAAAACTGTGTTTTCACACCCTGCTGTTCATTTATAGCTTCCAAGAGGACCTGGCCCACACCACGGAGAGTTCCTCTTCAAATTTCACAGGCTTCCAGCCGACACTTAAAGATTCCCTGCAAAGCCCAGTTCAGCCAGCAGCTGGCAATTTATTCATTCTTTTTATAGAAAGTGTTACTTGGGAAAAAAGGGAAAATAAATAATGGGAAAATGTAGCAGGAAAAACAAAACCAAAGAAATCCTTTAGAGTACACACCCCACTGCAGTCTTATAGGTAATACATTGGTACTATACATAGGTATTATACACTGACAGGAAATTTTGTTGTGCTTTGTTCATTGAACCATTATGAAAATATAACATTTGGTTCTCTGAGTAGATCCACTGTTTTATTTTTGTAGCTAGTCTTATAGATAAAAGGGCAAGGCAAAGGGCACTTTCTCTCTCTTACCAGCTGCCGCAAAATGTAATTGTATGTGGACAATAAAGCAGGCTGGGAATAAAGTGAGCAGAACTGGGCCAGTTCCCCACCCCCACTCCCACCCCCAGGCCCACTCTGAAAAATTCTGCTTGTCTTGCCCAATCTCTTTTGATTCCCCTTAAAACTTCTTCGGTGTTTTGTCTAAGGAGGATTGCTTAGGTTTGGATTAAATTTTGATGTAGAAACAAAAATAGAGCTGGAAGGGTACCCAAGGGTCATCTAGTCCAACTCCCTGCACAATGCAAGAAATTCACAGCTCCCCCCTCACACACACACCTCCCTCAGTGATCCTTGCTCTATGCCCAGAGGAAGGCAAAAAACCTCCAGGATACCCACCCTGCCAAACTGAACTGGAAAAAAATTCCTTCCTGACCCCAAAGTTAAATCTGTAGGTGAAATCTCATGAAAAAAAAAAGATTTCATAGAATCAAAGGCTCATAGGCTCACAGAATTGGAAGGGGTCTTACAGACCACCTAGTCCAGCCCCCTGCCCAGTGCAAGAACAGCCTAAAGCATCCCTGAAAAGTATTTGTCCAGCTGCTCCTTGAAGACTGCCAATGAGGGGGAACCCAAAGCATCCCTAGGCAGCCGATTGCACTGCTGAATTATTGTGAAGAGGTTTTCCTAACGTCCAGCTG
Organism: Eublepharis macularius; assembly: GCF_028583425.1. Lineage (NCBI taxonomy): Eukaryota > Metazoa > Chordata > Lepidosauria > Squamata > Eublepharidae > Eublepharis > Eublepharis macularius. The sequence continues at coordinate 7,731,606 of NC_072792.1, forward strand.
GTATCTTCCTTCCCGTAGTTTAAACCTATTGTTTCGAGTCCTACCCTCTGTTACCAATAAGAACAGCTCCCATCTCTCCTCTCAATGACAGCCTTTTAAATACTTTTAAATACTTAAAGAGTATTTAAAAGTATATATTTAAAAGTATATATAAGAGTATTTAAAAGAGTATAATGTCTCCCTCTTCTCCAAACTGAACATTCCCAGTGCTATGCACTGGGTTGAACTAGGGCTTAGCCAGGCCTCCAAAGTATTCTGATTCACCTTCCCCAGCCTGTCTGTAGGACTTCGTGAACAACACGGGGGGGGGGGTCCAAGCTAAGGGGGGAGGGGCGTTGTGTGTTGGGCTGAGTGAGGCCGGACAAGGCCTCTAAGGTAATTACTGTATTGAATGTTAGGCACTGGTAGCTTCAGGTTATGTCAAGGTTCCTAACACACTTCATTCTCATTGGTTACATTGCCTGCACTTAATCCTCATTGGGTACATTCACATGCACATTCATTAGGTACCTTCTGAAGGCAGCAGCCAATCTGTCCACTCAAATAAAGACCAATCAGTGGCCTGCCTACTTATACATTGTATATAGTTAATGCAAATGATGGTGTTGTAAAGCACACGTTCTTATTGGTTGCTAGCTATTCTTGGGGCGGGGCTTCTCTGTATATATTGAGGGCTTCTGTTCAGTCTGTAAGTGAGAGTGTCATCTAGGGAGTAGTGTCTGCTGTCATCTCTCTGTTCTGGCTTGCAATAAAGAGCATTGTTTGGCTGAAATCACTCTGGGCTGCAATCATTCTGAGCTCCAGGCTCAGTACACAATACCCAGGTCCCTCAGTCCTTCCTCGTAGGGCTTTGTCTCCAGGCCCCTGACCATCCTGGTTGCTCTCCTCTGTACCCGTTCCAATTTGGCCACATCCTTTTGAAAGTGAGGCATCCAGAACTGTACACAATACTCCAAGTGGGTCCTTACCTTTTTTGCTGCTGCATCACACTGATTGCTCATATTTAGCTTCCTATTCACCTGTACCCAAGATCTTGTTCAGACACACTGTGTCATGGGCTGGGCCCACCCAAGCTGGTAGCCCAGGTACTAACATGAAGCCAAGGAGTGTTCAAGAGTCACAAGCCGAGTCCAGTCTGTAGTCAGAGCCCAAGGTAAACGCCAGGGGTGTGTCCAAGATCCAAAAAGCCAAGCCAAGTCCAGTCCATAGGTTAGAGCACGAGGGTATCAAGGCAAGAGCAAGATGCAAGGTGCCAGAAAGTGGTTGCAAGCAATAGACACATTGCTTCCACGCTTGGCAGTTGCTCCTGACTGGCTTTTATAGCCAGGCGTGATTTTCAGCCAGCTGCTGGGGCTCCATACTGATGCTACTCATCATCGATCTCCAGCAGCTGGCGTTGGCTCAGGAGATGAGCACTGCGCCGTCTCTCCGGCAGTTCCAGTCTCTGGCGCTGTCTGCGGCGCTCTCTAGGCGTGGGTGAACCTGGGGCGGGGTGGAAGCCCCTGGCTGGGCTTCCCCTGTGGTGCTGGCAGTCCCTGACTGAGCTTCCCCTGTGGTATTGGGGCTAGAGGGTGCTGGTGTCTCAGCTGCTAGCTGTGAGCTTTGATCAGCCAGCAGCTGCTGCTCCTGATTGCCGGCTTCTGCTGAGTCAGAGCTAGGGCTGGCTACACAGAACTCTTCTTCTCCTGAGGAGTCCTGGCTGGCTACACAAGGCTCCTCTCCTCCAGAGGAGACCTCACTCTCAGACTGGGCCATGACACACTGCTACCCAGACATGTATCCCCTATCCAGTAGGTCTGATTTGCATATTTTTTACCCAGGTGGAGAACCAGGCACTTATCCATGTTTAATCACGTCTTTTTTTCAAATCTGCCCACTTTTTCCAGAGTGCTCAGATCTCATTGAATTCTATACTGCCTTCAAGGGTGTTTGCTGCTCCTCCCAGTTTCGTGTCATCTGCAAATTTAATGAGGAATCCTGTCACACCCTCACCCAGAAAAATATGGAAAAGCACTGGGTCCAGAACAGAGCACTGCGGCACTCCACTGGACACTTCCCTCCAATCACACGTGATGCCATTGACAACTCTTTGGGTGCAGCTGTCCAGCCAGTTCCCTATCTATCTAGCCATCCTACAATCCCATCCACAGTCTCCAGTTTTTCCATCAGAACATCCTGAGGAAACTTGTCAAAAGATTTACTGAAATCCAGATAAACTTCATCAACAGCATATCTGTGATCCAGTAAGCCTGTCACTCAGTGGCTCTGACGAACCACCAGTTCACGAACCATGAACCAACCTAGTTCGTCACAAACTTTTGTTCGTATTTCGGTTCGTGCCCATCTCTACTCAACAGAATAAAGGTGAAGAAGGTGAACATCAGAGACCAAACCTATATGTTCCAGAAGAACACAATACTCCCTACCACTTTCCATGGGCCACTGTGGAGAATAAATACAACTGCTTTCTCAGTCAGCCCCAGATGCTGATCAAGATGGCCTGGTGGGGCATGTGTATGATATATGGTACCCTACACAATATGGTACCCTACAGAAGAAGTGACTTGTTCTTGAAGAGAACCCTGACCTTACCTTCCTTCATAACCCTGGTTAGCAACAAGCCTTCATAGCCACAGGTTTCATGGCAGCCACCTTCTCTTGTGCAGCTATTGATTCCACCATCAGGTGACCAGCTCCCAAGGGGCAAAGGCTGTTCACAAAGCTGTCCACTAGTACATCTAGGGCTATTACCCCAGTGTCTGTAAAGCCCCCTGAAAGCCTGTATGTACCTTTTTGCCATCAAGTCACCTGAAGTCTCAAGACTTATGAAAACCCATCAAGAGGCTTTCAAGGCAAGCGAGAAGCAGAGGTGATTTGTCATCGCCTTCCTCTGCAGAGCAATCTCAGTCTTCCTTGTGGTCTTCTATCCAAGTTCTGAGATTAGCTTCTGAGATCATCTGACAAGATCAGACTATACCATGCTGCCTTCCCTCTACTCTGGGAATACTGGGCCTTAAATACTTGTGTGCAGAGAGGAGAGCAAACTCAGCGAGATGTTTCTCAGCGGCTGCTAGCTAGCAGGCTGTTCCCCAGTTCCTTCCCTGTGATTCATCATTATAATACATGATTTTCTAAAATGGAGGGTGACTCTTCACTGTCAGTCCCAGACCATGTAGAGCTTCGATACATCTTGCACAATGTTGAAATCAAACTAGGATGTTAAAAAAATTAATATAAATGACAAATGTTCAACAGGCCTCGAAAATATCAATTGTATAACATTATGGGATGTCACAGGTAATCAGTGTTACCATTCTTTGTACATTTTAGCAAAGGAGCAGGGAGCTGTTCTCACCTACCAGACAGATCAGATAAAAAGATGAAATTTCATTTCCTGGAGTTACTGAAATTCACTTACAGCAGGTCTTCCTCCTCCTTCATTCCCTTTCACAAATTTCCTTACCGTTTGGTTTTCCTTCCCATTTCCATTGGGTTTTTCCCCCTACACAATCACCTATCACTCAGCCTCATCTGTTGAAATCTTATGGTGGGATAAATTTTCTTTGTTTGTTTCTTTGATTATCCTGTTTCTATGTCACCTTTCAGAGCCCTACCCAAGACAGCTTACATTAAAACACTATTTTGCTAGTTTTAAAGGTGCCTTTAGACTTCTCTTTTATTTCACCTCCTGCCGAAAGCACAGGGTTTCTCATGGAGATACATCAAGATGGGTAGCCATATTAGTGAGTCTGTAGCAGTAGAAAAGAGCAAGAGTCAACGCTCATACACTACCACTAATTTTATTAGTCTTATAGGTGCCACTGGACTCTTGCTCTTTTCCAGGGACTGTACTTTTCCGCCCCTGCAATCATGTTAACATTTCCTTCTCTCTCAAAAACTGGACAGTTGTGCACATTCTATTGTTAGTAGTTTATCTTTTTTTGAAGTTTGAATATCCATTAAGATTCCCAGCCACTCAGTTAATGGTTTCGGGGGGAGGGGGGTCAATAGGCAATATAAGAGAGTCAGAAATCAACTTTTAACTTATATATCACAAATAAGATAGTTTCATTCAAACACTTATTTAAAGTGTTCTCTAATATAGAAGTGCAAAAAAATTAAAAGAAAGCAAAAATTAAGACATAACCTGCCCCAAACTAACAACAGGCCTGCATTCCGTTCCTAATCATTGTTTTATATGTGAAAGCAATTTAAATTATACATAACTTGTACGCTTAATATCTTTATAACTCAATAATAGTTTTGGTATAAATGAAATACTTTCAAGTAGGAATGGATACTCAGAAATAAGCAATTGTGCAAATTATGAGGGTAGTAGTAGCTTTTTTGTTTTTTCCTAATGAAGACCTAAATTGCTTTCTGGAGGAGTTTCCTAAAATTGATAGCAAGAACCAAGTGTTTGAAATGAAATTGGTCACAAAGGGGGAGGAGGGGCTGATGTTGCTAATAGGCAATCTCATCTCCGTTCCCGGCCTGATCCCAGCCTTGCTGAGCCGGCAAATAAGTGTTTGCTTATCAACAGGATGTATCAGCAGCTGAGCCAGCACAAAGATACAAATCAGTGCCACAGAAAATCTGTCCAGACACATTCGTTTTATTTAGTTCAGTTTCTATTCCCTCTTTTTCAAGGACCCAAGTTTAAGATAAAAACAAACGCTAATAATAAATAAGCCCCATTAAGTTAAAATTTCCCTTGCCTAATTAATATATCTGACCTATTGAATGGCAGCAAAGGGAGGGAAGACATGCACCTCTTCTCAGAAGTTTACATGCTTGGACTCTGAGGGACTTCTAGAAGCGATTTGGCTGCCAGGTCTCCCGCTCAGGGCAGTGCCAGGAGAATTTTTTTAAAAAATGTTGGTGTTGTGTGTGCTGCTATGTGACTTCTAGGAAAAATCTGGCAGTGATGTAGGGTTACTGTAGGAATCACTACAACTCTGGGGTTTTACTACAGAGTTTCCAGTTATTCCTAGAGCTACCCTTCATCTCTTCCAGGTTTTCTCCAAAAGTGATGAAGCAGCTCACATAACACCGCAAACCCCTCCCGTGTCTTCACCCTGAAGTTCCCACTGCTTGCCACACATGATCTGGCAACCTGAAGAAGAGAACTCCACAGTTATGGTGCTGCCCCTCTGGTGCCTAGTTTCTCTGTTAACTTTAATCCAGACGGCTTTTTTTCTAGGTACCCAACTAGGTGAGTCAGTAATCCACAACTGGAGGGAACTAGGGTTGAGAAAACCTGAATCAGAACGTTCAAAATAGAATTTTATGCACAATTAATCCAATTTTAGAGAACTGCTGCCTATGGGCTTTGTGAGAACATTGATTTTATTGTGTGTACTTTTAGGTGGGCTACTTAGCTGCCCCTGAAGAAGTCATCTGATGAAACATTAGATTTCAATAGCTGGCCCCGTGTTGGGAGGAGGGTAGCATCATTTTGGCATCCCGATATTACGGCTCCACCTAATAAGAAGAGAATATTATTACAAAGTGCACCTTTGTTTATGCATACTTACCTTCCGTTCTGGAAACTTACCTTCTGGATGTTCTTCTACTTGTTTTTGCACTTCATCCCTATAGAAAAAAAAGACTGAGTGTTACCTTTAAATTGTATTATGCCAAATGTCCACTGGCGGCCAATATTCTCTAATTGTTATTGAAATATTGTATATGTTTGTATATTTGACTGTATTTGGAGAGGATATTTGTATAGAGAATGTTCAATTGTATTTACTGGAATTTTTGTAAGAGGTTTGGAATGTTTTAGAATATTTATTATAGCACCTTGTCACTTTAAAATTTGATTAATTGCACATAAAATTCTATTTTGAATGTTTTGGTTCAGGTTTTCTCAACCGTAGTTCCCTCTTATTCTGGGTTACCCACTCACCTAGTTGAGCTTGTAGTTTGGATGAGTCTCTTTTCTGAGTGTCTTTTTCTAAGTTGTGGTCACTTCCTATAGATGTTGTCACTTCCTGTGGTCCACCCCTGTTTGTCTGTGTTTGCCAGTTGCCCTGGGGCCATGTCCTTGCATTCAAATATTTCTTGCATATGGTCCAGCGCACAAAATCTGTTAGTTAAACACTGGCTTGCCACAGCCTGCTTAGGGAAGTGCTAGGGAATAGGGATTGCATCACCGCGCTATAAAGCTAATTAAAAGTACTTTAGAAACAGAGAATGAGTAGGAGTCTGACAAAGGATTTCACATCAGTCTGGATGTTTCTTCATTGCACCTTTGAACGACAACTACGCTGTCTCCCAAGCTGAGTTTTAAATGTAAATCAAAACAGGTTATTGAAAAGGGAAGCTTTTTGGATTGTCTACTTACAGACGGTCAGACCTCATGGCCTCAACACGGAACTTTCATTGAATTGCTTTTTATAATTAGTTATGTTCCTTTAAAGTTTTTTAGTGGATAATGAGGACATGATTTAAGCTTTGAATGGAGCAATTGACGACGCGCAGGAGAAGATACAGCTGCCGCAGTCTGGATGTTGGGAATACACGCGTCCTTGATAAATGCTTACTAAAATATTTTGTTTTGTGTGAATACAACAGGTCAGTTTGGTTTGGTGTTATATAAAGAACCTTATGTGATATTAACTGTGTATATTAATATAAGAATGTTATTTTGTTGCAGTTGTGAACCACGCCCCTGTCGAAGGGGACGAAATCTGTATGTAGCCGGCCCCAGATTGGGCGTGGCGCTCTCTTTTTATTTATATCTTTCAACTGTTATCACATAAGAAGACTTTGCGAAGATCCATCTGTACACCGTTGTTAAAGAACACACATAGACGGTAGACATCCTGGACAATCTTTATTGACTGTATTTGAGCAGGTTGCATTATTAATTTAGTAACTGTATTTGAAAATACTTAACTATAATAACTAAACAACTGAGTGTTTCAATATTGTGGCTCCCGCGAGATATTTTCTCCTCTTTTTTGGTACTGGTTGCAACGGGAGCAGCCTCCCCCCTTTTTCTTTTTTTCTGAGTTTTAAATGTTGACACACCGACTCAGGATTTGTATACTTTGAAAGAGAAATCTTACTATTAAAGATTAATTATGTATCATAAATCTCATTTCATACTTCCTAGACTAGCCAATTAAGGCCCTGATCAATACGGCCTCGTGACATGATCTCCTTTTCTCTTAGGAATATTTGATGCAAGCCAAATGAATTGCTCAGACACAAAGACTCAGGTAATTATGACCTCATTTACTTATATTTATTTGGGTGTGCTTTCATTAAGTGGCAGGCAGGCTATTGGTTGGGCATTAATTAATAATCCCTTTTTTCTACATCTGTCTTCCTTATGAGGGATTGCATTGTCAACTCTTTTATCTCTGTCAGCCACCTTCTATGAACTTTCCAGAGAACATCAGGAGCTGTCCGATTCTGAACACCACTTGAAGGGGAGGGGTGCTTCATGCTGCCAGACTCCTTTTGGAAGAAAGTTAAAACGCGGAATAGAAAGAAAGACCAGCACTTGTATGTCATGTTTACAAGTAAAACACGATATCCTTTGCTTCTAAAAAGAGCATCCAGGGCATCTGAAAGATGAATAAGATTCATTCCAGCATAAGCTTTCATGAGCTCCGACTCATGAAAGCTTTTGCTGGAATAAATTTGGTTAGTCTTTAAAGCGTCAGGGGTCTCCTGCTTCATTTGACTGCTGCAGACTAATGCAGCTGCCCTGCTAGAATTGCTTCGCTTATAGATTCCACTGCATACAAGTGATAGGCATGAGGTTGCATCCTGTATTGGAAGGATAATTCAGCAGATAAAGAGGCTACTTCCACCGTCTTACTACAATTTGCTGCAATTTACATTGGATACCCTATTACAATGTATGTTGTTGTTGTTTGTTGATATGTCTATTTTCAACAGTCCGCCAGATGTTTGGGCTGGAATTTTTGGCCCCTCACCAACTTGGGTTTTAGCCAAGAATCTAGGAGTCAGTGAGGTGTCACCGTAGTATGGGGTAAGTTCCAAGTAGCGTGGCTGTTTGCAACTTGCTTGTGTCCTATTTATGCCCATATCGCCTAGTTGTATAATTAGTACTTTTGGAATCACACTTAGTGCTTCTCTCACTACTGGAATAACCATTGTATGTTTCTTCTAGAGACACTGAACTTCAGATCTTAGCTCTTGACATTGTGTTATTTTTTCAGTCTCTTTTTCCTCTATTCAACTGTCACCTGGGATTGCTACATCTATCAGTTTGACCTTACCATAGTAATATCTGCAATATTATGTTCTAGCTTCTTATCAGTTTGGATTTTGAAATGCTACAAGATCTTAACTTTCTTATTTTCAACAACTTTCTTGGGCTTATGTTCCCACCAGTATTTCACGGATGGTGGCTCATACCTTTTGCATAAATACCAGCATTGCCGCTATTTTATTATGGCTCTTTTTATAGCAGTTTGTGATGAGATGGTCAACAGTTTCATCCACCTCATTATGTAATCTACACTTGCTATCATGCATGGTCTTTTCAATTTTTGCTTTCATACAGTTCATTCTTAATGCCTGTTCTTGTGCAGCTAATACAGGGCCTTCCGCCTCTTTTTTTCAATATCCCTTGCATTAGCCATTTCCAGTTGTTACTCTTGTTGACTTTACCTCAGTATTCTTCAGGTATTGACCATGCTGTCATTTACTTTGCTATGCCTTCGTGCAGTTTTTTAACATTTACTATGTTTGTATTTTGTGCCCATAACATTAATTATACCTTCTCTGTAAATGTCAGCCATCAACTTCTCTTTCTTGCTCTTGATGTAATCATTCAGTGTCATTTTTTTTCTTCCACTGTTTTTTTTTTAATGTAACAATCCTCAGTCACCATTACTCTACTTCACTTTGAGGAGGTAGGGCATAATTGGCTGTTATCAGGGCTTTTTTTCTGGGAGAAGAGGTGATGGAACTCAGTGGGTTGCCCTCGGAGAAAATGGTCACATGGCTGGTGGCCCCGCCCCCTGACCTCCAGACAGACGGGAGTTTAGATTGCCCTCCGTGCCGCTCAGCGCTCCACTGTCTGGAGATCAGGGGGCGGGGCCACCTGCCATGTGACCATTTTCAAGAGGTTCCAGAACTCCATTCCACCACGTTCCACCTGAAAAAAAGCCCTGGCTGTCATGATTTTCCTTGTTTTGCAATCAAATGAATCCACTTTGGCTTGAATCCAAGCTATAATTCCAGCACAGTATCAACTTGCTGGGATGGCCCAGGTGTTTATAGCACAAATTGTATTTTCACTTTTTAATTTCAACTTGAGTATTTTTCAGATCCTTTCTATATATCCAGCTCAAGTCTTCTTTTCCACTATTGTATGTTGAATAGCAATAGCTTGCAATTTACACAAATACTTGTTGTTTAATTCACCGTCTAAACTTTTCATTCTGTTTCCATCCACGAGTTATATTCCATCCAATTCAGTAATCTTCCCTCATTTGACTGATATCATTGAACATTTTTCAGTTTCAAAGTCCATAGCTATATCTTGTCTAAATATTCACACTGTGTGTGTAGAAATTTGATTTCCTCTTCAGATTTTCTGTACAATTTAAGGTCATCAGTATTTCACAAATATTTTTCCTGCTCCCTTTGAAATCTCATATCTGTGTTGTGTTTTATTCAATATCATTGTTAATGGTATCACAGCAATGACAAAAGGTTACTTTGCCATGCCTCCACCTTGAAATATACTGTGTCTGATACTCACACATCCTAGTTCATTCCATTAGCAGTCAATATTGTGCACAATTTTCTCATTGTTGCTGACTCCGAACATTTCTAATGTTTTTTCAATCCATGAATGTGGCAGGGTCTTCAATGCCCTTTCATAATCAATCTAAGCTATGCGCAAATTTGTTTTCCTCCTTTTGCAATTTTTTAAAAACAGTTTTATTGATCAGTAATTGATATTTTGTTCTGTGAAACTTTTGGCAGTTTCCTTTCTATTCCTTTGATAAAAGATCTTTATCAGTGACATGCTGTTGAACTGCATCAGGAATTATTCCAGTTAACAGTTTAAACTTTTTTGCAGGCAAGTAATTGCTTGATAATTGTTAGGGACTGTCCCTTTATCTTTCATAATTAACACTGTTCTGTCAGTTATCATCAAGTTGTCAATTGTAGCTGATTGCAGCATGATGTTAAACTGCTGTGCTAATCTTAACTTTAGAACACTAAGTTTTTTAACTGAAACACATGTAATATATCTTTTCCCAGGGCTGTCCAGTCTTTAACTCTCTTTGCTTGCCTTGCCAGAATTTCCCTGGCAATTATCAAATCCTGCATATTCCTTTGCCTTAAGTCTTTCTGAGCAGCTTGTGTTTAATGCTTCTTTAGACTGTACCAATCCCATATGCCTTGCCAAAATGCAGTGTTCTATTACATTCACCAGTCAGAATTCTGTAGAATTGTCTTTGATTACACCTAAACTGAATGTTCTGCCAGTACTGGCTTCCGTACCCCTTGTATCTGGAAATAGTGTGGGGAGAGGGATACAGGGAAAGTGATTTGTCCCCCAAGTCCTTCACCACACAGGTGGGCCAGCTCATTGACTGGTACCATGCAAATTTCAAGAAGAAATTAAAGAGGAATTAAAAGGATTCCTCTTAATTTATACTTGCATCCTCACGGTTTACCCACACATCATTCCCCTGGTTCAAATGTCTTCCCTACTTCCCATGTTCTATTCGAACCCCTGCTAAAATATTAATAGAGGAAAGAATGCATGGGGAAAAAGCTACATATTCAGTGACATCAACCTATTGTCCTGTTTGCATAATTAGTTTGTCACAACATATGTGCTTGCTAATTTGAAGTAGGGTGAGGGAAAAAATCAGAATTCTAATCCCTACTAATAACCTTTGAAACTAGATGACCTGAGAAGGCTGGATTCATGACAGGGGATCTGGTATCCATCCTCCAAGAGGTCATTACGATGAAGAACAGTTGCTACCTTTTACCCTCCCCAAAACCAAGGTGGTTTAGGAAAAGAAATCTGCAGAAAACTAACTTCATGGTGTAGCAGGGATGTGAATCCAAACCATCCAAATCATAAACTTTCATGCTTTCTGATATATTGCACAGACTGCCTTGAGAACCTTACAGTGCTTGGAAACAGGAGTGATCAGGGAAAGTAGATCCCTTCTTAAAATTTGCATTCTACTTAGCACATTTTGAAACATTTCCAGTTGTTAAATCATATGAATAAAACATTTTCCAGCTTCTAATTAATGCAGAGCAAACTCCACTTTTCCTGACACTTCTAGTGGCTGTCAAAGGAGAGAACAAAATAGCAGGAGATCAACTTCTGTGTTTCCCTAGTCTGGGTTTCCTGTTTAGAGGGCTACACATCCTACTATATAAAAGGCTAACCATGTTGCTGACAACTCACTTCCTAGAGGGCGCTGCAGTGGAGGGATGTGCAGATGAGGCAGCCCTCCAGAGAGCACAGCGGGGGCAGAAAGCACAGGCACAAAGCGGGAGCAATGCCAGCCCCCAGCCTTCACCCAGAAGGAGTCAGGAGCAGAGTAGGTGGCAATGCCCGCCCCCTGCCTTCACCCAGCTGGGATCAGAAGAGGAGAGGGTGGCAATACCCCCCAAGACTTCACCCAGCTGGGATCAGAAGCGGAGCATGTGGCAAAGCCCACCCCCAGACTTCACCAAGCTGGGATTAGGTGTGAAGCAGGTGGCAATGCCAGCCCTTCTTCACTCAGGTGGGATCAGGAACAGAGCAGGTGGCAATGCCAGCCCTTCTTCACTCAGGTGGGATCAGGAACAGAGCAGGTGGCAATGCCCGCCCCCCCCATCTTTACCCAGCTGGGATCAAGCACAGAGGAGGTGGCAATGCCAGCCCTCCTTCACTCAGGTGGGATCAGGAGCAGAGCAGGTGGCAATCCCCCCCCTGCTTTCACCCAGCTGGGATCAGGTGTGGAGCAAGGGGCAATACCCACCCCTGCCTTTACCCAGCTGGGATCGGAAGAGGAGTATGTGGCAATGCCCGCTCCCTGACTTCTCCTAGCTGGGATCAGGAGTGGAGCAGGTGGCAATGCCCACCCCTGCCTTCACCCAGCTGGGTCAGGAACAGAACAGGTGGCAATGCCCACTTCCATGCAGTCTGCCGGAATCAGGTGTGGAGGTGGTGGCAATGCCTACCACACTTCAAACAGCCAGGATCAGGCACAGAGCAGGAGGCAATGCCCAGTCCCCATTCACCCAGCTGGGATCAGGAGCAGAGCAGGTGGTAATGCCCCCCCCCGTCTTCACCTAGCTGGGATCAGAGGCAGAGCATGTGGCAATGCCTGCCCCCCCCCAACTTCACCTAGCTGGGGCGTGGAGCAAGGGGCAATGTCCACCCCCACCTTTGCCCAGCTGGGATCAGAAGCAGAGCATGTGGCAATGCCTGCCCCCCAACTTCAACTAGCTGGGATCAGGAGTGGAGAAGATGGCAATGACCACCCCTGCCTTCACCCAGCTGAGTCAGGAATGGAGCAGGTGGAAATGTCCACTTCCATGCAATCTGCTGAAGTAAATATGCTGCATTCACTCATAAAGATGCTGAACATCTTCTGAAGTAAATATAACTTTAATCACAAAGACAGGAACACAAGACCTATCAGAATCCATAGAAGTGGGGTTCCCAAGTGCCCACTGGTGATGAGCAAACTCCTGGCGGGAGGTGGCAAGCCCCCTGGTGGTTGCCTGCCACCAGCAGGCAGCTCAGGAGTATGCACAGCATGCAAGTTCCCAAGGGGCACGATGACATCCTTCCTGGAAGTGACGTTGCGCTGGCTGCAGGAGCTCTCCTGTGCTTCATTTGGGGCTGATTTGGGCTTGAAGACGAGCATGCTGCCGGCATGAGGTAAGTGCCAGCCCCCAGCTCCCACCACAAGGGTATAGGGACCTGGCAGTATGGTACATAGCAGCATGGTAGCCAGCTTACTCTGAGCTCTCCAGACCAGGTGTAACAGAGAGCTGAGAGTGAGCTGGCTACGAAGGACACTGGTAGGCCTTGTGTTCCTGTCTTTGTTTATTGTGATTAAAGTTGTACTATATTTACTTCAGGAGATGTTCAGCATCTTTATGAGTGAATGCAGCATCTTACACTCCTAGCAAGGTAATGTTTTTGTTCTTGCATTCCTAATACACAAAAAAATAAGACAGGCATCACCTGGCATGAAATACTCAGACATGTTTGTTCACAGTCATGTGCTCTTTATGTACCTATCCTCATGTACTTTTACTTGGTGGGGGGAAAAAAGATTTTGGAGAAATTTATGCTGCATACCAGTCTGTTTTGTATCAATCCCTGTGCAACTTCTTGATGGAATTAGGAATGCTGATTGGCTCCAGTGCTCTTTGAATGCCAAATAGCACACTCCTTCTAGCTTAGTGATATTTTCCCATAGTACACACATGTTTAGGCTGAACTTTAATGTATTGTTAAGATCTTAAAGAGCATTGCAGCCATCAGAGATCACCCTGAGATCAATTAGAATGATAGCAAACATGCAGCTGGTGGTTATCTCGAAAGCTTAATTCTGAAGTGGAAGCTTGTCAAGATGATACCTCACACTTCTTGTTTCAAAGGAGGAAAAATGTGTTCCACTGTCATGGGAAACTCAAGTGTCTGGGCAACTAGCAAACAAAGACAAGAATCATTCATCTGTTCAACTCTGTCTGTATATAATTCTGGTGCAAAGTATCCGGAGACGCTTATTCTTTCATTTCAAAAGCTATTTCACAGTCATCATGGCTGTGGAAGTATACAACTGTACTATGGCTACCTACGAGCGACCATATGTTCTTTTCCATCAAGATAGGGTTTTTTCTTACATTCTTAACACATCAAAGAATGACATGTTTTAAGTTTTGTGTGTGGATGTGAATAAATTGTCTCATCTCCCTTTAAAGTATTGTACGGCTCCTCCCTTTGCATGTTTGTTGAGTAGTAAATTAGTGGACCTTACTTTCATATACAGGCATAAAATTGCAGACTCAGTCATCCAGCAGTCCTGCAAAGACCACTCCTAACATGAAGAATAGCTGACAATGAGTAGAGAGGATTGTGGGCTAGATGTGTCATGTCTGTGCCTCATCCATGCCATGCTTAATGAGGACCTGTTGTTCTGAACCAATGTTTCATGCTATAACTTGATGTCATATTGCCAATGCCATAACTGTTTCCTTTCACAGACTTATTGAAGCTCCAGGTGCCTTATCTAACGGACTGTAAAAACTTTCGGTGCTTCACTCCCATGTACTGCTATGTCTCAATTTTGATCTCTTGCTTTCTCAGCTTCTCGACTTGCTAGTAAAAATATGTGAGACGTTCTCAGGATGAGTTCACACCAAAAGTCCTGTTTTACTGTTGGGAGGGAGAAGGAGCAAACACGTGTGTTAAGAGGAAGGACTTTCCCACAAGCTACTATACCTGTCAACCTATTCTTACTGCTAAGATGCTTACCTTATTTCTGAGTAATTCTAAGGACATATCTGTGGAAATGATCTGATTTCTGAATAAAGCCATTTAACCAAGAGCCTGGATTTCTTGCTACAATGGTACAGGGATCTATCTGCCATAGCTTATCATCCATAGCCTGACAAGATGAGCCAATAGTACGCCTTGGCATGAGACAGCTACTTAAATCCTTTTGTTTTTATGTTCCTAACCTATCAGTGGATGAGCCACTGGGAAACCATCACTTATTCATTTTTATTCTAGAGCGGTGAGTTTTTTGTGTGGCCTTCCTTAACTGCTGGGGGAATTTGCTGAGGTTACTGTGTGGGAGGACAGTGTTTGGGGCTGTGTGAGTGTGTAGAGCCTGCTGTAAAGTGGTGCCAGTTGGACTAAGTGTTTCTGTTTGTCTTTTTTGCCTGAGTTGGAACTAATTGAGGAGAGTGATTGTTGCTAATTGAAAAGTGTCTGTTTTGCCTGGGGTTGACCCCACCCTCTACTGAGTGAGCCTTGATTGAATTAGGCTTCTCCTCACCAGAGGCACATCACAGCCATCTGGGCTCTGAGAAGGAGCAAAAAAGGAGCTGCTAGTAGAAGAGTACTCTTGAAATATACATGGAAGGCACAGATGTAAACAAAAGGCCCCTATCCAATCACCTGCACGGAGTGTGCCATGTTTGTTTTCCTCACGGAAGAGAAGACAGACTTCACTTGTCAGGAGTGTAAGCTGGTCAGGCTTTTGGAGGAGAAGATTCAGAGCCTGGAGGAGAGGATCACCACCCTTCAGGAGATCAAGGAAGGGGAAGATTTTATTGAGAAGAGCCTGGGGGGTCTGCACAAGCATGAAGACATAAGTCCAAGAGAAGAAGGAAGAGTTGATCTCCCTTCTGAGCCTCCTCTCAGTTCTGCAGTACAATCCAGAAGGCATGGACTAAGGCGACGCTCTTGTCCACTGGAGCTCAAGAATCGATTTGAGACGCTTGAGATGGTGATGGAGACGAGAGTGGAAGGAGAACTACAAAAACCTGGAGGAGTAAGTAAAGAGGGTATGGGGCCACACGGAAGTGGAAGAAAATGGAAGTCGGTGGTCGTTGGGGACTCTCTGCTCAGGGGTATGGAACATCATGTGTGCAGGCCAGATCCCCTACTTCGAGAGAGGTATTGCTTGCCGGAAGCCAGAATTCAGGATATTAAAGACCGACTGCTGAAATTGATCAGACTGACTGATCAGTACCCATTTGTGCTGGTTCATGTGGGAACTAACAACATGGCCACGAACACCATTGCAAGAACTAAAGAGGACTATGAAGCTCTTGGAAGGCAGTTGAAGACATTGGGGGCACAGGTGGTATTCTCTTCTATCCTTCCTGTCAAACGAAGAGGAATGCAAAGGGAGCAGACCATACTCAAGGTGAATCGTTGGCTGAGGTGGTGGTGCCAGCAGGAGCGCTTTGGGTTCTGGGACCAAGGGATAAGTTTCCTTAGAGGAGGCCTCCTAGCACATGATGGGCTTCACCTCTCCAGGTCAGGGAAGAAAATGTTTGGAAAGAACCTGGAGAGCTTCATCTGGAGAGCTTTAAACTGATGCCGCAAGGGGAAGGGGATTTCAATGAAGAAGTGATAACAGTGAGGGCCCACCTGAGTAGGACAGATCAAACAAAGGTACAAGGCTACAAGTGCCTATATACCAATGCCCGAAGTATGAGTCATAAGAAGGAGGAGCTTGAGTTTCTCTTGAAAACAGAGGGCTACGATATAGTAGGAATTACTGAGACTTGGTGGGATGATCCCTATGACTGGAATGTGGTAGCGGATGGGTACGAGTTGTTCAAGAAAAACTGGAAGGGTAGGAGGTGGAGTGGCATTGTCTGTGAGGAGAGGGCTTGATCGTCATCAAGTCCTGGAGAATGTGGTTGACAGCCTGGTGGAAAGTATATGGGTGGAAATAAGGGGAGGGAGGACAAAGGGCATTGTTGTTGGAGTCTGCTACAGACCACCTGACCAGGGAGAGGAAATGGATGCTGCCCTCCTTGAACAGATTGCTAGAGTATCCAGACATCAGAACCTTATCATTATGGGTGACTTCAACTTCCCCGATGTGTGCTGGGAGACAAGATCAGCAAAGCAACAAGACTCATGCAACTTCCAGACCTGCCTGGCCAATAACTTCCTTTTTCAAATGGTGGAGGAAGCTACAAGGGGCTCAGCTATACCAGACTTAATATTAACCAACAGGGAAGAATTGGTAGATGGGGTGAAGGTGGGGGGGACCTTAGAGGGATGTCACCATGTCCTCCTTGAATTCCAGTTTCTTGGCTGTGGAGGGCCAAGGAAGTTCAGAGGCAGACTCATAGGTTAGATTTTCGTATGGCCGACTTCAATGAACTCAGAAGCTTGATGAGAGTCATTCTGTGGGGAAGTGTGCTGGAAGGGAAAGGAGCAAGTGAAGGGTGGGCTCTTCTCAAACATGAGCTTTTGCAAGCTCAAGCCCTCACTATTCCACCAAGATGGAAACATGGTAAGGGCTCCAAGAAACCGATGTGGATGAACAGAGAGCTCCAGAATAAGAATAGGAAGAAAAAGGAAATGTTCAGGAAATGGAAAGGTCAGACCTCTAAAGAGGAATATATGAGGGTTACTAAGGTACTGCAGATCAGCCATCCGAAAAGCCAAAGCTCAGTATGAGCTGGGTGTGGCCAGGGGGGCTCGCTACAATAAGAACAAATTCTACAGATGTGAGAAGCAAATGGAAGGTAAAAGAGGCAATTGGACCGCTGTTGGGAGTGGAAGGAGAAACTCTGATGCAGGACAGAGAAAAAGCAGACAGGCTTAATGACTTTTTTGCTTCTGTTTTCTCCCTGAAGAACTTGAGCCCATCTAGAAATGGTAGTAGACATGACAGGACACCTGGGGGCTAGTTGATATTGACAGAGAGGTTGTGGAGAGGCACCTGGCTGCACTGGACGAATACAAATCCCCTAGGCCAGATGGTGTGTGCTCAAGAGTGCTCAAAGATCTTTCTAGAGAACTTGCAGAGCCTCTGTCCATCATCTTCAAGGCCTCCTGGAGGACTGGGGATGTGCCCCAAGATTGGAGAAGAGCTAATGTTATCCCAACCTTTAAGAAAGGGAAGAAGGATGACCCAGGAAACTACAGGCTGGTCAGTCTGATTTCTCTTGCTGGGGATATATTAGAGCAGATTTTAAAGGGTTTGATTTGTAAGCATCTGAAGGGGATATGGGGAAGCATCTGATCCAGGGAAGTCAGCATGGTTTTGTCCCCAACAGATCTTGCCAGACCAACCAGGTTTCCTTCTTTGATCAAGTGATGAGCTTACTGGATCGGGGGAACTCAGTTGATGTGATTTATCTGGTGTCCGAGGCCCGACACGCCGGCCTCGGACTCCCCCCACCCCCACCCCCCCGACGACGCAGGGCCCACCTACCGGGCGGGAGAGGCCAAGGACGAGGCCCCACCGGCGAACGAAGGCCCCAGCAGCTGCGCCGCCGCTGCGCCGCCGCCCGCCGCCGCACCGGAGAAAAGGATCCCGAGCGGCCGCGGCAGCGGGCGCACTCGGAAGCGGCGGCCGGCGCGGTCAGCGCTCTGGCGGCGACGGCCCCGTCCGGGCCGCGGGGGAGGCCGCGGCGAGCGGGGCGAGGCCGCGCCGGGCTGCCAAACGCCGGTGCAGGCGCCCTCGGCCGAGCGGGATGGCGGCCGGGGCCAGCAGGGGGGAGGGAGGAGCAAGCCAGCCTGGGATTGGAGGGCGGCTCGGGGAAGGGCCGGATCGCCCCGCCAGGGGCCAAGCCCGCCGTCCATCACAGGGCAGGAGGGCGGAGGGCAAGAGGCATTGGGGGAGAGCGGGGCAGCCCGGCTAGCAGCCCACCAACGGGGTAGAGGGAGGTGGGCCCAATGGGCGGGGATGCAGGTGGCACAGGTGTTGGGATTGATGGTGGGTGGAAGCACTCGGGGGTGAGGGTGGAGCTGGAGTGGGAAAAGTATTTAAGGAGGCTCTGGAGGCAGGCCGAGGAGGAAGGTACTGGACGAGACAAAGCAGGTGCCCTGCGTTCTAAGGCGAGCATCCTGCCGTTTGTCAGCTGGCTGCCCTGAAGGCTAAGGCGCAGCCGGCCGGGTGGAGCCACGTGCTGACCGGCCCGCCGGTCAGACAAGGGCCGCCCTAGTCTGAGGCCGCCTGTGAAGGAGCCTCCATGCTTCCTTGAGGACCCGCCCAGCCGCCCCAGGCTACCAGCACGGACCCGCCGGGACCGCCCCGCCCAGACCCGCCGCCAGGGGGCATGCCACAGCCTGACATTGTGGTGGAGAATGCAGGCACGGATCCTGCTGTGAGGCACCCGCGACCCCATCTTCCGACCCCACCCGGGTGGACGAGGCCTCGCACCTATCTGCGCCCGGCAACCTTCGGCCGGCCCAGGCTTGACTCCGAGGCGGTACCGACGGAGGGCACCCCCATGGACCAAGCGGCCGCCGCAGCAGCGGGCGGGGCCGGGCAGCCCGCAGCCCCTACGGCCCTGGACTTGGGCCAGCTCAGCCAATGGATGGCCGAGCAGCAAGTGCGGCTCCTGCGGGACCTGACGGCACAGCAGCAGGAGTCACAGGCTACGTTGCTCCGAGGACTGGCCCAGACTCTGGGGGCCGGACCCACCGCATCGGCCCTTGGCCCCGTGCGAGGGGCCCCCTTTCAGCTGACCAAGCTGGGAGAGGCGGACGAGATAGATGCCTACCTGGAGGCATTCGAACGCACAGCAGAAGCCGCCCAGTGGCCCCGGGACCAGTGGGCATTCATCATTGGCCCTTATCTGACGGGGGAGGCCCAGGCGGCCTTGAGGGCCCTCCCCAAGGAGGAGAGCGCTGACTACCGGGTGCTGAAAGCCGCTATTCTCGACCGGTATGAGGTGACACCCGACTCCTACCGTCAGAAGTTCAGGTCCATCACCTACAAAAAGATCGAGCGGCCCAGAGCCCTGATCAACGCGCTACGGGATGCCGCCTACCGGTGGCTGAAGCCCGCCTTGGAGGGCGAGAAGAAGATTGTGGATCAAGTGGTCCTGGAGCAACTGCTCAATATCCTCCCCCCCAAAGCCCGACAGTGGGTAGCCTGCAGCCACCCCGCGAGTCTGAAGGAAGCCACGGCCCTCCTAGAAAACTTCGCCGCGGCGGCAGACCCACGCGAGGCCCCCCGGGACACGGGCCCAGGAACAAGGACCAGCGGGTCCTCCCCCCGGCCTCTAGAAAACCCGCGCCCGGGGAGGGCCAGGTCCGGGGCCCGGGAGGCATCTGGGCCACGACCGGGGGCCTCCCGGGCACCCCCGCTGCTCCCCGGTCGTGAGGGGGCCTGGGGCCGACCCCTGTCTGGGCCCGGACCGGAGGCCACCCCAAAGGGTTCCCGAGACCCCGAAGACCGGGGCCCGTGCTTTAAGTGCGGCCAGCGGGGCCACTTCATCCGCGACTGTCCGCTCACGGAGTGTGACGCCGGCTGGGAAGAAGCCTACCCGGTGACGGCCCGCCCGCCAAGGCCGCCGCCGCTGATAGTGATGGTAGAAGTGGCAGGACGGCGCCTGTCCGCCTTCTTGGATAGCGGCAGTTCCATTTCGATGATCCGCACACGCCTGCTACTGCCCCACTTACCCATCGTCCGCTCGACGGCCGTGGCCTGCTTCCTTGGCCACTCGGAGACCTACCCGGTGGTACGAGTGCCTCTGACCTGCCGAGGCCAGACCTGGGAGGTAGAGCTAGCCCGAGTACCGGCCCTGCCCTACCCTGTTCTCCTGGGCCGCGATGCCCCCAGCTTCCACCAACACCTCCAGGCAGCACGCGGGCCCGAGGAAGCCTTGCCCGCGGAGGACCCGAGGGAGGGACCCTCCACGGTGAACGACCCCACAGCAGACCCGAACGCCCAGGACTGGTCGACAGACCCCAGCTTCATCGCTCGCCAAGCGGACGATCCCACTCTAGGTGGGCTCCGAGACGCCGTGGCGGTGAGTGAGGGGGTCGTGATGGATGGCAGGCGGGCTGGGAGAGTACCTCGGGTGATCCAGGAAGGGGGCGTGTGGTTCCGCATCACGAGGGCCAGGGGTGGCGAGGTCCGACAGCTTCTGGCCCCCCAAGGCTATCGACCACGTATACTCGCCCACGCGCACGACCACAGCTGGGCCGGACACCAGGGACCTGCTAACACCTTGGCCCGAGTGCTGGCCCGGTTCTTCTGGCCCTCGGTATCCCGGGACGTGAAGGACTACTGCCGCAGCTGCGAGGTCTGCCAGCGAACAGCGGGTCGGCCGCCCCCGCGGGCCCCCTTGGCACCCCTGCCCGTGATCCGCACGCCCTTCAAGAGAGTGGCTATGGACTTCATAGGCCCGTTACCGCGGACCGCCCGGGGATGCAGGTTCATCCTCGTCCTGGTGGATTATGCCACCCGGTACCCGGAGGCCATACCCCTGCGGACGATGCAGGCGCCCGGCGTGACGCGCGCCCTGGTACGATTCTTCGCGCAGGTGGGCATTCCCAAGGAGCTGGTCACGGATTGTGGCACCCCGTTTACGGCCTCCGTCACCCGTCAGTTATGCCGCACCATGGGAGTACGGCAGATCTTCACCTCCATATACCACCCTCAGACAGATGGCCTAGTGGAGCGGTTCAACCAAACGCTCAAACAGATGCTATGGCGTCTGGCCCACGACCGCCCAGCCCAATGGGACCTCTTCGTGGACCCCTTGCTGTTCGCGGTCCGCGAATCGCCCCAAGCTTCAACCGGCTTCGCCCCCTTTGAATTAGTATATGGGCGCAACCCTCGGGGGATCCTGGAAGTGATGGAGGGGCGGCGGGCCGAGTCATCGGAACCCCCAGGGAGGCCCGCCCCTGAATATATGAAAGAACTCCAGGAACGATTAGAAGCAGCCAGGACTTTGGCTGGGCAGAATCTGGAGAAGGCCCAGGCGGCCCAGAAGGCCCGGTACGATCGCGGGACCCGGCTGAGAACCTTCAAGGAAGGGGATCGTGTCCTGGTCAACCGCCGAGTGTTCGGGCCCGGGCACCACGGCGACCCATGGCGGGGTCCCTTCCAGGTCAAGCGGGTATTGGGGTCCCATTCCTATGAGGTCCAGTGCGGCGCCTCCCCCCGTCAGTCCAAACGCCTGCACATCAACGACCTCAAGGAGTGGCAAGAGCGGCCCTCCGGCACCTGCCGACTCGCGGACGACCCACTGGACCCGCCAACGGGGGAGCTCCCGTGGACAGACCGCCAGCCGGAGGGAAGCGCGCCGGGGCTCGACGAGGCGTTGGAGCCCCACCAGCGGCAGCAACTCCGGGCGCTGCTGGAGGACTTGCCCGGCTGTTTTTCCACCCATCCGGGACGCACCCACCTGGCTGAGCATAGGATTCCCACAGACCCCGGCCAAGTGGCCCGGGCAACCTGGAGGCCCCTCCCCCGGAAGCAATGGGAGGCCGTGGCCCGAGAGGTGGAGGAGATGCTACGCCTGGGCGTAATCCAACCCTCACACAGCGAGTGGCGCAGTCCCATTGTGCTGGTCCCGAAACCGGATGGGTCCGTGAGGTTCTGTGTCGACTACAGGGAGGTAAACAAGGTCGCAAAGTTCGATGCGTACCCCATGCCCCGGGCCGAGGTGCTAATCGACCAGCTAGGCGCGGCTCGCTACCTTTCGGCGCTAGACCTAACCAAAGGATACTGGCAGGTTCCCATGGCCACGGGAGACCGCGAGAAAACGGCTTTCGCCACCCCCCAAGGGCTGTTTGAGTTCAAGGTCATGCCTTTCGGGTTACACGGGGCCGCCGCCACCTTCCAGCGGCTGGTAGACCGGGCGCTGGCTCAGTGTCAAGGCTTCACCACCGCCTACATAGATGACATCTTAATCTACAGCCCTGACTGGCCATCCCACCTCCGCCATCTCCGCCAAGTGTTACGAGCCCTCCATGACGCAGGGCTGAAGGCCAACCCCACCAAAAGCCGACTGGGCTTCCAGGAGCTGAAATACCTCGGGTTCCTCGTGGGGCGGGGGCAGCTGAGGCCCCTCCCGGACAAGGTGGCGACACTGGAAGCGTGTCCCCTGCCGAAATCCAAGAAGCAGCTAAGGGGGTTTCTGGGGCTGGTCGGTTACTACAGTAAGTTTATCGCACAGTACGCCAGCCGAGCCAGCCCCCTTACGGACTGCCTGCGCAAAGACCAGCCCAACCAGGTCCAGTGGACGCCGCCCCGGCGGCAAGCCTTCCTCAACCTCAAGGCTGCTCTGTCAGGGTCACCAGTCCTGCGCAACCCTGACTTCGACCGGCCCTTCATTCTTCAGACGGACGCATCCGATAGCGGGCTCGGGACCGTCCTGTCCCAGGACCACGGCGGGCAGGAGCACCCGGTCCTGTTCATCAGCAGGAAGCTCCAACCAGCTGAACGCCGTTACGCGGTCGTGGAAAAAGAGGCCCTCGCTGTCAAGTGGGCTGTCGGGGCGCTGCAATATTACCTCGCTAATAACCCCTTCACCCTCGTGACGGACCACGCCCCCCTTGTCTGGATGTCCCGGCTTAAGGATCACAATGCACGCGTGCTAAGATGGTATCTGGCTCTTCTACCCTTCAGCTTTACGATCCGGCACAGACCAGGGAAACAGCATGTCAACGCCGACTTCCTGTCCCGGATGTTCGCTGGGGAAGCCACGCCCGACGCAACGCAAAGAGGGGGGGGTGTCCGAGGCCCGACACGCCGGCCTCGGACTCCCCCCACCCCCACCCCCCCGACGACGCAGGGCCCACCTACCGGGCGGGAGAGGCCAAGAACGAGGCCCCACCGGCGAACGAAGGCCCCAGCAGCTGCGCTGCCGCTGCGCCGCCGCCCGCCGCCGCACCGGAGAGAAGGATCCCGAGCGGCCGCGGCAGCGGGCGCACTCGGAAGCAGCGGCCGGCGCGGTCAGCGCTCTGGCGGCGACGGCCCCGTCCGGGCCGCGGGGGAGGCCGCGGCGAGCGGGGCGAGGCCGCGCCGGGCTGCCAAACGCCGGCGCAGGCGCCCTCGGCCGAGCGGGATGGCGGCCGGGGCCAGCAGGGGGGAGGGAGGAGCAAGCCAGCCTGGGATTGGAGGGCGGCTCGGGGAAGGGCCGGATCGCCCCGCCAGGGGCCAAGCCCGCCGTCCATCACAGGGCAGGAGGGCGGAGGGCAAGAGGCATTGGGGGAGAGCGGGGCAGCCCGGCTAGCAGCCCACCAACGGGGTAGAGGGAGGTGGGCCCAATGGGCAGGGATGCAGGTGGCACAGGTGTTGGGATTGATGGTGGGTGGAAGCACTCGGGGGTGAGGGTGGAGCTGGAGTGGGAAAAGTATTTAAGGAGGCTCTGGAGGCAGGCCGAGGAGGAAGGTACTGGACGAGACAAAGCAGGTGCCCTGCGTTCTAAGGCGAGCATCCTGCCGTTTGTCAGCTGGCTGCCCTGAAGGCTAAGGCGCAGCCGGCCGGGTGGAGCCACATGCTGACTGGCCCGCCAGTCAGACAAGGGCCGCCCTAGTCTGAGGCCGCCTGTGAAGGAGCCTCCATGCTTCCTTGAGGACCCGCCCAGCCGTCCCAGGCTACCAGCACGGACCCGCCGGGACCGCCCCGCCCAGACCCGCCGCCAGGGGGCGTGCCACAGCCTGACATCTGGATTTCAGTAAAGTTTTTGATAAGGTCCCCCATGACATTCTGATGGGCAAACTGGAAAACTGCGGACTGGACTATAGGACAGAGGACCGCACCCAAAGAGTGGTGGTCAACGGCGTTTCATCAGATTGGAGAGAGGTGTCCAGTGGGGTGCCGCAGGGCTCGGTTTTGGGCCCAGTACTTTTCAATATTTTTATCAATGATCTGGATGAAGGAGTGGAAGGGCTGCTCATTAAATTTGCTGATGATACCAAATTAGGAGGAGTAGCAAACACCCAAGAAGATAGAAGTAAAATTCAACAAGACCTGAATACTCTGGAGAAGTGGGCAGCTGTGAATAGGATGCAATTCAACCAAGACAAGTGCACAGTATTACATCTGGGCCACAAAAATGGGAAGCACAAATACTGGATGGGGGATACACTTCTGGGCAGTAATATATGTGAAAGGGATCTTGGGGTAAGAGTGGACGGTAAACTGAATATGAGCAGTCAGTGTGATGCAGTGGCAAAAAAGGCTAATTCAATCTTGGGTTGTATCAAAGGGGCCATAGCATCGAAATCACAGGAGGTCATAGCCCCTCTCTATACTGCCTTAGTCAGGCCGCAGCTGGAGTATTGTGTGCAGTTCTGGAGGCCTCACTTCAAAAAGGATGTGGACAAAATCGAGAGGGTACAGAGGAGAGCGACGAGGATGATCAGGGGTCTGGAGACTGAGCCCTACGAGGAAAGGCTGAGGGCCTTGGGAATGTTTAGTTTGGAGAAGAGGAGGTTGTGGGGGGACATGATTGCTCTCTTTAGATATTTGAAAGGCTGTCATTTGGAGGAGGGCAGGGAGCTGTTCCAGTTGGCAGCAGAGGGTAGGACTCGAAGCAACCAGCTTAAATTACATGCAGAAAGGTACTGCCTGAATATTAGGAAGCACTTTTTCAGTCAGAGTAGTTCAAAAGTGGACTCAGCTGCCTAGGGAGGTGGTGAGCTCCCCCTCACTGGCAGATTTCAAAAAGAGGCTGGATGAATATTTGTTAGTGATGCTTTAGGCTCATCCTGCATTGGGCAGGGGGTTGGACTAGGAGGTCTGTATGGCCCCTTCCAACTCTGTGATTCTATGATTCATTTAAAATATGATGAATATCCAAATGATTGTTCAGCCAGCAAAGGGTCCAGGTTAAAAAAAAATACTTCTAAGGCCCTAAAACTTCAGTAACTAATGTGCATGTGTGTAATATTGCTTGCCAATTTTTCAGACTTCTAGAATTACAGTTAAGCCAAAATTCTCCTAATCAAAGGTACAAAATGAAGGTTAGCAATCCTACTATATAAAAGGCTAACCGTGTTCCTGACAACTCACTTCCTACCCTGGTGCGCCTCCAGAGTGTATTGCTGTGGAGGGAAGCCCAGACAAGGCAGCCAAGACCTCCAGAGAGCATGCTGTGGTGAGAGGCCCAGGCTGGGATCAGACATGGAGCAGGCAGCAATGCCATCCACTGCCTTCACACAGCTGGGAACAGGAACGGGGCAAGAATGTTGGGACTAACCCACGGGAAGCATTCAACAATATCAATAATATCAATAATATTGATGATACAGATTCGAGAAGATAATGCAATCCGTGGAATAAAAATAAGACTTTTCCTATAAGGTCAGAGCATTTGCGGATGACATAATGTTAATTGTGGAAGATCCAACTGAGAACATGCCAAAGGTAATAGAGAAAATTAAGGAATTTGGAGATTTGGCAGGATTCTATGTAAACAAAAAGAAGTCAAAGATATTATGTAAAAATATGACTAAACAAAAACAACAGCTATTAATGGAAATAACAGACTGTGAAGTAACAAGTAAGGTGAAATATCTGGGAATTGAATTGACTGCAAAGAATATAGATCTATTCAAGAATAATTATGAAAAACTGTGGACTCAGATAGAGCAAGATTCGATTAAATGGAATAGATTGAATCTGTCATGGTTGGGAAGAATTGCAGTAGTTAAGATGAATGTGTTGCCAAGAGTGATGTTTCTGCTACAAACAATACCAATTATTCGGGACTCTAAGCAGTTTGAAAAATGGCAGAGGAAAATATCGGACTTTGTTTGGGCAGGCAAGAAGCCTCGAGTGAAAATGAAAGTATTACAGGATGCAAAAGAGAGAGGTGGAATGCAACTGCCCAATTTAAGACTCTACTATGAGGCAATCTGTTTGGTGTGGCTGAAAGACTGGATGACGCTGAAAAACTGCAAACTACTGGCCTTAGAGGGATATAAAAAAATATTTGGATGGCATGCATATCTGTGGTACGACAAAGTAAAAGCAGATTCTATGTTTTTACACCATTACATTCGGAGAAGCCTCTTCACAATTTGGAAGAAGTACAGAGATTACCTACAGGAAGGAATTCCCTCCTGGGTAGTTCCTTACGAAGTAATAGATACGAGAACTGTCGATAATGAACAACAGAGTTTAACGTACAAGGAGATAACACGAATAGAATTTTCTAAACTAAGAATAAAGACGCAAGATGAGCTGTCTCCAAGCTACGATTGGTTTCAATATAGACAGATTAGAGATCTTTACAACTCGGACTGTGCGAAGGGAGGGGTAAGAATGGAGAATTCGGAATTAGAGGAGGTAATTCTACAAGAGGATAAAAAGGAAATCTCTAAGACTTATAAAGTGTTGTTAAAATGGTACACAGAAGATGAGCTAGTCAAAGTGCAAATGGTGAAGTGGGCTATAAATTTTAATAAAGAAATAACAATGGAGGCGTGGGAATACTTGTGGAAAAATACGTTGAAGATCACGACATGCACTAATATTAAAGAGAATATTTACAAAATGATTTATCTTTGGTATCTGACACCAAAGAAAATTGCGCTAGGGAATTTGAACATGTCTAATAAATGCTGGAAATGTAAAAAGCATGAAGGATCTTTGTATCACATGTGGTGGACTTGTGAGGTAGCTAGGCAGTACTGGGGGGAAATAACTAGAGTGATAAGTGAAATTTTACAATTTCAAGTTAATAAGAACCCAGAACTGCTGCTACTGAACTTGGGAATGGAAGACATCCCAGCACAATATAGGACATTGTTATTTTACATGACAGCAGCGGCCAGACTTTTGTATGCGCAAAAGTGGAAAGTACAAGAAATGCCAACTATCGAGGACTGGACTTACAAATTGCTGTACGTGGCGGAAATGGACAAAATGACAAGGAAACTGAGAGACCTTGATCCAGGACAGTTTAACATGGATTGGGAGAAGCTGAAACAATATTTGGTGAAAAAATGGGAGGTGGGAGGAGAACTGTGGCAGTTTGAAAATTACTGAAATACAACAAAAGAAGAGGGAAGTGACTTTACTGGGGGGAGGAAAGTTAAAGGAGAAATTCTAAGCAATTATATTATTTGACTATTACATATAGTATTAAGTAATAGAGGTGTTATAATAAGAATTATAAGGATAGAAATTAACTAGTTTTATTTCTGGCAGATAACTGTATAACTGAGAAATTATATAATCAAACTAGAATGAATACAAGAAAGGTGGAAAGAAATATATAGTAACATATAGAATATAAGTTAAATTGTTTGACTTATGTCGAATGTATATTGTGTTTATAGAAGTACTTAGAAATATGCAGAGTATGGGTCAAATTGATTGATTATTACTGGCAGACAACTGTATAATGGAGAAATTATATAATCAAAATAGAATGAATATAAGACAGGTAGAAGGAAGTAAAGAGTAACATATAGAGTATAAGTTAAATTGATTGACTTATATTGAATGTATACTATGTTTACAGAAGTACTTAAAGTTACGTAGAATGTGGGACAAATTGTTTGTCCCATATTGATGAGACTAGAATGCGTAAGATAGAGTATAGAGTACAAAAATTAGATAAATGATTATTATTATTAAAGGATATATGCCAGGAATGTAATATTTAGTTGATAAGTTAAGTGGGAAAGGGAACAGAGATAGCACTGTGTTATAATAGATAAGCTTAGAAGAGAGTGAAAGTATATGTTTAATAGAATAAAATAAGTTTGAAATGAGTAGGGGGAAAATGGATAAGGGGTTGGAAAACTGTTGGAAGTCAACAAAAGGGGGGGAAGGGAGGGGGTTAGAACTGGAATATTTAAAGGAAATTGATTGTAATGAGCACAATATTGATTTCTAATCCAATAAAAAAAATTTCAAAAAAAAAACCAAAACAATATCTTTTTTTTTTTTATATTTTTTTATTTTTCATAACTACAAAACACTACACAAAACTATCACAAGGAAAGGGGAGAGGGAAGGGACAAAGGGGGGGGGTGGAAAAAGAAAAGGAGGGGAATGAACTACAAACACTAAACACTACACTTCAATGTTTCCCTTCATACTGTCAGTACAAAAATAGCTCCATAAAATAATGATGGAGTGGTTAATCATACAGAGAATAAACATTTCAAATTCTGGTTAAACTTTCCTCCCCCTTCTAGGTCCCGGACGCAATTCTCTCTGTGCAACTGCTGTTGCGATGCTCTCCTCCTCCCCCCCCCCCCCCTCCGGCTCCTCCTTTTCTTCGTTCTTGGTGCAGCAGAGTTCTGGGTTTTTATTCTCAAAATCCTTTAGTTGATCTTCTGATAATATCTTATAGGCCTGATCTTTATATCTGAACCATATTCCTTCCGGGAATAACCATTTGTACTTTATTCCATGGTCCCTCAGAAGTGCTACAAACTTTTTATATTTAAAACGCCGTTTCCGGACTAGAAATGGAACGTCCTTCAAAATCTTGACTTTCAAACCCATAAAGTCCAAATCCGCATTGTATGAGTTATATAGGATGGTGTCCCGAATCTTTTTAGATGAAAAGTCAATAATGATCTCACGAGGCAACTGTCGCTTTGTTGCATATTTTGAAGAAGCCCGACGGACCTCCAAAATGGCGCTTTTAACCTCTTCTTTAGTCGTCCTCGCGGGTGTCGCCAGTAATTCCGAGACCAAATCCCACAGATCCTCATTTTCCTCCTCTTTCACGTTTTGGAGACGCAAAATTGTCTGCGTTCGTTCCACCTGTAGCCCGATCAGCTGGTTCTCCACCAACTTCAGGTCCTTTTTTGTAGCCTTCACAAGTGACGCACTTTCCAGAGCAGACTTTTCTGCCCCCCCCGCTGCTGCCTTAATGGTTTTCACCTCGCTTTCAATTAAGCCCACCCTTTGATCAGTTTCGTTCAGCTTGTCAACAAAGGGTTTTATAGCTTCCACCACCGCCCTGCGTACCAACTCTTCGAGCGACTCCCCCTTCTGCAAGGTAGCCGAGATTGACTTACCGAGAGCGGGACTTTGCCTCTTTGCTGCCATTTGGGGGGGGGGGACGCCAACAAAATTCTGGAACTCAACGAAGGGGAAGAGCGAGTCTTCTTCAGATCAACCTCTCCTTCACAAACGCTTGTAGAACAGAAGGGATTCGCTTGTTTACAGGCTTCCGCCTGTTTCTTTTACTTGCCGTTTCTCGTTGCCCGGCGGCACTCGAGGCGCCGCGCACATCTGCCGGCCTCCATAGGGACAAACGGGCAATTCCCCCCCCGCATTGATTTCGGGGAGTTCTTCCCGCCGCGTCCCGGACCCTGGCTCCCTCCCTGGGAGTCCTGGGGGCTAATCCTTGCGGGTCAGCCGCCCGGTCAGGGTGCCCGGTCGTTTCCTCCCAGACCAGCCGAGAGGAGCGTCCGGCATGGCTGAGAAAACGAAACCGAATCAAAACCAAAACAATATCAATCATCCACTTAAATAAATTTTTATAAATTTTCCGTTTTTAAAGTGCAAGTGCTATAAACAAGGTTAGTGCAATACATTAAGTGTAATAAATATAATAAGTAGCTAACTCTTCATAAAAGCAATATAGCAGCAACGATTCATGTACAATTTAAATACATTCTACTGGAACAACCGGGAACAATAAGGTTAATGTCCATGTCCTGTCTCCGTTGTCGTTTCTTCCAACAATTATCTTAAGATGTCTCCTCCAGATGGTAGAAAAGCCGCAAGGCTGAGACTGGCAAGGCGAACCTTTTCACCCTATCTGGGGCCAGCTGAAGCACAGATTTCACAAAAGCTTCCTCAGGAGTAACTGCTCTATTAAAACATATGTATACATTCTAAAACCATCTCAAAATACAATAGGTTTACCACAAAAACAGGAGCAGAGCAGGTGGCAGTGCCCGCCCGCCGCCTTCACACAGCTGGGATCAGAAGTGGAGTAGGTGGCAATGCCTGCCCCCTTCAACCAGTTGAGATCAGTAGCAAAGCAGGTAACAATGCCTGTCCCCGCCTTCACCCAGCTGTAATCAGAAGTGGAGCAGGTGGCAATGTTGACCCCTAGCAAGTTAATATGACTCTTAGAACACAGGTGGAGCAATCATTCGTATAGGTGCTACATTTAAAGGACCCCATACCTATGTATACATAAAGTGCTGCTGCTAAAGTGCTATTGTAAACATTGATCCAGAGGAGTTAGCCGTGTTAGTCTGTAGTAGCAAAATAGAAAAGAGTCCAGTAGCACCTTTAAGACTAACCAACTTTACTGTAGCATAAGCTTTTGAGAATCACAGTTATCTTCGTCAGATGCATATCTGGCCTGTATCAGGTAGCAAGTTGGTTAGTCTTAAAGGTGCTACTGGACTCTTTTCTATTGTAAACATTAATATATCCGATATTGCACATTCATATTAAAGTGCAAGTGGTAACATCAATAAGGCCAGCATACAACAGTATACATGAAAACACAACATACAAGGGTCAAAAGCACTCAATATCCACACTGTGTGGGAGAGCCCACAAAGCTCTTTCAAATGGAAACAATTTCAAGTGACTGTGAAGACTCATAAATGAAGAATGTCTTCTTGGTTCTGGTTCTGACAGGTTGTCTGGATCCTTATTGGTCCCATTTCAATTCACATCTTTATCAAAGAACACACCGATATTGGAAACAAATACATCTGATAAGAATACAATCATTATAAACATTCAATTGAAGTAAAAAAAGTAATAGACACTTACAAATTCCATTTATGTCAATTTCTTACAACAACGTATCATTCACAAAAGTACCAGTCACAGTATTGTAAAAAGCCTCAGATGTCTTATATAAACCCTCCAATCACACAACTCCATTTCATAGGAACCATTTCTTAAAGGGAAATACATACCAATATTTTTCTATAGAACAATCAACCCAAATAACATGTAAAAATGACTCGTTCTTTTGTGAATGATACCTTGTTGTATGTTGTGTTTTCATGTATACTGTTGTATGCTTGCCTTATCGATGCTAATTGATGCACTTGCACTTTAGGCGGGTCTTTTGTTTGCTTTTGTGGGTTTGCACCGCGTTACTCTCTTTGCTTTGATACAAAGATCAGGAGTGAAGCATGTGGCAACGCCCACCCCACCATCACCCAGCCGGGATCAGGCAAGGAGCAGTTGGCAATGCCCCCCCAGCTGGGATCAGGAGTGGAGCAGGTGGCAATGCCCACCTGTTCACCCTTCAGCTAGCCAGGATCAGTAGCGGAGAAGGAGGCAATACCTGCCCTTCTTCACCTAGCTGGGATCAGCAGCAGAGCAAGTGGCAATGCCCACCTGCTCTTCACCTGGCCAGGATCAGGAGTGGAGCAGGTAGCAATATCCAGCCTGGAACAGGTATCCTTCACTGGGCTGGGATCAGGCACAGAGCAGCCAGCAATGCCTGCCCCCCCTTCACCCATCTGGAATCAGGAGTGGAGCAAGTGGCAATATCTGCCCCCCTTCACCCGGCTGGAACCAGGAGCATATCAGGCAGCTATGCCTGCCCCCATCACCCAGCCTGGATCAGGTGGCAATGCCCACCCACCCCACCTTCACCCAGCTGGGATCATGTGTGGAGGAGGAGGCAATGCTTTCCCCTCTTCACCGACCATGATTAGGAGCCAATGCATGCCTTCCTTCACCAGGCCGGAATCACTCATGGAGCAGGTGTCAAAGCTCCTCCCCAACTTCACCCAGCTGGGATCAGGTGTGGAGCAGAAGGCAATGCCTGGCTCCCATTCACCAGGCAGGGATCAGGAGCAGAGAAGGTGGCAATGCCCACCCCCCGCCCTCACCCAGACAGGATCAGGCATGAAGCAGGAGGCAATTCCCGCCCCCCCCTTATCCAGCTGGGATGAGGAGTGGAGGAGGTGGCAGTGCTCACCCTCCACCTTTACCCAGCTGGGTTCATGCATGGAGCAGGAAGTAATGACTGCTACCCCCTACACCAAGCCTGGATCAGGAATGGAACAGATAACAATGCCAGCTCCCTTTTCAACCTGCCGGTATCAGACATGGAGCAGGTATCAATACCCTCTCCCCTTCACCTGGCCAGGATCAGGCACGGAGCAGGTAGCAATGCCCGCCTCCTTTACGTGGCCAGAATCAGGCATGGAGCAGGTGGCAACGATTGCCCCTGCCCCCGTCTTCACCTGGCCATGATCAGGAGTCCCCCTTCACCTAGCAAGGAGCAGGCACGGAGCAGGCAGTAATGCCCCCCCCCTGCCTTCACCTGACCAGGATCACAGCAGGCGGCAATGCCTGCTCCCTTTTCAACCTGCCGAGATCAGATGCAGAGCAGGAGGCAATGCCCACCCCCCTTCACCCAGATGGAATCAGGCACAGAGCAGAAGGCAATGCCTGCCCACTATTCCCCCAGCCAGGATGAGGTGCAGAGCTGGCAGCAATACCCGCCCTCCCTTCACCCACCAAAAATCAGGACGCCAGCATATAGCAATGCCTGGCCTCCCCTTCGCCCTACCAGAATCAGGCACAGAGCAGGAGGCAATGCCCTCCCCCCTTCACCCGGCTGGGATCAGTAGTGAAGCAGGTGGCAATTCCCGCCGCCCCCCCCTTCACTGGGCCGGGATCAGGAGTGGAGCAGGTGGCCATGTCCGCCCACCGCCTTCACCCAGCCAGGATCAGTCACGAAGGAGGAGGCAATGCCCGCTTGCCCTCCCTCCTCTTTCTAGAGCCTGTTATCTTTTTTCCCTCAACGGGCTTTGTTACTAGTTGTGAAATAAAAGGGTAAGACTCCCTGCAGAAGGGAGCACATACGGAGGGGAGAACATCCTTGTACTCACTCGCAAATAAGAATTGTCCATCAGTTTGGTATAGCCAGTTTGGTGTCATAGTTAAAAGTGGCAGGACTCTAATCTGGAGAGCCGGGTTTGATTCCCCACTCCCCCACTTGAAGCCCGCTGGATGACCTTGGGTGAGTCACAGCTTCTCAGAGCTCTCTCAGCCCCACCCACCTCACAGGGTGATTGTTGTGGAGATAATGATAACATATTTTGTAAACTGCTCTGAGTAGGTGTTGCCATGAAGGGTGGTATATAAACTGAACGTTGTTGTTGTTGAATGTTGTTGCTGTCACCATCATCATCAAATGGTTTCTTCCCCATACTGCTTGAAATTTGTCAAGGGAGTTTTCTTCAGTTAAACCTGTTTAATCCAGTTTTTGTTCCATGCAATCCCACTCTAAATCTGGCTTTCTTTTCTTTTCCCACATCCCTGAACAAAGGCTGATGAATTTTGGAACAAGGAAGGGGTTTCGTTGCAACAGCAGCACAAGATGCATTCATCTCTGCTTCTTCTCCAAAAAAATGTTGCTTTTTCCTCCATCCTTTCTGAGAAAACAGAATTATTTTAATTAATTAAAAGGAAGCGGGTGCCTTAATTACCTTAATGAATCACAGAACTGGCTTTATTTTGCCCCGTCAAATAGATCCTGCAGGGCTCACATATGGCCTCCCTGTGAAACATGTCATTCAATGTACCATGTTGGGTTTTGACCTCTGTTAATGAAATGATGTCCTCCCTGCACGTGACATGACAACAAGTGATGCTGTGATGAGCTCCCTGCTTTTTGAAGAGACGAGAGTTCCAGGGGGGAGTTTGGCTTTCCTCTAGATTAAAAAAAAAAAAGATTTCAGAGTGTTACGACATTTAGTAATATTTGTGTTATTGACAAATGTACAAAGGAAACCATAGTGGAGAGTCATGCAAAAGGCACATTGTGTAGCATCCACCCACCCTTGTCTGTACCTCAAGCTCCCACAAGCCAACTTGAGCCAAAAGGAAAGGAGGAATATAAACTATTTTAACTCTGATTTGTATTAATTTATTTAAAATATTTGTATGCCGTCTTTCCACCCAGGGCGGACTCTTCTCAACTTTCCCTATTGCTGCAAAATGTCCTTCTCCAAAATCTCAAGAGAACTCAAGGTAGATTCTTAAATATCAGAAGGCACATCACCATCTTGGATTTGGGATAGCAAATGTTCCGTTTCATTTATGTTTACATTCATTTTTATTCCTGCCAGTGACTTTAATTCTTCACTGTCAAAGTTGGTTGTATAGATTCATTCGTGCTGTGTGTGCATCTTGTATGATTTTTTACATGCAATCGATGTTGCTTTTAAACGTACAGTGTAAGCTATTTACTTGGTGTGTATTTTGAAAATATTTGTTTTCTTTCAAATCTCTCTATCTCTATTACTTCCTAAAATGGGTGTCAAGCAAAAGTTCCAGCAAGGAGGAGAGCTTCATCCCGCCAGCAACATTTTTTTTAAAAAGCCTCGTCTTCATTCATTTCATTACCCTACCCTACTCTTACAGTGACTGATGATACAAAAAAATTACCTTTCCAATGAAAACTCTGCATTTGCCTTCCTTCCTCGTGATTTCAGAAAGTGAGGATGGCTTCCATTGCATATCCCTCCTCATGTTGCATTTTCATTATTCCCAATTGGGAGGACGCAATCCCCGCTGCCGCCAATAGAGCCCCCCCCCTTCAGAGAGCAGGCATCCCTGCCAGGGAGGGGGGCAGAGGTGACAGTCAAGGTCCAGATCAAACACCCATCCTCTTGCCCATCTAGCCCCCATTTCTGATGAGGGCCAGGCCGGTGGCTGCAGCTTGGTGCACCTGCAAATCCATGCCACCACCACCACCACCGCCACCGCCACTAGAAACAGGTTCCCCCTCCCTGAAATGATCTCTGTTGCCTGGAGATCAGTTGCAATTCTGGGAGATCTCCAGCTACCACTTGGAGACTGGCAACCCTAAGTAGTCCCCAGGTTCCAGAGAAGCAGGTGGGGGGGGGAGGCGGGGTCTTCAATGAGTGACAGGAACACCCATTGGGAACCACGTGGGAGACCGGGAGGCCGTTTGGATCCTCCACCCCCGGGCAGCAACTTCCCATGTGCAGTGACCATCTTCCTGGCTTATCAGATGCCAGCAGCTCAGACTATCAGAGAATGAAAGTGTCCACCCTCAGTGCCCGCCCTCCCGCAGACACTCATGGGCCACAGTTCAATTCCCACCACCCTGCCTGAAGTTACATTGAAGGGAGGAAAGGGGCAGGGAGGCTGGACGCGGTGCCACTTGATACATTTGCGGGGATGTGTAAGAAGACATGTGTGACAGGGAGTTGAGAGGGCAACTGCAGGCAATGTCAGTCAAGCATACAAACAGAAGTTTGTTTTCAACTCGTTTTATAAAACTGGAAAGAGAGCCAATGTCTCTCGGCTGGAGGGGGGTGGGGAAGCAGCCATGCTATGTCAGTCGTCTCCCAGATTAGTCACAATGTGCCTGCAAGAGAAAGGCACACCTGTGCTGCAAGTAACCCAGCCTGGTCCATGACCGAGGCAAAGCCCACACTCCAACATCTGAGAAGATGCGCATAGTAGAGAGCAGCAGCGACAGCCCCACAGGTGTAGCTAGTGACCAGCCGATGCAAGACCCTCTGGCAAGGAAGTGCTCTGCCTTGGGGTGATTTTACCTTTAAGGGAGGAAGTTAACAGGCAGTTACAAACACCTGGTCAAGAGTAGTTTTCTGGGCAACTGCCTCTGGGGCAGGCAGGGGCTGCTGCCACTGTCCTCTCCCCCGCCAAGCCTCACCTGAAAAGGCTAGCGGTCAGGCGAGTTCAGGTGATGGGGCAGCCAGCACAAATCAGTGAGCCGCACCACCCCATCTCCTTCTTACCTGTAAGTGCTCCCTCGCTCCTTACTGGGATGGAACTTCAGAGTCACATAACCTGCAAGGAAACTTGAGTGGTTATTGTTAGTTAGCCAGACACTCTGGACTTTGCCCTTCTTCCCTTGAGTGAGTGCAAACTTCTCCCAGTTTTCTCGCTAAGTCCCCCCAGTGCATTCAGTTCCTGCCACCATGAGAACCCTCTCTCCCGCCTCATTCTCAAAGTACCCACGGCAGAAGGCTAACGGGCAGAGCTTTCGGCCGTGTGCTCACTTACCTGAGGTCATGAGCAAGCACAGCTGGACGTTTTGTAGGGTGCGTGAGCAGGTGATTGGGTGCAGGAGGGGGGGCTCACCCACCCCAGAAGTGGATGCAGATTGGCCCCCTTGGTAGTTCCCATCCTATGCTCCTTCAGGCTGCGGGAGCAGGGCTGAGCAGCGAGAGAGGGGCTCGTGTTTTCCTGTTCAATGGGCACCTATGGGCTGTGTCTCCTTTTTTCCTGGCGTAACTTTCCGCCACTGGAGGGGGTGTTCCCAGAGCTGGAGTGGCTTTGGAAGCGGACTCACGCCGCACCCCCTGCCCCACCCTGTTCTGCGCTGGTGTAGGGACTTGCGCCAGACTTGTGCCTCCACCCAGCCACCAACGTGCCTGCTGCCAGTGAGCCGTCTGCAGTACTGTGCCTCAGGCAGGCGCTGATGGAGAGGGGTTTACGTCGGTTTAAGTGCCATTTATGCCCATGCAAAGCTTGGTTCTCTCCCTATGCAGTTTCCACCCTGCTGCTTAGGATTGCACTGTTAGACTCAGGAACAGTTTTTTTCTAATTTTAGGGCTCAGGATTTTAGTTACACACAGCCCTAGTCATTATCGTGATTTTCTGAAATGATAACACGGATCTGGGAGTTATTACAAACCCCTCCCCCTGCCCTGAAAAATCTGTGTTGGTTTTCATGTTTGAGTGCTGACTGTCAACAGCAGGACACTTGTTTGTCTTTGATTCTCAGAATTTTCCATTTCTCCTTTCCAATCTGATCCTTGCAAGGGATAAGGAAGTGAGTGGTTTTAGCCAATCTTCTTTGGAGACAAGCCCCAGAGAAGGAATTTTCATAGAGGAGTCTGTGCTGAGCTGTGAGTGCTCAGACTTCTCCAGGTACAGCTCCAGTTTTATAAGAATAACTTTCCATTGTGGGTTCTCTAGGATCAGAAAAAAGGCAGTAGAGGAGGCAATAGCCCCCTCTACCACTTGTGCCACCTCCCCTCTTTTAATCAACGTTCTTGGAGCTGACATATAGCTCTGGCCAAAGGGCAAAAATCCAGAGACAACTCATAAACAAACATACCATGTAGCTTAGCTCTCAGATTCTTCCACACCCCAGTATCTGCTGCCACTACCTCCTCTTCCAGGAACCCCTTAAATAGTAGTACTAAT
The DNA here is from genome assembly GCF_028583425.1 of Eublepharis macularius. Taxonomy (NCBI): domain Eukaryota; kingdom Metazoa; phylum Chordata; class Lepidosauria; order Squamata; family Eublepharidae; genus Eublepharis; species Eublepharis macularius. The sequence goes on from NC_072792.1 coordinate 7,769,207, forward strand.
TACTAATGAAGGCACTGCAGTGGACATCCAGCATGAAGACCTGTCTCATAGCTGCTGGGTGATTGATTCATCCCATACAAGCACATCTACATCCGTGCTGTTTTCCTTTTTTTTAAGATTTGGAAGATTATCAAAGATTGGATGGATGGTGAAGAGAAGGGGTTTTCAAAGAAGCCTTCTTTACTTTGTGAAAGGAAACAATGGAGAAGAACAAGGAAAGATGGCAAATGCAGAGTTTTTAGTAGAGAGGGAAACATTTTTTATTGTCAGTCACTGTAAGGTTATAGTAAAAATGGATGCAGACAAGAATTTTATTTTTTTTAATGCTGGAGGCTAGCACCATGTTCTCCCATAGGAATCAGTGAAGAGAACTGCACGTATGCCAACAGGCACCTGCTTCGGGGTCTGTAAAATTTGCTTGAAACATAGGGAGCCTTTCGATGAGAAGGAGGATTGTGTTCTCTGCAAATTATCATAATTGCAAAGTGTCATTATCTTTAAAACCAGCTCTCCCAGATCTTCAAATTGGTTCCCCTTTGAAAATAAGTGTCCCCAAATCCAAGAACCCAAAATAAATACACAGATTTGAATCACAAACATGAAAACCAGCAACGTGGTAACCCCCTCCCCACTGCAATCTTGATTCTGAAATTATAACCCTTTTTTTCTAAGCACACATCCCTAGTCGGTGGTTGTCAAGATAATACAAAATGGATCCTGCAATTTAATTTTGAAACCTGAAATGAATTGAAATGAAAAGGAGGGGTGGCATTCAGGGAAGACATGAAGGAAGAAGAGAGGCATAGAAGTTACAGTAGAGGGGCAAAAGAAACACATATGCAAACAGGGCAAGTTGGCTGGAAAAGGAAAAGAAGAAGGGAAAGGGAAGAAACTCCAGGGAATAGGCAGGAGAGGGAAGGAGAGAAAGTGGAGAGAAAGACATGCAGAGGAATGAGATTTCTCCCTACCACACACAACTTTTCACAAGTCTCCTGGTTTTACAATTTTGTTACTGAAAGCCACTGGAAATACCTTGGAGAAAAAGTTTGACATAAATGCAAAAATTATCCATCATTTTATAATTATAAAAATTCTAAAAATATTTTTTATCCTAAGATATGAAAGGCAAACCATGTTGCTGACGACTCACTTTTTATCCTGGCACAGGTGCAATGAGTCATTGGCAACACTGCGCCTGTGCCAGGATAAGCCTGGAGAAGCAGGTTTGTAGAGAAATCTTCCCTCACTGTCCCTAGTTCCAACTTTTGCTTTCCATACTATGGCCCATTTTTGAATTAGATATATGATAAATAAAGCAAGTATAAGCTAAATGGCCCCTTGTTTTAAGTTTAATATGCATTCAGCTTTTCCTCCTTGTTTCTGAAATGAATATACTATCCATACATTCTATAGAAAAAAGTGTAAGAGTCCCTATACACATTACATCATTAAGTTGTGCACTTAAGCAATTTTAAGTTTTCATCTCAAGATACAAAGTGTGAACTTGACCCAATATATATGTCAAACAAGTACAGTCATCAGGGGAGTGTGATTCAATATCCTCTTGAGTGTACATTCTTTGGCAGACTGAGATTAACTGCATAATGTGTGAAAGTATTTTTAAATCCAAGAAATTCAGTTACGGGCAGACCTCAGCTTTGTTTTCAGTGAAACAAACAGAAAGAACATAACCCATTTGAGTTGAAAAACTGTGACAAACGACTGTCTGTAGTTATTAATTTAATATTGGATTAATCTGGCTGAAACACAAAACAACTCCATGCATTTAATTGATCCAAGGGTTATATTGTAGATCAGTTTTTACATCCAACTGGTTAATCATCAGATTTTACATTCAATGGAGCAGTGAGAAAGCTGCATTCCTCCCAGCGCACTCTCAGATGAATGGAAGCTTTGTCATCAAGTTAAGAACAGTTAATTTCTCTGTTAGATTGTCTAAAAAAATACTTCCAGTAGAATTTCTGTCATCTGAAGCTATGCATATTAATCCACTTTGACCAAACTATACGTGAGGAAGAAGGTCTGTATATTCTGGCAGACCAAGGAAATACATACACAAACAAATAACACGATTCTGAAAAACCTGATCTAGTGATGGGGGTTCCCAGCAATACTATCTATATCTCCAATCCACCCTTCTGATCAGTGATCCCTTCTGTGATCCCTTCTGGGATCAGTGATCACAGTCCACCCTTCTGATCACTGCCCAAGCCTGGCTTATGGGTCATTTCTTTCAGTGTGGTGAACACAACACACAACAACCATTATGTGTGGAATCTGATCAGTCCCCTTGTGAAAAGTCTAGGGTACTTTGCTCTCACTCCAAATAGCTTTGTTTGCCTCTATTGGTATCAGCACATAAGCAAATCTGTCTAGCTGCATGATAAGATCACACTTTTAAGGGTGTTGGTTCAATTCAAACACCCCCTTTTGATTTCACTTCTCTCTTTTGGATACAAACCTGTGAGTCTTTATTTCTCCTGTTTCTTCATGCTAAATCTTTCCGGTAAACATCTTCCGGTAAATCTTTCTGGTAAATATTTTTCAATGTTATCTGTGAGTGGAAATACACATTGCAAATTACCTGGGGATGCTCAAGTGCAGGATTTTATGTGCAGTCCTCAATTCACATGCAGGCTGTTCTTTCATGGGAGCTCCCTTTCTGGGACTGCATCTGCAAGTGAGTCCGGAGGGCAGAGCACCAATTTAGCTCTGTTTTTGCTGTGAGAACAAGTGCTGTAGGCTCCTTTGACTTGCTGATTTGCATTTCTTTAAGGTGTGAGAAAGTGTCAAGATCTGCATTTCATGAATGGATGTGGGGGAAACTGAAATCCCTTTAGCAGTTGATATAAAATGCATGAATGAATTCACACAAAACGAATTGAAGTGTGACTGTGTGATTGAGTGCGTGGAAAGTTGGAAGGGGGACACATGAAAGGAAGTTCACTTGAGCATCCCTAGGTACTTGGTAACATGTATTCCCGCCCTATATATCAACTGTATATAAATCAGGGGAGATATATTTAAGTAACATATAGATGGTGTAAAAAAGGTATGTACATAAAAATCACATGCAAATAATATACAAATGGCATAAAAGTGGTACTAAATGCTGTTACAAAAGAACCATCAGAGCCAGGAAACCAAATGAGACTGAATTTAACAATAACCAAGACATACAGAATTTTTAAAAAAGAAATTAAGTTGATGATACCTTATTATATACAATAGTATCATGACACCATCATGTTCTCACATGATCCCCGATTGGCTGGGATCATTCAAGGAAGAAGAAAGAACAAAGGAAGAAAGACTGTAAGGAAGAAGCAGTGCAACAGAAAACAACGCCTAAACAGGTATGAGAAAGGCAGACTTATTTGGAGGAAGAGTTCCCCCCCCCAATGGAAAATATAATTGTTAGCAGTCAGAACTGCCTCCATAATATTAGAGGGCTTATGATTATGGTTATGCCATGAGCCCCTTCTCTGAATGTGCTTCAAGCTCTAAACTACTGCCCAAGCAGGCAGAAACACGGAAGCCAGATCCTGCCCATGAGATGTAACATGCAAATGCAGGAGTGACAGGCGAGGCCAGCTCACCCCCTCCCACGCCCCAGAGGCGCTCAAGGGATCCTGATACAATAAGGCCTTCCCGGAGTTCCTGAATCAATCAACGCAACCCACCCGCGCTCACCTTAACCACTTTCCTATTCTTAAGCAGTTCTGAGAGCGGATAGCCTCATCCCTCCACCTCACGGGTCATCAATCATAATTGGTAACTTTAGTTCCACCTGGGAAGACTTAATTAATCAAACCTTCCTAGTTCTTTGTTACACCCCAGAGACTATTTACAGGCTTATTGTCACACTTTGGAGACAGTTCACCAGCAATTTGTCTCACCTTAGAGACAACTTCGCAACCCTTTGTCCCACATCAGGAACAAACACTCTTGCCCCTGGGAAGGATTCATGGTATAAAACAGATTGCCCCTCAGCCCAAACTGAGTGCATACTTTGGATCAAGTATCCACCCTCCAACCTCCGTTTGAGTCCTTTCCGCCTTGAAGCGCAGGCCGCTCAATGCTGCTCCTCTCTCTCTTAGAGGTCTGGACAGGTAAATATCACTCAATACCTCAAACTCTAGCCAACTTTCACCACTGCTTTCTAGTTAGCTCTGAATGTGTGTTGAGTGTGTGCTGTATGCTGATGATCCTTGTAGTTGCCACCCTAGTCGGAATGAAGAGACAGACACCAAGGCCGATTCCAGATGACTAACCTTAAGGCGCTTCATGCCGCCCTCTTCCGGATCGCGACGGGGAAAATGCGAAATATCGCGTTTCCTCGCGCGAGTTTTGCGCATCGTCGCGCAAAACTCGTGCGAGGAAACGCGATATTTCGCATTTTCCCCGTCGCGATCCGGAAGAGGGTGGCATGAAGCGCCTTAAGGTTAGTCATCTGGAATCGGCCCAAGTTTGGTTATAAGGGCAACTTAAACTTCATACAACTAGAACAAGCCAGAACAGCGGCAAGGGCCTAAAGCGGTACAGGTCAACCCACGGGGTCCACCCTGGACTGCCGCCTTGATCTGTCTGGGAGAGCCCCGAAGCCCCGGGTGCGACCCATCCATGGATGGTGTGGACCTGCCAGTCAGGCAATTTGGTCACCCCCCTTTCCAGCTCCTGAACACCTCAGCCGTACAGCAGTGAGGGAAGGACTTGCGTGCAGGGGTTCCCGAAGGCAGTCTGCCCCTGCAGCTGGCAACCGTCAAAGCAGTACCAGCCCTTCAGGCAGGCCCCTCTTCCCACCAATAGGGAAGCGCCAAAGGTGTTCACCGGCCCGCACCCTATCTCAAACTCAAACCAGCCAACGCCGGGGCCAAGCCTCTGCTTAGGCCAAAGCGACCCCACTGGTAGCCCAAGGCTAACCTGAGCCCTTGCCACAAATCCTCCATAAAAATTTTCATTGCCTGCTGAGGAAGATGTCTTTGCCCTTAGTGGCCATGTGAACCCCCATTACCTTAGTAGAGGTTGGCAAATTCAGCCTAGCATGTAGAGGTGTGGCAAATAAAGGCCCATACCATCCCCGACAGGTTTCTCTATGGCTCCGTTAGCCTTTCGTTTGGCCCTCTCAAGGGCTAACGAGTCCCAAGCTTCCCACTGCACTGACATGGAAGCATTATGGACTAAACGTCAACACACCAGGCCACTACTTGCCTATGCATTGCAAGTCTGTGTGAGCCTGTAACGAAAGGGCCATGCCCTGCAGCCAAGGTCATGCCCAGCAAACCAAGGTCATTACCACGCGGTTAATGACCAAAACGTGAGGCGGAGGACTGCACCTCCCCTCAAACCACCAGGCCACTACTTGCCTGGACGCTGCAAGCGAGTGTGAGCCTGTAAGGAAAGGGCCATGCCCTGTGACCCAAGGTCATACCACCCAAGTGAATGACTCGAACATGAAACGGAGGCCGCTCCTCCCCTACAGCTCATGAGGCCACCATGCTTACGTGTGCAAATCTGCCTGAGCCTATACCGGAACGGCCATGCCCTGCAGCCAAGGTCATTGCAGCCCAAGTGAATGACCAGTATGTGAGGTGGAGGACTGCTCCTCCCTTGAGCGCACTGGGCCACCTTGCCTATGCATGCACATCTGTGGGGCCTGTAATGGAAGGGCTGTGCCCTTGGGAAGCCCAGCTTAACACTCCCAGGTGAATGACCAGGAGTGAGGCAAAGGACCCCACATCCCAACAAACAGAAGTAGCAGCTCGGCCATCACTTCCCCCGTGGCTGTGGAGCCAACCAGATCCTTCCTTAAGGGCTTGGGTCATCACTGCACTAACGCTCAGGATCTAACTCCCATGCTCACCATTAATGTCATGCGACACCGAAAACTGCCCGGGCTTACTTCAAACTTGGAGGTTTACTGGCAAACCAAAAGGCGCCTAAGCTGTCTGATGGCAGCCACTGGATGTGAGGCAAGCCCCTTAACTTTCCACTCACCCAAAATAATAAGTTCGATCCCGGTGGAAGCCTGGTTCAGGCAGCAGGCCCAAGGCCGACAGCCCTCCATCCCTCCGAGGTCAGCAAAACGAGCACCCAGCCCCCTGGGGTCAAAGCGCAGACAACCCGGGAAGGCAATGGCAAACCACCCCGCACAAAGTCTGCCAAGAAAACGCCACGATGCAACGTCCCCCCATGGGTCAGCAATGACCCAGTGCTTGCACAGGGGACCACCATTACCTTTTTAATAATAATGATGATGATGATGATGATAAACATACCATTATTATCCCCACACAACAAACACCCTGTGAGGTGGGTGGGGCTGAGAGAGATCCCAAAAGCTGTGACTGACCCAAGATCACCCAGTTGGCTTCAAGTGGAGGAGTGGGGAATCAAACTCGGTTCTTCAGATTAGAGTCACATGCTCTTAACCGCTACACCAAACTGGCTCACCAAAATTGTGGGAGAGATCTATCAGCTCAAGCAGAACTCCTACAGACCAACTAGTACCCCACCTAGAGACTGCTGGCCACTTGGTCATAGGTTCACCAGATGCTGGGGGTGATCCACCCGGTTGCCAAGCAACAATAGCCCTCCCTGGAGGCATAGCTCAGAGGAAATCCGAGGGACAAGCTGCCCCATCCCATCTGCAGGCAATACTGGGCACTGCCTTAAAACCTAAATGCCGGGACCAGTCTCCAAAACCCACCAGGACCCATCTCAAAATCCTATGACTCTCAGATGAAAGAGGGTTAGGTATGGGCACCACTGCCTAACTGTATACATGAAGTGGGTTGAGGGGTTACCTAGTTCCCTCCCCCACAATCCAACTGCCACGAGGACTGGAAAATTCCAATCATATACAGTTTATAGTTAGACTCCCGTACTGACTGGTCAACGGGCCACTTCTTCTCAGCCTACCAGTCCCCTGAACTAAACCCAGAAGCCATTGGGCCCCAAGGTAGCGGAAACTCCAAGGAAGAAACTCTCTTCTAGGTGCCAACACCCTGGAGACAAGGCTCGATGCCCCGCCAGCTGCTGGAGCTCCCATAAAGGCTGGCCAGCAGCCGACTGGCCCAGGTGCAGTAAACCTTCTTAGGTCTCATTTACTTGTCTCCCTCCTCAGGCCCACCTCATCCTTCTCCTCCACTTCCTGAATAGGAAAGTTAACCCCCAACATGCTGCTCCCTTTAGGACTGAGTCAAGTAACAACCCAATGGCTAAAATGGGAAACTCGAAGGCAAGACCCAAGACGATACAACTCGAGTCTTAACATGGGAGTCAGGAGACTGTTGCCTGACCCCCCCCCCCAAGCTCCCACAGCCAAGCACTAGGGGACAGTGGACTTAGCTACCTTGTCAATCACCCACTGTCACCTCAACTGGACTGGATTACAATGCCCAGGCCAGATCCGCTACCGGCCGTCAAGTGTGCTAATCTAGTAGAAAGATCAGATCACATCTTAGACTTCAGTGCCCTGCATGACAGCATTACAGATTTCAGCAGATGCAATAAAAAACAACTCTGAAACTCTAACCACTACACCACACTGTTTGCAACTTTTTTTTCTTCGTAACCTATTATAGATATTTATCTGCCAAGCAAAGTTCTGCTTTAGCTGCTTCACTCTTCCTGTTGAGCTTTGGATCCAGATCTTACTCTTTAAAATACCACATTATTTCTATTTATTATTGCCTGAGTGACAAAACCAAAAAACAGCTCTTTAGGCCCACCAAGGCTGCAAAACTGAGCAGGGAAAAAGGAGGAGGGGTTTAACCAGCCACCACCCTGGGACTGTATATCCTTGCTACACCAGTAGAAATAAAGTGTGCAACAAACCACTCTGCAGATGATTGCAAGCCCCCCCCCCACACACACACACACCAAGCCTCAGCCAGGCCTTCACTGCTGCTGCTGCTGTAAGTACACTCTCCAAATAAAGAGAAAATGGTGAGGGAGGCCTAGATGGTCAGGAGGCCTGCCGGGGCTGGGCCTCACCCTGCTTCAGCCCTCCTGATTGATAGCCCAGGATTTCCCTCCTCCCCTTGGCCATGTCACCATCCTCAGAGGAAGAGTCTGCAGGGCCGCTTTGCAGGAGGCCTATTTTCTGGCTGCTTGCCCTTAGCAGGGCCACTACCCTTTTGGGGTGGCAGGATGGAAACGTACAGTAATGTAATGTACTGTAAAATAACTGCTTTTAGAGCTTCAAAGCCCAATAGGAACACAGCACACACACACACCCAAAATGGCACCCCAACCCTGTGTAGCCTGTAGGGGCCTCTATAAAATGGCCACCAGTGCAAGGAGGCTAAGCAGGTCGCTATGAGACACGCTCAAAATGGTCACTGCCAGCACAGGATAAGCTGCAAAAAGCCCACAAAAATGGCTGCTCCTGTGAGTAAGCAAAAGGCAACTCAGGCCACACAAAGCCCACAAACAAAATGGCCACCCCTGGTGCTGTGCATATTGCAGATGCCTTCACAACATGGCCACCATTGCCAGGAAGCTAAGCAGATCACTGGGTGCCAGTCTCAAAATGGCCACCCTAGCACAGGATAAGCTGCAAAAGCCCCACTAAAATGGCTGCTACTGCCAGTAAGCAGGAGGCAAATCAGGCCACACAAAGCCCACACTCAAAATGACCACCCCTGGTGCTATGCATATTGTAGATGCCTTCACAACATGGCCACCATTGCCAGGAAGCTAAGCAGATCACTGGGTGCCACTCTCAAAATGGCCACCCTACCACATGAAAAGCTGCAAAAGACCCACTAAAATGGCTCCTACTGCCAGTAAGCAGAAGGTAAATCAGGCCACAGAAATGCCACACACAAAATGGCCACCTCCCAGAGCTCTGCATATTATAGATACCTTCACAACATGGCCACCATTGCCAGGAGGCTAAGCAGGCCACCGGGTGCCACTCTCAAAATGGCTGCACCCAACTGAATAAACTGCCAAGCCCTCCCCAAAATGGCCCCTGCTGCCTGAAGGCCTGAGGCCAAGCTGTTCCTGCTGGCAATACTCCCTCCCAAGTAAGTGTAACGGCAGGGGAGGGGAAAGCCCAGACAGGGGGAGGGGGGGCTACCAGCATCCACCCTGCTAGGCCAGTAGCAATTAAGTATAAATTAATCCAGCCCTCAGATGGCTGCATCTCACCCCTGTGGCCCACAGCCAAGCCTGTTGCTGATGCTAGAATTACTCTCTCCCAGCAAGGTAAAATGGGGGGGGGGGGAGAGAGGAGCCTCGGTAGGCCAGAGGCCTTCAGGGGCTGGGCCTCGCCCTGCTTCAGCCCTCCTGACTGATAGGCAACAGGCCCCCAATGTCAGTAAGAGAAAGCCTCTGCCCAACCCCTGAGCCTGGCGCTGGGCCCTGGCTCTCCTCCTGGAGTCTGAAGGAAGCAAGCGGGGGGATAGCACAGCTTCTCCCGGGCAGCTCTCCCTGCATCACCAGGAGGGCCTTTGGTAAAACAGCCTCAGAGGAGCTCGGCTGAGGGAGCTTGAGATGGGCCCTGCTCAGGCCGAGCGCCTCTTCCCCACTGCGGCTGGGCAGGGCGGAGCAGCCTCCCAAGGCCCTTGTCTCTGCCCTCCCAGCCAAACCCTGGATTGAGCAGAAGGGCTGGTGCTGCCTCCCTCCTTCCAGGGTGGCAGCTACCGGCCCCCAGCTTTAGCAGCGTAGCTGCATGCCGGGAAGGGGCCATGTTTTCCACAAAGCTAAAGTTGGTTTCCAGTTCCTTATTCGCAGTTCCTAGTTACTTATTCACAAAGCTAAGGAAAAACATTGTGGGGAAATTGAAAAGCTCTGAACCCAAAAATCAAGTTTGGAGGGGCACATATTATATACACCTCCAGATTCAGCAGACACAGCCCTCTAAGTGGACCTATACTGGGTCATCCTACAAAACCCAAATCTTGAGTTAACAGCTTCAAAAAGGGAAGAAAAGGGACTGCAGCTGCAGCAGAAAAAAACCTTTGGATCACCCCAAATCACACAGCCCTGAACTCCAGAGACTGCCCCCTACAAGAGGGCATGTGCTGGTTCTGATCCAGTCTCTGGTTCCAGAGTTGAGACCTACTGTTTCACCTTTCTCTCAGAACCTTGTACTTTACATTGCTGTGAATAAGGAACTGGGAAACATAAGAGCCCCCTGCACCCCCAAATAATCTTTGGATCACCACAAATCAAACAGACCTAAGTTCCAAAGACTGTCCCTCACAACAGGACTTGTGCTGGTGCTGATCCAATCTCTGCTTCCGGAGCTGAGGCCTCCTATTTCACCTTTCTCCCAGAACCTTGTATTAGACATTGCTGTCAATAAGGAACTGGGAAACATAAGAGGTCTCTTCACCCCCAAATAATCTTTGGATCACCCCAAATCACACAGCCCTGAACTCCAGAGACTGTCCCCTACAAGAGGGCATGTGCTGGTTCTGATCCAGTCTCTACTTCCGGAGCTGAGGCCTCCTATTTGGACTGCCTCCCAGAACCTTCTATTAGGCATTGCTATGCATTAGGAACTGGGGAAAATAAAAGCCCTCTGAGCCCCAAAACATGCGCTGAGGCAGAACTGCACCTTCTGCTCATAAACAATGGCTTAATGGTTGTCTCTGGTGGAGACAAAGTCAAACTGTCTTTGAGGTGGGACAATGATGTAAGAATATTTAATTGTGCCTTCCTGTGAGGAACTACAGGTGTAAAAAGATTATCTGATGACCGATGTTGTTAGGATGGGTGAGGCTATAGTAGGAAAGGGGTAAAGACAGATTTTGAAAGGTGAGTGAATGAATTCATTCAAGTTCTTCCGGAGGCCTCCATTTTTCTATGGTTATGCATAAGTGCACAGTGTGGGGCTCACTTAGTCTGACCTCTCCGCTAACATCTCATGTCTAGCAAAGCAGCTAGTCTGTTTTAAACACATAAGAGGGACTTATGATATTGCCATATTCATCACCCTTCTTAACATCGTGAGGGCAAACGTGACCACTTATAATCTGGCACTCAAATGGATAAGTTAACACTCTAGTCCAGGCTCCAAATCAGAAGAGGTCCAAAACCAGGCCTGTTTTGAGACAGAAGCTGTTCCCAATACGAGCTACAGGGAGGAGACCCAAATAGGAAGTCACAGCACCAGAACCAATGTTTAGATCAGCACCACCACATGCCATTTTGTAGGGCAGAGTCTCTGGAGGGCAGAGCTGTGTGATTTGGGGCGATCAAAAGATAGTTTTGGGCACAGAGGGCCTTTATTTTCTCCAGTTCCTTATTCATGGCAATGTCTGATAGAAGGTTCTAGGAGGCAGGACAAATAGGAGGCCTCAGCTCCAGAACCAGAGACTGGATCAGCACTAGCACAAGTCCTGTGGTGGGGGACAATCTCCGGAACTCAGGTCTGTGTGATTTGTGGTGATCCAAAGATTATTTGGAGGTGCAGACGCTTCTTATGTTTCCGAGTTCTTATTCACAGCAATGTCTAATGCAAGGTTCTGGGAGAAAGGTGAAATAGTAGGCCTCAACTCTGGCACCAGAGACTGGATCAAAACCAGCACATGTCCTCTTGTAGGGGACAGTCTCTGGAGTTCAGGGCTGTGTGATTTGGGGTGATCCAAAGATTATTTGGGGGTGCAGAGGCCTCTTATGTTTCCCAGTTCCTTATTGACAGCAATGTCTAATACAAGGTTCTGGGAGAAAGGTGAAATAGGAGGCCTCAGCTCCGGAACCAGAGACTGGATCAGTACCAGCACATGTCCTCTTGTAGGGGACAGTCTCTGGAGTTCAGGGCTGTGTGATTTGGAGTGATTCAAAGATTGCTGATCCAATCTCTGGTTCCGGAGCTTGTATTAGACATTGCTGTGAACAAGGGGAAAAGATAAGCCCTCTGCACCCCAAAATTATCTTTGGATCACCCCAAATCACAGAGCCCTAAACTCCAGAGACTGTCCCCTACAAGAGGACATGTGCTGGTTCTGATCCAGTCTCTGGTTCTGGAGCTCAGGCCTCCTTTGGGTGATCCAAAGTTTTTTTCTGCTGCAGCTGCCGCCACTTTCTTCTTATTGAATTGTTCTGGGGCATTCTATTTTGAAGCGGTTAACTGAAGATCTGGGTTTTGTAGGATGACCCAGTATAGGTCCCCTTAGAGGGCTGAGTCTGCTGAATCTGAAGGTATATATAATATGCCCCTGCAAACTTCATTTTGGAGTTCAGAGCTTTTCAATTTCCCCACAATATTTTTCTTTGGCTTTGCGAATAAGGAACTAGATATTTCCAATAAAAATCTCCTTTTGTTTGAAATATCCATCTGTTTATTAAAAGGAGTTCTCTAGCTGGGACAATCCTTGTATACATTGGTGGAGATCCACCAGTTACCCACTCTCACTGTCTTCTATTTGTTGCTATTTCCCCCAACTCACAAGGAGACCTTTCCTTTGGGTAACATCATGGATTTCCCAACAGCATGATTTTCACTCTCAGCTTCGGTGCAGCTGTGTGCCAAATGTGAGAATAAGCCCACTATGCTTTCATACAGTAAATAAATAAATATGATTTCTGTAATGGAAATGCTGTGATCTGTAGATCATAAACGATGAGATGGAAATACTTGCTGCTGTTGATATGAACACGTCTTTTTGATCCTTTTACATGAAAGAAGCTGATCAGGAACACTTCGACGAGTATAAAGCTTTCTGCATCTGAAGGCCCATGACAAGTAACAACTGGCACAACAAAAGGAGCACTTGACAGCTGTCATGGTGGCAGTTGAGGTGTGTATGAGACGTGCTTTCCCTCTGATGCCTTTCTGGACTTCTAATAATGTGACACATGATGAACGTAGGTGGTTAAAGGATTTCAGCTATCAAGAGTTCTGGCCAAAGTCAATATAAATATTCCCTTTGGGAGAGAAGAATGTCAGTGATTATTTCTAAGAATCCTCATTTTCCAAAAAGAATGAAGTTAAATATAGAAGCCACATAATTGAACAACAACCTGTTGCATGACAGAAGAAAAGGTTTACAAATGCACAGAACAGAGAAGGAATGTTTGGTGTTGTAGAGAAATACCGTGAGCCATTACTGGGGAGGAACACCCAGATCTGATTAAACGGTCATAACCATAGCATTCCAGGCTTGGTCTGCATTACCAAGCAAACAAAACAAAAAAGACTCAGCAAACAAAACTACCACACAGCGATGGACTGAGGACTCCCTGCTTCTTGAGAATGCCTCTGTTCACTGTCCGTCTTCTGTGCAGCCCCACATGGGACTGCGCCTGTGCAGGCCTGCCCACCGGATTTTTCTTTTCTAGCAAACGTCCACTAGGGGGCGCACGTCCGATCCAATGCGCATGCGCGGCCGTTTCCCGCCCGAGCAACATTGGGCGACGTCGCCCCCTTTCCCCCCAGTTTCTTCTTTGCCGCCGACCGGTAAAGACCTAGCTGTCCGCTTGTGAGGAAGCTTTTTTGATCGTGAGGAGAATGTCGGAGAAGTCGCTGTTTAAGCGTTGCTCTACCTGCTCGACGAAAATGACAAGAACGGACGGTCACTCCGTTTGCCTCGAGTGCCTGGGCGAGGGGCACATCGTCGGAAAATGTGAGCACTGCCAACGGTTCACCCCGAAGGCTAGGGCTGAGAGGGCGAATAGGCTGAACGCCCTGCTGTGGAGAAGGGCGATGCGGGCGTCGGGGGCCCCTGGTACCCCGGGGGGGCCGCCACCAGCTGGTGGGACGACTGAAACCCCCCCTGAGATGGGATCTGTCCGAAGGGCTGCCTCCACTTCGCGTTCCCGCTCGCCGGATCGCCGACAAGCCCAGCACCCGACCCCGGATCCGAAGGAGGCTGCGAGTTCCGCGTCGGGTCGCAAGCACTCAACTCCGAAGTCGGATCCGACTCGGAAGCGGCACCATTCCAGGTCCCCGTCGAGGTCGGAACCGACCACCACACCGGCTCCGAAGGTGCCGAGGACTTCATCGGATCCGAACATCCCGGCTGGGTCGGTTCCCAAGCCGTCGGATCCGACTTCGACTCCGACGTCGTCGGCTCCGAAGCCCACTGAATCGGCTCGCACCGGCCTTGTTCCGAAGACGGGCTCTCGACCGGATCCGAAGGTTTCGGATCCGTTGTCCATGTCACCGGCTCCGATTGACCGGAACCGAAGCTCCGATCCGACTTCAGCCGCCAAGGGCGAAAAGAAGTCAAAGAAAAAATCAAAGCACCGGCAGTCGACGTCGGTCCAAACGGATGAGGTCCTCTGGGAGAAGCCCTCGACCCCGTCACCGCACCTGTCACCTCCGTTGCACCGCTCCACTGATGACGATGGTGATCTGCCCGACGCTCCACCTCGGGTTGCCCAGACGTGGCATGCCGGTGACTATATGGACAGGGAGGACCGGCCTTATCACCTTCCTTGGAGTGGCTATGACAGAGAGGGCTCCCTGTATGCCAGCTCTCCATCGTTTGGCAGAGAGTATTGGGGTGACACTCGGAGTGAGTTCTCCCACTATGGTTCTCCCAGGCGCGTCTCACCTTACCAACGTGCAGAGCCTTATCAGTGCCCAAGTCCCAGCCCTCCATCTGACCCGTCGCCAGATGACATCATTATTGGGACTGGTCGTGTGTCACCCTCTGAGGACTACCGGCTCTATTCTGAGCAGATGGTCAGAATGGCCCGTTCTCTCGACATCGAGATATCGGCTGTAGATCCTAAGCCAAAGGACAAACTTCTACAGTATGTCCAGTCTGGGAACCCTCCAACTATTGCTTTCCCATTCACCGAAGGCTTGGTGGAAATCATTCACGACATCTGTGAGAAGCCGGCCTCTGTGTACCCGACTTCCCGCAAGCTGGAGGCCCTGTACAAGACGCGGGATGACGTTTGTGCATACCTCTTTGCACATCCACCTCCTTCTTCCCTCATTACAGAGGAAATGCAGACCCGTCAACGCCAGGGGTCTTATGCTGTGCCCATTGACAAGGAGAGCAGGAAGCTGGATTCGTTGGGAAAGAAATTATACTCCTCTGCTGCCCTGACGCTGAAAATCTCCAACTATTCAGCCATCATGGGGGCGTATCAAATATTCCTCTGGAACCGTATGGCGGCCTTTATGGAGAAGCTCCGTGCAGACCAGAGGGTATTGGCAAAGGTGGTTCTTGATGAAGCCTTGCGCCTGTCACGACAACAAATAAATGCTGGTCGCGACACTGTTGACACCTCTGCGAGGGCGTTAGCTTCCTCCATCATCCTCCGCAGACACTCGTGGCTCCGCACGACTGCTCTACCCGTCGAGACACGAAACAAGGTGGAAAATCTGCCCTTTGAGGATCAATCCCTGTTTTCGTCTAAAACGGATGACTACCTGTCGCAGAAGCGCAAAGATCGGATGACAGCCCGTTCCTACGGCATTCTCCCAACCAGGCCATCCACCGAGAATCAGTTCCAGTATCGCCCGTCACAGGGCTATCGTGGACGGCAACAGCGATACCAGCCGTATCCACGTCATGGGTCCTACAGGCAATTCCAGCCGCCTGCAAGTTCCTTTCAGCGCCGGAGGCCTAGCTAGCGCCCTCGTCGGGGTCCACAAGCCCACGATGCCAAAGAGTCAGCAACGCAGCCAAAGCAGTTCTGACTAGAATTCGAACAGTCTGTCATGTTTGGGAACAGATTGGTTCAGTTTGCCTCTGCATGGGCAGAAATTACATCCGATAGTTGGGTTCTTAAAATCGTTAATGTTGGATATAAAATTCAGTTTGATGTTTACCCAGTGTTGTCTCTTCCTGACCACTCATTACAATCCTCTTCTGATAACTTACAGGCTGAGGTTATAGCGCTACTGGAGAAGGGGGCTGTGAAGGAGGTGCTCCCTCAGGACCCCCTCTTGGGTTTTTACTCCAGGATGTTCCTGGTAGACAAAAAGGATGGAGGAGTGCGTCCCATCTTAGACCTACGGGAACTGAATAAATTCGTTCTCGTCAAGCGGTTCAGGATGCTTACCTTGAACACAGTCCTCCAGTTAATGCCTGAGGACATGTGGTTCGCTGTCCTGGACCTCAAAGATGCATATTTCCATATTGCCATCCATCCTGATCATCGGAAATACCTTAGGTACCTTTGTAACAATAAGGCCTACCATTACCAGGTGCTTCCCTTTGGCCTCTCAACAGCCCCACGAGTTTTTTCTAAATGTATGGCTGTGGTAGTGGCTTATTTGAGGGAACGGGGTTGTACCATCTACCCCTACCTTGACGATTGGCTTCTAGCAGCACCCTCTGCTGATGCACTCCTGGCCCAGATTCATACGGTGATGCTCACCTGCTCCCGGTTAGGGCTTTTGGTTAACTTACAAAAGTCTAACCTTACCCCGTCCAAGAGAATACTGTTTATCGGTATGGAATTGGATGGTGGCGTAAACAGAGGTTTTCTGCCCCGGGAGCGTGCTTTAAAGATTGGCAGGATGGTGAACCTTTTTTCTAAGTGCAGGTTCCAATCCGTAACAGCGATCCAGAGGTTACTGGGCCTCATGGCCTCTTCTACGGCTGTCACCCCTATGGCCCGGTTGCACATGCGACCTCTCCAGCTGTGGTCCCTGTCGGTTCATGATTTTGAACACGAGTCCCAGAATAAACGATATTCCATCCCCAGAGGGATTATCCGGGCCTTACGATGGTGGCTTGATGAGGCTAACCTTCTTGGGGTGTTGCTTTTGGGTCCATCCAAACCGAGATCACAATCTCGACTGATGCCTCCACGGTAGGATGGGGGGCCCAGTGTGGTGCCCTTAGGGCACATGGGGTTTGGTCAGAGCAGGAAAGGGAAGATCATATTAACCTGCTAGAATTGAGAGCGGTCCGTTATGCCCTTATCGCGTTCGCAGACACGCTGCAGCAGAAAGCAGTTCAGGTGCTCACAGACAATTGCACCACGATGTTCTACCTGAACAAACAAGGGGGCACTACATCCAAGGCCCTCTGCGACGAGGCCGTTCGGATCTGGAACTGGGCCATGAACAGAGGCGTGTTCATTCAGGCGTTCCATATTCCTGGCTCCACCAATGTCATCGCGGACAAGCTGAGTTGGATGCGATTCGACAACTACGAATGGACCGTAGCAGACAATTACCTGAACGCCATCTTTTTGGACTAGGGGTTCCCAGACGTAGACCTCTTTGCAGCAGAGGCCAACAAGAAGGCCCCGCAATTCTGTTCCAGGGGAGGGCTAGGCCACCGCTCCCTGGGGGACGCATTCCAGATACGCTGGACAGGGCACCTGTTTTATGCCTTCTCTCCGTTCCCACTGCTGTCTCGGGTCGTCAGCAAAATCCAGAGGGATGGGCCGCACTTAATCCTAGTGGCGCCCTTCTGGCCCAGACAAGCGTGGTTCCAACATGTCATGCAGCTTTCGCAGGGGTCATATTATCGGTTCGCACTGAACCCGGACCTTCTGTCCGACAAGGGGGTTTGGTATCACGACCTACCCAAACTCAACCTCACTGCTTGGCGCATTCGGGGACGGAGGGGATGTCTGACAGGGTAGCTGAAATTTTGCTGAATGCCCGTAGGGACACCACTCGCAGGTCATACGCAGCTAAATGGAAGCGTTTTGAGGCCTGGGCTGCTGACAACGAAGTTAATGTTTGGGATTGCCAGTTGTCTTCTGTGTTTGAGTTCCTCCTGTCCCTAAAGGACAGGGGACTCTCTAATTCTTCTATTAAAGTTTATTTGGCTGCCATTTCAGCCTTCCACCCTAGAATAGATGGGAAGACGGTGTTCTCCCACAGTTTGTCGAAGTCTTTTTTGAAAGGGTTGTATAATATGTTCCCACAGGTCAAGGAAATTGTTCCCCAATGGTCACTGCAAGTTGTACTGACGGGGCTTATGACCTCACCCTTCGAACCACTGGCTACCTGTGATTTAAAATGGTTGTTCTGTAAGGTGGCCTTCTTGATCGCCATTACATCTGCCCGCAGAGTTAGCGAGCTTGCTGCCCTGAGGTGGGATCCTCCCTTTTTGAAGGTCCATCAAAATAAGGTGGTTCTCAGGCCTGACCTTCGTTTTAGTCCTAAAGTCTCCACTCAGTTTCACACTTCACAGGACATTATCCTACCTATATTTTTTCCTGACCCTTCCAGTGGCCCTGAAAGGGCCTTACATTCCTTGGATGTGAGAAGGGCTATTTTATTTTACCTACAACGTACGTCACAGTTTAGGGGTGCCAAACAACTGTTTGTGTGCTATTCTGGGCCCAGAAAGGGAAAGGCTGCTACAGCCCAGTCAATTTCTCGCTGGGTTACTCAGACTGTTAGGGCCTGCTACTCGCATGCTAAGTTACCTTGCCCTTTGGAACTGAATGCTCATTCCACCAGAGCACAGGCTGCTTCTGCGGCCTTCCTTAGGGGCGTGCCCTAGCAGGACATCTGCAGGGCTGCAACGTGGTCGTCTTCTGACACGTTCACTAAACATTACGCACTAGATGTGTGGGAAAGGAAAGAGGCTGCTGTTGGTCAAGCAGTGCTTCAGTCTCTTTTTCGGTGAGAACACATGCCCGCCTCCTGGGCAAGTGGCTTGTGAGTCTCCCATGTGGGGCTGCACAGAAGATGGACAGTGAAAACAGAGTTGCGCTTACCGTAACTACTGTTCATTGATGTCTTCTGTGCAGACACACAACCCTCCCTCCTACCCCGCTGTGTTCTTCCAGATAATGTGAAGGCATTCAGCGGCAAAAGGAGAAACTGAGGGGAAAGGGGGCGACGTCGCCCAATGTCGCTCAGGCGGGAAATGGCCACGCATGCGCATTGGATCGGACGTGCGCCCCCTAGTGGACGTTTGCTAGAAAAGAAAAATCTGGTCGGCAGGCCTGCGCAGGCGCAGTCCCATGTGTGTCTGCACAGAAGACGTCAATGAACAGTAGTTACGGTAAGCGCAACTCTGTTTTTTAACATTTGCTACTTTCTGTCTGTCTGTCATCTTCTTCATCTCATTCCCAGATGTAAATTGCCTCCACATTTCATTCTATCTAGCATATTTTTTCCACGGAGGTTAGGATGGTGTACACGGTTCTCCTTTCCACAGTTTTAAGTCAGGCTGGGAGAGAGTAACTGGCCTCAGTCCCTCCAATGAACGTCTTGGCAGAGGAGAGTTGAACCGGTGCCTCCCATATACTAGTCCAACACCTTAACCATTGCAAAACACTGGCTCTTTATTCTTCTCTGAAGTCCTCATACTAGCTGATTTTAACTTTATCATCAGAGACAGTTGTTTTCTTTTAGTACAGTGATGTTTCCATTCCTTGAATACCCTACCCTAGTTTCCTGATAACTCCTTTCTCTGTCAGAGTTTCCTCTCTAGTGCAAGTGTGAGATGTGTTAGAAGGGGAAGGAAAGCTCCACCAATTATCTGAATGGCTCCAGTGGCAACCAGGAGTGAGAGGTCTGTGGGTGGCTGGGATATTGTTGTTAGGCCGCCTTTCCCATTGGGATCCATGGTGGATCTCCATAACAAAGGCATAGCCCCCCAGGGGCCAGAGTACAGAGCCAATCACAACCAGGAAGCAAAGAATAAATAGAGCCCAATACAAGAGTCAGCGTTCCAGAGTCAAGGGTCAGAGTTCCAGAGTTTGGACAACAGCAAGGCCAGTGGAGCAGCCATCGAGTGCACTAGTGCGCCATAAAGTCCACAAACTGCTACTTCTTCCAGCTGTTTTTATGGCCAAGTCCTAATGAGCTTAACTGTCAGCCACTGACTGGGCAAATATCCCAAACCTACCCATCCATCTTGGTCATTTGACAGCTATGTTCTTGCAGCTCTACATGTCTCTGACAGCGTCGGTGCTGCAAGGGTTTCAGCGAAGAGGGTGGGGCTTCTGCAGCCTTGTTGACTGTTCAGAGTCCCCCGGTACTGGGTCTGGTACAGCTGAAGGCTGGGCTATTTGATTAGCCAGTAATTGTTGTTGCTCTTCATCTGACTTGAGGTCAGCTGCAGCTGTGTCAGTTTGAGGGCGAACTGCAGCCTGCTCTTCTCTGATGAATCTTCACTGAGCACAGGGCGACGCTGACTTATGACAATTATACCATCACTGTAGAGCACCTCTATGTTTTACTGAGCCTAAATAAACGATGGCATAGATCAAATAAGAGAAGGAGGAATCTATTTTGCTGCTTTCTATTGCTTGTCTCAAGTTTTGCCGCCTTCCTCTCTCATTTTGCATTTGCTAAGGTGAGAACTGATTGCATTTTCTTCAGCCACAGAGGACCCCTGGCTCTTAGCCTAAGAGACTGTATGCAAGGAGTGGGAGAAGGTCCTCCCCCTCCCATAACTGGAGACCAGGAACAGCTGGCAGGCAAACACCACTTGTTGGATGCTATCATCAATACATCACAACTGTTTTAACAGTCCAGGAAGCCCTGGACTGTTGCCTGGTGAGTCTGTGGACACAAGCATGTTGAATGTGTGGTCCTTCAGGCATATCATTGTGGCTGTGGGAGCAATCTTTACGTGCATTATTCCAGGGCAGATGGGAGCTGGTAGATATGGGGGTGGGATTTACCAAAGTTAGTCCCTATCAAAGTTAGCCAAATAAGTGGGTACCAGATCAAATCAAGCCTGAATTCTCCCTAGAAGCTAAAATGACAAGACTGAGGCTATCGTGCTTTGACCACATCATGGCCGTTTCCACACAACTTACTGGCCTCCGGAACATTGTGCAAAACATGCAGAAGATCGTGTCTTCTCACGCTATCATCTGGGAGTTTTGTGTGACATCGCATCTTCCTGGTGCGATTTCGCGCGAGAAGACGCTATCTTCCGCATGTTTTGCGCAATGTTCCGGAGGCCAGTAAGTCGTGTGGAAACAGCCCATGAGAAGACAAGATTCTCTGGAAAAGTCAATAATGCTAGGAAAAGTGGAAGGCAGTAGGAAAAGAGGAAGACCCAAAACGAGACAGCTTGACTCAATAAAAGAAGCTACAACCTCCAGTTTGCAGGATCAGAGCAAGTGATAGGACGTTTTGGAGGTCTTTCATTCATAGGATCACCATAGGACAGACTTGACAGCTCATGATACACACTTGACGGCACATATTACACACACAATACACAGCCACTATCAGCAAGGACGTTCACTGCCTATCTGGTCTCCATAGCATCCTGAGAGTTGATGATGCTATTATTTTCTAATATTATGTAATGCCAGATTGGTGAGGCGCAAAACTCTATGCCTGGCCAGGATGTTACAGGAAGATGAAATTGGCCTGGCTTACATAGCAAAGACATGGTGTGTCTGTCCCAAGTAGCCCTGTTTGGTTATGTCGTCCTCCACCAACCCTGCACAGGTGCCTGGGAAGGATCGTTTGCTATTATCCTCCACGAATCCCTCGACTTCTGCCGACTGCTGGTAGAAACCACAGCTGATATTGATTGACCAGGGTCTTCTGCAGTGCCAGTGCTGCACATGGGCAAATCAACAACTGCCTGTAAATGCACATTCTCTGTGGTGCCTCCCCCCCCAACCCAACCTATGGAACGGCCTGCCTGAAGAAGTCAGGAAAACTTCCACCTTCGTAGCTTTCTGCAAAGTGTGCAAAACTGAGTTATTCATGAAGACTTTTCTAGACATATGTAATAGGAATATGCAGCAATAAAAAGGCCCAGAGAGCTTCTTTGGAAAAGGGATTAGGACTGTAGACTCTACTCCTGTTTATTTCTGATGCTGTCGGTGTGCCCCTGCTGGATAGTTTCCATGCTGTTTAACACATCGTGTCAGATTGCTTATGTTTCAGCATTGTTTGTATCTCTGTTTTCAGAACTTGTTTTTCAGATTTCAGTTATCCACACTCTATTGTACTGTTTATTGAATGTCCCAGCCATTGTTTGTATTGACTTACACTGAGTAATTTGCCTTGAGTCTCAGTAAGAAAGGTGGACAATAAATAACATACAATAAATACATAAAATACTGTAATAGCCTTAAGGTGCCCTGATCCTGAATAGCCTTAAGGCTAGCCCAGGTGAGCCTGATCTCGTCACATCTCAGAAGCTAAGCAGGGTTGGCCTTAGTTAGTAACTGAATGGGAGACCTCCAACGAAGACCAGGGTTGCAGAGGCAGGCAAGAGCAAGCCACCTCTGTTAGTCTTTTGCCATGAAAATCCCACCGGGGTTTGCCATAATTCAGCTATGACTTGAGAACATTCTCTGCCTTAAGATGCAGCAGTAACAGTGCAATCCTGTCTTCAATGGACTGAGAAGGATATCACTTTTCTTGGGATTCTTCGCTGAAGCTGCCCCTGTAAATGGTCCGAATGAGTGATCTCCCTGTCCCAAAACTACAGACAGGCCATTCTGAGTTCCACAGAGGAGCAACAAAGTATATGTAGTAAATTATAAAAAACACCTTCTGGTTGTGTTGCTTTGTCGACCCAGCAGAAGTTTCCAAGTGCACAGACCAAGTTAGGCTTCTGACAAGCAGAAACCCAGGATTACAAAAGGTAAGATTTAAAGCAACAGATTCTCAGATTTTACAGTCAAGGACCATTTCTGATACTTTGCTTCTACAAATCTGATGCGAGCTCTTTCTTCAGTTTTGCATGAGTAGAGGTTTCTATAATCACCATCACTTTGATGTCCTGGTTTTATCTTCAGGCACAATCCAGTTTTTAAATCCTTAAGTAGACAAGGATGTGAGAACAAGTGGAGAATTAGAGCAAAGCATGCTGAAAATGTGTAATGCGAAGGAGGAATCTTTTTATTTGATAACATGAAACTACAATCAGGAAATGAAAGGAAGTCACATTGATAAAAAAGGCTTTCATCTTCTTTTGTGTGACAGCTGAGTCGCAACCCCCAAGGCGAGAGAGCTAATTTCACTTCAGTTCTTAAAAGGTTCTTTAAGAAAAAAAAATCTAAAAAATAAATATGTAAAGGTGGGATAACTGACACACGTGGTCCTTTTCTTTTTTTTTACAGCACCTTTTTCGCTTCCTACACAAAACACAGTATTCATTTCTAACATATACTGGCCACACAAACCACACAAATCTTGACCCTGAAAATCTGCCTATATTTTAACATTTTTCAGACTAATTGCTACTCAGCAATGGAATTCTAAACCATCATTCCCTGAAATGAAAGGCTATGATTCCTGCTTGGGCAATACATCTGAAGAGGCAAAAAGACTAGCGACATTTTTGAAGGGTTCCTTCCCATCACAATGTGGGAAATTCAGCTAAACGGGACAACACTCGGCTTCTGGTTGGAGGGTGAGCTTGCGTTCCATGTTTCCACCCAGGGCTTTTTTTCTGGGAAAAGAGGTGGTGGAACTCAGTGGGTTGCCCTTGGAGAAAATGGTCACATGGCTGGTGGCCCCGCCCCCTGATCTCCAGACAGAGGGGAGTTGAGATTGCCCTCCGCGCCGCTTGGTGGCGCGGATGGAGGTGAGTTGAGATTGCACTCCGCGCCGCTTGGTGGCGCGGAGGACAATCTGAACTCCCCTCTGTCTGGAGATCAGGGGGCGGGGCCACCAGCCATGTGACCATTTTCAAGAGGTGCTGGAACTCCGTTCCACCGCGTTCCCGCTGAAAAAAAGCCCTGTTTCCACCCAATCTTTTCAAATGATTAAGATGGCTTATGATGAGCAAATGTTACCATCATGGAAAAAAAATGAGAGGGAGGAGACACCAATTGATACCTAAAGGCATACATTTGGAATGTAATTATTCAAAGCTTGAGCTAAACACACTCTGGTCAGTAATCTCAGATCAAAATTTCTATCAGCTTTCAGATCTGAATGAAGTGGGCCAAGTTCTGGACATTTTCTGGAGGGAGAACAATAGCTGCAGCTGAACTTTCCTTTCTTCTGGTTCCTTGTGCCGTCCGTACATTTCTGTTCCTCAGGGTGGCAAGGGGGGAGGAGCACAGAAGGGAGAGAATGGCAGAGTATATTGACTTCAGGAAGGCACACAATCCAACCAGAACCTTTTGGACCTTGTTTGTATTCCCTGTTGTAGAATAGCAGCATCCTGTGAACAAAGTAGAAGAGAAGAATCCTGCACAGGGCAGCAAGCTCTAGTTAAACAGGACTGTAGAGGGAGTATCATAGAATTGTATCATAGAGTATCATAGAATTGGAAGGGACCTCTAGGGTCATCTAGTCCAACCCCCTAAGGAGGGGTTGGAGTACCTTCTTTCTAATAAGGGGGTTTCTCCTTGTCTGTCTATTTGCAGAAGACTACCCTTAGAACTCTCTGAAACTCTCAAATATCAAGGCAGATAGTTTATTTCTTCTCTTTCCTATCCAGCTTGTTAGTTTTATTCAAGTTCAAGTTAGCCTTTATTGGCATATTAACAGTACAAGTTATTAAAATACAGACAAATTTTTTAAAAAAGAAAAAACTCCCTTGTAACTTAATTCTGTGATAATCTTTGACGCAACTTCAAAGCAGCATGGAGAAACTTAGCCACCATCTCGGTAACCTCAGGAAAGGAATCATTCAACAGTTTAAGCAAATCAGGACAATCCGTCATATTAGCTAGAACAGATTTTAAATATGTGTGACGTATATCAACATACAGATGACAATGCAGAAGAACATGTGTAATTGACTCAGCACATTTTTGTTTATCTGGTTGAATAGGGTATCCTAATACATCTGCCATATAAAATGGCCGAAGGCATAGCATTACACTTAGCTAGGGAAAATGCCCTACATTGGTTTTATTAATAAATCTTTTGATATTCTTCATCAGTTCAGTGTCCTGACAGCTGCATAGGCACTCTGCCAACATTCTCAACCGTTCCCCCAATTCCATTTCTAGTCCACTAACAAAAACGTCCGACTTATTACCAAAATATGCCTCTTCTATACAAGATGCAGTAGTGTACCTATATCCCCACACTCTTTTAAAAGGGATCCAAGGCAATGCAAGAGAGAGAGAGAGAGAAAGAGAGAGATCTGATCCTTCCTAATCCCAAAGCAACTACACCGCCCTCCCCTTACGTAAATTGTTCCCTTTCCTAACTGTTATTAGTCCTGGGAGGCAGAAGGTCCTTGCAATCTATCCCGTTCATATGTCAGGGAAAGTGAGGAGGTGTGTGTGGGCCATCTTTTTAAAAGCAAAATCAGAGTGCAAGGGTCAGAGGAGATCAACCCTTCTTCACCTTTCATTCTTACAATAGTTCTTGAAGCATTTTTCTCTGTCCAGCCTCCAATATGACAAGTCAACTACGCTGGGAGAAAAACACTGAAACAAAGCTCAGCAAAGAGGCTGGGGGCGTGGCTTGGGTCTCCCAGCTGCACACTCCCTTTTGAAAGAAGCCAGAGCCTCAGGGCCAAGCTACAAGTGACAAATGACACAGGTTGGACACTTGTCAGCTTCACTCAAGTTTTGAAGGGAAATGTAGGCAGCTTGACAGAATGTTGGACAAGTGACAGTTGAAAAGTCCATTGGGCAGCAGTCAGAGAGCGAAGCTGCGAGACCAGGACGCCTACATTTCCCATCAAAACTTGAGGGAAGCTCACAAGTGTCCAACCTGTGTCATTCGTCACTTGTAGCTTGGCCCTCACTCATGACTTGAGAGTTCCTGGAAAGAAGGGCAAAGTTCACATGCCCCCAGTGCATGTCTCCCTGTGCTTACTTGGCAAGAGAATATTTTAATTGCCTACAAAACAAGAACATTTCCTTTTCCCTGTCTGAAATTGCAAAGGGGGCAGGGATTGGGGTGCAGCCCCTGAGAATTGTATCCCAAGTGGGTGGGAGAAAATTCCATTCAGAAATATGAAAAGATCGTTTTGAATTTCTTATACCTGCTGTTTCTTCATGAAAATCATAGTTTTGATTTTACTTCTCACTTTTGCAAGTTGGAACTGAGATTTCTGATATATCACCTCATATTTCTTTTACACATGCCATATGTTTCTTATACAATGTATACATTTTTTCATTTGTAGGTCCATAAATCAGCATTATACACAGATATGGTGCACAGTGTATTATAACTGCCTTGGAAATTGTGTATAAAAACTGTACATGAGGATACATTACAAGCAAATCTACAAACCCAATAGCAAAAGTGGAGAAATGGAGTCCCTGCCACTAACAGAAATGAATGCCGGGGGCGGGGGGTGGGGGAGTCAAGGGAAGGTATGTTGCCCATTGAAACCAATAATAAAGAATGTAATTCCAGTTTGTTAAATGAAAATCCAAACTGAACCTAACTTTTTTTTTAAAAAATAAGATTTTATTTAAAAAAGAAAATATGTGAAAGTGAAAAATAGAAAGTACATAGTAAAAGATTATACAAATACTAGGTTAGCAGTTGAATTGAGACTTATACAATCTATATACACAATACATAGAGAGTTATTTTGAGATTTATGCACTGCATTTAAACTTTGAACTAATACAGGGATACATTCAAAATTTGCCATACCTAAACACAGTAGCATAATAGCCCTCTTTCCATCTCCCTCCCTCCTTCCCTCTCCTTGGTTAATTTTGCCTGTACAAACTACTATATCAGCTTTTTTGTTTTAATTCTTGTCTTTATGCTAAATTGCCTTAATTAAAGTTAGTTTCTACCTAAGTACTGAACCTAACTTTTTTGTAAACATTACTAATAAGCATTGCAGTGCCAAGATCTCCAAAATTCAAAGTCTTCCATTTCAAAGTATAACATGCCTTACACAATCTTAATATAGAAAATGTAAAATGATGTATCACCAGGGCTTTTTTTCAGCTGGATTGAGGTAGAACAGAGTTCTGGAACCTCTTGAAAATGGTCACATGGCCAGTGGCCCCGCCCCCTGATCTCCAGACAGAGGGGAGTTTAGAGTGCCCTCTGTGCCGTCCAGTGGCACGGAGGGCAATCTAAACTCCCCTCTGTCTGGAGATCAGGGGGGTGGGGCCACCAGCCATATGACCATTTTCTCCGAGGGCAACCCACTGAGTCCCACCACCTCTTTTCCCAGAAAAAAGCCCTGTATAGCACCAGCGTTTTATACAATGAAAAGCAGAATGCTTACCAGCCGTGTATTTTCACCTCAAAAAAGAAGAGGTTTAAGGGTGGCTAATGCTGAGTTCTGGGCTGCATTGACTTGGTGGGTTAGAGTTGTTTGGGAATTTGGGGTTTTCTTCAGTTTATTACTGAAACTAGCCTTCATCAAGACACAGGCTGCTACTACTGTTAGTCACTTCCTCTAACACATAATATCCATCATGGTGCAGGAGCCAGAACTGTTTGGAGTGGGCCAGACATCAGTGGCACATCACGTGGCTGATCTGGCCTTTGAACCTCAGGTCTGTCAGCATTTGCCTGGATGGAGGTAGTCAATCGATCGATCGATCGATCGATCGATCGATCGATCAATCAATCAATCAATCAATCAATCAATGTTTAATACGGTCAAAGACCAGAGAGGTAACAACACACAACCTAATTAGAACATACAGTCAAGGTGAATCGTACTATTAAAATCCATCCATCTAATAAATTTTGAGTTTCCTGGGTCCAAATTCTTAAATATTTAAAACTTCAAAATTAATAAAATAATGAAATGTTTTCCCCTACAAAATACTTCCTGATCCGTATATCCTGCCACATTTAAGGTGGTTTCCTTGGCTAAAAGCTTATCTAAATAAAATCTAGCATTTCTTCCCAGAAACTGATTGCAAATTGGAGTTATATAGGCAAGCTCTAATATTTGATAAAGTTTACACTCAAAAATAACATGTTCCCGGATGGAAGTGGTCGGGGTGCTACAGTACAGTAAAGAAGAGCATGATGCAATTGCTTTGAAGATCATGTGATTGCTGGTAATCTGCATAGCTGTAGAACTTGGATGTCACATTGCTATATAACCAAAGTTCTAGCAATGGTCAGCTGCCTCTTTGTTTCATTAAACCACACAAAAATGATTAATCATGAACGATGAAATAATTTATACTGACATTCAATACTGTCTGTTCATATTAATTTTGACAACAAATATTTACTCCATATATACTCATTTTTCCTCAGCATGTTGTTCAGTTTGCATCTCTGTCCAGCATTATTACACAATCATTCTTTACAGCTTTGATGACTGTGAGTGGGACCCCATATAATGTCGAAGAAAGGGCTATCATTTCAGTTTTAAGGCTTCACAGATTTTCCAGAGCTAATAGGCAAAAGATGTTCTCTTTATTACAACAGATAAAGTATCTTAATTGCAAATATTGATAGGGACCCACTTTAGCTCAAATCGTTATATAATTTTGATGCATACATCAATTTACTCTTTGGACACTTTCCATTTTCTCATTGGTTTTATATGACTTCCTTATAGCACTGTGTGCATTGTAAAATGCTTCCTTCTGCTAAAATTTTGCTTTCTCATTCTTCTCACTGGCCTCGATTTTTAACATATTGTGAAACTGATTTATTAGATAAATTATTTCCAAAATTGTCAATATAACTAATGCCCTCAAAACTAAGAACGATGTCACACACAACAATAATGTAGCAAAGTGGGAAGGAAGCACAACTTCTTCTCTTCTTACTGAATCAATCTTACCTGTTTTAGTAGGAGCACAAAAGAGAAGAGACTTTCCTTCTGATTCCTGAAAAGGCTATGCAAGGGATTGCAGGACGGATATGTTTGAATAATCAGCTGCAATGAGAAGGGGGAATGCAGTGAGACTGACTCTTTCCTAGCTTGCTTCACTGGCAAAACAGGTGTGATGCACAAAAGACTCTCTGTTTTTTTAAACCAAAGCTGTTCAAGTGCAGTCAAACATTTGGCTTGGATAATCACTACCTACGGGAAGGATATGAGGAGCTGACCCAAGAGGTTATCAAAATACTGTTGTTATGGGAGAGGGGGTTCCTATTCCCAAAATCCACTTTAAGATATAGCCATTGCCAGCCTGCCTGCCATACCCGTAAATGTATTGGTATTTGGGGGGACGGGTAGTGAGGTAGCTTCCTCCTTCGTTGTACCTTGCTTTGCTTGAGCTGAGTGGTGTTATCAGTGCAACTGGAGCAGTGTGGGAACAGACTTGGGGAATTTCAGCTCTGCATCTCTTTCAGGACTTTCAGGCCAACTTCAACTGACTCTTGTTTGGACTGGGGGGAGGGGACTGGAGGTATGACCTCTCAGGGAAGACTTGGCTTTGGCATTCCAGGCAATTGCCCTGTACCGTACTTTACTAGTATGGATTCCTAATAAAGACCTTAAACTTATACAGCTGTGTCTGATGAAGTGGAGTGTCTGAGAGAGTCCTCTAGCCAGGCCGAACAGAGATCTGCTTATGCACAGTTATATATTACTTTATTGCATCTGCACCACGTTCTCTTAAAGACCAGGGCTTTTTTTCTGGGAAAAGAGGTGGTGGAACTCAGTGGGTTGCCCTCTGCGAAAAAGGTCACATGGCCGGTGGCCCTGCCCCCTAATCTCCAGACAGAGGGGAGTTTATAGTGCCCTCCGCGCTGCTGACCATTTTCAAGAGGTTCCGGAACTCCGTTCCACTGTGTTCCTGCTGAAAAAAAGCCCTGATAAAGACCATATTGGTTAAAAGGAAAAAAAATTGTTTTAGCTGAGACTTTTTCATTTAGATATCTCAATGTCATTCTGTGCCCTTTAATAGTTGCCATACTGCCTGGTTCTGTATTAATCTGCACATGTATGTTCCTACACATCTTCATGGGAATTGTAGCTTCCCCTCCTACCATGTCCCTTGGAGATTCATGCCTTCCTCTCTAGAGAACTAGAAGACTTCGTTCAAGGAGTGTAAAGTGCAAAAGCAGCCACAAGTTGCAACATAGCTGGCACTTATGCACCAAGGCAAGCAAGCCTGGAACAAAAACAGCCGTTATGTTGGTGCAACATTACTCCACATCGCGTTTGAATTGAATATCAAGCAGCAGCATTGAGGTGATCTGCTGAGGAAGTTCAACTCATGTGTAAACTTGAAATGAGGAGTTCAGCCAAGGTAAATTTGGCTGCCGGTTGCATTTGCATCAAAGTTCTCAACACTCTTCAGCACATCTATTTATTATAATAGCAGCTCCATAAATGGTCACTTGAGCAGTTGAGGGACGGCAACATTCACTTTACTTGCATCAAATAGATTTCCAATTTAACATGGTTTTACCCGTATATAAACTGCAGAGCATATTAAGTACTTTTCATCATAAAATCAATATGATATTCTTCTAAAAATGGCATTTTATTAGTCTACAGGCCAAGTTGAACATTCTACCATTATAAAACAATTGAACATTTAGTGGTTTAATTTGAAATCAATCATTAAAAATTCATTTGGTCTCACAACAACTGTTTGTAAACATTACCTTCACTTCCTCCCTATGTCTTCATTAGCGCCCTGTCATCTTCAAACTGCTTTGCTACTTTTTCCAAGCACTCCGACGCACTACCAGCAGCCCTTTCATTAGCTCTGGCTGATAAAGCGCACACTGTCGGGAAGCCATGCAGGGAACAAATCTTACCATAATGAAATACTGATTAAAAATTAAAGGTAGTATGCTGTCACTGTGGTGGCATCTCAGAATAATGAATCAGCCCTCGTCTTTTTAAAGGATTTTGAATATTGATGGCAGGCCTTCCTCCCTGCTCCAGACATAGATTTGGATCCTCTGAGTGAGTTATATGTGCTGTATATAGTCTTTGATGCGGAGGTTGTTTTCTCTTCCACTGAAATTTGCATTGGCACATGATCAATGGCTTTCAGTGGGTCCTTGTGCAAGCAGAATTTTTAGTGGGAAAGCAAGCAAGCTGTACAATAGAGTCTGTCTAGCATGCCTGGAACTTGTTCAAGGGATCTAAGTCACAATCCATCCTAACAAAACTGATTTACCAGATGTCATCAGGGTATCTGCTGAGATACAGAGGTAGGGCTTCCAGCTTTCCACTGGTGGTGGCGTATCCTCTGCCACCAGAGGGTGCTTTCCATTGCCACTCAGATGAACAGTGGGAAAATGGGTGGGAGGGCAGCATCCTGACATGCTGACGTCACTCCTCATATGCCTGGAAGTGACATCAGTGTGGTGCTGGGAAAACTGTAGCATTTGGGCAAAACTCTATGGTTAAACTATAGGGTTTTTTTAAAAACACGAGAATGTCTGGCAATGCACTGACATCACTTCCAGGCACATCGATATCAACAATATCATTACATCACCAGTGACCCCCCCACCCCCACCTGGCTCTTGCTAGTTGCCAACCTTGTACAGGCAACCCTATACAGATGTGGCAATAGGAGCACCAGACTGGGCAGGGTCAAAGTGCACTCTTCAGATATTACCTAGGAAGCTGGAGGTACTCCAAAGAGGCCTGTTCTTCCACTGCCTGGGACCACTGCTCATTTCATTACATGGTGGTGGTGTTTATTTGAACAAGACTAACATGAAATAGTAGCAAAATGTACATTATTGTAAGGGATGGATGTTATATATTTGGACTGTTTGCCTGATCTAGCAAGGGCTCCTCCCAAGGTTATGGGGCATGGGGCAGAGATGGCAGTAATGGGCAACTGCTCTGTTGCATCATTTTAAAAGTTTATTGTCACTTTAAAATATAATATGAAACACTTCCACTTCGTGTCTGCCCTCTTGCTTTCCCTTAAGCAGGTATACGTATAATATCTCCCCTAGAATTGTCACCAAAGAAATCTCTACATGTAAATTCACACCCAGTCTAATAAAATATAATTAACCTGATTTTTTTGGGTGGGAAATAATAGAAAGCAACTGCATGACAAAGACTGGCTGGGAGGCTGGATTCGCTGTTTACTGTAATAGCTGTTATCATAGGGTAGCCATAAACTCAAACGGGATCGAACGCTACTAATACCTGGGTTATGCTTGGCTTCACCACAGCTTCATAGACGGAACAAAAGAAAACTGATCTTTAGTGATTTTGTCATTCAGTATACCATTTTCATAATGGATTTTGCCAAGGTGATCTTCTTAAGCCTCCCTCACGGAAGCTTTCAGCTCATTCATAACTTTCATATCTTTCACACATTCTGTGCTACTTTAGAATAAGTTTACGTGGTGAAGGAGCCCTGTTGACGACTTGTTAGAAAAGCCAATTTATTTCTTTTCACAGAGGAAATACAGCATTGTTTCATTCTTAGCAACAGATGCAGCGGACTGAGGCTATCACATTCCTGTTTGGAACGCACATTTTGTGCTGACTGCAGATAGAATTCATCTGCTGGGATGGATCTGACAAGTAAAAGGAAAACTGTAATTAAAGAGCAGATAATGTGAGCTTCTCATAAAAATCTCTGAATACTGTTACTATGGATCTTACTTTAAAAATAAAACAAAGACAGATCGCAAAAAAAACCTGGAATGCTAGTTTTAATGAAAGAAATAAGAATCAGGTTCGTACGTTTGCAGTTTTGGTCCTAAGACTGAATTAGTTTTATCAGGGACATATATATCCCCGATAAAATTATTTAACGTGATTTGCAGCTCCACGCATGGGTTGATATGACAAGCCAATCCTTGAAGGAAAGTATGTTCCACAGATGTCAATTCTAGGGGTTTAATTGCTATAGTAGACACCAGGGCTTTTTTTCTGGGAAAAGAGGCGGTGGAACTCAGTGGGTTGCCAGCACAGGGGGCAACTCTTGGCAGGAGGTGGTGCCCCTGGTACCACATGCGCATGCACAAAGTGCATGCATGCTCCCAGGACTGCACAATGACGTCACTTTGGGTCAGCTGGAACAAGGGGGGAGTTTTTAAGAGTTTAAATCACCCTAGGCTAAAATGGTCACATGGCCAGTGGCCCGGCCTGATCTCCGGAGGGGAGTTTAGATTGCCCTCCGTGCCATGCGTAAACTCCCCTCTGTCTGGAGATCAGGGGGTGGGGCCACCAGCCATGTGACCATTTTCAAGAGGTGCCAAAACTCCGTTCCACCGCATTCCAGCTGAAAAAAAGCCCTGGTAGACACTGTTATAATACTAATCCTGTGCTTATATACCGCCCTTCTGGACAGATTAGTGCCACACTCAGAACAGTTAACAAGTCAGTGCTATCCCCACAACAGACACCCTGTGAGGTGGGTGGGGCTGAGAGAGCTCTGAGAGAGCGGTGACTAGCCCGAGGTCACCCAGCTGGCTTCAAGCAGAGGAGTGGGGAATCAAACCCGGTTCTCCAGATTAGAGCCCTGCTGTTCTTAACCACTACACCGAACTGGCTACACTGTTATCTATATTTATGTCAGGCAGGCATGACCTGCAAATAAGATTTCCACCGGGTTCCACAATAGCCAAGCTCAGTATCCTCTATGACGTGGCGAGAGTCCTTGTGGATCGCATTTTGGATGGTGCAATCCTGCTGCTTTAACAAAAGATAATCAAATTGGCCCATCATCGTGACATCATCAGCCTTCTTTTTTCTTCACCTCCTGTCCTAATCTATCCTGCCATAAAGGGCAACTGCTTAGAGCAGGACTATCCGGATCAGATTCAAGGTCTTGGTTTTAACCTATAAAGCCCTTCGCGGACTGGGACCAGCCTATCTAAAGGCCCACCTCTCACCTTATATGCCCCAGAGGGAGCTTCGATCAGCTGGTAAAAATCTGCTGGTGGAGGCTTGCCTGGATTTGACCAGGGCTAGGGCCTTTTCAGTCCTGGCTCCAACCTGGTGGAATTCTCTGTCTGCAGAAACTCGGGCTCAACAAGATATACTATCGTTTTGTCGGGCCTGTGAGACAGAGATGTTCCACCAGGCATATGGCTGAGGCTGGGTTATGGGTGAGCCTCCCTGCCAGTCTCCGGTTGGGGGGCGGGGTAGTGTCACCCCCCCTTCCCAGTTTCCATCCGTGAGACTGCTGCTGCTCTCGCCACCTCCCACCCATAGAACTGTTTATTGGGGCTGGGTAAATTGGGACCATCATCTGAGTTTTTACGCTTAAACTGCATGTTATTAATGATTTTAATGCACATTTTAATATATTTTAAATATATTGTTATCTGCTCTGAGCCTGTTTGTGGGGAGAGCAGGCTAAAAGCTGAATAAATCAAACCTGAATAAAAATCAATCCCTCAACTGTGCAGCATTCATAACTTGCTCCCGGTGAGATGCTGAGTTGCCGCTGCCCTAACTGCTGCTGGGGGCCCTTAGCCTCGATATCGAGATCTCCAAGGCCAGAGGCAATCTGTATCTCAGTGCCAGGCGGGGGGTGTCAGGTCCAGTGTGTATTTAAACTGTACTGACTCCATTTTCTAATGTTTCTAGTGTCTAAGTGCTTTCCCCACAGGTGCACCAGTTCCCAGGCAGCTTTCCCACCGGAGGAGACTGTTTTGTCTAACACCGTTCCACCAGGCATTGGCCTTGAAGGAGAGCAGCTTCCCAAGACTGAAAGATGTTGTTTTGAGAACTGTGGGGGGAGGCTGATGCAGATGGGAACTGTTACTCTGTACCTCATGCTTTGCCCTTCATTGGTAACAATGACTGTGTACCATCCTGAGTCTCCTATTCAGGACAGTGGACTATAATGGACCTTTTCTGCAGTAAAGTTTCCTTATTCAATCAATGGACTCTTGTTTGCTTTTGAAAGGGAACCTGTAGGAAGAGCCTTATCTAGCCACAAGCTGACATTTTGTTACCAATCATGCCTGAGTCGGGCCCAGCGGAATCCAAGGTAGTCCCGGACAGGGATCCTTTGTTTGATCCGTATGCGTCCCCCGACAGTCAAACAGCGCAACCCCAAGAATCTCAGGTGCCAGCCGGAGCCGGAGCTTCAACTTCTACACCGCCTCTCATCGACCTCGGCAGTGAGGGGACAAGGCCGACGGCTGCCGCTCTCCCCTTGATCTCGCTACCCACCCCGTCGGAGTGGGGAGCCAGACCCCGAGAAACGCGAGAGCGCTGGGCCGGAGGGCTACATCCAAGAGTTTCGATGGACGGACGCCGAAGCCTAGAGACTGTCCCTGAGCTGGATAGCAGCCAACCGTGGCTGTTTTGGAACAGGACGGCCGAACAGACGGACGGGAACACATCCCGCCGCGGCGCCCTGAGTTGGGATTATTCGGAACTTGCCCCATGGAAAGAGCCAACGGAAGTTCCTGAACAAAGTTGGGTGCAAATGCAAAGTCGCACCCATGCTGTAGATTCCGGCATTTCGGCAGTGACGGGGCTAGCCAAAGGAATTCTAGCAGCGAGATCGCGAGTCGATCAAGGAGATCCTCCGCCTTGGGGGCCGTTTTCCCCGGTGAGTACAACCGAGGGAGGTTCCGTGATGGGGCAACCGGGTCCTAGCCGAATGCAGCAGTTGGAAGCTAGGCTGATCGATATGGAGGAAAGTTTGGCTCATGCCATTCACCTAATCTCAGCGATGGGGGCAGGAGAGAGAATCTCACCTGAAGAAATGGCTGTACAAATCGCCACCCTCCAAAGTGTTATGTCCTATCCAGTGGAGGACGCCCCGCAGCAGCCGCTGCCTTCGGGAGAGGAGGAATCCTACCCTGGAGAACCGGGAGAATCGCCCGCGGAACTCCCTAGAATAGACGAAATTCCGCCTAGCGGGGATACTCCAGCTGAGGTGCCTGAAGAGACTCCAACGGAAACCCCTAAATCGGACGGGGATCCACCTCCCGAGGAGACTCCAGCTGAGGAGCCTAGAGAAGGGGAAGAAGGGCCAACCCGTCCAACCGAGACGACGGTGATACCCCCTCCCGCTTCTCCAATAACAGTTCGGCCGGATCAGACGGAAGAGCCTCCGGCCCCTCCTGGGGAAGAATTGCCGCAACAACCGCTAGAAGTGGTTCCCATTCAGCAAACCCCGAGGGACGGTCTACCAGCGCCACAAGACCAGCCTCTGCTTCCCAGAGTCACGACGCCGGGAGGGGCAAGCCCGCGCGGCCCACCATCCATCAGGCCTTCGCTGCTGCGGCCCCTTCCGCTTCGACCGCAACTAACCCCTTTGCAGCAACCGATACGTTTGCCACTTGATCAGCCCGTATTACCACCTCCGAACCAACCGGTGGGGCCTACACCACTACGACCCCACCAACCCGCCCCTCAGCGGCCGGTCATCACTCACCCGCACCGGCCACCTCCACCTCAACCCCTACTGCCAGCACCTCCGGTATTGCCACCACCAGCCCGACCAAGGTTGCCGCCGCCTGCTCGACCACGGCTACAGCCACCGGCCCAGCCGAGGGCACCACCACCGGCCCAGCCGAGGGCGCCACCGCCAGCCCAGCCGAGGCCACCACCCCCAGCTCAGCCGGTGATGCCGCCGCCAGCGCAACCAGCGCCGCTACCACAACCGGGTCCCCCCGTACCTCAAGTGCCATTGATGCTTCCGACGGACTTCTACCCAGCACCGGCTCCGAGGCAAGACCTCCCGATGGGCTGGGTGAAACTGGAAGCTACTTTTGATGGGGATCCCTCCAAACTGGGATTTTTCCTAGTGCAAGTCGTGCAATTCTTCAACCGGTGGGGACACCTCTTCGGCAGCGAGGCCAGTCAAATTGAACATCTCGGCTCCCGCTTACAAGGCAAAGCAGCGGACTGGTATGTAGGACTATACAATATCGGGGCCCCGGAACTCAATACTCTCCAGGGGTTGGTGGATGCTATTCGAGCGCAATATGAAGACCCCTTAGAGGAAACCAGGGCCCGAACAGAATTGCAAGCCATTAAACAAGGCAGCATGTCGGCGAGAGACTATATTACGAAATTCCGACAATTGGCTGCCAAATGCCCTAGGTGTGAGGAGTCCACCAAAATCATCCTGTTCAAGCAAGGGCTAAACCCGAGACTTCTGGACAGAGCCCTTATGCAAGACAATCCCCCTACGTTGTTAGGTTGGATCCAACTTGCATGCGAAGTTGAAAACCGCATTTTGGAAGTCCGTTTGGTTGAACAACAACAACAAACGGGACAAAGAAGACCCTTGACTTTACAGAAGGGAGGACGGGGAGCTGGGTATGCCACTCGTGGAGCGAGAGATGCTAGATGGCAACAAGGGCTGTGTTTGCAATGCGGACAAGCCGGTCACTTTGCAGCACAATGCCCCTACCGGCCTGTGCAAAGACCTCAGCTTCAACTACGGCGTCCAACCCTTGCCCCATTTCCTACTCTCCAACGCCCGATTCCCGCGCCACGCGCGAACAGAGGCCGCGGCGCTTCCCAAAGGCCCGCCTCAGAAAGAGGACTGGAAGCGGAAGAAGTTATGGAATATGACCCCGCTTCCCCAAACGCAGAGGTAAATCCAGAAAGCCCCCAGTCGGGAAACGAGATGGATCTGTCGTAAAAGGGCCCAAACGACAGATCCACCCCAAGCCCGTCCCTGCACGGAACCGGCCACCTGGGTCCATCTTATTCATGCCAGTGACTTTACTTAACCCGGAGAGGAACATGCACATCCGAGTGCAAGCCCTCATCGACTCGGGTTGCTCAAGAGATATCGCCCCGGCCCTAGTCAACGGACTAGTTCTACCAACTCATGAATTGCAAAATCCAGTGATTTTTGAACAAATGGATGGCACCAATATGAACCCTGTTACCACTGAAACCATCCCAATAATCACCGGCATGGGCCAACACTGGGAGAAAAGGTCTTTTGTCATCAGCTCCACTGCCAAATACCCGTTAATTTTAGGCAGCAAGTGGCTATGTGATCACAATCCCTACATAAATTGGGCAGAAGGGTGCATCACCTTCAATCACTCCAACTGTAAAAACCATCGCTGGAACCAAAACTGGGGTAGTGATCCAACTCACACCGAGAAGGCTCTTCTCACCCAAGAAGAAATAAACCAAATTCCCGAACCGTACTGGCCCTTTCTGAATGCCTTCTCCGAAGAAGAAGCTGATACTCTACCCCCGCACCGACGAACTGACTGTGCGGTGGAAATTGTACCTGGAGCCTCACTGCCCAAAGGACAACTCTATCCCATGAGTCTCCATGAACGAGAGGAGCTCCGAAAATTCATCGACACCAATCTTCAAAGAGGGTTCATCCGCCCAGCCAATAGCCCCCATGCCGCTCCGGTACTCTTCGTGAAGAAAAAAGATGGGGGACTTCGATTGTGCACGGACTTTAGAGGACTTAATGCTGTGTCTACCAACAACGCCTATCCCATCCCACTCATCCGAGATCTTCTCAACGTCGTGGCCCAAGGTAAGATCTTTACAAAATTAGACTTAAAAGATGCTTACTTCCACGTTCGTATCAGGGCAGGGGATGAGTGGAAAACCGCATTTAATACACCCCTCGGACAGTATGAATACTTAGTTATGCCCTTTGGATTGGCGGGAGCCCCATCTGTATTCATGTCCATGATAAATGAAGTTCTGCACGAATTCCTCTATAAAGGTGTAGTGGTGTACCTTGATGATGTATTAATTTATTCAGACTCGGAGGAGGAACATGTTCAAATGGTGCAAAAAGTCCTGTCCACTTTGATGAACAATAAACTTCCCATTAAGCTGTCCAAATGTGAATTCCACAAAACTGAACTCACTTACCTTGGGTACTGTATCTCCCAAGAGGGGTTAAAAATGGATCCAGCCAAAATACAAGCGATCCAAGAATGGCAAACTCCCACCACCCGCAAAGAAGTGCAGTCTTTCCTGGGCTTTGCCAACTTCTATAGAGACTTTATAGCGAACTTTGCTCAAATCACGCTCCCCTTAACCGAATTGTTAAGGACAAAAAATAAAGGGGACCAGGCTAAAAAACCCTCCTCCAAAATACAATGGACATCCGATTGCCAAACTGCTTTCGAATGCCTAAAGGAACAATTTATAACGGAACCCATCCTCTGCCACCCCAACGAAAATTACCCTTTCGTAGTGCAAGTCGACGCCAGCGATGCGGCGATAGGAGGGGTATTATTGCAGAAGGGGGAGGATGGGAAACTACGGCCTTGTGCATTCCTGTCAAGGAAATTTTCAGAAGCAGAAATGAATTGGAATGTGTGGGAGAAGGAAGCTTTTGCAGTGAAAGCGGCCCTCACTAACTGGAGACATTGGCTGGAGGGGGCGCGATATCCCTTCGAGGTCTGGACAGATCATAAAAATTTGGAGGCCCTTCGCAGCCCTCGCAGACTGAATGCCAAACAATTGCGATGGGCAGAATTCTTTTCCAAATTCAACTTCACTTTAAATTACCTCCCGGGGAAAACTAACTTTCTTGCAGACGCCCTATCGCGCATGCCCCAACACAAGAGCAAACGGGAGGAGACTGTAGACACGGTCTTCTCCCCTACGCAATTGGGAGGCGTGGTAACTACCCGCAGCCGCGCGAGACAGCCCCTCCCGCAGAACCAGGAGTGGAAATCGAAACTTAAAGCTGAGGTGGAAAAGGAGGGTCTAAAGCGCCTAAAAGTAAACTGGCTCA
This sequence comes from Eublepharis macularius, assembly GCF_028583425.1. Lineage (NCBI taxonomy): Eukaryota > Metazoa > Chordata > Lepidosauria > Squamata > Eublepharidae > Eublepharis > Eublepharis macularius. Next base: position 7,808,570 of record NC_072792.1, read on the forward strand.
ATCCCCACAGGGGGACTGGCTAGCTGGAAGCAAATTTTATGTCCCAGACAGCCTCCGACGGGAGGTATTACAACGATGTCACGATGCCCCCACTGCTGGTCATTATGGGTATCTGAAAACGTTGCATCTAATACAACGGCAATTCTGGTGGCCGGGCATGCGCAAAGACATTTCCCAATACGTTAGCTCCTGCCCCATTTGCCTCAGCGCCAAAACCCGGAAAGGGAAACCTCCAGGCCTCCTACAACCATTGGAGACGCCTGACAGACCGTGGGAAATAATATCTATGGACTTTATCACTGATTTACCCCTTTCGAAAGGACATAATTGCATTTTAGTCGTGGTAGATCTGTTCTCCAAACAAGCTCATTTTATTCCATGTACTGCTATACCCACCGCTCGAAAACTGGCAGATTTATTCTTGAAACACATCGTAAAATTACATTCTTTTCCGTCCAAGGTGATTTCGGATCGCGGCGGACAGTTCGTTGCCAACTTCTGGCGGGAGCTTTTGCGAATGTTGAATATTGAGCAAGGAATCAGTTCAAGCCACCACCCACAAACCGACGGACAATCCGAAAAAACTAATCAGATTTTAGAACAGTTCCTTCGTTGCTACATTAATTTCCAACAAGATAATTGGGTGGACCTTCTTCCTTTAGCCGAGTTTTCATACAACAACAGTGTACATGCTTCCACTGGGGAGGCCCCTTTCAAAATTATATATGGAACTCACTTCAATCCCTTCCCGTTGGACACTCCCCCCCACAGTTCCTCTAATTCGCCTGATGTGTCTTCCTGGTGGGGGGAGGCCAAGCAGCAATGGACTCTTATTAAAAAACACCTCGAGAAAGCCAAACTGGATTACAAAAAGTACGCAGATCGCCATCGTGTGGCCGAATGGAATTTACAACCTGGAGATCATGTTTATATTTCCACCAAGAACCTGAAATTAGCTCAGACAAGCCGCAAACTAGCATTAAAGTTCCTTGGGCCTTTCCCTGTGCGCAAAGTAATTAATAAAGTGACTGTTGCTATAAATTTACCCAAGAACTTGCGCCATGTTCATGATACATTTCATGTCAGTCTCCTTAAAAGAGCTCCCACCGACGACAAGTGGCACCTCAAAGCTCCACCCATTCCAACTTTAATAGACGATCAAATACACTACGAAGTGCAACAAATTTTGGACTCTAAGATCAAACGGAATCAGCTTTTTTACCTCATTAGGTGGAAAGACTTTGATTCTGGATACGATGAATGGGTGAACTCTGTACATGTTCATGCTCCTAGATTAACCAAAGCTTTTCATACTCGTTACCCATATAAGCCAGGGGGGGATCTATTTTAAGGGGGGCAGAATGTCAGGTCCAGTGTGTATTTAAACTGTACTGACTCCATTTTCTAATGTTTCTAGTGTCTAAGTGCTTTCCCCGCAGGTGCACCAGTTCCCAGGCAGCTTTCCCACCGGAGGAGACTGTTTTGTCTAACACCGTTCCACCAGGCATTGGCCTTGAAGGAGAGCAGCTTCCCAAGACTGAAAGATGTTGTTTTGAGAACTGTGGAGGGAGGCTGATGCAGATGGGAACTGTTACTCTGTACCTCATGCTTTGCCCTTCATTGGTAACAATGACTGTGTACCATCCTGAGTCTCCTATTCAGGACAGTGGACTATAATGGACCTTTTCTGCAGTAAAGTTTCCTTATTCAATCAATGGACTCTTGTTTGCTTTTGAAAGGGAACCTGTAGGAAGAGCCTTATCTAGCCACAAGCTGACAGGGGGAAGAGGGCTGTAGCTGGCCTAAATGCCATTCCCGGGCACTCCTTGGAGGCATTTGACTGGCCACTGCTGGAAACAAGATGCTGGCTGGGCTGCTTTGATTTTCTTTTGATCCAGTAAGGGACTGAATGGTTGCCCTCGAAAGAGCCGGTGTCTGATATGCCATGATACAATATTAAAATTCTGTCTGGACTTAGATCTCTGTGTATTTACTTACTTTAGACAAATATGCTCAACTTCTCTCAATGGCTCCAACTAGCTTGAGATAGTTCAAACATAAAAATGCAATAAAACAAAAATAATTGCATTAACAGTGCAATGCGATCCTGAACAAGGATATGCCCTTCTAAGACCATTGGAATTAATGGACTTAGAAAGGTGTAGCTCTGCTAAAGATGGCATTGCAAACCTACCGAAGCGCCAGAAAAAAAGAGCATTACCTCATCACACTTTTCAACCAAGTACCCCTTTAAAAGAAAGAACTCTGGAAAAAACAAAATTGATTACTCATTTTCAGATAAATGCCCTTTGGAGTAAGACAGTCATGGAGACTTGGAAAAACAACAACTGGGAAATGATATCATGGACTACTTCCAGGAGGCTGTTCCAGGCAGTAGGGGATATCACAGTAAAAGACCGTTCCTTAATGGAAGACAACCAAATCAAACACACAGAAGACACATGTTAAGTGACCCAAGTTGGCAAGCAGGTATGGTCCCCGAGTCACATGGTTCCTCATCTGTGAAGAGTTTTAGAGGTAAGAACCTGCACTTCCCATTGAGCTTTGAAACATGTTGCTTGTCTGTGGAGCTGTTTTAAAATTACCACAAGGTGCTTGTGGCATGATATCCCTGTAAAAAGGCAGGCCACCACATTATGCACCAGCGGAAGTTTCTGAGATACTTTCAAGGACAGCCCCAGATGGGACATATTACAGCAATCCAATCAAGATGTTACAGATGCCCAGATCAGATGGTCCATGGCTCCATCATATCAACACACAGGCGATCTGAGCAACCTCAGTGCTCATACACTTCTTTGTACATGGCAGCCACAGCTATGTCTCATAGTCTGGTCTGTACCACTGGCAAGTAGTAATGATGTCTCATGCTCGTTTCCTATGAGGTTAGTAATATGTTAGAAGTTTGATCTGCTCAATAGTTAATAACACTGAAAAAAGAATAGGTGACAAGGTATCTGCAATCTAGTTGTCAATGCCAGGAATTATGCTCACCTTCTGCAAGATATTGTGTTTACCAAGACTCATAATTACTATGACGGAATTGTAAACCACCACTGCCAAGACAATAAGGTTATCAAAGATCACTGTATGATAAAAACAAGAAGGATTTTCACAAAAAAAACCCCAGTTTTTATGATTGACTGTAATAAGGCAATTTTTCCTTGTTGAAAGGAGTAGAATTACAATCATATTACCAGTATTTTACCTGTAGCTCTACTGTCAAAAGAAATTATATTTAGTCAGGCTTGGTTAATGGAATAAACTAAAACCCACATTGGAGAATTGAAATGCAATGCACGGGGAAAAACAAAGCATGAGATTACATAAAACAACTATATTATTCAGAAACATTCAATGAATGTTGCAGATGTATAGCTAAGGAACAGTAAGAGTCCAGAAGAAGAAGAAGAAGAAGAAGAAGAAGAAGAAGAAGAAGAATTCATTTGGCAATCTGTAATACACTTTGCCCATTTAAACACCTCATGAACCATTCATTTATTGGGCCAGAGACAAAGAAATCTGAAATGCCTCCCAATGTTGCCAAGAAGTGAATGGTTCCAACTTTTATAAGATCATTTCTAGAAAAAAATGAAAAGTGGTTGTAATGCTGCAATTTTTTTTTAAGTTTCAAGCTGACACCACAACTCACCCCCCCCTCCCCAAATTACAAAAGTCAGGCACCGTGCGATGAATTGGCACCTGAGAGGGGTGCCAATTATATAAAAAGGAGAGAAGTTAAATGAAAGGAACCTTCAGTTAAGAATAACCAAGAATGATTAATCTCAATCCCACAGAGGTGGCTCACTTTCACACAACATACAAGATCCCTCCCTTACGAGCCGGAATTGAGGGGGAAAGTAACCATTCATAAAGATATTCTAAATTTATTTTCATCTTAGTACAAACAGTATACTTGTAAAGAGGGTGTAACTTTGTTTTGTTTTTTGGAAAGCCATTCCTGTCTACAGTTCAAGTTTTTCATAGGAGATGACAACGGTGTGTCCTCCAGGTGCTAAAGTTGAGTGGGAATCAAATCTGTGGATCCCAGAAAATTGTGAACTTCAAATATAATCACATAGTGAAGGGAGGGGAATTCATTTGGTTGTTTGGTGCTCCTTTTCACCCCTTCCTTTCTGATCGTACAGCCATCTTCCTCTGGGAGTATGAGATAGGAGGGAGATCACACATCCCTTCGGATCAATTGTTATCTGGAGACTCCAGATAACAATTAAAGTATCTCCCTTATGTCCTCTTGGCTCGTATAAGGCCTTCTTTCTTCTGAGCATCTCTCTGTCTTCTGTAGGCTTGCTGAGCCTCCCGCGATAGCAGGCCTCCCACCAGCAAGCCGTCACCCACCACTGCTCAGAGCAGCAGCAGCAGGGAACTAAAATAAAAAAACTGGCAGTGTCACGGGCATCACTGCATCACTTGCATCCTGCACATGGGCAAAATCAACAGCAACCTGGACACAGGCTTTCTCTGTGGTGGCCCCTACCTTGTGGAACAGCCTGCCTGAGGAGGCCAGGAGAGCTCCCACACTCCTGGCTTTCCGCAAACGGTGCAAAACTGAATTATTCAAAATGGGTTTTGTATTTTAAGGAGGGGTCTCAGATGCTCCACTAACGAGTTAGGGACCATAGACTTCACCACTGTGTTGCCTTATATACAATCTGTTGCTTTAAATATGTGCTCCTATGTCAGCCCTAGAATTGCTTAAGTTGTTTCAGCATTTCTTCAACTCTGTATTGCTTAGAATTGCTTATGTTCTGTTTCAACTGTCAGATGTGCCCCGCTTATCTGCCATGTATTCTCTGGTATTGTAGTCTGAGCCTTTGAGAATGTGTAAAATCTTTCTGTATAACCGTCTGTGTAGCTGTGAGTTGCTTATCTTGCAGGTGGTTGCTTTCACTTTCTGGGCTGGCATGGGAGTGTCCTTGAGATGCCGGACTGAGCCATAACTCCCAGAGACAAGTAATGAGCTCATCCTTCCCTCTCCTATCCATCCTCCCCCCCCCCATCCCCTTCCTAGGCCCTGCGCACCTAAACTTTAATGGTCCTTATCCCAGGGCGGGAACTTCGCCCTATAACTAACATTGCTTTCCCCCTTTACGTCACTTCTGCCAATGTAGCTGTTTGAGTGCATTGATACTGATGGATCGCTAATAAAGAAACTTTAACTGGATTCTTGAAGTGTCTGCAGTGAAGTAACTGGGGATCTAAGTGGCAGAGCCTGACATCAGCCTTTTTTCAACTCTGTATTGGATTCTTGCTAATGTTATGTCTTTGTAAACTTGCGCTTACTCTACGGAATTATGAAATTGTCCTTGATACTGACTGTATTACTCTCACTGCTTTGAGTCTCAGTGAGAAAAGTGGACCATAAATGACATAAACAAACAAACATAAAATATAATCCGGAAGTGACAAAACATAGCTTTAGGAATCACTGGAAACATTATGGTTAACATAGATGAAGGGGTATGGCAGAAAGAGGCAAAGGGTGGTTTTAGGAATTGCTGGAAACTCTCTCTGGCCCTAGCTGTGTGATACCTGAGATTCTTGGTTCTGGGCAAGGAGGGAGGACCTCGGGGTAACAGTTCATCATGCTGTAGTCATTGCAGCAATCGTTGCTTTTGTAGGGCAATCCTATGCTTACATTGGAGGAACTCTTCATTATATTGCACCATGAATCTCTTTTAACCAATTTGGTCTAGAAGGATTGTCATTCCATCTCAAGTTGGCTCAACAAGAGAAAAAGGGACGTGTGCCTTCAGACAATTAATAGAAGAAATTAGGTGTATTTAAAAGATGCAGGTGTTCCTATTTCGTTGTACACTTGGACACCTGTTAGGTGCATATGAACCAATTTCCACAGTTACACCCACTCCAGATTTTCAGCCATGCAAGTTGCTGTGACATGGTTAACAACCACACAGGCAACACCTGTCCCTTTAGAAGATACATCTGCTCGAGTGTTTGCAACAATCTTAGAGATAACCATGTCTTAAAACTTTCTGTGAGCAGTGTAGGAGAAATAATGGGGTGTTGTTGCTGAATTGTCCTAGTAAGAGAGCATTTACTAGGTTCTTAGACTAGAAAATTTTGACAACTTGATGCAAGAAATTTTGACAACTTGATGCAAGAACAATCAATCAATGAATCAGTCCTTTATTGACATAAAAATACATAGAATGAAGCATGATATACAAACTGCATTAGGTTTACAAATCCTACTATATAAAAGGCTAACCGTGTTCCAAACAACTCACTTCCTACCCCGGTGCACCTCCAGAGGGCGCTGCCATGGAGGGAAGCCCAGAGGAGGCAGCCCGTCCCTCCAGAGAGTGCGTCATGGAGGGAAGCCGAGACCGGGATCAAGAGCGGTGTCTTGTCGCTTTCTGTACATCGATGGGCTCAGATTTAGAACTAAACGTTTCTGGGGAAGGAACTCAGTATTGGCTGGATAGATGATAAGAGTTGGACAGAGCAAGAGATGAAGGGAATAGGAGACGTAGGTTTTGAGTTAACAAGTGGTACCTTCTCCTGCTACCCTAGCACATTCCTCTGTTACTTGCCGCTTCCTCACATATTCCCACAGAATGTACTGACAGCTACTAGCATACAGGACTTTATTAAAGCATAATAATATAGAGGTAGATAGGCTACAAATCCAGCCATGGATAAGCCCTTTTCACCATCCTTGGTTTCAATGGAAGGTTTAAGCATCTCTTCCATTGCAATCTATTAAGTTCTCTCCATTGCCAATAGAAGAAGATATATAAGCATTCAATCAATAGGAATTAGGAGTACTTAACTTTGGAGTGAGTGACCCAAAACACGTCCTCCATGACTTCCACTTATCAACAAGCATGAGTATAACATTCATTTGAATCTGAGTCTATCATGAGACCATTTCCACCTGATTACACAGGGAAGGGAAGCAACTTATGACTTCCAGTTCTGCTTGCAGAAGCTCTACCTGAAATGGCAAAATCACAAGAGTGCAGGATTAACCAGGACACGCAGGTGGCATCCTATCCAATCTGCACCAAGAGGTCCAGGCGACTGGGCTCTCCACATGAGATGAGGATGAGCACATTTCTCCTTTTCTTTCTTGTGATGGAATTTTTGTGCTGCATCTTCCTCATCCTGATTTCTGGTTTAATTCTAAAATTCATTCCAGAATTGGAGCATGTGTCATACTTTGTAGTTTATCTGTAGTCCCCCTGCCCAATCTTTCTAAAGCTCATGTGTACTTTGATAAACCATTAAAAAAAACCCCTCTTGACACAATAGGATGGTGGTTTTTGTGCTATATTTTACTGATGCACTTACATGACTCTGTCATGGTTAAAACACCATGCCAAAAGAATGTTTGTTTCTTTCTTCATTCTTTCATTCGTTTATGTCATTTATACTCTGCCTTTCTCATTGAGACTCCAGGCAGATTACACAGCGCAAGATTAACATAGTCAATATCAAGGCCATTTTGATAAATAATGCCAAAGGGGAAATAAATGCAAGTTTACAAAGACATGGCATTAGCAAGAATCCAATACAAAGTTGAAGAAATGCTGAAACAGAACATAAGCAATTCTAGGACTGACATTAGACAACATAGAACTACCCAGTAGGGTCATACTTGAAGCACAGGTAGCACATAGGAGCACATACTTAAAGCAACAGACAGGATGTAAGGCAACATAGTGGTGAAGTCCATGGTCCCTAACTCATTAGCGAAGCATCTGAGACCCCCTCCCTACAATACAGCCCTCCTATCTGATAAAAAAGCCTTTTTGAATAACAACAAAACAACAACAATAACGTTCAATTATTATATTTTGTTTGCAGAAAGCCAGGAGAGTGGGGGCTCTCCTGACCTCCTCAGGCAGGATGTTCCACGGGGTACTTAAAGAATTCAGAAGGCTGAAAGTGCAGGAAAGGATGAAGTCCGGGCCCATTTCCTTTCCCTAGACTTTGAAGATGCAGCGGGAAAACCTCAAAAGAGAAGGAGACTAGAAGCTGTAATGTATTTAAATGTTGTTAAATCAGTTATACCATTAGAGATACGGTGCTTATCATAAGATGTTGCAGCCTTCCTGCTCTATAGTTTTAAAACAAAATATTGTGTATCGTTATACTTTTCGTGTACCATTGTGATTGTTACAATAAAATAATTTTAAAAAAGAGAGAGAGAAGGAGACAGAGCAAGCAGGACTGCGACCCTAGTGCCTCAATGGCCTCTGAGGGCTGGCTCCATCTATAGACAATTATATCAAGATCACTTTATTTGCACTGCTTCATCATGCACCCATGTATGCACTGGAAGAGTAGAAGTGGGGGAAGGAGATGGAGGAACTGAACATTTTAGCAAATTGTGTGCGCACAAACGCTCTCTTGCAGGAATGCTCAGGACTCATGTCCTTAATGCCTGTGTAGGAAAGGGACATTTTTGCCAGGCATATACTCATGCCAAAAAGCAAAGCTTCAGGCATCTCTGCCAATTGGAACTCAAGACCTGCAGGTCAGGACCAACATGTTCAATTATAGCACATGGCCTCTCTGTGTGTTGGCCTTTTCTGATAAAAGCAGCATTCGGGACATGAATGTTCATCCGCCCAAGTTCATGCAAGGACTCAGATGCTCCTAGGCGCTGGTTTTATAAGTGCTACTCGGAGCTGAACTCTGACAGCTCTTTGTTAGCAACCCAGGCAACTCCCTCCTTAAAGAAGAAGAAAATGGAAGCAAGGGCCGAGTGAATTAAGGATTTGGAAGCAACAATCCAAGGACAGCAATTCCGGCAGAATATTTTAAGAGAAAATTAATTGGAAACTTAAGAAAATGTCATAGAAAATAGTTGTACTAGTGTGAAATGTTGAAGCTCTTTTTTTCAGCGGAGTTAATATTACCACAGGTGCCTGAGGCATTTCACATAATTCTTCAGAAATACGTGGAAGTTGTAGAAATATGGCAAGGCAGAGTGAGAAGCTGCTCCAGGCACCCTTGGCTATCAGGACGTTCCCTCTGGACCTAGGACTCACTGGACTTGGGGTCCCTGCAAAATACTCGCATTAGTCCGATCTTCTTGGCGGACATATTGGCACTGCAAATGGTATTCCAGAAAGGCATCCACGAGGGGGTGTTCAAAGCCAAAGTTGGACTGGGGTCATTTGAAAGACTTGAGTCCGGTTTTATTTTTAAAAAATGTTTATAGTAAAAGCTACTTTGGGGGATCGACCTGAGGTTTCTATTGGTTTCAATGAGAAATACATTCCCAGCAATTCCTTCTACACAATGGCTTTTTAAAACGGATTTGTTTTTAATGGCTTGAATATATACTGTGGTTCTTAATTGTAAGCCGCCTCAAGCAGCACTCTGAAGATACAGAAACGGAATGAAAAATGAGATGGAACTGCAAGCCCTGACAATCCCCTCACTGCCTCTCAGGGCTTTTTTTCTGGGAAAAGAGGTGGTGGAACTCAGTGGGTTGCCCTCGGAGAAGATGGTCACATGGCCGGTGGCCCCGCCCCCGGAGCGGCGCGGAGGGCAATCTAAACTTCCCTCTGTCTGGAGATCAGGGGGCGGGGCCACCAGCCATGTGACCATTTTCAAGAGGTTCCGGAACTCCGTTCCACCGCGTTCCAGCTGAAAAAAAGCCCTGCTGCCCCTTATCCACCCACTCCCAGCATTATCAATAGGTAGAAAATTAAATTGTCACAAGGAGACATAGGAAAGAGCCACCCCCTCTTCTCTATGGATGATCCTCACAACTGGAGGTGGTGGGAAATTGCTTTTTGAACAAAAATGGAGCGGGTGAGCAAGAAGAGCTAAATATTTTCGCTCATCCATCTCACTGTGTGCCACTGACGCCAGCATTTCTGTCTGACAGTTGCTCAAGCCCTCTGTTACCTGTACTTAGCCACAACAGAACCTGCATCCAGATTTCCATGACTGCTGAGCTTACTGAGGAGCCTTTTTTGAGGGGCTTGGAGAAAAACTTCTTGGACATCCCAACATATTATAGTTCCTGAATCACCCTTACCCACAGGCTTATTAGCATTCTTGAAGACCTCCAAGGGGTTGTGGAAGCAGGACTCCTCTTTGCAGCAGCCATGTGCTTTTCAAACTTCACTGTTTTTTTCTGGTGCCTTTTTCCTAGGCCACCAGAGCTTTTGCTATTTTTTTTAAATCATCAATTTCATATCAATATATCAACCTGCCATTGGAATAATAAGTGCAGATGAGACACCTGATGAGTGGAAGTCACATGTCAGTTTCCCGCAAGGTCCCACGGGAAGTGTAGTGAGAAAGAAACTCTGCCAGGGAGAAGAGGAAGAGGGCCCCTCTTCTGCCTGGCAGAGGTTTTCTCTTGTTGTCTTGTCTAGTCTGCTCGGGTCCCTCTCACCACCACCAGCTCCCCTTGATCCTCTGAAAGCACTCTGCAGCCAGAGAATATGGAGCCAGCAGGTGGCGGCGAGAAGGAGCTGATTGTGCAGGCGGCGGTCAGAGGGAGTTGGCTGTCCCTATTGCCCCCACCAGCGCGCTCCTCTTGCTCCCCTAAATGCACTCGGCAGCCAGAGGGAGTTGAGCACACTGGTGGTGCAAGAGGAACAAGGAATCTATCGCCTCTGCCAGCTCCTGCTGACCGCTGCCAGTGCAATCGGCTCCCTCTCACCGCCACCTGCACGCTTGGTATTCTCTGGCTGTGGAGTGCTTTTAGGGGAGCAAGGGGAGAAGGCAGCAGTGAGAGGGAGGGGAGCGGATTAGACAAGATACCTGGAGAAAAATCCTCTGCAAGGGAGAAGAGGGATTTTCTCCCTCTTCTCCCTGGCAGAGGTTCTTTCTCACTGCACTACCCATGGGACCTTGCAGGAAACTGACATGTCTCCTCCACACATCGGGCATCTCATCTGTTTTAGCTCTACGTCTCTACCCCCTTCCCTGTAAGGAAAAAAGGGATACCTCCACAAGGGAAAGATTTAATTATTTTTTTTAAGGAAAGCTGGAACTTCAAATAGCCTGCTGTACTTAGCATTCCAAAGGTGGGTTCACATATCGATATGAAATTGATAATTTAAAAATAGATAAAAAACAAAAACAGGAGGGGGGAAGGAAGGGGCAGGGGGAGTGGTATGACAATAACAAATGTCCAATCAACAAAAAGTGGGCTGGAGCTAGGTGGGAGGAGGCGGGACGAACAAAACTGAAAGAAATATAATGGAGGAGGAAGAAAGGTGACTCAGAATCACTTTAAAAAAAAGATTGAGGTAAAAGTGGTCTCAAAAGCAGCAGTACAAGGCTAGAAATGATGGGGGGGTCATGTTTGGGGGATCAGCAGCCCTTATAGCTGTTAAGGGCTTTGTTCCTATACATACATAATGTCTTGTTCAGAGGCAAAGTATCAGAGCTCTAAGCATTCAGAATAAGATAATCTAGAGAATATCTTCCAGTGATGTAACAGTGCATAATCTTCCAGACTCTATCCGTAATTGATGTTTTTGCAACTTTTTCCCCTCATAAGAATGCTTCCTTATCCTCCTACAACTCTGCTGTCACACGTTTCTTTACTGCACAAAATGCATTATTTTTACTTTTATTTATAAAATGTATATCCTGTAATACAAAGTTAATTTTATTTGAACCATTTATAATTTAAAGCATTAAAACAAATTATTTCCAATTAACCACAAAACACCAATTATTACTTTCCATAATTAGCAGCTTAGCAGTTACTCCTGACAGCAGTTAAACTATAGCAGGAACAAATTAGCGAGGCATTTAAAAATTCGTCAAGGGAGGGGAGCTAAAGCAATATTTAGCAACGGATACCGAAAGGTTAACCTGCACGTTATCAAAAAGACTTTCTGCTTATTTAGCACTTGAGAAATTGATGAACGATAAACACACTTATGAAAATTCTATGTGAAAAATGGTAAGCGAAGAATAATTTTGCACCTCTGCTGAATGAATTATAATTAGATACAAAAGGAGCATTTGAGGGGAAAAAATGTCCCAAAGAAACTTAAGTGCGCTGTGACTGTTGGTTCTGCAACATTGTCACAGTAAATCTGGCACCAAGGGGTACGCTCAGCCAGGCCTGATTTGTAGTTTTTAGCATGAAAAGGTGATTTGCATGTGTGAATCAGTCATCATAAGCCTAATACCATAGACAGAAACATTTTTATCATTCAAAGTCATCGGAGACATTGATTTCTCAATGGAATCAGTTCATATTTTTACCTGTCCATCATGTTCACTTTGTTCTAACATGGATGCCCATCATTTGATTTTTCTGCACTTGTTTATTCTGCACTGGATAATTGTTCTGCCATCCAAATGCAGGAACTACTGAAGTTCTGACTCTCATCAAGTCATGAATGTGCACATATGAACCAGCATGGCCAGGAACATGGCCATGGTACAACTTAACATGCTGACTAGTCAAGAATTGTGACATTAACAACAGAGTCCTGAAGCCAAACTATAAACTGTTTAGAAGAGCAGCTAAACCCAGGCCAGCTTAAAATGGACATACTCCATCTGATGCTGCACTGGTGAAAAAAAACAGAGGGGCCATAGCTGTGTCAGCACAGGAGCTGGAAATAAACAACATGAGTTTTTAGTGCCCCAGTTTTATTGGCTCAACTGTTTTTAATGCTTTTTTTGTCTTGACTTTTTATTGTTTTATTGGTTCGACTTTTTATTATCTTGATGATATTTTTTTGTTTTGCTGGAAGCAAAGTAAGTTAGGGATATGCAGTGGTGTGTGTGGGGAGGGGGGTGGATTTCCTAAGTCACCTCAGCCCATACACCAGTGCAGATATAACTTTATATGGGCAATACACCCTGGCACATGTATAAACAGTTCTATAGAACTCAAAAGTGAAAATGTCCCCATGCCTGCATTCCAATAGGGATGCAGCAAATTTTGCCACAAAGCTGTTTGGCAGCCAACAGGAGACTTTGCTGAAGGGATCTTTGGAGAAAGGGAACTTTGTCTACAGTTGGAGCACTTTTCACTAACACTGAGGGAGGAGATCATACACTGTTGTGGAATATTGCTCACATTGCTCCAGTCAGAACTCGTCGAGATAATTTGCCTCAGAACAGAAATTGAAACTGGACTCTCTGATCCTGCAGTAAGGACAATGGAAGAAAAAGGAGATGAATTCCTTGCCTTGGATCCCTGCAAATGCCACCCTCACCTCTGCAAAACATGTCCGTCTTCCGTCTCGTTTTAATAACGCTTCTTCTCTCAACAGTTGCTACAGTGTCTCCCTCACAGGGGGAACAGAGTAAGAATGTGCAGTGAAGAAAGAAGAGAGATGATAGCAGAACACTACTTAGAAGTGCGCTGAAGTTTTGAATATATAAACTGAGCCTGAAATGCAGTGTTGCTGTGTTATTTCAAGTAACTGCCAACACAATTTTTTTGTCCCAAACCCTCTGCAAGTTCTTATCTCAATAGGTTCCATTCTGAATATCGGAGGTTTGCAGCCAACCTCCGATATAAGAGCTTTGCTCTTATTTCTGAGAACTTTGCCTTTTCTCACCTTGGCGTGCCCTGGCCATGAGCTGAGCTTTACCCTTAGGCATCCTAGCCTTTTATACTCTGTCAAGCTTAGTTTGTTTTTCTCTATTAATTTTGTTTCATTGTGAAATTCAGTTCTCAGCTCAGAATATATATACTACCTTCACACTTGCCCTCTCGCTCTGTGTTTTGCTGCTTTTCCCTCCCAAGCCACAGTTGTAACACATGTCTTATAACTATTAATGGATTTCTAAAGTGGCAAAGCATTCATCAGCTGCACTGCATGGTGAGCTCTCCAGCTAACTTACACCTTCTGTGCCTTTAGTCTGCTGATTTGCTTTAAAAAAATAATAATCAAAGTTCAATGCGCTTAGATGCTGTGGTTCTTGCCTTGATTCCTGAAGATACAGATTTGGACATTTTAGCATTGCTCTCTGCCTCCAAATATGGATACATTTCTGTATTTCTATCCCTTTCGTAGAAAGATGGGGGGGCGGAGCTCTGTTGGTATAAATGAAGTTGTACTGTTACATCAATGTAAATGAAAAAGAAGATGGAAAATCTCCAGCCCACTGGGCTTGGAACTCTATGGCATCGTGTTTGAGTCGGCCTTTTTTCTCGTACAGCTTTCAGTGGCTAGAAACTTTCCTACTGAAACTTGAGGCAACCTATTTGAGATCCTGTTATTTCTGGTAGATTGAGTTAAAAGCATTCAGGAAAAGCTGAGAATATAATAAAACACATCAAGGCCACTGCAGAAATTGTTTTTCGTGGACAGGTTAGAACAGTTTCCTTAAAGTATTTATTTCGTTGGATTTCTATTCCACCCTCCCTACAACTGGCCTCAGGGCGGATTACATCATTTAAAACACAATAAACAACAATAAATATATAGAAAAATACATAAAATTTCATAAAATTCATAAGACATAAAAAATATTGGTCAATTATAGTGCAGTAAAAAAACAACCCAAGATGGCAGCAACCACAACACAGCTATTTGTTTAGCTTCATTTGAATAAATGGCAATACTGATGTAGTTTCCAGGTGCAATTAAACTATTAAAACAGGGTGGTGGTAGAACATCTGATGGGGAAGGATTAAATCATTCATCCACTCCCTACCCTACATGGCCGGTGGCCTAGCCCAGCCTCAGCCATATGCCTGGCAGAACATCTCTGTCTTACAGGCCCAGCGGAAGGACAACAAATCCTGCCGGGCTCTTGTCCCAATGGACAGACAATTCCACCAGGTTGGGGCCAGGAGTGAAAAGGCCCTGGCTCTAGTCAAGGCCAGTATGGTATGTGACCGCCATTTAGGGCAGGAAATTATTTTACCTTCATGCTCTGTTTCAGATCACATGTGGCCATTTTTTAGGAGTGCCTCTCTCTTGCCAACCCAGCAGTTTAGCTTCAAACATTGAATTTGCTATTGTTACAGTAGCAAGGTGGGTCTTTTGTTTCCTCTTCCTAACATGATTAATAGCGCAATCCTGTGCAGAGTTATTCTGGTATAAGCCCATTGACTTCAGTAGACATAGATTGGGGTAACTCTGCATAGGATTGCACTGTAAGACCACCAGTACCGGTGATATTGAAGTCCTCTGAGATTAGTAAGAATGTTTAAAAAATAATTCTAGCAGTTTGCTCTGTGGGAAAGACAAAGTCCATTTTCTGCATGTGTGGCGGAAGTGTGTGAGGGCTAATAGTAACTTTGGGGCGATGATGACAAGAAGGGCCGTCACTTGCATTTGGCATTAATTTGCAGTCTTCCATTGAACTGTATCTTTTAAACTTTGTTGCTACAATCCCAAAAAGGTTTTGGCAAACCACTTTGATTTAATTACCATGGCAAGATTACCTTTTGCTAAACCTTGAACATCTGAACTGTCTCTAAAGAAATAAAATTAGATGGACATAAAAGGAAATTGCCTTGTGAAGAGCTTAGGATACTAAAGAATAGCAGATAAATGGAATTTCTTTCAATAACGTAGAAACATCTACATTTGATGACTAATTTGTTACCTGATAGGAAAAATACTTTTTTCTTTTCCGTTAGTTCTTGTGGTTTCTAAAGTTGAGACTGATTTATTTTGTATCTTAAAGCTCTGGATCTTTCTTATGTATCACTTTATTTCAATTGTATGCTTTTTGCTTGATATAAATAAAAAACACCACCTGAATATACAGTAATGTGCAAGACAACTAATTAATTCTGCATTAATCAAGATATAAACAAGAAATAATTTGGCATTGCATTTTTGCAACTGCCATCTGCCATGCAGGATTCGTTTCAAAAGAGTTCCCTCAGTGTTCATAATGGGAACAAGTCACATTCAACCCTCCTCCCTAGTTTTAGGAATGAAATATTTTTCCTTCCTCTACTTTTAGCAACTGCATTTTAGTAACTGAAAATAGTTATTTGCCAAAGGGAGAGAAATTTGCCAATTTTGTTGGTCTCTAAGGTGCCACTGGACGCAAATCCTGCTGCATATACAATGTATTCAAGGAAGTGAATTGTAGCTGGTTTCTCTTCTCTCCCCGCCCCCCGCCCCCCAGCTTGGGCTGATAAGAAAAGGAGAGAAGCAAACTCTTTCTGCTCTCCCTTTTGTAATGCATACATTAAAAAGCATTGCTTCTGTGCCCATGTAGTTGGGGGCGGGAGAGAGAAAAAGGAGCTCATTCTCCCTCCTTTTTACAATGCAGACAATAAAAGCATTTTTTTCTGTACCTCTCCAGCTTGGAGAGGAGAAAGAGAAACACGCTCTCCTTATTGCAGTTTCACTGTGTGTCAGTTTTGCTGCAGTAGGGGGTGGATCACTCACAACCATCTACGAGTTGGCTTCTAACAGGCAGCTGCAAACTGGTTTGGCGGCTGTTCTCCAAACATATCTCTGATGAGCTCACAGTCTGATTGTGAGTGTTGAACAAGGTGTAGTGGTACCTTACAGAAGAGTTAGTGTATCTTGGTGTACCACAGTCCCTCCATCTTATGCTCAGTTGCGGACCGAGCCTGAACATTCCTTTTTGTTAATGTAAAGTGCTTTTCTCTTTAAGAATCCTGCTTTTCACTCTAATGTCAATTTGTCTAATCACAGTGTCAGGTTATTGCATGTAGGAATGAAGTGTTTAGATTAGCACCTGGACTTGCATTTTTAGGGAACCGAAGAGCAATCTTCATCTTGGCGATTTCCAGGCACGCTGCTTATCAGCCAGCCTTGAATACTTGGCCATGCCTCACATCTCCCACTTTGAAGACAAGGAGACAACATTACCAGGTGTAGCTATGCAAATGCATTTATTTATCTCTTTCTTGTACTTGACTGGATTGATGTAATAAATTTGTTTTCTTTCTACACTTGTGTGCTTATTGTCGTCAAATCCAAAAGAACCATTTGCCCTTTGGCAAAACACCAGGTAAGTTCAACCTGCCAAACAGGTTCACTGAGAAATCTGCAACATTCTCTACCTAGAAGGTCATATTATGGTTGATTTTGCTAGTAATCTATTGACGGCTAAGTTCTGTTTGCCTTCTACTTTGAAACACTTACAGAGAATGTGAATAGTTTCAGGTGGGTAGCTGTGTTGGTCTGTAGTAAAAGAGCAAGATTTGGGTCCAGTAGCACCTTAAAGACCAACTAGATTTCCAGGGCATGAGCATTTGAGAGTCAAAGCTCCCATGAGAACAGTTAAACAGCATCTCAGTAGTAAAAGGGAGGTTTAGGGGCAGAATGCTCTAGTTAACTCTTCCACAGAAGCCCCGCTGAAATCAGGAAAAACCATGCATGATGCTTGCGTTGTTTCAGAACGCCTTTTGCTCACAAGAACCAAGTGAACTCACAAGAACCCAGTGAACCCAGTTTTTAAATTGAAGCAACTATGAACACAGTCCAATGTTCTAATCCTCTTTCTCCAGATGGAGGAATCTAGGCTAAGGACCTTTCTTTACCTGGAAACAAGGGCAGATACGTAGAAGCTTGTGAATGGACCACAACAGCACACTTAGGTCCTGGACACGAAGCATCTATAGATTTGGGATGGATCTTTTCAGACTTGATGTACTCACATGCACTGGGGATCCAGCCAGCCTCTATAAAGATGAAATATTCCACACTTAAAAATCAGCGCTTTTCCAAATCATCTAGTCTGTTCGGGTAGCACAAGTCAATTTAATTTGTACAAAACAGGCTTATACTATTGGGATTCTCCTTTGCAAGCCTTAATTTCCCAGCTGAGTGTTAAGCCACTGATAATTTTTCTTTTATAATTAAGAATTATGTACCTAAATCCTAAAGATTTACCAGGCAGATAGAGCTTCTGCCAATGTAATGATTCACAACCTCTTAGGAAGTGCCCTCCTAGGGTCACTATAACTCACTGTGATTCATAATCTATAATAAAACACAATACTGTTGTAATATGGTACATCCTGTACCGTGCACCTCATTATCTGCTGTGCACTTCTCCGAAGCAGCTGTATAACAGGAACAGCTTTGCTAATGTTACCATGCAGCATAAAACCAATAAGTGACTGTTAGGTGCCAATATGGCATTATCACCATAAGATTGTACATAGTTCAAAACAAAGGCTGGATTCAGCAAGAAGTAGTCTCTAAATACGTAGTTTAAGAGTGCTCAGGCTGTACTGCATTCATGCAGATAACCTGTTTATTACACTGGTCTCTCCACTCGGGCTACAAATGCAGTCAGCATCCAGGCAGCAAACCTGGGAGCCACTATGAAGTATGATTTTACCTTTTTTCATCTGCACCGTTTTCATGAAATGTATCCAACCAGTCCTGTGAAATCTCCATTGTGCCTGCCAAACTACAGCAGTGAGTGTGAGTTTATTGATGACACCTTACTTGATCCTAGAGTTGCCACCTCTGGGTTGGAAAATTCCTGGAGATTTGGGGGGCTGGGGAGGGCAAGATTTGGGGAGAAGAGGGACTTCAGCGGAATATAACACCATGCAGTCCACCCTCCAAAGCAAGCCAGTCTCCAGGTGGTGGCTGGAGATTCCCCAGAATTAGAGGGGGGATTAATCCACCCCCCTATGCAAACACAGAGGCATGTATGAACCACTACGCAGTATGAACTGTAATATTTAATGCTTTTAAATATTTTTAATGTATTATTTAATGCTTTTAAATGTTTTTAATGGTTGGGTGATGTTTGTATTTGTTATCCACCCTGAGCCTGCGAAAGCGGGGAGGGCGGAATATAAATATAATAAATTAAATTAAATTAAATTAAACCATTTTTCTCCAAAGGAACTGGTCTATGCCAACTGGAGATGAGTTGCAATGCCAAGAGATCTCCAGGCTCCACCTGAAGGATGGCAACTCTAGTTGCTGCCCAAAAAATTCAAATCTAAGCAATAGAACACAATACGGCGTAACTCCAGCTGTCTGTTTTCCATCCACTTTAATCCCCAACTAGGTCCTGATGTGCTTCAGTTATGCCTAATTTCTCAGTGCGAGGATAGTAGCCACCGCAAATTTGATTTATGTGTAATACATTTGGCAGGTCACATATTTCTGCAGGAAGCTGGAAGTAAGTAGATTGGGGGTGGGGTACACTCAGTATGTCCTTCATCGCGGATAGATGAACGTGGAAATCACTGGCCTCCATGATCCCCAGTGGGCCTAGTCTGAAACATTTAATAGCATCCTGGAATGGGGGATGAAATTACAGGTGTAGGATGCCTAGCGTGAGGTATGTGTTCCCCAGCCCTATTTCCCACCCCTGCCCCCCCCAAAAAAAACTTCTCCAAGGAGGGAGATGAAAAATGCCTGCACCGGGACCGCACCACTCAGATTGGAAGCTAGCAGACTCGCTTCCTGCTCACGTAGGCCTGGTTCTCCATCTTCAGTAGTGCTGGACAGGCATGGGCAGTCAAGGATAGCTTGGCAAAATCTCATCTAGCCCTAGAGGTCGGCGGAGTCTCACTCAGGCACGGTGGGTGGAGAGTGTTCTGAGCTCAGGCTTCTGGGTCTGTGGGTCTCCTAGGTTGCCAGCTCCAGATTTTTAATGTAGAGCTTGGAGAAGGTGGGGTTTGGGGAGGGACCTCGATGGAGTATAATGCCAAAGAGTCCAACCTCCAAATCAGCCAGGGGGACTGATCTCAACGGCCTGAAGATCAGTTCTGATTCTGGGGAATCTCCAGCCACCACCTGGAGGCTGGCAACCCTACCTCATGAGCCAGAACTTACCCTGCAGGTGCCCACTCTGCAGTGTCTGGCACTGGATCCAGCAGCCAAGGTTGTGCCCTTGCAGACGGGTTGATCCTCCGAAGGATCAGGCCTTGTTTAAGTAGGCTGGGAGGGAATTGGCCTCGGTGGCACCACTACAGGTGCTGGAGTTCTTGAGGCACACTGGCCCAGGATCCTGCAAGGGACCAGTCCCAACGCACGGCTGTAGCTCTTCCATGGGATTGTGAGCAGCCACTCTGGCACTTGACCTCCCTCTGCCACCTTGGCCTGGACCTTCTGGCAGTCCTGCAGGCTGGGAGAGGGATCTGGGGGACTGCCGGCCCAGGTTCGAGTCCTGCCTGGCAGTGGCCTGTTGACGAGCTCAGGTGCTGATGGCGAGGTTTCCCTCACGTGCTGCAACAGGTATCCTCTGGCACAGATGAGCTGTCTGCCTCTGTAGTGTTGGGCTTTTGCTGGCCCCTCTGGTCCACCACCAGTCCCTGGCCTTGACTCCTTGAGCTCCTCCTCCGGAGTCAATGAGCTGGTCAGAGGTCAGGACTGGGAGATTTCCCCCTTTTTCTCACTCCCTCTTCTCATAAATACCCTAGCTTGCCATAAGTGATAGATAGCTCCTGTTGGGTCTGACATGGGCATCTTTCTGCCTCTTGACCCTCTTTTTCTTATGTCGGCTCTGGAGTTCGTCTGAATTATTTTATTGGGTGGCACCTTTTGGTCTGTTAGTGTCTTCTTCTGACCCTAACATGTAGGTTCGCCTGTCTCTCTCTGTCAGTGTCTTCCACCAGTGGGTGAAGGCTTTTTTTGTTTCATTTGGCATACCCCAGTAAACTCCTCTCTGTCCTCCTCCCTGGCTGTGTGTGTGTGTTTATATGTCTGTTTTTATTATATTTATATATGCATTTTAATTGTTATTTTACTGTTTTAATTATCTGTCGTTTGCCACTTTGAGGCCCCTATCTTGGGTGGAAAGTTCTAAATAAATATATAAATAAAACTTATGGTTGCCATGTTACTTTGCAATGCCTTCAAAATGCCTTTTTCTCAGGACATTGACAACAGGAAAAGGAAAGAGTTGAACTATCCTACTATATAAAAGGCTAAGCGTATTCAAGACAACTCACTTCCTACCATGGTAGGCCTCTAGAGGGCGGTGCTGTGGAGCCAGACCTCCAGAGAGCACACTGCGGTGGGAAGTCCAGGCCAAAATCAGGTGCAGAGCAGTAGGCAATGCCTGTCTCTCATCTTCACCCAGTGGGATCCCGAGTGAAGCAGGTGGCAATGCCTACTCCCTGTCTTCACAGAGCTGGGATCAGGAGAAGAGGGGGAAATACCCGCCCCATCTTCACCCAGCTGAGATCAGGAGCAGAGCAGATTGGCAATCCCCACCCACTGCCTTCACCCAGCTTGGATCAGGCACAGAACAGGTGGCAATGCCTGCCCACCCTTTACTCAGCTGGGATCAGGCGCAAAGCAGGGGGCAATAACCACCCTATGCCTTTACCCAGCTGGGATCAGGAGTGGAGTAGATGGCAATGCCCACCCTTGCCATCACTCAACTGGGATCAAGAGCGGAGCATGTGGAAATGCCCATTTCCTCTTCACCCATCTCTGATCAGGAGCAAAGCAGGTAGCAATGCCCACTCCTCCCTTCACCCTGCTGAGATCAAGAGTAGAGCAGGTGGCAATGCCCACACCCTGCCATCCCCCAGCTGGGATCAGGAGCAGAACAGATGGCAATACCCATCCCCCCCCCCCACCTTCACCCAGCTAGGATGAGTGGAGCAGATGGCAATGTCCACTCCCTGTTTTCATGGAGCTGGGATCAGGTGCAGAGAGGGGCCAATGCCCACCCCCGTCTTCACCCATCTGGGATCAGGAGTGGAGCAGGTGGCAATGCCCGTCTCCATTCAGCTGAGATCAGGCGCAGAGCAGGTGGCAATGCTTGCCCACCCTTTACCCAGCTGGGATCAGGCACAGAGCAGGGGGCAATACTCACCCTATGCCTTCACCCAGCTGGGATCAGGAGCAGATCAGATGGAAATGATATCTCCTCTTTACCCAGCTCTGATCAGGAGCAAAGCAGGTAGCAATACCCGCTCCTCCCTTCACCCGGATGAGATCTGGAGTGGAGCAGGTGGCAATGACCACACCCTGCTGACCCCCAGGTGGGATCAGGTGAGGGCACAGAAACAAGAGGGGGGGGGAAACCCCGCCAAGTCTAAAGTGTATCCAAAATTTACTAGAACAATTTAAAGTGGCAAGTGCTCAATTTCTCATATGCAACCACAATTCACAGTCAATAGATATTGTGTAATAAACTCCACAGGTAAAGACTCCAAGGTACAAGGTAAGTTAGTTCAGCAAAAAGCTGAACTGACTACCGGCGTCGCTCTCCAGGTACTATGAAAGAATTGTAAAAGACACTGTGCAATACTGACCCACCACTGAGGAAGTCCGTGGGGACGAAAATCTGCGTGAGAAAGAACCGGTCCCGGTTTTGGGCGTCTGGATTCAATCACCATCAATCCACTGGTCACATTGCAAACGAAAGAAGAAAGAAAGAAAAGTTTACATCTCAAGGCTTTTTGCTGAACTGACTTACCTTGTACCTTGGAGTCTTTACCTGTGGAGTTTATTACACAATATCTATTGACTATGAATTGTTGTTGCATATGAGAAATTGAGCACTTGCCACTTTAAATTGTTCTAGTAAATTTTGGATACACTTTAGACTTGGTGGGGGGGTTTCCCTTCTCTTGTTTCTGTGCAATTTAGCTGGGTCTTTCCTTTTGTTACGTATGGGGATCAGGTGAGGAGCAGGTAGCAATGCTCACCCCCGCCTTTATCCAGCTGGTATCAGAAGCTGAGCAGATGGCAATGCCCTCGCCCCTTCACCCAGCCAGGGTCAGGCGAGAAGAAGGTGACAATACCCACCCCCTTCACCCGGCCAGGATCAGGAGTGGAGCATGAGGTAATGCCCACCCCTTTCACCTGGCCTGGATCCGGTGCAGAGCAGGAGGCAATGGCTGCTCCCCGTTCAACCTGCTGGAATCAAGAGCGGAGCAGGTGGCAATGCCCGTCCTTTCTTCACCCAGCTGGGATCAAGAGTGGAGCAGGCAACACGCAGCCAGGATCAGAAGTGGAGTAGGTGGCAATGCCCTCCCCCCTTCACCCAGCCGGGATCAGGTGCAGAGCAGGATGCAATGCCTGCCCCCCCCCCTTCATCCGGCCAGGATCAGTGACCGAGGAGGAGGAAATGCCCACCCGCCCGCCCTCCCCTTTCTAGAGCCCATTGCATTTTTCCCCACAACAGGCTTTGTTGCTTATATGTTTCATAAATCTCTTTCACAGATTGGACCAGGAGGGCCACAGTTCTCCACACTATAATATGATATGCATCCGATGTGATCTTTAAAATTATAGATTAATCGACAGAATTCTCAGCCTTTACAGTCATTCTTAAAAACAGTAATTTGCATTCCTTACAACATAGTACAACTTAGAGAGAACCCTTGTCCCACCACCACGTTTAAAAAACAAACAAACCCACAAATTAAAAGTAACCACTTTTAAAAAAGGTTTTGGCAAACTGCTTTGATTTCAATTTCCTTGGCAAGGCTAACTTTTGCTAAACCTTAGTACTTATAAAATAAATTCTGCATACAGAAATCACTACGTTGCCGCCCTAGTCGGAATGAAGAGACAGACACCAAGTTTGGTTATAAGGGCCACTTTATTAACTTCATACAACTAGAACAAGCCAGAACAGCAGCAAGGGCCTAAAGTGGTACAGGTCAAGAAGCCACGGGGTCCACCCTGGACCGCCACCTTGACCTGTCTGGGTGAGCCCCGAAGCCCCAGGTGCGACCCATCCATGGATGGTGCAGACCTGGCCGACCAGGCAATTTGGTCACCCCCCTTTCCAGCTCCTGAACACACCTCTGCCATACAGCAGTGAGGGAAGGACTTGCACGGGGGGTGGGGGTGGGGGTTCCCGAAGGCAGCCTGCCTCTGCAGCTGGCAGCTGTCAAAGCAGTACCAGCCCTTCAGGCAGGCCTCTCTTCCCACCAATAGGGAAGTGCCAAGGGTGCTCACCGGCCCGCACCCTATCTCAAACACAAACCTGCCAACGCCAGGGCCAAGCCTCTGCTTAGGCCCTAGCGACCCCACTGGTAGCCTAAGGCTAACCGGAGCCCTTGCCACAAATCCTCCATAAAAACCTTTATTGCCAGCTGAGGAAGATGTCTTTGCCCTTAGTGGCCAGGTGAACCCCCATTACCTCGGTAGAGGTGGGCAAATTCAGCCTAGTATGTGGAGGTGTGGCAAATAAAGGCCCATACCATCCCCGAAAGCTTTCTCTATGGCTCTGTTAGCCTTTCATCTAGCCCTCTCAAGGGCTAACGAGTCCCAAGCTTCCTGCCGCACTGACACGGAAGCATTATGGACCAACACACCAGGCCACTACTTGCCTGGGCACTGCAAGCCTGTGTGAGCCTGTAAGGAAAGGGCCATGCCCTGTGAGACAAGGTCATACCAACCAAGTGAATGACCCAAACATGAAACAGAGGCCGCTCCTCCCCTACAGCTCATGAGGCCACCATGCTTATGTGTGCAATTCTGCCTGAGACTATACCGGAACGGCCATGCCCCACAGCCAAGGTCATTACAGCCCAAGTGAACGACCAGGATGTGAGGTGGAGGACCCCACATCCCAACAAACAGAAGTAGCAGCTTGGCCATCACTTCCCCCGTGGCTAATGCGGAGCCAACCAGACCCTTCCTTAAGGGCTTGGGTCATCACTGCACTAAAGCTCAGGATCTAACTCCCATGCCCACCATTAATGTCATGCAACCCCGAAAACTGCCCGGGCTTACTTCAAACTTGGAGGTTTACTGGTGAACCAAAAGGTGCCTAAGCTGTCTGATGGCAGCCACTGGATGTGAGGCAAGCCCTTAACTTTCCACTCACCCATAATAATAAGTTTGATCCCGGTGCAAGCCTGGTTCAGTCAGCGTGCCCAAGGCCGACTCAGCCCTCCATCCCCCCAAGGTTGGCAAAATGAGCACCCAGCCCCCTGGGATCAAAGTGCAGACAACTGGGGAAGGCAATGGCAAACCACCCCACACAAAGTCTGCCAAGAAAACATTGCAATGCGACGTCCGCCCATGGGTCAGCAACAACTCTGTGCTTGCACAGGGGACCACCCTTACCTTTTTTTGATGATGATGATGATGATAGTAAACTTAAATATCACTCTTTAGGATGATTTAACACCCACTCAGAGTGGTTTACAAAGCATGCCATTATCATCCCTTCACAACAAATACCCTGTGAGCTGGGCGGGGCCGAGAGAGCTCACAAAAGCCACGACCGACCCAAGATCACCCAGCCGGCCCCAGCCAGGTGTGGAGGAGTGGGGAACCAACCCGGTTCTCCAGATTAGAGTCACACGCTCTTAACCACTACACCAAACTGGCTCTCACACCAAACTGGCTCACCGAAACTGTGGGAGAGATCTGTCAGCTCAGGCAGATCTCCTACAGACCAGGGGGTACCCTAGTAGAGACCGCTGGCCACTTGGTCATAGGTTCACCAGATGCTGGGGATGATCCACCCGGTTGCCAAGCAACAATAGCCCTCCCTGGAGGCATAGCTCAGAGGAAATCCAAGGGACAAGCTGCCCCATCCCATCTGCAGGCAATACTGGGCACTGCCTTAAAACCTAAATGCCGGTACCAGTCTACAGAACCCACCGGGACCCATCTCAATATCCTATGCCACTCAGATGAAAGAGGGTTAGGTGTGGGCACCACTGCCTCACTGTCCACATGAAGTGGGTTGAGGGGTTACCTAGTTCCCTCCCCCACAATCCACCGGCCACGAGGACTGGAAAATTCCAATCATATATTATTTATAGTTAGACTCCCGTACTGACTGGGAAACGGGTCACTTCTCAGCCTAGCAGTCCCCTGAACTAAACCCAGAAGCCAGTGGGCCCCAAGGCAGCGGAAACTCCAAGGAATCTCCTCTTCTAGTTGCCAAGACCTTGGAGACAAGGCTCGGAGCTGCTGGAGCTCCCATAAAGGCTGGCCAGCAGCCGACTGGCCCAGGTGCAGTAAACCTTCTTAAGTCTCATTTACTTGTCTCCCTCCTCAGGTCCACCTCATCCTTCTCCTCCACTTCCTGAAGAGGAAAGTTAACCCCCAACATGCTGCTCCCTTTAGTCAAGTAACAACCCAATGGCTAAAATGGGAAACTCGAAGGCAAGACCCAAGAGATACAACTCAGGAGTCTGAACATGGGAGTCAGGAGACTATTGCCTGACCCCACCCCCAAGCCCCCACAGCCAAGCACTAGGGGCCAGTGGACTTACCTACCTTGTCAATCACCCACTGTCACCTCAACCGGACTGGATTTCAATGCCCAGGCCAGATCCGCTACCGGCCGTCAAGTGTGCTAATCTGGTAGATCACATCTTAGACTTCAGTGCCCTGCATGACAGCATTGCAGACTTCAGCAGATGCAATAACAGCAAGTCATTAGGTGGCCTGAGTGACAAAACCTAAAAAACAAAAACAGCTCTTTAGGCCCACCGAGGCTGCAAAATTGAGCAGGAAAAAAGGAGGAGGGGTTTAACCAGCCACCACTCGGGGACTGTATATCCTTGCTACACCAGTAGAAATATAGTGTGCAACAAACCAGATGATTGCAAGCCCCCCACCCCACCCCCGGCCTCAGCCAGGCCTTCACTGCTGCTGCTGCTGCTGTAAGTACACTCTCCAAATAAAGAGGAAACAGTGAGGGAGGCCTAGATAGGCAGGAGGCCTGCCGGGGCTGGGCCTAACCCTGCTTCAGCCCTCCTGACTGAGAGACACTGAGAGCCCAGGATTTCCCTCCTCCCCTTGGCCACGTCACCCTCTTCAAAGGAAGAGTCTGCAGGGCCCCTTTGCAGGAGGCCTATCTTCTGGCTGCTTGCCCTTAGCAGGGCTACTACCCTTTTGGGGTGGCATGATGGAAGTGTACTGTAATGTGATGCAATGTACTGTAAAATACTGCTTTTAGAGCTTCAAAGCCCAATAGGAACACAGCCCCCCCCCAAATGGCAGCCCAAACACTGTGTAGCCTGTAGAGGCCTCTATAAAATGGCCACCAGTGCAAGGAGGCTAAGCAGGCCGCTGTGAGACACACTCAAAATGGCCACCCTAGCACAGGATAAGCTGCAAAAAGCCCACAAAAATGGCCTCTATTGCCAGTAAGCAGGAGGCAAATCAGGCCTCACAAAGCCCACAGCAAATGGCCACTCCTGGTGCTGTGCATATTGCAGATGCCTTCACAACATGGTTGCTATTGCCAGGATGCTAAGCAGATCACTGGGTGCCACTCTCAAAATGGCCAGCCTAGCACAGGATAAGCTGCAAAAGCCCCACTAAAATGGTTGCAACTGCCAGTAAGCAGGAGGTAAATAAGGCCACACAAAGCCCACACTCAAAATGGCCACTCCTGGTGCTATGCATATTGCAGATGGCTTCACAACATAGCCGCCATTGCCAGGAAGCTAAGCAGATCACTGGGTGCCACTCTCAAAATGCCCCCCCTAGCACAGGATAAGCTGCAAAAGCCCCACTAAAATGGCCGCTACTGCCAGTAAGCAAAAGGCAAACCAGGCCACACAAAGCCCACACTCAAAATGGCCACCCCAGGTGCTGTGCATATTGCAGATGCCTTCACACCATGGCCACAGTTGCCAGGAAGCTAAGCAGACCACTGGGTGCCATTCTCAAAATGGTAACCCTAGCACAGGATAAGCTTCAAATGCCCCACTAAAATGGCTGCTACTGCCAGTAAGCAGGAGGTAAATCAGGCCACACAAAGCCCACACTCAAAATGGCCACCCCTAGAGCTTTGCATATTATAGATGCCTTCACGACATGGCCACCACTGCCAGGAGGCTAAGCAGGCCACCTGGTGCCACTCTCAAAATGGCCACCCTAGGGCAGAATAAGCTTCAAATCCCCACTAAAATGGCTGCTACTGCCAGTAAGCAGGAGGTAATTCAGGCCACACAAATGCCACACTCAAAATGGCCACCCCCAGAGCTCTGCATATTGTAGA
The DNA here is from genome assembly GCF_028583425.1 of Eublepharis macularius. Classification (NCBI taxonomy): domain Eukaryota; kingdom Metazoa; phylum Chordata; class Lepidosauria; order Squamata; family Eublepharidae; genus Eublepharis; species Eublepharis macularius. The sequence continues at coordinate 7,836,449 of NC_072792.1, forward strand.
TGCCTTCACGACATGGCCACCACTGCCAGGAGGCTAAGCAGGCCACCTGGTGCCACTCTCAAAATGGCCACCCTAGCACAGGATAAGCTGCAAAAGCCCCAACTAAAATGGCTGCTACTGCCAGTAAGCAGGAGGTAAATCAGGCCACACAAATGCCACACTCAAAATGGCCACCTCTGGTGCTGTGCATATTGCAGATGCCTTCACAACATGGCCGCCACTGCCAGGAGGCTAAGCAGGCCACTGGGTGCCACTCTCAAAATGGCTGCACCCAACTGAATAAACTGCCAAGCCCTCCCACAAAATGGCCCCTGCTGCCTGAAGGCCTTAGGCCAAGTTATTGCCGCTGGCAATACTCCCTCCCAAGTAAGTGCAACAGCAAGAGAGGGAGGGAGAGAGGGAGGGAGGGGGGCTACCAGCATCCACTCTGATAGGCCAATTAAGTACGAATTAATCCACCATTCAGATGGCGGCAATCCACCCCTGTGGCCTACAGCCAAGCCTATTGCTGATGCTAGAAGTATTCTCTCTTAACCAAGTAAAATGGGGGGGAGAAGAGAGGAGCCTCGGTAGGCCAGAGGCCTGCAAGGGCTGGGCCTCATCCTGCTTCAGCCCTCCTGACTGATAGACAACAGGCCCCCAATGTAAAGAAGAAAAAGCCTCTGCCCAACCCCTGAGCCTGGCGCTGGGCCCTGACTCTCCTCCTGGAGTCTGAAGGCAGCAAGCGGGGGGGATAGCACAGCTTCTCCCAGGCAGCTCTCCCTGCATAACCAGGAGGGCCTTTGGTAAAACAGCTTCAGAGGAGCTCGGCTGAGAGAGCTTGAGATGGGCCCTGCTCAGGCCGAGCACCTCTTCCCCACTGCAGCTGGGCAGGGCGGAGCAGCCTCCCCAGGCCCTTGTCTCTGTCCTCCCAGCCAAACCCTGGATTGAGAGGAAGGGGTGGTGCTGCCTCCCTCCTTCCAGGGTGGCAACTAATGGCCCCCAGCTTTAGCAGCGCAGCTGCATGCCGGGAAGGGACCATAAAACTTGTATACTTCACTACAGTACCAAATACATTGCTAGACAAAGGCTATATACCTTTTAGACTGTCTCGCATGCTAATATTTTTTAGAAAATTTTCAGAAGCAAGCTGCTGACAGAATTGAAATAAGGCATGGCTATTTGGCATAGATTCGTGAACCCAAGGATGACAGATCCACAGAGTTATAGAGGAATAAGCACTTTTCAAAAATTTGGTCTATAAAAATAATATCAATACAAAGAAAAACTCATCAGGGCCGGGTGGACAGAAATATGGGCATTCATAGCTATTCCTGTAAAATAAGTGGTGACCTACAAACTAGGTCAGGGTCGGACAGAGTTAGATTTGTGAAAAACAATTGGAAGAAATAATGCCTTGAGACCAAAAGCAAACAGCTGATCTGGCAATTCCAGCAACCTGATCATCAATTCTCTGTAGTCTTGACCTTGGAAATAAATTTGCTGCCCCCTTGTGACCTAATCTTCTTGTTTATCTTCAATGGCAGCCTGGAAATCAAAAATGACTCTTTTCCTTGAGCCTTTCCCAAACACTTTTATCTCACACACTGTCAAAAAAAACACCCCTTTCCTTTTGCCATGCTGGACATTCAGCTTTCAATTGGCAGTTATGAGGAAGAAGATCATAATCAAAACACGCCCCCCCCCCCAAAATCTAACACTTGATGGCATAGGAAATGTGTCGCTACTAAGAGACTGATGTTTTCTGTCTTGCAAGGGGTAGGAAGCTTTATTTTGCTATCTTTGCCAGTCAACCATTCTTTTGTTTGCTGTACAGATGGAATTACCAAAAAAACCCTAACTAACCCTGTGTTAATGATAGAAACTTAGATTTCCAGGCATCTTCTCTAAAGGCCCTGCTTTTGTTTATCTGCAATTCCTACTCAGATGCATTCCATGAAAGAATTCATAACTTTAAAGAGGAAAATATAAAAACGATTGGGCACACATTCCAAGAGTGTTTTTGGACTTGCCCTAACCCCTCGGTTGGGCTTAATTTAGGATACTGGTCATTACCTGTACAGCTGCAAGAACGTGGTTCTCAGGTATGTAAGAAACCCTCTCCAAACCATCTTTCATCAGCTCGATGTTCTATTCAAAACAGCAGGGGACCTCCTCTCCTCCTGTGCTCTACCACCACAACACCATCACTCACTCTTCTGCAGATACCACCCAGCAAATCAGCAAGACCAACTGCCATGTGCATTCCACAAACTATGTAAAACGTAACTGTTCAGGAGGGCATCTTTATAAAGGTGACAGGGCTATATTGCAAAGTAATAGTAGAGGAGATGTTTTGAGGAAGGGAATGGGTCTGTGGACTTTACAACTGTGGACTTTACAACTGCCCTGTGGCGCAGAGTGGTAAGCAGCAGTACTGCAGCCCAAGCTCTGCTCACAACCTGAGTTCGATCCTGGTGGAAGCCGGGTTCAGGTAGCCAGCTCAAGATTGACTCAGCCTTCCATCCTTCTGAGGTTGGTAAAATGAGTACCCAGGTTCCCGGGGGGTAAAGTGTAAATAACAACAACAACATTCGATTTATATACCACCCTTCAGGATGACTTAACACCCACTCAGAGTGGTTTACAAAGTATGTCATTATTATCCCCACAACAAAACACCCTGTGAGGTGGGTGGGGCTGAGAGAGCTCTGAGAGAGCTGTGACTGAACCAAGGTCACCCAGCTGGCTTCAAGTGGAGGAATGTGGAATCAAACCCGGCTCTCCAGATTAGAGTCCTGCGCTCTTAACCACTACACCAAACTGGCTCTGGGGAAGGCAATGGCAAACCACCTCGTAACAGAAGTCTGCCAAGAAAATGTTGTGATGCGACGTCCCCCCATGGGTCAGTAATGACTCGGTGCTTGCACAGGGGATTACGTTTACCTTTATGGTATGGGTCGTCTGTTGCTATATCCATTATCTCTGGGCATTGTATTTCTATTTCTGTAATACCATTCACTGCTTGGTTAACATGTTATGCTTAATACTTCCATTTGTTTTAGTTTTCTGCTTGCTTCAGATTTCCATGGTGCCAGTGAGTTCCCTCTGATTATTAGATGTTTCATCTTACTGATTACATGAACTTACAATCCGCCTTGAGTCTCAGTGAGAAATGCAGACTATAAATAGCCTAATAAATATGATGGTTCTCAGACTGTAACACTCATGGTGAGTGTTTCTCTCTTTCTCTTGCTGTAGATATTTAAAGCTGGGGAATGGCTAGGGAGGAGCATAAGCCCTTCGGAGTCAAGGGCAAGAGAAGAAGGGCCTTTGTTTTGCATCCCATGACCTTGATGGAAACAAACCCAATTTGGGGGCCAATTTGGTGGTGGTGTTCAGATACTGTATTTCACTGAAATGTGTTTAAATTGTTATTTGGGTGTACCAGTTTGGCTCCCTGTTAGGGAAGGGGGATAAAAATACACTAAACAAACAAAAAATAAATATGTATGTAAGCTGGTATGTGACTAAGTATGTAACATGGACCAGGAATGCTTTCTATGATATCTGTGCCAGAACCCTAAGAAGGCCCAAAGAGAGACATCCATTGGCAACCTCATAAAAAGGGAATTTTCTTTCCCTACATGCTATTGATGCACAAATGCTTATAAAAAGTCAGATCAGGAAGTGATTTGCATATCATAAACTGGAGTGGGGTTCTTTAGTATTGGAGTTAAAGTTAACTCTATCAGGAAATCTATTCACTGTCGTCCCCCCCGCCCCCATTGGTTTCAGTAGCAAACACATTTTTTGCTTGAAACTTCATTCATTCACCCAACTGAGAGCCAAGCTACAAGTGACGCCTGACACAGGTTGGGCACTTGTCGGCTTCCCTCAAGTTTTGATGGGAAGTGTAGGCATCCTGGTCTTGCAGCTGTAATGGAGAGCCAAGCTGTAAAACCAGGACGCCTACATTTCCCATCAAAACTTGAGGGAAGCTGACAAGTGTCCAACCTGTGTCAGGCATCACTTGTAGCTTGGCTCTGAGAAGAAATTCTCAGCCTACCTGCCCAGTTCAGGTGGAGAGGAGAAAGCATCCCCTTCCTACAGGCAATTAAAATCCTCTCTGGCAGACTGGGCAGAGGGAAGTGGTTATGAGTAGCATTCTCCTTCTTCCTTGGCATCCTTAAGTGAGGGCGGAAGTCTGTTTTGAAACATAAATGAAGCATGTGAGTGAAATGTGCTACCACCACTCCTACTACTACTCAGAGCTCTGGTGCGGTCTGCATTGAAATAACGTGTGACACAGGCTTAATTTCACAAGGCATTTTCTTTTATCCCTTTTTCTTGTTGCTTTCCATGGATCTGCTCCTTCATGCGCCACAAGTCCCAGCTTGCAGTTCAACAGGTTTGCTACCCAAGGGATAGGTTGTGATTTTATTTAATTAAAAATGTGTCTTTGCACCCGAGTGACAATTATGCTGATTTTTTTCCTAGAAAAGAAATGAAGAACTATGGCAGTGTTAACAAGATCCGGAGGAGTTAGCCGTGTTAGTCTGTAGTAGCAAAATAGTAGAGTCCAGTAGCACCTTTAAGACTAACCAACTTTACCGTAGCATAAGCTTTCGAGAACCACAGCTCTCTTCATCAGATGCAGATGTTAACAAGGAGCAGGTTTCTGGAGCTTGCAGAAGGAAAAACTTGTTTTATCTTTAGTGCTCTGAATCTTCGGCTAACAAAAAGAAATAATTCTCTTTTTTTCGGAGATCCTCCATTAATTTCACATTGGACTCAAATCCCATCGCAACATCTTCCAGGCAGTCTGTTTTCAAGCAGTTCATTTTTATCTGGCTTGCAATATGTTGCAAGAGCTGAGAAAAAGTGATATTTTTGCCCTGCTCCAAGCAAGGTAAAACGCTATTAATACAACAGCTACTGTAGAATAAATGGGACAGAGCTGCTCAGAATTTTAAAAATCACTTTTATTCAAAAGGCTTCCATTCTCTAATTCTGTGCATTACATATTTTTTAAATACGAGCAAGGCTTGTGTGCAATGACATTATCAGAAAGTAAAACACTTGGACATAATATCTACCTTCTATACTAATAGCCATGCAGCCCTGATGTGAGGATACTTAAATCTGGAGCGTGGAGCCATGAATAAAAAAGACAGAACTTCCTACACACTTGAAAAATCCCTCAACTTTGCAGAAAAATTTGAAATCTTTAAAAAAAAATTGTGGGGTTTTAAAAAACCTAAAATGATCAAAGGAATGCCTATAGCTTTAACCAACTGCCCTCAGTGGCTGTTGTTAGGCAATCATAACAGTTGTGCCAGGATTCCAGGCTTGTTTTCTGTCAGTAAAAGGCAAGGGGAGGGGCAGGGCCCTTTCCAGGGCTGTTTTGGGCTTTAAAGGAGGGCTTAATGGGGCCAGGCTCAGAAGGAACCACCATATGACTCGATACCACATCATTATTTCTTGCATTATTCACCCAGCCCTGACTGCTTGCCACTGCTCAACAGCAGCTCCCCCTCCCCCCAGCCCAGTGTAATGTAATGGTTAGCGTTTCAGAGCAGGTTGTGGGAGACCCAGGTTCAAATCACAATCCTGTTATAGAAGCTCACTGGGTGACTTTGTGCCAGGCACACACAGTCAGCTTAACCTACCTCCCAGGGTTGATTTGAGGATAATATGGAGGCCAGAAGCATGATGTAAGCATGATGTAACCTAAGCAGAGTTACGCCCTTCTAAGAACACCGAGTTAAATGGGCTGGGAAGGGTGTAACTCTGCTTAGGATTGCCCTGTAAATGTACAAATACGTATTGAATGGCTGGAAGGTGGAGGAATGGAGTTGCTACTAGCTGTTGAGGATTCCCCTTTTGACTTAGAGATGCTGCACCTAGTCAGCCCCCCCCCCCCCGCCCCATCCACATCTGCAGTTCTGGGATTCGGTCAGAGGTGACTTGATGGCATATAACACACACACACACACACACAATACTGACTTGCCTTGCAGGGCTGATACAAAGGCTCAGCCAGACTGCCTAAGGCTCTTCACACTTTCCGAAGTGTTATAGAAATGCTTCATATTACTGTACGCTATCAAAATTCCTCTTGATTCCTCTTCCTCTTTTGGGGGAGTATTTTTAAATTAGGATTTCTCTTTGATTTCCATCACTGTATGTTATACACCTCAGGGTGGTGCTCTAGCAGGAGGAAAGGAAAGTCACTGCCTGCCTCTCAGGATCTACAGAGCAGAAGCCTGAAACCTTGCAGGCCCTTTCTGCCTCTCTTCCCTTCAACTTTCTCTTTGATCACAAGGGAATTGTAGAAAAGCAGGTGCAAATTCCCCAAAAGAGGGGAAGATTGGTCAAATCCACATTCACCCATTACCCGCATGTTTATCGGATATCTTCCGTTTGCCTCCAATCCGCGATTTTTTCCTCTTCGTTCACATTCCTGCTTCCGATCCGTCTTTCTCGCGCGTCCCTCCGGTCACACGGCTGCTCGAAAACCGCTTTTTTGGGCGGGACCTTTTCTTCCCGCCCATTTTTTTATTTTCTTGAGCGCACTTTTCCGTTATTTCGATCTTGCCTTATAAAGAAACATCATTGAAGATAATGATGCCTCTCTTTCCCCCACTGACAGCACTGATGGCTCTCTCCCGTTTCTTTTTTGGAAATTTGGAAGCATGTGGGAAGCTTTCGTGGGCATTTCCTATGCAGGACAGTTCAGTGCCTGAATTTTACTGAAGTTTCACTTCCTTGGAGTGTCATTATTTCGATATTTCGTAATTTCGATATTACAGTAATATAAAATTAAAAAAATTAAAAACAGTTAAAAAGGAAGTTTCGCAAGTCCGTTCTGAGGATGGATTTACTCCAAAATGATTTTTCAAACTACCAGATTTGATTCAGAAACAGCATAATCAATAAATCCAATGCTATGAAGTCAAAAACAGTCTTTTGCAGACTACGGAGCACTTGCAAGTTGAATCAGCCAATAGGAACTCTCGGAACGGCCGGAGAGACAGGAAGGGGGGTGGTTTTTAAAAAAACCACGTAAATTGTGCATTGGCCCGTTCATGGCCACCGTGAAACTCCTGTTGAAAACCTGTGACCACATATTCGGGAGAAATGCGAATGAAATGCGTCTGTTTAATGAGGTAATGTGACCGGCACTCGGGATTGCGTGGGGAATGTGGGGAACATGCGATTTAGAATGAGTAATGTGGATTTGACCATTGTTAGATTTTAGGGAGAAATTGGGTAAAGAGGAATTAAGGGAATTTCTCTTAACCCTGCTAGAAATTTGTCTAAAAAACATGTGTCAAAACTGTTAAAAATGGGAAGTGACACCATCTTTGTACATCTCTGGCCAAGCAACCTATTGGGCTTCTAATGTTTCATCAAGTGCTGCCCACACGCACTCAACCCTTTCTTTGCAGATCTAAGAGCCAGAAAATAAGTGTGGTTTGTTTGTTTTTAAGGAAGCTGAGATTCTCAGCAAGCCCAATGGAGGCGTCTTTTCTGTTCTCTTGCAGAATCACAGCATACCCACAGCACTTGGTGATCCATGCCTTTCCAGATATATTGTGCTCTCATTGTAACTTAGCAACACACAAACCTGGGGAAAAATATAACTGGTTCAGTACATTGGACACTTGGGGGAAACCAAGAGATGCTTTCTTTTTCCACAGCACATATTCATATCAATTATAATTAAGTCTTCAGTTTCAACTAGCATTTCAACCACCCAAGGTACTTGGCTCCTTTCTAGTTCCTTCGAATGACATGCGCTCCCCAGTGTCTGATCAGATGCGGGTTTTCATTTCATTAATTCCTCGCTTTGCTGCACATACAACCTCTATTCACTATGGGACATATTGCCTCAATGAGCACCAAAGCACTTTCCCTGATCCTATTTATTCTTCACTGTTGATTTATAGGACATCTTGCATAATGCAAAATATCTGCTTGCTAGGCTATCACACTGTGAACACAACAGGTGACTGAATGAACCAAAGGGAGGGTTTCCTGTAGCCTTATTCATAAATGATAGTCTTCTCCAGGGCTTTTTTTCTGGGAAAAGAGGTGGCGGAACTCAGTGGGTTGCTCTTGGAGAAAATGGTCACATGGCTGGTGGCCCTGCCCCCCTGATCTCCAGACAGAGGGGAGTTGAGACTGCCCTCGTGGAGGGCAATCTAAACTCCCCTCTGTCTGGAGATCAGGGGGCGGGGCCACCAGGCATGTGACCATTTTCAAGAGGTTCCGGAACTCCGTTCCCCTGCGTTCCTGCTGAAAAAAAGCCCTGGTCTTCTCCCATATGGACCTACCCATCCACTCCACACATCTTCAGAAACGCTGCTTCTGTTGCCCTTGTCATCTGAGCTAGCCAGGTGGCAACCAAAGAACAGGTCTTCTCGGTCAGGGCAACAAAACTTTTTGTCTGTCTCCCACCATTGTTGTCTTCTGGCAGTGAATGAAGTCTTTTTTTTTCATTCAATTTGTCATACCCCAATAACTGTTATTGGCCCTCTACCCTGGTTTTGACATAGTATGTGTTTATATATTTTTATTGAAATATTTTATAGATACTTTATCTTAAATGTTGTTTTAATGTTGAAATGTTTTTAATATTTTGATGTTATCTGCTTTGCTGCATAGATGTGTTTTAAACAAGCAATAAATGAATTGTATATTTTATCTTTTGTTGTGTATTTTTGTTTTAATTTATTGTATTAATATAAAATGTAGTAATCTGCCCTGCTAGTCACATCCCCTTGCATAATAAGAGACACCTAAACCAGAGCAGCACACGCCATAATCATGCAGACATGATACCCACGCAGATCATGTAACAAAAGCTGTCTTTTTTTCTTCCAAAGTACTTCCAAAAGGATGCTATAATTTCCACTGAAAAATGAAATAGATATACATTGTCAGGCTATGGCGTTCCAGACACGATAGTCTGTCTAACTCCCTTCTGCAAGAAGACAAGGTCTTTTGGTTTCAAAAGGTTTTATTTTGAAAGACAGCATTCAGGCCCAGACGGCCATACTCTAGGATTTGCGATCCTAGCTGAACAAGGCATTGTTAGGAATGAGATACAGAATAGAAGTTGTTACATTTCACACTCTCAGAGCCCAGCCTCCCCGCAGAGTTCCCATAGCAGGAGAGTTCTCAGTGGGAACACTAGTCAAGGTCGACTCGGCTTCCAGAAAAGATAAGACAGTGTCTTCTCCCATGGATTCGGCTCCTTGCAGGCGGCGCCTAGAGGGTGTCATGTTCAGAATACTTTCAGGTATGCTAGTGCCAAAGAGACTCCATTTTAATCCTTTCAGTATTATGAGTGCTTTCTTCACAGGTGCCAGGATGTTCCCAGGCAGCTATCTCCCAGAGGAGGAATGTTTTGGCTATCGCTGTTCCAGCCTCGAAGGACTTTCGCTTTCCGAGCTTCAAAGGGATTGTTATGAGAACTATGGGGGGAGGTTGGGCCTGCTGAGATCTGTTACTTTGTGCCTCATGCTTTGCCTGTGATTGGTAACAAAATGTCAGAACTGTGGCTAGATAATGTCCTTACTCCAGACTACCTTCTGCAATCAGACAAAAGCCCGTTGTTTTCAAAAGTTTACTGAAGAAAGAATGCATTATAGTCCACGAGCCTGAATACAATATTCAGGATGGTACATGTGAATTGTTACCAATGACAGGCAAAGCATGAGGCACAAAGTAACAGCAGGCCCAACCTCCCCTTCTCATAACAATCCCTTTGAAGCTCAGAAAGCGAAAGTCCTTCGAGGCTGGAACAGCGATAGCCAAAACATTCCTCCTCTGGGAGATAGGAGGGAATGCTCCTCTGGGAACATCCTGGCACCTGTGAAGAAAGCACTCATAATACTGAAAGGATTAAAATGGAGTCTCTTTGGCACTAGCATACCTGAAAGTATTCTGAACATGACAGAGAGAAAAGAAGACTAAACAACTAAAGAATTAAACATGGCGTTAGTCAGGTTGCTTCCTGTCAGGCAATATACGAACAGATCCTGACATACATGATGTATCAACACAGAAGATTCTTTTCAGCGTATGCACACTCCATTCTTGGGGAAGGGGGAATATTTGCCCACCCAAAATGACTTTTTTTGCATACCCCTAATTGACATTGCAAGAAGGCTTATGTTTTAAAAGAATATATTCAAAAGCACAAGTGAGACCATGTAGAGATAGAGTGTCTCGATTGTAGCATTGCATGAGCTTTTCAAAGATGTTTTTCATTTGGTGACTTATTTACATTCTAGAATCAATTTATTATAGAATTTCTAGAAATTCTTTGTTGATGGCAGGGACAATTTTGAATATCTCATCCCAGTTTTTTACTTGAAAATTCCTATTTTAGTTTCATTTCTGAAGAACCCAGTGTGGCAACTGAGCCCATGCTTCTTCATTTCCCTGCCGTTTTCTGTTTACCTGAACTGATTTCCCACCCATACATTTTCAGTATTATTCGTGTATCAATAAATTGGCTTTAAATCTAAGTTGCAGGGGGTGGAATAATATGGAGCAATTCAAAAACGGCATCCCTCCAAATGTGCCCAATAGAGTGATCCCCTTCCACACACAGTTTTCCCCTTCTGCTTTCAAAATTTCCTGTTCTTGATGCCTATTTAATCCTCATCAGATTGTCAACGAATCCTCAAATGTGCATACCCAAATTAATATTTTGCTGGGAAGGGACCCCTATGGCCCAGCTAGCACACAGGAACCAGCAAAGGAATGTTTTGGTTACATCCCTCTCTCTTCTCCCCTAACTGCATCTTCTCTCTCCTCCCCTTCTCCCCCCTCCTCTTCTATATTTGACCAGTTTCTGTGCCATGCATCTGACGAAGAGAACTTGATTCTCGAAAGCTTATGCTACAATAAAATTGGTTAGTTTTAAAGGTGCTACTGGACTCTTTTTGATTTAGGAACCAGCCAATTTACTTTTGGCTATAGGAAATACTTACTCATCCCTATGATTGTGAACTTCTTGTTGCACCAGGTCCAGAGCTGAATTCAATTTTCAGCTTTGACTTCATATGGCAGCCTTGTGATGTCCTGTGTATCTGATACAGTGCCCTATCAAGTATATACAGTCAGTCATTTTATTACCATTTCATTCCCAGCTGTGACAGCATCTAAGCACATGTTAACTAAATTTACTTACATTCATCCCTTGTTGAAATTGCATCCCTTCCTTCCCTCGGGTTTATTTCCCATTTCCCTTTTCAAATAGTAAACTCCTCCAGGCAAGCATTTGATTATTATTGTTTCCTGCTTCTGCTTCAGACACCATCTCCATTGAACGTGATGTAAGAAGCAATATCCCAAGCGCAGTTTGCAGGAAAATAATATCTTTCTTCTGAGGAAGCTAAGCAGGGCCAGCTCTACAAGTTCCTTTATGGGAAACTGTACAGAACAATGAATAAGTCACTCGGAGAGCTTAGCTAGATGTTACTTTTGTGCAAGGGATTGCACTCATTTTAATGTGCTCCCAACAATCACACAACAGCTGCAGGGAACTGCTTCCTTTTCTAAAAAAGAGAGCTCAAATTAGCTCAGAATGGCACTGCAGGGGTAGGAAGTAGGGGTTTGCTGAATGAAATTCCCAAGCTGAAGATATACCTGGAAATCACTGTTTCTAATCATTACTTTGATTTTCTGGAAAGGTAACACAAATCCAAGATGCTTGGGAGTGACAGGACACCCTCCCTGAAAAGGTCTGTCTTTTTTTTCAAGTTCTAATGCTTATCAGCCAGGGCCGATTCCGCACGGCTTACCTGAAGCCGGAACGTTGGAGAACATGCCATAAAAAACGTGGAAGATCGCGTTTTCTCGTGAGAGTTTTGCGTGACATCGCGCAAAACTCACGCAAGAAAACGCGATCTTCCGCGTTTTCCCCGGCATGTTCCACAATGTTCCGGCTTCAGGTAAGCTGTGCGGAATCGGCCCATGCATCATGAGCAATACGTTCTTCTTTTATTCAACTGATTGCCTGAATAATGGACTCTCTCCCTTCCAATCAGACTCTTGTAAGGGAAGAGCACAGAGCACTTCCAGCCAATCCCAAGCTATGGAGAGCTGCCATTCTCCTTACCCTGTCCTTTGTGGAGTGAAGAGAGAGTGGATTTTTTTCACATTGGAGATGCTAATTATCTGCACTTTGCAGCCAGGCTCTATCAAGCTAATTTCAGCATTTATTATGCTAATTTCCTGAAGGTCCAATTTATAATACCCTTCTTTCTCTCTGCCTGGGTTATAAGGACCCCTTCCTTTTTCCACTCCTTGTATCTGATGAAGGGGCCCCTGACTCTCGAAAGCTCACACCTTGGACATCTAGTTGGTCTTTAAGGTGCTACCAGATCCAAATCTTACTCTTCTTCTACAGACCAACACAACTACCCACCTGAAACTTCTTTCCATCTGAAAGTAGAAAGCTTGGGCTTATTTAGGGGTCTGTAGAATTCAAACCCTTTGTCCAATTTGCTTGAAAGTTGGTGGTGGACAAGCAGAAGAATCTCCATTGCAATTCTGGTAATATTTGGATGAAAAACAACTACTCCAATACCCCCCACAAAGTCCCTCATTGGGAAATAATGAAACTGGAATTACGATAATGGGGAGGAACTTGTTCAGAGCCTGTAGAGTTTAAATCTTTGCTTGAAAGTTGGGGTTGATTTGGTGGACAGGCAGAAACTGCTTCTCTGCAATTTTCATGATATTTGGTTGAAAAACAATGACTCCATTCCTCACCCTGAAAAAGTACCCCATGGGGAATAATGGGGAAACTGCTGATCTTGTTCCTTACCTTGGCCGTTTTCACACTGCTTACCAGCCGTGGAACATCATGCCAAGCTCCTGGAATGACAGTGTCTTCCTGGTGCAATTTCTCACGAGAACTGCAGTTCTCATGTGAAATTGCACCCGGAAGACACTGTTGTTGCAGGAGTTTGGTGCCGTGTTCCGTGGCTGGTAAGCAGTATGAAAATGGCCATAGTTAAATGAAGCCTGGCAAATGGAGAGTATTCAATGGAGAGGTAAAAGGTTTTTTTTATTTCAGTCAGTCACGGTAAGAGTAGGAAAATAAAATGAATACAGACGTGCTTTGTTTTGTGTGTGTTTGTTTTTGACAGTGTCCGCTGGAGCTCTCCTGCTACCATTATGGAAATCTGTCGAGGTAAGTGTGGCTGTGCACGCACGTTGGAGGTCTGTATAATTGACTCCCTTTGTTCAATCTGTTTGAAACTTAGGAGGTATTTGGATTTGAGGGAGGCCTGTGTTCTGTGCACATTTGGTGCAGTCATCTTTATAAATGTCGATGTATTGTCGAAGGCTTTCACGGCCGGAGAACGATGGTTGTTGTGGGTTTTCCGGGCTGTATTGCCGTGGTCTTGGCATTGTAGTTCCTGACGTTTCACCAGCAGCTGTGGCTGGCATCTTCAGAGGTGTAGCACCAAAAGACAGAGATCTCTCAGTGTCACAGTGTGGAAAAGGTGTTGGCAGGTCATTGCTTGGCATGATGTTCTATGGCTGGTAAGCAGTGTGAAAACGGCCAAGGTAAGGACAAGATCAGCAGTTTTCCCATTATTCCGCATGGGGAATTACACTATTGCACTTATTAATCAGATTTTCCCAGAGGATGTAACAGCCTTATTCCATCATTCCAGTTACTTCCAATGGGATAACGAATTCTATGAACAGATGGATGGGGTGGCCATGGGGAGCCCTCTCAGCCCAGTTATAGCAAACTTCTACATGGAACATTTTGAAAAAACAGCTCTAGAATCAGCATCCCACAAACCTAGTGTATGGTTTTGGTTTCTGGATGATACATTTATCATTTGGAGCCATGGGGAGGAAGAATTGATGGGGTTTTTGAATCATCTCAACAACATCCACCTGAACATACAATTCACAATGGAGAAAGAAATCGAGGGAAAACTCCCATTCCTGGATACCTTGGTCATCCGCAAAGCAAACTTTCAGTTAGGTCACAAGGTCTACAGGAAACCAACTCACACTGATCGGTACTTACACAAAAACTCCAATCTCCACCCCCGACAGAAAAGAGGCATAATGAAAACATTAGTGGATCGTGCAAGACGGATATGTGAGCCGCACTTTCTCAATGAGGAAATTAATCATCTAAACCACGCACTTCAGGCAAATGGCTACTCCAGAAATGAAATCCGAAGAGCAATCAAACCCAGGATGAATCAAACAACCAAGGAAAAACAGTCTCCTACAGGAAAAGTGTTTTTGCCATATATCAAAGGAATTACTGATCAGATGGGAAAGCTTATGAAAAAGCATAACCTTCAAGCAGTATTCAGACCCACCCGAAAAATACAACAGATGCTACGATCAGCAAAAGACAGTAGAGACCCCCTCACCTCTGCAGGAGTATACCGTATACCCTGCAGCTGTGGATAAGTTTACATCGGGACCACAAAGCGTAGCATCCAGACAAGAATAAAAGAACATGAAAGACACTGCAGACTTGGACAACCTGAAAAATCAGCAGTGGCTGAACATAGCCTAACACAAACAGGGCACAGTATCTTATTCCAGGACACCAAAATACTGCACAACACTTCCAACTACTTTGTCAGACTGCACAGGGAAGCCATTGAAATTCACAAGCATAAGCAAAACTTCAACAGGGAAGAAGAAACCTTAAGAATGAACAGAGCATGGTTTCCAGTTCTGAAAAACACCCGGCTAACAAAACACTCTACACCCGACAATAGCCCTGCGGAGAAGATTAGCACATCAAGCACCAATCCATATGCAAAAGAACCTCCTCAGGATACAGTGAAGCCTCCCTCCATTAGCATTCCACACCCTGGGAAACTCTTACAGGATGACTCAGCTCAACCCCACCCCTCCTGAGTAGATATAAATGACCTGCCAACACCTTTTCCACACTGTGACACTGAGAGATCTCTGTCTTTTGGTGCTACACCTCTGAAGATGCCAGCCACAGCTGCTGGCGAAACGTCAGGAACTACAATACCAAGACCACGGCAATACAGCCTGGAAAACCCACAACAACCATTTATAAATGTCCTTGAACTGATTTCCCAATGAAAATAATGGACCTGAAGAAAGAACACATGGATTGGACTCCTGAACCAGTAATTTTTCTACCTGGAAATAAGTAATTATGGTAAATATCCCCGAAGACCAGATTAGAAATTTCCATTTTTTTTCAGTGCACATCCCTACTAGGAAGGGCTCCCCCCATACAGTTTTCTTGCATGAAAATTGCTCACTGGGGGAATTATTTTGCCAATTTTTCTGGTCCACGTGCAGAGGTTCTGCATGTGAAATGCTGAAATAACTTCCCCTGGATGTGTTTTTTGCATGAGAAAACTGCACGGGAAGGAAGCAGGAGCGCTTTCTACCCTCATGGCACCATTCTGAGCCTGTTTGGGCTCTCTCTCTCTTATTAAAGCAGCAGTTCCCTGTAAGCACGTTCAAATGAGCCCAAGCTCAGAGGGCCTGAGCTGTCTAGAAGCGTGCAAGATTCATGAAATAAAATAAAATCATATTTATAGGCTAGCACTTACCATTGCATCTCAGCGTCCTGAAAATAGGAAGTGGCTATGCAGAAGGTGTGTATGCTTCGTTTTCAGTGTCTGGGTCACTAGAGAACTTTGCTATACTATTTTAATTACTATATTTCTATTCCTCTTTTCCTCATTGCTCAAAGCTGTTTACAATAAAATAAGCAGAAATTGGACATGTTAAAATATTCACATCCAGCCCCCAAATGACAGACACTCTTTTCTCACAGCCTTACATAAATATCAAACAGCATAGGAGAGAGGATGTATCCCAGGGGCACATCTCATGCCGTCTCCCAGGGAGCAGATTTCACCTCTCACTTTACCACGCTGCATCAAAACCAATGTGACCCTGTTCTGTGTATTCCAACCTGCTTTCCAAAACAATGCAACCAGATGTCAAATGCTGCTGATAAATCAAGAAGGATCATACAGGGTTTTTTTCTAATTATGACTTCCTTCACAGATTTTGGAAGAACATCTTTTAACAGAGAGCTTTTAACAGCCTAGTGAACAGCATCCTGAGGCTGGCCTTACCCAGTTCAGATTAAATCCATGGCTCAAGATTCTGGCTATCTCAATCTGAACAAATCCATACAAACCTGACCAGGCAGTACCACAAACACCTCTAATACGTTCAAATCAGCATCCAATCAGAGAGATTTTATCTGAACATAATCTAGCAAACGTATCTCACAGCCATTGTCAGATCTGTGGCTAAATAATAGTTGTATCCAGACTACCTTCTGCAATCAGACAAGAGTCCGTTGTTTCCAAAAAGATTTACTGAAAAAGCAATCATTATAGTCCACTGGCCCAGATGCGATATCTGGGCTAGTACACGTGTATTGTTACGAATGACAGGCAAAGCATAAGGTACAAAGTATCAGATCCCAGCAGACCCAACCTCCCCCCATAGTTCTCAAAACAATCTCTTTGAAGCTGAGAAAGCGAAAGTTTCCCAAGGCTGGAAAAGCGATAGCCAAAACAATCCTCTTCTGTGAGATAGCTGTTTGGAACATCTTGGCACCTATGAATAAAGCACTTAGAATACTGAAAGAATTAAAGTGGAGTCTCTTTGGTTACACATACAGGAAGAACAGTCTAACCCTGACAGCCATATCATCCAATTCAACCATTTCCTGCCTACGGATAATTTTAAAAGGTAAAGGTAGTCCCCTGTGCAAGCACCGAGTCATGGGGGACGTCGCATAATGACATTTTCTTGGCAGACTTTTGTTACAGGGTGGTTTGCTATTGCCTTCCCCAGTTATCTACACTTTACACCCAGGAAACTGGGTACTCATTTTACCAACCTCGGAAGGATGGAAGGCTGAGTCAACCTTGAGCTGGCTACCTGAACCTAACTTCCGTCAAGATCGAACTCAGGTCGTGAGCAGAGCATGGGGTGCAGTACTGCAACTAACCACTCTGCGCCACGGGGCACTCCAAAGAATTTGAAGCCATTTTCCTGGACATGACCCTGCAGACAAAATAGTGGCCGAAAAGAATGCCCGTTGTGCACAGCTTCTGGAGGATGGCAGACGTCTTCATGCTGATGATGGCAGGCAAAGGATCTCAAAGCATTTTTGAAACGTTCATTATTAGGCCTTTGATAAGAAATGCATCTTTGTTGTGGTAATGAAACAAAGCAAGACAAACAGGTCATGTAACTCTGTATAGATATTTTACACTAAGAAATATAAAACTCATTTATATTTATTTCTTTGAAACATTAATATGCTTCCTCTCCTCCAAAATGTCCAAGGTGACTCACAACAGCAACAGAATATTAACAATTAAACTAAATCTTTTAGAATGTCAGATTCAAAATATTAAAATAGCTATGAACCTCTCCTAATTTGTAGCCGCAACCATAGTAATTTAAAAGTAGACTGTCACTAGCAGCCCCACAGTCTTGAAAACAGAGGCAGAGATTTTTAAAATCATCCGTAAAATCGCAGCACAAGTCAATTTTACCTCTTAGAATTTTTTTAAAAAGCCTTTAAAAATAAGATATAAAATATAATCAATAACCAGCCATAAAACCAGATTAGACACTAAAATAACAGGAGCAGATCTTAAAGGCAACATTATTCAAGCTTATTTCTTTTTAGCCCAAGTCCTGGCTTTAACAGAGCTTTTTTTAAAAAACAAACACATCCCCCCCAAAGTTTAATTTTTAAGGTTCCATAGAATGTACTCTTTGGTCTCTGAAACCAAGAAATTGAACCAACCAGAACTTTGTCTAATCAGTCTCCAAGATGTGTCCTTTCCTTTAAGCCAAAGTGTCTTCCCTTATTCTTGTCTACCTTAGATTTTCTGTTTATGGTAGGGAATCAAAGGCAAAAAAATTTTTTCAAGGAGCACCATCATTTACTGTGCTCAGTAAAAGGTATTAGTTATTACATACAAAGTTCTTCATGGTGTTGGTCCAGCATTCCTACGGGACCGCCTCCCTCCCTATGTTCCTCCATGACAGCTTTGCTCATCTGAACAGGGTCTCCTGCAGGTGCCAGGCTGCACACAGGTGAAGTCAGCAGCAGCTCGTACATGGGCTTTCTCTGTTGTGGCCCCTATCCTGTGGAATGACCTGCCTGTGGAAGTCAGAAGAGCCCCCACTCTCACCTTTGTATGGGCAGCTCCAAAATACCAGCCCCTGGCAAGAGGCTGCAATTCTGGATTTCCTCCACTGTGGAAGCAGGCTAGGGTTGCCAGCTCCAAGTTGGGAAATTCCTGGAGATCTGGGGGGTGAAACCTGGGGAAACCTGGGGAAAGTGGGGTTTGGGGAGGGAAAGGACCTGGGCATGACATAATTCCACAGAGTTCATCCCAAAAGTAGCCATTTTCTCCAGGTGGCCTGGAGACCAGTTGTAATTCTGGGAGATCTCCAGCCACTACCTGGAGGCTGGCAACCCTAAAGCAGGTTCTTGACTCCTCCCTGTCTCTGTCTCTTGGGAAGTGTTTTTCTTCTTGCCTTATGGTCTTCCAAGGTGAAGAATGTGATTCTCAGAGCTCTTGCTCTGAAGGCCTCATCCGCAGACCTGCCTGCAGCCTCACTGCCAGACTCAAGCCGTGGTTTATCGACAGGGCAAGTGACTCTTTAGATTAAGACTTCCTCTCTACTCCAAGATATTGCTGTGAATGGAATCTACTTCAATAAACTGTAAGTTTTATCTTTCTACAATTTGTCTGAGGATTAATTAACGCATGCTGGGGTAAATGCTTGTGACTAAGTAACTCTGCTACCAAAATGAAACACAACTAAGTCCTAATCCCTCCCTCTGCGACCTGCTGTCTGACAGGCAGCCAGAATGGCTTGTTCAGACAAAGGCAGATGGGTGCGTGAGGCATCCGTTGTGTGGTGCTTTTTGCCCCAGCCCCTTCAAGCCACACAGCTGATCCGCAAAGCCAGATGACCCCACCCTCACGGTGCAGTTTTCTTTCAGCTGTCTTCCTGATTTCCCGCCTTCATCTCAGAGCACCAGCTTCACGTAGGCCTCCAAAGGCCACCATGCTCTCTCTTTTACTTTTCAATCTTGTTTGCAGATTTATTATGTAATATACCAGGATCAGTCAGTACTGAAAAAAGAGAAGAATAAAATCTAGTAAAGGGAGCCTCATTCCTTCCTAGGCCACATAGACTATCATCTGGCTCACAAAAGGGTAACGATGGGCAATATTTAGTGACTGGTAAATATACGTAGAAGACTGGTAAATTTAGGAAGTTTTAGGAAGCCAGTTTGGTGAAGTGATTAAGAGCGGTGGGACTCTAATCTGGAGAGCCGGGTTTGATTCCCCACTCCTCCACTTGAAGCCCGCTGGGTGACCTTGGTTCAGTCACAGCTCTCTCAGAGCTCTCTCAGCCCCACCCACCTCACAGGGTGATTGTTGTGGGGATCATAATATACTTTCTAAACAACTCTGAGTGGGCTTTCAGTTGTAATACCTTTTATGAATAATAGAGAGTCATTAAGTCATAGCTGACTTACGATAGCTATGAGTGCCATCAAGTCATTGCTGACTTATGGCGACCCCTGGCAGGGTTTCCTGGCAAGGGACTAAGAGAAGTGGTTTGCCATTGCCTGGCTCTGCAATCCGGGTCTTCGTTGCAGGTCTCCCATCCAATTACTAACCACAGCTGACCCTGCTTAGCTTCTGAGACCTGGCAAGATCAGACTCACCTGGGCTATCCAGGTCAGGGCAATACTGTTTATTAAGAACCACTAAAATAAAATAACATAGCGTGCAAACTTTTTTGTTTTCTGAACTATTCATCAGGGTGTCCAAAGGCCCAACTGCTTCTCTAGCTGGTTTCCTACTCTGGATATATTTAAAGAAATGTTTATTGTTTGTCTTGATGCTTTCAGCAATCCTTTCCTCAAATTCTTTTTTTTAATGCCAGCCTAAAGACTGGAAAGTTACCAAGAAGTGAGTCAGAGAAGGAATGACTGGCTGATGGCCCCCACGTCCAGGGGAGAAGCAGCAATAATGAGGCTTCCTGAGAAAACTCCCTGCCTAATCCCATAAACACTTCCTTTACCTCCCTCACCCACTTATCCTAGTCAGAGCTATTCAGTCACAGAATCACAGAGTTGGAAGGGGCCATACAGACCATCTAGTCCAACCCCCTGCCCAGTGCAGGATCAGCCTAAAGCATCTCTGACAAGTATTCATCCAGCCTCTTCTTGAAAACTGCCAGTGAAGGGGAGCTCACCACCTCCCTAGGACAGCTGAGTCCACTTTTGAACTACTCTGACTGTGAAGAAGTTTTTCCTAATATCCACTCGGTACATTTCCGCACGTAATTTAAAGCCATTGCTTTGGGTCCTACCCTCTGCTGCCAACTGGAACAGTTCCCTGCCCTCCTCCAAATGACAGCCTTTCAAATATTTAAAGAGAGCAATCATATCCCCCTCTCAATCTCCTTTTCTCCAAACTAAACATTCCCAAGGCCCTCGGCCTTTCCTCGTAGGGCTCAGTCTCCAGACCCCTGATCATCCTCATCGCTCTCCTCTGCACCCTCTCAATTTTGTCCACATCCTTTTTGAAGTGAGGCCTCCAGAACTGCACACAATACTCCAGGTGTGGCCTGACCAAGGCAGTATAGAGAGGGGCTATGACCTCCTGCAATTTCGACGCTATGGCCCTTTTGATACAACCCAAGACTGAGTTTGCCTTTTTTGCCAGCGCATCACACTGACTGCTCATATTTAGTTTACAGTCCACTCTTACCCCAAGATCCCTTTCGCATATACTACTACCCAGAAGTGTATCCCCCATCCAGTATTTGTGCTTCCCATTTTTGTGGCCCAGATGTAATACTGTGCACTTGTCTTTGTTGAATTGCATCCTGTTCACAACCGCCCACTTCTCCAGAGTATTCAGGTCTTGTTGAATTTTATCTCTGTCTTCTTGGGGTTTTGCCGCTCCTCCCAATTTGGTATCATCAGCAAATTTAATGAGTAGCCCGTTTACCCCTTCATCCAGATCATTGATAAAAATATTGAAAAGTACCGGGCCTAAAACTGTAGCACCCCTCTGGACACCTCCCTCCAATCTGATGAAACGCCATTGACCACCACTCTTTGGGTGCGGTCCTCTAACCAGTTCCCTATCCACTGAACTGTCCTATAGTCCAGTCCGCAGTTTTACAGTTTACCCATTAGAATGTCATAGGGAACCTTATCAAAAGCTTTACAAAAATCTAGGTAAATCACATCTACAGAGTTCCCACGATCCAGTATGCTCATCACTCAATCAAGGAAGGAAACCAAGTTGGTCTGACAAGATCTGTTGGGGACGAAACCATGTTGACTTCCCCGGATCACTAAGCGGTCCTTCACATGCTCACAGATCAACCCCTTTAAAATCTGCTCTAATATCTTCCCAGCAACAGACTGACCGGTCTGTAGTCAGACTGACCAGTCTGTAGTTTCCTGGGTCATCCTTCTTCCCTTTCTTAAAGATTGGGATAAGTCATTAAGCCTGTCATTAAGCCTGTCTGCTTTTTCTCTGTCCTCTATCAGAGTTTCTCCTTCCACTCCCAACAGCGGTCCAATTGCCTCTTTTACCTTATGTTTGCTTCTCACATATCTGTAGAAGTTTTTCTTATTGTAGCAAGTCCCCCTGACCAGACCCAGCTCATACTGAGCTTTGGCCTCTCTGATGGCTGATCTGTAGTACCTAGTAACCCTCATATATTTCCCTTTAGAGGTCTGTCCTTCTCTCCATTTCCTGAACATTTCCTTTTTCTCCCTTAGCTTATTCTGGAGCTCTCTGTGCATCCACATCGGTTTCTTGGAGCCCTTACCATGTTTCCGTCTTGCTGGAATAGTGAGGGTGTCATGTCTGTACCCCTACATTCATGCCATTGCTCTATGTGGTGAAACATTGCTAATGCTGTATCTTAATGTCATTTTGCAAATGCCTTAACCATCACTTTCGTTTCACAAGCATCCTGAGAACACAGCTGTCTTCTCTCCTTCCTTTGAAGCTCCCAGAAGTGACCTTGCACTGTCTGAAATGTTACAGTTTAATCTTATGCCTTTTGTCCTGTCTAGGCTGATGTATAAATCCTGGAAGAAATTCCCATAACATTTCCCGCACAAATGGTGGGAGGGGGGAAATGATTGGGTGTTTAGAGATGTACTTTCTCCAAGTTTCTATTCCTGTCAAGGAACCTGTACTGCTTAGATGCTTTCCTGCTTCTGAGTAATCCTATGGACATATATATGGAAATGATTTGATTTTTGAATAAAACCATTTAACCAAGAGCTTGAACTTGAGCTTGCAAAAGCTCATGTTTGAGAAGAGCCCACCCTTCACTCGCTCCTTCACTCGCAACTGGAATTCAAGGAGGACATGGTCACTTCCCCCCTAAGGGCCCCACCTCCTTCACCCCATCTACCAATTCTTCCCTGTTGGTTAATATTAAGTCTAGTATGGCTGAGCCCCTTGTAGCTTCCTCCACCATTTGAAAAAGGAAGCTATCGGCCAGGCAGGTCTGGAACTTATGTGATTCTTGTCTCGTTGCTGAGCTTGACTCCCAGCACACATCATGGAAGTTGAAGTCACCCATCATTATAAGGTTCTGATGTCTGGATACTCTACCAATCTGTTCAAGGAGGGCAGCATCCATTTCCTCTCCCTGGTCAGGCTGTCTGTAGCAAACTCCAACAACAATACCCGTTGTCCATCCTCCCCTTATTTCCACCCATATATTTTCCACTGGGCTGTCAACCACATTCTCCAGAACTTGCTGACAATCAAGCCCTCTCCTCACATACAATGCCACTCCACCTCTTCTTCTACCCTTCCGTTTTTTCTTGAACAACTTGTACCCATCCACTACCACATTCCAGTCATTCCAGTCATGGGAATCATCCTACTGAGTCTCAGTAATTCCTACTATATCGTAGCCCTCTGTTTGGAAGAGAAGTTCAAGCTCTTCCTTCTTATGACCCATACTTCGGGCATTCATATATAGGCACTTGGTCTATCCTACTCAGGTGGGCCCCCGCTGTTATCACTTCTTCATTGAAATTCCCATGTTGATCGTCCCCTTCCCCTTGCAGCATCAGTTTAAAGCTCTCCTGATGAAGCTCTCCAGGTTCTTTCCAAACCTTTTCTTCCCTGCCCTTGAGAGATGAAGCCCATCATGTGCTAGAAGGCCTTCCTAGAACCCAAAGCGCTCCTGCCAGCACCACCACCTCAGCCAACGATTCACCTCGAGTATGGTCCGCTCCCTGTGTGTTTCTCTTCCTTTGACAGGAAGGATAGAAGAGAATACCACCTGTGCCCCCATTGTCTTCAACTGCCTTCCAAGAGCTTCATAGTCCTCTTTAATTCTTGTGATGGTATTCATGGCTGTGTCATTTGTTCCCACATGAACCAGCACAAACGAGTACTGATTAGTCGGTGTGATCAATTTCGGCAGTCGGTCTGTAATATCCTGAATTCTGCCCCCCAGCAAGCAACACCTCTCTCAAAGTAGGAGATCTGACCTGGACACAACATTCCATACCCCTGAGCAGAGAGTCCCCGACGACCACCACTTTCCGTTTTCTTCCACTTCCATGTGGACCCACACCCTCTTCACTCCCTCCTCCAGGTTTTTGTAGTTCTCCTTCCACTCTCGTCTCCATCAACATCTCAAGCACCTCAAAATGATTCTTGCGCTCCAGCGGACCACAGTGTCGCCTTAGTCCATGCCTTCCGGTTTGTACTGCAGAACTGAGAAGAGGCTCAGAAGGAGATCAACTCTTCCTTCTTCTCTTGAACTTACTTCTTCATGCTTGTGCGGAGCCCCCAGGCTCTTCTCAATAAAATTTTCCCCTTCCTAGATCTCCTGAAGGGTGGTGATCCTCTCCTCCAGGCTCTGAATCTTCTCCTCCAAATGCCTGACCAGCTTACACTTCTGACAAGTGAACTCCGTCCACCTGATAGCCTTGCCATCCAGTACCTATCAGGTCATCAAGCAGCATTTTCACTTATAGATCATCCTAGATAGTCATATCAAGCCTCTCCCAATGTATTGTCCTACATCCAGACAAGCCATTAAGTCACTGTTTTGGGGAGAAAGTCATCAGTATTGTCCCAGGGAACATTTTGCCCTTTAACTGGGCTTCCCAGCTATACGCTCAGTGTGTGTGCACCTTGGTACCCATCCACACACACACACACCCTTGGTGTCCACACACACACTCCAATCCATTTGGTCATTTTGCGGCTCCTCCGTGTAACCCTTCTACTTTGAGATAGGTAATTATTGCCCTTCTCCTTCCTAGAGGAGCACATGATAATCTCCCAAAGTTTGTGGTTTGAAAGCAATTGTAATAAGAGTTAAAATAATAACCATGCACATAGAGAAGTTGCCTAATTAAGCAGGTAGTTGGGGAGCTGACCAAGATAAGCAAAATCATCAAGGCAGTTGGCATCCCATGTGAATGCTCCTGTGTAGGTGACCTGTGCAATCTATATTAAAATGAATGGGAGCAGGGTGAAAGCACAAAGCTTTGAGCTATCATGGATTACCCCACTGGAGATGTAACATTTAGCATGCAGAACCGTAGCTAACTATTATATAAAGTACAATGATTAATGATATTCACTGAAAATCAGGCACAGCAACGCTGAGTAGTGATGAAATGCCAATTAATATTTAATTCATGTACAAATAATGTCATTATTAATGTTAGGATGAAGAGAGGGAGTAACTAAGAAAAGAATCTGCTGTTGAAATGGTGTAGTCTGTCAAACTCACATGTGAAAACAGTAAGTTCTACGAAGGAACAGCAAAACACTTCAACTTCCTGATTTTCATAAGAAACCCAAATCAGGCTTTGTAAAGACTCCAGCAACTTTTAGTCCAGTGACACTCACTCTGGGGCTTGGGGGCCACATGTGGCTCTTCGGTGTGCTTTCCGTTGCTCTTCTGAGTATCATTCCCCAATGTGGCACCTCCTCTAGGACCCAGGAAAGCAGGCAAAGCCCTTGGTGGGTACAGTTGGTGGTTGGTAGTTGGTTGCTGCCTTGAAACAGCTGTCAGTGGAGGAACGGGTAAGCAGCAAGCCTTCCTGAGGTGCAGGCCTCAGGCCGGGGATAGAATAAATGTGGCTCTTTTGGTTGAAGGTATATGTGAATGTGGCTGACTTTGAGTTGCAGAGTGTGAGGGAACGTTTAAAAATGAGGGGAATAGTTAAAAGGAAGTTAAAAGGGAAACGCATGACAGTCAAATCCTTAGGGGATGCTTGGAAGCGGTGTAAAAGCACGCCTATTGAAGTCCAGGTGGGTTGCCGGGTCTCCTTGCCCTCCGTGCGGGAGGTGCAAAACCTGGACCCCACAATTTTGGATCTTTCCTGGACTACACAATGACGTCACTTCCAGGAAGTGATGTCATCACATAGGCCTTGTGCCGACCCCAGCAGCGCTTCTGCATTTCACGGTGAGCCAAATCAGGCCCACTTGGGGCTGAAACCAGCCTGCAGCAGAGTGGGGGAGTGCTGACAGGGAGGTGCAATGGGCCCTGGAGTGCTTCTGTGCTTCGCAGTGGGCCAATTTCTGCCCCAAAGAGGGCCAATTTGGCCTGCTGCAGAGCACAACAGCACTGCCAGGAGGGCCCTGGCGAGCTCCTGCGCTTCGCGTCAGGACAATTTAGGCCTCAAATAGGCCTGATTTGGCCCATTTGGGGCCCAAGTTGACCAACTGCAGAGCACAGGAGTGTGCCGCATCGCCTTGGAGCGTGCCCCGGGAGCAGCGTTCCCCTGCCTTTCCCCCCGCCAGCCAGGCAACCAAGGACAGAAGTGGAGAGTGGGAGTGGGGGGATCTCCCGCCCCCAGGGAGGGACTAGCAACCCTAAGTCCAGGTAGAATGCATCCCCCAGGTTAGCACAGGTACCGCCAAGTCTAAGAGAATGCCTGCATGGTTAACACAAGTCAAGAGGGCCATAAAAAGCAAAAAAGCTTCTTTTGAAGAAAAAAATGAAAGGTCTGCCACAATGAAGAGAACAGAAGGAATCATGGGATGCCAGCTGCCTCGATGATTTTGCTTATCTTGGTCAGCTTATCTCGCTTGATCTGGCGTTCCCTAAGCACTCCTTTCTCCTTGCCCTGTATTGTTGCATTTATGTTTTTAAATGTATATTTCAGCTTGATTTTAATCATTTTAATGATGTGAGGGGTTTTTTTTTGTTTTAATGGTCGTTAAAGAGTATTTTTACTATGTATATTTTCAATAAGATGCCTTGGTGGCCCTGATGAAGTAGGGTATAACTTTGGTAAATACAGGTGGTTATGCCATTTTTTTAAAAAAAAAGTGAGTAGATTTAATATTGCAAGGAAAGCTCATCATACTATACAGCAGTCCTAAGCAGTTCTAGTCAGAAGCCTACGCAGTGGGGCTTACTCCCAGGAAATTGTCATTGGGATTGCATTGTTGTTACAAGACCAAAGTGGTGGGAAACATTCATCCAGGTAGAAAATCAGTGAAACACCTTTTATTAGTAGAGAGTGCCATCAAGTCATTGCTGACCTATGGCGACCCCTGGCAGGGTTTCCTGGCAAGAGACTAAGAGAAGTGGTTTGCTGTTGCCTGCCTCTGCAGCCCTGCTCTTCACTGGAGGTCTCCCATCCAATTACTAACCACGCCTGACCTGGCTTAGCTTCTGAGATCTGCCAAGATCAGACTCACCTGGGCTATCCAGGTCAGGGCAATATTGTTTATTAAGAACCACTAAAATAAAATAACATAGCATGCAAACTTTTTTGTTCTCTGAACTCTTCATCAGGTTGGATATTGAACAACAATAACAAAAGGTGAGAGCAAAAAAGAACCCTTTGGAGACATCAGCATAAATCTGTAGGGCAGAAGGGGACTGATACCAGAGGCTCCCCCTCCCCACATGAGATGAAATGCTCAAAGTTTGCACTTCTCACTGAAGGAAGCCTCCCTCCCAAGCAGAGAGGGAAAAGGCTCCTCCCTTCCTTGGCAATTAAAATTCCTACTTTTGTTTCTTAAATTTAAATCTTAAAATTATCAGGGACAGACATACCTTGGCATGTGAGTCAGCTTCACCCTATTTTCCCAGGAACCAGTTGCTCTAGTGGAAGGGATTTGCGAGGGGGGGCATCAGAAAGGGGACCTACAGCCTGTCAGCTGTGGGAGGGGGATGACTAAGTACCTGCCTCTATATCCCCACATCCCCATAACTCTGCCTGCCTGTTTGCCCAAGTGAAGACTTCCCCTGTGGAGCATTATTAGCCTAGGATGGCAGGTGCTACCAACCTGTTCTACAGGAGGAAGGGGGAAGACGTGTTGTACAAACTGGGTACCTTGAATGTCCCTCTGGCCAATCTTAATAAGAGACACAAATGCATGGAGTTCTGCAGAGGAAGCGATTGTTTATTAAACAATGGATGAGCAATCACACCGGGAGTAGAAGATCTCCTCACATCCAAAGTTCATCCGAGCTACAATAGCAGTGCAAAGCAATTAATACCTTTTGGTTAATTATAATATTTGTTATCTTATTGGCTCGCAGAATACAGGGGTCCCTCATTGGCAGAGAAGGGGGGACCACCTATCCTGACACAATGTCCAGGGGTATTCTGATTGGAGGAAGCAACTTAGGTCAGCAGCATAATTACAGAAATTGCAAGATTGCAATTTCTTATCTGTCCTTGGTGTTATCTCTGGAAGGAATATCTTCCTTTCTCACACGTCTCCTCTTATGGGCTTATTCCTGCCCACTCCTTTGGCCAATGTAACTTCTAACAGCAGTGCCCCAGAGCCGCTTCTTGCAACCTTGGGGGCTTTCAAGCGAGCTGGGTTCCGTGGGTGGAAAGCTATTGGAATGCGCTTGTGGTTACAGCCCCTGGCTCCAGTTTTGCAGTTTCTCTCTCTCAGCCTTGACAGAGATGTTTCTAATCCTAGCTTGCTTTTATTGCAACATTTTGCATAGACAGTTCTACAAAGGGGATTTCTGTATCAAGTAAGTAACAGGTGTCAGGAATCAAACAGGTGCTCATCAAACGTATTGAGCACAATCTACTGATAGCAAGCGTCACAGTGCTTTGATCTTACATTTCACAGTGATTTACATACATTCTTCTTTGGTCTCAAGTTGCGTTACAAATTCTACTTTAGCTCTTGAGAATAGTAAAAGTGCATAATACTGAAAGGCACAGAAAGGTATATAAAATCTCTTTCATTAAATCCATTTCCCACAGATGTAATATCTGAACCTTCATTCCACCATCCCCCCACCCTATACTTTGCCTTACGTAGAATGCAAGTGAAGCATTTCCCCTGTCTGCTTTTCCCAGCACACACGAACCCCAGATAGAGCAGCTGAGGCAGCCTCCATACAATCACTTCCTCTCCAGGCTAAACATACCCAGCTTGTTCAAGCTTTCCTCATAAGACTAGGTCTCCAGACCCCTCACCATCTTTGCTGCCCTCTTTTGGACATGTTCCAGCTTGTCTATATTCTTCTTAAATTGTGGTGCCCAAAACTGAACTCAGTACTCTAGGTGAGGTCTAACCAAAGCAAAGTAGAGTGATACCATCACTTTGCGTGATCTGGACATGATGCTTCTGTTGATACAGCTCAATATCACATTTGCCTTTTTAGCTACCACATCACACTGCTGACTCAGTTAGGATCTACTAAGACCCCTAGATCCTTTTCACATGTACCTCTGCCAAGACAAGTCTCCCCCATCCTATAAGTGTGCCTTTGATTTTCCTACCTAAATGCAGAACTTTACATTTATCTCTGTTGAAATTCATTTTCCCTTAGTCCAGTTTTCCAGCCTGTTAAGATCATCCTGTATCCTAACTCTGTCTTTGACCATATTTGATACCCCTCCCAATTTAGTATCATCTGCAAATTTAATAAGCATTTCCTCTATTCCTTCATTCAAATCATTTATAAAAATGTTGAACAGAATAAATCCCTGGACCGATCCCTGAGGAACTCCACTTGTCCTCTCCAAGAGGATGCGGAACCATTAACTAGCAATCTTTGGGTGAGATCTGTCAACCAGATCTGTCAGATCTGTCAACTGGCTAATAGAGCCAGTTCGGTGTAGCAGTTAAGAGTACGGGACTCTAATCTGGAGACCCAGATTTGATTCCCCACTCCTCCACTTGAAGCCGGCTGGGTGACCTTGGGCTAGTCACAGCTCTCTCAGAGCTCCCTCAGCCCCACCGACCTCACAGGGTGTTTTGTTGTGGGGATAGTAATGACATACTTTGTAAACCGCTCTGAGTGGGCATTAAGTTGTTCTGAAGGGCGGTATATAAATCAAATGTTATTATTATTAATAGGATCCAAACTACATTTTACTAACTTGTCAACCAGTATATCATGTGGATCCTTATAAAAAACCTTACTGAAATTGAGATAAACTATCTCAACAGCATTCCCCTGATCCACCAAAGTAGTAAATTTCCCCAAAAAAGAGAAGGTTAGTCTGACATGACTTGTTCTTGAGAAACCCGTGCTGGCTCTCAGTAATCACAGCCATCCTTTCTAAATGCCCAAGGACTGACTGACTGATGATTTGTTCCAGGACTTTCCAGGGATGGACAGCAACCTGACGGGTCAATTACCTGTCTCCTCCTCCCCCCCCCTTCTTGAAGATGGGGACATCATTTGCCCACCTCCAGTCTTCTGGCACCTCACCTGATCTCCAAGAATTCCCAAAGATGATAGACAGAGGCCCCACAATAACATCAGCAAGTTCCTTTAGTACCCTAGGATGCAATTCATCTGGCCCTGAGGGCTTATTTCATTTAAAGAAGCTAGGCACTTAGGTACCACCTTGTTGTCTATCCTAGGCTGCAATTCCATTTCTTCCTCATGTGTTCCCTTTTTGCCAGAGTGAGTACAGTTCCCCTTGCAAGTGAAGACCGAGGCAAAGTAGGAATCGAGCAGTTCTGCCCTGTCTTTATCACCTGTTAAAATCTCATTTTCCTCTCGCCGCAGTTGGCCTAACACTTCCTTATCCTTTTTCCTGCTCCAAAAATAACCAAAGTACTGTTTTGGGGTGTGCGTTTAGCACCTCTTGCTAGCCTAAGCTCATATTGAGCTTTAGCCTTTCTAACACTCTCTCTACAACCACTTGTTTAGATTCATCCTTGGTTATACAGCCTTCCTTCCATTACTTAAATGTGTCTTTTTAAAATATTCAGATCTTTAGAAAGCTGTTTATGGCGCCACCCTGGCTTCTGCAGGGACCTCCCCTTTTTCTATCATTTTGATTGTGGCTTCAATATCTCACTTTTAAGAAACTCCCGTTCATCTTGAACTTCCTTCTCTCTGAGTTTTTCTGACCATGAGATTCTCCCCAGCATGACTTTGAGCTTGTTAAAATTAGCTTGTCTAAAATCCAACTTATATGTTTGATTATATTCAGCTTTATCCTTACCCAAGTATACCTCTTGCCAGAGATTAAATGATCTGAATATAGTGAAGCTAATGAAGTGCCTGTGGCTTCTTAAATGTTTGTCTGCATTTGAATGGCCAGAACCACCCAGACCACAGCCACATAAGCCTAGAGGTAGCCAAAAGTCAATAGGAGCATTTCCAATAATTCCGGAGTTTTTATTGAAGCGTTTGCTTCAGTAGTCACAATGAACCACTTTAAAGTAAGTGTCTTAAGCGCTGGTGCTTCTGTTTGTGTAATGTGTTATACGGAATCATTACGACCATATTCCCAAGACCTCAGAATATTTATTCCAAATGTATACAATAGATTCACTGCTACTAAGAATTAATCATTAAGCAGAAATCTGGGATTCTCAAGAGTAATAAAATAGTGTTTCTATCTATTAAGGTGTAGGTGGAAATCACACTAGTGCATTTTGCAAATGTTTTGAAAGAATCTCCATTAACTAACCACCATTAACTATCAAGAACCTCCACTAACCAAAACCTTAACAGTATTCTACAGATGTCATATTCATCGAGTTACATTCCAGCACATGACTGCAGCCCTGTATAAATTGTGCTCTCATTTATCGTATCACATCACTTATCTGAGGTTCTTAAGCTCCTTAGAAGATCTAATCAACTTCTAATAACGAATTTAAATGATGTTAAATCCCTTGAAGTGGAGTATTCACCATAAAAAACTTCCAAACTGCAAAGAGTGAACTAGAGTGCCCATCAAGGCAAATGATTATCGGATTTTTAATTCACTAAATGGAAAAAAAACATCTTGTTACTATGTACATAGTACATAGGTGCTATGGACATAGCTGACATAGAAAAATTCAAACCAACTTCCTTAGATTCTAAAGTTAAATGTTCCATCTCTATAATAAAAGAAACCATGCGTCCACCCTCCCTTCCTTCTGCAGCAGGCATAACTGCTCAGAAAATATACTTAGGCACTGCAAAATTGGCAACTAGCTTCAGGATAGTTGTGGGAGTTGCAATGGCAAAAATTAAGTGATTTGGCACCCTCCTGGCACAAATTAGCCCCAGGAATACACCTCTGGAATTTGCCGTGGAAGCAAAGATTTACTCACAAGAAGCTAGGAGGGGGAGGCAGCACAGGTAGGGAGGGTGGGAAATATTCCCTCTTCTACCAAAGAAAGGGGGCTTTAAAATCTCCCTGAGCTATCAGAGCCAGTGTGGTGTAATGGTTAAAATGTCAGACTAGGCTGAAGGAGGTCAAGGTTCGAATCTCCACTCTGCCAGGGAAGGTCACCACCTTGAGCCCATCGTACACTCTCATCAGACCTGCGAAGAGAAAACGGAAGACAGGAGAACAATATAGGCGGCTTGGGAACTTTGCTGGAGAGAAAGGCAGCACGGACCGGGAGGATGGAACCTATCCTCTCCTTCACAAAACTAAGATGTTTAAGAACCTCCCTGAGCTATCACATTCAGTGTGATGTAGTGGTTAGAGCCACAGACTAGCATTTGGGAGACCCAGGTTCAAATCCTGGGTCTGCCACAGAAACTAGCTGGGTGACCTTGAGCCAGTCACACACGCTCAGCCTAGCCACCTCCCAGGGTTGTGGTGTGGCTAAAATGGAGGCGAAGATAGCAATGTAAGCCACTTTGGGTCCCCATTGGGCAGAAAGGCAGGGTATGACATTTTCTATAACTCTAATTGCCCCAGCACTCAAATATAACATATGGCAATAATTACACAGAAAAGTCGTGTATTTGTTTCTTTATTTAAAATCATTTAACTTTAAACTACTGATTTTCACCAACATTTACAACGTAAGCTGACTATTTGAGGGCCGGCTGCCCCAGGCATCCTCGAGTGCCCATTACGCAAGTCCCAAGCTTGGCTGGCTGTTTAGCCTGCCTTGTTTATCACAGCCTACACAGCCCTTCTGTGCCAAGAGTTACCCAGCTTCATCTGTCTCCCTGACGGGCTGCCAGGCACTCACCAGGTTCAAGTCTCCTTGTGGGGAGGGCGGGCAATAAATCGAATGAATGAATGAATGAATGAATGAATGAATGAATGAATGAATGAATGAATGAATGAATGAATGAATGAATGAATGAATGCTCAACACCCAACACTTCACAGTGCAACTCAGCAGCACAGCATGTGATGCCTGTTCTGGACACAACCCCCGTCACTGTGATGCCACCAGGTGTTTGCCGATTAATCCTAGCTGGCGATGTGATCTGTTTCTGCAATGTTGAATAGCTGCATTAATAATAGTACTTCCACTCACCACCATACGGTTACATTTACGGTAATTAGCACACGCAGAAGTCATACAAGAGCTATATAAAATGGTGTTAATTACAGTATCTTATCTATCTATCTATTTCCCCAATTGATTCCGCCAAAAAATTCAGAGTGCCGAGTCCCTTCGTTGTGGCATAGTGGTTAAATGGTTAGGATGTGAATTAGCACTCTGCTGGTTTGAATCTCACTACTGCCACCATGAGCTCAGCAGGTGACTTTGGGTAAGACACTCCTCTCAGCTCCAGCTCCCCAGCTGCATTGTGGGGATAGTAATAATACTAACTTGTTCACTGCTCTGGGTGAGGCACTAATCTGTCTAGAAGAGTGGTACATAAGTGCAGTTGTTGTTGTTGTTGTTAAGTTTGCCGTCACAACAGCCCTGTGAAGTAGATTTAGCTGCAAGAAAGTGACTGGCCCAACACTACTCAATGTGGTGGTTTGAATCTGGGTTTTCGCTCAGAGTCCAACACTCTAACCACTACATCATACTAGTAGTTCACTAATACTAGTAGTTCTCTAACCTCACTGACTCATTATACGAAACGCAATAATAGATCGTGACTAGTTAAATAGCATTTGCTGTTAAATGCTAGACGCATTGAAATCATAACATTGGGCTGGGAAACCTAATGTGGTTTGGGCTATTTTGCTAATTTTACATGAGCCAGAAGGATGGATAAAACGCTCAGCTTGCTCACTAACACATATTCTCTCTCACATACACACACACAAACTAACACTGTCTCTTTGGAAGACACGTGGCCAATATGAAAATATAAAACCCCCAAACATCATGCCGGAGAACACAGAAGAGCCCTTCTGGATCAGACAAGTCGTCCGCCTAGTCTAACATCCTGCCTCACACTGTGAGCCTCTCAACACAAGGCATCTTACACAGGGAAGCTCAAGTGTAGAGAGACACAATATTAGCTGGGAAGCCGGGAGGTGAAATTGACAGAGCCTTTGGGGAGGCAAAGATGACATTATCAAACCCTCTGAGGAGCGATCTCCGCTGGCCCTGCCTTTTTAAACTACCCTCCTGTAGAGAGGTGAAATTGACAGGAGGCACATTTAAAAGATTTTGCTACTTTTTAGCAATGCATATCACATTTAGAATCATCTTCCAGAAACAGAATTACTGTTGCATATCTGAAGGAAATGTACGCAGCAATTTTTCCCAAGAGGATAAAATACAGAGGAGCCATCTTCGCCTCCCCAAAGGCTCTGTCAAGTTCACCTTCTGGGAGGCAAAGACAATATTAACAAACCCTCTGAGGAGCGATCTCTGAGGATGCTTCCAGGCTTCCAGGCTAACATTGTGTCTCTCTATACTTGAGCACCCTGTTTAAGATGTCTTGTGCAGAGAGACTCACAGTGGCCAAGGGGTTACTAGGGAGGGCCAGCAACAGGGTAGAGGGACCAAGGACTCTCCTGACGTCGCCTTCTAGCACTGGTATTCAGAGGTTTACTGCCTCTGGATAAGTAGGTTCTTTTTAGTCACCATAGCTCACAGTCACTGAGAGACCTCTCCTCGATGAAGCTTTTAAAGCTGTTTATGCCTGTGGCCACCACTAAATCCTTTGGCAGAGTCCCACAAGGAATCATGGCTTGGAGGGGGACTCCTCCCCAAACCCTCTTGCTGTGTATCTTAAACCTACCTGCAAAGAAGAGAAGTTGTGGATGGGCCAGGGATCAGTGCACCAAAAGAAAAAATATGCACCCTTTCTCAAAAGCCCCTTTCTGGCTCTGGCATCCCCCTCACTCTATTCCTCTTTGGAAAAGCCCTGAATTTCCTAGAGATGGATGGGAGAGAGGTTAGGACACCTCACCGCCCCTTGGAAAACCTCAAAGGGACCAGCACACAATTCTGAATTTCACAGATGATAGATGATGAATTTACTGCCGGAATGCTGTATAAGTGACGGGAGACAATTCTATTTTTAATAGAACACCTTTGGTTGATTTATAACTATTAATACCATGGAAGCAAGAGGATGCATTTGTCAACTTTATTATGTGGCTCTTGCAAGATATGTGAAGGAGGAGCAACATTCATACTTTCATCCTCTAAGTAAACTTCTTAATAAATTACCTTTAGAATTGGTGCCCTTCCCCTTCAGGGTAAGTTCATATTGTGTCCTTAAAGAGGTTGGTCAGGTTTTAATCTATAGTTTGCCCGCATATAATTGCCATCTGCCTTTTATGATTTCTTAACATCTGCACAAGTAAGTAAATCTTTACAGATCTTGCTCTGATCTGAAACAAGACCGCTTTGATGCAATGGAATAATTTATGTTCAGCGCTATGTCCTCAGGCCAGGTGCACTGTGCTGTATCTTAGATTCTCTGCTCACTGCCTGGAAAATCTTCCTTGTGCTATAAATACATATATGAAAACACTCATTCACTAATAAGTGGCCCTTCTTAAGATGATTAGGCCTACCACTTGCCCACCCCCAGTGGGCAACTTCTTGATCCTGACCTAGGGATCTCATTTCCCTGGTGGGGGCAGGGGATCCCCCGCATTCACCCTCTCCTCCTCAGCTTACCTGACCAGCAAGAGAGAAAGGCTCGGGAACAGGCCTCCTGAACGCACTCCTGGGGCAGCGCGACAACATCGCTGACGTCACCACACCACCCCGAGTGCACTCTGCACTTCACCATGGACCGATTTGGGCCCCAAAGAGGCCGAATTGAGCCCGTCTCAGGTCCAAATTGGCCTGCTGTGAAGCGCACGTGCACCCCTGTACCCACGCGGTGATGTCACTGGAAGTGCCATCACCGAAAGTAACATCACTGCACAGCTGCGGGACCGCGCAAGCAGCACGCGTGAAAGTGAAAAGAGGGGAAGAAGAAGGTAAGAGACAGGAGAGGTTAAGGGGACCTGGCGTCCCTGGGTGACGGCACAGCAATTGCAATTCCTCCCCTCTGCAGGGTCCATTCTCAGAAGTTCTCGAGGGTTGCTGCCGCAGGGCTAGCAACCCTCAAGATGAAACTGACATGAATGGGAAACTCCTGCAAGCCTATCTATCTACGCTGCCATTGAGAAAGTACTGAAACTCTGTGGCCTAACCATTTCTCCCCTCCGTAAAACAAAAGATGCAGAAATAAACACTCTTTACTAGAGAGAGGTTCATTTAGAACTTTTAAAGGTATTCATCAGTAGACTGAGTTGCACCCAGAGGCTTATCATATATGATACATATATGATACGTATATACATATAATGTCTTATACAAATGTGAACAGAATTATTTCTGACATTCAGAAATCTTTCATTCGTCTACTCTTACTCTTACAGCTCGCTCTCTAATTCCATTTTCCCAGATAGTGGGAATCGTGAGAAAAAGCAACATGCCGGACAGGTGCCTCACAGGAATGGTATCCAATCAGAATGGCTGGCTCAGCTTCCTGCCAAACAGAATTGTTTCAGTTGGCATTTCAGGGCAAACTGTTTCCACAGAAACAAGCTGTGGATTTGTAGTGAGAATGCAGAGATAGCATTATTTAGGGGTGCTTTTTGAATGTGGACTGGACTTTAACTGTGTTTCCACTGCTCTTCCCATGAAAATGCTGCCTGACCCCCAGTGAGAATGACTGCTGTCTCTGAGGACCAATCCAGCACACCCTTCTCTCCTTGATTCTCTTGTTCAGCATGCACAGATGGCCTGTACGAATACATCCACGGAGAGAAGGCTTGCACTCTCCTGCTCATTCATCACTGTTTTGCATGCACTCTGCCTATGCTGGCAGAGACTTACGAGATATCCTTCAGCTTTGCAATGCCCAAGACTTTGCTTTAGGCTTTTGAAAACTATTGGACACTTAATTCCTTTTCATTTTTCCAGCTTAAATAACTTGCTTGTTTCTCAGGCAGGGGCACATGTCGGCATGGATTGATGAGATCTGCTCCAGTCTAGCACGCATCCCTAGCTGGACCAGTTTCCCCCTCCGCATCAGGGAGCCAGCTGCCGAATGCCCTTATTCTGCGACGGCTTGTCCTTCTCTTCACCTTGTCAAGGAGCCAAGCTTGTACATGGCTGGAGCACAGGTACGCATCTGCCTCGTCTCAAAACGCTGCCAATGACACCTCTCCATTATCAGCTGCCTGGGGCACTTCAAAGAAAGGCTCACATCTTCCTCCAGATGCAGACGCACAAAGCTTAATGATGGCAACAAACTCAGCAGTTGCCAGCGGGAACAAAAGTCACGCCGGTTTCCAAAGTTGAGCCCAAATCAGAACACGTCTCTTTTTACTGGAAGGATTAAATGCAGCTCATTTGAATGATTAGAAAATCTCCTTCAGTTAAATGATTTACAACCCAAGAATTACAACAGTGTCCAACCCAATGACCGGGCAAAGGTGCATGGCTAGATTTGCCTTCAACAAACATGTGATTTAATTTCTGATTCCACTTTTACAGTAGGAAATACATAAAATCAACTAACTAAATATGAGATTCTCTTAGATCTTGATCTTTGATCATACAAATACATGATCTAGCACAGAATGATGCTGTAACTATTTGGCATATTTTTGTAAAAGCACAATTTAAACAACTCCTTCAGCATCAGTTCTGGCAATGACCACAGACACCATTTCTTGCCTTATCCGGCTCTTCAGTGAGCACTGGCTGTGAACATAAAAAGTTTACTTATCAGCCTTCTCATGCAAAGTATGATAAACCATCTGGTAAACTGTATGGATTATCATCATCATCATCATCATTAACAATAATAAGATAATAATAAACACCTAAAATAATAAAAAATAAAACCTTTCCTCATGGCTCAACGTGACTTACAATTCACAATTAAAGCATCACAGTTGCTGGTTTAACTAACACAATAAAACCCTAGACACCCCCTCCCCCAATTAAATCAAAAAATTAATTCCCATATGAATGGATTTTTCCAATGACAAAAAAGAGGATCAGCAAACCTAGAAAGCTTTCATAAGCAGGTCTTCTCAAAGTCCCCATTAGGTCTATTCAATGGGGCTTGATCCCAGGAAAGTGTTTTGAAGATGGCACTGTGTGTGTGTGTGTTAAAGAAATGTATCTGGGGAGCTGATTTAATTGAAACGTAAAAAATAATAATCTAGAACTGCCACTCCATTTCAGCCAAAACAAACTTTCTAGGTGAATTTGGAAGGTCCTAACTTGCATGACAAAGAAGTTTGGAGGCAAGCCAAAAAGTGATGTAGGTAAGACTGGCAAAATTACTGCTGAGGTAGAATTGACACATTTCTTCTTGAGATCTACAGAAAACATGAATGCGGGTTATTAGTCATGCCATGCTGGGGGGGAGCAGCAGCTCATGCTTTTGAACAGTACTGAGGCCGATTCCAGACGACTAACCTGAAGGCGCTGCATGCCGCCATGTTCCGGACCGCGACGGGGAAAACGTGAAATATTGCGTTTTGTCACGCGAGTTTGGCGCGATGTCACGCCAAACTCATGCAAGAAAACGTGGTATTTCGCGTTTTCCCCGTCGCGATCCGGAACATGGCGGCATGCAGCACCTTCAGGTTAGTCGTCTGGAATCGTCCTGAATATGAGTTGGGAGCCTGGGAATTATGCAGAGGCTGCAGCGATGACCCGTTGAACGAGAGCTGCTATCCAATTTCTTCTAAAGATCAGGGCCGTTTCTCCACGACTTTAAAATAGCGTGACGCTTACAGAATGCTGGCGGCTTCTTCACACAAGTTCTAGCATGATGATTCCATTTTCGTGGTACCTGCATTTCGTGGTACCTGCATTTCGTGGTACCTGCATTTCGTGGTACCTGCATTTCGCTGCCTGCATTTGGGTGACGGCAGAAATCATGCAAAGAAACCACCAATGTTCCATCAGTGTCACACTATTTTAAAGGCGAGGGGAAACAGCCAAAGTCTGAGGACAATTTTGAAGTTCAAGGAAATTTTTAAAAAAGGTTTAGATAGAACTAGCAACATTTCTCTGAAGGGTTCCATACCTTTTGAAGCACAGCTGCCTCTGTGGTTCCGTTAGCTCTCACACCTGGACTTCTTTCCCTCGGAACGGGGGAACCTGGTTTCACATTTGCATGTAGCTACATTACCCAGGTTGTCGTGGGCAAGCCATATTTTCACCTCCCTAGTTTACATATTCTTGTTGATCCACCATTAGCAACACTTTTTTGAATGACTCCACCTTCCAAGAAAAATAAAGCCTGATATCTATTTCCCATCTGGTTACATATCTTGGTGTTTTCCTGAGAGAAAGACTCACTAAGATATTCTGTGGTCTGGAGAATGAGATTTTATTAGACTCTCCTTAAGCCCTTATCTCAAATTGTATTTATTTCCTGTAAGAATTCATTTGTGAGTTTTGGAAGCCAGGTGTAAAACCTCAGCTGTGGCTATTGCTAGATGGATATATTACTCCCAGCTAGACATTTGTATTTGTCCCCAGAGAAAAGTGAGGACTCTGGAAACAGCTGGAGTGCCTCAGTTACTCCCCTGTTCCCAGTTGGTAGACTTTGCACCACTTCAGTTTCTTGGAGATATGCAGAAGCAACACGCATAGAGGGAGATAACACTCACAGTATACCTGCCTCCTGCAACATTTTTTGTATATTAATCACAGTAGATGCAAATCAGTGGAAGAGGCAAGGATTAACTTTGTCCCTTTTAATTCTTTCCATCCCAGTAGATATAAAGAGAGACACCATGAGAGCCACACAGCAGTTTCAGTGGCCTTGTCTGTGGTTCCTCCCTCTGCTCTCAGATTGCCCCAGCAGTCATGGGGAAAACGTAGGATTTTGAAGTGGATTTCGAGGGACGCCCAGAGTTTCTATGAAATTGACCACATGCCTTGACCTGTTCTGGACATGAAGACAGTCCACGAAGCACGTGAAGGCACATTTTTCTATGTGCTGGGAGTAAGTTGGGGGCTCGCTTGACAAAACATTTTCTGATGTCTCCTGCTAAGGTAGATATCCACTGCCTGAGGACTCCTCACATCCCCATAAGCAAGGCAGCTGCCACTGACTCCAGGGGGTCGAATGAGGAAGCCAGCAGTGGAGGAGGGCGTTTGGAGATTCCCAAGCTGAAATGACGCCCGGAATTTGCTGTTTCGTTTTGGCTCAGAAATACCTGAAATGACCCAAAACACTTCTGAAATTTCAGGATTTCTAAATAGTTCTCTCCTGTGGGTCTCTCTAGACGTGCAGGTTTTTAAAGAGCTGGGTCTGGGTTCCCCAGGTTTTCACGCTGTTTTTCCCTGTTTCCCCCTCTTTTTACTGCTTCACGTGCACAGAATACTCCATGCAGAGCAGGAAAAAAAACCGGAAAAAACCTCCCTCCCACGTTTTCCCTATTTGCATCTGTCCCAACTGCTAGGGTACATGTATGTGAGAAACACAAAGACATCTCCAGCAAACACGGCATCCCTACTCAGTAGAGCAAAGGCACAGGCAAGCGAGAGATTCACAGCTCGCAAAAGGGAGGCATATCAAGTTTCTGGGCTTCCCAGGTGATCCATAAGGTTTAGCCTAGCATTGAGTAACGTATTCCGCAAAATATCCTATAAGGTAAAATCATTACCATTCCTTCTGAGAGACAGGGAGAATACTCCATACAAAGATTCTCCTGTCTCATTCTGCGGCATGCACAGTTGCACAGTCAAAAAATGTAATATTGGAATTAAACAGGCAAAACGTGCCAAGAAAAAGTACTAGAATTGCAGAGTTCTTTGGATCAGCTTAAGCATTATTTGAAGGCTCCGAAATATTTTTGTACTCCCTTTAGAATTAATCAAAGACCTTAGCCTTTTAACAGCTTTCCTTTTTGCTGAGCAAATTGCCCAGGAAATGAACTATGACACACTAACATCCCCGCACAAAAGCTTTTGATCTTTGATACTCACCCACAGCTCCCTTGCTGCTTCTAAAGCGAGAAAGAAGCATTAGGTGAGGCTGGGTTCACAAGAATCGTATCTCATCAACCAAGAGGTAGAACATCTGGCGATAGCTCTCTGCAGGATGTGGGCCAATGAGTGGAGAGATGAACAAATGTGTGTCAAAAGGACAGGAAGTCAGACGGGCTGCATTCTGACATACTTGGTGAACAAAACTGTCACGGTGGGTAGTAACTGACTCAGCAAGTCATTCAAATGAAGCATAAACAGCTGGATTTAGGCTCCTGTTCAACTTTCCAAATCGTTTTGCTTTAGTGAATGCCAGTGTAAACTGTGTGGCAAACAAAATATCTAAGTCTGCACACATAAGATGTGAATCCCACTGAAGTTAATATAACTTACTTTTGTGTATATGCTCTCTGTAATTAAATAGTTTTCAAATTCATCATAATTAAGTAAATAGCGGATGGCTTTAAAGGAGATAAAGATGGCTTTTAAAGGAGGTGAAACAGATTCATGGAAGATAGGTCCATCTATGGCAACTAGAGGGAACTCCCCCCCCCCTACTCAGGGTCTCGCCACTCAAGACAAAATACTCTTGAAATACACGGGTAATTCAAGTGTATTTTGTAATTCGAGTGTTTTTGAGCATAATTCAAGTGATTTTTGTGTTGTATGGTTTGACCCTCAGAAGTGGCAGACCTCTGGATACCACCAATGCTAGAAGGTAGTATTGGCCTTTGCCTCTATGCCACGTTTGCCCGGCACACAGCAGGTGGCTTGGCCACTGTTTGAAACAAGATGATGGGCTATTATTATTGTTGTTGTTTTATTTCATTTAAGTCCACTTTTCTTATTGAAATCCAAGGTGGATTACATAGTGCAAATGAAATACAACATAATCAGCAGTTAGGACATTCACTGAACAAGTAACATAAAAGTTTGGATATTCAGTGAACAAATACAATAGGGTATGGTAGCGGGAAATTTGAAAACAAGCATAAAGTCGAGCATAGAGATGAAAACTTCTGAACCAATGCATAACTAATTTACATGGCATGTGAAGCAATGTGGTGCTTATCTGCATCAGCAGGCAGTTCCCACTAGTGTAGCATATAGTCCATGTCCCTGCCAAAGCATCTCTCCGAGCTATTTCTTATGGCCTGGCCCTATAATCTGGGTAGAAGACCCTCCTGAATAATTCAGTTTTGCATAGTTTGCAGAAAGCTAGGAGAGCGGGGGCTTTCCTGACCTCCCCAGGTAGGTCATTTCATAAAGTGGAGGCCATCAGAGAAAGCACGTGTGAAGGCAGCTGTTGATTCTGCCCAACTGCAAGGTGGAATCTGCAGAAGGCCCTGTTCAGATGAATGAAGTTGCCGTGGAGGAATGTAGAGGGATGGGCAGTTGCACAGGTATGAGTGGCCAAGGCCATGAAGGGCTTTGAACGTAATAGTCATGTCACGCTCCCCGGCAGCCCTTGGCAGCGGCGGTGGGTCCGGGAGGGACGCTTGGCACGGGTCCGACCTGGGGGATGCCTACGAGGGCCGCCTGGTCGGCCTGGACTGGGGGGGGATCCCTGGGTCAGCGAGGACTCACCCCTGGTGGCCTCAGAAAGGGTGGGCAGGTGCCCGAGCTGGTTTTGCTCTCTTGCACTCATCTCCACCCCTCAAGCTGCTCCTTCAGTGTCAGGGGCAGACTTGACTTCTCTTCCCCGGCCTGGGTTTGGAGCCCTCCTTAAATAGCCCCCTCCCTTAGGGCGAGCTCCACCCCCTCCCCCAGTAGGCCGCCATCCCTACCACCTGGGCCAGGGGCGGCCATATCCGTTTGCCCCACCTGCCCCTGGGCGATTGGCTGCTCCCCTGGGGATCCTCCTTCCTCCTGCTTCTACTGCCCTCTCCCCCTTAATGGGCAGGTGGGACCGCCTCTCCACCGCGAGGCTGGGCAGGGACAGCTCTGAACGCTGCGGGGGCCCAGTTGCCCACCCCCTTGGCTGGCTCGGCATCGGGCGGCGCCAATCTGGCTGCTGGGCACCTGTGCCGGCGTCTGGCCATGCTTCTGGCGGCTCTCGGCTGCCTCCTCCACGGCGCCCGCCTTCCAGCCGTGGGCCGCGCCACTGACGGGGCCGGGCATTGAGGGGCCGCGGCCTGGCCGCGCCGCCACCCTTCTCCGCCTGGCTGGCCCATTGGGGGGCTTCTGTCGCTGTGGCAACGAGCCTCGGCTGCACCGCCGGGGTCGTGGCTGGGCAGCCAAGTGCTGTGGTCGTCCCCGCTGCGCCCCCCTCGCCTGGAGCCTCAGTGGGGTAAGTGCACCCCAGCCAGGGCCCTGGGTCGTTGGGGGGAGGGGGTCTGCCAGTCTGGGAGTTGGCGAGGCCGCCCCCTGGACAAGTCATGACCTAGAACTGAGCCTGGTAACTGATGGGAAACCAATGGAGCAACTACAAAATGGGAGTGAGATACATGCTCCATGTAGCTCCTGAGAGTAAACAAACTGCAGCGTTGTGCACCATAAGGAGTCTCCAAGTCAACTTTGAGGGGAGATGTATGTAAAGTGCTTTACAATGGTCTAGTCTTGATGTTACAGTGCCATGAATCCAGGTGGCCAGATTGACCATGTCAAGGTAGGGGCTCATCTTCCAGGCTAGTCTGAGTTGTGAGAAGGCCTTTTTTGCAGCTGCATTTACTTGTTTCTCTAGCAGTAGTGCTGGATCTAGTATAACCTCAAGGCTCTTAAATGAGTCAGCAAACATCAGCTGAACCCCATCAAAGGTCAGAAGCACAATGTCCTTCAAGATCTCTTCTTTACAAGCCAGCATCACTTCTACCTTGTCTGGGTTCAATTTCAATTTCTTTGCTTTCAGCTAATTGACAACTGCCACCAAGTACAGCATCACCAGGAGATTTGGATAACGAGATGTAGAGCTGTATATTGATGGCATCCAATTCCATAGCTATGAATGAGTTCTTCTAACAGCTTGACTAACATGGGGGATAAAATTGTGCCACAAGATAATTCCCAAACAGAAGGAAGCTGGTCTCCAATAGCAACCCTTTGAGTCTGCCCCATGAAGAACACTCTATACCAGTCCAAGGCATAACCCGATACCCCCTTCTGCTTCCAAATGCCCCAATAGGATGCCGTGGTATACTGTGTCAAAGGCTGCAGATAAATCCGGAAGGGACAACTCATCTGATCACAGGAACCAGCATAAAGTTGTGTTATTTTGCTCTCCCATCAGAAGACTTCATTGCAACCCAGGCTTGCTGAGACACCATCAGTTTGGACAGGGGAGATTAGAAGCAAAGCTGATTCTCCTCTCGCCTCCTCACCCCAAACTGTCCTCTTGGGTTGCAGCATCATTATGGGGAGGGGGGTTATTTTCCAAAATTCAGTTCTTTAGATACAGGCATTCATTCTTCTTATTCTCTTCTGTAAAAGAGGAATTTCTCCTTTGTTTCTCCTTGTACAGAAATCAATGTGCCCTTTTGTAACTTCAGTCCTTGCTGTTATTTTATGTTACACATGCCAGGGCGGTGCTCTGGCAGGAAGAGAGGGGAGTTGGGAAGACATTGCTGCTTCTGAGCATCTACAGAGCATAATCCTGAAATTCTGCAGGACCCTCCCTTTCTGTCCATCCTGTCTTAAAATTTCTCTGTCTTGGAGAAACTGAGTAAACAGAAAGTAAGAAAATTCTCTTAACAATGCTAGATGTTCTCCATTACCCAAGTTGTCAAGATGGGTGGAGGGGAAGAAAAGACTGCTTGTTTCTTCCCTTCCCAAGCTGTCCTCTTGGGCTGCCCTGCCCAGAAAAGGAGAACAATAATCTCTTCCATCCCTTCAGCAATGGGGAGATCAGAAGTGGATTGATTTTTGTCCTTCCCTAACTTGGAGGCGAGGGAAAAGGAACAGTCTCTTTTCTCCTCTCCCATTTGCAGCGGGGAGTTCAGAAGCTGATCACTTCTATTCCCCCCCACCCCAGCTGTAAGGTGAAGGATCATATCAAAATTTATTTGACTTCTCTTGAAATTCCTACTTATGTTCCATGAGTTCTCAACAAATTTTGTTTGGGAGAAAATAACTCTAAAATGACATAGTAGAAAGCCAGGCTTAAGGAGTCCACGAAACAAACAAATTATACGACATGGAAAGAGTTAATCCATTACTGGTCCTACAGCAGCTGTCTGCAGATTTACTTTGTTCTAAACTAGGGACTTGATTTTGGCCCATGTTCTATCTG
The DNA here is from genome assembly GCF_028583425.1 of Eublepharis macularius. Taxonomy (NCBI): domain Eukaryota; kingdom Metazoa; phylum Chordata; class Lepidosauria; order Squamata; family Eublepharidae; genus Eublepharis; species Eublepharis macularius. The sequence continues at coordinate 7,881,383 of NC_072792.1, forward strand.
TCTTGTTTATAACAGATTAGAAGAATGTGTCTCTCCTAATCTTCCTTATCTTCCTTTTCTTGTCTGGTTTTGTTCGTAACATTTAAGATATTCACTAGTCTGCAGCTGGCATCAGATCTAGCACACTCTTCATGCTTAGAAAACTTCCCCCCAAAAAAGGTTGTCTTTCTGAATAAACTGCATAAATAAGATCATACATCTTTGTTTTCCTGGTTGATTTTCCATAACACTATACCAAAAAGAATAGTTATTGCAGGGAAAATGTAACATATCCATACACTTAAATAAAAAAATTCAATCAGGTTAAAGTTTACAGCAATCATTTGAAAACATTCTTGGAAATTTGGAACAATCTTTGCACAGTTGCTCATTAGCCCATTTATCGCAATGGCTGGATTTGGCCAGCATTGCTTTCTGGATTTTTTTTCTTTCTTTCCTGTCACTGCTTATTTATTTATTTTGGAAGAGAGAGGCCATTTTCACACTGCTTACCGGCCATGGAACATTGCGCCAAGCTCCCGAAATGATAGCATCTTCGTGGCACGATTTTGTGCAAGATCATGCCAGGAAGACGCTGTCGTTCCGGGAGCTTGGCACAATGTTCCATGGCCGGTAAGCAGTGTGAAAATGGCCATAATAATCAGCCAGAAAGAAATTTGAATTCCACTTGACAAAATTAGCAAGTGTCCCTAACAGAGATGTACAACATGCAAATTGGATTGATGTTAATGTTTTCTATGTGAGGCAGTTTTTGAAAATAGTCTGGAAAATTTAATCTGTAAAAAATATGGCAGCTATGACTTATATAGATATCCACTATGATGAAGACATGCAAACATGCATTTTAGCTCCACTGCTTCCCAATTTTGGGTTTATCTGCTCTGTACCTAAAAAAATGACCTGCATGGTTTGGACTTGCCTGCTATTTGAGAACAGTCCTCTTGAGTAGTCTTCATTGTTAGATTGATGCAAGTGGTCATTTGTGAGAGGATTTTTCCCTCGCTGTCACCAAATTATAGAACAAGTGGAAGACTCATTTACGTGCAAACTCACAGCAAACACATTAGGCAGGAAAACACACCATGTGTGTGATAGTCAGGGTTGCCAGGTCCCCTTAACCGTAACCATTTGAAATGTGGTGCTGGAGGAGAGTTTTGCGGATACCAAGGATGGCCAAAAAGACAAATAAGTGGGTTCTAGATGACATCAAGCCTGAATTCTCCCTAGAAACTAAAATGACAAAACTGAAGCTATCTTTGGTCATATCATGAGAAGACCAGATTCTCTGGAAAAGTAAGTACTGCTAGGAGAAGTGGAAGGCAGTAGGAAAAGAGGAAGATGTAAAACGAGATGGCTGGACTCAATAAAAGAAGCCATGTCCTCTGTTTTGCAACATCTGATCAAGTCTGTTAATGAACTCTTCTTATTGGCCATGGGACATCGCACAAAGCTCCTGGAACAACAGCATCTTCTTGGCGCAATTTCCCATCATAACTTCGGTTCTCGTATGAAATCGCGCCAGGAAGACGCTATCGTTCCAGGAGCTTTGCGTGACGTTCCGCGGCCAGTAAGAAGTATGAAAATGGCCAGGATGTTTTGGAGGTCTTTCATTCATAAGATCATCATAAGTCGGAGAAGACTTGACAGCACGTAACACACACACACATCCTAGAGCATGATCAATGTAGTTGTGCTTATATCACTGGTATTCTCACACCAAGAATTTCCTTCCACTTTTAATGATGGTTGAATGTTCTTCCCTACGTGTTCTATGCCATGGTCATTTACTGAGCAGCTGGCACCCTGTTAACTGGAGTGGGCCACCACGAACACATATGGTGCCTGTTTTGAAACAACTTTGCCCACTGCCTCTTTGTTTCTAGCTGCCCCGCTGCTTTAAAAGCCAGAATAAACTATTCTTTTAGGGAAGAAAGCCTAGAAAAATGTAATTTTCTAACAATATATGATCAGCACTTCCAAACATACTTCTGAATCTGAAGTCTGTGAAATGGCAGGCTGTGCACTGCATGGTGCATCAGATTTTGTGCACAAGCATTACCATCATGTGCGCTAGAGGGAAGAGCCATCCACCCGATCTTGTGAAGCTGAACTGTCGGGAAGAAGACCACGCTACCAATTTACACCCACACAATGTTAATGGTGCACACCGAACAGCAAAGGAAGATTTAAAACAAGAATGGGTTTTTATAATGGACAGAGATAAGAAAATAGCAAGAGAACCTAATGCACAGTGAGCAGCAGCTAGTGTTGCCAACAGCCTGGAGGAAAAAAATGTCTGGGTTCTTTAATAGCAGCTTAATGTGTAGAAATCAGCAGCTGAAGCCTTTCAGGACATGGAGGTAAATAACATCACCTGCTCAGTTAAATCCTATTAACCTTCTATTATTTTATGATATTCGTGTAGGTAGGGTAGCTAGGAACTGTCGGGCAGCTGTCAGAGAGGCCAAAGTTCAGAATGAGCTGAGACTGGCCTGGGGGACTTGTGACAACAAAAAGACCTCCTTGAGATAAGTGAGGAGCATGTGGAAGGTGAAGGGGGCAAGACCCTCATTGCTGAGTGAAAATGGAGAAACTCTGACAGAGGCCAGAGAGAAGGTGAAAGGCTCGATGCCTACTTTGCCTCAGTTTTCTCCCTGAAGGAGAAAACTTCGAAATGGTAGTAGGCAAGGAATGGCTGCTGGTTGACATGGGAAGAAAAGTTATGGAGAAGCACCTTGCTGTGCTGGATGAGTTCAATTCCCCTGGAGGCCGCGTAGAGAATTTTCAAAAGAGCTTGCAGACCTTTTGTAGATCATCTTCCAGGCCTCTTGGAAGACAGGTGATGTGCTGGAAGACTGGAGGAGGGTGAATGTCAACCCAGTCTTCAAGAAAGTGGGAAAGGGCAATCCAGGGAACGACAGGCCAGTCAGCCTGACCTCTGCCCCAGGGAAGATACGGGAACAGATATTTAAGGCATCCATCTGCAGGAATCTGACAGACAACATGGTAATATGGAAAAGTCAGTAAGAATTGCAATGAAACACACAAACTTTTTGGTGGGGGTGGGAGGTTATTACAGCTTGTTTTCCCAAATTTGTTTTGCCCTTTTGGAAGTCACTTTAATGAGCTGATCCAGCAATTTATGTATGTATTTTTTACTTTTTTTATGTACACCACTACACACTGACAGTAAATTCCATAATTTAATAACTTGTGGAATAAAGTGTTTCCTTTTGTCTGTCCTGAATCTATTGCCTATCTGTATTGTATTGTAAATCTGTATTGTATACACAATTGTATTTTCCTTAATTTTTATTTTACTTAATAGAGTCTTTGTAATCCTGTGATGGCCTATGCTATACAGAATAAATCTGACTCTATCAACTTCACAGCATCCCTTGACAAGCCCCTGCAATGATCTTGAGGCTGTCAATTCCAATATAGGGTAATGGATGTACTTGAAGAACATTCATTGAAACTCTGCAATTCTTGTCACCTGGAAGTGCTTTTACTTTAATATTTGTGATTCATCAGGGAAACACATTTTTTCCTCCACTAATAATGGCACAATATCATACAATATCCTGCACCATCAAGTGCAGATGAAGGCATGGATTCTGAGGACTTTGATGGTGGTGCCACTGGACTCAAATCCTGCTGTTCTACTGCAGACCAACACAGCTACCCACCTAAACTTGACCATGAAAGAGTCCGTTTAAGAACAAGACACTAATTTCAGTGGGCCCTGAACATGACTATTTCCTTTCTGATAACTGCAGAGCTGTAAATCAACTGTTTCAAGGACGTGGTTGTTTTCAGTTGCTCTCCCTGTTCCAAATTTTTATTATTCTTGTTCATTTCATTTCTAACATAACACATTGGTTCCAACCAAAATCCAACAGAAATAAGTGGGCTCCATTAAAAAATTCCATCAGGGATTCATTTCTGAGTTCTTTTCTGACATACATAATTTGTTTGTTCTTTAACTGGACTACCTTGTTCATTTCCTGTACCTCTTTTCTGGCTTTAATGGGTGCAAATGACTGATTTAGAGGTACAGAAAATATAACCTTAAGCTTTTAGCCTCCTTGCCCCCACCCAGTCATCAAATTGATAATGTTATATTTGTTCTCAGGGCTGTTTTTCATAAGCAACTAGAGTTTTTCCCCTTTAAAAATACATTTCACATGGTTTTCTATTCCATTGCAATCTGGTTGAAGAATATTATGTTCTTCTTAAAACGCTGCATTGGGTCACACTGACTGAATGTTCTTTTCAGCTTCCCTAACAAAAAGCTTTTGCACATTCTTAACTGTGCATTCTTTAATATGAATTTTAATATGTTGCATCTTTGGGCGAGCTTTTGTGCACATTTCTTATATGGGGACATCTCACCACAAAGCAAAAACACAGTGCAGTTCTTCTGCAGATGAGTATTCTTATATCAGATAGCTGGACTTTGAAAACATCCTTCATTTGAGACTTCCAACTCGAAAGAACTCAAGGCAGTGTATATAAAAACATAAGAAAACAAAAACACAATCAAAATGTTACTAAATTTGAGGTCAGGAAAAAATCAAGTTGCAGAGCGTTCACACCATTCATTGCACTTTGCTGAAACAAGCAATGCTCTGAATCAAAGCAATTGATAATTAGCAAGCGGAAGGATGTTTCACACGCCAGGCAGCAAATTCAGTGGAACATCTTCAATTCCACCTGAGCAAGGGGACGGATCCAAATCAGCATTTTAGTGGCTGACCTGAAGGCAGAGAAAAGTATATAAAAAAGCTGAAAATATACATTACTAGAACTTAGTGAAATTCAGAATATAAAATAAAATCTCTTCCCTACATGAGGCCAGACATTTGTCACGTCACAGTGATATTTCCGTGTTTTAAATAAAAGATTATACCAAGTCATTCTGAACTGGGGGGAGGGAGTTAAAGCATGAAATGGTGGAAGCTCTGTCTTAGTACTCGTAGAAACAGGAAGCCTGAGTAATACTGCCTTTGACTGCAGGTGGATAGGGTTGCCACCTGCGGAGCTTCAAAATTAAGAACATGTTGCAAGAATGGAAGACAACACCTACAAAAGGAATCAAACAGGTCAGGGAGATGGTTAGGCTAATACCCAGCTATTTTTCTATGTGGAGGGAGCATTTTCTATAGAAGAACGTTCAGTCATGTGTGCCCTTCTTAGGGGTGCAGCTCAGAGACAATTTTAGCCCCACAGACTCAGAAATGAGAGGTGTGCTAACCTGTTGTGCCTTCTTCTATTTTCTAGCTGTCAGCTTTATGCACTTTTGTAGACATTTTTCAGGCTCGCAGGTTAGAAATGCTTTCCAGTCTGTGGTTAGCTGCTGTTTTGTTTTGAGGACTCAGGAGTATACTAAGTCATAGCTGGGAAAAGAGGAGGAGGAGAAGGAAGAGTCATCAAGTTGCAAGGAACCCATGGCAACCCCAAGCTTAGGGCATTCCAGGCAAGTGAGGAGAAGAGTTGCTTTGCCACTGCCTTCCTCTGTGTAGCGATGGTGCCCAAGGTCACCTAGAGATCTTACACGGCAGAGCGGATCTGAGCCTGGGCATCCCCACACGCTCTAAACTCTACACCACATTGCTTGTTGTGAGGATAAAATGGACAAGGGGAGAACAATGTAAGCTGCTTTGGGTGCACATTCGGGAGAAATGTGGAGCATAACTGAAGCAAAGAAATAAAGCTGAAGATGGGGAGCAGATGAAAGGTAGGTGGTACGGGTGGGAAGGAGGGAAGGCAGTCGGAAAGGGGACAAGATATGGGGGCTGTCAGGAGGAGGGGGAAACGAAATAACCTGAGGAGGGGATGTAGGGGGAAATGGGGTGTCTCCTTCAAGTTCCTCACTTGAGGAGGAAATAACTGTGAAGGTACACACTGGGGGAAGGTGGGGGATAAATAAAATACATACATATATGACCTATTTCAATTGTTAGCATCAGAAATGTATATAAGCTTAATAGGAACATTTATTTTTAAGTTCACACCTGTACCTATTTATAATGAAAACATTCCACGAACCAAGAATATGTTTCTTATATTTGTCTTTGTCATTTGAGCACCCTGCTATGCACAGTAACAATATCTAAAGACGTCGTGGTGTCATATAGGATGACTGATGTTTGGAAGCTCTTCAGGTACACATGTAACCTGTTTTGTTCAAGAAGCAACATCAAATGAATAGATGTATCTAATTTAAGAATTGGGAGAGATCATGTCTATGACAGTGTGATCCCACCTTGTGACATTTATAAAAAAAATAACAATGAACAAACTAGGAAAAGAAAACATCTTATTTGGAACAATACAATAACAGAGCCTACGCAACAACAATCATGTAACAAAACAGGCCTGTTTTGCTCAAGCAGACCCGGGTCTCAGTCTTTCTGACACCTTCTAGCCAGTCCCTTGAAATGCAGCCACTTGGAGCTGTGCTCTGCGTAGCTGTGCTCTGCCTTCTGTTCCTCACAGGAGTCCTAAAATATGAATAGAGAGTTCACCGAAAGGAGGGCTTCTGAGGCGCGAGAGGGCTTCTCCCTGCAGCTTCAGGCCCTCCCGTCTCTCAGGGAGAATTTATACATGCAACGTTCATTTCAAATAGTCCCAACAATAATCAAATCACTAACTAAGAGCCAATTATTATAAACACAATCCTCCCTTCCAGTAAAAAAGGATAAGAAATTCTCCTAGCTACAACATTAACAGAGAGTGCTCCTGGAAGGGGGTGCTTCTGAGGCGCGAGAGGGCTTCTCCCAGCAGCTTCAGGCCCTCCCGTCTCTCAGGGGAAATGGCGCCTTTTTTTCCTTATAAGGAATACCCCAACTGTCTATCTCCCTCCAGCGGACCAGGGTTACACACAGATCTTCTAATAAGTGAAGTAAAAGCCGAAAGGATCCAGAGGCTGAACCCGTGGCTCTCCGACATTTCTGAACTTGGAGGCACCTTGGGAATTCTTCTGACCCAGGGTGGTGGGCGGATCTAGAAAATGGCCGCTACATGAGGCAGAGCCAATCATAAAATGGCTGCTACAAGGTGGAGCCAACCGCATCGCTCTAATACTAACTCCTCAATATTTCAGGCAGAAGCTCTGTTTAACAGGATGCCTTTTAAAATGAACATACTGTTTAAAAATATTTTCTGGCATGCACACAGCTCTCCTCACCTTACACCGTTTATGCAGCGAAGATCTTCATGCTGTGATGGGAGCTGCTGCCAAAGCAATGTTTTTAAAAATCTGCACAGCCAAACAAATCTTCAAGGGCCAATCTGAAGCCCTGCTGGGCAGAAGCCGTGCTCAGACATGCCCACTTCCTAAAAACACTTGACGGGTGCCAGTAAAGGTGTCAAGAGCCTCCATGTTGCAGACTCCTGCTTTAAACAATAACAGTCTTTGTTATTTTGGATAAGCAGGCATTGAGAAGTTTAAGAGTCATAAAACAGTCATGAAACACCTGTAAAAGAAATGGCCTTCTGTTTCAGCTTTGAGCTGGGCAGTGGAGCTATATTATGTTCCAAGAAGAGTTGTTTTAATTTATCTTGATTTTAATTTTAATTCTTCTTTTAACACCTATAATATTTTCTTTCTCATTTTTTGGTTCTGGGCTGTGGCCTTAAACTAGCTTCATTGGCAGACTTTTAAAAAAAAATTCTTGCAAGGACGCTGCCTTGGCTTAACTAGTCTTTCTAGTGGGGAGTCGGTTGGTAGGAGATAGGAGACTTGTGATAAGGAGACTTCTACACTCTCCCTTTCACCCTGTGGTTAGCTACAGATTTAGTTATTTATAGTGATTCTGTTAAACTGTACTTGAGTCTGTCTTTGTGTGTGCATATCACAGAATCACAGAGTTGGAAGGGGCCATACAGACCATCTAGTCCAACCCCCTGCCCAGTGCAGGATCAGCCTAAAGCATCTCTGACAAGGATTCATCCAGCCTCTTCTTGAAAACTGCCAGTGAAGGGGAGCTCACCACCTCCCTAGGCAGCTGATTCCACCTTTGAACTACTCTGACCGTGAACAAGTTCTTCCCAATATCCAGCCGGTAATTTAAGCCCATTGTTTCAGGTCCTACCCTCTGCTGCCAACTGGAACAGCTCCTTGCCCTCCTCCAAACGACAGCCTTTCAAATACTTAAAGAAAGTAATCATAGCCCCCCTCAATCTCCTCCAAACTAAACATTCCCAAGGCCCTCAGCCTTTCCTCGTAGGGCTGAGGGCCAAGCTACAAGTGACGAATTACACTTGAACAGCAAGTGGATTGAGTGGAGCGCAAGTGAACAGGGAGAAATACACTTGCCGTTCAAGTGTCATTCGTCACTTGTAGCTTCACCCTCAGTCTCCGGACTCCTGATCATTCTCATCGCTCTCTTCTGCACCCTCTCAATTTTGTCCACATCCTTTTTGAAGTGAGGCCTCCAGAACTGCACACAATACTCCAAGTGCGGCCTGACCAAGGCAGTATAGAGAGGGACCATGACCTCCTGCGATTTCGATGCAATGGCCCTTTTGATACAACCCAAGACTGGGTTTGCCCTTTTTGCCACCGCATCACACTGACTGCTCCTATTTAGTTTACAGTCCACTCTTACTCCAAGATCTCTTTCGTATACACTACTACCCAGAAGTGTATCCCCCATCCTGTATTTGTGCTTCACATTTTTGTGGCCCAGATGTAATACTGTGCACTTGTCTATGTTGAATTGCATCCTGTTTGCAACCACCCACTTCTCCAGAGTATTCAGGACTTGCTGAATTTTAGCTCTATCTTCTTGGGTGTTTTCCACTCCTCCCAATTTGGTATCATCAGCAAATTTAATGAGTAGCCCGTTTACTCCTTCATCCAGATCACTGATGTTCTGCACAACCGGTGGACCGAGTCTCCCTCGGCCAATTTAAGAAGAGACACACAAGGAGTCCTGTGAGTGAGTTCCTGTCTTATGGAAAGGGTACCATTTACCAAGGGCGCCTTGACTGTCAAGTTGGCAATATTCTGTGCTTTGTGATTATTAAACAGTCTTTCCATTGTATGTAGCCACATGTTGTTGGGGGGAGCGATCTCCTCCCCTTATTGAGATACATTTGGAGCTATTCAAGCTCCCCATCTGTGACACCTGAATGTCATGGGAGGACCTCAAGACCTTGACGAGCTCTGCTGATATCGAGAGCTGAAGCAAGCTTGTTTCTTTCTGCTGAGTTGTTTATGGCTCACCTCCCTGGTTGCCCCCTTCCCTGCATTCCAGTTGTAACTTTCTCCTTTCACCATCTTCCTTGCTTTTCTGATCAGACCTTCTGGAGAGGTCTGTCCTTCTCTCCATTTCCTGAACATTTCCTTTTTCTCCCTTCGCTTATTCTGGAGCTCTGTGTTCATCCACATCGGTTTCTTGGAGCCCTTACCATGTTTCCGTCTTGCTGGGATAGTGAGGGCTTGAGCTTGCAGAAGCTCGTGTTTGAGCATGGCCCACCCTTCACTCGCTCCTTTCCCTTCCAGTACACGCCCCCACAGAACGACTCCCATCAAGCCTCTGAGTTCTTCGAAGTTGACCCTACGAAAATCTAACCTACGAGTCTGGCTATGAACTTCCTTGGCTCCCCACAGCGACTGGAATTCAAGGAGGACATGGTCACTTCCCCCTAAGGTCCCCACCACCTTCATCTCATCTACCAATTCTTCCCTGTTGGTTACTATTAAGTCTAGTATGGCCATGTCCCTTGTAGTTTCCTCTACCATTTGAAAAAGGAAGTTATTGGCCAGGCAGATCTGGAAGTTGTGTGAGTCTTGTCGCTTTGCTGAGCTTGTCTCCTGTCAGAACTGTGGCTAGATAATGTCCTTACTCCAGTCTACCTCCTGCAATCAGACAAGAGTCCATTGTTTCCAAAAGGCTTTTACTGAAGAAATAGTTCATTATAGTCCACTGGCCTGAATGCAATATTCAGGATGGTACATATACATTGTTACCAATGACAGGCAAAGCATGAGGTACAAAGTAACAGATCACAGCAGGCCCATCCTCCCCCCACAGTTCCCAAAACAACCCCTTTGAAGTTAGGAGAGCAAGAGATTCCCAAGGCCGGTTCTTGGTGGAACATCGGTAGCCAAAACAATCCTCTTCTGCGAGATAGCTGCCTGGGAATCTTGGCACCTGTGAAGAGAGCACTTAAACACTGAAAGGATTAAAGATGGAGTCGGTTAAGCAAAGGCATACAGGAAAGCATTATGGACCTGACAGTCTCCCAGCACTCATTGGGGAAGTTGAAGTCATCCATAATTATAAGGTTTTGATGTCTGAATACTCTACCAATCTGTTCAAGGAGGGCAGCATCCATTTCCTCTCCCTGGTCAGGCGGTCTATAGTAGACTCCAATAACAGTACCCATTGTTCTTCCTCCCCTTATTTCCACCTATATACTTTCCACTGGGCTGTCAACCACATTCTCCAGAACTTGCTGACAATCAAGCCTTCTCCTCACATACAACACCACTCCACCTCGGTTGTTTCCGCACGGCTTATCTGAAACCGGAACGCTGCGTAACATGCCGAAAAAACTGCAGAAGATCGCGTTTTCTTGCGCGAGTTTTGTGCGATGTTGCACAACATCGCGCAAAACCCGCGTGAGAAAACACGATCTTCCGCATTTTTTTTGGCATGTTATGCAGCATTCCAGGATCAGGTAAGCTGTGCGGAAACGGCCCTCCTCTTCTACCCTTCCGGTTTTTCTTGAACAACTTGTACCCATCCACTACCACATTCCAGTCATGGGAATCATCCCACCAAGTCTCAGTAATTCCTACTATATCGTAGCCCTTTGCTTGCAAGAGAAGCTCAGGCTCTTCCTTCTTATGACCCATAATTCAGGCATTGGTATATAGGCACTTGTAGCCTTGTACCTTTATTTGATCTGTCCTGCTCAGGTGGGCCCCCGCTGTTATCACTTCTTCATTGAAATCATCTTGTTGATCATCCGCTTCCCCTTGCAGCATCAGTTTAAAGCTCTCCTGATGAAGCTCTCCAGGTTCTTTCCAAACATTTTCTTCCCTGACCTGGAGAAGTGAACGCTATCATGTGCTAGAAGGCCATGATATGTGTGTGTTCGTCTAGCCCCTGTCTGATAGCTAGTTATGATTAAGAAAAGAGATTGCCCTTTTCAGGACCCTTGCTTGCCTTCTCCCAAACAAACTAAGCCTGGTGTGTTTTTAAAACCTAATATTAAAGTGAGTAACAGATTTAGCATCTTCCAGGAGAAAAATGATATTAAGGACCCAATGCCTACAGGAGTGGAGGATAACCTATTAGGAAACAGTAACCTTTTCCGTTCTCAACAATTTAATAAAGGTATTACTTCCTCATACATTATGTGAATTGGCTGAATCTCTTCAGGAAGTTAATGGGGATATTGCAACTTTAAATATACTAAAATCTCAAACATATTTGATTGTGAGGACTTAGGAGAATATTTATGAGAAAATAGAGAACTTGACTTCTCTAATTAATAATAATAATATTATTAGATTTATATACCGCCCTTCAAGACAACTTAATTCCCACTCAGAGCAGTTTAAAAAGTATGTCATTATTGTCGAAGGCTTTCACGGCCGGAGAACGATGGTTGTTGTGGGTTTTCCGGGCTGTATTGCCGTGGTCTTGGCATTGTAGTTCCTGACGTTTCGCCAGCAGCTGTGGCTGGCATCTTCAGAGGTGTAGCACCAAAAGACAGAGATCTCTCAGTGTCACAGTGTGGAAAAGATGTAGGTCATTTGTATCTACTCAGGAGGGGTGGGGTTGAGCTGAGTCATTCTGTAAGAGTTTCCCAGGGTGTGGAATGCTAATGGCGGGAGGCTTCACTGTATCCTGAGGAGGGTCTTTTGCATATGGATTGGTGCTTGATGTGCTAATCTTCTCTGCAGGGCTATTGTCGGGTGTGGAGTGTTTTGTTGGCCTGGTGTTTTTCAGAACTGGAGCCCATGCTCTGTTCATTCTTAAGGTTTCTTCTTTCCTGTTGAAGTTTTGCTTATGCTTGTGAATTTCAATGGCTTCCCTGTGCAGTCTGACAAAGTAGTTGGAAGTGTTGTCCAGTATTTTGGTGTCCTGGAATAAGATACTGTGCCCTGTTTGAGTTAGGCTATGTTCAGCCACTGCTGATTTTTCAGGCTGTCCAAGTCTGCAGTGTCTTTCATGTTCTTTTATTCTTGTCTGGATGCTACGCTTTGTGGTCCCGATGTAAACTTGTCCACAGCTGCAGGGTATACGGTATACTCCTGCAGAGGTGAGGGGGTCTCTGCTGTCTTTTGCTGATCGTAGCATCTGTTGTATTTTTCGGGTGGGTCTGAAATTCACAAATTGAAATTCACAAGCATAAGCAAAACTTCAACAGGAAAGAAGAAACCTTAAGAATGAACAGAGCATGGGCTCCAGTTCTGAAAAACACCAGGCCAACAAAACACTCCACACCCGACAATAGCCCTGCAGAGAAGATTAGCACATCAAGCACCAATCCATATGCAAAAGACCCTCCTCAGGATACAGTGAAGCCTCCCGCCATTAGCATTCCACACCCTGGGAAACTCTTACAGAATGACTCAGCTCAACCCCACCCCTCCTGAGTAGATACAAATGACCTACATCTTTTCCACACTGTGACACTGAGAGATCTCTGTCTTTTGGTGCTACACCTCTGAAGATGCCAGCCACAGCTGCTGGCGAAACGTCAGGAACTACAATGCCAAGACCACGGCAATACAGCCCGGAAAACCCACAACAACCATATGTCATTATTATCCCCACAACAAAACACCCCATAATTACCAAAGCAACTGCCCAGGGCTTGGCACCTCCTAAAGATTCTTCCTTATCTGATGTTACGTAGTGATCGAAAAATAACCTTGTCGGATGCTAAATTTCTGTCTAGCATATTTTCCTTTAGAAATTAATTTATTATTCTATTAGTCATTGCTCAAGCTCATTTGATCATAGGAGCTCTGAAAAGAAAAGGTATAATTGATGCATTCAAAAATTTCCCAAAGAAATTAGGAGGCAAGAATAAGGAGAATCCACACACTTAATTGTAAAAGAATGAACAATGCACATGATGGTGCATTGCTAATAATGCTAATATTACAATCTGGAATTCTACTCTGAAAAAAACCTACATATTTCCCCAACAGGAGATGCCCTTTATGGGAAGGCAGGACCTGCTTGGTGAGGAAATGAAGAAAATGATGTGAATTTTTGAGCCGGTTTTTTACATGTTCTCAAACGTGACCTGGCATAATTGTTTGGGATGCTTTAAGCTTCATGTTAGATTAATGAAATGTGCTGATAGCTGAAATTAGAAGGGTCTGCTGAACCCAGTAGTGGTTCTATCTCTTTGACTGATTATGGTCTATTAAGGCCTTACCAATCATTGTACTAAATGTTTTATAATGAATAAAAATGGATCTGTACTGTCCCAAAGAGTGCACTGTCAGAAAGACAGATACAAAACAAAAGAAAAAAGGAGAGTGAACGCACAGCCTTCAGGTACACTTTCTACAGTAATAAAACTAAATTAGAGATAAGTATGCAATCTTATGTAATGTTTCCATATAGACAAAATTGCTGCAGGTAGAAGAAGGGAAGGTTCTTGAAAAGCTCCTTTAGCAGGAGGAAGAAAGGGGGCGTGATGAGTCCGAGTTCAGGGGTCAATCCCTGCAGAGTTGGAGTTCGAAAGACAGAAGATGCATAAGGGAGAGGAAATCTGTGGTATGAGGAGAAGGATATGGATGGGAGCTCAGAAAACATATTCAGGATTTTAAAGGTAGAGAAGTCATTTGAATTGATTGTGGGGTTGGAAATGAGGAGCCAGCCACTGAAAAGAGAATTAAAAGGAGATGGTTTCATAGTACCGAACAAGGAAATTAAAGAGACCCGCATCATTTTGAACAGATGTGAGACAGGAAAGACGGAGGGAAAGGGAAACCAATTTCAGGGCCCCGCCAGACACATATAGTGCTTTCCAGGTCCTGGACAGCACGCATCTCCCAGTTTTACAGATCAAGACAGGCAACAAGACAAAGGTTTATTGAGCCCAGTGGGCTACCATACAAGGCAGGAGAGCTATATGAGGCTGGTTGGATCACAAGTTATGAACGCCTGTAACTGGCTGAGCTATATAAAGACCTGGACCAATATTCTGCTAGAAGGAAAGGGGTAGGGGAGATGATATATTTTGGCTAGAATGAATAGAGAAAAGGGATGTAAATTTGCAAGAGGATTGTTGCACTGAGTGAAAGAAAGGGAGAAGCTGAAGATGAACATCATTTGAATTAGAAAGTTAAGACCAGTAATATTTAAGAAGAGGAAGGCCTAGGCTTCAAGGTGAAGCATTTAGCTCAGTTTTACTCATCCTGAGTTTTAGCTAGGGTTGTTGTTTCCAGCTCCTTGAACTGGGACAGTCTAATTAGCATATTATGCAAAGTGATCATTGTGCAAACCGGGCACATTAGAGTAAGAATGGCTCAACATTGCCTACCGGTTGCTTTGTGGCTGCTCCTGGCAATGCCACAAACACTCAGGGAAGGACTGGGAAAAGCACCCTTGCTCCAGGCTTGATTTGTTCATGGCTTGCTCTCAGCAAACAGTAGATTTTGTCTGGGCATCCCGTAGCAAGCTCTTCCAGGATTTGGGGGCTCCCACAGTACATGGCACAGTGTAACGATAAGAGCACCTCCCCATTCTTTACAGCAGTTAGCCATGAACAGAAGAAAATGGAAAGTTTTCAGTCATCAGAAGGAAAGTTTATGCAGCTTCGTCCTTGGCACATTTATATGTCAGTAGATCCCATTGATTTCTACCAACTCTCATCAATATTTTTGGGACTTACTTTCAATGAAGTTGGCCTTGGAATCCAGTTTACTTAATGGAAATTTCATCCAAATAAGTATGTATTTGTTATGAAGTTTGCAACACCTAGACTTAGGGTCCAACTAGATGTGACGGCATATATTTTTCTGGGCTGGGCAAATAGTGTCCCTGGGGAGACCATCTGAGGTTGGAAAAATCGTGCGGGGGCCAAGGGTGAGTCTCCACTCTTTTGCCATATTCCTGATCCAAATAGGGGCTTAGGGCACAGCTGCTATTTACAAAATAAAACGCCACTCTGGAGATCCGAGTTGCCTTCTCCAAGTTGGGAAATTCCTGGAGAATTTGGAGGTGGAGCCAGGGGAGGGGTGGGACCTCAACGAGGTATAAGGCCATAGAGTCTACCCTCCAAAGCAGCCGTATTGTTCAGGGGAACTGATCTCTGGTGTTTGGGCAAAGCTTTATAGTTTTTGTCCAAATACAAGTACTTCACCTGGCGATGCGATGACATCACTTCCAGGCATATGTGATGTGACGTTGGCACATCACCAGCAACATGACGATGTGACCAGCAAGGCCCTGTGCTGCCCCAGTAAGTCCCCCCAGTTTCCTCCAGGAAGTGCAAGCTGCGAAGGAGGGATCTCTTGACCCTAGTGGGGGCCTGCCACCCTCCAAATCTGCCGTTTTCTCCAGGGAAATTCAGCCCCGAAATCTGGAGATGAGTTGTATTCCAGGAGATCTCCAGACTCCACCTGGAGCTTGGCAACCCTCATAGAGAGCAAGAATGGCTCAACTCAGAATGCTGAGGAGGTGAGGATGGAAGATAAGGAGGAAGAAACAGAAACCCTCTTTGAGAAGTTTGAAAAATAAGATTGGAATCAACAAAGGACAGAGGCCTGAAAAGAAAGATTGTGAAGGCAAGCAGGGAGAGGGGAATGACTGACAGTATCAAATGCACCAGAAATCTCAAAAAGAATGAGAAATGATCTAAGCCCTGGCTTCTAACAGATAATGTCATTGGGAACTTTGATCAAGATTCTCTCCAGAAAGTGTTGTGGGCTATATCCAGACCGGAGACCGCAGTTTTGTTGCATTGTGGGCCTGGCTTCCTTGGTCTTTGCAGACAATCATTGCATTCTCTTACTATAGTGGCACCATAGGGACGCTTGCCCAACTTCAGAATAAAAATCCAGCTCCTTTCTGCACTCTAAGGCAGCTGGACTGTGCACTGCAACTAAAAAAACATGAAACGCAGGAGATAGCATTGCCAAATCCACCCAGCGACCAATGGGGCGGGGGGCAGCACTTACCTCTGTCCTCTTTTGCATAGATGGTAGTAGCCCTGGTCGACACTGGCACTTCTGCTGGGTCCCACTGGAAATTATGGCCTGCTGGAAAGGATGGAATGAGGGGTCTCTTGACCCTAGTGGGGGCCTGCCACCCTTCAAATCTGCCATTTTCTCCAGGGAAATTAAGCCCTGAAGATAGAAGGGGAGATGGAAGATAGAAGGGGAGGTGAAACTGACAGAGCCTTCAGGAGGCGAAGAGGAAATTAACAAACCCTCTGAGGAGGGATCTTTGCTGGTTCTATAGAGGGGAAATTGACAAAGCCTTCCCATCTGTCTTTTAAAACTTAGCTTCCCATCTAACATTGCAACTCCCTTCGCATGCACATTCTCGTGTAATTCGTCTCTTGTAGTCTAACTCTCAGTCTAAGACAGATCTATGTGTTAATGTGTGATAATGGACCCAAGCATCTGTCTTCAGGGAAGTGACAGCAGAATATCCTCCACGTGAACCTTAGATCTTTTCTCACGCTGATCTGTCACAGTCCTTCAAGAAATACCGTGAAATTTAGCCCTCGAGGTTAATTTACAGGCAGGTATAGGGGTTGGTTTGCGCCACGTTCTTGTTTTCCATTAATTGCTTATTGCATATTGTGCTATATGTATGTACCCCAGAGGCTTCTGTGCCTGCGTTGCATTTTACAAACATAACTAATAAATAACAAGTACAAGGATGTTGAATGACTGATGGCATTAAGATGCTGGCTGGATAGAAAAAACTGCTGGATAATAAATACCCATATGAGTTAAGAAAAATACAACCATTGACAAAACTAATAATTGCGAGAAACTGTTGGGCAACAACGGATGGCCTGAATAGAAATAAAAAGCAAGTCTTTTCTCTGTTAGAAGAGTGAGGTGCTGTACTCTACCAGAGGGCCCTGTTCCTGAACATCAACCTCTGTGACGATTAAATACATAGGCTTGGATCCAGTGATGGAAACATAAATGGACTTAGCGCAGTTCTGCTTATGTAAGATTTTGTGTCACACTTCGCACTTCCCTCCTTATATAGTATAGTATATATATATAGTATAGGCATAAGTAGGGATACAGGACACTTGGCTAAGCAGCGTTTTTTCTTCTGCTTCTGCTTGCGTGAGAGTTCTAACACAAGCAGAAATTTTGTTCATATTTTGACAGTAAAATGTATTACGGTTGAGTTAATAGAATATGATGCTTTTACCCCGATTTTATATGGTTTTCTGCTATTTTAAGACAACTGAGGTTTTTTTTTTAACCGGAACTCTCATGGGCTAGGAATTTCCACCAGCGTTTATCTAAAGGGAATTCTAAGTCAGATTTGGACTGTTCTGCTCGTGTGAAGCACCTGAGGCAATTCTGAAGGAGAAGGAACAAATGTTCCGAGAGCAAATCCTGAGAGAGACTCAATACGTCTTTAGCATGCCACTGCATCTCACCCAAACACCGGTATGCATGTGGAACTGCTATTCAAGCAAACCACCTGAGGAATGTTAAGGGAAGCCAAAAGAGTTTCACTAAGATGAGAGTAGTGAATTTCTTAATGTAACTTCTCCAGGTGATTCTCCTGCCCTAGGCCAGGTAAACAAGAGACATTGTTTGAATTGTGTCTTTCATGAGCCTGAGCAGTAATACCACATTTTCTTATCTCACTTTAATTTTATGTGCTCAGTAATTCTCCATTGCCTTATGTTCCAGATTGTGTGTGTGTGTGTGTGCGCGCGCGCACGCATGTGTGCACAATCCTCCCCAGTCCATTTCTTGGAATATTATATGGCTATCCAAACTACATTACATACTCCAGCTATGTTTTGTGTGTTTGGGGAAATTGTTGCTTTCAGACGGAATTGAATGGACTTGTTCAAAGATTTCGAAAAGGAAGCACACCAAGTGCCAAAGGCAGAGACAGAGTCTGAGAGAGGCAAAAAGAGTATTTTATTTTGCAGTGGTACCTTTTTGCGTTGTTGGTTTTGACTATAGGGAAGCACTTGAGATCATGCTTGCTTAATAGATTAGCGGTAAAAATGTTGAAACTATTTGTAGTTCTAGTCCCCAAATGGCTGATTTACAATTGTTTTCATGAGCCTTTATCTTGTGACACTTATACCAAGTTGCTGTTTGGCTGCCCATCTGGCGAGGGAGAGAGAGAGGCCCTCACCATCAGAATAGCACTCCCCCCCCCCTTTCTTTTTCACTTCACGGACACTGCAGAACTGTTTTTTCCAAGAGAGCCGAATGGACCTACATCCACTGAGTTGGGTCTGAGGATGTCTATTCTTGCAATTAGATGGTGTGTGTGTGTGTGTGTGTGTGTGTGAGCTTTTCAGAGTTTCAAGAGAGCTCTGTGAAAACCAAACAAAAGATGCACATCTGCCTGTGTTCTATAGCTATCTTTTTTCTATTTGTCCAGGAAACCCATTTATAATTAACTAAATTCTAACTTTGTCCCACTAATTCTATGTAGGAAGTGCATGGCTTGAATTTTACCTCTGCCATGGAGGCATCAGCTGCCACAAGGTTGCCGTCCTCCAGAGGGGGCCTGGAGTTCTCCAGGAATTGCAACTGACTTCCAGACTGTGTGGAATAGTTGCCCTGGAGACAATGACTGCTTTGGAGGGTGGCCTATTTGGCATTATATCCTGCTATGGTCCTCCCATCCCCAAGCCCCGCCCTCTCCTAGCTTCACCGCCAAAATCTCCAAGAATTTCCCAACCACAGTTGGCAAGCCTAGCTGGTCATAGGCCAGCCTCACCCTCCCCAACTGAAAGATGGTATATTAACATATAAATCATCATCATAACAGGATAAAGTTCTATATACAGGCGAATTATCATGATTCTAGTTATCTTCATTTTTATGGATTGCTTGTTTTAGGTTACTCTCCTGTGGTTCTTGGTTAATAATGAACAATATTTTCTAAACATCATTGAGTAGTAGTAGCAGTAATAATAATAATAACAAGAACAATAATACTTTCCACCACAATTTAATGACTTCCTTAGGAAGTTTTAGTTGAAAGGTGGTCTATAAACAAACTAAATGTATCTAAAAATATAATCGACAAAAGCAACAGTGCTGAAGATTTAAAATCAGGTGGATGTCAAAATACAGCCTGGTATGCTATGCAACTCTGTGTGTGTGTGTGTGTGTGTGTGTGTGTCTGAGAGAGAGAGAGAGAAGCTGGATGCAAGCTGTAAAATAGTAGCAGTGTAGGGACAGAGGGAATCAAAGGTGTTACAAGGGTGTAATTTCAGGCCAAAATAACAGAAACAGCAATCAATTTGAATCATTAATTGAATGAACTTTTCTTAGTCCATGGGCTTACAGGACTGAATGTTCCTAGACAGAAAAACATCTTCATTGAATAAAACTACTGCATAAGGAAGCAAGTCAGAGGAGAACTCTGTTTACTGACACTTTTAGTACCATCCTAATTATAGTTCCACCCTTTCAGGGGTGCCAATTTGGTGTAGTGGTTAAGAGCGGCAGGACTGTATTTTGGAGAGCAGGGTTTGATTCCCCACTCCTCCACTTGAAGCCACCTAGGTGACCTTGGGTCACAGCATTCTCAGAGCTCTCTCAGCCCCACCTACCTCACAGCATGATTATTGTTGTGGGGATAATAATTACATACTTCATAAACTGCTCTGATTGGGGATTAAGTTGACCTGAAGGGCAGTATATAAATCAAATATTATTATTATTATTCAAGTCCACTGAAGTCATTGGGTTTAGAAAGGTGTAAGACTGTCTGTGATGACAACGTAAGGGAGCAATCCTAAATGACATGTTCCGATGTAGGTAAAGGTAATCCCCTGTGCAAGCACTGTGTCATTACTGACCCATGGTGGGACGTCGCATCACAACGTTTTCTTGGCAGACTTTTTGTTACGGGGTGGTTTGCCATTGCCTTCCCCAGCCATCTGCACTTTACCCCCAGGAAACTGGGTACTCATTTTACCGACCTTGGAAGGATGGAAGGCTGAGTCAACCTTGAGCCGGCTCCCTGAACCTGGCTTCCGTCAGGATCGAACTCAGGTCGTGAGCAGAGCTTGGACTGCAGTACTGCAGCTTACCACTCTGCGCCACGGGGCTCTTATGTTCAGATGTAAGTTCTATTTTATTCATGAAGCTTACTCCCACAAAAATGTTCTTACAATTGCAGCATTATTCTTCTTTCCATGGTGTGTTAGTCACTCTCACTCTTATAGTTTCCCACACTGAAATGTAATTTGGGGTTGGAAAAATATACATCTTTTGGCATGACACCATTTAAACCAATGCATCATATACTAAGTGGAGGACCTTCTATGTTAGTTGTTGCTCTTTTCCTTGTACTCTGTTTCCAGGCAGATGTGTTTGTTTCTGATCTTGAAGATGATGCAGTATTGGCCAATCAGCTTGAAGCTGGAGGTTTTGAGTAATATGCCAGAACTCACCTGTTGTGCCTATTGTGGTCTCTTTTTCATCTGGCTGCTAACTCCAGGGAAGATGTTATAAAACCCAATGCCACCCAGAACAAAAAAGTCACAATGTGAATTACATTCTTTTTTGTCACATTTATAAATGTCTTGTAGCCTGTTTTTATTATGGCTACGGCTAAGATATCACATAACAAACTTGACCACTGAAAACTTGCATGTCTGAAACCACTTCTGTGGATTTTCTTGCAAGCTGCACCTATCGCTCCTTTTGATAACCTGCTGCATTGGTCATTATCATCTAAATACCTTATTCTTTTACAATGTACTCAATTCATTCTCTGGAAATGCTTCATTGATCATGTGTTTGCTGTTTTGGTAAATGCCAAGCTTGCTTCTCTTATGCAATTTGCATTCTTGCTAATGCTGGAGTAGGATTTTGTATAAACCTGCAATTAAAAATGGCTTTGCCAAGTGAAGCTCATATACTTGCCCGTTACCGCCCAGTTTTGAACCTCCCATTTCTAGGTGAGACGATTGAGCAGGCAGTGGCAGGCTTTCCTGAAGGATTCCTCTGTCCTGGATCCATTCCAGTCTGGTTTTCACCCGGGCTATGGGACAGAGACAGCACTGGTTGCCCTCACAGATGATCTTCATAGGCACCTGGATTGGGGTGGGTCGGCACTGCTGATGCTATTAGACCTTACAGCAATGTTTGATATGGTCAATTATCATCTGTTGACCCACCACCTTGTTGATGTGGGGGCACAAGCCTTGCAGTGGCTTGTCTCTTTTCTCCATGGTCAGGACAAAGTGTGGCACTGGGTGAGAAGTTGTCAACTCACCACCGGTTGGTGTGTGGTGTCCCACAGGGGGCAATATCCTCCCCGATGCTGTTTAACTTCTATATGTGCCCTCTTGCCCAGCTGCTATGAAATTTTGGACTGGGATGTCATCAATATGCTAATGACATCCAGTTGTATCTGTTGATACATAGCCGGCCTGACTCTGCCCCAGGTTTTGAGGCCATGACTGGGTGGCTGAAATGGAGTTGACTGAAATTGAATCCCATGAAGACGGAAGTCCTGAACTTGGGTCATGGGCAGGGTCATAAATAAATACTATGTTTTAATAAAAATCCTACCTTTGTTTGTTTGTCTAAGGAGTCACTAGCAATTCTAATGACTGCCAATCAGTTTGTATTGTCAGTTTCTTTGTGCCCTCATGGTTTTTTGAAAAGCCATCTGATTTGACAAGCGTCCGTGGCTATTAAGCACCAATTGCATGGGGGGGGGGGCTGGGTGACAGGCTCATGGCTGACAGAGACCTTCAAGCATATGACGTTCAACAGTTGACTGTATTTGTGGCAAAATTCACCGCATCCCTAATGTTTACCCAGAAATATTTGTACTGAAATTAATACACATCTTTGTTACAATTGTGTTTGTTAAATGCATTTCAGGGCTCCCAAAAGAGAATGGGCGCCCAGTTACTTCTAGAGCATTAAGCACATGAGGGGAGCCTTCACATTTAAAACAGTAAGGTGACAATGAAAAATCCCCTCAGACCCTTCCCATCCCTCTTGATGGAAAATCACTAGACAGCCCCAGAAAATTCCTTGACACTTCACTGATTGTGGGCAGGTCCCAGAGTCACAATAAAAAATCATGGATCTATTGGCATCAAACAGCTAGATAGAAAACTTGATATGAAAACTTGAAACTGAGATGGGATTTTAAGGTCCATTCCCTTCCCTGTTTTCACAGTTCACAACAGGAAAGGAAAAATAGGGAAAGAAAACTACCACAAAGCGAGAGCCCCCATTTAACTGTTTATCGGCTCTCCCACTGCCTGCAGTTTGAAGAACAATCATATGGAACAGGACCAAGAATCAGCTTCCACAATGTTCCATATTAGTTATCCTTCTGAGATGAACGAGTAAATAACAGGCTAGATCAGAACTGGATTAAGTTACTTTGTGAATGCATACACAACTGTAGCTTAATGCAAGCTAGTTCTGCCTAAATTTGAATCAAACCTAATTAGTGTGTTGAGGATGAGACCATTCAAAGTCAGACTTGGGAAAGTTTGTCTGCTAGTAGAAGATACAGATTCCACACACAAAGTAAGCATCTGAAATCTTCATGGATGGGGAGAAAAGTACCAGGCAAGGATCTAGGCTAGTCAGTCAATTATGCAGGTGGCCCTCATAGGCATGAAGTAATGGTGTTTGCATAAACAAGCAGAGGTCTATTTGCAGAGGCAGCTGCCACGTTCTTTTCCGGCTGGTCAGGGAGCCTGCTACTGCAACTCACTTGGTTTCACATATCTGGCAAGTACATGGATTGAAATCCAGCACTTTCCATTTATCATACTGTAATTCGCACACTGTTCACCTTAGTCATTAATCAGGTGTATACGTGCAGTGCAATTTGCGAAGAGGTCATTCACGTTCTTACTTCTGTCCTGTCAAATTAAACAGGATCGATCCAGATCTCTGCTACAGTCTTCACTGTAACCATTCATTGTTGTTTGTCATCTTAGCAATATACAGATATAATATACCACTATATCATTTTGGGCAATAGATAGCTAGACGAGCAGGTAATAATTTACTATCAGCACTCACCCCTGGCTTTCATTTTTGACACCTGCCCCCAATTAAGGTTGATGCATCTCTTAATTACAGAGTTGCCAACTTTGTTTCTGGCCTCTGTCTTGTGCTGTTCACAGTGGAAGGATGTGCAGACGTTAGTAAGTGAAAAACTCCACCTCCCTCATATCCAAAAGCTGTGGAAAATGACATCTTCTTTGCTCAATAATAAAACCTGGGCAATTTCTTTAAGTAAACCAGACCAGTTTAATAAGGATTTTTGCTTTTCATTACTAAGAAGTACTTCTGTGAAGAACTAGCTGGACATTAATAAAAAATTAGATGGTCCTATTCCTTTCTAGCCATCCATTCCTCGGGGGAGGCGACTGCTGCCGCCTTCTACTCCACAGGTCCCTAAGCTCTTTGAGCCTGTGGGCACATTTGGAATTTTGTTAGGGGGTGGATAGCAGCACCCCAAAATGGCTTCCACAGGAGGAAAGCCAAACACTACACCTCTCTTCTCATTAACTCCCCCCGTCCCTGCTTTGCAAAAGAATCATAGAAGGGAACTGAAAAGAAATTAAGGAAACCCTTTTATTGTCATTTCAGGATTTCCCAAATTCGCATGTCTGATTTTGAGGAGTGAGTTTTCATACCACCTAAAGCTTCTTACATTACCGTTCAAGAAATGGGCTGCCTTCTCCCATCCATTCATATGAAAGGAAGTATAAACCTGTTACGGCAACAAGCTGCAAGAAAGTTCCATGAACGGCAAAACACTGAAAGATTTCTGGAGTTCGTAAGTCCGTCTCAATGTAATCCTTATTCCATGGGATATTTTAATTGGCTCAGGGAGTGGTTTTTGGAAGTCTATGTGAGTCTCCAAGCAGCACAATGTGGAGACAGAAATCGATGCTCACGAGATTAGGATAAAAGGAGGTTAAGAAAGGAGGAGGACCTGTGTTCTGAGATGTCGTCAGTCCAAAATATCTGGAGGTCTCTTAGACACTGAAGCCTAAACAACCCATCTGTCTTTTAAAATGGAGATTCTGGTCCTCACAGTTTATGCAAAAATGCTTGCCAGGAAAATCCAGGGAAAAAGCTAAATTGTAACATATTGACTTAAATCAGATTATACTTAATCACCGTAAGTGGCAGCCACATCCTTCCATCTTAAAAGGAATTTACTTGGATCCCATCAAAGTAACAAACCAAATGAAGATTGATCCATGTAACTCTGATCTCTGTGCTTTGCTATTTGTTGAGCATTAATCCTATAAAGTAAGAAGATTCAGGGAACAGATCCCCCGCCTACTCGCATTTTACCTGTCCCTATTTACTCATACAATCCTCATCCGAACGAGACAGCAGGGAGTCTAATGTTTAGTAAAGAATCTTTTTTTTTAAGTCTTAAAACTATCAATGTGATTTATGGCTAAAAATGAATGTACTTGTTTCTAATCAGACACTTCCCACTTTATGCTATTTAAGGAGCTTACTCAACTTCAAGTAACAGAAAATAAGTAGTCAGCGGATGACTCATGCGCCACGTGCAAGTTGAAATAAGTACACGTGGGAATAACGGTTATGAATATAAAATCATAAAGTCAGTAAGAGATAAATATGCCAGATCCATGAAAAACATTGAAAAGGAATGGGGGTAAATTCTATATACACCAAAGATTTATTGGAAGCCAAAATCAAGAATATCTGTATAATGGTTCATACATTCCCAAGTGGGCATCAGTTCATATAATGGGGAAATGGCATGAAACAGGAAGAATAACATGAGTTGGGCCTTAGGACCATTCCTTTTCACTAGATATAGGAGTGCCCTGACCTGGATAGCTCAGGTAAGCCTGATCTCGTCAGATCTCAGAAGCTAAGCAGGGCCGGCTTTTGTTAATAATTGGATGGGAGACCTCCAACAAAGATCAGGGCGGCAGAGACAGGCAATGGCAAACCACCTCTGATAGTCTCTTGCCATGAAAGCCCCACCAGGGGTCACCATAAGTCAACTCTGACTTGAGGGCACTCTCTACCACTATCAGATATAGGAGTAGAGAGAGAATTCCTCTTGCTCTTCTACCATGCCAATTAAGCATTGGTCCTAGACACTGCACAATCTGATTCAGAGTTATTACTAAACAAAGTGATGGTCTCTATTTTTTATTCAATTATTCTACATTTTAAAAAGTAAAATGCTGCCCAAGTGAACTCATCTGCTCCTTTAAAAAGCTCACCATCATTCTGCATGGCTCCAAACATGTTGAGGGAGGAAGAGGGGCTTCAGTCTTCCCACTCATGTCGTTTTGGCAGGCAGATATGGTGGGGAGGGGGCTGTTTGCCCCTACCTCTGGCTCCATGTACCCTCTGGACGGACACGTACCCTGGGTATCCATGACCTGGCATCTTTCATATTCTACTATATAAAAAGCTAAGTGTATTCAAGACAACTCACTTCCTACCGTGGTGCACCACCAGAGGGCACTGCTGTGGAGGGAAAACCAGATGAGGCAGCCAGACCTCCAGAGAGCATGCCATAGTGGGAAGCCCAGGCTGGGATCAGGAGCAGAGCAGGTGGAAATGCCCGTCGCCTGACTTCACCCAGCAGAGCTCAGGAGTGGACAGGTGGTAATGCCCACCACCCATCTTCACCCAGCTGGGATCAGGAGCGGAGCAGGTGACAATGCCCGTCGCCTGCCTTCAACCAGCTTGGATCAGGAGCGGAGCAGGTGTCAATGCCCGTCACCTGCCTTCATCCAGCTTGGATCAGGAGCGGAGCAGGTGACAATGCCCGTCGCCTGTCTTCACCCAGCTGGGATCAGGAGCGGAGCAGGTGGCAATGCCCGTTGCCTGCCTTCACCCAGCTTGGATCAGGAGCGGAGCAGGTGGCAATGCCCGTCGCCTGCCTTCACCCAGCTTGGATCAGGAGCGGAGCAGGTGGCAATGCCCGCCCCCTCTGCCTTCACCCAGCTGGAATCAGGAGTGGAATTAAAATTAATAACAGGGCTGATACGGGTAATACAAAAAACAGACTAACGTCCCTGTATGATAAATGTAAAGAACAGGTACGTTAAAGACACGTTTGCCAAAGCTTTATTCAGAGGGCAATCAATAAATTAGTGCTATGCACTAGATTTTACAAATTATCTTTTACACAAAATCATATACAAAGAATGCCTGTAATTGGCATGTGATGTGAGCTTAGCCAATTAGTACATCCAATATGGAATAGAACTCAAAGGTCCAGTGTATAAACGACGGAAATATCTGTGACAGTTCAGTATCCGTTTATACGTAAAGGTGAAAATAAAGGAGGCTCCCCACAACTGCGGGATGAACTGAACGAAAATAGTGTCCCCTTAATCCTCAGGGGGTAAAGGTAACAATGACTGATGATCCCCACAACAGAAACATCAAATACGTAATACCTTTACAGGGCAGCTCACAAGCAGAGATTAGATCTGTTCAAAGAAAAAACTGTGGAGACAGATTCTTCTCTTAGATGGGAGTTAGATGACACCCATCTTGCGAGGGATATCAGCAAAACTGTTAAAGGCATTGGCACTTGGTGTGCCATATACCGGGGTGTGCACAACCACCAATTATAGGTTACCGCCATACTGCCAACCTAAAGGATAGGTTGGTTCATTCACGTTTTCATAGCACCGACATTCCTGATTTGAGACCCACAGGACACTTTAGATGTGGGAAGTGCCATGTTTGCAATTTGGGAGCCATAGGACCACTTTTTAGGGTGTCTATATCTGGCCAACAGATACCTTTAAATCATTTTTCCACATGCAGTACGAGTGGGGTGGTTTACATCATTGAATGCAGCTGTCCACGTGTTTACATGGGAAGCACGATCAGACCCATTAAAGTGCACATTCAAGAGCATGTCTCTAGAATTAAAAATAAATGTTGTGATGTGCCCCTCACCCAACATTTTCTGGACCACCATAATAGCGAAAGAGAATTTAGATTCTCAGTTCTTCAAGTTCCCAAACGAGACAGATCCGTGGAGTTGAGTAAAGAGCTACTGAGAAGAGAGGCATTCTGGACATTTGAGTTAGACTGTTTAGGGCCAAATGGGCTCAACAATCTCATTGATTATTCTGGCTTTGTGTAATCATTAATATTTTGCAAACATCATGGATTCATGTAACTACAGAAAAGTTATAAAGGGACACTACAGCTTTAAGACTTGACGACACTATCTCTTTATATACTCAGCAACACAGCATGTTCATTACCAGCTCTTGACCAAGCATGGATGCGGTCGTGAAGTTTGTAAAGCTGGATCGTAGTGAGTATTATACTTGGTTCTGTACTGTTGCTTTTTAAGAAACTTGGAGGTCCAGGTATTATGTATTTGATGTTTCTGACAGTAAATTGTTTCCTGTGATCAAGAGGATTGTGAAACAGGAAGGTATCCGGAATCCTGTCGGGACACTGTTGTTGCTCAGCTTCATCCCGCTGTTGTGGGGATCATCAATCATCGTTATCTTTACCCCCTGAGGATTAAGGGGACACTATTTTCATTCAGTTCATCCCACAGTTGTGGGAAGCCTCCTTTATTTTCGTCTTTACGTATAAAAGGATACTGAACTGTCACAGATATTTCCGTCGTTTATACACTGGACCTTTGAGTTCTATTCCATATTGGATGTACTAATTGGTTAAGCTCCATCACATCACATGCCGATTACAGGCATTCTTTGTATATGATTTTGTGTAAAAGACAATTTGTAAAATCTAGTGTGTAGCACTAATTTATTGATTGTCCTCTGAATAGAGCTTTGACAAATGTGTCTTTAACTTACCTGTTCTTTACATTTATCATACAGGGACATTCGTCTATTTTTTGTGGGATCAGGAGTGGAGCAGGTGGCAATGCCTGCCACCTGCCTTCACTCAGTTGGGATCAGGAGCAGAGCAGGTGGCAATGCCCGCCTGCGCGTCACTCAGCTGGGATCAGAAGGGGAGAAGGTGACAATGCCTGCCCCCCGCATTCACCTAGCTGGGATCAGGAGTCGAGAAGGTGGAAATGCCCAGCCCCCCTTCCCCCAGCTGGAACCCAGCTAATTCCCCCACTCTCTATTACTCTCAAGGAGACCATTCCAGGTAACACACTGGCACCCTACAATTCTGATCCTGGGGGGGGGGGGAGGAGGAGACCTTCAGAAACAGCATGGGGTGCAAACTGAGGTTCTGCTGGACGGCGTGGGCACCCCCTCTACCACCAACAGAGGTGCCATAGCATTAACATAACCACTATTATGCTGACAGGACCTTGGAGTTCTACAATATCTTTATGTATTTGTTTATGATCACTCATCAATCAAACAGTAGTTTCCATTGCTTTCAATGGGAAGCACATTCCCAGTTGTAATTCACAGTTGGTGCGACTCGTTCAAGGATTTTAATCCACACCTAACAGACCCCTGTCCAAATTTCAACTCCCAGTTTTAGACAATGATAGATAACATACTTATGTTAATATATATGGACCCTAGACAGCCATTATTGGACACTATTAGTCTGGCATAAAGCACACAGAACCTCAGCACAAAGTGTCAAAATGTAAACTATCCCCCCCCCCCCGCTTTTAACAATGTGCCTTTTAAGTTGAGGGCAATATTGATGTCAGGTGGTAGCAGTACAGGGAAGGGGGGCCGTTGCAAGAAACCACCATGTAAACCTTCATTTCCCTGAATCCCTCCTTCAAACTGGCTGGATTGAGACCAATAAACTGTTTAGCTCTGGTAACTGCTACTTATGTGAAGTGCACCTAAGAAATTCTCCAAGATCACCAGACTCAGTGAATTTAGTCTGCTTGCACTGACGGCATAGTGCCCTTTTATATATTACTACTGTAGTGTGGGAGCTACTTTTTCTGTCTGTATGTTCATCCTACAAAATGGGAGCAATGTGAAAAGGTCTGTAGACATGCAGGTGGGTCAGCTGCCTAGAACTGGCAAACAGTCAAGTTTAGCCATGTAAGCCTTTCAGCCGTTATGTGCGATCAACCTATGGACCTTTCATGGCAAGTCTAAACTATCATGTATAAAGACCACCAGTTTTCTTGTTCCCTTTCTTCTATTCATGTGAGAATAGATAAAGCTGCATTGGGAACAACAATATCGCGTGGGAAAGACCCATACAAAAGTCAGAGTCTAGGCTGGATGGATGCCCTTACGTTGCCAGCCTCCAGGTGAGGCCTGGAGATCTCTTATAAAAGAGAGCAGTTCCCCTGGAGAAAATGGCTACTTGGGAGGGTGGACTCTGTGGCATTATATCCACTGACAGGGCTCATTTCCAGGGGGAAGGCATGGGGACACCATTCCGGCAGTTCCCCCAATAGTCAGGTGGCCCCCGCCCACCTGACCTTTGGACATTTTGGGCTGTTTAGGCCCCGATTGGGGCCGAAATGCCTGGATTGGGGCTGAAACGGCATGGAACAGGTCGGTGCTGGGTGGGGGAACGACCCGATCCCGGCCGTTTCGCCCCATATCCAGGAGGAAATGGGCCCAATATTGCTATTTTCAGCCATTTTGGGCCCATTTCCACTGGGATCGGGGCCGAAATGGCCAGGATCAGGTCAGTGCTTGACAGGGAAAGCCTTGTCCACCTGGCACTGACCCAATCCCGGATGTTTTGGCCCCGATCCAGGCCCCAAATGGCCATTTTGGGCCATTTTGGGCCCATTTCCGCTGGGATCATGGCTGGAACGCCCGGGATCGGGTCGGTGATGGGTGGGTGAACCCTCACCATCCGGCACTGACCTGGTTCGGGCTGTTTTTGCCCTGATCCAGGCCCAAACGGGCCCCAAATGGCCATTTTTGGCCATTTGGGGCCCGTTTTGGCCGAGGTCAGGGCCAAAACCACCAGGATTGGGTCGGTGCCTGGCGGGGGACCCCGCCCCTGCCCGGCACTGGCATGACCTGGGTCGTTTTGGGCCCGATTCTGGCCAAAACATGCCCAAAAAGGCCGTTTTGAGCCATTTTGGGCCCATTTAGGCCTGGATTGGGGCTAAAACAGCCCTGATCGGGCCACTGCCAGGTGAGGAAACACTCCCCCATCTGGCAGCAGCCGAATCCTGGCCATTTCAGCTGATCAAGGGGCATGGCATATGCTAATGATTTATGCTAGTGAGTTCCTGCAGCTCTTTTTCTACGAAATGACCCCTGTTCACTGAGGTTCCTGCCTCGCCAAACCCGATCCTCCCAGGCTCCACCATCAAATCTCTAGGAATTTCCATGTGATTTTTCCTTTACTACATTAGTGAAATCATGGAGGAAACTGCCACAGGAAATAATCTCCCACACCACTGCCATTAAGAGTTACAGCCTGTAAGAGAAACTCCTTCTACTATGGCTTTCCACTCACGTGAATGCATCCCAACAGCCATGCGCAGTGCCTGGCCAAGTGCGTGGCCACCTCATGTATCTCTGTAATCCCACTCAGAAAGTAATAGCAGAAGATTCATTGTGCTCCTGTATTTGGTTAATGGCCACATTTGGCTTTGCGGGCCTCAGGTTGCACTCGACTATGTTATCAATTGCTTGAATTTCTATGATGGGAAATAACATCTCTGCATGCACATCTTCTTATTACCATAAGATAGATGTGAGTGCATGAAGGTTTCATTTACAGTACAGTTCTAAGAGTTACTTCTTGTAATTCCATTTACTTCAATGGCTTTAGAAAGTCCACAACTTTTGTTTAGGATTGTACTTCTTTTCTTTTTTTCCTCCCAGAAGTTTTCACCAAAAAATTACAATTTAGTGCTCACTAAGAAGGTGTCTAGTCTATCACCGTTTGAAGAAGTCTTAGTGAAAGTTAAGCCCTAACTGCTCAGTAGTATTTTCAAACTCTCAGCAAGGTGTCTGGCTGTCTATAATACGAATGGCTGAGCAATCCCTGTAAAGGATGGAATATCCTCGGTTGCTGGAATTGCATCAGAAATCTTTCGTGATATGGAAAAAAGCTCAGGGACCTTGGATGTCAGCACTAGGAAAGATGAATTTATAGGCAGAACCATCTCTCTTCTATAACTGACATCGGAGGTCCCAGAAGCTCTCTCTTGTAGCACCGTGGACTCCCCCCATCATTTCCAGCAATGTGATATATGGTGCACACAGTATGTTCGGAACATTTTTACACTCGAGGTGATAACTTGAAATTTCAAAAACAAATGTCATTTCCTCCCCTGACTGTGTTGCATAACTTTTGTTCCTTTTCTCCAGCAATGGCTTCTTTAAGCAAATGGGAAGGCATCATTTCCCCAACGAGTGACAGAGAGAAGTTAAAAGTTCAGAGTGACCTTGCTGCAATGCTGGCTTTTCCCCTACAGTTGGTAAAGGTAAATTATCTTTCCTCAAAAGTCATAAACTTCACAAGCAGCTGAACTTTTTCTTTTGCCAGAGTACTCATATTTGTTTTGAAAGAATCAGAACCAATCACAATTACTCGTGAAGTTTCCATCTATTAATCAGCACTTGTTTTGGGATGGTTTGCATGAAGCTCTTACCATAGCTCTCTTGCCACGGATCATTCTCTAATGACAATTTGTTGTCATTACGGACAAACAGGCCCATAGCCAGAAGATGAGGGGCTCATGGAGCTGACTTATATGGGAATCAAGCCATCAGTCCATCAAGGCCACTTCCAGTGAAATCCTAGGAAGAGTTACCCCAGTCCAAGCACACTGAAGTCAATGGCCTTAGACTGGAGTAACTGTGTTTAGGATTGCATTGTTTACTCAGGCTGGCAGTGGCTCTCCAGGGTCTTGAGCACAGGGCCATTTCCAGACGGCTTACCTGCCTCCGGAATGTCGCGCCATGTTGCGGGGAAAATGCGAAATATCGCGTTTTCTTGCGTGAGTTTTGCTCGTCGTCGCGCAAAACTTGCGTGAGAAAACACGATATTTCGCGTTTTCCCCGCAACATGGCACGACGTTCTGGAGGCAGGTAAGCCGTCTGGAAATGGCCCAGGTCTTTTGTGTCATCTACTGCCTGATCCTTTTAATTGGAAATGCTGTTGATTGAACCTGGGACCTGCATGCAAAGCAGAGGTTCTTCCATTGAGCCACAGCCCCTTGGCAAAATGAAGAGCCATTGCAACTCAGTGCAAAGCATGAAACACACCAATGCAAATGTTTGTGATTCCATATATTATGTCATTTTGATAAAGTAAATGAACCAGGCCATTGGCTTATTAATCATGCCAGAGCCTTTCCACTTAGAGTTCGCATTTTTCCTGAACAGTTGAAGGTACAGTTTATCTCTGGGAAGACAATGAGGCCTATAACATTAGCTAATCATGAAAATCAGCCCTCGGGATGTATATAGCACAGCAGCTGCCTTATGCCTTAGCTCTGCACATAATTGATTATGCGTAGAGTTGTTTCCCAGATTTGCCTCAAGCAAAATGGGAGGTGAAATTGGAGGAGTCTGCCATGTGAAATATCTATAAGGAATTCAAGGCACATTAATGCTAGACTACTACCATTAAGGAAACTTCTCAGGATGGAAATGTCAAGAGCAGAGTTGGACTGGCAGTCTGAAGGAAGCCAGGCAGGGCCTTAGGTTGCATGGCAGAGCCCAGCCACAAGCAAAGTGGGTCATGAAATACTGCAGGAATGCAATAAAGACTTCCTGTGCAGGCTTGCTCAGTAGACAACCCTGGACTGTAACAGGAGAATATATCATCTCTAGACTAGCAACCACATTTCATCAAAAGCAAAGGGAAACAGATGCCCCCAAGATGTCCTGAAACTATGAGTGGAAATATACGTTCCTAAGTACCTGGGAACACTCAAGTGCAGGATTTTATGTGTCTTCCTCAATTCATGTGCAGGCTGTCTCTTGCTTGGCACACATGCATGACGCTTTCACTGGAGCTCCCTTTGTGTGATTGCATTTGCAAGTGAGTGTGAACACCACCACCGAGTCGCAGAGGGCAGAGCGCCAATTCAGCTCTTTTTTTTGCAGTGAGAACTCTCAGGGATGGTAGGCTCCTCTGACCTGCCAATTTGCATTTCTTTAAGGTGTGAGAAAGTGTCAAGATCTGCATTTCAATGAATGGATGTGGGAGGTGGAGGAAACTGGGAATCTGGCAGTTCTGAACAGAGAATTGCCTTGTCAAAGATTAACTACAGGAGCAGTAAAGAAAGAAAAGCAAAGATAGCGAATGTGTGAATGTACTCATGCAGAGCAAATGGAAGTGTGACTGTGTGAGCAAGAACATGGGAAGTTGGGGGGGGGCGCATAAGGCGCACTTGAGTGTCCCCAGGTACTTCATAACATGCATTTCCACCTTATATGAAGCAAAGTCAAAGGTTTTCTTGTACAGGACAAATCCAGCTTCGTTGATTGACTTTCATTACCAGCTGGAGTGAATGAATATGGGATGAGGTCTAGAAATGGAATTATGTTACAATGATGGTCCAGACTTTGTTGAATGCTGATGATCCCAGATTAATTTTGTGAATCTCTAAAATATTCCCCCTCCATTTCTGGGCATTCTGTGTCTTCAGATGTGATGCCTATGGGAACTGGGACTCTGCCAGTCATGCGGACCTGCAGAGGACAATTCCCACAATACACCGGATAGTCGCAGTCACTGTTCCACGTGAATTAGGTGATATGTTGGCTTCTCATGTGTGTTCCAGCTTCCGTACAACTGAACCAGAACCACAGGGTGTTCCATGTGAGGATAGCTTCCATATATGTTTTCTAGTCCATGTATATGGAAGATGTACATGCACAGAAAATTCAATTCAGACAAAACGGACTAGAGTATTGGGTGCACCACAAGGTCTATGTCCTTCGAATATGCATAGCTGGCAGGCTCCCACTTCACATGGGTAGCATGTCTGAAGAGTTACATTTAGGTACCCATCAGCACACAACAGTGAGCAATGAGTGATTTGGACATTCTGAAAATGCGCACACATAGGGACTACTCAGTATTCTGTCTTCAGCTGTCAGCATCTGTACAATGTATACCAAAAATCAAACAAACTAAAAGCATGTTTTGGAAAACATGGTCATAATGCCATTTTTTCACATAGAGGCTTTTATGCATTCTTCTACCTTTTTCTTTTAAATGGCAACTTCTGGGGCCTGTATTGAAGATAAGAGAGATTTTCCCAGGAACGGCACCTGCTTTTCAGCAGCCTCCACACGTAATTGTGTGGGCAGCTTTCAAAGCCATTGGTGGGTCACCCTGTTGATTAGTCTGCTGATGAAATGTCTGCACTATCTGCTTTCTCCTCTGTGTCATTTCCTTTTAATTCACTTGGTGAGCTATGGGAATATACATGATTCTATCTGTTTGTAACTAAAATTAAATGTTTCTAATGCTGTGAACTGAAGTAATACACGGACAAGCACGTCCTGTTTGTACAACATTTTTGACAATTATATTCACGTTTCTGTGAGTGTCTCAGTTATAACTTGACAATGCAGATTTGCACTCAGAACTTTACTAATCAAAATATGACCTGAACCATTTCCTAAATATATTAAAAACTCAAATCCAAGCAGAATTATTCCCAACATTTGGGAACAACTGGGAGCCTTCTCATCTATCAATTATTGTTGCACTTTAATCTCTGTTTTTGTTTTGGTTTTGACAGTGGTAGAAGGAATGTGCTGAAAGGGGGGTTGTCCTACCAAAACAGACAATTCTTCTGCTGAAGAAAAGCATCTCAGTTATTATTTCTGCGCATACATTTTCAATTTCTGCATTGTTCGCTGCCATTGGCTTTGTTCCAAGTGTCTTTATAATTGTATAGAAGCACTGCTTATTATCTGGAGTTAAGTTGGAGGCATGGACAATTAATTCTATGCTTGAACATAGGCAGGGCAGATTAGGCAAGACAGAGACACAGGCTCAGATGGGGGATACAGAGGCCACACATTCACATGTAAAACACTCTATTGCCACCCTAGTCAGAATGAAGAGACAGACACCAAGTTCGGATATAAGGGCCACTTTATTAACTTCATACAACTAGAACAAGCCAGAACAGCGGCAAGGGGCCTAAAGCGGTATAGGTCAACCCACGGGGTCCACCCTGGACTGCCGCCTTGATCTGTCTGGGAGAGCCCCGAAGCCCCAGGTGCGACCCATCCATGGATGGTGTGGACCTGCCAGTCAGGCAATTTGGTCACCCCCCTTTCCAGCTCCTGAACACCTCAGCCGTACAGCAGTGAGGGAAGGACTTGCGTGCAGGGGTTCCCGAAGGCAGCCTGCCCCTGAAGCTGGCAGCCATCAAAGCAGTACCAGCCCTTCAGGCAGGCCCCTCTTCCCACCAATAGGGAAGCGCCAAGGGTGCTCACCGGCCCGCACCCTATCTCAAACTCAAACCTGCCAGGGCCAGGGCCAAGCCTCTGCTTAGGCTCTAGCGACTCCACTGGTAGCCTAAGGCTAACTGGACCCCTTGCTGCAAATCTTCCATAAAAACTTTTATTGCCTGCTGAGGAAGATGTCTTTGCCCTTAGTGGCCAGGTGAACCCCCATTACCTCAGTAGAGGTGGGCAAATTCAGCCTAGTATGTGGAGGTGTGGCAAATAAAGGCCCAGATCCTCTCACAAAACTTTCTCTATGGCTCTATTAGCCTTTCACCTAGCCTTCTCAGGGGCTAATGAGTCACAAGCTTCCTGCCGCACCGACATGGAAGCATTATGGACTAATCATCCACACATCAGTCTACTACTTGCCTATGCACTGCAAGTCTGTGTGAGCCTGTAATGAAAGGCCCATTCCCTGCAGCCAAGGTCATGCCCAGCAAACCAAGGTCATTACCACGCGGTGAATGACCAGGATATGAGGCAGAGGACTGCACCCTCCCCTCAAACCATCAGGCCACTACTTGCCTGGGCGCTGCAAGCCGGTGTGAGCCTGTAAGGAAAGAGCCATGCCTCACAGCCAAGGTCATTACAGCCCAAATGAATGACCAGTATGTGAGGTGGGGGACTGCTCCTCCCCTTGAGTGCACTGGGCCACCTTGCCTATGCATGCACATCTGTGGGCCCTCTAGCAAAAGGGCATTGCCCGTGGGAAGCCTACCTCATACCCCCAGGTGAATGACCAGGAGTGAGGCAAAGGACCCCACATCCCAACAGAAGTAGCAGCTTGGCAGTCACTTCCCCCATGGCTAATGCAGAGTCAACCAGACCCTTCCTTAAGGGCTTGGGTCATCACTGCACAAACGCCCAGGATCTAACCACATGCCCACCATTAATGTCGTGTGACCCCAGAAACTGCCTGGGTTTACATTAAACTTGGAGGTTTACTGGTGAACATAAAGGCGTCTAAGCTGTATGATGGGGCAAGCCACTGGATATGAGGCAAGCCCCTTAACTTTCCACTCCCCTGGACTTCCTGTTTGGGATCCATGGAAGGGATCTAAAAGCGGAGCTGTCCGGGCTGCTGTTTTGACGGCTGGCGGGGCCAAAACTGCCCGCGGCCAACTGTTCTCAGGCAGAGAACAGGCATAGAACGCTCAAGAACCTCAGGGCGCGTTGATCTCGGCGAGGGGGGGTCCTGCGCAACGGACTCTCTCCCGTCCCTTGAGGTCCCACCCAAAGACAGGTCGGCTAAAATCTCTGCAGCAGCTCAGGAGCCAATGCGGTTGGCATAAGACCTACGTGCCCAAGCTTCAACAGGGATAAGAAGAATTGATGGGAATTGGAGATCGAAACAGCGATTACAACCCGTCAAAGCGTTTAAGAAGGTAAAGATCACTATCTCTTGAAACAGGACAGATTACTTAAAGTAAAGACGTATTAAAGTGGATTTTAAAACTGCAACAGATTGAGTATATCCAGCACAATACAGGACATTGTTATTTTATATGACAACAGTGGATAGACTTCTATATGCGCAAAAATGGAAAGTGCAAGAAGTGCCAACCATGGAGGACTGGATTTACAAATGGCTGTATATGGCGGAAATGGACAAAATGACAAGGAAACTGAGAGACCTCGATCCAGGACAGTTTAATATGGATTGGGAGAAGTTAAAGCATTATCTGGGAAAAAAATGGGAGGTGGGAGGAGAACTGTGGCAGTTTGAAAATTATTGAAATATAATAAAGAAGAGAGAAGTGATTTTACCGGGGGGGGGGGGCTAAAGAAGAAGTTCTAAGCAATTATTTTATTTGATTACTATATATAGTATTAAATAATAGGTGTTATTATAAGAATTATAAGGTTATAAGTAAAGTTAATTAAGTATATTTCTGGCAGATAATTGTATAACGGATAACTATATAATTAAAATAGAATGAATATAAGAGAGGTGGAAGGAAGTATATAGTAACATATAGATATAAGTTAAATTGATTGATTTATATTGAATAAGTAGAATGTTTATAGAAGTACTAAGAGATATGCAGAATAGGGGACAAATTGATTGTCCCATATTCATGAGATTAGAGTGAATAAGTAAGAGAATAGAGTTTAGAAAATGGACAAAATATTATATTATTAATGAATATATGCTAGGAATGTAATAATTAGTCTGATAAGTTAAGGGGGGAAAGGAATAAAGATAGCACTGTGTTATAGTAGATAAGCTTAGAAAAGAATGAAAGTGTATGTTTAATAGAATATAGTAAGTTTGAATTGAGTAAGAAAAAAGATAGACAAGGGGTTGGAAAACTGTTGGAAGTCAGCAAAAGGGGGGGAAAGGGAGGGGGTTAGAATTGG
Organism: Eublepharis macularius; assembly: GCF_028583425.1. Classification (NCBI taxonomy): domain Eukaryota; kingdom Metazoa; phylum Chordata; class Lepidosauria; order Squamata; family Eublepharidae; genus Eublepharis; species Eublepharis macularius. Next base: position 7,919,315 of record NC_072792.1, read on the forward strand.
AATAATTTAAAGGGAATTGATTGTATTGAATAATTATATGATTTCTAATAAAATAAAAATTAAAAAAAAAACTCCACTCCCCCATAATAACAACAACAACATTTGATTTATATACCTCCCTTCAGGATGACTTAACACCCCCTCAGAGCGGTTTACAAAGTATGCCATTATTACCCCCACAACAAAAACACCCTGTGAGGTGGGTGGGGCTGAGAGAGCGCTGAGAGAGCTGTGACTGACCCAAGGTCACCCAGTTGGTTTCAAGTGGAGGAGTGGGGAATCAAACCCGGTTCTCCAGATTAGAGTCCCACGCTCTTAGCCACTACGCCAAACTGGCTCTCACACCAAACTAGCTCACTGAAACTGTGGGAGAGATCTATCAGCTCAGGCAGATCTCCTAGAGACCAGCTGGTACCCCAGCCTAGAGACTTCTGGCCACTTGGTCATAGGTTCACCACATGCTGGGGGTGATCCACCCAGTTGCCAAGCAACAATAGCCCTCCCTGGAGGCATAGCTCAGAGGAAATCCAAGAGACGAGCTGCCCCATCCCATCTGCAGCCAATACTGGGCATTGCCTAAACGCCGGTACCAGTCTACAGAACCCACCAGGACCCATCTCAAAATCCTATGCCACTCGGATGAAAGAGGGTTAGGTATGGGCACCACTGCCTAATTGTATACATGACGTGGGTTGAGGGGTTATCTAGTTCCCTCCCCCACAATCCAACTGCCACGAGGACTAGAAAATTCCAATCATATATTATTTATAGTTAGACTCCCGTACTGACTGGTCAACGGGCCACTTCTTCTCAGCCTACCAGTCCCCTGAACTGAACCCAGAAGCCATTGGGCCCCAAGGCAGCGGAAACTCCAAGGAAGAAACTCCTCTTCTAGGTGCCAACACCCTGGAGACAAGGCTCGGTGCCCCGCCAGCCGCTGGAGCTCCCATAAAGGCTGGCCAGAAGCCGACTGGCCCAGGTGCAGTAAACCTTCTTAAGTCTCCTTTACTTGTCTCCCTCCTCAGGTCCACCTCATCCTTCTCCTCCACTTCCTGAAGAGGAAAGTTAACCCCCAACATGCTGCTCCCTTTACGGCTGTCCCTTTAGGACTGAGTCAAGTAACAACCCAATGGCTAAACTGCGAAACTCGAAGGCAAGACCCAAGACGATACAACTCAGGAGTCTGAACATGGGAGTCAGGAGACTGTTGCGTGACCCCCCCCCCCCCAGAGCCCCCACAGCCAAGCACTAGGGGCCAGTGGACTTACCTACCTTGTCAATCACCCACTGTCACCTCAACCGGACTGGATTACAGCAGCCCAGGCCAGATCTGCTTATCGGCTGTCAAGTGTGCTAATCTGGTAGAAAGATCAGATCACATCTTAGACTTCAGTGCCCTGCGTGACAGCATTGCAGATTTCAGCAGATGCAACAACACAGCATGTCATTAGGTGGCCTGAGTGACAAAACCTAAAAAAACAGCTCTTTAGGCCCACCAAGGCTGCCAAATGGAGCAGGGAAAAAGGAGGAGGGGTTTGACCAGCCACCACCCTGGGACTGCAGATCCTTGCTACACCAGCAGAAATAAAGTGTGCAGCAAACCACCCTCCAGATGATTGCAAGAGCCCCCCACCCCACCCCGGCCTCAGCCGGGCCTTCACTGCTGCTGCTGCTGTAAGTACGCTTTCCAAATAAGGACAAAACAGGGAGGGAGGCCTAGATAGGCAGGAGGCCTGCCGGGGCTGGGCCTCACCCTCCATCAGCCCTCCTGACTGAGAGACACTGAGAGCCCAGGATTTCCCTCCTGCCCTTGGCCACTTCACCCTCCTCAAAGGAAGAGTCTGCAGGGCCCCTTTGCAGGAGGCCTATTTTCTGGCTGAAAATAGCAGGGCTACTAACCTTTTTGGGTGGCAGGATGGAAATGTACAGTAATGTAATATAATATAAAATGGTTTTAGAACTTCAAAGCCCAATAGGAACGCAGCCCCCCAAATGGCAGCCCACACAATGTGTAGGCCGCAGAGGCCACTATAAAAATGGCCACCAGTGCAAGGAGGCTAAGCCGATCACTGGGTGTCACTCTCAAAATGGCCACCCTAGCACAGGATGAGCTGCAAAAGCCCCACTAAAATGGCTGCTACTGCCAGTAAGCAGGAGGTAAATCAGGCCACACAAAGCCCACACTCAAAATGGCCACCCCTGGTGCTATGCATATTATAGATGCCTTCACGACATGGCCGCCAGTGCTGGGAGGCTAAGCAGGCCACCGGGTGCCACTCTCAAAATGGCTGGACCCAACAGAATAAACTGCCAAGCCCTCCCACAAAATGGCCCCTGCTGCCTGAAGGCCTTAGGCCGAGCCATTGCAGCTGGAAATACTTCCACCCAAGTAAGTGTAAACAGCAGGGAGGTGGGGGGCTACCAGTATCCACCCTGCTAGGCCAGTATCAATTAAGTACGAATTAATCCATCCCTCAGATGGCTGCAAGTCACGCCTGTGGCCTACAGCCAAGCCTACTGCTGCTGCTAGAATTACTCTCTCCCAGCAAGGTAAAATGGGGGGGGGGAGCCTAGGTAGGCCAGAGGCCTGCAAGGGCTGGGCCTCACCCTGCTTCAGCCCTCCTGACTGATAGGCAACAGGCCCCCAATGTCAGTAAGAAAAGGCCTCTGCCCAACCCCTGAGCCTGGCGCTGGGCCCTGGCTCTCCTCCTGGAGTGTGAAGGGAGCAAGCAGGGGGATAGCACAGCTTCTCCAGGGCAGCTCTCCCTGCATCACCAGGAGGGCCTTTGGTAAAACAGCCTTTGAGGAGCTTGGCTGAGAGAGCTTGAGACTCTTCCCCACTGCGGCTGGGCAGGGCGGAGCAGCCTCCCCAGGCCCTTGTCTCTGCCCTCCCAGCCAAACCCTGGATTGAAAGGAAGGGCTGGTGCTGCCTCCCTCCTTCCAGGGCGGCAACTAATGCCACCCACCCACCCCGGCTTTAGCAGCGTAGCTGCATGCCAGGAAGGGGCCATATTATTTAAACAAAACCAGAGAACATGGGTGGGAGCCATTAACACTTCTCCCCTTCTCCTTTGTTTGTGGCACTTAACCAGTTGAACCATAGTTTTATCTGAGCTAGGCTCCAATACTTGAAGAAATTAGCCAGGTTGATAAAAAATGCAATTTATTTATTATTTATTTAATTCAATTTCTGTTCCACTCTCTCCATAAGCTGGCTCAGAGCGGATCGCCGCATTTTAAAGTGTACAATAAAATAGAATAAAAACAGCCACACACATATTGCCCCCACAATCAAGCTAGATAACCCATGGGGCAGGGTGGCCAGTTTTAGATGGTTACAGAAACCGTAACAGAACAACTCCCCCCATTCTTTCATAACATAATATAAATATTAGAAATTTTGAGATGACAGCTAGCTTCACTTGTGAGAGTCTTTTACAACTAACCAGCTTTTTTAGAGTGAAGATTTTATGCTAAACTATTGTTCATTCAACATTTCAGAACAGTAACTAGTCGAGTTAGTTTAGACATGTTCCAAGCAGAAGTCTATTAATTTTTAGTGAGTCTTGAAAACCCATGATCCTAATTCCTTCATAATCATTCAGCACCTTTTACATTTGTTATAAGCGATACCACAGCAGCAACACACACAGCAGGGCATCAGTTAATAATAACATTTGATTTGTTTACAAAGTATGTTATAATTATCCTCACAACAAACACCCTGTGAGGTGGGTGCGGCTGAGAGAGCTAGATGCTGTGACTGACCCAAGGTCACCCAGCTGGCTTCAAGTGGAGGAGTGGGGAATCAAACCCGGTTCTCCAGATTAGAGTCCCATCGCTCTTAACCACTACACCAAACTGGCTCTGTTTAATGCTACTCCTAAGGGGAGAGAATAGAGCTAGAGCCTTGCTACATTGGCCAAGTGATCACCTGAATATCATCTGGGAGGGTTCTGCTGCCTGTATTTAGCTCACTGCAGGCTTGCTTTAGAGGATTGCCACATTTCGCTAAATGCTTCCCTGAAAGTCCGAGCAGCATAAGAAGATAATGACATCTGAGCATCTGGGCTTCATCGGCCCATCTAGTCCAGCAACCTTTTTTCGTACAATGGCTAAGCAGATGCTCCAGGAAGGCCTACAATGGGGATAGCAAGTAAAGTTTATTTCTTTTCCTTCTCCCTTTTTCTTTGGCACTCACCACAAGCATATATTTATCTTAGATTCCAAGTATTTTATTTGAATTTGAGTTCCTTTAGAAGACCAGTTGAAAAGCTAATAGGACTTTCCTCTTCTAAATGCGTTTGGAATTGTCCCGATATGAGTTCTATAATACAGAACGATCAGAAATCTATATTTGAAACCACAAAACAGTTAAGATTAAACACGCCCTCCTCCACCCCCTAATTCTGTTTGCTGCTTTCAAGAACAATATTTGCATTTCTGTTCTGCTGGAAAGCCTTGTCTCTTCTGCTCAGAGTGCTTTGTAAAAAGCAGGCTAATTTTATTGTGCCTGTAACTAGCAATGAGGAACAATAAAAATGTAATTCTTTTGGACTGCAAACAAAATCACTGCACAGAAATATTGTCATCCGGAAGAGATGCTGGGCGCATTCTTTATTTAGGAGCTGACACTGCCTGTTTCAGGGCACAGCATGCTGCTCTTTGCAAATGAAGAGAAGACTCTGCTTGGAGCTTCACAGGAACTTTGTCATTCGGGAGGTCTGAGGTATAAATAGAAGGCATCCTTCAAAACTAGTTTGGCAGTAACACTATTTCATATGTCCGGAAATAAAAGTGCCCCTAGACTTATATGCCCTGGGAATGGAGCCACACATTGTTGGATATTGTGCTCTCATTGCTCTATCATCATCTTTCATGAACATTCACCTTCTGGATTTTTCCTGTGCAGACAAAAGAGGTGAATGTGTACAACAGCACAGGGCAACAGCCAGTAATGCACAGATACATCCTAGAGTGCTCCACTTCAAAGAAAACGACGTCTATTGCTTTGTGTGTCTAGACGAAAGGAGATCAACAACCTCCACTTGCATCAGAACAGGAAGTGAGTGTCCCAAACAGGAAGCAGTTAAGTATGTCATGTTGACTGATGTATCAGCCTTGAATTATGCATAAATAGAATCATGAAATCACAGGGTTGGAAGGGAGCTCCAGGGTCATCTAGTCCAACCCCCTGCACAATGCAAGACATTTACAACTACCTCCCCCCCCCACACACCCCCAGTGACCCCTGCTCCATGCCCAGAAGGTGGTAAAACACTGTCAAGATCCCTAGCCAAACTGGCTAGGGGGAAATTTCTACCTGACCCCAAGGTGGCAATTGGCATTACACTGGGCATGTAAAAAAGGGCCACGAGAACTAAGCACTGATGTGACCCTTCCTGCCCTCCCTCTCATGATCTGCCCAGGTTCACAGAATCAGCATAGAATAATCTGTTCATGAATTATTTATTTGTTTAGTGAATTTAATATTCTGCCTCTTCAGAGACCTTCTTGAGGTGTCTCACAACTAAAAGCAATACCATAAAATCGTTTTGAAAAAGACCATCAGTGCTAAACACAAGGCATTAATAACAATCCAGAAACACACTCACGCTAGAGCTTCTGCACATGTGGAAAATCAAGAAAAAGACAATGGTAGTCACCCGTACTAAGTCACATATATTTCATTCTCACTTGCATTTCTGGATGTGTCCAAAATTTTGTGCAATCCGTTTCTGGGGACTATAATATATAGTGAGGAAAATGCTCCGTGTTGCCCAAGATCTTATGCAAGTGGAACTATGCTAAGTCCATTTATGTTTCTTCTTCAGCATCGCTAGTTCCAAATCATAGTTGTTGTTACGCATTTCATTGTTTTTATCAAAGGTGCTAAAAGGGGAATGGGATGGAGGCAGTCTGGGAAGGTCCCTCCTCCTCCCTCAAAAGTTGGTCCTTTCTGATACTTGGAGCTGAGATCCTCTTTACACAAGTACTTACGTATATGTTTCATTGAGCTTTGGACAATAGGTGAAATGAGCATGTGTTTTCTAGCATTATGTCTTCAGATTCTGGGGAAGCTGTAGTTTTGGATTTTTAAAGGCATTACCCACTAACAGCTGAATCATGGCACCAAAGCTGAGATAAGGTATTAACAATAAGGTGTGAACAAAAAGATACTAATGAAAGGTATATTTCTTTTACACAACATATTGACGAGCAGCATATGCACAAACACCATCTATGCACAATGATGAGTGGAATATGGATGCACATCTGAATATCCCCATCCAGTGTTTATTTTTTTATTTTATTGTTTTATTTTATTCAATTTATATTTCGTTCTCTCCGCAAGCAGGCTCAGAGCGGATCACAGATGGTAATAAATACAATAAAAAGAAGGTAGCATTAATGAAAACGTATCAGTCAGTTCAATAAAATCTAAATAAGACAGTCATGCCCATATTGCACATCTACCAAACATTAAAAAACAGATCCGTAGGGCAGAGTAGCCAGCTACCAGATGAAAACTGTCTGGGAGGCAGCACTTCCTCCTCGGTAGGAGGCCGTTTTTTCAGCCCGCCCACTTCAGCTTCCATATGCCTGGTGGAACATCTCTGCCTTGCAGGCCTGGCAGAGTTGAATGTACTGGAGAGTTGAATGTACTGGACTGGATATACATTTTTGCTGTGTCTTTGGGAACCACGTGTATGGCAAGCTACCTGGCAATAACTTGCCTAGCAGGGCAGGGTGCACCCAGCAGTAAGGCTTTCCTGGGTGGGTGAAGCAAGCAAGGTGGGACTAGGGTCCAGAGGATGCAGCCACACAACAGGGAAGCTTTGGCAGCCTGCCACAGGGAGGCTCAGAAGGCATGGAGGCAGTGAGCAAGCCTGGATAGGGCTCTCTGGCCCCAGCTGGTGCAAGGCAGGGCATGTGGCTGTGGGGACTGGCTAAGAACCAGAGGACAAAGACAGGGGAGGTGGAACTCAAGGCCCAGGTGTGGAGCTGGGGCAATAAAAAGGGAGGAAACGAAAACCCAAGGAGCCGGAGCCAAAAAGAACGGCCTGTGCGATCACTGCTATACTTGTTGCCTGCAGAATCCATGCACAGCCAATAGACGAGTGATGTCTCATACACAGACGGTCAGGTTGTCTTCCTACAGAGGTCACAGTTTGGCACAGGCCTCAGAAAAAGCTGAGCCCATTTTGTAGATGTTCTTAGGCAGCACTTCAGCACATTTCCCAGTATATGTCCGAAAGCCATCAAGGGAGAACTCACGTGTCTAGGAATTCTACACAGCTTCAAAAATAGCTCTCGAAGCAGGAGGGAGTGAAGATAGAGAATGAGTACCGGAGAATGAAAATAATATGAATATGCATGGTGCAGTCCACAACTGAATTGAACCAGGATAGTTAAATACAAAGACACAGTCACTCTGAAGTCAATGCAAAGGAATTAGTTGGTTTATGAAGCGTTCGGACTTGAACTAGGCTGCGAGTGTACCTGTTTGTGACTCTTTCCACCACCATTAAGCAGTAAGGTGGCCATGAGGAGTGAGAAATGTAGGTTAGATAAGGCTAGGGATGAAAGGACCTGCCCTCCTGGAACTGCCAAGCACAAAAGAAAGCATTAAATTTTTAAAAAGCCATTGTCAAAGACATCACACACTGGCATCCATTCCTGCCTTCAATTTGTGTTGCACACAGCAGGGCCCTCTGGCAGTGAGGATCTGAAAATGTCATCAGATACGCTTAATTCTTTTCAAGCAGGCTTTGCAGCCCTTGATCCAAAGGGAGAAGGAGAATCAGATCCTTTTAAATAGTAAAACAAATGTGAGTGTCTGAAGGAAAAGCGGATCAGAACTCATCCTCCATCGAGCACTTTTTCTTCCGCATTGTTCTTCCTTCCCTGCCTTACATTCCTACAGAACCCATCCAGAATTCTTAAAGTGTTTATATGGGGTTTTTGCTGTAGCACAGTCAGACCTTCTCAAAGGTCAATGCATGGGTGCCCTCCTCTGCTTTGGGGGAATTCTGAGCACAAAATGGGATTCCATCCAAGTAGTTATTAGGGCCGGGGAGGACCGGGGAATGACTTGCTTCAGGTCCTGGCATTTCTTGGCGTAGAGGCAGAACAGCAGCTGCCCCACAACAATGCTTCCCTCCAGCAGCGTCAGCTGCTTTGTTAACAATAATAAATAGGAATAATGTGGTATTTTAAAGAGTAAGATCTGGATCCAAAGATCAACAGGAAGAGCGAAGCAGCTAAAGCAGAACTTTGCTTGGCAGATAAATATCTATAAGAGGTTACGAAGAAAAAAAAGTTGCAAACAGTGTTGTGTAGTGGTTAGAGTTTCAGACTAGGATCTGGGCGGCCCAGGCTCAAATCCCCCCTCTGCCAGGGAATCTCCCTGGGTGAGCTCGGGCCAGTCACACACTCTCAGTCTCACCTATCTCACAGGGTTGTTGTGAGGATAAAATGGAGGAGAGGAGAACAAGGCAGGCCGCTTCGTGTCCCCGCTGCGGAGAAAGGCGAGGTAAACAGACCGCGGGTTCAGAGTGCCCAGAAACGTAGGAAGTGGCACGATTATCTAAAATTCAAATACCATCCAGAAAAAATACACAAACCATCGTCATCCCCAAATATTGACGATTGGATCATAACAATATGGAAAATTACTCTCATGTCTAAAATGAGGTATCAGAATAGAAGTACAAATCAAGAAGATTTCAGGGCTGATTAAAATACAGAAAGATGGGCTTTGTTTAAAATGACATGGAACAATAAATTTAACAATGGTTTCTTTCCTTTTGTGTTTTCAAAACTTTGTAATGAGTGTTCCTTTTGTATATTTTTCTATTCCCCCCCTTCTTTTGTTCTTGTTAACAATTTAAAAAAATGAAAATAGAAAGAAGATATTTCCAAGCTGGAAAAAAACCCCGAAATTCTCTGTTTTGGGTTGACTCACCAACATCCAAAATAACCCCAAACATGCCGAAAATGCTCAAAGGAATGAAAATTCATCTCCCAGAATTTCAGGAGTGTTTCAGGCTTTGGAGGAGCCAGAGGCAGGAAGCATGGGAAACTGGCCCTGACCAATTAGTTGGTGCTTCTGGTCCCTTAAATTCTAAAGGGCCAATATCTTCTATCAGAAGTCTGCTCTCCTAAAAATAACAGCCCTTTAACATGTAAAGGGACCAGAGATGCCAGCTAACAGTTGATAATCCAGTCAACCTCTCTGGTCCTTCTAAGTTGCCACCCTAGTCGGAATGAAGAGACAGACACCAAGTTTGGTTATAAGGGCAACTTTATTAACTTCATACAACTAGAAGAAGCCAAAACAGCGGCAAGGGCCTAAAGCGGTACAGGTCAAGCCACGGGGTCCACCCTGGACTGCCACCTTGACCTGTCTGGGTGAGCCCCAAAGCCTCGGGTGTGACCCATCCATGGATGGTGCAGATACGGCCGGCCAGGCAATTTGGTCACCCCCCTTTCAAGCTCCTGAACACACCTCAGCCGTACAGCAGTGAGGGAAGGACTTGCACGCCGGGGGTGGGGGTCCCCAAGGCAGCCTGCCCCTGCAGCTGACAGCCGTCAAAGCAGTACCAGCCCTTGAGGCAGGCCCCTCTTCCCACCAATAGGGAAGCGCCAAGGGTGCTCACCGGCCCACACCCTATCTCAGACTCAAACCTGCCAACGCCAGGGCCAAGCCTCTGCTTAGGCTCTAGCGACCCCACTGGTAGCCTAAGGCTAACCGGAGCCCTTGCCACAAATCCTCCATAAAAAATTTTATTACTTGCTGAGGAAGATGTGTTTGCCCTTAGTGGCCAGGTGAACCCCCATTACCTTGGTAGAGGTCGCCAAATTCAGCCTAGTATGTGGAGGTGTGGCAAATGAAGGCCCATAACATCCCCGAAAGCTTTCTCTATGGCTCTGTTAGCCTTTCATCTAGCCCTCTCAAGGGCTAACGAGTCCCAAGCTTCCCACCACACTGACACGGAAGCATTATGGACCAATCATCAACACACCAGGCCACTACTTGCCTGGGCACTGCAAGCCTGTGTGAGCCTGTAAGGAAAGGGCCATGCCCTGCAGCCAAGGTCATGCCCAGCAAACCAAGGTCATTACCACGCGGTGAATGACCAGGACTTGAGGCGGAGGACTGCACCTCCCCACAAACCATCAGGCCACTACTTGCCTGGGTGCTGCAAGCCTGTGTGAGCCTGTAAGGAAAGGGCCATGCCCTATGAGACAAGGTCAATACCATGCGGCGATTGACCAGGACGTGAGGCGAAGGACCGCACCTCCCTTCAAACTATCAGGCCACTACTTGCCTGTGTGAGCCTGTAAGGAAAGGGCCATGCCCTATGAGACAAGGTCATACCACCCAAGTGAATGACTCGAACATGAAACGGAGGCCGCTCCTCCCCTACAGCTCATGAGGCCACCATGCTTATGTGTGCAATTCTGCCTGAGCCTATACTGGAACGGCCATGCCCCGCAGCCAGGGTCATTGCAGCCCAAGTCAATGACCAGTATGTGAGGTGGAGGACTGCTCCTCCCCTTGAGCGCACTGGGCCACCTTGCCTGTGCATGCACATCTGTGGGGCCTGTAATGGAAGGGCTGTGCTCCTGGGAAGCACAGCTTATTACTCCGAGGTGAATGACGAGGAGTGAGGAAAAGGACCCCACATCCCAACAAACAGAAGTAGCAGCTTGGCCATCACTTCCCCCGTGGCTAATGTGGAGTCAACCAGACCCTTCCTTAAGGGCTTGGGTCATCACTGCACTAACGCTCAGGATCTAACTCCCATGCCCACCATTAATGTCATGCGACCCCGAAAACTGCTCTGGCTTACTTCAAACTTGGAGGTTTACTGGCAAACCAAAAGGCGCCTAAGCTGTCTGATAGCAGCCACTGGAAGTGAGGCAAGCCCCTTAACTTTCCACTCACCCATAACAATAAGTTCAATCCCGGTGGAAGCCGGGTTCAGGCAGCAGGCCCAAGGCTGACTCAGCCCTCCATCCCTCCGAGGCTGGCAAAATGAGCACCCAGCCCCCCGGGGTCAAAGCGCAGACGACCGGGGAAGGCAATGGCAAACCACGCTGCACAAAGTCCACCAAGAAAATGCCACAACGCGACATCCCCCCATGGGTAAGCAACGACTCGGTGCTTGCACAGGGGACCACCCTTACCTTTTAAAATAATAATAATAATAATAATAATAATAATAATAATAATTTTGGGGGGAGAGATCTATCAGCTCAGGCAGATCTCCTACAGACCAGCTGGAACCCCAGGCTAGAGACCGCTGGCCACTTGGTCATAGGTTCACCAGATGCTAGGGGTGATCCACCCGGTTGCCAAGCAACAATAGCCCTCCCTGGAGGCATAGCTCAGAGGAAATCCGAGGGACGGGCTGCCCCATTCCATCTGCAGGGAATACTGGGCACTGCCTTTCTGCTTTAGCTGCTTCACTCTTCCTGTTGAGCTTTGGATCCAGATCTTACTCTTTAAAATACCACATTATTCCTATTTATTATTGCCTGAGTGACAAAACCTAAAAAACAGCTCTTTAGGCCCACCAAGGCTGCAAAATTGAGCAGGGAAAAAGGAGGAGGGGTTTAACCAGCCACCACCCTAGGACTGTATATCCTTGCTACACCAGTAGAAATAAAGTGTGCAACAAACCACTCTGCAGATGATTGCAAGCCCCCCCCCCCCACACACACACACCAAGCCTCAGCCAGGCCTTCACTGCTGCTGCTGCTGTAAGTACACTCTCCAAATAAAGAGAAAATGGTGAGGGAGGCCTAGATAGGCAGGAGGCCTGCCGGGCCTGGGCCTAACCCTGCTTCAGCCCTCCTGACTGAGAGCCCAGGATTTCCCTCCTCCCCTTGGCCATGTCACCATCCTCAAACGAAGAGTCTGCAGGGCCGCTTTGCAGGAGGCCTATTTTACGGCTGCTTGCCCTTAGCAGGGCTACTACCCTTTTGGGGTGGCAGGATGGAAATGTACAGTAATGTAATGTAATGTACTGTAAAATAATTGCTTTTAGAGCTTCAAAGCCCATTAGGAACGCAGCACCCCCAAAATGGCAGCCTGATTTGATCTAATTATTGCCACTGTACTTTATATTATTGTGTTTCAATACATGTTAATTGTTTTTGCACCTCACATGTAATTTTCTCCCCTTGTATTTACAGTTTCTGTAGTGGGGTTGCCTCTGAGTTGTAGTATTGCTACGAAGCTAAGCAGACCACTGGGTGCTACTCTCAAAATGGCCACCCTAGCACAGGATAAGCTGCAAAAGCCCCACTAAAATGGCTCCTACTGCCAGTAAGCAGAAGGTAAATCCGGACACACAAAGCCCACACGCAAAATGGCCACCCTGGTGCTGTGTGTCAGAACCGTGGCTAGATAATATCCTTACTCCAGTCTGCCTCCTGCAATTAGACAATAGTTATTGTTTCCAAAAAGCATTTAATGAAGAAAAAGATTATTATAGTCCACTGGCCTGAATGCAATATTCAGGTTGGTACATATGCATTGTTACCAATGACTAGCAAAGCATGAGGTACAAAGTAACAGATCACAGAAGGCCCAACCTCCCCCCATAGTTCTCAAAACAACCCCTTTGAAGTCAGGATAGCGAAAGTTCCCAAGGCCGATTCTTGGTGGAACGTCGGTAGCCAAAACAATCCTCTTCTGTGAGATAGCTGCCTGGGAATCTTGGCACCTGGGGAGAGAGCACTTACACACTGAAAGGATTAAATATGGAGTCGGTTAAGCAAAAGCATACAAGACAGCATTCTGAACCTGACACTGTGCATATTGCAGATGCCTTCACAACATAGCTGCTATTGCCAGGATGCTAAGCAGATCACTGGGTGCCAGTCTCAAAATGGCCACCCTACCACATGATAAGCTGCAAAAGCCCCACTAAAATGGCTGCTACTGCCAGTAAGCAGGAGGTAAAACAGGCCACACAAATGCCACATTCAAAATGGCCACCCCTCAGAGCTGTGCATATTGCAGATGGCTTCACAACATGGCTGCCATTGCTACGAAGCTAAGTGGACCACTGAGTGCCACTCTCAAAATGGCCACCCTAGCACAGGATAAGCTGCAAAAGCCCTCTAAAATGGCTGCTACTTCCAGTAAGCAGGAGGTAAAACAGGCCACACAAATGCCACATTCAAAATGGCCACCCCCAGAGCTATGCATATTGTAGATGCCTTCACAACATGGCCGCCACTGCCGGGAGGCTAAGCAGGCCACCGGGTGCCACTCTCAAAACGGCTGCACCCAACTGAATAAACTGCCAAGCCCTCCCACAAAATGGCCCCTGCTGCCTGAAGGCCTTAGGCCAAGATGTTCCTGCTGGCAATCCTCCCAAGTAAGTGTAATGGCAGGGGAGGGGAAAGCCTAGACAGGGGGAGGGGGGGCTACCAGCACCCACCCTGCTAGGCCAGTAGCAAGAAAGTAGGAATTAATCCAGCCCTCAGATGGCTGCAATTCACCCCTGTGGCCTACAGCAAAGCCTATTGCTGCTGCTAGAATTCCTCTCTCCCAAAAAGGTAAAAGGTGGGGGGTAGGAGAGAGGAGCCCAGGTAGGCCAGAGGCCTGCAAGGGCTGGGCCTCACCCTGCTTCAGCCCTCCTGACTGATAGACAACAGGCCCCAAATGTAAATAAGGGGGAAAAGCCTCTGCCCAACCCCTGAGCCTGGCGCTGGGCCCTGGCTCTCCTCCTGGAGTCTGAAGGCAGCAAGCGGGGGGATAGCACAGCTTCTCCAGGGCAGCTCTCCCTGCATAACCAGGAGGGCCTTTGGTAAAACAACCTCAGAGGAGCTCAGCGGAGAGAGCTTGAGATGGGCTCTGCTCAGGCCGAGTGCCTCTTCCCCGCTGTGGCTGGGCAGGGCGGAGCAGCCTCCCCAGGCCCTTGTCTCTGCCCTCCCAGCCAAACCCTGGATTGAGAGGAAGGGGTGGTGCTGCCTCCCTCCTTCCAGGGTGGCAACTAATGGCCCCCAGCTTTAGCAGCGTAGCTGCATGCCGGGGAGGGGCCTTATTGTTAAGAACAACTATTTTCGATGGTGGTACACCTGGTTTATGGAACTCTGGAATGTGCTTTTAAAATGTAAAGGAAAGAGAGGCATTGATTAGCAGCTATCTTTGGGGGCTTCCTCCCTCCCCCTCCCACCAGTGCCTCATGGGAAGGAGATGGAAAGGAATGGGGGAAAAAAGGGTTCTGAAATTCAAGAATCCTTCCCAAAATTCAGCACCTCCAAACACAATCTCAAACAGGTTATGGATACTCCTGAAAACTCAGGATAATCAAACCAGTGCCCTAACCAAAATCCAGATCCAAAACAGATACGAATTTGTTTTGAAGTGTGGACCCCTATCATTTGTATACTATATAGATTTTTTTGCCTAGTTAATATATTTTAAAGAATAGTCCAAATTCATACATAAACTATAACTATTTACTAAACCGTGTGGAATTTCTACAACGTTGACTATAAAAGCCTCCTTTTGTCTGTCTGAAAGGCATGGAAATGAAGTTAAGAGAAAAGGTTAGTGTTTTGATTGAAACAATGCTAGAGAAAGGATTCTTCTATATTTGACTAGGCGGGGGGAGGGGGATCCTGAATATAGGTTAAGATAAAGAGAAAACACATAACAGCAGATTGTGAATTGAGAGTTCTTTACAGACATATAATAGAATGTCTGAAATGCAAATTCATATGACATACTTTGTAATCTAAATGTTAGTTTAAGAGGAAGGTAAGGAATATTTGGAAAATTCACTTGTTTATTTAATATACTACTGCTTTTGCATTAAAAAAAAGTTTTGTAACTGGAACAAGCACACTGGAAATATACCACTTTCTGCCAGTATTCAAAGAACTGGTGGGAGTATATTACTGTTTTCCAGAAAAAATTCTAGAAAAAATACTGTATGAACGTAAAATAAAATGAAGGATACAAATTGTGCAATGTCCACCTTGATATGTATGAGAGAAGAGAGGTCTGTATTCTGAATTGAAATAGATCATCAGCACATGAAAGGATTGCTTAAAAACTTTATAATTAGGTTGGGAAAGAAGGGAGGAAAACCTATAAAACTTACAAAAATCCACATTTGCTATTACTGAAAACTCTCAAAAGATTTATATTGTTTATGTTATTCAGAGAATTCTTTTCCTTTTCTAAGCTCTTAATCACAAATCCTTTGAATATGAAATCCTTTTTAAAATAGCATGTTACTCCGGGGTCTAAATATAGTGGGAAAGGAATTCAAGGCATCTCATTTTTTAAAAAAAATACTTCTTCAGAATTCCTGTATCTCCCAGTCCATTTTAAAGCAAATGTCAATACATTCCTGTCTTTCCCATACATGAGGAGGGGTCATGGTCATGGCTCAGCAGTAGAACATTTAGTTTGCATGCAGAAAGCCTGGCATACAGTCCTTGGCATCTCCAGTTAAAAGGATCAGATACAGAAGACCTCCATGTGAGAACCTATAGAGCCACTGCCGGCTGGAGGAGACACTGGCCGTCGTCACACGGGCTTTTATTTAGCGCTAAAATGGCGCTATTTCCCGGCAAACACCCACCTTATTCCAACACTGTAGCGATTTTCTCTCTTCTGCTTTGTGCTTGATAGTCGCGCTATTTTGTGCCTCAGTGTGAATGCCTCACATCGATGTATTTCGCCTCGCAACGTCCTATGCCCTCCCTTCAATCCCAGAATCCATTTCTTCCTGCGACTCCCCTTTTTTTATTTTATTATGTCCTTATAACGCCATAACGACATAACACAATGCAAACTTTCTGCTGAAGTAAAAATGACTCAGTCGCCATGGCAGAGTCTTCAGCGATGGGGATCACGTCAGACAGGGAGTTTTCTGCGGGCAAAGGGCTCTTTATATAATTTCAAAGTTGGAAAAACAAAAGGGCCGTAATGTTTTGCTCTAACGGCATGTTTATATGCTGTTATTCCGTTATAGCGGAATTAAACGCCAGAATAATTTAAAAAGGGGGGGGGAGCTGCTTCTGTGCGGTTAGAGAGAACAGAACAGAGTGCTTCGGTGTGGACAGCTGGTGGCGCGAAGAGCCGTTAGGTGACCCAAAGAAACGTTACTGTGCCGATAACAGGTAGGACGCTATATGCTGTAAATTTAACGGAAGAGATGCCCGTGTGACGACGGCCACTACTGACATGGAAAAACCAGTAGTTTGATTCAGTATGAGACAGCTTCTTGGGTAGCACAGTGGTTAAGTAGTTCGGCTGTGAATCGGCACTCTGCTGGTTCAAGTCCTGCTACTGCCATGAGCTCAGTAGCCTTAGGTAAGCCACTCCTCTCAGCCAAGCTCCCCAGCTGTATTGTGGGGATAATAATAACACTAACTTGTTCACTACTATGGGTGAGGTAGTAATCTGTCTAGAAGAGCAATATATAAGTGCAGTTATTGTTTTTGTTAATATCAGTATTAATATCCTTGTGTGGAAATTGGCTTCCGTGTGAAAATAAGGTGCTACATGAGATGTGCATTTCCTGGTGTTCCCCCCCCCCCCAAACTCACTTTTATAAATATAGCAATCTTCTCTTTGAAGAGTGCTACCATTTTTAATTTCAGCCCTCACAACCGTTTTATGTTATTTACCCCAGGGTATAGTAGGAAGATAGGAGAGCTTGGGAAGACATTGCCTGCCTCTGAGCATCTACAGAGTGAAAATCTGAAATTCTGCAAAATCTCCCTTCCTGCCCCTTCTCTCTTCAAATTCCTCTTTAATCAGAAGAGAACTGATTAGAACCTGACTCCAAATTCCAGAAAGAAACAGATTGTTGAATGTCAGGGAGAAACTGGGTAAAGAAGAATTAAGAAAATTACTCTTTATCTCTTTAATAAATTTCTCCCTGAAATCCAGCAACCCATTTCTATTCCTCTTTTTAAAGTCAGTTTCAAATCAATTCATTTTTCCTGGAAGATTTAATTTATATCTCTAAGTTTTGTTTTTATTTATTTACTAGAAAAAAAGCCCGTTGTGGGGAAAAATACAACGGGCTCTAGAAAGGGGAGGGCGGGCAGGCAGGCATTGTCTCCTCCTCTGTGACTGATCCCGACTGGATGAAGGTGGGGGGGGGGCAGACATTGCCACCTGCTCCGCTTCTGATCCTGGCTTGGTGAAGGGGTTCCAGGCATTGCCATCTGCTCTGCACCTGATTCCGTACAAGTAAAGGGGGGGTGCATTGCTGCCTGCTCTGCGTCTGATCCCAACAGAGTGAAGGGGTGGTGGGCATTGCTGCCTGATACCAGGGGGTTGAAGGAGGAGTGGGCACTGCCACCTGCTTCACTCTTGATCCCAGCTGGGTGAAGGGGGAGCGGGCATTGCCACCTGCTCTATGCCTGATCCTGGCCAGGTGAACAAGGGATGGACATTACCTCCTGCCCTGCATCTGATCCCATCCAGGTAAAGGGGGGGGGAGGCATTGCTCTCTGTTCCGCATCTGATCCTGGCTGGATGAATGGGGGTAGGCTTTGCCACCTGCTCCACTCCTGATCTTGGAAGGGTGAAGGGGGCAGGCATCGCCACCTGCTCTGTGCCTTATCCCTGCTGGGTGAAGGTGGTGGGCGGACATTGCCATCTGCTCCGCTCCTGATCCCAGCTGGGTGAAGAGGGGGCTGGCATTGCCACCTGGTTCACTCCTGACCCCAGCCAGGTGATGTCGGAGGGCAGGCATTGCCACCTGCTCCTGATCCCAGCTGGGTGAAGGCTGTGGGAGGGCACTGCTGCCTGCTTTGTGCCTGATTCTGCTCTGGGTTTCCCACTGTGCCGCACTCTCAGAGGGACGGGCTGCCTCTTCTGGGCTTCCCTCCATGACAGTGCCCTCTGGTGGCGCACGATGGGAGGAAGTGAGTTGTCTGGAACACAGTTAGCCTTTTATATAGTAGGATATATTATAGTTGAAAAATAAAGAATAAGGTGAACCATTAACGAAATAATTAAACAGAAGCCAGGACTTGTCTGAACACATCCTTGCTGTATCAGACTGCTTTTTAACCTTTGTATCGTGTCACAGGGGAACAATAACAGGCAGAAATCCACTGCTGAGGAAATCTACACTATCACATAGTTTAAAAAACTCAAAGATAAGAGAATAAGAAACCAATTGCTAGTTTCAGTAATGAAAGTTTCAGGGGAAAAATCCACACACACCCTTAACAACCCTGAAGTATATCCTTACTGAATGAGCAGAGTTCCCTCTAGAACTCTACATTCCCTGCAGAAATAAGGGGCCGGAAGCAGAAATAAGGGGCTGGAAGTTGGCTTGAATATCTTCCCCCCAAGGAAACCTTTGGAGGGAAAGGGAAGGTTAGAGCCATCCCTGCTGTAATGCCTTCAGGTTGGAGAATGCAGCCAGGCCACCAGGCTGTACTGGTGCTTTTCTCCAGAAGATGTTTTTGTGTGAAGCTTAACATTTCTACCTGGCATGAGAAGATGTCACCTTCCTTGAGGAACTGTCCCAGCTACCCTGTAAATGTCACAAAAATAATAGGCCCTCAGCACCAAATAGATGCCAAACTCAGGACGCCTGTGTGAATGTCACAGAAATTTATACAGTGAGTCTGCTGTGGGTGTATTTCGTGTGCATGTCAAAAT
This sequence comes from Eublepharis macularius, assembly GCF_028583425.1. NCBI lineage: Eukaryota > Metazoa > Chordata > Lepidosauria > Squamata > Eublepharidae > Eublepharis > Eublepharis macularius. The sequence goes on from NC_072792.1 coordinate 7,937,985, forward strand.
CTGTCAGGCTCACCTGAAGGAATGCTTGCATTTGAGGAGCAGTTACCGGTGGCCGAAAGTAAACGAGTCCTGATGTTTTGCATGGGTCAGTAGCTTCTGGAGTTTGTCACTAGCTACCAGGATGGCAGGTTGCCAGAGTTGTACACCAGTGTGTATTTTTTAACTCCTTTCACTGTCTGTTTTCACACAGCCTACTAATTATCCTTGTTTCTATGCGAAATTTAAATAACTAGCCAGTTTCCCCCACCATCCCTCATTTTATTTGAAATTACCATTGGATTTCCCCCCTTATTATTGTGACATTTCCTTTGATGACAAAGGCTCATTTTATACCCATCAAGAGATTTCATCATGTTTCCATAGCAGCAAGACATTTACTTCCATTGGAATTAGAGGCCCGCTGTGTCACTCCTTCCTACAGATGTGTGTATAAAATTAACCTCTGAAATGTTGGTGTCACGTCAACTTTGACATTTTTCATGCAAAAATACACAGAGAGAGACAGGGAGAGAGAGAGAATACATACTGGGCCCAGAAGCACAAATACTCAGCTTCAGGAAACTGCCAAGATATGGTAGCCAATTGGCCAGTTGTCTGATGGCATGACCAGTATTTTCTCCTTTAACTGGTTGCCAGATGAGAGCTTTTTATATATAATGGAAGGAGTAGAAAAGAAAATGCTTTTTAACTGTTCAGTGCTTCTTAAGGCAAAGGAATTTGCTGCTCTGTGCCTTTAAGAGGTTCCTATGCAGGCTGTTTTTATTTTCATTTTCAGGAGAGGCTTTTTCTGTGCCTCCAAAAGCATCTTCTCTTGCTGTCTGTAGCTGACTTCTCTGTTCTTCTTTCCCTCATCACAGGGTGGAGGAGACCACGTGCCCAGAAGAAGAGCTAAGGGGTAAAATCATTGGAGCCAGCCAGACCCCTCTGTTCATCTAAAGGGCATGGCTATCGTTCTAAGCTATTTAAATTTGGCACCCATGTTCTAAACAGAGTGGGAGAATTCACATCCTCTTTTGGCTGATAAACAGAAACACTTGCCATAATTTTGTGTATGATCTTTGAAAAACTTTCATAAATATTTTCCTAGCGGAGTGAAAATGTTTTTCCATGTACTGTAGACTTGTGAATTTGAGCAATGTTTCAGCATGCAGCTCTTTTCTCAAAGTGTCCTCAAATAACATCAAATGACTGTATGCAGAACTGACTGGCATGTTGTGTGAGTTAATACACCAGTTGTGAATATATGAAAGCCTCAGATTCAGTAGATTTTTTTTTTAAAAAAATCTAGCTTGAAAGGAGCTGAAGAACAGAACAAAAATGGATCTCAGCAGAACACAAAATATTGAAAATTGATCTGATCCTCGTGCAATAGTTCCATGGAGAGCTGAAGATCAGATAACAGAAGAACAATTTACACACTCATATCTTCTCTTCCCTGTGTGAACTGTTTTGTCACTTCTGGTCAAACAAGTTAGGCAGATTTTTGAAGAACCACAAAGTCCACCAAACCTAGTACTAATAGTGTTTACTTGTGCAATGAATTATAAAATCTTTTTTTTTAAAAAAAAATCCCTCAATAGTGGGAGACACCATGATGTATATCTCCAGCCTCAAAAACTGGAAAACCAGTGTTGTGTAGCTAGGAGATTGGAGACCCAGGTTCGAATCCCTACTCTACCATGGGAGCTTGCTGGGTGACCTTAATAATAATAACATTTGATTTATATACCACCCTTCAGGGCAACTTAATGCCCACTCAGAGTGGTTTACAAAGTATGTCATTATTATGCTCACAACAATCACCCTGTGAGGTGCGTGAGGTTGAGCGAGCTCTGAGAGAGCTGAGACTGACCCAAGGTCACCCAGCTGGCTTCGAGTGGAGATGGGGGGAATCTTAACCGCTACACCAAACAGCTCTTGAGACAGTCACATATTCTCGCCTCACTGACTTGTCATGAGGATAAAATGGAGGAGAACGCTGTAAGCAAGTTTGGATCTCCAGTGGAGAGGAAGTTGAGATAAAAAAGGAGTAAGTCAATAATACACATCCCTCTATTTTCACATTCTGTTTCCAATTTCTACAGGATTGATTTAAAGTACAGGGGTCTCATCTCCTAAACAGGACCAAAATGCAACGTATCTTTCAAGATCCATGAGAGGATTGAAGCTTGAATGGCAGAACTTTCTCACCTCTTTCCCTCAGTAGCCCACTGAGCCCTCAGAAGTTTTGTTCCTGGGAGTCACCAAACCCTCATGAATACCCCAGAAAGTATAGCGGAAGGGAAATTGGTGGAAATTGTCTCCATCTAATGGAAGTGTCCTTCTGTCATCAGAAAGAGATGGTCGGATACAAGCTAGTATTTTTAAATAGATGCAGTCCAACGTCTTCAAAGATATAATTGTTCTCAAGTCCCAGGGCTTCATTAAAAATTGGGACACCTTAATTGATTATTCATTAGTACTTCAATCAAAATTTGCTCCATAGTATAAAACTATTTAAAAAAATGGTCTAAGAGCTTCGTAGTTGGTAGCTATAACAGCATATAACCCCAGAACAGCATTTACATTGGTGCGCTTCCAAACTATCCGAAAAGACTGCATCGTGAAAACTAATGAAAAAAATACAAATAAACTTTATCTTAAAGTTTATTTAAATAAGTGATACCTTCTCTTTTTTTCTGCGCTTCCAAACTATGCCAATGAAACTGCTCACTGGACGATATTTTTTGCTTTAGCTGCCAGAAAAATTAGAGCAAATGTGGTTCTAAAAAAAAAGTAATCTGTTGAAATGAAATGTAATTTTTGTGTCTGCATATGAGTTTTTAGTGATAGAAGTAATTTTAGAAATTTTAGAACTTTAGAGTTGTAAATACATTTTTAACTTGTAAAGGCCTGTGGCCACATACAATAAATTCGTCATATTTTGTCTTACATTAAAAACAGGCAACTTCTTCAATTCTAATAGGAGGTCAGTCAGCTAGCCAAATGAAAAAAAATTCTTCAGCAGTTCAAATATAACGGTCCTAAGAAACTCCTAATATGCAGGGTTAGATAGGTGCATTGAAAATACAGAAACATTTTATGTCATGTTAATCTATTAATTTAATTAATAAAAATGTGATCCTGGAGTACTGTGACTTTGAGTAAATGTGTTCTTTGCAGTTTCTTACATATCTAATCATTTTCATACATCTGATTGATAAATGTATTGTGCATGATCCTCCCCAGCAATGGCACAGTTGTGTACATGTGATGTAATCACCATAGGGTTCCATTTAATTTTTTTCTTCCTCTCATTCCTTGTCTTCCCTTTGGTTGTTCCTGCTCCAAACACAAGTGCGATGGACAGGACTGGCTCCAGCTCCCCCTCTCCTCAGAACCAACCGATGAGAGGGGGTAGAATGCTGGACCATAGTCCATGGGAGTCCGTTGGAGAGAGTGAGAGGAGAACGGTGAAGGCTTTCAGGACGCTGCTATAAAACATGTTCCGTTACATTGAAACATTCCTTGTTCAATTCCAGTTTATATGTGAGTTAAAAACCTTTACTCCTATGTTCCAGCTTGTAAATAAAGTTTATTTTTATTTTGTTTAACCGTGGCTGGCTTGAAATGGTGAGCTTAGGGAAAGTATCACACACACACACAAACCTCAATCACTCCGGTCACAACCAATAGGCCAATACAGTTAATCTAAATGGTGGCAGCATATACAAGGGAAAGTAAACTTTAAGTTTCCTTTCCCCAATAGCTCTGGGCAGTAGCTGAGTGAGGGGAAGTAAATAGAAGGAGTTGGCTGCCTGTCTCATAGAGCCTCTGGGAGAGGAGAGAGGGGATCCTGCGTGAATTTGGGCCAGGGCTCTCTGCCTGTTGATTGAGGGTAGACAGGTGGCATGTGGTGACTGTTTTTTACTGCCTGGGAAGCCCTCAAATCTGTGAAGTGAGGTTTAGAATGGGTGGCAATGTGAAAGGTGGTCCGCCATAGCAAGTTTGCCCCAGGAAGAAGAGAGATGGCTGAAAGGTATATCTGGGAGGCACACGTTCTGGATCCAGACAGCTTTTTTAAATGTAGTTGTTCAGAGAGAGCCAGTTTCGTGTAGTGGTTAAGAGCGGCGGGACTCTAATCTGGAGAGAGGGTTTGATTCCCCACTCCTCCACTTGAAGCCAGCTGGGTGACCTTGGATCAGTCACAGCTCTCTCAGCCCCACCCACCTCACAGGGTGATTGTCATGAGGATAATAATAACACACTTTGTAAACCTGCTCTGAGTGGGCGTTAAGTTGTCCTGAAGGGCAGTATATAAATCAAATGCTGTTATTATCACTGTTCAAGTCATCCCCATTCTTCTTCTTCCTACGGCCCCACATCTCACATGGTTTTCATCCATGCGGGTCCTATGATCTCCAGCATAGCATTTTTGGATGGCCAAAGGGGACCCCCTCCTCCCTTTTCCATCAGTGGTGGCATCCAACCCATGGCCCTTCCATTGAAAGTCATAGCTGCCTGTGCTGCAGTCTCTCCCTCCATGTTTGTGTTTGTGTTGAGTGTGTTGTGGCACTGAGAAGGGCAGGAGTGAAGATGCTCTTAAGCCATTCATTGAGTTTCCCCCCCAGTGTGTCCTTAGTGTATGTTTGTGTGTACACGCACACAGACCATTCCCATACTTGCCTGCTGTTATAGTGGTGAGTATCTCTCTATTCAGTGACTCCCCAACTCCACTTGGCTGAGTTTTCCACTCTCTAATCTCTTTATCTAGCCCTGTCATATTTCATGCTTTTGTGATGCTTCCTTTCTGTCTTGGATTGTGCAAAGAGTCTTTCACAAACATAACACATAAGTTGCATTTATTCTTCCCATTCAACAACAGCAACTCATATTCAGAGCTCTTTAAAAAAACTACATTAAAATGTTTCAAACATGCACGTATTCTTCTTTTAAACACAAGATACAACATGACATTTTCATCTGGTTCTGTCAGGTCATATCATATTATGTCACATTGCAAGACATGGTTAACCTAATGCAACCTGATGTATTTTGCAATGTCGGTATGAAAAATTTAGAAGCTTTTCTCTTTTTAAAAAAAACATGCTGGTAGGATCTCCTACAGGTTACATACTTCTTAATCTTGATGATCGACGGGTGCTCTTATGGGCTCCAATTTTATATTTGACTTAGTAACACACACTTCACCCCTATATACTATGCTTGTGAGAATTTCACTGAAATACCACTTACTTTTTTCTTATAATGGGTCTTGACAATGAAGTGTTCTCATTGTGTGACTTTGAAAATGACCTTTCTGGCAGGTAGCCTTTCTGCCAACTTTATTCATAGATGGCATTAAACAACAAAAAATGAGGACAGAAATCATATTCTGGAATCAACAGAGATGCGCAGCAATACATTTCTCATTATTCCCTTAGATACTTAGGCAAGCAAGCAAGCTGGTCAGGTAGGAAAAGAGGAGAGTCTTCTTGCCCTCTTCTCTCCACCCCCAGGAAATGTATTTTCCAGGATGCATATTAAGATGTGCTTTCTGATGGGTGCCTCAGACCCTACACGTCCATGGGCCAAACTACGTGGCATGCCCGACACGTCAGGTTACGAGGGAGCAACTGGTGTCACAGTCAGACATAACACTGGGAGAACTTTTATTCACTTGGCACTTCTGGTTTCCATACATCTTGAATTTTGTCATTGGAAAAAGCAGCAGGGGGGCTTCTCTCCCCTTTTCTCTAACCCAAGGGATCCACACCTGTGACCTGACACATATTGGGCATATCGTGCCATAAAGCATCCAGGGGAGGAACAGTTAACAGCGCTTGTCATGATCTGGCTGTGCCAGGAGGGCCTAGCAAGGCTTCAGAAGCCTGTTAGCTGTGGGAGTAGGCCTGCCTACGATTCCCAGGAGGCCCTGGGCCATTTTGGCGCCCTTTTTGGCCAATCAGAACACGGGGCCAGTGCTATATAAGCCTGAAAGGGGGGAAAGCCTGGGTTCTTTCTCGCAGGGAGCAGGCCAGAGGAGGTTTCTGCCAGGGGGAGAGGCCCTCATCCAGGCAGGGTGAGAAGGCAGGCCTGGCAGACAGAGGGATGGGGAGTTCAGTCGCGCTAGGGCCTTTGGTTTATTTTGCTTTCACCCATCTATTGTTGCTAAGGCACCTTGCTTGTTTGTTATTAACTGACCTCCTTGTAAATAAACCCTTTTGTTTGTTGTTACTCTGCTGGGTCCTCACGCCTGGTTATTGGCCAAGCTACGATGGTCAGAAGGGTTGGGAGGGTACTCTGGGCCTTCCCAAGGGACCCTAAATCCCAGAGTGGTGGCAGCGTAAGGTGGCTCACCCCATGACAGTGCCAGATGCTCTCTAAGAAATGTAGTTCTCAGGATTATGTAGAAATTTAGTTCCCATTAGGAATATGTTTCCAATAATGCCCCACAGGAGAAAGGGAAGAAGAAGGGAGGCATACAGACCCTTTCTTATTCCCTGACAGTTGAGTAGCCCATTACTATCTGCTTCTACAGCAGCAGAAAATAATCCAATCCAGAGAGAAATTCCAGACTCTATCCTTCTTCACTTGCCTTGAAGGTGAAAACTGATCCCCTGTGAACTCATTCTTAGAAAACTTCAGTGGCATTTCTAGTTGTAGATTGTTCAGGTTTTTTAATTCTTTAGTAAGTAAGAAATGATGCATTCCACCCAAAATCAGGTGTGGGCACAAGACAGGACTTGGGCTTCTGTTGGAACTGGGGAATTTCTCATGGACTACACCAAATTCTTATTGATTGCTGACATTCATGCAAAGCATGTTGGACTAAACTGCCAGAGCACTTCTTAAATTCTAAGGAAAAAGTACATAACACATAATGTACACAATAGTATAGTCTACAGTGTTCAGATAATATAGGCACATTTTCTGTAGTGGACAAATATCTGATTGGGTGGTGGGTGGGATTGACACACAGATCCAGTTCAATTCAGACTTGCATTATGTGGTTTTAAATAAAATTTAAAATGTTACAAATACCTAAGGCTTGGCTTACGTAAACGTGTGAGAGCAGGAGTGGCATTTGGGAATATTAGAGCTAGCTGAATAAGACCTTGGTTTAGAAACTACCCTCCCCTTTGTTGGGCTTGTCCAGCACTATGACCCTTGCCATGAGCCAAAAGGGAAGAGCCCAAGGGTAGGCACAGGACTTACCCTACTGGCAATCTTCCAATGCTGCAAGATCACTTCTGGCTATGTAACCGGAAGTGACATTCCCATGTCACAGGACACTCTAGGAATCACTCAAATCTCTATGGTGAAAACCACAGAGTTTTTGATAAATCTTCGATTATCCCGTGGCACTTGAATATAGCTGAAAGTAAAATTGTGGTATTAAAAGACAGTCCCCCCCCCACATACATTTCTCCCCACTGCCCCATTGAATGCAAGTGGGGGATGTGGAAGTACCTGTGGGGATTCCTCCACTTGTTGCACATGTCAACTCTACCAAAGAGTTCTTGACCCTTGACTCAGGGCTCCTGTGCAAGCTATGCCAGCCAAACCAGCATCTTCTTCTGCTTCTTCATTTTGTTGTATTGTGAATGTGCGTTTTAATATGTAAGGCACTTCGAAGCACTTGAATTAAAGCGGGATAGCCTTCTGCACTGGAGGTCTTTGTTAGCAAGCCACTGCACATTCTCCTCAGTCTTCAGCTCTGCATTGTGGTTTGCTCGCTTCTGTAAGGCTACTTGCATCTACCTCCCCCACCATAAAAATCCTGTACCTGATGGGAAATACGGTTGACTCCTTTTATTTCTATATTTTTCTTTCGCAGACATCTCCGTACTGCCCCAAAAGAGTGCCGTGTGGAAGCAACAAGGCTCAGTTATGAACCAGGCAGATCCTGCTTCAAATCCCATTTCAGGATGCATCAGGTTCTTGCATGCTCTGCTGCTGGGCTACAGCAACCATTCACAACTGGATTGTCTACTCTACACAGGATTGCCACAACACAGTGATAGCTCAGTCTTGAGCAAACTAGGGCTTAAATACATGAATCTCTTGCTGAGACCTAGAGTGGTGGTGGTGGTGTTCGAGTCAGTTCGGTGTAATGGTTAAGAGCCGCAGGACTCTAATTTGGAGAACCGGGTTTGATTCCCCACTCCTCCACTTGAAGCCAGTTGGGTGACCTTGGGTGAGTCACAGCTCTCCTGAGCTCTCTCAGCCCCACCCACTTCACAGGGTGTTTGTCATGAGGGCAATAATAACGCTTTGTAAACCGCTCTAAGAGGGCGTTAAGTTGTCCTGAAGGGTGGTACATAAATCAAATGTTGTTGCTATTGTTATTCCCCCACCTTTGAAGATTTCTCTTTAAAGCAAGATTTCTCTTTCATTTCCCTTCTAAGAGAAATCAAGGTGCCTTTTTGTAACATCAGCCCTTGCAGTTGTTGTTCGCATGTCAAACTAAGATCTGGAAGATTCCGGTTTAAATTTCTATTCTGCCATGGAAGCTTGCTGGGTGACATTAGGCCACTCACACACAATCAGCCTAACCTGCATTAAAAGGCTGTTGTGGGGAAGTAAATAAATGACTTTTAAAAACTGCAAACATCATACAAAGCTCTTCATGGCTTTGGTCCAGCACACCTGTGGGACCACCTTATGTGTCTCCACAGCAACTTCGCTCACTCTGCACATGGGCAGAATCAACAGCAACCTGTACACGGGATTTCTCTCTGATGACACCCCCCCCCTCCATGGAACAGCCTGCCTGAGGAGGTCAGGAGAGCCCCCACTCTCCTGGCTTTCCACAAATGATGCAAAACCAAATTATTAAAAAAGACTTTTGTATTGTAGGGAGGGGTCTCAGATGCTCCGCTAATGAGTTAGGGACCGTAGACTTCACTGCTCTGTTGCTTTATGTACTATCTGTTGCTTTAAATACATGTTCCTATGTCAGCCCTAGAATTGCTTATGTTCTGTTTCGGCATTTCTTCAACTCTGTATTGGATTCTTGCTAATATTATGTCTTCGTAAACTTGCATTTATTTATACTACGGCATTGTTTATGAAATTGTCCTTGATACTGACTGCACTACTCACACAGTGTGTAACCTGCCTTGAGTTTCAGTGAGAAAGACGGACCATAAATGACATAAATAATGAATAAAAAGAAGAAGAAGAAAGGAAAAGTCACTCCCTCCCCCTAATCGGCTCTGCAATTTCAGCTGTGCCCTAGGGGTGCTATTTGCCCCATATGAATAGCACACAGGTGCACTATGGAAGAGCCAGTTATCTGCAGGTGTGTGTGAGGAACTGCGGTGATGACAATGGTGTGAGTTTGACCTCTCCTCCGTGCTACAGTCTAATCTGAAGTGGGACCATCTGTGGCTGCAGTTGACAACACAATGGGAGATCTTTTCATGGATCTCCAGGTTGTCATACTTTGTTCAGTCCCTCCGCAAGCTGTCTTCTTTCAGACTTAGCCCTCCCCCCACCTGCTATCAGCAGGATAATAATGCTAACCTTTCTTCAGGTTGTAAGAGCAACTGAGATAATGTGTGTTAAGTTCTTTGAACACTCCAGAAAGCTACATAAATACTACGCGCGGGGAAAAAAGTTGCTGTAAAATTGCAATTTCTCCGTAGTGGTAGTATCATGTTTTTAAGGGTATACCTATGCTTCTTTTCCATTTTCCCCCCTTCTCTCTGGGCTTAGCCTTATGCTTTAGAGTGCACAATTACTAGTTGTAGCTTGTTTTTCTTTATAGATTGTAAAATGCATGTCAGCAAACTTTCAGACACAGATTCCGTAATGGAAGCTGTGTACATACACAAGAGACAGAATACTTGTAGCTTTGTAGCTATGAATGACACTTTGGCATCCAAGTTGCAGTTTGGAGGTTCAGTTCTGCTTAAATCATGTTTAAATAGGTGATGTGTACTGAAATCTGGCGTTCAGCTCATTTGCTAAAAATTATGAAAATTCTGTTGAGAATTAACATCATTGTGTCATGGGTTCATTGCCATATTCAGGTGATGTTCCCATTGATTTTAGAGGAACCTCCACTTTCTCCTTTAACCGTTTTGTTTCCCAACCAATTGGAGGAACATTCTTATAGATTGAACCCCTCATCTACGGGATCACCTGCCCCAACTGTCTGGCAGATAGAATGTCTTCCCTTTCTAAAGACAATTAAAATTCTCATTTGCAAACCAGTCTGGAATGCATATGCTTCAAACAGACAAGTGCCTAGTGCAGTGAGGAATGGCAGGTTGCCATGTACCACATTTGCATAAAAAAATAGCCCCCACTTTATGCAGTAATTTGTGAACTTAGGTGCATTACTTAAGGCTACTAATAAGTTACTACTTTTCACTGCAATTTAAAAAGACAACAGAGAGAGCTTAGAATCTACATCAGTGTTTATATCGCAATTAGATGTTCTGACCCATTGTTATTAATGAGATTTTGAGTGGGCGTGTGTAAGTTTACTTACTATCAGGATGACCCATTTCATGTGAACATGAGCTCAGTGTTGTGGGTGGATGACGTTCCTGTCAAGTACATATTTGCTGAGTCACATGTGCTCCATGATGCCGCAAGGGAATAGAACTAAAGGGAAAATGGGAAAATGACACCTGGAGTTGCAGACATGGTTGCACTTCTAAAGAAAATGTTCACATATGGTCGACTCCATTATTAAAAGTTGGAAGAAATTTCAGTCAGATTAGTTCCTGCTCTTAAATTAATGGATTAGACAGGTTTAGAATGGATTTTAATTAGTTACATTGTGAATAAAAAGCTATGATTTATCGGTGCAAGTTTTCTCTACATTTATGCATATCTGATACTAAAGAAACGTTTGTGCATATGTATGCACAAACGTTTGGCACAGTTCCTAGCCTCTCCCATGAAAAAATCTTATGTAGGAGGGAGGATGAAGAGATTTTGCAGAACTATTTGCCAATCGAACTAAACTAGTTTGTCTCAACAGATGACACATGCTTTTTTCCTTTATTAAATGTAGAATTCCATACTTAACATCCATAAATGTTTACTTATAGAGCATGTAACATTAAGACTACTCAGCTACACATGAGTCTACCCTGTCTATTTGTGTGTCATTCACTGTTTGAAGTCTACCAGTTCTTCAAAAGGAGGCAATCCCAGAGCAGTCTCTCATGCAGACATATGGCACCAACCTCTTCTCTGATCATGTTTTTTTTAATCCATGACTCATAAGCGACTGGGCAATCCAACCACGTCAGATGCCGTGGGAGCATATGAATCACCCAATTCACAGCAGAATTCTATTAGATGGAGACAAAGAGTTGGATCATGTGGATCCATTCTGCAAATTACGGTAGTACAAGAAGCTGCTGGAGAGCACTGTCATTAGCAGAACAGATCCTGGGAATCCAGCCTTTCTCTGTGGGTGGGTACTCTGGGCTGTAGATACAGATTCTGTGCATGATCAAGGGGCTTTTTTTGCACATCCCATTTAGTCTTGATTTTTTAGCAGTCAATCTCCAAGCATTGGAAGCAATTTGGGTTATGGTTCTTGTACAAGTCTGGCCTCCTTCCACGTTTAAACAGTTGAGGAGTCCGTTTATTTTGTTCTGCACCTGCCTTAAATAATCAGACTTTTCAAACGAGGGAGATATCTTCACTGGTGGCATCATCGGTGATGTCACAGCACTCCCCCCCCCTTTTTTTGCACAAGATTATATTGATAGATAGATATCCTGACCTGGATAGCCCAGGTGAGCTGATATCGTCAGATCTCAGAAGCTAAACAGGGGCTGCCTTGGTTAGTAATTGGACAAGAGACCTCCAAGGAAGAGCAGGGTTGCAGAGGCAGGCAATGGCAAACCACTTCTGATAGTCTCTTGCCATGAAAACCATACCAAGGGTCACTGAAAGTCAGCTATGACTTGAGGGCACACACCCACACACGTATTGATAGATTGATTTAAGGGCTGACTTTATTTAAAGATTGAAAATGAACACACGGGGACATCTTTGCATGGAGAAGCCTAAAACAGGAGCAGCTCCACCACCCATAACAAAGTCCTACCACCCCCCAGTCCAAACTGGAAAGCCCTGTCTGGGCTGACCCAGAGCCAGGAGGTGGAGGCCAGCACTAGAGGGGCAAACTGACCTTTGTTGGGGCAGACACCAGAGCAGCAGTAGCTATGAGCTTTTCAAACAACGCTACTTTTTCTGGTGCCAGAAGTGACCACTCCCACCCTCCCCCAGGCCACTAGGGCTCATGATTTTTTTTTTAAATCATCAATTTCATATTGATAGATTGACCTAATATTGTAATAAATGGTGCAGAATGTTCTCTGAATCCTCAGCTTTCGTTAAAAGAAGAGGTAAGCTTTCTTGGCTCTGTGGGGATTTGAACCAGGGTCCTCCATACCCTAGTCTGACACTGTAACCATTAAACTGCACTGCCTTCCATGTGATGGCAGCTGTTGAACAGCGGCAAGCATGAGGGAGTCATAGAACTCATTAGATATCAAGTTTCTTCAGAGCTTTTTTTCTGGGAAAAGAGGTGGTGGAACTCTCTATTATCGTATGTGAACATGCAAAGCACATGCACACTCCCGGAAATGTGTGATGATGTCACTTCTGGAAGTGACATCACTCCCAGTAGTGACACTGCTCCTGGAACCCAGCTGGGCGCAGTGGCACACGCCTGTAATCCCAGCCTGAACACGGGAGGCTGAGGCCGGCGGATCACTTTAGCTCGGGAGTTCGGAACCACAGTTGTGTAACGTCAGTGGACGTCTGTTGCTGTGTCTGTGAGCCTGAAAGACTCCCGGAACCCAGCACAATGCATTATGATGTGATAAATGTTAGTAAGCTTGGAAAATTACACTATTATGAGAAAGGGTTTCCCTTTCTGTATCCTCTACAAAAAGTGAAATCTTCCATTCCCTTTCCCAAATGTTTCATTTCTTTGGAATCATATTTTAAAATATGCAAGAAGGAGGGGGCCTCTAAAAATCCAAAACCCATCTCGCAAATCTAAATTCTAACATTCCCTCTGCCAGTGTGGAAAAAAATTCAAAATTTCTTTCTCAAAATTCCACAGAGTCTGAATTTCCTAATCTAATGAATATTGAATTTTCAGATTTTCAGGGAGGGTTTCGCTTTACTGGAGCAAATCAAAATTAGATACTCAACTTTAGCTGCATTAGATCTATACTTACTTTAAAATGGCTTTTTTTTGTTGCCTGCCAACTCTGCCTTACTAATGGCTAAGCTGTTGTGACGCTGTGAAATCCTCATAAATATTCCAAAGTCCCAGACAAATATTCATAAAAACTTCCTTAACACCTATATGTCCACTGCAATTTCAGTGATGTTAATCAGCTGAGAGTGGTGAGAACCATTTGAGTTACAGCTATTAAGACATCAGAATACCTATATGCTGATGAATATATTGATGAAAAACTCCTGTGACTTGGACACAGCTGTCTATTCCTAGCATAAAACTGGAATAACCATAACTGACATTTTAACTAATATAAATAACCATAACTAATATATTTAACTAACACAGAACCAATCTGCATTCAAAAGCTGTGGAAACCATAATTATGTCAAATTCAGTCAACAAAAGAATGAAAGCAACATGCACACACATGCACAGCCCCAACCCCATGAAAAGAAAGCAGAATTAACTCAAAGCAGCACACGCGCACAGTCCCCACAGCCCCATGAAAAGAAAGCAAAATGAACTCAAAGCAACAAACACACACAGAGAGCTCCCCCATGAAAAGAAAGCAGAATTAACTCAAAGCAGCACACATACAAACACAGCACCGAATGAAAATAAAACAGAATGAATTCAAAGCAGCACACACATACACAGAACTCCCTGAATGAAACGAAAGCAGAATGAACTCTAAGCAACACACACACACAGCCCCACCCCGAAAAGAAAGCAGAATGAACTCAAAGCAGCACACATATACACACAGCCCCACCCACCCACTCCTCCAATGAAAATAAAACAGAATGAACTCAAAGCAGCACACACATACACAGAAACCCCTGAATAAAATGAAAGCAGAATGAACTCAAAGCAACTAAATCTCCTCTGCAGAACCAGCCCCAGCAGCTCTGCTTGCACTCCCTCACTCACTCAAGAAAACAGAATGAATTCAAAGCAGCTTACCCTCCTCTGCAAAGCCCATGCTGGATCTCAGCTCTCTCTCTCTCTCTCAAGCAGAATGAACTCAAAGCAGCTTACTCTCCTCTGCAGAGCTCGTGCTGGGTCCCAGCTCTCTCTCTCTCTCACTCACTCACTCACTCACTCACAGAGGAATGGGAAAAGAGCAGAATGAACTCAAAGCAGCTTAACCTCCTCTGGAGAGCTGGCCACAGGAGCTCCACTTGCTCTCTCTCCCTCCCCCCCCCCTCTCTCTCACTCACTCACTCATGAAAAAAAAAGAAGAATGAACTCAAAGCAGCTAAACTTCCTCTGTTGAGCCCACAGGGCCAAAGGAGGAAGAAATCACATGGGCAGATTCTGGAGCTTCCAGAAAGGCGTTCCAGAGCATTCCCCCTCAAAAAAAGCCCTGAGTTTCCTGGTAGTTGCTGGTGGGCCTGGCCCTTATGAGTAGGGGCGTACATTCCAGAATTCCCAGCCAAAAATTCACACAAATATTACTGTTTTGGGTTATTTCTTTATTTTCTGGAATGATTGTACAAATCCAATATTCTTAGGCATGAAGACACCCCCTCCAAAAAAATCTGTAGTTTTCATGTTCAGGTGCAGACCACCAGCAGCGGGTGTCTTGTTTTGCTTTGTTTCTCCAAATTTCCCAGGCAGCTGCCCAGAGAAGGCACCTCCCGGCCACTGTAAGCCCAACATATGGCCCTCCAGAGCTATAAGTCTGGCTTCCTCCTTCAACTTCCCTCCCTCCTTTGAAGGGGTAGGGTCCTCTTTCCTCTGCAAGTAGGATGGCTGGGAGCAGGCAGTACTATGTTCCCATACAATTCTGGTGCCATTTGGCTAAAATATCCCTGGAAATCACCCTGCTATCTTTTACTGATAGAAACCAAGGCCGAGAGGCTGGCAATATTGTAGTGGCTGCCTAGCAATAGCCAGACTGGGCATTCTTTCTTAAAGATACAGTTGTTGCTTCTGTTATTTTATTTTTTAACTTTGTATTTTTTTAAGATTTCAGATTTGGGGGTGAGGCAAACATTGGCTTTTCACAATTTCATAGAGAGATCTTTTCTGTTTATGGCTCCAGTCCCAATTTAAGTATCCACAGTTATGGCTATGTTAAAAATTAGATATACTGATGGACGCAGAAGGATGGTGGGTTCAGAATAGTTGTCCTCACTGGGAGAATGATGATTATGGAATTTATGGCATCCTCATCTAAGAAAATCCTCTAATTTTGCTATATATTTCACCTTATACAAAAAGGGATTAACACCTGTCCGGTCCCTGAAACAGTTGATCAGAGTTTTGCAACAGCACAAAACTTTAGTTTCTTAGTTCTTCTTTGCTTAATTTAGTATATATCCATCTCTTGCTATGTGTCCTGTCTATTTAAGCCTGTTCTAATAACTTTTCTAGTTGATATTGTAATCTCATTCCATTCCATTTATTGTTCAGTTGTAGTCTTTTTCACATTTCACATTTGCTACTGCTGAATCTGCTCATTTTTAGCAATATTGCTGTCTCAGTTATCTCAAATCTGGTTAAATCATATGAGCTGTAAACAAAGCCGTCCATTCAAGAGACCTATCTTTATTGCATCCTTCCAAAAGGCTGGGTTCCAAAGGCCTCAGCTTTGATACTGGGCTTGTGAGTTGTTTGTGCTTCTTTCCCCTCATGAGCTGCTGTCTATGTTTAGAACAAGAAAATAAATCATAGTCAAACCAGCATGTCAGCTGTAGCAGGTCCAAAGATGGAAGTGGCCCTCACAGTCAGGTCTGAATATTAACAACTGCTCCAGAGAACCTTGTGGAAATCAATGGGACAGCCTTTTTCTCTATGCACTGTATGACTGCAGTGGTTTTTCAAACTTTTTGCTTTCTGGGAAGCTTTTGCACATTGTTTTGACTTCCCTGGAAGCCCAAAGTATTATAGAGAGAGCATTCCAGAATGTGAGTATACACTCGGCTTACCTGGCCCACTAGCCCGGTCTCTTAAGATTTGCCATAGCCCTGCACAACCAGCTAATACTACCAAACACTATGTATTGCTGGGGAAATCAGTAATGGGGGGGGGGTATCAGTTAGTGTTGTTATGGAGCAGGGAGTTTCTGTTTTCAAAATGCACTTGTTTAGATATAGCCATTGAGCTAGAGTGGCCAGGTACCCTTACACTCACAATGGGAAGGGGGAGACATGGCATGCACCTGGTTTTTCTTACTCATATGCACGCAAAATATGCATGCTTCTCTATGGACTGAACTCACTCCAGGGAGTGACATCATCGTTGTACTGCCCTTGCAGTGTGCCCTGGAGGCCTGTTCTTCCACCTTTCGCCTCCGCGGGCCAGGCTAGTGGGAGTGGGAGGCAGAGGATGAGAGCGAAGGATCCCATGCCCCCACTGGGGGAATGGCAATCCTACATTAAGCCCTCTTCCAGTTCAGTGTAGCGGTTAAGAGCGGTGGGACTCTAATCTGGAGAACCGTAAACTTCTGTCACACTTTCTTTTGTATGGATAATGTAACCACATTGAGTTATGTGAAATTGCAATAGCATCACAGAGAGCCAGTTTGGTGTAGTGGTTAAGAGTGGTGGGATTCTAATCTGGACAACCGGGTTTGAGTCCCCACTCCACCACTTGAAGCCAGCGGGGTGACCTTGGATGACTCACAGGCTCTCCTCAGCTCTCTCAGCCCCGCCCACCTCAGAGGGTGACTGTTGTGGGGATAATAATAACATATTTTGTAAACCACGCTGAGTGGGAGTTAAGTTGTCCTGAAGGGTGGTATATAAATCGAATGCTGTTGTTGTTGTTATTCCCTCCCTTTGAAGATTTCTCTTTAAAGCAGGATTTCTCTTTCATTTCACTTCTAAGAGAAATCAAGGTGCCCTTCTGTAACTTCAGCCCTTGTAGTTGTTTTATGTTATAAATCCCAGGATAGTGCTCTAGGAAGACGGAAAGGTTTGGGAAGACATTACCTACCTCTGAGCATATACAAAGTGAAAATCAGGCATTCTGCAGAACCCCCCTTCCTCCCACTCCTCTTTTCAAATTTCTCTTTGATCAAGAATGAATGGATTAGAAACTGACTCCAAATTCCTAAAAAGAGACAGAGAAAAGGATTGCTGGATTTCAGGGATAAAATGGGGAAAGAGGAATTAAGAGAATTTCTCTGAACCACCCTAGTATCCGTCAAGTTATACCTTATCAACTATTCCTGACATTCCTGTCAACTTTGGTGAGGGATAGTGCCCTCAAGTGATAGCTGACTTGTGGCAACCCCTTGTGGGATTTTCATGGCAAGCAATTAACAGAGGGGGTTTGCCATTGCCTGCCTCTGCTACCCAGGTCTTCGTTGGAGGTCTCCCAAGGCCAGCCTGTCAACTTTATGCAATTCTAATTAAAATATATTCAGCTGCTTTAAACTGACCATTGGTCCATCTAGAACATAAGAATGTCAGGAAAGCCCTGCAGGATCAGGCAGTGGTGCACCTATTCCAGCATCCTGTGTCATCCAGTGGCCAACCAATAACTGTGGCCAACTGATAACCACAGGGCGTAGAGTCTGAGGCCTGCCGTTGATGTTGCCTCCTGGCACTGGGACTGAGAGGTTCACTGCCTCTGAAAGTGGAGGTTCCCTTTAGTCACCATAGCAGCATTTTCACACATGCAGAGTTTTGCAAAATTATGATTCAAATCTGTTTGGCAACATTCAAGTCATTTGGTGCAGAACGCTGCAGACTCAGTGATTACACAGACGAACATTTGAAGCTGCCTTATACCGAATCAGTCCATTGGTCCATCCAGTCTATTCAGATTGACAGTGGCTTTCCAGGGTCTCAGGCAAAGGTCTTTCATATCACCCACAGCTTGATCCTTTGAGCTGGAGGGGCCAGGGACTGAACCTGAGATGTTCTGCATGCTGAGGAAATGCTCTGCCACTGAGCCACGGTCCCTCACCATTGGCTCATGTCTGATTAATAAAATCTGAATCTGGTAAGTTCCACTATCAAACCTGTCCACAGAGCAATTCACAGCATCCCTAGTTCCTTATTCAAATGCAAAAAATGAGAGCTCTATATACAACCCATGAAGGGTGTCTGGCCAAATTAACCCCTTTCTCCTCCTCCTTTGTTTGCCTGGACATGAGCATCATCACTGGGTGAATGCGTAAGGTTTTTTGGTGGGTGCAGCTGAGCCATAAAAGTCTGCCTGCCCCTGGGACACATGTTTTTAAAAAGAATTAGACTTGTCTGGACTTTTTCCTAGGCACAAATTGCAGATGATCCGTGTCTTTCTGTGATTTCTTTTCCTTCCATAAATCAGTGTTGCTAATTAAAGAGATTAAAAAAAAGAAATGGAAGCAAGAAATCAAACACAGTACCAGACATCTCTGCTCCTATTCCTCTTCCACAGTGCTTGATTATTTATTTAATTTATTTAAATTCATCTCCCTGAAAGTTCATGGTAACATTTTGGAACCTGCTCTCTCTCTCTCCCTCTCTCTCTCTCTCACACACACAAACACACACACACTTTATTTTGCATTGTATATAACAAATATAACACATACAACTTTTTCTCAAAATCAAGTCTAACATTTACAATAAGAATTTTTTTGTGATTTGTGATTTTAGTTCCTTCGAGAGCTTTTTGAGAGGTAGAATTCTGTGCTGTACTGTGTTGAACTTTATTTGTTTGGTTAGGAAGTCTTTGGTTGGTAAAAGCTTTTGTCATCTTGAGTAATGTTATTTGATAGACTGTATATTTTAATAAATAAGCGAATGATATATTTGTGTTTCTGGTTGTACCTTATTGGCGGTGGTGATGAATTCAAAGAATGGGTACCACTTCTCCATGAAGTCGCTCAGTTTGGGGTAGATCTCAGCTTTAGTGAGGCCATCTGTTATTTTTTCAATTATGAAATGTGCCCATACTTTATTATACCAGTTTGTTAACGTAGGTGTATTTGTGATTTCCATTTCACTGCTATTATTGTTTTGGCAGCTACTAATAGGGTTCTATTAGTCCCATCTTATTTGTGGAATTTTAATTTTACTCCAGTGATCTAAGAAGAGTATTTCAGGTTTCATTGGAATGATACAGCAGCTTGTTATTTGCATTATATGTTCGAGAACTTCTTTCCAGAATTTTTTAAAAATGAGATTACTTTTCTACCAGCAGTGGGCATAGGTATCAGGTTCAGTGTGTATATGAGCTGTACTGACTCCATTTTCTAATGCTTCTAGTGTCTAAGTGCTTTCTCCACAGGTGCACAAGTTCCCAAGCAGACTTCTCACCAAAAGAGATTGTTTTGTCTAACAACGTTCCACCCAAGATTGGCCTTGAGAGAGTCCAGCTTCCCAAGTCTGAAAGATGTTGTTTTGAGAACTGTGGGGGGAGGCTGGTTCAGCTGGGAACTGTTACTTTGTACCTCATGCTTTGCCCTTCATTGGTAACAATGCTCTTGTACCATCCTGAATCTCCTATTCAGGACAGTGGACTATAATGAACCATTTCTGCAGTAAAGTTTCCTTATTCAAACAATGGACTCTTGTTTGCTTGTAAAGGAGAACCTGTAGGAAGGACATTATCTAGCCACAGTCTGACATTTTGTTACCAATCATGTCTAAGCTGGGCCCATCGGAATCCAAAGCAGTCCCGGACAGGGATCCTTTGTTTGATCCGTATGCTTCTCCCGGCGATCAACAGTTACGACCTCAAGACCCTGCACTGGCAGGGAACGGAGCTTCAACTACCACCCCTCCTCTCATCGATCTCGGCAGTGAGGGTGAAAAGCCGACGGCCATCACCATCCCGTTGTTCTCGGTACCCACGCCCTCGGAGTGGGGAGCCCGACCCCGAGAAACGAGAGAGCGCAGGGCCAGTGGGGTGCCCCATCCGTTACCCATGGACGGGCGCCGAAGCCTAGAAACAGTCCCTGAACTGGACAGCAGCCAACCATGGCTATTTTGGAACAGGACGACCGAACAGATTGAATGGGAAACGTCCCGCCGCGGTGTCCTAAGTTGGGACTATTCGGAACTCACTCCGTGGACGGAGCAACCAGAGATTTCCGAGCAAAGTTGGGTACAGATGCAAAATCGTACCCTGGCTGTGGATTCCGGCATTTCGGCAGTTACAGGACTGGCCAAAGGAATTCTAGCAGCGAGATCGCAAGGCGATCAGGGAGACCCTCCACCTTGGAGGCCGAATACCCCGGTGGCCGCCGCCGCTGGGGACTCTACGACGGACCAACCGGGTCCAAGTAGAATTCAATTGCTAGAAGCTAGGTTAGTCGATATGGAAGAAAGCCTAGCTCATGCCATACATCTACTCTCATTAATGGTGGCGGGAGAGAGACCATCACCCGAAGAAATGGCTGTACAAATAGCTACCCTACAAAGCGTTATTTCTAACCCGAGGGAGCCCGCCCCGTTGCAGCCGCCGCCCACGATCAACCCAGGGACAGGAGGTGAAGGGGATTCCTGCTCCGATAGCCTGTGCCCTGACGATACATCAGAATCGGAGGAAGAGGGGGATCCCTGCCCTGGAGAGATGCCAACGGAGATCCCTAAAACGGACGAAAATCCAGATCCTAGGGATGCTGCAGTAGAGGTCCCAGGAGGGAACGGAGATGAACCGAGCCGCCCGACGGAGTCTCCAGTAATACCCCCTCCAACTTCTCCGATAGCCATCCAACCGGATCAGCTCGAAGAGCCTCCAGCTCCTCCAAGGGGGGAGACACCACACCAAACGCCTGCAACTACCCCCGTACAACAACCCCCGGGGGGGGTCAACCATTGCAGATCGTACCCCGGGGACTACTTCCGAGCCCGAGATTGACGACGCTGGGAGGGGCAAGCCCGCGCGGCCCAGCACCTATCAGGCCCTCGCTGCAGCGGCCCCTTCCGCTCCGACCTCAACAAATACCACCACACCAGCCGGTAAGGTTGCCTCCAGCTCAACCGGTGTTGCCACCTCCTGATCAACCGGTAAGGCCTCCCCCACTTCGACCGTTCCGACCCGCACCCCAGCGACCAATTCCAGCCCAACCTGTTCGGCTACCCCCAACCCAACCGGTACGGCCGCCGCCAGCTCAACCGGTGATACCGCCACCAACCCAACCGATAAGACCACCACCAATGCAACCGGCCCCGCATCTGCCGCCGCAGCCGGGGGGTCCCGGGCAACCGTTACCACAGCCACAACCCTGGCCCCAACTACCCCCACCCCCCCAGCAGCCTCCTATCACGCCGCATTCTATCACGCAACTAACCATTCCGACGGACTATTACCCCACACCAGCCCCAAGGCAAGATCTTCCAATGGGCTGGGTAAAACTGGAAGCCACTTTTGACGGAGACCCCTCCAAGTTGGGATTTTTCCTGGTACAAGTGGTGCAGTTCTTCAATCGATGGGGACATCTTTTCGGAAGTGAGGCCAGCCAGATCGAACATCTTGGTTCACGGCTTCAGGGCAGAGCGGCAGACTGGTATGTAGGACTATACAATGTTGGGGCCCCAGAACTCAATACCTTACAAGGGTTGGTGGATGCTATAAGGGCACAATATGAAGACCCCTTAGAAGAGACCAGAGCCAGAACAGAATTGCAAGCTATTAAGCAAGGCAGCATGTCGGCCAGAGACTATGTTACAAAATTCCGACAGCTGGCCGCTAAATGCCCTAGGTGCGAGGAGTCCACCAAAATAATACTATTCAAACAAGGGCTAAACCCGAAACTTCTGGACAGGGCTCTCATGCAAGACAATCCTCCTACGCTGTTAGGATGGATTCAACTAACCTGTGAAGTTGAAAATCGCATATTAGAAGTCCGGTTAGTTGAACAACAACAACAATCGGGACAAAGACGACCCCTAACCTTGCAGAAGGGAGGACGAGGCACGGGATATGCTACCCGAGGAGCGAGAGATGCTAGATGGCAACAAGGTTTGTGCTTGCAATGCGGACAGGCTGGTCACTTTGCAGCACAATGTCCATACCGGCCTGTGCAAAGACCCCCGCTCCAATTACGGCGTCCAACCCCTGCTCCATTTCCCACACTACAACGCCCAACACCAGCTCCCAGATTGGGTAGGGGTCGCGGCACTTCCCAACGAAATGCCCCAGACAGAGGGTTAGAGGCGGAAGAACTCATGGAATACGACCCTACTGCCTTAAATGGGGAGGAGAATCCGGAAAGCCCCCAGTCGGGAAACGAAATGGATCTGTCGTGAAGGGGCCCAAGCGGCAGATCCACTCTCGGTCCGTCCCAACAAGGGACCGGCCACAAGGGTCCATATTGTTCATACCAGTGACTTTGTTAAACCCTGAAAGAAAGATGCATATCCGTGTACAAGCCCTAATCGACTCAGGCTGCTCTAGAGACATCATTGCCCCAGCCCTGGTCAATGGATTAGTATTGCCAGTGCGGGAATTACAGAACCCAGTCATTTTCGAGCAAATGGATGGCACCAATATGAACCCCGTCACCACGGAAACAATCCCGGTGGTGACGGGCATGGGCCAACACTGGGAAAAGAGATCCTTTGTCATTAGCACCACAGCCAAATACCCGTTAATTCTGGGCAGTAAGTGGCTATGCGATCACAACCCCTACATAAATTGGGCAGAAGGAAGCGTCACCTTCAGCCACGCCAACTGCGAAAACCATCGGTGGAATCAAAATTGGGGTACCAATCCGACCCACACCGAGACAGCTCTCCTTACACAGGAGGAAATAAGTCAAATACCCGAACATTATTGGTCTTACTTACCGGCTTTCTCCGAAGAGGAAGCCGATACCCTATCCCCGCACAGACGGACCGATTGTGCAGTGGAGATTTTACCGGGAGCCTCACTACCAAAAGGCCGACTCTACCCTATGAATCTCCATGAAAGGGAAGAACTCAGAAAATTCATTGACACCAATCTCCAGAGGGGGTTCATCCGTCCAGCCAATAGTCCCCATGCAGCACCAGTACTTTTCGTAAAGAAAAAAGATGGAGGGCTCCGGCTATGCACGGACTTTAGGGGGCTGAATGCTGTATCAACCAACAACGCTTACCCCATCCCACTCGTCCGAGATCGGCCCCTTGGTTACTCACCGTGAAGGGTCCTTCTCCTCTGATGGCAGGAGGACATCTTGGGTTGTTCCCTTTGCCCAATCAGGGAGGCAGGAAATTCCAAACTTGTTCCTCCTCTTCCTGTTGGCGCCCAGGACCGTCTCTTCCCTCCCAGTTCTGGGGACTCCGCAAGCAGTGAAATATAACCTTAACTTTACACTTAACGAGAAGAACGTAGAGAAACACATAATACTAAAAACAACTGGAACAAGACAAGAAAGTTGTCCAGAACACATGGTGCCCAGAGGGGTTAGAACATTGATAATAGGGAAAAAAGATGGTAACTATTTACACTGAGACAGTCAGCAATAACAGTAGATGAAAGATCAGAAAATTAAAGGACAGACGAGGAAGTCGGGAGGGGCAAGATGTCCTCCTACCATCAGAGGAGAAGGACCCTTCATGGTGAGTAACCAAGGGGCCGTTCTCCCTCTGAGGCGGAGGACATCTTGGGTACTCCCAAAGCAGTTATCCCCTATGAGGGCGGGAAGAGTTCCTCGTCTTGAACTATGTGTTGGAGGACTCTCCTTCCGAACACAGCATCTGCTGAGTCAAAGATATGTAATTTGTAGTGTCTGACAAAAGTTGAGATGGACGACCAGGTAGCTGCTCTGCAAACCTCATCTATTGAAGCATTGTTCAGCAGAGCCGCATTGGCAGCCGCGCTCCTGGCCGAATGTGCAGTTATTCCGTGTGGGACCTCCCTGTTGCACGCTTTATAAGCTTCTGAAATGCAAACTCTAATGCTCCGTCCTATCGTAGATGAAGACATCTTTCCCCCCTGGTTAGGAGGAGAAACGTTAATAAAAAGAGAATCCGTCTTTCTGAATGTCTCTGTTCTGGTTAGGTAGGTCTTAAGGGCCCTCCTAACGTCGAGAGTGTGCCAGTCCTTCTCCCTTGGGTGAGATGGATTAGGGCAGAATGATGGAAGATAGATTTCTTGCATTCGATGAAATCTGGAGTTGGCCTTTGGTAAAAAGGTAGGGTCAGTGCAAAGAATTACTTTGTCTCTGTGAAAGATGCAAAGACTAGGTTTAATAGATAAGGCTGCTAGTTCCGAAATCCTTCTGGCCGATGTAATTGCCACTAAGAACACTGTCTTTAACTTTAGCCATTTCATCGAAACTCGTTGTAACGGTTCGAAGGGGGGTCTCGTTAGTGCTGATAGGACCACGTGGAGTCTCCAGTTGGGAAAACGGTGTAGAGTAGGAGGACTCAGGAGAGAGGCGCCCCTTAGGAAACGCTGGATGTGTGGATGTCTAGAAACCTTGAAGCCTTCTAGAGGTGGAAGGACCGATGTTAGTGCTGCTACCTGTTTACGAAGCGTGGCTGGTTTGAGACCCGAGTCAAGGCCCTCCTGTAGAAAACCTAAAATGGTCGCCAAGGAAGGATGTAAGGATTCTAGATGCTTTCTTCTGGTCCAGCGAACGAAGGCCTTCCAGGAAGCGTTATATATTCTGTTCGTCGATTTCCTTCTGGAAGCAAGCAATGTGTCGATCACTGGCGCGGGATAGTCTAAATTGGTTAAGGTTCTCCGCTCAACTTCCAGGCGGTCAAGCACATCCAGTCTGGGCGAGGGTGCCAGACTGGACCCTGGTGCAGTAGGTCCGGTATCTGCGGAAGACGCATGGGTGAAGAGATCGACAGGGACTGGATCATGGAGAACCATGGTCTCCGAGGCCACCAAGGTGCCACCAGGATAATTTGTGCCTTTTGATCTATCACTCTTCTGAGCACTCTGGGTATCAGGGGAATGGGCGGGAAGGCGTATAACAGTCCTCTGGGCCATGGGGAGGAAAGGGCATCCGTCTGTTTGGCTTGGGGGGACAGATACCGAGAAAAAAATCTCTGGACTTGACGGTTGTTGGTTGTTGCAAACAGGTCCAGGATTGGAGAGCCGAATCGGTTGGAAATGTCCAGAAAGATTTCCCGTTTGAGAGCCCATTCCCCCGGGTGGATGGATTGGCGGCTCAGCCAGTCGGCTTGGGAATTGGCCGTGCCCTTCACATGTTCTGCTTGGAGAGATGACAAGTGAGACTCAGCCCAGAACAGAATTCTCATCGCCTCCTTGTGAAGCTGAGGGGATCGAGATCCCCCTTGGTGGTTGATATATGCTTTGGCAGCAATGTTGTCCGTGCGAATCAGAATGTCGGCATTGGTGACTTCCTTGGCAAAATGGAGAAGAGCTAGACGGATCGCACGTATCTCCAAGAGATTGATTGGAAGTTGAGATTCTGTGGGGGACCAGGTTCCCTGAGCAGGGCGGCCCGACAAGATCGCCCCCCAACCTGACAAGCTGGCATCTGTGAACAGTTGAATCTTGGGCGGGTTGAGGAACGACTTGCCCTGACGTAGATTGGAACTGATGGTCCACCATTGGAGACTGACCTTGACTCTCGAGGGAATCTTGAGATGTTTGTCTACTCCCGCCACGATCAGCGACTGAAAGGGTCTGAGGAACGATAGAAGTTCTCGGGAATGAAGACGACCCCAGTCCAAGGCTTCGTAATTGGCCACTAGTGTTCCCATCAGTTTGGACAGAGACGTTAATGAGGAGAGGCGATTCTTGATGGTCAGTTTGGTCACGTCTATCGTTTTTTGAACCTTTTCCGTTGGTAGGTAGAAAAGACCTGTTGTCGTATCTATGATCAGACCGAGATGACACAGCTTCTGAGAAGGTACTAAGGAGCATTTGGACGTATTTATCAGAAATCCATGTTCCTGGAGAAGCAGGATCGTGGTCTTGGTGTTCTGTTCGGCCTGTTCTCTGGAATCTGCTCTGAGGAGCAGGTCGTCCAGATAAGGATGGATATGAATCCCTTGTTCTCTGAGACGGACGATGGGGTTTATGAGAACCTTGGAGAAGACACGTGGGGCCGTTGCCAGACCGAAAGGTAGGGCCTTGAACTGGTAGTGGCAGTTGTCTAGGTGGAATCTTAGGTAGCGACGATGAACAGGATGTATTGGAATGTGTAGGTATGCCTCGGTGAGGTCTATGGACGTGAGAAATTCCCCCTGTCTGAGGGCCTCTGAAATAGTCCTGAGAGTCTCCATGCGGAAGTGTCTTAGTTTTATGAAACGATTGACGAACTTTAAGTCCAGAATGGCTCTCCAGCCGCCGTTTCTCTTGGGGACCACAAAGAATAGTGAGTAGACCCCTGAGGATTGCTCCTGGGGAGGTACCCGCTCTATTGCCTTGATGTTTTGCAGATGTTGTACAGCTTGCAACGTAATCAGTCTTTTTTGGTGGTTTTTTCTGAGAGGAGACGATAGGAAACGATCCGGTGGGTAGGATTTGAATTCTATTAGATAACCTTTTGAGACTACATCTAGAGTCCATGAATCTGTCGTGGAGTTTTGCCAGGTCCGAAGAAACTGCTGAAGTCTTCCTCCCACCGGATTTGGACAAGAGTCAGGCCTTTTGGCCCTTGTTCTCAAACTCTTGTCTGTCACCCCTCTGCTGATGGAATCTGTTATTTCTTGATCCAAAGTTGCTTTTCTTAAAGCTGGACCTGTTGCCGCTCCAGGTGGGACGTTTGTGGTCCTGGCGGAATCTGGGTAAGGCATGGTGGGCTCGAAAGGATTGAGAATTGAAAGGACGCCTGTCCTGTCTTCTGACTGATTTCGGAAGAGCTTTCTTCTTATCCCTTGTTTCTATCAGGACCCCATCAAGGGCTTCCCCGAAGAGTTTGTCACCTTGGAAGGGATAAGCCATCATAATAAACTTGGAGCATAAATCCGCAGGCCAAGCTCTCAGCCAAATGAGTCTTCTGGCTACTGTTGCCGAGGCTATGGCTCGAGATGAAAAGGTTATTGCGTCGAGGGTGGCATCCGCGGTGAATGTGGCAGCTTTAAGGATGCAGCTTGCTCCTTCTAGCAGGCGTCTTTGGTTGCTAGGCGTAAGTTGAATCAACTTGCGGAGCCAGACGACCGCTGCTCTGGACACAATAGAAGCCGCCGAAGAAGCTCTGATAACCATGGCTGCTGCTTCGTGGGCTCTACGTAGGGCAGCTTCTGCTTTCTTGTCCAGGTTGTCCTTCACTGAACCCTGGCCATCTTCCGATAGGAGGCCAGCGGATTGGATGGCTGCCACCGGGGCGTCTATCTTTGGTACCTGCAATAACTCATTGGTATAGTTAGGCAAGGCATATAATTTTTTTGTAATAGCAGAATACTGTTTGGTGGCAGCTGGTGAAGCCCACTCTGCTTTTAATTGCCTTTCAAAATACTCGGGAAAGGGAAAGACCTTCTCTGGGTTGTCAGCCCTGGGGAAGAACTCCTTACTCCCTCTAGGTCTGGAGGAAGCTTTGCCTGTTCTAATGGGGTCATCCTCCTCCCCCTTATGTTTGTCTTGTAGGTCAAGAGCAGCCAGTGCCTTGGCCAGGAGGTATTGGTAATCCTCAGGTTTGAAAAGTCTTTCAGATTGGTCAGGCATGGAGACTTCCTCCTCTTCCTCTTCTGAGAGGAATTCACCTTCTACCCCCTCCTCACTCTCTGAAGTAGTTCCCCCTTGGAGGTCATAAGTATGTGGAGCCCCCGGGATAGACTTTTGAGCAGCCTTGGTGGGCCACTTAAGAGTGGAACGGCGTACTTTCCTCGGGGGGAGCGGGGGGAGGCAGATTCGCTTGCTGCCTCAAGAGAGGATTGACAATAAGTATGAATTTCCTCTCTCATCGTCTGGCGAAGGAATGATAAGAATTCACCTGGTAACAAGGGGCCGAGATCACTTGTCTTACCGGCCGCCTGAATGCTGGTACCAGGTGTTTGATCGTCTGCCGCTGCACCAGAAAGAAAAGAGGCACATTCTCCCGCCGGGAGGTTGGCCAGCAGGGGGCCCGGAGCCGCACGGGATTTGGCGCGGGCGCCATTGTTGTTTCCCGCCTGATCTTCAGGCTCGGATCCAGCGCGGCTCCCTTCTCCGGCGTTGGTTGTCGCTCCGGACGCCGCGCGCTTCTGTCTCGATCTTTTAGAAGACATACACGGCTTACGAGCCGGAAAGGTGCCGGGATTCCGTTCCTGCCGCAAGGTCAGGACGGTACCGGGAGGCTCGGGCTCTAAGGCAGACGCTGCGGTTGATGTTGTTTGTTGTTCCTCCTCGTCCATGAAGCTGCCTTCTGAGTCCCTGGACTCTTTGTCTGCCATCGCAGCTTCGAGGAGAAAAACGTAGAGGAGGAACAGGCAGAGAAAAGAAAAGGAGAAGCGCGGGAAAAGCTAAAAAGAAGTAATGGACAGGAATATATAGAATTGGGAAGAGGAGTAAGCTAGGAACAAGTATGTAGAAAATGCAAGTAGGAAACTAGGTAAGAAGCAGTGGGACAGCAAAGAGCTGAAGAACCACGACTGCTCTCCCTGGAGGCAGGAAAGAACTGGGAGGGAAGAGACGGTCCTGGGCGCCAACAGGAAGAGGAGGAACAAGTTTGGAATTTCCTGCCTCCCTGATTGGGCAAAGGGAACAACCCAAGATGTCCTCCGCCTCAGAGGGAGAACTTCTCAACGTCGTGGCTCAAGGTAAGATCTTTACGAAATTAGATTTGAAAGATGCTTACTTCCATGTTCGTATCAAAGCTGGGGACGAGTGGAAAACCGCGTTTAATACGCCCCTCGGACAATATGAATACTTAGTTATGCCTTTTGGATTAACTGGAGCCCCATCTGTATTCATGTCCATGATAAATGAAGTACTGCATGAATTTCTGTACAAAGGAGTGGTGGCGTATCTTGATGATGTGTTGATTTATTCAGAATCGGAGGAGGACCATGTTCAACTGGTCAAAAAAGTCCTGGCAACTCTAATGAATAACAAATTGCCTATTAAATTATCCAAATGCGAATTCCATAAAACTGAACTCACTTACCTGGGTTATTGTATATCCCAAGATGGCTTAAAAATGGATCCAGCCAAAATACAGGCGATCCAAGAATGGCAAACTCCCACTACCCGTAAAGAACTGCAATCTTTCTTGGGATTTGCCAACTTTTACCGGGAATTCTTTGCAAATTTCGCACAGATCACGCTTCCCCTGACGGAACTGTTAAAAACCAAAGATAAAGGGGACCAAGCGAAAAAGCCCTCCTCCAAATTACTGTGGACACCTGATTGCCAAACAGCCTTTGAACGCTTAAAAATGCAGTTCGTAACAGAACCCATTCTCCGCCACCCCGATGAAAATTACCCCTTCATAGTGCAGGTCGACGCCAGCGATACTGCGATTGGAGGAGTGTTATTGCAGAAGGGGGAGGAAGGGAAGCTTCGACCTTGTGCATTCCTATCGAGAAAATTTTCTGAGGCGGAAAGAAATTGGAATGTATGGGAGAAGGAAGCCTTTGCAGTAAAAGCAGCCCTTACGAACTGGCGGCATTGGTTAGAGGGGGCACGCCACTCATTCGAAGTTTGGACAGATCATAAAAATTTGGAGGCCCTCCGAAGTCCCCGCCGATTAAATGCCAAGCAATTACGGTGGGCAGAATTTTTCTCCAAATTCAATTTCACTTTGAACTACCTCCCGGGCAAAACTAACTTTCTTGCAGACGCCCTATCGCGCATGCCCCAACATAAGAGCAAACGGGAGGAGACTATAGATACAGTCTTCTCACCTACGCAATTGGGAGGCGTGGTAACCACACGCAGCCGCGCAATCCAGCCCCTTTCGCACGGCCAAGAATGGAAATCGAAACTTAAGGCTGAGGTGGAAAAGGAGGGGGATAAAATGCCCAAATCCAAGCTGAATCAATCTCCGCAGGGGGATTGGTTATCAGGAAATAAGTTTTATGTACCCGACAGTCTACGGAAGGAGGTTTTACAGCGGTGTCATGATGCCCCCACCGCAGGACACTATGGGTACTTGAAAATGCTACATTTAATACAACGGCAGTTCTGGTGGCCGGGCATGCGCAGAGACATTTCCCAATACGTAGCCTCCTGTCCCATTTGCCTCAGCGCCAAGACCCGCAAGGGAAAACCTCCGGGTCTGTTGCAACCCTTGGAAACACCCAGCAAACCTTGGGAAACGATATCTATGGACTTTATCACTGATTTACCAGTATCCAAGGGACATAACTGCATTTTAGTGGTAGTGGATCTGTTTTCCAAGCAAGCCCATTTCATTCCACGTACCACTATACCCACCGCTCGAAAACTGGCAGATCTATTCTTAAAACACATTGTAAAATTACATTCTTTTCCGTCCAAGGTAATTTCGGATCGCGGCGGACAATTCGTTGCCAACTTCTGGCGGGAGCTTTTACAGATGTTAAATATTGAGCAAGGAATCAGTTCAAGCCACCACCCACAAACCGACGGGCAGTCGGAAAAAACTAATCAAATCTTAGAGCAATTCCTTCGTTGCTACATCAACTTCCAACAAGATAACTGGGTGGACCTCCTCCCTCTAGCAGAGTTCTCATACAACAACAGTGTACATGCCTCTACAGGAGAAGCCCCTTTCAAGGTTGTGTATGGGGCCCACTTCAACCCTTTTCCGCTAGACGCTCCCCCTTCCCTTTCCCCGACTTCGCCAGATGTGTCTTCATGGTGGGGGGAGGCAGCTCAACAATGGACTCTCATTAAAAAACACCTAGAGAAAGCCAAACAGGATTACAAAAAATACGCAGATCGCCATCGTGCGGCCGAATGGGATTTGCAACCTGGAGACCATGTTTATATATCCACCAAGAATCTAAAACTAGCCCAAGTCAGCCGCAAACTGGCATTAAAGTTCCTCGGACCTTTTACGGTGCGCAAAGTAATCAACAAAGTGACTGTTGCTGTAAATTTACCCAAAAATCTACGCCATGTCCATGACACCTTCCATGTCAGCCTGTTGAAGAAGGCCCCAACAGATGATAAATGGCACGTCAAAGCTCCACCCATTCCAACCTTGATAGATGACCAAATACACTACGAGGTGCAACAAATCTTGGACTCTAAAATTAAGCGCAACCAGTTGTTTTACCTCATCAGATGGAAGGACTTTGACTCTGGGTTCGATGAGTGGGTGAATTCTGTACATGTTCATGCTCCTAGACTAACCAAAGCTTTTCATACTCACTATCCATATAAACCTGGGGGGGGATTTATTTTAAGGGGGGCAGAATGTCAGGTTCAGTGTGTATATGAGCTGTACTGACTCCATTTTCTAATGCTTCTAGTGTCTAAGTGCTTTCTCCACAGGTGCACAAGTTCCCAAGCAGACGTCTCACCAAAAGAGATTGTTTTGTCTAACAACGTTCCACCCAAGATTGGCCTTGAGAGAGTTCAGCTTCCCAAGTCTGAAAGATGTTGTTTTGAGAACTGTGGGGGGAGGCTGGTTCAGCTGGGAACTGTTACTTTGTACCTCATGCTTTGCCCTTCATTGGTAACAATGCTCTTGTACCATCCTGAATCTCCTATTCAGGACAGTGGACTATAATGAACCATTTCTGCAGTAAAGTTTCCTTATTCAAACAATGGACTCTTGTTTGCTTGTAAAGGAGAACCTGTAGGAAGGACATTATCTAGCCACAGTCTGACAATAGGAACCTAACTCTCCACACCCCCTCCAGCATAAAGAAGATTTTGCTGATGTCATTAGTGCCATTTTCTGGGGTGTGCAGTACCATCGATTCACAAACACACATACACACACACACACAGTAATGCAACTTAGTTTGCTTCATCTCCTGATGCCAAACCCCAGCCCTGAGTAGAAAGAAGCCCCCTGCCTCTCCTCTTTGTGTCTCCTTGAAACACATTTCTCTGCATCTGCAGGCAGTCCCTCCACTGCCAGAGTCTTCCCCAGAGACTAGAGCTGGATCCTTGACAGATGCAAAGGGAGATGAATGATGAGGGAAGAGCTTTGTAGGTTTGCCAGCCTTCAGGTGGGGCCCGTAGATCTCCCAGAATTACACCTGATCTCGAGAAGAGGGATCAGCTCCTCTGGAGGAAATAGCAACTTTGAAGGGAGGACTCTATGGCATTATACCCCGCTGAACTCCCCCTCCCCTCCCCGAACTTCACCTTCTGCAAGCTACACTCCCAAATATCCTGGAAGTTCCCAAGCCACATTTGACTGCCTTAGTGCTTGCCGGTCTCTTTAAGATAACAATCAAATGGCACTTGGTTAGAGTCTTATCAATCTCCTCAAAGCAGGCTTATTTAAGAATAAGTCCCAATGCATGGACACAATATTTTCTATGTGGTGGACATGTAAGAAAGCACGAAAATAATGGATAAAGATACATGAAAAGATGCAGAAGATTTTCAAGCTCAGGTTTGAGCTAAATCCCCAAAATGTGCTATTAAAGATTCTACCAAATAATGTCACAAAAGAACAGGGAGACCTCTTCCATTATATAGTGACAGCAGCAAGAGTGCTATATGCAGCGAGATGGAAAACAGATATCTGCCCTGAGTTGTCAGAGTGGATAGATAAAATCTATGAATATGTATCAATGCCCAAATTAACTACTTATGTGCGTAATAGACCAACAGTTGAATTTTGGAAAAAAAGGAAAGATTTCTTTGATTGCTTAGGCTAAAATTAAGATAAATTAAGGTAACTTGATCCAAAGATAAACAGATAAAACATGGGAGAAATTATTAATTAATTAATTAAATTAATTAAATTAATTAATTCATTAAAAATTAATTAAAATATTAAAGTTTGGGTATAAGTAACTAAGGAGAGGGAATGAGAGCTATTGTGTAATTAAGTTATGCTGTTATATATTCTGAATGGATCTTTCTGTTAGATTAATCTAATCTCAAATGTAGCACTGCTGTGGAGGCAAGCCCAGGCAAAGCAGCCTGCCCCTCCAAAGAGCGCACCATGGAGGGAAGCCAAGGTAGAGATCAGGCAAGGAGCAGGCGGTAATGTCCATCCCCCTGCTTTCACCCAGCATGGATGGCAGCAACAGGTGGCAATGCCTATCACCCTCTGTCACCCACATGGGATCAGGAGCGGAGCTAGTAGCAAGGCTGGCACCCTGCCTTCACCTAGCTGGGATCAGGAGTGGAGCAGGTGGTAATGCCAGCCCCTGCCATCACCCTGCCGTGATCATGCGCAGAGCATGAGGAAATGCTCGCCCCCCTTCACCCAGCCAGGATCATTCACGGAGCAGGCGACAATGCATTCCCCTTCACCCAGCTCTGGTCATATGTGAAATCAGCAGCAATGTCCACCCCTCTTCACCCAGATGAAATCAGGCACAGAGCAGGAGTCAATGCCCACCTCCCTTCACCCAGTCAGGATCAGGAGCAATGCCCACTCTCTGCCTTCACCCAGCTGGGATCAGGCATGGAGCTGGAGGCAATGTCCACCCCCCCCTTCACGTGGCTGGGTTCAGATGCAGAGCAGGTGGTAATGCCTGCCCCCTTCACCCTGCCGAAATCAGGCATGGTGCAGGTTGCAATGCTCACTCCCGCCTTTATCCGGTCAGGATCAGGAGCGGAGCAGGTGGCAATGTCTGACCCCTGCCTTCACCCAGCTGGGATCAGTCATGGAGGAGGAGGCAATGCCTGCCTGCCCACCCTCCCCTTTCTAGAGCCTATTGTGTTTTTTCCCACAACAGGCTTTGTTAGTATTAGTTAGATATAGCTTAGACAGTGCCGCTTTCTGTAAGGTTTTTAAAAAATGCTTGTTGATTCATTATTCCACAGTTTACATGATTAGCCTATAGTACATTTCCAGTACTTGGTGTATTTTACTAAACCATCTTTGCACCTATTCTTGTTCTCAATTTTTCTTTATGCTTACAAACATAAAATAAAGATTGAATCTAGCTGCCGTCTCTCTGCCCCAGTCACAATTCCACCTGCAATATTCCCTCCAGGATCGTTCCTGTGTACATCTAGACTAAGATGCCCGGAGCCAGGGTCAAATGATTGGAACCTATGAACAAATTCTGTGTGAGCGAGACAGCGTCTCCCATGCGCTCAGGCTTCCTCTTGCCTTGTGCAAATGGAACTGCAAAGGGCCCATTGAAAAACACTGATGTTACGCAAATGGATGTGCTAGCACAAGCGGAAGTGTGTTCCTTAGCAGAGACAATCTATTGCACGTGGACCTTACCTGGAGTATCCAGTCCTGGAATCTGCATGTGTGGAGACCCTTACACAGGTAGACCCTGACAAGCAGCCAAGTGGAGATTACTTACTAAATCTGATTAATTTTTGAGAAGTCAGTGGAAAGTGCTGTGTTTCACGGGAATTCTATCACGGAAACACACAACACACTGTCAGAACTTTATAGTCGTAGTTGAAGTCATAGAATTAAAATTCAAGAATGAAGACACTCCTGTCCTTTTAAAGAAGCCAGTCAATAGATAGTCAATGCAGCTTCTCTGATACCCCCTGAAGTTCTGACTGGTGGCTATAACTATGGAGAAAATGACTGTATAAATGCACAGAATAAAAGGGAAGCTTTATACCGGAGATCTTTCAAACCAAAAGGGGTTGGGAATAAGCCCCACTGGAACCACTCTTTTTAGAGAAGCACTATTCCCATTTATTTCAACAGGGTTATGCAGCTGAAGTTTCTTGCACTGAATCCTCAAACCGATGAAAATATGGTTGGTGAAAGGCGGGGGGGGGCTTTAAAATCATGTTCTGGGCCACTCACTAAAATATGTGAATGTTGTAACAACATGCCTTTAAATTATTTTTTTCTCTTTCTCAAAAATGGAATGTCAATAGTAATAAATATCAATTTAGACCTTATTAATTCTAGCCTCACACTGAAAATTACCCAAATGTCAACAGACAAGAACGATAACATATCCATCATGAGTAGAAGGACAAAGGCACCCGGAATTTGAAAAAAAAAAACCCATGATTATAATTTATGCTTTGCAATATGTTACAGAATAAGGTCCCTTATTTTAAAAAATAGATGGAAATAGAATTGTTAAGAGCTAGCTATTGCCAATGAGGGATATAGAAAGCTTCAGTTTCCTAACAAGGGCTGTTTCCACATGTCTTTAAAAGGATGGCTCACTCACGGAATGCTGGTGGCTTTCCCCTTCACTCCAGATGTCTCTGTTTTCTAAATGGTTGTAGGCTGTTTGGCTTCTGGTTTTTTTTTTTTTTTGGTGCCTTTTCAGGGACTGTGGTAAAGTGTGTTCCCCAAAAAGGTGCCAAAAAACTGGAAGCCAAACAGCCTACAACTGTTTTGAAAATGGAGACATCTGGAGAGAAGGAGAAAAGCTGCCAGCATTTGGTGAGCTGGACGCCCCTTTAAGGATGTGTGGAAACGGACAAGTTTTCAGCATGAGTACCACTATCTCAGCACACAGACTGAAAATTCTCCCTAAAACCCCCATCTACCTATTAGGAATCAGTTGTATTTTGGTTTGTGGTGGCAGCAGAGTTTCTTAGTCAGAAACGTTTCACCCCAAACGTGCATTAATTAATCTTCAGACAAATTGTAGAAATAACTTGGAGAAGAAAGAAAGAGTCCTAAATCTGAAGAGTCACTTTTCCTATTACCAAACCATGGCCTGAGATCGGCAGTGAGGCTGCGGTGTGGGTCTGTGGATGAGGCCTTCATGGCAGGAGCTCATAGGGTCACATCCTCCTCCTTGGAAGACCATGAAGCAAGAGAGAGAGAACAATCTCCTAAGAGGTATAGAGACAGAGGAGGAGCCAGGAGGCGTCCCCACCTTAGACAAAGAGAAGCAGCTTACTTGGCTAGAGTTACACATACATACACAAAGAGACATGCATGTCCAAGGCATGCTGAGTTGCTTATTCCAACACTACTTCCACAATTTAACCTATTAGTAGGAACTGTACTTTTCTTTGGAAACCAACTGTTAATTTATTTCTTGCCCTTTCCCACAAAAATTAGGTATTATAAACTTTACCACAATTTACAATATGAAGGGTGTTCTTCCACTTTCACATAAACATGTATCTTCTTCACTTGCCTCAAGCCCCTAGTTGATTTATGGGTCTGTTGTAGCCAGGGCTTTTTTTCTGGGGAAAGAGGTGGTGGAACTCAGTGGGTTGCCCTCAGAGAAAATGGTCACATGGCTGGTGGCCCCGCCCCCTGATCTCCAGACAGAGGGCAATCTCAACTCCCCTCTGTCTGGAGATCAGGGGGCGGGGCCACCAGCCATGTGACCATTTTCAAGAGGTTCCGGAACTCCGTTCCCCCACGTTCCCCCTGAAAAAAAGCCCTGGTTGTAGCCATGCTCCCAGCTTTGTCTGAGCTACCAACCAGGCTCCTCAGCATTATTTTTGGTGACTTTCACAGGAATTTTGGTACACAGAAAGACGAGATTTTTTTCCATCGTAGGCAAACCTGAAAGAATCCCCCTCAGGACTCTTCTTCAGTAATGGGCAACAGGCGGGAAAATCTCTCTCACTGAAAACAAAGTAAACATACAAGAATGTCCATAAATATATAATAATCTTAAAGGATCTGAACAAAATATTGAATGAACAGAATGAGTTAGTTGAACCCAAACGGAATAATATTTCTTGGCACATCTCTATTCTGTATATTCCACAGAAGATGCCATTAGGAGAATAAAAGGTGTTATGTTAGAATATTTTTAACAGAGAGGCAACTAAAGAATATAGAAAGATCAGAGTTAAAAATAAAGTGTCGTCCTTGTAGAAACATAATGCAAAAGCCTATGACATCTGTCTGCAGAGGATGCCAAGAAAATGTCTTTTTAAGTAACGATAAAACAAAAGCCAAATCGTACAGGTGGGAATGAAGTAGAATTTGTTTCAGAGGAGGACGCAGTTAGAGCAGCCAAACTGATACAGCAGAGCCATTAATAAAAGTCATGGGAGAGTGATATATGATTTATGTGTATCCAGGCCAAGCAAGCATATGATCACTGTCACTTTTCAGCGAGTGCGTAGCAATTCCTGTGTAGTAATTGCATTTGTTTCTGCTTGCATACACCGGAGAAAAAGAAAGGAGGAAAATAACTCAGTGCTTCAGAGGGGCTTTATTAAATCAGCTACATCTACAGAAGGTAAAGGAAAGAACTTGCCGCTATCACTATTTCAAGTAGACGTTGCTGAAGAATAATTCCAAAATTCAGAAGTCCCCTAACGGTCCAAGAAAACTGATCTGACCTTTCACTTGCTCCTCCTGCAGAGGGCTGAACACGGCTGGCCACGCCGAAGATGTTTTGGTGCCTGTGGTGACTGAGGCAGACGAGCCAAGGCGCACTGCTCCCATGTTCACGTCCTCCAGGTGCAATTTTGTTGAAATAAATGGGAGTGGCGTGTGTCCATTTTAGGAGGGCTGTCTGGTGCGGAGGCCGATGAGGCCCCATGGGCCAACCCTTTTGCCACCCTTAAGGGCACTGCAGATCTGTCACCTGAGGCATCTGCTTCATATTGCCGCACAACAGGGCCATTTCTGGGTGCAACCAGTCACAGCTGGCCCCACCCACCATCTAGAGCCTTTTTTGGGTTCTGCTACTCTGAGCAGAGTTTGACCCCGTCTTAAGGCAGAGATTGATGGATTTTCCAAATCAAAGCAGAAGCCAAGGGTTATGTATTTCTCTAGCCCCCGGCCCCCATTTCTACACTCTGCATCCAAGCCCTACCTTGAACCTCAAAGCCTGCTCTTATCGGTGGTAGCCAAGTCAATAGGCGCGGCCACCAGTACCTTCTCCTAAGGGAATCGCAGTTGTTCTTTGTTTTTGAGCCGCAATGGGTCATTTGCTAACCTTGCACTCTTCTCACCTGTATATTTCTCCTCCTCATTGCCTTCAGTGCCTAAGGCTGATCTCCTTTTTTTGTTCCCCGCTCCCCATTTCTTAAATCTCCTTTGTATATATAAGGTTTGGTGTTAGACCCTGTGAAAACACTGCGGAATCTCAAACTGGGTCTTGTTGAAGCTCATAGCTGAAGAGGCTGTTTGTGAACCAGAAGGATACAAACAAGTGTGTGGCTTAATGTGAATTCTAGCAATTGCATCAGCTCTGATTAACATAATAGGAGTAATCATGTGCAACGGTGTGTGCATTCCCTTCCCCTTCAACACATCTATTTTCTCCACGCACAAGCTTGGGGATTTGGCTGCATGTAGAAACTGACCCCATGTCCCTCTGTACAATTTCCCCCTTTCTTCGAGATCTATATATAGCCAGTTTCTGACATTTCCTTTCTCTCTATCATTCTCTTAAAAGTTTGTCACTCTTTTATATCATACCATAAAAAAGAATGAAGTCATGAAGCTAAAGGTGGGGTCTTTAAAAGATAGGTCCTCTTTCTGTTCCCAGTGGTTCCCATGAAGTCCTATAGGATAAACACACTCTAAAATGAGACACACTTCAGAGGAAGAAAAACTGCAGTTCAAATACTAGGTTTGTCAGAGATAGGAATGAATTCAACCCCAGTTGCATCCCAGAGCACACATGCATTTCCTACCTCCAGGTTGGGCTTGGAATTCTCCCAGAATTACAGCTGATCTCCAGACTACAGAGATTCTTTCCCCTGGAGAAAATGGCTGCTTCGGAGGGTGGACTCTAAGGCATTTTACCACACTGAGGTCTCTCCCCTCCACAAACCCCACTTTTCAAGCCCCACCCCCAAATATCTAGGAATTTCCTAACCCAAAGTTGGCAACCCTCGCTCTTCCAATTCCTGGCTGGAATCCTGGCTTGCATTGTGACAAAGGCAGTGCCAGCGAACAAGTCAGGATTATGTCACACAAAACCACAGTTCAACCTAACTACGGTTAGTTACAGTAAAAAAAAAGCAAGAGTCCAGGAACACCTATAGGACTAACAAAATATGTGGTAGGGTATGCGCTTTTGTGAGTCACAGCTCACTTCTTCTACTGCTACAGTAAGACAGGCTAACACAGCTACCCATCTTGTAGTTAGTAAATCACCTTCACATCATGGTTTCGTATCTTGATTTCAAGATCGCTAGTTAACTGCATGTTCCATGTTTGGTCAACCACACTAACCAGAGGGAGTTTCATTAATACTTAGTTTTGTTCATCACCTAATTTTAGCTTTAGTTTCCAGTACTGATGCTTTCAGTAGCAGAAAACGTAACAAACAGTGGAAACCACAAGAATGGGTTGCAATGAACAGTCAAAATGCTTTTAAACTTTCAAACTTATATGAAGTGTTAAATTCACACAAAGTCATAACATTAAAGAAATCATAGAATTGCAAGAATAATAAACTGGTGCATGTATTTTCGAGTCCGTACACGAAAAAGTCCTTCCACGGTTAGGTGGATGGTATTGTAGTAAATCAAAGTTAGATGAATATGTCCGTTAGGTGAATACGCCCTACACGCAGTCCGGCATTTTCTGCTGTTTCATCCTCCTGATGTCTTCAGGGACGAACCATCACCACTGGTCCAATAAAGGACATTTTAGATACTGCACCATGGTAACAAATCATACACGCAGCTCAAGGCTAGTCAATACAGTCAATTTCGGCTTATTTCTTCTTATGAATTTAACACTTCATATTAGTTTGAAAGTTTAAAAGCATTTTGACTGTTCATTGCAACCCATTCTTGTGGTTTCCACTGTTTGTTACGCTGTATTGCTGAGTGGGTCCTCTGTTTTTTGCTACGTTTCAGTAGCAGAAAGCGAGGCACCTCCAGTTGATGCACAGAACTTGAAATGATGGCATGTTCTGTAGCTTTCTTTCCACAACCTGGTCCTCAGAGCTGTTCTGCTTCTGGACGCAGAGACTCTATTGAACTGTCATAGCTAATATTCATAGATGACAGGTCTACCCAAGGCTTCTGCTAATCCTTTTTAAAAATCATCTCATCTCTTTGCTTCCATTAGTTAATTATGCATTTTGTAAGGAGTGCTTCAGAGAGTCGGGAAAACGTTTTGAGGTTTGCCATGCCCTTCATGTTCTGCTTGTAGGTTTTCCAAAAGTAGCCGTGTGGCCAGGGCTTTTTTTCAGCAGGAACGCGGTGGAACAGAGTTCTGGAACCTCTTGAAAATGGTCACATGGCTGGTGGCCCCGCCCCCTGATCTCCAGACAGAGGGGAGTTGAGATTGCCCTCCGCGCCATGCGCCGCGGAGGGCAATCTCAACTCCCCTCTGTCTGGAGATCAGGGGGCGGGGCCACCAGCCATGTGACCATCTTCTCCGAGGGCAACCCACTGAGTTCCACCACCTCTTTTCCCAGAAAAAAAGCCCTGCGTGCGGCCCTTGTTGAAACAGGACTATATTAAACAAGGGGGAGCTTGGTCTGATCGGGAAAGGTTCTTCTTACGTTCATGTCTCCTTTTGTCGGCCTCCAACCCCCTGCCAATCAACTTAATTAGGCATTCCTGAATTCAAGTCCTACAAAATAGGGAGAGAAACCTCTCCCTGTCTATTCAGCCCAAACATTCATAATTTTAGAAATCTCTCACGTTTCTCATTCTTCTTTCCCCCCTCAACTCCACATCCTAGACTCTTTAGCCTTTTCTTGAAGGAACGTGCTCGAAGCGCTGGATCCTTTCTGTTGCCGTTCCATCTCTTTTCAGCAACGCGATATCCTTTTTGAAAGGGGGTGCTGAGAATTGTGACAGTATTTTAGATGCGGCCACAGTGCAGATTTACTGACGGGTATTATACTCGCTGCTCTTCACTCCTAGGAGGGACAAAAAGGAAAATTGTACTTTCTGTTCCTGCTGTAAAGGGTATTCGGGAACTGCAGAAGTAACTACATATGATGCTAGAGATCCATGCATAGAACTTTAGATATATTATTTCATGCTTAAGAAAAACTGGGAGGAAAGGGACA
This sequence comes from Eublepharis macularius, assembly GCF_028583425.1. Lineage (NCBI taxonomy): Eukaryota > Metazoa > Chordata > Lepidosauria > Squamata > Eublepharidae > Eublepharis > Eublepharis macularius. The sequence goes on from NC_072792.1 coordinate 7,979,007, forward strand.
CATTAATATGAACTGTGGAGACAACAAAGGGAGGGTTTCACTTTTCCTTCTGCAGTTTCCTTGATTGAAGGCTGATTTAAGGCTGATTTAAGTCCCAGAAAGGCGGGGTGGGGGGACCAATAACAGGCATCATTTAGGGCCTCTCTTTATTCCCTCCCTCCTGAGGCTTAAACCACTTCAGTAGGTATTTTTGTTCAGGGTGATGATGTGAGGGGTAGCCAGATCTTCTGTGCTTGGCCTCTGTCCTCAAGCTGCTTTTTTGGGCTAAGAACATGTGTGGTATTCCAGTCATGGGAATGGGGATGTGACACAACGGCAAAGCATCTGCCTTTCTGGGTCATGTGAAAGAATTTAACCAGAAACACTGGAGAGCTACTGCCAATAAGAACCGCCAGCACCGACCCTGATAGATGGTCAGTATAAGGTGGTTTCCTGAGTGTTCATGTGACCTCAAACTCTAACTGTCACGTGCAGTTTGGTCCTGACAGAGCAGGAGTGGAAACTTTGCCTTATCATAGGGATGCAACTGGACATGATCCTCTCCCCCCCACCCCGCCGCCTCTTCCCCACCGGCACAGTGACAGGGCAGTGGAAGAACCAGCTCTTCTTAGAAGTATCTCCACGGTAGGTGGAATGTCTGATCCAGATCTCATTTGGGTCCTCCGTGGCGGAAGACATCTGAGAGAGGTCTGCAGGACATTATCTCCGTTCATGACAATAGCATCTTTAAAATATTTTTCCTGACATGAAATATTTTCCACAGTATTCATTTTGCAGAAATTGCAGTGCAATCAAAGTAGATGATGATATTTGATTTATTTTATTTGTCATCTATAGTCCACCTTTCTCACTGAGACACAAGGCGGATTACACAGTATGAGATTAGTACAATCAGTAGCAAGTACATTTCAATACGGTATCAAGGACATTTCCATAAACAATGCCATAGGGTAAATAGATACAACTTTAAAAGGCATAGTATTAGCTAGAATCCAATACAGAGTAGAAAAAATACTGAAACAGAAATAATCAATTCTAGGACTGACATTAGACAACATAGAGCAAAGGTGGTACATAGGAGTACATATTTAAAGATAATATGTAAGACAATGGCCGTTTTCACACTAGTGTCTTCTCATGAGAGTTTGGTGCGATGTTGCGCCAAACTCACACGAGAAGACGCTATCTTCCGCATCTTTTGCGTGATGTTTCGCAACATTCCAGGAACAGGTAAGTGGAGTGAAAACGGCCAATATAGTGATGAAGTCTACGGTCCCTAACTCATTAGCGAAGCATCTGAGACCCCATCCCTACAGTACACCCCTCCCATCTGAGTAAAAAGCCTTTTTGAATAGTCTAGTTTTGCATCATTTGCGGGAAGCCAGGAGAGCGGGGGCTCTCCTGAACTCCTCAGGCAAGTCATTCCACAGGGTAGGGGCCACCACAGAGAAAGCCCGTGTACGGGCTGCTGTTGATTTCACCCGTGTGCAGCCTGGCACCTGGAGGAGGCTCTGTTCAGATGAGTGAAGCTGCCATGGAGGGACATAGGGAGGGAGGTGGTTAGCCATGTCAAGATAAGAAGCCATCTTCCAGGCTAGAGTGAGGTTGTAGAACACATTTTTTGCCACTGCCTTAACTTGTTTTTCTAGTAATAACGCTGGATCCAGTATAATCCCTAGGCTCTTAACTGAGTCTGCAAGGGTCAGACGAACTCCATCGAAAGTGGGGAGTACAATATCCTTCAAGATCTCTGGATTCCCAACAAGCATCTCTTCAGTCTTGTCTGGGTTCAATTTCAACTGTCAGGCAGCAATCTAAGATTTCTACTGCATCCTGCGGGGACCTGGATAGTGAGATATACAGTTGGGTGTCATCTGCATATTGATGACATCCCACTCCATAGCTGCGAATGAGTTCTCCTAAATGTTTTATGTAGAGGTTGAATAACATGGGGGATAAGATTGTGCCCTGTGGAACCCCACAAGACAGCTCCCGTTCTGGAGATAGCTGGTCTCCAACGGCAACCCTTTGAGTCCACTTCAAGAGAAACGATTTAAACCAGTCCAGGCCACATCCTCTGGTGCCCACTTCTGTTTCTAAATGCCTCAACAGGATGGCATGGTCTCCTGTGTCAAAGGCTGCAGACAGATCCAGGAGGAGCAATAGGGAGGCACGGCCTTTGTCTATATGCTTTGGAGATCATCAACTAACGCTACTAGGGCTGTTTCTGTCCCATGGCCTGGTCTGAATCCTAACTGGAAAGGGTCAAGAGTGCTAGAGTTATCCAAGAAGGTCTGGAGTTGGTCAGCTACTGCTCTCTCAAACACTTTGCACAGAAAAGGCAGATTAGAGACGGCGATAATTGGCAACATCATTTTTGTCTAGTGATGGTTTTTTAAGTAGTGGACAGATAACCACCTATTTGAGCTGCTGTTTGAGCTGTTTGATGGATAACTGCCTGTTTGAGCTGCCCTGAGTTAGTGACTGATTTACAATAGACCTCAGTGGTTCACTTATGTGGTCCTTGTTTGATGTTGACAGCCAGGACGGGCAAGGATCAAGCACACAAGTAGTGGTTTTCATAGACATCAAGATCCTGTTAAGATCTGTCATTGTAATTGGTTCAGAGCAATCCAAATATAAGCTAGATGGAGTATTAAGCATTTCTTCTATCTCATTTGCTTTGCAGCTAGCATCTAGATCAGAGCGTATTTGTGATATTTTATCAGCGAAAAACTTAGCAAAGGCCTCACAGCTGATTGTCAGTTCTTGGAACTGTAAACAGTCCCACCTGAGTTCAGATGCATCCAAAGAAGTCCGTGAAGGATCAGCTTTCTGAGCAGGATGCAAGATGAAATGTGGGGCTCAGCCATCAAGACTATATGGAATCGGGGCCGGTGCCACCATTGAGGCCGTGAGGTGGGGGCTGTGGGCACTGCTGGGCCGGAGGGGGCTGTGGGGTGGCGGCGTGTGTCCCGCACCACTGCTGGCCAGCCCCGCACCGCTGCCACCTGCCCCTGGGCGGCCGCAGCAGACACAGGCCAGGAACGACAGGTGGTGTGCGGGCGGCCTCCTCGCTCTGCCCCAGCCACCCGCCGGCGGCACTGCGTGATGACGTCATCACGTGATGATGTCATCACACAGTCCATGGTGTGCGCGCACTCTGGCTGGCCTCCAGCGCCAGAAACCCTGCCGCTGGGGCTGTATGGAATTGCCTAATATCGAATCAGAGGAAGGGTTGGATCCCCATGCGCAGAAATGCAACTTCCCTGCTTCCCAGCCCCAAATGCCCCATGAAATGATGCTCCCTGGGGAATGATGGGCATCAGAAGATACATTCGCAGGACTGATGTAAGAAGGAAGAATTGCCCCTAGATGGGTCCAACCTTACTAGTTTGTCTAATCCAGTATTATTACTGCCTACTCACAGCAGCAGTTCCACAGGCTCTCAAGCAGAGGTTTTTTTGCAGCCTGTCACCTGAGATTCCTGTAACAGCTGGCTTCTACCATGGAGATTTTGTGCATCCATTGAACTACGGCCCTTCCCTATGGGTTACACATTCTGGGAAGCGTAACTCTGAGTTCAGATCTATTTGACAGAGACAGGCTTATTTTGGAGTCTGCAAGGAATACCATTTAAGAAGTGATTTTCTGCTCATTGAGCGGAATATGTTGAAACCCAGTCCATTCTTCCAAAATGATTTGGATCAAGTTTTGGTGCCAGGATAAAATGAAGGTCAGATCAGTAATTATGCCTTTCACAAAGAATAAAAGCTACTGCAAATGTTGTTGCCTCTGCCTTTCCCCCCATGTTTTTAATTGTATGCAATCAAACAAGTAAACTTTCAGGCCACGATGCTGCACAGAGTTCTGTCAACAGGGTGGGTAGTGATTAGAGTGCTGGGTGAGAACCTTGACGGGTTGAGATCCCCACTAAGCTATAATCATCAATGGGTGACTTTTTCGCAGCCTAACCTACCGATCAAGGCCTGGGCCCAGGCACCACTTTGTCACTGGGATATTCCATCTTTTCCCACCCTCATTAACGACAATCAGCTTCCCGGAAAGCAGCTGGGATTCTTGCTTGCGTAAATCATTGAACAGAGCAGAGCTCAACAGCCACGTTATGACCAGTCCCGATCACTATATCCATCTGCCTCAGTCAATGTCCCAGGTCAACCCCCAGGCATGAGTCTCTTCCCTCTAATAACTCAGGCAGACAAGCTTTTCATATCCCTGGGCCTGTGCCACTCCCACCGTACCTTCATTATCAGTGGGAGGGTCTGGACCCTTCAGGCTGCAAAGACACCAAGTAGGGTTACCAGTTTGCCTCCAGGCTCTCGCTGCTGCTTGATGGAGCAGAGGGAGGAAAATAGGGGGTGTCATGTAACACTCCTGGAACACCCCCAAATCTCTATGGTTTTTACTACAGAGATTCAGGGAATTCCTAGAATGTCACATGATGCCTGTTTCTGCAGTCTCTGCCTCCTGATGCTCCAGACAAATTCTGGATGTCCTAACTCCAAGCCTAGCTGGTTTCCTGCACCCCAGCGTCTTACCCTTTCTAAACAATTGATTCCCTTCTACCCATTACTTTCTGCTTTGTATATTTATCCACTTCTTGCTATGCCAGTGTCCTGGCTTTTTCGACCTACCATTGAGCAGGTCTTCCTTTTGAAGAAGGCATTTACTCCCAAGTATGCTGGTAGTAGCAGCCAGTTCTCTTGCCTGACTCTTACTTACACTTGAGACCTCCTCTCAGCTGTTAAGTGGTGGCCTCTCTTGGGGGTGTTTCCAGGCTCCAAAGGGGTTTTCTCCTGGTCCAGATTCATGGCCATGCTGGTTTTCCAAAGTGTAATTTTTAAATATACATAAGTACAGCAAACATTGTTTGGGCTATTGCAAACTCTTATAGCACATGGTAGACTTGGTGGCGTATAACAGCAATGGCAATCGCTCATCGGTCTGCATAAAAAAGGGTTGCTATCCCTTTCAGTTGTTCAACTTCTCCTTTAGAGGGGGGTGTTTCATCAACAAGTGGAGTGACAGTATGCTTGGATCCACAGCTTGGAACACCATGCTGGTGTTTTCATACGAAAGAGCCACAGGTTTGTAAAGGGCAGTGGGAGAAGAGTTCTAATCTTTTCCTCAACGCTGCTCTTCCTTCTCCATGAACCCAGATACTGACTTTTTCAGTAGTGGGACTGCCTTCCTCCAGAAGGCTGCTAGTCTAGCCAAACAGGATGCACATTTTTCTCCTATGATATCCTGCTTGGTGGTGGCTGCACCAGCCCAATGAAGATATCAGGCTGGTTTGTCCATGCCTTCAGGCATCAGGCTTCATTTTCCAATAGAATAAATCACAGCTATTCACAGAGGTGAGTAAAGAAATATACAATCTGGAATACCATTGTGATAAGATTCAGGTCCAGCAGCATCTTAAAGACCCCGCAAATCCAGTTGGTCTTTGAGATGCTACCAGACCCAACTCTTGCTTTTCTACTATAGACCAACATGGCTATCTACCTATTGTGATGGGAGCCAATCTTTTTTCTTGCTTGGTGATTCCTGTGTTCAGTGTGAAAATCAAGCTTTGTTCCTTGTATCTCAAGTTATGGCTATTAGCCATGGTGTCTAAAGGGAATCTCCATCGCTGAATCCCAGTGTTGGAGGCAACATAAAAGAGAGCCCTTAGCCTGTGGTTTGGATCTCCAGGACAACTGGTTGGCCATGATGTGAAATGGACTGGATTGACGATTGTTCTGATCCAGCAGGGTTCTTCTTACATTCTTATCCATAAGACTGAAAGGAAGTCTCTGCAAACTGCAAAACTCCTGCATATTCCTCTTGTTGATCTGCCTGGAGTCCTATTTTGTAGTCTCCCATAATATTAGGAGAAAGTCACTTTCACAGAGAATTTTGTGAACATTCTATAAATCAGGACAGATATATAAGACTAGGAACAAAGCCCATTGTGGGAAAAAAGATAACGGGCTCTAGAAAGAGGAGGGCGGGCAAGTGGGCATTGCCTCCTCCTTCGTGACTGATCCTGGCTGGGTGAAGGCAGTGGGCGGACATGGCCACCTGCTCCACTCCTGATCCCGGCCGGGGGAAGGGGGAAGGGCATTGCCTCCTGCTCTGTGCCTGATTCTGGCAGGGTGAAGGGGAGGCCGGGCATTGCCACATGCTGGGATCCTGATTTTGGGTGGGTGAAGGGAAGGCAGGTATTGCTGCCAGCTCTGCACCTCATCCTGGCTGGGGGAATAGTGGGCAGGCTTTGCCTTCTGCTCTGTGCCTGATTCCGTCTGGGTGATGGGGGGTAGGCATTGCCTCCTGCTCTGCATCTGATCCCGGCAGGTTGAAAAGGGAGCAGGCATTGCCGCCTGCTCTGATCCTGGTCAGGTGAAGGGGGGGGCATTGCTGCCTGCTGTGTGCCTGATCCTTGCCAGGTGAAGGGGGACTCCTGATCATGGCCAGGTGAAGGTGGGGGCAGGGGCAGTCATTGCCACCTGCTCCATGCCTTATTCTGGCCACGTAAAGGAGGCGGGCATTGCTACCTTCTCCGTGCCTGATCCCAGCCAGGTGAAGGGGAGTGGGTATTGCCTGCTCCATGTCTGATACCGGCAGGTTGAAAAGGGAGCTGGCATTGTTACCTGTTCCACTCCTGATCCAGGCTTGGTGTAGGGGGTAGCAGGCATTACATCCTGCTCCATGCATGGACCCAGCTGGGTAAAGGTGGAGGGTGGGCATTGCCATCTGCTCCACTCCTGATCCCAGCTGGGTGAAGGCAGGGGGCGGGCACTGCCACCTCCTCCACTTCTAATCCCAGCTGGATAAGGGGGGGCATTGCCTCCTGCTCCATGCCTGCTCCTGTCTGGGTGAGGGCAGGGGGTGGGCATTGCCACCTTGTCTGCTCCTGATCCCTGCCTGGTGAATGGGGGCCAGGCATTGCCTTCTGCTCCACACCTGATCCCAGCTGGGTGAAGTTGAGGAGGAGCTTTGACACCTGCTCCATGAGTGATCCTGGCCTGGTGAAGGGAGGCATGCATTGCCTCATGGTCCACTCCTAATCATGGTCGGTGAAGAGGGGAAAGCATTGCCTCCTCCTCCACACATGATCCCAGCTGGGTGAAGGTGGGGTGGGCGGGCATTGCCACCTGATCCAGGCTGGGTGAAGGGGGCAGGCATAGCCATCTGATATGCTCCTGGTTCCAGCTGGGTGAAGGGGGGCGGATATTGCCACTTGATCCACTCCTGATTCCAGCCGGGTGAAGGGGGGCAGATATTGCCACCTTCTCCATTCCTGATCTCAGATGGGTGTAGGGGGGGCAGGCATTGCTGGCTGCTCTGTGCCTGATCCCAGCCCAGTGAAGGGTACTGGCATTGCCATCTGATCCAGGCTGGATATTGCCACCTGCTCCACTCCAGATCCTGGCCGGGTGAAGAGTGGGTGGGCATTGCCACATGCTCTGCTCCTGATCCCAGCTAGCTGAAGGGTGAACAGGTGGGCATTGCCACCTTCTCCACTCCTGATCCCAGCTGGGGGGGGGGCATTGCCAACTGCTCCTTGCCTGATCCTGGCTGGGTGATGGTGGGGTGGGCTCCACTCCTGATCCACATGCTCCACTCCTGATCTTTGTATCAAAGCAAAGAGAGTAACACGGTGCAAACCCACAAAAGCAAACAAAAGACCCGCCTAAAGTGCAAGTGCATCAATTAGCATTGATAAAGGCAAGCATACAACAGTATACATGAAAGCACAACATACAACACGGTATCATTCACAAAAGAACCAGTCATTTTTACATGTTATTTGGGTTGATTGTTCTATAGAAAAATATTGGTATGTATTTCCCTTTAAGAAATGGTTCCTATGAAATGGAGTTGTGTGATTGGAGGGTTTATATAAGACATCTGAGGCTTTTTACAATACTGTGATTGGTACTTTTGTGAATGATACATTGTTGTAAGAAATTGACATAAATGGAATTTGTGTCTATTACTTTTTTTACTTCAATTGAATGTTTATAATGATTGTATTCTTATCAGATGTATTTATTTCCAATATCTGTGTATTCTTTGATAAAGATGTGAATTGAAATAGGACCAATAAGGATCCAGACAACCCGTCAGAACCAGAACCAAGAAGACATTCTTCATTTATGAGTCTTCACAGTCACTTGAAATTGTTTCCATTTGAAAGAGCTTTGTGGGCTCTCCCACACAGTGTGGATATTGAGTGCTTTTGACCCTTGTATGTTGTGTTTTCATGTATACTGTTGTATGTTTGCCTTATTGATGTTACCACTTGCACTTTAATATGAATGTGCAATATCGGATATATTAATGTTTACAATAGAAAAGAGTCCAGTAGCACCTTTAAGACTAACCAACTTGCCACCTGATCCAGGCCGGATATGCATCTGACGAAGATAACTGTGATTCTCAAAAGCTTATGCTACAGTAAAGTTGGTTAGTCTTAAAGGTGCTACTGGATTCTTTTCTATTTTGCTACTACAGACTAACACGGCTAACTCCTCTGGATCAATGTTTACAATAGCACTTTAGCAACAGCACTTTATGTATACATAAGTATGGGGTCCTTTAAATGTAGCACCTATACGAATGATTGCTCCACCTGTGTTCTAAGAGTCATATTAACTTGCTAGGGGTCAACACTGCCACCTGCTCCACTTCTGATCACAGCTGGGTGAAGGCGGCGGGCGGGCACTGCCACCTGCTCCGCTCCTGTTCCCAGCTGTGTGAAGGCAGTGGCTGGCATTGCTGCCTGCTCCATGTCTGATCCCAGCCTGGGCCTCTCACCACAGCATGCTCTCTGGAGGGTTTGGCTGCCTTGTCTGGTCTTCCCTCCACAGCAATGCCCTCTGGAGGCGCACCAGGGTAGGAAGTGAGTTGTCAGGAACACGGTTAGCCTTTTATATAGTAGGATAGAAATGTTCATATATGGCATGCCTGACAGTGTTATAACAACAGAGTTTCATCAAGAGCAGATACTTCTAAGGTCAGGGCATTAAATCTCACTGAGTGGGCCACTCAGGATCTTGTACCAACATTTGTAGGTATGGGAATATGAGAAACATCCAGTTCACAGGCAACGATGCAAGAACATGAGTACAGACAGTTGTGAAATGCTACCCTGCAAACTTAGGGAATGTTGGACTGTAGCAACTGGTCTTTCAGTATGAAATTTTTTTTTCATAGAGTTTCACTGTGATCTTGAAGTTTTTGATGTTTAACTGAAGAGACTTTATCAAATGAAGAGATAAATACATTTTCCTTAGCATGACACTTCTGTATTCTTTGAAAGGTTCTGTGAGATTTCTGTAATCTTGGTCAACTTCTTAAACTAAAGAAAAGGACATAACTGAGTCTCCCCCCCCCCAAAAAAGCTGATTTTTTTTCCTGAAGTACAAAGTGAAATGAGTAATAAGTCACAGGTCCCTGCTGTCTTTTTTCAGCAATGTAGAGGTGGAAATATATCCCTTCGCTAAGAGACGCTACATTAAGAGATATATTACTAAGTGAGCTATTTTGATAGTTGACTGAACATGGACCTTGTGTGAGGCTCCTCCCTCACTGGCGCCTGCACTTGACTGTCTGCCATCCCACCAGCTCCCCATGCAGGTGTCTGCTGGACTCAGATGGGCAGGGAAGGGGGTTGCACCACTTCATTCTTTTTCATGCTCTAGAGGTGACAGCGCGCTCCTGCTGCCTCTCCCTGCAACTCGCTGGAACTCTGGGTTGCCCTCGAAGAAAATGGTCACATGGCTGGTGGCCCCGCCCCCCTGATCTCTGATCTCCAGACAGAGGGGCGCGGAGGGCAATCTCAACTCCCCTCTGTCTGGAGTTCTGGGGGCGGGTCCACCAGCCATGTGACCATTTTCTTCGAGGGCAACCCAGAGTTCCAGGGAGAGGCAGCAGGAGCGTGCTGTCACCTCTAGAGCATGAAAAAGAATGAGGTGCCATTTTCAAGAGGTGCCGGAACTCCGTTCCACCGCGTTCCGGCTGAAAAAAAGCCCTGCTTCCAGTACAAAGGCCTCCAAGTTAAATTTGTGACACCTCTTCATAAGACATTTGGAAAAGACTTTGGAGAGCAGATACTGGGCAACATGTCTAGCTCTGGGCTAGACGGACCAATGGAACACTGCCGCTACGCAAGGCAGCTCCAAATATTCCCTCCCCGGCATCACAGCTAATATTTTAAAAGGAGAAAAGAGGAACTGAAAATAATGACAAGCAGAAAAGAAGCTCTCTTATTTTCTACAAATTGTTTAGGCAAGAGGCAAGTTGAGACAGGAAACGTGCATCTTTTTTTTGGAAAGGATGGCTATGTCAAATGCATTGGAAATATCCTTCAAGAAAAGTTTATCATTGTGAAAATTTTGTTGCTATGTTGCTGGCAAGGTTATTGTCAGTTTGGATTATCTGCTGCATAAGTATCACTCAGGCAAATTAGTTCTGCCTCGGGGCTTGTCTAACCTGAATGCTTAGCATTCTTAAACCTGTTTCCTGCACAAATCAGCAGTATATATATATTTTTGAAGTCCTGCATCCATTTCCTTTAGACTTGTACCACTCTGTTATGCATAGCTTAAAATTAACATATTAGAGGCTGCCTTCCTACCATGTTCAACATTTTTAACTGCTGTCATGTACATGTACATCCTAATGATATTCCCCCCCAACTGGAATATTTTTGTAATGCAAAGATCAAGATGGCAGCTGAACAAAGAGTGCAGTTATAACCACCAAACACCATTTTTAAGGAAAATGTATTAACAGGATCTAATCCAGCAGAGTTTCCCACACCATGATGCTACTTTGTTCACTACAGGAAGATACACAGTTGCAAATTGCTAGGACTGGGTTGCCAGCAAGTTCAGAATATTGTAACACCAACCATAGACCTTTGTTTAAATCTCCTGTGCAGTGCTAATTCGTGCAATTTCTTTTTGCAAAACCCTAGATTTTTACAAGTTGCATTTTGGTAGTAGAAGCTACTAGTTTAACTGGGTTAGAAATGTGTGCTTTAAAAATAAAATCTTTTTCTCAATCCAAACACTGTCACTACGCACTATTCCGCCTGGAAGGGGAATTTGTATGTGCACTGTAGTACCCCACACTCACTTCCAAAGTCTACCTGCACACATGGAGTACTTTCAGGAAAATTAAAATTCTGCCATTCACCTGCCACTCACCTGCTGGATGCAGTCCCTCCACTCTTGGTCCTCTACTCAACCGAGGATTATCAGGATTGCAAAGCTTTTGCAAGAGCTATACCACTCAAAAGCCTGGCTGTTCCACATCTCCTTTCCCCCTTCAGATTGCTGTGAACATTCACCTTGTTCCAATCCTGTTCAGCATCAGCGTGGATTTTTTTTAATGTATCAAGTGGGCACGAACCAAAGATCGTCACAAGCCGGGCCTTTTATGGTTTGCAAACAGGTGGTTTATTGGAGCTCATTTCTAACGAATCGCAACAAACTCCAATGATTTTTAGAGTGGTTCATTTGGTTCGTTTTCCAGTTTGTTGCTGCAGGCAGCCTGGCACTGATAAATTTCCTAGGCAATGGAGGGGGGGGGAGGGATGGGCTTTCTGCAGACCTCCTGCTGCCCGGGAAGTGATGTATTCACGAACCAAACAAACCGGTTTGCAAACTGGGCAATTTTATGCCGGTTCATGGTTTGTGAAACGCGAAGAACCATGAACCGCAATGAACCACCATTTTCCCGGTTCATGCCCATCTCAAATCAGGACATTTCCTCGTGGGAAAATGCTCTGGAAGGCTACTCCAAGTGCACAGCAGTGGCAACCTTCAGAATTATGTAATTGCCGCGGCCATTCCAGGGGCTAGAAGCTGTCTGAGCATAGGGCGACTTCTGCTAGCTACCACTGGGAGCTGTGTAGACCTCCGTTGCTGACTGCTTCATGATGTTGAAGAAGGTCTCAAAAGCTCAACGTTTTGCTGCTCTGTTTTGCGTGAGACTCCTTTGAAATGTCCTCTGTTTTCTGCTGTAGGGGAAGCCCTTGAGCCAAGGAGGAAGGATGCAACTTTTTCTGCCTGCTCTAAATCTGAGGAGAGGCAGCGACCTGGTGAACTGGGATTCCCAGGCCCCATACACTTATTCCTCCATCCCTTCCCCTACAATAAAATTAGCACACTTGCATCACAGCTGGTCTTGCTTGTACTGGCCCCACTAGATGCCGCTAACTGGAAACACTACTCAAGAAATTCCGGACTATCGTCTGGACCAGGGGCCCTCAATGTTTCTGAGCCTGCAATCACCATTGGGATTCTGACATGGGGTGGTTGGTGTAATCCCAAAATGGTTGCCCCAGGAGGTGGAGCCAACCACAAAACGTGAGGGGTTGAGACTGTGAATAACGCTAAGATCTCCTTCAGGCAGTTGGGATGCTTAACGGGATGCCTTTTAAAATGAACACATTGTTTAAAAATATTTTCTGGCATACACACAGCTTATCTTCAGCTACACAGTGAAGATCCTTGTCCTGTGGTGGCAGCTGCTGCCGAAGCAACGTTTAAAAAAAATATCTGCATAGCCCATCAGATCTTCAACGGCCAATCAGAAGTCCTGCTGGGCAAAAGTCCCTCCCACTTTCTAAAAATACTTGGCAGGCATCAGGGGACCCTTGATCTGGGCGGGTGTCTGCTTCCTGGAGCAATTCACTCCCTGCTGTTGCTGGTCTCCATCGGCTTCAGCCTGTTCCCACAAGGTATTGCTTTGCTCCCTGGAGAATCATCCTAAGAAGTGTCCTCCTTTCTTCAGTAGATATTCTGCCCACCACGTTCAAAGGAAATACCTATTTTAGCTTCAGTCCTTTCCCCCCTTATAGTGTTCTTGCATGTTTAGCGTTAGGGTTAGTGGGGATTGCAACAAGCACCTTGGCTTCCTTCTGTGTTGGCCTTCTGGGTCACCTGGTTGCCTGGTCTGGGCCATGGGATAGGAGATCTTGGGTCTTGAAGTCCAGCAGGACCCTTTTAAAATCTGTCTTTGCTTTTAAAAGGTGGAGCTTCGCGGGCAAAACTTTCCCCATCATGACATCTCTGTGAGTTGAAGAGATGGTTATTAAATGGTTATTTAAAAGGGCAGAAACCTGTAAGAAAATTGTAGTGTGTCACCTGCTTTCTCCAGTACACTCTGATTCAAGGGTGCCTACACTTCCTGAGGATAAACCACCCCCACCCCCATTGTCCATCAGGAGCTCTGCCACAATCGTCTTGAGCTCTCGTCCAGCCTATAGCGTCTCTAATAACACTCCCTTGAATGTTTTAACAGGAATTGTTATGGGCCAGTTAGGACACAGCCACATTGAGAAGAAGAGGGCTCCTCGGGACAAGGGGAGCCCTGGGTAGCCAGCCTTGAACCAGGAAGCAACAGCCAGCAGCCGAGGCAGAGTCACCAATGCCCTCCAGCCAGGAAGCAACAACAAGTGAAACTCAGCTGATCATTCCCAGACCTTCGGCACCATCCACTCCCTTGGAATGCCTCAGACAGATGCTAAGGGCAAGCCTGCAGGGGAGACGGCAAAGTGCACACCTCCTGGCCCAACACCAGCTGCTTGTGGATAGTGATGAGGAGCCGCCCCAAGATCCCTCCCGAGCAGCTGGCTGCAAACCCGGCCCTCTGATACCTGACTATAAAGCCCAGCCAAGAAAGACCATGAGGAGAGGAAGCAACAAGTCGCCCCCCCCCCTCTGACCTTGTTTTCTGCGACTCTTTGGACCAGCCCTGACTTTGCCTTTGCCTTTGCCTAGCCCTGGAACGTGCCTACGGATGGCTCTTCGAACTCCTGACCTGCCATTTTGGACTGCTCTTTGGACCAGACTACTATCAGTTTTTGGACTCTATGCTTTTGACCTAGGACTGGACCTTGACTACGCTGCTGGAATTAGCCCCTTGCCTGATCCCTCCATGCTCTGGGAACGTGGCTGCGCCACCCCAGCCTGGCACCCAACAGGACTATTTCATCTCACACAGAACATCTAAGCACACTGTACAAAAGACTGCCTTTGTCTCCCCTCAGGAAGTCTCAAACAACAAAGGGATTTTTAGTGGTCAGAACCTTGCACAGTCTGACTAGGAGTACATGTGACACTCTGAGCCCCCCCCCCCCGGCAGCTGTTTTAGTCGTGGATCGTATGAAGAATTTTCATGCACACTTGTCTCAGCCATGAAGCACCCTTCCTCTTGGGCTAGGACTTCCATTTGCACAAGAGCAGTTTTTTTCAATGAGCCTTTATGCAAACAGAAATGTTAGCACAAGAGGAAGTGTGCTGTGTGGCCAAGAAACTCTAACATGAGAACCAGTTTGGTGTAGTGGTTAAGAGCATGGGACTCTAACCTGGAGAACCAAGTTTGATTCCCCACTTCTTCACTTAAAGCCAGCTGGGTGACCTTGAGTCAGTCACAGCTTCTAGCTCTCTCAGCCCCACCCACCTCACAGGGTGTTTTGTTGTGGGGATAATGATAACGTACTTTGTAAACCGGATATATAAATCGAATGTGATGATGATGAGGATGCACAGAATGGTTCAGAGGATCCAAGCTGTAATTTCCCAAGCTGTTCAGCGCTTTCTTTTTGACTTGGCTTGGCTGTCGTGTCATGAGTCAGCCTCAGCCTCGACTGGCCACCTTACCTCTTACCCCAGAGTCCTCCTCAGAAGACAAGCAGGAAGAGCCAGCAGAGGCTACTCTAGAGCCAAAGCCAGCCATGGAAGAGCCAGCAGGGTCTACTCTGGAGCCAGAGCCAGCCATGGAAGAGCCAGCAGGGTCTACTCTGGAGCCAGAGCCAGCTGCTGCTCCAGAGGAAACTCAGCAGGAGCAGCCAGAAACCTCTGCGCAAGCTGGTGGAAAAAAGACTCCACCAGAGCAAAAGAGAAACCTGAGCTCCCTGGGCCAGCAGAGAAGAGGAAGAATAAAGCAAAGGCAGCTCTGTGGGAGTGGAGAAGGAGTGCTCATTTGCAGGCTCAACACCGGCTGGAGCTATCAGTCAAAGAGACAACACCTGCTCCTCGTTAGAACAGTGTAAGAGAGAGAAGCTGAAGAAGTCAAGCATGGAAGCAAGTTTGCTCTCTGTTCCCTGCAACCAGAGCCCTGTGCCTGGAAGCTCCTTGTACCTTGCCCTGCTGAATGACCTACCGGACTCTGACCTTGGCCTGCCTCCTAGACTGTCCCTGCTGCCTGCTCCTCTATCTGACGGACTCCTTGACTCTGACCCCTGGCTTGTTTGTTGGACTCCTGCCTGTCTGCCCCTCTGCTGGACTGACACCTTGGCTCTGACCCTTGGCTTGCTGTGACTACTCACTTGTCTGTTCCTCGGTTGGACTGCGGCCTCTGGCTAGGTTGCGACACACTGTTTTAATACCAGTTTTCCCCTTGAGTTTTTCTTTTGTTCCTCCTTCCTAGATATTACACAGGTGAATCCACCCAAATAGAGATCACACAGTAAGCCAGAAGATGTCTAAACTTTTCATAGACAAAATCAATCAGATTTGACTATGTGAAGAACACATTGAAGGTAACTGAGAGCAATTGAGGTCAATGGAAGTGAATAAGCACAGTTTTGTCAGGAGGAAAGTTGCCAAAAGGGAAAGGCATTTTTCAGCAAAACTGAAGGCATTTGTGTAAAACTGGGGGGGAGGGATTGTCTCTGTTCTAGACAAAGATGTGATAACATCACAAGTTTATTTGCCTTGTTGGTGTTTTTTCCAAAATACAAACTAAACTTTCTCAAATATTCTAAACCAAACCCTAAATACTATTAATATTAGATCTCTTGAAATCTATTTCTATTGTAGAAAAGGAAGGAACGGAAAAGCAAATTCCCTTGTCTAAGGACTCTAAGAAGAACACAAACAAAATGAACATTTTTGTTGGGATTATACCTTTGGTAATTTATCTTCTGCCTAAAATTGTCACCCTTGGCTGCTGATCTGCCATTGGTTCATTAGTACCTATGATCACACATGAAGCTGCCTTATACCAAATCAGACCATTGGTTCATCAATTGGCCAAGTATTGGCCAAGACTGGCAGTGGCTCTCCAGAATTTCAGGTAGAGGCGATTCATATCACCTGCTGCTTGACTATGACACGAAGGTTGAACTAGGGACCTTCTCCAAGCCAAGCAGATGCTCTACTGGGCTACCTACGACCCTTCCCCAAGCACAAAATGTGACTCCTGCAAGATCAGTATAAATCCCACAAGTGCCCCTGGTTACAATGTGGAACGGCAAGAACAGGCAAAAGAAAAACAGGTACTGAAGCTGTTAGCACAGATGGCTTCCAATGGTCAGATGGGAAAGAGATGTTCACCACTGCCATTAATGTAATTTAAGGGAAACAAGCATAGTATTGTGTACAGATAACTGGATTTGTAACAGGAAGGCCTTATAGTTGCCTGTGTTGAACCTGTAATTGGGCCAGGGCCAAGAATTTTGTCAATCCAAGGGAAAGGAAGGGGGCAGAAAAGTCCCACGGCTTCATGATTTTCACTTCTGTGCCCTGCTCAGTGTGTCAATCTTAGCTCCCTTGAACTGCTCCTGAAGAGCAGCAAATGCACAACTGGCTCAGCAATGGACAGCTATCAGGGCGCAAACTCAATAAGACATGACAGTCTAGTTTCTACTTTCGAAAGTGCATGACTTTCCTAATGGAGTTTACAGTGGCTGAGAGAAATTAGAATTCTGTCAGGGTGAGGGAACTTTGAATTTGCAGGGCAAGCTTTTATCTACTCTACTTTATGTTGCCATGCTAAGTACATCAGTCAGTTGCAAGAGACCATAATTCCATTCTGGGGTATGAGGATATTAGCAAAATGCTTTTTGGAAGAAAGAAATGGGGATCAAAAGCCAGGTCAACAAACCATACTGCTGCATGTGCTTGCGGGCCATTGATTGGTGAGTCAGAATGGCTGGTGGATATTTCATGAGTGGTGCTTATGGTTATGAACAAGCCCTCCCCCCACCCCACCCCGGCCGCCAGTGATGTTAAGTACCCATAAGAGAAAGTAAGACTGTCCCACTTGAATGAAGGGGAGCAGCAGATTTCAGACTAAAACAGAAGCAGACAAGACGGCTATGAGGCAGCTGAAGTACCTGCAGGGTGTAAGATCTCTCTCTCTTTCCCTCTCTCTCTGTGAATCTGAAGGAAAGCAGAGGTGTGCCTCTTAGTTGCTACACTTGTTATCAGTAAAAAAAATATATATATAGTATTTATTCCAATGCAAGACTAGGTTTTTTTCAGGTATACCATTAAAAAAGGGTTGCCAGTTCCACACATCCAGTTGTTCCTGCCCTTGTCCTGCTTAATGTGCGTGTTCTCCTGAGTCGATACGAAAACTCAGCCTCCACATAAACTCCCCAAAAGAGCTTACCTTGCACTTTGAGGTTGCAGGACAGCCCCCACAGTTCATAGAAAAGGCGATTTGGGAGGGAAGGTCAGCCGCTTTCATCATCATCGCCCACCTCCCTTTCAAATGTTTTTTTTTTTTACTCTGCAGATGCACGATCGCATGCTGAGAACTTCAGAGGAGGAGCTGGGCAGTGATCGGAGGATTCCTCAGAGTGCTTTAACCATTCACATGCCAAAGAACACAAGAAGTGCTTCATCAAACCACGACAAAAGAAAATGCCTGGCAAAGTGCAGTCCCAGAAAAAATACCCCAAAAAGGTAGAAAAACAGCTTGCAAACATTTTGCAAACTGAGAGAACCCTGGGGGGGAAGCGACCAAAGTTCTGTGGGTGGCCCGTTCTTATAAGGACACGTGGAAACAGCCTTACATTTGCATACAAATTACAGTTATGTTCATTAAAACATTTTTAGAGGGGTCATTTTTGCAATACAAATATTACAAAAAGAACAAACGTCTCCAATATACATTCTCTCTTCTCCAGGGGGAACCAAACCCAGATAGCATTGCCCAAAAACTCCTTACTACTTGCAAAGATGGAGGTGTTTAGGATGGGACTATAGTTTCTTGGAGAATAATGGAGCTGGTTTGACTGAACCAAGATGGAGCAAATGGCAGCTTTCTCTTAGCAAAAATGAAGCAAGCTTGGGAGGACCAATTTAAACATTTTTACCTCACCTTTCCCCTAAAGGAAGGTGGCAAGATGACTTACAAACACATGTTCATAGCAAAATAATAAGTAAAACAATAAAACATACCATTTTCAAAACACTTCAATGACCTGAGCGAACAAACAGGCTTTAAAGAGAATCTTGAAAGGAGCCTATGTCGATAATGCAGGTGGGATATTTGTTTATTCCACTTCCAGAGGCGTTTGGGGCTCCCAGCACTTCCACATCGTTGGGAGGAAGACAGGAGTTTATTACCTCTGGACACAAAGGAACCTTTTTATGAAAAAAAAAACCCTGATGAAGAAAAAGAGAGATAAAAAATTTCAAAAAAATCCCCAGAAGTGAAAGCAGAAAACTAAAATCATAATGACATAGAAGATTCATCTGAACTTAGATTTGTGTAAAAGAAATCAGAGCAGGATGATGCTGGGTACCTTGAACATTAAGCCTCAACAAATGAAAACTCACAGGTTGTGGATCCATGTGAAACACAGAAAAAACAGTTGTGCGTGCAGCAGCAAAGAGCTTAAAAGGGAACTGAAGCTGGCAAATAGCAATAATAAGATAGGATCAAGAGACTGTTGGGAGTATAGGTATCCTTTCCCAAATTAATTAGTTTGGAGCCGAATCTTGAGAACAGAGACCTGCTTGAAAGGGGGGGGGGGGATGAGACATTTTCTTTGAATCGTTTAAAAAAAAAACAGAACTTTTCTGGATATGAATGTTTATGTGCACACTGAAGCCTAACTGAATGAGGCCTCCTGGAAGAAAGAACCTTACGGCAAAGCTAGAAGTGACGAATTACACTTGAATGGCAAGTGAACAGACTCACGTGTATTCCTCCCTGTTCACTTGCACTCCACTTGCACTCCACTTGATCACTTGCACTCCACTTGATCACATAGTGATCGAGTGGAGTGCGAGTGGCGTGCAAGCGAACAGGGAGGGATACACGTGAGTCTGTTCACTTGCCATTCAAGTGTAATCCGTCACTTCTAGCATGGCCCTTAGTGGGGAAAGGTTCCCAAGTCTGGCAATACAGACAATCGCTTTCAAATATAAGGTAAACAAAACAAATGTGCTTACCATTCTCTCCCCCAGCTCTCATTCGAACAAAAAAACTCCTCCTTCCCCATTAAATGACTATTGAAGTTCTTACAAATTCCCTTTGTGTTACCACCTAGCAAGTTTGTTGATACGGTGGGAAATCAAGTTACCACCAAATCTCAACAATTCAGATCACGTAACACCTCCTATCAAGGGTCAAAAAACCAACATCTGTCTTTAGCACCCAGGGCCATTCGTCCCCTAATAGTTGGAGGGGTCTGGGCGATGCACAGACTGAATTCTGCCAACAGCTAGAATTTAAGAACAAGGGAACATAAACACTTTACCCTCCTAATAATTTGAAAAGGTAACCTTTTACACCAGTAACGAGAGTTTCACGGGGGAATGAATCCCTTGTTAAAATATACATATTACGCAGACTTAGACGGAAATGTCTTGGAGGAATCCTGTAATTGCACAACTTGTGATTCGACAAGGTGAATGGAGCCAATTAGCCATGCCTGCAGGCCCATCACAAGCTCGATAAATCTAGTCTCGTGACCTGACTGGGAGGCTGTCTAACATCTCACAGACCGTAATGCATGGCTGATGTGCAATGATCTGCTTGGAGGTCACAAGTTGTGCAGTCCTGCAATAAATGGAGAATAAACTGCTGTTGTGGTCTCTCACAAAATCTCGTTTGTATTTATTTACTTAGAGTTTCCAGCTCGGGGTCGGGAAATACCTGGACACTTTGGGGGTGGAGTCTGGGGATGGTGGGGTTTGGGGAAGAGTGGGAGCTCAGCGGAGTATACTACCATAAAGTCCACCCTTCAAAACATGCATTTTCTCCAGAGGAACTGATCTCTTAAAATGCCAAGTGATCTCCAGGCCCCAGCTGGAGGTTGGCTAGCCCACTAAGTGCCCATGCTCCTGAGAAGCAGGGGTGTAAAGAGCCTTGTGGGGAGTTCCAAATGCTTAGCGTTTCTGCCTTTTGTCTATGCAAAGAAACACATCCCACTCATCTAAAGGAGCACGACCAGGGCAGAACCCAGCCTTCCTGCAGTGGTGCCCCCCCAAGGTACAGGTGCTCTTCATTCACGGGATTTAATGACAAGCATTGACTGACCTGGATAGCCCAGGCAACTCCAATCTCATCAGATCTCAGAAGCTAAGCAGGGTTGGCCTTGGTTAGTAATTAGATGGGAGACCTCCAAGGAAGACCAGGGTTGCAGAGGCAGGCAATGGCAGACTAACCTCTATTAGTCTCTTGCCATGAAAACCCCACCAGGGGTCGCCATAAGTCAGCCTTGACTTGACAGCAGCACCAACGCCGTGCACACATGTAGCAGAAGAAAAGAGTCGACCCCCCCCCCCCCCTCAGTGGACCCAACCACTACCAACCAAGCCTGTTCCTGTCTGCATGGTTTCATCCTGACTTCTGTCTCATTGCCATGTTATACTCATTTTCGAATTATACATAAGAGAAAACGCTATCAGTTATAAACTGAACTTCTCAAGCTGAAAAGCAGAATAGTCATATCCAGGGCTTTTTTTCCAGCAGGAACGCGGGGGAATGGAGTTCCGGCACCTCTTGAAAATGGTCACATGCCTGGTGGCCCCGCCCCCTGATCTCCAGACAGAGGGGGGTTTAGATTGCCCTCCACACCACTCAGCGGCGCGGAGGGCAATCTAAACTCCCCTCTGTCTGGAGATCAGGGGGGCGAGGCCACCAGCCATGTGACCATTTTCTCTGAGGACAACCCACTGAGTTCCACCACCTCTTTTCCCAGAAAAAAAGCCCTGGTCATATCCATGTATAATACAAATTATGATTGAAAACGGCCAATGATCTGGATAAAAAGGCAGATGGTTGTACTTGCAGGAACAAATTTGTATTTCCAGAGGTTCATCACCACAAGCTATCTACATGCTGTTGAAACAAATGTTATTTTTGGTTTTATTAGGTGAGGACAAATCTGCCCATAGGCCAAAGAAGATATATCAGGGATGTTTAGCACAATGAAACCAGCCCATTTTAATTAACTGCATTCTGAACTCATTGCATTCTTTAAGTAAACTTTCCCTTCCTTTGATGGTTGAATTTCAGAGCTTCTTCATTTTTAAAGCATTTGTTTATGTCATTCAAGATCATTTTAAAAGAAAATCTCCCTGAAGGATTTTTCAAAGAATTCTGAAGCAACCATTGAAACACTAAGTGGGCTACTGTCACCTGAGGCATCGGAAGAATAGCTCTGAACAGCTTAATGCAACTTCTTCCACGTCTTTACTCCGTGGCAGAACTGATCCTGGCTTCTCAGCATTCAGTATCATTGAACTGTGCAAGGCATATAAACTCAGTGCCTGTTATGTCCCTTGAGAATATCTATCAGAAAAACACAGCACCAGGCTCAAAATTAGGGAGCCAAGCACCTGACTCTTAGGAGGGGTATGTGCAGAGTTTTGCTTTTGTTTCCATTTTCATTCTATTTCCACCATGAATTTTACTTATTTTAATTATTATCCCGCTTTGGGAGCTTTTTAAACTTTCTTTGTCCTCCGTCCCTCCCTTCCTATTGGTTTCAATGAGCTAACACATTTTTGGTTATAACATTTCTGCTTTCTGTTCAGTAGGATTGTTCCCATCACCGATTGGATCCTCCCAACCAAATTTCAGAAGAAAACAGAAGGTATCCCTGCTTTATAGGCAATTAAATGAAAATCAAGTTTTTGTTTCTCGTCCAGTGAGAATGAAATACCTAGTGATTGTACTCAGCACTCGAGGGATAATTTTTGCCAAGCTGGGAGAAGGAAGCCTTCCTAGTTTGAAGCCAAAGTTCTGTCTGGCAGAATGGGCACAGGGAGGCATTTTTCAAGCAATCCAAGACACGCACATAAAGTAGCATGCAAAGAAGACCTAAAGACTCGCATTTGGCAACTCTACAGTTGATCTTTGGGAGCAATATAAACAATCACAGAAACTTGTATGTACAGAGAACATGTGTAGAATAGCTTAAAGAAAATATTGGGTAGGACTAGGAAATAAAGATAAAATGCGGAGCTCAGCGGTGAGCATCCGCGTCAGTCGCCATCTTGGGCAACTCCCCCGTGTAGAATAGCTAGCACTAAAGGGAATTTAATGGAAGAAAAACCTAAAATGCATCTAAATAGTGACACTTTATCCTGCACATGCTGGAGAAAATTACTCTTCCTTTCACAGCTCAGTATAGCAGCAAGCAGTCGCTAATAGCAAAGCAAGGTATACAACGGGAATATTTAAACACAAGATCTCCGTGAGAGAAATGTACTTGCCGGGCAGGGGAATGTCACAGCATTGGTAGCTTATATGGCCTCTAAAGCCTCTCCTTAAGATACTGTAATGATTGGCAGAACGCTTTGTATAGACAGAAATATCACTGACATTTGCTTCAACAGAAATCTCTATTAACTCTTCTGGCTGGATAAAGAGCATCTTAGTAGTATCAAAAGGGTACTTCCTATCATAGCAAATGATGTAAGCAGATGTGACGGGTGCCCTATCCCCCTCCATGGAGAGGAAGTCCTGCTTCCCCACTTTGTCATATAACTTTCAAAGCCACATGAGGGATATCTTATGGGTTCATGCAGGGCTTTTTTTCAGCCAGGAACGCAGGGGAACGGGGTTCCAGAACCTCTTGAAAATGGTCACATGGCTGGTGGCCCCGCCCCCTGATCTCCAGACAGAGGGGAGTTGAGATTGCCCTCCGTGCCGCTGAGCGGCACGGAGGTCAATCTCAACTCCCCTCTGTCTGGAGATCAGGGGGCGGGGCCACCAGCCATGTGACCATTTTCTCTGAGGGCAACTCACTGAGTTCCACCACTTTCCCCAGAAAAAAAGCCCTGGGTTCATGTAATGTGGGGCATGCAAAGAACTCATCCTGACACTTAACCCGGTGACAAGGTGGGGGTGAGGAGTCGAGTGATAGTGGCCCTGAGAAGGCCTTAAAAGGATGCCTCTAAGAACTCATCCCATTGTCCAGGGCCAACAGGAAGGAGTATCAATTCTCCGACATGGTCAGGTGGGGAGGGAGTGATAGTGTGGTGGTGGTGGTGGAGCATGCCTTCAAGTGATAGCTGACTTATGGTGACGACTGCTGGGGTTTCCATGGCAAGAGACTAACAGAGGTGGTTTGCCATTGCCTGCCTCTGCAACCCTGGTCTTCTTTGGAAATCTCCTATCCAATTACTAACCAAGGCTATCCAGGTCAAGGCAAAGTGATAGTGGTCTCCTGAAAATTTTGGCTCTAATGTAAGTAGGAACACAGAAGGTACCCCAAGAAAGGATCTCACAAGATGAGTACTGGATAAGAGATATTTCCTATTGGTTTTGATCTGATAGACACCAAGTATCATCATGCAATATCTCTATAATGACTGTTTTCAGTAAACATTTGTCAGTTCTGGACAATTTCCCCCTCCTTATCCCCCATTCGTTTTAGCAAATTTTAATAAGGTCTTTGTGGATCTTGAAGTTTAGCATTCTGTGTACGAGGACATGCAGTGAGCAAAAAATCTATAACGTAGAAGAATGATTGCTGTTCTTCTGCTAAGTGTCACTCTACTGGAAAAGAAAGAATGCATCATATTTTACAGAACGTCTTGATATAATACATGAAGTTTCTCTTAGAACTGGTATTTATTTGTAGTATTCTGGAACAGAAAAATTCAAGCTAATATGAAAGTGATGCTCATATTTGGTGGTCATATATAATAAATTTTCCTCTTTGATCAAAAATGTGTCCACCTTAGTATTAATTTAGTCAGCCGTATGCTTGAATACATCCATGTTCAGGCAATGTGGAATGTTGTACCTTAATGGCAAAAAATGTTTTCCAATTACTAAGTTATTAACTTTCAAAATCACAGATTTCTATTTTTGATGTGTTTTTTAAAAAGCATAAAGTTAACCTTCTTCTAGCTCTTCTCCCTTGTCTTTCATTTTTTAAATTAAAGAAGTATAACATTTTTAAGTCCCACTGTTTTCAACATAAGATGTCCTGTTTTTACCCTGCAGAGTCTTGGAGCAGATTAGGGAAGCATCAAATAGTGTCAAAAGTGACAAAAAGGTTCCCCCCCCCCAGTCGAAATAAAAGGCAGACATTTCAACATAAACTGTCAATATGGGAAGGGATCTAACTAACTAGCGGTACAGGTCAAGCCCTGGGGTCACCCATGACCTCTGCCTGACCTGTCTGGGTGAGCCCCCACTGCCGTGGGGGTGAGCCATACAATGCATGGCTGTGACCGACGGGCCAGGCAAATGGTTCCCCCTCCAAGCCTGCAGCACCTTGCCATACAGCACAAGGGCCTTACTTGAACAGGGTAGCCACGTTGCAAGGGTCTGCCCTCGCAACTGACTGCCATGGAGCCCACCAGTCGCTCCTGACAGACCCCAATTCCCCACCAATGGGGATGTGCCAAGGGAGTCACCGCCCCGCTCATTTCCCCTGCCACCACTAGGGCCAAGCCTCTGCTTAGGCCCTTGTGCCCCACAAGTGGCTTATGGCCAATCTGAGCCCTTGCCGTAAATCATCCAGGAATATGTCACAGCCAGCAACCGATATGAAGACCCCATCACCTCATAGAGGTTGGCGAATTCAGTAAGCTGGGGAGAAACCAATAATGCCCCAGCCCTCCCCAAAAGCCAAAGTCATTACCGTCCAGGTGAATGACCAAAACAGGTGGCGTAGAACTGCACCTCCCCTAGAACCATCAGGCCACTACTTGCCTGGGCGGCGCAAGCCTCTGTGAGGCTGTAAGGAAAGGGCCGTGCCCTGTAATTCAAGGTCAACACCCCTCTAGTGAATGACTGGAATGTGAGGCAGAGGTCCACACCTCCCCTCAAAGTTTCAGGCCTCCACTTGCCTGGGCAATGCGAGTCTGTGTGAGCCTGTAAGGAAAAGGCCATGCCCTGTGAGCCAAGGTCATCACTCCCCTGGTGAATGACCGGGATGTGAGGCGAAGGTCCGCACCTACCCTCGAGGCATCAGGCCACTACTTGCCTGGGCGGTGCAAGCCTCCACGAGCCTGTAGGGAAAGGGGACATGCCCTGTGAGACGACCTGAGGCAGAGGACCACAACTCCCCTTGAGCCATTAAGCCCACTACCGGCCGGAGTGCAGCAAGTCCCTGTAAGCCCATAGGAAATGGGCATGCCACGACCCTGAGGTCACCCAGGTGACCCACCCCCCCTCTTGCCACCTAAACTGCAGCACAGGAGCACAAATGGTCTGCATAATTTTTGGGGACGGGATGACTTGAGAACATGGACTGCCCCTTGAATTGTCACACCAAAAGTGAACAATGCGGCAGACAAACTCCCCCACCACAAAACACGACCACTAAGATCTGGAAACCAAGACGCATCAGAGCTAACCTGAAAACTCTGCCTCTAAGAGCAGGTCCTCCTTCCAAAAGGCAAGCCCATTAAAGCAGTTGGGAAACTTAACTCATCTGACACTGCCAAATCCTCCCTGATACCCCTACAAAAGCCTGTGATGAAGCACCTCTGGCCTCAAGTAGGGGTCCCAAGAAACTTCCTATCAGGTGACATCACTCTAGAGGCAAAATTAACCCTCGCAATGGCCAGAACCTGCAGAGCCCTCGCTTGCAAATAGGGCTGACGAGCTCAAAGGCCACTAAAAGACAGAGCACTCCCTTCGAAGAGCCCTGACTGTAAGATATTGCCCTTATGATATTGCCCTATGAAGGGGAACCCAATGACACAAAATCTTTGAGATGGTGAGTGAAAGACAGGCTCAATGTCACATTTTGCCATTTAATTGCAGACCCCACATCACCGAGCCACCTTGACTGCTGGTCAAAGGACCTATATGAGGAAAAAGAGGGGCATCCCAAAGGGAGGGGGGGCAGCACCCTGCCCTCAGCACACTCCCTTGCTATTTTGTACCAGGACCCTGAACAGGGATCCAACATCCATGTGAAACCCACTAGCAAATAAAGGGGGATCCTGGCGCCTGGAATATGCAGCCAGCAACCACTAAGAACCTACAGATTTATGGGTCAGGTCCCCTCTCCAGTTTGTTGTTGCTGGGACCGCCGCTCAGCTTCCCACCAGGCCTACCTCCAGGCCCCTGATGTTTGCAAGCCATGAAGGTGTTGGGGGGGCACCTCAGGTTAGGAATTCCTGACCAGATCTACAGAATTTCCTAGCACTACCCCTTGTGAGGTGAACTCCCAACAAAGCATCCAGGGCTGAATGGAATGCACCACCAGGGACACAGATACTACTATCAACAGCAGCCCTATGAACAAGGTAACTGCTGTCAAAGCAATCCTCCGTGTTGGTATTGCAGGAGACATCACCTGCGGCCCAAGCTGCTAGTGTATCCTATCCCAGGGTAAGCCAGGCTTGAGGTCGGCCCCCACGCACTGAATTCGTCACACTGCAACCATGCAGCACTAGCTAAGTCATGATGATGCCTTTTATATTATATCCAGGAACCGAACAAAAAGGGGGGGCATCGAGCCCATTAAGGCAGAACCCTTGACTCGTTGCCATGTCACAGGGACTAACACCGACCGTGTGTGCGGACTGGCAGCCTGCCTGCTTCATGGCTGCGGCCACGAAGGCTACTGTCCCCACTAGCTCAGGCCCTGAGACGTGCTAGCCTGGGTTCTGCCTGAATGTAAAGCACCAAAGGTGTAGGAACAGAGGCTGAACCCAGGGCCCCCACAGCCATGCATGTGCCCGCTGTGTTTTAGTGTGCTTACCGTCACGCTATAGGGCAGGCCTCCACAGGCCAGCGTGGATGATCTGAAGCCACATACGTGTCAGCCCCATCTGCCACCGGGGCTATGCCCCCACCGCCTTCACTTCTGAATCTCATCCAGCATACACTCCCTCCTTCTGCCGGCTCCACAGCAAGCATCGGTGTCCATCGCTGCCCCTTCCACCACCGGCCTGTCCCTTTCCTCACGATCGCCTGTGACAGAAGGTCCTTCTAGAGCAGAAAATTGTGTTAGCACTTCCCACAGAGGACAGAGTAGCTGACTCCAGCCTCTTGGGCTGACCTGGTCCTGGCCTCGAGACCCCTTGGGCTGCAATGCAATCTACTAGATAGGGTTGCCAGCTTCAGTTGTGAAATTCCTGGAGACTTGGGGGGGGGGGGGGATGGAGAGACCTCAGCAGGGTATAATGCCACAGAGTTCACCCTCCAAAGCAGCCCTTGTCCCCAGGGGAAGTGAGCCCAGCAGCCTGGAGGTCAGTTGTAATTCCAGATCTCCAGCCACCACCTGGAGTTGGCAACTCTACTACTAAAGGACTCCTCCTATCAGAGGAGGACAGCACCGACACAGCACTTTCAGGGGCTTGCCTCTTTGCTGGCTGTTTGCCTTTGGGCTTTCTTTGGCCTTTCTAGGGCGGCATGGTTAAACCGGGTACAGAAGTGAAATGGCTACTTATGGGGTGACCCACAAAATGACTGCCCACCACACAAAATGGCTGCTGCCCAATAAGATGCCCTGAACAATGATGGCTGCCCCAGCATCACCTAATGGCCACTGATAACCACACCTCTGTAGTTGCCCTAATAAAAGATGGCCACCAGCCCACCTTACCTGTAACAAGGTCTGCTGCGGCCGGAAGGCCTGCCACCCTCTCTGCCTGAGCCTATCCCAAGCCCCCAAAGTGTAAATGAGGAGGGGGGGAGGGAAAAGCCCAGACAGGGAGGGGGGCCACCAGCATCCACCCTGTTAGGCCCCTGGCAATAGGATAGGAAGCAATCGGCCCCTCAGATGGCTGCAACTCACCCCTGTGGCCTACAGCAAAGCCTGTTGCTGATGCTAGAATTACTCTCTCCCAAAAAGGTAAAATGGGGGGGGGGGGAGCCTAGGTAGGCCAGAGGCCTGCAAGGGCTGGGCCTCACCCTGCTTCAGCCCTCCTGACTGATAGACAACAAGCCCCCAATGTAAATGAGAAAAAGCCTCTGCCAAACCCCTGAGCCTGGCGCTGGGCCCTGGCTCTCCTCCTGGAGTCTGAAGAGAGCAAGCAGGGGAATATTACCACTTCTCCAGGGCAGCTCCTGCTGCCTAGCCCTGAGGGCCTTCAGTAAAACCAGCCTCAGAGGAGCTCGGCTTGAAGGGGGCTCTGCTCAGGCCCAGCAACAAAGACAACTGTGTGCTGGGGAAGGGCAGAGCAGGCAAATATGCCTTTGGTTCCACCCACCCAGCAAAGCCCTCGGATGCCCAGGAAATGCCCCACTGCCTTTCCTTCTTCTGGGGCTGCAAATGCGGCCACCATCCAAGCTGCAGTGCTGCCATCCAGGTGGGCCGAAATGTCAGTAAAAGAGGGTGAGGGGATGCCTTCCTTTACTTACAGGGAAGTAATTTATCTTGCAGGCAGTATTGCCGAGCTACCTGCCATGTTGTGTCTTCTGACATCTTCAGACGAAACTGAAGTTGGTTGCCAGTTCCTTATTGGCAGTTTCTAGTTCCTTATTCGCAAAGCCAAAGAAAAATATTGTGGGGAAACTGAAAAGCTCTGAACCCCAAAATGAAGTTTGCAGGGGCACATATTATATACACCTCCAGATTCAGCAGACTCAGCCATCTAAGTGGACCTATACTGGGTCATCCTACAAAACCCAAATCTCGAGTTAACAGCTTCAAAATAGGGTGCCCCTAGAACAATTCAATAAGAAGGAGGGGGCACAGCCTTGAACTCCAAAGACAGCCCTCTGCAAGAGGACATGTGCTGGTTCTGATCCAGTCTACTTCTGGAGCTGAGGCCAACTATTTCACATTTCTCCCACAACCTTGCATTAGACATTGCTGTGAATAAGGAACTAGGAACCATAAGATATCTCTTCACCCCCGAATAATCTTTGGATCACCCCAAATCATACAGCCCTGAACCCCAGAGACAGTCCCCTACAAGAGGACATGTGCTGGTGCTGATCCAAGCTCTGCTTCTGGAGCTCAGGCCTCCTATTTCACATTTCTCCCAGAAACTACCATTAGACATAGCTGTGAATAAGGAACTGGGAATCAAAGTACCCTTTGATACCCTAAATAATTCTGGGATCACCCCAAATCACACAGCACTCAACTCCACAAACTGTCTCCTACAAGAGAACATAAGCTAGTACTGATCCACTCTTCTGCAGGTGAGGCCTCTTATTTCACCGTTGCCCAAAAACCTAGGGAGTTACATCCCCACAAACCAAGGCAATTCTGAAAAAAGAAGTACCAACACTACCCATTCTTCTCTTCAGTCTTTTCAGCTAGCCTAATCCTGTATTATACCGCCACTCCAAGTCATGGTGAACTGTTTTTGATACAAATGCCCCATGAGGCTTTGCTAAACATGCAAATTAACACAACCCTAGGGACAGCTCAGTTATCTGCTAGTCGGGTCTATCTATGCATCTGCAGTCTAGATCCCAGCCCCAAACCCTAGTATTTCACTTGTCTCCTGCAACCTTGTCTTAGACACAGCTGTGAATGAGGAACTGGGAAACATAAGAGGCCTCTGCACCCCCAAAGAATCTTTGGATCACCCCAAATCACACAGCCCTGCACTCCAGAGACTACCCCCTGCAAGAGGACATGTGCTGGTGCTGATACAGTTGCTATTCTCTCCAGTCTTTTCATCTCGCCTACTCCTGTATTATACCGCCACTCAAAGTCATGGTGAACTATTTTTGATACAAATGTCCCATGAGCCTTTACTAAACATGCAAATTAACAGAACCCTAGGTACAGCTCAGTTTTGAGGCCTAGAGGCCTCTTATCATTCCCAGATCCTTATTCACAGCAATGTCTAATGCAAGGTTCTGGGAGAAAGGTGAAATAGGAGGCCTCGGCTCCAGAAGTACAGACTGGATCAGTCGGGTCTATCAAAGTATCTGCAGTCTAGATCCTAGGCCCCAAACCCTTTTCCCAGTACAGGCTTTCATAAGAGCCCTCTACACCCCTAAATAATCCTTGGATCGCCCCAAATCACACAGCTCTGAACTCCAGAGACTGCCCTCGGCAAGGGGACATGTGCTGGTTCTGATCCAGTCTGTACTTCTGGAGCCGAGGCCTCCTATTTCACCTTTCTCCCAGAACCTTGCATTAGACATTGCTGTGAATAAGGAACTGGGAAATATAAAAGCCCTCTATATGCCTAAAAAATCTATGGATAATCCCAATCCACAGTCTGGAATGGCAGCAACTGTCCTTTTTAAAATAACATATGTTGGTGGTGATACAGTCTCTACTTCTGGAGGTAAGGCTTCCTATTTCATCTTTTTTGAGAACCTAAGGAGCTACATCCCCAAGAACCAAGGAAGTTCCAGGAAAAAAGTAGCAGCACCACCAATCCATTTCTCCAGTCTTTTCAGCTAGCCTTGTCCTGTATTATACCGCCTCTCCAAGTCATGGTGAACTCTTCTTTGTACACTTGTCCCATGAGCCTTTGCTTAAACATGCAAATTAACACAACCCTAGGTACAGCTCAGTTATCTGCTAGTCGGGTCTAGCTATGTTTCTGCAGTTTAGATCCTAGGCCCCAAACCCTTTTCCCAGTATAGGCTTTCGTAAGAGCCCTCTGCACCCCTAAATAACCTTTGGATCACCCCAAATCACACAGCTCTGAACTCCAGAGACTGCCCTCGGCAAGAGGACATGTGCTGGTTCTGATCCAGTCTGTACTTCTGGAGCCGAGGCCTCCTATTTCACCTTTCTCCCAGAACCTTGCATTAGACATTGCTGTGAATAAGGATCTGGGAATGATAAGAGGCCTCTAGGCCTCAAAACAATCTTTGGATCACCCCAACTCACACTGACCCGCACTCTAGACTGTCCCCTACAAGAGGACATGTGCTGGTTCTGATCCAGTCTATATTTTTGGAAATCAAACATCCTATCTCACCTTTCTTTAAGAATCTATGGAATTACATCCCCATAAACCAAGGAGGTTCTCAAAAAAACAAGCAACAGCACCAATCCTCCTTCTCTCTATCCTTTTCAGCTAGCCTAGTCCTGTATTATACCACCTCTTCAAGTCATGGTGAACTCTTTTTTTACACTTGTCCCATAATCCTTTGCTTAAACATGCAAATTAACACAATCCTAGGTACAGCTCAGTTATCTGCTAGTCTGGTCTATCTATGTATCTGCAGTCTAGATCCTAGGCCCCAAACCCTTTTCCCAGTACCGGCTTACATAAGAGCCCTCTGCACCCCCAAATAATCGTTGGATCGCCCCAAATCACACAGCTCTGAACTCCAGAGACTGCCCTCGGCAAGGGGACATGTGCTGGTTCTGATCCAGTCTGTACTTCTGGAGCCGAGGCCTCCTATTTCATCTTTCTCGCAGAACCTTGCATTAGACATTGCTGTGAATAAGGAACTGGGAAATATAAGAGCCCTCTATATGCCTAAAAAATCTATGGATAATCCCAATCCACAGTCTGGAATGGCAGCAATTGTCCTTTTTAAAATAACATATGTTGGTGGCGATACAGTCTCTACTTCTGGAGGTAAGGCTTCCTATTTCACCTTTTTTGAGAACCTAAGGAGCTACATCCCCAAGAACCAAGGAAGTTCCAGGAAAAAAGTAGCAGCATCACCAATCCATTTCTCCAGTCTTTTCAGCTAGCCTAGTCCTGTATTATACCGCCTCTCCAAGTCATGGTGAACTCTTTTTTGTACACATATACCATGAGCCTTTGCTTAAACATGCAAATTAACACAACCCTAGGTACAGCTCAGTTATCTGCTAGTCGGGTCTAGCTATGTATCTGCAGTCTAGATCCTAGGCCCCAAACCCTTTTCCCAGTACAGGCTTTCGTAAGAGCCCTCTGCACCCCCAAATAATGGTTGGATCGCCCCAAATCACACAGCTCTGAACTCCAGAGACTGCCCTCGGCAAGAGGACATGTGCTGGTTCTGATCCAGTCTGTACTTCTGGAGCCGAGGCCTCCTATTTCACCTTTCTCCCAGAACCTTGCATTAGACATTGCTGTGAATAAGGATCTGGGAATGATAAGAGGCCTCTAGACCTCAAAACAATCTTTGGATCACCCCAACTCACACTGACCCGCACTCTAGACTGTCCCCTACAAGAGGACATGTGCTGGTTCTGATCCAGTCTATATTTTTGGAAATCAAACATCCTATCTCACCTTTCTTTAAGAATCTATGGAATTACATCCCCATAAACCAAGGAGGTTCTCAAAAAAACAAGCAACAGCACCACTCCTCCTTCTCTCTATCCTTTTCAGCTAGCCTAGTCCTGTATTATACCACCTCTTCAAGTCATGGTGAACTCTTTTTTTACACTTGTCCCATAATCCTTTGCTTAAACATGCAAATTAACACAATCCTAGGTACAGCTCAGTTATCTGCTAGTCTGGTCTATCTATGTATCTGCAGTCTAGATCCTAGGCCCCAAACCCTTTTCCCAGTACTGGCTTACATAAGAGCCCTCTGCACCCCCAAATAATTGTTGGATCGCCCCAAATCACACAGCTCTGAACTCCAGAGACTGCCCTCGGCAAGAGGACATGTGCTGGTTCTGATCCAGTCTCTGCTTCTGGAGCTGAGGCCTCCTAGTTCACCTTTCTCCCAGAACCTTGTATTAGACATTGCTGTGAATAAGGAACTGGGAAACATAAGAGACCTCTATACTCCTAAAAATATCTATGGATAATCCCAATCCACGCAGTCTGGAATGACAGCAACTGTTCCCTTTAACAGGACATATATTGGTGGTGACACAGTTTTTTTTCTGGAGGGAAGACTTCCTATTTCACCTTTCTACAAGAACTTAAGGAGTTACTGCCCCAAGAACCAAGTTCTGAAAAAAAACAGTAGAAGCACTAACAAACCATTTCTCTAGTCTTTTCACCTAGCCTAGTCCTGTATTATACCACCTCTTCAAGTCATGGTGAACTCTTTTTTCACACTTGTCCCATGACCCTTTGCTAAACATGCAAATTAACACAACCCTAGGTACAGCTCAGTTATCTGCTAGTCGGGTCTAGCTATGTATCTGCAGTTTAGATCCTAGGCCCCAAACCCTTTTCCCAGTACAGGCTTTCGTAAGAGCCCTCTGCATCCCTAAATAACCTTCGGATCACCCCAAATCGCACAGCTCTGAACTCCAGAGACTGCCCTCGGCAAGAGGACATGTGCTGGTTCTGATCCAGTCTGAACTTCTGGAGCTGAGGCCTCCTATTTCACCTTTCTCCCAGAACCTTGCATTAGACATTGCTGTGAATAAGGATCTGGGAATGATAAGAGGCCTCTAGGCCTCAAAACAATCTTTGGATCACCCCAACTCACACTGACCCGCACTCTAGACTGTCCCCTACAAGAGGACATGTGCTGGTTCTCATCCAGTCTATATTTTTGGAAATCAAACATCCTATCTCACCTTTCTTTAAGAATCTATGGAATTACATCCGCATAAACCAAGGAGGTTCTCAAAAAAACAAGCAACAGCACCACTCTTCCTTCTCTCTATCCTTTTCAGCTAGCCTAGTCCTGTATTATACCACCTCTTCAAGTCATGGTGAACTCTTTTTTTACACTTGTCCCATAATCCTTTGCTTAAACATGCAAATTAACACAATCCTAGGTACAGCTCAGTTATCTGCTAGTCTGGTCTAGCTATGTATCTGCAGTTTAGATCCTAGGCCCCAAACCCTTTTCCCAGTATAGGCTTTCGTAAGAGCCCTCTGCGCCCCTAAATAACCTTTGGATCACCCCAAATCACACAGCTCTGAACTCCAGAGACTGCCCTCGGCAAGAGGACATGTGCTGGTTCTGATCCAGTCTGTACTTCTGGAGCCGAGGCCTCCTATTTCACCTTTCTCTCAGAACCTTGCATTAGACATTGCTGTGAATAAGGATCTGGGAATGATAAGAGGCCTCTAGGCCTCAAAACAATCTTTGGATCACCCCAACTCACACTGACCCGCACTCTAGACTGTCCCCTACAAGAGGACATGTGCTGGTTCTCATCCAGTCTATATTTTTGGAAATCAAACATCCTATCTCACCTTTCTTTAAGAATCTATGGAATTATATCCCCATAAACCAAGGAGGTTGTCAAAAAAACAAGCAACAGCACCACTCCTCCTCTCTATCCTTTTCAGCTAGCCTAGTCCTGTATTATACCACCTCTTCAAGTCATGGTGAACTCTTTTTTTACACTTGTCCCATAATCCTTTGCTTAAACATGCAAATTAACACAATCCTAGGTACAGCTCAGTTATCTGCTAGTCTGGTCTATCTATGTATCTGCAGTCTAGATCCTAGGCCCCAAACCCTTTTCCCAGTACCGGCTTACATAAGAGCCCTCTGCACCCCCAAATAATCGTTGGATCGCCCCAAATCACACAGCTCTGAACTCCAGAGACTGCCCTCGGCAAGAGGACATGTGCTGGTTCTGATCCAGTCTATATTTTTGGAAATCAAACATCCTATCTCACCTTTCTTTAAGAATCTATGGAATTACATCCCCATAAACCAAGGAGGTTCTCAAAAAAACAAGCAACAGCACCACTGCTCCTTCTCTCTATCCTTTTCAGCTAGCCTAGTCCTGTATTATACTACCTCTTCAAGTCATGGTGAACTCTTTTTTTACACTTGTCCCATAATCCTTTGCTTAAACATGCAAATTAACACAATCCTAGGTACAGCTCAGTTATCTGCTAGTCTGGTCTATCTATGTATCTGCAGTCTAGATCCTAGGCCCCAAACCCTTTTCCCAGTACCGGCTTACATAAGAGCCCTCTGCACCCCCAAATAATCGTTGGATCGCCCCAAATCACACAGCTCTGAACTCCAGAGACTGCCCTCGGCAAGAGGACATGTGCTGGTTCTGATCCAGTCTGTACTTCTGGAGCCGAGGCCTCCTATTTCACCTTTCTCGCAGAACCTTGCATTAGACATTGCTGTGAATAAGGAACTGGGAAATATAAGAGCCCTCTATATGCCTAAAAAATCTATGGATAATCCCAATCCACAGTCTGGAATGGCAGCAACTGTCCTTTTTAAAAAAACATATGTTGGTGGTGATACAGTCTCTACTTCTGGAGGTAAGGCTTCCTATTTCATCTTTTTTGAGAACCTAAGGAGCTACATCCCCAAGAACCAAGGAAGTTCCAGGAAAAAAGTAGCAGCACCACCAATCCATTTCTCCAGTCTTTTCAGCTAGCCTAGTCCTGTATTATACCGCCTCTTCAAGTCATGGTGAACTCTTTTTTTACACTTGTCCGATAATCCTTTGCTTAAACATGCAAATTAACACAATCCTAGGTACAGCTCAGTTATCTGCTAGTCTGGTCTATGTATCTGCAGTCTAGATCCTAGGCCCCAAACCCTTTTCCCAGTACCGGCTTACATAAGAGCCCTCTGCACCCCCAAATAATCGTTGGATCGCCCCAAATCACACAGCTCTGAACTCCAGAGACTGCCCTCGGCAAGGGGACATGTGCTGGTTCTGATCCAGTCTGTACTTCTGGAGCCGAGGCCTCCTATTTCACCTTTCTCGCAGAACCTTGCATTAGACATTGCTGTGAATAAGGAACTGGGAAATATAAGAGCCCTCTATATGCCTAAAAAATCTATGGATAATCCCAATCCACAGTCTGGAATGGCAGCAATTGTCCTTTTTAAAATAACATATGTTGGTGGTGGTACAGTCTCTACTTCTGGAGGTAAGGCTTCCTATTTCACCTTCTTTGAGAACCTAAGGAGCTACATCCCCAAGAACCAAGGAAGTTCCAGGAAAAAAGTAGCAGCATCACCAATCCATTTCTCCAGTCTTTTCAGCTAGCCTAGTCCTGTATTATACCGCCTCTCCAAGTCATGGTGAACTCTTCTTTGTACACTTGTCCCATGAGCCTTTGCTTAAACATGCAAATTAACACAACCCTAGGTACAGCTCAGTTATCTGCTAGTCGGGTCTAGCTATGTATCTGCAGTCTAGATCCTAGGCCCCAAACCCTTTTCCCAGTATAGGCTTTCGTAAGAGCCCTCTGCACCCCTAAATAACCTTTGGATCACCCCAAATCACACAGCTCTGAACTCCAGAGACTGCCCTCGGCAAGAGGACATGTGCTGGTTCTGATCCAGTCTGTACTTCTGGAGCCAAGGCCTCCTATTTCACCTTTCTCGCAGAACCTTGCATTAGACATTGCTGTGAATAAGGACCTGGGAAAGACAAGAGGCCTCTAGGCCTCAAAACAATCTTTGGATCACCCCAACTCACACTGACCCGCACTCTAGACTGTCCCCTACAAGAGGACATGTGCTGGTTCTGATCCAGTCTGTATTTTTGGAAATCAAACATCCTATTTCACCTTTCTTTAAGAATCTATGGAATTACATCCCCATAAACCAAGGAGGTTCTCAAAAAAACAAGCAACAGCACCACTCCTCCTTCTCTCTATCCTTTTCAGCTAGCCTAGTCCTGTATTATACCACCTCTTCAAGTCATGGTGAACTCTTTTTTTTTACACTTGTCCCATAATCCTTTGCTTAAACATGCAAATTAACACAATCCTAGGTACAGCTCAGTTATCTGCTAGTCTGGTCTATCTATGTATCTGCAGTCTAGATCCTAGGCCCCAAACCCTTTTCCCAGTACCGGCTTACATAAGAGCCCTCTGCACCCCCAAATAATCGTTGGATCGCCCCAAATCACACAGCTCTGAACTCCAGAGACTGCCCTCGGCAAGGGGACATGTGCTGGTTCTGATCCAGTCTGTACTTCTGGAGCCGAGGCCTCCTATTTCACCTTTCTCGCAGAACCTTGCATTAGACATTGCTGTGAATAAGGAACTGGGAAACATAAGAAGCCGCTGTATCCCCCCAAAAATCTTTAGATCATCCCAATTCACAGAGTCCAGAAGGCCAGTAACTGCCTTGTAGAAGAGAACATGTGCTAGTGCTGACCCAGTCTCTACTTCTAGATATAAGATATCCTATTTTACCTTTCTCCAAGAACCTAAGGAGTTACATCTCCAGAAACCACAGTGGTTCTTAAAAAAGAAGTAGCAGCACAACCTCTTTTTCTTGCTAGTCTTTTCAGCTAGCCTAGTCCTGTATTATACCGCCTCTCCAAGTCATGGTGAACTCTTCTTTGTACACTTGTCCCATGAGCCTTTGCTGAAACATGCAAATTCACACAACCCTAGGGACAGCTCAGTTATCTGCTAGTCGGGTCTAGCTATGTATCTGCAGTTTAGATCCTAGGCCCCAAACCCTTTTCCCAGTACAGGCTTTCGTAAGAGCCCTCTGCGCCCCGAAATAACCTTCGGATCACCCCAAATCGCACAGCTCTGAACTCCAGAGACTGCCCTCGGCAAGAGGACATGTGCTGGTTCTGATCCAGTCTGTACTTCTGGAGCCGAGGCCTCCTATTTCACCTTTCTCGCAGAACCTTGCATTAGACATTGCTGTGAATAAGGAACTGGGAAATATAAGAGCCCTCTATATGCCTAAAAAATCTATGGATAATCCCAATCCACAGTCTGGAATGGCAGCAATTGTCCTTTTTAAAATAACATATGTTGGTGGTGGTACAGTCTCTACTTCTGGAGGTAAGGCTTCCTATTTCACCTTCTTTGAGAACCTAAGGAGCTACATCCCCAAGAACCAAGGAAGTTCCAGGAAAAAAGTAGCAGCACCACCAGTCCATTTCTCCAGTCTTTTCAGCTAGCCTAGTCCTGTATTATACCGCCTCTCCAAGTCATGGTGAACTCTTCTTTGTACACTTGTCCCATGAGCCTTTGCTTAAACATGCAAATTAACACAACCCTAGGTACAGCTCAGTTATCTGCTAGTCGGGTCTAGCTATGTATCTGCAGTCTAGATCCTAGGCCCCAAACCCTTTTCCCAGTACAGGCTTTCATAAGAGCCCTCTGCGCCCCGAAATAATCGTTGGATCCCCCCAAATCACACAGCTCTGAACTCCAGAGACTGCCCTCGGCAAGAGGACATGTGCTGGTTCTGATCCAGTCTCTGGTTCCAGAGTTGAGGCCTCCTATTTGTTCTGCCTCCCAGAACCTTCTATTAGACAATGCAGTGTATTAGGAACTGATGAAAATAAAAGCCCTCTGAGCCCCAAAACAATATTTGGATCACCCCAAATCACACAGCCCTGAACTTCAGTGACGGCCCCCTGTAAGAGGTCCTGCATTGGTACTGATCCACTCTCTGGTTCTGGAGCTGAGGGCTCCTATTTGGACTGTCTTCCAGAACCTTCTATTAGACATTGCTGTATATAAGGAACTGGGGAAAATAAAAGCCTTCTGAGCCCCAAAACATGTGTTGAGGCAGAACTGCACCTTCTGCTCATAAACAATGGCTTATTGGTTGTCTCTGGTGGAGACCAAGTCAAACTGTCTTTGAGGTGGGACAATGATGTAGGAATGTTTGATTGTGCCTTCCTGTGAGGAACTACAGGTGTAAAAAGATTATCCGATGACCGATGTTGTCTGGATAGGTGAGGCTATAGTAGGAAAGGGGGTAAAGACAGATTTTGAAAGGTGAGTGAATGAATTCATTCAAGTACTTCTGGAGGCCTCCATTGTTCTATGGTTATGCATAAGTGCGCGGTGTGGGGCTCACTTAGTCTGACTCTCCACTAACATCTCATGTCTAGCAAAGCAGCTAGTCTGTGTTTTAAACACATAAGAGGGGCTTATGATATTGCCATATTCATCACCCTTATTAACATCGTGAGGGCAAACGTGACCACTTATAATCAGGCACTTTAGTCCAGGCTCCAAATCTGAGGAGGTCCAAGGCCAGGCCTGTTTTGAGACAAAAGCTGTTCCCAATACAAGCTACAGGGATGCAGCCCAAATAGGAAGTCACAGCACCAGAACGAATGTTTAGATGAGCACCACCACGTGCCATCTTGTAGGGCAGAGTCTCTGGAGGGCAGAGCTGTGTGATTTGGGGTGATCCAAAGATAGTTTTGGGCACAGAGGGTCTTTGTTTTCTCCAGTTCCTTATTCATGGCAATGTCTGATAGAAGGTTCTGGAGGCGGGCCAAATAGTAGGCCTCAGCTCTGGAACTAGAGACTGGATCAGCACCAGCACAAGTCCTGTGGTGGGGGACAATCTCCGGAACGGAGGTCTATTTGATTTGTGCTGATCCAAAGATTATTTGGGGGTGCAGAGGTCACTTATATTTCCCAGTTCCTCATTCACACCAATGTCTAATGCAAGGTTCTGGGAGAAAGGTGAAATAGTAGGTCTCAGCTCCAGAAGTAGAGACTGGATCAGAACCAGCACATGCCCTCTGGAGTTCAGGGCGGTGTGATTTGAGGTGATCTAAACATTATTTGGGGGTTCAGAAGCCTCTTATGTTTCCCAGTTCCTTATTCACAGCTACGTCTAATACAAGGTTCCGGGAGAAAGGTGAAATAGGAGGCCTCAGCTCCGGAACCAGAGACTGGATCAGAACCAGCACATGTCCTCTTGCAGGGGACAGTTTCTGGAGTGCAGGGCTGTGTGATTTGGGATGATCCAAAGATTCTTTGGGGGTGCAGAGGCCTCTTATGTTTCCCAGTTCCTCATTCACAGCTGTGTCTAATACAAGGTTGCAGGAGACAAGTGAAATACTAGGGTTTGGGGCTGGGATCTAGACTGCAGATGCATAGATAGACCCGACTAGCAGATAACTGAGCTGTCCCTAGGGTTGTGTTAATTTGCATGTTTAGCAAAGCCTCATGGGGCATTTGTATCAAAAAGAGTTCACCATGACTCGGAGTGGCGGTATAATACAGGATTAGGCTAGCTGAAAAGACTGAAGAGAAGAATGGGTAGTTTTGCTGCTTCTTTTTTCAGAACCTCCTTGGTTTGTGGGGATGTAACTCCCTAGGTTTTTGGACAACGGTGAAATAAGAGGCCTCACCTGCAGAAGAGTGGATCAGTACTAGCTTATGTTCTCTTGTAGGAGACAGTTTGTGGAGTTGAGTGCTGTGTGATTTGGGGTGATCCCAGAATTATTTAGGGTATCAAAGGGTACTTTGATTCCCAGTTCCTTATTCACAGCAATGTCTAATGGTAGCTTCTGGGAGAAATGTGAAATAGGAGGCCTCAGCTCCGGAAGTAGAGACTGGATCAGCACCAGCACCTGTCCTCTTGTAGGGGACTGTCTCTGGGGTTCAGGGCTGTATGATTTGGGGTGATCCAAAGATTATTCAGGGGTGAAGAGATATCTTATGTAAGCCTATACTGGGAAAAGGGTTTGGGGCCTAGGATCTATACTGCAGATACATAGATAGACGAGATTAGCAGATCCAAAGATTTTGGGGGGGCGCAGAGGCCTCTTATGGTTCCCAGTTCCTTATTCACAGCTATGTCTAATGCTAGGTTCTGGGAGAATGGTGAAATAGTAGGCCTGAGCTCCAGAACCAGAGACTGGAGCAGCACCAGCGCATGTCCCCT
The DNA here is from genome assembly GCF_028583425.1 of Eublepharis macularius. NCBI lineage: Eukaryota > Metazoa > Chordata > Lepidosauria > Squamata > Eublepharidae > Eublepharis > Eublepharis macularius. Next base: position 8,019,639 of record NC_072792.1, read on the forward strand.
TGTAGAGGACAGTCTTTGGAGTTCAGGGCTGTGTGATTTGGGGTGATCCAAACATTATTTGGGGGTGCAGAGGCCTCTTATGTTTCCCAGTTCCTTATTCACAGCAATAGTAGGCCTCAACTCTGGCACCAGAGACTGGATCAGAACCAGCACATGTCCTCTTGCAGGGGGCCGTCACTGGAGTTCAGGGCTGTGTGATTTTATGTGATCTAAAAAATTTTCTGCTGCATCTGCCGCCGCTTTCTTCTTATTGAATTGTTCTGTGGGCGCCCTATTTTGAAGCTGTTAACTCAAGATCTGGGTTTTGTAGGATGACCCAGTGTAGGTCCCCTTAGAGGGCTGAGTCTGCTGAATCTGGAGGTGTATATAATATGTGCCCCTGCAAAATTCAGAGCGTTTCAATTTCCCCGCAATATTTTTCTTTGGCTTTGCGAATAAGGAACTAGGAACTGCCAGTAAGGAACTGGGAACCAATTTCAGCTTCGTCACCTTCAGGCATCTGCTCCTGAAGGCAGTAGAGGAAGCTGCCAGGAGATGAGCCTCGCAAGTAGGAGATCTCTGCCACGGTTGCTTCTGCTGGCTGGACGGGAGTTCTCTGCCCTTGTTGCCAGGGAGGAACTTTGGCCGTCCAAAGCCACCAGTCTCTCCAACTCTTGCAGATCTCCCTGGTGCCCCCTCTGCTGCCCTTCATCTCTAATCCAGAGTTGCCAAGTCTCCTGCTGGTGGGAAGAAATGGGGAGGATGTGATGTCACACCATTGTCCTGGTGGCCACTTTTTATTTCTCTCCCACCATTGCTTAGAATAGTGGTAGGAAATGAGAGGTGGGGCTGGCAACTTTATCCCAGGGGCTGCTGCTGGCTGCAGCTTGGCAACCCTTAACAACTATGTTAATCAAATTCTAATAATTGCTGTTCTGTTTTAATGATTGCATTTTAAAGGTCTTTTGACCGTAGAGATCCCATTCCCCCAGTGGGGGCAGGGGATCCCTCACTTCTACCTTCCACCCCCTGCCACCACTTATCTGGCCAGTGTCGAGGGGGCGGTGTGGGGACTAGCCTCTTAGGTGCGCTCCCAGGGTGGTGTGACATCAACCAAATCGGCCTGCTGCAAACCGCTTGTGTGCCCCTGCACCTGCACAATGGCATCACTTCGGGGAAGTGATGTCATCATGTAGGAATGAAGGTGCACGCATGTGAGGTGGACACAAAGAGGGAAGGGAAGGCTAAGGGGATCTGGCAACTCTAGTTGACCATGCAATAAACTTTGTAGTTACTAAACAATGGATGGGAGTCCTGATGTCTGACCTGTATTTACATCTATGGAGCCACTGCCTGGCCACTGTGGGTGTTTCCCCTCATAGAAGAACTAAGCGTGCCCTTCCATCTCTCTCGTTTAAATAAATGGGACTGAAAAGTACCTACGTTTGCTGGATTGGGCTCCTCATTTCTTCAAAGGGGAGAGTTTACATTAATCAGTATCCTACATTAACAAATTGTTGATATGGCAGGAGCCAATCATGCCAGGGAAATAGTGTCAATGAAGGAGAATAAAAGTTTGCCACCAGGGAGTATCTATGGAGGTATTAACAAGCAGATCACTGGGTATAATTGGAAGAGATACAGTGATAATATATAAGTAATCCTAACGGCGCTACAAAATCAAACAAATCAGAAAGATGACACTAATATGAAAGACGTGACAAGCCATTCTTAACCTTACAGGGAAGTTCAGTGTTTACTAAGCATCCGCTTGAAAGATTTGGATAAATGAATCACTTCACCTTTATTCCCCTGAAGAATACTATTGATTTTTTTATGAAAATGAATTAAACCATTACTATCAATTAGACTGTGTGCTTGTTTGTTTTCAGAACAGCCTTCTCATTGCAGATTCCAGAGATTTACCCAACAGCAAATAACAATTGTACTCATCAGTCCACTTATTGGCATTTATATTGGATAAATAAACCTCAATTACACTTGTGTTTGAACTGCATTAGGATTTGCAATTTTGATCAGCTCCCAGTTTTGAAGGTTTCATGACTGGATTACCTCTTATCCTTGGTTCCTTTATTGTTTGCAGATGTAGAGGGTTGTGGACGCGTAATAAATAAATGGAAAAACAAAGCCTCCTTGTCCAGTAAGGTTTGCTTTTTATTTTAATATTTATTTTAATATCATGGCCTACCCAAAATGCTAAACTATTGATATCTATATTTGAAAAGATGGTTAGTAAGCGGAAACCTTCTTTTTCAGTATGTTGTCATTGGAAAAAATCCTTTATAACTTCCCTGCCCAATAATTTTGGCATCTCCGGCTGCATCCACACAACATTGGATATTGTGTTGTCAATGCAACTAGATTTTCTTCTGTTGTGAAATATTGTGACAGTGCCACTATACAGCAAAATCCAACGATGTGAGGATGCAGCCTGGGAGTTATACCTTTCAAATACCCTCCACTTCAGCTCCCATTCTGCTCGCTGGTCACGAATGGATTCTTTGGCAAACAGTTCAGCTGTCCATGAACAGCTTGCACCTGCTTCGTGGAGATACTATCTTCATGAGAGCCAGTTTGGTGTAGGGGTTAAGAGCAACAGGAATCTAATCTGGAGAGTCGGGTTTGATTCCCCACTCCTCTGCTTGAAGCCAGCTGGGTGACCTTGGGTCAGTCACAGCTCTCTCAGAGCTCTCTCAGCCCCACCCACCTCACAGGGTGATTATTGTTGTGGGGATAATAATAACATACTTTATAAACTGCTCTGAATGGGTGTTAAAGTTGTCCTGAAGGGTGGTATATAAATCAAATGTTGTTATACTGTTGTTATATTGCTATATTGTTGTTGTCAGAGGTCATTTTGAGGGGGAATGTGCAGGAACACAGTTCCGGCAGTTCGCCAAAGAGGTCACATGTCAGGTGGCCCCACCCACCTGACTCTTGGCCATTTTGGGCCCGTTTTGTCCTGGATTGGGGCCGAAATGGCCCGAATCGGACCTCTGACAGGTGGTGGATCACTCTCCTGTTCAGCAGTGGCCCAGTCCTGACCTTTTTGGGCCCCTTTTCAGCCATTTTCAGCCCCTTTTTGCCATTTTGGGCCCAATTTCAGTCCTGAATGGCCAGGATTGGGTCTAAAGCAGCCAGGACAGGTGATGTCAGGGGGTGTGGTATATGCAAATCAGTTATGCTAATGACACATTTCTGGTGGTGTCAAGGGGTGTGGTATATGCTAATGTGTTATGCTAATGAGTTCCTCCAGCTCTTTTTCTACAAAATGACCCCTGGTTGTTGTTATATTCAGTGTGTGAGAACGCAGCATGTCATGCATGTGTGTTCCCACACAGCCTGGTGGGGGCCCTGGTCCCACCCCTTCCGAGATGGAAGCCAATCAACGACATCCCATTCAAAATGCAGGTTATGCCCTTTAAAGCCTTTCATGGCCATACATCCACATATCTGAAGGGTTTTCTCTTCCCATAAGTCTCTGTGTGCCGGCCATGGTACATGGCACAGTTTGCTACATGCTGGCTCCCCGCTCTTTATTAAGGGAATCTGCCAGGCGTCAACCACAGCCTTTCCTTTTTATGGTAGCGCCAGCCCTATGGAATGGAATCCCTGAGGAGGTGAAAATTTCAGGAAGGGTTGCTTGGATACTGTTTTTCAGAAAGGCTTTAAAGTCATATGGGTTTTTTTAAAAAAAATATGTATTTATTTATTTATTTGCTTCATTTAGATCCTAGTTTTGCTTCATTTATATCTTATTTTTCTCCCCAATGGCAACCTCGAAGAGGCTTAGAACATTTTCCCCTCCACCATTTTCTCCTCACACAACAACCACACTGGGGTTTCTGCACAGGTTGTTTTTTGTTGTTTCTGGCTCCATAATGCTTTGATTCATCTCCTGATTTCTGCTCGCATTTTTCAGTCTTTGTCCCCCACTTTTTGTTACCCCCACCCCCAGCTTTTTTCTCATTATGTGAGGCCACTTTTACCCCGCTCTTTTTCTGGAAGCCGTTTTTCCATAGTATTTCTTTGGAGGGGGGGGTTGTCCTGCCCACTGAAACCCACCTGACATGATCTGGCTGTGCCAGGAAGGCCTAGCAGGACCTCAGAAGCCTGTTAGCAGTGGGAGTTGGCCTGCCTACAATTCCCAGGAGGCCCTGGGCCGTTGTGGCACCCTTTTTGGCCAATCAGAACACAGGGGGCTAGTGCTATATAAGCCTGAGAGGGGAAAAGCCTGGGTTCTTTCTCCCAGGGAGCAGGCCAGAGGAGGTTTCTGCTAGGGGGAGAGGCTAGGGCTGCCAGACCCCCGGTGCCACCCCTGCCCCTCCCTACCTGGCCAGCGGGGGGGGGCACGCACCTTCCATGCGCACCCCCTGCTGTGCTGCGCGCCCCCGCACACAGCAACCACCAGGATCAGGCCTGTTTTGGCCTGGATCAGGGCCCCTGTGGAGCGCGGGAGTGTTCCTGTGCTCCGCAGGGGCCCACAACAGGCTCAATCCGTGCCAAAATGGGCCTGATCAGCGCCAAAATGGGTGCGGATCGGGTCCGTTTTGGCGTGGATTGGGCCCGTTATGGGCCCCTGCAGAGCACAGGAACGCTCCCGCACTCCACAAGGGCCTAAAACAGGCCCAATCCACGCCAAAACGGACCCGATCCGTGCCAAAATGGGCGTGGGTCAAGCCCATTTGGGCGCAGATCGGGCCCGTTGTGGGCCCCTGCGGAGCGCAGGAACGCTCCTGTGCTCCACAGGGGCCCACAACAGGCCCGATCTGCGCCCAAACAGGCTGCGTGGTGACGTCACTTCCCAGCAGTGACATCGTCATGCTTGCAGGAGTGCACGCGTGCGCTCCGCGCGCATTCACCCCCCCCCCCTCCAGGTAAGAGCCAGGTCTCAATCTCCCGCTGGGAGATCAAGGCGGCCTGGCAACCCTAAGAGAAGCCCTCATCCAGGCAGAGTGAGAAGGCAGGCCTGGCAGACTGAGGGGCAGGGAGTTCAGTCGCGCTGGGGCCTTTGGTTTATTTTGTTTTCATCCATCTATTGTTGCTAAGGCACCTTGCTTGTTTGTTTGTTTGATTGTCATTAACTGACCTTGTTAATAAACCCTTTTGTTTGTTGTTACTCTGCTGGGTCCTCACGCCTGGTTATTGGCCAAGCTACGGAGGTCAGAAGGGTTGGGATGGTACTCTGGGCCTTCCCAAGGGACCCTAAATCCCAGAGTGGTGGCAGCGTAAGGTGGCTCACCCCACCTGAGGCATGACACCACCTATCGATGATTAGATGTCCATCATCATCAAACCACTCCTCCCTTCCACTTTTTTTCCTCCCCCTCTTGGTTTTACTTTCTGTCTTTTTTATCATCATTTTCATAGTCCTATATCCTTTCCTTTGGCTCATTTGACCAAAGATCTCAAGCTCAAAACTTATAACACACATATCCACAATTTAAAACAGCAGTACATACATACAGAATCACTACAACAAAATCATCATAAATCATCATCATCTTAATAGAATATAAGAGCAGATGTAATATATACATTACATAAAATAGTGTTATAACCATACATGCAGCAGATTCTCTGAATTCCCAGCTTTCGTTTTTTTAAAAGAGAAGTCTCTAGCCTTTTCCTTTGCAGAGATATAAGGGAAAAGGCATATCTCAACAATGGAACAGGCTAGAGACTTACTTTTTTTTTAATGAAAGCTGGGAATTCAGAGAATCGGTCACATCTATTGTTACAATGGAAGTTCAATATAACATTATGAAAATGATGATTTTTTAAAAAATTGCAAAATCCCTGGGATGGCAAGGGTGTGGCCACTTCTGCCTCCTGAAAAAGCAGCAGGGTTTGACAAGCCTATAGCTCCTGCTGCTCTGGGTTCCATCTGTCCCAACAGAGGCTGGTTTGCCCGGCCAGTGCCAACTTCCTCCTCCTAGCTCTGGGTCAATCTAGGCTCTCTGGTTTGGACCACAGGGGGAGGAAATGAGATATGGTTGGCAGTGCTGCACCTCTTTTAGGCTTCCACATACAAAGGCTTCCCTATGTATTAATTTTCACTCTTTTAAAAAAATCAGCCCTTGTATCAATCTAACATCATAAGCATGCACAAAAAAACCAAAGAGGGTGTGTGACAGCACCCTCATTTGAAAAGCCTGGTTATTTAAGGCAAATGCAGAATGAAATAAACCAACTCCACAACTGTAAAAATGCTAAGAGAAGGCAAACATGTGGAAGAACCAGGGCTCATTTTGAGGGGGAACGTGCAGGAACGCAGTTCTGGTAGTTCTCCAAAGAGGTCACATGTCAGGTGGCCCCACCCACCTGATTTTTGGCCTTGGGCCCGTTTTGGCCTGGATTGGGCCCCAAATGGCCAGGATTGGGCCTAAAACAGCCTGGATTGGTCCCAAATGGCCAGGATCGGGCCTCTTACGGGTGGTGGATCACTCTCCCACTCAGCAGTGGCCCAATTCTGACCATTTGGGGCTCCTTTTCAGCCATTTTCAGCCCCTTTTTGCCATTTTGGGCCCCATTTTGGCCCTGAATGGCCAGGATTGGGCCCAAAACAGGATAGGTGAGGTCAGGGGTGTGGCATACGCAAATCAGTCATGCCAATGACACACTTCCGGTGATGGCAAGGGGCATGGCATATGCTAATGAGTTATGCTAATGAGTCCCTGCAGCTTTTTTTCTACAAAATGACCCCTGGGACGAACGATACTCAAAGTGATTCCAATGCTTGGAGATTGAGTGCTAAGAAAATCAGGAATAAGTTGTATATGCAGAAAACCCTTATGTGAGGCAAGTTAGGTTGAGAATGTGTGATAGTCCAAGGTCACCTGGTTATCGACCATCACAAAAGGAGATTCTCCCATATCCTAGTTCAACACTCTAACCACTATACCACAATCTTACCATTTGGTGTTTGTTTTCATGCCACTGCTATAGTACTTTTAGCTAGATCTACTTTACAGGGTTGTCGTGCAAATAAAATTGAGGCGAGGAGAATAATGCAGGCCACTTGGGGTCCACATTGGGGAGAAAGGAGAGGTATGATGTTTGTTATTAATGTTATTTTGGCTAATGGAAAATTGCTCTTTGTAATTATTTGCAAGTTTGTTCTCACCTTTGCCTTTGGACCTTTAGTTCAGCTTCTTAGGTCATCTTAAATGTCTACCTTAGAAGAGCCTTGGTCCCAATCAACTCTCCTTATATTTTTTCCACCACTAACATAGAGCTTCAGGTGTTCTCTACTTTACCCAGACGTTTACATCGAGAACACCTTCCTTTTTGTGTTTGTGTGACCTGTATATTGCTGCCTCTATAACTCCCTCAAAAGGTTCTTGCTGCCACCAAAGGTTTTAGTCCTTCTTGGTTTAACTAGATGCCAGGTCCCTACTGGCTTCTGGAGGGAGGGTGGGGGCTCTAGTACTTACCATAGACATGTTCTTCATGCACGAAATCCGGCTTCAGTGTCTGCAGGAGTGTTCCTTCAAAAGGGGTTGGTTCTTTCAGAAATGGCCTGTTTGGGACCAAAATCATTCCCCACAAAGCACAGGAGCATTCCCACAGCCAGCATGATGATGTCACATCAGGGAGTGATGTCTTTGTGACCTGCCAAGAGAGCGTACCCACCACATATTTGCTTCGGTTGCTTACCCATGGCCATTTCCAGATGGCTGACCTGCACCCGGGACGTCACGCCACATTTCAGATCGTGCCAGGGAAAACGCGAAATATCGCATTTTCTCGCGCGAGTTTTGCATGACGTCGCGCAAAACTCGCACAAGAAAACACGATATTTTGCGTTTTCCCTGGCACAATCCGAAACGTGGCGCGACGTCCCGGGTGCAGGTCAGCCGTCTGGAAACAGCCCATGGCAGGTGATCACCGGGCAGCTTGCCACGTCCCACTGATTGCCGGATGGTGTGCACTGGGGAAAATCACCAGGCACCTGAGAACCCTGGATATGTAGGATGGCTTGTTAGTGATCGTAGTGAGGGAGCTCATGAGGTTAAAAAGGGATCTTGTTTTTCTTAAACAAATGTAGAATTTATTTGTAAGTATGTAAGCTTGATAGTTTTGAGGCGTATTCATATCAAAGTTCTTACGCTTGGTGGCTTCACAAATAACAATCCTTTCTTAAAGGTTCATTCACAGACACAGTCTGGTTGTGGAGATTTTGTCAAAAATATAGCTGAGTGTCTTTGGCATATTGATGTCATTCCCTACCACAATTATGGATGATCTCATTTAAAAGTCTCAAACATACGTTAAAGATCGTAGATGAGAGAACACCACATTAGTTTCCCTAATCAAAAAATCTATACAATTGCATTACTTCTTTTCATTATTTGCTTCTTCTGTCAGTTTAGATTTTGCCAGCATATCTTTTGATATGTTTTGAAATATTTATGTTTCAGATTAGAAAGCAACTGAGCAAATAAAAATGGGCACATCATACTCAGAGATCAGCGAAGATAAGTCCCATTGCTCTCAAAGAGAAAGATTTAACTCTCTCACTGATATCAAGAGTGCCAATACCACAAGAAAAACAAAACAGTAGAAAAACAAAACAGAATCCTCAGCACACACTCATATTATGGTTGCTATCAAATTCCTCATCTTTGCTATGTGGACTTAAAACTCCATTTTGTTTGTGCTTTTCCCTTGTGTGACTTGTGTCATTTTCTGTTTCCAGAGTGTCAACAATGTTCATTGTTCTTTTTCAACATCATCACATATAAATGGTGGGAAACAAATCAGAAAGGTCAGCAATTTATTTTGATTTGTTTATTTCATTCATACTCCATTTTTCTCCGCAGATGGGGAACCAAATTGACTTACACGATTCTCCTCTCCTCCACTTTATCCTCACAACAACCCTGCGAGGAAGGTTAAGTTGACAGCCTGTGAGTGGCTCATGGTCATCCAGTGAGCTTAAATGCCAGAATGGGAATTTGAGCCTGGGTCTCCCAGATCCTAGTCTAAGAGCTAAGCTACAAGTGACGAATGACACTTGAATGGCAAGTGAACAGGCCCACGTGTATTCCTCCCTGTTCACTTGCAGTCCACTTGATCACTACGAGATCACGTAGAGATCAAGTGGAGCTTGCCATTCAAGTGTCATTCGTCACTTGTAGCTTGGCCCTAACACTCTAACCACTAGACCACACAGGAGCTTTGGAAATGATCAGAACAAAAACATTCACAATGATGACCTGTGAAAACAAAAAGGGTGTCTTTGTACATTCTTAATTATTCACATCATGATTAGCTGTTTTAAGTCAGTTCAGTTCGGTTTAATTGTATATGGCCAAAGGCTGTCACAATACAAAGTTAAGAGCTGTTTTAAGTCTCTGATTTTAAGATGAGAGAAGAGGATAAGAAAGTTCTCATACACACAACTAATTACATCATGGGAGTTTCCAGGTTCATAATGTTAGCGGTCAGACTTGCCCTCATGATATTAAGAAGGCTTATGAATATGGCTATATCATAAGCCCCTCTCCGTATGTGTTTTAAACATGGAAACACTGCCTGGACAGGTAGAAAAATGGAAGCCAGATCCCTGCCTGGAGATGGAAAATTACTAGCCTGTGAGGTGCCAGGTGAGACCAGCTTTCATCCCACAGGCCCCAGAGATGTGCACAGATCCTAAGACCCCAGGGTCTTCCTGGAGTTCCCGAATTAATCACCCTAACACACTCTACCGATCTTCCCTTATCCACTCTCCTATTTTCACACGCTTCAGGGCTCTGATAGCCTTACCCACCCATCGATTGTGACTTGTCAATCATCGCTGAAAACTTTAGTTTCACCCAGGAAGGCTTTATCAAAACTTCCCAGATTATTGTCTCACCCCAAAATGGCTTTCCAGCTTATTGTTTTACCTTGCCTTCTCTTTCTTGGTCTCACCCCGGAGACAACCATTCAGTTATGGTTTTGGGGAGCAGAAGATGTAATCTTGCTCCAGGATACCTTCCACAGTATAATTGGACTGCCCCTCCATCATAAGTGTGCGCATGCCTTCGGATCCAACATCCTCCCTCCAACATCCGCCTGAGCCTCATGGATGTGCTGGTCACTCAACACGCTCTCTCCTAGACACCCTCTTATCATCCAATCCCTCAAATCTAGCCAACTTTTCCCACTGCTTTCTAGTTAGCAATGTGTGTATACTGTGTGTTTTGTGTGGAAATGACCTTTATTATTTTCAATAAAAACTTTGATTGAACATCTGCTTTGTTATTAGAAGAGTTCTGTAGAAGGGACAATCCAAGTATACATCGGTGGATATCTCGCTGCCTCGACTTGCACACGAATTACTCCAACTCGCAAAGAGAGCCTCCTATTTGGGGAACAACGACTCTTAGGACCAAACTTTGCATCATGCGGGAGGTCCAAGATAGCATCTCCCAAAGTTTTCTTTAACATTAAAAAACATCTGTGTTTGCGTGCACCTGCTAACCAGTTCAAATCACTCCCTAGAGCTATAAGCTGTTAGTAGGAGGGAAAGACAGGTATCTGTATTGAGCCTTCTTTTTCCATGCCATGGCTAATAGTGGTTTGGGGGAAATGATTTCCATTGGAGAAAGTGGCATGTATCCCCAGGGTCATGTCTGGGTCATTAACGTGACTTCCTTGTCAAACTCAGAATCACTCACAATCGCTCCCCCCCCTTTGGGCCTCTTTGTGACCAGACAACTGTCACGTGATGGCTTAGGTTCTTTCCCAGAGGGTAACTACTGCTCTCACTAGATACAGCAAAAACTTTCATGGGTGGTCATGGCAGTTCAAGTGCCTTACCTAGTCACAAGCACCCACTTGTGCAGGCATAGTGTACCAGGAAAATTGTGATATAACAAACTTTGAGCCATCTCTTTTGTTAGCCAAACAAGGATTTGTAGGCATTTGAGAAGAAGAAATAATTTCCTTGAGTCTGTACAAGAACGCACATTACTGTTTTAAGAGAAATTCTCTTAATTCCTCTTCATTCAGTTTCTCCATTTCTTTCCCTCTTTTTAAGACATTTCTAATCAATTTCATTTAGATCAAAGAAAAATAAAGAGAGGAAGGGCGGGAAGGGTGAGGGTCTTCAAGATTTCAGAATGTCATTCTATAGATGCTCAGAGGTAGGCAGTGTCTCCCCATACCTTCCTATTCTCCTATCCAAGCACCGTGCTGTGGTGTAACATGAACTATTGCAAGGGCTGAAGCTACAAAAAGGTGCACTGATCTATCTTCAAAGAGAAAGGGGAAAATGCCTTTTAAAAGAGAAAACAAAGCAATTAAAGGAATCACTGACTATATTTAAAAAAGTAGTTTTTTGGGGAAAAACCCTTTGCATGAATTTATCTAGATCAGGATGATTCATTGTCCAGCAATGAACACTGAGGTTGTGCTACTATCTGAAGGGAACAGAGACATTCCATCAATAAATCTCAAACATGATTTTTTAAAATTGACTAATATGATGAACAGCAGATGGGTCGGGGATCTGAGAAAAATCAAGACGTGGTTGCACATGCACAGTCATCTCACTTCAAAATCAAACGAGTTTAGACTGGACATACCGCAGGAGTTCGCAACAAGTGATGCTTGCCAAGTGTTTTTTAGAAAAGGGGAGAGGTCAGGTGGGGCTTTTGCCCAGCAGGGTTTTTCATTGGCTGTGCAGATTTCTAAAACATGCTTTGGGAGCAGCTGCCACCACAACAATAGAATCTTCACTGCATGACTGCACATAAGCTGTGAGGATGCAAGAGGGTTTTTTAGAAATAATATGTTCATTTTAAAAGGTATCCTGTTAAACAGAGATTCTGCCAGTTTGGTGTGGTGCTTAAGAGTGGCAGGACTCTAATCTGGAGAACCGGGTTTGATTCCCCACTCCTCTGCTTGAAGCCAGCTGGGTGACCTTGGGTCAGTCACAGCTCTCTTGGAGCTCTCTCAGCCCCACCCTTCTCACAAGGTGCTTGTTGTGGGGATAATAATAACACACTTTGTAAACCACTCTGAGTGGCTGTTAAGTTGTCCTGAAGGGTGGTATAGAAATTGAATGTTATTATTATTATGCTGAAGAGTTGCTATTAGAGTTACACATAGCCTGTCTGACATTTTGTGGCTGGGTCCACCTCCTGCAGCAGCCATTTTGTGGTTGCTCCCACCACTCTGTGTCAGAATTCCAAATGTACCTGCAGGCTTTAAAAGCCTGGGCAGCCCTTACACAGACAAAGCGTGTTGAATGTTTGACGCGGAGGATCACAACCATTCAGCAGGCTGTGAATTGAACTGGAGAGTAACGGAGCCTTCCTTGTATGAACCAGATCTATAATAATTGCCTTGCCACTCAATTCTGGGCATCTCTCTTAAGTGTCAGTCACTACTCATGGGAACGAATGCCAGAAGCTGCAGTTTTGTTCCTGTACAATGTTCTACACCTGGAGACAAAAGGAACCATCCACTGCAGGGCTCCACACACACTAAATGTACTCAAGCTGGAGTATGCCAGTGGCCAGGGCTTTTTTTCGGGGAAAAGAGGTGGTGGAACTCAGTGGGTTGCCCTCGGAGAAAATGGTCACGTGGCTGGTGGCCCCGCCCCCCTGATCTCCAGACAGAGGGGAGGTTAGATTGCCCTCTGCGCTGCTGAGCGGCGCGGAGGGCAATCTCAACTCCCCTCTGTCTGGAGATCAGGGGGCGGGGCCACCAGCCACGTGACCATTTTCAAGAGGTTCCGGAACTCCATTCCCCCACATTCCTGCTGAAAAAAAGCCCTGCCTGTGGCTAAGAGCCAGGCAGAGCCTTATTTAAGCAACCAGCCAATTTCCTGACCTCTCCAAAAGGTCAGAGAACTTGTGAGGGGCCAGGGGAGCTTCAGGTGTGTGCCTGGCTTGCCTATATGCACTCTAGGCAGTAGAGAGGAAACCAGCTGAGGAGTATATGCTCTGGTTTCTGTCCCCACAAAATGGGCCAGGTGGAGGGGCCTACCCAATCATCTCTCTCTCCCAGCACTGAGCCTGAAAGACTGCCTTGCAGCTTGGCATTTGCAGTCAGGGTTCTGGAGACCATTTTACTCAGTATAGTGGAACATTTCCATACAGTGGAACATTTATTTATGTCATTTATTTCCCCCGTCTTTCCTTCAAAATGCTCAGGGCAGTGTACATCATTCCCCCCTGCTCATTTTTATCCTGACCATTATCTGTCAGGTCCAGTATATATCTTAACTATACTGACTCCATTTTCTAATGCTTTTAGTGTTTAAGTGTTTTCTCCTCAGGTGCACCAGTTCCCAGGCAGCATTCCCACCAGAGGACTGTTTTGTCTAACACCGTTCCACCAGGCATTGGCCTTGAAGGAGAGCAGCTTCCCAGGACTGAAAGATGTTGTTTTGAGAACTGTGGGGGGAGGCTGTTCCAGATGGGTATTGTTACTCTGTATCCTATGCTTGCTCTTCATTGGTAACAATGATCATGTACCATCCTGAGTCTCCTATTCAGGACAGTGGACTATAATGGACCTTTTCTGCAATAAAACTTCCTTTGCCAGACATTGGACTTATTCTTGCTTCTAAAGGGAATCTTGCAGAGAGTGCCTTATCTAGCCACAGTCTGACATTTTGTTACCAATCATGTCTGCGTCGGGCCCAGCGGAATCCAAGGTTGTCCCGGACAGGGATCCTTTGTTTGATCCGTATGCGTCTCCCGACAATCAACCGGTGCAAACCCAAGACTCCCAGGAGCTGGGAGCAACCGGGAACGGAACCGGAGCCTCCACTTCTACCCTGCCTCTCATCGACTTCAGTACTCGAAACGAGACCGAAAGCAATCTCGGGGCAAGGCCGAAAGCAACCGCTCTCCCCTTGATCTCGGTGCCCACCCCGTCGGAGTGGGGAGCCAGACCCCGAGAAACCAGAGAGCGCCGGGCAGGTGGACTCCATCCACGAGTCTCGATGGACGGGCGCCGAAGCCTAGAAACCGTCCCGGAACTAGATAGCAGCCAACCATGGCGATATTGGAACAGGACGTTTGAGCAGATGGAGGGGGACACGTCTCGCCGAGGCGCCCTGAGTTGGGATTATTCCGAACTTGCCCCGTGGAAGGAGCCAACGGAAGTCCCTGAACCAAGTTGGGAGCAGATACGAGGTCGCACCTATGCGGTAGATACCAGCATCTCGGCCGTGACGGGTATGGCCAAGGGAATTCTAGCCGCGAGGTCGCGAATAGTTCAAGGGGACCCTCCTCCGTGGGGCCCTTTCTCCCCGGTGAGTACAGCGAATGAAGGTTCCCTGAGCGAACAACCAGGGCCAAGTCGTATACAACAATTAGAAGCTAAGCTGATGGATATGGAAGAAAGCTTGGCTCACGCCATTCATTTAATTTCCTCAATGGGGGCAGGGGAAAGACTGTCTCCTGAAGAGATGGCGATACAGATAGCTACCCTTCAAAGTGTCATCTCCTATCCGATGGAGGAAGTTCAGCAGCGGTCGTCGCCTACCGGCGGGGGGGGCACCTATCCTGGCGAATCGGGAGAACAACCCAAGGAACTTCCCCCTCAGCGGGAAACTCCACCGAGAAGGGACCACCCGGTTGTGCCATCCGGTGAGACTCCCATCGAACCTCCTATCACGGGAGGGGATGTGCCGCCAGACGAGACCCCCGTTGAGAGGCCTACGGAAGGGGAGGAAAAGCCAAGTGATACACCGGTGATACCCCCCCATACTTCCCCGAAAACGGTCCGGCCGGACCAAGCGGGAGCACCCGTGGCTCCATCGGGGGGGGGAGCCCCTGGTCAACCGCGCGAAACTGTTCCCGTCGGGCAACCTCCGGGAGATGGTCTACCAGCGCCAAAAGGCCAGCCGACGCTTCCCAGAACAACAACGCCCGGAGGGGCAAGCCCGCGCGGCCTTCCACCCATTCGGCCTTCGCCGCTGCGGCCCCTTCCGCTTCGACCACAACTAACCCCGCCGCTGCAGCCGATACGTTTGCCACTGGAACAACCCGTAAGACCGCCTCCGACCCAACCGATGGGACCTACACCACTGCGACCCCACCAACCCACCCCTCAGCGGCCGATTATTACTCCGCCACACCAACCTCAACCGCCAGCACCTCAACCGCTACGGCCAGCACCTCCGGCATTGCCACCAGCCCTGCCGAGAGCACCGCCACCAGCCCTGCCGAGAGCACCACCGCCAGCCCAGCCGAGGCCGGCACCCCCGGCTCAACCGGTGAGGCCACCGCCAGCACAACCGGGTCCCCTCATACCTCAAGTGCCATTGAGGCTTCCGGCGGACTTCTACCCAGCCCCGGCTCCGAGGCAAGACCTCCCAATGGGTTGGGTGAAACTGGACGCCACTTTTGACGGGGATCCCTCCAAACTGGGCTTTTTTCTAGTGCAAGTCGTGCAATTCTTCAACCGGTGGGGACACCTCTTCGGCAGCGAGGCCAGCCAAATTGAACACCTCGGCTCCCGCTTACAAGGGAAAGCAGCGGACTGGTACGTAGGACTATATAATATCGGGGCCCCAGAACTCGATACTCTCCAGGGGTTGGTGGATGCTATTAGAGCACAATATGAAGATCCCTTAGAGGAAACCAGGGCCCGAACAGAATTGCAGGCCATTAAGCAGGGCAGCATGGCAGCGAGAGACTATATCACGAAATTCCGACAATTGGCTGCCAAGTGCCCCAGGTGTGAGGAGTCCACAAAAATTATTCTGTTCAAACAAGGACTTAATCCGAGACTTTTGGACAGAGCCCTCATGCAAGACAATCCCCCTACGCTGTTAGGTTGGATTCAACTTGTTTGCGAAGTGGAAAATCGCATTTTAGAAGTCCGTTTGGTTGAGCAACAACAACAAACGGGACAAAGAAGACCATTGACCTTACAGAAGGGAGCTCGGGGAGCTGGCTACGCCACCCGTGGAGCGAGAGATGCTAGATGGCAACAAGGGCTGTGTTTGCAATGCGGACAGGCTGGTCACTTTGCAGCACAATGCCCCTACCGGCCTGTGCAAAGACCTCCGCTCCAATTACGGCGTCCAACCCTTGCTCCGTTCCCTACGCTCCAACGCCCGACTCCAGCTCCACGAGCAAACAGAGGCCGCGGCGCTTCCCAAAGGCCAGCCTCAGAAAGAGGGCTGGAAGCGGAAGAAGTTATGGAATACGATCCCGCTTCCCCATCTGCAGAAGTCAATCCAGAAAGTCCCCAGTCGGGAAACGAGATGGATCTGTCGTAAAAGGGCCCAAACGACAGATCCGCCCCAAGCCCGTCCCTGCACGGAACCGGCCACCTGGGTCCATTTTATTCATGCCAGTGACTTTAATCAACCCAGAGAGAAAAATGCACATTCGGGTGCAAGCTCTTATTGACTCGGGTTGCTCAAGAGACATCATAGCCCCAGCTCTAGTCAATGGACTGGTCTTACCAACTCGGGATTTACAAAATCCAGTAATTTTTGAACAAATGGATGGTACCAACATGAATCCGGTCACGACTGAAACCATCCCGGTGATCACAGGCATGGGACAACATTGGGAAAAGAGGTCCTTTGTCATCAGCTCTACTGCCAAGTACCCGTTAATTCTAGGCAGCAAATGGCTATGTGATCACAATCCCTACATAGACTGGGCTCAAGGATGTATTACCTTCAATCATGCCAACTGTAAAAATCACCGTTGGAATCAAAACTGGGGCGAAGACCCAACTTATAAAGAAAAGGCCCTCCTCACCCAAGAAGAAGTCAACCAAATACCCGAACCGTACTGGCCTTTTCTAAATGCTTTCTCGGAGGAGGAAGCTGATACTCTACCCCCGCACCGACGAACGGACTGTGCGGTGGAAATTTTACCCGGAGCCTCATTGCCTAAAGGACGACTCTATCCCATGAGTCTCCATGAACGTGAAGAGCTCCGGAAATTCATCGACACCAACCTCCAACGAGGGTTCATCCGCCCAGCCTCTAGCTCCCACGCCGCTCCAGTTCTCTTCGTGAAAAAGAAGGATGGGGGGCTCAGACTGTGCACGGATTTCCGAGGACTAAATGCAGTGTCCACCAACAACGCCTATCCTATACCGCTCATCCGAGACCTTCTCAACGTCGTGGCCCAAGGTAAGATCTTTACGAAATTAGATCTAAAAGATGCTTACTTCCACGTTCGTATCAAGGCAGGGGATGAGTGGAAAACCGCGTTTAATACGCCCCTCGGACAATATGAATACTTAGTTATGCCTTTTGGATTGGCGGGAGCCCCGTCTGTATTCATGTCCATGATAAACGAAGTTCTACATGAATTTCTGTACAAAGGGGTGGTGGTGTACCTTGATGATGTTTTAATTTATTCTGACACCGAGGAAGAACATGTTCAAATGGTACAAAAGGTCCTGGCCACCTTGATGAAGAATAAACTGCCCATCAAATTGTCCAAATGTGAATTCCATAAAACCGAACTCACTTACCTTGGGTATTGTATCTCACAAGAGGGGTTGAAAATGGATCCAGCCAAAATACAGGCGATCCAGGATTGGCAAACACCCACCACCCGCAAAGAACTGCAATCCTTCCTGGGTTTTGCCAACTTCTATAGAGACTTCATAGCAAATTTCGCCCAAATCACACTCCCCTTAACAGAATTGCTGAAAACCAAAGAGAAAGGGGACCAAGCCAAAAAACCCTCTGCTAAACTACAATGGACCCCCGATTGCCAAACGGCCTTCGAATGCCTTAAAAAGCAATTTGTAACGGAACCCATCCTCTCCCACCCCAACGAACAGTCCCCCTTCATAGTACAGGTCGACGCCAGCGATACGGCGATAGGGGGGATTTTGCTGCAGAAGGGGGAGGATGGGAAATTGCGGCCTTGTGCATTCTTGTCTAGAAAGTTCTCAGAGGCAGAAAGGAATTGGAATGTGTGGGAGAAGGAGGCCTTTGCAGTGAAAGCAGCTCTCACTAACTGGAGGCATTGGCTGGAGGGGGCGAGATACCCTTTCGAGGTCTGGACAGATCATAAAAACTTGGAGGCCCTCCGAAGCCCCCGCAGACTGAATGCCAAGCAATTGCGGTGGGCGGAATTCTTTTCCAAATTCAACTTCACCCTCAATTATCTCCCGGGCAAAACTAACTTTTTGGCGGACGCCCTGTCGCGCATGCCCCAACATAAGAGCAAGCGGGCGGAGACTGTCGACACGGTCTTCTCGCCTAAGCAACTTGGGGGCGTGGTGACTACTCGCAGCCGCGCTAAGCAGCCCCTCCCGGCCGACCAAGAATGGAAATCGAAACTTAAAACTGAAGTGGAGAAGGAGGGGAATAAAGCTCCGCGAAACAAACTAACCCAATCCCCACAGGGGGATTGGCTAGCTGGGAGCAGGTTTTATGTCCCGGACAGCCTTAAGTTGGAAATCTTGCAGCGCTGTCATGATGCTCCCACTGCTGGACATTATGGGTATCTGAAAACTTTACACCTAGTTCAAAGACAATTCTGGTGGCCGGGCATGCGCAAAGACATTTCCCAATACGTTAGTTCCTGCCCTGTTTGCCTCAGCGCTAAAACCAGAAAAGGGAAACCTCCGGGTCTCCTGCAACCATTGGAAACACCGAACAGGCCCTGGGAAGTAATCTCCATGGACTTTATCACTGATCTGCCTCTTTCAAAAGGACATAATTGTATTTTAGTTGTGGTAGATCTGTTCTCCAAACAAGCCCTTTTTATCCCCTGTACTACTATACCCTCCGCTCGAAAACTAGCGGATCTGTTTCTAAAACACATCGTAAAATTACATTCTTTTCCGTCCAAGGTGATTTCGGATCGCGGCGGACAGTTCGTTGCCAACTTCTGGCGGGAGCTTTTGAAAATGTTGAATATTGAACAAGGTATCAGTTCAAGCCACCACCCACAAACCGACGGGCAATCCGAAAAAACAAACCAAATATTAGAACAGTTCCTTCGTTGCTACATCAATTTTCAACAAGATAACTGGGTGGACCTTCTCCCTCTAGCCGAATTCTCCTATAACAACAGTGTACACGCTTCAACGGGAGAAGCCCCCTTCAAAATTGTATATGGGACTCACTTCAATCCCTTCCCTTTGGACGCACCCCCTCTCCATTCCTCTAAATTGCCAGATGTATCCTCATGGTGGGGGGAGGCGGTGCAGCAATGGACTATCATTAAGAGACACCTTGAAAAAGCCAAACTGGATTACAAAAAGTACGCAGATCGCCATCGTGTGGCCGAATGGGAATTACAACCAGGAGACCATGTGTATATTTCCACAAAGAACCTAAAGCTAGCTCAGACAAGCCGCAAACTCGCTCTGAAATTCTTAGGACCTTTTCCTGTGCGCAAGGTAATAAATAAAGTGACTGTTGCTGTAACATTGCCCAAGAACCTTCGCCATGTGCATGATACGTTCCATGTCAGCCTTTTGAAGAAAGCTCCCACCGACAACAAATGGCATATCAAAGCTCCACCCATTCCAACTTTAATTGACGACCAAATACACTATGAGGTACAACAAATTTTGGACTCTAAAATCAAGAGAAATCAGCTTTTTTACCTCATTAGGTGGAAGGACTTTGATTCTGGTTACGATGAATGGGTGAACTCTGCACATGTTCATGCTCCTAGATTGACCAAAGCTTTTCATACTCGCTACCCATATAAACCAGGGGGGGATCTATTTTAAGGGGGGCAGAAATGTCAGGTCCAGTATATATCTTAACTATACTGACTCCATTTTCTAATGCTTTTAGTGTTTAAGTGTTTTCTCCTCAGGTGCACCAGTTCCCAGGCAGCATTCCCACCAGAGGACTGTTTTGTCTAACACCGTTCCACCAGGCATTGGCCTTGAAGGAGAGCAGCTTCCCAGGACTGAAAGATGTTGTTTTGAGAACTGTGGGGGGAGGCTGTTCCAGATGGGTATTGTTACTCTGTATCCTATGCTTGCTCTTCATTGGTAACAATGATCATGTACCATCCTGAGTCTCCTATTCAGGACAGTGGACTATAATGGACCTTTTCTGCAATAAAACTTCCTTTGCCAGACATTGGACTTATTCTTGCTTCTAAAGGGAATCTTGCAGAGAGTGCCTTATCTAGCCACAGTCTGACAATTATCCAGTGAGGTAAGTTAAGCTATGAGAGACTGACTGACCCATCACCACCCTGCGAACGTTGTACCTTGGTCTCCCAGATCTTACTCCCAGACCTTAACCCCTACAACCGAACACTGTCTCTCAAGGCAGCACCCTCCTTCCCCACAACAAAATGCATTATGTTATTTACCATATGAGGAATTGATTGACTGATTTTAGAAACATTTATTTTTAGCTATCACTTTATGGATTATATAGAAAGTAATACCCCAACTATCTAATTACCCATCAAATAGAGGCAATTGTAATTCAACTTCAGGAGCTTCATCCTAGGTTTCCGTTGGAAGGGATGTCAGCCCTCTTTAGGAATCAGTGGAAACTCCATGGTTTTGCCATAGTGTTCCAGCTAGTTCCTAGAGAGGCAAGACATCATATGCTGTGTTTTATATATGTTTTAAATTTGTATCGAAATTGTTATTTTATATTATTGTGCATTGTTGTTTTAATTTTTTGTATTATGGTAATGTTATGACCGGCCCTGAGCTCACTATTGGGGAGGGTGGGCAACAAATCCAATACATTAAATCACTTCTGGGTTTTCCTGCAAGTAACGTCACAACCTTGGCTGACACCCCCATGTCCCCCTCCCTTGGTCTCTTATGGACAACTTCATTTTACCTACTCCACTATGGATATAAAAAGTGTATAATATTTATCAATTTAGCAGCAAGTTTTATGACTTTCTTAAAATAAACGTTTTTGAACAAGTTGTGGTGTCCTTTTTTCAGATACAACTTGGAATTGAAATGGTCACAAAGATATTTTTTTTAAAAATTGTTTCCAAAACTATGAGAGGTCATCATGACAAACACCATAGGCTCTAACATTTTCTGTCTAACTGAACATTCAAGAAGGATGCAACACTCAAAGTTTAATTACAATTGCTTCTATTTTTATGCTAAAGTCAAGCTCACACTTTGAATATTATTACATTTTTTAATATTCTATGGCAATTGTTAAGCTTTAATGTCAGAAAAATCACTGCCGGATTGAAGAGAACGATAAATGTAAAGAGAAAGAGAACATCTACTGCACCACAAAGAACATCTGATAGAAACATTTTCCTCGTATCATTCAGGGAAGTGGGTGGCAGGGTTATGTTAACTCATTAATTAGAGTGCTTCTTAAATCGAGTTGCTAGACTACACATTTTCAACAACATGCACATTTACCTGGGAGTAACCCACTGAGAAAATGTGCATAGGATCAGCAGCTTGAGAAGAAAGCTCTCTCTCTCTCTCTCTCTCTCTCTCTCTCTCTCTCTTTGAAGACAAACAATCTTCTCTCTTAGTAACTGTTAAAGAGTGCCCGTGTGGTCATGGTATAGGCAGAGAGCTTAGTTGTTCATGCAGGTGGGATTGGACCCCAACTCTCCCAAAATGTTCTTTTCTGCTTCTATGACAGTTTGATTATATGACCAAACTGTCCAGGGGCACATTTTATCATTCAGCATGGACACTGTTCTTTGTGTTGTACAAATGTTTCTACATTTATATACAAAGAAGTGTATTTTTTAAAAAAAAAACTATCATAACATATTCACCCCATCTTCCTTTACAAGTTCAAAAATAAACACATTTTTTAGAGGGATGAACAGATTTCCCTGTTTTAAAAACTGACCTTTGGAGAGAAACCGTCCCTTGTCCTTCCAGATTACTTTGGAGGTTTTCTAAAAGCAAGTTTGAAATGAGCCCTCGCCCAGTTCACTGCAGTTTTCAATTTTTCCATTTATATTTTATTTATATATTATTTATAAGCTGCTTTTCTTACTGATACTCAGGGAGGATTACACAGTGTGAGGCAATGCAATCAACATCTGGGACATTCAGTGAAAGGTACAATAGGGTATGGATCGCAAAATTTGAAAACAAACACAATTCCTAATACAGGGATGAAACATTACTGAAGCAAAACTTAAGTAATTTGACATGACATAACATATTAAACTAGTAACAAAGCTGGCTGTGGGGGGGGGGAATATAACAGGCTCTAGAAAGGGGAGGGTGGGCAGACGGGCATTGCCTCCTTTTCCTTGACTGATCTCGGCCTGGAGAAAAGGGGGTGGGCATTTCCACCTGCTCTGCTACTGATCACAGCTGGGTGAAGGGAAGCAGGCATTGCCTCCTGCTCAATGTCTGATTTCAGACAGGTGAAGGGGGGCAGACACTGCAACCTGCTCCATGCCTGATTCTGGCAAGGTGAAGGGGGGGGGCATTTCCTCCTGCTCCGCTACTGATCCTGGGCAGGTGAAGGGATGGTGGGCATTGCCACCTGCTCCACGCCTAATCCTGGCTGGGTGAAAAAGGGTGGGCATTGCCTCCTGCTCTGCACCTCATCCCGGCTGCGTGAAGGAGGGGGGGGTGGACATTGCTGCCTGCTCCACTCCTGATCCCGGCCAGGTGAAGGCAGGGGGGCATTGTTACCTGTTCCACACCTGATCACGGCCCGGTGAAGGGGGGCAGGCATTATCTCCTGCTCTGCGACAGATTCAGTCCAGGTGAAGGGGAGTAGGCATTGCTGCCTTCTCCCCATCTGATCCCAATGGGGAGAAGGGGGTGGGCGTTGCCATCTGCACCGTGCCTGATCCCAGAAAGGTGAAGGTGGGGATGGTCCCTGTCACCTGCTCCCATCCTGCTCCCAGCTGCATGAAGGGGGGTGGTCATTGCCACCTGCTCCGCTCCTGATCCCAGCTGGGTGAAAGGGGGGCTGACATTGCCTCCTACTCTGTGCCTGATTCTGTCCGGGTGAAGGGGGCAGTCAATGTCACCTGCTCCATGCCTGATCCCAGCTGGGTGAAGGGGGCGGGCATTGCCTCCTGCTCCGCTTCTGATCCCAACTGCATGATATCAAGGGCGGGCATTACCACCTGCTTCATTCCTGATCACAGCTGGATGATGTCAGGGGGCGGGCATCACCCCCTGCTCCACTCCTGACCCCAGTTGGGTGAAGGCGGGGGGCAGGCATCGCCCCCTGTTCCACGCCTAATCCCATATGGGTGAAGGTGGGGGCGGATATTGCCACCTGCTCTGTGCTTTATCCCAGCTGGATGAAGGTGGCGGGTGGGCATCGCCACCTGCTCTGCTCTTGATCCCAGATGGGTAAAGGAAGGGGGAGGCACTGCCGCCTCTTCGGCGCCTGATCCCACCCTGGGTTTCCCACCACAGGGGGGGTGTTCTCAGAGGGACAAGCTGCCTCTGCTGGGCTTCCCTCCACCACAGCTCCCCTTTGGAAGTGCACCAGTGTAGGAAGTGAGTTACATGGAACACGGTTAGCCTTTTATATAGTAGGATGATATGGAAACTACCCAACAGACAGTTGGCTTTTGAGGCCCACAGACAGCTCCCCGACTTTAAACAACTCCTCATTCACAACAACGTACGTCCCA